>NC_089496.1:104615766-107145766 GCF_036850765.1 Saccopteryx bilineata | reverse complement strand
CTGGGCAGGACATGTACGAGAAGCAACCCATTAGTGCACAACTAAGTGGAACAACTCAAGTGGAACGGCGAGTTGATGCTTCTCTCTCTCGCTGTCTCTCTCTCTCCTTCCCTCTCCCACTCCCTTCCTCTCTCTTTCTCAAATCAACAGGGAAAAAAAAAAATTTTTTTTTTAAAGAGAAAAAAAGCAAGTGGCAGGCAGGTGAGGGGCCCTGGGGGGAGGTGAACGCACGCATGTTTAAGCACCTCACGTTTGCTTCTCAAGTGGAACATGTAAGAACGTGGTGAAAAATCTTAAGATAAATTATCTCTGATCACATTTCCCTATTGTACACTGGGTAAACATTTACAGTAAATCGTTTGTAAATTTCACCCTTGGAAAAACTACAATGCAATCATGTTCGTTATTTCCCGGCTCCTAATGCAGTCTTTGGTGGCAGCCTTATATTTCTCATATTACCTTGTTCCAAATGTGAGCCAGGGCGGCTGCCTCTTTTTCTTCCTTTACATTTCCATGATTTATATAAATACTTTTGCCGCTGTATTGTATTTTATTTTTATCCTTTGCATTTTATCGGTACCAAACCACTCGTGCATTTCCAGGGCTCCCATGCGAATATTCCTATTTATTCCGTGATTATTTATTGAAAGCTATCTCATGCTCGGTTACTTTGCCACTTTCTTTGGCTTTAAACATTAAACAGATGCAGTATATTTTCAAATAATTTAAACTCTACCTGATGAGTGAAGTTCCCCTTGCTCCTTGGCCGGATTTGGTTCCTTCTGGTCAAAATGGTCACCTCTCTGTCTTGGCTGTGGGATTGGCTGCAGATTGAGAGACCCTCCCAGCTTCCAGCATGCAGGTGCTGATGAAACAGGCTCTGTTTCTGACTCGAAGAAACTTTTTTGCACATGGAGGAAAAGGTATGGCTGAGAGGAGGGCTCAGCATTGTCCAACAGAACCTTCCGAGGCTACGGAAAGGTAGCGCTACCCAATTCGGTAGCCGCCAGCCACAAGTAGCTGGTATTCCTGAGGTCCTGAATTTTTAACTTGATTTCATTTTAATGAACCATGGCCTCGTGTAACCAGTAATATCCATAATATTCATAGTGCTGGTCTGTGATGGTCCTGCTGCGTTGGTTTGTTGGTATCTGGAAGTGGTTTGGCGAAAACAGTGACCTTGCAGTGCACACTGAAGGTCCAAGGTGACTCACTCTGCTAGTGCAGGGGGCACTGGGGCCATCGCCAGACCTACCCCTGCTGGCTCCGTGCCCACAGTGAGTCAGGGGACCTCTTGAAGCCCCAGTTTCCTCATCAGTTGGAGTCACAACAATTACAAATTCACAAACTTCCCACGAGGACACAATGGGAGAGGACTTTGGAACAGAAACAGCAAAATATATTGAACGCCTAGTATTTGCTGGGTAATTTACAAGGATGACCCCACTTAATCTTTATGATGACCATATGACAAAAGTCCTATTATTATTATTATTATTATTATTATTATTATTATTGCTGGACCCATTTTAGAGATAAGGACACTGAGGCTCTAGGAGGCCAGTGATGTTCCCAGTCACCCACAGCTAGAAAGTGGCAGTGCTGCCCCTTGGGCCCATGTGCTTTGCCATTACGCTGAATGACCTCGGCAGCAAACCCTTGAGATGTCAGGAATGATAAATCACAACAATCATTTCCAGTTGCCATAGCACCTTTTGTCTTGAGGGAGATGGGAACCATACCCACCACTGGGGAATGCTGCGGCTGTGGATCTCAGGGGTCTGACGATGACCACCACCCACTGAGTGAAGCAGCCAGGGCAGGACAGCTCCTCAGCAGAACCCCCCTCCCGGGGACCCCCTCTCTCTCCCTTCACCTCTTCTGCCGGGAGAAGTCACTTCTTAGCTTTCTTGCGTTGGGCTAGGCTTACAGCATTTCTGTAAACTGGCTGGCTCCCCAGAGTGTCCAATAAGACTGTGGTCTGTGTTCCGTCGCTGTCTCTAGTGACCTCCGGGGCACTGAGTGACATTTGAAGGGGTCTCTAGTAAGCTGTGTCATTTCCCCAACAAGAGTTTTTATTCACCAAAGAATAAACAAGCAGCAAGCGCAGCAGGGGAAGGTAATAGAACATACCGGTAGGTAGAATCTGCAAAGATGGCCAGGTGACCACAGCTCCAAAGCAACTCCAGGTGGTGGAAGGGTGGGCGGGCATCCACTGATGGCAAAGATGGCCATGGCTCATCTTCAGTGCCCCCTTTCTTTAAAGCAATGGCCCTGTCAATATGCACATGTATATTTACACCCAAAATAAATCTGTGATGTGTCAGACTACTGATAAACCTACATGGTTGACTCCCGTGAATCACCCACCCTGTGACCAAGTTTTGCCTTTAAGTAAAAACAAAGAGGCTGGATGGTGGGGGCGTTGGCTCCATGCCACACATGTTGGGCTTTCTGAAATATTCATGTCACAGGCCTCCAGTCACTAGCAAGGAAAATCAAAACAGAATGAAATAGAGATGTCAGAACACTTGACCTTAGGGTGCCGGGGGGCCCGTGGGGTCCCTGAAGTGGCAGAAGGGGTGTTGGGTGTCCAGGCGGAGGGCAGGAAGAGAATGCCGTCCGTGAAGGATTCTGGCGTGGCCAGTGGGCAGCTGTCTTGGGCAACCTGGCCTTCAGTTCCTCGAAGTCACACGCCAGGAGCGGCGGGGGAGCTGAGCGTGGCCCCGAGTCTGTAAAGGTTCACTTCCCTTATCTCTTTTCATCCTCCCGAGTTATGCTGGGAGGCTGCACGGTCAGTATCAGCAACTGACAGATAAGGCAACCAAAGCCCAGGAGAAAAATGACTCACCCAAGGTCACACTGCTGGTTAAGAAGCAGAGCCAGGACTCAAATCTAGGTTTCCTGACCCCTCCATGTGGAGTCAAGAGGGTGAATGTCCCTGCTGCTTGTTGGGGACGGCAGAGAGAGGAGATGGACGTGGTCTGGTGGAGGTCTCTTGGAAGAGCGCCCTGAACCTACTGACGACTTGGTGGCTTTTATGCGAGGTTTGTACCTTCTTGCTGCAGTTCTGGTGGTGCTCAATTTAATTACTTGTAACGAAGCCCTCACAGCGCCCAGTAAAAGTGCGTGCAATTACGGTGTGTAATGAGGTAAGACTCCCCGAAAATGCTCACACGACCCCTTCTGTGCGAAGGCCAAAGCTTCCAGATGAAGAGGCCCACGGCTTCTTTACCCAAACAGCCCTCGTCATTAGGTCACATTAAGGATGCAAGGCCCGTAAAATTGAATTGTTTAAAAATAATGAAACTTTAAACAGCAAAATAAAAAAAAATAATTTTAACAATTAAAGATTTTCAGAGGGTGATTAAGGAAACCTTTTTCCTTCCATTTTGAATGGATGAAAATGTCACTGAAGGGAATCCGACTCTGGGAAGAGATGCAGGGGGCTGGTTCGTCCCCAGGACAGGGGCGGGGCCGTGGCGAGCTCGGGGTTCGAGAGGGAGGGAGGCCACGCGAGCTGGGAGGACGGGGTTCCGGAAGCTTCGAGCTGTCAGGCTTCATCAGTCATGGTAGAATTATAGGTCGAAGTATGGCTGCCGCTTTGTGAAAGAAGCCTCACAACTTGCCTTTTGGGCTTTGATTTAAACACTCAGAAGAAAAAAAAAATCAATGAAGTTACACCCAAGATGCCCAGTCTGGATCCATCTCTCCGGCCACCCCCCCCCCCCCCGTGGCCTTGTGTGACCCCTGGGCACAGCCACCATCACAACACACCTTGCATGATAGTGGCACCTGGTTGGTCTTTCTGTCCCTAGACTTCAAGCCCAGGACCAGAGAGAGGAGGTCAGAAATCTTCCTCCTTTCTGCCCTGGAAGCTTCCAGAAAGTTTCCTATAGGAGTCCTGGAAGCCCGCCCAGTGAACGCTGAGTCAGGAAGAATGGGGGCCTGTCCGCTTGCTCAGGGAGGGCTTCCCTTTCCCGCGGAAATATCCTCCTGACTTTCCTCCTGTGGAAGGTTGTTCTGGGTGTGGGCACCCTCCTCACCCACCCACCCACTCCTTCACATTCAGTGTTTATCCAGTGGGGGGTTCTCTGTGACAGGGGACGGCCTTGTGACCCCCATGCACTCATATTCTTTGGGGAGAGACAGATAATAAACAGGAAAAAACCCACACGGTTTCAATGAGCGAGGATGATGAGGATGAGGTGATTCTGCGGCGGGGGTGGGGTGGGGTGGGGTGGTTCAGTTAGAGCTTCCTTCACCGGGGTTGCAAACCTGCCTGTTTCCTGGCCAAGGATCGCTCCCAGGGCTGGTGGGGAGCAGTGTCCCCAGCAGCCTGCCCCTCCGAGTGGGGGCCGCCTGGCAGTCTCTGTAGGGATGCGTCCTCCCCTCCTCCTGACAATACACACAGCCCATTCTCCCAGTTCCCCTTCATCCCCTCTGCTCAGTCCCTCTCAGTCGGTTGTGGGGACCATGGGCTGGAGAGAGCTGTTCCTCCCCCGGAAGGGGCCCTCGGGCCGCGACATCACTGGTGCTCATGGAGGAGAGAAGGCCGTAGTCCCCTGCCTACATAGTATTGCGCAGTTGCCAGGGCCTTTCCAGGCCAGTGTTCCTGTGGCCTCCACGTTTATTATCAAATTGGGTGCAACCAATGGTGAATACTGGTGCTCTGAGCTGTTCAGACTGTCTGAAAACAAAGCCAATCGGAGATGGTGCTGCAGCTCTGAGGCTGGGGGACATGGCTGGGGATGCCCCTTGACCCAGATGTGTATGCTGAACTCATGGGGCCCTGTCAGAGCTGTGTGGGCCTCAGACAGCCAGGCACAGGGTGGGCCTGGATATCATTCCCACTGCACCCGGGAGGAAACTGAGGCTCAGAGAGAGGGCACAAAGGTTTGGGCCAGACACCTAACGAATGTCAGGGCCAAACCCAAGCCTTAGCCTGCGTTTCTGTATGAGTTTCCTGTGGCTGCTATAACCATGTGCTGCAGACTCGGTAGCTGAAAACAACAGAATTTAGTCTCTGACAGTGCTGGAAGCTGGAAGTTTGAAGTCCGTGTTACTCGGCTGAAATCAAGGTGTTGTCAGGGCTGTGCGCCAGGCTCTAGGGCAGAATCTGCTCCTTGTCTCTTTCAGCTTCCAGTGGCTGCCAGCATTCCTTGGCTTGTGGTCCCATCACTCCCATGTTCAAGGCCGGCGTCGCCAAGTCTCCCTCTGTTCTGTCTTGACATCGCCTTCTCCTCCGTGTGCATAAAATCCTCTTCTTCCTCCCTCTTATAAGGATACATGTCATTGCATGTAGGGCCCACTGAGATAATGCAGAATGATCTCTCCATCTCCAGATCACACCTGCAAAGATCCCTTTTCCTAATCAGGAAATTTTGCAGGTTCCAAGGACTAGTACCTGATGCATCCGGGGCTATTATTCAGCCTACCACCCTCCCCCAAAGCACGGAGGCTGCAATCAACTAAGAGCTTTCAGAACATCTTCTAGCTTGGCCTTGGCACTGAGTTCAGATCAGTTTCTCCAGCAGCCATCCAGTCATATTGGATTAGGGCTCACCTCAATGATCTCATTTAAAGTGAATTACCGGCCTGACCTGTGATGGCGCAGTGGATAAAGCATCAACTTGGAATGCTGAGGTTGCCGGTTCAAAACCCTAGGCTTGCCTGGTCAAGGCACGTATGGGAGTTGATGCTTCCTGCTCCTCCCCCTGTTCTCTCTCTATCTCTCCCTCTCTCCCTCTCTCTCTCTCTCTCTAATAAAAATGAATAAATAAAATCTAAAAAAGTAAATAAATAATTAAAAATAAATAAATAAATAAATAAAGTGAATTACCTCTTTAGCCCTGGCTGGATAGCTTGGTTGGTTAGAGCGTCGTCCCGAAGCACAGAGGTTGCTGGTTCAATCCCTGGTCAGGGCACATACAGAAACAGCTCAATGTTCCTGTCTCTCTGTCTCTCTCTCCCTGCCTCTATCTAATTTAAAAAAAGAAAAAGAAAAAAGAAAAAGTAAAGTTAATTATCTTTTTAAAGTCCCTCCTCCCAATAAGTCACAGTCTGAGGTACTAACAGGACTTGAACACATGGAGCTGAGGGGACACAACTCAGCTCATAGCATGCCCATAGTACCCCTTCCCCTCTCCCATGTTGCCTTTCCCCACTTGTTCTTCAAGGCTCAGTTCCACTGGGGCACCTCCTCTGTGAAGTCTTCCTAGAATTCTTTTCCCTCCAGTAGAGGTCTTCACAGTACAACAGTATCCACACAGCTGACACTGTCCTCTCAGTGCGTGTCACAGCTGGTCACGTACCTGCCTGTTCTCTCCCAAAGCTCAGGGACTGGGGCGCTCCACCTTGGCCACCCCCAGCACCCCTGGCCCAGGGTCAGGGACTGAGGCCGCTCCACCGTGGCCACCCCCAGCACTCCTGGCCCAGGGTCAGGGACTGGTGCCGCTCCACCTTGGCCACCCCCGGCACCCCTGGCCCAGGGTCAGGGACTGAGGCCGCTCCACCGTGGCCACCCCCGGCACCCCTGGCCCAGGGTCAGGGACTGGTGCCGCTCCACCTTGGCCACCCCCGGCACCCCTGGCCCAGGGTCAGGGACTGGGGCCGCTCCACCTTGGCCACCCCCGGCACCCCTGGCCCAGGGTCAGGGACTGGGGCCGCTCCACCTTGGCCACCCCCGGCACCCCTGGCCCAGGGTCAGGGACTGGGGCCGCTCCACCTTGGCCACCCCCGGCACTCCTGGCCCAGGGTCAGGGACTGGGGCCGCTCCACCTTGGCCACCCCCCGCACTCCTGGCCCAGGGTCAGGGACTGGGGCCGCTCCACCTTGGCCACCCCCGGCACTCCTGGCCCAGGGGCACTCCTGGCCCAGGGTTCCGGCACGGACCACAGACTCGCTGGACACTTGTTGAATGGAATCTGGAGGCAGAACCCTCTCCTCTAGGCTCCAGGCTCTGAAGTCTTTCTCCTTCTTGCTTGGGGAGGGGGGCAGAGTTCGGTTCAGCTCCCAATTTCTAATGTACCCCGAAGACCCTCAGCTTGAGCTTGGGTCTTGGGGGATCTGGGAGCTAACGGGAGGCAGAGAATTTAGGGGAACTTGCCATCTTGTCTATTGCCTGCTTCCCTATTGGAGCATTCTGATTTATTGGTGATTCTATTTCAGTGAGAATTAATTACCACAGGTGCTTTAGTCTCATTGTCTTTTTGGAAGGAAGGGACAGGGTGACATTCTCTTATGTGAAATAAAACACCAACTAGACCCAAATCCTAATGAAGTGATGGTTCGGAAGGTTCTTTAGAGCCTGGCAGCCCCTGCAGGGTCACCGTGACGCTCCCTGGTGATCACTGAAGGAGGGATGAGTAGACTTTCGTGCCAATGGGCATGCTTGGCAGGTTGAATGCCAGCTAAGTCCCATTTTCCTTGCAGTGTTTGGACTTCTTACCCACTGCCTTCTTCCACTTCTTCTCCCCGTATTTAGTGGACAGTGACCTGGCTCTTCTCCGATGTCCCGAGGGGCCTCAGACCAGCCTAACCTCTCTGTGCCACGAACACTTTCCAAATGGAGAACATCATCAAACTTGCCCTGAGTCTCTCCTGGGCTTCTCGTGAGGGTCCAGTGAAAGAGAACACATGCAAATGAGCTTTGGAAACATCATCACGATTGTTAAAACACCCCACATAGGACATCCACATGGCTGAGAAATGGAGCAGGAAGGTCTGTCCAGGAAGGTCACCCCCACCCCAGGGACACACAGACCACCAGTGAGAATGCGGCCCTCAGAGCCGGGGACCAGGCTGTGAGCCCATGCACTCCTGGCTGCTTTGCTCAACTCGTTCTAAGACAAGGGCAGGGCCAGGCAAGCTGGAGGAGCCAACTGTCACTTGCCCGCCGGCCTGCGGCCAGTGTTCAGCGCTCAGGGAAGGCCATCTGCATGCAAGCCCGAGGACAGACGAGACATTTAAATTTTACCAGTTCTCCATTAAGGGCCTGACATAGAGAAATGGCTGCAATTCTTTTTATCAGCTAAGAGAACCGGCATCACATGACACGTTAGCTGGGGCCTGGATTCCCGAAACCCATGAGTTCTGAAGAGGCTTCACGAAATCTCAGCCCGGGGCATGGCCAGACAGGGCTAGGTCTCACTTTCCGGGCTGGGCTTTTCCAGCTCCTCATCCATTCTTATATTTACTGTTCCTCCCATTCAGTTTATTCATCTGTCTGTTTTTCTGTGCCAACCCATTTAAAAAAATTTTTTTTTAAATTCTTATTTATAGACTGACCTTAATAAACTTTCCTCAAGTACTGCAGGTTTGTCACTGTCTTAGATAAAAACATTATTAATGGCAGGCTGGTTGACTGGGGACAATGGCTGCCCTTTAAACTCCCGCAGAGACTCGGGCCGGGAAGAGGGACCGGTCGATGAGGTCAGGGGGCAGCTGTGGTGGGGCCCATCGTCCACGCCCTTCCTTTCCCATCACCCCAGCCTGCCGACCACGGCCGCAGGTGGAGCGCGTGCTCCTGCCCCGGGAACTGTCTCCCGGACTTCCGTGCACAGGATAGTCCGGGGCACCAGCCCTGGTCTATTTGTTTCAAATAAAAATAAACAAAAGGGAGGGGGAGGCGGCCAGTGAAGGAGACTGTGTCTGATGCTCTCGAAGGGTGGGGGGAGCCATGGGGGAGGCACAGGGAGCAAACTGGGCCAGGCCTGGGGAAGTGGGGAGCCTGTCACCTAAGCCCCTCCAGTGAGCTGTCGTGGCCAGGCTGTCTGGCCCTTGCAGAGAGAAGCCCCAGGAGCAAGAGCTGACGTTTGGATCCTGCAGCTCGGGTCAGGGCTGTGGGACACATCAGGCACAGCACCTAGGGCCCACAGAAATGTGTTCATTTTCATTTCGTTTGAAAGCAGACACACACACACACACACACACACACACACACACACACATATTTAATATAATAGTAAAGGCTATATCATAATAAATCCAGCCTCGATCTTGTCCTAGTATCAATGCAGTCATAAAATAAAATTTAAATAAATAAATATACATATATATATATATATATATATATATATATATATATATATATATGGTCTACCGGAAAGTTCTGTCCATTTCTATCACAACAAGTTTCGACACGTAAGCACATGTTTATTTGGCGCATGCGTGCCTCTCTATTTTTATCACTTAATGTATACATACTGATGTAGCAAATTAACTAAAACAAAGTTGATTCACATTGGTCTTATGTGTGAAGCGATAGTGTACCCATGGCTACTGATAAAGTTCATTTACGCCACTGTATTTTTACAAATTTCAACAAGGAAGAAATGCTACAGAAGCATGTAGAAATTTATTGAAAGTGTTTGGTGAAGGTACAGTTTCTGATAGGACATGCAGAAGATGGTTTGAAAAATTCAAAACAGGTGATTTCGACCTTTCTGATAAGCCACGTTCTGGGCGACCATCTTTTGATCGATGACGATGTTGTTAAGACCATGTTGGAGCAAGATCCTTTTCTTTCTGACAACATCGGAGATTGCAGAAAGGCTTAATTCAGCTCAGCAAACCATTTCTGACCATATTTGGAAGATAGGATTGGTGTGGAAATATTCAAGATGGGTGCCACATGAATTAAGTCAGAAGAATTTATATTTTGTTTTATTCCAAAAAGGGACAGAACTTTCTGGTAGGTCTTACACACACACACACACACACACACACACACACACACATCCCATATTTTTTGCTCCATAAGACACACTTTTCCCTGCCCTCAAAAGTGGAGGGGAAAATGCCCATGCGTCTTATGGAGCGAAAAATATGGTATTTTCTTGAATATTTTAACACATCATTTGGTTCAGAATATTTTTTTTCTTATTTTCCTCCTTAAAACCCTAGGTGTGCCTTATGGTCAGATGTGTCTTATGGAGTGAAAAATACGGTGTATAATGAGGGAAGACGCTCCCAAAGGCAAAAACACCTAAGACCCAATGAGAGTCCTAATGTAGCTTCTGGTCCCGACTCCAGGCACCTTTAAACTATAACCGGTACCCTTCCCATATGGGCAAGCCTTTATTTATTTATTTTTTTTTTAAATTTTTATTTATTTATTTATTTTTTACAGAGACAGAGAGAGAGAGTCAGAGAGAGGGATAGACAGGGACAGACAGACAGGAACGGAGAGAGATGAGAAGCATCAATCATTAGTTTTTCATTGCAACACCTTAGCTGTTCATTGATTGCTCTCTCATACGTGCCTTGAGCGCGGGCCTTCAGCAGACCGAGTAACCCCTTGCTGGAGCCAGTGACCTTGGGTTCAAGCTGGTGGGCTTTTCCTCAAACCAGATGAGCCTGCGCTCAAGCTGGTGACCTTGGGGTCTCGAACCCGGGTCCTCTGCATCCCAGTCCGATGCTCTATCCACTGCGCCACCGCCTGGTCAGGCGGCAAGCCTTTATTTTATTCAAAGGCACACTTTGGCGTTCGGGCCTTCTCTTGTTACCTGACTTCAACATTCCAAAGATGTTGGCTTGTCAGGGCAGAAACATAGTGCATCAAATTATTAATCAAGGCTGCTCCTATTCGCCTTAAAATTAGGCATTTTTATGTGACGTCGTGGCACGTCCTTGGACTTTAGTCACCAGCCTGACAGGGAATCAGGCTGGGTTGGTGAAGGACTAACCTGCTTGAAATATACATTTTATTTTTCTACCAACTTAACACAAGCTTAATAAGCATGTAGCAGAATATCTCCAACTACCACTGGTTTTCATCTCAGGAGAGGCCTGTCGTGCTCAGTGACATGGTTTGGGGTATTAAAGGCTGAGCGGAAGGGCTGAGGCAGCCACGGCTTCCCTAAGCACGTGGCCGCTGGGACGCGGGGAGTCCTCTCTGGCCACCGAGCCCGCAGCCGTTGAGGTAAATCACGCCTCGTCCCCATTAACGTCTCATGTTGTTGCGGGGTGGTAATTTTGACAGCAAAATAAGCCACGAAACTGCATATACTATTGGGTGACATGTAATTTTAACTTCATTCAGGAGCAAGACTTTTGAGACATTGTTACCTGCGGGAGCAAGCAATAAAACAAGGATGTACAGGAATGTGTCAAATAGAGGGCCTTCCTAAATTACGCCGGGAGGTGCAGATTAATCCATTTAATATATTCTGGTCATGAGTGAAGTGCTCATAGCAGAACAACTGCTCCTTCAGCGATATCATTCATGGCAATGAACTACAGTCACTCTGACAGCCTGGAAAAATGCCCCCACTTTTCAAACTGTACAAATGGTGGTCGGACACAGTAACTCAAAACTGGACACTTCATTTCAAGTTTAAAGCTAGTGGCCCAGCCACAAACTATTACTCCATCTTCTTTATTTGTGGTCCATGGTTTTGTACTCTTTAAGAATCAAATAAATACTGGTGTAATGGTTAGCAACTGCCAGTTCAACGAAAAATACTGCTAAATTCACCAATAAGTCTTCTTTCCACACACACAAATTTATGCCCCAAGAACAGAGCCCATTCCTGCCACAGGGTCTGGGCAGTTTTTTAATGTAGAGAGAGACTCACTTTAGTGATAAGAGTTTAAACCTGAACTCCTTTCTCCTTCCCTCTTGCTCATAGATCTTGCGCTGGGAACAGAGGGAGGTAAACGATCGATATATGTAAGTGGGTGCCCATTAACTTGCATCCATTTTCTGCTGGGCAGGAGCCAGGCGGGACTCCTTCCCAGCCCGTTCCAGCTGGACAGGCCTCTGGAACCCAGTGGACAATGGGAATCTTCCACTTTGGTAGTGGCTGAAGGCTTCCCGGGCGTCCACCACGCACTGAGTCCTGGCTAGCATCCACATATTGTTGCTATTGTTAGTGCTGATAAAACGACCCCATTTTCAGAGTTCCATTCTTAAAAAAATTTTTTCAACAGCTTTACTGAGATATAATTAACATATCATACCTTAAAGTGTTCAATTTAATGGGTTTTACTATATCACAGATATGGGCTACCATCACCATGGTCAACTCTAGGACATTTTCATCATCCCCCAGAGAAACCCCATTCTCATCAGCAGTCACGCCCTATTTTTTTGTCAGCCCTAGAAAACCACTAACCTACTTTTTGTCTCTGTACCCTTTGCCCACTCTGGATAGTTCACGGAAGTGGAATCAAACGGTACGTGATCCTTTGTAACTGGCTTCTTTCACTCAGCATGATGTTTCTAAGGTTCGTTCGTGTTGGCATGTATCAGTACTTCAGTCCTCTTCGTAGCTGTATAATATTCCATTGCACAACTATACCACCTTTTATTTACTCATTCATTAGCTGACGGACTAGAGTGCCTCCCAAGCCCCACCCCAGATTCTCCTAGCATCCTACTATGTGCCAAGCATGCAGAGCATGGCGAAGCATGTATTTATGCACAGACTCGCAGTCTTGCATTATACAACGAGCGCTGCACCAGGTACTGTTAGTTCCCAGTTCACTGACAACTGGGGACACCAATCGTCTTACCTGGGACAACAGCTCAGCATGTAGCTTTCTAGCTGAGGATCCCTCTTCCCAGTAAAGCTGGTACACCTGTATGGAGGCTAGCCCAGTGACCTGGGAAATGGAAGTCCCTCTCAATGAGAAAGGGAAGGGGCTAGACTGTGTGTCCTTCACAGAGGTGTCCTCAGAGAACAAGGAGGACTAAGCACCCTAGCAAAGGTCATGCGGAGCGGACATACCTTAAAGTGTTCAATTTAATGGGTTTTACACGGAATGCACAGATTTGGGGCTCAGCAGAGCTCCTCTGGATACCTACCTTTGGGGGAAGGGTTCGCTGTGATGAAATTGCTGTTCTAAGGGTAGAAATCCCATTAGGAGGCTGAGTGAGACCAGGAGGAAGGGACTGGTTCCAATAAGGAAGCCAAAGAAGAGCTGCAGGCACCGCAGCCCCTGTCCCTCTGTGTGCTGGGCAGAGGCGCGGAGAAATCGTGCCCTGTGTGGGCTCAGCTCAGGCTGAGTTCCTGCCTGGCGTCCATTCTCCCTTCTTCCTTATTGACAGAACTTGGGTTACATCCAAGCATCCAGATAAAAGACTACATTTCCCAACCTCCCTTTCTGTAAGGACTGGTCAATGAGAAAGCAAAAGTTGTAGGGCAAGGATTATGGGAAATATCTCCTTAAAAATAAACTTTTTATTAAGGAAATTTTCAAGCATAAAGAAAGGTAGAGAGGGACACTAGGGTGATGGATACCCATAGAATCTCATCACCAGATTTAATAGATGTTAACATTTTGCCATATTTGCTTCTCCCCTCCCCCTCAAATAACTAAAAATAAGTATAAACACAATGACATTTTACATCTAAATATTTTAGGATGCATCCCTAAAACAGAAGGACATTTTCTTATATATCCACAATACGTATCATACCTAACAAAATAGATAACAATTCCTTGCTATGATCAGAGAACCAGCTTGTATTTAAGTTAGGAAATCTCTTTAAAAGAGGCTGACCAACATGGGAGGCAGCCGTCCTTTTGATTCTCTGCCTTTTACTTTCTGCGTTTCTAAACGACAGACGTGAAGGCTGGCGCTCCAGCACCCTCCCTGTGTTCTGAAGTCATCCTGAGGACAGAAGCCAGGGGTGGCAAGGTGGAAAGAGGGAAGGGTAGGTTGACAGATCAGCAGAAAAACAAACAAACAAACAAACAAATAAACCCCAACCAACAAACTAAGACACAAACAACAAAAAAACAAGCACTCAAACAACCTCCACCCTAAAACACCAGTTTAATTTGAATTTCAGATAAACAATTATGATTGGTACCGTATGCATTTGTCTCACGCAATATTTAGGACATACTTATATTGAAAAATATTGGTTTCTCTGAAATTCAAATTGAACTGAGCATCCTGCATTTTGTGTGGCAACTGGACAACAGACCTGGGTTCCTGGTGCCTGCGGAGCCACGCCACAGAAACCCTGGACCGGCTACCTGCCCGCCCTCCCCTGCTGCGGTCAAACCCCCTGCTGAGTTGACCCCAGCTGCCCCAGGCAACTCAGCTGAGCCGCCGCTAACAAGCATCAGCCACAGGGCCCGGCTCCAGGGGCCAGTTGACCTTAGGGGTTCCTGGCAGACTGGCTGGCGTCCTGGAGGCCCTGTCCCGGGGGGCCCAGGGAAGATTGGTCTCCCAGCCTTGTCTCCCTTCCCGTCCCCGGGGCGCTCTGTCCACCCACCCAGACTGTGGCTGTTTCCAGGAGCAAACACAGGGAGGAAGGCAGGGCCAGTTGCTCCCACTGCGTGAAGGGGAGGCTGCTGAGTGGGCAGACGGGAGTGTAGCCTCGCTGGACCCGAGTGTTCAATGGGTTGTGGTGGGAGCCATGAGAGACCGGGGGACCCAGGGGGTGGGGTAGATTTGTTGCTGGTTCCCTCTGGCACAGGTGAGGACAGGATTGGAAAAGGTTGCCTGGGGCGGGGACCAAGAAGACCCTAATTGGCCGGGACAAGCCCTGATTACTGATGAGGCCGAGGGGACAAGCTCCGCAGATAGTGCTCAGACAGCGGAGAGGCCGGGTCTTCCGACACTCCAAACCCTGAGCCCTTCCTCGTCCCCTCTCGCCTTTCGAGGTCCACTGTCACCCCGAGCCCTCCTTAAACAGCAGCTCTCCCAGCTGTGGCTGAGGTCTGGGTGGTTGCTAAGGGTGTTCCCAGGTCCTGCCTGCCACGTGGCCTTCCTCGGTGAACGTGCCTTCTCAGGAGCGTGGGGCTTTACCCTTCATGGACTCAAAGGTTAGGTGCCGATTCCACCTTGCCGCTGGTAATGGAGAACACGGAAGACAGATGGAGGACGCTCCCATTCACAGTATGCTAATTCCGCTAACCAGTGGACCAGGAAATGGCCGGTCATTTGTGCCGCCATCAGGACTCAGAGATGCCGCCTCTAAGCTCACTTGTTTTTAATGCTGTTCCCTGTTGAGGCTCCTCAGAGCGATCACTCCAGCCAATTTCCAGAGTTGCAGGCAAGAAGGAGGAACGGGACAAGTGATGGATGTGTGGGGTCTTTCAGAGAACCCCCAACCCCTGCCTGCTTTCAGACTGTCCTTTGTCCCAGCACCCACGGGGTGCCCTTGGCCCCGTACCAGCCCTCCACCTCTGCCTCTGAGTTCATCAGGCCTCCCTCACTGGGCTGCGGCCAGGACTGAGGGGGCAGGCAGGAGAGAACGGAATTGCTGTGTGCACCTCTGCTGACTCTCAGCACCGAGGTGGTCCGCTCACTGCTCTTGGAGTGGGGAGGGGGGGGGGTGAGGGCAGGGCAGGAATGCTGCCTCGTGTTTGCAGAGCTCCGTTTTCAAGTTTGTGACCAGCCTGGGGCTGCCTTTGTGGCTGCCACTGAACCCCTCCTGTCCCAGCCCTGCAGCCCCAGAACTTTGAAAGTTGAGTGCAATCCCTCTGGGCCTCCTTCCTTCTGACAGCCAGCCACAGAGATTTACAAGATGGGACTCCGTAGCTCTAAGTCCCTAATATAAGAATGTGTGCCTTTTGTCCCAGGGATCCAGAGATGTCACCTGGCATTTGGAAAATTGATGCTGGCAAAGGCCACTTTAAATGGATCTGTTTAAAATAGAGGACTTCCTTTCCAGCACACGGGGAACAGAAAAGAGGCTTGATGCAGAATGTGTCTTAAAACTTTAAAAAAATTGTATTATAATTAATTGAAATAAATTATCTTTTTTTTAAGTCAAGGCATAACTGCGTCTATAATCTTAGACTGAGCCAAGAATGAATCAAATGTTGATTAGGAGGTATCAAATCAACATTTTCTTTTTTTTCCCCGCAAAAAAATTGTATGATGGTTCACTCTGTGGGCCATTCTTTGTGGTTGATTTTCTCAGCATGGTGTTCCAAAGTGTCATTTTTGCAAAATTATCCAAAGGCTTCATGCATTTTCACAAGGGCATGTCTTAACCCACGGCACTCAAATCACTCTCTTTTGGGTGTCTGCTGAGTCATCACCCTTGCCCATTTTTTCCCCCCTTCGAATCAGAACGGCCAGCCCGTCCTCTGTCGATGACTTTGCATAGAGTCCGAATACTTCTCCAGCCTCATTTTCACGACTCTGTGAAGTCCTGCAATTTTGGCACAATTTGTAGTTTCACTCTGCAATCCATTTATATAATTTATACTTTGTGGTTGGTTGATTGATACGGGTTTCGCATGGGCGGGCAGAGATGGACGCTGAAGTTAATAGCAGAAATGGACGTTTGGGTGGGCTCTACTTTGATAGTAGACAGTGTTATATGACTCTTGTTACCCTAAGGAGCTATGTGACTGGGGACTCAGGTACTGAATCCTAGAATAATGGAAGACCTAGATATGCATCTCCCCTAGATGTATCCAGATCTTTCTTCTGACAAGGAGCAATGGGGCAACCAGCTCCATCCTGTGCTGTCCCTGCTGGTCCCTGGGCCGTATCTGAGACTCGTCCTGATAGGAGACGTGAGCCTCTTGAAAAGAATCGGGCCAAGACGAACACAGCAGAACCCTTGCCAAGTGAGCTCCAGAGCTAAACAGAACCTCTTTCAATCGGGTTCAGGCAGCCTTCTCACCCCTGGGGGTGCAGGGTCCAATCTGAGATGACACTTCCTATGCCACTTTCCCTGGGGACCACAGGCTGCAGGACTCAAGGAGGTGGTGAGCAATACCGCGGGAAACCCATTTCATTCAGCGCCAGAGTCTCCCAGGTCTTAAATAATAATAATATTAATAATAATAATACTAAGTAAAATGTATTGGGTGTCTACCACGTGCCATACTGTTGCAAACATGTCACACGTGTGGTTTAATTCTCACTACTCTTTTGGTGTCACCCCCATTTTACAGTTGAGGGAATAAAGACAGAAAATGTCTTTTTCTTCCCGGGTCACGTGAGTGGTAAATTGCAAGCTGAGATTTGAACGCAGGCAGCAGGACTCCGGACCTCACACTCAGAACTGATATCGTTTTGGAAACTAACTTGGCTTTTTTCTTCTGGGTTTGAATAATGCTGGGGGAGAAAAAGAAAAATGAAGTGTCACAGGATGGTTTCGCCCCTCCCCCACAGGTGAGAAGTGAAGAGGTAAAGTTGCCACATGCAGCCTCCAAATAAACAGGGAGTATAATGAAAACCCAGGCTCTCCCAAATGAACAGGCATACTTTCTGTTTAATTATGAATCCATTTGGAAAATTCTATGCATAAGTCAAGAAACTGTCTCCTAGGAAAGGCAACTCCAGAAGAGCTGGGGTCACTTCATTGCACGAGGCTCACTGGGAAATATTTTCTCAAAGATGCCTCATTTCTTGCAACGAATAAAACCATTGGGTTGAACATGCCCAATGCAGATGTTCCCCTTACCAGGGAGTTCTTTGATAGTCACTGATAAGTCACTTTTGGGGGGCGGGGTGGGGTGGGGGGTGTCTCATTATCCCTCAAGATCTGGTGCTGCTCATCTGCATATGAAGAAGGAAGTTAATAAAAGCCCTTTTTTATTTTCTAACACGAGTTCAAATCAGGGGCCATTATCATCCTATAGAAAGACCCAAATGGCATATGGATCATTCCGGAGAAGGGGAGGGGGTGAGCGCCTTTTAAGAGAATTGTTTTAGTTTTTGCAGGAAATTAATCAGAGGGCTGGGCTTTGTGGAGCCAGAGCGAATCTAATCTGTCCTTTGTTCGAATTTGCCTTGCTCCAATTCCTAGCAATTGTAGACAACATGCTCTTTTGTTCAGGAGACACTTGTTACATGCATAATTAGAGACTGCAGTCGCTGTGTTTAAAGAAAAACTGTTTTCCAATGTAATGTGTGATCTTGATAATAGTATTTTCATCAAAGGTAGCAATTACATTCATTAAACTGGGACTGGCATGGCGGCAAGGAAATTAAGTGGAAAGTGAATAAAAAGCTCCCCTCCCCCCTGTTATCTTCATCCCTTTATGAGTTGAAATGCACCATGGCGAGCTGGCACCGGGGGAATATAGTGAATATAAAAAAATAAAGTCCTCCTTAACCTTTCTGAATAATGACCCTGCAGACATTCTAGGGACGGCAACATAGATGCACTTTTCAAACTAGAGGGCTTTATTCCACCTTAATTTCCTATGCAAGTTTTTAAACGAGCTCAACATATGATTCAGGTCTTTGAAGGCTGTGGGGCTCTTTGGGATTAATTCGCTGTTCTTTGCACACATAAATTAATAGTTTTGTGTTCTCAAAACAACAACAACAACAACAACAAACCAACAAAAACCCACAACAAGGCATAAATCAGCCCAGTTTAGGAAAGAAATAAGGCCATTTGGCTATTTTTAATTACCCCTTTTAACTGTTCATTTAGGTTTCCTTACACTGTACTTTTGAGGCTGTCGTGACTGAAGTCCGCACACCCTGTGAGGTAGAAACAGCACCGGAAGAGTGCCCAGCTTCTTGGTCTTATGTTGCTGGGAGAAATTTATTCTGGAAGACAAAGAGCATGTGTGAGTGTGAATGAGTGTGAGTGTGTGTGTGTGTGTGTGTTTCCTCCAGGCAGATGCTCTGTGTAGTCACCTCCACTCCACCCCCGCCCCCCAACCCCCAGATTAAAAGTCCTGCTTGAAAAATGTCCTTGCAATGCCTCAAAGGGCTTGATGATTTCAATTTTATTCAACAGAGCACAATGAT
Source organism: Saccopteryx bilineata (assembly GCF_036850765.1). NCBI lineage: Eukaryota > Metazoa > Chordata > Mammalia > Chiroptera > Emballonuridae > Saccopteryx > Saccopteryx bilineata. The sequence continues at coordinate 107,127,072 of NC_089496.1, read as the reverse complement.
AGCCAGACATTCCTGGGCAAAAGTAGGTGGAAATGTACAACCTCCGATCAGCACCCTGGCTCCGGCCAGTGTTTGACCTGAAAAGCTTTCTGGAGAAAATGAAACCAGTCCACAAAAATCAATTGGGGACCCCCATTCCTTGTGATTGGACATGCACGGTGCCGCAGCCAGAATCATTATCTCTAAATTGATTGACCCAAATGTCATGCAGATCATCTTGGAGTGGGGAGCCAGCGTGCTTGACGGGCTCACATTTTCTGCTGGCTGCACAGCCAGATGCGGCCGGTGGACTTGATGGGCCGCCTCTCACCAAGCGGTCAGGGGGTTTTGCCCTTGACGACCGGAGAGGCTGTACTGTGTGAGAAAAAGTGGGACTTGCAAAGTTTTTTAACTTTGCATTCTGACCTGCTTGTTAGACGGTGGTTTGACTTTGAGCTAAGAACGATGACCGAGGAGGCAGGAGACCCAGCTGAAGTCCCAGCTGGAGACATTGAGTGGCTTCCAGGGTGCCCGGTGCTCTCCCGGGGGGGCTTACACACATTGTACACCTCGTTCCTTCCAGCGAGCCTTCCAGGTTGGCGTTTTTACCACCATGTCTGTTTTACAATTAGAGAAAAAACAAAACAAAACAACCTTAGAGAGGTCAGGTCACCCACCCCAGGGTGCACAGTGAAGAAGTGGGAAGCGGGCACCCAGCCCCCAGCAGCCTGATTTCAAGGCTGAGGCTCTTGGCTGCATGATCATGGGAACAAGGACTTTGGGTCCCCAAGCGTCCGTCCCCTCAGTGTAAGTAAGGGAGCAGCTGACCAGTCCCGACTGTCCCCAGGAGCGTGACAAGTACAAGATTTTCCAGAAGACTTTTGCTGTTATCTCGGGCTTGCTTCTCAGTCACTTTTGGTTCATTGAACAGGCTCAGTTCTTAAGACTTAGCTCTGTTCATTTAAAAATCATAGTCTCCTGTCCACTTTGGAAGCACTACGCCCGAGCCCCAGCACTGGCGCTGCCGGCTTGTGAGTCTAGCAGCTTGCTGGGCGTGCGGGCGTGCGGGCGTGTTGCCCTGGGAGAGGGCAGGGCCTCTCCTGACTTTTTGCCTTTCCACTTCTGGTGCTGCAGGTGGTTGTGGGGAGGGAGGAAGCAAAGCAAAAAAGAGACCTCTGCCCCCTTACCCGGCTGGGCATGCACCGCCGTCCCTCCTTGACTTTGTTGTTCTAGCAACTTCTCTACGTGCACGTTCCGAATGAGGGTTGGCCAGAGCAAGTCCTGCTAACTGCAGTCTCTTGCAAGAGTGACTCCATCTTCTGACTGGCTCTTTCCTCTCTGGTGCACACCTCTGTCCCTGAGAGATGATTCCAGCGAGACCGCCCGTCACCACCTCATCCACCTCCTGTGCCGAGTCTCAGGCCTGTGGGCAGCCCCAGGACCCAGCTTCCTTACCCTTTGGAACCAGGAACTCAAGAGAGGGTGGTCCTGGCTCCCTCTGTGGGGTTCCCCCATTATTTCCCAAGTCTCTTTTTTTCCTGCTCTTATGGGAAAAAATCAACAATCCACCGACTGGGAACAAAATGCCAGGACGCCTTCCTTGCAGGGCCCTCAACCGTGGGCTTGGGGAGGTGAAGCACCCTCGCCCCCGACTCCAGCGGGTGGTGGTGAAGTCTCCCCTCACGCTGAAGATGGCTGACTGAACCGCTCCCTGTCTCAGGTCTGTGAAGAGGTAACTGGTCTTATTCCTGCTGGTCTTTTGAACTTAAAGTCTGAGATAGTCTTGTATGCTGATCTTGTCATTTATTGCCCAAATGGGAAGGCGCTTTTGAAAGTGACAGATGGCACTATTAATAATTATTCTGAGCCAACAGGAATAAACTGGGGCCGTCCGGCAAACTGACCCTGGAGCACCTCTGTGCGCTAGCTTGCTCTGCAGAAGGGAGACAGCGCGCCCCACGCTCTCTCTGCCATCACGCAGGGCAGTGTCCTCTCTGGGCCCCACCCCACCTTTGGAGGGAGCCCCCGGCTTTGCTCAGGGCCCCTTTTCCCAGTTCTGCCTGGGCTCTGCTGCAGGACCGAGGGCAAAGGGTCCCCTCGGAGCCTCCGTGCCTCTAGGAGAGTCTGTGCCCCGGGCCAGGCGCTCCCTGCTGGCTGGCTGCACTGCCTCGTCCGGGGGGGCCGTGCTGGGGCTTCAGCACCTTCGGCCCAGCCAGAGGGCCTTCCCAGGACCCGGCCTCCTGGGGCCTCCCTCGTCCTCTCCCTGGCCTGCATCCCCAGGGTGCTGGTCCAGGTCGCATGTGGGTCACGAAGGCCTGTCCTCTCCTACCCGGGGGAAATCCCTTTCATTTGGGGCAAATTTACTTCTTCCGGAGCCTTGGTCTCCACGTTGGACTGGTTTTCCCTTTCCGTCAAACCCTGTTGTCCAATGAAAACAGGGACCAAAGTCAGGCAGTGCTGTTACCAGCCCTTCTGAGAGCGGAGGGGCAGACAGCCTGTCTGGATGGGGGGAGGAGAAAAGGGGAAAGAGAAACAGTGACAGCTCCAAAGTGAACTGTGCCGTCCACACCGCGTCGAAGCCGCAAGTTCTTGCAGACCCGGAACGCCTGCCTGGCCGGGTGCCCTGGGCACCAGCCGCTCCTCTGCAGGGGCGGCAGCTGCGTCCCTGCCAGCAGAGAGGACCCGCGCGCTCCCTGGGACCAGGGGCTGCTCATGTCTGCGCTGCCCAGTGCGTAGCCACGAACCACAGGCGGCTAGTGAGCAATTGAAATGTGGCTGGTGCAACCGAGGGGTTACGTTTCTCGTTTTATTTAACTTTAATTTAAATGTAAATAGCCGTGTGTGGCTTGCGGCGATCATATCGGACAGCACAGTTGCAGAGAAATGGTTGAAGAGGAGTGATATCATCCAACTGACGTTTTCAAAGACAGTTTCTCAGGCTGCGAGGTGGAGAATGGCTAGGCCACTGGGGCAATGGAAGCTGGAGGTGACTGCGTTCTGGGGAGGTGACTGCACTGTTCCCAGAGAGAGAGAGAGAGAGAGAAAGAGAGCACACCTTTGGACTGAGGTGCTAGCAGAGGCGAAGCGGACAGGCTGGCGGCTGGGCTTCCACACACTGCTCTGAACACACCGTTCACAGTGAAATAGACCCACTCTCTAACCAGGTCAGTTTGGGCCAATCCACGAGTCATTAGAGAGCCCTGAGATGGAGGACATGTCTTCTTCCAGTGGTGGACACAGTTGGTTACCTATGGACTGGGCTGAATAGTGTCTCCCCAAATTCATGTCCCCTGGAACCTATGAATGTGACTGTACTTAGAAACAAGAGCTTTGCAGCTGCAATTAAGATGAGGTCACACGGGGCTCTGAATCCAACATGACGGGTATCCTCAGAAGAGGGAAATCTAGACAGAGCCACTCATGCAGAGGGACGAAGGCCATGTGGCGGGGGCGGCAGAGACTGGAGTCGTGCTGCCACGAGCCAAGACACTCCAAGGGCTGCTGGTGACCACCAGAAGCTAGAAGAGGCCAAGAAAGTTCTTCTATAGAGTCTGCAGGGGGAGTATGGATCTGCCAGCACCTTGATCTCAGACTTCGGCCTCCAGAACTGTGAGAGAACGCATTTCTGTTGTTCTAAGCTGCCCAGTCTCTAGTCTTTTTGTTGTAGCAGCCCTGGGAAAAAGATACACTGAGCCAGCATGCACTGTTTTCTTAAAACCTAGCAGACCTCATTTTTTTTTTTTTCCTGATGACTCTCCCTTCCTCCAGTAACCATGCACCCAAGGAAGCTGGTCTTCCCTGGGTGGATCCTACCCACCGGGAGGCAACTCTACCTAACTGCTGGGTATGATTGTGGAATGAGGATGTGACCCAAAATTTCCCAGGAGGATATGCAGGGAGGTCTGTGGAGGACATCTACTTCCATCCACTTTGAGATATGCTTCTTCCCTTGGACATTCTTGTGTAATATTGGTAACGCCTGCAGCTGCAGCAGCGACCTGGCGTGTAGCCCAAGGATGGCATCCATGGAAGGATGGCGTCTGTGGAAGGATGGCATGCATGGAAGGATTGCAGAGCGTGAAAGAATGGCAAAGCGTAGAAGGATGGTGTCCGTGGAAGGAGGCAGAGCATGGGAGGATGGCATCTGTGGAAGGGTGGCATCTGTGGAAGGGTGGCATCCGTGGAAGGGTGGCAGAGCATGGGAGGATGGCATCCGTGGGAGGATGGCAGAGCATGAGAGGATGGCATCTGTGGGAGGATGGCAGAGCATGGAAGGATGGCGTCCGTGGAAGGAGGCAGAGCATGGGAGATGGCATCTGTGGAAGGGTGGCATCCATGGAAGGGTGGCAGAGCATGGAGACAGACAGCACTTGGACCTAATGACCTCGCTGAGCTGCCAAACCAACCAGCCCTGAGGCTTCCAGGACTTGGCTGCCAAGCTAGGTGACTGAGCTAAAACAAGGATAGTACCTCCCTGTCCAAATGGTGTATCAAGCTGCAAATCCACGGACTGTTGGTAAAAACCATTGTCGCCATCTGGCTGATTTTCCAAAAGGCGCTTTACTTTCCCCAGTGACTCCCAGGTGGCCTCACCTGAATGAAGACATGAGTGAACGGAAAAACACGAAACACTCTTTTAAGAAAAAGCACTAACCAAACAGCAATTCCTGGCTGGCCATCCATCCTACAAATAAGTTTTCTCGGCACCTGGTCTCAGCTCTTCCGGAGGTTGGAGCAAGGGTAATGTCTTAGCTTGCTGGGGTTAATTGGGGGGCTTATAGACAAGAAATGTTTACCACTCACAGTTCTGGAGGCTGGGAAGTCCAAGATCACAGCGTCTGGGGTGAAACTGCTTCCTCGTTGATGGGTCTTCTCACTGTAACTTCACATGGCCAGGGAGGGGTAGGGACCTCCCCAGGGCTCCTGTATATTAGTGCTAAGCCTGTTCACGTGTGCTTCATAAAGGCCCCACCTCCTAATGCTGTCATCTGCTTGTATAAGATTTCTTTTTTAAAAATTTTATTTATTCATTTTAGAGAGGGGGGGAGGAGAGGGGAGAGAGAGAGAGAGAGAGAGAGAGAGCAGGAAGCATCAACTCCCATATGTGCCTTGACCAGACAAGTGCAGGGTTTTGAACCAGCAACCTCAGCGTTCCAGGTCGACACTTTATCCACTGCACCACAGGTCAGGGCTGGTTGTATAAGGTTTCAACATAGGATTTGGGGGGACACAAACATTCAATCCATAGCAGATGAAAAGAATGCTTTCTCTCTTACCCCAAATTACGTGATTCCACCAAAGCTTTCCATGGTTTTTGCTTCTCCCTTCTGACCCTATCTCAAAAATTTCCCTCATGCAAAGAAAAAAAAAATGCGTCTCCTAATTTCAGAAGTCCTCACAATTCACCTGACTTTTAATCCCTCGAACTGACTTAAATATATTTGATATACAAATGTAATGGATGTATTTCTCCTCCTTTTTCCTCCCTAAGAGGAGTAACTCGGCCCTCCTTCAGTCTAAACGTACTCAACACCTTCTGACTCGGGGCTCAGAGGCAGGTCAGCGCTGGGCCCGTAGCCCGAGTGTCCCACGGATCCCGCTCTCAGGTGCTTGTTGCTTGTCCGGGGCCAGGACTGGGGGCCTTCCCTTGGGGTGTTCTCCTTCTTCCCTCTCCTTCCACACCTGCAGCACTGGGCAGCCCGATTCGTGCTGGTTCCTGAGCTGGCCTCCTCGCTCGTTCTCTTGGCTCCCTCCTACCCCCACCTGAAGGCCAGTAGCTCACAGTCCTCGGCTCCAGGCCTCATCCCCGCATCCACCCCTTGTGGAGAAGAACGCTGGACTCCTTTCCTAGGCTTACCTTCACCCCTAACCCAAGGCCGCCAACTGCCTGTTGGGGAGACCGCCACACCCACGTGTCAGGCAAGCCCTGTCTCCAGCTGGGAAGGAACTTCTCTGCTGTGAAGATCCGCAACTCGACCCTGAACAACTCGCTCGTAGAGGGCTGGTTGGTAGCAGCACTTCACTGGGAGGCTCCTGAAGACGAACAGACCTAAAGACCCATCAGCCAGACGGTCCGAGTCGGACTTCCATTGCTGTCAACTACCGACCAGCACTTCGTTGAACACCTCCATGCCTCAGTCTCCTTGCCTGTTAAATGGGCCAACAGGTGCACCTATGGCGTGGGGCTGCTGTGAGTTCATGTGCGTCGACAAGACAGAGTAATGCCTGGCACATGGAAAGAGCTCAAGAGATGTCAGCACTTCCTGTTATCATCCTAACGGCGCTGAGTAAGTCCTTTTGCGTAGGGCCGGCCTTGGGAGACACAGACATGCAATCTGTGTGTGAGGGTGTGCTCGGAATAGCAAGGGCACCAAGGGTGAACGCACGTCCCCTAAGGACTGGGCCTCACCCGTCTCCGCACGGCAGCTGGGAGCCCACCGTACCTTGGACCCTTGGACACGGTGACCTGTCGGCACAGCACTGAATGACAAAAGACAAAGGGACTGAGATCTAGATTCCCAGGAGCATGCAGGAAATGGCGGGGAACAGACTGGAACCCCCCCAGGCAGCAGACCGTGGTGCGTCACTGAGCAGAAGGCACAGAGGTCCAACGCTTCCCCGAGTGATACTCTACAGCACAGGCCTGAGTATCAGCCAGGTGGGAGCTGTCCTGTGAGGACGTGCTCAGAAGAGGTGACCTCTCCATTGAAGAGCTGCTTACTCTGCCTTAAAAAAAGACCCTGGCTGGGTGGTCTAGTGGATAGAGCGTCATCCCGGTATGCTGAGGTTGTGGGTTCGATCCCTGGTCAGGGCTGTAAAGACAAATGAGCTGATGCTTCTCTCTCTCACCATCTCCCCCCTTCCTTTCTCTCTCTCAAATCAATAGAAAAATTAAAATAAATAAATAAAAATTAAACATGAGTCCTCTGATAAAATTTTATTTAGCATCAATAATTTAAACTTGGTCTTCATTATAAACCCTCCTCTCTGGAGACAAACACAATTGGCTTACATGAGAGACAGACTATCAGCGTGGTAGACAGAAGTGTTGTATCTCTCTTACAGGAAGATAATTATTTTCTTACTTTATCTGTATGTATAGCAAGTCTCCAGTAAATTTAGTGCTTTAATTTCTATTCTCCATAGAATTCTGATTTTGTAATAAATGGTCTGATATATATATACACCATTACAACAAAACTTTCACTTTATGAAAAATCAGCAAAAATATATCAGCAAGAATATAACTAGTGCGTTTAGAAAACACGCCATAATCCTAAAACCAACCGATCTCACACAGTAACTGTCATATCCGACATACCAGCTACACGGAAGGAAAGCTATCATCTTTGGCAGATGATGTATATATGTAAGCAAAGACACTGATCAATCACAACACTTCCATAATGTTAATTCCTTATCACTTAAACCTAAATCAACAAGAGTACCAAATTACACAAGAATGAAATCCCACATTTGTTGAACAGAGACAATGTTGAGTGGCAGGAAGAGCAGTGAGCTGGGAGCCAGTGCATTTGGACTCTTGTCTTGTCCTGTCCTTGTCTCTGGGTGGATGACCTCAGGCCAAGTATTCTGGGCTAGGAATCCTTCAATTTAAAATGGGAGAGCTGCTTGGATGGTTCTCTAATGTCTTTCTAGGTTTAACTTTCCACGAGTGAAAAATCTTTGACCCTGATTCATTTTCATGCTGTACAATGAGGTCTCCAACAATACCAACTTGGCAGGTGGGTTGAGTCCAGCTCCACCCAACAAATACAGTCAAGAGTTCCTTGATGCTTCTGTTCAAGCCTTTACCTCCTGAGCCTCGTGACAGCCCCGTCCTAAAACTAACAAGCAGTAGTGACCGGCTTCAGGAGGTGAATTAGCTCATCCGCCACTAGACACGAATTCAAGATGGATAGTTTTAAAGACCCCCCAAATTGTGTTATTAAGTAAAGATAAACTGGAAATACAACAGGAAAACCCATAACACCTTGTTTGCTGAGAGCACTGGAGGGGCCCAACCATGACTGGACCATCAGGAAGCACACATTTTCTTTGGGAAATGGTAAAATTACACAATACTTTACCAACAGAAGAAGGTAGGTACATATGTTAACTATAACACGTAATTTTCAATTGTTCTTTGTGAACAAGCATAAAAATATACATACAGTTAGAACTCTATTGATCCTAAATATAAAGTCAAGGTCCTGGCATTTATAGGAGGCTCTCTAATGCTGCTAATCTGAACATCAGTGAGGTTTACTGTAGTTTTACGTGTTTATTCACATATTTATAATCCCACAGGACGAGGCTGAGAGTCCTTTACTACTGTTGGTTTCTACTGCATTACCTGAAAAGTCCACCTTTCACATAATCACAGAAAGTGAAGATGTTCAAGCCCCTTCTGTTTAGAGCATCTCATCCATCCCCTACCTTGCTTATCAGATCAGTCTGTTCCGAAAGACAAAATAAAGGGGGGGCGGGGTTTCCCTCATCTCCCTATTTAAAAGTTAAGTAGATTTTATCTCTTTTGATCCAAGGTCTTCTTTCTTCCTAATATCTTCATGTAAGTCCTATCTTTTTTTTTTCCCCTAAAAAAAATATGGAATGCTTCATGAATTTGTGTGTCATCCTTGCACAGGGGCCATGCTAATCTTCTCTGTATCGTCCCAATTTTAGTATATGTGCTGCTGAAGTGAGCACCATGTAAGTCCTATCTTAATTGTAGTTACACAATGCTGAATATTTAACTACAATTTGCACTACAGAAATTAATCCAATTCAAAACACGTGAATGTGCAAAGCAAAATTACTTTGAAAATCTCAAGTTTTCTTTTCTTTTTCTTTTTTTTGTGTGGCAGAGACAGAGAGAGGGACAGATAGGGATAGACAGACAGGAAGAGAGAGAGATGAGAAACATCAATTCTTCATTGTGATGCCTTAGTTGTTTATTGATTTCTCATATGTGCCTTGACTGGGGGGCTACAGCAGACTGAGTGACCCCCTTGCTCGAGCCAGCGACCCTGGGCTCAAGCAGGTAAGCCTTGCTCAAACCAGATGAGCCCATGCTCAAGTTGGCGACCTTGGAGTCTTGAACCTGGGTCCTCCGCATCCCAGTCCAACTCTCTATCCACTGCGCCACTGCCTGGTCAGGCTCAAGTTTTCTTTTTTTTTTTTAAGATTTTTTTTTTTCATTTTATTTATTCATTTTTAGAGGGGGGAGAGAGAGGGAGAGAGAGAGAGAGAAGGGGGGAGGAGCTGGAAGCATCAACTCCCATATGTGCCTTGACCAGGCAAGCCTAAGGTTTCGAACCGGCGACCTCAGCATTTCCAGGTCGACGCTTTATCCACTGTGCTACCACAGGTCAGTCAAGTTTTCTTAATAAGCACTATCCTTCACTTAAATACAAAAATGCTTCCCATGCAACAGCTGTGATTATGAGTCTTGAAACATTTTCAAGATCTCTAACCGATGCCCCTTTCAGAAAATATGAATCTCTCACTCCTCTACCTCCCTCCTGAGGGGACTCAGGATACGGACCCGAGAGGGGTCTCTCTTGACTGGGAATCCCCAATACGAAGGAGCATCAACTATATATTTTGTTGACCTTTGCCTTTCTACAATTTGTATTGTAAAATAATACATTTATTTTTGCATCCCAAGATATATAATTTTGTTTTATACTATTGAATATGCTTTTTCACACTCTACAGCCCTCATTCCTTATGAGATTTTGATACAGTTCCTTGTGGGGACAAGACATCTCCCTCCTGAGAATCACTGAACCAAACAAAATACAATTTCTGCAGTACCATTTGTGATAAAGCCCAATAACTAAGTTTGAGGAATCAGTGTTCAATTGAATACAGAGAGAAATTGTATCACTGAAAAACAGTGCATGAAGGATATTATTACCATATTAAACATATTCTGATTATTAAACCAAATTGTTTAAGCTTTATACTTGAAAACTAATGCAGAGACTTGTTTTTTTAAATGATCTGCTGAAACCATCATGAAATGCATCTTTTACACAGGTCAATTATCAAAGTGAATTCTGATGCTTTCTTTTGTTAAAATAATGTTTTCTTCGTTTACATAACTTATACAGTTATACCCTTATTCCCGCCCCTTCTCAGGTATTTAGAAAACTTTTAGATTTTTCTAAAGAAATCTTTTATCAATTTTTACCTAGGTTAGCAGCTTAGGACTGACTCTTTCTGTCCTATAGAATTGGCAAGTATAACAAACATTTCTAACACCACAAAATAAAGGCTTAATAGGAATATAAAATAGACATGCCTGTTACTAATACTCCAAATGCTGACGGAAGGACACTTCCACACACCCTGAAGCTTGAAGAACACCTACAAAACTTCAAAAAAATTTTTTCAAGAAGATAGGGATACATTTCTTCCCAAATTTTAAAAGTGATTTCCTGTGCCCAAGTTAAGCAGACCTGAAAGGTAGACTAGAAAAGATTAACCCACAATCTATGGCTAAGGACTTAAAAGTTACTTCAATGCTGTGGTGGACTGCTTTTCCAAAAGGCACAATAGTTTAAAATTTTACACCAGCGCCGTCAGGGAGGGGCCCACTCTGCGGTGTCAGTACTCTGCATTGATGCTCTTGGCAATGGTGTTCAGCTGCATATTTGACGTTCCTTCATATATTGTACCTTAAACAAAAGGGAACAATCAGGGGTAGACTCAGAGTAAAGTGTAGATACAAGAAATAGCGCTACAAACATCACCTCTGCAATTGCTATGCAACTGTCTTTAGTAACATCACTCAGTGTCCCCTGAATATGGTATCTGACAAAGTCATTTTGCCCAAGAGGTGATAACTTTCCACTTGGAAATTAGATTCAGATTCCAAAAGAATCAGTATTAAACAGGTGAAGGCGTTCGTTCTGAACTATTAACGCAGGAGCTCGGATTGCCATCAGGCCGGGCAGCTCTTGGGGCTGCGCTTTCCCGTCCCCCGAAAGGACAGCTCAGCACCGAATGCTCAGGCTGTCGGCTCTGAGCTTCCGAAATGAAAACTGAGGTTTCAGAGGGTAGCACTAAATGTATCCAAACTAGTAGCATTTTTAGTAAAAGAAGAATTAAGACAGGTTTTGTTGTGTTTTTACTAAAAGGCCTGTTGAGGCATTAAAATAAAGGCAATTTAATGTTTTTAAACACATAGACCCATTTTTTTTAAAGGAAGAGGTGGGGGAAAAAACAGCCACAAAAACGGAGAGCCAGCGCCCATAATACTGAAGACAGGAACATCGCCTCTGCCGGAAGTACCAAAGAAATATCGACCCAATACAACAGCCCAGACACCGACAGAGGCAACAGACCAAAGTAAAAGGAAACAAAATGGAAAAAACCTACTTACCAATCTTTGCGTCCCGAAAGTACTTCTCCACAGGGTAATTTCTGGTGTAGCCCACACCTCCCATCCACTCGATACATTTACTAGTTGTCAGTCCTGCAACCTACCAAAAGCAAGCAGTAAGTCACCTGTTAGAACCACACAACTTCTGTTATATAAACGCTCTAGTGGCGTGATGGGGTGGGTAGATAAAGTGGAAACTGGATCCAGCAGGCTGGCCCTCAAAGGGGAGGTGGAGAGGAGATTAATTTGGGGGTGAAAAAGTTAAATGAACACGTGAAGCCATGGAATGAGGGGGGCTGACTGCGGGGCTGGGGACAGCGGCCCGGCCTGGGTCACATATGGCTGCACATGCCCACACAGAGAGCACAAAACACACGGCAACCCCTCCTTGCTGCGTCCACTTCCCACCACCACCCGCGGCCTCGGGTCTGCCCAGCTTGGAACCCTGGAGGAGACGCCAGCGCTCAGGTGAGCCCCACCTGGGGATCAGTGATGGGTCTTCTACCTGAATTGGGTGACCCGGTTTCCATTTAAGATCCTGGGGAAACTTGGAGACCTCACAGAGTTTGGGCCTTTTCCTGTGGCAGCTTTACTTTTTATGCTATTCTGCTGCAGGGACTGTAAAGTCCACGGTATTTTACTTGAAAACTAGCGAATGCTCAACATCCCTAAGTGAACCACTTAGGAAATACATACCTGAAAAAAAAAAAAGCAGAATGACTTTTTTTTTTTTTTACCTCTGATGCATAGTATTTGGCCATAGATGCTTCTTTCATGATTGGCCTTCCAGCTTCTAGAAGCCGAGCCGCGTTGTATGTTAGCAATCTTGCAGCTTCTAGCTGGGTGGCCACCTGAGCCACTTGGTGCTGGAGTCCCTGTAACATTTAAAACACAAATTAGAGAATTATGATTTCTGAAATCACAGCTTATTCTCAAAATCATACCTGGGTAACAGATTCAAAATATATCCCAAAGGAAACTCACATTCATTTGGTAAAAATACTTTAAAATCTTCAATCCAAACTGAAATATGATACATATATTGTTTAAGAACTTTCCAAAGTTCATGTAATGCTTTGTCACTGTCAAGATTTAAAATAGGCCCTGGCTGGTTGGCTCAGTGGTAGAGCGTCGACGTGGCGTGCAGGAGTCCCGGGTTCAGTTCCCGGCCAGGGCACACAGGAGAAGCGCCCATCTGTTTCTCCACTCCTCTCCCTCTCCTTCCTCTCTGTCTCTTCCCCTCCCACAGCCAAGGCTCCATTAAAGCAAAGTTGGCCTGGGCGCTGAGGATGGCTCTGTGGCCTCTGCCTCAGGCGCTAGAATGGCTCTGGTTGCAACAGAGTAATGCTCCAGATGGGCAGAGCATTGCCCCCTGGTGGGCATGCTGGGTGGATCCTGGTCGGGCGCATGCGGGAGTCTGTCTACCTCCCCGTTTTCAACTTCAGAAAAATACAACAACAACAACAAAAAAGATTTAAAATATAAATGATCACAAAATCAGGTTTAAAAGTTTTACTTATTATCTAATAATTATTTTCAACCCCTTTTATGATCCAAACTGAGGTTAAACAAAATTCCAGCAAAGCAAAACCCCGAATATATTTTTTATTTGCTGGAATTAACAAAATTTCGACTCTGCATATAGTCCCTACCTGCAAGGACCTTGTAGGAGAGAAAGATATGATTGCAGGCGAAGCAAAGAACAAATCTCTCTTGTGAGATTAAAGCAATTTGGAAAAAAATGCTAGCTTTAATCAAAGCTTCACATAGATATAGATACAACTAATAATGTTGCTTTTCATGACCAAATTTCTAAAAGTTTTTTTTTTAATTACCCACACTAGGAATCTTTAGATATGTCATGACTGTGCCTATTAGTATACCTGGCCCCTTCCCCTCCCTCCCTCCTGCATGGACACGAAACACTGCTTCCTGCGTGTAAGGAGACCAAAAGCCTCCCTTAAAACTGTCTTCCTGTTCGGTATCCTCTGTTGCCACCTATGTGTTGGCTGGCCCTACGAAAGCACTCGAGTCTAGTAAAGAGAAAGTCAGACCAGAAGCCATGGCCAGCATACCTAGACTCCCGATACCTGATCAGCGGCATGACCCTGGGAAATAACTCAACCTCCCCGTCTATGATGGCAACGGCAGCAGGAACTGCGGGGGGCCGGCCAGGCCTGATCTGCTCACTCTGCCTAGGCCTTGGACCGACTGGGCACACCCACACCTTAGGGTCTCTACACGCGTGCTATGTGTGTGGGCTTGCAGGAAGCCTAGTCCTTGCTGTACACCTGAAGACAATGCAGCCAGACGAGCTGATGATGTAATGAGCTGTGCTTGGAGCCCAGAGCTGTGTACAGGGAGGTTCTGCAAACATGTAAAACAATGCTTCTGGATTACTCGGCGACGCGCTTGAGAAAGCTAGGAACGCGGCTACGCCAGCCTTCCACCATGTAAGACGGTGGAGGACAGGAGCGTGGGTGGACAGGAAGACTGCCTACTGCCACCAGCTAATCGCCTGATTGCCTGGGGAGCTCTGAGAGGCACGCCATTGGACCAGGCCGGTGTTACCCAACACGCTTGCCTAAGAGCGGCTCCTGTGCGCTCACTGCAGCCAAGTGTGCCTTCTGCAAGGGGGACGTGTCAGACGGAGTGCAGGATCCCTGCCTGGCTCTGGCCTGACCCGTGACAGCTGTCCTGTGCTGAACACTTGGGAGGCTCGGGCCATGTGTTAACACTTCACACATCTACCTGACTGAACATCGCTCTAGATCAGGAGTAGTCAGCCTTTTATACCTACTGCCCACTTCTGTATCTCTGTTAGTAGTAAGGTTTTCTAACCGCCCACCAGTTCCACAGTAATGGTGATTTATAAAGTAAGGAAGTAACTTCATAAAATTTATAAAGCAGAGTTAAAGCATATAATAATAATTACTTACCAAGTACTTTATTTCAGATTTTCACTAAGTTTGGCAGAATAAATCTTTATGAAACAACTTACTATAGTTAAATCTATCTTTTATTTATACTTTGGTTGCTCTGCTACCGCCCACCATGAAAGCTGGAATGCCCAATAGTGGGCAGTAGGGGCCAGGTTGACTACCACTGCTCTAGAGGATTAGGTAGTATTATCTTTATTTTACAGATGAGGCCAACAGGACTTAGAGAGGTGAGGTAACTTGTCCAAGGCCTAAGGCCAGTAAAACAAAGAACCAGGAATTGAACCCAGGAGGTCTGACTGCAGATCTCAGAACCTGGACGTATGAAGCTTTGAGGAGACAGCTCCAGAGCTCTCACCAGGATATCCCAAATCGCGCCAGAGCGGGGCCTCAGGGACCACAGCTCTGCCATTCCAGAGGGTCAAGGTATTCCCAAACACGCACGGAGACCTAGGCCTTCTTCCCCTACACCTCCACCATCAAAGTCCCAAGCCATGCCCTTCGTGGCTTTCTAACACCACCATCATTAACAGGAAGGCAGGAGCGTCCAGTTCAGTAGAAAGTTGCTAGGAATCAAATACCTGAAAATCAAATACTCTCTTGCCAAACTGCATCCTTTCTTTAAGATACGGAATAGTATAGTCAAAGCATCCTTGAGCCAATCCCAACATCTGTTAAGAAAGAAAAAGACCAGAATTTATTTTGTTATAAGTATATGCTTTTAATTATTCAAATTATACATTCCTTTTACAGGCAAATAGAAGAGTTGGGGGGGGGGGTGAGAGATCCCAAGGTGGTGAGGTGTCTGTTTATAACCTCCATCCACTGCACAGTACGACTCAGCTTCCAGGAGCTGGAAGGAAATGACTGACATGAAAATGAGTGTATTCAATGTCAGCACAGAGGTCATCTCCCGGCATGGCTGCGCTCACATCACCAGGTTACTTTTTTGGACATTCTGATTCTCTAGGCATAAAGGGAGCCACAGAAATAGTGCTCTGAACTGGCTTCCAAGACAGCCCCCTGTGGTCCTTCTACAGGTCAAATGTAGAAGGTCACTTCTTAACCTTTTACCTTCTTGCTCCTTTGACCAGTGCTTCAGCTGAAAGAGCATCAGAACATAAGAGAGCGGTGCTTCTCCGCCCATCTGCTTCTCCACCCCTCCCCCTCTCCTTCCTCTCTGTCTCTCTCTTCCCCTCCTGCAGCCAAGGCTCCATTGGAGCAAGGTTGGCCCCAGGCACTGAGGATGGCTCTGTGGCCTCTGCCTCAGGTGCTAGAATGGCTCTGGCTACAGCGGAGCAATGACCCAGATGGGCAGAGCATCGCTCCCTGGTGGGCATGCCGGGTGGATCCGTCTGTCTGACTGCCTCCCCACTTCTAACTTTGGAAAAATACAAAAAAAAAAAAAAAAAAAAAAAAAGGCAGTGCTTCTCAAACCCGCTGCTTTCAGGACCATTGAGGAAACTCCATTATAAGAAACCGAAAACGAGGTGGGGCTCTAACAGCTGAATCCAAACCAGGGAGTGAGGGGTGTGGCCTAAGCACCAGCATTTCAGAGCCTTTTTAGATGCTTTAACGCAGAGCCAGGGTTGAGAACAGCGTGCAGAGAGCACACAGAAACACATTAATTTATACATGCAAAGAACAAATCAGGATGTGGTGACAACTTTAGCTGAATTTTCTCATTGCTAACCAATCTCCATATCTATTGAACAATTCAGATGTAGCAATGGTTTCTAAATTTCAGCATTAGGTAGCCATTAAATCACTATCTAATTATGTTAAACTATGTAGGTTTTCGAAAAAGGGAAAAAGAATCAATAGCTGAAGCTTTTGGGGGAAATGCCCACAAATGTCAATATCCCATTAGTACTTGTTCACATTTTCCTTCAGCCTTTTTTATTTTGAACTTTCTGGAGAACAGATTCTCAGGCTAAAAATTAAAGGCCAAAAACAAACAAAACTCCCTAAGAACAGGTTCCAGTGAGGCAGGCTCACTGTGCTTCTGGCTACAAGGTGATGTCATCATGGCCTTTTAATGCAAGTGTATAGTCTGTTAATAATATCCTTTATTGACATGGAAATCGAAATGACCAGTCATCAGTCAGAACAGGCTTTTGCACCTCTGTACAATGTTTTCACTGTAAATACTGAAACACTAAATTCTCGACTGCAGAGATTTGAGGATGGCACCTCCAGCCACTGTCACATGTGCCTCTTTCTCTAAAAGGGACCCTCAGTACTAACCCAGAAAATAATCATGACCTGACCTTAACTGTTCGTTAGGTGACAAGATAAAGCGCAGTAACGAGACTCACGCCCAAGCTGTGCGTCTCACCCCCGAGCATCGGTGTTATGTACGGGTCTGGGGACAAGGAGCTCCGTGCGGGGCCTTCCACACCATGTCTGATGAAACTGAACTACAGGATAAACTGAAACAGGTCGCCAAGTCTCTTCAGAAACATGTGAGACTGAACTGCAGACAGTTCATGGGCACGCCCACTCCGCCATCAGTGAGAAGACAAAGAGAGGCATGCTTTACAATCTAAGAAACTTTTGTTAGCCAATTAACAGCAGTGAAAGAAATCTACAGCAATATAACATTTAACCAAGCCTACGGCTAATATAATATATGTAACATCTTCCAAATCTACAAGTTCTTCAGTTGTTTAATTTTGGATACTCGCTGATTAAAAGTCAATAAATAGCCTGACCTGTGGTGGCGCAGTAGATAAAGCGTTGACCTGGAATGCTGAGGTTGCCGGTTCAAAACCCTGGCCTTGCTCGGTCAAGGCACATATGGGAGTTGAAGCTTCCTGCCCCCCCCCCCTCTAAAATGAATGAATGAATAAATAAATAATTAAAAAAGTCAATAAATATGTCCTACAAAAATGCTATAATTTATAATAAAACCAAAGACTTGATTCATTTTCTTAATGTAGAAAATAAGTGATAGCACTTCATAGAAAAAATGTAATATGTATTACAAAGGGCAAATATGTTAAAAAATGGAATAGTTCTCATCTTACATATCTATTTAATTGTGGCTATTTTATTTCAAGTGTCACACACACCAAAAAAAATCACCTGAATTTCACACGCAAAGGACTAAGCAACAATTATTTCATTACCTACAGATTAGAGACTTTTACGACATAACACAATATTCTTTATTCCTTTTTTTTTTAAGTGAAAGGAAGGGAAATAGTTGAGACAGATTCCTGCATATGCCCCAACTGGGATCCACCCAGCAACTCCCATCTGAGGCAGATGCTAGAATCAACTGAACTATCCTCAGCACCCAGGGCCGACACTTGAACCAACTGAGCCACTGGCTGTGGGAGGGGAGGAGAGAGAGGAGAAGTAGGGGAGAAGCAGATGGTTACTTTTTTTGTGTGTCCTGGGACGTCCACACGCCAGGCTGACGCTCTGTATACTGAGTCAACCACCCAGGGCGTATTTATTCTTAATTTACAAAATTTCTTCTAGAATGGATTTCAAGCTTTGAAAAACAGATTTTTTTTTTTTTTCATTTTTCTGAAGCTGGAAACAGGGAGAGGCAGTCAGACAGACTCCCGCATGCGCCCGACCGGGATCCACCTGGCACGCCCACCAGGGGCGACGCTCTGCCCACCAGGGGGCGATAATCTGCCCATCCTGGGCGTCGCCATGTTGCGACCAGAGCCACTCTAGCGCCTGAGGCAGAGGCCACAGAGCCATCCCCAGCGCCCGGGCCATCTTTGCTCCAATGGAGCCTTGGCTGCGGGAGGGGAAGAGAGAGACAGAGAGGAAAGTGCGGCAGAGGGGTGGAGAAGCAAATGGGCGCTTCTCCTGTGTGCCCTGGCCGGGAATTGAACCCGGGTCAAAAACAGATTTTTTTTTAATGCTATATTTATATAGTTTACAACTTATCCATCCAGGTACTGGATAACATTTCAGTGTTCTCAAAGCAGAAAAACTGTTACTATTAAGCCACTGCTTGGTTTTCAGGATTTTAGATAATTGACCAAAGCGGAATTTTAAAGAAATCACAGAAGCCGTCCTTTCACCTCGTGGAAGGGAAGGGCGCCATCTTGTGTTCACAAGCTGCCAAAAGCTCACTGGGTTTCCTGCATTTTCCTCCCCAGGTTTTTGGGGACCCACACCCTGGAAGAGCTAACGGCAGACTCTGACCAACCTGAGCGGCGATCCCTATCCGGCCACAGTTGAGTCCCCCTGCGATGTACTTGTATGCATGGCCAGTCTGCCCCAGGACATTGGCTTTTGGAACCTGAAAAAAAAAAGCAGTTATTTCTCAATTTAATTTGACGTATTTCATTTTCTAAAAATTTTTTAGTTATTGATTTTAGAGAAAGGAAGGGAGAGACAGAGATAGAAACATTGATATGTTGCTCCACCCACTCATGCATTCATCAGTTAATTCTTGTATGTCCTCTGACCAGGGATCGAACCTATAACCTTGTTGTATCTGGATGATGCTCTAACCCAGGAGTCAGGAACCTTTTTGGCTGAGAGAGCCATGAACGCGACATATTTTAAAATGTAATTCCGTGAGAGCCATACAATGACCCATGTACGTTAGGCATTATCCAATAAAAATTTGGTGTTGTCCCGGAGGACAGCTGTGATTGGCTCCAGCCACCCTCAACCATGAACATGAGCGGTAGGAAATGAATGGATTGTAATACATGAGAATGTTTTATATTTTTAATGTTATTATTTTTTTTATTAAAGATCTGTCTGCGAGCCAGATGCAGTCATCAAAAGAGCCACATCTGGCTCGCAAGCCATAGGTTCTTGACCCCTGATCTAACCAACTGAGCTACCCGGTCAGGGCTGACATAATTCATTTTGATTTTCTATTTTTAAATGTACATGTATCCCAAATCTGTGTGATACTACTCCAGCATAGTACTCTTCTCTGAGGAAATCACTGACTACATCTCTGTCTCGCAGTAAACTGGTTACCACACAACTTTTGGACGCCACTGCACCCTCCAGAGCCTAGTGGACATCTGCTGAATGAATGAATGAATCTAGAAAAGGAATCTCATACAACTCATCAATAACAGATGAGTAACATTTCCCCCCAATTGTTACCTGTAAGGTATAGTATGAGATTTATTAGGAATTACAGAGAGTATGTAAATACTTGCTAAAGCATGGATAATAAACTTTTCTTCTGTTGAGACTATTATCCCCACAAAAATGAACTGATATGTGTTTTACATGCATGTGTGCCTAAGACAGGAGGAGAAAGGAGAGACAATTACAATGTTTATTCATAATTTAAAAAAAATCTACACTAGAAACAATTAAAAAATACACTTAGCTTAATGACATGAACAGTTAGGAGAGACAATGGGCAGAGTGGAGAAAGCACAGAGAAAGGAGGAAGAAGACAGACAGCCACCTGGAGTCGTGAGGCTGAACTGCAGACAGTTCATGAGCGCGCCCACTCGCCAGGAGAGAGAAGACCCAAGTTCTAACGCGAGGAGCAGAGAACCCATCACAGCCAGTCCCGTCGCCGCAAAGTTCTGAAGCGCCAGGTCCCAGCTGTCTTCTCTCCTCATCGTTACCAGCCTCCACTCTGAACTGTGGGCCATGCCTGGAGGTTTTCCACTCTCACTGAGCAACATCCCCATCTTGTGGCCTTTGGGGCACCCCACACCAGGCTCCCCTCTCTGAACCCTTCTGGTTCACAAGTATGCAGTTTATCAATGGGTGACTTCTTGGCTTTGGCTCCCGAGGCCAGCAGCTGGGCAGCAAGGCTCCCCTCTTTGCCTCAACCCTTGCAAAAAGTACATTTAGTCATGACCTAACCTAAAAGCAACATTCAAGAGTCTTGCACATCTACGGTTCCAGGAAACTTATTTCACGTTTACTGGAAATTCTATGATACGCACCTTGACATTTTCAAATGTTAATGGGCAGGTAGAAGACGCTCTGATTCCCAACTTGTTTTCTGCTTTCCCTACATGAAAGCCCTCAGTGTCACGATCAACTATGAAGCAGGTAATTCCTTTATAGCCCTAAGAAGAAAATTTAAAACGTTATTACCACTTGGTTGATGAGATCCCTTGTTTCAAAGAGTTGAAAGTAAACAGAAAACTAAAAATGAACTTTAGCCATAAATGCTAATGGATTCAGGACTGCAAGAGGTGCATTACGAAACAAGAATGATTAGAAGGCACTAGATTCAAAATCAAGAACTTTATCAATTTTCTTACATTTTCAGAAACCATTAGGGCTATTAAAATTATTACCAGAGTATTATTGGATCATGAGAACTCCATGTTTTCTATTTAATTTTATTAAACACTTTAGAGTTTTAAAATTTAATCCAAAAAATGTTAGAGAAAAGATGAAAGTGAAAATATATTTATTTTGCTCTATGTCTGTTTTCCAACTGAACAAAATATTCTTAAAACTAAATGTACTACATAGGTACTTAAATTTTTCACTATTAAATAGAAAATTTGAAACTCTACAATATTAGAGATTACCATCCTATGACCTATTAGGAGATAATTAATAAAGGGTTTTCCATGTACAAATATGACATCAACAATATTTAGGAAGTTAGTGACTAAGAGGATGGAAAGATGTCAGCTGTCTAGTATTTTCAGTACTGAGGAGAATGCAGCCTTTAAGACAAGTCTGAAACAGGAAATGGAAGTAGGAAAAATATACAAAGAGAAAAGAGGAGGAGGGGAGGGGCAGAGAAGTTCTGTTCTCGGGCTTACCGCGGCAGGGTCCACATTTGCCATCACCAGGAAGAGCTCTGCGTCCTTGGCACTGGTGATCCACATCTTCGACCCGTTGATGACATAATAATCTCCCTTTTTATCGGCTCTGGTCTTCAGAGCAAACGCATCGCTACCTGCTCCAGCCTCTGAGAGGCAGAAACTTCCTACCTACACATGGAAGGAAAACAGTCTCCAATTTATAACTGTATTTGTACTCTGTACCAAATACTCACTTATGGCAAAGTACACATTTGTAAATTGAATGTGTAGCTACTTTTGAAACCTGTACTTTTCAAAATAACAATGGTACTCTAACAGTATTATTTCCCAAAATATCCTTTTTGTCTAAGACAGGTTTAAAGACCTAAATACACATACTCAATTGAGTTTAATTAAATTGGTTCTAATAATTGCAGTAGAAAGACATCTCAACGTAAATGAAACCACTCATGAAAGTATTAGAATAAATAACTGAGACAAAAAATAGTTGTCTTATGGTCTCAAGATTATTCCCTAAATTTCCAAGTGGGAAATGAGAGCCAGACTGTATTTTTCTACCAGCATTAAGTTATTATTACTTGATTGATCAATGGTGCTGTACTGTGGTTTGGAATAGGAAAGTTAACATGCCAGGTACTTTTCTCCTAAAAACATTAAACATCAGAAAAGATCAAATCCATTTCAACAACTCATCTCACTCACGGTGTCTGTAGCTAGCTTGGTCAAATAGGTTGCCTTTTGTTCTTCTGTTCCATAATTTCCCATCAGCTCGTTAATTATTGTGTTCTGAATGTCACATAACAAAGCCACCGACGCGTCAACTTTGGCTAACTCCTCTACCACCAAGACACAGGAAAAAAAGGAAGCCCCTGTTCCTCCATATTTGGTGTCAACGTTAATACCCATCAGCTAAAGGAAAAACAAGGAAACACAGATTAAGAAAGCTATTTTTATATGGCAGAGTTCTTGCAAGAACGAGTTAAATAAATTGTAACCATTTAAGTTCCTAATTTTAAAATTTGTATGTGTTTTCTTTTATGTATTATATATATAAAACAGAAATGACAGATATTTGAAAAGGATGAAATAACTAAACATTACAACGTTTTGTTTCCCTTTGTGATCTAAAAAACAAGATGCTTGGAAGAGAAGGGGATGGAATCATGAGAACATCTCTAATATAAATCTTTCCGGATGCCGACTGCTGACAACTTGCTGCTTCCTGCCTCAACACTACCGCTGTCTGGGTGTGGTTCTCCCACCGGGAAATCGTCTACTGATTTCAATGTAACGAGCAAACTGAAGCAGCCTACCGCTCCTCAGTGGGAATGTCTAGTTTCATTTGGCAGAATCTCTTCTGGCCAGGCTCTTCCCCCTGACTCTTGAGTAAATTTTTTAAAAAAAATTTGTATTTTTCTGAAGTCAGAAGCAGGGAGACAGAGAGGCAGACTCCTTCATGCACCTGACCGAGATCCACCCAGAATGCCCACCAGGGGGCGATGCTCTGCCCATCTGGGCCATTGCTCAGTTGTGGCTGGAGCCATTCTAGCACTTGAGGCAGAGGCCATGGAGCCATCCTCAGTGCCAGGGCCAACTTTGCTCCAATGGAGCCCTGGCTGCGGGAGGAGAAGAGAGAGATAGAAAGAAGAGGGGGAAGGGTGGAGAGGCAAATGGGCACTTCTCCTGTGTGCCCTGGCCGGGAATCGAACCCGGGACTTCCACATGCTGGGCCAAAGCTCTACCGCTGAGCAAACCAGCCAGGGCCTTGACTCGAGTAATTAAATGACCATTCCTTTTAGGCCACTGTAGCAAATCCAGGTGGTTAGCAGACATCGAGTGGTGTTTCCTATTAGCACACCAGACAAGGCCCAGGTCCCCATTAAACACAACCGATCGACAGCCAAGGCTTTCTCGTAACCACTGGACTGTTTAGCAACTACTCCAAAGTCTGGACCACGACACGCCCCGGCAGTCCACTTGTAGGTGTCCTCAGTTCAGGAAGAGAAGGTATGTGTACATGTAATTCAAGACCCAAAGCTGCTAACGAATGACAGGGTGCTTCATCCTATTCTCTCCAGACACTTTGGAACTCCACTACGCAGCAGTCTGGGGTGTGGCTGTTCACATTTTAAGGTGACAGAAAACTTAGCTGGTGTGAAGGGAGAGGACCGAAACGGTCAGGACACCAGAAATGCCATCAAGGAGGAAGAACCGAAGGATCCGCGTGCCTGAAGACTGAGGAGGGCAGGCTGATCCCAAACAGTGTCAGAGATACCGCCTCTCTGATATGTCACCAGTTTCTCCTACGTTGGAAATACCGCTTTTGTCGGCTATTTACGGCAGGTGACCACACTGCGACAACAGGAACTGGTAGTCAAGGGAAGCTGGGAAGAGCTGGTGGAGGATATGCCACTAAGCGGACCCTCCCGAGGACGCCACTTCTAAGCAAGAGCAGGTTGTGGGGCTGGCAGGCGACTCTCTACTGTGGATGACCACGAACTGCTCCCCTGGGAGAGAGCTGTTGAAACCGGGACCCCAGGACTTTGCAGAGAAGCATAGGAGATCCTGCAACAATGCAGATGAAACCTGCCCAAGAAACGGACTCACAGATGCTGTGCGACCCACTGTAGCTCCACACAAAGTCCATTTTTCCCAAGAGTTTCACTGCTAAACGGAAGTTGGAAAAAATCACTACTATTCATGGTATAAAGAAGCTGGTCTCTTTAAAATGAGAAGAGATAAAACGATTTAGTTAAGTGGAAAGGGCTATTCTTCAAACAGAATAACAGACAAGATTTAAGTCAATGGCTCTGAATAGGAGCTGTTAGTTCTGGGATGTCCTTAGTATTCAAAATAAAAACAGGCATCACGGCACATGTGTTGAGAAGGGAGAGATGATGAGTGCCTTGCTTTTCTGAATGTTCTCCTTGGAGCCCCCACACTGACAACCCCTCTCTCTACCCACAGCCAGGTCAGTTACACTCTTACCTGTTTTTTGACACTGTGCTTCTATTAACAGGCTATGTGAACTTAAAAAGTTGGGAGTTTGCTGTCCTGGGTAATGTGGAATTCAGACGTGGCCTAAGTTTGCCACTTATATAGGGATTTGGGTAGACTACTTGCTATACTATAAAGCTTTTACCAAGGAGTAAAAGGGGTCCTTAACCTCGGCATTATCGAGCTGAAGGATTCTGTGGTGGGACTGTCCTCTGGGCTTTCAGCAGCGCCCCTGCCTCTACCCCACTAGATGCTTGGAGCCCCCTGAGTGTGACAACCAAAAGTATCTCCAGACACTGCCAAATGTCTCTTGGGGACAAAAGAGCTCCTGGACAAGTCCCGTGGTCTAAGGCAGCGGTTCTCAACCTGTGGGTCGCGACCCCGGCGAGGGTCGAACGACCAAAACACAGGGGTCGCCTAAAGCCATCGGAAAACACATATTAAAATATGGTCTAAGGGAATCACTCTCTCTGACTTCTAACCTTTTACTTAAACAGCACAGTATTTCTGATTTAAAATTTTAATTCAATTAAAAAAATCTTCAGGTTCTCGCCTGACCTGTGGTGGCAGAGTGGGATAAAGCTTCGACCTGGAACACTGAGGTCGCTGGTTCGAAACCTTGGGCTTGCATGGTCAAGGCACATATGGGAGTTGATGCTTCCTGCTCCTCCCCCCTTCTCTCTCTATTTCTCTCTCTCTCACTCCTCTCTCTCTAAAAATCAATAAATAAAATACTTAAAAAAAAAAAAAATCTTCAGGTTCTCAGTCTAAAAGAGAACACACAGCATTGTGACCAGGAAGAGTTCATTATGCTACCATTACAGTTCCCAAATTGATACGTCTGCAACCACTTTATCCCTGGGAAGTGTTTACAAAACTGTGAAATCGGAAGAATTATGAATTATATACCCCGTGTTGAAATAATCCTTGTATTACTGATTTCTCCATTTTGGAATTTTCATCCATTGTTGACACCAAAGGAGCAACTTGTTCCTGGGCAAATCTTTTAACTGTAGGGGGAAAAAATACTGGTAAGTCTTTATTCTAATAGGGTGACATACATTACTTTTTTCAAAAGATTGCAAAGAAAATAAATGTCAAAAAAATCCCATTCACCAATGCAGATGACCAGATCCGCCAATCATGCCACATGTCACGTGACTTCACATTGTAGAGCCAACCCATCACCAGAGGGGAAGAGGCCCACTCACCCGTGTTCTTGATCATCAGTTCCTCCTCCGTAAAGGTCTGCAGGGGGGCACAGGGCAGCTGGTTGTCTGCTATGCTGAGCTGCGCTTCTGAGTGGGAGGCCCTGAGGGCCCGAGCGGGAGTCTTCCAAGACCACAGGCAAGGTGGGAAGGTCCTTCTTAGCTATAAAAACAGTCCCCGTTGAAGAGGGAACACACGAACACACACAGAAGGTATGAGAAGTGTCAGGACATCACTTTCTTCAGGAATAACTTTGTAACCCGTTCCTACACCACATTTCACCCAAAAAAGGGGAGCTTAACCCACGTGTTGTAAAATTCACTGTCCCATGACAAAAACAAAAATTGGCTTGCTAACATATAACATTTTTATCTAGCAAGGAGCTGTTCCAAATAAACACATTTCCCAGGCAATTAACTATCTCTTTCAAGGAAATACAACTTTCTAGATGGAACTCATACTTCAATCTATAGCTAGAATTCTTCAGTTTCTCATTAGTAAGAGACAGCACGGCATACTAAGGGTTAAGAACATACATCCTGGCCTCACCGTGGTGCAGTGGATAGAGCATCAGACTGGGACGCGGAGGACCCACATTCGAGACCCCGAGGTCGCCAGCTTGAGCGTGGGTTCATCTGGTTTGAGCAAGGCTCACCAGCTTGGACCCAAGGTCGCTGGTTTGAGCAAGGGGTTACTCAGTCTGCTGTAGCCCCCCCCCCCTTCAAGGCACATATGAGAAATCAATCAATGAACAACTAAGGTGTGGCAACAAAAAAATTGATGCTTCTCATTTCTCTCCCTTCCTATCCCTGTCCCTATCTATCCCTCTCTCCGACTCTGTCTCTGTCAAAAACAAACAAAACATATGCCCTGGAGTCTGAAAGGACTGGTTTCGAACCCTAGCATCTGATATTAAATAACTAGGTGATCTTGGACAAGTGAATTTTATTTATTTATTTTTTCTTTCTGTCTTTATTTTTTTTTAGAGAGGAGGGGGGGAGAGAGAGAGAGAGAGAGAAAGGGGAGGAGCAGGAAGCATCAACTCTTATATCGGACAAGTGAATTTTAACCTGGAGAAATACCCTCTGGGGGTTTTGTGAATCCACACAAAGGGCTTGGACAGTACCCAGCATATAGAAAGCGTTCACTACACAGTAAGGCCTGTTTCTGCCCCGCTGCTAAGAGCTCCGCAGCAGTGGTCACAGCAGAAGCGTCAGGGCAGTGACCTGGGCAGACTGCGAGGCTGGTGAACTTTCCCTGCTGCGGTGTCCCAAACCCTTCAACTTGCCAATTCTACTCAGCAACGGATTTGCTACAATTTTTTTTAATATTCTTTATTCTTTACTTATTTATTTACTTTTTTAGATTTTACTTATTTATTTTTATTAGAGAGAGAGGAGAGGGGGGGGGGAGAGAGACAGAGAGAGAACAGGGGGAGGAGCAGGAAGCATCAACTCCCATATGTGCCTTGACCAGGCAAGCCCAGGGTTTTGAACCGGCGACCTCAGCATTCCAGGTCAACGCTTCATCCACTGCGCCACCACAGGTCAGGCGGATTTGCTACAATTTTATGGGAAAAAGAGACCATCATTTAATTTTAAATGCTTGTTATATCTTTCCTATTTTCTTCTGTAGAATTTGAGAACAGGGGAAACAAATAAGGAATTAGTCATTTCTTGAACCTAAAAACCTGCTGAGTAAAAGAAGCTTGCCACCAATGAGCACACCCTACATGATTTCATTTATCTGGAAATCCAGAACAGAAAAATCCGAACTCCGAACAGAGCTGGAAGGCCTGGGGCTGAAGTGTGGGCGTGGGGGCGGTTAGAACACGGAGTGATCATTGCAAAAGGGCACAGGGAGCTTTCTGGGGTGATGGAAAGGTTCCCAGATTGGATTATGGTGATGATTGCACAACTGTGTAAATTTACTGAAAATCATTATATTACACACTTTAAAAGATTAAATTTTATGTCAATTATTCCTCAAAGCTGTTTAGAAAAAAAATATCACTGCTTCCCTTTTATTCAACAAATATGAAGAGGATCACTCGGCATCCAGCAAGTGCCTGCACGCGTGTGGTGTGTACGAAGGGAACTAGAAAGCTCCCCAGCTCCTGACACAGAAGCTAGTGACTGGGACAGGGCAACAAGATCCGTATCTGGGAACAGGCTGTCAGGAAACACAGCCAAGTGTTGCAGAACTAAAAAACATGTCTTCATCGCTGCAATATGTTTTCCCAAGAGTTTTGATTAGACGCTGAAAAGTTTATTGTTATAAGGAGAGGAAAGAAACAAGAGTCACCATGTCTGAAACCACGGGTACCCTTTCCTACACACTGGCATCTCTGCAGCTCTGCACCTAGGAGCACGTGTATTCCGCTCCAGACTTAACTGGGGGGAAAAAAGAAACTTTGGCCAGACAGCAGAAAAATGTGTATGTCTCAATTTTTCTACTTGATCTTGTCTTGTTTTGAGAATTAGGAGACACAAAGTTTATGGCAAAGTTGTGTGGAATGTTTTTTTCTCGTTGAAAGACTTGGGACATGCACACCCTGGACTAGAAAAAAGGAAGAGGGATGGACACACGAAATATTGTCGTCTCCCTGATGAAACAGATGGGGAGATTTCAGAAGGGCAAGAGGAAGAGAGGTAAGAAATGGAGGTGGGAAGGGGCTCAGGAGGGGAGGAGGGTTGCTAAGGAGAGAGGGCTCTGTAGCAGGAGGCACCGCGAAGGAAGGAGCGGGAGAGGAATGGAATTATGCAGAAGGAAAAGAAGTATGAGGTGTATGTAATTTTGCTCGGTGGCTGGTGGTGGAGTCTGAGAAGGGCCCCTCCACACATAATGAATGAATGAATGACCTACATTATCTTCTCCACAAAATGCTCACTAAACTTGCCTTACATTTCAAAAACTGCAACCCACTGCCCACGTTTTTTATTTCTAGGGGAGGTCATTTACTTCACAAAACCTACTGCAGGATTCTCACGTCTCTCGGCCAATACATCATCTTCCTTACCTAAGTTTATCTTGAACAGAAAGCCCACCACTGGGACACTTAAGAAGGCAGTGAATACCCATTTTTTCCCTGCTGACACAGTTGTGACCCCCTTCACCTCAGTGTTGCTACTGAGAAAGTATATGATTGTTTAAGACAGAGCAATTGTTTTAGATTCACAAGATGAGATAACAGATGCAAACGTACTTTAAAAAGCATGAAGTGCTGTTGGTCAAATAAGTTTTAAAATAAGATATATATGTTTGCTCGCTTATAGTCTGTATTGGGTGTGGGGGACAGGCTGTAAGCAGGCCAGGTTGTTATAGCCTAAGGCTTAGTTTTAAGACTAAGCTTTTCCCCACACCCTTGACTGATTGCATGATGTGGGGTGGTGCACTCTCATGAGGAATCCCATCATGCCTCAAATAAGTGATTTTGTATCAGAGACTTCCTTATTTGTATATTGGATTAAAGATTTTGATTTCTACACTGTAAAATGGGGGCAGACCCGGAGCTTGCTCTCTCTTGGTTCCTAAGATTAGCATTAGAGAGGAGAGCAGGTTGGAGAGCAGAGAAAGGCCATGTGGAGGAGGCCAGGAGAAGCAGCCAAGATGGCGGAGTACTGAGTGAGAAGCCAGTTTGTGCAGTTTGTGCAGGGAGAAGGAAGGAGATGGGAAACAGAGGTGAGTAGGTCTGGTGAGCTAGAAACCTTTGATTCTAGAAAACTCGGATAAGTCAGTAGCTCTATGAGCACTGAATGAGTGGGTTTTGGAGCCCAGTGTGTTTTACTTGCCCGCCGGGTGCAAGCTAGGATTAAAGATGATGGCCCACCAGTTCTTGGCTCCATTGTTTCATTACTGTCTGTCCGAATCTAATGCGAACGTGCATGGGCCAGGCGGCTGTGATGCTGGCCGCGGCTACTGGCCTTACCAGTAGTGTACAAATGGGGGGTGGGACTACTGAAAGTGTTCATCAGGAAACCAGTGCTGCTGCCTTGCCAAGCCCCGGAGATGCAGCATCTCTCCCTAACACAGAGAAACAAACACAGGGAAGCAGCCAAAATGTGGAGACAGAGAAACAGGTCCCAAATGGAAGAACAGGATAAATCTCCAGAACAAGAACTGAACGAAACGGAGGCAAGCAGACTACCAGATGCAGAGTACAAAGCAATGGCTGTAGGGGTGCTCAGAGCTTAGTGAAAACTTCACCGGCATGAGAAAGGAAGTAGATACCACAAAGAAAGAACCGATCAGAAAAGAAAAAGACACTAGGTGAAATGCAGAATACTTTACAGGGACTCAACAACAGAGGAGATGAAGCTGAGAATGAAAGCAGCAACTCGGGATATAATGAAGCCAAAAACACCCAATCTGAACAGCAAAAAGAAAAAATGAATCCAAAAAAGTAAAAACAAAAATAGTGTAGGAAGCCCCCGGGACAACTTCAAGCATTCCAACATTAGCATCATGGGGGTGAGAGGAGAAGAGAGAGAGCAAGAAATGGAAAATGTACAGTATCTGAAGAAATAATGATAGAAAACTCCACTAACCCGGTGAAGGAGACAGACACACAAGTCTAGGAAGCACAGAGTCCCAAATAAGATGAACCCAGAGTCCCACACCAGGACACATTGTAATTAAGATGCAAAAGAGAGCTCCGATTAGACTCTCAGCTGATTTCTCAACAGAAACTTTGCAGGCCAGAAGGGAGTGGCAAGAAATAGTCAAAGTGATGAAAAACAAGGACCTATGATCAGGATTACTCTACCCAGCAGAGCTATCACAGAGTTTCCCAGACAAGGAAAGCTTAAGGAATTTCTCACAGCCAAACCAGTATTATGTGAAATGTTAAAGGGTCTTCTTTAAAAAGAAGAAAAACGAAAAAATATGAATAAAATGACAATAAATATGTATCTATCAACAATTGAATCTAAAAAGCAAAATAGCCTGACCTGTGGTGGCGCAGTGGATAAAGCGTCGACCTGGAAATGCTGAGGTCGCCAGTTCGAAACCCTGGGCTTGCCTGGTCAAGGCACATATGGGAGTTAATGCTTCCAGCTCCTCCCCCCCTTCTCTCTCTCTGTCTCTCCTCTCTCTCTCTCTCTCTCTGTCTTTCCCTCTCCTCTCTAAAATGAATAAAAAAATAAAAAAAAAAAAAGCAAAATAAACAAGCAGAACAGACAGACTCGTAGATACAGAGAATATTTTGATGGCTGCCAGATGGGAGGAGGTTGGGGGGATGGGCGAGAAAGGGGAAGCGAGTGGTGGTTACAGAGCAGTCACAGGGATGTATAAAGTACAGTCAATAATGTCCTAATAACTATGTGTGGTGAAAATGGCTGTGAGATTTATCAGGGTGATCACATAGTAGGTTATGACATGTGTAATCACAGGTGTAGACCCAAAACTAACATAGCATTGTATGTCAACTGTAACTGAAAAATAAAAAATGATTTAGCCTGACCATGCGGTGGCGCAGTGGATAGAGCGTCGAACTGGGATGTAGAGGACCCAGGTTCGAGACCCTGAGGTCGCCAGCTTGAGTGTGGGCTCATCTGGTTTGAGCAAAGCTCACCAGCTTGGACCCAAGGTCGCTGGCTCCAGCAAGGGGTTACTTGGTCTGCTGAAGGCCCACGGTCAAGGCACATATGAGAAAGCAATCAATGAACAACTAAGGTGTTGCAACGCACAATGAAAAACTAATGATTGATGCTTCTCATCTCTCTCCATTCCTGTCTTGTCTGTCCCTGTCTATCCCTCTCTCTGATTCACTCTGTCTCTGTAAAAAAAGAAAAAAAAAAAATTAAAATTAAACCCAAACCAGAAACAACAGAAAAGAAAATACAGTGGCTCTGTTCCAAGTGAATGGAACCCATTTTTAACCAAAGCACAGAAATGCAGGTTTCCCTATTCCCTTTATCAGTAAAGAAATCTCTTTAATATGAGTCTTTGATAAAGGAAACGTTTCCTTTGTTTGCCTTTGACCACACAGCCTGAGGGTTGGATGGTGACTTTTGACTGTCCTCTGCCCTTCAGTGTTGGCCTCCGCCTCCGCAGCTTTGGTGACCACGCCATCAAAATGATTTTCCACAGTTATAACCCACTGCACCACATCATCACATTTTTTTGTAGAGAGCAGCAGCTGCCCCTTGAATAGAATAAGGGTTATTTATGCCTTGCCAAGTACTTTGCAAAGCTTGAGTCTGACCTGTTTCCTACTCAGCCCCCCAGAGTTCTGATGCAACCTGGGGTCTGTGAACTCCTGTGCATGGGGTTGAAATTATACCTTTAATTCACTAACCTCTAACTGAAACAGCATTTTCCTCAATTATGAATCTAGGCAGTGAGTTACAGCAGTGTTAGGAGTTATCTGTGACTCTGTCGCCGAAAGAAACTACAGATATTTTAATATCAGAGAACAGTTGGTCCAAAGATCTTGAAATATTGTTGAGGTTCAGAATTACAGCAGTTATTCAAACTGCTGCCAAATCTTAGCTAAGAAGCACATATTACCATTAAAAATATTTTTATAATTTTTTATTATAATTTATTTCCTTGGTAATCCTATATATTTACGCATTTTAAAACATTCTGAGAAAAGGTCTATAAACTTTACTACATGGCTGTATATAGTAATTTTCAGCCCATGTGCCGCAAGAATTTTTAAAACATGGCAATACCTGACTATAGTCAGGGGCATTGACCTCATTCCTTTAGATTATCAAACAAATGAACAAAGAAATACTAACAGCCAACACACAATAGCCATCCAGTGTGAATGAATCAAAATTATATCTTTTTTGGGGTCAGATTAGCAAAAAATATATATTTTTTGGTGTGCCGCAGAATTTTAGTAATTAGTTTATGTGCGCGTGAGATGAAAAAGGTTGAAAAACATTGCTATATACCTTTCATCCAAGGTACAAAATTGGTTAAGATCTCCTGACTGCTGAATGTTCTGGTAAATCTTTTGCTAAACTCATCAAGTTTAGCCATTATGTGAGTCGTAACCTTTCTCCTTGGTGTCCCCGTATAATGAAGTGTGGTTCCAAACATTATCGTGCTTCAAATCTCGGAGCTTTTACAACGTGTGAAAGGCAAACAAAGACATTCCAGAGTTGTGCTAACCTGCAAAGGAAGAGCCCCTAGACTTTTCCAAAGGAAATGTTTTGATATAAGAAGTATGTTTCACCTTAAATCTCTACTTTTCATTGGTTCCCACCAACTGTGCCCTCCTGGCTCTTCATCCTGCAGGTAGGGGTGTGTGTGTGACTGATTCCAACCCAGCACCACAGAGCTCAAGAGGGTTCACTCTCCTTTCCCCTTCCTTATTGGTAACTGGTGACAGTGAGAAGCCTGACTCTCATTATCTAGAATGAATTTTACTTATTCACAGCTAGTACACATGTTGTAAGCTGCAAATTAATATTGATATTCTAGGAGGAAAAGGGCAGGCTTTCCTGTCCTTCCCTTGGAAAATGGAGGAAAAGGAATGTGGAAGTCTCCTGACTTATAAGGACAACTAGGGTCATTTGGTTTCAAGTTCTCTGAAAGGATTAAGGTTATCTGAGAAACTTCTTCCCTTTCAATAGGAGGCATAATTTACATACCACCTTGCATTGATTGTAGTTCCTCCCTTTCCTGGAATCTTGAGAGTAAAATACCTCTAGGCTAGTGAGGGAAGAGGAACCCTGAAAGATTTGTAAATGTCTTTGTCTTACCTTGAGAGTCTTAATGTTTCTGTGTATCCCCTAGACCAGGGGTCCCCAAACTTTTTACACAGGGGGCTAGTTCACTGTCCTTCAGACCGCTGGAGGGCCGGACTATAAAAAAAACTATGAACAAATCCCTATGCACACTGCACATATCTTATTTTAAAGTAAAAAAACAAAACGGGAACAAATACAATATTTAAAATAAAGAACAAGTAAATTTAAATCAACAAACTGACCAGCATTTCAATGGGAACTATGCTCCTCTCACTGACCACCAATGAAAGAGGTGCCCCTTCCGGAACTGCGGGGGGGGCCCCCCCCCACCGCTAGATAAATGGCCTCAGGGGGCTGCATGCAGGTAGTTTGGGGACATCTGTCCTAGACAAATGTTAATATCTTGTTAATGATTGTGCCATTGTTGGGCAGATAAAATATATTATGCTCACTTTGTTAAAGATGGCGCTGCCCATGTGGAAGCCCGTGGAAGCCCACTGCCCAGGTGATGGTATTGGTTGCCCTTCTTGCTTGGGATGGGCGTGATTATATTAAGGTGTGTTGGGGGCGGGCAGGATCCTTGTAGCCTGGGGCTTGATTTTGGAACTAAACCTTTCCCACCCTTTATTTATTATTATTATTTTTTCTTTCCCACCCTTTTTGATGTGGGGTGGTGCACTCTCATGAGGAATCCCATTATGCCTCAGATGAGTGACTTTGTATCAGAGACTTCCTTGTTTGTATATTGGATTAAAGGTTTGGATTTCTACCCCATAAAGTGGGGCAGACCAGGAGCTTGCTCTCTTGGTTCCTGAGATTAGCATTAGAGAGGAGAGCAGAGTAAGGCCACTTAGAGGAGAGGAGAAGCAGCCAGGATGGCAGAGTGTTGACGGAGAAGCCAGTTTGTGCAGAGTTTGTGCAGAGGAGATGGGGAACAGAGGTGAATGAGACTGGTGAGGTTAGAAACCTTTGATTCTAGGAAACTTGGATAAGTTAGTGGCTTTGGGAGCCCTGAATGGAAAGGGAAGTGTTTTCCCACTGTGTATATTTCTTGCCCGCCAGGTACAAGCTAGGATTAAAGCTAATGGCCCACCAGTTTTTGGCTCCGTTGTTTCATTACTGTCTGTCAGAATCTAATGCGAACCTGCATGGGCCAGGCGGCTGAGATGGTGGCCGTGGCTTTACAGCCATAATGTCATGCTCTCCCCCGCCCGCGTGTGATCAAGGGTATATAAGCAGCCCCTGAACTATTTTTGGGGCTGCACGATTTGGGCCTGCAGATGCCCCGTGTCAGCCATATGCGGCCAGCATATTTAAAATTTCCTCCTTTAATAAAACTCTTCAAAATTTATCTGGACAGGGTGTCTCTATGTGGACTTGATGAAGTCAGGTACGGTGCCTTTCAGAATCTGGGGTGCAGTATTTTATAACACACAGAACCTCTAACATAGACATCACCCCCCCAGAAACATTTATCAGTTATAGAATAGTGCTTGGGTACAGATCTTTTTGTGTTTAGCCTACAGTATCCAGTGTTGGGGTAGAAAAGTAATTTTCCTTCTAACCTTTTGAGTTCTTGCTGGTCAAATAATCAAGCTGCTATGAGACAGAGTATGAGGAGAAAAACAAAGTCAAGTTTACTAACATGTACACAGCCTGTATCCGTGGGGGAGACTCAGGAACACTGAGTAACTGGCCAAAATGGCAGAAGTCAGCACCTTGAATATCAAAAGGAAGGTGCTGGGGGTGAGAGCCAGTTGAAAGGGTGAGATTGTTATGCAGATTTATGTAAGCGCATGCCTTCTCCATTAACAGGGAAGGCAGGCCTGGCCCAGTGTGGGAAACACCCTCACAGGCTTCCCTCGCAAACAAAAATGTCCTACACTTGATCTTAGCCAAAAGGCCGAGAAGCGATAAAAAAATGTACTTTATAAAGGTTATCTTCTACTTGGTTTTCAGAACTTCTCCCATTTAAAATTAATCAGCCTAAAACAATCCTTATGCCAAAAAAACATGTTTTCGGGGTGGCAAACTTTGCTCCTCTTCAACAATCAAAACTTTTTTTTCTGAAATGTCTTTCTTTCTCCCCACCCCCTTCATGTAGTGATAGATACGTGAATTCCAAACTGATGTTCCGCTTATCTGTCAGACCTCACCCTTATTGGACTATTGCCCCTAAGACAGAAGAATTCCAAGAAGCTGGCAAGCCCCCTAAGGAAGAGAATTCCAGACAAACCAGGACTTTTGCCTCAGTATCTCCTCAGGCTCTCCCAAACACTCTATAATTCGCCCCTAGTCTGTAACTGGCGCTCTTCTCCCCAGGAGTGTTCCTTTCTTCCTTTCAATAAAGCCTGTTACTCTGGTCTTTCGGACTCCCATGAATTCCAACATTTGGTGCCAAAACCCGGTACAGGGTACTAACTGCCTGGACGATCCCTCTTTGCTGTCCAAACTTACAACCAGGGAAGCAATGGGCAGTGGCATCTCGTCCCGGGCTTACTCCCTGATTCTGTTTGGACGTGTGATTGTAGGTTGACTGGCCGGCAGTCTAACCCTGTCCTGAACCCCTGCTGGATCAGAAGGTCAGGAATTTCTCCCTTCCCTTCCCTGGTCGGCTTCTCTTTTCCACAAAATTTTCTCTGGTCGGACAGTTTTCTCTGACACGCCTCACGTGTTGAGGGGTTTGACTTTCAGTCTCAGTAGACTGCACGGAAGACTAGGCACCTAGCCAAACCTCTCCACTCTCTCGGAGTTCTCGTCCTTGGAGCTCCCTGACAGGTAGTGACGACCTCCATCAGGGACGACTCCCCCACACGAGATTCTCTCCTCTTGGGACAGTGACAAAAGGTAGGGACGCTCCCTGTTGCTCACCTGTCTCCACTATGGGCTCCTCAGAGTCTAAGCCTTCCGATCAGACCCCTCTAGGATGTCTCATAAAAAAATCTAAGTCGGAAAAAAAAAAAAAAATCTAAGTTGGACCTCTCTAACTAAGCCAAAAAAACTCATTTTCTTCTCTAATACGGTATGGCCCCAATACAAATTAGACAATGACTCCCATTGGCCTGAAAACGGTACATTCAATTACAATATCCTAAGAAATCTTGACAATCTTTGCCACCGGATGGGAAAGGCTTCTGAAATTCCTTACAAGCAGACTCCTTTTACTTTTGCTCCTGTCCTTAATTTCTGTGCCACTTATTCTACACGCAGGCCGTTTTTGACCAGAGAAACCTCACCTAAAACCTCCGCTCCTAATCTTTCCTTCTCCACAGACTCCCAACTCTCTCTCCCTCCAGCCTGACCCTCGGGGACACCCCTCTCTCTGGACCCCTCTCTGGTCCCTCTGCAAATCTCTTCCGCTCGAGTCTCTTCCTTCCAAGAGCCTCCTCCCTTCGCAGAAACCTGTTTCTCATTCACCTGCAAATACCAGTCTCTTTCTCCTCCCCTGCTGGCCGGCCCCCACCTTCTCCACTGTGTTCTTCATCCCCTCCCTCCTCCTTAGAAGCTGTAGCTCTGGCTGCGGTGCCTGTCTCTTCTCTGACCCCTCCTCCCTCCTTACAAACTGTGACTGTGCCTCTTTCCTCCTCCCCCCCTCCCCTCTCCTCAAAGCTCTAAATCTTTTTTGACTCCTTTGACCACGTGGTGGCACACCAGTACTTTACCCTCCTCCTCCTCCTCCTGCAGAGTCTGACCTCCTTCTTTTCCATCCAGCTGCTCACACTGTCCATCCGTCTGCTTTCTCTCTTCCTCCCCTCTATGCTGGCAACTCCCTGCCATCTCGAAAAACTAAAAAAACCCAGAATTGTATATTAAGCAATGTAAGTAATCCATCTTGTCTCTTTGTCAGAAAATATCTCTAGTATAATTTGAATTGAAACAAGTAAAAAACCTAAGTTGGGCCTCTCTAACCTTAAGCCAAAGTCATTTAAATTCCTTAATTCATAATGTGTATCTGAAGTCTTTGTTTAATGTGTAACAGTGTCTGTTTCTAAGGCCTTAAACCAATAATCACCTGCCTCTTAAATCAAGGCTTACTCATCCCCACGGACTCTCCCTGTAATACCCCCATCCTTCCTGTTCGAAAACCTTCAGGGCCTTATCGCCTCGTACAAGCCTTACATCTAATCAATACGGCGATAGTTCCTCTCCATCCAGTAGTCCCTAATCTCTACAGGTCCTAGACCTCAAGAATGCCTTCTTTACCATTCTTCTACATCCTGACTCTTCTTTCTGTTTGCCTGTTTCTGAACCCCCAGGGGGGTTCAGAAACAGCCCACACTTGTTTGGGCAGGCACTAGTTCAGGATTAAGCAGCATGCAATCTCAGAACTAGTACTCTCTTACAATATGTAGATAACCTACTCCTCTGCAGCCCCTCCCTGCCTGCCTCAAGGAGACACACCACCACCCTTCTTAGCTTCCTCGCTGTAAAAGGATATCATGTCTTCTCTGCTAAGGTTCAACTTCATTCTCAGTCCCTACTCTATCTAGGCATCGCCTTAACCCCCACCACCTGAAGTCTCACCCTAGATTGAACTCAGACCCTCCGCAGTCTCCAACCACCTACCACCACAGATCAAATCCTTTCTCTCCTCAGTCTAATAGGCTTCTTTAAATACTGGATTCCAAAATTTGCTCTCTTAGTCAAGCCCCTCAGAGAGTTCTTCTGAGCATGGCTTTTAAGGTCTATAATGGCCAAGGAAGTAACAGAAAAGGCAAATAAGGCCCGAAAGAAGTCAGGAAATACCAGTTTTTGGCTCCACTGCCCTAAAAGGCTTCATAGAATTCCATCAAAGCCCTGCTCCAGAATGGAAAGAAAGGTCATTGAACTGAAGCCTGCCAAGCTTCCCGGCCTCACCAGTTTACATGTCTGTGCTGTGAGAAAGGGACAAGAGGAGGTAAGCTGCCCCCTTGCTCCATGGAGGGAGGGTTCAGTCTCTTCTAGCCCTGCTCCAGCTACCTGTGACCTGACCTTGCCCAGCATGCTGGGAATTGCCTCCCATGTAGGGAGGAGGGACCAGTTTTTCCATCTCCCCAGGGGGGCTACCAGTCCATCCCCAGACTATAGGGGGAGGTGCTTCTGTGCTTCTACTTTAAGGCATGTGCAGTAAAAGCCAAAATGGAAGCCATAGAAGCCTAGAGAAATGATCTAATTGGTTAGTGGAAGAAATCAATGCAAGCTTGTGAAAGGTTAACAAGTTACCATATTTTTTGCTCCATAAGACATACTTTTTTCCCCCAAAAGTGGAGGGGAAAATGCCCATGCATCTTATGGAACAAATGGTTTTTTTTAGCTTCTGCAGGTTCCCAGACAACTAGAAGAGTATTTGAACATTAGTCTCTTCTCACTGGTTAATAACAGTGCTAATGGTTGTTAATACTGCTGTTGAGTTTACATTATGGAAATATTATTATGGTATGTTTTATTAAATATTTTAACACACCATTTGGTTCAGACTATTTTATTTTTCTTATTTTCCTCCTTAAAACCCTAGATGCGTCTTATGGAGCAAAAAATATGGTAATTGGTCGGTTTAAAGAAAAACTAGTCCTTCCTGGCCCAATATAAACACAGGCCTAACAAAGAAGTTTCTCCTCTTCTCTTGCTTGGAAACACGCTTGCCTCATTGATTGGTTCTCCAAGCAGGGTGCTGTGTGGGTCACAGCTGCGTAGCCCCCCAAGTCCAGGCTGAGGGAGACCCAGGCACAGTGGCAACAGCTGGACTGGAGTCTGCTTTGCCAGGGACCGAATCGTGGCACAGAATATTTGGACACCTGGTCCTTGCATTGGGCCTGATGCAGACCAGACCGGATGTTTTCTTTGTGGGGTGGACGGAGAAGAGTCACTGGAAACCTGGGGGCAGCCTTCCACTGCCCCCCCCGAATAAAATCTTACCATGGAAGCCTCACTCCCCCATATGTGAGTCCCGTCCAACGCCTCTCTTGCGATTCCTTAAAAGAACACTATTTTCAACGGCAACATCACCGTGGGGGGATCTGGATGGCAGATGGGGGCTTCTCTCCAGTATTTATGCAACATATGGACCTAATTATGTATTTCAAAATACAAAGTTTCTAAAAGTTGTGAAAAATAATATAAATGGAGCCACTTCCAAATGGGGTGGGCAGAGCCTCCAAGAGGAACGGCCTTCCCGGTCTCTTTCCTCAAATCTTTGTAATGTTTCAACTGGGCAGAGTCATCTTTGGACTGGGCACAAAGCTGCACTGTATCCCAAACAACGGTTCACGAGGCTGAAAGGAAAGCGCGTTCGCCCACCTGACTGAAAATTAAAGACATTCTTTAGAACTGGCATCACAGCTAGCTGATTCGCACCTATAGGAATTCCGTCCTTAGCTTATTAACACCCATAGAAACTCTTTCTCCTGGTCGTGTAATTGTTCCATCCCCTTTTCAGAAACACTCCTGTCTCATCGCCTCCTGATCGGGCCATATTAGAGCTTCTGTCTAAATCCGTGATGCTTGAATAGCTATTTTTTCGGATCTCAAACGCGTGGAGCCTCTCACTTTGTCCTTTTATTGTTAGGTTAACAAAATGGAAAGAAAAAAACCCCAACTCGCTCTGATGAATAACTTTTGACCTACATTATCCCACACCTGTGCACTCTGTAATCAATCTGGAAGCAGGAATTCTATGTCAAAGGGCAAAATAAATGGAAAATCCTGATGAAACTTCCCAAATTGTCTTTTGCAGCAGTTAAACCATTCTCCCTCCCATTGGCAAATGTTTAAGGTGCCTGTTTCCTGACAGGGAGAAAATTCTGAGATGTTCTAAATTCAATTACAGTGAGAGAAACAAGTGTTAGTCCGTTAATGACTTTGGACTAGTTAACAAGACTGCTCTGGTTCCTGCCACGTTGGGTTAGCATTTCAGATTACTTTCCAGGTGGCTGTTGCCGCAGAGAGGCGGCCATTCTTGCAGATTATTTTAGCAAGGCAACATCTTGTTTACTTGCGAGCTCTGCCAACTGCCCCAAGGAGTGAACATCTTCCTGAGCTTATCCCAGAGCGGCCGGTCTCACCCCTTTGTCTCCACAAGGCTCACCTAAATCCTTCCCCACTGCCCCTTTCCTCCCTTCCCCCTGCTAGAGGTAGGAAAATGCTTGCAAGCTGCAGACTATGGGCATGTCTCCTCCCCAGCCGTGCTGCTGGTGGCACACACTCCATGCCCTAAGGCCGATCTTCCCTTTGACTGGCATCTTGGCTCAAGAAAACCTCTTCCCTTTGGCTGGCATCTTGGCTCAAGAAAACCTTACTTTCAAAAAAGAGCAGTCATAGAAGTTAAAGATTTTTGTTAAACATTCCCTAGAGCCTTGCCAAAACAGCTTCCTGGTCAATTTTTGTATTTTTGCATTCATCTAATAGGCGAAAAATTGTATCACAAAGTATTTTTTATTTTATTTTAGAGAGAGACAGAGAAAGCATTTTGTTGTTCCCCTTATTCATTCTTTGGTTGATTATTCTTGTACGTGCCCTGGCTGAGGATTGAACCCAACCTTATTGTATGAGCTGATTTTTTAACCAACTAAGCAAGCTGGCCAGGGCCACAAAGTATTCTTATATTTGTGTTTCTCTTTAGAGTTTGAACACTTCTTAAGTATTAACACACATACGTTTAAGAACCATCTGGCCTGAATGGTGGCGGCACAGTGGAGAGAGCGTCTCCCCAGGACACTGAGAGCTTGGTTTAAACCCCAAGGTTGCCGGCTAGAGCGCGGGCTCGCCAGCATGAGTGCAGATCATCAACAGGATCCCAAGGTGGCTGGCGAGAGCACAAAAGTTGTTGACTTGAAACACGAGGTTGCTGGCTTGAGCAAAGGGTCACTGGCTCGGCCTGAGCCTCACAGTAAAGGCACGTATGAGAAGCAAGCAATAAACTACTAAAGTAAAGCAACTAGAATAGATGATTTTCATTCCTTCCGCCCCTCCCATCTGAATCTCTCTCTTAAACAAAAGCAAAAAACAGTATTTCTTTTTCTGTTTATTGTTCATTCATGTCCTTTGCCCATTTTCCTTTTCGTTTAGTAGTGATTTCCAAGACCTCTACATAAATTAAGGAAATTAGCTCTTTGGTGGTAGCAGTTTGCCATGTGTCTTTTGACTTGCTTATAGTTTTGTTTCATAATGCAGAAGTTTTTTATTTTATGCTATCAAAATCAATCCTTAGTGACAGCATCCAGCTTTTATTTAGAATGCCCTTTCTTACTCCAAGATAATAAAGATATTTGCCTAGGTAGTATTTTATGCATTCAATTTTTACATTTAATGTACTCTTTTATACTGGCTAATAATAATAGATGAACAAATTTAATTTTTTAAGTCCTTTTTTGACTTATAAGTCCACAAAGATCATATAATTATTCTAAGCTAGATGATTAGAGTGCTCATCCTTGGTAAGCACATTTTGACGTTTTGTTTTAAAATTGATTGATTTTAGAGACAGAAAGAGGAAGGGGGAGAAAGAGAGGGAAGCATTCATTTGTTGTTCCACTTAGTTGTGCATTCATTGGTTGCTTTCCATATGTGCCCTAACTGGGGATTGAACTCACAACCTTGGCGTTTTGGGACAATGCTCTAACCCAGGGGTCTCAAACTCGTGGCCCGCCGAACAATTTTGTGCGGCCCGCAGACTAATCCACGAAGTTCAAAATATTTTGGATAAAATTAAGTAAGCCTAGGGGCCTACTTGTATTTTTCATTTCTCTAGCATCCTAGCTAGATATTAGCTTAGTTAACAGCAGTTGTGATGCGAACTACAGTTTCTGGTCGTTTTGTGACACTGAGTAAACTGCATGTACGATTGTGCTTGTTGTACTGATTTTTTTTTTGTTTTCAACTGCAGTGAGAAAAGTGTTGCATAACAGTTGCCTTTTGTAGACCTAGTGCGGCCCGCGGAACGGCTGTGATCTTGCTCTGCGGCCCACATACTGAGTTGAGTTTGAGACCCCTGCTCTAACCGAATGAGCTAACTGGCCAGGGCTGATGGCATTTTTAATGTCCTCTTTCACTGATTCAACTTTATGGACCAAAGAAAGGTAAAATAGTATTATTATTCTTTGATAAAATCAAATGCGTATAGTACTTAAAAGGGTCTTTTAACTCAAATAACCAGAATATCTCACTTTCCAACTTTTTTAGAAATTAAGGAATGTTTTAAAAGTAAAGTAATAGCTAGGAATAATTATACACCTACCAGCAAAATAGCTAAAATTTAAAAAAGTTAATGAGAATGCAAACTGCTAGCAAAGATGAGGAGAAGCCGGAGCTCACCCTTTGCCGCCGGATTACAAAATGGTAGAGCCACCCTGGAAAAGTTAAGCTGTTTCATACAAACACGCAATTTCCGTATGACCCAGCAACTTTCCTCCTGTGTATTTATCCTAGAGATATGGAAACTTAAGTTCAAACAACAACCAACAACAGAAGGGTTCGCAGCAGCTCTATTCATAATAGTCAAAACCTGGACACAACCTAGAAGTCTTTCGATGTGAATGGTTAAGCATCCGTAGTGTGTCCTGATCATAGACACGGGGACCCACGAGAACCCGCAAGTTGGCACAAAGATGACTTCAAGCTGAAGGCGTAAGAGATTCAACAGATTGGAAGTCTTCCAGGAGCTTCCCTCATCTGACTAAAAGCAGCAACTTCTGGGTAAAAAGGCTGCTGTGGATCCCCTCTAGGGAGAGTTGTACAGAAAGACCACGCACACCTGTACAAATACTACCAACTACGCGGCCAACCGTGGCTGATACCCTAAGTTAATTCCCCTGCTGCCTTCCCTTTCTTCAGCATTCACTCAGAATGCTCTATAATAATGTACTCCAAAGGCTCAGACGTGGCCTCTTCCTTCATTTCTTTAGATGTCCCATACTCATTTGTGATGGCTTTGGCTACCACTTATTATAGCTCCAACATATAGACACTGTATTTTTTGCTCCATAAGACACACCTGATCATAAGACACACCAAGGGTTTTAAGGAGGAA
Organism: Saccopteryx bilineata; assembly: GCF_036850765.1. NCBI lineage: Eukaryota > Metazoa > Chordata > Mammalia > Chiroptera > Emballonuridae > Saccopteryx > Saccopteryx bilineata. Next base: position 107,084,098 of record NC_089496.1, on the reverse strand, counting down.
AAAAAAAAAATTTCTGAACCTAAAGGTGTGTTAAAATATTTAATAAAACACCGTATATTTCGCTCCATAAGATGCATGGGCATTTTCCCCTCCACTTTTGGGGGGGAAAAAGTGCGTCTTATGGAGCGAAAAATACGGTACATAATATACATATTAAGACTTCCAGTTATGAGTTCTGCTGACACTTTTTAAAGTCTAAAACAGAATTAATCATTTTCCTCTGTTCTCCCTAAACTACTTGCCCTCCAGATGCCCTGATCCTTGCCCATCACTTAGCCATTCCATTTAGAAAGCGTGGAGTCCGTCTGCTTCCTCCACTTCAAGACGATTTCAGGTCTTCCTCTATTCACTGGTCTTCCTTTCTAAGCACGCATGGTATCACCCTAGTTGAGTGCCCTGTTACATGACAGGTGAACTTTTGAAATGGGCTAAGTGGAATCTACGATTTTGGTTCCTTCTGCAAGCTACCGACTACTTTATCTCGTGAAAACCCTTTGGTAAACAGCATCTCAGCGGCTCTCAGACTCTTATAGATTAATTTCTCTAGTCAACAAACTGGGTGTGGCAACTAGTTGGTTGAGAAGGAGTTTTCTACAAGGGTATAAGGAGAAAGGCCACCTTTCCCCCCACTTATAAAGAACACCTGGAGCACAGGTGTACACCTGGTTCTCAACTGGGGACATGATTTTGCCTCCAGGGACATATGGCAATGTCTGAAGACATTTTTGGTTGTCAACTCACAAGTGCTAAATAAATGTCCTACAGGACTGGATCTCGCAATAGAGAATCATCTGGCCTCAAATGCCCACAGTGTCAAAATTGAGAAACCCTGGTCTAGCACTTAGGAAACAAGGAATCAAGGCAACGAGAACCCACGATGGGGCCAGCGTGCTGACAAGAGAACACTTCAGAGGTGCTCTGGAATTAAGTTACAGGGAGCTGGAATGAGAGGGAAAGAACAGGCGATAGCTGCGGGCCAGCCCACGGGGCTGCTCACACTCCTGGGTGTGCCCTCCATCTCCGAATTCCTGCCTAGGTGCCTATCTCCAGGATTATCTAAAAGAGAATCTAAAGAGCCGGGTGCCAGGGAGCCTTCCAACTGTCCAGACCACTGCCCACCATGAGCAGTCCAAAGAAGCAAAGAACTTCGTTCCTATCCCAGAACTAGCCCTCTTCACCTTTTCCCGCCCCCTTACCCATAGCCAACGTAAACTTTTTTTAAATTTTTTAAATTTATTTATTCATTTTAGAGAGCAGAGAGAGAGAGAGAAGAGAGAGATGGGGGGAGGAGCTGGAAGCATCAACTCCCATATGTGCCTTGACCAGGCAAGCCCAGGGTTTCGAACCGGCGACTATAAACTCTTTTAAAATGACTCAGATCTTTTTTCCCCACAAAACAGAATGTATAAAAGTACTCCAACTCCAGAACTAGTAACAGGTCACCTTTTCCACCTGGCCCTGCTGCTGGTGGTTTAGGACATGATGCCGAAGGACTTGGCCCTTTTTCTTGCTAGCAATGGCCCAATAAACCTTTTTCTTCCATTTTTTTTTAAAAGGCATTCAGTTGTGGAAGTTATATTTTTGTTTTATAGTGCAAAGATCCTGAGAGAAAGGAGAAAGAATCTTATGGCTGCCAGGGAGGACTTTACTGTGCCTTAGTCTACCTGGAACCACTAGAAAGAAGAGTGGGAATTGAAGATATATTTGCATTTGCAAAGAAACAACAACTTTTCTGTACAGATGAGTAATAACATTATGAATGCCTGTGCTTGGTAAACAAAAGCACTGCAACCCAGCACTGTGGGCACATTGTAAATACTTAATATACACTAGCTGTCAACATAGGCAGAACGCATTAACAGTAACTCCAGGGTTGGGGGTGTCTGCTTACTGCAAAGTATTCCAATCAGTCTATAAACCTACAGCAGTGCCCTTGACTTCCCAAGGAAATTACATTTTTAATTGGGAGACTGGGTATATATTTTATATTAAAAAATGCACATTAGGACAGAAGACAGCAACTTGCCAATGTTATATAAAGTATGGGCTGCCATGCTTAGAGGAGGTGGGGCTTGAACTGAGCAACAAAGAAGGAGTGGTTAAGGTTTAAGTAAAACACAAGGTGGAGATTCCAGGACAAGGACTTGTGTCAGCAAAAGTGGAGCGGTAGGGATACAATAAGAAATCACCGTGTCAGGATGGCTGATGTGATAAGTTGGCAGAGGGATGGAACGGATTCAAATGGCAGTTCCCGTCATAGAAAGGAGACAGACAGGTCTGTACTTGTCGCTACAGCAGTGAATGGTGCCCACAGTGCCGGTTGCTGCCCTTCTGTTCGCCGAGACACAAGCATTCATGATGTTATTACTCATCGCCAAGGCTCAGAGCCTTTCAGACCCCTCCACAACCTGAAGAGGAAAGTCCAAAACTCCTTAAAATGACCCCATTCCCTTTTCGCACAGTCCTCTCCCCACTCCTATAATCTAAACCCACTTCTAAAGGGCTTGTCTCTCCCCTTATGGTCCCTGTCATCCTCCCTCCTTCAACCTACAGGCAGATTGTGATCCCTTACGACTTGTACCACATCCAAATGATACGAGGTTCACTGGATACAGTTCTAATCTCTCCACTAAAAGATAAACTTCTTAAAGGTAAATGTTTAGGTCGTTACTGTATCTGCCATAGCACTCAATGCCTCATTCAGGGCAATAATAAAAGCTAATATTTAAGGACAGCAGACTCTATGCTAGGCACTATTTTAAGTACCTCACATGCACATATAAATTCATTTCATCTTCATAAAAATTTTAGGAGCATAGGTACTATTATTTTTATCCTTTTTGTAGATCAGGAAACTAAGACCCAAAGAGATTAAGTAACCTGCCCAAGATTACACACTAGGAAGTGCCAGAGCCTGGGTTCAAACCCAAGCAATCAGGTCGCAGAACCCACATTCTTGATCACTATGCCACGGTCAACATTCCATCAGTTACATTGTCTAACATGTAAAAGTGCTTTAAAAGTATGAAGGACAAGCCACCACAAAACCAGTAAATCCAAACAGAAGATATAGGTCTCTGGTATCTCTAAGGGGAGGAGACATTAGCGCCTAAAGCTGGGGTCAGAAACCTATGGCTCACGAGCCAGATGTGGCTCTTTTGATGGCTGCAAATGGCTCGCAGACAAATCTTTAATAAAAAAAATAATAACGTTAAGAATATAAAACATTCTCATTACAATCCATTCATTTCCTACCGCTCATGTTCATGGTTGCTGGAGCCAATCACAGCTGTCCTCCAGGACAACACCAACTTTTTATTGGATAATGCCTAATGTACACGGGTCGTTGTATGGCTCTTACAGAATTACATTTTAAAATATGTGGCATTCATGGCTCTCTCAGCCAAAAAGGTTCCCGACCCCTGGTGTAAAGGTTAATTTTGGAATCAGAGCCGAGTTAGAACACCAGCTGTCATTTCTAGGTCTGTAACTCTCAGCAAGTCACTTAATCTTACTCAACTTCAGGCTCTGCACCTGAAAAATTAAACTACGTTTTAGAACTGTTGTGAGAATTAAATGGTACAGGTAGTGCACCAACAGTATGCCTGCCACACAATATTTGCTCAACAAACGTCAGCTCTAAGACAAATAAAGTCAAACTGTGGGACCCAGGCAATTTTCTTTGCTAGACCATTAAACAACAATTATAAAATAGTATTAAACAGTAACCATATTTCTTTGTTTCTTTGTGACATGCTAACATTATTTGACTAATTTTCTTAATTAGTAATGCTGTAAATATCAAACAACTTTAATTATCCCTAATTAAACAAAAACAGTCCTGCTTCGGGGCAGCAGTTGAAGCACACACAGACCTACACAAAAAGAAATATAAAAAGTAAACAATGATGTGTGACTCGACAAATGGGAGTGTATCCAAATGTACCGCGGTTCTGGAAAGCATGCCGTAGGGCGAAGGGCTGAAGTAGGAAGGTTTAATGTGAAAAGAACCCAGACACAAGACCCGTCGAAGAATCTCCAGTTTGTTTAAGTCCAGAAAGCAGAATTAGGTGCAACAGGTGAATGAATATTCCTGGGAGCGGGGTTTCCGCCCCAGTTCGAGGAAGCGGGACGGGAATGGGCTCCCCGGTGCCGCGTTGAGCCCATCCACGATGATGCTCAGGTCCCGGCCATGCGACAAGGACCAGAGGGAGTTCTCTTCGTGACCTGTAAGTCCGATCGACCTTAACTCCGAGGTCCCTTCCGATTTTGGAGCAGGGCCGCGAAAAGGACAGAGAAACACTCTGCTAGGAAGGAGACTGTGCGTACGTTTAACATTATTATTATTATTAATATTTTTGGAGAGAAAGGGGATGAAAAATAACTTTTGGGGAAAGATGGCATCGGATAGGTGACATCCCTGCAAAATATCTCCAAAGATCCGAGACTCGGCGGCGCCCCCAGCCCAATAGCCTGCAAAGGACCCCTGGCAACTGGGGCTCTCCGACACCACACCAGGTGCTTGCTCCGCTAAGGAAGCCTCTAGGTCAGCTCCTAGCCCCCTTCTCACCAGCTGCCACTCCCAACCCGCCGTGTAGAAGCGGAGGCCAGCTCGGCCGGCGACCTGCCGGGAGGTCGCGGTAGTGATCGGTCCCGCGGGGAAATGTCTGCCGTTGACCGTGCAGAGGAACAGGCGCCCCAGTCCCGTTAGTTAGAAGACCGTCCCCAAGGCTCACGGCGTGCCGCATACCTCGCACGCTCACCGCCAGCTCACTCACCAGCGCGCTGCTGCGCAGCACCCTAACCGCCGCTCCCTCCATCCGTGCCGCAGGCCCGGTAGCAAAGTCGTTCCCCTAAGCCACCGAGTCACACGCCAGAGCAGGGGGCGGGCGGGCGGAACCAGGACCCCGCCCACCTCGTACCCACCCTCTTGACCACACCCCCCCCGCGCCTACGGAACCCCGAGAGAGACTAAAGCCTCCTTTCTTCTTTCGCGCTACCCCCTGCTCACGCGAGACTTGGGGAAGGCAGCGGGGCGGGAAGGGAGCCGGAGACGTACTAAACATGGCGGCGGCGGTAGCGGCGACTGTGACGAACACAGCGGCGGGAGGGACGGCGACGGCAGCGGGAGCGGCGTTGTACCAGGCGGTGGGCGGGACTCGGTGCGGTTGTCAGGTGGTAAGTAGTGGGCTGCCGCCCGAGCCGGCAGCCACCCGGCTGAGCAGGTTAAGAAGGGGCTGCGGACGGGAGAGCCGGGCTGGCGTGGACCGGCTGACCGCGCCCAGGACTCTGCCCCAGCGACGGCCAGGTGTGGCCGATCGTCCCGTGGGGTCACGACCTGGGACCTTCTAGCCCCCGGGGCGGAGGGTGCGGTGCCTGCGGCTTCGGAAGTCCCGGGGGAGGGCGCCGCCGCCGTCGGGCAGGGGCTCGGGGCTCCAGGGCGGGGGGCTGCCTCGGCTCTGACAGGTGGTCGTGCCGGCGGCGAGCTGACGTCGGCGGCTTTGCGGGGCCCGAGGCCAGCGGCGCGCGGGTCTCCGAGGGGCCCGGAATCCCGCCGAGGACGCCGCCCCAGCGCCAGTCCCGGGCGACCTGCTGGGAGGAGGACTCGGACCTCCGTCTTCGCTCCGGGCTCCTGCTCGGGCGCTCTCATTCTGGGGAGACGTGAGGTCCGGGAGGACTTTGCAGCACAGAACTATTCAGGTTCACGCGGGGCTGCAGCCTCTTAATCACCCGGAGTGCGACTAGCCAAATAAGTGCTCGGGGACAGGGCCCCTTTAGTGTCCCCTTAGTGTGCTGTTCAGAATCCAAGAGAGGAGTGAAAGCGGGAGGTGAAATAAAGGCGCTTTAAATTGTTGCGACCTAAGGAATAGTTCAGTTTAGAAGAAACTAAACTTCACGCCAACTTTAAAAAAGAAGCCTGGACTAAGGATTTTTTTTTAAGTCCATTTAATTTTGTTTATATCACGTGTGGACAGAAAACATTTTCTTAATAAATCACGATGTGGCCATGAACTTAACCCGAGAAGTTCAGAAAAAGCCTACATACACAGTGGCCTTGCGAACTCCGGGAACTAAGGAAAACACAGGATGGTCTAGACTACTCTAAATCAAACTTTTCTAACTAAAAGCAGTTCATGGTGGGTAGTCATGTCCTAGGGAAAAACTTTTCTCTAAACAAAGGACACACCTGTCTGCTATCTTTTGCACCTATGATAATGCACCTGATAACTGCCTTTGGAATGTAAGGGTCCTCTTCCTTTTTCCTTCAGGCCAGACATCCCACCAGAGCAGAAGCCAGTAAGACCCCTCATTGTTACTGTTATGTGAACCAATGTTACAGTAATATAAGGTTATAGTAATTAAATATATAGAAACATAACGATATATAAAAATAATTAAGAGCCTGACCAGGCGGTGGCACATTGGATAGAGCGTCGGACTGGGATGCCGAGGACCCAGGTTCCAGACCCCAAGGTCGCCAGCTTGAGCGCGGGCTCATCTGGTTTGAGCAAGGCTCACCAGCTTGGACCCAAGGTCGCTGGCTCGAGCAAGGAGTTACTGGGTCTGCTGAAGGCCCACGGTCAAGGCACATATGAGAGGGCGATCAATGAACAACTAAGGTGTCGCAGTGTGCAACAAAAAACTAATGATTGACGCTTCTCATCTCTCCGTTCCTGTCTCTCTGTCCCTGTATATCCCTCTCCCTGACTCTCTCTGTCTCTGTAAAATATAAAAAACAAATAAATAAAAATAATTAAGATGTAATATTAAAAGCTATTAAGGACATTAAAGCTATAGCGTCTGGATAGGAATTAATATAGAGTATACAGATATGATAAACAGACTGCCTTTCACATAGTGCTCAATGTGTATGTGAAGTTATATATAGATAAGAAGTGGCTTGATGTCATAACTGTAGGTTAACATAAACAAGAAGCTTCCCTAGGAACACCTTAAAAGTGGCTTTATGTAACATTTCAGTAGATTAACATAAAAAGGGCTCCCTGTGAGGAACTCCCATAAAGGTGGTTTGAGGTGATAGTCCTGTAGAATGACACCTGTTAGAAGGCGTGGGTCAGAAAAGGTACTAAAGCTAAGGGCCCCCCTGCTGAGGTAGTTGCCCAGACACCAATGTGAACGTGGACTGTCTCCACGCAGCTCTGAACAAAGACAGCAGAAAGGAGCACGTCGACGGTGCTCCCTTAAACTACACCCAGGCACGCCAAAAGGATTTGTGAATAATAAACTGCCTGTGTGATTCTTGCAACTAACTTGTGTGTCGGTTGTGTCTTTCTTCCAGTGGCATTTGGTCTCAAGAGTAGTCTCGAAGAGGCTGCCAGCCTGCTGATAAGCAGGAGTGTCCCACTGTGCAGGGAAGTCGATTTAGGGACCCCTGAGCGAAGTAGAGCTCAGGCTCTACTGGGACAACCATAAACTGTTGTCTTGTACCTGCGTATGTAAAATGAGTTTCAGCATATACACTCTACTTTTTACCCAATCCCAGAGATTGCCCCTACGTGGCCTTCTCCCACCTCCCTAATCTGTCACCAATTTCAGCTAACCCCCTTCAGGTCTTTCCCTTTGACTGTGCTGTATAAAATAAGTGATGAAACTGCCATTTTCCGGAGCACTTTCTCAATTCGTTTAGAGTAGATTTGCTTTTTGGCAGTTGTTGATGGTTTGGATCAAATAAACTCGTAAAAAATTCTTAAAAGGTTTGGAAGTTGTCCTGGCTGGATGGCTCACTTGGCTGGAGCAGTGTCTTGCAATGCAGAGGTGGCTGGTTCAGCCCTTGGCTGGGGCACATACAGAAACAGATCAATGCTTCTGTCTCCCCCTTACCCCCTTTCCTCTCTCTGGATTCAATAAAAATAAAAAATTAAAAAAATAGAAAAAAATAAAGACAAAAAAAAAGGTTTGGAAGTTGTTTTACGTTGACATGTGATGAATATATTCTTGGGAATTCCTTACAGCGAATTGAGATACTAGGTGGTGTTTTTTTGTTTTTGTTTTTTTGCCCCTGGGGGTCCAGAGTGTTTCCCAGATAACCCTAAGTGTTTTGGTTGCCATAAAGAAAATTATAAAGGTGGAAATCCAGATGTGCCCTTATTCGGTGTGCCTGGTGGTGTTTTTTTTAACCCATTTCCACAAATGTTTCCCCTGGTGCATTGTTTTTATGCCACTGTAGGTGTTCCAACTAGTAGTACAAAGCCTGACTCTTTTAGAACTGTACTATGAACAAATAAAATTAATGATGAATTTAAAGAGATATTAAACATTTTGCCAAAAAATGAAATCTTAGGAAATACACCAGCTGAAAAAAGCAATAGGCATGCTAGTGCATGTTACTCTTTGGTGATTCTTTGAAGCTTTTGTTGAAGTGAATCTGTTGCTTTGTTCTTTATCTGTTAGTTTCTTTCTGGTAATGGTAAAATTGGCACAAATTCTTTTATGAGCTTATTAAACCTGTAGATGCTAATTAAAATTTTATCATAAAGGTTTTGATCTGTGATGTGTTTTTCTTTGCAGACCTCTGGGTGGCTTTTCAATTTTAGTTGAAATTCCCTCCATGGCCTTTTGGAGTCCTTTGGTGTGTCTCCAGACTAAATTTCAGCTACTCTACATTTCATCAATGTTGGAGTGGCAAGAAAAAGGAGGAACTGATTTGGGGTGAAAAGGTTAGATGTATAACTCTGCTTTTGGATTTCTTCTAACTTGTATTTATTTATGTTTTATGATTTCCCAAAGCCTCATAATGACCCTTTTGCCGTCAAGAATTTATTTTTTAACAGCTCTGTAATCAGAGGAAATGCAGTCTCATTCTTTTTGAAGGTCCATGTTATTCTTCACGCAAACCGAACCTAATCCGTCAGACTTCTCCATTGATCTGTGTTCTAAGGCAGATGAAATCTTTCAGTGACCGTATTATTTGTCTGTGAGAGTAAACATAGCTACTGAACTTTATGTGTATGGGCCTACCTATCCCCCAAGTTAAGTTACTGTATAAGTTAGCAGCTAAGTATTCTGCTTTATGATTAGTAACCCTTCTCAAAAATGTTGGGCAAATAAAATAGTTGCTACTGTTCCCTAATCATGTTTTTTCAAAGTTCTATAGCTTAGAAAAAAGACAGACTTTGCAAGGAAGGTTAGTTAAAGAGCCTCTTTGGGTTCTTACAGTCCCTCTATTTCATGGCTGTTTTTGTCTTCTAATGTGCATCATGATGCCTCTGCCTTGTTAGCTACCGGTTAAGAGGTATGTGTGTGTCTTGATCAAAAACTTCCCATTTATGAGACTGAGGAAAGATCAGAGGACATCATACAAATAAATCCTCTTTCAGAAACCAAGAAAGATCAGAGAATAGTTCCAGTTACCTGCTGAAAGGTAAAGAGGTCTTTGTGTTCTTTTGGGAATATCAAAGCTTACTTCTCAAATACGTCTCTCCTTTACTAGCTTGAGTAATCTCTGATTGTTTTGTTAAGAACCTTATTTTGAGACTTGAATGGATAGTTTGTTTAGGAGAAGCTATAGATGTAAAAATAATTGAGGTACATTTTAGTCTGTTTGGATGTGGACATGACCTACATGCCATCAAATACCCAGTTTAACTTGAATCAGAGTAATCACAAGGAGAACTCAGAAATTTGCTGTCATGAGTAGTGATAATTACAAAGTACGAGAAAAAGTCTTCTCTTTGGTTGATGTAATTAGGTATCAGTTAAAGAAAGAGTACATCAGGCTTGGAATACACCACCAAATCTATAGTAAAAATGGAGAGCTCTTAAATGCATCATTTTGTGTCATTTTTGGCTAACAAACTCCAAGCTGTTGAATTCATGGCTAGTAGGAAAGATACCTTCAATGAAAACATCATTTAATGATTTCCAAAGTAGATTTTTCTGTTATTTTTGCAAAGGTTTTAAAATGTATCAGTGTCTTAGAAACATTCCCAGGTGTCAGTTAATTAATTTGTGGAGTTCTGGGATTAACCTTTCAGTCCTGAGACTTTTGATTATTTTGTTAAAGACAGAAAGATGGATTGGATATAAAACCTATTTTTGTTCAATGTCAGGAAGCTTTCAGTTGTTTCCAAATGCTTGTTCATTTTCTATGTATTGTGCGTAGATACACAGACCTAAGCCAGAGAAACCTGAGTCTTGAACCAAGCAGTCTATTTGGATTTAGGCGTCTTTCATTCCTAACTGACTTCCAGGGCCTAGGGCTGTGCAAGGCCTGGTCATGCTGTGCATACGTGTGTGCGCATGTCTGTGCCTGTGTGTGTGTTGCAGAGAGAGAGGTGTGATATAGGTCTAAGGTTACAAACCTTATCGATATGTTTAAAGTTCTAATTTAAAAATTGTTTTCTTTCATGCTTACAATATTATTTTCCTTCTTTCTCTGGCATCCCTAGTTTTTGGATTTTTTTTTTAAGCTCATCATGCACTGTGATAAAAAATCACACAATTTATGGCAAGGAACACAGTGAAATTTATAATGTGACGTTGTAAGAACAGCAAAGACTGTCAAAATATGCCAACCACCCTTTGTAATTAGGCTCATTTGTGTTCTTCAAACTTGAGATGCCCGTATAAAAGGATCGTTTTTTATGTTGCACACTGGCAGTCTCCTGCATGTTTCCTGCATTGTCGTGTGTTGTACCCTGGCAGTGTTATGCTTTCTGTAAGGTTTATCTTGCTTATTGAAGCCTATCAAAGTACATTCAGATATTTTCCAGTGGAAACGTATCAGTTTTCATATGAACTAGTTGGCTAGAAATGATGCTAAGTTGCAAGGTAATTATCAGGATTTTTATCTTAATTGTAACTTTTATGATTAGAACACAGACAAGCTATAGGGCCTTACTGGTTTTACAATTTATAAAACAATTTCTCAGATCAATATCATCATTATCATCGTTACCTTTTTTTTAAATCTTTTATCTCCCAATCCTCATACATTTCCTTTCTTTCTTTTTTATTGTGGGGCCTCTACCTACACTACTACTATGTTGAGTTGCAGTAGCACAATACAGTATACAGATGATATATTATAGAAGTGTATCCCTGAGACCTATAGAATTTTATTAACCAATGTTACCCCACTATATTCAATTAAAAAATAGCAGTAGCGCCTGACCAGGCTGTGGCGCAGTGGATAGAGCGTCGGACTGGGATGCAGAGGACCCAGGTTCGAGACCCCGAGGCAGCCGGCTTGAGCGCAGGCTCATCTGGCTTGAGCAAAAAGCTCACCAGCTTGGACCCAGGGTCGCTGGCTCGAGCAAGGGGTTGCTCGGTCTGTTGAGGGTCCGCGGTTGGGGCACATGTGGAAAAACAATCAATGGACGGATGGCTGGGGTGTTGCAGTGAAAAACTGATGAAAGATGCTTCTCATCTCTCTCCGTTCCTGTCTTTCTGTCCCTATCTATCCCTCTCTCTGACTCTCTCTCTGTCCCTGTGAAAAACAAACAAAAAACAAACAAACAAAAAAATAGCAGTAGCAATAGCAAGACTTCTTGTTTTGTTCTTGATACTAAAGACAGTGCATCTAAATTTGGTCCATTAATTGTGATGTAGAGTTTTAGAAGCTATCTTTTTATCAACTTAAAATTAAAATACTGTGAATCTGAATAAAGGAGTCTGCTGTTTTCTTGCACCTGTTTGCCCTTGCTACCTCTCCCAGTCCGATTGGTTTTCTTATGTGGGTGGGCTGCCTTTCTCTCGGGTCTAGAGTGTAGACAGTGTTGTGTAATTTTCTTTGACATTGAGGTTTTTGAATTTCATATGTCTAAGTTATCATATATTTTATTTTACTCTGATCCTATTCAATCTGAAAGAGATCTGTACTTCTGGAAATTTCTTGATTTTTTTATTTTTTAATTTTTTATTTGTGATAGACAGGAAGGGAGAGAGATGAGAAGCATCAATTCTTTATTGCAATAACTTAGTTATTCATTGACTATTTCTCCTATGTGTCTTGACTCGGGGGCTATAGCAGACCAAGTGACCCCTTGCTCAAGCCAGTGACCTTGGGCTCAAGCCGGCGACCTCAGAGTCTCCAACCTGGGTCTTCTGCGTCCCAGTCCGACGCTCTATCCTCTGCACCACTGCCTGGTCAGGCTTGATCATTATTTTTTAAAAAAACATTTATTTTTCTTTTTCTGGGACTGCTGGATTTCCCTCCTTTTTATGTATAGTTTTACAGTTCTCTCCACCCCTCTGTGTTTGGAGTTGTCCTTTTTCCCCTTTCAGTTTTATTGAGATACGACCTTATTCTTAATCATCTTTCTCATTGAGCTGGCTGGCACTGGTTTTTTTTTTCCCCTTTACCAACAAGCAAATATTAAAGGACATATGTAATCAGTAGAATCAACTATAGTCACAAAACAAATAGTAATACAACAATACAATGATTAGGAAATAAAGAACTAGTTCAAGGAGACATGGGAAGAGGGAAAAAAGCGACTGAAACAAACTTGTGTTTTTTAGCTCCTCAGGCTGTATGACTGCACTGTTGTATAGTCCAGCCGTCTATGATCATCTATTGTAGTAACTTCCAATAGGTTTCTAGTTAATTAAAATAGAGGCTTTGGTTCTTAAAACTTTGGTCAAGCTTTTGTTAATTGGAAAATACTTTCATGGGAACCCTCTCATTTCACAACCTTTTGCCTTTACGTAAAAATAATTTTACTGTAAGAAAAGACTTTGCCTTCTAGGTGCTACATTTCCTAATTTTGTTCTTCCTAGAAACTTTTTGGTGAGTGTATGGCTGCTTTCAGTGACAGAGACACAGTTGAGTAGTCCTCACAGAGGTGACTGTGTCACCTGCAGAGCCTAAAATATTTTCCATTTGGCCTTTTCCTGAAAGGTTTGTAGCCCCCTGGTCTAGATCACCTATTTTTAAAGCACTCATTCCTGTGAAGCCTGTGATTTAAGAGCCTTTTCTGTTCATAAAAGTAGTCCCTAGCCATATGTAGCTATTTCTAACTAAATTAATTAAAATGTAAAACTGCGGTCATTTGTAGTAGCCACATTTTAAGTGCTCAGTGTTTCCACGTGGCTAGCTGGTAGCAACTGTATTGGAGAACATGTCCACCCAGAAATTCTGACGGTTGGTTCCATTGAGCCACTTGGTATCTCCATCTGGACTTATTTTCTCTTTCTCTTTTTTGGTCTTTGTAATTAATTTCTTTCCATCCTCTAAGACTTAAGTTCGAGTTCCAGTTTATTTAAATGTCAAATAGATGAAATTTTCACCATTTGTGTATGTCTTCTCTAGTTCCCCAGGAAGATTACATGGTATCTGCAGACAGGGACTGTGCTCTCTGTTGCTTTGTGGAGTGCTCTGCCCAGAATAATCTGCGGCACCATTGTTGTGTTAACATGTACTGCGTCTGTCTAAATAGTGTAAAATTATTTCAGCTTTGCCCCCCTCTAGGTATAACAAACTGTAAACTTAAAAAAAAGAAAGAGGCCAAGATGGGTGAAAAGAAGCCAGAGCCTTTGGACTTCGTGAAGGACTTCCAGGAGTACCTGACACAGCAGACGCACCACGTCAACATGATTTCCGGGTCGGTCAGTGGGGAGAAAGAAGCCGAGACTCTTCCGGGAGGTAGACTCATCTTAATACTAGTACTCATTCATCCATATAAACATATTCATGTTTGTGTGTGGTTACCTGTGCTATGAAGATCATCCTTCACTAATGTGAATTACTCTGTTTTTTTCCTAAAAAGATAGCACAGTTTTTTTCTTTCTTTAAACATGTCTGATTTTTGCTGAGGGAGAGTGAAACTCCCCAAGGGCTTACATGGTCTTGGATGCTTTATGGTTTCGTAGGAAGATCTAGGGGTTCTAAATACCATTCCTGTGCTCCAGGTCTGGGAACTAACAGTAGACTCGGAACCCAAAGGGGTCCAGACCAGCTTCAGTACACAGAGCACTCAGACGTTAGGACATCTGGCTTGGGCCTGAGACAAGATGGGGGTTTCTCTTTCTTCTATCTGAGAATGAAGAAAGGGCTGACCAAGTTTGCTGGTGCAGGAGAGACCAGACTAGAGAAAGCAGCGGCCCACTGCAGGCGGACTGGTCTGTGTCGAGTCTGTGCACCACAGGCGGGAATCGGACTCGGATCCTGACTCAGTGGTCAGCACCATCTGGACTGCTGACCCTTCTGAAGGGCCTGCAAGCTAAAAGTGGTTTCTCCACCTAAAAATGGTTGGAAAAGTAATCCAGAATAATGTAACATGTGCAAGTGATATGCAATTCAACTTCAGCATGCATAAATAAAGCTTTACTGAAGTGTACAGCCACACTTGCTCGTTTACATGTTTTCTATAGCTGTTTTGTGCTGTCACTGCAGAGTTGAGTAGTTTTGAGGGACCATATGGACCCCAAAGTCTAAAGTATTTACTGTCTGGCCCTTGTAGGAAATGTTGCCTGGCCCCTGACCTAGATGGTCCATGGCCTTGCATTCGAGGGACAAGCAGCAGAGACCTAGTAAGCTCCCCAGTGATTAATACACACATTCAATTTTGAGTGTGGCTTGGGAAGGCAGTGGAAGGAGGGGGACACTGGGCCCTGGGCCCCCAGTGCAGTGGCACTGCTGGTGCCGGACTTGCACCGGCAGCACAGTCACTTCTCCTGAGTGGGTGTGTCGCGGGAACTCTTCACAGCAACACTGCTTCCTGCTGGGGATAGAAGTGCTTTTGCCTTGAAGCTGTAGGAATAAAAATATCCCTCCAGACACAATCATGTAGATTCCTACACTGGGTTCAGGAGAGCGGGATTGTGGTCCCTACCATTTGTTGGTTTTCTGATTGTGAGCACTCATCCCTTTGTTTCTTTGTGCAAAGTAGTAGTCAGAATTAGGGTAAAGGCAAAGAGCCAAACCGAATCTTTCAGCTCTCAAATTCTTAACAGGTCTAACATTCAGAGGGATCAAATACACTGCTTCCCTTTGTGTGCTTTATTAGAATTCTAGGATCCTAAACGCAACCCAGAATATAGGATATATGTACACACTGAGTGGAACAGTGCAAAAGTCAACGTTAGCTGGTCTAGGCTACAGTGAGTCGAGTTAGGGTTTTGGGAGATTTTCATGACTTCCAGTTATATTTATAGGAGGGGCTAGTCTTAAACACATGTGTGTAACTGCCATCACTGTTCACTCCCCTCTGTCTCCTCACCTGTCAGAGCAGGCTAGTCCCCTGTTCTCTTCTACAAAAGCATGTTGAGGACTGATAAAACTTGTAAGTAAGCTAAGTAAACTCATTTTGTGAAAGATTTTTTACTAGTCAAGACTAAAATACGATATTGATTCTGAGATGCACAATTTCTTCTGCTATACTTTGTTTATAGCTGGAGTGGATGGTGATCAAAATGGACTGGATCAACCGTCTGTTGAAGTTTCCCTGGATGAAAACTCAGGAATGTTAGTGGACGGGTTTGAAAGGACCTTCGACGGGAAACTCAAGTGTCGGTACTGCAGCTACGCCAGCAAAGGGACGGCCCGGCTTATTGAACACATCAGGATCCACACGGGTAACGGGCGGGCCGGCAGGGGTACGGGGGGGCAGCGTGTCTGTCATGTGAGGAGTTCTGATGGAAACCAAGGTTTGAATAAATGGGGAAGTTACTCCACTTTTACAAAGCAGTAGCATGACAACGTGCAAACAGGAAGGGAGGCCCCTTGAAGAGCTTCCCCTTCCTTAGTCTTCTTTCCCCTTGCCCATCTGTCTGCTGCTCAGGCTGGGCAGTTCATGCTGAAGGCCGTGCGAACTGACAGGATGTTTATCTTGACCCTTCCTGAGGACATGTCAGTGCAGACCCTCACGGCTCACCTTAGCTATCCCTTCTGCTGTGAAACCCTAACTACACCTTGGCCTGGCCCAGGGTCAGGTGTCCCTGTGTGCCCAGCGGCCTCCCGTGCTGCATTGTGGTGGCCTGCAGACCTCTTGAGGGCAGGAACTGTGTTGGTGCCATCTGTGCCCAGGGCCCACCAGAGTATCTGACAGCTAGTAGATCCTCAGTGCTTAATTGTTAAATGAATAGCCCCAAATCTCATATTTCAGATACTTATTTTCTATATTTGACCATCTTCAACTAACAGTACTAACAAAATTGTCTCTTCATGCCGCTTAAGAGGAGGAGAAAGGTAGAGGTGAGGCTGGCAATTCGGAAGGGACACTTTGCATATTTCATATTGGACTAGTAAGCCCATTTCAGCCTTGAACTTTCACTGGATGTAGGGACTTCTTTAAAAAGGTTTTTGTATTTTCTTCCTGAGCAAGGAATATTGATAAGGGTCGTGTATATAGAGCTAGACATGAACATGTAACTCCAGGGCACACTTTGGTAAAACCCTTATTATATAGGCAATAATGTTGTCAGCTGTACTATTTCTTCTTTTCTCAAATGCCAGTTGAAGCCATAAGAATTTTTACCTTATGTTGACTAACAGAATATATCTGTTGTTGCTAATGAGTCTTGAAGAGTTGTTTGCAGGTTTCTTTACAAATTTTAGTAATCTTTTGTGTAAATGTGAATTTCTAAAATTTTATTTATTTATTTTATTTATTAATTTTTTAAAAATTTTTCTGAGGTTGGAAATGGGGAGGCAGTCAGACAGCCTCCCGCATGTGCCCAACCTGGATCCACCCGGCATGCCCACCAGGGGGCGATGCTCTGCCCATCTGGGTGTTGCTCTGCCGCAATCAGAGCCATTCTAGCGCCTGAGGCAGAGGCCACAGAGCCATCCTCAGCTCCAGGGCAAACTTAGCTCCAATGGAGCCTTGGCTGCGGGAGGAGAAGAGAGAGACAGAGAAGGAAGGAGAGGGGGAGGGGTGGAGAAGCAGATGAGCTCTTCTCCGGTGTGCCCTGGCCGGGAATCGAACCCAGGACTCCCGCACGCCAGGCCTACGCTCTACCACTGAGCCAACCGGCCAGGGCCTAAAATTTTATTTATTATTTATTTATTTATTTATTTATTTATTTTTCATTATTCCAAAGCTGGAAACGGGGAGGCAGTCAGACTCCCGCATGCACCCGACCGGGATCCACCCGGCATGCCCACCAGGGTACGATGTTCTGCCCCTCTGGGGCGTGGCTCTGTTGCATCCAGAGCCATTCTAGCGCCTGAGGCAGAGGCCACAGAGCCATCCCCAGCGCCCAGGCCATCTTTGCTCCAATGGAGCCTTGGCTGCGGGAGGGGAAGAGAGAGACAGAGGAAGGAGAGGGGGAGGGGTGGAGAAGCAGATGGGTGCTTCTCCTGTGTGCCCTGGCCAGGAATCGAACCCGGGACTCCTGCACGCCAGGCCGACGCTCTACCGCTGAGCCAACCGGCCAGGGCCTAAAATTTTATTTTTGATCCATTTCAAATCTAATGACTGGACAAAACATAAAACATTCCATAAATGCTCCTCTTGCAGTTTCTCCCCCACTTTCTTTTAAACAGGTGAAAAACCTCATAGATGTCACTTATGCCCATTTGCATCTGCTTATGAGCGTCATCTGGAAGCCCACATGCGTTCCCACACAGGAGAGAAACCATACAAATGTGAATTATGCTCCTTCCGCTGCAGTGACCGAAGCAACCTGTCCCATCACCGCAGGCGCAAGCATAAAATGGTACCAATTAAAGGTACCAGGTCTTCCTTGAGCAGCAAGAAGATGTGGGGGGTCTTACAGAAGAAAACAAGCAATCTGGGCTATAGCAGAAGAGCACTGATCAACCTCAGTCCGCCTTCAATGGTGGTTCAGAAGCCAGATTACCTTAACGATTTTACCCACGACATCCCCAACATCCCCAACATCCAGACGGACTCCTACGAAAGTATGGCGAAAACTGCAGCAACTGGTGGCCTACCAAGGGATCCCCAAGAACTCCTGGTTGACAACCCTTTAAATCAGCTCTCCACTCTAGCAGGACAGTTGTCCAGTTTGCCACCTGAAAACCAAAACCCCGCGTCCCCCGATGTAGACCCCTGCCCGGACGAGAAGCCTTTCCTGATGCAGCAGCCTGCTGCCCAGGCTGTGGTGTCTGCCGTGGCGGCAGGCCTCCCTCAGAGCTCCTCCCCCACCAGCCCTGAGCCACGGGCGGCACATGCTCAGAGGAACTACAGCCCCGTGGCAGGCCCCAGCAGCGAGCCCAGTGCCCACACGAGTACCCCCAGCATAGGAAACAGCCAGCCGAGCACCCCCGCTCCGACGCTGCCGGTCCAGGACCCACAGCTGTTGCACCACTGCCAGCACTGTGACATGTACTTCGCTGACAACATCCTTTACACTATTCACATGGGCTGTCATGGGTATGAAAATCCCTTTCAGTGTAACATATGTGGATGCAAATGTAAAAACAAGTATGATTTTGCCTGTCATTTTGCGAGAGGGCAACATAGCCACCACTGATGGGGAGCAGTCACAGGATGCTTAACTTGGTTTTGCCTTTCTATATTTTGTCGTTTTATCGTTGATATTCTTTGGAGGAAGGGGACCCATCCCTAATTAGGTGTATGCCAATTTAAAAATTTATACTTTATAGAAAACAAATTTGGCAATGGAAACAAAATGTTTTCTTTTTTCATATGTCTGGTCAGGGTCATTGATATATTAGAACAATTACATATTGGAGTCTATTGTTTCCTTTCATTCAGACATTTGAGAACGGAAGTGCAATCTTGATCTTACACATTGGTGGCCCATGTGAACTTTAAAGCTCATCTCTTCTCTTGATGTTTCCATTTTTGCAGCTAGGTTTTATTTCTGCGGTATTTCAAAATGGTAGAATAACTTACTTTCTCAAAAAATGTGTTAACAATTCACAATGTTTAGTGGAGGAATTGTCTTTAAAATTCCTCTTAGTTGAAATACTACTTAGTTCACATAGTTTAAGTTGAATTAGTAGTTTCATTTCAACTGTTAAAAAATAAAGCTATTTCAGTGTATAGTAAACCTTTCTTTTTTCCATAAGGGGAAATGTAAAACAGTTAATTCTTTTTAATCGAACTTATAAAAAGTTCTGAAAAGAAACAAAGCTTAAGGCTTTACATTGAAAATGGTGTTAATTAAAAAATTTCTAGTTTAAAAACGTCAATTTTCCATTGGGTTTTTTTATGATATTTGTAGTTTATTTTAAAAACCACAGGTAAATACATGAGAACTCTGGAAAGATAGAGGATTATCTATGAATATGCCTTTTTTGTTTTTTTCATTTCAACCTTATATTTAAATCCTTCATTCTGATGGTATTACTATCAGGTGAAGTTGATAGATACTAAAAATCTGTTGTTATTCCTGTTTCTTTGATGACCAAAGAGGGACAGTGGAGTCCTCCATGTGATTCCTAGCAAATGCAGTACTTAAGAAAAAAATCTCAAGTTTCTTCTTCCTGCTTGTATCCATTTGTTGTCTATAATTTTCTCAAAAACATGGATATAAAAACACAGGGAAAAATGTGATGACGAGGTAATATTTTTAAAAATGAGAGCCTATATTCAAAATGAATTCTGATCTCTTCGGAATTGGCTGTTTAAAATGATTTTGTGTGAATTCAAGCTGTAATGCTTATCTGTCGTTTTACCCGTCTTTCCTGAGCGGGACAAGACTATATGGAAGCTGAATCGTCACCTTAGTAGGGAAGGATTTAAAGTGTGAAAGTAGATATAAAATGCATTTAAAATAAGACTTACTAAATTAGAGGAATTTTGAATATTAGGCTATTGTTTTATATATTGTGTAATACGTAGCTTAATCTAAAGAGAGCTTGGTCAAATAATAAAATATATTGTTACTAACTGTTGGTTTCTGTGTACTTTGCAAAATTTTTATTTTTAAATTGGTTCAGAGCTTGAAAGTGTTACTAAGTGGCTTTGTAAAGAGAATATCCTAAGGGGCATTAGTAACCAGAAAGGACTACTAAGAGTAAAGGCCGGAAATACTGGTGGTGGAAGTCCACAAAAGCCCCTAAGGGCCGAGGTAAGGCAGCTTCTGCCCTCCCAGGTGCTACAAGGCCATAAGATGAGTTTTTGTGGTTTAACATCCAAACTAAACTCATCTCAATTGCATTGTTCAAAGCAGCAGCATCTCAAAGAGTTTCTCCAAATGGCTACCTCTCTTCCTGTTAAACTGAGGGCCTGCATCTGAATTCTGAGCCCTGTGTTGCTCTTGGCTCACTGCTCAGGTCCGCTGTGGGGCAGCCACCTCCAGATGTTACCTTGGCCCTGTGTTTCTTGACTGCCAGAAAGACAGGTTGCTGTCATTTGCAAGCTTTTATTTACCCCCCTCTGACTTATTCGTCAAATAAAAGCAATACCCAAACTAAAAAATTAAAGTTCATTAAACAA
This sequence comes from Saccopteryx bilineata, assembly GCF_036850765.1. Classification (NCBI taxonomy): domain Eukaryota; kingdom Metazoa; phylum Chordata; class Mammalia; order Chiroptera; family Emballonuridae; genus Saccopteryx; species Saccopteryx bilineata. The sequence goes on along the minus strand of NC_089496.1, from coordinate 107,063,762 downwards.
AAGGAAGAACTCTTTTATTAACTATATCTGGGCCAAATAGTGACAAATACTTTTTTTTCTGACAATTAAAGATGTTTTGAAGGTGCATTTTAATTTAAACATAAACAATTGTTTTCATACTTACAGATGAGAATGTAGAATTCTAATTTTCCTGACTTAAAAGAGCACAGTAGGTATTCCAAAGGTGTTGATGTCTGAAAGCTATGATTACTTTTAAATGCACTAAAGTTTTTGAAGCAAATCTACCTTAGAAACTTTAGTATTGTATTTTTAAAAAGATTTAGGCTTTTATTTAAATCTTCTGTGAGTTAAATATGTACTTTCCATTAAGTATTGAATATATCCTATTTTATTTTTAATCAACTATTTTATAGAAATGAGTTCTTGGGAAAAGTTTAACATACAATATTTATAGTACTTTGCTGTTAACAGGCAATGTTATGAAACTATTTTTGTTCAGTGAACATATAAGTTTAGATTTTTAAAGCTGGTAGATAATTTATCTCCACTAGTACTTTTTAAAGAAACTGTGAAAAAAGTAATAGGGAATAACTATCTCAGATTTTACTAATGTAGTATATAGCTACAACTTCTTGAAACTCAAAGGCTAGACTTTTACTTTGAAAAAATTCCACTGGCTATTTTTCAGTGCAATTTCATTTTAGAAATAAGTGTTTGCTATTCATCTGCAGAACTGTTTGACAAAGGGACTATTACTAAGAAAATGTTCTGAGTAATAAACCTCATTTTAAGTTCTAAAAAATATTTATCAAATGGAGGTACTATTTTTAAGAAATTCCCTGCTAAGGATAATAGGCCATATGATTTCTAGAACTTGGCTTTTGTTAATGTGTACTTTGATGTAAAGAACATATTTTGTATGCAAAACAAAACGAGTATGGTTGCAAAAACTCTTGTTTAGGGATTCCAGGAAGAGCTTTGATGCCGAAGTCACCACACCTAGCCTGTAGTTCATATTGTGAAAGAAGCTTTGCTTTTGTAATATATGAATAAAAATAATAACACTTCCTAATGATTTCGATTTTTCTTTTTTAAGAACTAGGATACAATTCTTTTTTTAGTAATTTCCCAGCACGAAAAATGTGAATTAAGGAAAAAAAGGTTTTATGGCCACATTAGTTTGAATTTGTAGAATGCCTTATCTATGAAGTCACGTGAGTTAAAAACAGCCCCATGCAGCCACGTTTTGTCTCCTTCCTAGTTTTTTTCACTGTAAGACCCACACAACGTGACTCCTGTCCCTCCCCCAGCCTCAAGGGTCCTACGTGCTAGCACACAAATGAGTCAGGCTGCCGCTGATGCTTGAGTATCCACATCACATCTGGCAAGTGAAGGACTGAAGTAATTTCTGTTATGACATGGATCTTTAGAATGACTGATTTTTATTAAAAAAACAAGTCTTTGGCAATTCACATCATTGGCTTGAAAACATCCCCGTGATACAAAGTTGTAATCAGTTTGCAAGATCTGAACCAAAAATCAGACATCTGACTGGAAACTGAGAAGTTTTAATGCTGCTTTGAGAAATACTTCTGCACAATGCCATCTTTCTCATACTGAAAAAAAGAAGTAACATCTGATATGTCAATGGTTTGTTGAAAGCACAAATATTTTTTGTTTCCTTGTCTCAGGTCCTCCAAAAACTCGGCTTTGAGCTTGTTCAGTTCTTCAGCTAGAAGCTTCAAGTTGGAAGGAAGCACTTGTTCATCTAAAATCAAGATACTCCCCAATTATTTGTGTAAATTAAATCAAGCTGGGCTGTCTAACGACATTAGGAAATTAACTTGATTACTTCAGACAAGCCAATCATATTCCTCTATAAATAATCACAATTGAGTTGGTATAAGTGTAAACAAAAGGTCACATTAATGTGGTACAGCAAATCACTTAAATAACTTGCTATGAAATTCCTGAGCAAAAAAAGACAAGCCCAAAGGGAATTTTTTGTTGTTGACAACAGAGCTGACTTAACATTCTTCTCAAACTAACAGGCAGAAAAGCATCAAGAATGACAATTTGGTTTTGAAACTGGTGTATTTCCTACCACTGTTGCCCAGTATACTTTCTGCAATGCTGGGAGCATTCTATGTGTGCCTGTTCAATCCAGCAGCCACTGGCCGTGTGGGCAGATGACTGGGACTTTTTTGTTGTTGTTAAATGGCTATATTGAGAGAATTCACATACCATACGCTTTATCCATTTAAACTACAACTCTTATTTTAGTATTAGAAAATTTCATCACCTTGAGCTACCACCTTCCTACGCCATCACCCCACCTCTCCCAATCCCTAAATAACCCTAATTGACTTGATGTCTCTAGATTTCCCTGTTCTGACACTTCACACGACTTGGATTCTATATACACCACATTCTGTTTAATCATTGGTCAGCTGATGGACAGCTGGGCTGCTTCCCCCTCTTGGCCATTAGGAATTACACGTATTGCTATGGACACCCGTGGACACATTTCTGCAAGAGCATGTTTCCCTCTTGATCATGGACCTGGGGGTGGAGCGGGTGGGCCCACGGCAACAGCGTCCCGCTAGGCTGACGCCCAAGCAGCCGCACCGGCCGCCACTTCCACCCGTGACGAGGGCTCCTGTTTCACCACAGCCTCAGCGACACACCCTTCTTGCTTCTGGGTGCCTAGTGGGCGTGCAGTCCTATCTCACTGCGGCTCTGACTTGCACTCCCTGATGACTACTGACACAGCGTGTTTTCAGACTCTTAACTACCCGACATACCTTTCGCTTCCCTCATGGTCTGAGAGATGACCCTTCGCAGTGCCCGATCCGCTTGGTGAAGAATGTTAGTTGAACAAATGATTCTGTCCGTTTCCTATGTAATGCAGACGCTGTTATCAGAACAGCTGTATAAAAGGCGGTTGAAGTGGAGATGCACTATTTTAAACAACTAAAAAGTTGGAGTGGCCTTCTGTTTGGTCATTCTTGCCTACGAGAGGGTCTACCTAAGACACAGCCAGTTGTAAACTACTTCCCTCTGGGCAGTGGGGTGCCGGTACATGCCCAACAATGGGCTCTCCAGAAAAAAACAAAAGAGAACAAGACCCTCTACAGTGTGTGTCGCCTTCTGTGCTGTACCCAGCCCCGTCCTGGCCCCTCTCAAGGTGCCGGCACAAAGGCTCCACTGCTTCTGGCAATGGAACAGTCTGTGGAGCAGCCACAGCGGACGCCACCGCTGTGTCCAGGGGCCCAGGGGCCCAGGGGCCGAGTGTGCGTGTGAAGCATCCTTCACGTGGAGCTCATGTTTTACACTCGGCTCAAAAAGATCATCCTACAAAGAGCTGTTCCTTCTCATTTATACTAACTGAACTGCAGGGCTTACCTTTTGTTCTATGTTTTCCTCAACATATTTTACTGGGTTTTCCAGAGCAGTAAGCAACAAATCGATCAACTCCGGGCTGTAAGGGAAGGTGGGATAAAGTAAGTCATTATAGCCAACATTGTTTTTAAAGAATTTGTGTCTGTGAACACCAAACTGAATTCTAAAGGAATAAAATTCCTATCCAAGGGCCTATACAAAAAGGGGGAAATGAAATGATTTAAAAGCTCCCTTCCACATGCAAAATCCACATGTAGAAGCTTTAACAAATCATAAGCCAAAAAAAACCCTCGTTAAAAAAATACTAATTTCTTACAACATATCAATTAGTTTTTAGAAAGACATTCTCTTTTCCCTCAATAAATTCTGAACTTTAGGCTGCCAGATTCTATTTTCCTCCCTAAAGAAACATGCTCGATTCAATCTTCACTTTCTGGCTTCTGCTCGTTTACCAGATGTGGAAAAGCCAAGTTCCAGGGCCGTGGCAGGTTGAAGTAGAGCTCATTCATTCATTTAACAAATATTTATTGAGCATATTATGTGAAAAATATTGTACAGGGCCCTGGCTGGGTAGCTCAGTTGGTTAGAGCATTGTCCCAACATGCCAAGGTTGTGAGTTCGATCTCCAGTCAGGGCATGTACAAGAATCAACCAGTGAGTAAGTAAGTGGAACCTGAAAAAGACTGTACAATATGTACGGGAAACTGCTAAGCAAGATCCCTACCCTCTCCAAGGGACAATGTAATGGAGAGAGACAGATAAGCAAAAATAATCATTTCAGACAGTGGTAAGTAGTAAGTTAAAACAATATACATAGTGATAACAAGAGTGACTGGGTCATCTAACATTCTTCACGGTTAGTTAGGATGGTCAGGGAAGCCAGTCAAGAATAAATATGTGGAATGGTAGATAGAACAGCAAGTACAAAGGCCCTGAGGTAAGAACAAATGAGTTCATGCAACAGAGAAGGCTGGTTTGGTTGAAAAGTAGCAAAGGGAGAGGCAGATTATGAGGCTGGGGAGTTAATCAGTTAGAACATGTAAGTTATGACAGGAGTTTGGATTTTACTCAGAGAACAAAGGGTAAGGCAGTGAATTCACTGAATTACCGTATTTCCCCATGTATAAAATGCACCCTTTTCTGAAAATAAAAACTGGGTGCATTTTATACAGTGGTTGTAGCATTTCAAGTGCCATAGGTGGAACTGAGGACAAGGCAATATACGAAGACAGTGATTTGTCATCAGACACAGATGAGGACAAGCTAATGGATGGGAGTTTTGACAGCAATGAGGAGTTGGATGACTTTTATGATGAATAAAACTTGAGTTCAATAACTTTATGTAATGCATTTTCCCCCCAAAATTTGGGCCCCAAAATTAAAGTGTCTTATACATGGGGAAATACAGTAAATCTGAATCTTAAGGCCCCTTGGTCCAAATTTTGGCTCTACCCCTTACTACCTGGATGTGTTACGGCACTTGCCTGGGCCTCAGCTATCCCATCCATAAAAGGGAGAGAAAACTATGTGTGCCCTCAAAGGCCTGTTGTGAGGATTAACTGAGGTCATTCATATCATGTGTTCAGAACCCGCCCTGTACATTGTGTCGACTCAGCTGCTGTTGCTGCTGGAGCAGTCAGATTTCACAGAAGACGGACAGGAACAGTGGTCAGCTCATCCGTCTAACACAGGGCCACCAGCCTTCAGAGAACCTGTCCTGTAACACGGAGACGACTTCGGACTTGAGAGAACAGGCAACCAGGTGCTTAAGACCCGAGACTAAACCGCAGATTATGCTCGGGGCTGCACCGGCCCGGGAAAACCACACTCCTCCTCCTAGCAAGCACTGGCCCTCGCTGCTCTGAAAGCACCGATAATGACCTCATGCTGCTTTCACGGGATATCTCAACGTCTCCACCAACCACTCACCTCCAAAGGGAAAATTTTAAGTATTTCAAAACGAATGGCAAGCAATCGGTTATGTGCCTGCTCAACCTTTCAGGATATTATGTGAAGTTAAAATTAGAAACCTCAGCAATAACTTATTTCATAAACCCTATGAATAAGTAATTAAATCCAGTTTTTTCTTATTGCATTCAAGTATATACGTATTATAAATGTACATGGCAACTGTATACTGGGAACTGGATATTTTGAAGGAGGTTTAATTGCTGAGCCCATACGGACAACAGTCAGGCGGGAGCTGAGAATGTGGGCGATACTCCCCTTAGAACTGCACTGTCTGACCCAAGAACCACTAGCCACATGAAGTACTTGAGTCTAAAGTAATTAAAACTTTAAATTCAGGCCATCAGTTGCACTGGCTACATTTCGAGTGCTCAGTGGTCACATGTGACTAGCAGCCGCCATATTGGACAGTGTGAATCTAGAACATTTCATCAGTGAAACAGTGAAATTTCTATTAGAAATGCGCTGTTCTAGAACTCTCAGGACAAATATTATGAATGAAATGCACTGGACACACAGCCATAGCCTTATCTATACAAAAGCAGTATAACTATAGGGAGGTTTAAGGCAAAATTAGGATTCAAAATTCATTCCACTCTTTTTTTCTATATAAGAAAAGTGCCGGGCAACCTATGTAGTTTAGTCTGCTATTTTAGCAAGTGTCAAAGATGTGTCCTGCTCTGAATCCCTGCTCTGACCTCTGGGAGACCAGAATCCTAACCAGGGCACACGTTAAACATGGGTTTAAATCTCAGCTGTCACAAGCTCAGTGACTCCGGGCAAACGAAACTTTCTTGTTCAGTTTCCTCTTCAACACAATGGGGGATATAACAGTATCACTCCAGGCCTGTGTGAGGGTGAACCAAGTGCATATAAGTCAGGTATTGTGCACAGTGCCTGCCTCAGGGAGACCGCCGGGAAAGGACGGCTTCCTGTAGGGTACCTGGCCTCCGAAGAGCAGGCCGAACTTCGGACCGTGAGGCTGTTGCGCTCCCAGGCGTTTTTCTCAGGGTTGGGCTCTTCTAGCTTTCCTCCCATCAGGCGGAGGGTCTCGGCCGGCAGTGCTCTCGGTCTCCCGCCATTCCTCTGTAAACAGGTCTCAAGAGGACAATCTAAAAAGAGCTGGCAAAACCCTGTTGAATCTGAAAACAATGTGAAACCACAAAATCACTGCTGTCCTGTTTTCCAAAACGTGAAATAGACATATGAGATGGATCATCCTAGCACAGCAGGGAAAAGCATTTGCAATCCCGAGCATCTAGCTTTGGAAATGAAGTAAGTTCATATAAACCTCCTAACCCAATTAAACCCTTGCTGAAGACGGTAATGGTTTCAATATGCAGATAAATGTGTGTAAGAAAAAAATGTTTTAATTACATTTCCGAGCCAGTTGGTAGACTTCATATCTCATACTTTGGTAATAAAAGTTGTCATCTAAAATCAAAAATAAAGGTCCAGAAACAGCAGTCTTCATTAAGATGTAACAAGACTGGGCCTCAAGCGCTGCAGAAGAGATGAAATTTTGATCCTTCAAGCAGGTTATGAAATGTTCCCACATGGCTTCAGTCCTGTTGGATGGGGCAGACATCTGACAGCCGTTAATGACAGCCAGCAAGAAGTATTCTAAGTACTTCAACAGTTCCTGACGAAGTGATTTCCACTGGAATGGCTATAAAAAAACCAAAGAATTGCAATCTGTATTAGGTCAAGGTGGTCATACCTCATTGCCATGAGGCCCCAGATGAAAATTTCAGCATGTAGTACTGAATCACTTTGCATTCCCAAAACACAACTTATTTTATCATGCCTCCCTGTCCTCCTATAAAACTCCCCCTCAATGATATCAGTCCTCTGTGAACTCTTCTCAGACTCTAACTTGCAGAAGACAGCTCAGACTCTCCCGTGGCTACCAAAACACCCTCTTCTGGACATAATGGATCTCCACTCTAGCAGGCTTCACACTGTTCTGGCATTTGTTTGCACAGCTCCATGTCCCCATTAGTCCATTATACACCCAGCCTCTAGCCAAGGGTCTGGCACCAATAGGTGCTCTAGAAATGAATACTAAGTAAGTGAATGACTGAATGAGTGAATAAATGAATAAAAATCTGTTACCTAGCCCTGGCCAGTTGGCTCAGCAGTAGAGTGTCGGCCAAGCATGTGGAATTCCTGGGTTCGATTCCCGGCCAGGGCACACAGGAGAAGCGTCCATCTGCTTCTCCACCCTTCCTCCTCTCCTTCCTCTCTGTCTCTCTCTTCCCCTCCTGCAGCCAAGCCTCCACTGGAGCAAAGTTGGCCAGGGCACTGAGGACAGCTCCATGGCCTCTGCCTCAGGCACTAGAATGGCTCTGATTCCAGTGGAGCAATGCCCCAGAGGGGCTGAGCATTGCCCCCTGGTGGGCACATCGGGTGGATCCTGATCAGGCACATGTAGGAGTCTGTCTGACTGCCTCCCTGCTTCTAACTTCAAGAAAATACCAACCAACCAACCAACCAACAACAACAACAAAAATCTGTTATTCTTCAGGGGAAAGGAGAAGCCAAAAATCTACATCCTGCTGAAATAAATTAGTCTGGTATGATACAGCAATGCTGGTTTGCCTTTGGAATGAGGACAGTTCTGGACAGAAAGACAATCAGCTGAAGTCCCTGGGTCAATAGGGAAGACTTCCGACAGGGTTGGAATGGGATAGGGAAAGACAGAGGAAGCAGACTGTGAGGAAGACAAATAGCTTGGAAATACATGTAATCTTGTACTGCTCAAAGGTTGTGAAGACCACTGACATAATTATGAGGCCAAAGACAAGGATGGGAGATCATGGTCCCTCTCCTGCCTGTCCACGCCTTACCACATCACCGAGATTACAAGTACATACAACAAATCCATCAGCTAAACTGACTAAAAAGAAAATCCACTAAAAAAAGGTGTGATATTCTTCTCACGTGACTAGATGAGTCCCCTGGCATTTGTCTATAGAAGGAGAGTCAAAAAAACATAAGAAAAGTGAGGAAACCCCAGCAAATACAACCTTAACAACTTTCAGCTTTCTCCAGAGTGGCAAAAATACTATCATCTAAGTCAGGGGTCCCCAAACTTTTTACACAGGGGTCCAGTTCACTGTCCCTCAGATCTTTGGAGGGCTGGACTATAAAAAAAACTATGAACAAATCCCTATGCATACTGCACATATCTTATTTTAAATAAAAAAAAAACAAAATGGAAACAAATACAATATTTAAAATAAAGAACAAGTAAATTTAAATCAACAAACTGACCAGTATTTCAACAGGAACTATGGACCTGCTTTTGGCTGAGATGGTCAATGTCTGGTTCCATATTTGTCACTGCTAGCCGTAACAAGTGATATGACGTGCTTCCAGAGCCGTGATGCGAGCATCCTGGGTCACCGGAAGTAGTACTGTACGTGAGCGATGTCGCGCTTTGCGGCCCGGCCACATACAGTACTCCAGGACTTCTCACTGACCACCAATGAAAGAGGTGCCCCTTCCGGAGGTGCAGCGGGGGTGGATAAACGGCCTCAGGGGGCTGCATGCAGCCTGCAGTTTGGGGACCCCTGATCTAAGTAAATCCATTGCCAGGGAATTGATATCATGTTTACCGCATAATTAACCTAGAATGGGGAGTGGTGCAAAATTTTTCCATACACTAAATGTGCTGTCTATTTGCATGTACATATAGAGTGGAATCACATTATATTTGTATTTTATTTATGTGAATTCATCTACACCAGGGCACTAAACAACAAAAGTAACTAAATTCTTTGGATCAAAGAGTATCTGCTCTAGAGTGAGCAGGAGATGGGAGGCATACTTCTCCAAGGGGATACATCTCACTGTGCTGAGTATGATATAAGGGCTAAAAGAGAGGTCCCCACTGGACAAGTTGGTCCCTTGGCAATACAAGCCCATTACTTCATCTGATGGTCGACTAAGAGCCAGCCATATTTTCCTGTGCTGGCAAAGGCAGGTTTACCCTGAGATGAATGAAGATTCAGTTTCTGCTCCTTCTTTTGTATACCCTCTTTATGGTGGTGGGAAGGACCCTCCCAATTCTGTTACTTATCATCTGGTACATTCTTTTTAAAGAGACAGAAAGGGGGATGAGAAGCATCAACTCATGGCTGCGGATTCTTAGTTGTTCATTGATTGCTTTCTCATATGTGCCTTGACATGGCGGCTCCAGCTGAGTCAAATGACTCCTTGCTCAAACCAGCGACCTTGGGCTTCAGGTCAGCAACGTTGGGCTCAAGCCAGTGACCATGGGGTCATGTCTATGAACCCATGCTCAAGCCGCGAGTGCTCAAGCTGGTGAGCCTGTGCTCAAGCCAGTGAGCCTGGGCTCAAGCCAGATGATTAGGAGCTCAAGCCAGCGATCTCCAGGCTTCGTACTTGGGTCCTAAGCGTCCTAGACTGACGCTCTACCTACTGCGCCAGCGCCTGGTCAGGCTTTCTTCTTTTTCCTTTTTAAAAAATATTTTAATTAATTTATTTATTTATTCATTTTAGATAGGAGAGAGAGAGACAGAGAGAGAAGAGAGAGACAGGGGGGAGGAGCTGGAAGCATCAACTCCCACATGTGCCTTGACCAGGCAAGCCCAGGGTTTCGAACCGGCGACCTCAGCATTTCCAGGTCAACGCTTTATCCACTGCGCCACCACAGGTCAGGCTGTCTTCTTTTTTCTTTAAAAAAGGTTCCCCACACTATAAACTTCAAGCCCCGCAAAACCTGGATTCGCACGTAGCTGGATGTTAAACTGGCTGTGTTGGAAGTTTCGAGAGCACAACTTTCCCAAAGGATTTTCAAGAGTCTATTTGACTACGGGGACTTCCATCTTGCACACTGACTTCAGAACCTAACACTGTCTTGTAAGGCTCCCCTATATAAAATACACAGTGCCTGCATGCTCCACATGTACATATAAACCTCCACAATGACGGAGATAACTCTATGTAAAACGTGCTCCACTTGCCCCGAACTCAGTCTCCTCCCACGTCTGCCTCATTCTCCTACACCAGGTACCAGGCCCGGGGCAAAGCTTGTACTTGCCCTCTGCTGCCACAGCCCGAGCCCCGCCCCCTCGGTCCTGACCAATGGCCGTGCGCTCACCTCCTCCAGAAACGCGTCAGGCATGACGTCATCATACGCGACGACGCCGACGGCCCAGCCCCGCTCCTGCCGCAGCTGGTGGCTGAGGGCCCGCGCGAAGGTCGACTTTCCTGCAGCGGGCAGCCCGCAGAGGACGCAGAGCCCTAGCTTCCGCGGCCTCTCGCCGCGCGCTCCTCGGACGTCCTTGCTGCTCTTCATGCTGCCGCGGGAGATCGGAAGCTGCTGGGAACGGTCTCCGGAACTGGGGCGCGCGTGCGCAGTCTCCCCGCGCGCTCCTGAGCCGCCTGCTGCCGCGACGGAGGAACCGCGAGTCTTTGAACCCAAAGTTACGCGTGGAGTCGGCTGTTTCCGTGGTGACCCCGGCGGCCGCCTGAAGCGCCGAGCCCTCAGTGAGGCGACTCATTTAGGTTGGGAAGACCGCGGCGGTGCGTTCCGTAACTCCAGGGCATTTTTCTAAAGGATCAGAGAGTTGACTTTAATCTTCAGCTAGAATCATCCTCCCTGCCAAAAACTTGCCACTGGGATCTGTGCCTCGAATTTGTTACGATGAGGCCCCTTACCCAGAAAAAATCACGGAAGAGACTTTGAACCTCTTACCCCAGCGGTCTTTGGAAGGTTAATTACTGGAAATTAAAGATGGGGGATGGGGGGAACTGACAGTCCGACCCCCGGGCTCCGCTGCCCCTCCTGGATGTTATCGATGAGTGGAAGGACAAAGTAACTGTTTCCTAATGCCAGGAGTGAGCAGCAAGGCAAGGAACATTCCTAGACCTCACTCTCGCTGCATTCATGCAGAGGACAATGAGTATTTTTAAAATATATATTTTAAATGTTTTATTGATTTTAGAGAGAGAAGAGAGATAAAGAAGGGAGGAGCAGGAAGCATCAACTCGCAGTAGTTGCCCTAACCAAGCAAACCCGGGATTTCAAACCACCGACCTCAGCGTTCCAGGGCAACACTTGGTCCACTGCCTCATCACTGGTCAGGCAACAAGGGGTCTTTTAGTGTTGAAATAATAATAATAAAGCTAAGCTGCGGAAGAGATATAATAGAACAAATCCTGTGGGTATATAGAGTAGAAAAATTAAAAATCAGATTCTACCTTTCACCTCATTTTAAGATGTTAAAAAATGCGAGCAAGTGAGGTTAAAAATCAGTGTGTACCGTCCTGATAGTACAGTGGATAAAGCATCCGAATGGGTCACTGAGGATGCAGGTTTGAAACCCAAGGCTGCTGGCTTGAGCATGAGCTCACCAGCTTGAGTGAGGGGTCGCTGACGGGTTGAGCCCCCTCCCTGGTCAAGGCATATATGAGAAGCAATCAATGGCCTGACCTGTGGTGGCGCAGTGGATAAAGCATCAATCTAGAAATGCTGAGGTTGCCGGTTTGAAACCCTGGGCTTGCCTGGTCAAGGCACATATGGGAGTTGATGCTTCCTGCTCCTCCCCCCTTCTCTCTCTCTCTCTCCTTTCTAAAATGAATAAAAATATAAAAAAAGAGAAGCAATCAATGGACAACTAAAGTGATGCAGCTATGTGCTGATGCTTATCATCCCTCTCCCTTCCTGTTTCTCTTAAAAATGTTATGTAAACACAATAAATAACAAGACACTGAAAAGCAAAAAAAATAAAAAATCAATGTATACTAGGGTGAAAATGCAAACAGTAACTCAATGCTAAAATATAGTTGGAATCATACAGCCTTTTCGGATTTGTTTCTTTCATGATTAGTCATATGTAGTTAAGATTACTTCATGTCTTTTCATGGCTGAGAGTGCACATCTTTTTAGTGCTGAATAATATTCCACTGTCTGCATAAACCAGTTTATTCATTCACCTACTGAAGGACATCTCGGTTGTTTCCAAGTTTTGGAAATTATGAATAAAGCTGCTGTAAACCTCTGTGTGCAGGTTTTTGTGTGCATGTAGGTTTTCAACTTATTTGGGCAAATACCAAGGAGCCATGATTACTGAATCTTATGGCTAGAGTATGTTTAGTTTTTAAGAAACTGCCAGACTGTCTTCCAAAGTGGCTGTACCATTTTGCATTCCCACAAGCAATGAATGAGTTTTGTTGCTTCACATCCTTGCCAGAATGTTTCAGTGTTTTAGATTTTAACCATTCTAATGGTTGTGGAGTTGTATCTCCTTATTTTGAGATTCCCTAACAATTCATGACATTGAGTATCTTTTCATGTTTATTTGCCATCTGTACGTCTTTTTGGTGAAATGTCTGTTCAGATCTTTGATCCAATTTTAAACTGAGTTGTTCATTTTCTTATTGCTGAGTTTTAAGAGTTCTTTGTATATTTTTATAACAGTCCTTTATAAGATACATTTTTTGTAAACATTTTCTCCCAGTGTGTGGTTTGTTTTCCCATTCTCTTGATAGTATCTTTTGCAGAACAGAAGCTTTTATCTTAATGAAGTCCAGCTTACCAATTATTATTTTCATGAACCTTGTCTTTTTCAGAATCCAGCTTCATTAAATTCTTTGGGATTTTGATTGGAATTTTTTTTTTCTTTTTCTTTTTCTGAAGCTGGAAACGGGGAGAGACAGTCAGACAGACTCCCGCATGTGCCCAACCAGGATCCACCCGGCACGCCCACCACGGGCGATGCTCTGCCCCTCCGGGGCGTTGCTCTACCGCCAGAGCCACTCGAGCGCCGGGGGCAGAGGCCAAGGAGCCATCCCCAGCGCCCCGGCCATCCCTGCTCCAATGGAGCCTTGGCTGCGGGTGGGGAAGAGAGAGACAGAGAGGAAGGAGGGGGTGGGGGTGGAGAAGCAAATGGGCGCTTCTATGTGCCCTGGCCGGAAATCGAACCCGGGTCCCCCGCATGCCAGGCCGACGCTTTACCGCTGAGCCAACCAGCCAGGGCCTGGAATTTTATTGATGCTTAACTCATTGTTTACAAAATTTAAGTCCACTTAATTATCTCCTAATAAAGTTTTATAATTTTCCTTATATGTGTTCTATATAGATCTCATATATATATATATGTATGTATATATATATGTATATATATATATATATATATATATATATTTTTTACAGAGACAGAGTCAGAGAGAGGGATAGACAGGAATGGAGAGAGATGAGAAGCATCAATCATTAGTTTTTGATTGCGCATTGCAACACCTTAGTTGTTCATTGATTGCTTTCTCATATATGCCTTGACTGCGGGCCTTCAGCAGACTGAATAACCCCTTGCTGGAGCCAGCGACCTTGGGTTCAAGCTGGTGGGCTCTTGCTCAAACCAGGTGAGCCCGCGCTCAAGCTGGCGACCTTGGGGTTTCAAACCTGGGTCCTCTGCATCCCAGTCCGACACTCTATACACTGCACAACCACCTGGTCAGGCTAGATCTTTTATATTTTTAATTCCTACTTAGCATTCTGTTATTGTAAATTGTAGTCTCACTAATTATTTTTTATTTCTTTTCTGTTCTTGTAAAGAAATGTAACTGACTTTTATGTTAATTTTATATCCTGTGGCATTGCCAGCTTTTTTTTATTGTTTGTACAGGCCAATTATTTTGTAAAGTGACTCTCATTTTGAGTGTACCAGATGTTTCATCATTAGATTTAGGTTATTATTTTCTTAGGAAAAGTACCACAGAACAAATGTATTCTGAAATGAAATGCAGAATGTCAGGTTTGACCCATTACTGGTGATGTTAATGTTAGCCATTGATTAACACGGTGTCTTCCAGGTTTCTCCACTGTAATACAACGTACTGTTTTTCCCTTTGTAATATCTTGTGTAGGCTATGGGAATATCCTGTTTCTCACGAAACTCGCACCACTTTCCCATCTGATCAATAAAACCTATGATGGCTATCAAATGGTGATTTCCTAACTGTCCTTTCTTCTACATTTATTGTATTACCATGGATTCAAGTGTGAAAGGGTCTATTATAAAAGTTCATTTTAAGCCAGGTATTCTGAAGCTGGAGTGGATTTTTCCATAGATACCAGGTTATTCATGCTGGTTACCTTTTCAATTTACTCTTTTTACTGACTCAAATTACTAGTGTACATTACTGTAGATCCAAGCAGAACAAAGATGTTAATATTTTTAATTCGCAAGATAAAACCTATATAGGAAAAAAGGTCTTTGCAGTTTTCAATAATATAAGGGCCACCGTCCCAGCGCTGCCCCATGACTCCGTTCAAGCCCCCGCCTGGTGAGCCAGGTCGCCAGCCTCCACCTAGCCACCTCCGGGGTGAGACCGTGTGTGGGCAGCGAAGGAGGAGTTAAGAGAAACCGCCTACTCCACGGCCGGCCGGAGCCGCCGCACACTCCACTGCGGTTGGTGGGAAAACCTCGCCGTCCACTCCGGACGGTCTGGAGGGGGACTTCTGATCGTGTGGAGCCACGACACCCACTACCGGACGACAGACTCCCCTCACTGGACAACGCTCCCCGGCCACTCAGTAACCACCGTCCACCTCTTGTCTTTTTTCGGGGGACAGTGTCGAAAAACTCACCTGCTTTTGCGCGGACCGCACTGCGCCGCCCCTGCGCATAGACTCAGCGGTAAGACGAGGTGCTGTCAGTGCGCAAGCTCCGCCCTTAGGTCTCCCCCTGCAGGTTTTGAACAACGTTGCTGAATCTGGCCGGCATGCGCATGCGTTTCTACGGTAGTTCTCTATTCGCAGGAGCGAGAAGCGGCGGCTGCAGGGCTTGATACCGGAGGAGCCGGAAGTTGCTCTGCGTCATCCTCTCCCCTTGTTCCGGGCGGAAACGCAAGCTCGAGAAGAGAGGTTCCGGGACTGGCCTGGCTTGGCCTGGAGGTGGCCGAATGGAGGCGGAGACTGGGGACAGGCGGTTGACCCGCCGCCCCGTGCTGTCCTCTTCTTGGGATGCCGCATGTGGGGCCCTGGACCAGAGCCTCGGTGTCACCGGAGCTGGTCTCGGCGCCCGGGACTTGGACTGGGAAGAGCTGCTGGCGCCGCCTGCCCCGGGGTGCGCTGGGCCGGCGGGGACGGGGTTGCTGCTCGGTGACAGCCACGCTCCTGGGGGAGCTGTGAGGGGACGGGGTCTGGGCCCGAGACCGGGACCGGGGGCCAAGCTGGCGACCGGTGCGTACGGGAGGGCGCGGGAGCGGGGGCGGTGACCGGGGACTCGGCGTTCCGTCGCACCCGCCTCCTGTCGGCAGGTCGAAACCAGAACCCGCCTCTGTCCCCAAACCTCCTGCCGACCAAGGGGCGTGAATCATATTCTAACAGTCACAGTCTCCGTCCTCTTAATTTTGAAAACGATACTCTTTGTCCTTTATTCCATTCTGCCTCCTACCTCTGACCTGCTCTTTTGTTCACACGAGCTGTCTAGTTCATGTATTTATTTAACTGCACAGACCATTACTGTTAAGAGTGTAGAGGTCAAGAGGGAAATAGGGCGGAAGCCCTACGTCTGAAACACTGTTTTTAATGCATTGTGTAGTGAGCATCGGTTGGATGCACTGCGAAGCTCTGGGACTTCAAAGGAAAATGTACACGAATCGGACAAAACGTCAACCCCTATGGCCTAACAAGTGGGGTAGTCCCAGTGTTCAGAGAACTCTACTGTGTAATGGTCTCAATTTCCTTCTCAGCCGGGATCTGGTGGTTTTGAAAAGGAGGCTGAACGGCCAGGATGAAAGCCCCTGCTTCCTCTACCTGAGATGCGACCCAAACGGAGGTGAAGAAATCGTTTCCGTTGGCATTTTAAGCTCAGCAAGAAATATGGAAATGTACATGGGAGAGGAGTACTGTGGAACCAGTAGGGGCCAGAATGTTTGTAATGTTCTGGAGAACAGGTGTGTGACTTATGCGTGTGCAAGTGTTCTTCTGACATAGTGTTTTTATTTTCATCAGCTTTTGCCTTATTTATTGATTCCCTGACATTGGCATCATATTAGGGGAGAGAAGATAAAAACATTCTAGCAGACATAGAAGTTTAGACCTTTAGGGTTCTTAAAGACAATTTAGATAGATCATCCTAGTTGATTTTAGAAGTGTGGAAACTAAAAGCTAATAGAAGGGAGATAAGTTGGCAGGGGACAGCTAATCAATGAAAGAGTTTTCTTCTGTTTCCTTTAACTCACAACGGCCTGTTTTCCAAAGATAAAATTGTCAGTCAGACTGGAACTTTGAACATGTTTTATTGTAGGAATCCCTTTACAAATGGTGCATGAGCCCAACACTGTGCCATATCAACATATTTAACCCGTTACGATACTTTCTGATTTTTTTCTGACTTCTTACAAAGATTCTGTCCTAATCTTTCTTTCATAGAACTCAAACTATTTTACATACAGTGCATATTGGAAATAGTAGATAGGTTTATTGAGCTTTAAAATATGCTCTGTGTATCGCTTCTCAGCCTTTTGGCTAAGATCAAGTGTAAAATATGCTCTGTGATGCACAATTATACATTTGTTATCAAGTTTAATTCTTTAATAGAGCTAGTAAGTGGCAGATGTATTCTTTATACATCTTCCTACCAGTGCAATTTGGTAGGAAGCCACAGCCCTTCATGCCTCACTGGGAGACCAAATCTTCTGGAAACATATTGTCCTGGAAATTTATTTTGAAATGTGATTAAAAGTGATAATGTGTGAAAGTTAAAAAGAAAATGTCAACTTTTTATTTTTATTTTAGTGAACATGAAAAGATTACTTTGTACAAAAAATATCTAAAATTGGAATCCTCCACACATGCTTGTAAAGTAAAGGTAAGTCATTAAATTTTAACCAAGTTGAAAACTACAGTTGTTTTTGTACTATGTATATTTATTTTATGTTGGATTAGTAATGCTTATTAGTCCAACTCAGTTCCTGGTTTTAGTTCAGAAAAAGAAAATTATTTTCTAAAAAAAATTTTCAACTTTTAAGAAGAATTTGATCATTTATTAGCTATGGCAGTGTCACGTCATGTCCTGCTGTTCTCTTAAGCCGTGGAAAACTTAAGTTAAAAAAATTTTTTTTATTTTTATGTAAGACTTAGTTGCCAAGAAAACCACAGCCGTTTCAATTGCAAAATATTGAGAGAAAACTCAATTAAGAAGTTTAAAGTTCAAGAGATTTGGACTGTTGTCTTCAACATGAAAATACTGTTAAGATGAACTTTAATTATTTATTTCATCAGCCTAGGGCAAGGGTATTCTGAGCTGGAATCATAAGTCCTGGCTATTAAATGAGCTCTAGTGCTGATTAGCAGAATACCTTCAGGCAAGCTTTTCACTGGTTTGGAACCAACTGATGGGTATTAGGGAACTGAAGAAAATAAATTCTTGAATGATTTTTGTCTCTGAAATTCTGTGCTAATTATTATAGGAGATCATAGAACTGATTATTCCAAGATGTTATTCCAGATATATACAGTGTGTCCGTAAAGTCATGGTGTACTTTTGACCGGTCACAGGAAAGCAACAAAAGACGATAGAAATGTGAAATCTGCACCAAATAAAAGGAAAACCCTCCCAGTTTCTGTAGGATGATATGGCAGCATGTGTGCATGTGCAGATGATGACGTAACACCGTGTATACAGCGGAGCAGCCCATGGCCATGCCAGTCGAGATGTGGTCGGTACAGAGGAAAGTTCAGTGTGTTCTTGGCTCGCTAAATTCGAATCTGTGACCAAAGTGCAACGTGAATATCGGTGCATTTATAACGAAGCGCCACCACATAGGAATAACATTACTCGGTGGGATAAGCAGTTGAAGGAAACCAGCAGTTTAGTGGAGAAACCCCGTTCTGGTAGGCCATCAGTCAGTGACGAGTCTGTAGAGGCTATACAGGACAGCTACCTAAGGAGCCCTAAAAAATCTGTGCGTGAGCCCGCATCGAACTGCACTGAATAGGTATGAAACTGGGAGAGTTTTCCTTTTATTTGGTGCAGATTTCACATTTCTATCGTCTTTTGTTGCTTTCCTGTGACCGGTCAAAAGTGCACCATGACTTTACGGACACACTGTATATACATATAGTTTCTAAAGTTATTTAAATAAAGTGATTCATTCAAAAAATATACGTGTGCCTTTGATGTCAGATACTCTATTAGGCAACTAGGAATTAGCAGTGATAAAATAATTGGAAAAAAACCCTCATGTTGCCCTGGCTGGTTGGCTCAGTGGTAGAGCGTTGGCCTAGCATGCAGGAGTCCTGGGTTCGGTTCCCGGCCAGGGCACACAGGAGAAGCGCCCAACTGCTTCTCCACCCCTCCCCTTCTCCTTCCTCTCTGTCTCTCTCTTCCCCTCCTGCAGCCAAGGCTCCATTGGAGCAAAGTTGGGCCCTGGTGCTGGGGATGGCTCTATGGCCTCTGCCTCAGGCGCTAGAATGGCTCTGGTTGCAACAGAGTGACGCCCTGGATGGGTGGAGCGTCGCCCCTTGGTGGGCATGCCGGGTGGATCCCGGTTGGGCGCATGTGGGAGTCTGTCTGACTGCCTCCCTGTTTCTAGCATCAGAAAAATACAAAAAAACAAAAAACAAAAACAACAACAAAAAACCCCCTCATGTTAATATTACAGGGGGCAAGACATAAGTAGATTAAATATGCAAAATAAATATATATATTTGATAGTGAGAAAGTCTTGGGAATTAAAAAGCAGAGAAGGAATGATAGGGAGGTTGGAATGCGGGTGTGTAAATTTAGTGAGGTGTTTACTTGTTGATGACAGTCATTTTTGGTGCCACTGAGTTTTAGATCATGGATCTGTATTCGTGTCTTTGTGTGATATATGGGGTTGCATCTCTGACGGTGAGCGTTTTTGGTAAGTGTTCTATGGAAGGACACGGGAGTGTGCAAAGTCGTTTCACTTTGGGAAATCTTTGTGTAAGGACTTCTAGGCACTGGTATGTTACAGTTACAATAAGAATAATAGTGATGCCTAGTTTTGAGCATGTGCTCAGTGGTAGATACTGGAGGTTGTAACACTAGTCATCCTGACAGCCATATGAAATCATTTTGCTCCAACTCGGGCTTTGCATTTGCCCGGGGTCACACACACGGACAGAGTGGCAGAGCCATCACTGAACTCACGTCTGTCAGAGTCTAAATCTTTGTTCCTTTTCCACTTAGCCACTCTGTTGTCGTGTACTACACATGAAACCTAAGCATGGTCAAAATAAGGCAGCACAAAACACTGGACAAACTACAGAATAGAAACCGGAAGAACGAGCTTCAGAGCTCTACCTTAATGACTGGGGGTCCTTTGATAAGTTAGAAAATCACCCTGAACTCCTCCTTTTTACGCGTAAACTATCGATTAGTATTAGTCATCTTGACATTTCCTTTACAATCCTAAATTCTAAACTACTAAACAAAAATCTAAAATACTTTTAGTATTTCAGCAAATACTGCATGGGTTCTGGACAACTTTGTTTTATATTAAATATTATAACACAGGGGTTGGGAACCTATGGCTCACGAGCCAGATGTGGCTCTTTTGATGACTACACCTGGCTCGCAGACAAATCTTTAATAAAAAAAATAATGTTAAAAATATAAAACATTCTCATGTAATACAATCCATTCATTTCCTACCGCTCATGTTCATGGTTGCGGGTGGCTGGAGCCAATCACAGCTGTCCTCCGGGACAACACCAAATTTTTATTGGATGATGCATAACGTACATGGGTCATTGTATGGCTCTCATGGAATTACATTTTAAAATATGTGGTGTTCATGGCTCTCTCAGCTAAAAAGGTTCCCAACCCCTGTTATAGCAAGTTGCAGTATAAATTGGTATGGTTTATCTTTAATTCCTTTTCTAAGTATGTAAAATGTTCTTTTAGTTTGAAAAGGACTTTTTTATTTAAAAAGCCTTTTGAATATTTTTTTAGCCTATAACTATTCTAGTGAAACTTAGGTTAATTTTTAGACTCTTGACGGCTTCTCAGTTACCTAGGTCCCTGATCGGCAAACCGCGGCTCCTTGGCCCCTTGAGTGTGGCTCTTCCACAAAATACCACATGTGGGTACTACATCAATAAGGAATGTACCTACCTAAATAGTTTAAGTGTAAAACATTTGGCTCTCAAAAGAAATTTCAATCTTTGTACTGTTGATATTTGGCTCTGTTGACTAATGAGTTTACCGACCGCTGACTTCGGTAACAAGAAGTGACCTTAAGTGATGGTTGTTTTAATATTCTTTTTTATTTTCCTGAACTTTTGTTTGATAACAGTTGCTCTCCTTTGGTGCAAAGCAGTGTGTGCTCGTCAGTAAAGTTGTGGTACAGGTGAGACCAGTGTCAGCACATTCTTCAGGTTGTCCTGCGTTAGGATCAAGGGTAGACCTGGAGAGGGTCCAAACCATCATGGAATCCATGGGGTCCAAGTTGTCACCTGGAGCTCAGCAGCTGATGAGTATGGTTCGAGTTCAGCAGCAGGTAAGTCAAAGTGGATTTTTTCCAGATACCAAAAAATTTCAGAATCGTGGCTCTTTGTACCATGTAGTGACTTAAATTTTCTCTTTGGCCTTTCGTTATTGATTTGCCTGTCGCCTATTTACTTTGGTAAAAATCGCATTTTGGAGACCTAACCTCCTACAAAATATTCTTGTTACACATCATCACAGTTTTTAAAGAATTTAGTCACTCATTTAGCAAGTATTTACTAAGCGCCTTCTCAGTAAACAAGGCGCTGTCAGCACTTCAGAAGAGCCAAAGGTCAGGTCTGTGTATCCTGTCCTTAGGAGTCTGTCGTCTCATTTCTCTAGGCCTTTAAAGGAGTAGGCGTGGGTTAGGTAGTCAATTTGGAGGAATGTCATTTCACAGACAGGAAATAGCACAGAGTAAATCCGCGCTGCCGGAAAATACAGGAGATAGCTGGGAGATGAACAGAAGCCCCTCTCTCTGGAGCGAGGTGACGGAGGGTAAAGCAGACGGGGCTGCGGCACCGAAGGCTTTGCGCGCTGTCTGGAGAGTCGGCCGGGGTTTCCCACCCGTGTTTTAAAGAAACCCTGTGCACGCCATCTGTGGGCGGCGAGCCGGCAGGAAGGAGAAGTCTGTGCAGAGAGACCGCGTCCGTGATCGGGCCTGTGAGCGCGCAGGAGGGGCTGCGGGTGGGCGTGTGGCAGCGGAGCCTGAGGCTGGCTGTGTGGGCTGCAGCAGTGGGGCCACGTGGCCTGGACGGCTAGCTCCATGTCGGCGTTGTAGAGGGAAAGGAGAGCAAGCGTGCGGGGCGGTTTTGAGGGTGCGGATCCCTTTCCCCAGCCGTGTATGTGGATCCCGAGAGAGGAGGCTGCTTGGGAAGGAAGGAGTTGCACTTGGGGACACTGAGGTTTAGCTGTGCCTGGGAGGGTGCTGTGAGCGTCAGAAACACAGGCTGGGGGGGGCGGTGCACTGTAGCGGAGGGCAGGGAAAGTGGGGAAGGTAGACTGGAGCAAGGAAGGAGGACCCCTGCAGAGTCGCTACATCTGGGGAGGGCAAATGCTAATAGGTTAACATTTCTTCAAGGTACAGTTCAGTGAAAGAATTTGCATGGGGACTTGACATTACAAGTGTCCCCCCTCTCCTCCCCTCTCTGGTCCTTGTTATTTCCCCTTTCTGCTTTACTTTTCTGTAAAGTATTTATCACCTTTCCATCCATATGATATAATTCCTTTCTCTCCCCTCCCCTCCCCTCTCAGGGATTATCACTTTTTTTTTTTTTTCAGAGACAGAGAGTGAGTCAGAGAGAGGGACAGACAGGGACAGACAGACAGGAATGGAGAGAGATGAGAAGCATCAATCATTAGTTTTTCATTGCGCGTTGCAACACCTTAGTTGTTCATTGATTGCTTTCTCATATGTGCCTTGACTGCGGGCCTTCAGCAGACTGAGTAACCCCCTGCTGGAGCCAGCAACCCTGGGTTCAAGCTGGTGGGCTTTTTGCTCAAACCAGATGAGCCTGCGCTCAATCTGGCGACCTCGGTCTCGAACCTGGGCCCTCTGCATCCCAGTCCAACGTTCTTATCTACTGCGCCACCGCCTGGTCAGGCTATCATTTGTTTTGTTCCTTTTTTTTTGACTAGTGCCTGAGACACAGACAGAGTAGACTCTAGGTAAAATTTATGAATAAATGAATGTTGGTTTAGCTTAGTCCACAATATTTTAAAAAGTATCTGGAATATCTGGATAAATGAATAAACTGAGTTGATTCAGGTAATCTTGAATAATACCCCAGTCTACATCTCTCCAGCCACTGAACAGCCACGTTTGGGATGGTATCTCCTAATAAGAATCTATAGTCAAGTTTTGTGTTTAGAATTCAGGATAGAGATTCCACACTTAGAGATTGTTTTGCTTTTCTCTTGCTGAGAAAAGCGCCTGACAGGGAGATGCTGTAACCTCTTCAAGGTAAGCCATAATCTTCCCAGAAAAGAATACTGCTTAAGCAGTTGGTTGAGGCAAAAAACAGAACTGTCTCATCCTGGAAATTCTTAAAGCAAATACAGCCAGAAGGTAGCTCGTATTAGTCACTGAAGATGTCACAAATGTTTTCACAGTACATCTTACTTTAAATAGCATAATTCTCTGTGCAGCCTTCATGAAAAAATCCTTGCAGAAGATATGGCTAGGTAAAACTGAGTAGTTTACTATATGTTCAAAGTTGGTGAATGACATTTAGTTCTAAGAAATGACCAATTATTGTGACCCAAGTAAGAGGATACATTTTATCACCATTAATCAAGACCTTTGCAGTGAAAGTGTTATGCCAATGCAATTTTACTAAACATGCTAATATTTATTTTACTATTTTAAAGAAAAACTCCAGTCAAGTGATTAAGACCCTGACTCTGGAGTTTGGTGGCCTGGTTCATGTTCTGGTTCTGCCACTCACTAATTGTGTGACCTTGGCCAAGTTGCCTTTAATTTTGGCCAAGTTGCCTTTAACTTGATACTGGACAGCAACTGTAGCTTACGTCCTGTATATGTTTTGAAGATCAAATGACAGACTGTACATTGCCTGATTCTAATTTAGTCCAAAAGTTAGCTGTCATTATTACTATTGTACTACTAGTAATGTTTGCTTATCTACCATCCTTAGCACTGCAGGCCCCTCGGCGAGCAGCTGCAGTCGCTTCTGGGAAATGCTGCATACCAGCGAGTGGTTGACCTGTGGTCGTCGTCTGCGTCGGGAGCCTTCCCCAGGTCATCCTCCACACCTTTTCCTTTTAGAACAGGACTGACTTCTGGGGCCCTGACTCAAGACTTAAAAGCTTACGTCGATGAAAGTGCACAGCCACCCGGTGGAGGAAATGTGACAAAGCCCGAAGAGTATCAAATTGTGCCGCAAAACCATTCCCTTCCTGAGAGTGATCTGAAGAAGGCAGCGCCTTCCTCCTTCCCAAAGAGAGCTGGCGACAGCTCAGGTAGACCGGACTCGGAGCTGCTGCCTCTCCTGCAGAATCTGTGCGGTCACATTAACCGTCTCCATGTGGGACCGAGCCCCGAGTGGCTGGGACCCCTCCCCAAGCCCAGTGAAGGCGTCGTCGGTGCTGCGTGAGTATTTAAGACAAATACGGATTTGAAGACTCAACATCCCCAAGATTGATCTGTTTCTATCAAAAGTTCAGCAAGATTTTGTAAACATAGATAATATTATTCTAAAATTTGGAAATGGAAAGATAAAGGAACTAGAATTGCTGAAACAGTAATGAAAAAGGATAATAAAGTGAGAGAACTCATTACTTGATTTCAGGACATAGCTATAGTATTCACACTGATACTAGCGGAGGGACAGGCATATAGGTCTGTACCGTAGAGCCCACAGAACCAGCCCCACACAAGGACAACCTTTGTATTTTTGATAAAGGTTTAACAGCGATTTGGTAGGGCAGGGGATGATCTTTCCAACCACGGGCCGGAGCAACTGGATATCCTAAGGGCACAAAGTGAGCCGTGACCTAAACCTCATATCTTATATAAAAATTAGTGCAAAATGGATATTGGGCTTAAATGTAAAACATAAAGCTATAAAACATTTCTGGTAATATATAGGATAAAATCCCAGGAGCCTAAGACTAGAAAGTTCCTCCTTAGATAACAACACACCAAAAGCAGGATAACTGAAAATCTGAGGTATTAGACCCATCAGAATTTAAAACTTTAGCCCAATAGAAGACCCTATCAAGAGGATTAAAATATAAACTACAAAGTGGGAGAAAATATTTGCGAATAACAAGTCCAATAAATAAAATATTTAAAATGTGTATGTATTTCCCCATGTATAAGATGCACCTTAATTTTGAGGCCTGAAATTTGAAGAGTATTACATAAAGTTATTGAACTCAAGTTTTATTCATCATATAATTCATACCACTCCTCATCACTGTCAAAACTCCTATCCATTAGCTTGTCCTCATCTGTATCTGATGACGAATCACTGTCTTCAACAATGAGCACAAAAACAAGCGCGAAAAAGTAAATGCAAGTAGAAAAATCTATAACCACTGTATAAGACGCACCCAGTTTTTAGACCCCAAATTTTTTAGGGGGAATAAAAGTGTGTCTTACACATGGGGAAATATGGTAAGTAAACAACTCTCAAAAATCAGCTTTAAAAAATATCCAATTAGAACACAGGCAAAAGATACAGAGACGTTTTACCAGAGAGCATATGCAAATAGCAAATAAACACATGAAAAATGTTCCTGGTTTCCTTCCTGGCTATTAGGGAAACGCAAAGGGAAACTTCAGCAAGACAACACCAGTTACTCAAGCGGCTACAACAAGGCTTGACGCCTGGTAACACGACCAGACGCTCCTGCTGTCTGCTGTCCTGGAGACTAGACCTCCCGCACGGCTGCTGGGGACGGCCAGGCTAAAAAGAACTTGGCAGTGTCTTGAAAACTACCACAGTGCCCATGAGACCCAGCACATACTGCTGGGCGTTTATCTCAGAACTGAAAAGCTTACGTCCACATGAACACCTGTCTACGGTTGTTCACAGGAGCTTGATTTGTATGTCACAGCCCCAAACTGGCAACATCCGAAATGTCTTAAAATAGTTGGTTACACAAACGGTGATAGGTCAATATGATAGATGCTAATCAGCAATGAAAAAGAAATTACTACCAACAGACAAACAGCTTGGATGGGTTTCAAGGGCATTCTGTTGAATGAACACCGAGACTGGAGAGGTTACACAATGAGTCCCCTTGTTGCACAGGCGCACCCTGAGATACCGTGCTTCTGCCTCCAGACCGCTGCAACAAAGAGGACAGGAATAAGCCCATTATTCAGTAACATGCATTTGATGGAAAATATGTTTTAAAAAGTTTAGTGGGAATTTGCACAAATATATGCAAATCTATATTTGCTTCTGGTTGCATTCTCATCTGCCACATTGTAGCGTGTATAATCAATAGTGGGTAGAACCACAGCAGAAGTACAGAGACCTGAGTTAGTCTCTGAAAAACATTGATAGCCTAAACCCATTACCTTTGCAAATTCTAGGAACAAGAAAAGGCAACTACACATCCTATATTAGTCATCAGAGCAAGTGACATTACACATTGTATATATAACCTCTGCAAAATGTCACTGTACATTAATAAGAATATGAGGATGGTAAGTTCAAATAACAGGATTATTATAAAAAATACTTTCATCAAGGGACCCCTGAAAAACTCCTGGAGACCCGAGTTTTGTGGTCTATCCTTTTTTCTGATCCAGGAATCATTCGTTTTGAACTTTGGAAATGGGCAGGTCTTACTATTTTTTACTTTCCCAGTCCAGTTCCATTGATTTTTTAAATGTTTTCAAATTACCGTATTTTTCACTCCGTAAGATGCACCTGACCATAAGACACACTTAGGGTTTTAAGGAGGAAAATAAAAAAAAATATTCTGAACCAAATGGTGTGTTAAAATATTTTAAAAATACCATATTTTTTGCTCTGTAAGGTGCATAGCCATTTTCCCCTCCACTTTTGGGGGGAAAAGTATGTCTTACAGAGCAAAAAATACGGTAGATGAGAGTGGACACAAGACTGTGCAGATGATTTATTACGGAACAGCACACCTGAGAAAATAAAAAGACCAAAAAATAATGCTTTGGGCATTCGGGTTTGTGGTTTCCTATTGTACATGTATTTTAGAATTTGGAAATATAAAGAGAGCACAGTGCTGGAGACAAATTTCAGCAGTGCATATTGGCTTCTTGTATAGCTTGGTTATTTTTGTTATAATGTTAGGGATATTTATATTATTTTAAAATTTATTTGTAGAATGGGAGAGCAACCTGTTTGCTCCTACTTGGAAAAGATTCTTTCTAAAAATATGGAGCTGATGGAAAAGAAACTTACGGACTACATCGACCAGCGAGTACAGAAACTGCAGGCGCACATCGATGATAAGATCGCTTTGCTGACGGACCTGCTGCGGAACCCCAGCCCCCCGCCCCCCGGGACGCCTCTGAGACACTGTGACTCCGGGGAAGCACTTTCGAATGGAGAAAGATAAGTGCTCAGCACGTACAGGGTGCTGCAGATATTTATTACATATTTATTACAAATTTATTACAAAGCCAAAACCCCCAGTTCAAAGCAGGTATTTAATGTCATTGGAGGCTCATCATCGTACTTACATGAAGTGACCTCGGCATTTGTGTTAACTGTGCTTGTGATTATAAATCCAGTACTGTACGCTGAGGGTGACCGTGATGGGTCCTGAATTGTTGTTTGCAGTATTGTTCACTCTTAGAGAAATTTATGTGTACTTCTGTGTTAAGTGTTTAAAATTTTTAAGAATTTCTAATGCAACGTGGTTGATAGAAGTATATTTTTTATTTATAAAAGGCCTTATTTCACAGTCTTAGAAGTATGAAACACCATGAAACTTGACTTGAATAATAAAACATTGTCCTAAGAAAGAAATATTGCCCATGAAGATGTTTGTGCCCACCTAAGTCAGAGACCGTCGTTTCCTTCACAGAAGCGTGGTGGCAGGGGATTGAAGCTGGCACACAGTTACATTCCTCACAGCACTGGTGGGTGGTACAGCACTCAGAGGATATGGGCGTGGCTACCATGGGCGGAGTATATTGTAAAGCCAAGCAAACAGGTGGCTCTCTAGAGCTCTTAAGAAAAGATACACACATTAGATTAGAATTGTCTTCTTACTCCATTTTGACAACTGTCAGGGGTATCTGGGAAGTTGAGGGCTGGACTGAATCTCAAACACATGACACCAGCCTGAGCTGCAAGCCCTCTGCCCCGCCCCAAGTTCCCATCTAATTCCTCCCGCTCCTCCGATCGTCAGAATGTCAAGTCAGATTACAGCAAATAAGGGAGAGCGGCTTGCAAGTGTGGATCACCCCGCTGACCGCTGCAGGTCCGCCGAATGCAGAGCATGATGGGAAGGGTGGCCGAGTCAGCTGTGCCCAGGTTCTAGAACTTACCAGCTCACACACTTACCATTCCTAGAGTGGGCACACCACTGCTTCTGACAATGAATCTGCCCCTTATTAGAGGGTCCTCTCCCCTAAATCATCTCTTGTCTGACCTACACTCCCTTTTCAGGTGTCCCCCGGGGTGGGTCTTCACAGAGCTCAGCCTCCCCACACTCCTGCTGTCCCAAGGCCGAGGGCAGTGAGTGAGAGAACTCCCTGAGAGCTCCCCAACTCAGGCAAGGGAGGTCAGTTCAGTCGTCCTCTGAGTGACCGTGAGACAGAGACTCACACAGCCTGTCCACTGTGTTCAGGCCGCAGGCCCGGGGACACGGGAGGGCCCAGCCAGAGTGCTGAGTGCCCTGGCTGAGGTCGGGTCACTCCATGGGGTCGGGTGACAGCAGACAGGGCTGACACACAGAGGCGCCCGGCTGAGAACACGCCCTTATGAGCTCACAACCTCCAGCCAGAAGGGGGAAGAAGCCCAGATTCTAGACTCACCTGCCTTGGCCTTTGTAAAACTGCCCGGTGTCCTGACCTCGCCCAGGGTGTGTCCCCAGGGCAACGAATGAGCCTGCTCAAGGAGACACCCCCAGGTTTCCCATTTGAGGGGGTGTGATTCGCTCTTACCCCATCACTTACTTAAGGGTGTTGGTTAATCTGCATAAAAGACAGGTGACACCAAACATCAGCACAAATATGGTAAACAATAAGGCACCCCCAATGGCAATCAGAATCTTGGCATCAAACGTCATATGCGCACCTGGGCGGAGAAGTGCAGGCGAACAGTGACAGTGCCCCCCCCCCCCCCCCAGTCACGCAGCAACCTCAGTATGCTTCCTTCTTGGAGGTAGATCGAACCCCAAACTGCAGAGCCTTACACGTGTAAAACGGGTGTGTCTCCCGAGGAGGCCTGGGAGCCTGCCGACCCGGTGTGGGCAAGAGGGTTTATCTGTGGGTGAAAAGGGACTGAAAGGCGAAGGCAAAGAGGAGGCGGCCAGCAGAGAAACCGGAAAGAAACTTTTTCACAGGCAGTAACGTGCATGTGTTAGTACCAGACAGGCCTGCACTTGAGCGAATGGTCTTACTTCCAAACCCCTGGGTCTCATGAAATAATGTTCCCTGAGAGAGCGAGGACTGACCCCTTGCTGTCCATCAAATGTAAACATATTTTAAGAGTATAACTAGGGAAAAGACTCTTTCCCAAAATGTCATGCTGTGCAATGTTGAGAAGAAGCAAACCCATTTTGTTATGTTTTAAGGAAAAAGTTTTCTAATTGTCCATGGTCATGCCATCTCGTCGTTTAAGGAGATTTTAGGAGCCCTTGTCCCTCATTCTGTCTCTAGGAGACCATAGGTCTTTCTGCCATTTTTTCCTACTAAATCCAGTTTGTCTTGAAAAAGCAATTTGCTTGATTTAAAACTCAAACCGGAGAACCACAAGCCAGGGAAGAATAAACCATATGGACGGGTAAGCATACTCACTACAGGTAAACCACCCAGATCTGGAGGAGGGCCAACTATAAAAAAGTGTGTTGAAATTTCAGGGAACAGGGTGTAAGGCAGGGGTCCCCAAACTTTTTACACAGGGGGCCAGTTCACTGTCCCTCAGACCATTGGAGGGCCGGACTATAAAAAAAACTGAACAAATCCCTATGCACACTGCACATATCTTATTTTAAAGTAAAAAAACAAAACGGGAACAAATATAACATTTAAAATAAAGAACAAGTAAATTTAAACCAACAAACTGACCAGTATTTCAATGGGAACTATGCTCCTCTCACTGACCACCAATGAAAGAGGTGCCCCTTCCGGAAGTGCGGTGGGGGCTGGATAAATGGCCTCAGGGGGCCGCATGTGGCCCGCGGGCTGTAGTTTGGAGACCCCTGGTGTAAGGTATTTTTCCCCACCAAGAAGGAAGGAAGGGGGCCAGAGCCGCAAAGTGTGGAATAATAAACGGCTTTATTGAGTACAGAGCGTACATCTGGCCGGCAAGGTTCCCTGGCCCCGAGGAAAGAAAGATGGAGGCTAGAGAAGTTGCATGGATTAAACCGCGTGGGAGATATTTAAAGGGTCCCTCTAGGGAAGTGGAGCTACTATGACGAGGTGAAATTTCACTGGCTGGCAGACGATCGCTTCTTTCCAAATGGTTCCTGGGAAGCTTCCTTTGGCGGGCTTGATTGTGGGCAGTCCTAGCCAAAGTGGGCGGGTCTGAGTTCTCCACATGACTATCCCTCTATCCACCAACCTTACATTCTGACCTTTTGTGTTAAATAGAAAAAGGGCGCTGTTTTTTCGTCTGGCTACTTCCTGCTGAATAGGGGTGTTGTGGGGAGGGGAAGATTGGAAGGTGGTGGCTTTGAGGGGTGTCAGGAGGAACATCTGTTTGGCTGTGACTGGAGAAACTTTGTGGATGCGGTCCTGTAAGGATTTAAAAAAAAGAGAGGAGTAATAGGGGAATTTGCAGGGTCCAGCCTTTTGGTGAGCTGGAGATGGATGAAGTCCAGTGGTTCCGACTGCCAGTGGTCCTATAAGGAGGCAAGCTTGAGGCAGAACTGCATGTCAGGAGTGGCGTAAAAAGGGGAAAGGAAGAGGTTCCCATTCATTCCCATAACTGAAACCTGTGAGGGAACTAGAGGTCCAGAGTATGAAGGTAAAACAGAGAAGGCAGCCCCCATGTTCACAAGAAATGAGATGGACTGACTTACCAAATTGTTGCAAAACCCTGGGTTCTCCAAGTCCAGGCTGTGTCCTAGGAGTTCGAGCGATGCACCCACCTGGTTGGATTGGCCTTCCATTTGGGCGGCTTGTCCTCCACATAGAGGTGCTGAGGAAAAAACCTGTTGCCCAAAGGGGCAATCACTCCGCCAGTGACTGGGCTGCTTGCAGTCAGGGCAGGGCTCAGTGGGCAGCCACCGGCAGGGGCCCTGCCGGGACCAGTGGTCCTGCCTGCCACACTTAAAGCAAGATGCTGGTGGCTCTGCTGGTCTCAGGGTTGCCACAAGAGCCAAGGTTTGGAGAGTTACCTTCTGCTGCATGGGGGCCTGGCGGAACAGGCCTGTTTCTACTAGTTGGGACCATTAAAAACTTTAAATGCCGTGTTCACAGGTTCCAGATAGGGGCTTGGGGGTTTGGGAATAAGAGGAGGAGGGCTCATGCAGAGCCCAGCACCCAGATCCCGCAGGAAAAACGCTGGAGCCAAAGGCAGGACAGGGCAGGAACTTCCTGTAAGAAAATTGGGGTTGGATGTCCTGAAAACCGGTGTAAGAGCCAATGCCAGGCTGAGAAAGGCCTGACGGAGGCGGGACTAGAGAACACAGTGAAGGGAGGGGCCCCTGGCCAGCAGGGGAGGAGAAAGAGAAGGTAGTAGATGGCGAATAAGAAACAGGTTTTTGCGAAGGGAGGGGAGAGAGAGTTTGGAGTCCGTGGAGAAGGAAAGATTAGGAGTAGAGGTTTTAGGTAACGTTTCTCTGGCCAGAAAAAGGGCCGTGCCTTGGAATAGGCAGCACAGAGATTAAGGACAGGTGCGCGAATAATTAGGAACCGTGTATGTAAGAGATCTCCAATCAGTTCCCAGATTTTTTGGCAATAGTTAAATTGGTGAGGGTGTTAACACCGAAAGTCCCTTCAGGAGGCTAATTGAGTGGGTTCTGTGGCCTGGCCACAGCGGAGAAGAACAGTTTCTTCTTCCTTAGGGAGGGAGATTCCTGTGTGCTCACAGCTGCCCTCAGTTCTCAGAGTGGTCAGACCTGAGCATTAGCGTCCTAAAAACTCAAGGTCCAGCCACGGATGAAAGTGGATGTGCTTGGGGCCCTGGCCGGTTGGCTCGGCAGTAAAGCGTCGGCCTGGCGTACGGGGGACCCGGGTTCGATTCCCAGCCGGGGCACATAGGAGAAGCGCCCATTTGCTTCTCTGCCCCCCCCCTTCCTCTCTCTTTCTTCCCCTCCCGCAGCTGAGGTTCCATTGGAGCAAAGATGGCCCGGGCGCTGGGGATGGCTCCTTGGCCTCTGCCCCAGGCGCTAGAGTGGCTCTGGTCGCGGCAGAGAGACGCCATGGAGGGGCAGAGCATCGCCCCCTGGTGGGCAGAACATCGCCCCTGGTGGGCGTGCCAGGTGGATCCCGGTCGGGCGCATGCGGGAGTCTGTCTGACTGTCTCTCCCTGTTTCCAGCTTCAGAAAAATACAAAAAAAAAAAAAGAAAGTGGATGTGCTTGGGGAGACCTCCCCAAGCACACGCTCACTCGGACAGAAAAGAGTTCCCTGACGTAGCTACGGTTTTGGACAGGGAGTCTCGGAGAAAGAACTGAGAGGAAAGCTGGAGGCAGGGGACTTACCGCACTGTGCGCCTAAGTGGGTGGAAGTCGGAGATCCTGGTACTTTCTCCTGGTTCTTTCTCAGAGGGGAGGAGAAAGGAGTGGTCCTTGCAGACTTCTAACTCTTTCCCGGGTTTCGGCACCAAAATGTAAGTTATTTTTCCCCGCTGAGAAGGAAGGAAGGGGGCCAGAGCCGCAAAGTGTGGAATAATAAACGGCTTTATTGAGTACAGAGCGCACATCCCGTCCGGCAAGGTTCCCTGGCCCCGAGGAAAGAAAGATGGAGGCTAGGGAAGTTGCATGGATTAAACCGCGTGGGATATTTAAAGGGTTCCTCTAGGGAAGTGGAGCTACTATGACGTGGTGAAATTTCACTGGCTGGCAGACGATTGCTTCTTTCCAAATGGTTCCTGGGAAGCTTCCTTTGGCGGGCTTGATTGTGGGCGGTCCTAGCCAAAGTGGGCGGGTCTGAGTTCTCCACATGACTATCCCTCTATCCACCGACCTTACACAGGGTAGTCGGTCAAATCTGTCACTTGGGCCTGACGCGTGTGGTGGTGCAGTGGACGGAGTGTCGACCTGGAACACTGAGGTCACTGGTTCAAAGCCCCAGGCCTGCCTGGTTAAGGTACATACAAGGAGCAACTACAGGTTGATGCTTCCTGCCCCCCCCACCTTTCTCTCTCTCTCTCTCTCTCCCCCTCCCCTCTCTCTAAAATGAATAAATAAAATCTTTTTAAAAAATATGTTATTTGGGAAAGAGGGATCTATTCATCTTTGTTGGGAGGAATTAAGGTACAAGGTTGAAAAGCTCACTTTGGAAGCACAGCCACTGTCCAGCCCCAACTTCTCTGCCACGGGCTGTGTGACATCAACTCCCTGCACACCAGCCCTCTTTCTCAGAGTTCCAAATTTTGTTCCAGCTGTACTTAGATTTTAGTGCCCATGAAATAGAAATACTATTTTTTTTTTCATTTTTCCAAAGCTGGAAATGGGGAGGCAGTCAGACAGACTCCCGCATGCGCCCGACTGGGATCCACCCGGCATGCCCACCAGGGGGTGATGCTCTGCCCCTCTGGGGCATCGCTTTGTTGCGTCCAGAGCCATTCTAGCGCCTGAGGCAGAGGCCACAGAGCCATCCTCAGCACCCGGGCCATCTTTGCTCCAATGGAGCCTTGGCTGCGGGAAGGGAAAAGAGATACAGAGAGGAAGGAGAGGGGGAGGGGTGGAGAAGCAAATGGGTGCCTCTCCTGTGTGCCCTGGCCGGGAATCGAACCCGGGACTCTTGCACGCCAGGCAGACTCTCTACCGCTGAGCCAACCGGCCAGGGCCAGAAATACTATTTTGAATTACTTAATTCTAAGTCTTCACCCTTTCAGGTCTTATCTCGCTCTAATTTTCAAAATTTGCTAATCAAAAGCAAGTTTCATATTCTAATTTTAAAAGAAAAGAAAAACAGAGATGCGGGGAGGCTAAAATCCTCTCACACTTAGAAGTTCAATTATAGAGACTGGCTAGACTTTGTACTGTCCTATGGAGCCAGGTACTAGGACACAAGGGTATGCTTGCTCCTTGACAATAGATTTTCACACTTTACAAAAGATGTTAATGAACAAAATATAACTGAGTAAATGTGAAGACTTCATTGGCTTTATTAAATAATTCATGATTTGGGTGTTATCTAGCAAATGGAAGATACAAGATGGAAAGTTTTTCATAAAAAAATGAAACTTGCCATTTGCAACAACAACGTGGATGGACCTAGGGGTGTTACGCTAAATGAAATAAGTCAGACAGAGAAAGAGAAATACCATGTGATTTCACTTATATGTGGAATCTAAAAAACAAAATAAAACAGACTCAGATACAGAGAACAAACTGATGGTCGCCAGACGGGACAGGGATGGATGAAAAAGATGGAAGGGATTAAGAGGTACAAATGGCCAGTTATAAAAATAGTCACAGGGATATAAAGTACTGCACAGGGGATGTAGTCAGAACATAGCTATGTACAGGGACATGCAGGTACTAGACTTATCGTGGGGACCCCTTAGCAAGGCTGAGAACCAGAGAACAGCTGAATGAGAAAAGATGCCAACAGCAAGATAAATCAAATGTTAGAAAGACCCAGAAAGGATTGAAAGCAGCCATCATAAAACGTTCTCAACAATCAATAACAAATTTTCTTGAAAAACCAAAAATACGGAAAAACCAGCAGAAAGTGGAAGGTGTTACAAAAAAAACACCAAATGTAAATTATAGCACTAAAAAGTAGGTTTACAGAAATTAAAAGCGAACACAAACCTCACTGGGTGGGCGAAAGAGTAGATGGAGATGACAGGGTTGAATCAGTGAACTTAAGGGAAGAATAAGAGAATACACTCAATCTGAACAAAAAGCCTCAGGGACCTGTGGGACTATAACAAAAGATCCCACATGTCATCAAAGGCTTACAAGGCCAGAAGAAAGCAAATGGAGCTGAGTTTTTGCAGAATAGCTAAAACTTCCAAATTTGGTAAAGACACACCATTTTTCAAGTACTGAATGGAAAGACATGCCAATTTCAAATCATATACCCAGCAAAACTATCCTTTGGGAATGAAAGGTAGAAAAAAAGACATTCTCAGATTAAAACAAAACAAAAAACCCTCAAGAGAATTTGTTCTGAACACATCTAGTCAGTCCTTAAAGCATAGTGAAAGGAAAAATAAAGTGAAAACAGCTGACAGTGACGGGGTTGGGGAGGCGTATTTCAGCTAGGACGGTTAGAAAAGGCATTTCTGATTTCTGAGGAGGGGACATTTCAGCAGAGACCTGGGAAAAGGAAGGATGCAGAATGAGGAGGTGTATTCCAGGCAAAGAAAATATTAACTATAGAATTTTGAGGCTGCCACAGGTTTGGTGCGTTCAAGGCACAATAGAAGGGCCATGTGCTGTGCTGGAGAGGGATGCATGGGAGGGGGGAGTGTCGGCAGGAGATCAGTTGGAAAAATGAGCCAGGGACACAACCTGGTGGGGGTTTCAAGTTCCAGTAAAAGGTCTATAGATTTTTCTTCAGCCTGTTATAGAAGACCTTTGGAGGGTATCCGTTGGATTTTAGGTAGGAACCAGGTAATCTGGCTGCAGAGCCCGTGCTTTTAAACATAGACCAGCAGTTCCCAAACTGAGGATGCAGCCACGTCGACTGGAGGGCTTCGTGAAACACAGATGGCTGGCCTCACGCCTAGAGCTTCTGATTTAACTCATCAGAGGTGGGGCCTAAGAACCTGCATTTCCAGTAAGCTCCCTCCCAGGAGATGCTGATGCCGCTAGTTTCTGAACCAGACTCAAGAGCCACAGCTCAATACGGTCATGTGCCGCGTAACGACATTTCCCAGCCAAGAACAGACCACATATACGACGGTGGGCTGTAAGATGACAACGGAGTTGAGAAACCTGAGTGACCCTGTAAGCGTCATAACACTGCACTTATGTACCTGTTAGTGGTGATGCTCATATGAACAAATCTGCTTTGCCAGGTGTACAGAATGTAGTGCATAGAATTATGTACAGTACGTAACACCTGGCAACAGTAATAAATGACAGTGCTTTAGAGTATACTCTTTCCACTTAGAAAATAAAGTTTGAGCCCTGGCCGGATAGCTCAGTTTGTTAGACCATCGTCCCGATACTCAAAGGGTGAGGGTTCGATCCCTGGTCAGGGCACGAGCAGAAAGAGATCGATGCTTCTGTCACTCTCAAATAATAAATAAGTGAAAACAAAGTTTGCTGTAAAACAGTATGCCATGTTATGCCAGCAGCAGCCTCCTGTATCTCATGTTTACTATGTATCTCGATTGCACCATTTCCTCTTGTGCTCAATCTCGTTTGTCTTATGCAGGAACATGCTGTACAGACTGTGGCCTCGGAGCAGCAGGCTACACCGTACAGCCCTGGCGTGCAGCAGGCTGGACCGTCTAGTTGGGACTGCACCGTGATGTTTGCACAATAGACTCACCTAAAGACGCCCTTTCTCAGGACATATCCTCACTGTCAAGTGGCACATGACAGTAACTGCCTCTGAATAGGACTTCCCTTCAGCACCTAAGAGAGGATCTAGAAGAGAACAGGAACTTTCAAACTTACTGGAATCCTACTGACATTAGGAAACGTGTGTGCCGTTCTTCCTGTTTAAGATAGGGAGCAGAAGGAAAGAGGGAGGGAAAGGGTTAACACTCACTGGACATCTCTCTACCAGGCCAGTTACAAACTGCAGACAGTAGACTGAAGTAGGCTGTAATATTCCCCATTTCACAGACAGGTAGTTTCTTGAGTGAATATACTTCTTTTTTAGCTGCCAATATATTACCCTTCAGTACACATACAACAGTTATAATTTCTGAACATTAAGTCTGCCAGTGAGAACTCTATCTTCTTGAGTCATATGCCTCAGCACGTCCCACTTAAACATCCCAGGAAAGGGCTCTGAAAGACCTCTAGCAGCTCCAGAAAGCAGAGCTCCCCCTACTGGCTGGGCTGAGGTAAAACAAGACAGTTTCATTTGCTTCAATCACTAACTCAACAGCAATAATTCCAAGAAAAGACCAGTTTTGATTTTTACTTTCCTATCTACAGCTATAATATGACAAAACATAAAATTAATGGCCCTAATGTAAACTAATTTTAGAAATGACAACATATAATTTTTATTGAAATCAACAATATAAAATGTAATTTGGTAATCTGAAATTAAAGGTTGAAAATCTTAAGTACCTGGTTTTTCAATAACAATCAATTATAGAAAGAAAAAAAATCAAATACTCTTTAAGCATTTTTTTCATATCCCTAAAACATAACCTGTTTGTATAAATTACAACAGTATTTCAAATACACATACAACACATATTAATGAACTGTATTAGAAATCCTTAAAAAGCTTAAACATTGAAACACCGAAGTAATTTCTTATAAGAGTGAACAATACTGCAAACAACTCAGGACCCATCAAGGTCACCCTCAGCGTACAGTACTGGATTTATAATCACAAGCACAGTTAACACAAATGCCGAGGTCACTTCATGTAAGTACGATGATGAGCCTCCAATGACATTAAATACCTGCTTTGAACTGGGGGTTTTGGCTTTGTAATAAATATGTAATAAATATCTGCAGCACCCTGTACGCGCTGAGCACTTATCTTTCTCCATTCGAAAGTGCTTCCCCGGAGTCACAGTGTCTCAGAGGCGTCCCGGGGGGCGGGGGGCTGGGGTTCCGCAGCAGGTCCGTCAGCAAAGCGATCTTATCATCGATGTGCGCCTGCAGTTTCTGTACTCGCTGGTCGATGTAGTCCGTAAGTTTCTTTTCCATCAGCTCCATATTTTTAGAAAGAATCTTTTCCAAGTAGGAGCAAACAGGTTGCTCTCCCATTCTACAAATAAATTTAAAAGTAATAATATAGTAATTATCTCTGGTATGGAAACAAAACAACCAAACTACCCAACAAGCAGCCGACATACAGCTTTCTGCTTCACATTAAGCCCATCATCCCTTTGAATTAACTTCTGTACAAGGTACGAGGGTTAGATCAGGGCTCACTTTGCGCACTGGATACCCAACTGCTCCAGCACGTGAGCTACAGACTGTTCTTACCCCACTGCGCCCCCATGGCTCCGGCGCCACTGCCACTTGGTCAAAACCAGCTGAGCATGTTTGTGTGGGCCATTTCTGGGCCCTCAGATGTGTCCCACTGATCTGTGTATCTGTCTCCCTGGCAGTGCTCCAGAGTCTGGAATATTCTCGCCATGGAAGACTTGACATTGGGAAGAGGGATTCCTCCCATTTTATCATCTGTTCCAAGTTGTCTTAACTATTCTACCTCTTCTGCCTTTTCTTATAATTTAAAAAATAATGTTGACTATGTCTACAAAAAAATCGTGGGGTTTTAGTAAGCATTACGTCAATTAAGCCTCTGTATTAATGGGGAGAACTGACAACTTTATTAGAAACTAAATTTGTAATTAAAAAATTTCCAAGAAGGAAATATCCAGGCCCACTGATTTCATTGGACAATTCTACCAAACATTTTAAGAACAGATAACACCAATTTTACATAATCTGTCCTAAAACATAGAACTCATTTTACGAGGCCAGTATTACCCTGATATAAAGCTAGACAAATACAGTATAAAGAAAAATACCAATCATTTCTTCTAAATAAGATGCAAGAATACTCAACAAAATATTAACAAATCAAACTCAGCAATGCATCAAAAAGAATTATACCCTTTGACCAAGTAAGATTTATCCTAGGTATGCAATGCTGGTTCAATTTTGAAAATTGATTTATCGTATTTTTCGCTCCATAAGATGCACCTGACCATAAGACACACCTAGGGTTTTAAGAAGGAAAATAAGAAAAAATATTCTGAACCAAATGGTGTGTTAAAATATTTAATAAAATACCATATTTTTCGCTCCATAAGATGCACAGGTGTTTTCCCCTCCACATTTGGAGGGAAAAAAGTGCATCTTATGGAGCAAAAAATACAGTATTCCCCATATCAATAGACTATAGAAGAAAATTCATATGATCATATAAATTGACACAGATAAAATATCCGAAAAAATGCAGCACCCATGTATGACAAAAGAAACTCTTGGGTGACTAAAAATTAAAGTGTCCTGAGTCACGGTCCTAAGCAGTCTGACTTATTCCACCTTTTACAATCTGAACGTTTGCTGTGTGATGTGCAAAGATTTTTATTTGTAAAAGGGAAGATCTGAGAGGAATGGGGCCATTCCATCTTAGTTGACCCAGAAGCCGTTTTTAAATGTTTAGTTTTTATTATTTTACTTTTTTGTTTTTTTGGAGTTTTATTTTTGCTGCATCACATCCTGAGTAGTTAGCACTGAAGCAGGCTACCAACAATGAAAGATTAAGGTTATCTTTCTATACCTTTACTGAACAGGAACCACATTTTTTTTCAATAACCCCTCAAATTTCAATGCTGTTGAAGACATTAAGAACATTTCAACCAATACAACTACCTCCTTTTACATGTGAAAAAAAACAAGCCAAAAGATTTAAACAGCCTGACCTGTGGTGGCATAGTGGATAAGGTGTCCACCGAGAACGCTGAGGTCACCGGTTCGAAGCCTTGGGCTTGCCCGGTCAAACCACATGAGAAGCAACCATGAAGTTGATGCTTCCCAGTCCTCCATGCCCCCACCCCACATTTCTTTCTCTCTCCTCTCCCTGAAATCAATAAAAATCTTATTATTATTATTATTATTTTTACAGAGATAGAGTCAGAGAGAGGGATAGACAGGGACAGACAGACAGGAACAGAGAGAGATGAGAAGCATCAATCATCAGTTTTTCGTTGGGACACCTTAGTTGTTCATTGATTGCTTTCTCATCTGTGCCTTGACCGCAGGCCTTTAGCAGACCGAGTAACTCCTTGTTCGAGTCAGTGACCTTGGGTCCAAGCTGGTGAGCTTTTGCTCAAACCAGATGAGCCCGTGCTCAAGCTGGCAACCTTGGGGTCTCGAACCTGGGTCCTCGGCATCCCAGTCCGACACTCTATCCACTGCGCCACCCCCTGGTCAGGCTCAATAAAAATCTTAAAAAAAAAAAAATCATTTGGCCTGGCCAGGTAGCTTAGTTATTTAGAACATCATCCAATATGCCAAGGTTGTGGGTTCAGTCAGGGCACATACAAGGGTCAACCAATGAATGCATAAATAAGTGAAACAACAAATCAATGTTTCTGTCTCTCTCTCTCTTTCTCCCTTCCTCTCTCTCTCAAATCAATAGATAAAAATATAAAGGTAAAAAAATCCTTAAAAAAAGATTTAAATAAGGCAAAATAGTTAAGCCAGGACAATGACTGGAGTGCTGAATGCCAGTCTAGTGCAATATTTTGATACATGACTATGTAAAGGATAGGGAATATACTAAATACTTAGCCAGCCTTCAATCAAACCAGGACTGCCAAAAAATCAGTATCATAAGATCAGGGAACAAGAGCCTGTACACTATAAATAATCATAAGCATAAAAATGTTTTGATGACTGCAAAATTAGCTTAAGTTAAACATGACATACAAAAAACAATGTTATGATTCATTTGATACAATGAGGCAAAAAATGTATTTATTATGTTT
Source organism: Saccopteryx bilineata (assembly GCF_036850765.1). NCBI lineage: Eukaryota > Metazoa > Chordata > Mammalia > Chiroptera > Emballonuridae > Saccopteryx > Saccopteryx bilineata. The sequence continues at coordinate 107,023,484 of NC_089496.1, read as the reverse complement.
CCCACATCTCTCCAGTTATACAGATAACTTTCTACTCCACCAATAACACGCTAGTTCCCTTCATAGAATGCCTGAGATGTGCTCAACACCTCCAGTTTAGGAACTTCTTTCAAATCAATCCATTCTACTCTGTAGAATACTTATTTCCTATCTGTATTAGTGATAAAATGTAAAAAAGCTCCTAAAATTATGTCTCAAAACATTTTTGGCTAGTAGTTACTGAGGCAAGTATGCTTCTCCCCAGCTGATTCTCCCACCCACGAACCCTAAACCACCTGGTCTTAAATACTCACGCAGCACCGACGACGCCTTCACTGGGCTTGGGGAGGGGTCCCAGCCACTCGGGGCTCGGTCCCACATGGAGACGGTTAATGTGACCGCACAGATTCTGCAGGAGAGGCAGCAGCTCCGAGTCCGGTCTACCTGAGCTGTCGCCAGCTCTCTTTGGGAAGGAGGAAGGCGCTGCCTTCTTCAGATCACTCTCAGGAAGGGAATGGTTTTGCGGCACAATTTGATACTCTTCGGGCTTTGTCACATTTCCTCCACCGGGTGGCTGTGCACTTTCATCGACGTAAGCTTTTAAGTCTTGAGTCAGGGCCCCAGAAGTCAGTCCTGTTCTAAAAGGAAAAGGTGTGGAGGATGACCTGGGGAAGGCTCCCGACGCAGACGACGACCACAGGTCAACCACTCGCTGGTATGCAGCATTTCCCAGAAGCGACTGCAGCTGCTCGCCGAGGGGCCTGCAGTGCTAAGGATGGTAGATAAGCAAACATTATTAGTAGTACAATAGTAATAATGACAGCTAACTTTTGGACTAAATTAGAATCAGGCAATGTACAGTCTGTCATTTGATCTTCAAAACATATACAGGACGTAAGCTACAGTTGCTGTCCAGTATCAAGTTAAAGGCAACTTGGCCAAAGTTAAAGGCAACTTGGCCAAAGTTAAAGGCAACTTGGCCAAGGTCACACAATTAATGAATGGCAGAACCAGAACATGAACCAGGCCACCAAACTCCAGAGTCAGTGTCTTAATCACTTGACTGTAGTCTTTCTCAAAGGAAGTATTAAAACTTAGTCTTTTTTAAAATTATTTTTATTTATTCATTTTTTAGAGAAGAGAGAGAAAGAGAAGGACATGGGAAGGAGCAGGAAGCATCAAATCCCATATGTGCCTTGACCAGGCAAGCCCAGGGTTTTGAATTGGCAACCTCAGCGTTCCAGGTCGATGCTTGATCCACTGTGCCACCACAAGTCAGGCTCAAAGGAAGTATTAAAGTAAATACTAGCTTACTTAGTAAAATTGCACTGAAATATTTTAATATTTCCACTACAAAGGCGTTGTGATTTATGGCCATAAAATGTAGCAGTCTCAATTGAGCCACAATAATTGGTCATTTTCATAGAAGTAATATATATCTGTCTACTTTCACATTTGGTAAGCCAACCTAGGGATAGCTTTAACAACTATTTCTTCATGGAAGATATACTAGGTATACACTCAAAGCTTGATGTTCAATGAATAAATCTGCGATATTTTCAATGACTAAACAGGCTCAGTGACTAAAATGAGCTACCTTTGGGCGCTGTCTGCTTTAACAATTTGTAGGTTATGTTTTATGTCCCTTCATCCTCTCATTCAGTAACATTAAATGACAGCTGTTTACTGGGGACTTTGATGCAGATTCCTATTCAGTTATTCCAAATTGGTGAAGCAAAAACTAGCCTGCAAATTTGAACTTCAAATACAAGAAGTCAAATTAACAAAACTTGCAAAAAACAGCAACAGAGACAAAAACACAAGTAATCCTCGGTCTGTGGAAAGCAGGGAGAGGTCTAGGCTCTCCAACACCGCTCCCCGGCCCCGACCTTGCCCTGTGGGACAGGCCCTGTCAGCTAAGAGACGAGGTTCTACGATCCGTGTGGTTACACCACTTCCAAAGAGGGAGTAGTTTGGCTCAGGAAACATCTCTCCTTTATACTCAATATTAAGAGTTACATGGCTCGGCCCTGGCCAGATGGTTCAGTGGATAGAGCGTTGGCCTGGTGTGTGGACGTCCCAAGTTCGATCCCTGCTCAGGGCACACATAAGAAGCGACCATTTGCTTTTCTCCCCCTCCCTCTCCTCCTTTTTCTCTTCTCCTCCCTCTCCTCTGCCCCTTTTGCAGCCGGTGGCTCGACTGGTCCAAGCATCAGCCTTAGGTGCAGAGGATAGCTTGGCTGATTCGAGCATCTGCCCCAGATGGGGGCAACCAGTGGATCCCGGCCAGGGCGCATGCGAGAGTCTGTCTCTCTAACTCCCCTCCCCTCACTTGAAAAAAAAAAGTTACACGGTCTACATGACATTTTCCAGGGAGACATCCCACAGATTGCTGGTTTGTTAACAATAAGTAATCCTAGAGAACCAGGTATGTCCTGTAAGCATCATTCCACAGACAGGGCCTGCCCACAAGGAAGAAATCTTTTATTAGCATGTTTAAGAAGATTTAACAGGATCACCTTCTTTCTTTCCTGTGTTTCTGATGTTCACAGCACCCTCCCAGGCACTGCTTTAGTCACAGCTAAACCTCAGTGTCCCCAAGTAGCCTCCTCTCTCGGGCTTCACGTACACGGCTGGGGGAAGGGATCAGCAGCAACCTGCAAAAAAAATGAAACTAGATCACCAACTTACACCATTCACAAAAATAAACTCAAAATGGATAAAAGACTTAAATGTAAGGCGTGAAACCATAGCATCTTAGAAGAAAACATAGGCAGTAAGCTCTCCGACATCTCTCGCAGAGATATATTGAATATTTGCTGATTTATCTCCACGTGCAAGGGAAATAAAAGACAGGATAAACAATTGGGACTATATCAAACTAAAAAGCTTTTGCACAGCCAAAGACAATAAGAACAGAATAAAAAGACAAACTACACAATGGGAGAACATATTTGACAGTATGTCTGATAAAGGGTTAATAACCAAAACTTATAAAGAACTTGTAAATCTCAACACCAGAAAGACAATCCAATCAAAAAATGGGCAAAAGAGCCTGACCAGGCTGTGGCGCAGTGGATAGAGCGTCGGACTGGGATGCAGAGGACCCAGGTTCGAGACCCCGAGGTTGCCAGCTTGAGCGCGGGCTCATCTGGTTTGAGCAAAAATTCCACCAGCTTGAGCCCAAGGTCGCTGGCTCTAGCAAGGGGTTACTTGATTTGCTGAAGGCCACGGTCAAGGCACATATGAGAAAGCAATCAATGAACAACTAAGGTGTTGCAACGCGCAATGAAAAACTAATGATTGATACTTCTCATCTCTCTCCATTTCTGTCTCTGTCCCTGTCTATCCTTCTCTCTGACTCATTCTGTCTCTGTAAGAATAAAATAAATAAATAAATAAATTTTAAAAAAGAAATGAATAGACACTTCTCCAAAGAGGACATACAGATGGCCAATAGGCATATGAAAAAATGCTCAACATCACTAATCATTAGAGAAATGCAAATTAAAACCACAATGAGATATCACCTCACACCAGTCAGAATGGCGCTCATCAACAAAACAACACAGAATAAGTGCTGGCAAGGATGTGGAGAAAAGGGAACCCTCCTACACTGCTGGTGGGAATGCAGACTGGTGCAGCCTCTGTGGAAAACAGTACGGAGATTCCTCAAAAAATTGAAAATCAAACTGCCTTTTGACCCAGCTATACCACTTTTAGGAATATACCCCAGGAACACCATCGAATGGTTCCAGAAGGAGAAATGCACCCCCATGTTGTGGCAGCATTGTTCACAATAGCGAAGATCTGGAAATAGCCCAAGTGTCCGTCAGAGGATGAGTGGATTAAAAAGCTTTGGTACATATATACTATGGAATACTACTCAGCCATAAGAAATGATGACATCGGATCATTTATAATAACATGGATGGACCTTGATAACATTATATGGAGTGAAATAAGTAAATCAGAAAAAACTAAGAACTATATGAACCCATGCATAGATGGGACATAAAAATGAGACTCAGAGACATGGACAAGAATGTGATGGTAACAGGGAGTGGGGTGGAGGGGTGGGGAGGGGGCCAGGAAGGAGAGGGAGGGAGTTGGAGGAGGGTAGGGGCACAAAGAAAACCGGATAGAAGGTGACCAAGGACGAGGACGATTTGACTTTGAGTGAGGGGTATGCAGCATAATCAAAGGTCAAAATAATCTGGAGATGTTTTCTCAGAACATATATACCCTGATTTATCAATGTGACTGCATTGAAAATAATAAAAGATTTAAAAAAAAAAACAAAAAAACGCCCCGCACGCTTGCTCTCCTTTCCCTCTACAACGCCAACATGGAGCTAGCTGTCCAGGCCACGTGGCCCCACTGCTGCAGCCCACACAGCCAGCCTCAGGCTCCGCTGCCACACGCCCACCCGCAGCCCCTCCTGCGCGCTCACAGGCCCGATCACGGACGCGGTCTCTCTGCACAGACTTCTCCTTCCTGCCGGCTCGCCGCCCACAGATGGCGTGCACAGGGTTTCTTTAAAACACGGGTGGGAAACCCCGGCCGACTCTCCAGACAGCGCGCAAAGCCTTCGGTGCCGCAGCCCCGTCTGCTTTACCCTCCGTCACCTCGCTCCAGAGAGAGGGGCTTCTGTTCATCTCCCAGCTATCTCCTGTATTTTCCGGCAGCGCGGATTTACTCTGTGCTATTTCCTGTCTGTGAAATGACATTCCTCCAAATTGACTACCTAACCCACGCCTACTCCTTTAAAGGCCTAGAGAAATGAGACGACAGACTCCTAAGGACAGGATACACAGACCTGACCTTTGGCTCTTCTGAAGTGCTGACAGCGCCTTGTTTACTGAGAAGGCGCTTAGTAAATACTTGCTAAATGAGTGACTAAATTCTTTAAAAACTGTGATGATGTGTAACAAGAATATTTTGTAGGAGGTTAGGTCTCCAAAATGCGATTTTTACCAAAGTAAATAGGCGACAGGCAAATCAATAACGAAAGGCCAAAGAGAAAATTTAAGTCACTACATGGTACAAAGAGCCACGATTCTGAAATTTTTTGGTATCTGGAAAAAATCCACTTTGACTTACCTGCTGCTGAACTCGAACCATACTCATCAGCTGCTGAGCTCCAGGTGACAACTTGGACCCCATGGACTCCATGATGGTTTGGACCCTCTCCAGGTCTACCCTTGATCCTAACGCAGGACAACCTGAAGAATGTGCTGACACTGGTCTCACCTGTACCACAACTTTACTGACGAGCACACACTGCTTTTCTTTTTTTTTTTTTATAATAATTTTATTTTTTTAATGGGGTGACATCAATAAATCAGGATACATATATTCAAAGATAACAAGTCCAGGTTATCTTGTCGTTCAATTATGTTGCATACCCATCACCCAAAGTCAGATTGTCCTCTGTCACCTTCTATCTTGTTTTCTTTGTGCCCCTCCCCCTCCCCCTTTCCCTCTCCCATCCCCCCCCCCCAACCACCACACTCTTATCAATGTCTCTTAGTTTCACTTTTATGTCCCACCTACCTATGGAATAATGCAGTTCCTGGTTTTTTCTGATTTACTTATTTTGCTTCGTATCATGTTATCAAGATCCACTGCTTTTCACCAAAGGAGAGCAACTACTGTCAAACAAAAGTTCAGGGAAATATAATATTACACAATGACCACTATTCAAGGTCCCTTTTTTGTATAAATAGCAATAGTGAAGTATTCAGGAAGGTAAATATAAACTTTAAATACACTTTCTTTTCAAATTTTCCTTAAAATTGTAAAGGTCAGCACTTACAATTTACTATCAGACTCAGAGAACTATTTATGTAAAATAAATTTCTATCAGACTCAGAGAACTATTTATGTAAAATAATTTTCTATTTATTTATAACTGCAAGGAGAGGAGATAGTGAGACACTTCCACATGCACCCCGAATGGGACTCACCCGGCAACCCATCTTGGGCCAATGCTTGAATCAACCAAACTATTTTTAGCACCCGAGGCTGATGCTCTGTCCAACTGAGCTATCCTCAGTGCCCAGGGCTGACCTACAATGAATGGAGCCACTGGCTGCAAAAAGGGAAGAGGGAAAAAAGGGGAGAGGAGGAGAAGAGAAACTGAGGGTCGATTCTCCTTTGTGCCCTGACCAGGACTCGAACCTGGGCCAGTGATATGCCAGACTGATGCTTTATCCACTGAGCCAGCCGGCCAGGGCCAAGTCAGTCTTTTAGAATGTAGTATAAGCGAAAGTAAAGATGGTCTAACGTTATTTGCTGATGCATACATAAAAAGGATGAGGTTAAGGATGATTTTCTAATTAATCAAAAGATTACTCAATTAGCAGCAGTCGAGCTTGGAACTTAGCTCTTTCGGCTTCAACAGCGGTGTCCTGACCAAGGCTTTATGCGGCTGCATTTCATCCATGTTTCTGAACCAAGAGACAGCCCACGTATGATGTGGACAACAGAGTAGCAGAGTGGAAAGGGAAGAGGCCTTAGGATGAAACCTGAGTCAGGAATAAAACGAGGAGAGGTAATAATGCCTGACCTGTGGTGGCGCAGTGGATAAAGCGTCCACTTGGAAATGCTGAGGTTGCCGGTTCGAAACCCTGGGCTTCCCTGGTCAAGGCACATATGGGAGTTGATGCTTCCAGCTCCTCCCCTCATCTCTCTCTGTCTCTCCTCTCTCTCTCTCTGTCTCTCCCTCTGCTCTCTAAAATGAATAAAAAAATAAATAAAAAAAAATAATGATTTCACTATTATCCAAGGTCACTTGGCTAGAATTAATATTCTTGGCTTATCACCTCCAGCTCAGAACCCTTACTCTATATCTCAGCCACCTCACAAAAGTTCACCTCTATGATATTTTTCATGCTCAAGATACCAGTCCAAATTCTTTTAACTTCTAGATGCTCTTCTCTATAACTTCTCTTATTCCCCTCCATTTTTTTTGACATAACAGAGCCCAAACTACTGTGCTTATCTAGACAGTATAGTTTTATAGAAAGATACCAGGAACAAAGTTGGACTACCTTTATTACCAAACCAACAGAAAATAAGAACAAATTATAGTGATGACTTACCTTGATTTTACAAGCAATAGCGAAGGACTCCAGTTTTAAATAATTTTTGTAGAAAATAATTTCATGTTCACTAAAAATAAAATAGAATTTAAATTAGTTTTCTTACCATTTTTAATAGTTATATTTAAAAATGAACTGTTCCTAGGCCATGACTTAAACCCTGAGATTTAATTTGTCTAGCAAGGGACGAAGAGCTAAATGGCGACCCTACTCAAGTGACTTGGTAGCAATCACTGTGTCCACTCTCTCAACATTTGTGAGAGAATTAAATGATGATATATATACAAAGCCATGTAGTACAGAGCATACAGTGAAGCTAAATAAATGTGGCTTTTATTTTCAATATGCACAATATATAAAATAGTCCACATATTACATTATACCAGGGGTCAGGAACCTTTTTGGCTGAGAGAGCCATGAACGCCACACATTTTAAAATGTAATTCCGTGAGAGCCATACAACGACCATGTACATTATACATTATCCAATAAAAATTTAATGTCCCGGAGGACAAATGTGATTGGCTCCAGCCACCTGCAACCATGAACATGAGTGGTAGGAAATGAATGGATTGTAATACATGAGAATGTTTTATATTTTTAACATTATTTTTTTTATTAAAGATTTGTCTGCGAGCCCTGGCCGGTTGGCTCAGCGGTAGAGCGTCGGCCTGGCGTGCGGGGGACCCGGGTTCGATTCCTGGCCAGGGCACACAGGAGAAGCGCCCATCTGCTTCTCCACCTCTCCCCCTCTCCTTCCTCTCTGTCTCTCTCTTCCCCTCCCGCAGCCAAGGCTCCATTGGAGCAAAGATGGCCCCAGGCGCTAGAGTGGCTCTGGTTGCGGCAGAGTGACGCCCAGGAGGGGCAGAGCATCGACCCCTGGTGGGCAGAGCCTCGCCCCTGGTGGGCGTGCTGGGTGGATCCCAGTCGGGCGCATGCGGGAGTCTGTCTGACTGTCTCTCCCCGTTTCCAGCTTCAGTAAAATACAAAAAAAAAAAAAAAAAAGATTTGTCTGCGAGCAAGATGCAGCCACATCTGGCTTGCAAGCCATAGGTTCCCAACACCTGCATAATACTAAAGAGAGATAAGGGTAGAATCTTTGTGTAAGAGTCTAAAGAAAAAAAATCAAACTCAAACAGGATGAAATATGGATTAAATAGGTCCATGTGGCACCCTCTTGGGCCCATGAACCATTTTCAATGGCTTCCCCTCCCCACCAAAAAAAGTGTTCAAAGTTTCAGACTGACTGTCAAATTAACTTTTGGAAAACAGACCACTGTGAGCTCATGGAGAAAGCCAGGAAGCTGCACTAACAGCCACACTAAGACACTAAGAGCCTAACTGGTACAACCCTCTAGTTGTCTCCTCCCTATCAGCTCCGAAAGTCCCTACTTATAACAATGAGAAAGCTGACCAGATTGCCTTAAAGATCCCCTAAAGGTCTGAACTTCTATGCCTGCTGGAATGTTTTTATCTTCTCTCCCCTAATGCATGACGCCAATGTCAGGGAATCAATAAATAATGCAGAAACTGATGAAAATAAAAACACTATGTCAGAAGAACACTTGCACACGCATAAGTCACACACCTGTTCTCCAGAACATTACAAACATTCTGACCCCTACTGGTTCCACAGTACTCCTCTCCCATGTACATTTCCATATTTCTTGCTGAGCTTAAAATGCCAACGGAAACGATTTCTTCACCTCCGTTTGGGTCGCATCTCAGGTAGAGGAAGCAGGGGCTTTCATCCTGGCCGTTCAGCCTCCTTTTCAAAACCACCAGATCCCGGCTGAGAAGGAAATTGAGACCATTACACAGTAGAGTTCTCTGAACACTGGGACTACCCCACTTGTTAGGCCATAGGGGTTGACGTTTTGTCCGATTCGTGTACATTTTCCTTTGAAGTCCCAGAGCTTCGCAGTGCATCCAACCGATGCTCACTACACAATGCATTAAAAACAGTGTTTCAGACGTAGGGCTTCCGCTCTATTTCCCTCTTGACCTCTACACTCTTAACAGTAATGGTCTGTGCAGTTAAATAAATACATGAACTAGACAGCTCGTGTGAACAAAAGAGCAGGTCAGAGGTAGGAGGCAGAATGGAATAAAGGACAAAAGAGTATCGTTTTCAAAATTAAGAGGACGGAGACTGTGACTGTTAGAATATGATTCACGCCCCTTGGTCGGCAGGAGGTTTGGGGACAGAGGCGGGTTCTGGTTTCGACCTGCCGACAGGAGGCGGGTGCGACGGAACGCCGAGTCCCCGGTCACCGCCCCCGCTCCCGCGCCCTCCCGCACGCACCGGTCGCCAGCTCGGCCCCCGGTCCCGGTCTCGGGCCCAGACCCCGTCCCCTCACAGCTCCCCCAGGAGCGTGGCTGTCACCGAGCAGCAACCCCGTCCCCGCCGGCCCAGCGCACCCCGGGGCAGGCGGCGCCAGCAGCTCTTCCCAGTCCAAGTCCGGGCGCTGAGACCAGCTCCGGTGACACCGAGGCTCTGGTCTAGGGCCCCACATGCGGCACCCCAGGAAGAGGCCAGAATGGGGCAGCGGGTCAACCGCCCATCCCCAGTCTCCGCCTGCCACCTCCAGGCTAGGCCACCTCCAGGCTAGGCCAGGTCAGCCCCGGAACCTCTCTTCCGGAGCTTGAGTTTCCGCCCGGGCCAAGGGGAGAGGATCACGCAGAGCAACTTCTGGCTCATCCATTACCAAAACCAGTCCCCGCGGTTTCTTGACCTACAGGGAGAGAACCAACTATCATAGAAGCGCATGCGCGCGCTGGTGGGCTTCAGCAACCGGGTTCAAAACCAACCTGGGAGGCGGAGCTTGCGCACTGATAAGCACTTCTTCGTAGCGCTGGAGCTGTGCGCAGGCGCAGTGCGGTGCACGTGGGAACCGGTTGTGTATTTGGACATTGTCCCTGGAAAAAAAGCAGGTGATGGACGAGGTTGCTCTGTGGATATATATATATTATATATGTATATACCATGGTGCTAGATCGGTGGCTGGCAAACTTTTTCTGTCAAGGTCCAGATAGTATTTTTATAGCATTTGAACTGTTGACTGCGTTGTGTGCTCATTACCCAAAGTCAAATGCTACAGAAATGATTGCCTGAAACCTATGTACTCTTTTTTTTTTTTTTTTCTGTATCCCTCCGAAGCTGGAAACGGGGAGAGACAGCCAGACTGACTCCCGCAAGCGCCCGACCGGGATCCACCCGGCACGCCCACCAGGGGCCACGCTCTGCCCACCAGGGGGTGACGCTCTGCCCCTCTGGGGCGTCGCTCCTTTGCGACCAGAGCCACTCCAGCGCCTGGGGCAGAGGCCAAGGAGCCATCCCCAGCGCCCAGGCCATCCCTGCTCCAATGGAGCCCCGGCTGCGGAAGGGGAAGAGAGAGACAGAGAAGCCCGTGGGAAGTGGAGAAGCAAACGGGCGCTTCCCCCACGTGCCCTGGCCGGGAATCGAACCCGGGTCCCCCGCACGCCAGGCCGAGGCTCCACCGCTGAGCCAACCGGCCAGGGCCAACCTATGTACTCTTATTGATTAATGTCACCCATTAAATTTAATTTTTAAATTAAAAAATGTCCTGATAATAAATATTGAAAACAGAAAATAGAGAAAAATTAAACCCAAAGCTGGTTCATTGAAAAGGTCAATGAAATTGATACACCACAAGCAAGGATGACAAAGGATATGAAATAAATTACCATATGCAAATATGGAATATGGTATATGCAAATAAAAGACTGAGATATCACTAATGATTTCACAGAAATAAAAAAGAATGAATAAAAGGTGAATCACCTCTGTGTTTTGACATCTTAGATGAAATATAAACCAATTCCTTAAAGGTATTGCCTTCCAAAACTTCAGAAGAAATCAGTAACTCGAATAATCCCATAACTAGTAAATGAAAGTTACAGTTAAAAACTATTCAGGAGCCTGACCTGTGGTGGCGCAGTGGATAAAGTGTTGACCTGGAAATGCTGAGGTCGCCGGTTCGAAACCCTGGGCTTGCCTGGTCAAGGCACATATGGGAGTTGATGCTTCCAGCTCCTCCCCCCTTCTCTTTCTCTGTTTCTCTCCTCTCTAAAAATGAATAAATAAAATAAATAATAAAAAAATATTCAGTAGTAGCCCCAAGTGGTTTCACTGACAAATACTACCAAATAATTATGGAAACAAATTTTACATCAGTTCTTATAGAAAACAGAAGAAGAGAAATTATTCCTAACATAGTTTTAAGCCCGAACTACACTATTACTAAAATCAAAGGAATTACAAGAGAACTGGAGACTAATATCTCTCATTAACATAGATGCAAAAATGGTCAACAAGTGATAGAAAATCAAACACAGCAATATATAAAAAGAATAATATACTATGAACAAGTGTGTTTCAATCCAGAAATGCAAAGCTTATTATACATTCAAAAATTTATAAAGTATTTCACCACATTGACAAAAGAAAGAAAACCATTTTGTCATTTTAATGAAGGAAAGTAACACAATTTAAAAATGTTTTGTATTAAATTTATTGAGGTGAGGTGACATTGGTTAATGAAATTACATAAGTTTAAAGCATACAATTCTATAATATCATATATATCGTCTGTAAACTGTATTGTGTGTTCACCATCCAAAGTTGACAAAAGTTAACATCCATTTAAGATAAAATGTCCTTGAAAACTTGAAATAGAGGAGAACTTATTAAGCAAAATAAAGTGTATCTATAAAAAGGTATTGTGGCCTGACCAGGTGGTGGCACAGTGGATAGAGCATCAGACCAGGACACAGAGAACTCAGTCAGGTTCAAAACCCCATGGTCTCCAGCTTGAGCACAGGCTCACCAGCTTGAGCATGGGTCGCTGGCTTGAGCATGATATCATAGATATGACCCCATGGTCACTGGCTTAAGCCCAAGGTTGCTGGCTTGAGCAAGCGGCCACTTGGTCTGCTGAAGCCCTCTGGTCAAGGCACATATGAGAAAGCAGTCAATGAACAACTAAGGTGCCGCAATGAAGAATTGATGCTTCTTAACTCTCTCCCTTTCTGTCTGTCTGTCCCTATCTGTCCCTCTCTCTGTCCCTCTGTTACATAAAAAAAATGTATTGTGAGAGAACAAATACTTTTCCTTCTAATATTGGGAAGAAGACAAGTTTGTCCCTGTGTCTGGGTTGACACCATTTCTCACTCACTGAATTCTTCATAAGAAAAATACAAGGTTGGGGGTTTGAGGACCTGGTCTAGCAGCTTCTAATGCCCTACTTCATTGAATCCTCCAAGCATCCGTCCTAAATAGACCCCAATATGGCCATTCTTCACCTAGGGGAGCTACTCAGGGTTGCAGGGACAGTGAAAAGTGGGGCTTGGGCCTGACCTGTGGTGGCACAGTGGGATAAAGCGTTGACCTGGAACACTGAGGTCGCCAGTTCGAAACCTTGGGCTTGCCTGGTCAAGGCACATATGGGAGTTGATGCTTCCTGCTCCTCCCCCTTCTCTCTCTCTCACTCCTCTCTCTCTCTAAAAAAAAAAAAGATCAATAAAGAATTAAAAAAAAAAAAGTGGGGCTTGGTTTCAGGCCCTTCTCTGACTCAGTGCAGTCCCTCCTCTTGTACTAGTCTGCTCTGGCTTCCATAACAAAGGACCACAGACTGGGAGGCTTAAACAACAAACTTAAACAGTATTTCCTCACAGTTCTGAAGACTGCAAATCCAAGATCAGGGTGTCAACATTTGACTTCTTCTCACCTTTTCTTGGCTTGTAGATGGCAGTCTTCTCCCTGTGCTTTTGTGTGTTCTTCCTTCTGTGTCTTCATCTCTTATTATGAGGACACTAGTCATGTTGAATGAGGACCCACCCTAATGGCCTCATTTTAACTTAATTACCTCTTTACTGGCCCTATTTCTAAATACAGTTACATTCCAAGGTCCCCAGATTAGGGCTTCAACATATAAACTTATTTTTGGGGGGGGCACAATTCAGCCCATAACAAACCTTCTTATTGGTAATTGACCCCCTTTGTCATTTGAAATACAAAGCACTGGTCAGATAAAGTAACTCTTCTTCCATGGCTACCCTGAGACTCTCTTATGATTCTCTTGCCCAGGTATTGGTCTAGTGAGGTAAATAATTTAAAGGAACCATTTGCATCAAACTGCAGGTAAAGGAAACTTTAGCAGCTTCCCAGTTCCTTCTTTCTTTCCTACATTACCACTTCCACATTCTTAAAGATGGCAGCATGCCCTGCATTGGACATGGCAGCCCAGAATTTTGGTTTTCTGCTCATTCTGACAGGTTCTCTCCAAATGCCCTCAGAGGACACGTTTCCAAGGTAGTTTAGAGGGAAAAAACCACAAGGGTCGACAAACCTGAATTCTTATTCTACCTGTCACTTATACCTCTTCTATAACTTTGGCTTCCAGGGAAACATCAATGCCATATATAGATTTATGTGAGAATATAGCAGCTGTATGACTGGTTTATTATTAGCAATTTCTTTTTTTTATTAGCAATTTCAAAAGAGAAAGTGTTCCCTTCACCTCACTCATTCACAGAAGGTTTATGGGCAGTACCATAACTAAAGCCCTTCACTGGGTAATCTCAATGCCTAGTACATAGTAGGCAATGAGTAATTACCTATGGAATCAAATTGGCATTCTTGCTTCTCCCTACTGTTTGTTAAGATGATAAATGAGTTGACATCATTGAATTTTTAAACCTTTGCTGTTCCCCAAGAATGCAAAATCTTAAAGGTCAAAAGACTGACCTGGATGAAAATGGATAGCATTGTGCTGTAACAGACACACAAGACAAGGAGAAACCTGATCAGTTCTGCTGGTAAAAATACAACAGCCCCCTTCTAGATTCAAACAGTTTACTACTTACAAGTACGGGGAAAGGGAGATTAGCCAAAGGCACCAAAAATTTATTCCACATCCCCAAAGGGATAATACCAAAACAAAAGGTATCACTGCAATGCAAGCTGCGGGTTATTTTGATGCTGAGAAGCACGTCTAGTCTGAAGCTAAGTCGTTTTATATTCTGAAGTTCTATCGGAGGGGGAGGGGCAAGGCAGAAAGCCTCAGAGCTGGTCAGTACCAGAGGCAAAGAGAACTGTTTCCTGACAGCCTCCCAGAGGAGAAAGAGGGATGAGTGAGAGATCGCTCTGTGGCAGTTTCTTATAAGCCTCTCATCCTCCCTTGACCCAGGAGGATCACAGGAAAAAATGTTTTCCTCCCTAACACCCCAACCCCAGCAGAGAGGCTACATGTCCACGCTCACCAGGCTGTAAAGAGATATCCCAGGGTTGTGTCAGCGAAGGCTTTAGGGCCAGCTCAGGTCTTTCTTTATTTCATTTTATTGATTTATTTATTTTTGATAGAAATAGAGAGTCAGAGAAAGGACAGATAGGGACAGACAGACAGGAAGGGAGAGAGATAAGAAGCATCAATTCTTTATTGTAGTTCCTTAGTTTCCATAGTTGTTCAGTGATTGATTGCTTTCTCATATGTGCCTTGACCGGGGGCTATAGCAGAGTGACTGACCCCTTGCTCAAGCCAGTGCCCTTGGGCTCAAGCCAGCGACCTTGTGCTTCAAGCCAGCGACCTTTTGGGCTCAAGCTAGTGACCATGGAGTCACGTTTATGATCCCACGCTCAGCCAGCGACCCTTCGTTCAAGCCAGTAACCTCGGGATTTTGAACCTGTATCCTCCGCGTCCCAATCCGGCACTCTATCCGCTGCACTATGGCCTGGTCAGGCTCGTTCTTTCTTTCTTTCTTTCTTTCTTTCTTTCTTTCTTTCTTTCTTTCTTTCTTCCTTCCTTCCTTCCTTCCTTCCTTCCTTCCTTCCTTCCTTCCTTCCTTCCTTCCCTCCTTCCCTCCCTCCCTCCTTCCTTCCTTCCTTCCTTCCTTCCTTCCTTCCTTCCTTCCTTTTTTTAATTAAAATTTTATTTTGTTGATTTTAGAGTGAGAAAGGGAAAGAACAAGAGAGAGACAGGAATTTCGATCAGTTCCTGCATGTGCCCTGACCAGGGATCAAACCAGCAACCTCTGTGCTTTGGGACAATGCTCTGACGAACCGAGCTATCCGGCCAGGGCTCCTGTCTTTCTTGAGCATGCTCACAGCCCTACACATGCGCACAGCTTTCTAGACTTCCAGGCACATGTCAGGGCTTTTCCAAATTTCTATGGACAGCTAACTTACCAGCTTTCCTTCTAAGAGTTTTGGCTAGTCTATTGTAGCATCCACCGGGTACGAGAACAAATGTCGGAGACTTTCAGGAGTTAAGATGTTGCTTCCACCTATCCTGAGGTGTCTAATAATACTAGTAGATACTTATAACCTGACTTCCCAGGGGTCATATCTGTGAAATCTATTTCCTACAGTTCTCCCGGAGCTTTCCCCTAATACCTTATAAAGGGGGGTAGCTTCTTATTCTGTGCATTTACTCTGGCACAGATGCTGCACCTCGAGACAATGGAGTGGACAATATCTCTGATGTTGGGCCCTACATAATACTTCCTAATAAGTTGTTCTAGCTTGTTTTGTCCTAGATGGGTACTAGTATGAATACTTCCTACTATTTCTCTTACTATTCCCTGGGGTAAATAGAGCCGGGAGTCTGGAAGCTCTATCTCTCCCTGCTGATTTTTCTTCCCTTTCAACTGCATCCCTTCCTGCTCTTCTTCTGGGGAATAACTAGGATCCGGAGGTAGCGTTGGCTTAGGCAGCAATGGCAGAAGGCTTTCTTGTGGCTGCCCCTCTCTGGTGTCCTTTGCAGTGGATGATTGCAACTTTGGTAGGTAGTCAAATGGCGTTTAGGAGGGCAAGAATTTCATTGCGATTTTTAATGTCTTTCCCCCTGCTGTCTGTAAGCCTCTCTCCTTGTATATGGCTCCATGGACATGGGCAGTGGCGAATGCATACCGGCTGTCAGTATAGATGTTGGCAACTTTTCCCTCTGCTATCTGTAAGGCTCAGGTTAGTCCTATTAGCTCTGCCCTTTGTGCAGATGTTCCTGTGGGCAGTGCTTTCTGCCACAGGACCTTATTTTCCATGGCCACTGCTGCCCCTGCATGTCGCTGTCCATCCTTAATAAAACTGCTCCCGTCTGTAAAGAGGGTCAGGTCTGCCTTCCTATATACTTGATCCTTAATTCCGGGCGGGAGCCAGTCACTGTGTCAAGGATTTGTTTGCAACTGTGGACCAAAGTGGAGTCGCTGGGTTTAGGGCAGCAGTTTTGAGGAACTGAACAGATGGAGGGTTCAGTAGCTGAGCTTGATACTGCATTAGCCGCACATTAGATAGCCACCTGTCAGGAGGTGCTTGCAGCACTTGCTCTCTATGTAGTGTTCCTCAATGACTTTGATGTCCTGCCCTAAAGTTAATTTACTAGCCTCCTTGACTAGTATGGAGGTGGCAGCAAGTGCCCTCAGACATGATGGCCATCCCGAGGCTCTAGGATCAAGTCTCTTGGACAGATAGGCAACAGGCCTCTTCTACAGCCCAAGTTCCTGGCTCAGTACTCCTAAGGCTACCCCTCCCTTTTCTGCTATAAATAGCTGAAAGGGTTTGGCCAGATCTGGGGCAGCCGCCAGGGCCTCTTTCAGCGCTTGGAACGCTTGCTTCTTCTTATCTGTCCATGTGAACTGCTCTTCCTTACCCCTGGTCAGTTCGTGCAGGGGTTTAGCTAGTTCTGCAAAGCCTAATATCCACAATTGGCAGTATCCTACTGCACCTTGGAATTCTCGTACCTGTCTCTTGTTAGTAGGCTCAGGGATCTGCAAGACCGTCTGAATTCACTGGCTGGATAATGTCCTTTGTCCTCCCTGTAAGTTATAACCTAAATAACTTACAGTTTGCGTCACAATCTCGGCCTTCTTGGCGGAGACTCGATACTCCATTCGCCCGAGATCTTGTAGCAGGTCCAAGGTAGCTTCCTCACACTCTCCTTTATCCTTGGCAGCTATGAGGATGTCATCCACATACTGGAGCAGTACAATTGACGGATGGGAGAAGCGGAAAGCCTGCAGATCTTTGCTGAGGGCTTCATTAAAAATAGTGGGGGAATTCTTAAACCCTTGTGGTAGTCTGGTCCAAGTGAACTGCCCCACCAGTCTATTATCTGGGTTATTCTATTCAAAGGCAAAGATCCCTTGGCTCTGAGGTGCCAGGGGAATACAAAAGAAGGCATCCTTTAAATCCAGGGCAGAATAATAGGTATGAGTTGGAGGCAATGAGCTCAGTAAGGTATACGGGTTGGGCACCGTGGGATGAATAGTCTCTACCTGTGCATTCACCTCCCGCAAGTCCTGGACCGGACGATAGTCTTGGCTCCCCGGTTTCTGGACAGGAAGCAGCGGGGTGTTCCAGGCTGATTGGCACCTTCGAAGGATGCCTGCCTCCAGTAGGCGTTGCAAGTGCTAGGTGATTCCCTGTTTAGCTCGGGCTGGGACTGGGTACTGCCTGATCTTAACCGGTCTAGCAGTGCTAAGCAGTTGCACCAGGACAGGCGGTTGGTGAGCAGCCAAACCTGGGGGGTTGGTTTCCGCCCAAACCTCAGGTACCCGGGCACGCAGGGCGTCTGGAACCCTTTCCTTAGCCTCCTTACCT
Organism: Saccopteryx bilineata; assembly: GCF_036850765.1. Taxonomy (NCBI): domain Eukaryota; kingdom Metazoa; phylum Chordata; class Mammalia; order Chiroptera; family Emballonuridae; genus Saccopteryx; species Saccopteryx bilineata. Next base: position 107,005,784 of record NC_089496.1, on the reverse strand, counting down.
TCTAGGACGGTGGCAAGTAAGTGTTCTTCAGACAGTAGGACAATTACTTCTATGCTGGCCTCTGCCTCTTTGTTCCCCATAGGGCTTTCCTCCTGTCGGAAGGTTATGGTGGCCTGAAGTTTTTGCAATAAGTCCCTTCCAAGCAGTGGGTAAGGGCAGTCTGGAATGACTAGGAAAGAATGGGTGATGGTGCCTCGACCTAAGTCAGTAATTCTTGTGGTGGCCCATGGGTAGGCTTCTGCTTTGTCCGTTCCCCCTCTTATCTTAGTAGTTGTCTTTTGCATCTGGCCCTGTGGTTTCTTTAGAACTGAGTAGGTGGCTCCCATGTCGACTAGGAAGTCTATTAGTTTTCCTTCGACTGTTAAGGTGACCATGGGCTCCTGGGAGCTGGCGGAAATGGAGCCCTGGCCCTTTTGCTGTCCCCTTTTCCCTTTGGGAGGAGGTTCTGGGCAGTGGCAGCAATCAGAATTTTGGCAACTTCCTTTGCCCTGCCAACCTCCGGATCATCCCTATTGACATACATCTTCTGGGCTATCTCTAATAGCTTGCTTCTATTCTCTCCCTCGAACCCCTCAATCTTCTGAAGCTTTTTCCTAATATCTGAAGCGGCCTGAGTCATAAAGGCTATATTTACTAGTCTCCTGTTCTCTTTTGCCTCAGGATCTAGAGGGGTATATACTCTATAAGCCCCTATGAGTCTCTCTAGAAAGGCTGCTGGGAATTCCTCTCTTCCCTGGATGACTTTACTTACTTTACTAAAGTTGGTTGACTTTCTAGCTGCTGCCTTGAGCCCTCTCAACAGAGCCCGGCGATACTGGAGGAGCACGTCCCTTCCCCTAGCGGTATTAGGGTCCCAGGTAGGAGGTTGAGATGGGAGAACATCTTCTATTTCCCTTCTTCCCTCCTAAGTTTCCCTTTCTTCTCCTAATACTGCCTTAGCTGCTTCTCTCATTATTCTGTCCCTTTCTTCAGAAGTGAAGAGGGTTTGTAAAATCTGCTGACAATCATCCCATGTGAGCTGATGGGTCCTAAAAATGGTCTCAAGGAGAGATATTAGTCCCTGAGGTTTCTTGGAAAATGGGGGATTCTGATGTTTCCAATTGTATAAATCACTAGTGGAAAAAGGCACATAGATGAGGCGAGGAGGTGCCCGTGGGCCAGCATCTGGTGCCAGCAGCGCCTCCCGGAGGAGGAGACAAAATGGCTGCCCTCCCGGAGGAGGAGACAAAATGGCTGCCCTCATCTACCTACACATCCATATACAGGTATTGGTCTGGGTGGGGAGCCCTATAGACTATGGCTCTGACAGCAAACAAAATTGGAAGGTCAAAAGTGCCCTCTGTGGGCCGTCCTACATTAAATGTAGGCTATTCTAGCTGGCTCAAGGTCGGGAGGAAACCTGGACTTGGCTGCGGACCTCCATACCCCTGAGCCCTCTTCTGGAAATCAGAAAAATTCTTCAACAGGCACTCGAGTGGGGATCCCGGCACAGACTCCTGTTGTCCCATCCTAGATGACTCAGGAATAATGAGAAAGGGTAGGATACAGGCAACACACACTATTAACACAAGGAACACAGTTATCTCTCTCACACTCAACTCAGTCATTTGAGCTCAGACAAAACGCAGCGCAGTGCAAAACGGATTCCTAATGTGACCGGTCACTCCCAAAGTTAACAAATCCAAATATCCAAATTTCAGAGAGTGGCGTCCCGCTTCTGAAAGCCCTGGGTAGGTTACCAGGTTATCAGGTTTATATGCTCCGGAGCCCAAAACCAAACCAAATGAGGATCCTCCGTGAATACTTACTTAGCTCGAGCTGTCCTTCCGGTCTCCAACCCAAAACTCCGCCAAGGGAGAATCCCGGACGAGCCCCCAAAATGTAGCATCCACCGGGTACGAGAACAAATGTCAGAGACTTTCAGGAGTTAAGATGTTACTTTATTGGCCAGTTTAACCTGCGCAGGGGCGAACTCCCGAGATGTCCGGAGACACCGTGCCCACAAGGAGCTGCAAATGGGAGCCGCGCCTGGAGCTTACAGCCAAGCCCTTATATATCCTAAGTGAGCAAGCATAGACAGAAGCAGATGTGGCAGTTTAGCTATTGGCTAGGGAGGTCACACGCAGCATAGCAACAGGGGCCGGCATAGCAACAGGGGCCGGTTTTAGCTTAGTGGCGAATTTCAAACCTAAACTTCTGATAAGGGTCTCTGACCTTCTTTGTTCCCAGCCTCACAGGAGCCATATCAGCACTTACTGTTCCTGCAATAGTTACACTCTTTGGCAGCTCCAGTACTCCCTGAATCTAACATCTATCATTTGCTGAAAATGTTATCCACTGTCTCAAGCAGCCAGGGTATGAAAAACAATCACCTGTAACTGTTTTTGTCAAAGTTCCCTGAGAAGAAGGCTTTTTGCACTGGCTAGACCCCAAGTGAGGTCAAATACAGATATCTTTGCAAGTGAGGACATCCAGGTACCCAGCAGTCAGATCAAATCATGGAAGTTCTTTGGAAGCAAAGCTCTGCAAAGGCCCTGTTTTTATTCTCTCCCTCAGGTGGCTGTGTTGGACTCTGGGTTGGGACTTTCAAGTCTATCATGGGGCTGGAGCAGGGCTCGGGAACCTTTTTGGCTGAGAAGAGCCATGAACGCCACATATTTTAAAATGTAATTCCGTAAGAGCCATACAACGACCCGTGTACCTTATGCATTATCCAGTAAAAATTTGGTGTTGTCCTGGAGGACAGCTGTGATTGGCTCCAGCTACTCACAACCACGAACATGAGCAGTAGGAAATGAATGGATTGTAATACGTGAGAATGTTTTATATTTTTAACGTTATTATTATTTTTATTAAAGATTTGTCTGCGAGCCAGATGCAGCCATCAAAAGAGCCACACCTGGCTCGCAAAAGAGCCACATCTAGCCCGACTCCTGGGCTAGAGAGAGAACGATGGAACAATGCTACCAAACTGGCTGTTCATACTAAGTCCGTTGTTCTTCTCGAATAAATGTTTTCCAAGCGGCTGTGAGCTTTTAATTTCCAGAGTCTGAAAATGTGATTCTGACAAATTTGTACCAGATTTTTTTGGTGTTGTTACTTTTACAGAGGAATTTTCAGAGGTCTTATGCCTTCATTATCGATATCTCCTCTGTCTTTTATGGTCTCACTCAGGGTTTGTCCAGACAGAGCAGCAAAGAATGATCAAGTTAATTCCTACACTTATTTGAACCAAGTTGGCTGGGCACGAGTACCTTGAATCATAGAAACCTGATTTAGAATGGATCTTATTCCAATTATAGTTTTAATTCTCTTGTCTTAATCACAAAATGTGATCATATTCTGGAGCCGAGTAACCTAGATCGAATCCTGTTATAGTCTTTCATTATGTGCCTAAAACACAAAGTCTAATCCGTCGTTTCTCATTGGATTTTTAGATATATGAGTATTTTTTAGATGGTAGTTTCTCCACATCCATTTTTTTATTTTATTATGAACCCAAATTTGCTTTTGAGTCATCATCAAACCATAAAATGTTTATCTGAGGGGAACGACACCTCAGGCAAGGCAGAGATTGATTTAAAACAGCGCTCGGGCAATCCCTATTTCCATTGGTGCTAGACTCTATCGGAACACTGGATGGAATTCAGAACTCTGTGAGCACTGATGTCACACAGCCTGTGGCCCAATTCCCATAGGAGCTGGAGCTGTTGTCCACTCTGCTAGGTCTGGTGGGGGCGTCTGCTTCTGAAAGCAGGCTTTTCACCTTTGTATCTTAATTATTCCTCCCAAGGATAATTAGAACTTTCTTTCTCAAATTAAAGGTCTGAGAAATTCCTGCTAAGATGCATCGTGCCCTCAAGTTGATTTTAATTGTCGTTTTTTTTTACTGTCGGCGTTCATCCGGCTTCCAAGATGTGGAAGGTAAGTGCGCGTTGGCCGCAGGCCGTTCAGTCTTGCCTGGCTCGTGTGTTCACCTAGTTTCAGGGAGTTGGATTAAACACATTGCTTATTCCCGACAAATTAGAATTTTGGAGAGGTTTTAGGGTTAGGAAGGGGGGAAAATGGCAGTTTTTAGTGAGAAAACAGAAAACTTCCTTCCTAATGTATATATCCCTTACAAAATGGAGTTGTATATTCTCAGTGTTGTTGAAGATAACACCTTGAAAATGCCGTTCTCTTCATCCTGCCCATAGATGTTGAAGTCTGGCATACAGGGCGGGGTTAATTCTTACTCTGAAAGCGCACATGTGTTTGGAGGCCCAGGGGTTTGGGAGCAGGGCCGTTGGCTCAAGTGCAGGACTGTCTGTCACCCAGAGCTGCAGGGGACCGCCGGAGAGAGGGAGAGAAGGGCTCTTCCCGCTCTCCTTCCTGACTTCTCTCTGGCTCTGCATTTCAGTTTCATCTCATCCCTGAGCAAACCCTCTTCTCCTCCCCTCGGCCAGGTTGGTCTCCAGGCCACCCTGGGAGGACTCACTGGTATCTCGCGCACACAAGGCTCTGTGGGTTGGGATTTGGTCTTCCTTCTCTCCAGGAAGCCTATCGAGGTTGCTGCGTGGCTGTGTGGGGCGGGAGCCATACTCACTGCTAGCCTGCACTTCTCTGCCTAGATGAATCTGCTGAATCTGAGTCTTCTAATACCAACTGGGTGCTAATGTTCTGCATTGGTGGCGGCATCCTGCTGACTATGCTCGTGTTGATGGGTGTTGTCATCTGTCTTTACCTCAAAGTGGCCAAGGCACTGAAGTAAGTGATGGGGGTAAGAGTGAATCACACCCACTCAAATGGGAAACCTGGGGGTGTCTGCTTGAGCAGGCTCATTCCTTGTCCTGGGGCGGTGCCCTGGGGACACACCCTGGGTGAGGGCAGGACAGCGGGCAGGTTTGCAAAGGCCAATGCAGGTGAGTCTAGAATCTGGGCTTCTTCCCCTTCTGGCTGGGGGTTGTGAGCTCATAAGGGCGTGTTCTCAGCCAGGCGCCTCTGTCTGCTGTCATCCAACCCCATGGAGTGACCCGACCTCAGCCAGGGCACTCAGCACTCTGGCTGGGCCCTCCCGTGTCCCTGGTCCTGCGGCCTGAACACAGTGGACAGGCTGTGTGAGTCTCTGTCTCACGGTCACTCAGAGGATGACTGAACTGACCTCCCTTGCCTGAGTTGGGGAGCTCTCAGGGAGTTCTCTCACTCACTGCCCTCGGCCTTGGGACAGCAGGAGTGTGGGGAGGTTGAGCTCTGTGAAGACCCACCCCGGGGGACACCTGAAAAGGGAGTGTAGGTCAGACAAGAGATGATTTAGGGGAGAGAACCCTCCAATAAGGGGCAGATTCATTGTCAGAAGCAGTGGTGTGCCCACTCTAGGAATGGTAAGTGTGTGAGCTGGTAAGTTCTAGAACCTGGGCACAGCTGACTCGGCCACCCTTCCCATCATGCTCTGCATTCGGCGGACCTGCAGCGGTCAGTGGGGTGATCCACACTTGCAAGCCACTCTCCCTTATTTGCTGTAATCTAACTTGACATTCTGACGATCGGAGGAGCGGGAGGAATTAGATGGGAACTTGGGGCGGGGCAGAGGGCTTGCAGCTCAGGCTGGTGTCATGTGTTTGAGATTCAGTCCAGCCCTCAACTTCCCAGATACCCCTGACAGTTGTCAAAATGGAGTAAGAAGACAATTCTAATCTAATGTGTGTGTTTGTTTTTTCCTAAGAGCTTCAATGCCACCTACTTGTTTGGCCTTAAAATATAATCCACTCATGGTCACCCAGGACAAGCGAACGGCGGCCACACCCATAAACCCTGAGTGCTGTACCAACCACCAGTGCTGTGACGAATGTAGCTTGTGTGCCAACCTTGATTCTCTGCCACCATGCTTCTGTAATGTAAATGAGGGTCTCTGAGTTGGGTGGGCACAAATATCTTCATGAGCAATATTTCTTTCTTAGTAGAGTGTTTTATTATTCACGTTTTATAGTGTTTACATGATATTATGTTCTGTATAACATATTTATGTACTTTTGAACAAATGCAGTGTTGAAAATAACCCTCTCTGCCTCGGGTACTTTTGTCGTTAGAAATGCACTCAGGCTTGTGTATTGCCCACTTTGGGATGTGGGGCAACTCTGCATAGAGGAGAGCGAGCGAGTAGAAAGTAGAAACAGCCAGCACACCTCCAACTCCAGAAGGAAACTAGACATTAATCTGTAGAGCGCTTGCCGCTTCAGACCCAGCCCGCCTCCCCAAGCAGCCGTGTTTCGTTCAGGCTCCTCTCCTCCTGGGTCTCCCTTCACTCTCCTCCAGCTACCCTGTGGCAGACAGCAAGCTCCACTGTCCTGAAGAAAACTCCATAACTCTGGGAGGGGGGAGGAGGGAGAGAGAGGGAGGGAGGAAGAGGGGCAGGGAGGGAGGGGGAGGAGCAGGGAGGGAGAGAGGGAGGGAGGGAGGGAAGTAGCTGTAGTCAAAGGCCCATCCCATCCGAGGGGAGTCCGTCCTGGGCAGGGCGTCCTGGGCTGGGCTGGGCCTTCAAGGCGCCTCCCTTTTGGGCACAGTGCTCAGGCATGTATATGACTCTATTGAGCAGTCATTGGTTGAAGGCTGTGGGCTTGGACAAGACAGCTGCCTACAGCTGAGGGAACTTCCCGAAGAGCAGTGGTGATGAGCCAGGACACTCCCAGTGACTCTAGCTGAGGGAGAGCTGGTGTTATACCAGAGTGGTCACTACAGACACTTCTTAAAGGAACAGGCTTTTCAGAACGTCTCACAAAGTGAAGCCTGACTCTATGCTGTATTCAAGAGACATGCCTAACAAAGTGTTTCAGGAAAACTAAAGAAAAGGAAAAAGTCTAGGCACATGGCACAGACGGACAGCTGTCTGAGGGCTAGGGGTGGGGGGGTTGGATGAAAGAAGGTGAAGGGCTTAGACAAAAAACACACATACACAGCACGCAGACAGTCTTCAGAGCGGAGAAGCCAGAGGGAAAGGGGGCGGGGCTAGGTGCCGGTGGTAAAGGGGAGACGTTGCTAGGGGCAGAGGGCACGCAATGTGGTGGGCATACGGTGGTTTGTTGAGTTGGGCACTCGAAACCTGTATGGTTTTATGAACCACTGTCATCCCAATAAATTAAAAAAAAATTTTAATGATGGACAATGGAATACTAGCATGTGCAAATAAGATGGGAACAGACACCGCATCACACTGAACTGGGTAGAATCAGGTTTCCCATGTGGCCTCAGCCGCCCCCTCCTGGCAGGAAAGTGGAGTTACCTCCGGGCCTGGATGTCCTGGCTCTCTTCTGGGCCTCTGGCGGCCCCCAGAGTAGACTCAAAGGGGTGCCAGGTACCTGTCCTGTGGGCTGGAAGTCCAGGTTCCCTACCTGGTCTCCACCTGACATGGGGGTACAGGGGAGACCCTGGTTAGTGCCTGGAGGTGATGAAAGTCCCAGATCTCCACTCTGCCCCTTCTGATAGCACCCTGGGGAGGTGGGACAGATAAGGGACGCTGGGGCAGGCTGAAGTCTGGGCTCCTCACTCCCCCTTTGCTGGCTGGGATGGTAGCGGGGCCACGGTTTTACCTGTGGTGTTTGGAGCAGGGCAGTATTGTCTAAAAGTTTTCTGTCTTGCCCGGCTGTGCCTTTGCCAGTCCTTTGGCAACAGAGAGCAGGCTGCTTTTGGGGCTCTGTTAAGTGCATGTTGATTCATGGGGCCTGGGATGCTGGACAATGGGCACGGCCTTAAAACTTCAGTGTTCCTGAAACTCCCCTGCGTGGCTTTGTAAGGGCAGCTTCCTGGCTCCCCCCCCCCCCCCCCCTTGAACGACACCTGACCTGGAAGTTTCTTGAACCATCACTTATTCTTAAAAACTCAGTCCTTTCAGTGTCAACACTTTTCACATTAGGGATTTTATGGATTTTAATTCATAAAATGTTCAATTTTGGATGCTGGTAGGCCCTCCCCTCTTTACTTAACATGGTATGGAGTTACAGTTAACAGGCAGGTGAACTTTGAAAGTAGAAACTCTAGCCACTCATAGTTACTTGGAAAAGCTAGCTTATCCATTTGAAGCACTTGCATGAAATAAATGGCAAATGCCAACATTCTTCTTTCACATGATCAAAGATGAAACTACTTACATTTTGATTTAAAGATGCCATCATCTTCAAACTGAGCAGTAATTACTTTTCATCAGCTTTTACTATGGATAAGCAAGGAGTTTCTTCAAAATAAATGTCAGTCTCATATTTTTATTGAGACCACCATTGATGAAGGGCATGTTTGTATGAAACTGCGATGTTCCCCTTGAGAGGTTGTGTCTGTCCTCGGGACACAAGTCCGAGCAATTTCCATCTATCAGGACTTCAGGGTTCATTTTCAGGATCCGCCCAACATGGCCCTCCTCCCTGGGGGACTAGACTTTACTGGATTCTCATCTGGTACATGCTATTTCTTGACAAAGATGGGAACAATTTCTTGGCACTGAGGACTGATAGTTGAAATATTGCTGCTGAATAGTTCTGGGCAAGCAAAAAATAAACAAACAAACAAAAAATCTGTGTTCAAGTATGTTTCTTTAAAGATGACTTTGAAAGTACTGAGCCTAGTGCAGGCCCTTTTCTATTAAAAGAGAGATGAGATGAAGTGGGTGGGAATATGCTAATTTTTCTGTGTGCTTCTCAGGATATTTTTTTTTTTTAATCTTCTTCCCAGGTTCCCTATCATGCTGCCAGGATCTGGGAAAGAGATTGAGCGGGTGGTGTCTCAGAAAGTAAGCAGCCATGAGTGGTTCTTGGGATTTGGTTTCAGAATCTAATTTGCAAACTATAACCAGAGCCCACCAAAGCCGGGACCCAATTTGTTCCCTTTGAAATAAACAAAGTTTGTTTTAAGTAAATGAATGAGTAAATAATGTGTTTGATTCAACTGACCAGTCATTATTAGTTTTTTGGTTCATCTGCTTGTTTTTTAAGAGCAGGGGCTTCCTGACAAGATGTTTAATTTATTTTTCATAAGACTCTAGGCAAGATCTCACAGTATGAGAGGGACAGAAACAAAAAGAGTCACCTACTAGCATCTAAACCAGGCGTCCCCAAACTACAGCCCCGGGCCGCATGTGGCCCCCTGAGGCCATTTATCCGGCCCCTGCCGCACTTCCGGAAGGGGCACCTCTTTCATTGGTGGTCAGTGAGGGGAGCACTGTATGTGGCGGCCCTCCAGTGGTCTGAGAGACAGTGAGCTGGCCCCCTGTGTAAAAAGTTTGGGGACCCCTGATAAACATTAAGGAGTCAATTTAAAATTTTTTTCAAGTTAGCAATATGTTACAGAGAAATGACTCTGTTCTTTATAACACTTTGTACAGTTTAAGACAATGATCAAGTTCTTGATGGTGAAGAATTAGAAAATGCAATGTTTCTAGCCTGCAAAGACAGTGATTGCCTTAGAAGTTTCATAATCAGAAAAGATTTATTTAGCAACAAACCTCAGACAGAACTTGTTTTTCTACTTGTCTCCATGTGGACAACCTCTGATTTATCAAACTACTACTATATTGAAGAGAAATGAGCTTTGCTTCTAATTCCTAACAGATTCATGGGGAAAAACTGGAGCAATCACACAAAGTTCTTGCTCCGCTCAGTTCCTCTGTGGATTTCCAGTGGCCCCACCATCTGGAAAGGCTCCGCCTGCTCTTCTTCAGCCCCCGCGGGGCCTGCATCCCGCCGATTCCGCCCTGCACAACCCTGGGCACAGCGGGAGGAGAGGTCTTCCACTCGGCACACGAAGACCTTACACTGCAGGTAGACCACATTGTAGCTGTTGAGAAAGCTGAAGGCGTTGAACGTGAACCGGGCCATGTTCTTCTGGTGAGACTGAAGGTCGACATAGGTATTATCTTTGATGCACCTGATGGGAAGAAGAACCCAGACCAAAAGGATGAACTGAAAGCATAGAGCGGGCCCTGGCCAGCTGGCTCAGTGGTAGAGCATCGGCCTGGCGTATGGAAGGCGTGTGGAAGTCCCGGGGTTCTATTCCCGGCCAGGGCACAGAGGAGAAGTGTCCATCTGCTTCTGCATCCTTCCCCCTCTCCTTCCTCTCTCTCTTTCTCTCTCTCTCTCTCTCTCTCTCTCTCTCTCTTCTCCTCCCACAGCCAAGGCTCCATGGGAGCAAAGTTGACCCGGGTGCTGAGGATGGCTCCATGGCCTCTGCCTCAGGCGCTAGAATGGCTCCTGCCGCAATGGAACAACACCCCAGATAGCTGAGCATTGCTCCCTGGTGGGCATGCTGGGTGGATCCTGGGTGGGTACATGCCTCCCAGTTTGTCTGACTGCCTCTCTACTTCTAACTTTTGAAAAATACAAAAAAAAAAAAAGAAAGAAAGAAAAAAGAAAAAAGAAAAAAAAACCATAGTGTGAATTTGCTCTGACCCAAATAATCAGGCTTGGATGTGATTTTAAATGGAGTTCTTCCCACTACCACTGTTTCTTTGTTTTATATATAAAAAAAATTTTTTTATAACACTGGTAAGAAGGGAAACCCACTATTCCTGGCTAGGAATAGAATAAAACTATAAAATAAACTAAATAAGATAATAAAACTAAAACAAGGGAATTAAATTCTAGCTAGAACAGTTGCCTTCAAAAGGCCTACTCTGTTTTGTCAAAAGGGGAGATCCAAAGGTGGGGCTGGATTGGTCGAAGGTAAACTTAAATTATTTTAAAATGCATTTTATAAACCCCAGTGCAACCATTGAAAAATTTAAGAAGAAAAAAACTAAATGATACATCAAGAGAAGAGATAAAATAATAGAAGATGCTTATTTAAAACCAGAGAAGGCAGCAACAGGAGATGGGGTGGGGGTGGGGGAAACACAATGAATATAGAATAGCAATCAAGATGGTACATTTTAATCCAACTATATCAATAATCACTTGAAATGTGAGCAGTTTAAATATACAGATTAAAGGACAGAGACTGCCAGAGTAGATTAAAAAAAAATCAAGAAACCTAACTATGTATTATCTATAAGAAACCCATTTGAACTGTAAGATGTAGATAAACGAAAAGGAAAAGGATAGAGATTTACTATGCTAATACTAATCAGAGGAAAGCTGGAGTAGCTGGATTAATTTCAAAAACAAAACAGACTTCAGAGCCAGGATAATCAGGAGGGATGCATTATTATGACCTAACAATAAAGTGGCCACTCCTCCGAGAAAACATAACACACAAGACGGTGTCAAACTATGTGAGGGAAAAACTGATAGAAAGTGCAAAGAAATACTGATAAACCCACTACAATGGTTGGAGACTTCAACACTCCTTGATCAGTAATTGAGAGATGCAACAGGCAGGAAATACACAGATGACCTAAGTAGCACTATGGATCAGCTAGACCTAATTGACATTTCTGGAACACTCCATCCAACAACAGCGGAAAAGACATTCTTCTCAGGCCCTCAGGGAACATTCACCGAGCGAGATCACATTCTGGACCATGAAACCTACCCTGACAAACTTAAAAGAACAGAAATCACACAAAATATACCTTCAGACACCCTGGAATTACACTACAAATCAGTGACAGAACATTCCTGACTATTTGGAAATCAACACACTTCTGAGTAACCCATAGGTCAAAGAACAAGGTCTCAAAAGAAATTTTTTTTAAAAAATTTCAAACTACGTGAAAATAAATATACAATTTACCAAAATTTGTAGGAAGTGGCTAAAGAGATGCTTAGAGAGAAACTTAGAACATTAAATGCATGTATTGGAAAAGAAGGAAGATCGAAAATCAATCATCTAAATAAGCTTCTACTTTAGGAAACTAGAGAAAATTAAACCTAGAGCAAGCAGAAGAAAAAAAGTGTCAGTTGTCAAATTCTGGCACCAAATTGTGGCTCTGTTCTTGATATACAGTGTGTCTGTAAAGTCATGGTGCACTTTTGACCCGGCCACAGGAAAGCAACAAAAGATGATAGAAATGTGAAATCTGCACCAAATAAAAGGAAAACCCTCCCAGTTTCTGTGGGATGCTGTGGCAGCATGTGCGCATGTGCAGATGATGATGTAACATCATGTATACAGCAGAGCAGCCCACGGCCATGCCAGTCCAGATGTGGACGGTACAGAGGAAAGTTCAGTGTGTTCTGTGGCTCACTAAATTCAAATCCATGACCAAAGTGCAATGTGAATATCGGCGCGTTTATAACGAAGCGCCACCACATAGGGATAACATTACTGGGTGGGATAAGCAGTTGAAGGAAACCAGCAGTTTGGTGGAGAAACCCCATTCTGGTAGGCCATCAGTCAGTGACGAGTCTGTAGAGGCTATACGGGATAGCTACCTAAGGAGCCCTAAAAAATCTGTGCGTGAGCCCACATCGAACTGCACTGAATAGGTATGAAACTGGGAGAGTTTTCCTTTTATTTGGTGCAGATTTCACATTTCTATCGTCTTTTGTTGCTTTCCTGTGACCGGTCAAAAGTGCACCATGACTTTACGGACACACTGTACTTGTAAGGAGGGTTAAAGGGAGCACTTGCTGGCTCCGTGCACTGCCCGCAGCGCGGCTCACACCGCTGTGTGAGAGGCGAGCTTTGGGAAACAGGCACTACTAGGCCTCTCAGGCCTTAGGCCTCTGCGGCTCTCACCACCCTACAGCTGCCATCGCTCAGGACTTTTGTGGCTTCTGCACTGATAGCCAGTTGCCTGCCATAAGCGTCTCACACTGTTAGGGGAGGAGGCAGCTGTAAAGGCCATCGCCTTGCCAGAGTTCTAACTCAACAAGTCCTTTGTGTAACTGAAGGAGCCAGAACAACTCTCCCCACTGTAAGAGCTTACCTGTAGACAACTCACCAGCCCATGGAGGGAGCCCCAGCACCCCGAGGAATGGGAAGTGTTAGAAAGTCATAAAACTTAAAACAGGATGGGACAGCAGAGTCCCAGGCAGTAGGGCTCTGCCCAGGGCTCTTTGGAAAGTCAAGGGAAGTATCCATACTTCCTTCCTATAACTGCTCATCCCCATCTGGGATCAGAGGTATGGTGAGGGCCTCAACTCTGCCCCTGGGCCATGGTGAGGACTCTCTCCCACAATCTTATGATTGGTCATTTATTTATTTATTTTTAGGGCGGGGAGAGAGAGAAAAAAAAGAGAGAGAAGGGGGCAGGAGCAGGAAGCATCAACTCCCATATGTGCCTTGACCAGGCAAACTCAGGGTTTTGAACCCGCGACCTCAGTGTTCTAGGTCAACGCTTTATCTACTGTGCCACCACAGGTCAGGCCACAATCTTATGATTTAGGACAACCAGTTGAGAAGCCAAAGGTTCCCCCGAAGGACTGCCACGTGAATAAAGTAGCCCACCCCAGCGGGCCTTCTATTTTCCTCACCCGTGCCGGATCAGGTCGTACTTGACAGTTGTAAAATCCTGGGGGTCGGGAGAAGCCACGCAGGTGTCCACGAAGAGCCTCAGGTTGAGGTCGGGGCTCTGGAGTGTGGCCTGGAGGAAGACCTCTTTCCTCTGGCTGGCGTGGTACGGCCTCGTGCTGCCCACATGCGGGGACACGGGCGACTCAAGGAACGAGAGGGACACGTGGTAGCCGGCACTCCGGCCCGGGACGTCAGCCCCAGGAACAGTGTCGACTGCTGGCGGGCCACCCACCGTGCAGGTGAACGTCAGCTGAGGCACCCTGTGCCGCACGACCACCCGGCCGGGGTGGCCCCGTAGCCGGCCTCTGATGGAGTTGGAGTAGCTGAGGGAGCCGCTGCTTCCCTGGGAGGGCGGGAGGGCGGGGGAGAGTCGGGACCAGGGCTCCGGGCGCCCTGGCAGCACCTGCCTTCGTGAGCAGAGGCCTCGGCTGCTGGGGGCCACCTTGCTGACCAGCTGCAGGTCAGGAAGCTTTGGGCCTGACCTCTGTGTTACCCAGTGCCCTGAGGGGGTGACCTTGCTCCCTGGAGGTCAGGGAGCACACAGGGAGCCCCCAATGGGGGAGCCTGGACTCCCTCCCTCCTGTGAGGGATCCCAGGGTGGGGGGGGCAGTCCATGGTGGCTGCTGGCTCCTCCCACCCCCACCCGTTCCGTTCCCTCCAGCCCTGGTGCTCCTGAACATGGTGTGGGGGGTCCAATCTGGCTGCTGGCTCCCCCCACTCATTCCGTTCCCTCGGGCCCTGGTGCTCCTGCACACACACACCACCCCCACTGGAGTCCTCACTGTCTCTGGCTCCTCCCTGCTCGGCCCCAGACCGGGCCTGGACCCTCTCCAGCCGAAAGCCTGGGCCAGCCCTGCTGACCTTTGCTGCCAGCATCACCCCGTCCAATCCATCATGACTCTAAGGGGGAGAGTGGACATCTGCAGGCCGAGGAGCCTCCGGCAGCCTCCTTCCCACAGCCCTGAGTGTTGTCCAGAGACTCGGCCTTCTCAAGGACAGGCGTCCAAGGAGTCCTCAGTCTGTGTGACTCAGACCCTGTGGCTTTCTGCCTCTGAGGACTGCTGAGACCGCTGTCTTTCACTAGTTGGCCTTTTTAGATGTTTTCTTTCCTTCTCATCCCGCCCTTCCCCAGCCTCCGTTATGCAACGTTAGTACAATACACTGTGCATGTTCTATATGTATATCTGTGTTTTACCCATAACGAAAGGCTTTCTCCTTTTTTCCTTGGCCCAAAGAACCAATATCTCTCCTCCCCACTGAGGGTGGCATCACCCTCATTGACAATGCACAGTTTAGAAGAAAAGCTAAACTTCATGACCACATGGCCCTGATCCATTCCAACCTGACCTTGGGCATCCCAGAGTTCCTGTGCCTTGAGCCTCTTCCTGGGGCCCTCCATGCTCGCTGTGGCCCCAGGGCCTCTGCACCTGCTGCCAGGAACAGTCTTGTTCATCCTCACCTGGCTCCATCTCCTCCATTAGGCCTGGCTCCTTGGCCACTAACCCTGTTCAAAGTGACCTCCCTTCCACCCCAAATCATTTTCTGTTCCCTTCCTTGTTTTACTGTCTTCTTAACCCTTTCACTACAAAGGACTCTCATGTGTGCATCTGTTCAATGTCTGTCTCCCTTGTCTTGAATGTGTAAGAGCCATGAAACAGGCCCCTGTCGGTCTCGTTGGCTGCTGTGTTCCAGCACCTGGAAGGCTGCTAATTCACTGACTCTGAAATCAGACACAGGAGCTTGTCATGGTGTCTCCCCTGGGGATGGCCTGGAACCCGTGTCACCCAAGCGTTTCCTGGCCTCCTGTGCCCTCTGGTCCCAGCGCTGTGGCCAGCACCCGAGGCCTACTAGGAAAGCTGGGTCAGCCAGGGCCAGAGAGGACATCTGGAGGGCCTCCCTGATGGCCCCAAGCTCCCGGGGCTGCCCTCCGCCCTGACGCAGGGCCTTCGAGCATGGCTCCTGGGGCAGAGACTTCCAAGGCGGAAGCTCGAATTTCCAGAGCATGGTCTGCCCAACCAAAGAGACAAAATGTGGTTATTTGGCATCATGCAGATCATTTGAATGAATTCAACCTCCAATAATGTCGTGTTTTCTGGTGTGTGTGTGTGTGTGTGTGTGTGTGTGTAAACATGGGTGCAAAAGAATGGAGGAGTAGCATGGGGACCTTGCTTTGGAATGTGTAATGCTGTTAAATGTACTGAGAAAAATGGCTGTGATTATACAGACTCCCTATACCTTTGGTATCTTGTTTCCTTAACTTCAGTGACACTGTTTTGTGAAAAAAGCAGGGAGGTAAGGAAAAGGAACTGAACATATGCATTTCATTATACTTTCTCGATTGGGAAATACAGCTAGCTACCTGGTTAGAAACATGGCAGTCAGACAGACAGATCCTCCACCCTCCCCCAGGTCTGGCAGCATAGCTTACACATGGTAGGTGTGCATAATATTGAATAAAGAAACACATTGTAAAAAATGTTTTGGCTTTGGAGCTAAGGGAATAGCTCCCAGCCATCCATTCATCTACCCATCTATCCGTCCATCCATTCATCCACCTATCTATCCGTCCATCCATTCATCTACCCATCTATCCGTCCATCCATTCATCCACCTATCTATCCGTCCATCCATTCATCCACCTATCTATCCGTCCATCCATTCATCCACCTATCTATCCGTCCATCCATTCATCTACCCATCTATCCGTCCATCCATTCATCCACCTATCTATCCGTCCATCCATTCATCCACCTATCTATCCGTCCATCCATTCATCCACCTATCTATCCGTCCATCCATTCATCCACCCATCTATCCGTCCATCCATTCATCCACCCATCTATCCGTCCATCCATTCATCCACCCATCTATCCGTCCATCCATTCATCCACCTATCTATCCGTCCATCCATTCATCCACCTATCTATCCGTCCATCCATTCATCCACCTATCTATCCGTCCATCCATTCATCCACCTGTCTATCCGTCCATCCATTCATCCACCTGTCTATCCGTCCATCCATTCATCCACCTATCTATCCGTCCATCCATTCATCTACCCATCTATCCGTCCATCCATTCATCTACCTGTCTATCCGTCCATCCATTCATCCACCTATCTATCCGTCCATCCATTCATCCACCTATCTATCTGTCCATCCATTCATCCATCTATCTATCAGTCCATCAGCACTTATCACTTGTTACCGTGCATTCCAAATTTAGTAATTATCTCAAATTCCCAGATGGAAGGAAAGTTTCTGACAAATTAGGGAGCCATTCCAGGTTTCAGCAGACTCAGAAAGGAAGTCATGGCTTGTGCCTTTCCTCTGTTCCTTGGCCTCCATCCCCAGAAGGGTACCACCACCTTGTCAGTTTCTCACCTGTTGGACGGTGCCACAGTGGCCATAGGGAATGTTGAAGATCAGGTAGCGCCCCATGACCCTGGGGCGACATAGCTCATCATTTAAGTGCACATCCCAGGAGGAATAGCCCAGCCTCCGGAGATAGCCTCTGTCGATGGTGACTTGGAAGAGGTGAGGCAGGCAGGAGAGCCAGGCTGCAGAGGACGGAGGAGGGGAGAAACTCACACCCAGACCCTGACTTGCCAGGCATGGGGGGTGGGTATTTGTTTCCTTTATAAAAGTGCCGACCGTGCCCTGGATTGGCTCAGCTCTCATCATCCCCCCCACACTTTTGACTTGACTTTCATTGACTTTATTTATAGCCCCCTTTTCCCAAAGTCATACCACATCCATGGGGAACCCCACCCACAGCATGCATCCCAGGGCCTGGGAGTCAGAGATCCTTCTAAGGAGGCAAAGGATAGCTCAGTTCACAAGGTGAAAACACTTGAGCCTGAACATGCATCCACCTGGTTAGAAAAGGAGAGTGGAAGCAAAGGGAGAGGGCAGAGGTACAAAGGGGAGAGGGCAGAGGCACAAAGGGGGAGGGGGCAGAGGCACAAAGGGGAGGGCAGAGGCACAAAGGGGGAGGGGGCAGAGGCACAAAGGGGAGAGGGCAGAGGCACAAAGGGGAGAGGGCAGAGGCACAAAGGGGAGGGCAGAGGCACAAAGGGGAGGGCAGAGGCACAAAGGGGAGAGGGCAGAGGCACAAAGGGGAGAGGGCAGAGGCACAAAGGGGAGGGCAGAGGCACAAAGGAGAGGGGGCAGAGGCACAAAGGGGAGGGCAGAGGCACAAAGGGGAGGGGGCAGAGGCACAAAGGGGAGGGCAGAGGCACAAAGGGGAGGGAGCAGAGGCACAAAGGGGAGAGGGCAGAGGCACAAAGGGGGAGGGGGCAGAGGCACAAAGGGGGAGGGGGCAGAGGCACAAAGGGGAGAGGGCAGAGGCACAAAGGGGAGGGCAGAGGCACAAAGGGGAGAAGGCAGAGGCACAAAGGGGAGAGGGCAGAGGCACAAAGGGGAGGGGGCAGAGGCACAAAGGGGAGGGGGCAGAGGCACAAAGGGGGAGGGCAGAGGCACAAAGGGGAGAGGGCAGAGGCACAAAGGGGGAGGGCAGAGGCACAAAGGGGGAGGGCAGAGGCACAAAGGGGGAGGGCAGAAGTACAACGGGGGAGGGCAGAGGTGCAAAGAGGCTTCTTCCCCAACCTCCTAAGGCCCAGTGAGTCGATGGAGATACAGAGGTCTCAGTGGAGACACAGAAGCTGGTCCCCCTCACAGCCAGCTCTCTCTTCCCCAGAGCACTGTTCCTGTAGCTCCCCCTTCCCGCAGCCTCAGACCCTAGGAGAGCAGGAGACTTTACCATTGTCCTTGCGCATAGCAGAGTCGGCTCCGCCTGGGGAGGGAGAGCAATAAGAGGCAAATATCAACCATGCAGAATCGCTGGGCTGCACGTGCAGCCAGCCACAGACTCGAAGCGCAGGGCAGCAGCCTGCCCCCTCCACCCCTTGTTCAGCGATTAACTCCGAAGTGCAGTGGCATGAATGCTCCAGGGCGATCAGAGAAAGGAGAACCCAGGGCCTCCTGATGGAGCCGGAGGGAGAGATTCCGATATGTGTGCATAGTACACACAGGGCTTTGCGGCTTATAAACCCTGTCACGTGTATGAACTCTGGCTGGTGTCCCTTCTCAGGCACATGGCACACTTGGAAACTCAGCCTGGGAACTATGAAGTTTGTGGCTATCAAAGGCCTCCCCAGCCCAGAAGCAAGGCAGGACAGTCACCGAGGGCCAGGGGCCAGGGCCCCGCCAGGGGGTGTGGCCCACCAGACTCACTCGACCTCTCTAGACCCAGCCCACTGGTCATTTGGTTGCTGTACCTGATGTTAGGGAAACCCCGTGGTGTCTAATCCAAGAATGGAAATGAATTGTCATTTACAGTGGGCCCACTGACAGCAGGGGGAACAGCTGGTGTCGTGAACAAACACAGTAGAAGTGAGGATCTGGAAGATACAGACCCCACAACCCCAGGCAGACTGATGGACATGGCTCCTGCCGGACCGATGGGTGTTTGTCTCAGGGGCACTCTGACTACTTTTCTGTTTGGGCCCTGTTTCTATAAAACAAGAGCAACCCCCACATCGAGGTAAAGCAATGGCGATGATTGTCTTTACCTTGTTTACCTATAAAACCTAAGAATGGAGCTCAGACTTGCTCACCAAATCTTTGAATCCTGCTACACCCTGAGGTTCACGCGGCAAACCCCAGGACAAATCTAAGGAAGTACTAGTCCACCCAGCAGGGGCAGCCTGCAGAGGTCAGCATGACCAGGCCGATATGGGGGGGGGGGAACTATGTCAGGAAAGATCTGGGATGGAAGGGGCCCAAGGGGAACTCAGGACATGGTAGGGTTCTGACTTCTGAGGGCCAGGTCCAGGTGAGAAAGGCATCCACCCAGGTGTCCCCGGTGACCCCGAGACTGAAAAAGAGACTTGGATGAACTGTCGCCAGACCCAGAACAGCAAGTTCTATGTCCTATTGCTTTATTACATCGCTGCTTCTTCCTCTGGCCTCCTGATATTTTAGCTATATTTCGGAACATTGCTCTGCATTGCCATTGCACAAAACTGAGTAATAAACTCCCAAGGCTGTAGGATTAGAACATTTACCAGAATGGCTGTGTAACAAATATGCTCTTTGTTATCCTAGAACCTGGCACCTTGGCCAACCTGACACTCCTTGGGTGGGGGTGGGGGGAGCGTTGATCTTAGGAAGGCTTGAGCAGAGGGGACAGAGCCTCAGGTTGGGTGTGGGGGGGAAGTGTTGATCTTAGGAAGGCTTGAGCAGAGGGGACAGAGCCTCAGGAAGACCGCAGGGCTGGGTGGGTGGGCCGGGGCCTCGGTACCTGCGCAGACCACGCCCGCGTCCTCCCAGTGCTGGCAGTCGTGTCGGGCCCAGCCCGAGTGGGCGCAGCGGTCCAGCGCGTCCTCAGTGCCTGCACAGCGCACGTCGTCCAGCAGGATGGGCCCCCAGCCTGGGCCAAAGTGGCCGCGCCCCAGGGCACTGAGCGCACTGCCACAGCCCAGAAGGCGGCACACGACACGGGCGTTCCTGATGTTCCAGTGGTCGTCGCACACCGTGCCCCACACGCCCTGGTGCCAGACCTCAACCCGGCCCTTGCAGCGGCTGCGCCCTCCGGCCAGGCGCAGGGGCGGGTCTGTGGGAGGCAAGAGAGTGAGTCAGGTGGGAAGGACCCACTGCAGGTGCCAACGCGTCTCTCGGGGCCCCTTGTCATATACAGTAGAAAAACAAGGCTGGGATGAATTCCGTGTCTGGTCGTGTTGTTTCTCCTCTCCCCCCACCCACTCTCATTTTCCTTCTTCTCCTCCTCCTCCCTTTCCCCCACCTTGTTCTGTCTGTATTACTCTTTCACAAAAAAGTAAAATCTTAATTAACTGAAATCCTTAAGGAATGGCCATTATGGGCAGCCTAATTTTCCAGATACCTAAGAATTTAATCTTTAAACAAAAATACTAAATACCAAAAGAAAACAAAATAAAAAAAGGCAACCGCCCCCCCCCAAAAAACCCCCACCCAAAATCTTAGAAGACAACTATTCTAAAAAGAGGCACGGCTCTGATTTCTCAAATAAAATCTAGCCAAAGAAATTTCTTGTACTCTTGACGATAAAAGCCAACATTTTAACTGTAAAAGCTCTAACATGGCTACAACTTTCCAGTTATGAGGTAAATAAGTTCTAGAGATGTAATGTACCACCTGGTGACTATAGTTTATTGTGTAAACCTTTATAAGTGGTAGTGTATATTTGAAAGTTGCTAAGAGAATAGATCTTAAAAGTTCTCATGAAAAAAATAAATTGTAACCATGTCTGGTGATGGATGCTAACGAGGTTACTGTGGCGGTTATTTTGCAACATATGTAAATATTGAATCATTATGTTGTACACCGGAAACTAATATAATGTTATGTTTTAAAAACCTATGTTATTTAACATGGCTATGCAGATAAACAATAACACATGTTTACAGAAAGATTTGTCCAGGGAAGAATTCTCAACAGTAATAGAAACAGAAACAATCCAACTGCCTAGCCACAGGAGAATGAATAAGTTGTGGTACATCCACACAATGGAATATTATTAGTAAGCCATAACAGGAACAAGCTGCCGATTACGCAACCACATGGACAAATCTCAACAACAACTTGTTAAGCAAAAGAAGTCAGGCAGGAAAGAGCACATATCATTTGATGCCATTTATATGAGAGTCTAGAAAAACCAATTTGAAATACAGGGCCAGAACGCAGGTCAGGGCTGGCCTGGGGAGGTGGGAGGGAACTCTCCGGGGTGATGAAAACGCTCGTATCTTGATTGTGGGGTGGGTACACAGCTGTATACATTAGACAAAACTCACGGGTGTCTGCAATTTATTGCATATCATTATACTTCAGAAAAGGTGATTTTAAAAAGTAAAAGTAATGAAAAAAATAAGAAACCTATGTATGTGTTGACACCACACCCACAGACACATGTCTTCACATAAGTTGGTTACAAGTGACTGTTTTTCCAATTTCCTGCTATGCTTGGTGCATAAAAAATGCTTAGCGGGTGTTGATAAACACCATGGGGTTCAGCTTCTCTGACTGCAATATCCTGGTCTCAGATGGTTGCTTTCTCCTCATCTAATTTGTTGAGGTGATATTGGAAGCAAGGTAACCATGTTTGAGCCATGAACAAAGGCAGCTATCTTCTGAGTGAGACCTTGGCAGTGAATTTGGGCCTTCTAACCCACAAAGGTGTCTGTGTGTGCTCACAAAAGCTTTCCGTAAAGAGGAGGACATTTGAATGAATAATAAATATGATCTTGACAGTATTAATAATGAAATGATCATTTAATACTTAGAAACAAACAAAATTTACCAGGTAAAGGTTCTTCACCAGCTGAAATTGTAACTGCAAAAAAAAAAAAGCTAAAAAATGCATATTCTCAAAGTTACATATCGATATTCAAAGCTAAAAAAAAGAATTGGGTGTTTTTTTTCTAAGTTTGGGCATGAATACTTTTAAGTTTCTACTTTGGTTTGGGTGCAGAAATACTGTCAAGTTTTCTTTTCTTGGCTTTGAAATGTAACAAGTGGTATTGTGTCCTGTTTATTCTCCAAAAACAAAACATGTTGTTAAATGGTCAGAGAACAAACTGTATAAATATGCTGAGTTTTTCAAAGGGTGAAAGCATTTGCTTCTATAGAAAAAAAATTTATAGTGTCTGCAAATTAAGTAAAGAAAATAAACTCCGATTCCTCAAAAAATTTTAGCAAGAAAGATCATATCTGCAAGATGTAATTCCACGTGAAAATACACAGAGGGAAATGAGGTAGAAAAAATAACAATGGGTTTTATGACAGAGTATGGCTGTGTAAATACTGGAAAACTAAGGGTTAACCCAGTAACAGGCATATTACCAGGTAAGGGTGTTGCTTCTGTTGAAATTGGATTCATGGTGCCAAAAAAACCCCAAAAAACTTTTTTCAGTGACAGAAAGCTTTACCTTTGGCTTCATTGAAATTTTACACTGTAGACTACAAGTCTATAAAAACGCATATGTTCTGTATGCTTATGTAATAGAATCCACCCTGAGTGTCTATCTGTGGATTTACACATTCAGGGGTGAAATGGTGCACGACAAGTTCATATTTTGCAAGGCAGGTGAACAACAATTCTCCTTTTGAGCATCTACAACGTTTCTTATAATTCATATTTCTAATCCTTACAGCAATGATGCCAGGATAATCACTATTTTATTGATGAGGAACTGGAGACCTGAGGGCTCATATCACACGCCCGGGTCACCTACAGTTCAAGCCTGTGAGGCCCCAGAGCACAGACTCTTTCTAAATAAGGTGTGGGAGCTGCATTCTGTCTGGGCTCGGTGAGGTGGATAAGGGATGAGCGGGAAGGGAGGTAATGGCTTGACAGCCACCACGCCTGTCCTTACACTCCCAGAGACACTGGCTGCAGAAACAGGAGTGGTTTGGCGGTCATGCTCTCATAAAGGGGGTAGAGCATGTGAGTGCTAACCCGTCTGTGTGAATGGATACCATCAACCAGGTCTACAAAGACCATCTCAAGAGCCAGTGAAAACTACCAGTGAAGGAAACCTCTGCCCCAAGTGGAATCGTGATGGTGGCACGGAAGGAAAGAAGGGAGGAAGTGGAGGATGAAGGGAGTGAGGAAGGAAAATAAGAAGGGAGGGAGGGAGGAACATAAGGACGAAAGAAGGAAGCCAGTACTTAAATGTAATTAAAAAGAAAATCCTAAACTTTGTTTTCAGTGAGTTTTATCCCATGTGTCTTTAGAGTAACTGGAACTTGAAAAGAAAGAAAATAAGTAAATGGAGGAGAGCAGCAGCCTTATTATGAAGAGATCGGTATCCCAGGGGTTTGGGGGAGCACACAGACAGTGGATCTCAGGGGTTTGTGGGAGCACACAGACAGAGGATCTCAGGGGTTTGTGGGAGCACACTGACAGAGGATCTCAGGGGTTTGGGGGAGCACACAGACAGTGGATCTCAGGGGTTTGTGGGAGCACACAGACAGAGGATCTCAGGGGTTTGTGGGAGCACACAGACAGAGGATCTCAGGGGTTTGGGGGAGCACACAGACGGAGGATCTCAGGGGTTTGTGGGAGCACACTGACAGAGGATCTCAGGGGTTTGTGGGAGCACACAGACAGAGGATCTCAGGGGTTTGTGGGAGCACACAGACAGAGGATCTCAGGGGTTTGTGGGAGCACACAGACAGTGGATCTCAGGGGTTTGGGGGAGCACACAGACAGTGGATCTCAGGGGTTTGGGGGAGCACACAGATGGAGGATCTCAGGGGTTTGGGGGAGCACACAGATGGAGGATCTCAGGGGTTTGTGGGAGCACACAGACAGTGGATCTCAGGGGTTTGGGGGAGCACACAGACAGTGGATCTCAGGGGTTTGTGGGAGCACACAGACGGAGGATCTCAGGGGTTTGGGGGAGCACAGAGATGGAGGATCTCAGGGATTTGGGGGAGCACACAGACAGTGGATCTCAGGGATTTGGGGGAGCACAGAGATGGAGGATCTCAGGGATTTGGGGGAGCACACAGACAGTGGATCTCAGGGGTTTGTGGGAGCAAACAGACAGTGGATCTCAGGGATTTGGGGGAGCACACAGACAGTGGATCTCAGGGATTTGGGGGAGCACAGAGACGGTGGATCTCAGGGATTTGGGGGAGCACACAGACAGTGGATCTCAGGGATTTGGGGGAGCACAGAATGGTGGGTCTCAGGGATTTGGGGGAGCACACAGACAGTGGATCTCAGGGATTTGGGGGAGCACAGAGACAGTGGATCTCAGGGATTTGGGGGAGCACAGAGACGGTGGATCTCAGGGATTTGGGGAAACACAGAGACAGTGGATCTCAGGGATTTGGGGGAGCACATAGACGGTGGATCTCAGGGAGAGGGAGGAACACCAGCCGGAGACATCGGCAGAGCCTGAGAGCAGAGCGGACCTTGGATGGGAGCCAGGAGACCCAGCGTCGCCTTGCTTTAGCTCTGTGGCTGCTATGGACCGAACTGTTCCCTGCAAACTCATTATGTTCAAGCCTTAACCCTTAATGTGACTGTATTTGGAGATGGGGCCTCTAAGGATGTAAATTAAGGTTAAATGAAGTCATAAAGTTGGGGCCCTGAGCTAATAGGATTGGTGTCCTTATAAGAGAGACACCAGAGCGCTTTTTTTTTTCTCTCTCTCTCTGTCTCTGTCTCTCTCTCTCTCTCTGGGTCCTGTGAACACACACAGAGAAGGTGGCAATTTCCACCCCAAGGGAGGAGCCCTCATTAGACATCAACCCTAATGTCACCTTGATCTTGGAATTCCAGTCTTCAGAACTGTGAGAAAGTAAATTTCTGTGTGGAAGCCATGCAGTCTGTGACACTGAGCTATAGCAGCCGTGGCTGGCTGAGACAGTGACCTAAGGCGAGTCTCTTCCTTCTCTGCGCCTCCCTTGCCTCTCACACAGGGTGGGCAGTTAGCATCTTAACTCCTGAACGGGCCTCACTTGGCAGCCTGTGAGAAGTGCGGAACACAGGTCCACCTGGAGCCACTGAATCAGAACCTGCATTTGAACAAGTTCTCTGGGCCGTTTGCTTGCACGTTAACATTTGCGACTTGCTGGGGAAGGTCATCTTTAAGGAGGAGTCCAGGGTTAACGTCCGACGCTATTTTATCCTATTTATCCTGTCCTCACGTTTCACTCTATTCAGAATTGTAAGCAGGGACAGGCGAGTGGCCTGGGACCCGCGGACCTCTCCTCTCCTCTCCTCTCCTCTCCTCCGCCGTCTCCCGGGAAACAGGAAGTGCCTACTTTGCTCTGTAAACTTGTGAGGCTGGGACTTCCCAGAAAGTCACTCCCCGGGGACCCCGGGGCTTCAACAGAGAGCGTACCTGGTAGAGAAGGCCCTTCGCCTGAAGTGGGAGTGGAATCTGCACACAAAGAACCAAACTCAAATACCAGGGAGAAGAAAGGATTTTTAAAACAACAGTGTGGTAGAAAACGGAAGGGCCAACCAAAGCGGCCACATGCCAGTTCTCCCTGTGTGTGTTTGGATGTGCTGGACGGGTCAAGCACCACCTGCCAAGCAGGCGGAGGTGTGGACCCTCAGCCCTCCCCCCACCTGGGATGCGTCTGATGAAGACCAGTGCCACCCAGTGCAGGGACCAGTCCTGAGTCTCTGAATAAGTGAAGAGAAGGTGAAGCTTAATTTCTGTGAAAAAAATGTCAGGACATCATCTTACAGTGGGACTTAACATTAGAGATGAGATATTCGGTACATGTGTCCATTTGTTAGACAGAAAGAGGGGAGCCGACCCTATTTAAGAAATGGGACAGCAGAAAACATTACCAGAGGCGGTGTCCACTTCTGCAAAGGTGGAGGGTACACCTGTGGATGAACAAAGAGGACAGGGCACTTCTAAATGAGAGAAAGGACACTTCCAGGTGTCTTTCCACTGAGGTTGACTCTGTGGCCCAAGAGGTCATTAAGTGGGCTCACTGTCTAGGAAACATGGCAAGTAAGAAGCTGGTCTCATGACTTTAAACATCACAATGAGGGAGCCTTTACCAGATGGAGAGGTCACTTCGGCTCCGGTGGAAGAGATATCTATAGAAAAACAAGAAAGAACTTAAGACCGTGGAGAGCATGCGTGCGTGTCTGTTTTTATGGTCTGTGTCGGGGGCAAAACTTCCCTGAATAACCTACTGTGATAAATGGAACTGCAGGATGAGGCACTGAATGGGACAGTGGACAGGATTTTACCTGGTGTGGCAGTCACAGCAGTTGAGGTTGAAACTGTAAACGAACAAAGATAAGACAGCAATAAGACAGCCCTCGCAGGCACATCTGTGGCTGTAAGACAGGAGCTATGAAGACGGCTGCTGTAGGTCAGTGTGACAGCCCGACTCATTTCTCTGCCTTCCAGACCAGGTCTGCAGCAGGACATCTCCAGGCCACCCCTCCACTCCTTGGGGCTTCATTCCTCTTGCCCACCCTTTACTTCTCCCCTCGGAGGTCGGCATTATCTGTTCAGAGGACAACCACCATTGCTCCAAGTTACTCCTCCGTATGGGGCTAATCTAAAAAGATTCTGCAGATGGCCAACTTGCTTTCCCTGGACCTCCTCTCAGATGGGTGGGAGGCAGTGAGCCAGGAAAGGGATAGCTCTGGACTGAGGGTGAGGCAGGGGCGGCAGGCCCATGGACCCTCCAACCTGCCTTTATCAGCAATAAAGGCCGTAGTTTGTGTTGACTGTGATGCTTTATTTCTTAATTGCTTTAGCACCTAGAGTAGGGGAAGGCACCTCCTCTTTCTTGTCCTTCCCCAAATAAACCTCCAACACTGTGTTTGTAAAATCTTAAACCCGAAGTCACACCAGGAACCCCTCGGGTAGTTGCGACCGGCCTCCATTAGCATTTCCTGCCATTGTGGACCTGGCTCTGCTCTGAGGTGTCCACCTCCCCATCTGCTGTCTCACATAATACACAGCCAGCAGGGAGACCAGACAGCTGCTTGTTCGGCACGTGAGAATGTGAGATTGTACCTTCTGTTTCATGAGGCTACGGAGAAGCAATAATAGAGGACATGGGACATGGGTCTGGGACCCACGAGACCTGGTTCTAGGCTCTGCTCTTTGTGTAACCAAGCACATGACCTTGGGCTAGTCCCTTCCTTTTTTGCATCTCTCAGCTGCTGCATCGGAAGGGCTCGTCCAGGGACCAGCAGCCTCAATAGCACCTGGAAATAAAGACAGACTCTGAGGCCCGCCCCAGACTCTCAGATTTACTGAACCAGAATCTGCTTTTTAGCAAGATCTCCAAGTGCATCAAAGTTTGAGAAGCACCAAGCACCCCGATGGAGATGCCTCCAGGCCCAGGAATGATTGGCAGGGGCCAGGAGAGAACTGACAGGACAGCCCTGGGTAAAGGGGGCCGTCCCCGCGGAGCCTCAGAGAGCTGGTGCTCTGCCAAAGTTCGGGCTAGTCTTTCTCACCCTCTGGTTTTTCCAACAAAGCTTGAAATCTATACTTTTGTATGAAGTATCCCTTTTTAAAAACGTGCTATTAAAAAATTTTTAAACATTGCATAGGCAAAACTCTGTTATGTGGATCTAAACCAGGAGTCCCCAAACTACGGCCCCTTAAGGTCATTTATCCAGTCCCCGCCGCACTTCCGGAAGGGGCCCTTCTTTCATTGGTGATCAGTGAGAGGAGCATAGTTCCCATTGAAATACTGGTCAGTTTGTTGATTTAAATTTACTTGTTCTTTATTTTAGATATTGTATTTGTTCCCGTTTTGTTTTTTTACTTTAAAATATATTATAAGATATGTGCAGTGTGCATAGGGATTTGCTCTTAGTTTTTTTTATAGTCCGGCCCTCTAATGGTCTGGCCCCTTGTATAAAAGGTTTGGGGACCCCTGATCTAAACTCATCCATGGGTCCACACTGGCCCATCCGTTGCCTGTTTGTGACTTCTGGTCTGAACACTCTCTAACATCTCTGTTAGCTCTCAGGAAAATGTTACACCATAATGATGCTCTATGGAACTTGTCTTTGCCTAAGAGATCTGGAGACCCTTCTTTTCACAGACCCCACCACAAAGAGAAATTTGTTTATTGTCTGATTTTTTTCTTAGAGGTCAATTTCTACCAAGCCTGGGAGAAGGCTCTGAGATATTTGGAAATAATGGACTTTCAAAACTGTTTACAGTTCAGAGAAAACTTGAGCTGAGTTGAGATGGTATTTCTCCAACTCACTCAGCTATATGTTGATCAACTCAAGCCCCAGGACGAACCCCAAAGTGTCCAGAAGAGGGAAGTCATAGAAGGACACATGAGAGGGCCAGGTACATGTCAGCAGGCGGCAGCGCACACATGCCTCAGAAACGTGACCACCACGCGCCCATCACCGTGGGCCTGCCCGAGCACGTGCCACTCCATCCCAGGACAAGGCTCTTCCTTCCGTTTTCCCACTCTGGGCAGTGAGTGGACTTGCTCACTATCACCCTACCGGTCAAGGATGCAGCCAGAACATAATCCCAGATTCTCTGGCTCCAAATCCACCGATGCTGCATTTCCACTCAAAAGGTTTCGGTGGTCAGACAAGTTTGAGAAAGATTGGGTGAAGCCAAGTAATAAAAAGAAAGATCCCTTACTGCAGGACTTGTCAGAGGCTTCAATGTGCTAATAGACGGTGAATCTTCAAGAGAGGGATATGGTATTTCCCCAAGCCGTTTAGCCATGAAAATGCTTCTTTAAAATTTGCATACCACTGGATTGGCCGACTGTGAAACACACATGAGGGAGATAGATGTGCTACTCTAATATTTTCTGAAAATGCAATTAAAGGATAATGTTGCCTGAGTTGCCTAAAGTCCCGAGACTGTTAAAAAAATGAACTCACTGAATACCCTCGGTGTGAACACTGATGAGAATATGAAGGAAGCCCACTGCACTCTACACTGACATTAGGGACGTGCTATTGCACAAGGTGGGGAGGGAGCAGGCTGGACATGCGCGTCCCACACACAAAGGGTGCACAATCACTCTCTAATTCAACTTACTATTTCATTCAGCGAATATACAAGCACCTTACATTAGTTTAATAGAAGCTTGTGGTTAATTTTGTACAAGGTATAAACTCCAACCCTAACCATAGGCAAGGCAAGCTGTACATGTGTGATTTATAGAAACAAGAAGAAAGAAAATGAAGTTACCTGGTAAGGTGGTCACTCCTGGGGCTGATGCTGCAACTGTCAAATAAAACAGAAACCAAAATAAGATAAAATCCAAACAAAAGTCTCACCCGCAAATAGGAAATTTAAAAGACACTTCTTTTATTAAAAAAAAAAAAGTATACCTTAGAGATATTAAAGTTACATAAGTACGAGTTCTGAAGGTGAAAATTAAAAATCAGAAAGGTTTCTTAATGAGGCCGAAAGAGAGACAAGGAGGCGGGAGGTGAGGAAGGCTGACTGGGCCAGAGAGCAGCCTCATCTCCCTGCAGTCTCGGGAGGGGCCAGCAGCGAGCACCTGAGCAGACGACGCCGGCGTCCTCGTGGTGGCCGCAGTTGTGGGTGGACAAGCCCGGGTGCCGGCACTGGCCCAGGGTGGTCTCGTGGCCCCTGCACTGCACGTCGTCCAGGAGGATGCTCCCCACACCCTCCCCAAAGCGGCCGTTCCCGGGGGCGCTGACGCCCTCTCCGCAGTCCAGCTGCCGGCACACCACGTGGGCGGCGTTGATGCCCCAGAGGTCGTCACACACTGTCCCCCACGTGCCGTTGTGGTAGACTTCGACGCGTCCTTCACAGCGGCTCCTTCCATCCATCAACCTGATGGTGGGCAAGTCTGGGAGAGAGACCCAGGGGTTAGTGTGGGACTGTGACCAGCAATTCCGGCAAGTTATCTCTCGTGGGACTTTTCTCACACTCTGAGACTAAACCCTGCATTTCAGCTCTGCAGAATAGCTTGCTTCCTTTTTCTAGGAGGAAGTCAAACAAGTGCTCACGAATGCCGGGACTGGCTTTTCCAGGCTATTTTTTATTTCATATATTTTGTTCCCTCGTTGCTATCTTTGGATATAGTAAAGGCAAGGAGAAGATTAAATAGCATTTTAGAAGCCAGGTCATCAAATTGCTCAGCAACCATATCAGAATATGTCAAATTTAACTTCTATTTCCTTTGGGCCAGACTTGTCTGTTGGCCCTGATTCAAAGTTAAGACGTTTGGGGAACACTGGCGACAAGACAAGCGGCTCCGTGTGCTGGTAACCCTGCGCCCACGCCAGCCCTGTGCCTTCTTGTCCTGGGAGAGGCATGCACCCAGGGGGCCCTGAGGTCGTTGCCTATAGCCTCAGGGAGTCTGCTGGAGAGAGTCAGCCCCCGGGAAGCCAGAAGAGAGACCATGAAAGGATTTACCAACTGTGGGTGCCATTTCAGCTGATTCTGAGGCCACGTCGGCAGCTGAAAGAAAACGAACGGCGTCCGTGGGAGTGGATTTCTGGGCTGCTCACAGCAGAGCGCTCACCAGGTCCACACTTGCCCCCGTGCGCGTTCAGGACGCTCTGACGAAGGGAGCCCTGTCGCAGGCAGGTCCGCAGGGCTGAAGCCTGAGCCCAAACCAGGTAGCGACTCTGAACCACACCCGTCCCTCACCTGGGCGGGACTCTGGCTTTTTGACACTAATTGAAAGCACCCCTCCGAGTCTTTCCAGGGAGGAGCCCCTCAGGAGATGTGGGGCTACGGAACAGATGAGCTTTCATGCCATTTTGATTCACAGTTTTCAACAGGAGACATCATGTCTTGTTTGAACCACCCAACATGTACTCTGCAGATTTTAAAAACTATGACATAATAAAGTGCGATAGAAATAGCCCCACCCTTGTCTTCATTTCCACCGCCTCGGAACCTCTTCGCCACCCACGAGGAGGGAGGAGGTGGCCCGGGCTGTGGGGAGAGCTGCAACGGGGCGGGGAGTCGCAGAGCTTGCTGCATATGTTATTCAGTAACAGAGGGCAATGGAAACTGGGTTTTAATATGTTCATTCAGCTCTTTGAATGATTGCATAAACTGCCCCCCAATGGCAAGAAACACCCAACCTTGGCCATCAAGTCCATAGTTCTGTCTGAGAAGTGTCTTCGTGAGGAATCTAGGGGAGTGACACGCTTAGGAAAATCACCCCTGGGAACGACAAGCCTTCCCAGAGCGGGCACAGCTCCCTGGTCCCGGGTCTGTTTTTGCTCAGAGGATCTCTTGTCTTCTTCGGGTCAGGGAAACAGGCTGTGACATGGGGCACACCTGACACTAGTGTGACCGAGGCCCTGGGTGGTCTGAGTCCGAGGGGTTCCCAGGACATGGGACTTTCAGTGCTAAAACTGGGAACGTTTTAGGCAAATTGGGACAAGGCGTTCACCTGACCCGGGAACCCACAGCTGGCTCTCAGGGTCCGCCTGCCTGGCAGTGTGGCTCTGCTGCGTGGGAGGGAGACCGGCCCAGGGAGAGTTCCGGTACCTGAGCAGACGGCCCCGGCATCCTCGTGGTGCCCACAGTTATGGACAGACAGGCCGCGGTGGTGGCAGCGCCCCAGGCTGGTCTCATTCCCTGTGCACCACACGTCGTCCAGGAGGATGGGGCCGGAGCCGCCACCAAACAGGCTGCTCCTCGGGGCCGCCAGCGCCACTCCGCAGCCCAGCTGCCGGCACACCACCTGGGCGGCGGGCAGGCCCCAGAGGTCGTCGCACACGGTCCCCCAGGTGCCGTTGTGCTGGATCTCCACGCGGCCCTCACACCTGCTGCTCCCGGCCGCCAGCCTCACCGTGGGCAGGTCTGCAGGAGCCAAGAGCCAAGTCGGCGCGAGGAGGTTCCCGTGACTCTCAGATGAGACAGTGTGTCCCATTAGAGACCCCCCACCCTGCAGCTCCCAGTTTGGTGTCCGGGCAGCAGATATCCCCGGGGAATTGCATATGCAGAGGAAACTGGATGACTGTTTTTGCATCTGCAATTTAGCACAATTGCAATGTTTTTTCTCACTGGGCAGTTGCTTTATGGGAACCCAGGCCACATGTTGGCTTTATAGAAGGCATATATACCCCAAAACCACCTTCTAATTTCATCCTCCTTTGGGGTGCCATTTTTTTTTAATGTCGTTTCTCTAAAAATTCAGAACAATTCGGCGGAAAGCCTGGGTTTCAGACTTCGCATTTCTAACCGGGGTCTCTCAAAGAATATTATGAAATTCCTAGTAAAAAATTAAGTTTACTTTCCTTGAATTTAAAAATAACAAAGTGTGGCCCTGGCCGGTTGGCTCAGTGGTAGAGCGTCGGCCTGGCGTGCAGAAGTCCCGGGTTCGATTCCCGGCCAGGGCACACAGGAGAAGCGCCCATCTGCTTCACCCCTCCCCCTCTCCTTCCTCTCTGTCTCTTTCTTCCCTTCCCGCAGCCAAGGCTCCATTGGAGCAAGGATGGCCTGGGCACTGGGGATGGCTCCTTGGCCTCTGCCCCAGGCGCTAGAGTGGCTCTGGTTGCGACAGAGCGACGCCCTGGAGGGGCAGAGCATCGCCCCCTGGTGGGCAGAGCGTCGCCCCCTGGTGGACGTGCGGGGTGGATCCCGGTCGGGAGCATGCGGGAGTCTGTCTGACTGTCTCTCCCTGTTTCCAGCTTCAGAAAAATACAAAAAAAAAAAAAAATCACAAAGTGTCTATTGGAGGATGAGGGAGACGGCCTGGGGGGGTGGATGTAGCAGACAGAGGAAGAGACGGCGTGGCTCCTGTCGGAAGGTAAGGGACTGGCCAAGTGACACGGACCCCAGGACCAGAAGCAGCCAAAGGTGATTCTCAGATTCGGAGCCCCAGAGATTGGGGCTGGTTCTTTGGGAACCACTATGATGGTCAGGGCCTTATCACAGGCTTTCCAATGAGGCTATAAGGGAGGAAGGGGTGACCTGCCTCTCTTTAAATAGGAGAATCCACCATGTTACCCAGCTTGCCTCGAATGAGCACATGTCTATTTCATGCAGTACCAGGGCCAGGAAACTAATGTTGGCTCCATTTCTGTTGGCTACCAGCGGAGGGACCCAGCCTAAGATAAACAGTCACCAAACGTAATGATGGAAAGAGTACCTAGTGGATGGAAACCACGTGGCCGCTCCCCTGGAGCTGAAGAAACTGGACACACAAAAGGGAAAACAGTTGTCTTCAGCCCATTCCGCATGAACAGTGAAACGTCATACTCTTCTCTAGTACCGTCGAAACCACAGGCATGAGCTCGCCTTTAAAAGACCCCATCTAATCTCTAATCAAATAGTTACCATTTAAAGGGTGCTGGTGGCTCCTAAGGGCATACACATTATTCTGATTAAGAATGAGGAAATAAAAGAAAAAAAATCGAGGTTGGGATTGTGCCTATGTAACCCACAGGCCTGGGGCACATGGTCAGAACCAGAGTTCAGCAGCATCCTGGATCCCAGGTAAGGCTGCAGGTGCAGGAGCAGCTCCTGCTCCCAGAGCCAGGGCCGCCAGGCCCCTCCCTCTGCTGCCTCTGGCCTGCCCCCACCTCTGTTCATGAGCCACTACTTTGGGTCAAGAGCTGGTGACTCGGGGTCCTGCTGAAATGCAGATCTTATATGTGGAAGGGACAGGCATCCACCTTTGAACACCAAGAACAGGAAGAGCAGGGCCCTGTGAGGACAGGAAGCAGCCCTGGGTCTTCCGAGAGGGTGGGAGGGGTCAGGAGCTCAGAGCATGGTCAGGGACAGTGAAGGCTGGTAAGGAGACCCTGCCCTAGACAGCTAGTCACCAGTCAGCGAACGAACTCGATGCGAACTCACAGACACCTGGAGGGTCAGCTGCTGCAGACTCTGCAGGGAGAAAGGAGACAGGACGTGGGGTCCCGCTAGAAACCAGGAGGGTGGACAGGCTCCGAGATCATTGTGTCAGTCCAAATGTGACTCGACAAGCTGGAGAAAACAACTGTTCTTAAGCACCTAGGACTGTCCCCTCGGGGCTGTTAGAGCCAGGGGTGGCATATGTCATCTGGCTAGAACTGTGAGGCAGTGATTCTGAAAGAACTTCCGCTTAGTAACTATAATACCATGACCACCACCACCACCATCACCAACAGGTTTTCTGGGTGGCCCAAGACCCTGACAGCCCTTCCCCCAGCCGCTCCCTCGGTGTGGCCTGGGCCTGTGGCGTAAGGAGGTTCCAACAGGGACACCCCCTCCCACGGACACGCTAGAGGTTTTCTGAGCCACAGTGCTCCAGAGGGAAGGCGGCTGAAGGGGCGGACAGATTACCTGCTGATGGGGGCACCTCTGTTGGCGTGGGCAAAGATGCTAAGGACAGACAGAAAAGAGAAAGAAGAAAATGATACATCTTAGGTGTCAAACACCTTTATCTCTCAATCAGCTGTGGGTGGGCTCTCTGCCTTGTGAATCACCTACGGTTTCTGAGTTTAAACTGGCTCCCCACCCCAAAGTCCTTTCTCCGGGGGAGCTCCCCCTCCTCCACCCAACGGGTGTGTCCACACAGCCAGGTGAGACAAACTCAGGAGAACCAAAGCACGGAGGCTGACGAAGTTCTAAAAAACAGATATTCTTTAAACTCAAGGAAGCATTCTTTGGGGAACAGTGCTATTTGCTCTAACCTCCTCCATGGCTGGCTCCCTTTGGAGGTTTGCGGTCA
This sequence comes from Saccopteryx bilineata, assembly GCF_036850765.1. NCBI lineage: Eukaryota > Metazoa > Chordata > Mammalia > Chiroptera > Emballonuridae > Saccopteryx > Saccopteryx bilineata. Next base: position 106,971,189 of record NC_089496.1, on the reverse strand, counting down.
TTTCTCTTTCTCCCCAGCTCTCTGCATATTGCATTTGACTCTTAAAAACTTGCCCTGGAGAAGCAGCTGGCCTCCTTTGACATGTGACAACTACTGGCCAATCACAGAGTCAGAGAGACCTTCAGAAGTGATGCTTCAGCTCCGTGACCCTTTACAGCTCTGCCAGGTGGAGGGCAGGGGGCAGGGGGCAGCACCTGGGGACGCCTAGTGTGCCCCACGGCGGGGCCATACTGCCCGGCCGCCTCTGCCCAGAGAGATCCACTGAATCTCACTGGCCTCAGGAATCAAATGCTATGTGCCTCCTCATCTTGATCCAGAGGGGGGAAACTGAGGCATAGAGTGGTTCAGACAAGATCCCACAGCTAGTCAGTGATGAAGCCAGGATGACAAATCCAGGCCACTGGGCCCCTAAACCACTCCCCTAACACCCCAAAGGACTTTGCCAAAGCAAGTTACAGCCAACTAGCTAAGGGCAAGTGAAGTTACCTGAGGCTGGGTGGCTCACAGCGGTGGGTGGTGCTGAGGAAGGCAGGGAGTCTATGGGAAACAGAAAGCAAACTGTCAGGAAAGTTCCCGCCCCTTCGTTCTCCTTGAAACCCGAGAGGTTGAGAGGTTGACTGGCTTATTTGAATCAGAAAGGTCCATGTCTGGTTATGGGGAGAAACTGCACCCAACCTGGGGATCTGAGAACTGCCGAGTTACCCTGGTTACAACCCACCAGACATCATCGCTTTCATTTTTGTTCTGCCGCCAGACACGGCGAGGTCATTTTGTGATCCCCCCTCCCTTTTTTTTGGCAAACCATGGCCAGGGCAGTGGTTGTCTAAGGCGGAGCACCCATCTTGCCAGTGGCTTTGGTTTTGTAATTCTTCCTGGATGTGTCAGTCTTGCCTCCCAGAATGTGTGCTAGTTTTCAAAGGGCAGAACCAGAGGCAGATTTAACGGCAGGCGCACTGGGCATGCGTCCTGGGCACCGACTTCTGAAGGGCCCCGCCAAACCCCAACTTGACACTTTTTCTAATGACACCAAGTTTGGTTTCATATGTGCACTTTTAACATGAATAGTACATAATATTTTTTATTTATTTAAAAATAGGGTTAACATGTATTTTTATTTTCCCTGTCTCTCTTTTTTTTTAAGGGACCCAATATTTTCTTCTGCGCCCCGGGGCCGCAACTGATCTTAATCCGCCTCTGGGCAGAACCATGTTATCTCTAGGACATATGCTGGCAACTGCAGCACCAGGACGGAGCTGAAGGGAGGGGCGTGAGCTGGGCCAGGAGCTCCAGGGCCCCGGATGAAGCTCCAGCGCCCGGGATGAAAGAACCCAGAATCCAGAGCCACTGTGCTGTGACCTTTCCATCACCTCCCCATCTACCACCCCTCACCCTGCCTGGGGCCCTGGTTCCAAAGCTCCCTGCTCTCTAAGCCCCCAGCCCTGTCTCTGGTTGTCACACTTGGCATGACACACTTGGGTGTGAAGTCACACTCAGCATGGCTTCCGCTCCCCCTTTGCTCAGAGCACCGATTCTGCCCCTTGGCTTCTGTCCTCCCCTCCCAGCACCGCACAGCATCCCCCAGCCTGCCTGCCCTCCACCCTGGGCACTGCGGCCAGGTCTGGCTGGTAGGTCCGTTTGCCTCTTCCTAGCCAGACCTAGAAGGATGTGGAAATAAGTGGGGGCTTTCCACTCCAACTACTGAGCTTATTTGCAGAAACTCAGCTGGGATCAGGGGGTTGAACGGAAGACATGGTTGGTTCCCAGAGGCCTGACTTGTCACTGGTGGGAGGTGAGAAAATTTGAATTTGAGGCGGTGCGTGTTCTATTTCAAGAGTTATATAACTGATTGCATGAAAATTTAAAAATATACATTCAGTTTATTCTAATTGAGGATATTTTCAAATATACGTGGCATGAATTGATCAGATAAGATAGTTCACTATATTTTAATTTTTAAGCATTTTCACATTGTTTTATTGCTATTGTGTTTATTTATTTATTGTGACAGAGACAGAAAGAGAGACAGAGAGAGGGACACTTAGGGACAGACAGGAAGGGAAAGCTATGAAAAGCACCAATTCTTCATTGTGACACCTTAGTTGTTCATTGACTGCTTTCTCATATGTGCTTGAGGGGGGGGGGCTACAACAGAGTGAGTGACCCCTTGCTCAAGCCAGCGACCTTGGACTTCAAGCCAGCAACCTTTAGGCTCAAGCCAACGACGTTTGGGCTCAAGCCAGCGACCATAGAGTCATGTGTATGATCCCACGCTCAAGCCGGCAACCCCGCGCTCAAGCCGGATAAGCCCATTCTCAAGCCGGCGACCTCGGGGTTTCAAACCTGGGTCCTCTGCATTCCAGTCTGATGCTCTATCCACTGCGCCACCACCTGGTCAGGCTGTTATGTTTATTTTTATGTCTTGCCTATTATGTCAGTGACCCTGGCTCTCTGTACATGGTGGTGATAGAAAGTGTCCTTGGAAATGAATTCACTGAAGTGAGAAAAGAGGAGCTCACATAAAGACAAGTCTCGAGAAAATGACAGTAAGGGTGGGAGGTGGTTAGGATGGGGCTTGTGTAGGGACACCTGAACGGCTGACACTTGGGAAGCAGAGGCCAAGGGCCAGTCCAGGACCTCCCGACAGTAGAGCGGGGAATGTCATCCCTCCACACGCTGCCTCAGAAGCAGGCTCACCTGAGCAGATGACGCCGGCATCTTCGTGGTGGCCGCAGTTGTGGGAGAGCCAGCCGCTGTGCAGACACTGCCACAGCCTGCCTTCTGTCCCTGCGCACTCCACGTCGTCCAAAGCAATGGGGCCCGGGCCCCGGGCGAAATGAGCCCTCCCAGGGGCCGCCACAGCACTGCCGCAGGCCAGCTGCCGGCACACCACCTGGGCGTCACGCAGGTCCCAGCTGTCGTCACAGACCGTCCCCCAGCTGCCATTGTAGAGCAGCTCCACGCGGCCCTCGCACCGGTGACTGCCATTGGTCAGCCTGAGCGCCACATCTGGAAACGCAGACACACGCAGTCACGGCAGTGGGCACCACCCCCTTGTCACCACCTCTGAGGATGACCCAGTGTTCCCTCTGAGCCGGCCAGCTTCCGAGGGCTCCCCTCTCAGACCGGGGCAGGGGACTACGGTGGGTTAGAGTGGCCGCCAAGGTACTTGGGGTGCGATCGCTCATGTCTGTGTGATGATTTATTTTTAAAGCTTTTCCCCCAGGTGGGATTGTCTACTCAACAGAGGCCCCGGGAAGCCCCGTGTGAAGGGGATGCATCAGGGACATGGACACTGGTTGCCCCTGCCGGTGGGCAGGAGCAGCGATGTCTGGGCAGGTGGAGAGAAACTCCACGCACGTTTTGAATGAAACAGGCTCAGAGGCAGCGTCAGCCACATTCCCTTTCTCAGCTCAGCGGGATGCGTTCCGGTATCAGAACACAGGTGGTGTTGTTCCACGACAGGGTTGGGTGTTCAGCCACTTTCTCCAGGCAGATCTTGGGGTAAACTAAGGAGCAAGAGAACCCCTCCCCACCCCTAGGATCCAGGCAGAGTCGGCGGTCCAACCTCGCCATCATTACCACACAGGACCAGGGTCTCGGATGACCGAAGGACCTACCGGTATCATTCTCATCTTGCACAAAAGACTCGTAGGTGGCATGGAAGCCAATGTTGGTGATGATCGCGTCGCTGTGGAAGACCACCGTCAAGCGATTTGAGGAGGAAGTGAATATTGGGGTTATACTGGAACAGAACCTCCCCAGAGAGAAAGACTCTCTCTGTGGGCCATCAAAGATTTCAATGAAGTCGTACGGACAACCATAGAAGTTTTCCAACCTGTGAAGTAACGATATCATTCAGTCTCCAACCGATGGGGCTCCCCCGCCCCCCTGTAGTAAGCGCCGCCCGGATGGGTTCAGGTCAGGGAAGGTTCTGGGAAAGCTGTCTGAAGCCTATGTCTCTTCACAGGGGTGGGAGCAACACCCTGCTGATGTAGGTATGTGTATCTTTTTGTTCTAAAAAATGTTTTCATTTCTGGGTGTGGCCAGTTGGCTCAGTGGTAGAGCGTTGACCCGGTATATGGAAGTCCCGGGTTCGATTCTCAGCCAGGACACACAGAAGTGCCCATCTGCTTCTCCACTCTTCCCCCTCTCCTTTCTCTCTGTCTTTCTCTTTTCCTCCTGCAGCCAAGGCTCCATTGGAGCAAAGTTGGCCTGGGCGCTGAGGATGACTCCATGGCCTCCACCTCAGGAGCTAGAATGGCTCCAGGTGCAGCGGAGCAATGCCCCAGATGGGCAGAACATCGTTCCCTGGTGGGCATGCCGGGTAGATCCCGGTTAGGGAAATGTGGGAGTCTCACTGCCTCCCTGCTTCTCTCTTTAGAAAAATACAAAATAAATAAATAAATAAATAAATAACACTGGGGAACATTTTTTTTTTCATTTTCTGTTGTATGAGGTTTTAGAACTGTTTCTATATATTTCTGCATCACTGATTCCAAATCTGAAATCCGTTATTTTTGGTGCATGCTCTAGTTTTTATGCAATTTTAATTTCTGTTTGTTACAGTTAATGGCATGCATTGGTTTTTAAGTTGGAGTTAAAGGGCAACAACTCTTGGATTGAACATAACCACAAGGCAATTAATGTTTTACAAACATCACTTTTACATAATTGTAGCTTTTTTTTTAAATGTAAAAAAATTATTATCTGATAAAAACACCCTCTTATTTTGTTTTAAGATTGAATCATGGCTTCTTTGAGTAGGCGTAAATAGTCCTGACACCTTCTGTTATATATGTGGCTCTTACACACTTCAACGTCAAAGGCGCAATATTTCATCATTTGTGACATGTGCATATATTGTCTATTTTTATTTTCAAGTTCCCCTTGGCAATCAAGACAAGAACTGGGGTTCTCATATTGTGTGTCATAATTGTGAGGAAATGCTTCGTGACTGGACAAAAGGAAAACGCAAAGGAATGCCTTTTGGTATTCCCATGGTTTGGTGTGAACCTAAGGACCACAGCAGTTACTGTTATTTCTGTCTGATCCATACAAAGGGCATCGGCAAGAAAAAACGGCATATGATCGCATATCCTAATATTCCTTCAGCAATACGACCTATCCCACACTCTGAGACACTCCTGGTTCCAGTTTTCAATGGTTTTATTTCTTCTAAGGATGAAGAAAGTGAACATGGTGATCAAGTGTATTTTGATAAGATGCATGAGGAAATGGTTGTAGAATCTGAAGGGTCTTCTTCTGATGCCAAGTAGTCATTAACCCCTCAGCAGTTTAGCCAACCCGAATTGAATGACTTAGTGAGAATGACATAAAAATTGTCCTTGACTTTCTGAAGTTTGAGGAGCATAACTGGATCATTTGTGTGGATCTTAAAATGGTAAATTTCCTGCTAGGACAACAGAGAGGTTTCACGAAGTATCCTTGCTTTCTGTGTTTGTGGGACAGCCAAGCTTGGGAGGAACACTGGACACAGAAGGAGTGGGCAATACGTGAAGCTCTGGAAGTAGGGATGCAAAATACTGTGAATGAACTTGTAGTTAATCGAGACAGGATCATTTTTCTCCCACTTCACATCAAACTTGGCTTAATAAAGCAGTTTGTTCAGGCTTTGAATAGAGAAAGTGAATGCTTTCAACATATTATTTCTGCTTTTCCTGCCTTGTCTTTCGAGAAGATAAAAGCAGGTATATTCGATGGACCTCAAATTCGAACCCTCATACGTGATGAAGAATTTGCCAGGAAGATGAATAAGGAGGAGAAAGCAGCATGGCAGTCTTTTGTGGCAGTTACAAAGAACTTCCTTGGCAACAAAAAAGCAGAAAACTATGAACTTCTGGTTCAAAGGATGCTGTTGGCTTTCCACAACATTGGATGTAACATGAGTGTTAAGATTCACTTCCTAGGCCCTGGCCATTTGGCTCAGTGGTAGAGCGTCGGCCTGGCATGCGGAAGTCCCGGGTTCGATTCCCGGCCAGGGCACACAAGAGAAGCACCCATCTGCTTCTCCACCCTCCCTTCCTCTCTGTCTCTCTTTTCTCCTCCCACAGCCAAGGCTCCATTGGAGCAAAGATGGCCCAGGTGCTGGGGATGGCTCCATGGCCTCTGCCTCAGGCTCTAGAATGGCTCTGGTTGCAACAGAGTGACGCCCCCCCTGGTAGGCATGCCGGGTGGGTCCCGGTCAGGCGCATGGGGGAATCTGTCTGACTGCCTCCCCATTTCCAGCTTCAGAAAAATACGAAAAAAAAAAAAAGATTCACTTCCTGAACAGTCACCTTGATAAGTTTCCCAAAAATCTTGGAGCTGTTAGTGATGAGCAGACTACTGCTGGAGCATCAAATGAGATTGTCCTCAACAAGTACACAAATGCAAGAGCTACAAACGCAATTTTTTTGCCTGAATAGAATTTAAATAAGTTTTGCGCAAATTTTATGATTAAAATAAGTGTTTTAATATAGTCTATTTTGAAATTGTAGACAAATTCTAATGCAATAATATCTTTTAGTGTATTAGTGTATTTACTGCATTATATAAATTATTATATTTTCACAAAGATGATGCCCAAGAAGACATTCTACTTCATTATGTTAAACTAAATGTTGAAAATTTTATAATAAGATGAAAACCTAAGAGGATCTGAAGATGGCAGCGGAGTAGGCAGATGCACGGACGCCCAGCTCTCACCACCAAACTGGAATACAAATCAACTTAGGAACAATCAGCATGAAAAACCAACTCTGGACTACAAGAACAGCTCTCAAAAACCAGGGAGCAAAGAAGAAGCCACAACAAATCTGGTAGGGAGCGCCTGAACCTCCTCTGCTTACCGGAATGGAGGGGGGGGGGTGAGGCTGAGAGCCCAGAGAGGATCTCAGAGGGAAAAGAGCAGAAACTACTGCTCACAGCCACTTGCCTGGTGACCAGGGAGCGAGGTGTGTTGAAATGACTGGCTTATCTTCCAAGTGGAAAGAAGAGAGAGAGGGACAGACAGTGAGGAGCAGAGGAATGCAGGGGATGATCTAAAAAAGCTGACTCATCCAGTACTGGAGGCAGCCATAGCTGGGGGAGGGACTGATCCTTTCACAAAACAGAACTGAATTGCTTCCGGATCACAGATCTCCAGACATCTCTCCAGCTCCGATCAACGCAACAAGACACAGCTGAAAACAAGAAGTGGGGAGGAGGGGCAGTAACTCAGGTCTCCATGGAGATCTGAGATACACCTCCCCCTACTGAAGCTGAGAAAACACCCTGCACCCAGAGAGATTAGTTGGTGGAAGAGGCTTTCAGAGTCTCAGGTCACACCCACCGCATTCCTGGATACAGTTTCAAGGAAGCCCTCTGCTAAGATCAGTAAACAAGACTATCACCTGTTAAGAAAACAAACAAAGCAAGACTTCAAAGCTGCCCAAAACCTAAAGTGGATTACAAATAATAGCTGTTGCCAACCCAAGAAGACCTAGAAATAACACAATTGAAAATTGGAGGCAGTCAACACCAAGCCTAGACTCAACCAGCTCTACAAGCAAAACACCCAAACACAGAAATGAGAAGACAAAGAAGTGCAATCCAAATGAAACCACAAGAGACACCTTCAGGAGTTGAACTGAGTGATATAGAAATAACCAAACTTCCGGATGCGGAGTTCAAAATATTATAATAATTGTAAGGATGCTTAGGGACCTTAGAACAACAATGGATGGTCATTACGAACACCTAAATCAAGAAATAGCAAGTATAAAAAAGGATATTGAAATATTAAAAAAGAATCAGAGATGACAAATACAATATCAGAAATGAAGACCACAATGGAAGGAATTAAAAACAGGATGGATAGAGCTGAGGATCGAATCAATGAGTTGGAAGATAACTTGAATGAAGGCAAGAAGAGGAAAACCTAAAATCTTGAATTGCAAAAAAATTGTAGCTTACAGAGAAAAACTAATATCAGATTTGAGATCAGCACACTCGAGTTAGGTAAGAACAAGTGTTTTTGTGGATGCAACAAAAAGGTTGTTCCCCAGTGTAAGATTTTCATTTTTAACATTTTCCTTCAGTTGTATTTTCTGAATGTCTACTACCAGTGCCAGGAATGCAAGTTAAGTAGTATTGACAGGTGTTTTGGTGCCAAGTAAATGTCAGTTCTCACGCCTGACTCCCCTCTCTCATCCTCCTCCCCTGAAGCAGCTCGCGGGAACACAGTTTCCTTCTCCTTTCACAGACAGTCGCACACACAGCAGTCACAGCAGTGTCACCGTGGTTTTTTTGTACATCATCCCATAGCAATGCACTCTACACATGTGACTGCAGTGGATGGATGTACCAGGTCTATTTAACTGATCTCCTACTGATGGGCAATTAGATCCTTTCCAATCTGTTGCTTCTGTAAGATGCCTCCACGATTATCCTCAGACTATCTATGGACACAATTCCTGGAACTAGAATTGCCAGGTTAAAAGGTCTGTGTATTCAAATTGTGATCAGTATTACTAAGTGGACCTCCAAGGCTTACTTCACCTTTGAGAATTAAATATGGAAGTTTTTTATTGGGGATGGCGAGCGTAATGGGCAGGGGGTGTGGGCAGAATACCCTCCTAAAAAGGGAAGTACTTACTCGACCACGTCCACTGTGAGTCTGACATGAGCCTGGACGTCCACTTGTATGTCCCAGGCACACACCACATTGGTGGGGTACTTTTTAGGGTACCAAGGGCTGGAGAAGGAGCCCGAAGCATTTGTGAGCAAACCACCGCAGTGGAAACTTTCATCTGCAAGAAACAGTAGAGAAACCCCATCAGGAGGGGGCACTGACCTTGGCTGGTGATTTTAGAAGGGACAAGAGGGGACAGAATGAGGACAGGGGTCAGAACTCATTCTAGGAGTGCTTTGGCCGGTAGCCACAAAGTTAGCTTTGGAGACCCCTCTGATTTCCCATGCTGTTCTTCCTCAGGTAGGAGCTTTACGTGTGTTCTGTTGGGTTACAGGGTTTTTTTTGGGAAGAAATGATAGCGACACACAGTTGAAAGGGTTTTAGGAACCCCCTGCGCAGACAGGTCTCAGCGTGTGTTTTAATTTAAAGGATGCAAAGGCGGCGCAAGACGCAAAGTTGTTTCTCAGTACGATGTGTTAAAAAACAGCTTGTAGTTGAAGATCCCTCGTATTATGTTATATACACATCCTAGTTGCAATCAAGCCCAGGATTGCTTAAAGCATCCCACTCATGCCTGCAGTACTGGGTTTGGTGTGGGATTTGTTAGAGACACCCCCAGAGCTGCAGCTTCTCACTTGTAGATGGAAGAAAGAACACTCATCCTGGCGCTGGCAGGGCTAACTAACACGAAAGCAAAGCAAAGAGAAACCGCATGAAGGGTTGAACTAAAACTGAAGTGCCTGTAGGGGGCACTGTCTGAAAATACACAGAGAAGAAATGACACCAAGAGTGAGGACTTTTATCTAGAATGCTCCCTTAAAATACGTAGAATTATCGACACTTGAAGCTGTGATTTTTCTGTGCCCCAGTGGGCAGAGATGACAAGCTCCTCAAGAACATGACTATTTATTTGCATGGCATGGGTGCAGACATGTGAAATTGGATGGGATTTGCTGAGGGCTGGCTCTGAGTGTCTATGTCCATTCTCCGCAAGATCCAGGACATGAGCCACACGCAAACATAGCCCCTCCCCAGGGCAGACGTGGACTTGGAATCCCACGGGTCCAGAAATCGCATTTCTGCTGAATCTGAATTCTCCCTCCCTCCTACCCGTCTCTCTCCCCTTTGTGGCTCCCCAGCCCCGCCATTGTGCCAACGCTAATGCACTAATGAGCTGCGTTGTTCTTGTCAATCAGCCAATAGAGACTTTAATTCGATCTCGAGGCCCAATTTCAGGATTAAAGAGTAGCCAGAATTCACAGTGACATCAGGGGACTGGCGACGGGTTGACATGTGTGAAAGGGCCATACCTGTGGGTCCTTCTAGTGGGTCGCCACCAGCACCTACACAGACAGAAGAGAGAGCGACAGATGCCTGAAGAGAGTCACATCCTTCATGAAAGAAAAGCAGGCACTTTCCCTCAGGATCAAACACATTCCCTTTTGGGCAGACGGACGTGTAGTGTAACCATGCTGGTTAAAGATTGGCAGCCCACGTCTGGCTTGCCAGTCCCATGATGGCTCATCTAGCTGCTAGAAGCACTAAAACTGAAACCATGTGCTTATTTACTTTTGGTCAGTAACGGGGCTGAGGGGGGCGGTTAGCATCAGAGTTGAGCTCGGTCTTCCGCAGGGCACCTTGGAGGCAGCGCTTCCAGAGGACAGCCTCTCATGTGATCTTGGCTAGGCCTGTGTTGCCTTGGCAATAAAACAAGCATGCACAGTCTCTGCTTTATTGGAGATCGTGAAGGTTAGACAAGAGTAGGCACCTGCCTTTCTACAGAGCCTGGCATGTGGTAAGCACTCTTTGAACGCCAGCTACTATCCCTATTCAGGAGAGAGGGGACGGTCACCAGCACCACGGCATGTCCATCCAGGAATGAGACGTCTGATGATGCAAACCCCCTATTGAATCAGCACAGTGTTCAAGGTGCGACCTTAAAAATTTTGCAGATACAACAACAATTGAAGAGAAAGAGAACTAACTCTTAAGCAAATTAACTTAGAGAGAGGGCGTGAAGCCCTGGGTTCCTTTCGCAGTCATTGCCTGCTGGAGTTGACTTCTCCCTCCCCAGAGGCTGCTGGTGGGTGAGACTCTGTGGTGTGCTGTGTCCCACGGGGCCCACCTGAGCAGATGGCATTGGCGTCCTCGTGGTGCCCGCAGTCATGGGAGAGCCACCCGCTGTGCGGGCACTGCCACACCTCGGCTTCGTCCCCTGCACACCGCACGTCATCCAGCATGATGTGGCCGGTGCCTCTGTCAAAGGAGCTCTGAGCTGGGGCTGCCAAGGCCTCACCGCAGCCCAGCTGCCGGCACACCACCCTGGCATCTTCCAGGTCCCAGCTGTCATCGCACACGGTGCCCCAGGTGCCATTGTAGAGGACCTCCACCCGGCCCTCACACCTGTGGCTGCCGTTCATCAGTCTCAGGGACATACCTAGGGGACAGAAAAACAGGTTTCTGAGCTATGGTGCTGTCCCCAGACTCTGGGACCTACTTCAGATAGAGATGGCCCAGCACTTGGGGACTATTTCCCATATGAGCTGTTGGATTCTAGATAGAGTGGCCCTATGTCCTGATTTGCCTGGAATAGTCTTGGTTTATGACTGTTCAGATCCATTAATGCCTGTTAATTATTTTAGAGTTCCTTTAAAATTCTCAAAAGAATCCTGTTTGGAGGATAAATTACACGGTCACCCTAAGCATAATCCACGGAGAGCTCCAAAATGTCACCCATGTCCTGCTGTGTAAGTGTTCTGGGTGACTTTTGTACTGAATTCAGCGGAAAGCAGGTAGGCTGATACTTGCTCTTGGACATAGGTTTGCCTACGGCAGGCTCCCCTCCTTTGGGAAAGAACAAGGCTCTCATTGCGTCCTCCGTCTGCACACAGCCAAGGCGAGATGGGAGACTCAGTCACCTGCTCCTTCGGACAATGTTTCGATGGAGGAAAATCACTGATGGGGAGGGACAGAGCAGGGTGAGGGGTGGGCTGGGGCTGCTGGCGTCAGAGTGGGTGTCACACAGGTGTCCTTAATGAAGGCGAACATCACAGGTCAGATTTGGGAAGCATCCCTTCTCGTGAGGGGGAAGGACACATATTAGATCAAGTTCCCGCAAGGTACCTTGTAGGAGACCCACCGCTCTCCCTGCCGTCCTCCTGGACGGCACGGTACAGGGCACGAAACCCTGTGTTGGTGACCATGGCATCACTCCTGAACACTACGGTCATGATGTTCGAGGAGGAGAGGAACGTGAGCTCAGCCCCCGCACAGAACCTGCCCATGGAGAGCGAGGCAGCTTGCCGTCCGTCGAAGACTTCGATGAAGTCGTACGGGCAGCCGGAGATGTCCTCCAACCTGAGGAGGTGACGCAGAGTTATCTCCCTGGGGGAATCCATGGAAGCATCTGAAATCACATCGCTGTTTGCTTTGCATCCAGCAAGAACCTGCCATCGTCCCCACCACCTCCTTCCAACTAATGGACTTAGTTGGACACCCCACTAGTGGACTAAACCCCTAAGGATGGCTGGATCTGTCCTCCTGCCCCTCCCTAGTGGGACTGGCCGGCTCAGTGGCCTTACATCACATGTCCCTTGCTCTATTTCAGTGTGCGCCCTCCCCTCCGGTCTCCCAGGAAAAGTAGTACTTTAATTAAAAAGTTACGTGTATGTATATGTATATATGGGAATAGATACAATATATACCTATGCACTAAAATGGGGTGAACTCTTTTAAAAATGGATGATGGCTGGAGAAGGAAATGAACAGTACAAAGTACCTGATGAGAGGAAGGAGCAAATTGAGGCTATTTGATTTGTGGAAAAGTCTCGAGAGAAAAAGGGGAAGTAGATGTGTTTTATGTAGCATCGCAGGGAAGAATGAAGGTCAGAAGATGGGAATGAAGAACAGACTTGGGTTTGGCCGGAGGAAGAAGCTGTGTCCCCAGGCGGAGCTGGCTGAGAGTGTGTGTGGGGGGGTTCATGGGGGGTCACCTTGGCCAAGGCTTGGTGTCAGCGGTGCTCATGGGATGTCCTCTAATTGCATAGGAAGTTGAGCTCAATGATCAAAAAACTCCTAAACTCAGCTGACCAGATAAATGTGCACATGGTGCTGTAGGCTGAATGCTTATGTTCCCCTAGGATTGATATGTTGAAATCTAACCTCCAATGTGATGGCATCAGGAGGCAGGGCCTTTGGCTGATGGATCCCTCGTGAATGAGATTAGTGCCCTTGTAAAGAGGCCTGAGAAAGCTCCCTCTTCCCTTCTGTCATGTGAGATTGGAGGGGATGGAAAACCGTCTATGAGGAAATGGCCCCTCACCAGACACCTGTCGGCCAGTGTATTCATCTGGGATTTTCCAGAACTCTAAGGAAGGCATGTCTGTTGTTTATCAAGCTGCTCAGTTTATGGTATTTTTGTCACAGCAGCCTGAACAGACTAAGACACACAGACATGCCACCTGTCGGAGCAAAGCGTGGGTTCTAATCCAATCTGGCATCTGAAGTAGAGAAAGGAGAGATGCTTACTTCAGATGGGGGATCGTCAGCTCTATGTGGAATTGCTCAGCCAGGTGTATCACCCAGATGCACTGCACGTTGGTGGGGTAGTTTGTAGGGTACCAAGGACTGGAGAAGGAGCCCGAGAAGCTTGAAATTACTCCCCCACAAGCGTTACTTCCTCCTGTAAAAGCAGACAAGAGGCCCATGGATGGCTTCACCATTTTCCCACATGTAGAAGCTTGAATTCCACCAGTGAATCACACGATGGGACTAGGTCACGCCGGTATAGCATCGTGGGGGCTCGGCTGGTGTGTGATTGTAGCTCCATGAGGGAACGATTTATAAAGGGTAGGCAGGACCCTAAAATTGGTTGTAGGTGAGACTGGAAATGGGATTGGACGTGGCAGGTGCGGGTGGCCAGCTCATACTTCATTAACCCTCTCCCAGCTTCTTGCCACGCAAGCCAGATGAATTCACACCCTCTGTGAGGGTGCCTACCCACCAGCTCCTTCCCCTCATGGAAGTCAGGACAGACAGAGGTCTATTCTGCATTTACCAAAGTGTTTCCATCCTGTAAAGGTTCTACTTGCATCAAAAGAATTAACTTGTGGTATAGAAGCTTGAGGAATTACAGCTGCAAAAATCAAAACCAAAGAAAATCAGGGAAGAGCTTAGCATCATAAAATCACCACATACTTAAGTCGAACTGAATGAACCTGTCCTTCCTTGCTCCACTGTTCAGAGAGGAGAGTTTTGAATGTCATTTCATTTGGGAAATATAACTCTTAGGCTGTTGCCCAAGCCGCCAGTTCTCAACCTTGGCTGCCCATTGGAAGATTCCCATGGGAATCTTCAAATATAACTAATGACAGGAGTGACCCTAGAGCCTCTGATGAGACTGGTGTGGGGTGCAGCCTGGACACTGGGGATGTTCAGCTTCCTGGGTGGTTCTATTGTCTAGGTCACTATCCACCAGGGTCTAGGTCAGGACAGAGGTCAACTTATTCACTTTGCAGAGATATTGTGTCCGACCTACCTGGGGGTGTAGGAGTCACAGCTGGAGCCCAGTCCCCAGCATCTGCACGTGTGAAGAAAAGGACATTTAGGAAATCTGTTACTCAATTCTATGGAGACAAAGAGGTGATGACTTTCTAGCTGGGCAGGTCTCTAGCTGGCAGGCATCCTGTCACACAAGCAAGCACAAAGGCGTGTTGAGACTGTGGGAGAGGTTACAGAGACCGACCCTGCCATGGTGCTGCCCTGGTGTGTGTCTTCAGAATAGAATCAGGCTCTCAGTGACCTCTGACAACCTGGCTGAGGGACATTCACCTGTCAGGCCACTGAACTTAGCCTCGCTGGCCCTGCTCTGTGCCTGCCCTTCATCCATCACCAAGATGCCACTGCCCGAAAGATCAGAGAGAGCCTGCCGTGGAAGGAGAGGCTACCTGAGCAGATGACACCCGCGTCGTCCTGGTGCCCACAGGGGTGGTCTGACCAGCTGGAGCCAGGGCACTGCCCGAGGTGGCTCTCGCTTCCTGAGCACTGAATGTTGTCTAGGAGGATGTCTCCAGAGCCCGGGCCGAAATAGGCCTTTCCAGGGGCAGCGATGGCCCGACCGCACCCCAGCTGCCGGCACACGACCTCGGCTTCGTTCAGGTCCCACAGGTGGTCACACACGGTGCCCCAGGCCCCCTGGTGGAGGACTTCCAAGCGTCCTGAGCACCGTCCAGAACTGCCCACCAGCCGCAGCTTCAGTCCCTCTTCTAAACAGAACAAGGTTTCATTTTTGAGTTTGGGAAGTTTCAAATAGAGTTTCCAGCTCCCACATTCATGACTAAGGCAAGTAAGTGCAAGAGCAAAGCCTTACGGCTGCCATGATTCTGTAGTGAGTTGGGCGTAGGGCTTAAGGGTGAAGCAGAGGAGGGTTTGAGTGTCAGCTCTACTGCTCCCTGGACACGTAACCTTTGAAAAGTTTCTTCATCTTTCCAGCCTCAGTTTCCACATCTATTAAATTATAAAATTGGGACTCGGTGGCATATATCTTAGAGACTAGTCAATGAGACCGTGAACCTAAGGCCCCCAGCCCACCATGCTTTCTGCACACCTTGCACGGGGTTCTCTGCGTCACAATGCTGGGTTACCAGGGAAGTGTTTTCCAAGCTGCTTTTTAAAAATGTGCCTTATATAAGTGCTTGAATAAATATAGTTTTAATTCCCTGAAGGCAAGTGGGCCACCGGGTGTCTGTGACTACCTGACGTGGGAAACGGCTATTTCAGTGGCCAGCTGGAATCACCCACTGTCTCCTGGAGACACCCTAGGGACAACTTCCCCTTCCTGTGTCCGCAGGATCTGTCACTGTGGCCTTTCTGTTTCTCTTTCCTTCCTGAGAGCCTTTGCGTTTGCTCTTCTCTCTGCCTAGAACGCCTCTTCATTGTCATCTATCATGCACTGCCTCCTCCGGGAGGCCACCCACCCTCACCCACCACACAGGAGTCCCTCCTCCACACCAGGCACTCTCTACGACCCTGCCTGGATCTTTATTTCTCCCCAGGCTTTATTTCTCCCCCAAGTCCTCTTGCCTATTTACTTGTTTCTTGTGTCTTGACCCTCCCCCACTCACCACATCCACACTATTGTAAATTCCACGAGGGAAGCGTGCTGTACTGCTCTGAGTCTCTGACACCTGAAATGGGGCCTGGCACACACTAAGGCTGCAGTCAATATTGTTGGATAAGCAAAGGATGATCTTGAGTCAACAAGTGGACTGGATTTCAAATGCTGGATCTTAACCTCCCCAAGGCAAGATCTCAAACATGCCTTTATGGGTCAAATATATAAAAACTTTCCTTACCCAGACACAAACACATGCTCACCCTCCCACCCTCAGCTTCAACTGCAGCCAGGCACTTGGTTTTCCAAAAAAAGTTACGAGAGATCCTGCAAGGGCCCCTGACCACCAAAAGCCCCACAATCAACAGGTGGCATGCTTGCTGGGTACAAACTGGACTTGGCTCTGGAATGACAGCTTATAGGGCCGTCATTGGGTGAGTCCTGGGTAGGAAGGAGGTGATGCAGCTGGTGAAGAGAAGTAGATTCTTCAGGAAAGTATGGCTTCTGGGTTTCAGCACTCTGGACAGCTCCCACGTGGAGGGTAGGGAGGGCACAGGCACACAGCTTTCCCCTGTGGAGGCTAGCAGCCTGCCTGTTCACAGACAGGCTGGACCATCATCACCTTATTTCAATTACCCATGTGGCACTCTTAGCGGGAAAATCCAGCAGCTATGGTGCAGAGCTGACGGGGCAAGGTAGGAGGGTCTTTAACAATTGAATCCCAGGCCTCTGCTGATAGGGAAGTCCCTCAAATTAGAAAACTGTTCTGTCTTTTCAAGACCAAAAACCTACTTGGCACTTCCTACCTGACTCTCCTGCACCCCGTGGAATCACATTGAACAGAGCATAAAAGCCCGTGTTGGTGATCATAGAATCACTCCGGAACACCACTGTCAGGATGTCTGAGGAGGAGAAAAACATCACCGCTCCTGGAGCACAGAACTTCCCCATGGACAGCGAGGCGATTCTGGGGCCATCGAAGATTTCCACTGAGTCGTAGGGGCACCCAAGGATATCTTCCATGCTGGAGTGGGGGGATCAAAGTGGAGGGTTAGCCGCACGCTAGAACCTACTAGATCTTAAAGCTTAAAAAGCATGGCAATCATAGAATTAAATGTTTGCATTGTGTTTTAAATTGCACATCAACATATCAAATATCAATTAAGTTTTTCAGATGCCTTATTATCAGAACTCTTATTTTCTTTGAGGAAGGGGTGAGACTTATGGTTATGACTTAGTAACAGAAGTGTAAAAATCATAACTTTAGCCAATCACGACCTACAGGGAACATCACAAAATGCACATGTATTCAATACATTGCAAATAAACGCTCAGCAGTCAAACGCTCAACACGTCCTTGACATCACGGCCAAGTTTTTCTACCTCTGCATTTTACGCCCTTTTTCATATCCACATTCTTGGGAAGAGAAAATATGATTTTGAAATAGTAACATCAGCATACTATAGAAGAGTAGTTGCACTTTGGTTGGCCATTCAGAAGGGATGTGTCTGAAGGGTGATTTTGAAGGGATAGACGATTGATAACATGGCTGACTCTGGAGGTCCAGGTTCAAGGTTTTCACTTCCTTGTAGGCTATCAGTGTCCTTCGGGTAACACGTGTCCAGGATATTCTTTGGCACAGAGCAGGTCTGACCCCATGGACTGAGGGACAATACTGTGCGTGCTGACGGAGGACATCACAGCCTTTGGTAGCACTGCTGTGTTGGTGGCACGGTGTGTCATATGCAGGAAGAGGGGCTCCGTGCCTGCTCTGCTCACGGGATGGTGAGTGGCTGGGGCTCTGACCTCAGACAGACGTGAGGGTTAGCATGGGCACCCGAGGGATCCTCTGTGATCTCCTCTCTCATGGGGACACCAAGCACATCTATCCTAGGGTTATCGTGATGCTGAAATATGACGAAGAACAGGATACAGGGCTTTACACACAGCTAACACTAAGAAAGACAGCTCTCTTTGTAATGTCAGGAAGATAAAAAAATGACAACAGCTTTGGGAAATCTATTCTCTTTATGTCAGAATTGAGGCAATAACACCATCTCGTTTTTAGCTTTAGAAGATGCAGGGCCCGTGGCTGGAGTAGTTGGCTGTTGTGAGTGGGGAAAGCCTCTTAACTGTTTCAAGTTTAAATAAAAGAAAGAGAAAGTCCTAGTGGATAAATATTGGTACCTGGTGTACAGTAAGCCCAAAGCTGGTGAGGAGGATTTCTGTGGTACTTTTAAAAGAAAAAAAAAAATCAAAAGGAAAACTATCAAAATAAGATGATGACAAATATGGTAGTAGACCACTTCTTGACTTTTTCAAGCCAGAAGTAAGACACTGGCTAGCACTACAGAACTGACCGAGCTTCCACTAAAAGAGCATTGTTTTGTGTGTTTCTGCTTTCGGCCCAAAGGGTTTTGCAATGAAAGAAATATCTTTATTATCATCTCACAAACCCATATCCTTATTTAGATGGCGTCTTTTCCTAAAAAGCTGGTTTCTTACCTCAAACTTGGAATCATGAGTTTTATGCGGAAGTTCTTATCCACGTGGATCTCCCAGACGCACTGGGTGTTCGTGGGGTAGCTTTCTGGATACTTTGGACTGGAAAACGAGCCAAAGTGGCTGGAGATGACCCCTCCACAAGTGTCACTTCCTCCTGGAACAACAAGGAAAAGGCCATCAGATCTGTCCACATGGCACCACTTGTGTGATCTCAGCAATGACCAGCTCCCCCCGGTGTGGTGGCTTGGTACAGTCAGGCAGTGGTTCCCCTGGGGTCGCCACACGCAAGGCTGTCTGAATAGATCTTGAGCCTAAATGCCTGCTGTCCATCTAATTATGGTGAGTCAAGAAGGACTAATGTGTGAGAGCTCCTTGCCTTGCCCTCCGCTCCCCCACCACTTGGCAAAGAAAATATTATATCTGTCCAGTCTATTTACTATTCCCCCCTCCTTCTGAACTGGAAGGACTCTCACTTGCCAGGAGAGAGGCAGAGTCGAGCTGCGTGAGACCCGGGAAGGAGAGATGGAGAGACGGGGGTGGAACGTGACTGGGGAAGGGGAGGAGTGGGGAACAAGAGGCTCTGAAACGGTTTTGTGGTCCGATGAACTGGAGACCCAGGAGAGGCGAACACTGAGGACTGCTTGGGGAGGTACAGGGACCTCCCTTTTACGTATTTTTTCATCATTTTTTTCTAGGTAGACTGGGTTTCCTTTAACTTAATATCTACTGAGACGGGAATTTACAGGTTTTGGGATTTATATCAGTTGAACAAGATAATAGTGAGATCGGCCCTGGCCAGTTGGCTCAGCGGTAGAGTGTTGGCCTGGCGTGCGGGGGACCCAGGTTCGATTCCTGGCCAGGGCACATAGGAGAAGCGCCCATTTGCTTCTCCACCCCCCCTCCTTCCTCTCTGTCTCTCTCTTCCCCTCCCGCAGCCAAGGCTCCATTGGAGCAAAGATGGCCCGGGCGCTGGGGATGGCTCCTTGGCCTCTGCCCCAGGCGGCAGAGCGACGCCCCGGATGGGCAGAGCATCGCCCCCTGGTGGGCAGAGCGTCGCCCCTGGTGGGCGTGCCGGGTGGATCCCGGTCGGGCGCCTGCGGGAGTCTGTCTGACTGTCTCTCCCCGTTTCCAGCTTCAGAAAAAAAATATAAATAAATAAATAAATAAAAAGATAATAGTGAGATCTAACTCTTCCATAGTCCTATTAATATAGAAAGATATACATTTCCACACACATATGTATTTAAAGCAGTATGAGACACACACACACACAAAGCAGACAACTTAGAAGCGTCAGAGTATTTTAGAAAAAATTGGAACACACTGTGCCTTGTCCCTAGATCATTAAGTTTCTTAATTTTCTTCGTCCTCTTCTCCCTTGGCCAACTTGTGATTGTCACAGAATTAAACAGATGCCCGGTCTTCCTTGCGATGGGTGACAGGAAGCGGTGACACGCCCAGTCGTCTGATAGCTCTATTGCCGATTGCATTTGTAAGTTATAATAACTGGAGTCAGGCCAGACATTGAAATCCCCAGGACTCAGACTGCCTGAAACCTCTACCCATGCCAGGGGGTGACGGACTGGTGCCCACTGTGGGTGCCCGCTACCAGACTGTCCCCAGAGAGGGCTGGCTGAGTGTGGCAGGTGGACTGAGCCACATGCCCTTCAAGTCTCTCGTCACCCTCCAGCCTGCTCTGACCAGAGCAGGTCCACATGCCTCCTTCCCAGCCCGTTCCTTAAGTTACAAAAAGTCACTATTTACAGGCACTAGAGGTCCTGATGCTCTATGCCTCAGCAAGGCTGCGGGGAGGACCGCGGGCTCCTCCGGCCGAGGTCTGGGCTGCCCTGGCTTCCACTGTGCCCGCCTTGGGGCCATGTCCTGGGCACACCACCCAGCATCTAGTTTGATGGCTCTCTTCCCATAGAGTTACCATATCCATTTAAAACAAGCCATTACCTGCTATGTGGTCCTGAGGAGCTGTAGAAAGACCTAGAAAGGAAAACCAGGGGAGGTAACAATGATAGCCAGACGGCTCCTTTCACTCAGCACTGTCTTCTACATTTCCCTGTCACCCATGGAATTTTAAGCTCAGCTTAGTTACATGAAATGAGAAAACTACAGATGAATGTTCATTTGCATATCTGCTGCCCTTGACCCTGACCATGGATGGCCCTTTAACTAGAGACAGTCCTACCTCTCTCACTCATGACCCCAACATACAAAGCTGGCTGTCCCCAGAAACGCCCAGAACATAACTAGGTTTTCTTCAGGCAAGTGACCGAGAGATAGCCTCCTGCCAATGACTCGTGACCTGCGTGTGTTCTCTGAAGCTCTGTGGGGACAGCCAGGTGCACTCAGAGAGCAAGAGAGAGGCTTGAAAATTCTAGTTCTGCTACCTTCTAATCGAGTTATCTTCGGCAAGCTCCTTGATCTCCCTAATCCTCAGCTGTGAAGATTAAATAAGCTAACAGTATTTTCAACGGGTGGTCCACGGACTGTCTAGCGTCAGGGTGGTTCATTCTTTTGTGGACTGGCGTGAGATTTCTGATGGACCAGCAGCTGGAAAGCAGTGGGCAGCAGCCCCAGCAGGATGCCTGCTGCAGCACAGATGCTCAGAAATGTTTGCTGCAATGCAATGAAACGAAATGCCTGTCCATTCACCTCCAGAATCATTTCAGAATGTATGTCACATGTGTTGGTCTGATCTTTATAATCTTTGGTTTTTATTACAGATGGATATCATTTCATCCTTAAGTTATAAGCTCTTTGAAAACAGGCAGAAGTCATAAGATCTCCAAGAGCATGTATTTAAGTGTCAGACTGATTAGTGTTAAAACTTGGTTCTACCACGAACTTGCTGAGTGATCTCAGGAAAGTTACTTAACCTTTCTGCATCTCAAATTTCTCTTCTATAAAATACAGTATCAAATACCTTTTGCAGGAGTGTCCTGAGGATTACCAACAATCTGAGCAAAATGTCTCCCATCTCTGCTCTAGTTTCACTTGGTCTTTATGTAGGTGGGGCCAATACTTAGGAGTTGTAAATGAGATTAGTGCCCAAGAGCACCAAAATGTTGGGTTCAAATCCACTGGCTAGTTCTCGGACATTACTTTCTTGTCTCAATTTGCCTATCTGGAAAATGGCAATAAATCAAAGTCCTTACCTCCAGGGTTATTGTTGGGATTAAATTAGTTATAAAAGGAATTAGTTATTTTATTAGTTATAAAAGCACCCAGAACAGTGTCTGGTTCTCAACACTCATACATATGTGATGTTATTAAGTTTCTTGGACTAGAAAAAAATATGGACATACCTGGCAGTGTAGGAGGAGGCAGATCTGCATCTGAGTGTATAAAGAAAGACAATAGGTCACTTCAGTGAATCCAAAGCACAGAGGACACGGGGTAACAGGGGCATGGGTAAAGGACCATGGTCTTTATGGGTATGGGATCAGAGCACCGGAACTTCCCCTGGGCATTTCCAGCCCTCCTTTGGCAGGGTCCTTGGCCTTTGAGACCTCCCATAAGCAACCTGGAGCTGTGCATGGCAGGATGTGTGACTGAGCCCAGAGCCAGAGTGGAAGCTCAAAGATTGTTAGATATAAGAATGAGCAGACGAATGAATGGCTGGATGAATGGTTGGATGATTGGATAGATGGTTGGATGGAGGAATGGATGGATGGATGGATGGTTGGATGGTTGGGTAGTTGGATGATTGGATGGTTGGATGGATGGATGAATGGATGGATGGATGGATGGATGGATGGATGGATGGATGGATAAATGGATGGATAGATAAATGGATGGATAGATAAATGGATGGATGGATGAATGAAAATTCTATCTGGGATGCATGGTTTTAAACTGCCTTTATTCACAACATCTGAAATTATTGCCTGAGGGGAGAAAGGCTACCTGAGCAGGTGACACCAGCATCCTCATGGTGGCCGCAGTTGTGCTCCGCCCAGCCCGAGTGGGCACACTGGCCCAGGTAGCGCTCCACCCCAGCGCACTGGAGGTTGTCCAGGAGGATGTCTCCAGAGCCCAGGCCAAAGTGGGCCTTCCCCAGGGCGGACACGGCCCGACCGCACCCCAGCTGCCGGCACACAACCTCGGCTTCATTCAGGTCCCACAGGTCGTCGCACACGGTGCCCCAGGCCCCCTGGTAGAGGACCTCTATGCGTCCTGAGCACCGGCCTGAGCCGTCCACCAGCCGCAGCTCTGGCCAGTCCCCTGCAGACAGAGATGGGGTGTGAGTCCCCAAAAGACTCTCCTGGCATCTCCAGCACCAGGCCTCCGAGGCCAGCAGGACTATGGGGCTGGGGAGATACATGCTCTGGTCTTCAACCTCCGGGTCTGTCCCTCACATTGCTTCTGTGTGTCTGAGTTGCAGACATCTTCTGCTAGTCTAATTTTATTTCAATGGTTCTGATTGATTACCTTTCGTGTTAGGCCCTGATGATACTGCTATCAACCAAAGAGCCATGGTCCCCGCCCTGGGGGAGCCTTAAGTCTCGTGTTTGTGTTACAAACACGCTATCCCACACTGTGATGACTGCAGCGACAGGAAAGAATAGGGTGCCCCGAGGGGAGAGATGAACGAGCGGAGGAGCTGTGGGCAGGGAGACCCTCCTACAAGAGTGAGGAGGAGCCGCTCAGGGAGGGAGTTGGGGAAAGGCCTTTGAATCAGAGGGAAAAGAGTGTGCAAACAATCCCAACACGCCATATTGTTCCTGTGTGTAATCTCTCACATGCATAGCCATCATCACATGTAAACAGTCAGAAGTAATACATCAAAACGAGACCTTCGAGCGACATCCCCATGGTGAGAACATCTCTGTGGTTTAGACAGAGAATGACCTTTGAGCTGGAAGGCTAGATGAAGGACAAATCAAAACAACTGCCATTTAAGTTCCATCAAAAAAAAAAAAAAAAGAAACAAAACAGTGTGACCTACCTGGACTGTTAATTAGTGATTCTTCAGCATCTGTTTAGAGAGAGAATCAACATGTCAGTGTGTTTCAGAAATCCTGACTTCTCATAACCGAAGACAAAGATTTTTAACTACATCCTTAGAAGTGTTTATGAATCTGACACAGAGTTAGTGCCTTTGAATAACATCATCCTGGGAGACAGACTCATCCGTGGCCCGGACAGAGAGCTCTCTCTGGTGGCTGGCTTGCTCCAGCACTGTGACAAAGATGGCCAGATGGGAAGGGTACACTTGTGATGATATGACCTCAATTACCCACCTTGTAGCAGACAAGCTTCACTTTGGGAAGTCTTTGGGGGTACCACAGATTTAAACAGTCACCCTCCAGGACAAAGAAGCTTGGCAGTTGCAGGTGGTCCATGAGACGGCAACTAGGTTAGATGTGCCACAGTAACAAGGCACCACCAGGCAAAAAGTTGGACAGATGAATGTACAGCAAGCAGGACAATACTTAGTAACATGTGCCTCAAATTGGAGGTCACAGGTAGTGGGCACTGACATATCCAGCCAGCTGCTTCTCACATCGGCAATTCTGTATGACAAGTGCCACTTCGGGTTATGGTTTCTGATTCTCTCAAGTCACATCAGGCATTACAGCTGCTAGTTTACCAAAAGGGTTCTCATTATCAGAGAGGGTTATTAATAGGCATTCCAGAGTGGACTAAATTATTCCTAGCTAACTGTTTGCACCTAAGTCCAAAGTATTCTTTTAAGTGTCACAAGGCAATTAAAACGAGCCATTTCAGCTCACTGACTTCCTGGGTGGTGTGACTGAGCGAGGAAGGTGTTAGCAAAGGAGCTGGGCATTTAGATGTCGCCCAAGGCAGTCCGAGAGTCGCGCCAGCTCTGAGAGTCAGACACGGGTCTTTCCAGCCCTGATGTCTCCCCGACCTGACAGCCGCAGCTGCCCCTTTGAATGAAAGACCTGATAACAAGCTCCTTAAATGTCCCTGTGACTAAATATCTTCTCTGCACATGTCTGTATCCAGTGAAGCACACACACCTCTGGGAATTCTTATTACCACATTAGAAAATTAGGAGGTTTTATTCTGAAAGGCTAACACTTAAAATCTTATCTATTTAGCCAAATTAGAAGAGATCAAGTCAAAACTGGAATGATATACATTTGAGGGTCCTGTCTTGTCCCTGGCTAACTCTGAATTCTAACGGGTGGTCTTGAAGCCCTTTGGAACTGGCAGGGACTCTCTGAAGAAGGAGAGGCTACCTGAGCAGGTGACACCGGCATCCTCGTGGTGGCCGCAGTTGTGCTCCGCCCAGCCCGAGTGGGCACACTGGCCCAGGTAGCGCTCCACCCCAGCGCACTGGAGGTTGTCCAGGAGGATGTCTCCAGAGCCCGGGCCGAAGTGGGCCTTCCCCAGGGCGGACACGGCCCGACCGCACCCCAGCTGCCGGCACACGACCTCAGCTTCGTTCAGATCCCACAGGTCGTCACACACGGTGCCCCAGGCCCCCTGGTGGAGGACCTCTACGCGTCCTGAGCACCGGCCTGAGCTGTCCACCAGTCGCAGCTCTGGCCAGTCCCCTGCAGACAGAGACCTGGTGACCATTGCCCTCTGGGGACACTGCACACCTCCCCTGAGCTGTTTGTGCTTCCCACCCCTGCGCTACTGTTAGGGAGGGAGAACTCGGTAAAAGGTCAGTCAATTAGTCAACCTCCGTTGGAGATTTGTTAAATCACTAGAATTGTCAAAATAGCATTTAGTCTAAAATGTCCATTAACTGAGTGAGTAGCTATTGAACCAGAGAGACGTGCCCAACAGGGCTGTTTTGGCTAAATGCAGAACAACATTATAAATAACATGCACAGTGATTTGTGGTTTTGTGAGGCACTCGTCTGTCTGTCTGTGTGTTCACCTTATAGGCACTCAGGAAGAGTACTGGTATACCAAGTTCATCTATGAGGAAACTGATAGTTGGAAAAGCAAAGCAATTCACCCCAAATCCCATGTCCAGTAAGTAGCAGATCTAAACTCAGGTCTCCTAATTCCAAAGTTCACTATATTTTTTTTCCTCCGCTATTCTGTCCTATTACCTCTAAGTGTCTGTGACACTCCACTCCCTTTTAAGAAATCTATTAGGAATGTGGGTGTGAGGTTAATTATGACCATGACTGGCCATGTAAGGTAAGGAGAATCCCACTAGAAGGCACTGTAACCTGCTCAGAGTTTGATGATTTAAGGGCTCTGAAAAATAAAATAAAATAAAATTTGCTCATTCTGGGATGCTAGAACAATAGTTCCCAATAGTTCAGAAATTTTGGAT
The DNA here is from genome assembly GCF_036850765.1 of Saccopteryx bilineata. NCBI lineage: Eukaryota > Metazoa > Chordata > Mammalia > Chiroptera > Emballonuridae > Saccopteryx > Saccopteryx bilineata. The sequence goes on along the minus strand of NC_089496.1, from coordinate 106,945,622 downwards.
AGAGCCATCCGGTCCATTTGCAACTAGGTAAACCTCTTGCCATTGGTCCAGTTTCCACCCACGAAGCAGGTACCAAGAGGAAAGGACACCTGGAAACGAGCGGATGCCTTCCAGGGCTCACCTGGTCCTGCTGTTACCATCTTGGGTGTTGCTGTTGGGATTGCTGCGGACACAGAAAACAGTCTTAAACCCACCGGGCGGGCTTGGGCGAGACACGGAGGCAGCACTCTGAGAGCGCTCTCCACTCAGCGAAGACCCGGGCAGGGCCGTCCCATCTACAAGAAGTGACCTCTGAAATCAAACTTTCTTTATATGGGGGTCTTGATACCTTTCAGGTGTGTGGGATCCAACAGAAATAATGTGCCCCTCTTCTGTCCCGTCACTGGAAATAGGACACTCAAATCGTGCCGTTCTGTGCTAACGTGCCTCGGCAACCTGTCCCGCCGGGAGAACAGCCCTTCCTCCCGCCGTGCTTCTGCCTCACTTTGCTGTTGTCGACTTTCCCTCAATGTGGAAGGTCTGATTAGGTGTGTCCCATTGTTTTTGATAGGAAATCAAATCAACAATGATCGGTAAACAGTGACCCAGTTGTTATATGTGTAACTCGGCCCCACTGTGAGTGAGCATCGTCTTCGTGACAAGCGTGTGGACAGAATCTCTCAGCCGCGGTAGATTTGTGCGGGCAGTTAGGACGTGTGTAGGAAAGAGATCAAGCTATGACAGTGGAAGCACCAGGAACCGGGACAGAGGAAGAAACATGAACTAGGACTAAAGATTGAGGAACGGCGGTAAACAGGACTCACTGATCGGATGTGCGGTCGGTGAAACCAGCTCTGCAAATACAAGGAAACCATCGTCAATAACTGTTCAACGTCCGTTATAGTGACTTCTCCTCATCGACTCTGTGACCTAGAGCAGTGGTCCCCAACCCCCGGGCCGCGGACCGGTACCGGTCCGTGGGTCATTTGGTACCGGTCCACAGAGAAAGAATAAATAACTTACATTATTTCTGTTTTATTTATATTTAAGTCTGAACGATCTTTTAGTTTTAAACAATGACCAGATTCGCTCTGTTACATCCTTCTAAGACTCAATCTTGACGCTTGTCTCAGTCATGTGATACATTTACCCGTCTCACCCTAAAGGCCGGTCCACGAAAACATTTTCTGACATTAAACCGGACCGTGGCCCAAAAAAGGTTGGGGACCACTGCCCTAGAGCATCTCGATGCTGATTTTATAGCACGTTTCCCATGCTTGCTCAGGGAGTCACCCTCGCGCTTGCTAAAAGGAAACCACCCTGACAGTATCTTGGCCGAGGTGGATGCCGAAAGCACCATCCAGGAGCTCGGCCTCTCTTCTCTCAGCGGCAAACAGTGCCTCATCTGTGAGAAAAGAGGAGCCCTGGGTTGGCCTGAGGAGTGACGGGATAATGCAGGTCAAGGGCTTAAAATGTTGTCTGGCACAAAATAGGCATTCAGTAAGTGTTGGCTGTTATCCTGACCACCACTGGGGTCATTCCCCAGCCTTGGCTACACTGTGTTCCATCAGAACGCTCGGTTTGGCTCCCATCTGCCTTCTCGCCACACCCCTGTCATCTGCATGCTCAGGCAGCTCTCTCACCGGCCAGGCCGCCTCCTGTTTCCTACCCACAGCCTCACCAGGTTTAAAGACAAATCTAAGGCTGTTTTCTGTAGTTTCCCAAACATGTTTTTATAGCCTGGCGTCGTCTCCCTCTCTCTTTCCTAATGTCTTTTGCTGAGATGCCTGCACTCATTAATTTAGTATATTCTATGTGTTTGCCTTCATCTACTCTATTCTATTTGTCCTGTAACTGTGTCACCTGTGTTCGTCTTGAACTCCTTCTGCGCTGTGCATGAGCCTCTCTTAGGTGGCACCACACTGTCTCCTGCAGGTCCTCGCACACCTGCCTAGTGCTAGGCTCAGAGCAACTCCAGAAAGGGCTTAAGGAAAACTCACTAGCCCATGAGGCAGCTGCTGGTTCCTGAGCACTCAGAGGACCCCTAACGAGCTTGCACTTGTGTCATTGCAGGCACCCCACGCAACAAGCCTGGGGGGATGGTGATCTTATCACCCCCATTCTACAGGGAAGGGACTGGGGCTCGGAGAGGTGGAGTTTCTGGCCCAAGGTCCTAGAGGTGGAGCCCTAACTGGTCCCGGGCAGACAGTGAAGCTCCAGGCTCTGGCTCTTAATTACCATTCTTACCTCTGGTCGCAGAATAATAATAAGCAATAAAGCTCTTCCCTAAGTTGTTGAAGCTTCGGAAGTACTTGAGGGTCATTGAGCTGGAGGAGGACACGAAGGTGAGGTGGAAGCCAGAGCAGGTCTTGCCCAGGGACGTTGCCGAGGATGGAGGACCATCCAGGACTTCAAAGTACTCATCGGTGCAGTCCAGGCTGGGGACAGAAACCCCGAGAGGTGCCTGTCAGTCCCCTCGCTAGCAGACCTAGGGGTATGCGCCAAGGCAGACCCTCTAGGGCAGTGGTCTCCAACCTTTTTTGGGCCACAGACCGGTTTAATGTCAGAAAATATTTTCACAGACTGGCCTTTAGGGTGGGACAGATAAATGCACACAATAAAATTATGCGACCGGTGTAAAAACTGTGGTATTTTTAAATATAATTGTCGAATTTATGAGACAAGTGTCAAGAGTGAGTCTTACGGATGTAACAGAGGGAATCTGGTCATTTTAAAAAATAAAACATCATTCAGACTTAAATATAAATAAAACAGAAATAATGTAAGTCATTTATTCTTTCTCTGCAGATCGGTACCAAATGGGCCACGGACCAGTACAGGCCCGGGGTTGGGGACCACTGTTCTAAGTCATTCATGTAACGGAGGCTGGGGGTAGATTAAAAGCTTGTCATTTATTCAAATGAAGTGTGGATTCCTTTTAGCTCACTTTTTCTCTCCAGGAAGAAACTGGAATAGGAAAGAAGAGACTGGAGTTCTAGGTGCACCCCCGCGGAGACCCGAGACCACAGGGTACCACAAGCCTAGGGCCAGGAGCAGGGTCAGGGGAACCAAGGTAACTCATCTTCTGGGCAGAAGGGGCAGAGGGTGCGTGATCTGGCAGGACAGGACGTGACCCCAGGGGCAGAGGGTGCTGGTCTGCCGGGACAGCACGTGACCCCAGGGGCAGAGGGTGCTGGTCTGCCGGGACAGCACGTGACCCCAGGGGCAGAGGGTGCTGGTCTGCCGGGACAGCACGTGACCCCAGGGGCAGGGGGTGCTGGTCTGCCGGGACAGCACGTGACCCCAGGGGCAGAGGGTGCTGGTCTGCCGGGACAGCACGTGACCCCAGGGGCAGAGGGTGCTGGTCTGCCGGGACAGCACGTGACCCCAGGGGCAGAGGGTGCTGGTCTGCCGGGACAGCACGTGACCCCAGGGGCAGAGGGTGCTGGTCTGCCGGGACAGCACGTGACCCCAGGGGCAGGGGGTGCTGGTCTGCCGGGACAGCACGTGACCCCAGGGGCAGGGGGTGCTGGTCTGCCAGGACAGCACGTGACCCCAGGGGCAGAGGGTGCTGGTCTGCCAGGACAGCACGTGACCCCAGGGGCAGAGGGTGAGTGATCTGGCTGGACAGCACGTGACCCCAGGGGCAGAGGGTGCTGGTCTGCCGGGACAGCACGTGACCCCAGGGGCAGAGGGTGCTGGTCTGCCAGGACAGCACGTGACCCCAGGGGCAGAGGGTGCTGGTCTGCCGGGACAGCACGTGACCCCAGGGGCAGAGGGTGCTGGTCTGCCGGGACAGCACGTGACCCCAGGGGCAGAGGGTGCTGGTCTGCCGGGACAGCACGTGACCCCAGGGGCAGGGGGTGCTGGTCTGCCGGGACAGCACGTGACCCCAGGGGCAGAGGGTGCTGGTCTGCCGGGACAGCACGTGACCCCAGGGGCAGAGGGAGCTGGTCTGCCAGGGCAGCACGTGACCCCAGGGGCAGAGGGTGCTGGTCTGCCGGGACAGCACGTGACCCCAGGGGCAGAGGGTGCTGGTCTGCCAGGGCAGCACGTGACCCCAGGTTCCAAACAAGCCATTCATAAGCTTTTGACTTCCCAAGAGGCTTGCTTTAAGGAAGTCATTGGGTTGTGTCAGTGGTTGTCCAGTTGTGTCCAGATGCCACTAATGCTGTAATCAGAAGAACAATCCATGCCTCAGTCCCACAAGCCCTCCATCCCAAGTCATGTTTTGATGAAGCAAAATCCAAGAATAATAAATAGTTTAAGTTATTCCTGGGAAGGGGGGGGAATTTCCATAAGACATTCAGCTATGAAGGACATCAACCTTGACTATGACATTAACATCTGAAATATTCTCATTTATTTGTTCTGAGATTTCCTGGAATCTGCATCTTTCACCATCAGGCTGAGCCACACACACACACACACACACACACACACACACACACACACTGTGTCTTCATCTCATTCTCTGTCACTCACACACACATGTAAAAAATGGTGAAAACTGAGTAAGAGTTCTGGAGTTGAGCTAACAGGATTGCACTCATGTCAAGTTTGTGCTTTTATTATTGCTCTAAGATTATTTTAAGATGCCACCAGTGGGAAAAGCTGGATGAAGGGGACATGGGGTTCTTACTATTTTTGTAACTCTTGTATGTTTATAATTGTTTCAAAATAAGACATAAAGAGACATAAAGGATGCTTTTAGTTGTGAGAACCAGCCAAGAAAGCAATGCTGGGCATTTTTAACTCCGTTGCATACTTAACTTACTTCAGGTACGGAAACGCCAGCAGTATGTGGTCAGACGCGTCTGCCTTGATCTCCCACACACAGGTCATGTTGACATGCATGTCATTCTGCGGGGGGTTCCTAATGGCTCCAGATGAGTTAGTGAGAACGCTGCCACACTGAGCTTTTTCTAAAGGCAGAAAGATATTTTAGCATTTCCATTTTTTTCATTATTCAGTTCACTAATTTTATAATTCGCCCATTTTTTTCCTTTTATCTTATTTTCCAAAATTCAGACACTTTGATGACCAAAGTCTCACCTGCAGTGATGGTCCCTGCCATGGCAGCCAATGGGCGACCTGTCAAACATACAAAGGACACATGATTGTCAGCGGGCAGGCACTGATGTCCACACCTGTCTGCAAACAAGACCCTGAGGGGCTTTTAGCAGATAATCACTCTGGCCTCCCCTTCCCCCAGAACTATGGAGTCAGTCTTGGGGTGAGGCCAGAGCACAGAGGAGAAGCATTGTTCTAGAACCCTCGCAGACATTGGTTTATTATTCTCCTGTCATATACACAGATGAGATCTTTTTTAATTGGCGGGTTTAAGGAAACCAATGATGCAAAATTCTGGCTGCTGTAGGCAATTCCAGTGAGCCGAGGGTCGGAGTTGTAAGGTCGGTGGATAATGGGGAAAGGTCAGGCCCAAGAACTTTGGCTAGGACCACCCACAACCAAGCGAGCCAAAAGAAACTTCCCAGGAACCCTTTGGAAAACAGCGACCGTCTGCCAGCCAGTGAGATTTCACCACGTCATATTAGCTCGACCACCCTAGGGACCCTTTAAATATCCCTCACACGGGCCACTCCTTGCGACTTCCCTGGCCTCCATCTTTCCTCAGGGCCAGGGAACCTTGCCAGACGGGATGCACTCTGTACTCAATATAGCCTTTGCTATCCACACTTTGCAGCTCCAGCCCCTTCCTTCCTTCTCGGTGGGGAAAAATACCTTACAGGAGTGACGAGGCTTCACTGTAAGACTAGTAAGAGGCACTGATTCACTGATTCCTTTGACCTGCTGCTCAGAGACGGTGAATCAGGACCTACGGATGCCGTGGACCCTTCTTCGTGCCCCCAACATCTCTCCGACCAGTTTCTCGTGAGGGGCCGAGGGCAGGGAGGAGGGCATCTATTCTGAACTGAATGAGGAAATTGTGAGGAGAAGGAAGCTGTTCTTCTATATCTTGATTGTGATTACATAATTACCAACGTTCACTGAACCGAACCTCAAAATAGGTGAACAGTATGGTAAATAAATAGAACCTTAATGAAAAAAAGGATTGATGAATGAATAGAGGGATGATAGATGGACTGGTCAATTCATCAGAGAATCTAGGTAGGATTTCGTTGTTAAATTCTTCAGACTTTGTTGTATATTTGAATATTTGAATGTTGGAGGGAAAATTGTCCCTCAGTTTCTACTACAAGACCTACATCTGTGTTTTATGTCAAAGATGTCTTGCTTTCCATGGTTGGCACACTTAATTAATTCAGCTAATTCTCCCCTTATTAGTCACAGAATGGCAAAGACATAGAATTTCAGGGGGCATGGAGTTCAACGTGCCTGTTCGAATGTCATGGAGACTGAAGCCACGGTCATTCAGTGGGAGAGAGACCAGCCCGGATCAGATTCCCACAGCTGGGGCCTCCTCCTCCCCCCACACCGCCTCCCCTAGGTGGGCATGCGACCACAGAAAGGGACCACTGCTGGATGCCAGGTGTCTCTGGGCACCGTCACATTCGTGTTCTTCCTCAATTCTCCACATGAATCGGACTTGAGTGAAGAGGAATCGAGACAAAATGGGAGGCAGAGGTGACGGAACTTGGTTGAGAGGTCACACAACTGAGGGTGATCCTATGTTATGTGCGCCTCTCCCGTTAGGGCGTAGACCCCACAAAAGAGGAGACGTGGGGGGGTTGATCATCTCTGTAGCCCCAGTGCTTCCTGTCACGTGGTGAGCCCTCAGCCAGTATCCACTGAGTGAACACACGAGTGAACAAATGAAGCTGGGAATCAAACCAGGAGTTGACTCTCAGCCTCGTGATCTTTTTTACATTGCATGGAGTCTAGTAGCTGATGCCCAACACAGCAGGGGTCCTACCCGCAGGCAGAGCAGCTGTGGGGGCGGTGCCTATGAGCGTGGAGAGAGACTGTGGACGTTCTCGTGTCTCAGCAGGTGAATGTTGACCGGGAAAGCCCTCCGTGTCAGGAGCTGTGGGAAGTAGAATGATGGGCACAGACCCTGCCCTTGGCACTTCCTGGGGATCTGAGACATGAGGCCAGGCACAAACAGTGAGCGTGCCAGGAAAGCTGCAGAGGTAGAAGTGCCCCCTCAGGCGCTGAGGAGGGGCAGCCTGGCAGGAAGACGTGTCATCAGGAGGCCGTCGCTCCGGTGCCAGATGGACAGACTCGGGAGAGGCTGGGGCAAGGCAACCAGAGGGCACACAGGTTTGGGAAGGTCACCAGGCCCAGATGGGGAAGGCCTGAACACCAGGTGACACATCTGGCCCGTCCCCCAGAGGTCACAAACTCCAGAGTGTCTGAGGGCCATGCAGGTCAGAAAAATGAGTGACTTGAGTGGTGTGAACTGGAAAGCTGTGTCCAAAGGGGAAGCTTTTTTTCAGGTCTAGGCGGTTAACGAAATAAAAGAATTGTTTTGAGACTGAACCTCTGCTTTTTATTTTTCCACAAAACTTAATAATTTGGAGTTTTATGCCAAATACTCTGATTTGGCCAAATTCAACTTTAGCCTGAATGTTCAAACTAAGCAGGCCGCTTCTGATCCTAGATCCAGGCTGTGAGCCATACTCGGTGATCTCTGCGGCCAAGGGGATGGGCAGGCTGATGTGTAACTTGGAAAGAATGTAGGTAACACTGGCTGGCTGTCCAGATCCATGGACTCTCCTAGGCTGAGCTGTGGTGTGTGTCCGTGTATGTGGAGCAGGGAGTAGTGAGGAAACAGGAGTCCTTCCAATGAGGACTGACAGCCAACCCCTCACTTCTGCAGACAACACCGGCCTCCGCCAGGCGCCCACGGTTGTGCCCGGCCTTGTGCCTGGGCACGCACACCCCTAGGTGGCTCTTACTGCCCGCACAGTTCATGGCATCCAGCATGATCTCCCCGGAGCCTGCCCCACAGTGGGCCCTTGTGGGGGCTGCCACAGCCTGGCCACACTGCAGCTGGTGGCACACAACAGACAGTGGCCTCGGCCAGATCCCACACGTCATCACACACAGTTCCCCATATGCCCTGGATGAGCACCTCCACGTGGCCTGAGCACCTCCTGCGCCATTTCCCAGTCTCACAGCCACCCGGGCTCCTGGGAGCACAAGGAGGGGACCCATAGGGTGCGGGGGGTGGTGGCCTTCCTGTCTCGGGGAGGCACCCTTCCTCCTTTAAATCCCTAGGTGGTCATGTCCGCATTTGCAAACATGCAAGTTGACACCACGCTCATGCATGCATATGTCAGAACTAACCAGCATAAGCTTCAACCTTATGTCCTTTCAGTGAGGGGCTTTATGCTATACCCCTTCCAAAATACAGTGATGCCTCTGTTTTCATCGATAATCGTCTGAAAACAATGGGTAAAATCCAAAACTGACGAAAACTGAGGCAATTATTTCCATATGAATCAATGCAAATCCAATTATTATATTAGCACTCGCAATTAATAAAAAAAAAGCGCAAAAACACTGGAAAGCAGTGGAATTGTTTGGCTAGACGTGGGGGGTGATGCTCACACAATGAGCCACACTGAGCAGGAGAATATGTGGGTACGCTGACAACCGATGAAAACTGAGACAAAGTTTTCGCAGAAAAAAATAACGAAACCCAAAACCAACGATAACTGAAGTCAACCAAAACCGAGGCATTACTGTATAGAGCTCTCTTTAAGAAACTTCCAGAATTCCTAAGTTCTAACAAGACCACTTAATCCACATGTTATTTCCCTGCCATGGATAGGGATAGACATACAAGATGTCAATATATCTATTGAAATAGGAAACTAGACTATCCATAGGCAGATCATAGCTAAACAGACCCTTCATCATCCAAAACTACGTTAGTCTTAGAGCAACTAGGTCTCTTCAGCCCCATAAGTCTTTTTTATGGCTTTACTATGTAAAGGAGATCGAGGGCAGGAACTAACATTTGTTGTTTGTGAGTTAAGTACCAGAGCTTCAGAGAGCCATGAACTCACACGTTTCTCTCTTACCCTTATACAACAAATGGGAGCCTGTCCCCTCCTCGTGTAGTAGGAGACGGGCTCCCATTTTACAGATGTAGAAACCAAGGCTCAGAAAGGTGAAGAACTGCTCTAACTCCCACAGCTTGTAAGTGAGCGGCCTCCCACTTAAACGCTGCCTGTGTCTCCCCTCCACCTTGGGAGGATACCTTGCCCCTCGCTGTCTATCTGCCCTTCATTTCTCAGGAACTGCTCCCCATACCTGCAGGTGGAAGCATCCAGGCCTCAGGGGCTGTGGTCAGTGAAGGTTCTGAGAAGCTATCCACTAGAAGGAACAACAAAGCAAGGTCACTATCAATCAGCAGTATGGAAAGAATAAAGTAGACGCTGCTGGAAGTACTCATTATAAAACTAACTTAGAGGACTTGGCCGGTTTGTTCAGCGGATAGAGCGTCAGCCCAGTGTATAGACCTTCCAGGTTTGATTTCCAGTCAGAGAACACAGAAGAAGTGACCATCTGCTCTCTTTCCTTACCTCTCCCCCTTCTCTTCCTCTTCCCCTCCCACAGCCAGTGGCTTGATTGGCTTGAGCCTCTGCCCTGGGCACTGAGGCTAGCTTGGTTGGTCCCAGCACATCAGCCTCAGGTGCTAAAAATAGCTCAGTTGATTCAAACATCAGCTCAAAAAAGGGGTTGCTAGGTAGATCCCAGTTGGGGTGCATATGGGAATCTGTCTCACTATCTCCCCTGCTCTCACTTAAAAAAAAAAAGACTTAGATGAATCAAAAGAAAACAAAAAGCTTCAGAGAGGCTTATAATGAGCCCTTCCAGCAATGTCTACATGGAATTTTTACTGGGGGTAACTTATATCTCAATTAAGCCTGACTTTTAAAAAAGGTAACTCTGAGTACATGCAAACAATGGATTATAATGTTGGGAGCCTGTAGGCAGGGAAGCCAGTTAGGAGAAGCCTGTGACCATCCAGGCAGGAAGAAGGGATGAAGATTTGGACCAAGATGATGGTTGTCAGGTGAAGAGATGGCCATGAACACAATCTCAGCCTCTTAGCTATAAATGGGAAATTAATTCATCCACAGAGACCTGTTGTTTTGCATAACAGATGTTTACAGATATCTTAATACTTTATTTAAATATTCTTTTTGAATGCTTAGCTCTTTATATATATAATCATAAAAACACATAAACTAAAAAATAACCAGGAAAGTAATTCATAAATACAAAATGTAACTTACTAGATAGAGTAGTTTCTTCTGATAATGGTGCTGGAGCTGGTAACAATGACACTGATAATGATGGCATTATTGATGACTGTGGTGATGCTGATGATGACAATGGTGGTGGTGGTGGTGATGGTGATCGTGATGGTGATGGTGATAGTGGTGATGCTGATGACAATGGTGGTGATGATAATGGTGATGATGGTGATGATAATGGTGACAATGGTGGTGATAACGATAATAATGGTGACAATGATGATAATGGTGATGCTGATGATGATAGTGGTGATGGTGGTGGTGGAGGTGATGAAGATGATGGTGATGCTAATGACAATGGCAGTGACGATAGTGGTAATGATGATGATGGTGATGATGGTGATAAAAATGGTGATGGTGATGATGATGATGATAAGGGTGATGATAATGATAAAGGTGATGATAATAATGGTGATGGTGATGACAATGATGATGCTGCTGATGATGACAGTGATGATGATGACAATGTTGGTGCTGATGACAGTGATGATGATAGTGGTGGTGATAATGACAGTGGTGGTGATGATGACAGTTGTGGTGCTGATGACAGTGGTTGTGATGATGACAATGGTGGTGATGATGACAATGGTGGTGATGATGAGAGTGGTTGTGATGATGACAGTGGTGGTGATGATGACAGTTGTGGTGCTGATGACAGTGGTGGTGATGATGACAATGGTGGTGATGATGACAGTGGTTGTGATGATGACAATGGTGGTGATGATGACAATGGTGGTGATGATGACAGTTGTGGTGCTGATGACAGTGGTTGTGATGATGACAATGGTGGTGATGATGACAGTTGTGGTGCTGATGACAGTGATGGTGATGATGACAATGGTGGTGATGATGACAGTGGTGGTGATGATGACAGTTGTGGTGCTGATGACAGTGGTGGTGATGATGACAGTGCTTGTAATGATGACAGTGGTGGTGATGATGACAGTGGTGGTGATGATGACAATGGTGGTGATGATGACAGTGGTGGTGATGATGACAATGGTGGTGCTGATGGCAGTGCTGGTGATGATGACAGTGCTGGTGATGATGACAATGGTGGTGCTGATGACAGTGGTGGTGATGATGACAGTGGTGGTGATGATGACAATGGTGGTGATGATGAAAACGGTGGTGATGATGACAGTGGTGGTGATGATGACAGTGCTTGTGATGATGACAATGGTGGTGCTGATGACAGTGCTTGTGATGATGACAATGGTGGTGATGATGACAGTTGTGGTGCTGATGACAGTGGTGGTGATGATGACAATGGTGGTGATGATGACAGTGGTGGTGATGATGACAGTTGTGGTGCTGATGACAGTGGTGGTGATGATGACAGTTGTGGTGATGATGACAGTGGTGGTGATGATGACAATGGTGGTGATGATGACAGTGGTGGTGATGATGACAATGGTGGTGATGATGGTGACAATGGTGATGATGACAGTGGTGGTGATGATGACAGTGATGGTGAGGATAATGACAACAGTGATGATGACAATGGTGGTGATGATGGTGACAATGGTGATGATGACAGTGGTGGTGATGATGACAGTGATGGTGAGGATAATGACAACAGTGATGATGACAGTGGTGGTGCTGATGACAGTGGTGGTGATGATGACAGTTGTGGTGATGATGACAGTGGTTGTGATGATGACAATGGTGGTGATGATGACAACGGTGGTGATGATGACAACGGTGGTGATGATGACAGTGGTGGTGATGATGACAGTGGTGGTGATGATGACAATGGTAGTGATGATGACAGTGGTGGTGATGATGACAGTGGTGGTGATGGTGACAGTGCTTGTGATAATGACAATGGTGGTGCTGATGACAATGGTGGTGATGATGACAGTGGTGGTGATGATGACAATGGTGGTGATGATGGTGACAATGGTGATGATGACAGTGGTGGTGATGATGACAGTGATGGTGAGGATAATGACAACAGTGATGATGACAGTGGTGGTGATGATGACAGTGGGGGTGATGATGACAACAAGGGTGGTGATGATGACAATGGAGATGTTAATAATGACACTGGTGATGATGACAATGGCAAAGAAGGCAATGATGATGATGATGACAATGATGAGGATGATAACAATGGTGAAGATGATGATAATTCTGCTTCTGCTTATTAGGATAAAAAGCATTTTTTTAGCTTGTTTTAAGGCAGCAGTTCTCAAAATGTGGTCCCCAGACCACAGTACAAGCATCCTGGACTTCTTGGAAATGTAAATTCTCACACTCCACTTTAGGCCTACTGAATCAGAAATTCTAGGTGGGGGGCAGTATGTATTTTAAATAAATCTTCAGGGTAATTATGATGAAAAGTAAAGTTAAAAAACCACTGCTTTAGGATAAAATAAAATAAAATAAATAATTGCAATAGCCCCATGCTTTTCCTAGTGGCAAAGTTACTCTAAAATCACATAACCATAATTTTTCAACTGAGGTAATTTCATTGCCTCTTTAAAAGAATCAGGCCTCACAGACTCCAGATGAATGGCTTTATGATCTAATCACTCTGGAAAATGAATGGCAATTTTCTCTCAAATAAGTAAATTAATGGACACAGACATAGAAAACTATATTCTAAAGTCAATGACTACTAATTACAATCCTTCAATAGCCTCAGAAGAGTCCTGTTTTGCCTGGAGCTGCCTGGTTGTTTGTTCTGATTTGGGAAGTTTCCTGCACCTGGGTGGTTGTATACTACTAGCTAATTCCCAAACTCTCTTTTGCTGATGTTGATGTTACTCTTCAGTGTTGAGCTCTACTCCAAGCCATGCCCTAAACAGTGCCGGGGACCTACTCTCAGGTGGCTGCCTGGAAGAGGGGCCATTGAGGCCAGGATTAGCAGGTTTCCTGGAGCAGGAGAGTCTGAGCTCTAGAGGCCAAGGTCAACATCACATATCTCTGTTCTGAGCCCCATGTAGACAAACACACTGGAAAGCCTTCTAGACCTCAAGTGAAATGGACCGAGCAAACCAGCTTCTGTAAACTGCTTAACGCTTGATTTAACAGGGTCATGTGCATTCCATTTCTACCACACAGCATAAATATTAGCCAGACAGGACTCGAAGGAAGTAGAATGGGACACAGAAATAGCCCAAATCAGTCTTACCTGGAGGGCTGGGGGTTGCCACTAGAGAACCTGTAGGTGTAGAAAGAGGAAAGCATCAACCCTCACAGGAGGAGACCTCTGGCCACATCCCATTTTCTGTAATAGCCCATTCGGTCCACGAGTCACTTAGAGCAGTGCTCCCCAACCTTTTTTGGGCCACGGACTGGTTTAATGTCAGAAAATATTTTCACAGACTGGCCTTTAGGGTGGGACAAATAAATGCACAAAATAAAATTATGCGACCGGCGTAAAAACTGTGGTATTTTTAAATATATATAATTGTCGAACTTACAAGACAAGCATCAAGAGTGAGTCTTAGATGGATGTAACAGAGGGAATCTGGTCATTTTTTAAAAATAAAACACCATTCAGACTTAAATATAAATAAAATGGAAATAATGTAAGTTATTTATTCTTTCTCTGCGGACCGGTACCAAATGGCCCATGGACCGGTACTGGTCCATGGCCTGGGGGTTGGGGACCGCTGACTTAGAGCACCAAAGACCCCTCACCCGAGCAGATGGCTCCGGCATCCTCTTCGTGGCCGCAGTTGTGAGTGAACCAGGTGTCATGGGCACACAGGGCCAGGTGGCTCTCCTCGCCACTACAGTGCACATTGTCCAGGAGAATCTTCCCAAAGCCGGGGCCGAAGTGGGCGCCCAGAGGGGCGGACACCGCCTGGCCACACCCCAGCTGCCTGCACACCACGTGCGCCTCCTTCAGACCCCAGCTGTCACCACACACCGACCCCCAGGTGCCCTGGTAGAAAACTTCCACCCGGCCAGAGCACCTCCCGGTCCCGTTCACGAGCCTCATAGTGGGCCAGCCTTCTGTGGAAACAAAAATAAAGGCACAGGTTTGAAATGTCAGTGCTGTACTCATCCTACTTGCCTAACTTACAAATCAGGGCGAATGTTTTGATCACTCCGCATTTATAAGCGCATTCTAGAAAAATACTGCTTACTAATTCCACCACTGCATGATGTGCCCCCTATCAGTCACTCAACAAAGCAGATTGGATTGTAGCATGCGTATTTCCTGTGTGCTGGCGAATGAGGACTTGACATTATCAGCAGGACAGACGTGAAAAATTAGGGAGATGTATTTCTGTCAATGGGTAATGAGTAAATTTTTTTTTTTACAGAGATAGAGAGAGAGTCAGAGAGAGGGATAGACAGGGACAGACATGACCGTGGGCCTTCAGCAAACCAAGTAACCCCTTGCTCGAGCCAGCGACCTTGGGTCCAAGCTGGTGAGCTTTTTGCTCAAACCAGATGAGCCCACGCTCAAGCTGGCGACCTCGGGGTCTCGAACCTGGGTACTCTGCATCCTAGTTTGACACTCTATCCACTGCACCACCACCTGGTCAGGCTATAATGTGTAAATTAAGTGGTTTATTTAAAAATTTTAACACGACAGCATTAAAGGCAGTAAAATCTATCTATATATCTTTATATTTATCAACATGGATGCATCTCAAAAATTTAAAGACTAAAGGTCTTTAATTTTTGGAGTAAAGACTAAAAGGTGACTGAATGATACACAGGAGCTGATGTCATCTGTGTGAAGGAAAAACACGAAATAACATACACGGAGATTGCATAATTCGCACTTGTAAAGGTATTAAAAATGACCTATCAAGATATACACAAGCTTCAAGAGAGCAGTTGTCTCTGAGGAAGAAGGGGGGCACAGAGAGTGGGAATAAGGAATTTGGGGGACTTCGGTTGTATCTATTATATAATGTTCTGTTTCTTGATAAGACCGGAGAGCCAATATAATAAAATGTGAGCCCCAGTCAAGTGCAGGTACAGGGGACATGGATATTTGCTTTATTGTTCTATTGTCTGAACTTTAAAATACTTCTGTGGAACAGCAGGGAAGTGGGATGTTCTGGTGCCAGCCGTGTGGAGGCCCAGCTGCTCATCCGGGTCCCGGGGGGCTGGGGTCCTTCCCTGAGGTCCCCGTGCATGTCTGAGGCCTCGGACTGGGCAGCTCCCCAGGTCCCTTCCCTGGTTGTAGTGATCTGCCCTGGGGCTCATAAGCACAGCGGCAAATCCTGGGAGGAAAGTGGCTGACCTGATGGGTTGGGCCAAGGAACATTGGCTCTGCGTCTCGAAGGTGGCAAGTCAACCACAGGCAGCCCTAGAACCACATGGAAATGGTGGTTAGGACTGAAGCTTCTCTTCCTGAGAAGGACAAGAACCTATCGGAGAAGGACCCAGCCAGCAGCTGATGGAGAGCCACCAGCTCTGCTCCATCTTACCGAAACATCTGGACTGGCCACATGCTCATAAAAAAACAACCCGCTTTCTCATGAGGTTGGAGTCAAGCTCAGGTGGCTGATAAGAAAGCTCCTAAATGTCACCCTGTGGCCCCCTATTGCTTTGCCCCATCCCCTTAAACTACATTAACTCTAGGTTCTGCACAAGGGCTCAGCAGCAGTAAAATAGCCCTTGGAGAATTGGCCAAAGTTTTAAAAATCATTGTATTCATGAGTATGCTGATAAATGGACAACCCTACTGAGGACTCTGTAAAACTTGTGACATGATCCATCTGCTTGTACCTCCCATCTGGATTGGTAAAGCATGAATCTACGGGACTGTTATAGAAGCATTGCTCTACCTGATGAAAGGGTTGGTAACTTTTCATTATCTGCTGAGGCTGCAAAATAGAAATATTGGTTAAAAGGATTGGCTTCATTAGTTTGCTCACATGTGAAATTTTAGTACTTCCTTCTGAGGGGAGAGATTAGCACAAGTGGGGCTGCTAGCATTCCCCAGAGTGATGCCTGTGCCTCTTGAGTAGAGGGACTTGTCACCTCTGGGCATTGTCTAGCAGGACTGTTCTTAGCAAGACTGAAGTTGTCCTAAGAGGGATCAAACGGCCCCACACATGTACCACCTATACACCCACTCATTGATTCAATAAACTCTGTGTGTGTGTGTGTGCGTGTTTCTGAAGTGAGAAACAGGAAGGCAGAGAGACAGACTCCCAACTGGGAGTGCCCAACTAGAATCCACCCAGCATGCCCACTAGGGGGCAATGCTCTGCCCATCTGGGGTATTGCTCCGTTGCAACCAGAGCCATTCTAGCACCTGAGGCAGAGACCATGGAGCCATTCTAAGATGGCACCTTGGTTGTGGGAGGGGAACAGAGAGAGAGAAAGGAGAGGGGGAGGGGTGGAGAAGCAGATGGGTGCTTCTCCTGTGTGCCCTGGCTGGGAACTGAACCCAGGACTTCCACACACCAGGCCAACGCCCTACCACTGAGCCAACTGGCCAGGGCCTCAATAAACTTTTACTGGGTGCCTATAAAGTGCCAAATACTATGATAGGTGTTTAGAGATGTGGTGATGGGCAAGGCACATAGACCCTTGTCCTCATGAAGCTTAAAATCAGTGCCAACAGTGACACTAGGCATCACATTGCTCCAAGAGCCCTTGGTGGTGAATATTCCCTGGTCCTGAGCTTCAGCTCACCCTTTCTATGGGATCAAAATGCTGAAAGTGGCATATACAATGTACTACACCCATTTTTAAACTGTTAACTCATAGCTCATTGACTTACCTGACCATATGGTCGGGTGGTTCACATCTTCTGGGATGGTGGAAGTTGAGAGTACTGTTGGGAAAACAACAATACAAGGAAAATGATCCTGGTAGCTAATCCTGAATGGAAAGAGATCAATTTTTTTTCCATCTGCTTCACACTTCCAGGAGAAGAATTCAATTAGCGTCATGCCGGCTCATTCAACAGAATTTTAAAGGAACTGGC
Organism: Saccopteryx bilineata; assembly: GCF_036850765.1. Classification (NCBI taxonomy): domain Eukaryota; kingdom Metazoa; phylum Chordata; class Mammalia; order Chiroptera; family Emballonuridae; genus Saccopteryx; species Saccopteryx bilineata. The sequence goes on along the minus strand of NC_089496.1, from coordinate 106,928,471 downwards.
AGCCTGAAACCATTATGTCAGACCCAAGGGTCACATACTGTAGAACTCCATTTATATGAAATATCCAGGAGAGGTCAGTCCAGAGAGACAGAGAGTAAGTTGGTGACTGCCAGGGATTGGGGGAGAGGGGAGTTGTGACATAATGGCCATCAGCAAAGAGCAGAGAGGCTGTGCCTTCTCCACTCAGTCACGGGGCAGAGTCCTGGGCCAGCACTGCCCCACAGGGCACACTCAAGCCCGCACTCACACTGCATGGCCGAGCACCAGGCTCTCCGCTAAGATAGTTGGTAACATTATTAACTCACTGATGACACGTCACAACACTTTGAAGTACACAGTTATTCTCCCCATTTTCCGGGCAAGGAAACCAGCACAAAGAGGTAAAGAAGCCTGGTGAGGGGTGAGGGAGGTGGGAGAGCGTGGCCCCAAACCCAGGGGTCCAGTGGCTGGCTCTGAGCACCGTCCCGTCAAATCAGTGGAATATGCCACCCAGGTCTCCTCTAAAGAATCCTTAGTCGCTCAGACACGAGACCTAAGAATGTAGCAGGCTTGCTCTCTCTTTGGCTAATATTTGGAAGTAGACACATATACGCCATCTGGGTTTGTCTGCGTGGTGTTTGTTTATTCAAGCATTTACTCATTTAACTAGCACTGAATACCCACCAAAGGGCTGACAACTTCCCGGACATTAGGCCAGATGCTCTAGTCTGTTTCTCAAATTGAAAAGCAATGAGGTAACTAACCCTACGGGAACCTGTCACTCCACACACACAGACACAGACACACATGTGCCCGGCCCCTTTTCTTCTTACTCTTCATATGTGTGGAAACGTGTGACATGAAGAGTCTTAGGTTGGGATGTTTTCTGACAGTTAAAATCACAGATAATCCAACAGAAAGTGAAGCGGGACAGCATGAGATTGGGCATCTCAGCATCTTGTCACTTCCTTCTCCAATCATGCAAGCTTCGTGACACATTAGTCACCTGGTGATGCACAGACCCACTGCCTGTGGTGACAGTGCCACTCAGAAGCTGTGACAAATCCAGTAGCGCTGGGAGGCGGGGGTGGGGAGGGGTCCTACCTGGTGGTGTTTCACGGGCCGTAGTCACAGGAGGGGGCTGAGTTGAGACGGCAGCAAGTAGAACTGTAATAAGGAGATGCTTGTGAACAGGGGTGCTCACAAGGACTTGAGAGAGGGGTGGCCGGCCAGGGCTCCCTGTGCTTTCACAAGATGTGGTGTTGCCTTAACGCTGAAGTGACCAGGACGGAAGTCATAGAAATGCTTAATCACCTCTTAGCCACTGACTCTCAGTCCTGTTCAGCTGAACCACCCCCATTTTCTCTCCCTCTCCCAGACTTTGTCCAAGTGCAGGTATTGGGTTGTTTTGTGATAAGAATGATGTATTTTGGGTCTTAATATTCTCTTAAGTGTTGGCTTGGGGGTCTGCACCACCAGGACCCTGTGGTCCCCTTATTCACTTGTTCTGCCTATTTCACTCCTCAGCCTGCATCATGCTGACATGTCTCTATGTCCTGGGTACTGCCCCACGTCCTCTCCTGTCTCCAGACCTGACTCCACGCTGCACCCGACCACGGGACTCTCTTGCGGTATCCGTAAGGAACACGGGCGGAGGAAACAATGGTGGGTAGACAGCCTCCACTTATCATTGCATTGACTTGGGTGGATGCTACCTCTCTCCTGATTATGCCTCTCGTCTCTCTGCTTGCTGTTTGAGTCACCATATTTCAGGGTACATCCTGAGTGATGTGTCTGTATCGGTGACACAGAGTAGTAGCAACTACAGAACTAAATTTGATAAACACGTGCGGGAGGCAGAACACTGGCCTCCCAAAGACACTCGCATCGTACGTAATCTCTAGAACCTCCGAGAACATTTGGTTACCTGGCAAAGGGGAATTAAGGTTGCTAACGGCTGCCTTCAGATAGGGACATCAGGTGGGCCCAGGTAGTCACAAGCCATCATTAAATGTGGAAATGGGAGGCAGAAGAAGACAGAGAGAAATTTGAAGACTCTACTCTGCTGGCTTTGAAGATAAGAGGCCACGAGCCAAGGAATGCAGGCCGCCTCTAGAAGCCGGAAAAGAAGGGAGAAGGCTCCTCCTCTGTGTGCCGCCAGGGTGCACAGAGCTCCGGGCGATGCCTTGATTTCAGCCCAGGGAGACTCACTTTGGTCTTCTGCCCTCTAGAACGGCAAGACAATAAACTTGTGTTGCTTAAACCACTAAGCGTGTGGCAATTTGTTACAAAAGCACAGGAAACTCAGACATAAGCAGGTATTCTCTGTGATCCAGTGATGTTTCTTCGGAAGAAAATTTGAAACACACCACTTATAAAAGTTGAAAGGGTTCGAATACTCTCAGAGTAGCTGACCAAAATGACACTTACAGACAATTACAAAACCACTATGGTGCAAATGGTTTTCAGTATTTATGAAACAACAGTAGCACTGTTTCTCTTTTTTTATTTAAAGAATTTAGAGACTCTATTGGGGGCAATACCGTCAAAATTAGCTCCACACAAACTCAACTGTAAGGGGCAGGCTATGAGTCACTAAGGAAAATAACAGCAATTCTTTTATTTATTTCTTTTCTGTGTTTGGATGGGCAATTAGAAATATCCCAGGGAAAACGGCACAAGAATGTTCTCTTACCTGATAATATGGTTGCCGAGTTTCCATCACCTTTCGGCACAAGAAAAATAGAAATACTTTTTATTTAATTAAATTGAATAACGTTTACCTTACCTCCTTATTGATTTTCAACAAATCTTTAATGTGACAGGTCAAAAACGTGAAACGTAAAATATGGCGACGTCCTGGAGAAATACGGTCCCCGGGACAATATAAGCGCTCAGACGTATTTGCTGATGGGATTGTTTCGAAGAGACCTTACAGGTGAGAGCGGTCACTTATGAGACTGGCTCTCTGGAATGCCCACACACCAGGAGCATGCCAGTCACCGCTGGAGCTCAGGACCCCCTGCCTGTTCAGGGCAGCGATTCCCAACAGGGGCCAAAGCGGGACGACCCGGGCATGTCCACATCGGAGCTCCTTCCCAGCTCATGCCCTCTCGCGACCCAGGGACCTGATACGTTCCTCCTCGGTCCTTGGTGAATATTTCCTATATATATACACACACACACATCCCTTTCTACATGAACAAACTAATGTTTCAGGGAGAAAATGTGGGTAATGCCCTCCACTCTGAATGTGGCTCCACAATGCCAATTTTGGTTTTAAACTAGAAGGAAAATGTGACTACAAGTTCAACATCAAAATACTTCCTACCGTGGGGCATCCGGAGCGAGTCCTCGGCGTTCTCCTCGGGCCGAGGGGGTGAGACTTCAGCAGCTGTTAGGATATAAAAGCATTCACGCCCTTCACCGGCCACACCGAGCCCACACCATGGGAAAGGACATACACACGTTGAGCCGTTGCAGGAGCCATACAAGTAATTTACCTAGACTTTTTCCTTACAGTGGTAGGGGAGTGCTTTTAACAGCAATTCCGTTGGGAAAGTAAAACAAAACATCAATGCTAGAGAGTAACTTAAAACCCTCATGATCGGAATAAAAATAAACAGCTAACTCTTGCGAGAGGAAGTGGCCCAATAGCATTTTCCGATTAGTGATGGGATCGTCTTAATGGCCCAGGAATGTGGAAATGACAAATATTGACTGTGGAAACATGGCAGTCTGATCCCTCCTACTATTTATTCCGTGTCTTCCTTAAGATCTGCCCAAGTAGCTCAGAGAATGAAAATGTTAGTTTGATAAAACAGAAGCACAAACTTACCCAAAGCAGGCTTTAAATACTCAGTCTCCGCTGATATGTAAGAAAAGAAAAGATCACTTAGAAAAGAGCTATTTTTTTCCCTAGAAATGCTTCAATTCAAAATAAATTTTAAAATGAAAGAATATGACTCCCAGAAATAAAAACATTGACTCCCCTGCCTCAGTTCAGATGACTGATAATTAAACATCAAACACATACATGTTTATTCGTGCAGCGTGTCTAATAACACATGTTCCGTCCAGCTGCGTGTGCTGTGTGCCCCCTGCAGACTCCCCAGCACCCCCACCGAGGAGACAGATGCTCATCACACACACAGAGCAGGGGGAGCCCAGTGGCTTTCTGGAATAGACGACTTTGATGGAATTTGAGATCCCAAACCCAGCCAAACAAAGCCAAATAGAAACAAAATATAAATATATATGCAAATAAACCATCATATACACACACACACACACACACACATGTATCCCTGCCCAACATTTAAGCTGTCTGAATTGACTTTGAAAACATTAATTACATTAGTGTCACATGGATAGTCTTTCTGGTTGGACTCAATTAAAATTTTTAGCAAGTGACCAAGTCCACTGCTCCAGACACACTGAATTAGTTATATGATTTCCCACTGCACACATGTTGGTCTATTGTCATTAGTACTATGCTGAATAATCATCATGGGTTTGGTGGAAATTCACTTGTATATCTAGACCAGAGGTTCTCAGTTGGGGTCAGTTTGCCCCGGCCCTGATGGATATTTGATCATACCTGAAGACATTTGTGGTTGTCATTCAGTGAGTAGAGTTCAGGGATGAGGCTAAACAGCCTCCAGTGCACAGGGCAGTCCCCACCACAAAGAATTACGTGGCTTAAATATTCATAGTGACTAAGGTTGAGAAACCCTGGTCTACAATGACTACGATCATTACTGAATGGTCAAAGATCTGTGACTAGCAATACATGGCTGGGACTCACAATCAAGAGGACAAAAAAAAAAAAGTCAGTGCAATCCATTTATGAACACCCCCGTTTCTTCACCTTCATTAGACTGCAAGCTTTCTGTGGGAAATGTGATCGCTTAGTTCCCACAGTGTCCCTAAGAAAGGCAGAGCACCCGTGGCATGTGGTCAATGCTGCTGGTGACTTATGTCATGTTTGTGCCAGTTGTTGTGAGATCTAGCCCTTGGAATGGCACCACCAATGTCTTCCACTATTTTTCTCAGTACAAAATTCACTTCAAACTCTGGTAGCTAGAAAATTCCTGAGCTCAACTTGAAGCTCTGGGGTTACCAATGCCTCTACTTCTGGCTCACAGCAGTGGTCAGAGACAATCCTGGCCAGTTGGCTCAGTGGTGAGGCATTGGCCCTGCATGTGGATGGCCCGGGTTCAATTCCTGGTCAATGCATGCTGGAGAAGCGACCATCTGCTTCTCCACCCCTCCTCCTCTCGCTTCTCTCTCTTTCTCTCTCTCTATCTTCCCCTCCTGCAGCCATGGTTAGATTGTTACGAGTGCATCAGCCCTGGGCACTGAGGATGGCTCCACAGAGCCTCTGCCTCAGGCACTACAAATAGCTTGATTGTGAGCATGGCCCCAGGTGAGCAGAGCATCAGCCTCAGATGGGGATTGCCATGTGGATCCCAGTCAGGGCACATGCAGGAGTCTGTCTCTCTGCCTCCCCTCCTATCACTTGGAAAAAAGAAAAAAACATAGAAGTGGTCAGAGATAGTCTGTGACGGCGTGGCTGCAAGCATCGCTAACGAGGCCAGTGGAGATGCCAGGTGGAAAATGGGATGTGCACCCTTGGAAGGAGAGCCGACATTACCTGAGCAGATAACACTGGCGTCTTCTCCAGGACCGCAGTTATGGAGGGACCAGCCGGCGTGAGGACACTGTCCCAGAAAACTCTCCCTTCCTGTACAGCCCATGTTATCCAGCAGAAAGCCACCTTCACCGCCACCGAATTGGGCCTTGACAGGGGCGGCGAGGGCATGCCCACAGTTCAGCTGCCGGCACACCACCCCAGCGTCGTTCATGTCCCACTGGTCGTCACAAACCCTGCCCCACTGACCATGGTAGAACACTTCCACACGCCCGGAACATCGGCTTGACCCATTCACTAGTCGCAGCGGTGGCCAGCCTTTCAAAGATACAAAAATATTACATGTTTGGAGAAGGAACATATTCTGCATCAACCCAGTCATTTAAACATGCAACAAGGGTTTGCGGACAGGCGGGGGCAGGGCGGATAGCACTGCACTCACAGAACTGGTCTCTGTTGTCACAGAGTTGGAGTCTAGTTTAAGGAAAATGGAGGAGGCAGTCACATTAATCTAAACCAAGTTTAGATTTACAGCAGTGCAAAGTGCTAAGAAGCAAACAGGGAGATATTCATAATGGTTTAAGACTACATAATGGAAGTGCGGCTTCCAGGATACCCTTTCTAAGAAGTGACAAAAGACCCGAGACTTGAGGAAACAGAGAGATAGGGTGGAGGGCAGAGCCTTCCTCACTGCACTAGAGAAAGGCAGAGGTTTATGAGTGAGGTCAATGCACAGGGATCCCCAGATGAAATCGTTCTGCTTGGTAGTATTTGCAAGGTTGGAGACCTACCCACCCTTAGAAGTGCATGACCCACCACCACATCAAACAAGGGTTAGAAAATCTGCATTATCACCAGCAAATGGTGTTAAGATCTTAGCATCCAGGAGCAGAGAGAAAGGAGAGGTGTTATCGCTGTAAAAAATAGTCCACCTAAGTTTATTGGGGAGCGCTGCACGTACAGGACGGTCTCACAGAGTTGACATTGAGCTCAGGGCATGCTTTGGGAAAGGGAGTTAGTGCAGTGTTCTTGATCAGTGGCAAGTGAAAAATTAACCGCGTAGTTGGGCTGCTCAGAGTGACTCACACCTTGCTCTTCTAAATCAGGCTATTTGTTGAACAGCCTCCTACTGGCAAGGCGGAAGAGTCCAATGCCTGTGGAGGTGTGTCCCCGGCACTCAGAAAGGGACTTGTGAGGAAGAGGAGCGCCCAGGGGCTCAGGGACACATGATATGCGCTCCTTTCTCCGTTAGTCTCTGAACTTGCCAGACAGCCATGAAATGTGCACGTGCCCCGAGGCTGTACACAACGTCCGTGCACACGGAGGGGTCTCTGTGGGAGCTGCTGCCGTACGGGGGGGGGGGCGTGCTGCAGGGGTTGAACTGCTAGTGGTGTTTCCCAATGTGGGGCCCACAGGGGAGCAATTCGATAGTTAAGGGGGGCAATTTAAAAATGGACTCGACATGACTTTAACTCTTTCGCCCCGGGCCATTTAAATGCAATGCTAGATATCTGTGCCAAATTTAACAAAAAATGCAATTCTTAAATAATTGCGGTAAATAATTATTAAGTATAATTTCATTTGAGGAGACCAAAATATCAACTGGGCGATTGGCGTCGTCAAGTAAACTTCGTCCTGGGTTCACCGCGGAGCGTGCCGTCTGCCGCGGGGAACCCCGGACGTTTTAAAAACTCGCTAAACAACGCAGTTATTCTCACCTAATTGGCCCATCGCAACTTCTGTAGTGTTTCACATCATTCAGTTGGTATTAATTTGAAATAAGTGTCAATCAAAACTGTTGTAAAAGCTCGTTGATTTAATAAATATACATATATATATTGTATAGATATAATTGGTAAGTATTTGATTTTATTTTTATCAATATTAAATTCTTTATTAAGTACTTCTTGCATCGGGGCTAGAAAGCAATAATATTTTATAAATATTATTGGGGCTATAATAGTGCATGCATGACAATTTTAATTTTAGAAGCATAACTTTCCAGAAAATTTTGTCAAGTGGAAAAAATATAGATACCTTTTGATTTGCGGTGGTAGTGTAGTAAATGTGTTATATACATTTAAATAAATATGAATTTTTAGTATATGTTTACTCTATGTCACATTGAATATATTTTAACACATATTTTAATATTAGTTTTTAATTGATCTTATTTTTATTATAGCCCATCGTAAAATGAGTGGTGCAAGCAAGAAAAAAACTCGTCAATATTCGGAGGAATACTTAAAATTTGGGTTCACTCCCGCTGTTCACGATGAGCGGATTCCTTTTTGTCTTTTATGCCAGCAATGCTTGACCAATGAATCAATGAAACGAGGTCATCTTGAGGCGCATTTGAAGGCAAAACATAGTGCTCATATTAATTCAGATTTGAGTTACTTTAAAACTTTAAAGAAAAATTTTGAAAAAAGAACAACATTAAAGTCTCTATTTACTGCTCATACTTCAACTAATAATCATGTTCTTGAGGCTAGTTATCAAATTTCTTTATTCATCGCTAAAACTGGAGAAAATCACACTATAGGAGAGAATTTAATAAAACCATCTATATCAGCATTTCTTAAAACAGTTCTTGAAAAGATGACAAAGATGTAAAAGCTATGCCACTCAGTAACAATTCTGTTAGCAGAAGAATAGACGAAATGAGTGAGGATATTGAAAAGCAACTTATTGAAAAGCTGAAAACAAGAAAATTCTCCTTGCAAATGGATGAATCAACTTTGAGAGACAGTGAGGCAGTATTGATAACTTACGTAAGATATATTGATAAAGGACATTTTGCTGAAGAAATGTTGTTCTGTAAAAGATTAGAAAGCACCACTACCTCCAAAGATATATATAATAAGCTAAAAAACTACTTAGATGTCAATGATATACCAATGAAAAATATAACATCTTGTGCTACAGATGGTGCTCCCAATATGATGGGCAAGAAAAATGGCTGCTTAAAATTGATGAAAGATGCGAATTCAGAAATGATTCTTGTGCATTGTGTTATTCATAGGGAAAACTTGGTAGCTAAAAATATCTCGCCTGTTCTGAATGAAGTATTACATACAGTAATAAAATGTGTTAATGTTATTAAAGCTAGTGCCAAATGTGAGCATCTTTTCAAGCTATTTTGTGAAGAACAAAATGAAGACCATGTGAGACTTTTACTTCATACTGAAGTAAGATGGCTATCTAAAGGAAACTGTTTGAAAATATTTATGGAACTGTTTGATACTCTTAGTGATTTTTTAAGCGACAAACCTGAAATGAAGTATCTGTTAACAATAGATGGTAAAGCATTTGTGAGTTATTTAGCCGATATCTTTGAAAAACTAAATATATTAAATAAGCAACTTCAAGGAACAAATAAAACTCTTGTCAATGCAAAAGCAAAGATATTTGGTTTCATTACCAATATTGACTTATGTCAGAAACATAGTAACAACAAAAACTTTAAACAGTTTCATTGGCTCCAAAAATGTGAAGTAACTGATACCGCTTTACTTGTTATTGTCAATCATTTGAATATTCTATCAACTGATTTAAAAGAAAGATTTTCTGATTTAAAACAAATTGATTTCCCAACATGGATGATGCAGCCAATGTTAGTGGATTTGTCTGATATATCAAATATGCAGTATCAAGAAGAACTCGCAGAATTGCAAAATGATGAGTCAGTTAAAGCTTTATTTAATATCAAAGGAGCGATGGCATGGCTTTGTGAGGAAACAGAAATCAAATACCCAAATTCAACCAAATGTGCAAGAAAACTATTGCTACCGTTTCCATCTTCATTTTTAGCTGAATGTGGATTTAGTGCTGTAAATGATTTACTGGTAAAAAAAAGAAATCGGCTGGATATAACACAATGTGGAGACTTGAGACTAAATCTAACCAAATTGGAACCTAATAAAAAATCTCTGTGCAGCAAGCATCAAGCGTAAGGATCACACTAAATTAAAATAATAAATTAATATAGAAAAATCTGTATTAAAATTATTTGGAATTTAAATTTCTGTTTTTCATTATATGTTTTGAAATTTTACTTACTGTGTTTTGTTAACAATTTCATAGTGATTTCTTCCTAGGACCTATCATTTATGTTTATTAAGTGAACAAATCAATTTTTTAATGTTAAAAATTATGTATGTTACATAGGGGGGACATAAAAATTTTAGAAAGGTTAAGGTGGGGCATGGCACAAAAAAGGTTGGGAAACACTGGTTTAGAGTGTTTGGGGGAGTATTCCTGAAATAAAGAGGCAGGATGAGGGGAAGATTTAAGAGGTAGCAGGTAACTTCGTGAGAGAGGGGATAGCACTAGGGAGCGACAAGGACAGAAGGACAGACAGGGTCTCCTTTGGGCTGGCAACAAGGAGGGAAGGGAAGGTGAAACAGGTGGTTCCGAGTGTGCGTGTACATGTGTGAGCGAGAGAGAGACAGCGTATGTACATGTGTTGGTGTGTGTGCATGTATGTGCGTGGCTGGGGGTGGGGGAGGCAGGCCCAGAACTACCAGCCTCACAAACCACATGAGACGGCGCCACGTTTGCCGAAGGCGTGAGCAGAGGGGGTGAGCCAGCAGGCAGCTGGGTGGGTCCAGCTGAGATCTGACACCGTGGACTCCCATCCCGACCGCGGCACCAGGGATTGGCGCCCAGGGCTGTGTGTCCCGGGCGGGCTCTGGAGACACAAGGTAAGGACAGGGGGTTGCGGTCAGCGTGTCGGAACTGGAGACAGAGCAGGCTTAGGACCAGAGCTGAACAGACTGCAACTTGATCACAATGTGGTTTTTAGAGACGACTTTAACTATTTAACTTGGACTGTGTTGATCAGATCAATTCTACATCAGGGAACAATCACGTTTTGAGAAAGAGCCCTTCCTTTTCCGATGGTCAACAAGCTGCCCTTTGTCCTCACATTTTCAATGTGAACCACACTAATAATACTAAGCGAGCTGTGTGGTCTGCAGGGCCTCAAATCCCTCCTGGTATCAGCGAGACCTGTACTGAACCACAGCTGTATTTCTTGTGGCTGTTCCCGGAAGGTCTCACTGGCCCCATTGTCTGTAAGACTCTTGGGCAATCAGCACGAGGAGCCCATAAACACCTACAAGGCCATATCGTATCACTAATCCGCTTGTTCTTGGAAGCTCAAGAACATTCTTCTAGAAACTGTAGAGTGAAGTGCACATCTCAGGTGAGAGGGGGAGGATAAGTGGACAAAAGCATTGGAAAAGGAGCAAAAGGAAAGAAGGACGGACAGTTGTTGGGAAAATGGCCCCCGTGATAGTGCTACTACTTGCTAATCGTGTCTATAAGACCTACTGGCTTCCAAATGCCCTTAGATTCAAGCAGCTCAGAGGAAACAAGGCCATAGCCCTGCTGTGTTTGTTTTGAGAGGACCCGGAAAGCAGACATCAGTGGTGTGGTGGTCTGGGCCATTGCTGTTCATTCATTTATTCAGACCATTTATGGAGTGCTCTTTACTGTGCCAACAACTCTGCTAGAAAATGGGTCCATACACATGGGTGTAACATGTGCCCTCAGTGTGGCAAGTATTGGCAGTAAGTTTGCAAATTTTAAGAAAATCAGGGAAAGGCAGAAGAAGAAGAGAGCTGAACATTGCTGTAACTGGAGTGTCGAGGTGCCCAATTCAGTGGAATCAATAGCACTCATTTCGGCTGATTTGGCCACTGGGACTTGGTTTCTCAATGCGATGGGAGGAGAGGTGGGACCAGAAGGGAGACTGATCTTTGTCTCCAGGGTCTCCTCTCTGCTCTTCCCAGTGCATTAGCAAGTAGTCATCAAGATGTCGTCTTCAGAGAATCACTGAATGTTGGAGTGTCTCTTTTGCAGTTCCAAGAAATCGTTAAACCCACTTGTCCCAAACTGGGGGTGGTCTCTCAACCCCCCATCCCATGTCTATCCTAAATCCTTCCGACACCTGATTCCAGACAGATTAAATCGTAGTCCAATTCCACTTCCTAAAAGTAGCAATGCACTTTAAGTAAGTAGTTGGGGGGGGGGGGGAGGAAGAGCTCACTGAGATTCATTCCAGATTGTTCCAGGGGGTCACTATTAACCATGCCTATAATTATATCCCCCAAACCTAGAGTTGGTTCCTTTTAGCACCATCAACGTCAGCATCCTCTTTGCCACACTGGAACCAATATGATGAACTTGAATTTTGAATGATCTCAGACATTTGAATAATGTTATGCTTCAAAAAGTTCCATCCTGCCTGACCAGGCAGTGGTGCAGTGGATGGAGCGTTGGACTGGGATGCAGAGGACACAGGTTCGAGAACCTGAGGTCGCCAACTTGAGCGCCGGCTCATCTGGTTTGAGCAAAAGCTCACCAGCTTGGACCCAAGGTCACTGGCTTGAGTAAGGGGTTACTCAGTCTGCTGAACGCCCGCGGTCAAGGCACATATGAGAAAGCAATCAATGAACAGCTAAGGTGTCACAACGAAAAACTGATGAAAAAAAAAAAAAGAAATCACTTAAATCCTTCTTAACAACCTGGAATGTTTTAAATAAATATGTTTGAGTAGCTGACATAAACATATCTATTCAATTACTTGCAGAATAAATAAAGAGTTTGAGGCAAGGGAAGTGAAGGCAAAAATAAATGAATGGGACTACATCAAACTAAGAAGTTTTTGCTCAGCAAGAGAAACTAACAACAAAATAAACAGCCAACTAAATGGGAAATGATATTTTCAAACAACAGCTCAGATAAGAGCCTAATATCCAAAATATACAAAAAACTCATAAAACTCAACAAACAAACAATCCAATAAAAAAATGGGAAGAGGACATGAACAGACACTTCTCCCGGGAAGAAATACAAATGGCCAACAGATATATAAAAAGATGCTCATCTTCATTAGTTATTAGAGAAATGCAAATCAAAACTGCAATGAGATATCACCTCACACCTGTTAGATTAGCTATTATCAACAAGACAGGTAATAGCAAATGTTGGAGAGGCTGTGGAGAAAAAGGAACCCTCATTCACTGTTGGTGGGAATGTAAAGTAGTACAACTATTATGAAAGAAAGTATGGTGGTTCCTCAAAAAACTGAAAATAGAACTATCTTATGACCCAGCAATCCTTCTACTGGGCATATACCCCAAAAACTCAGAAACATTGATACGTAAAGACACATGCAGCCCCATGTTCATTGCAGCATTGTTCACAGTGGCCAAGACATGGAAACAACCAAAAAGCCCTTCAATAGATGACTGGATAAAGAAGATGTGGCACATATACACTATGGACTACTACTCAGCCATAAGAAATGATGACATTGAATCATTTACAACAAAATGGTGGGATCTTGATAACATTATACAGAATGAAATAAGTAAATCAGAAAAAAACCAAGAACTGCATCATTCCATACGTAGGTGGGACATAAAAACAAGACTAAGAGACATGGACAAGAGTGTAGTGGTTGGGGGGGGGAGGGAGGGAGGGAGACGGGAACGGGAAGGGGAGGGGCACAAAGAAACTAGATAGAAGGTGATGGAGGACAGTCTGACTTTGGGTGATGGGTATGCAACATAATTGAATGACAAGATAACCTAGACATGTTTCTTTGAACATATGTACTCTGATTTATTGATGTCACCCCATTAAAATTAATAAAAATTTAAAAAATTAAAAAAAATAAAGAGTTTGAGTATAAACTTTACAATCAAACATTATTCTTTGAGTGGTAAAAGTTAGGCTTTCTTTTATAGCAAAAAAAAATTATATTCAAGCTATTTATTGTTCAAGAGTCTTTCCAAATTTTTATTTGTTTCCAAATTTTTATTTGTCCTATAAATAGGAAAGCTAAATAATAAAGGACTTTAATCTTTCTCCCTAAAGTCATAAAATCATGATAAAAATAATTGAAGTCGTGGACAGTTTAAATTAGTTGAGTTCCAAACTAAATTAAAATTTCTTTAAGAGGGCTACATGTGGAGTACAGATTAAAACTAAGAATATCAAATGAATAACTTTTTAAAAATTAAAAAAGTATAGATTTTCAGATTAGAAGACTTCATGAATCAAGTCCAGATAATTACATATCATATCAGGCTAAAGATATTCTTCTACGGTACATTTTCCAACTCCATTGAGTAACAGGAAAGAGACCATGACAGCAATCCAATACCTCCACTGCTAAATATCCATAGATAAGCCATAGAACACTTTCAAAATCTTTCATTATCCCACGGCCAAGTCCTCCTCTTAATCCACCTCTCTCCAAAATTGTGAAACCAGAGCCATGCTTTTAAAGAGCCATGCTGTACATGGGCTAGTGCCTTGCTCACAAAAAAAACAAATCTCACAGAAAACATTTGACCCAACTTCCCTAAATCCATCATGATTACGCATTCAGTGACTATCACAGCAACACTCCAATCAGTGGTTGGATTGCATGGAACACAGTTAAAGCTCTATTTGTCTAGATTTCGTTTTAAGCTTCCCCAACAGTGGGCTGGTGGGCCATACTCTCCCTTTCAAGCTTGGAACAAGGCATGGGCAAAATGGCCCTGGGGCATCAGCTGCTGTACCTGCTTCGTGTAGAGTAACCACAGGGAAGAGCAGCGGCCAGAGGAGGAGGGCTGGGCAGCCCATGTCGGGAAGGCTTCCAGCTACTGCAGAACCTGGGGCTTCAGCTTTATATGCTCTCCGGACTCCCCGGTGGGGCGGCCCATGCAACCTGATGCTTTGCTCAGGCTTGGATGGGCAGGCATTCGGAGCAGGGGACAACCCCTTTGCTCTGGCATTTGTGTGCATGTGCTGTGGGGAGTGTTGGAATCCATGGGAGTCTGAAAAGACCAGAGTAACAGGCTTTATTGAAAGGAAGAAAGGAACCCTGCCCGGCACTTCTCTGGGGAGAAGAGCACCAGTACAAACTATGGAGACGAATGTTATAGGGTAAAAAAGAATTTCGAGTATGTGGGTGTTGAATCAAAAGCCCTGGTATGTATAGAGTGCTTCTCCTAGGGGCAGCTTGCCAGCTTCTTGGAATTCCTCTGTCTTAGGGGCGATAGACCAGTAAGGGTGAGGTCTGACAGAGAAGCGGAACATCAAGAGGGCAGTTTGGAATTCACGTATCTACCATTTCTCAACTCTGTGGTTATATAAAAGAAAGGCAGTTATTTTTTTTATAAATAAATTTTTATTTTAATGGGGTGACATTAATAAATCAGGGTACATATATTCAAAGAAAACATTTCCAGGTTATCTTGTCATTTAGTTCTGTTGCATACCCATCACCCAAAGAGAGATCAGCCTCCGTCACCCTCTATCCAGCTTTCTCTGTACCCCTCCCAAGAAAGGCAGTTATTAATTTTTTAATATACAGTGAGGGGTAATGAAGAGAAAGAGGAGAAAAAATTGGAAAATTATTGCTTCTTCTGGAGAGAACTCAAGAAGGGAATCTTGCCAAGCCAAGTTCCCCATCCAGTTAAGGAGGTCGTCAATTTCCGTACTGTGAGGTCTGAACCAGGCAATGTCTTCAAAACCTGAGTGAGGAAGTAAAAAAATCTTGTGAGGTAATAATTGTTCGTTGCTTGCTGCAAGTGCTGATCTGCTCCTCATTCGAGAGGACATGTGGAGATTTGTAGAGACAGGGAACCTGTTGGTGTAAGTTTTAGAAGGACTGAGTATGTGTGGCTTAAAAGGAAGGGGGTTTGGAGAACATTCAGGAGGGAACTTCTCGGGCTGAGGGAGGGGCGGCTTCTTCCTGCTGTCATCCCTACCTATTTGATATTTCTCTCGTGAAGTTCTCCTTGGGGTACTGGGGAATAGGAGTGTAGGAGCATTTGAATGTAGGTATCCTAGAGATTTCTCTCATTTGAGCCTGTAGGAACTTGATAAAGAAAGAGGCAAGTATTTGGAGATCCGGATTGCAGAGATAAAGAGGGTTGTATAGCAGGGGTGAAAGTTCTTCCATGGTAAAGTTAGAGATATTTTTTCCTGGCAGCCCTGGAGAGAGCAGTTAGCTAAAAGAAATGTTTCATGTCCGTTTGTAGGCTCTTCTTCAGCCAAGAAGACCCAGCAATCTTGTCCCCTTACTATGTGAAAGATAAAAAGACCGAGAAGCATTAAGAGGTGAATGTTATTCATTCTCCTAGTTCTTCAGGGATACAGGAGAGCTTTAGGGTTAGGGGACCTGTAGGGGTTGAAAGATAGGATTTAGGAGGTTTGCTGATATAGGGTTTCAGATTTTTCTGTTTTGCGAGGGCAGGTTTCAGAGTTGGTGTGTAGGGTTAGGTAGATTTTTCCAATTTTCTGATTGGTGAAGGTCTGCATGCGGTTCTGTAAGAACCTAGTGAACAAACGTAAGAGGCAGGGTTCAAAAGTTAGAAAAATAAATAGGTGAGTGGACCAATAAAAGGCAATAGTGAAGACACCCAGTTTGTGTGAAGCCACTGATTCCATGTTTACAAATTTTCTGGGCTTCAGGAGAGAGAGAGAGAGAGAGAGAGAGAGAGAGAGAGAGAGATAGAATAAGACAGGGCAGTGGCCAGTCCCCCTGCTCCTAGACCTATTTTTATAGAAATTTTTAAAGCAACAAGAAGAGGAATTACCTGTACAGCTTGTTTGGTTCTTAGATTGACGGGTAGTGTACTAGGAATTAAAAGAGGCTCATGGGGTAGAATTAGGTTGATACTTGGGGTGAGATAGACTAGGGTACAGGTTTCTGTCTAATTAGTAGGGAAACACATATAGGTGTTGGTCCCACATGAATATAAAGCCCCTGATTGGGTGAGGCAGGCTGAGAGGTGAATAGAGAATAGAAGGACAAGGGGTCAATTTTGTTTCTCTGTTTCTGAGCTCCAGATGGTCAGGGTGAAGGAAAGAGTTGTCCCAATAAGTGGGGAGAGTAAAGGATTGTTAGTTATGGTGACTAATTAAACATTCTTTGAAAATCCATTTTCTGATTGTTCAAATTATTTTTTCTAGGTACAAACCCCCTACAACCTGCACAAACCTTCTACAACTTACATCTTATCCAGTCTATTATCAAAACCATACAATTCTTTTCTAGTCAGAACTCTTGATTTAAAAATCTTTAACCTTTAGTGACAGTTAAGTTGACTTTCTTTTTCCCTAGTTTCCCTTTTTCCAAAGTCTGATTAAAAGAGTCCTTAGTTTTTCATATATTTGCCATCCATAGATCAACCAGCTTCCAGTTTGTGGTTGGAGTAAGGCATGCCGTTTTTCTACTTTAGCAGCAGTGGGAGTTGTCAGGATCATGGTGTGGTGTGGACCTGTCCATGTGAAAGTCAGTCCTTGAGTGATGTAATGCTGGAAGCGCCTCTTGGACAGTCTTTGAACAGTTTGCTGAGTAACTTGCAAATCCTGCAAGTACTTAGGGAAAGGGTGGTTACATTTTTTTTACTTTGCAGCTAGAGTTTAAGTCCTAGTGACCACTACTTCTAGCTGGAATTAGCAGCAGGTCCCAGCCTACAATAGGCATGGGGCATTGAGACAAGAGGAATAAAGGAGATACTATACATTAAATAAAGTAACAAACTCAGACTGTCAATACCCACAGTAGAGATCTTTGAGGGATAAATAAAACTCAAATATTCAGGCAAGGCATAGTAAATGGCCCTTATGTTTTCAAGAAATGAGATCAGTTTATCTGCTACCTAGAAGAAATACCTTAGGCTCCTGAATGATGTCCTTGGGCCTTCAGTGGCAATTCCCAGCATGCTGGGCAAGGTCAGGTCACAGGTAGCTGGAGCAGGGCTAGAAGAGCTCCCTCCATGGAGCAAGGGGGCAGCTTACCTTCTCGTGTCCCTCTTTCCATAGCAGAGGTGTATCCCTTGATGGGGCTGGGAAACCTGGCAGACTTCAGTTCAATGACCTTTCTTTCCACTCTGGAGCAGGGCCCTGATGGAACCCTATGAAGCCCTTTAGGGCTCTGGAACCAAAAGCTGGTATTTCCTGACTTCTTTTTGGGCCTTATTTGCCTTTTCTGTTACTTCCTTGGCCATTATAGACCTTAAAAGCTATGCTCAGAAGATCTCACTGAGGGGCTTGACTAAGAGAGCAAAATTGGGAATCCAGTGTTTAAGGAAGCCTATTAGACCAAGGAAAGAAAAGATTTGATCTGTGGTGGTAGTTGGTTGGAGACTGCGTAGGGTCTGAGTTTGATCTAGGGTGAGACTTCAGGTGGTGGGAGTTAAGGCAATGCCTAAATAGACTATGGACTAAGAGTGAAGTTGAACCTTAGTAGAGAAGACACGATATCCCTTCACAGTGAGGAAGTTAAGAAGGGTGGTGGTATGTCTCCTTGAGGCAGGCAGGGAGGGGCTGTAGAGGAGTAGGTTATTTATATATTGCAAGAGAGTACTAGTTTTGAGATTGCATGCTGCTAAATTCTGAGCTAGTGCCTGCCCAAACAGGTGTGGGCTGTTACTGAATCCCTGCAGTAAGACAGTCCATGTAAGTTGCTGGGCTGTATTAGTGTCCAGGTAAAGGCAAACAGAAAGTAAGAGTCAGGGTGTAGAGGAATGGTAAAGAAGGCATTCTTGAGGTCTAGGACCCTGAAGTGAGTGGTGTTTGAGGGAATGTGTGACAATAACCTGTAGAGATTAGGGACTACTGGATGGAGGGGAACTACTGCCTCATTGATTAGGTGTAAGTCTTGTATGACGTGATAAGCCACTGAAGGTTTTGAACAGGAAGGGTGGGGGTATTGCAGGGAGAGTTGTGGGGATGAGTAAACCTGGTTTAAGAGATGGGTAATTATTGGTTTAAGGTCTTAGAAACAGACACAGTTACACATTAAACAAAGATTTCACATATAAATTATAAATTGAGGAATTTAAATGAGCGCACTTTACTTGTTTCAATTCAAATTATACTAGAGATATTTTCTGACAAAGAGACAAAACAGATTATTCACTTACATAGCTCAATAGAAAATTCTACTTTTTTAAGCTTTTCAAGATGGCAGGGAGTTGCCAGCATAGAGGGGAGGAAGAGAGAAAGCAGACGGATGGACAGTGTGAGCAGCTGGATGGAAAAGAAGGAGGGTCAGAATCTGCAGGAGGAGGAGGAGGAGGTGGTGCCACGTGGTCAGAGGAGTCAAAAATATTTGGAGCTCTGAGAAGAGGAGAGAGGACAAGGGGTAGTGGAAGGCACAGTCAGTCTCTGAGGAGGGGGAAGGATGACTCAAGGAAGAAAAAGAGACAGAGCCGCCCATCTGGAAGGAGGGAGGAGGGGTTTAAGAACACAGTGGAGAAAGGAGGGGCCCCTGGCCAGCAGGGGGAGGAGAAAGACTGGTATTTGCAGGTGAATGAGTAAACAGGATCCTGCAAAGGGAGGGGGCTTTCTGGAGGGAAGAGACTCAATCGAAAGAGATTTGCAGAGGGATCAGAGAGGGGTACTGAGAGAGGGGTGCCCCAGAGATCAGGCAGAAGGGAGAGAGAGTTGGGAGTCCATGGAGAAGGAAAGATTAGGAGCAGAGGTTTTAGGTGAGGTTTCTTCAGCCAAAAATGGCCTGCATGTAGAACAAGCAGTGCAGAGATTAAGGACAGGAGAGAAGGGAGAAGAAAGGCCTGCCGGTAAGGAATTTCTGATGCCCTCCCCGTCCGGTGGAAGAAATTGTCAAGATCTCTTAAGATATTGTAATGATAGTATAAAGCAACCTGCTAGGGTGCCTAGACTTTCAAGGAAGTCCATAGAAGCTAGCCGCTCAGAGTAGAAACCTCCCAAACTGTGAACCTCAGAGAGTAGGGTGAGTCCTGAAGGAGTAGAGGAGTCCCGAAGGAGTAGAGGAGTAGTCTCTGAGGCCTGAGATTGGGAGGAGCCCATGTTCTGAGGGGAGCCTGGCTGGACGGTTTGAACTGAGAGGAGCCCACAGTAAAGGAGACTGTTGAGAGAAGGAGGCGTCCCCGCGTTCAGTCACAGTTCGGAGAGGAGAAAATCTCTGTAGAAAGAGAGTCTCAGACAAGAGGTCGTCACCCCAAGGCTGAGATCCCGGGACGTAGGAGAGTGGCCTGGCTAGGCATGCCTAGACTTTCGTAGAAGTCCAGTAAAGCAGTAGAGACAGACCACTCGTAGATATGGGTCTGAAGTCAAAACCGTCCGACCAGGAAGGGGTGTTTTTAGAGAGAAATTTGGAGGCGAACCAGGGAAGGGGAGGGAGAAACTCCTTACCTTTCTGATCCGGCAGGGGTTCAGGACAGGGTTAGACTGCAGGCCAATCAACCTACAATCACACGTCCAAACAGAATCAGGAAGTAAGCCAGGGATGAGCTGCCACTGTCCATTGCTTCCTTGGTTGTAAGTTTGGATGGCAAAGAGGGATTGTCTAGGCAGTTAGTACCCTGTCCCAGGTTTCGGCACCAAATGTTGGAATCCATGGGAGTCTGAAAGAGACCAGAGTAACAGGCTTTATTGAAAGGAAGAAAGGAACCCTGCTGGGCAATTCTCTGGGGAAAAGAGCACCAGTACAAACTATGGAGATGAATGTTACACGGTAAAAAAGAATTTCGAGTATGTGGGTGTTGAATCAAAAGTCCTAGTGTGTCCAGAATGCTTCTCCTAGGGGCGGCTTGCCAGCTTCTTGGAATTCCTCTGTCTCAGGGGCAATAGTTCAGTAAAGGTGAGGTCTGACAGTAAGCGGAACATTAAGAGGGCAGTTTGGAATTCATGTATCTATCAGGGAGAAAGGGGTTCTACCCACTAGAGCAGGGTCCCCAAACTTTTTTCACAGGGGGCCAGTTCACTGTGCCTCAGACCGTTGGAGGGCCGGACTATAAAAAATACTATGAACAAATCCCTATGCACACTGCACATATCTTATTTTAAAGTAAAAAGACAAAACTGAAATAAATACAATATTTAAAATAAAGAACAAGTAAATTTAAATCAACAAACTGACCAGTATTTCAATGGGAACTATGTTCCTCTCACTGACCACCAATGAAAGAGGTGCCCCTTCCAGAAGTGCGACGGAGGCCGGATAAATGGCCTCAGGGGGCCGCATGCGTCCTGCAGGCCGTAGTTTGGGGACCCCTGCACTAGAGGCATTCATGGACAAATTGTGACCTGGCACCTGACTAGGCAGGTGGGGCCCTGCAGTTCCAGGAGCCCCAGATGTTACCGAAAGCCTCATTCCCTTTAGCATGCGCCAGTTCCTAGAGGAGGAAGCTGCTGAAATCTATTCATCTTTCAAGACCCATGTCTGCCTCTTCTCCTTTCTTTAAGTTTTCCCTTATTCTCCAACTACATTCTCTAATTCTCAGAGCACCCACTTCGTACCTCTCTTATAACTCTTACTACATTCTACCTTCATTGTAGTCAATTGTTTTTTGTCATAGCGCCCCCATTAGCTTGTAAACTCTTTGAGAGAAGGACTTCTCTTCATAGAATTTCTAGTCCTAATTATAATATTGCTGACTTAGCATGATATGATGCCTTGTACTTAGTATTTGTGGAACTTAACTTTGAAGGACTCATTGATATCTGACACTCTTCAAAAGGATGACTTCCCTAACAGATGTTTTATCTCTAGTTAGATAGTTGGCTGATAGTAGCAAACTATCCCGAATCCTGAAAGACTGCTCCTCTGCACCGAGCCTTAGAAGAAATAGTCTTCTGATAGAGAACACACCTTCTGGGGCATGTGTCTAACTCTATATCCCTACGAATGAAACAGTGGCAAGGCTGGGAAGGTTTTATAGACCCAGGGGGCCCTGGATGTGAAAAGGTGTTGGAAAGAAGTATCTTTCCAACTGAACACTCAATCTATTCTTACTTATTAAGACCACTCTGCCAGTTGGGTGAATCCAATGTGTTGGTCACTGTTGCCTGCAGGAATGGCTTCTGGCTTCTCAGCCAGGTACACATCTGCTCATGAGGGACAGACAGGATCAGGGGTAGGAGGGTGGAGATCTGTGACTTCAGTCCAAAGGGCCTGGGTCTGCTTTCTTCCACTGTGATTTTGGAGAATGCCCTTGGCTTCACCAAGCCTCAGCCTCCTCAACTGCCCTGCTTACTTTAAAGGGTTATTGGGAGAATTCAGTCAAATTGAGCCAACCCAGGCCTCTTCCAGACACAAAGAGGTCATGAGGGGGGGCGGGGGGCACACCCTGCATTTTATGAAGCATATGGAAGACTGCAGCCCAAGGTAATGGTGATAGTTGGTGAAATTTCCTGAAAACCTGAAGGTGACTCAGGATTGAGACCTGCTGGTGTTTAACCAGCACAAATCGCTATAGCTGTAGCATTGTAAAAAAGATTGCAGATCTTCCTTACTGGTTGGTAATGAACCCCCTGGAACCCCAACCCCATTCCTGAGCCCAGACCTCCCCAACACAAAGCATAAACACAGCAAATCTGGTCAGCCCCGTACACTCCTGTACCCGGGCGTCAATGTTCTGAGTATCATCCTGCCCACCATAGCAGATTACTACAACTGTTCGTCTAGTATGTTTTGGAAGCAGATGCCTTCTAGAACTTTTATATCATTTTAAATATGAGTTAAGGCTTGTATCACTCACAGATTGGTGCCTACTCGTGATAAGTGTTCAATCAATGTGCATTGTTATTCTTGTTCATCTTGGTGGTGGTCCTTATTGCGGACCAAACCTGTCCTTTGAGGGCAGAGACCATGGGCACAGTTAAAACCCTTGCCTCTCGGGGTTTTCCTGTGTGAGTTTCCCCGGTTCATAGTCCATTTCAGTCTCCTTATCGGACGGATTTGCATCGCTCAGTCGCCACACCACTTCCTGCGGAATCGAAGCTCAGATTATATTGAGGTTGTTGGCTTTCTGTTTTGTTTTGCTTTTTCTAATATTAAAATAGTATGATCTTGGGAAAATCATTGAAACCTTCCCTTAGTACACCGGTTCCTTTGTCTATAAAAGTCCCGTAAACAGACCTCCTGAGACGAAGAAGCCCATCTCAGAGATGGGGAGGAGCCCACGTTCCGAGGGGAGCCTGGCTGGACAGTTTGGACTGAGAGGAGCCCACAGTCCACCTCACAGGTTCACACATGGGCCTCCCTGGAAGCAAAGACCTTGTAAATGCAAAACCACTCATATTTGCATTTTCTCCACACACACACATATGCGCAGTGTGTGTGTGTGTGTGTGTGTGTGTGTGTGTGTGTGTGTGTGTGTTGGGGGAGGGGGTGTCCTCTCCTTTGAGCATTTCTGTCTCTCTCTCTCCTTGTAACTTGTCGCCCATACACTGTTCCCGCCCGTACAGTGTTCCTGCCCTTCCTTCGCTGCCACATTCATGCTACCTTCTCACTTTGACCTCACCTGAGCTCCCTCACATCAGGAGTGGCCGAGCTGAGACCTGACCCCGGGACAAACCCCTCCACTGAGAGGTGCTACATTTCCTCTCAAAATGAAGAAGCCTGGACTCCTCCTCTCCCTTCTGCGCCTCATTTGCTTGGAGCGCTGTAGGGGTGACCAGGTCTGACTTGCTAAGGGTCTCGGGTCAGAGCCACACCCCGGAGCTCCCACTGCTAGTGGCTTAGCACCCAGCTCGAGTGCTCAAATGGCTTATCTTATTTGCACTTTAAGTTAATCACCATTTTTTTAAAGCTATCTTTTATCTTTGGGTATGGTCCGCGAAACAGATAATCTTTTATTCTCACTTCCTGGAACACTATATCTTAATTCGACATCAGGGAAGCATAGGTCTTAAGAACTACAGGGATGATTAGTTCTGAAGCATGACGCAGCAAGCCTCGGGAGAACAGGACAGATATCCATATCCTGAGTGTTTCTGTGGTGATTTACTTCGGCTCAAACTGACTTCTATCTTCCCGGTCACATTCCATGTCATTTTTCAACATTAAGGTTATAAATTTTATTCAAAAGTTGGGAACTTAAAAGACTGCTTGCTTGGAGTTGTAGAAATTTTTTGTGAAGTATTTGCAGAATCAGATCAACTGAAACCGCTGAACGACGGTCCCCCTTTCATCTTTGCCCATGTCACAATGTCCCCTTGGAGCCATGACAGTGCAGTGACTACAGCTATCTCCTCTGCAGTGAGAACCTTGATCCGGTGAGCTAGATGGTGTGTACCCTCCCAGAGGGGGCCGACGTTTTCCCTCCCACATCCTCCTTCTAGTACTTCACTTCTCAGATGGGGCGTGTGGCAACCCAGATAGGGGACAAAGCTGAGTCAGATGTCCTTGGGGCAAGGGACACAAGACAAGACTGGAACCTGGGTCCTGCCTGATCCTACTGCTCCCCATGATAGGAGGGAAAGAAACACCACACCCTACCCTCCCGGGTAGAAAGGGAGAAGGGTGACTCCCGGGAGACTCCCGGGAGAAGGGGAGAAGGGTCTTTTCTCCTGTTTCATTTGCATTTAGATTCCACAAGGACTGACAGGCAGGGAGGAGGAGCATCCCAACTACAGGAAGGCTGCCCGCCCCCTGGACTCCTGCCTTCTCTGGTTGGAGTGGGACCAGCAGAATCACGGTGGAGTAAGCCTGGCGCCATCTTCCTGCCAGCTTAATACAGGAAGTTGTTATGTAAAGATAAGGGAGACCGCAGGAACCACCTCCCTCTGTAATTGGACGGAGCCTCAGAGCTGCTAGGTCATTCCTGTGTTAGCCTATGGAGAGGGTGGGATCAGCGAAGGGAAAGAGATTGTGAAATTATACAGACATAACACAGCGCTATAGAGAGCAGAAAGGCAAATCCTGGAGGGAAACGGGGGAGGGTGTTGGGGGAAGGGGGATGTTGAGGGGAACACGGGGGTGGGGGGATGTATTTGGTGGGACACTTGAATCTATGTAAACACAATAGATTTAAATCAATAATAAAAAAAAGAAAGTTCAGCGGATCTCCGCCGGACTCTCCGGTGAGCTCAGGCATTGTGCTGGCTACCGGCTTCGGCAGGTACTTCTGCTTTCCAGGGCAGAGGGCAGTTTCTTAGGCAAGGACCTGGCGCTGCCTCCAGCAGAGAGAGAGGACGGCAAAACACCAACCCACCCCACAGCAGAAAGCCAAGGAGGGGAGGGCGACTTAAAGCTAGAAAGGAAGGGACCATTTCAATGTGGAAACGTTCGAAGGCAAATCCGTAGAGACCGAAAAGGAGACAGGAGACCGGTAGCTGTCAGCAGATTGACTCGAAACACACATAAAGGCATCATTTTGGACGAATGGGAATTGCTCCAAAATTGAATAGTGGAGACAGCCGCACAAGTTGGTACACTTTACTAAAAATCGCTGCATTGCAGGTCTAACACAGGGGTGTTTTATGGTAACCTCAATAAAGTCTTTGAAAGGTTAAACTGCTGAGTATGCCGCCTCCTTCAAAGGGAGTGGTTATGCCAACTTCAGTGTCCCAGGGGAAAAGCCAACTCCCCAGCCCGGCCGAAGGCTCTTCCAATCATCTCCTGCCCCCTTCCCGGCCTCTTCCCCACCATGTGCCCACGCTCCCTCTCCTCCTGCAGACCCGAGCTGCCCGCAGTTCCCTGAACCCACCAGGGCTCCCAGACTCTCCCCCTCTGCGGTTGCCTGTGTGTGGAATGCCCATGCCTCCCGCCCACCTGACTTGTCCTTCAGGAGTTGGTGTAGATGTTGCTTCCTGCGTAGACTGGTCCATTCAACCCACATCTCCCAGGTCGGCATGGGAGGGATTCACCAGGCATAAGGGAGCCGGACCTCTTGGACCTCATCCAAGTCCTCTTTTCTGGCACTCAGCTTCCCCTTGAGGGTGTATCACTAACTGCTGCTGACCCCGGGGTTCTGGCCTCAGAGGCACTACCCACTCTCCGTGCCCCTGTCCCTCCTTTCAGCCCAAATGTAACCTCATGGTCAAGACCAGACTGGAACCGCCAAAGCTCAAGCTGATGGCTCAGGGGAGTGGACACAATTCGCGGAAGCATCGGAACCACAAGGCCCGATTCATCTCTGGCTATGATCCTCCAGGGCCCCCTGTGGTCTGTCTCCCGGTTCCTGACTCTGTGCCCAGCCTGCTCCGTGTGGCAGAGGCCACCTTTCCCTCACCATCAGGGCCACCTGCAAGAATGGCTAGCCCTTTCAAGATCTAGATGTCAGAGAGTCAGCCAGAGAGTGGCAGCCATTCTCCCTCCTGTCAGTCGAAGATCCTCCTTCCATGTGTTCTTTCCCTGCCTGAGGACAGCCTTGTCCCTTCTGCCTTCAGGGAGTCCCCTCCTACCCGCAATGATGCGGCCTCACCTAAGTGACTCAACCAAGCCACCAGAGTAGAAAGCAACGGAGAGGCGCATGCCCTTGCCAGCTGGGTCTCGCCACCCGGGTCTCACCACCCACAGCCCAGCGCTCCTGGTTCACGTTACAGTGCCGTCTTAACTAAACATTTTTTTTCTTCCATTCCACAGATGTTTAGTGACTGCCTTCTAAGTGTCAGGGTCCATGCTGGTGGCTGGGAAGATGGTGATGAAGTTCCTCAGTCCCCAGAGCTCACACTCTAATGGGAAGAGTGTGACCATAATAAACAAGATGAATACCGATCACTACAAGGAAGGGGTTTTTAACCCAGTGCTTGGCAGGACCACCTGAAAGGCACTCAGCCATTCCGATGCCCAGCCACACCCAGGAGAGATCACACCCGAATCTCTAGGGGTGCGACCCAGGCATCAGCATTTTTAAAGCTCCCCAATGAGTCCAGTGCAGCTCACATTGGCAACCACTGCTAGAAGCACATGAAGAAAATCAACAGGATCAACGAAGAATGACTGGAAAGGGGACCTTTTATGTAGAATGACCAGAGACCGCCTCTTTGAGAAGGTGGTTTTGTTTTTTGCATTTTCCCCCCAGCTCTTCAGCCTCACATTCCATTAGCATTGCTGACAATCATATTGTTCATCCATGTGGGTTATTTTTTTTCTCAGCTGAAGCTTACATTCTCTCGCACAATGTATTGTTATTAAGCAGGTTTCTTCCTGACCCTATTTTTAAAGTTGAGGTAAAATGTACACTGTACTGGAAAATGTACTTGCAATATTTGCTATGTATTGCTAAATTAGTCTCCGTAGGGGCTGTGCCAATAAACATTCCCACCAGCGTCACTGTGGACCAGCGAACCAGGATGATTGTTTACTGAGTCAGCAAGCTGAGCATCTGCTCTACGCCAAGTCGCGTGCTAAATCACCACAATGCAATGGTTAAGATGCTGTTGGGACCTGCTTTTGAGCATAGGGAGAGACAGACTTATTGAACAATCAAGTTACCTGCGGAAAAGCACCATAGCGGGATACAGGAGAACATAGTGTCATGAGAACACGGACAAAGGGATGAGTTATTCTGCGAGGAGATCTTCAGAGGAGGTAACAGTTGGGCTGGGTTCTGAAAGACAAGTGAGCTGCCAAGGAGGAGAGAGGTATTCGAGACATAGTGAGCATAGGAACAGCAGCCTAGAAGATCATTTCAAGAACCAGGGGTAGTGGCCCAGATGGAGCATGAGAAAGTCAGATTGGAAAGGCAAGCAAACGAGAGAGAGAGACAGAGAAACAGAGACTGCAGCTAGCTGAACCTTCACCCCAAAAGAACCAAGTGGTGTTTATAGGCTTGTGTTGGGGACCGAAATATAAACAGGGTATTTTGCAATTTGGACATATCTAGGGGACAGAAGTGCTGGGCCCAACCCCCCACCTCACCTGCCTATTTAACAAAGAGCTATACCTGATTCTAGCTTGTCCCACCCATGTTATCCAGAAGAGGCTGGAAGCTAGTTTCTTATTGGTGTAAAGTTAGATTTGAATGGTATGGTGGGGGTTGTCTTTGAGTTGTCTTGGAAACAATTGAATTGCTAATGGACCACATTTTTCCCTGAATAAAGACCAATGTGCCTCTGGGAGCCGCCATGTTACACTCAGGAACAGAAGAGGCTGTTCTCCGTCCGTGCCATCCTCCCGGACCCATCTGTATGTATTTATATATATCTTTAAGTCTCTATCATTTATTCAATTCCATACCTTTTCCCTTTTGAAGACCCCGTAATGGACTCATCGTGGCTGGACCGCAACAGGCTTGTCAGTAGCAATGATGGGGTCAGATCACCTCCCAGCCACTCTGCACCTCTGCACACCAACCTGATCCCAGGCATCAAATGATGCTCGGACTCAGACCTCACAATAGCTCCCGAGTGGGCCAGTTATGATGCAAGTGGAGCTGGTGACTGTCCCTTGGTTCCCCATGAAACTGTCTTAGATGAACTTCAGGCATTGACACGTCCCATCCTAGCCCATTGCCAAAGTATGATCGAAGAATGGGAGGATGGCTGTCAGAAGATGGGTAAACAGAGGCCTGAGGACCCAAGGGCCCAAGAGAGGGAGACTGCAGAGGGGAAGTCAGATAAGAGCGTACCGGTCAGCATACTGGGCACAGGCAAGTCTGCTCATGATCAAGTGTCCCTGTGCTGCCAAAGGGATCAATGCAATGCTTCATCTTTGGGGTGAGTGTAGCTGTTTCCTGTCCACTCCTTCCCCCCCACATCAGACCAAGGCCACGGGGAGGAGCCCGCCCCCACACCTGCAGAAACCTGGGTCACAGGGGCCCTAGCCTGGCTAATGCCGGCTCACCCTTTGGGAGGGGAGGACTAGGAAGACCCTTTCCTGAGTTCTCACGCACCTTTCTCTCTGTCTTCCAGGATCTGGACCAGATTCCACAACTCAGACCCAAGGATTGCCCTCGGGAAATACTCCCCCATGGAAAAGGAGATCATAGTAAGCGCACACAGGGAGGCCCTGTGAAGGCAGGCAGTTCACCCTAGGGGGAGACAGAGGATCCCCAATAAACAGCAACAGAGAGGTACATCTCCCCAACGGGACTCAACGTGGCTGAGTCTGCTAGCGGCGTCCACGCTGGCATAGCAAAATACTCTCTTATTTCAGAGTCCCAGTCAGGACTCCGCGTGATCAGAAATGAAGGAAGCTGCTGTCTCTTGAGCCCTTATTCTTGCACTCATTACTCTCTTATATGATGTTTCCGGAGGCCTCCCAGAGGTCCTGCGAGTCAATGAAATTCTTTCAAACTCACAGTAGGTGAACAGAAGAGTCAGGATCTGAGCCCAGGCTTGACCGACCCCACAGACTCACCCTTTTGCCCACTACACAGGGGCTCAGACACACTCAGCAATGATGGGAGGAGGTGACACTAACTGAATTCTTCCCGTGGGTGCTCCTGGCCTGGGGCTATTTTTTAACCATCCTCGTCTGGTCCTCAGCGTCTAGGGGGCACCCACACTGTGGCATCCAGAAAGTTTCTGACTTACAAGCAAGAGGAGGAATGGAGAATGCTCAAGAAGCTGCGGCGGCGGTCTTCAGACTACAGACAGCTGACGCAATATAAGAGCCAGCACCCCTCAGCTTGTTCCACCTGTGGGCCCCTAGCAGAAAAAGTGTGGACGGCCGAGGTGGTCGTGCCCCTAGGGGAGCTCAGAATGCCGCGGCGGGAGAGGCTCACCGTCCGTAAGCACGTGGAGCGCATGCAGCGCGCGCGAGCCCTGAGCTCCTACCCGCCGCTCCCCCATGTTGGAAAGTCCAGGGACGCCCCCGTTCTGTCCAGAGGGGGTGAGGACGAGGACAACGATAAGGAGGATTATGACGGTGTCGCACAAGAGGAGAGAGACGAGGCCAAGAGCAAAACCCCAAGAAGACAAGAAATAAAAATGAACGTCATTTTCAAGTCAGAAGAACCCAGTCCACGTCTAACCTACCAGCCCGCTGACCTGAAACCATTCTTTCCCGCAAAGAAGGCGGAACGGTCCATCGCTGGCTTAACGAACCGCAACCTTTTTCGAGTAGCTGAGTTCCCGGGAGACCTGATGCTGATGAACCAGGATTTTATATCCCGCGGCACCCACCCGGGTGATGGGACGAAGGCCAGGCGCCCGGAAGAAGAGCCTGCTGCGAAAGCCTGCACAGGCAAGCCTGCATCTCACCGTTACTAAAGTTTCATTTATTCCCCATGGTGAACCGAGTGTCACGGTCCTTATTATACCTGCAGCTCCACTTGCCCAGGGGCCTTCCCTCCTCGTCTTCTTTGGGGAGACCCCCGGGGTGTAGGGGGGCTCCCTCTAGGTAAGACCTACTTGCTAAGGCTTCTTGGTTTCAGGTAACTCCTGGCCCTGGGCTCCCCCCCACCTTCCCAGGATGAAGTGTCCTCCTCTTCCCCTACGCCCATGAGGCCTCTATCAGCTGAAACAAATCACCCCCAAATTTACATGGGCCTCTATCAGCTGAAACAAATCACCCCCAAATTTACGGGCTTGATACCAACAATCATCAATTCAGCTTGTAATTCCGTGGGTCCGCCGTAGTGGCTGGGTGTGACATCTTAGGACAAGCGGTGCAGGCCACCAGCCATGAAAACTGAGTATATCCAGTACATGGCTGGAGGAAAAAAGATAAACAACCGTTAGAAATGTAGCAATATTTTCCACAGAACTCTATGTACCCAGATCAAGGAAGCCCCTACCCTAAAGACTTAGCCAAGAACAAGGTCAGCTAACCGCACCCCTCCCGCCCTTGTAAACGCTGCTTGCTTGCTCAGCCTAGATAGCCACCCTATAAAAAGGAGCCATTTTAGAAGCTCGGGGCTGCAGTGTTCCCTTGCGTGGGTTGCCTGCAGTCCCTGCGCAGGTTTGCAATAAAACTTATAAAATTAACTTTGGGTTTGCTGTGGCCTGTCTCCTGGGATGTAACACTGGGCTCGACGATGTCCTTGATGTCGCAACCACTCCCCGTACGTGAAGAAGTTTGCCTTCTTCTCATCTGGAAAAGTCATTCAATCGATTTACTCCAACATGAAATTGATCACCGGTCCCATTACAGAGTTGACAGGAAACGTCCAGGCGGTGTTCGGGTCTGGCCAGGACGGGGAGGTTTCGCAGGAGGAGGGACGTTCGGGTGCGAACACTGGGAAATTCCCCAGCTCACTGGGACATGTTGGTCACCCTCCTCAAAGTGACATTTTGGACTGTGACCCCAGAGTGGGAACAGGGTCGTTTGGGTGGAATTGGGAAAACAGGGAGAAAGCAGCCGAAGGGGCTAGTCCTTGAATGTGAGTGCCGGACTTCCTGTCTGTCCCTCCCTCTGGTGGCCAGGATGTCCCCAGGGTGAGGCTGCGAGGCTCTGTCCCCTCTGTGCTGAGGGGCCTGGATACTCAGCTTCCCTTCACAGGGGCGTGAGTTTTCCATCCCCTTCCTTTGACCCACGAGGAACTCCAAGTTTCCATCTTCTTTTTTTCTTTCTCTTTGGTGTCTTGTCAGCCATGCTGGTTTTGACTGCACAGGAAGAAGAGAAAGGCAGACAGTGTTTCACTTTCCCTTCTCCCTAAGAGGTGAGCTTGGCGGCAGGAGCCCACACGATTTACCTGGGCCCTCGTGTACCGGGAACACAGTCTTGGCCAAGAGAACCTGAAATCTCTGACCCGGACTGTCTGCTTCAGATTGAACCCCTAAGCCCGCCTCTGCCCCAACCGCTCAAGCCTACCTCCCCACACACCACACTTCTCCCCGGCCAGACGCCCCTCTGCCCTCCTGTCTGCACAGCCTCACAGGCAGGGACCCGAGCCCCCTCTCCGGAGCCCTAGGAGAAAGAGGGAATGCTTGCAGCCCGAGGGATGTGGTCGGCAGAAAGGTTTCCTCATGATGGAAGCTGACTGTTGGGTGATTGGTTTCCCTGGGATTTCCAGGTGCAGGTACTGGCTGTTTACAAACATAAACACTTTTGATCCTGGACACCCTGGGGAAGTGCTCACAGATTCTGACCAAGGCATCCCTGAGCTGGGACCGAGGGGCAGGCCACGGGGGGGGGGGGGGGGGGGCAAGCCCGCGAGCCTGTTGGCTAGTCCTCAGGCCTGTACTAGGAAGACACTGTCAGGGACGGAGAAACAGGGGTTTGGGGGAAGCAGAAAGAGGAGTTCCTATTGACTCTGCTCTTCAGTCTTGCAAATTGGTTGATGACAAAGAATGTTTCTGTAACGAGGTATTAAATTCTTGTATTTTCATTGGACAAAACAAATTGTAGTCATGGGAAGGGGTCCCTTAAAAACATTCTGAAACAAAACAAAGAAGCAACCATTTCTATGGGGTCACCAGACTGGCATCGTTGATGTTGGGCTGTTTTGGGGACCGGGAATTTAGGACGAACAACAGCTTCTGGGGCGCCTGGCATTGTCTTCCGTTGTCAGGCCTGCTGACTATGGAGATGTCCTCACGGAACTGTCCAGCAGTATCTCCCAACTACATCGTACTGAACACTGTGTCTGGACCAGTGGTTTTCAACCTTTTCACTTGGGGACTGGTGAAAATAGGAGATTTCGAGGCCACTAAGGCAGAAATCACCCTGAGCGTAATTGGATTCGACTAAGATCATGGGGTCTATAATCTTCATAACATCAGAGTGGCTAGCACTTTCATGGACCAGCACGAAATCTCTGGTGGACTGGTTCATGGACCCGGGGGTGGAAAAACACTGGCCTGGACCACTGTGATGACACCAGGTCGCAAAGTTTCTTGGGCAATACTGGCCCCCAAGTGGCTGCTCAGGATGTGAGTTTTCTTTGGTGATGCTGTGGATTTAACAGGTGTGCACCTTGGCCTTTTCCAGTTCGCCCCTCCCCATCCACCACTTATATCTAAAATACTCACTCCCTTTGTCTTAGGGGGGGGTCCCTGCAGCTGCTGTCCTGCTGGGTCTCCCCGACTCAAGTCACTCCTCTGGAACTAGGCTGGTTTTAGCTGTCCTGTCTCGGGCAGCGGCCCTCAGTCGGGCTCAGAGGGAAAAATGTTCACATTCCCAGGGCAGTATGAGAAAGCTCCCATTCTTACCATGCCTGACCTAGGAACCTGGGTCTGGCTTCTCTCCCGTTCTTTGGCAGATTCACTGCCTTTTCGGAAAGCACCCGTCCCTTTGTTTCTTCTGAGATCCTGGGGCCCCCTGTCCATCCGTTTCTCCCTGAAGAACACGTGCACACAGGACCTTGGTGCCCTAGTCCCTGCACCTGGGGTCCTCGGGGCCCCAGCAGTGTGCTCTCTTCCCCAGAGCCTCCCCGCCCCACCGTTCCAGATAGGACACCAGAACCGGAAGACACAGATTCCTGGAGAAACAGAGGCAATCACCTTCCATTCTGAGTCACAGACACTAAAAATGATGACGTTGTTAGTTAGCATTCTGGTCTTTTCCCAGCCTTCACTGTGCGTTTCCTGCTTTGGGCAGAACCAAAACATGCCAAGGACAGAGGAGGATGCCTTATCCATCCTCAAGAAGGTTCCGGAAGCCACAGGGCAGAGCCTCGGTTTTTCTCATTCCTGAGGACAGCCTACCCCGCCGAGCTTCACTTGAAGGGACCAGCGCTTAGGTGAGTCACTTCAATGACCAAACAGACACTTGCTTTGAAAAAAAAAATTTTTTATTCAGCTTGTCCTATAAATTGAAAGGTTAAGATATATGCTGTAGGCCTAAGAAGTAAGTTTATAGAAGGTCAGAAAAGTATACAAAACAGGAAGCTCTGCTTGTGAGAGTGTCCGGCTCACAGCTGCACGCAGGACTTGAGATCCTGGGTGGGACCTGCTTGCCTGACACGTGTGCCAGCACCGAGCCTAGTTTTAGCAGGATCTGCCCCTGACTTTCTGCGCCCCCATCTCAACCCACCCCGCCACGTGCCTGGGCACACAGGGCCGACAGAGCAAACAGAGTTCGGTGCCGCCGGGTGCCCAGCTCAGGGCCCGCGCCCGCTCCTCCCTCCCTTGGGTTCCCGAGCCGGCAGGGCCCATGTCTGAGCACCGCCCGTGCGCTCTCCTGATGCCCCGTTTAGAGCTCGGAGGCTGGCCATGGGTGGGGCGGGTGCTCCTCCCCACTGTGAAGGTCACCGTGGCCAGGACCACAACCGGGAGGACCCCTGCGGAGATGGCGGCCGCTCCCTGGGTGCTGGCCTGCTCGCCCACGCCGGCCATCAGCGGGTCGGCAGGAGAGGACGTTGGGATGAAGATGCGGATGAGCCCGGCGGAGACAGAGAGGAGACGGCGAGGGCGGTGGTCCCAGGGCAGGGTGGTGTCATCAGAACTAGTTGTCTGGTGGGAGGGGAGAAAGGAATGAGAGAGAGAGAAGTGGCAGGTGAGACACCGAGGCCGGACGCCAAAGGGCAGCTCGTGCCTGGCAGGGGGAGTCACTGTGTCCGGTCAGGAGCCAGGAGAGGTTTCTGAGCAGGAACTTGGAGCGGGGCTTTGGGAGATCAAACCTGGCTGGAGGCTCCCGCTGGGTGGGAGGGGAGAGAGTTGGGGCCTTTGAGACCAACTGGGAAAGGGGTACATGAGTCCAAGCAAGGGGTACCCAGGCCCCCAGACACTGCAGCACCCGTGGAAAGAGAAGGGAGACAAGAGGAGTGAGAGGGTCCCCGTCGGCCCCTGCACCCGTCACCCCGCCCTGCCGTCCTCTCTACAGCTCTGACTCCTGTCAGAAGCCCCGTGCCCTGTCCTCTCCCGCCGGAAGGTAAGCTGTTCAGTGGTGAGGATGTTAATCTGCTTCTGTTGTTAGTTATTTGTCTCTGGCACATAGTAGGACTTCAATAGATAGGCATGGAATGAATAAGGAAGGAAGGAAAGAGCCTAGAGCCAGCCAGACCTGGGGACAGTCTGAACTGGGACACAGGAGAGAACTGCCAAAGATGCTCCAGGGAGTGGAGCCCGTGACTGCAGGGACGGTTTGTGAGAACTGCTCCCCCACAACCGCTTTGTCGCCGGGGAGCCCCCACCAGAAACCCTGGGAGTCACCCTGCAAACATTTCTTCCTCCACGTGCACAACAGCAGCACAGCAGGAAACACGTCCCCATTCTAGACAAGGAAAATGGCCCGGCTTGTCCGGCGTCAGCCCGTCAGCCCTCAGAACCCATCAGTCCTGCTGGCACCCCCGCGGCCCTGCCCAGACCTGGGTTCATGTCCAGTTGGACTCTGTGTCACCCAGTGGAGCACAGCGTGCCTGATGTATAGTAGATGCCCAATTCAAGGTAGAAATGACACCCTCAGAAACATCCCGAGTCCCCCCGGGTCACGGGCCAGGACCCTCCGTGGGCGGGCTGTGGGAGGCGGCCACCTACCCAGGCTTCTCTTCTCGGCGTGCCGGGCCTGCAGCTGGATGGGTCCCAGGACGACGTCCACCTTCTCCTGGTAGGAGCCCAGGTCCCTCCTGGCCCTCACCACGCAGCCCCTGCGGCAGCGGGAGGAGGGGTCAGAGGCCCTGCACACCACCACCTTGCACTGCAGGTACACCGACGGGAAGCGGTTCAGGAAGTGGAAGGCGCTGAACGCGAAGCGGGCCACGCGGGGCGACGGCGGAGAGTAGGTTTGGTAGGTCTCATCCTTCACGCACCTGGGAGGAGAGAACCGGAGCTGTGAGTGCAACCCGGGCACCCCGGGCTCCTGCAGCCCTGCCCGCCCGCGGGGCCCATGCCTCCTGCTGCGTGCACCTCCCCTGCCTGCCTCCTGAGCAACGTGCGGTTCTGACACTGCCTGTCAGCCCTGCGGGGACAGCCTGGGGGCTCGTGCGGTTCTGACACTGCCTGTCAGCCCTGCGGGGACAGCCTGGGGGCTCGGGCACATCGGGAGCATCGTCAAGCAGCAAGCCAGGGCAGGGTTTGAGCAGGCACAGATGAGCCAGCCCCATATAGCACAGTGACCGTAGGCTCAATTGTCCCAGCTTGCCCAGGCGAGTCGGACTAGCAGGACCCAGGGAGAGGACAGGAAGACGGCATTTCCTCCCCTCTCCTTGTCTCAGGGTCACATGAGGTGACACTTGGTTACTCTCCGGTGTGTCTGGTGCCCTTCACTCTCCAGGCTATGTCTCCTGACCACCGCCACCTGTTCCGAGGACCCTCCAGGTGTTTGAAGCTCCAGGTCGCTCTCCTGGGCATGCAGGTAGGTGATTTGGTTGGTGGCCAGGTACAGTCAATGAGCCCTGTGCCCCAAGTAGGGTGGGGACCCGTGGGACCCCCTAGACACATCCCCCCTCCCCAGAAACTGCGTTATCTTATATCCATGCGTGTGCTGGATTTGACCAAGAAAGACCCTTGAACAGAGCAGAACCGAAGCCCTCGCTCACTTGCATTCATCTCAACCATCCGACATCCATTCGGATGTCATCTTGTTACTGTTTGTAAAAAGAGGGGCTAGGTAAGCTTCTCCCCCATCCTGGCTGCCAAGGATGGAGCCAGCTGTGAACGGAAGCCACCGTGTAGACTGTGAACAGGACAAGCCTCAACACCTGCGTATCGACTCAACATGTATGATCATTGTTCCTGGAAGGAGACGCTGTTTTTCATTATCCCGAGGAGGTGTGACATTTAACCTCCCAGCCCTCATTCCTAGCAGGTCGCCTTTCCCTGTCAGTGCGACATCTACGTAAGGCCATTGTTCCTGAGGTGCCAAGGTCAAATTATAAGCCAAGAAATGATGTAAACACCCATGGAGAGAGACAGAAGAGTAGCGATTACAGCCGCACGCCCTGATGACCCTGGACTCCTCTGTGAGCTCAGAAGAAGCAACCCCCACCTTGCCAGAGTCCTGTCATCCAGGGAGACAAAACTACGGTACAACAGCCCAGCCCGGGCACCTTTGAGTCTGGCCTGGGCACCACTGCCTCCCCTCTACGTCTCTGAGCTTGGCTGGAACCATGGGCCCTGAAAACGTCTATTCTCAGCGGGTTTAGGTCCTCATGTGGTGCCTTTGTGGCAACCCTCATCGGGGACCATCTCCTGTGCACCTGCTTTGCCCAAATCCCCTTCTACACCTTCTCCTTTCATCCCCCCCAACAGCCTATGATGCGGGCATCACCATGCTCGTTTGATGGGTGGACAAGCTGGCTCGGAGTGGTGCCACCGCCTGCCCAGAGGGGAACAGCTCGTCGTGGCAGAGTGGGCGTCTCAGTCTCGATCTGTTTCAAATGAATGCTCTTCCCACTACTCCCTGTCCTTGTAATACCAAGACCTGCCAGCTGACCTGCCTGGTGACCACCGCTGAGCCGTCCCACTTGTCAGCCACCCCGCTCCCTGTGCGTTAACAGAGAGGACCACCTGACTGGTTCCGCTCGAGCTACTAGGACCGGCAGCTGCGTTACTCGAGCCCTTGGGCTCCTCGCGTTGGGGTGATCAGGTAAAGGTTTCGAAGTCCACCCCCTGCGGACATTCCTTACCCGCTCCGGATTAGATAGTAATTCAAAGATGTGAAGTCGTTGGAATACGGCGATGCCACACAGGTGTCCACGAACAAGGCCAAGGAGGCGTCGGCGTGAAGGATTTCGGCCTGAAGGTAGAGAGTCTGGCGCAGGTCCACGTAGTACGGGCTGCTGGTCACGGGCCGGGAGAACGCGGAGGAGGTGTAGAAGGAAAGGTTCACGTCGAAGTTGCCGTACTGCACCTCCTTGACCACGATGGAGTTGTTGGCGATGTACATGGTGTCGACCCACGTGTCCTTGAGCATTCTGCAGTTGACGTGAATGTAAAGGTCCTTCTTCCTCTTGATGACGCCACTGGAGACGGCTGCTCTGAGGACGTTGGAGTAGGTGATGGTATCGTTATCCACCTAGGAGAAATCAAACAGGAGAGCAGAGTCAGGCAGACGTCACCTGCTGAGAGACTCTCAGGGCCGATTTTGGGTAGAATGAGAGGGAAGTGGCTCAATCAGTCTGCAAAACCCTTCCCAGAACCAGACCCGGATGGCACATGCCTACAGCCAGGGTGCCACTGCCTGGGACGGGCATGTTGCTTAACTAGCGAGACTCCTCCTTCCGTTCACATACTCCCTTTTCTCTACCTCATGATGGGGGCCCACCGTGTGGACCAGGTGTTGGGGCCTCCTGAGAGCACCCCCTCATGGGAAGATGGGTGTGTCTGGATGCTCCCTCCTCGCTCTGTTGTGTGGTGAAGCTGCGTTTGGACTCTGGGGCTCAGAACCTTCTGGCTTGTTCTGTTTTGTGCCCACTGTTGCTGGGAGAAACCAGGGAAGGCAGGTGTGTACTCGTGGGAGGGGCTGCAGCCATTAGTCTGCGCTGTGCTGCTGGGGTGGGTCATTAGCTATTGCAGCTCCGTGTCTAAGCTGCCGGTGCTGGAAGCAACAGCGATCAGAGTTGTGGCTGCAGCAGGTCTCTGAGCTCTGGGGTAGGGTCTTCCCCTGAGCTCAGGTGGACAGTCGGGTGGGCATGGTAACGCAGAGGACATCCTGTCACATCCTGCCTCTTCCCTTCCTGTCCCACAGCGTTATTTCCCACGGTGGCTTTCACCAAGCGGCAAATTCCTAAGAACACTGGTCTCCCACACCGTTTGATGTGCCTACCGTCTTGTAAGAGTGACTTCTCTGGGGCTGAGAACCTTGCCCTGCTGGTCTGTGAGCATCTCAAACAAAGGATGCGTTCTCTCCCCAGGGCTTGGTGTACTGTCAACAACAGCATCATGGCATCAGTGAATATCCACAGCGTGGGTGGAGGGGACAGGGGACAGAAGCCAAGCCAAAGCACTGTGGTGGAGAAGGGTGGGGCCAAGACTGGCTGCCCAAAGGGGCCCAAATGGCCAAGAGGACACAGGTGAATGAGGCCCCCTGGAAGCTCCCTGGCCACGATCATCTGACCCCAAGGGAGGTGAGCACTAGTGAGGCATGACCCAGTGGAGACCGGGGAAACCCTTCCCTTCCTAAATGCAATGCTGGTCAGAAGCAAACTCTGAACTGGGTGCGCATTCCCACAAGCTGTGGGGGCTTTTGCAAGAAAGAGCGCTAAAATAACACCGTTGTGGCCTGAATGGAAACCCTAAAACGTGAGGCAATCTGACACCTTATTAAAGAGGAAGGCTAGAATGTGTTTGCATTCTTTCACGTAGAGAGGCGCCCGGTCCTCTCCCCACCCCTGCCCCAAAGGGTGTAAGCTTCAGACCCTAGAGCAGTGGCCCCCAACCTTTTTTGGGCCACGGACCGGTTTAATGTCAGAAAATATTTTCACGGACCGGCCTTTAGGGTGGGACGGATAAATGCACAAAATAAAATTATGCGACCGGTGTAAAAACTGTGGCATTTTAAAATATAATTGTTGAACTTACGAGACAAGCGTCAAGAGTGAGTCTTAGGCGGATATAACAGAGGGAATCTGGTCATTTTTTAAAAATAAAACATCATTTAGACTTAAATATAAATAAAACAGAAATAATGTAAGTTATTTATTCTTTCTCTGCGGACCGGTACCAAATGGCCCACGGACCGGTACCAGTCCGTGACCCGGGGGTTGGGGACCACTGCCCTAGAGAACCTGGCGCTGCCCGTGGGCGCCGCTGTTGCTATGACTGACGTGAGTGGCAGCCTCCCTGGCACGCTCTGTGCTGGAACGTGCTGGAAAAATCACCTGCTGACCTACCCTCCTCCTCTGTCCTTCTATTTTGGAAGCAGCAAGGAACAGATTTATATCTTCACACCAATTACATGCTGGTTGTATCATAACCATGTCTTCTGGGTCCCCAGAATTCAAGAAACACGGCGCACATCCCTAGAAAGCCTGCCCAGCAGGCGGTGGAGTGGGGAGGCCCGGCTCACCTGCTGGGTGGTGCCGCAGCCGGAGTAGGGAATGGTGAATGACACGTGGCTCGACGTTATCTGGGGCCGACACTGGTAGACCTGATTCCAGCCAGGGATGGCCAGGTCCCTGGCAGAGTAGCCCAGGGACTGCAGGTAGCCTCTGCTCACGTTGGCTTGCATTTGATTCGGCAGACAGAGCAGCTCTGGTGGCCAAGGGCAGACAACAGAGTCGGTCACCGTCCCTAAGCCCGAGCACGTACTCCCAGGGGCTCCTTCCATACAGGTGCAGGGGTCAAGATGGCCGACACAGATGGGCCACGTTAGGACACGCTGGCCACCCCTACCCCCGAGGTGCCCTGCGGCTCAAGTCAGTCCCATTCTCCTGAGAGCCCGATGAGGGCGCAGGGACGTGGGATCCCACGGGTGAAGAAACGGGGGCAGCGCGTGAAGTGAGTGAAGTGTTTGGCCAAGTCACCGTTACCCACAAGGAAACGCAACG
Source organism: Saccopteryx bilineata (assembly GCF_036850765.1). Classification (NCBI taxonomy): domain Eukaryota; kingdom Metazoa; phylum Chordata; class Mammalia; order Chiroptera; family Emballonuridae; genus Saccopteryx; species Saccopteryx bilineata. The sequence continues at coordinate 106,888,796 of NC_089496.1, read as the reverse complement.
CCCCCGTTGCATCGTGGGGGTGTTGTGAAAGAAGGTCCCTTCACTGTCAAACAGGTCAAAGCCTAAACTTCTGACTGAGAAAAGACAGTGTGGACATCACCTTGCCCAGTCCCTGACCAGTCATTAAACTAGTCCATTTAACAGCTCAGACTGTAGTCATGAGCCTCTGTTGGAAGTGGCGCAGTGACCAGTGATTTTTCAGACAGCAGTCAAATGTGCCGGCTCTCAGGACATGGTCACAGTGTCCCACACTCTGGAACATCAAGCCAGGGGGTCGCTTCTGCCCTTGGCACTGGTACCTATCTCGCTATATGCTCAAAGCATCACCTGTACCTTCTTCTCCTTCTCCTCAGTCTCTGCTGACCGCAGGAAGGTCAGTATTCTGCCCATCATCCAGTTCTGTCCCTTGACCTTGTTTCTGGGCAGCCAGAGTCCCATGACCCCCTGCCCTTGGTCCCTGTCAGAGCCAGATCAATCCTGCTGTCGTTTTTGTCACAACACCACATAACGGTCAAGGAACAGAGGCTCTCAGAGGCGCCCCCCCCCCCTTAACGAGCCCGGGGACTTACTGGTGCTGTCATTGGCAGGACTGGAGTAGTACTCCACCTGGAACCCCCTCCTGGTGATACTGCCGTCACTGATGAAGCGAATGGACATAAAGTTGGACGACGAAGTGAAGGAGTCCCTCGCCCCGTGACAAATCCGGCCAATGAGGGGGGAGCTGTGGTAGGGGCCGTCGAACACCTCGATGTAGTCGTAGTTACAGTTCCCCTCAAGCCTGCAGAGACACGACACACGGTTCTGGCTTCACTTCTATTCAGGATTTGAGGCAGGAGGTCAGATCTTGCAAGGAGTGGGGTCACACCTCTGTGCCAGAAACTGACAAAATTAATAATTGAACATAATAGGCCCTGGCCGGTTGGCTCAGCGGTAGAGCGTCGGCCTGGCGTGCAGGGGACCCGGGTTCGATTCCCGGCCAGGGCACATGGGAGAAGCGCCCATTTGCTTCTCCGCCTCCCCCTCCTTCCTCTCTGTCTCTCTCTTCTCCTCCCGCAGCCAGGCTCGATTGGAGCAAAGATGGCCCGGGCGCTGGGGATGGCTCCTTGGCCGCTGCCCCAGGCGCTGAAGTGGCTCTGGTCGCGACAGAGCGACGCCCCGGAGGGGCAGAGCATCACCCCCTGGTGGGCAGAGCGTCACCCCTGGTGGGCGTGCTGGGTGGATCCTGGTCGGGCGCATGCGGGAGTCTGTCTGACTGTCTCTCCCCATTTCCAGCTTCAAAAAAATACAAAAAAAAAAAAAAAAAAAGAAAAATAATTGAACATAATAGATTTTATTTTCCTTTCCTCCTTCCCTCCCTCCCTCCCTCCCTCTTTCTTTCTTTCTTTCTTTCTTTCTTTCTTTCTTTCTTTCTTTCTTTCTTTCTTTCTTTCTTTCTTTCTTTCTTTCTTTCTTTCTTTCTTTCTTTCTTTCTATCTTTCTTTCTTTCTTTCTTTCTTTCTTTCTTCTTCTTTCTTTCTTTCTTTCTTTCTTTCTTTCTTTCTTTCTTTCTTTCTTTCAAGAGGCGGGAAGATAGTAAGGCAGACTCCTGCCTGTGCCCCTACCAGGATCCACCTGTCAACCCCACCTGCAGTCAATGCTCAAGTACTGAGCTATTTTTAGTACCCGAGGCAGATGTACTCCAACAGAGCCATTCTCAGCACCTGGGGCCATGCTCTAACCAATCGAGCCACTGGCTGTGAGAGGAGAAGACGTAGAGAAGGAGGAGAGGAAGGAGAGAAGAAGCAGATGGTCGCTTTTCCTGTGTCCCCTGACCAGAAATTGAACCTGAAATGTCCACATGCCAGGCTGATGCTCTATCCACTGAGCCACCAACAAGGGCCTGAACATAATAGATTTTCTTAAATCAAGCAGAGTTCTCTTTCCAGGGCCTCCATACATGGGGCTTAGTCCTGGCTTTTGGGGTCACACATACAGCCCCTCTTGGGACAATTCTTTGCATCATGAAAGGAAAGGATTACATCCTACCTTAGACTTTTTCTTCAGTCAAAAAGAGCCCAGTTTGCCCCAGAATAAAATAAATATCTACAAATTTATAGTGGTAGAAATAAATTATTGAATCAATGAATATTGGACAAGTCAAATAGCCTCTCCAAAGGTCAGGTTCTTACTTATAAAGGTGAAATAATCCTACCCATGCACAGAGAGCTGCTGTGAGGTTCCCAAGAAATAACACATGGACCAGTGCTTCAGAAAATGTCACAAAGCTGGTGCCCTTGTCATTCAGATGCTGGCTAAGGACCTAGTCATAGTCAACCTCTTTCCATAGGATTTTCTGAGCTTTAACTAGAGTTCCCCCAAATCCAACATGAATTGCAATGATGCGGAGATTAAAATCATGTTACATCTTTGGCAAAACCCTGAATAAATTTCCAAGGCAGAGAGCCCCCCACCCCCACCCAAGGGTGCTGTATAAATCAGAAATTGATGGACATAACTATTTTGCTCAGTGATGACTGTTAGGGAAGATGTTATGGTACCTTCTTTCCAGGACACTAGAAAACACGGGTGCCTCAGCATGGTTACCCCACCCCAGCCCCCGGACCAATCACATAGTAATGTGGCTTCGATGATGTCTTCTCTGCTTAAAGCAGTGATTTCTCCATGTACCCCTGAGCCCTAGAATTCACCCCTCAAAACAGAGGGTGTGGAGAGAAAAGGTTCAAAACACCTGGTGTGGTTGTTCCTAGGGGTTCTCTGCATTATTATTACCCCTACTGGGGTCCCCCCCCAATGGATAACATTTTTCAAGCATTTTCGTATATTTCTCTCTTGTGACATCCCCAATAACCGCTGGGAAGAGGCAGCAGGAGACAGGCATTTGATTTCTCCTTTTTGACTCAGGTTCAGGCAAGTTAAATAATTTCTTATGATCGCACACAGCAAGTCAGTGACCAGACCAAGGCTGTTGTCCTGGCCTTACCTCCACCGTCTGCCTCTGTGCAGGGTCAAAACTTGAACCCATGAGAAAAAAATAGAGTCAATGGGGCCAACATGTCTCCTGAAGAGCCAGGGGCCGTTGGCTCCCTTCCAAAGGTCCGCGGGGTCCCCCACGTGTCCTGTGCTGCATCCTCACACTTACTGCACATCTCTGAAGACGACTGTCACGCGGTCATTGTTCCGGACTTCAATGTCCCACACACATCTGGCGTTGTTTGGGTAGTCCTCAGGGTAGAAGGGGCTGGAGAAGTAGCCCGACTGCTGAGACAGGAAGCCTCCACAGGAATAATTTGCTGTGGGGACAAAACAGATGTGCTGGTGACCCCCAGAGCACATGGCACATCACCCGGGGAACCCTTTTCAACAATTCCCAAGACGGAGACCCAGCAGGCGGTGGCCTAGACCTGGCCCGCCCACGGAGGGTCAGTTGGACGCGCTTCCAGGGCGGCTATACTTAGGGAATCCATCTCTTCGCCATTCTCATCATGTGTCCTCAGTGCCACCGTCACTGAGGGGAAGGGAAAGGGGACTTGTCAGGGGGCTCAGCACTTACCGGATGGGTTGGGAACCGTGTGGGCAGGAGCTGTTGACAAAGAGAAAAGAGATAAGGGTCAGTTTTCCGGCATCCTTGACACAGTCATGAAGCACTCGCCTGCTCTGTGCCAGAGAGGTGCCAGCCCCCGGGGTCACAGGACGATGCTGGACGCAGGCCACGCCCTCGGGGAGCTCACAGCCTCAGGGAGAGGCCTGGCCTCTAACACAACAGCTGACGGAGCCCAGGGCTCGGGCCACACACCCGCCTGAACCAACCAGTCTGCTTTTCTGCCAAGCCTCAGCTTCAAGAACTTTCCCAACCCCTGGATCAAGAAAGTCCTTGTCAATATGCCCTTTGCACACTCATCTTTCCCTTTGAAACACCTGTCACAATTGTAATTATATCACTAATTCTGTATATACTATGTACTACTGTGAGCTAATTGAGGGAGGAAGCCAGTTTCTCTTTTTCACCGTTTTGTAATTTTACAACCATTCCTGGTGCCAGTGTGGCCAGATACACAGCAAAGATCTGAAAGTACTTCACATCATAAGAGTTAGTGTCCTTTTAAGTTCATTCTAGACACCAGACACTATGTTAACTTCAATCCAGTAAATCTATATCTGTTTTAAAGGAAAAAAGAAAATGAGGCATGCAAAGATTTATTTATAAAAATATTTTTCATCACAGGATCATTTATAATAATAAAAAAATATAAATAACCAAAATGCCCAGCAACTGGGGATGCGCTAAATAATTTGTGGGTGTAGCTGGCATTGAAAATGATGGCGAGAGCAATTTCTCAAGAGCAATAAAAAGCTGCTGAACTGTGCGTGTCTGTCGTCAGGTAAACTTTGCATAAAAAAGCATGGTTGGCCCTGGCCGGTTGGCTCAGTGGTAGAGCGTTGGCCTGGCGTTCAGGAGTCCCGGATTCGATTCTCGGCCAGGGCACACAGGAGAAGCACCCATCTGCTTCTTCACCCCTCCCCCTCTCCTTCCTCTCTGTCTCTCTCTTCCCCTCCCACAGCCAAGGCTCCATTGGAGCAAAGTTGGCCCAGATGCTGAGGATGGCTCCATGGCCTCTGCCTCAGGCGCTAGAATGACTCTGGTTGCAACAGAGCGACGCCCCAGATGGGCAGAGCATCTCCCCCTGGTGGGCGTGCTGGGTGGATCCCAGTCGGGCACATGCGGGAGTCTGTCTGTCTGCTTCCTGGTTTTCAACTTCAGAAAAATACAAAAAAAAAACAACTTTTTTTTTAAAAGCGTGGTTGTTGGTGAAATATCCATTTAGTATCTCCTTTCTTCCTCCCAAAGCTTTGGAGACTCGCTAAGAGATAAAAGGCTTTATGTCTATTCTTTGAAGAATCAATTATCATGTTTACTTCAGAAAAAGGAGAAGGAGATCCCCTTCGTTTAAACAAATTTTATTGGCCGGGCCAATTGGCTCAGTGATAGGGCGTTGGCTCTGTGTGTGGATGTCCTGGGTTTGATTCCTGGTCAGGGCACACAGGAGAAGCAACCATCTGCTTTTCTACCCCTCTCCTCTCTCTGTCTCCCTATCCCATGGCCATGGCTTGAATGGTTTGAGCAAAGTTGGCCATGGCCACTGAGAAAGGCTCCATGGCCTCGCCTCAGGCACTGAAATAGCTCAGTTGCCGAGCAACAGAGCAGCAGCAGCCCAGACGGGTAGAGCATCACCTGGTAGGGAGCTTGCCAGGTGGATCTGGGTCAGGGTGCATGCGGGAGTCTGTCTCTGCCTCCCTGCCTCTCACTTAATTAAAAAAAAAGTTATCAAGCTAGCAGGGGCGATATGAAGGCTGCACGTGTGCAAGCAGGGTGTTGGCTGTGTGGATGCAGGCAGGGGCAGGGTGGTGGGCCGATCTGGGGAGGCTGGGTGTGCAGGTGGAGAGAGGCTGTGCACTCAGCATAGGACAGCATGGACAGCCACTCCTGGGGATAAGAGCGCCAGGCCCTATGTGAGAGATGAAGAAACCTGATACTTACTGCCAGTGGTTGTAAATGGTGGATGCCACCAATCTAGAAAGAAAAGGAAGTGGTTTTAGGATTTTACCAGCAAGTTTTTAACTCCCATGGCGGATAGTTTGACAGAGGAAGTCAAATTCTCTGCCTTATGACAGGACTTCTCGGAGCCTTGACCACTCCAGTTCACACTGAATGGTCACGGGGAGCCTCACAGTGGTAGCACTTCCCCACCGTATTGGGCATCTAATATTTTCATCTGGACACAAAGAACACTTTGGGGTGGCGCTCTCGATGTGGAGGAATTCTTTAACAGATAAACATTTGTAGGAAAGGGTTTGACTTGGCCATGTTTCTAAAATGGTCACAGTTCTCCCTGGGTTGATCAGGACCATTATTTGCATTTGAAATGACCAGAGGCCCAAAACCTTTTCCACTGCACCCTCTCCCTATGAGCACCAGCGACTGGTAATGGCCAGGTCAGGGGGGTCAGGGGGACTCCCCAGGCTATGCTCAGGGACAGCAGTGGTCCTGGGGGTTCCGCTGGTCACTGTCGCAAACTCCAGAGTCCTCAAAGAGAAATCCCTCCTCAGAAGGAGCCTGCACGTCCCTCGGAGACTGGGGAAACGGCGGGTGGGGCTCCCGAGAGGAAGGCTCGCTGCGGTGACTCACCTGGGGTGGTAGTATGTATCTGTGAAGCTGCCGGAAAGGGAAGAGAACGCGGTCAGTCTCAGCGCCCAGGCCATGCAACACAGGCTCCCAAGGGACCTTAGAGAGACCTTAGGTGCCAACGCCCATCCCCTCAAGGCACTGAGGAACGCTCCCGGCTGCTGTCTAGAGGAGCTGAATACAAACCTCAGGGGTTCATCTGCCCCAAAAAGCTCTTGGGGGAGTTTGTTATTACAACCTAGTCTGCTCTAGGGGCCTACCTAGGGAAGAGCCGCAGCCCACCCATACAGTTGAGGGGTGCCAGTAGCTCTTGGTGATGTTCTCAGGGAAATGGCCCACCTTCCAGGGAAGTTCAGGAGGAGAGGAGCTCAGGGCAGGGGGAGCCCTGACTTGAAGAAAACCACACGCAAATAGAGGCCCACTGCCTCGGAGGCCCGCTGTCTCGGAGGCCCACTGTCTCGGAGGCCCACTGTCTCGGAGGCCCACTGTCTCGGAGGCCCCGCTGCCTCGGAGGCCCCGCTGTCTCGGAGGCCCCGCTGCCTCGGAGGCCCACTGTCTCGGAGGCCCGCTGTCTCGGAGGCCCACTGTCTCAGAGGCCCCACTGCCTCGGAGGCCCACTGTCTCGGAGGCCCCGCTGTCTCGGAGGCCCCACTGTCTCGGAGGCCCACTGTCTCAGAGGCCCCACTGCCTCGGAGGCCCCGCTGTCTCGGAGGTCCCGCTGTCTCAGAGGCCCCACTGTCTCGGAGGCCCGCTGTCTCGGAGGCCCCGCTGTCTCGGAGGCCCACTGTCTCGGAGGCCCACTGTCTCAGAGGCCCCACTGTCTCGGAGGCCCACTGTCTCGGAGGCCCCGCTGTCTCGGAGGCCCCGCTGTCTCGGAGGCCCCGCTGTCTCAGAGGCCCCGCTGTCTCGGAGGCCCCGCTGTCTCAGAGGCCCCGCTGCCTCGGAGGCCCCGCTGTCTCAGAGGCCCCACTGTCTCGGAGGCCCCGCTGTCTCGGAGGCCCCGCTGTCTCGGAGGTCCCGCTGTCTCGGAGGCCCCGCTGTCTCGGAGGCCCCGCTGTCTCGGAGGCCCCGCTGTCTCAGAGGTCCCGCTGTCTCAGAGGCCCCGCTGTCTCGGAGGCCCCGCTGTCTCGGAGGCCCCGCTGTCTCGGAGGCCCACTGTCTCAGAGGCCCCGCTGTCTCAGAGGCCCCGCTGTCTCAGAGGCCCCGCTGTCTCGGAGGCCCCGCTGTCTCGGAGGCCCCGCTGCCTCGGAGGCCCCGCTGCCTCGGAGGCCCCGCTGTCTCGGAGGCCCCGCTGTCTCGGAGGCCCCGCTGTCTCGGAGGTCCCGCTGTCTCGGAGGCCCCGCTGTCTCAGAGGCCCCGCTGTCTCAGAGGCCCCGCTGTCTCAGAGGCCCCGCTGTCTCAGAGGCCCATCGTCTCGGAGGCCCACCTGAGCAGATGACACTTGCGTCCTCATGGTGTCCGCAGTTGTGTGAGTTCCAGCCTCTGTGCCGGCAGTCCCACAGGTAGGACTCGTACCCTGAGCACTGCACGTCGTCCAGGACAATCGGCCCTGAGCCCTGACCAAACCGGGCGTACCCCGGGGCCTGTGTGGCCCGGCCGCAGCCCAGCTGCCTGCACACCACGTTGGCGTCATTCATGTCCCAGCTGTCATCGCACACGGTGCCCCAGGAGCCTCGGTACAGGACCTCCACCCGGCCCTGGCACCAGTCGCTTCCGTTCACCAGCCGCAGGGCCAGCCCGGAATCAGAGCCTAGGAGGGGACAGAAAAGTTCACTCTCTCCTGTGTGTCCTGAAGGAAGAGGTTCCCAGGGGTGAGTGAGGCTCAGAATTCTTCCAGGGGCCAAGACTTTGGGGGGCGGGTTGGTGTTGTCCAGCAACAGGGCTTGACCAAATCCTGCTCATTTCCCTTATATTCAAGGGGCTGTTTTATAGGACCCCATGTGTGTCCTCTCTTGGGTCCCCACAATGCCCAGCAAGGCCGTGTAATGCGGGGGCAAAGAGAGGAAGCCAGCAGTCTGCCTCAGCAGTGATCGCTGGGCTCCACCTGGATTCCTGCAGCAGGACACCACCAGGGACAGCTGCCCAGCCCCCCACCAAGGGACAGTCCTCAGACCCGTTCTTTGGAAACTCCGCCTTCAGCTGACTCACCCCTATCCAAGGGGACCCCACCCCACTGGGCTTGGGGCTATTCCTGGAGGCTCCTTCTCCACTGAGCACTGACTCAGGTCACCTTCAAACCCTACGTCTGCCCCAAATCGTAAACAAACCGTGGACCCACTGAACACTGTGACAGTGGGCAGGAGGGACTGTCACGGACACCTAGCTGGGCATCCTTGGAGTGGCAGAAAAGAGAAGATGGGCAGAGTTGGGTCAGCTTCCTTGGAGGAAGGTCATTCGCCAGAGACACCAGCAGCCTGGACATCATGATCCCTCCCTCGCTGGCCTAGGGCACTGACCATGGTCTGGTCACTCTGGCCCTTGGGCTTAGTACCTGTACAGTGAGGGCCCTGTTCTCCAAAAAATATACATACATGGCCAACAAGCACAGGAAAGGATGCCCAACACCATTAGTCACTAGGGAAACGAAATCAAAACCACAATGAGATGCCATCTCACACCTACTGGGACGGACGGACACAGTAAAGAGACACCTAAGTGTTGGTGAGGATGGAGAGAAACCGGAATCCTCACGCATGGCCGATGGCAACATAGAATGGTGCAGCCCCTTTGGTAACCAGCTCAACGTCCGCACAGTAAGTGAAGCATCAAGTTATCACGTGACCCAGCAATAGCAACCCAAATGGCCATCCACAGATAGGTGGATCGATACAATGTGGTCTATCCGTGCAATGAACTGCTGTGGAGCCGCAGCAGGAAAGTCTCGACACAGCTGCAGCAGGGGTGAAAGGTTATGCCGAGGGAAAGACGCCAGGCACAGAGGCCACGGGTTGTCCGGTTCCATTAAAATGAAATATCCATAAGAGGCGAAGCCACAGAGACAGAACGCAGACCCGTGATTGCGGGGAAAAGGGGTCTGGGTGTGCAACTTCTATCGGGGACGATGGGAAATTCTGGAACCGAATAGTGGTGATGGTTGTTCACGTCTGTGACGGCACTGAAACCACAGGGCCGTGCGCTGTACAATGGTCAACGCTGTGGTCAGGGGAGATCCAGTGACTGAAAGGACAGGGAAGCAGAAACTATGGGGCTGTTTCCCCCCATCCCGACTCACAGAGTCCAGGGTCATGGTCCCACCACAGGGCCATAGCCATGATGAGCCGTGACACCGACTGTCCCCAAGGAAGGAGAAGGACCAGGCTTACAGGGCACATGGGAGCCCTATGAGCTCCTCCGTGGACATGCACAGGACCAGCTCAGACTCGGGCCCTGGGCCAGAGGCCAGCTCGAGTGCAGAGTGCAGACCTGGGTCGATGCCCCGGGGAGGGGCAAGGCTTTGCTCCTCTGACCAGGGGCTGGGGACGCGACAGCCCCATTCAGCAGAGAGCACGGCAGTGGGCACGCTCCCATCGGGAGCGCTCCTGCATGTGTCTCAGATCTCCTGCCCTGACTTTCATTGTAACAGAAACCCCCTCCCTATTAAAAGAACAACCACACCCAGAACCACTTCCGGTGAGGTAGAAGTAGGGCCTAGTGTCACATCGTCCCCGCACTCCCCTGGGGACTGTGAACGTGGGCGTGACACGCTGGCCGGGCCAGCAGAGCACATGGAGATGATTCAGGAGAAGAAACCTATTGCCAAGCGAGCTGCTCAGAGTCCTCCTGAGACTCGTCACCCGAGAGACTAGGATCAACAGAGTCTTTCTCTTGGTGGGATGTAGACGGGGCTGGCAACTACCCCCCACGTGCGGAAAGCAAGCTATGGTGAGACCCATACACATAAGAAAGTAGAGGTGAGTAAAGTGCGTGGGGGCGGTCTTGGGACTTTTGGATCCAGCGGCACCTGTAGCGAAACCTCCCACCTACCACTAAATGTCCTAAATCCGTGAGCCATGGAATTCTCTTCCAGCTAAAGAGCGTTTGAGTCGGGCTCCCGTGACTTGCACACCAGAACGTCCTAACGTGTCCAATAACTGGCAGGTTAAGGGAGTCCATCATTCTAGGGGACAGAGGAAACCCTCTACATGGGATGAGGTGACGGGCACGGAAGCTCAACCCAAGATTCAAGAGCTCTGCCAGGCCTGTTGACTACAGGGATGAACGCTGACGCCTTGGCTGGACCCCAGCACCGCTCACCGTAGGAAGTTGTCGTGTCCCGCCAGCCTGGAGAGAGAACAAGGCAGGCTCAGAGAGGGGGCCGTAGAATCAAGGATCAAGGTTGGGTCTGGTGATGATCTGGGATTGGGGTCCGGGACAGTGGGGGCTGAGAAGCTCTGTAGCCAGGGAGAGAGAGCCAACCATGGCACACCTAGGACCTGGTTTCAGAGGCCCCTGTCTGCCTGCCCACCACAGGGACAAGGATCAGGAGGCACATCTGGAGCCTCTGTCTATCACGTTCCACCCCAGCCTGGACTCACAAGCAGAGAGAGAGCCCCAGGAGAATGATGGGGACATTTACCTGTTGTCGTTTCTGTTGGTGCGGCTGTGCTTGGCCATGTGTCTGAAACTGACAACAAAGAGAAAAGTCCTAGTTAGGCATCACCACAAGGAGTCCTTTAAAAATTAGGCAGTGAGCATCATGACAATTCCCACATGCATCCTACCACTTGCTACCTGTGCGTGCCCAAGCCTCCTGCTCAGCTAGGGGGCAGTGGTCCTGCAGGGAATCAGCCGGATGCCTCCACGTTCTAATTCGGATGTTCGTCTCTGTTTGTGTCTCCCTCTCCTGACCCTGTACTCACTAGCAGTACTAAGAGGCAGCCCTGACTCTGAGGCTGGTCAGAAAGAGCCAGTGGGCGTGGTCATGAACCTGGAGCCAATCACACGTCCTGGTCTCCAGAGGACCAAAATCACCTGTTAACCTGCAGCCCTGAGCACAGCGTCTGCCACTTTGGAGTGCAGATGTGATGATGCTGAATCTTAGGGTGATGTAAAATGTGAGGGACTGAGAGAACCTGGCTTTATGGCTGTTCATCAACAGCAGATCCGATGTAGGGGAGCACCATTGACCCCCAATGGAGGTGAGCAGGACTGCCACCCGAATCCACCCGGGACAGAGCTCCATGGCTCTAGTGGCATTTCCTACTGTTTGGCAGCTTGTTGGCACCTTCATGGTCCTGGCTGACCTGACAAAACCCTAGGAGGTGACATGACCTCTGCTGGACATGGGAGGACACGCACTCTCAGCCTCTCTGCCCGGGAACTCAGCTCGAGACCTGAGCCAGCAGAGGGGTCTCAGCAGGACTGAGTTTACACTGAGCAGTGAGGGGGATCTCTGAAGACCCTCTTCCCTGGATCCCACTGCAGACACGTCACCACAACCATGGCACACCTAGGACCTGGTCTCAGAGGCCCCTGTCTGCCTCCCCACCACAGGGACAAGGATCAGGAGGCACATCTGGAGCCTCTGTCTATCACGTTCCACCCCAGCCTGGACTCACAAGCAGAGAGAGAGCCCCAGGAGGGTGATGGGAACACTTACCTGTTGCCCGTTCCGTTGTCGGTGCGGCTGTGCTTGACCATGTGTCTGGAACTGACAACAAAGAGTGACCATACTTAGGGATCACCACAAGGAGTCCTTTAAAACTTTGGCAGCGAGCATGAGTCAAAACCATGCCCCTGAAGGTCCTTAACAGTGACAATGAGGTGGTACAGTCTGTGAGGGCAGTCACAGTGCTCTCCTGACACTGTGTTCTTTGGTAAAAGCCTTCCCTCCCTTCGGCTCTGCAGGGAGTGGATGGCGTAAAAGATCTCTGTTCGCCTGTCACCCATAACATTGGGCCCAGACAAAGCGTTCAGGTAGAAATGACCCCAGGACTGAGCCTCCTCTGTCACCAGAAGCAGGCGAGCACTGCAGCCAGCATGCTCTTATCCCACTGAGCCAGACCAGGGGACCGATGTGTCGTGGGCTCAGCCGGAACCCATGTACACACTCTGGAGTGATCAGGAAAGGGACCGGGAGGCGGACACCTCCACAGTCCCTCCTGCAGCTGCGGGGGTGAGGGCGGGTAGAAAAGAGAAGGGGGGCAGCGGTCAGAGGCAGCAGGACTCACCTGTCATGGCTGTGGACGGGACCCAGGAAGCTGTGGGACAGAGAGAGAGGGGGTCAGAGCACACATGGGCACAGAAGGTGTCACAGCTAGAAGCACACAAGGGGAAGACATTGTGGGTCAGATGCTCAATCTGGTCTGTCCCCTGCCACAAAGGGCGGGGTATTTGCCATCTAACCCTAGAAAGATGCTCCTTGTCAGAATCCAGGAAGACTGCACGCATTGTTTCAATGTCAAGGGGATTTTCTCTGTGTCTAGATAGACTGACCGAGTTGACCCAAGAAAACCCTCTCCCGTGCAACTGTGAGCAGTTCACAGAGGTGGCAAAGGTGACAGGTCCAGCTCCAGGCCCAAGTCCCACGTGGGGCGTTTCGGGCCTGACCGTAAGCAATGACAAGCAGGCCTCCTAGGGGTCACTGCTCTTCGCAGGACGAACCTTGTGTGCACAGACTGCATCGAAATCCTCTGCAGAGAGTTACATCAGGGATTCACGAGCCCCAACTCAGGCCGGTCATGGAAGGGCCGCCACACGCCTAGCCCATGGGCCCCCGGTCCCAAGTGTCCCTACACCTGGCCCTTGCCGCTGGCCCGCATGTTCCCAGGAGGGAGAACAAGTTTGATTCTCGCTCCATGTTTGGATCCTAATTCGCCTTCTCAGTGCCTGGCAGCAGGCCACGGGCTAACATGATCTAGGCTGAGAGCTCAGGAAACTTCCAGGGAACAAGAAGAGTGAAGAGACTGACAGGAAACAGAATTTAAGAGCAAACGTGCTGAGGAAACATCAACCCCATGAAAGGGAGACCAAAGGTGCCCGAGGCCCACCTGAGCAGACGACGCCGGCGTCCTCCGCGTGGTTGCAGTTGTGTAAGTTCCACCCGTTGTGCGGGCAGTTCCACAGGAAGGACTCGTGCCCTGAGCAGCGCACATCATCCAGGAGAATCGGCCCTGAGCCCTGACCAAAGTGGGCATTTCCAGGGGCCCACGTGGCCCAGCCACAGCCCAGCTGCCTGCACACCACGTTGGCATCATTGGTGTTCCACCCGTCGTCACACACGGTTCCCCAGGAGCCTCGGTAGAGTACCTCCACCCGGCCCTGACAGCGGTCAAGTCCATTCACCAGCCTCAGGGCCAGAACAGAGCCAGTCCCGGACTCTAGAAATGACACAAGAACATCTCCTCCATGTCTGTTTGAGTGGCCAGGCTTGAGGCATGACCTAGACTCAGGGGACGTCCTCATGGCCAAATTCCCTAAGCAAGCTGTCGGCTTTGAACATGTCCTGAGATTAACCTTCATCACAAGAAAGGAGTAGAGAAAACTTATCCTGCCGGCTCTAAGATGATCCAATGTGGGGAAGCGCCCGTGACCACCCCGACAGAGGTGAGCAGGATTGTCCCCCGAGTCTACACAGGGCCCCCCAGGGCAGAGCTCCATGGCTCTAGGGGCATTTCACATTTTGGGCAGCTTGTTGGCACCCTCATGGTCCTGGCTGACTTCAGGTAAAGCCCTAGGAAGTGACATGACCTCTGACATACAGGGGGAGGACAGACACTCTCAGCCACTCTGCCCGGGAACGCAGCTCCAGGCCTGAGCCAGCAGAGGGGTCTCAGCAGGACTGAGTTTACACTGAGCAGCAAAGGGGGGTCTCCGAAGACCCTCCTCCCTGGATCCCACTGGTCACCACAACCATGGCACACCTAGGACCTGGTCTCAGAGGCCCCTGTCTGCCTCCCCACCACAGGGACAAGGATCAGGAGGCACATCTGGTGCCTCTATCACGTTCCACCCCAGCCTGGACTCACAAGCAGAGAGAGAGCCCCAGGAGGGTGATGGGAACATTTACCTGTTGTCGTTTCCATTGTTGGTACAAATGAGGGTGGCCATGTGTCTGGAACTGACAATAAAGAGAAGACCGTACTTAGGCATCACCACAAGGAGTCCTTTAAAAATTAGGCAATGAGCATCATGACAATTCCCACGTGCATCCTACCACTTGCTACCTGTGCGTGCCCAAGCCTCCTGCTCAGCTAGGGGTCAGTGGCCCTGCAGGGAATCAGCCGGATGTCTCCACGTTCTAATTCGGATGTTCCTCTTTGTTTGCGTCTCCCTCTCCTGACCCTGTACTCACTAGCAGTACTAAGGGGCAGCCCTGACTCTGAGGCTGGTCAGAAAGAGCCAGTGGGCGTGGTCATGAACCTGGAGCCAATCACACGTCCTGGTCTCCAGAGGACCAAATTCACCTGGCACCCTGCAGCCCTGAGCACAGTGTCTGCCACTTTGGGGTGCAGATGTGATGATGCTGAATCTTAGGGTGATGTAAAATGTGAGGGACTGAGAAAACCTGGCTTTATGGCTGTTCATCAACAGCAGATCTGATGTAGGGGAGCACCACTGACGACCCAATGGAGGTGAGCAGGACTGCCACCCGAATCCACCCGGGACAGAGCTCCATGGCTCCAGTGGCATTTCTCACTGTTTGGCAGCTTGTTGGCACCTTCATGGTCCTGGTTGACCTGACAAAGCCTTAGGAGGTGACATGACCTCTGCCGGACACGGGGAGGACACGCACTCTCAGCCCCTCTGCCCGGGAACTCAGCTCAAGACCTGAGCCAGCAGAGGGGTCTCAGCAGGACTGAGTTTACACTGAGCACTGGACGGGAATCTCTGAAGACCCTCTTCCCTGGATCCCACTGCAGACACGTCACCACAACCATGGCACACCTAGGACCTGGTCTCAGAGGCCCCTTTCTTGCCTGCCCACCACAGGGACAAGGATCAGGAGGCACATCTGGAGCCTCTGTCTATCACGTTCCACCCCAGCCTGGACTCACAAGCAGAGAGAGAGCCCCAGGAGGGTGATGAGGACGTTTACCTGTTGTCGTTTCCGTTGTTGAGGCAGTTGTGGTTGGCCATGTGACTGGAAGTAACAACAAAGAGAAAGGCCCCAGTAAGGCATCACCACGAGGAGTCCTTTAAAAATTCGGTGGCAGCATCATGACAATTCCCACGTGCATCCTGCCACTTGCTACTTGTGCGTGCCCAAGCCTCCTGCTCAGCTAAGGGTCAGTGGTCCTGCAGGGAATCAGCCTGAGGCCTCCACGTTCTGATTCAGGATAACCCTCTCCATTAGAAAACCTTTGCATCTCCCTTTCCTGGCCACGTACTCACTGACAAATCTGAGGCGCTGCAAGACCCTGAGCTTGGCCAGAAAGAGTCAGTGGGCGTGGTCAAGAGCCTGGAGCCAATCACATGTGCCAGGTTCCAGAAGACCAAAATCACTGTTACCCTGTGCCCCTTTGGGGTGCAGATGGAACGGTGTCTGCCTCTTTGGGGTGCAGATGGGACGGTGCTGAATCTCAGGGTCATGTAAAATGTGAGGGACTGAGAGAACCTGGCTGTTCCAGCTGCTTCTCAACAGCTGCTTAGTGGTTATTGACACTTATTCTCCATAAAACTGTCCTCAGCACAGACTGTAGCAAAACCCATTCAAAGGACACGTGGCCACTTCTCTGATTTGAAGCAACTGTCCTTTGGGCCAGAATATGAGTGTTTGGTGAAAACTCAGAGAATTGATGGACAGACAGGAGTTTGTGAACCCCATGTCTAGTTAAAAGGCATTGAGACAGATAGTGAAAGCCATGTACCCCAAGTGTGATTTGCCTAGTGTGGAGAGAAAGGGCACGTGTGGTCAGAGAACACAGGGACAAACCACAATAAGTCAGGGGGACTCACCTGGCCAAGGTGTGGACTGGGACTGAGCAGCTGTGAGGAAGAGAAGGAGAGTCAGACACAGCACACAGGTGCCCACCAGACTGAAGACACAACCCACACACCCTGAGCTCCTGCTTTGCTGGTGACGCTGAGTCACAGTCTGTCCTGTAGTTCTGGGACAGCACCATGCTCCATGCACTGTCACTGCCTGCCTCGCTGTGCCTGAAGACTTCATACCTAGATATAAGCCCCGGCCACCAGAATCAGGCCACCATAGACTTTGCGTTCACACCCAAGGATTTTGCAAAGACTGAGAAAATAAATGGGTTGATGTAGTCCACAATTTTTCCACGATGAAGTGTGATAATTCTGAGGCTTTATACCAATTCCTAGACTTCCCATGCACTCCGTCACCGTCCCCGAGCCCTCCCTGGCTCAGCACTCCGCTCATGGGCCACTTGTCATCTCACACGTCCCCCTGCTCCCACCGCTCTGTCTGTATTTCATAACTGAACTCAGTGTCAGGTCCTCTCCTCTGCGTCAGACTCAGGGAGAGCCCACAGTGACTCAGCCATCCCGGAGGGGAGGTTGTTACCTCTTCCCACCCCCATACCTGACAAAGGACACTGTCCTGAGGGGGCCCCTGGTTAACTCCGGGGTGGGAGGGGAGCTCACGTGTCTGCAGTAAAATGAAAAGCTGCCCCCCGCCCTCAGAATGCTTGGTCCTGGTCATGAACAAAGGTGCCACAGTCACCTCTGAACCAATTTCAGCAATATCTGCAGGATGCTGGGCACATGTGGTAACCAAGCTGTTTCTCAGCTGGAGCAGGTGACATGATACCATGGATGCCAGCTGCCCTGGGACAAACGCCAGTGCCAGGGTACATGGGGTTTCAGAGAGGGGCCTAAAGAGGGGAGGGCATTTGTTCTCAGCCATGCCACCCCAGCAGGGGGCGTGCCCATGTCAGAGGCCCACCTGAGCAGATGACGCCGGCGTCCTCCCCATGGTTGCAGTTGTGCAAGTTCCAGCCGTTGTGTCGGCAGTTCCACAGGAAGGACTCGTGCCCTGAGCAGCGCACATTGTCCAGGAGAATCGGCCCTGAGCCCTGACCAAACCGGGCACTTCCAGTGGCCGACATGGCCCAGCCACATTCCAGCTGTCTGCACACCACGTTGGCGTCACTGATGTCCCAGTCGTCATCACACACAGTCCCCCAGGAGCCTTGGTAGAGTACCTCCACCCGGCCCTGACACCGGTCACCTCCATTCACCAGCCTCAGGGCCAAACTTGAGTCGGTCCCAAAACCTAGAGATGGAACAAGAACACCTTTTCCATGCCTGCTTTGAGCTGCCAGGCTTGAGGCATGACCTAGACTCAGGGGACGTCCTCATGGCCAAATTCCCTAGGCAGGCCGTTGGTTTTGGGCATGTCCTGGGATTAACCTTCATCACAGGGAAGGAGTAGAGGAACCTTATCCTGCTGGCTCTCAGATGATCCAATGTGGGGAAGCGCCCGTGACCACCCCGACAGAGGTGAGCATCCACATAGGGCCACCCAGGAATTAGTTCCCTGGCTCCAGGGGCATTTCCCACTGTTTGGCAGCTTGTTGGTACCCTTGTGGTCCTGGCTGACTTCAGATAAAGCCCTAGAAGGTGACATGACCTCTGGCATACAGGAGGAGAACAGACACTCTCAGCCCCTCTGCCCGGGAGAGCAGCTCCAGGCCTGAGACAGCAGAGGGGTCTCAGCAGGACTGAGTTTATGCTGACCACGGGATGGGGTCTCCAAAGACCCTCCTCCCCGGATCCCACTGGAGACACGTCACCACAACCATGACACACCTAGGACCTGGTCTCAGAGGCCCCTGTCTGCCTGCCCACCACAGGGACAAGGATCAGGAGGCACATCTGGAGCCTCTGTCTATCACGTTCCACCCCAGCCTGGACTCACAAGCAGAGAGAGAGCCCCAGGAGGGTGATGAGGATGTTTACCTGTTGTTGTTTCCGTTGATGCGGCTGTGCTTGGCCATGTGTCTGGAACTGACAACAAAGAGAAAAGCCCTAGTTAGGCATCACCACAAGCACCACTTTAAAATTTTGGTGGCGGACATGATGACAATTCCCATGGTGATCACTCCATTCACTACTTATGTGCACACAAGGACCCTGCTCAGCTAGGGGTCAGTGGCCCTGCAGGGAATCAGCCGGATGTCTCCACGTTCTAATTCGGATGTTCCTCTCTGTTTGCGTCTCCCTCTCCTGACCCTGTACTCACTAGCAGTACTAAGGGGCAGCCCTGACTCTGAGGCTGGTCAGAAAGAGCCAGTGGGCGTGGTCATGAACCTGGAGCCAATCACACGTCCTGGTCTCCAGAGGACCAAAATCACCTGGTACCCTGCAGCCCTGAGCACAGTGTCTGCCACTTTGGGGTGCAGATATGACGGTGCAGATTCTCAGGGTGATATAAAATAGAGGGACTGAGAGAACCTGGCTTTTCAGCTGTTCAACAACAGCAGATCCGATGTAGGGGAGCACCACTGACCACCCAATGGAGGTGAGCAGGACTGCCCCCCGAATCCACCCGGGACAGAGCTCCATGGCTCCAGTGGCATTTCCCACTGTTTGGCAGCTTGTTGGCACCTCCACGTTTGGCTGACCTGACAAAGCCCTAGGAGGTGACACGACCTCTGCCAGACACGGGAGGACACGCACTCTCAGCCCCTCTGCCCGGGAACTCAGCTCAAGACCTGAGCCAGCAGAGGGGTCTCAGCAGGACTGAGTTTACACTGAGCACTGGACGGGAATCTCTGAAGACCCTCTTCCCTGGATCCCACTGCAGACACGTCACCACAACCATGGCACACCTAGGACCTGGTCTCAGAGGCCCCTTTCTTGCCTGCCCACCACAGGGACAAGGATCAGGAGGCACATCTGGAGCCTCTGTCTATCACGTTCCACCCCAGCCTGGACTCACAAGCAGAGAGAGAGCCCCAGGAGGGTGATGGGAACACTTACCTATTATCGTTTCCGTTATTGGGGCAGTTGTAGCTGTCCACGTTTCTGGAACTGACAACAAAGAGAAAGGCTCTAGTTAGGCATCACCACAAGGAGTCCTTTAGAAATTTGGTGTCTCGGTGCTGGCCAGTCGACCCAGTGGTAGAGCATCAGTTCGGTAGGTGAATATCCCAGGTTCGATTCCCAGTCAGGGCACACAGGAGAAGCACCCATCTGCTTCTGCACGCCTCCCCCTCTTGCTTCTCTCTCTCTCTCTCTCTCTCTCTCTCTCTCCCTCCCTCCCTCCCTCCCTCCCTCTCTTACAGCTAGGGCTCAATTGGAGTGAGTTGGCCAGGGCTCTAACAACGGCTCCATGGCCTCCACCTCAGGCACTAAATAAATGGCCTGGTTGCAATGGAGCAAGGGCCCCAATGGGCAGAGCATCGCCCCCTAATGAGCTTTCCAGGTGGATCCCGGTCGGGGCTCCTGTGGTAATATGACTCTGCCTCCTCTCTTCTCATTAAAGAAAAAAAAGCATTTGGCGTCTAGCATCTTGACAATTTCCATGTTCATTCTGCCACTTGCCACCTGTGTGTGCCTGTGGGGCAGCCGTGTTGGCTTGCTCCCTGGTTTACCAGCTGCAAGCAGTTCACATTAGCGCGGGACCACCTGGCAGAGGCGCGTGTGCATGGCCTGTATAAGGCTATGGGTGCTTGCGCTCAAGAGAGATGGGGGATTGCAGATACAGATTGCCTACCCGCCACTGTGAGCTGCCATTTTGCTGTTTGTTTGCCTGCGAGGCAGCTTCCCCTGCCTGTGTGCTTGTCTGCCATTGTGACACTTTATTAAATGGTATTAAACCCATGCTGGCTCCACAGTTTTTCTACCGTCAGCCTGAATCCAATGTGGACCTGCCGGGCCTTGGCAACCGGCATTACAGTGCCCAACGTCTTGCTCACCTAGGGGTTAATGGTCCTGCAGGAGATCAGAGTGATGCCTCCATGTTCTAATTTGGCATGTTACTCTCTTTTAAGAAAACTTTTGCATCTCCCTTTCCTGGCCACGTACTCACTGACAAATCTGAGGGGCTACAAGACCCTGAGCTTGGCCAGAAAGAGTCAGTGGGCGTGGTCAAGAGCCTGGAGCCAATCACATGTGCCGGGTTCCACAAGACCAAAATCACTGTTACCCTGCGCCCCTGAGCACAGTGTCTGCCTCTTTGGGGTGCAGATGGGACGGTGCTGAATCTCAGGGTCATGTAAAATGTGAGGGACTGAGAGAACCTGGCTGTTCCAGCTGCTTCTCAACAGCTGCTTAGTGGTTATTGACATTTATTCTCCATAAAACTGTCCTCAGCACAGACTGTAGCAAAACCCATTCAAAGGACACATGGCCACTTCTCTGATTTGAAGCAGCTGTCCTTTGGGCCAGAATATGAGTGTTTGGTGAAAACTCAGAGAATTGATGGACAGACAGGAGTTTGTGAACCCCATGTCTAGTTAAGAGGCATTGAGACAGATAGTGAAAGCTATGTACCCCAAGTGTGATTTGCCTAGTGTGGAGAGAAAGGGCATGTGTGGTCAGAGAACACAGGGACAAACCACAATAAGTCAGGGGGACTCACCTGGCCAAGGTGTGGACTGGGACTGAGCAGCTGTGAGGAAGAGAAGGAGAGTCAGACACAGCACACAGGTGCCCACCAGACTGAAGACACAACCCACACACCCTGAGCTCCTGCTTTGCTGGTGACGCTGAGTCACAGTCTGTCCTGTAGTTCTGGGACAGCACCATGCTCCATGCACTGTCACTGCCTGCCTCGCTGTGCCTGAAGACTTCATACCTAGATATAAGCCCCGGCCACCAGAATCAGGCCACCATAGACTTTGCGTTCACACCCAAGGATTTTGCAAAGACTGAGAAAATAAATGGGTTGATGTAGTCCACAATTTTTCCACGATGAAGTGTGATAATTCTGAGGCTTTATACCAATTCCTAGACTTCCCATGCACTCCGTCACCGTCCCCGAGCCCTCCCTGGCTCAGCACTCCGCTCATGGGCCACTTGTCATCTCACACGTCCCCCTGCTCCCACCGCTCTGTCTGTATTTCATAACTGAACTCAGTGTCAGGTCCTCTCCTCTGCGTCAGACTCAGGGAGAGCCCACAGTGACTCAGCCATCCCGGAGGGGAGGTTGTTACCTCTTCCCACCCCCATACCCGACAAAGGACGCTGTCCTGAGGGGGCCCCTGGTTAACTCTGGGGTGGGAGGGGAGCTCACGTGTCTGCAGTAAAATGAAAAGCCCCCCACCCCCGCCCTCAGAATGCTTGGTCCTGGTCATGAACAAAGGTGCCACAGTCACCTCTGAACCAATTTCAGCAATATCTGCAGGATGCTGGGCACATGTGGTAACCAAGCTGTTTCTCAGCTGGAGCAGGTGACATGATACCATGGATGCCAGCTGCCCTGGGACAAACGCCAGTGCCAGGGTACATGGGGTTTCAGAGAGGGGCCTAAAGAGGGGAGGGCATTTGTTCTCAGCCATGCCACCCCAGCAGGGGGCGTGCCCATGTCAGAGGCCCACCTGAGCAGATGACGCCGGCGTCCTCCCCATGGTTGCAGTTGTGCGAGTTCCAGCCGTTGTGCGGGCAGTTCCACAGGAAGGACTCGTGCCCTGAGCAGCGCACGTTGTCCAGGAGAATCGGCCCTGAGCCCTGACCAAACCGGGCGCTTCCCGGGGCTGAAACGGCCCAGCCACATTCCAGCTGCCCGCACACCACGTTGGCATCATTGATGTCCCACTCATCATCGCATACGCTGCCCCAGGAGCCTTGGTAGAGTACCTCCACCCGGCCCTGGCACCGGTCACCTCCATTCACCAGCCTCAGGCCCACTCTTGAGTCGGTCCCAAAACCTAGAGATGGAACAAGAACACCTTTTCCATGTCTGCTTTGAGCTGCCAGGCTTGAGGCATGACCTAGACTCAGGGGACGTCCTCATGGCCAAATTCCCTAGACAGGCTGTCAGCTTTGGACGTGTCCTGAGATTAACCTTCATCACAGGGAAGGAGTAGAGGAAATTTATTCTGCCAGGTCTCAGATGATCCAATGTGGGGAAGCGCCCGTGACCATCCCGACAGAGGTGAGCAGGATTGTCCCCCGAGTCCACACAGGGGCGCCCGGGGCAGAGCTCCATGGCCCCAGTGGCATTTCACACTGCTTGGCAGCTTGTTGGCACCCTCATGGTCCTGGCTGACCTGACCAAGCCCTAAGAGGTGATGGAAGCTCTACCACACCCAAGGAGGACAGACACTCTTAGTCCCTCTGCCCGGGACAGCAGCCCCAGGCCTGAGCCAGCAGAGGGGTCTCAGCAGGACTGAGTTCACACTGAGCACTGGACGGGAATCTCCAAAGACCCTCCTCCCGGATCCCACTGCAGACACGTCACCACAACCATGGCACACCTAGGACCTGGTCTCAGAGGCCCCTGTCTGCCTGCCCACCACAGGGACAAGGATCAGGAGGCACATCTGGAGCCTCTGTCTATCACGTTCCACCCCAGCCTGGACTCACAAGCAGAGAGAGAGCCCCAGGAGGGTGATGGGAACACTTACCTGTTGTCATTATGGTTGTTGATGCAAGTGTGGATGTGGTTGGCAATACATCTGGAAGTGACAACAAAGAGAAAGGCCCTAGTTAGGCATCACCACAAGGAGTCCTTTAAAATTTTGGCAGCGAGCATCATGACAATTCCCACGTGCATCCTGCCACTCGCTACCTGTGCGTGCCCAAGCCTCCTGCTCAGCTAGGGATCAGTGGTCCTGCAGGAGATCAGCCCGATGCCTCCACGTCTGTCATTTGGCATGTTCCTCTCCAGTAGAAAACTTTGTATCTCTCTTCCCAACCCTGTACTCACTAATAGTATTGAGGTGTTGCCCAGACTCTGAGGCTTGGCCAGAAAGAGCCAATGGGTGTGGGTTTAAACCTGGAGCCAATCACATGTCCTGGTTTCCTGAGGACCAAAATCACTGGTTACCCTGCATCTCCTGAGCACTGTCTCGGTCACATTTGCAGTCATATATAACCAGGTGGAATTTTGTGACAATGTAAGATGTGAGAGAGGGAGAGAACACACCTCAGTTCTGATGTCCCATCAACAGAAGGTCAGTGTTTATCAGGGTCCATTCTCCCACAAAATTTCTTTCAGCTCAGAATCTAACAAAGCCAGAGTCATAAAGCTCATGGCCACTTCTCCAGCCACAGACAGCTATCTCTTGCTACAGTATCAAAATTGGATGAGGACTCAGACAGAGGGGATATAGATAGATATAGATATAGATAGACAGAGGGGAATGTGGTGAAGCCCATGTCTAGTTAGAAGCACTGAGAGGAGTCATAGCAGAAGAGAGCAAAAACCATGTGCCCCATGCGTGATTCATCTAGTGTGAGGAGCAAAGGTGGGCGGGGAGAGAAAGGACATCCCAGATAAGGTCACTGGGGATTCACCTGGCCAGAATGTGGATGGGGGCTGAGCAGCTGTGAGGGAGAAATTGAAAGTCAGACACAAAGCACACTGCTGTCCCACAAGATTCATAATCGAAGACAGTCCATCCATGTGCATTAAACTGATGCCTTTCACATGCCCACAGTGCGGGCACTACCAGTGCCTGATCTGAACCTCACAGTCCTTTGAAGAAAACACCATCTGTCCACGGCCACTGCCTGTCTCACTGTGTCCGAGGGCTTAGTTTTCAGTATACGAAAGCCAGTGTTGCATCTGGAATGGGCCACCATAGCCATGGCATGAACACCCAGGGAATTCGCAGAGAATGATCCTAAGAGATGAGTGGATGTGGAGACCCTCAATTTATCCCCCTTGAGGTGTGATGATTTTCAGGCTTTATACCAATTTTGGGCATCTCCTCATACATCCTGCCACTGTCCCCGAGGCCCAAACTGGTTCACGAGCATTCCTCTCACTGGCTACTTGTATTTCATGCTCCATCCTGCCTCCCCCACTCTTCCTGTATTTTAGAAATGAACTTTGTGTTCTTGGGTCGTCTCCTCTGCATCAGATTCGGGGAGAGACCAAAGTAATCCAGTCACCACAGAGGGGAGGCTGTGACCCACCCCCAGCTCAACAAATGACACTGTCCTGAGAGGAACTCCCAGGTTAACGCCAGGGAGAGAGGCGAGCTCACATTTCTTTGGTAAAATGAGAAGGCCCCCACTCTCCCCTCAGGAAGCTTGGTCTTCCTGTGTTTGAACATAGAGTCACAGTCACCTCCAAATCTATTTTGTGCTGGGGTCATATACCAACCAAGCTGTGTGGTTTTGTTTTTCAACCAAAGCAGGTGGCGTACTCACTACCTCGGGAGCCAGCTGCCCTGGGATACACTCCAGGACCAGGGACGAATGCCCCGGAGTGGGAAGTGCATTCACTCTGAGCAATATCGCCCCAGGAATGGAGACAGAACATGTCAGAGGCCCACCTGAGCAGATGACGCCGGCGTCCTCCCCATGGTTACAGTTGTGTGAGTTCCAGCCTCTGTGTGGGCAGTTCCACAAGAAGGACTCATGCCCTGAGCACTGCACATCATCCAGGAGAATCGGCCCTGAGCCCTGGCCGAACTGGGCACTTCCAGTGGCCGATGTAGCCGTACCGCAGCCCAGCTGTCTGCACACCACGTTGGCATCATTGGTGTTCCACCCGTCGTCACACACGGTCCCCCAGGAGCCTTGGTAGAGTACCTCCACCCGGCCCTGACACCGGTCACCTCCATTCACCAGCCTCACGGCCAAACTTGTGTCAGTCCCAACACCTAGAGACAAACAAGAACAGCTCCTCCATGTCTGTCTCCAGCTGCCAGGCCTAGAGCATATTCTAGACTCGGGGGCCGTCCTCACGGCCCAATCCCAGGGCAGGCAGTCAGCTCTGGACACACTCAAAGATTAAACCCCATCACAGAGAAAGAAGCAGAGGCAGCCTATCCTGCCGGGTCTAAGGATGCTCCGTGGTAGGGAAGCACCCATGACAGCCTCAATGGATGTGAGCCGGACTGCGCCGACTCCACACAGGGCCACCCGGGACAGAGCGCCCTGGCTCCAGGGCCAGGCTAGGCTACCCACCTCTTCAGCAGCTGTTGGCTTCTCCATGGTCCTACCTGCCTTCAGGCTAAGTTCTGAGTGTGATAAAACCTCTGCCGGACATGGGGAGAACAGATACTCCCAGCCCCTCTGCCCAGGACCACAGCTCCAGGCCTGAGCCAGCAGACGGGTCGCAGGCTTACACCGAGAGTGGAGGGCGGTCTCTGCTGAGCCTCCACCCCAGATCTCACTGGAGACAGGTCATCACAACCATGGCACACCTAGGACCTGGTCTCAGAGGCCCCTGTCTGCCTTCCCACCACAGGGACAAGGATCAGGAGGCACATCTGGAGCCTCTGTCTATCACGTTCCACCCCAGCCTGGACTCACAAGCAGAGAGAGAGCCCCAGGAGGGTGATGGGAATGTTTACCTGTTGTTGGTGGTGCAGGTGTGGGTGTTGGTACAGGTGTGGGTGTAGCTGCAGGTGTGGGTGTAGCTGCAGGTGTGGTTGTAGCTACAGATGTGGGTGTAGCTGCAGGTGTGGGTGTTGGTACAGGTGTGGGTATAGCTGCAGGTGGGGGAGTAGCTACAGGTGTGCGTATTGGTGCAGGTGTGGGTGTAGCTCAGGTGTGGGTGTAGCTGCAGGTGTCGGTGTAACTGCAGGTGTGGGTGTGGCTGCAGGTGTCGGTGTAACTGCAGGTGTGGGTGTTGGCGCAAGTGTGGGTGTAGCTGCAGGTGTGGGTGTAGCTGCAGGTGTGGGTGTAGCTGCAGGTGTGGGTGTAGCTGCAGATGTGGGTGTAATTGCAGGTGTGGATGTTGGTGCAGGTGTGGGTATCGCTGCAAATGTGGGTGTAGCTGCAGGTGTGGGAGTTGGTGCAGGTGTGGGTGTAGCTCAGGTGTGGGTGTTGGTGCAGGTGTGGATGTGGCTGCAGGTATCGGTGTGGGTGTAGCTGCAGGTTTGGTTGTAGCTGCAGGTGTGGGTATAGCTGCAGGTTTGGGTGTTGTGGATATTGGCCATATGTCTGAAGTGGCAAGAGAAAGGCCATAGTTAGACATCATGGAAACAAATTCTTTAAAAATTTGGCATCAGCATCATGACAACTCCTATGTCCATCCTGCCACTCACTACCAGTGTGCCCCAAGCCTCCTGCTCAGCTAGGGGTCAGTGGTCCTGCAGGAAATCAGCCCGCCACCTTCACATCCTAAATCGGCATGATCCTCTTCATTAGAAAAAAGTAGCATCTCTGTCTCCTGACCCTGTACTCACTGGCAAGTGTGAGGGGCTGCCCCCACTCTGAGGCTGGGACAGAAGAATGCGGGGGCGTGGTGATGATCCTAGAGCCAGTCACATGTCCTGGGACCAAGGGGACCATTATCACATATTACTCTGCCATACTCTAAGCCCTGTCTCTGCCCTTTAGGATGCACATGGTGCTATGCTGAATCTCAAGGTGTTGCAAGGTGTGAGGGTAGGAGAGAAGGGAGCAGTCTGATGTCCCAACAACAGAAAATTAGAGGTCATCAATATCCGCTAATTCACAAAAACATTCCCTACAATCTACAGGTCCGTCTCATGGAGCCAGAGCCTGCTTCTCTGGCTATTGGTTGTTATGTCTTAGAACAGCATCCAAGTATTGGGTGAAATTTCAGATAGTGATGGACGGACGGGAGTCTTCTGAATCCCATGTGTATTTAAAATGCGCTATCATGATTCTCAGCGACAGGGGGATAAATTCCATGCCCCACTAGGGGTTCAAATAGAAATGGTCCCCGTAGAGTGGGGAGGAGAGGCATGGTGGGAAGGGAGTGAGGAAACATCTGAGTAAGATCACCAGAAATTCACTGGCCCGAATGGATGGGCCCTGAGCAGCCGCGAGGAAGAAAAGGAAAGGCCGACACAAAGCACACAGGTGTACGACCCAGATCTGAGGTTCATGACACTCAGTCTTGCACACGGAGCTGAGCCTTCCACATGCCCTTGGTGTGCACACTACCAGTGCCTGTCCTGAACCTCGCGGTCCTTTGAAGAAAACACCGTCTGTCCCCTGCCCTCGCCTGTGTCACTGTGTCCGAGGGCTTACTCTCCAGTACAACAAAGCCAGTGTCATGCCTGGACCAGACCACCACAGCCTTGGCATTGACCCCAGCGAATTAGCAGAGAATGACCCTAAGCAATGGGTGGAGTGGACCCCAATTTATCCACACTGAGTGCTATGATTTGGGGGCTCATGCATATTGCTAGAGCTTCCCCACGCGCTCCGCCACCGCCCCCAAGCCCTCCCGGGCTCACTAGCACTCCGCTCAGGGCGCCTTGTCATCTCTCACCTCCCTGCTCCCACCGCTCTGTCTGTATTTCACAAGGGGACTCTGTGCTCTTGGGACCTTGCCTCTGCGTCAGCCTCTGGGAGGGCCCAAAGGAACACAGTACCAGCTCGGTTCCGAAATGGCGCTTCCATGAGAGGAGGGCGCCAGGGAAACTGCAGGGTAGGAGGAGAGCTCACGTTTCTGTGTCAGAATGGAGAGGCCCCTGCTCTGCCCGTAGGACGCTTGATCCTGACTAAGAACCTGGTGACACAGTCCGCTCCAAACACCTTGCAGGCAATACCTACAGAACTCTGGTGTCATGTACGAACCAAGCTGCTTTCAACCAAAGCAGGTGGCGTACTCACTACCTCAGGAGCCAGCTGCCCTGGGATACACTCCAGGACCAGGGACGAATGCCCCGGAGTGGGAAGTGCATTCACTCTGAGCAATATCGCCCCAGGAATGGAGACAGAACATGTCAGAGGCCCACCTGAGCAGATGACGCTGGCGTCCTCCCCATGGTTGCAGTTGTGCGAGTTCCAGCCGTTGTGTGGGCAGTTCCACAGGAAGGACTCTTGCCCTGAGCAGTGCACGTTGTCCAGGAGAATCGGCCCTGAGCCCTGGCCAAACCGGGCGCTTCCGGGGGCCGATGTGGCCGAGCCGCAGCCCAGCTGCCTGCACACCACGTTGGCATCGTTGGTGTCCCAATCATCATCGCATACGCTGCCCCAGGAGCCTTGGTAGAGTACCTCCACCCGGCCCTGGCACCGGTCACCTCCATTCACCAGCCTCAGGCCCAAACTGGAGTCCCTGGTGAACCCTAGAAACGACATAAGAACAGCTCCTCCGTGTCTGCCTGCAGCTGCCAGGGCCAAGACAGGTCCCACACTCAGGGGACAAGCTCACGGCCCAATCCCAGGGCCGGCGGGCTGCTTTGCTCGTGCCCAGAGGTTTATAATCTTCATTACTGGGAAAGGAGCAGAGACATCCGGAGACATTCCAGGTCTAAGGATGCCCCACTATAGAGAGGCACCTATGTCCGCCCCCATGGAGGTGAGGAGGATTCCCACCTCTACCCTACGCAGAACTACTTGACTGAGCTTAAGAGTACGTGGTACAGCCTTCCCCTTACACGTTCCTCTTGCGGTCTCACCATGTTAGGACACTTACAGTGCTTCCCAGTAAGCAAGGTCCCTGACAGTGTCTCTAACTGGGCTGGACTCTGAACACGTGTTTTCTTAGAGTTCTCCACCTGTGAGCACAGTGACTGCTCTCCAACCCAAGCTACCAGAAGTTTAGGGAGAAGAAAATGCACGTCGGGTCACTGCCAGGAGAGGGTCCGGAGACCATCCATGTGTTCTTTCTCTCAGCAGGCCACGGGCAGTGCCTCGGCCCCCTGGGACGTGGGCCCCAGGACTTTCCCGTGCTGACAAGAAGTCCAACGGCACCTGGATGCCCTGGAAGGAGCTCCGACACATGTCTGGGGACCTCTACTGGCTTGGAGGTCATTTTGCATCTGCTCCTTCTAGTCAACAGCCAGGTCTTTGGGGCTAGGATGGCTGGGGTCTGCACAGGGTGGTGATGATAGGGTGGGCTGACACTGTGATCTTGAACTGATCCCACTGACCTCTGACCCAAAGCATACGGGCTCCTGGAGACCCCAGGTTTTGGCCGACTCCTCTCCACCCTCTGGGACAGGGACAATATCGGAGGCTCCAATCCAAGCCAAGCCTCCTGTGTCCCAAGAGGCCTCCCTTTGCACTACATGCTTACATTTCCTCTCACACTCCGCATAAAGTGTTCCTGGAAAATGAGCCTGACCCATGGATCTACTTGGTTTCATATTTGTGGAGAAGGACTCATATAAAATTGCTCATTACTTATCACTCATATTTGCTGTGGTAGCCTCTGCTACAGATTGTAGAAGAGGGAAAAAACAAAATATTAAGTCAGGTCTCTCCTGAGGAGAATCATGACCTGAATGTAACTTGAGTCTGCTATGAGGACCTCACTTCTGATCCGGACTTTGTCTTCCTATAGGAGCGCACCTCGCCTGAGTCAGGGTGCAGCAGGGTAATGAGACCACAGGGACCCCACGAAACACACGTTACCTTCCAAGGCTGTTGCCAGTGGATTCTCCGTGGAAGATAAAGAAGCTACAGAGAGGAGAAAAGAAGAGGTCATGTGATGCTGGCCCTCAACTGAGGATGCTTGGCCCTCTGCTTCCTCAGCTCTGAATTAGGAAAAGTTAGGTGCAAGCCTTAATTTGTTTTTGTTTTTTTAACTTTAAAAGGCTCTTAGGGGAAAGGGTGGTATCTCTGTATCAACCCACTGAGCCTGATATTGACCTTGCCATATATGACCTACGCAGGACTACAGAAAAGAAATGCAAAAATAACTTCCACATCCTTGTGCTTATAACTGAGTTCTCTTGTCTAACTGCTTTGGCTAGCATCTTTACTACACGGTAAATAGTATGTGTAGAGAGGCAGCTGAAGGATATACTTGTCATGTTTTCTTTTTTATGTCAGTGGAAATGCTTTTAATGTTTCCCAATTAAGTATGGCTTTAATTCTTTCATTCTAAAATAGCTTCACAGAGTCCTGATGCTCATCCAAGGCCCCAGCAAGAGCATACTTGGTTCCTGGGCTTGGACATGAGATGACCTGAAATCCGCACCTAACACACTGTAACCAGTGTGCTCAGTCTTTGAATTGTCTGCAAGGCTTCTAGGTGAGGTCTTGTGGGGTCTAGAAGTGTGACCTCCTGCCTCCTCCCCAGCTCCGCCGTGATTGGAGGACCTACCAGCTCTATGTCAGTTCAACCCGCAGTCCTGCGTCACAGGAAGACAGCTACACCCTTCCAGCCCCTCATATGCACCCCTGGATGAACTAGTTGTACCAAAGGGCTGGTCAGACCCCGCTGCTATTCCTAATACATAGCAGGATTCTGAGGAAAAATCACTACAGAGAACAGGTTCTTCTCTTACAGCTGCTGCAACTAAGTATCTTGGGAAGAGACCTGGTCAACTCAGGATAAAGTCAGTCTCATCCTCAGCTCTAGGGACATCTTTGTCCCAGTCAGAGGGATTAGAAAGAGAAGGTAAAGTCAGGCCTTATTCCGCAGGCCTTGGGGACAGGACAACATAAGACCTGAGAAACAGAAATGCCTGACACATGTGCCATGAGGATTCTCAACTGATCCTGCTGGGTCTCAGACAGGGACCTTGCTGTGGAGGCTGTCCTTCTCTGGTCCTACGGTTGTCTCCCACAGAAAATGGGCAGTGACCTTCCTCTCCAAAGCCCAGGCTGTCAGCACCTCAGGCTACACTGACTGCACCTTCCAGCTCTCTCACTGAAGACACCCCAGGGGGAGGCACGAAGGATCTTGATCCTTCTATATTGAGAAGGAACCGAGATGTCCTGATATGGCCTCAGGACAGGGCACAGGCAAAGATGCAGCTCAGTGGGTTTGCTCCTACCCGTCCAGGCCCTGCAGCCAGAAACCCAGCACCCCAGCCTGGCCAGGACTCAGGAAGTTTCAGTCGGGCCGAGGAAAGTGGGCACTGAGCGTGGACAATAGGATGCACTGAAGATAGAACACCAAGATCTACGTTGGAGCTCCTTGGAGATGCCTGTGCAGGTTGATTTCTCCTTACACTCAAGGACACAATCCATGGAAAAGATGCCCCTTAGGCCTTAGGTCTTGTTCAGAGGGCCTGTTTGGGAGCTGAGAACCCCCATCTCTTACACCGTTTGCACCTCTCCTGAGTCAGGGTTCAGAGGGGTAAAGAGCCCACAAGGATCCCACATAACAAATGTTACCTTGTGTAGATACTGTCAGCGCTTCCATGGGAAGTGAAGAAGCTACAAAGTGGAGAGAAGAAAAGGTCATGAGATGCTGGCCCTCAACAGAGGAGGGGCAGCCCTCTGCTTCCTCAGCTGTGAAGTTAGAAAAGTAGCAAACCTATCGACCCTTGAGTATGTTCACTTTAAAAGGCTCTTGAGGCCCTGGCCGGTTGGCTCAGCGGTAGAGCGTCGGTCTAGCGTGCAGAGGACCCGGGTTCAATTCCCGGCCAGGGCACAAAGGAGAAGCACCCATTTGCTTCTCCACCCCTCTGCCGCGCCTTCCTCTCTGTCTCTCTCTTCCCCTCCCGCAGCCAAGGCTCCATTGGAGCAAAGATGGCCCGGGTGCTGGGGATGGCTCCTTGGCCTCTGCCTCAGGTGCTAAAGTGGCTCTGGTCGCAACATGGCGACGCCCAGGATGGGCAGAGCATCGCCCCTGGTGGGCGTGCCGGGTGGATCCCGGTCGGGCGCATGCGGGAGTCTGTCTGACTATCTCTCCCTGTTTCCAGCTTCAGAAAAATGCAAAAAAAAAAAAAAAAAAAAAAAAAAAGGCTCTTGAGGGGAAAGGGTGGTATCTCTGCAACAACCAAATAAGTCTGCTTTTGACCTTCCCACATGTGACCTATGCAGGACTCCAGGAAAGAGATGCAAAAATAACTTTCACATCGTTGTGCTTCTAATTCAGTTCTCTTGTCTAACTGCTTAGGCTAGCATCTTTAGTACAATAGTAAATAGCATGTGTAGAGGGGCACCTGAAAGAAAGACATACTTGTTTTGTTTTTTCCTTCAGTGGAAATGCTTTTAATACTTCCCCATTAAGTATGGCTTTAACTTTTTTATTTTCAAATTGCTTTCAAGGAGCCCTGATGCTCATTTAATGCCCCAGCAAGAGCCTACTTCGTTTCAGGGTTTGAAGAGAAGACGATCTAAGAGATGCTCTTAACCCATTGCAAGCAGAGGTACTCCGTTTTTTGTTTTTTGTTTTTTTCATTTGTCTACTGGGCTTCTAGAAGAAGTTTTTGGGGTCTAGAGGTGTGACCATTCTGCCCTCCAATACCACTGTAACTGGAAGACCTACCAGCTATTGATCATTCCTACCCGCAGTCCTGTGACACAGGCAGATAGCCAAACTCTTCCAGCCCCTCATGTGCACTCCTGGCTGAACTACTCGTACCAAAGGGTTGGTCAGACCCAGCTTCTATTCCTAACGCAGAGCAGGATTCTGAGGGAAAATCATTACAGAGGACAACAGGTCCTTCTCTTATAGCTGCTGCAACTAAGAATCTTGGGAAGAGAGCTGGTCAACTCAGGATAAAGCCAGTCTCATCCTCAGCTCTAGGGACAACTTTGTCCTCAGTCAGAGGGATTAGAAAGAGAAGGTAAAGTCAGGCCTTACGCTGCAGGCCTTGGGGACAGGACAACATAAGACCCGAGAAACAGAAATGCCTGACATGTGGCTTTAGGATTCTCAACTGATCCTGCGGGGTCTCAGACAGGGACCTTGCTGAGGAGGCTGTCCTTCTCTGGTCCAAGTATCGTTTCCCCTGGAAAATGGGCAGTGACCTTCCTTCTCAAAGACATGCTGCCAGCACTTCAAGCTACAATGATGGCAACATCTACCTCTCTCACTGAATGCACCCCAGGGGGAGGCATGAAGGACCTTGGTCCTTCTATATTGAGAAAGAGCCAACGTGTCCTGATATGGCCTCAGGACAGGGCACAGAAAAAGATGCAGCTCAGTGGGTTTGCTCCTGCCCCTCCAGGCACTCCAGCCAGAAACCCAGCACCCTGGCCAAGCCAGGGGTCAAGAGGCTTCAGTCAGGCCCACGGGAGTGGTCCTGTTCACTGAACATAACAATAGGATGCCCTGAAGATAGGACACCAGGCTCCATATTGGAGCCTCATGGAGACGCCTGTGCAGGTTGATTTCTCCTTACACTCAGGACACAATTCATGAAAAAGATGCCCATTCAAGCCTTAGGTCTTGTTCAGAGGGCCCCCTTGGAAGCTGAGCACCCCCATCTCTTACACCATTTGCACCTCTCTGAGTCAGGGTTCAGAGAGGTAACAAGCCCACAGGTGTCCCACGTAACAAAAGTTACCTTCTGTAGATAATGTCACCGGTTCCTCCGTGGAAAGTGAAGAAGCTACAGAGTGGAGAGAAGAAGAGGTCATGTGATGTTGGACCTCAACTGAGGAGGGGCAGCCCTCTGCTTCCTTGGCTGTGAATTTGGAAAAGTCAGCAAACCAATCTAGCCTTGAGTTTGTTCACTTTAAAAGGCAATCAGGGAGGCCTGACCTGTGGTGGCGCAGTGGATAAAGCATCGACCTGGAAATGCTGAGGTCGCCCGTTCGAAACCCTGGGCTTGCCTGGTCAAGGCACATATGGGAGTTGATGCTTCCAGCTCCACCTCCCTTCTCTCTCTCTCTGTCTCTCCTTCTCCTCTCTAAAATGAATAAATTTTTTTTAAAAAGGCAATCAGGGAGAAGGGTGGTTTCTCTGTATCAATCTACTGAGCCTGATTTTGACATTCCCACATGTGACCTATGCAGGACTCCAGAAAAGAGGTGCAAAAATAATTTTCACATCTGTGTGCCTCTAATTCAGTTCTCTTGTCTAACAGCTTTGGTTAGCATCTTTAGTACAATGGTAAATAGTATCTATTGGGGGCGACTAAAGGGCATGTTTGTTTGTTTGTTTTTTACTTCAGTGAAATTGCTTCCAATGTTTCCCCATTCAATAAGGCTTTAAGCCTGTGGTTTTAAAATTGCTTCTAGGATCTCTGCTGCTCGTCCAAGGCCCCAGCAAGAGCCTACTTGGTTCTGGGGCTTGGAGAGAAGATAATCTGAGATCTGCTGTTAACTCACTGCAATCAGTACACAGTCTTTGTCTGAATTATCTACTGGGCTCCTAGATGTGCCCTGTGGCGTCTAGAAGTGTGACCCTCCATGCCTCCTCCCAAGGTCCACCCTGACTGGAGGACCTATGAGCAATTGATCATTCCTACCTGCAGTCCTGCATCACAGGCAGATAGCCAAACTCTCCCAGCCCCTCATGTGCACTCTTGGCTGAACTAGTTGTACCAAAGGCTGGTCAGACCCAGCTCCTATTCCTAACGGACAGCAGGATTCTGAAGGAAAATCACTACAGAGGACAACAGGTTATTTTGATAAAGATGCTTCAACTAGGAATCTTGGGAAGAGACCTGGTCAACACAGGATAAAGCCAGTCTCATCCTCAGCTCTAGGGACATCTTTGTCTTCATTCAGAGGGATTAGAAAGAGAGGGTAATATCAGGCCTTACTCTGCAGGCCTTGGGGACAGGACAACATAAGACCTGAGAAACAGAAATGCCTGACACATGTGCCATGAGTATTCTTAACTGATCCTGCTGGGTCCTAAGACAGGGACCTTGCTGTGGAGGCTGTCCTTCTCTGGTCCTAGAGTCATTTCTTCCGGAAAAAGGGCAGTGACCTTCCTTCCCAAAGCCCAGGCTGCCAGCACCTCTGGCTACATTGACTTCACCTTCCAGCTCTCTCACTGAAAGCACCCCAGGGGGAGACACAAAGGACCTTGGTCCTTCTATATTGAGAAGGAACCGACATGTCCTGATATGGCCTGAGGACAGAGCACAGGCAAAGATGCTTCTCAGTGGGTTTGCTCCTGCCCCTCCAGGCCCTGCAGCCAGAAACCCAGCACCCCAGCCTGGCCAGGGCTCAGGAGGCTTCAGTCGGGCCCACAAGAGCGGGCACTGAGTGTAGACAATAGGATGCCTTGTAGATAGGACACCAGGCTTCACCTTGGAGTTCCTTGAAGATGCCTGTGCAGGTTGATTCCTCCTTATGCTCAAGGACACAATCCATGGAAAAGATGCCCATTCAGGCCCTAGGTCTTGTTCAGACGGCCCCCTTGGGAGCCGAGCACTCCCATCTCTTACACCTTTTGCACCTCTCCTGAGTCAGGGTTCAGAGGGGTAGAGAGTCCACAGGGATCCCACGTAACAAACGTTACCTTGTGTAGATATTGTCAGTGGTTCCGTGGAAAGTGAAGAAGCTACAGAGTGGAGAGAAGAAAAGGTCATGAGATGCTGGCCCTCAACAGAGGAGGGGCAGCCCTCTGCTTCCTCAGCTGTGAAGTTAGAAAAGTAGCAAACCTATCGACCCTTGAGTATGTTCACTTTAAAAGGCTCTTGAGGGGAAAGGGTGGTATCTCTGTAACAACCAAATAAGTCTGCTTTTTACCTTCCCACATGTGACCTATGCAGGACTCCAGGAAAGAGATGCAAAATAACTTTCACATCTTTGTGCTTCTAATTCAGTTCTCTTGTCTAACTGCTTAGGCTAGCATCTTTAGTACAATGGTAAATAGCATGTGTAGAGGGGCACCTGAAAGAAAGACATACTTGTTTTGTTTTTTCCTTCAGTGGAAATGCTTTTAATGTTTCCCCATTAAGTATGGCTTTAACTTTTTTATTTTCAAATTGCTTTCAAGGAGCCCTGATGCTCATTTAATGCCCCAGCAAGAGCCTACTTCGTTTCAGGGTTTGAAGAGAAGACGACCTAAGAGATGCTTTTAACCCATTGCAAGCAGAGGTACTCCGTTTTTTGTTTTTTGTTTTTTTCATTTGTCTACTGGGCTTCTAGAAGAAGTTTTTGGGGTCCAGAGGTGTGGCCATTCTGCCCTCCAGTTCCACTGTAACTGGAAGACCTACCAGCTATTGATCATTCCTACCCGCAGTCCTGTGACACAGGCAGATAGCCAAACTCTTCCAGCCCCTCATGTGCACTCCTGGCTGAACTACTCGTACCAAAGGGTTGGTCAGACCCAGCTGCTATTCCTAACGCAGAGCAGGATTCTGAATGAAAATCACTACAGAGGACAACAGGTTCTTCTCTTACAGCTGCTGCAACTAAGAGTCTTGGGAAGAGAGCTGGTCAACTCAGGATAAAGCCAGTCTCATCCTCAGCTCTAGGGACATCTTTGTCCTTAGTCAGAGGGATTAGAAAGAGAAGGTAAAGTCAGGCCTTATGCTGCAGGCCTTGGGGACAGGACAACATAAGACCTGAGAAACAGAAATGCCTGACATGTGGCATTAGGATTCTCAACTGATCCTGCGGGGTCTCAGACAGGGACCTTGCTGAGGAGGCTGTCCTTCTCTGGTCCAAGTGTCGTTTCCCCTGGAAAATGGGCAGTGACCTTCCTTCTCAAAGACATGCTGCCAGCACTTCAAGCTACAATGATGGCAACATCTACTTCTCTCACTGAATGCACCCCAGGGGGAGGCATGAGGACCTTGGTCTTTCTATATTGAGAAGGAGCCAACGTGTCCTGATATGGCCTCAGGACAGGGCACAGAAAAAGATGCAGCTCAGTGGGTTTGCTCCTGCCCCTCCAGGCACTCCAGCCAGAAACCCAGCGCCCTGGCCAAGCCAGGGGTCAAGAGGCTTTAGTAAGGCCCACGGGAGTGGTCCTGTTCACTGAACATAACAATAGGATGCCCTGAAGATAGGACACCAGGCTCCATATTGGAGCCTCATGGAGACGCCTGTGCAGGTTGATTTCTCCTTACACTCAGGACACAATTCATGAAAAAGATGCCCATTCAAGCCTTAGGTCTTGTTCAGAGGGCCCCCTTGGAAGCTGAGCACCCCCATCTCTTACACCATTTGCACCTCTCTGAGTCAGGGTTCAGAGAGGTAACAAGCCCACAGGTGTCCCACGTAACAAAAGTTACCTTCTGTAGATAATGTCACCGGTTCCTCCGTGGAAAGTGAAGAAGCTACAGAGTGGAGAGAAGAAGAGGTCATGTGATGTTGGACCTCAACTGAGGAGGGGCAGCCCTCTACTTCCTTGGCTGTGAATTTGGAAAAGTCAGCAAACCAATCTAGCCTTGAGTTTGTTCACTTTAAAAGGCAATCAGGGAGGCCTGACCTGTGGTGGCGCAGTGGATAAAGCATCGACCTGGAAATGCTGAGGTCGCCCGTTCGAAACCCTGGGCTTGCCTGGTCAAGGCACATATGGGAGTTGATGCTTCCAGCTCCACCTCCCTTCTCTCTCTCTCTGTCTCTCCTCTCTCTCTCTCTGTCTCTCCCTCTCCTCTCTAAAATGAATAAATTTTTTTAAAAAAAGGCAATCAGGGAGAAGGGTGGTTTCTCTGTATCAACCTACTGAGCCTGATTTTGACATTCCCACATGTGACCTATGCAGGACTCCAGAAAAGAGGTGCAAAAATAATTTTCACATCTGTGTGCCTCTAATTCAGTTCTCTTGTCTAACAGCTTTGGTTAGCATCTTTAGTACAATGGTAAATAGTATCTATTGGGGGCGACTAAAGGGCATGTTTGTTTGTTTGTTTTTTACTTCAGTGAAATTGCTTCCAATGTTTCCCCATTCAATAAGGCTTTAAGCCTCTGGTTTTAAAATTGCTTCTAGGATCTCCGCTGCTCGTTGGTTCTGGGGCTTGGAGAGAAGATGATCTGAGATCTGCTGTTAACTCACTGCAACCAGTGCACAGTCTTTGTCTGAATTATCTACTGGGCTCCTAGATGTGCCCTGTGGCGTCTAGAAGTGTGACCCTCCATGCCTCCTCCCAAGGTCCACCCTGACTGGAGGACCTATGAGCAATTGATCATTCCTACCTGCAGTCCTGCATCACAGGCAGATAGCCAAACTCTCCCAGCCCCTCATGTGCACTCTTGGCTGAACTAGTTGTACCAAAGGCTGGTCAGGCCCAGCTGCTATTCCTAACGCACAGCAGGATTCTGATGGAAAATCACTACAGAGGACAACAGGTTATTTTGATAAAGATGCTTCAACTAGGAATCTTGGGAAGAGACCTGGTCAACACAGGATAAAGCCAGTCTCATGCTCAGCTCTAGGGACAACTTTGTCCTCAGTCAGAGGAATTAGAAAGAGAAGGTAAAGTCAGGCCTTACACTGCAGGCCTTGGGGACAGGACAACATAAGACCTGAGAAACAGAAATGCCTGACACATGTGCCATGAGGATTCTCAACTGATCCTGCTGGGTCTCAGACAGGGACCTTGCTGTGGAGGCTGTCCTTTTCTGGTCCTAGAGTCATTTCTTCCGGAAAAAGGGCAGTGACCTTCCTTCCCAAAGCCCAGGCTGCCAGCACCTCTGGCTACATTGACTTCACCTTCCAGCTCTCTCACTGAAAGCACCCCAGGGGGAGACACAAAGGACCTTGGTCCTTCTATATTGAGAAGGAACCGACATGTCCTGATATGGCCTCAGGACAGGGCACAGGCAAAGATGCTTCTCAGTGGGTTTGCTCCTGCCCCTCCAGGCCCTGCAGCCAGAAACCCAGCACCCCAGCCTGGCCAGGGCTCAGGAGGCTTCAGTCGGGCCCACGAGAGCGGGCACTGAGTGTAGACAATAGGATGCCTTGTAGATAGGACACCAGGCTTCACCTTGGAGTTCCTTGAAGATGCCTGTGCAGGTTGATTCCTCCTTATGCTCAAGGACACAATCCATGGAAAAGATGCCCATTCAGGCCCTAGGTCTTGTTCAGACGGCCCCCTTGGGAGCCGAGCACTCCCATCTCTTACACCTTTTGCACCTCTCCTGAGTCAGGGTTCAGAGGGGTAAAGAGTCCACAGGGATCCCACGTAACAAACGTTACCTTGTGTAGATATTGTCAGCGGTTCCGTGGAAAGTGAAGAAGCTACAGAGTGAAGAGAAGAAAAGGTCATGAGATGCTGGCCCTCAACAGAGGAGGGGCAGCCCTCTGCTTCCTCAGCTGTGAAGTTAGAAAAGTAGCAAACCTATCGACCCTTGAGTATGTTCACTTTAAAAGGCTCTTGAGGGGAAAGGGTGGTATCTCTGTAACAACCAAATGAGCCTGCTTTTGACCTTACCAAATGTGACCTATGCAGGACTCCAGGAAAGAGATGCAAAAATAACTTTCACATCTTTGTGCTTCTAATTCAGTTCTCTTGTCTAACTGCTTAGGCTAGTATCTTTAGTACAATGGTAAATAGCATGTGTAGAGGGGCAGCTGAAAAAGACATACTTGTTTTGTTTTTTCCTTCAGTGGAAATGCTTTTAATGTTTCCCCATTAAGTATGGCTTTAACTTTTTTATTTTCAAATTGCTTTCAAGGAGCCCTGATGCTCATTTAATGCCCCAGCAAGAGCCTACTTTGTTTCAGGGTTTGAAGAGAAGACGACCTAAGAGATGCTTTTAACCCATTGCAAGCAGAGGTACTCCGTTTTTTGTTTTTTTTTTTTTCATTTGTCTACTGGGCTTCTAGAAGAAGTTTTTGGGGTCCAGAGGTGTGGCCATTCTGCCCTCCAGTTCCACTGTAACTGGAAGACCTACCAGCTATTGATCATTCCTACCCGCAGTCCTGTGACACAGGCAGATAGCCAAACTCTTCCAGCCCCTCATGTGCACTCCTGGCTGAACTACTCGTACCAAAGGGTTGGTCAGACCCAGCTCCTATTCCTAACGCAGAGCAGGATTCTGAGGGAAAATCATTACAGAGGACAACAGGTCCTTCTCTTACAGCTGCTGCAACTAAGAGTCTTGGGAAGAGAGCTGGTCAACTCAGGATAAAGCCAGTCTCATCCTCAGCTCCAGGGACATCTTTGTCCTCAGTCAGAGGGATTAGAAAGAGAAGGTAAAGTCAGGCCTTACGCTGCAGGCCTTGGGGACAGGACAACATAAGACCTGAGAAACAGAATTGCCTGACATGTGGCATTAGGATTCTCAACTGATCCTGCGGGGTCTCAGACAGGGACCTTGTTGAGGAGGCTGTCCTTCTCTGGTCCAAGTGTCGTTTCCCCTGGAAAATGGGCAGTGACCTTCCTTCTCAAAGACATGCTGCCAGCACTTCAAGCTACAATGATGGCAACATCTACCTCTCTCACTGAATGCACCCCAGGGGCGGCGTGAAGGACCTTGGTCTTTCTATATTGAGAAGGAACCAAGGTGTCTTGATATGGCCTCAGGACAGGGCACAGGCAAAAACGCATCTCAATGGGTTTGCTCCTGCCCCTCCAGGCCCTTCAGCCAGAAACTCAGCACCCCAGCCTGGCCAGGGCTCAGGAGGCTTCAGAGGGGCCCAGGAAATTGGGCACTGAGAGTGGACAATAGGATGCCCTGTAGAAAGAACACTAGGCTTCTCTTTGGAGCTTGTTGGAGATTCCTGTGCAGGTTGATTTCTCCTTATGCTCTAGGACACAATCCGTGGAATAGATGCCCATTCAGGCCTTAGGTCTTGTTCAGGGGGCCCCCTTGGGAGCTGAGCACCCCCATCTCTTACACCTTTTGCATCTCTCCTGAGTCAGGGTTCAGAAGGGTAATGAGCCCACAAGGATCCCATGTAACAGACGTTACCTTCTGTAGATGTTGTCTCTGGTTCCCGCGTGACAAATGAAGAAGCTACAGAGTGGAGGGAAGAAGAGATCATTCGATGGTGGCCCTCAGCTGAGGAGGGGTAGACATGCACGGACACTGAGGTCCAGAAACCTGCCCCCAGCTCAAACACCAGGTTCTCTCTTTTTTGAAGCAGAATTCTTCTCTTTCTGTCCCTTCGCTGAGGATACCACCAAGGACATCCTGTGCTCCTGTCACCTTCCCTCACCTCCTGTGCTTCCATAGTCTCCATCCTCAAAATCACTTGATTGGGCTTCCCATACCAACTGTCTATTTCTATAGCTCAAAACCTTCCTCAGATGCCAAATACCT
This sequence comes from Saccopteryx bilineata, assembly GCF_036850765.1. Classification (NCBI taxonomy): domain Eukaryota; kingdom Metazoa; phylum Chordata; class Mammalia; order Chiroptera; family Emballonuridae; genus Saccopteryx; species Saccopteryx bilineata. Next base: position 106,847,800 of record NC_089496.1, on the reverse strand, counting down.
ACCATCACTGAGATATCTCTGAGAAAATGGCCTCAAGAAAATGAAAGGCAGCTTCTCAGCATGGGTCTTCAAATGCTGAAATAAACCCACGCCAAAGTGACTGCTTAGAGCAGGGGTCCCCAAACTTTTTACACAGGGGGCCAGTTCACTGTCCCTCAGACCGTTGGAGGGCCAGACTATAAAAAAAACTATGAACAAATCCCTATGCACACTGCACATATCTTATTTTAAAGTAAAAAAACAAAACTGGAACAAATACAATATTTAAAATAAAGAACGAGTAAATTTAAATCAACAAACTGATCAGTATTTCAATGGGAACTATGGGCCTGCTTTTGGCTAATGAGATGGTCAATGTCCGGTTCCGTATTTGTCGCTGCTAGCTGTAACAAGTGCTATGACGCGCTTCCAGAGCTGTGACACATGGGTCCTGCATCACCAGTAGTACTGTACATAAGCAACGCTGCGCTTTGCGGTGCCACCAATGAAAGAGGTGCCCCTTCCAGAAGTGCGGTGGGGCCGAATAAATGGCCTCAGGGGGCCGCATGGAGCTGCAGGCCATAGTTTGGGGACCCCTGGCTTAGAGGGTCATACTCTCTTGGGGATGCCATTCTCATGTGGCAGTTGGACTCTCAGGGTCACATCCTGTGCGTGGGGGCATTTTCCCACAGCAGTCCACACAGCAAACACCAGAGGTTGCTCTAAAGATGGTAATTGAGCGGAAGCTGCTTTATGGGGGACACAGGGTGGCCAGAGTTTTCAGAGGTCTCTGGGTTCAAGGACCCCCTGGTGCCTGAACAGCCACCAGCCCTCCGAGCGCAAGCTGCCTGCCAGCACCAGCATTTGCTAGGCTGAGTCAGGGATTATTTTTCTTGTCCACTGAGGCTGTAAATATCTCGTGCTGGTCATTTAATCCTCAACAGCAAGAACATATTAGTCAATCCTCAGTTAGTTTGACTTTGGCCTAGACGTGAGTTTTAAGGAGTAGCAGCCCACCCTCACCCCCTCGCCTTGTAAAGGAGGAGAAAGGCCACCTAGGAAGCGTCTGTCCAAGGTCAGGGCTGGTCAAGATGCCGCTCACGAGCCCTGGGCTGACCGCACCGGCCAGCTGTGGAGGGGCCTGAGGTTGAAGCCCACCCCCGCCACCACCTCCCAGCCTTAGCACTTTAGGCAAGTCCCTGGTCCTCTCTGAGCTTCCATTTCTTTCTCTGGGAAAGGGGACAGCAATCCCCGCCCTCCAACATCGATGAAGACAAGACTCAGAGAAGATACAGGCAAAGTGCAAAGCCAAGCGTTCTGTCTGTGCACCTTGATGTAAGGGACAGCAGGAGCCACTGTCCCCAGAGTGACCCTACCTGAGCACACAACTCCGGCGTCTTCCCTGTGTCCACACTGGTGGTCGTACCAGCCACTGTGAGGGCAGCTCGACAGGTAGGACTCACTTCCGGAGCAGTACACGTCTCCCAGGAGAATGTTCCCTGAGCCCTGACCGAAGCGCGCCCCGCCCGGGGCCGACACCGCCCAGCCGCAGCCCAGCTGCCTGCACACCACGTTGGCATCATTGATGTCCCAGCTGTCGTCGCACACGGTGCCCCAGTAGCCTTGGTACAGGACCTCCACCCGGCCCCGACACGGGTCGCCTCCATTCACCACCCTCACAGGCAAAGCTGCATGGACACAGGGGAAGCCACCATCGTAGCCCTCGGCCCGCCGGCTGTCACCAGCCTGCCCTCTGCCCCCGCCTCTGCGCCCGCCTCCGCACCCTGACCACTGCTCGGTCCCCTGAGCCCACCACTCCTCTCCTCACTGGGGGCCTGACATCACTGCTCTCCCCGCTGCCAACTCAGCCCTGTCCTCACCCCCTGACCACAGCACTCCAGGGAGAGGACCCAAACCCACCTCTCCCAGCTGGGCAGCCCAACTGCCCCTCCTGGCCGTACCAGCCCCCACCCACGCCCAACTCCACGTCTTTCCTCCAGTTCACTCTCACCCATCGGGGTTCCAAGCGCCGCACCAGCTGCGCTAGAAACCTGGTTGTCCTCTTTGATTCCTCCTTTCCCTCACTTCTTATGCCCAACTTATCACCAAGGTCATTTTTTTTCTTTCGTCCCCACCGCCATTTAGGTTAGGTCAGATTTTTCTTCTTCTCCTGAGCCTGGCCTCGTCCAGCGGCTTCCCTGCTGACCTCCTGGACCACTCCCCTCCATTCGCTAAGCCACGCACCTTCATTAATCCAACCAGGCTACACGGACTGCCCACTCAGCGCTCATCCCTGTGCTGATGGGATTCATCTGACTCCCCCGGGCTGTCCCAGGTTGTATCCTTATTAAGATACTGATATGTTCAAGTCACTGCTCAAAATGCCTCAACGTCCTCTACTCTCCTTAGGATCAAGTCCAAGGTGGCATTTCTCCAAGAGTGGGCCTCGAGCTATCTTTCAAGTGTCCCGTGAGGGGCTCCGGGGCCTGATGGGCCAGCACAAAGATGGGCTCGACTGGGGTCCTCAGGCACCCTGTTCCCGCCTGACATATTCGCTAGGTCACCCGCACTGATTGAGCAAGGAGAGCAGGAGGCGGGTCCCGGGTGTGGCCTCTCAATGGTGAGTGTGAGCTGGTGGGATATTTGTGGTCGGGGCAGCTACCGGAGCCATTGGAATAGGATGGCAGCTAGAGGCGGGTGGCGGCGGCTCAGTTGCTGTACGCAAGGGTCGTCAATCTTTTTTATAAAAACCGCCCACTTTTGCAGTGCTGGTCAACCTAGTCCCTACCGCCCACTAGTGGGCGTTTCAGCTTTCAGGGTGGGCAGTAGCACTGTCCAAGACTGTACTCAGCCTCAACTAGCCAATAGCCATTGTGGCAGAAATGGCTGACCCAGCCAGTGAGCAAAACCCAAAAAGACGAGTAAAAAAACAAATAACATCTTACCATAGTCTGTAGGCTGGGAGGCCCACTGACCTAGAAGAAAACCAAATGCCTCTTAGAAAGGAGGGTCATCATATACAAAAAAAAATACAAGTGGAAAAAGAAATAACATCTTACCATAGTCTGTAGGCTGGGAGGCCCGCTGACCTAGAAGAAAACCAAATGCCTCTTAGAAAGGAGAGTCATCATATACAAAAAAAAATACAAGTTGATAAAGAAATAACATCTTACCATAGTCTATAGGCTGGGTGACCCACTGACCTAGAAAGAAACCAAATGCATCGTTTTTATTTTTATTTTTTAGCAAGAGAGACAGAGAGAAAGAGAGACAGACAGACAGGAAAGGGAGAGAAAGAGATGAGAAGCATCAATTCTTTATTGCGGTGCCTTAGTTGTTCATTGATTGCTTTCTCATATGTGCCTTGACCAGGGGTCTCCAGCAGAGTGAGTGAACCCCTTGCTCAAGCCAGTGACCTTGGGCTCAAGCCAGCGACCTTGGGCTTCAAGCCAACGACCTTTGGGTTCAAGCCAGCGACCATGGGGTCATGTCTATGATCCCATGCTCAAGCCAGTGACCCCGCGCTCAAGCTGGCAACCTCGGGGTCTCGAACTTAGGTCTTCTGAGTCCCAGTCCGACACTCTATCCACTGCGCCACTGCCTGATCAGGCCCAAATGCCTCTTAGAAAGGAGGTTCGTCACATGCAAAAAGTACAAGTAAAAAAAGAAATAACATCTTACCATAGTCTGTAGTCTGGATGGTCCACTGATCTAGAAAGAAACCAAATGCACCTTAGAAGGAGAGTCGTCACAGACATTGGTTTGAGCTTACCTTACAATCCCACCAGGGGGCACTGTGGTCCAACTTTGGGATCTGTGTGCCGCCAGCCTTCTTGGTAAACATGTGAGTTTTGCAATGTTAGATTTTAAAACAAGTGGGGTGGATATGAAATGTTGGATTATTTTATAAGTAATAAAGTCCGTGTCTCTTTGCCAGGCCCCCTAACGCTACCGTTTCTAGTCACAGGATGTTATCTGTGCTCAGAAAGCAGGGCTGGACAGGAGAAGGCAGTTCACACTGGTTGTCAAGGATTCTGGTGACAGCTGAACCCCACCCCCCACCCTGAAATGAGAGTCGAGTCAGCACTGGGAAGAGCCACGCAGGGGCCCCCTAAATAAGTACACATGTTGATGTCAGATATCCTGGTTCTTCTTACCCATACCCTGAGAAATTTTAACTCTGTCTCTAAGAAAACCAAAACCCTGAGACTCCTGGAATAGGGCCCCGGGGCCCCGCATGTGATGACGGCGTTAAGCAGTGTGCAAGCTGGCACAGTTACCACGAGGCGCAGAGGTGTCCCCGTCTGTCCCTCCGGAGGGACAAGGTGTCAGACCTGTGTGAGACTCAGAGCCCTTCGCAGTGACTGAGGATCAGAAAAGGCAGGGCAAGGAGCCTGTGGTATGTAGTGTTTGGATGTAACAAGCTAGCCTTCCCTGCCTCTTCAGTGCAGTTCGGCCAGCCTTGTGTTTTCAGGGGCCTTTGTGGTCGAGTCACTTTCAGATCTCACTTCTGCCTCTGGTCTCGCCTCTCAAGTCCAATCACGAAAAGATAGTTGTGCCTGACCTACGGTGTCTCAGTGGCTGGAGCGTCAGCCTGGAATGCTGAGGCCGCTGGTTCGAAACCCTGTGCTCACTCGGTCAAGGCACATACGGGAAGCAATTAGTGAACAACTAAAGAGAAGCAACTATGAGTCAGTACTTCTCACTCCCCAACCCTCTCTCTCCTCTCTCTGTAAAATCAATAAAGTCTTTAAAAAGATAAAGAAAAGGTAGTTGTGCTCAGGGCACACCCCTCCCTTGCCCCCTCGCAGTGGGAATGCTATCGTGTGCCCAGCAGGGGAGTACTCCCACTCAGAAAGCAGAGCAATGCTCTGGGTGTCAATGAGATTGCTTCTCAAATGCCTACATCCCTGTCCCTCAAAGCTGCACACTGTGACATCTTTTCTCCCCTCACACACACACCCAAGGATGCTGATCTGGTTTTTTTGTTTTGGGTTTTTTTTTTGTGACAGAGACAGAGAGAGACAGATAGAGGGACAGAGAGAGGGACAGATAGGGACAGACAGACAGGAAGGGAGAGAGATGAGAAGCATCAATTCTTTGTTGAAGCACCTTAGTTGCTCATTGATTGTTTTCTCATATGTGCCTTGACCCAGGGGCTACAGCCAATCCAGTGACCTCCTGTTCAAGCCAACAACCTTGGGCTCAAGCTGGTGAGTTTTTTTTTTTAGTTTTTTTTTCATTTTTTTTTCTTTTGCATTTTTCTGAAGCTGGAAACAGGGAGAGACAGTCAGACAGACTCCTGCATGCGCCCGACCGGGATCCACCCGGCACGCCCACCATGGGGCGACACTCTGCCCACCAGGGGGCGATGCTCTGCCCATCCTGGGTGTCGCCATGTTGCGACCAGAGCCACTCTAGCGCCTGAGGCAGAGGCCACAGAGCCAACCCCAGCGCCCGGGCCATTTTTGCTCCAATGGAGCCTTGGCTGCGGGAGGGGAAGAGAGAGACAGAAAGGAAGGGGGGGTGGAGAAGCAAATGGGCGCTTCTCCTGTGTGCCCTGGCCGGGAATCGAACCCCGGGTCCTCCGCACACTAGGCTGATGCTCTACCGCTGAGCCAACCGGCCAGGGCTCAAGCTGGTGAGTTTTGCTCAGACTAGATGAGCCCGCACTCAAGCTGGCAAACTCGGGGTTTTGAACCTAGGTCCTCCATGTCCCAGTCTGACACTCTATCCACTGCACCACCACCTGGTCAAGCAGGATGCCAATTTTTAAATCTTAATCATGGCAGGCAATTTTGAGCATTTCCTAACATAGGAACTTCGGATCGTGTTCAAGAAGTATATGTATATTACCTTAGCTCATCAGGAAAACAGCCCTGTGGGGAAACTGAGGCTCAGGACAGTGACCCAAGACCAACTAACTAGTAAGTGACAAGGCAGGATTTGTACCGAAGGCAGACATTCAACCATTTCACTATTCTGCCTCCTGCTTTAGATTTTCATAAGATTTGAACTATTTGGTCCAAATAGTGTATTTCAGCACAGGCGGGCACACTCAGGACTATAATGAGATGTAGAAATAGTGAGACATAACCATTTAAAGCATCAACAGAAGCAGAAGTAGTCACTTTTCCTGAAGACTTATGAAAAAAAATTGGAAAAGATGAGAAAACACAAGAGATCATATCCAGAGAGCTTCAGGTAACTGCTGCCGCCCCCACCTGCCTCTGGTTCTCTGCTGACTGGCCGTACCCCCTGCTGGACACCCCGCGGGGCAGCCTCGGGGACAGGGGCAGGGATGGCAGGAAAAAGGAGTGGCTGGGCAGAGCTGGCCTGGAGGCTCCTTTAGAGGAAGGGCTGCAGGCCCAAGGGGACCCCATCAGAGGACGTCCTTCTTGTCTGACATCTAAAACCCAGCAGAGTTCTCTGCCGCAGTCCCCCAAAACTGAGTCTGTCCGTGTGGGTGGCCTTGGGCCCCCACTACCTCCCAGTCCCAGAGTTGAAATTTACCAATAATCATATGCATTTCACCTGGAGTTTCTGAGATGTATCCTCTTATTTGTGTTACTGAAAACACAAAGGAAAAAAGGCCAAATGAGATCTTCCATACAAAAAAGTGTTCAACACGACCCACTGGCTAATAGGAGCGAGGGAGCGGCCGCGCTTCGGAGGGTCAGCTGGGCCTGTCACGTGACCAGGTCCTCCGGAGCCTGGGGGCCGCTCAGCCACCAGACTGGTCACTCAGTGTGGCACCCTTAGAGGAGGAACCTGCAGTGACAGCCCTTGACTCAAAGCGAATCTGTACGTTTTAACCTAAAATATTTAAAATGAGTAACCAACCAACCAGCCCAGCCAGCTGTCCTGGTCACATTAGAAGAGTTCTCAGAGCAATGGTGCTCAAAGTGGGTTCCATGAAGCAGAAGCACCGGGCAGGGTCAAACATGCAGATTCCCAGGCCTGCCCCAGGCTTCTGAAGTAAGAGCCCGCTGCCCGCTCCCCACCCCCAGGGCCCCGAGGGTGCCGCGTTCGTGAAAGTGATTTCCCCAATGAACCTTCATCATTAGAGCTTCCCCTGGAAGCTTCGGGGAGGGAGGGAGAGTTCTAGAAGTTATCTGGAAATTAGGATATGTTTGCCCTGTCTCCTGAAATTCATGAATGTAACAAAAGAGAGACATGTAAGGGAGAGAAGGGGGTACAGAGAAAGAAGGAAGGAAGAAATGACTGAAGGAAGGGAGGGAGGGGCAGAGAGAGACAAGAAGGAAGGAAGGAGAGAGAAGTGATGCCCAACAGGTGAGAGAGAGAAACAGAGATAGAGACAGAGACCGAGAGACAGAGAGAGGGAGAGACGACAGGAAGGCCGGCCAGTCCCAGCTCGCTTCGTACCTCCGTAAAATGACACCACGATTCAATTCAACGGTCACACTGATTTGACCAAGACTCTCTCAGGGACCTCAGGGACATTTTACTACTTGATACTCTGGGAACACAAAGCCCTGCCAAGTTACTAAGTTTCCAGCCACTTATCAACAGCAGTGAGTGACAGGCGCGAGCTCAGAGTCTCCGTGACCTCGTCCGCCCGTGCTCAGCGACTTGACCCGGTGCTGCTCAGCAAATAGAGAGCACCGTGCCAGACACGCCTGCAGAAAGAAGTCACGTGACGAGCGAGCGCTCACAGGGCAGTCCCCTTTGGCCGTTTCCGTATGACACAAACTCATGGCAGAGTCAGGTCCTCTTCGAGGGGCGCATCCACTTCCCCTTCACTTCAGGGATCTCTGTAAGATCAATCAGTTGCCATCCTCAGTTGAGTGACTCACTGAAAACATGGACATGGTGATTGGCCTCTTCCAATCACAACCATTGTATTTCTCAGCTAGATGCAAAACGAGAAAGAGCCATCCCTTTTCAACACTTGCAATGACAGCTCTCAGCAAAGAACTGCCTCCCCTCAACACAAAAGTCCCCCCTCGAGATAGAAGGGCTGGCACCCACCAGCGAGCAGACATAATTTGCCACCATTTGGATGTCTGGGAGTGAAATGAACAAATAGTAACAAATAGTAATTTGATATAATACCTGAAGACAGAACTTGAGCCAGTAAAAGGCACATTTCGAGGATGACCCTGGAGATCCCCATTTTGCTGGGCTCTTCTCGGTTTGAATAAAATTACTTTGATCTATATATAGGTTCCTAGCTGAGAGGAGGCGTGTCCCCGGGGGCAGTCTCTTCCTATTGCTGCCATAAATCAGTGTGAAGGAAGCTAGGGACTTTGCTAACAGTCAATAAATAATCTGTGGGAACAATTTAGGTGTGTTAAATTGATTGTCGTATGAATAATCTGGCCACCCCCCAACTGCCGAGGCACTGACGTAACTGAGTTCCAACTTCCTTCTAGATGAGCCTCGAAGACTCTCCAAGGTTCCCGGACTGTAAGCTTGATTTTAACCTTGGAGAATTTGAATGAAATTGTGGGAAGTCGGCCCCGCGGTCTGGGGCCGAGCAGGATGTGGGCTGCTCGGCAAACAAACGCAGGACCCGGTGCCAAGGGGACAGGCATCTCTGCGGGCTGCCTCGTCCTGGCAGGGCGTTCTCTCGTTGGCCCCTGACCGTTCATGCAGACAGGGCGGCAGAGTAGAAGGCAGGCGGGGTGAGTCCGTGGAGCCCGGGCGCCCCTATGAGCTGGGGCCACCACGTGCCGGCTCTCACACTGACTCCACAGCACAGGAGCCGGGAGACGTGCGGCCTCAGACTGAACCACCTGCAACTGCCTCCCAGCGTTTACTATCTTGCTCCTGGCATTCGCGTGGCGTGAGGCAAGCCCGTAAAACCAGCCGTGGCCCCCTCCGGCCTTGCACACTGTCCCTCTCCTTGGTTTTGGGACATAGATAACGCTTTTCCCTTTGAGACCTCAGTCTTGATCACTGCACTTGGTAAAATGACCTACCCACCACCTCCCACGATCTACCAAGAAGGCTGCCTGTCACTTATTGTTATCAGAACACTCTCAGCAGTTGGTAACTCTTGGTTAGAAGCGTATGGCTTTGCAGGACTGGCTTCTGTTATCCTGGCCTGGACGAGCAGTGGCCTGAGACACAGGCTATTGGGTGACCCCTGGGCTTCCTTGCTATGAGCTGTTAATTCAGTCTCCTGGTGCTTCATTCTGGAAGGATACCACGAACCCAAGCTTCGTATCAACCGCCTGTCAGGATACCAGGCTGCACATCTGCATGTGGCTTCATGCAGATGAAATACATGCAACCTTGGATTTCTTTTTTAACCCTACAACTCTTCCTATTGTTCCCAAATCCCTCCTCTCCTCTCGATGAGAGTGGGCACATTTCCAGGTGGGCTCATTGCCTTTTGGTCTCCTGCTGTCAGCCCAACAGTTGGTAAATGTCAGGTGACAAGATCTTTATCTACCCAGGAATGTCCAAGAGCAGGTGGGACGTTGCATTCCTCTTATAGGGGATGATGACTGATTCCTAGATGCTGGGCTGAGAGTGATTATGGGGTCATCAGAAAAAGAGAGCTGGGATAGATAAGTAATGTCTGACTTGAGCACAGCATAGGAAAGTGCTGGTGAGAACGCTAACCGTCCGTGTGGGAGAAGAGGGTAATAGTGTCCCCCCCCCCCAACACAGAAGCCACTCCTCAGTCTTAGAGACAGACCTGCATGGTGACAATTATAACAGGGGCAGTAGGTGTCGATGCAACTTGCTATGGGGACATACAGAAAAAAGCATCCAAACCCAACAGCAGAGGCAGTTTCTCAGACAAGGTGACACAGCACTGAGTCCGGAAACACAAACAGGAGCCCTCTGCAACCAAGAGCAGGAAGGCTGGACGCGGTCGGGTGACTCTCCAGGACTGTGTGAGGACGGCGCGGTCCTGCCAGGAGCCGCTCAGATCAGGAACAGCCTCCCGAGGACACAGTGAGATGTCCCCGAGGGCATGACTTCCCCATTTTTGTCATTCTGGGGATCTTGTCCCTGCCCGCTGGGGTTCGCAGTAAAAGATCCTAAGACAACAAGGGTTTGTGAGCTCTTTGTTCAGAAGACACCAGAAAGGAGGAAGCGGGGGAATGACCTGTCATTTTGAAACTGTCTGGGGATGTGTCCCCGGTGGGGAAGCCAGTGCCCTCACTGGAGCAAGGAGAACACCGTGGACAACGGGCCACCTGCCCCCACTGTGTGAGCCCTTCGTCACCAGGAGCCCCACCTGTCCCAAGGACCTTTGTGTGAGTTATAACAGTTATTTTCAACCACAGGTCCTTGGACCCATCTGCCAGAAATTTCAGGCCAGTCCATGAAAGAGCTAACCACCCTGATGTCTGAAGATTATAGACCCCATGATCAGAGACTCTTTCACACACATGGTGACAGAAGATCTGACCTCAGGCAGTGGGCATGCAATGCAATACACAGGTCATGTGTCATAGAATTGTACACTTGAAAGCTCTATAATCTTAGTAACCAATGTCACCCTACCAAATTTAATTTTTTTAATAGAAAGAGCAACAGGGAGAAGAAGAAGCTCATTAAAGCTCCGAGACTTTGCCCCCGGACCCCATTTCTAAAGGACCTTCCCCAGCAAAAATAGTCCTGATGACAGCTGTTCTTGCAAACTCCAGAAGGTAGGACAAAGTACTCACCCCGGCCCTAGAGGCATGGCCTTCACTAGGCAGGAAACTCCGACAGGGGCCTCGAATGGCTTTTAATTTTTTTAAGAAGCAGAACTCTTTCCTTAAATTGAAATTCACAGGAAGCCCCCAAATATAAAACAGGTCAGTGGCGGCCCCCTTGTTCATGGTAGGGGGAGTCCCCTGCCAGCTCAACCCAATCTTCCCCTTGTGTCCCACCAGCCTCTTGCTCCCCCACCTCCTGCACAAGTCCTATAGGGCAGCCTGTGGGCAGAGTTGGGAATTCCCGAGGGAGGCCAACCCCTCTTTTTATAGGACAGACAACATCTACAGGACAGATGAAGGCTGGAGACCCTCACGATGGTTTACAAGGCTCCATTGAGCGACAGCCCAGCCTCAGGGCCTTTGCACTGGCTGTTTCCTCTGCCTGGAAGAATTCTCCCCCCCCCCCTCCAGAAATCTCCAGGTTCCTTCCCTCCTTCCCTTCATATTTTTTTGGACATATCACCTCCTATCTGCAGCCTTCCCTGACCACCCCTGCCCTGCACTCCCTAGCCACTTCCTGGCCTCCTACATATCTGACGACTTCATTCTTTTCCCCGTCTGTTCCCACTACAATGCAGGCTCTACGAGGCATGAGTGGGCATCTGCTTTGCTCACCGCTGCACCCGCAGAACCGAGAACAATGCTTAGTACATAGTAGGTGCTCAGGAAATGTTTGCTTGACAGAATGCGTGTGAGCAGATCTGGAGGAAGAAGACCTAACTAAACTCTTCACACAGAATAACTCCGTCACTCCTGGGTGTTGACCACATAGCAAGGACACCCAGGAGCCATTTCCCCTTCACCAAAAACCACCATCCTCCCCGGCATATTTGCATCTCTCTCCCGTGAAGGCAGAGGAGGTTAGGGAAGCCCAGCGTCCTGCCTGTCCCAGGGGGTTCCTGTTACTGAGCCGGAGCTGGATGGCAAGGGGAGGGTAGCAACATCTGTTTCAGGCAGAGCCTCATGAGGGATGGCAGCACCTTCATGGAGTGTTAGCCTTTTCCAGTTCAACCCGCCCCGGGGTGACCCGGTTCTAGGAAATCCAGTTACACTCGCTATACACACCAGATACTCCTGGGTAAGCCAGGAGGTCAGTGCATTCGTTTACAATAGAAATTTGCTTTGGCTCAAGCATTAGTCCACTTGAGAGAACAAATCACAGACCAGTAGTTTGGGGAGCAAAGAGTGAGAACAAGGAAACTGGGTGATGTCCAGAAGAAACTGTGATCAAGATTATGAAGCTTCTCCTTGTCTGTTCTTGCGAGGTCTCTGCATAAAGGACTGTCCTGGGCACCTCTGAATGCTGTCATCAGTGACTGCCCTCCCAAATCCCAGACGTGGAGCCCCCGCTGTGTAAGAGACACCGGAGTCTCTTACATAGGCCACCTCCAAACTGGAGCATCGGCGAACTTGAGGCCGAGCCAATGCAGTTTCTTTCATAATCATTCGCGATCGATTCAAGTTGCTTCAGAAGGGCGGAGTGCGGTGGTCTTTTTGCTAAATCAAGAGAACAGAGCTCTGTTACTTTAGAGATCATGTGGTCCAAAGGGGCTGATGATGGGCCTATGTCCACCCAAAGGGTGTCCTGAGCTGTGGGACAGGCCCTCCTCACCATCCCCTTCAATACCTTTACCCATGACTGAAAAAGACCATAGAGGGATGGGTGAACAGAAAACGAAGATACACCCATATGCACGACAATCTAGAAAGACTGAGCAACTGGCCAAACCAAACCTGATTAAATGTACTCCAAATCACACCTGTCCTTGAGCGGAAGCACCAACAGCCCAGCCCTGGGTAGCCGGGGCTACAGACAGGATGGAGGGTCGGAATCGCCTGGAATCAGTGGACTAGGAGCCGTGGAAAGTCAGGGGCCCTCAGGGCATCCTCACTGCTCTCGGGGTCCCAAACAAGGAAACCCCATTTCCCTCTGGACAGACCAGGCCATCCCTCAAGTCCCAGCTCAGGTCCACCGAGTCACTCTGTGCACTAACCCACCGGATGTCTAAGGGTGGTCCCTGGGCTGCCAGCATCAGCACCACCTGAGGACTTGTTAGAAGCACCGTTTCAGCCGTGGGCCCAGCAACTAGAGCTTTAACAAGCCCTCTGGGCAGAGGCGGATTAAGGTCGGTTGAGGCCCCGGGCACAGAAGAAAATATTAGGTCCCTTAAAAAAAAGAGAGAGAGAGCCCTGGCTGGTTGGCTCAGTGGTAGAGCGTGGGCCTGGCGTGCAGAAGTCCCGGGTTCAATTCCCGGCCAGGGCACACAGGAGAAGTGCCCATCTGCTTCTCCACCCCTCCCCCTCTCCTTCCTCTCTGTCTCTCTCTTCCCCTCCCGCAGCCAAGGCTCCATTGGAGCAAAGATGGCCTGGGCACTGAGGATGGCTCTATGGCCTCTGCCTCAGGCGCTAGACTGGCTCTGGTTGCAACAGAGCAACGCCCCAGTTGGGCAGAGCATCGCCCCCTGGTGGGCATGCCGGGTGGATCCCGGTTGGCGCATGTGGAAATCTGTCTGACTGCCTCCCCGTTTCCAACTTCAGAAAAATACCAAAAAAAAAAAAAAAAAAAAAAAAAAAAAAAAAAAGAAAGAAAGAAAGAGAGAGACAGGGAAAATAAAAATACATGTTAACCATATTTTTAAATAAATAAAAATATTATGTACTATTCAGGTTAAAAGTGCACATATAAAACCAAACTTAGTGTCATTAGAAAAAAGTGTTTAACGGGGTTTTGCGGAGCCCTTCAGAAGTCGGGGCCCAGGGCACGCGCCCAGTGCACCTGCCGTTAAATCTGCCTCTGCTTCCAGGTGACGCCGTACTAAACAGGCCTGCAAGGGGCGCTGCCCAGCAGCCAGAATGGCTTCCCAGGTCCATCTGTTCAGGGGCACGAAGCTGTCCCTGCACAGCAGGAATGGGGCAGAACCGGAGGCAGAAGGAAAGGAGATTTCGGAGAAATAGCACCCAAAGTGAGGGAAGGGAGCTGGATGTCAGGGGAAAAGGGGCACGTGAAACAGAAAACCCAGGAGGAAGAGTGGGGACAATGAGCGCTTTTGAGGGCTCTCCCGAGCCCTCTTCTCTCCCTGCTCCCCCCCCCCCCGCCACGGACTCTGTGTACCCCACCCCCGGCTTTATGTTCCTGTGACGTGCCACTGCCCCTGACCCTCCCTACCCAGCCCACTCCCCCTCAGTCTCCTAAGCACCTGCTGGTCATCTGCCCCTGCAGTCAGCTCATGTAGCCCTGGGGTGGGGGGGAGAGGTTGCAACTCTCTCTTCCCCTCTTGCAACCAAGGCTCCACTGAAGCAAAGTTGGCCCGAGTGCTGGGGATGGCTCCATGGCCTCCACCTCAGGCACTAGAATGGCTCTGGTTGAAACGGAGCAACGCCCCAGATGGGCAGAGCATTGCTCCCTGGTGGGCGTGCCGGGTGGATCCCGGTCGGGTACATGCGGGAGTCTGTCTCTCTGCCTCCCTGCTTCTCACTTGAGAAAAATACAAAAGACAAGCAGCACAGGGTGGCTGAGACCAGGCCACAAAGAAGAGAGCCCAGGCCCACTGGACTGTGGTGTCCTCTCCCCTCGGGGTAGGCTGAAGGAAACTGTCAGGTGGCTGGTTCTGTGGGGGCCATTCTGGAAGGCACATGACACAGAAGGGACACGGGTGTGATGGACAGGAGGGAAGTGAGGCGGAAAGTGGGGAGACAAGGGGACAGAGGCACCAGTGAAATGAGGTCTGCACTGGTCACCACCCCTGTGGAGAGGGCGGGGCCCTATGGGGACAGCGCTCTGGCAGCAACAGGTCAGGCTGGGGGGTTCTGGAAGTTGTTCAGGTGCAGGTGTGGCCTCAGGGAGTAAAGACAGGTCACCGGTCACCGGGCAGAGCCGGTCTGGGAGCTGAGGGGCTCAGCTGGGTGCTGGACTTCCGGCACCAGGAGGGCCTGCCATTTCCAAACATCTGATCTTGTGGACCCGTTAATTTTTCAAATAAATTGCATTTTAGGGACTGACACAGGCTGCCACCTTTTATTTGAGCCAAAATAAAGATGTTTTTAAAGCCCAGTTTTCATCACCTCTGTTTTATAAACGAATGGACATTTAAACAAAAAGAGACAGAAGGACACAAGATCTGATTCAAGGACAGTCCTTCCTGAGAAGGGGCCTTTTTTCTCCTTTGGCCACAAGACAGGTCCTTCTCCATCCCAGTGGCACTGCCCATGGGTCAGCAGCTGGGGGTCAGTGGCAGCCTCCCAGCTCAGAGGAGCCAGGGCTGTGAGCCGTGAGAGCTTCCTCCTTCACGCCCAGCTCCAGGGCCAGCCGCCCCCGCCCCAAGCCAGGCCTGGTCCCAGAGCACCTCAGCCGCTCCGGTCTTTGATCCGCACAGTGAGCTTTAAAACCCCCAGAACGGAGCCACCGCCCCCCTGCGGGAAGCCTCCAGGGGCAGCCCACGTGCGCTCTGTGTCCAGACCAAGCTCTACAGCAGAACTGGAGTCAGGACCGCGTGTCTGGTTGTCCCGGGACAGTCCCATGTCTTACTTCTCAGCCCAGGGACATGACTTCTGAATGTCGTCCACTTCGCCAGTGTCCTGGGTGGAATGGCATGATGTGGTCACCTGCCCCAAAGGCCGTTCCCTGTGCATGTCTGGCCCCTGCCCTCTGGCCTCCAGCCTGGCTGGCCTTCCTTCCTGTCTCAGGGGCACTGTCTTCCCTTGCCCCTCAGGGTCTGGCACTCTGCCCAGCCTCCTCTCTCCCCTTCAGCAGGCGCCATGAGTTTTCCCAGCCGGTGAGACCGCAACAGAGCAGATGAGGAAAACCGAGCCCAGAGGAAAGTGGTGTGGTCGCCACAGGGGCAACTGAACTGGGGATAAATGATCCAGGTGCCGACCCGGTCTGACCGTCCCTGGTGCTGAGACCTTCACACTTCCCTGTGTCCCAAAACTGGAGGAGAAGTGTAAGGACAGCCCCGCTTTCAGCAGGAGCCCAGCAGGTCCTCGCCGCCGCCAGGCCCTAGCCACCCACTGTCCTGTCTTGGAGATGCTGCCTCTGCTCAACCTCTCATTCTGACTCTGAGTACAGGGGCCGTGGCTCTAAACTACGTGCAACGTGGGCCAGGTGGGGAGACCTCAAAAACACCCATCACCCACATGGAAAGCTTTTTGTTAAAAATGGGGTTGGCTAGCGTGCGGAGGACCCGGGTTTGATTCCCGGCCAGGGCACACAGGAGAAGCGCCCATTTGCTTCTCCACCCCTCCGCCGCGCTTTCCTCTCTGTCTCTCTCTTCCCCTCCCGCAGCCAAGGCTCCACTGGAGCAAAGATGGCCCGGGCGCTGGGGATGGCTCTGTGGCCTCTGCCCCAGGCGCTAGAGTGGCTCTGGTCGCAACATGGCGACGCCCAGGATGGGCAGAGCATCGCCCCCTGGTGGGCAGAGCGTTGCCCCTGGTGGGCGTGCCGGGTGGATCCCGGTTGGGCGCATGCGGGAGTCTGTCTGACTGTCTCTCCCTGTTTCCAGCTTCAGAAAAATGAAAAAAAAAAAAAAAAAAAGGGGTTGGCTCAGTGGTAGAGTGTCAGCCTGACATGTGGAAGTCCTGGGTTCAATTCCCGACCAAGACACACAGGAGAAGCACCCATCTGCCTCTGCACCCTTCCCCCTCTCCTTCTTCTCTGTCTCTCTCTTCCCCTCCTGCAGCCAAGGCTCCGTTGGAGCAAAGTTGGCCTGGGCGCTGAGGATGGCTCCTTGGCCTCTGCCTCAGGCGCTAGAATGGCTCTGGTTGCAACAGAGCGACACCCCAGATGGGCAGAGCATCGCTCCCTGGTGGGCATGCCGGGTGGATCCTGGTCGGGCACATATGGGAGTCTGTCTCTCTGCCTCTCTGCTTCTCACTTGAGAAAAATACAAAAAACAAAAACAACAACAACAAACAAAAAACAGGGATTGTGCTTTTCCCACATTGGCTGAAGAACCTGCTATAGTCCCAAAGTGAACTCAGGTGGCAGGTGTGGCACAGGGCACCTGGCAGCTGTCACCACCTCTCCCCACCCACCCCATACACACCCTGAAGAGATGGTTCATATCAGGTTTCTGGAAATTGTTCAAACCCACCGCTTTGTTCATCAACAACCCCCTAGTTGGTTTTTGCCGTAGTCTTGACAGGTGATGTTGAAAACTACAACAAATACTCTAAATCCAAGGAAACTGGAACAATGGAAGGGTCTTAAATGCAGACAGGGCAGTGACAAGCCAAACCAAAGAAACAAGTCTTCCTGGGGTCACCAGAGCGTAAGCACAGCGCAGCCATAATGGGCTCCTTATGCATGACCAGTGAAGAAGGAAGCCGTGGTTGGTGGCCTCCACAAAGCCGTCACTGACTCTCGAGCTAGTTCCTTAAGAGAGAGACATTTTGTTCATATTTCCTTCTTCCTTGTTACAACAGGAGGCCCTGAGAGCCTGTGCACACGCGCGCGTGTGTGTGTGTGTGTGTGTGTGTCTGCACGCGCAAGCACCTGCCTCCCCTAGGAGACAGCTGACATTTCAGGGAAAGGAATTAGATCAGGGGTCTGGAATCTATGGCTCGTGAGCCAGATGTGGCTCTTTTAATGGCTGCATCTGGCTCACAGACAAATCTTTAATAAAAAAAATAATAACGTTAAAAATATAAAACATTCTCATGTATTATAATCCATTCATTTCCTACCGCTCATGTTCATGGTTGTGGGTGGCTGGAGCCAATCACAGCTGTCCTCCGGGACAACACCACATTTTTATTGGATAATGCATAAAGTACATGGGTCGTTGTATGGTTCTCACAGAATTACATTTTAAAATATGTGGTGTTCATGGCTCTCTCAGCCAAAAAGGTTCCCGACTCCTGACTTAGATGAACATGATTTCCATAGCTCTCAGAGTTACGGAATCGGCCTCAGGGGGCTCAGCCCAGCTGGGAGAGGGCCCAGGCTGGCTCTCCCAGCCTGGGAGGAGCCGCTGCTACCCAAGGTCGGGGTGGGAGAGGGCCCCGGGCCGGGAGAGCCAGCCTGGGAGGAGAGGCTGCTACCCAAGGTCGGGGTGGGAGAGGGCCCAGGCCAGGAGAGCCAGCCTAGGAGGAGAGGCTGCTACCCAAGGTCGGGGTGGGAGAGGGCCCCGGGCCAGGAGAGCCAGCCTGGGAGGAGAGGCTGCTACCCAAGGTCGGGGTGGGGCAGCCACACCCTCTGCCCTCTGGGGTCACTCCTGAGACACCAGTGGCTTGGGCCCGGCAGGGGGCCCCCGGACTGGGAAGCGTGCCAGCATCCACTCCTTTCCATTCCCGAAAGTGCCTGGGCACGGGAGGTGCTGTCACGCCTTCTCCTTCAGCTGGAAGAGACCCAGTGCTTTCCCTTCTCTGTCTGGCCTCCCCCACGAAGCCTTCCCTCTCTAATGGCCGCCGGCCCTGGGCAGGGGGTACCCCACTCACCCTTACCCTTCTTCGAGCTCACAGGCCGTGCTGGGCAGGGCTCTAGTTAATCTGTGCACCACTGGCTCTTGGATGGCTTAGTTGGATAGAGCATCATCATCCCAATATGCCAAGGTTGCTGTTTCGATCCCTGGTCAGGACACAGGCAAGAATGAACCAATGAATGCATAAATCGGTAGAACAAATCAATGTCTCTCTCTCTCTCTCTATCTCTCTCTCTCTCCTTCTCTCTATAAAATTAATCAATAAAAAATTAGGTTTTGCACACCATCGTGCATCCCCTTTATGAAATTAGGGACCGCAGCATCTACCCCCAGCACTGCACACCCAGGCAGCTCACCAACAGCTCGTGAGCACAGAACGCAAAACCTCTCGCTCCCAGCGTGACACACACGCTCAGCGATCCTTGACGACAAGGCGTCATACGGGGACACTCGGCGGCAGCAGCAAAGCCCTGGCTATCCCCACGTCACAGATAAGGAAAACTGAGGCTCACTGAGACGAAGATCTTACATCCAAGGTCACGGTGAGTGAGTGAGTGAGGACAGTGGGGAGGGCTGAGGACACAAAGCCATGACCCGGGTCCTATATAAGCCCCCTGATGGGACTCATCGCCCTTCTTGGCTGAGATTCCTAGACGGGTTCTGATATTTTCCTCATAGTGTTATTTATTTTTTCAACCTGTCTTGCTCCAAAACAGTTGGATGCAGTTTTCAAAACCCCATACAGTGCGACCCAGCAAAGAAAGAAGTGTTCAGCAGGGCCGTGCAGATGGAAGACTCGTGGTTGGCTAGGAAGACAAAGCCAGGGTGAATTACGACGCAAAATTAAGGAACACCATAAGCTCCCCCCACAAGAGGGCCTGAGTTAAAAGAGATCAATTGGAATTTTAACTCTAAGCTTCCTAGCAGCCAAAGCACAGAAGGAAACAAGACTAGCATGAGATTTCATCCACCTGCTTTTATTGTGCCCAAGTGCTAAAAAAAAAAAAAAATGTCTCCCACATGCTCTCATGGAAGGATTATCTGGGTGAAGGACAGTGGCTTACCACGTCCCTGAGGTGCCATGGGTGTGACACAGAGGAGGGTGAGGGGCTTGGCTCAGCTCCTGCAGCTCCTCCTCCCCACCAACCTCAGCCCCCAGAGCAGCTCTTTTCTGGTAACCTCGGAAATGCTATGGTCGTCTGTGCCGCCCAGAGGTTTTGACTTTGACTTTGTTGAATCCTTCCATCCTCTCCCATTTCTTAGCCTCTCAGATTCCCAGGAACCTTCTGCTTCTCTGTGCAAACAGACAGACAAGACTCCCAGTCACATATGGGGAGCCCCACATCTGGAAGCTTTTCTTCTTTCTCCCCTCCCCCCACTTCCTCCTCACTGCGGGCAGCGCCAGGTGATGTTTCTAAGCCTTACTGAGGCTGACCTTGTTATTCTCTCAGGAATTCTGCCGTAGAGGTTTTGTGTCTTTCCTCCTCAAAAAGCAGGAAGCAGGGGGGAAAGCCACACACTCAACAGGGAGAGAAAGGCTGTGTCCCCACCAAAACCACACAGAATGTCCTTGATTGCAAGGGGTCGCGAGTTCTGTGTAGCCTCACGCCTGGATTAGTAACCACGTGGAGAGGGGAAGGAGGAAGGAACAGCTAATGGAGAATGTGCCTCAATTGCGAGACACTTCCCACCTCGGAAATTAAACAAACAGAAAAACATCTAGGTTGGAATCAACAAAATAGATTTTATTGGAAAAGAATTTGTTTCCTCATGGATCTCCCCAAAGGAGAAAGAGAATTTAGAGGTCACCTAATCAATGCCCCTTATTTTCCAAGGAGGAATTACTGAGCCCCCTGAAAGTTATGAATTTTCTCCAAGCTTTCTCAATGGGGACCCCGGTCTCCTGACCTCCCAGTAAAACATCTCCCCACTCCACCTGCCGCCTCCTTACAGGCTGACTGACCAATGGGCTATCGCCCTATGATGACCACTGCCCTGCCGGGAGCACCCACTGTTCAGGGAAGCAACCAGGTACAGGTAGATGAGAGAGCCAGGATTTTCCAAGTTGGCTTCCTGGTGGAACCAGAAATCCCCTTGTTTCCCTGGCCCTGTGGCCCCTAGGTGGGGAGGGCCACCCTAGGGACAAAGAGGTGAGAAGCTGCCTTCTCCAGGTCCCACCGGAAGTTGCCTTCATTGAACCACAGAAACGTGTCCAGGGAAGGGGCTCATGAAATGTCCAGCGTGCTTCTGCGGTTGAGCTCCATGTGGAAGCAGGTTGCTGAGGTTGCTCAGGACTGACGCCCGAAATCAGAGGCCAGAGAGCTGTGCTGGGGGCATTGAGTCACCAGAGCACTGGTTTAAAATACACACCTCACACCCTGGGCCCCACACCCCAGAGACTCTCACTCACTAAGGCGGGGTTGGGCCGTGATTTGAGTGTCTAAGCATCCCAGGTGGTGTCGATGCCCACCAGGTGTGGGACCTGAGAGTGGCCCTGAGCATGGCCACCCGGCCGCAAGCCCGGAGGAACAGTCAGACAGGTGCAGCAGCAGGTTCCGCTGGGGGAGCAGAACAGTGGTCTGGCGCGTGAAGCTGCAGGTTGGGCTCACAGAGGACTCTGCATTGTCTTCTGTGGGACGTGGGGAGCCCCAGCAATGCTGGGAGGGGCGGGGAGGTGAGAGATGAGTTTCCTAGAGACAGACGACAGCACAAGAGGTGACCACGTGTCTGGACTGGGACGCACACTTACTGACTGTGCACAGCTGCACCCATGCACTGCACCAGGGGTCTGGGAAACTGCTCGGTGGGGAGAATAAAATAACCCCTGCCCGAGGGAATTTACAATGCGCTGGAGAGAGACATCACTGGCCCATCAGAGGATAACCCATGGGGAGCACCTGGCCCCTGGAAGACCTCTGAATCCAAACCGACGCTGGAGACGTGTACACTAGAGGCCTCAGAAGACATTTGATTGAGAAACGAAAAAGACTTAGGTGGAATCAGTGACCTTTATAATTCTGGGCAGCAGATAAGAGTCAGATCAATACTCGTGAAAGGTTTACGAGATGGTAACTGGCAGTGCCTAGACATTTACAAGGTCATATCTTCATCTACAGTACACATCGCTTTTTTATAACTAGAAAATCACTGATTGAGTCATAATTGTATAGATAGCTGTCATGGAAAAGTAAAAGTGAAATGGCCGGCAGCATGCGGGCTGTCTGTGCTGAGTCCGGTGGGTGGGTGGTCCGCCCCCGGGGCACCGCGGGAGCCCGTGCTCCCTGGGTTGGCCTCGACTTCAAGCAATGTGGGGCTTCCGCCGGCCCTGGCTGCGCTGTCCAGGTGATCCTGGACACTTCTGGGAGTGAAGTCCCCAAATCTAGCAAGTGTCTGATTACCAGCCAGGCCCCTCTGCCCACGCCTCACCCTGGCGCCCCCACTGCAGCCGCAGTCACTGTGCTGGCCCTGGGCTCCCCACCCACCCGTCCTGGTAGCTTTGTGGTGGCAGGTCTGGCCTGACCCACTTCCTGCAGGCCAGCTGGCGCACACGGTTGTGAGTGACCCTTGAGCCCGAGCCCTGGGCTTGGTCCTGGCCGCACTGGTCCCCAGGCCAGCAGTTCCGAAGCTCTGGTTTGTGACTTGAAGTGACTGTAGCACTCGATTTCTGCAGAAGGTTTGGCCCAAGTGCTCTTCCTGGCGCAGGGGAAGGTACCCCTAATGACTACATTTTTAAGGGGCAAAGATGAAAGAAATCAATTTGTGCTTTGATGACATCATGGGCTACGTGCATTCAGTGGGTCAGTTATACAAGCAAACTTTTAAAGGACAAATATAACTTTGAAATAATTGAGAGAAGGACGAAATGCATGTCTTCCCATCATTCCCAGGTGCTCACCTCTTCCCAAAGGCAATGGCCCCAGCAACACGCATCATTACATTTACTCTCTTAGCACAACAGGACTGCTATTGAAACTGTGAGTCCCATTGTGTGACTGGAGCCCTATTTATATGGGAACTGGGGGGCAGAGGGTGGTGGCTGGCTATTTAAAGACATCCATCAGGGCCCCTCTTGTGCCTTGAAGAATCATCTCCTACTGGTTTGGGGGTAAAGCATTGGGATGTTCAAAGGGTTAGTTTACTTTTCTTTAATTTTCTAGTGTAAACTTTTCCTTCCATTTTGGCTGAGCAGTGAAAGTTAAAGAGTCCAATCGGGTGGGTTGAAACAGAAGAGACGGAACAGCCGGCCTCACACCCAGAGGCAGGTGCGGCTCCTTCACTGCGTCTTCCAGACTCCTCCGCCTGCCAGCGTGGCAGGTGCTGCACCTGCAGTTAAGGGTCCCTTAAGTCACGTTATCCCAGAGCCAGCAAGGACCTCAGCAGGCAGTCACATCCTCTGGTCTCTTCTCCTTCCCCTCACTTTACAGATGAGAAAATAGAGCTTCGGGGAGGTCAGAGCACCCGCCCAAATGCAAAGGAGTGTGTCCAGCCCCTCCTGCCTCCCGCCTGTCACTCTGCCCCTGAAAGTCCTCCCAGAAAAGGGGCACAGAGCTGCTTGTCCCCCTGATAGTTCCCTGCAGGACATGCGTGATGGGAAGGTGAGAACACAGGAGGCCACTGTAGGGCAGGGGAGCATCTCAGGTGAGTGTTGCAGGAGGACTGAGCAAACTGTCTATGGATGAGTGTCCGCCACGTTCCTCGTTGGTCCCGTTGTCCCAGAAGCCCGGGTACAAGGAGCCAATTATCTGAGCCTCTTTGTGTGGCAGTGACTGTGGCAGAGGTGTCTGAGGAATCAAGGGGCAGCTTCCCGTTCATGCTGCCAATGCAGACTGTCCAAGTCCCCGTGTCACCTCAGCTAAGTCACCCCGCCCAGTCGGCGTCCACAGCCTCCTTTTCCACACTGCAGGGCCTCGATCTTCTCCAGCCCTTCCTGGGCAGCCTCCGCCTGCCCTGCTTGCCTTCAGGGCCCCCTCCTCACCCTCGACCAGCTTCCTCCTCATCTGGGCAGCCCCGTCTCAGAAGTCAGACGTGGTCCTGCCAAAGAGCCTCGGGCTTCAGCCTGCTCACTGCCTGGTACCCGCCTGTCTCCGTCCTGATGGATGACTTTCCCATTAGTGTGTGACTGCAGCAGGAGTCCCTCCCTCCACTGCCACCCCTCCCCTTCCCGGAGTCTTTCTCAGACTCCTACGTGGCTCCCACTGTGTTTTCCTTTGCCTCGGGATGTGTCCTGAGTGCTGCGGTCATCTGTCATCGTGAGCTTTCAAATTAAGACTCACGGGTTCAGGGTGTGCTTTTGGGTGCCCTTTGCAAGAGCACTTGCCCGGGGCTTGCTGGACGCGCTGTGCTCATCACAGAGCACGTATGTGTAACATCTGGGGATTTCTGGAAAGAAGGGACTCGCCAGGCAGCCAGCGCACCCACCCCTCAGTCTCCAGGTTAGGCTATCTCTTTGAACCACCCCCGGATGGTGAAATCTATGTATCTTGAAAGACATTTGAAAAAGAAGGTTCCATGACTCTTAGTCACACTTACTCATGGGAAATAAAGACTGTGAGAAGCGAGGTTGTTAAACACCACCCAAAATGGGGAAAGAACAACACCCATCTCACTTTGTCCCTTCACTGCCCGGGCAGTGTCCCCTCTGTGGTCCTTGCGACCTGCAGAAAGAGGAAGGGGCCAGACTGGCCCATGTTCCTGCTGCTCCATCTCTCACGTGGCTGCGAAGCACCCTCTGCCCTAAAACTCACACGCGTGCACATGCACACCTACGAACACACGCAGGGGGTGAGGAGATTCAGGTGGGGGCCAGATATGAAAGTAAGCCTGTCATTCAGTTTTGTTTTTTTATCAAAATTTATTTTGAACATCATATCTTAGCATCGTCTCTCAGATTCACTTGTTACATGAACTTATGTCCTACCACCTAGCATATTTCACGGTTCATTTCCTTGTTCTAAATGGACCAGGTCACCTCACCTGATTTCGTGAGCTTCTGTCCTATCTCACCCTGGCTCGATCTCTTTCCCGAAGTTTACCCCTCCATCTTTCTTCATGTGGTGGCTTATCTGTGTGCATGAACACCTTTTCTGGACCACGCCCGGTCCCAATGATCTAGTAGGCAGTTAGACAGACATTAGCCACCTAGGAACGACAGGCCAGGTACAGAAGGTCACCAGGGTGGAAAGGCCCAGGTACCTTGCAACAGGCAGAACTGGGTAAACAAGTATTGTAGGACCTCACTCCCAGGGTGACCTTTCCTCACCTAGCATGTGGGTTAGACCCCCTTTAGAGGAGGGAGAATGGAGCCAGAGAATAGCCTCCTACAACTTCCACATAAGCCCCTCAGGCCCTCACACATCCACTCCCTTAAGCATTAAACCCTTAGGACGATGAGGTTGGCCTGCATCAGATAATCTTGGGAACAAAGCCTCCGGTTGGCTGACCACAGAGACAGAGTTTTGGTCAAACTAGAGATACCATCTAGGCCTCAGTGGTATTTCAGCTCCGGGCCCAGAAAAGCAGCAAGTACAGGCAAGGGGACTGGTGGCTGACCTCAGCCCTCACTGTGATGACTGATGACCCCCTGCCCTGCTGCCCCCCAAGCAGTAGAGACCAGGGCCCCGAGAGGACACACCTGGACAGCTGATTAATATTCCATCGATACCCTTCCCTGAGACCTCCAAGGAACAGCCTTTAAGATGGAGGACCCAGGGGCTCTCTCTGGAGCATGGCACTGCCTTCCCCCTCCCTTGTTCTCTTTGTTTTTCTTTCTCCTGAGCTCCAAGGGCCCTTCTGTTACTTTTGTACATTTCTTTCAACTCTGTGGATTCTTAAACAAACTTTTGCTTCTATGTGAGCTCCTCGGCTCTGAACTCTTTCTCAGCTGAACTCAAAAACTGAGGTTGCTGAACCGAGGTCTAATACTTGGTGGGGTTTCGCCACTCACACCCCTATTCCGTGAAAGGCAATGATTACAATGCTGAAAGTCCTTTAAAAAAAAAATTAGGTCTTCACAGAAAATAGAAATCACTCATCCTTTAGGTATAAAGGGGAGTTTCCTCCTGAAATGCAGTGTGTTCCCTTTGATCACTGGGGCCCTTCTTCTTGCTCCCACAGCGTCCTGGGAGTCTCTTGCACTCTCTCTCGTCCCCTTTCCCAAAGAACCATGTGCCATCCAACCACCTGCCCTCGGGAGAGTTTTATTGTCTCTTCATTCTGCTCTGCTGTAGGTTGGAGAATTAGTGCTAACATGGCTTGTACAACACACGAGTCATCACTGCGTCTGTGACCGGAGAGGAGAAGCATTCTTTTTTTTTTCCTGTTCTTATTCAAAAATACCAGGGAAGGACTCTGATTGGCCTAACTTAGACCCCCTTGAGCCAATCAGCTCAGGCCAGTTGCTGGGGCTTCTAAGCACATGACAACTCCCACTGAAACAGATGAGGCAGTTTCCAGAAGCAAAAAGAAACCTATTATCCAGAGAATTGAAGACAAAGATACTCAAAACAATAGACACTTACAATACACTCTTTGTAGGTCTGTGTGTAGGTGTAGTACTGAGGACATGTTAACACAAAATAAATACACTGAACAAAAGTTACCAAAATGCCAATAGCTATTATACAGAGATGGTACAACTGTAGACACTAAGTAATCTTTTATGTTATTTTTTTAAGTTAAAGTTAAATACAAAGTTTAGAAATTTAAGGGTAAGAATTAAACTGAGAAATGTACAATTTCGCCAACAGACATATATAGCCAAAACCACCCTCAACAAGCTAGATATCAGAAATGTATGATTTCTGGCTCTCACACCAGCACAGAGGAAAAAGGAAACAAAAGAAAAATTTCATCAGGATGGGAAGAAATGCAAGCAAAATGGATGGGTTAAGCGCAAAAAGGAAGAGAGCTGTTTTAAAGTAAGTCCAAATATATAAGAAATCACAATAAATGTAACTACATTACACTCAGTTTTAAAAAGAGACAGACTACCCATCTGTCTTTTTTAAAAAAATCAAGCTATGTCCTGTCTGTTAGAGATGAAATTAAGCAAGACTCATGGAGACAAAATACCTCGGCAAGGGAGTTTTAATAACTTCTGCAGAAGGGTGTGCTGCTGCTACTGAGAGCCAGCCAGCAAGCACACAGACAGAGGTTAAGTTCTGTTTTTATCTCTAACGCAGGCCCTAGGATGCTGGGTCTTGCTCTATTGGCTGGAGAGTTGACCGAACAATCTTATTTTTTCCCGATTGGCTAGTTTAAATGGCCGCACCAAGGTGGAAGTTAGAGATGAGGAGATCGTTAACAAGGTTAGGGGGTTGAGGAATGGTCTATGACCAGAAGAAGGGGCTGTGGGATTGGTAAACAAGTTAGCTATTTCTCATTCTATTCCCTGGTCAGAGGAATTCAAATGAAGGGGGTTGGGAATTAGTTGAAGACAAGAACTTGAGTTAAACATTTCCTTCATGTCTATAAAAGTCATGTAAGTACTAAATCAAAGTTTGTATGGTGACATTAATGTACAGTAAAATACAACTTATACTAAAAATCATGAACAGGAATGAAGAAGAATGCTTCATAGTAATAAAAGGAACACATCGCTAAAATTTGCTCACATTTACCAAAAGAATCTTGAAACATATTAAGCAAAATCTGATATAGTTGTAAAGAGAAATTAATTAGCAGAACTTTCTCAGACACAGAGCCAGCAGGCGTAAATTCAGAACACAGAAGCATTGTATCTGAAAGGGACCTGTTAGTCACCAAACCCTGATAAAAATCAACTGCTAATGCAATGGCAGGTAAATCAGCCAAGGCAGAATTTTTCAGGCTGTGATTATCAGCCTCTTTTATCTTATCAGCCTGATAATGATTTACCCAGGAAGAGCCTGACTGGGAAATGACCAAATAATCTGGAATAGAAGACACATTTATAAAACTGGCCAAAGGGTGACAATCTCATAAAACACGAGCAAAGCAGTCCCTGACTTTTTATCATGGCAATTATTTTTTTAAATGGCACCAAGGTTAAGGAACAGAAAGGCCAGTAATATTTCCCATCGTCACTGCCTAAGACCTGCCGCCACTGATGGATGGTCTGGTGGCCCCTAGTCACCCCTTGGGAACTCTTTCTAGAACAGCGGTTCCCGTCTAGAATTTTGACAGGATCTGAAAGAATGAAAGACTCCGAACAACACTGAAGACGACAAGAGGATGTTCATGCCGACTGTAAAAGCGCCCGCAGCTCGTGCGACAGTCCCCGACCTGCATTTCACCCCGTCTCTGTCTGACTGGGAATTTCATTGCTCTGACTGACTATTCCCTTACACACTCACAGCCACATCTGTTTCTGACTCAATTTTATGCTAAAGCTCTTAACTTGACCTAGAAATAAGATGAGAAAACAAGCTGCCTCGCTTCAAATGCCCTGCTTAGTTCAACGAGCCTGTGATGGACACCACCATAACAAAATGTATCTTCTATTATAACAAAAAATGTATCTTATGTGTTTATCCAACTGGACCCATCCCTCTTGAGAAGAGTTCAGAACACATCGGGGTTCCAGAGACAACGTTGAGAGCCGCGATTCTGGGGTCTCGGCATCCTGATACCCTCTAGAAGCTTGCTCTCATAACATTTCACTTTAGCTCACCTCAGTCCCAGGCAGGGAGTAAAAATGAGTCTGCATGATTTATTCAGTAGGAATGTATAATGCCTGCTCTGCTCCAGGCCAGGCCCTGGGCCAGACACTGGGATTCAAAATGAAGAAAACAAGGTCCCGCCCTTGACGAGGTGCAGTGAGGGGACCGATAACCACACTGAGTAACCAGGTAACCAACGAGCTTCCGAGGGTACCTCGGAGAGGCCCCACACTGGAGGAAGTGGCAGAGAGCTAGAGCTGCGGTCATAAAAGCGATGCTTGAGCTAAGTCCAGAAAGAGGAGCAAGCTGGAAGGAGGCAGCGTGGGACGGCACCTGGGGAGGCTTTCGGGGCAGGATGAGCCCGTGCTGGGCCGTGCTGGATGCACCGGCACACTCAAGGACTGCCAATGAAGTGGGAGGGGTCGGTGTGAGAGAGGACCTCAGAAGCAAGCTGTGCGGGCCTCCCGGTGGAGGAGGCAGTGCCCTCGAGGCTGTAGCAGGAGGCCCAGTTCAGCTCTACAGCAATTTCTTGTGAATCCAGGGGCTGTAAGGCCCACCTCTTTGCTTGATCCTCTTTGGGGCTTTGAATCAATGCCTTTTGACCTGTTTCCAAGTTGCCATCAAAAGAAAGTCCTAGAAGCCTTCCGTGCCCGTGGTCTACAGGGCAGACTTCCAAGTCTGACGTTCGTTGAAGGCCCTCCACCATCTCCATCCAATCCGACTACCTGTGCATGAGCTTTTTCTCCCATGTCCTAGTCAAAGCCTTACCCTTCCTCAACTCTTCTCATTTCCTTACACCTACCCAGCTCTCCCTCTGCAACCTGTCCATCGCCCAAGATCCACCTCCAACCACCGCCTGTGGTGGAGCATGAGAAAATGCCCTCTAATCTGGCACGGTCAATTGCGTTACAGGTTCACCTCTCACCACCTGAGCTGAACTGTGAGCTCCGAAAATGAGCTTATAATGACACACTCTACCTCTCAAAACAATCCACTGGGTCACCATGAATCAGAGCCCGAGTGACACGCTCTCCTCTGTCAGAAGGGAGAGCCATGGATCTCAGCACCCGAGACTTCCTGACTTAAGAGAGAAGATCCTTTCTCACTGTGTGATTCACTCAATGTCACCCCGATTCCTGCACTGCCAAGATCACCTCCGGGCCTGTCAGTCATATCAGCAAGTTCTCACGTCCATAAAGGTCTGGGTCACTCAGCAGCAAGATATGAAGACGAGTTACCTGGGAACGTGACAACATAAATTTATGAGGGGACTTTCCCTTTGACTGTACAAACTTTGACATCGTTTGCATTTCTTACTCATATAAAATATATATTCATAATAAAAACAACTATTAAAGTTTTTTAATGCAAAAAAGAACAAGAAGCTTATAAAAAATGATCATATACTTGAACGTGGGCTCATCCAGCTTGAGTGCAGGTTCAGCAGCTTGAGCATAGGGTCCTTGGCTTGAGTGTGGGATCATAGACATGACCCCATGGTCACTGGCTTGAGTCCAAAGGTCGCTAGCTTCAGTTCAAGGTTGCTGGCTTGAAGCCCAATGGTCACTGGCTTGAGCCCAAAGGTCACTGGCTTGAGCCCAAAGTCGCTGGCTTGAGCCCAAAGTCGCTGGCTTGAGCACAGGGTCACTTGCTCTGCTGAAGCCCTCCCCGGTCAAGGCACATATGAGAAAGCAATCAGTGAACAACTAAGGAGCCACAAGAAAGAATTGATGCTTCTCATCTCTCTCCCTTCCTGTCTGTCTGTCCCTGTCTGTCTGTCTCTCTCTCTCTCCCTCTTTCACTATAAAAACAATCATATAGTTAGATGTTATAGGTTGTAGTCTTGGCCAAGAAATCATCAACAGATTAATCATGGATTCAGCAAAGTCTGCATGATTTATTCACTTTACTGAAGCAAAGTGGACCATAGAAACCATAAAGGAAACATTTTCATTAGCATGAACTGCATCGGCCTTCTTAGTTTATAAGGACGTTAGGGAAGGTGTACTGGATGGCCTGATGCTCTGTATAAACTTAACAGGTTTTCTCTCAATTCATTTGTCTACAGCAAAATGGAGAAGTCAAGATCATTTTGTGGATCTTAGGTCTTGCAAACAGGCCCATGGAAGCACTTCCACTGGTTGATGGTAGAGTTTCCACCATGAGACAGTAGAATCAGGGATCATCATTTATCCCACAAATACTTACCGCAGCTGCAATGCTCCCGGTACTGACTGTGCACTGAGCAAAGCACATGGAGCCCTGCCTTCCTGGGGCGTCCGGGCTAGAGAGAGGACGTTAACAAGCAAACATAGGGCTGAAGGGCAACTGAATCAACTCATCCACTCCTAGCTTCTCTCCCTTACCCACCCCTAGATTACTTTAGTCACCCAAGTCGTTTATTTGGGCGCAATTAACAACCACCAGAAAATAACAAAGTAAACAGTCCGAGATTCGCCTCCTCTTCCCTACAAGGGATTTGTTGGCCCAGTTTGCTTGAACTTGACCACAGCAATGCTTCTTACTTGAGTTAAGACACATAAAGGCAATTCTCATGAGTGTGGGTACTCTAATCTGAGCATCCAAACCTCCCCCCAGGAAGGACAGCATGAGAGGCTCCCCTCCACTGAGGAGCCAGCTTCTGATTGTGGCCAGATTTGTGATTCAAGCAAAAAGACTGGGGTCAGCCCACTGGATGCTGACATTTTGAAAGAGTAAAGGTCTCAGTAGTAACTACTAGCGCCATGTTGCTTTTGGCCGAACTTCAAACCTGGTCTATTGTGAATGCTCCAAACTCCTTTTAACATTCTTTTCCTTTGAGACAGGGACACCAAAATCTGGCCCGAGGGACCTGTGGGCTTGAGGATCCCGTGAACACTTAACATGCAGGGCGTGTGGGCACTTTCCTAGGTATGCAGTTCACGGTTTCCATCCGGGGCTCAGAGTCTGAGCTCCAGAGGTTGGTGTCCTCACCTCAGCGGCCAATATGAGCAGAGGCCCAAGTGCAGGAAGCAGAGCCGTGAATTCACAATCGACAGTCACTGTCACCCACAGGAGGGTGCCAACCTGCTCTGGAAGATGACTCAACAATGACTCTTATTAGGCTCCACGCACTATACCAAATACCTTAGTGGTAGTATCTCATTTATCCTCCCCTAGCTTAGATGATAAGTACTGATACTATCACAACCACTTACAGATGAGCAAACTGAGGCCTGGTCAAGTTAAATAAGGCGTCTATTATCACTGATAATAAGTGGGAGTGTTGGGATGCAGGCTTCAGGCCTGCCTGCTTACCATTCCCTCCTATTCACTCTCCCTGCTGTCTGAAGTACTTGCCATCTCCTACAGGAACCAGTGAGCATCACAGTTACAAAGAGCCTTCAGCTAGCACCATTGCTGTCCAAATCAAGTCCAGAGTCTCTGACCAGAAGCCCCCAAAGATGTCTGCAGCAAAATCTGATTTAAATAAAAAGATCAAACAGATACCCAAGATCTCCCAATACCAGCAGCTCTGATTCCTCGGTGCACACACTTCCAAGAACCATTTACAGGCAAATAGATGAACATAATAGTCTCTGTTGACTCTTTTCAGGTCTAGCCATTTAATTATGGTCTGTTCAAGAGGGAAAAAGGCAAGTTGCCCGCCCTGTGTCAAGACTGCTTTGCCTAACCTTATAATTCAACTCAATTCAACCTAGTAATGTAGGTAGCACTTGCTACTTACAAGGCAATAGCTCCTGGGCATCTGTGGGAGGGAAGGTGGCCACAAAGATGAATCCGCTATCTCATGTACCCTTCCTTCCTGGGGAAAAGAAAAATGAGACCACAGGATACATTTAGGTAATCAATACAGTTCTAAAAATTAGACATGGATCATTGCTTGAAATTAAAAATGGTAGCAGTGACGAAGATCACCGCTGTCACCTCCATTTAATGAGGACCAACATTAGGGCTGGCACGTTATAGGCAGGGTCTGAAAACCCCACAAGAATTCTAGGAGGTAGGTTTTTCTGGCCCGTTTTAGAGATGAGGTAGAGTTGATAAAATTGTGCGTTGACACAGAACTAATTACTAAGTGGCTTGTTTGGCAAGATGACACCATTTTTGCTGATAAAATGTTTAGCCCTCTGCCCTCCGTTAGGGCCGTCGCCCTTTTGCAGGTTTTCCTGGTATTTCTCTCTAGGTCTGGATGGTTGTCTCTGCTCTGTGCTGAGCAGAGACAGCCTGTAGACCATCCAATGGCACCCTGCATCTGATCGGACGTCTGCCACCGGCTTTGCTGTGCGTGCCTTCTTACACCCCTGTAAGGACTGCCCCAGCCCAGCACCACGGGGCTCATGCCATTTTGGTCTCAGCCCATTTGCATACATGCCAGAATAAAATTTTCTTCTAAAACCCTGTTCCGCCTGGTTCCTCTTGGCACTTGACCTTATATGGCTGAGCAAGAGCTTGAACCTCCAGGTTCTCTTTGCCTCCACGGCCCTGCCGACTTCCCACTAGCACCTGCTGGAAACCCTCTGCTGTAACATGAATGCACTCTCAGCCCTGGCTCAGTGGATAGTGTGTCAGTCTGGCGTATGAACGTCCCCTGTTCAAGTCCCAGTCAGGGCACAACAGAAGAAGCGACCATCTGCTTCTCCTCCTGTCTCTCCCCCATTCTCTCCCTCTTCCCCTCCTATATTCAGTGGCTTGATTGGTTCCAGCAATGCCCTGGACACTGAGGATAGTTCTGTTGGAGCACATCAGCCTCAGGTGCTAAAAATAGCTCAGTACTCAAGCATTGGCCCAGATAGGGTTACCAGGTGGATCCCCGTTGGGGCGCATGAAGGAGTCTACCTCACTATCTCCCTTCCTCTCACCTAAAACAAACCAAACCAACCAAACAAACACAAAATGAATGTACTCTCTTGTTTATTTTTTATAGCTTTGGTCTTCCAAGGAGCATATTCCAAATGGTACTTTGGAAAATATCGTGTCATTCTAGATGTGAGCCCCTCTCAACATGGCTTTGGGACCTGGGCAGAATTAAAGCCTAAATGAAGACCTTTCTTTCTAGGGTCATGAGCAACTCACGCCTTCAACCACAAGCCCAGGGCTAGAGTGCCAGAAGCCCAGCACCCCAGCGGCTGCCTAAACCCGCTGGTTAAGATGGTTTCCTTTGTGTGAAAATGAACACGAGAAATCATACCAGCCTCCTAACATCCACTGCAGGGACACTGTCCAGTGTGTCCATCTTTACACTGCAGTTAATCATTTACAGCATTTCCGCACAGCTTAGACGATGCCAGTAATCTATAGCACAGAAGTAATCTGCCAGAAAGATCAGTTTTCATTGCTCCACTATGTTATAAAACAACCATAGTGCTGACATTTAGGTTATCAGGCACTAGGGTAATGGGACAAGCCCTGTCTTAAGAGTGGCTTTATTATTAGGATAACTGATTCCCAAAAGTTCTCCAGGCAAAGTTCACCATCCTGATTTTTTTCAATCAGGCTCCTAAGAGCCACAGACTGTATTATCAAGTAATACACTAATCTGATGTGACCTGTTGAACAAGTGAACTAATAAATTTTCATTTAGGAAAACCAACGACTGCTAGGGATGCCATAAAATGCCTGTTCTCGCTCCTAATAATCGTCAAGAAAGGGCAGTTATGAGATAACATTCATCCAGACTGTTCCGTACTCTACAGAAATCTGAAAGGAAAATTAATCTCAAGAACCTATTGATTTAACTCAGGTGTGCTAATAACCCAAAGTTCACGCTAATTAAGTTCATACAACCCCCAGGATCATTAATATTTTGAAAATCCTTTGTCTGGTCAACAGAAAAGTCACAAATGTTCTCAAATCTTAGGTAACACCAGAACCGAGGAGTCTGGGAGGAGTTTAGGAATTCTAACAGGCGCTCAGGTAATTCTGCAACAGGTGAGCTTTGAGAAGTGCACGTTAGAGAAATGTAGTTGACCTCCCTAGGTACAGGGCCATCGCCTCCCCTGGCAGGGTGACCCTCAGCAATGTCTTGGGGCTGACCCACACCCTGCGGTAGGGAACAGTAATGCTAACAGCTCCAGTCCCCCTTTCCACTGGTCTTTTCAGAGGTGAAGGCTAAAGATAAAAGTCATTCTTACCTTGGGAAAGGTGGCTAATTGGTTTAGTTAGCAATTCAAAGGCAGGGATAAGCAGTTATAAGTCATAGAGGCAGGTGTGATTAGAGCAATTTCTCAAGCTCCTCCTCATTCCAGAACCTTCCAGCCCCTTGGCCTCTCAGTCTTCACGTTATTCCTCCCCCCAGCCTCTCACCAACCCTCCTCTACTTCAGTCTCTCGGGCTACAGCCTCCCTCACCCCCCCTTCCTCCTCATTTACAGCTAAATTATTTAAAGAAATGTTTATCTTCACCGTTGTGTTAAAAATCAGAGGTCTCTTATGTCTACTTTCACTTATAAAAGCTTACTACATTTCTTTATGTTTTCCTTTCCGTTATCATATTTTTTCTTGATGTGATGGGGACCCTCGTCACTGCCTAATCACTACTCACAGCCCTTGTGCAAGATTTTGAGCTGGGACCTCTGAAAACACAAAGATTTTAGATGTCATTTTCTTGAGGGCAGAGACATGCTTCACTCATCTTGGTGTTGCTCATCTCAGAGGCAGTACACTCAAAAATAGAGCAAGTGCTCAAAATACAGCCGCGGATTCAGGGAACCTGGCTGGGGAGGAGGATTCGGAGCAGGAGGAAAGAGGTCGCAACACGGACTGTGTTAGTTTCTAATTGCCCCTGTACCAAATTACCACAAACAGGGTACTTTAAAATAATAATAAAGATATTATCTTACTGTTCTGGTGGGCAGAAGTACAAAATGGGTCTTAAAGACTAAAGCCAGGGTGTCGGCAGAGCGGCGTTCCTGCTGCAGGTTCGGGGAGAACCTGTTTCGGGCCTCGTCTAGTGGCCCGAGGCCGCCGTATTCCTTGGCTTGCGGCCCCTCCCTACACCTTCAAAGTGCATCAGTCCACCCTCTGCTGCTGTAGTCACATCTCCTTTCTCTCCTTCTGACCCTCCTGCCCCTCTCTTCTAAGGACCCTGGTGATTACACTGGCCACCCAAATAGTCCAGAATAATCTCTACACCTCAAGATATTTAATCGCACCTGCAAACTCCCCCTTGCCGTATAAGGTAACATAATCACTGGCTTGGGGGATTGGAGTGGCATTGGGTGGCGAGGGGGTTTAGGAGGTGCTCAGTTCAGCTCAGACAAACACAGACCTGGGAATCCAGGAAACAGGGTTAGGGGAGGGGGAACCCCTCCAGGGCGAGTGGTAGGGGTTGGCTTTCTAGAAGAAAAGGTTTTCCAGTTGAGCCATGAAGGATAGGTCAAGTTAATAAGAGCCTAAGTTTTAGAGTCAGGCAAACCTGAAGCCTCAGTTTCCGTATATGTAGATTAATATAACCCGTATTATTTCCTGGGATTGTGAAAGAATTAAATAAATTAATGCAGATAAAGCGCCTGGCACATGGTGAGCACATCCTGTGACTAATACATCGGACCTAGAAAGACAGAGGACTTTGGAAACATCAGAGGTGACATCCACCTAACCGTTCATTACAGACCATTCCCCTGACGGCTGAAGGGGCACAGCAAAAGAGAAACGGGCAGTGAAAGAGGTGGCGTCCCTACGAGTGACCAAGAAAACATTTTACGATGCCATTCTCCTTCCCAGAAGTTACAAGTTCCACATCCAGTGGTCAAGGTCTCCTGCCAAGTTAATTGACTATATCCGCTCAGAATAAAAAATTTAAAAAAAAGAATTGGGGCTGTGGTCAAGCCAAAGGAAATGCCCTTGGCTCCAACCAGGAAACCGTTTCCATAGCGACCCAGAGCCACTCTGCAGCTGGGCAGTGGCAGGTCGTGTTGGGTTGTGTCCGAGGGGCTGGCTATTGTCCCCCCCCCCCCCCCCACTGCAAGGGAAGTGCTCCCCCGGGTTTCCGCAGGCAAGGTTTTCTTTTAAAGCATTGGGCTGGGTTTGTGAGAAAAATAAGTCTGATTGGACTGTTGGTGGTGGTCCTGCTCGTGGGCAGCTGATCCGATCGGGCGTGGCAGCTGCCCCCTAAATGTGCTGAGATGTTTGGTCTGGGGTTTGGCGCTAACCAGGAAAAGCTCAGGAAGCCAGAGTGCTCTGTCTCTGCGAGCCAGGCCCTAGCTCGGGGGGAAATGAGACCGCAGGAGCTAGGGTTACAGACAGACACCTAGTGTTCCCTGGATGGCCATGGAGGTGACATCAGAGCACGGGAGGGAAATTGGAAGGCGGAGGTGACACTGCACAGAGGGCTGAGAAACTAGGCGTCAGGTTCCTGCGTGCCTCAAGGTTTTCAGCTTCAGAATCACCCAGATCTCCAATATTTAAATAGAAAAGGCTCCCCCTCCCATGCCACCTACAAGGGCATAGCACCGTCCCCCAATGTCTGTAACCCCAGCTTCCTACACCTACTGAGCTGGCCTCCCCACGGGCTGACTGCCTCCCCCGCTGGCTCTGCTCGGCCAACATGGACCTAAACTTTCATCAGCAATCTTCGCCTGAGTTCGGGGGCAATGAAGAGAGTCTAGGTAGGAGCCAGAACGTCAAGTATAAACACCTCCCCAGACGTTCCCACCTTCTAGAATGTCCCACCAGCTTCCAGCCATGCTCCGCCCTCCCGTCTCCCCTCTGCCCTCGGCTTTCCGGGGCCTGCTCTCCTCTCTCTCAGGGATGCCCAGTAAAGCCTAACGCCTCTTTTCTCCGGTTAAGCAGTTCAGCCCTATCCTTCCCCTTCTCCGTCTAGACCCCGAGTTTCTCCTGAGCTGGACCCTCCACCTTGTCAATCCCAGAGGCCTTCCAAGTCCAGCCCCACACGAGGAACCGTAATCAGCAATACAGACCGGGCCACTTTAAAACGGAGCCGGAGCTGCCACGCCCCAGGGACTCCGCCCTGCAGGTCTCACACCTCAGATCCGAAGGGCTGCAGAGGTCTCCCGCAGGTGAGCCACTGGCTCCGCCTGCTCTATGTCCCTGAAAGGACCAAGTGACTCACATGGAGCCTGGGAAAGCCGCTGGTGACGGGAGGGTCGCAGGGACCCTGCGAGGAGTGTGGGGACGGAGGAGGACAGCAATGGCTGTAAACAAGCAGTCTGACCACTTGCCATCCGGGAGAAGGCTGACACCACCTCGGTGCCCAGAGTCCCTTGCAGGGACACGGAGGGTCCCACACACACCACCTCGGTGCCCAGAGTCCCTTGCAGGGACACGGAGGGTCCCGCACACACCACCTCGGTGCCCAGAGTCCCTTGCAGGGACACGGAGGGTCCCACACACACCACCTCGGTGCCCAGAGTCCCTTGCAGGGACACGGAGGGTCCCGTGGGGGGGTGGAAACAGGCCTGATCTCACAGGCAGGGTTCTCAGCGGGAGCGCCAGCTCCCAGGCGGACTCCTAGGCACCTCTCAGGGCGGGTCCGTGGGACCAGGAGTCACTAATGAGGGGGATCCTCAGACCAGGTGTCCCCCCAGCCCCCTGCATACCAATGTGTGGGGGTCAAAGCAGATCTCAGCTCAGTGCCATGGGGGAGACTAAGCCCCTGCTAATCTGCAAAAAAACAAAAAAGGAGACATGCTTTGCTAGTGAAGAGAACTATGGCCAGGAAGATAAATACAGCAGGAGAGGATCCAAGCCACCCACATGAAAGATCAAGTCCTAAGGGGCACCGCCCTGCCCCGCAGGCCCCCAAATCACCCTAAGTTTCGAAGTGCAAGAAGCCAGAGGCAGCCCCAGCTGGGTAGCTCCCTAGGTTAAGGGTGGTGATTGCTGGAGGGGGGAGGTGAGGAGGGCATGGGGGTGACAGACGGTGATGGACGAAGACTTGCCTGGGGTGGGGTGAGCACAGGCACAGAGCACAGAGATGTGCTGTAGAATCGGGCACCTCAAACCTCTATCCTTATGTTCACTAGTGTCACCCCAATTAAATTCGATCTCTTTTTAAAAAGAAATTTTAATTAAAAAAAATATATAAAAGCATTGTCTAGATACACCAAGGTTGTGTGGGTTCGATCCCTGGTCAGGGCACATATAAGAATCAGCCAATTAAGACATAAATAAGTAGAATAATAAATCAGTGGGGTTTTTTTTCTCTCTCTCTCTCTCCTCTCTTTCTCTCTCCCTTCCTCCCCCTTCTTCTATCTCTAAAATCAATAAATTGAAAAAACTTTAAAAGCAGCCAGAGGCAGCAGAACGCCCCCATGGACCGGGCAGGACACTCCGTACACCTGAGCCTGTGGCAGCTGGCTCTCTCCAGCCCTCACTGTGCATTCATTTCTCCACCGTCCATTCCCTACAACTCACCCCCGTGGGAAAGGGTGCTGGACAGTCTGTGCATAAGGTCCCTCTCTCCTGGGGCTGCTATTGTAGCAAAGGAAACAAGCAACAAACAAGCAAATAGTAAACGAGGTTGGTGTGTAAGAGACAGGGCTGGAGCCTAGAAGGGAACCGGGAGAGGCCGGGCTCGAAGCCACAGGCCTCGGCCTCACAGTCCTGGCCACAGCAGAGGCCAGAGGAAGCTGTCACCCCGGCCCCCTGGCTCTCAGGCTCCTCTGGGTCTCTGTCCCTTTCAGTCCCAAGTCCCCTGACACCTCCCAGGAGTTTCACGAAGTCAGTTCACCCCCTAGTGGACACACCTACGCCATCGTCTGGGCCACACTTCATGGGGACTTTCCCTCTCTCTTAGCCCAGTAACAAATAGCTTAAGCGTTCTGGAGCTCAGATGCAATGAGCCCACTTCAGGGATCCAGAAGGGGGTATGACATGAACCAGGGGGAGGAGAGGGGCCGTAGCCCAACACCACTAAGCGGGCTTGCGGTGGCAGCGAGTCCCTGGAGGGAGGAGACACTGAGCCAGGCAAGTGCACCTAGGATGGAAGGACCATGCAAAGGGGAAAAGGCATCACCCATGAGCCCAGGAGGGAGCGGATGGTGGTTCACTGAGTAGAGGCAGCTCTGGGCATCAAAAGCCTCCTCGTCCTATTGGGATTCTGAGGGATTCTGTCTAGAGGACAGGTCACTACCACCCGCCCACACAAAGGTGGCTCACCTGGAATGCCACACGGAGCCACACAAGCCCAACACACAGCACCCCAGGCCTCATTAGTCAAACACAGACTTCCTTCCATCAGAACATGCATTTCTGTCCTGGAGAAGGGACAGGTCAGAAAGCAGAGCAGGGCAGGTCACTCCCAAACAGGGTTGGGAGCGACATGGGACCAGCT
This sequence comes from Saccopteryx bilineata, assembly GCF_036850765.1. Lineage (NCBI taxonomy): Eukaryota > Metazoa > Chordata > Mammalia > Chiroptera > Emballonuridae > Saccopteryx > Saccopteryx bilineata. The sequence continues at coordinate 106,808,785 of NC_089496.1, read as the reverse complement.
GCCCCCTCCCAGCTACCGCACTGGGTTTTTCGCTTTTGTTTCAGAGTTGACTCTGCACACTGAACCTGCTGGGACAGTCCCTCCCTTTGCAAAGTTCTCTAAAGAACACTCTCCTCTCCCCTTGGCCCAGAACACCTGTCATGGTCTGCAGCCCGGCCACAGCAGCAGCCTGGGGCCTCTGCCGGAGGCCGTGCGGGGCCAGCACCATCCGAAGTCACTTTCTGGGCCAGACAGGTGCTTCCTTTGTGAGTTTCATTTATTCAGTTTTTAAAAATTTTTTAATTAACATAGTCTTTGTTTTGGGGGGCAGTTTTTGGTTCACAGCAAAATTGAGCAGAAAGTGGAGTTCCCAGACACCCCTTCCCCCTCCCCTCAATGCACAGCCTCCACCATTACCAACACCCCCCACCAAAGCAGAACCTCTGATGAATCAACATGTCATTATCACATCATTCTCACCCACAGTCCACAGTTTACAATAGGGCTCAATCTTCATGATGTACATTCGTGGCTTTGGACACATGTCCATCATTACAGTATTGTACTGGACAGTCGCTGCTTAAAAACCCTATGCCCCACCTGTCCACCCTGTCCCCCTTCCCCCAACTCCTTGCAGCCACTGAGCTCTTACTGTTGTGTCTTTTCCAGAATGTCAGACAGGTGGAATCATGCAGTACGTAGCCTTTTCAGGCTGGCTTCTTCCGCTTAACGACGTGCATTTAAAGTTCCTGCATGGTTTGGTAGCTCATTTAATTTTATCACTGGCTAACATTCCATTGCAGGGACGCACCACAGTGTGTTTCATCCATTTCCCTACCAAGGGACATTTTGGTTCCCACCAGGTTACAGCAGTTATGAATCAAGTGGCTATAAACATCTGTGTGCAGGTTTTTTGTGTTGACATGTGTTTTCTTTCCAGATGCTTTTACGTGTTTTTTACCTCCCTGTGGATTTTCAGCATAAAGCGATTTTCAGGGGTGAGGAAAATGCTTCTGACACATTTTACCCCTTTTCGCACCCAAATCCAGGGGAGGGACGGGACCGGCTTGGGCTCCCGACCACTGAACAAGTCAGGACAAGACCTTGCTAACGCCTTCGGGAGGGCACACTATGGGCACTGCGATGGGGACCAGCTGGTTTCAACCCCGAGTCACCGGACAAGGAAAGCCGCTCGCTGAACTTCAGTTTCCTCCCCCTAAAAAGAGACGTGGTGGTAACGGTGACCACAGGGCCACCAGAAGCCCCTGGGATGGTGGCTGTGCATAGTGCGGCACAAACCCAGGGCCGGATGAAAGGTCACAGGCACGTGAGCGATTCAGAGCGGACAAGCCCCTGGCTCGGGGCCATATCTTGCGAGAGCACTCTGTTGAAACCTCCCTTGACTTTGATCTGCCCGCACTGATGCAGGACAGTGGCCTATACGCTGTCATTAAATGTCAGTGCAATTAGTTTATGAGGGAAAGGGCAGGATCGTAAGCCAGCAAAGAGCGTACAATGCTAGCTGAGGGATCTTGATGTCCAGGATTTCCGATGAAGTCAGTGGGAGTCCTACGTCAGTGACTTGCTGACGTTTCCTTCCTAAGGTTTTCAAGGATGCATTCTTTAATGCTCAGGAACAAGGCAAGGCCTCGGAGATGAAGCACATTTTTTACCGTGGGTGTCACTGCAGACTCGGCATTCCAGTTTAATGACTCGGCAGAGGGGAGCAGAGTGGAAAACGGCACAAGGACAGACAGGCACCTGGCAGGGCGCGGAGCACGGGCAATCTGTGATGAATCAGAGACATTGCTGCCCACAGCATTCGTGACCCTTCAAGGGGGCCGAGTGGGGTGATGCCCAGAAAACACGGTGTGAGCTTTCCTGTCTGGCAAAGTCATTATCACAAACCCGCGACTAAACCCACATTGGGCCAATTTTTTTTCACTGCTTCAGAGATGGGGGAATGGAAGAATCATACCAAGGTGGAGTTAGTTGTGGGTCTTCAATTACAAATGTCACTGGGCATCCTCAGCCAAGGGGGACAGCAGTTAAGAGGAAGGGTGCTGAAGCCAGACACCCAGGTTCCAAGGCACCAGCAAGACCTTCCGCCTGGCTGTGTGACTTTGGGCTGGTGACTCAACTGCTCTGTGCCTCACTCGCCTCATCTGCAAAGTGGGGATTCTGCAATGGTGCTGGACGAGGAAGAGGTGATGGGATGGGAGACAAAAGCTTTTCACATCTCATAGAAAACTGTTTTTTTAAAGAATCTGAACCACATTTTGTTTGTTTATTTATTTATTTAAACTAAAAATGGATTTGTTAGTGTTTACCCCATTTGATGTTTGCTGATTCCTGGCAGGCATGACACAGAGGCCAATGCTTCTAAAAGTTCTAAGTCAAAGGTGAGAGGCCTCGGCTCTGGGCATGCTCCGCCCACATTTTGATGGGAGCCCCCGGAGGGCCCCGGTCTCCGGGTAGGAGCCAGGATGGACAGCGGGGAGTCAGCCCAGCTGGGCCCCAGACACAGGACACAGATGGGGTCAGGTCGGTGGCCACCTGGCTTCCCCTGCACCAGGCTCGGTGCCCTGCAAAAGCCAGGGCTCTTCTGGTGTGTGTGCTCCCAACGGGCGGGCATCATTTGATTCCAAAACTGGCCTCCTGCTTGGCAGCTCGGCTCCCTTCTGTGAGCTGCTGCCAAGTGCATTCTGGGGGCTCAGAAGGTTAACCAGCGACACGTGTTTCCAAACAGGGACGGCTCTTCAAGCAAGCATCCTGATGGTCCTCGGACCCAAGTGGCACACAGTCACCTTTCACGAGCTGATGCAAGTGACAGTTCTGTAGAACCACATGGGGTCCCTGCAGGAGAGCTGGGGAGTGACATGTGATCTGAAAATGTCTGTAGGAGATGGTTGCAGAAGGTACTGCAGAGGGGGTGGGACCCCCACACAGGCCGGGCAGCAAGTGGGGAAAGGCAGAAGTGACCGGAGGGGAGGGCAGGCCCGCCCGTGCCAGCCTGTCCATCAGTCACAATGTCAGCCTGACATCATGGTCATGGCTGAGAGGGAGGTCTTACAACCTGCTCAGCCCGGGGCGCCAGGCAGCACCTGCCCACTGATGGGCACTGGCAGGCCACAGAGAAAACCTACTCGTCATCCTGGCACGAAGCTACTCTGATGCTGTCATACTTCTGACTTCATCTCTCACCACCTTCAGGGGAGAAGGCAGCTTTCCGAGCAACCCTGAACCTGGACTGGCCCACTCACCCAGACAACAACCCCTTCCACGCGACCTCAGTGAGGCTGGCCCTGACCTCAGTGGCACTTGCCGAAATGGGCCTCGTCCCCTCCAGGTCAAACAAAAAGCCACTGCCCAAGGCTTGGGGCTGTGTCAAGTGCCAGCCTGGCAGAGACAAGCACCGGGCTGGTCCTAATGAAAACACAAGGTCTCCATCCCACCCCCCCAGACATGGATGTTCTTCCAAATTTTCAGATGGAGAGATGAAGCCAGAAGAAAGGACCCTGTACAGAGCTACCGGACGCGGCACCCGCTTGGCCGGGTCCAGAAAGCAGGGCGAAAACCTGCGTGCAGGACCCGTCTCCGGGCAGGTCATCACACAAGCACCCCGCAGGGCTGGATGGGGGCGGTCAGGTGATGCACACGTGCTGGCAAAACACAGCCCCGGCGGCGGGCACAGCTTGATGTTTGGCAAAAGCTGCACACAGAGGACCGAAGCCAGAGGAGCTGAGATGGAAAGAGGCAAGGGGGAGTGGGAGGGGGCAGGGAAGAGGGGCAGCCGCTGGGCCCCCAGCCAGCGGAGCTGGTAAGGTACCGAAGAGGGCCAGAAGAACCACAGACGGAGCATGGGGCTCAGCCCACAGGGCCCACGACCACGTTCCAGAAGAGGAGGAAGACCCAGGCTGGCGCAGAGACGGAGGGGACCAGGGGTCCTGGTCTCAAGAAGGTCAAGCGGCCGTGGGGTGGCACCACACACAGGCCACGGGCTCAGACCTCCTGGGCTTCTGTCACTGCTCCTCACTTATTAGCTCTGCGACTTGAGGAAGAAGCTTGATTCCTGAGCACCAATTTCTTCACCTGTCAAAGGATAAATGCAGCATCCACCTCAGGGCTGATCTGAAGGAGAGAACCAGCTGATAAAGGCAAAATGCTCAGCAGAGTGTCTGCCAGGCAGCCAGCACCCAACAGATGTTCGCTACTGTGCTTGTCATTAAAGGCCAGAACAGCGGCAAGCTAGTAACAAAAACAACAGCAGCTGTGCTGTCATAGTTAACCCTCACAGCTCCAGTGCAAGAGGGACAGTGTTATTGCTCCTCATTTCACACAAGGGGGAAACTGAGGCCCAAAGTCATTAGTTAACACATACATGGCCGGTTATGGAGTGCTTCCTGGGGCCTGTGTGTTTACTCATCCCTGCAATAGCCATAGGAAGTAGGAACTATGATTACCCCCATAACTGGCTCAATGTTTACGTGGCCAGTAATATGCAGACAGGAGAGCTGAACTCAAGCCCATCGGCTCCAAGAGCCACACCCTTTCAACGCAGCTCTGCCTCCTCCCAGGTTTAAGGCTAATTTGTGTTGCCAAAACTTCTGTCGCAGCCCAAAGCAGGAGAAACGTATATCTCACACGGATGAGTATGGGGTGCTGGGCTGACAGCCCCCACAGGACCCCGGATCCCACAGGGCAGACACATAATGAGCCAACGAGCGTGCCACCCTGCTATCTCTGTGGCCTTTCATGTCACTGCACACACAGACAAAGCTCTGACCCCACCCCGAGTCCGTGGACCTCCAGGAGATGTTGCTGAGTGTTTGCAGAGGGTCCGCGCCAGGCGGTCACCAGACTGACCCCTTCCGGAGGAGCCACCTGTGATCTTCCCGGCAGCGACAAGCTGAAGAGAGCCAGGCTCAGGCGGGGCTGGCTCTGACCCGGACACCAGACGCCACCCAGTGCCCTCCCTACTCGTGGCACCATCTCAGTCCCAGGGACCACCCAGAGGAGCAGGCCCCCAGGCTACAGAGCTGAGGGCGAAGGCCTGAAGCCACAGGCCACTCTCTGAGTCACCCCCTTTAATGCAGAAGGAGGGACTGCAAACCCCACGCCTGGCGTGGAAAGACTTACCGGCTCCTCCCGCACTCTACAGGGTCATCTGCGCAGACGGCGAGGGGACGCGCCGCGGCGATGTGCACACACTGCTCAGCTGCCTCGTGTCAACACTGACGAGGCCTTCACTTCACGGGATGGCTCCTGGACCCTGGGCCTTCCACAGCCTCTCCTGCTCTGACTCGACCTCAGAGACCTTGGTGATCTATTGGCCCAGGAAGGATGAAGCTCTCAGACCAGAGCGCTGAACCTCCATGCAGTCCAAGGCCCCCCTGCTGACTGCTGACTCGCAGAGCCGCTCACCCTCTGCTCTTGGCGTAAACAGCCTCCTCCCTGGTGGGTGCTCCCACGGGGACGCGGGCCTGTGCAGACGTCCAAGCTAACGTTTTGCAACAGGCTTCTTGGGTCCAACTCCCCAAACTCCTGGACAGGAGGTGCCTCGGGCTGCCTAAAGCTGTGCCTGCTCAAGGACACTTTGAGGGGAGCCCTGCTGTGCACCCCACAAGGCATAAGCTGTTTTCTGTCAGAGCCCCAGACAACATGAATCAGCTTCAGCCTGTGCTTTCAGGGGACTCAGAACAGGACACTTTGGGGGTTCTATCCTAGACTCCTGAAGTGTCTCTCTTTCAAAAAGAGATCTGGTTCCTTGACTGAGCTGTGGGGCAAAGGGGCCGGGTCTGTCTGCTCTGCGCTGACCCCTGCACCCTAAGCCCTGTGCCTTGCATAGAGCAGCGGCCCAGAGAATCTTTATTGACCGATGACAGCATAGTGCGTGAGGTCAACAGAGTCTTTTCAGTTTGAGAAGCCCCAGATGCAAGTGCAACTGTCCTCAAATCCAATTTCACGAGGCCAGGGCAGCCGGGCACAACCGCTCATCACACCAGCAAACCCCACGGATTGACCTGAAAATAACCGCTAAGTCCTGCCACTCAACCCCACGCGGACAACGTGGTTTCCCGGGGAAGCCCCTGGACACAGTATCACCTCCAAGAAACTGCGACCAGCTGTTGAGAGGGACGGGAAGGAAGCATGCCAGAGAGCCAAGTATGAAGAAGTAGTTTAATAGCTCAAACCCAAGGTCACTGTGCTCCTCGTTCTGAGGAGATTCCCCGAAGAAGTGACTGTGGCCGCTTTGGAAGCCAGCGTCCCCCCGCTGCGGTCCCGGCACCCACCCACTCCGGGGCGCTGACTCGGAGGAAAGCCTGCACACGCCCAGTGCCCGCCCGACTCCCCGGGGCCTTCCTCTGATGGACGTGTTATATCAACTGCCGTCCCTGGACTAAGAGGATGACTCAGTTAACGGAGGAGACAAATGTTGACTGTCCAAGCAGGAACAGTCCAAGCGGGCAAGAAAAAGCACACTGCATACATACGGTACAGGAGGGCGAGTCTCTGCTACACATTAACATTTGTTTTGCCTGCAAACTATCAAGAAGGAGTCTGTCGGCCAGGGAGTTTCTGCTGAACAAGCAACATGGTGGTCAGAGTCTTGGGTGGTCCGTGCCACCAGCTCAGGGGCATCATGCACCGTCCACTGAAGAGTCTTTGAAGGAAACATGAAGCCCAGCTCATGCCTCTGCCTACTGGTCCTTTTCTTCAGGAACCACCGTGATCATAATGTCTTCGTTGCCCCTGCGGACGACCATGTTCAGGGTGCTCTCCTTTTTAATGACGTCGCTGACGTCGTTGGCGGAGACCACCGACTGTCCATTGATGCTGATTATGACATCATTTTCCTTGAGCCCACCACTGCAACAGAAGGAGAAAACAATGGTGACATCTCCACTCCTCCTGTCTAACTGCCGTGAAAGGCGGTCCTCTTCGTGTGGACAGAGGCACGGTGTAGAACCTCAGAAGTTTGCACCCAGAGCAAACAGGTGGGTGCTGGTGAACTTAGGCGACTTAACCCACTAAAGGACTGCATTAATTCCTTTGGAGGTGTTTAGGACAAATCTCCAATCATGTCCATTGCAGAAATGCCTACCAGCACTTGTATGATCCATGACAGACTGACCACAAAAAGGCAAGGATGTGCTATATTTCATCTACCACGTACTGTGACCAAGGCCAACTTTCTTATAATGCGTGTCACCACTCAGAGAACTAACTGTTCCTATAAGGATCGGCGGAATGGTTTTATCATGTGACACTTCTTTTGTGTTATTGTTGCTGTAACTTTAGCTCTTAATGTATGACAACGTCAAATAAGCTATTATGGTCCTTAATGGTCCAGCACAGAGGTCAGCTTTTTCTGTAAAGGGCCAGGCAGGAAATATCTTAGTCTGCGCAGGCCTCACTGTTTTCTGTTACAACTACCACTGTTCTAGCCCGAAGGCCACCCCAGACAATGTTTCCTCTGCTGATTTCACGTAATTTTCATGCGTCATAAAATACTATTCTTATTTAAAATTTTTTGCAAACATTTAAACATGCAAAATCTATTCTTAACCTCTGGGCAGTACAAAGGCAGACAGCGCACCAAAGCCGGCCCAGGGCGGTCGGCTGCTCTCGGTCCTCTGCTTTTCTGGGATAGCATGTCCACGCGGGTGACAGACCCAGAGGGCCGGCTGACCTACTCCTCTTCATCTGACTTTGATGTTGCCTGGCTATTCTTCTAGAGGCATGGGCAGTTCTAGCTGACGGATAACCAGATGCTATAGGACAGGACGTGCATCCTAAAGCCGATATAGGACCACTGCCCAGGGTCTCAGGGACCCTGTCCTTAAACCTCCTTTCTCAGCCAGGCCTGTCTGTGGGACTCCTAACGACTCCAGCGCTCTTTCCATCTGGATGACCCCTCTTAAAGCAAGGACTTTGGAGACAAGAAGCTCCCCTTTTTCTGGTGAGTCCTAAGCTGAACCAGGTCGGAAGGCCTGGCCAGCAGGACTGACCGAGGACGTCCAACCATTGCATCCAGGAGCCGCACGGCCGCCCGAGCTGATGTGAAATGAGCGCGGGCCCCTCCCACGACCCCCAGAACCGCAGGGTATGAGGAAAAGGGAAAGTGATTCGAACTCACGCCTCCGCTGGGGTGTCGGAAAGCACTTCAATGATGTACGCTCCTGAAAGCACGTCTGGGAAGTCTCGGTGCCGGTCCTTGAGCTCCTTGGCTTTACTGCTTGGGAGGAAAGACCCCTGTGTCAATGTTAAATGCCACCGGGCCCCCACTGAGGCCACCGGGCCCTCACTGTGGAGACTGGTGCCTGCCCCACTGCTCTGCCCAACCCTGAGTCCAACGGGACATGCCTCCAGGAGTCTGATACTGCTGGAGGTTGCCTGTCTACTAGACTCAAAGATTTCTTGGGTAACAGCAAGAGAAGTGTCTCCTCATCATTATTAGCTTGACTCATTAGTTGACAGTAGCTACCATCCAAGGAGTCACTGTCATAGAGCAGTTGGCTGGTCGGGAGCCTGAGCTCGGCCACTTTCTGACTGTGCGATCCAGGGCAGTTGCTTAACCTCTCTGTGCCTTAGTTTTCACAAATGCAAAATCGGGATGATGACTTTTCCTCTGTGACATTGGTTGTTGTGAGGATTGGATGAGGTCATCTGGCTATGGCACCAGGCCCAGTGCCCGGCACAGAGCAAGCAGGGGACCGACAGTGGCTAGCGTCACTGTGCCTAGTGATCATTGTCACCACTGAGCCTTGGCACACAGTAAATCACCTGCACTGTCATCCTCATCCTGGGCAGCAGGAAACTGAAGCATTCAGAGGCCAAATCGTTCCCAAGGGCACAAACCAGGAAGTAGCAGAGCTCGGACGAGAACCCAGGCCGGAGCCCAGGGCTTGAACCTCTGTCTCCCCAGATCAAGATAAGAACAAGGGCACATTTTAGTCTCGGCACACCGGTCCCCACTGTGGAGTGCTAAGAAAGGTACCAGCGTTCACCATACGTATCTAACCTATAATTCAGGGTCGCAGTTAATAGTTGATTTGTTATAACAATACTATATATTTTTTTTTCCTTCTTTTTCCAAGTGAGAGGAGGGGAGATAGAGAGACAGACACCTGCATGCACCCCGACCAGGATCCACCCAACAACCCCTATCTGGGGCTGATGCTCTACCCATCTGGGGCCATGCTCATAAGTGAGCTATTTTGAGTGCCTGAGGCGGAGACTCCACAGAGCCATCCTCAGAACCTGAGGCTGATACATTCAAACCGATGAGCCATGGCTGTGGGAAGGAAAGAGAAAAAAGAGAGAGAGAGAGAGAGAGAGAAGGGGGAGGGGAAGGGTAGAGAAGCAGATGGTTAATTCTCCAATTGAACTCAGGACATGCCCATGTCAGGCCGATGCTCTACCACTGAGCCAACCAGCCAGGGCAACAAAAACATATTAATATTCCTATTAATATGTTCTACTCTCAGCCGAGTTTACCTACAACAATTTCAACTACACCCTTAGTTACCAGGACTCTTGCGATTACATCAGATTTTTTTCATCAAGGGTGAAAAACACCAGCGTGTTATGGGCCTGGAGGCCACATGCCACAACTTCCACCAGCCCAGGAAAACAAGCCCATCAGTCATGTGGGCCGGACGGCATTCCTGCAGCCACAGCCCACAGGCAGCAGACCTCATGACCGGCAGGGCTTGCTGGGGCAGAGGGAGGTGCTTGGGGCACTCCCGGAATGTGGGTTTCAAGAGGACAAGTGCTGAAAGCAAGGCCTGAGGGAGAGTGACCAACACCACCTGTTGTTCAGGCCTGCCCTCAAGGCGGAGGCAGACTCTTCCAGAAGGAAGGACCTGCTCAGTACACACGAACAGACTGAGAGATAAGCCAAGAGGCCAAGGATCCTGACCCCTCTCTCCTTCCTCACCTTACGTAATTTCAACTAGAAACTGCGCATAAGGTTTCTCTTTCAGGGGTGCCAGGGAGGCCCTTTCCGAAATCCAGGGTCATTTAAACTTAAGACAGACACACACACCCTGGTACCCACCTGGATGTGAGCGACATCATCCGGATGCCAATGTACTTCTTCTTGGTGATGGCTTTGCCTGGAGGAACAAGAAAAGGACAAGGGAGGTCAGCCGAGTTGGTGGCTGTGCTGGGGCCACCAGGAGCTGTGAGGTTCAATCCCCCAGTTTGCAGGGGAAGGACCAGGGCCATCAGGGTGTGCACGGAGGCTGTGGATAAAACTCCACCTGGGACCGTGGGAAGTCCTGTCACTTCAGTTAGTGGCTGAAAGCCTAGGAGGGATCCTTGATTCCTCTTGGCCCCAGCCTGACATCTGACAGGGTTCTTTCTGTCCTTCATATAAATCCAGACAGCGGCCCCTTCCCTCCATCCTGGTCTGGATGACTAGGATAGCCTCTTAACTGGTCTCCCAGCTGCCAACCACCCCTCAGTAGAGTCACCTCCCAGCCCTGAGAGGGACCTTTAAAGACATCAACCAGATCACAAACTTCCCTATTCTCCATGCGGCTCAAATACAACTCCAGTCCCTCAGCATGGCCCGAGGTGACCCCGGCTGCCTTCCTTCCACATCCACACGTCCCCCGCATCCGGCTGCAAGGCCGCCGGCTCTCATGTCCCGCAATGGAGGCCTGGACCCTGCTGGTCCCCTGTCAGAACGCCCCCCCACCCCTCCCAGCTGGCCCCCTCTCCATGAGGAGGCATTTCCCGCCACACTGTCGCCACGGGCTGCCCTCTCCCCACTCCCTAGTGCCCCACCCCGCTTCCTTGTCTGGGAAGCACTTGTTGCTGTCTGAGATCATCTTATTTGTTCGTTTACTCTCAGCCTCCCCTCCCCACCACAGGTAGAAGGTAAACATCACACCTGCAAGGGAGCCCCAGTCGGGCCCTGAGCAGACGGGCCCATAAACATTAGTGGAATGAATGACCTCCTTGACCTCAACTTCCTCCTCAGTAACACGGGACTAATACTCCCCACCTGACAGGGCAAACGAATTAAAGACGCGAGTGAATGATGAACCAAACGCTGTGCAGAAATCACCTAGGATCGTGCCTGCCACATACTGACTTGTATGAAACGTTCATGATCACAGGTCAAAAATGGCAAGCACCCACAACCTAACACCAGGGGCTTCGTAATGTGTGTTCCTTTTCCTTCCTGATGGAAAGTCTCAGGGTGCCTTCAGGTGTGTCGCTGTCCTGCCCCGAGTCCCAGCGGGGCAGCCACGCCTCAGGTCTGCACCTCCCACTGCTGTCGGCTGCCATCTGTCTATCGGGGTCTCTCTTTACCTTTGGCCTGTCGGTCATGCGACTCCGTTAGGAACTTTTTGATCTTATCGGATGGGATTGCAAAGGAGATGCCAGCTGTCACTTTCAGGGTGTTAATTCCAATCACTTCCCCATCCTGCAAAGCAAGGCAGACATGGCTGACGGAACCCATAGAGGCTCACCTGAAGATTCGCACCAGGAGAGGACGGAGAATTTGTATGAGAGGAGTCATAGAGTGGGGTGGGGTTGGGGGAGCAGGTGGTGGTGGGGTTCCAGGCTTGTAGTGGAGAGAGGTTAAGTCATGTGCAGCAAGGGAAGGCACAACACACACTATGGGCTCATACTCAGGGGTCACCATGCTCTAATACTGCCTCAAACAGGTACTTTTAAGACCCACATTTACTCTTTTCACGGGGAATGTTTCCAAATGCTCTGACTCCTGTAGGTGGCTGTCCACACCTTCCTGTTTCTCCCATCTCCAATGGACTTAGGGCTCCTCTGCTGATACCAGGAGGACCGGCTTAGGGCTACCTGCTCCATTTCCAGAAAATGCAGTTTCAACAGCGGCCCCTGCTGCAGAGGGTGTTGGGGGGAGGGGCACAAAGGCCTCTTGTCCTCTGCTGGTCTCCGACTAGCTTTAAGTCATGGGAGAAGCCAGTCTACAGGGCGTCCGTCCTTTGAGTCGAGATAAATTCACCATTTAGTCAACGCTGCATCATAGGAAACGACTCTGGAATCAGAGCCTCGCCTCATGCCACTCGGCCATTTTCTGAATACTATTGTTAAATGGTTTGCTCCACTCGGGATTAAAAGGGGAACCGGCCAGGAGAGTATAAATCACTCCAGGAATACTTTCCAAGTGCTGAGAATTCAGTCCCCAGCTCCGAGGGACCCTCCAGGAGGCACTGCCCTCCCGGGCCTTGCTAAACATGGCCTCAGGTTCCTCACCTGTGAATGAGAGTTGACCCGGGTGACCCCTGGGCTGAGCCCTGGCTCTGACAGTCTGGTTTCCCTTTTACGCTTATGTATTTAAATACAGGCTTAAGTGACATCTTTGGGAGTGGGGTAAATTCTCATTCCAGCCAGGTCTTAAGGGAGGGCTCCTGGCCAAAACAAAGACTGTGGACGGTCCGAGCCAGCTCCCCCAGCGCCGGGGACATCATCTGAGAGACGGGCCTCTCCTCAACGGGTCAGACCCGCTCACACCTTCAAAATAAAGGCCTGTTCCCTTGGCTAACGCCTGCCTGGAACCCGAATTCCACCGCCATTTCCTCGTAACTTCGAAACACCGGCGAGTCCCCCGGCATAACTTCCAACCCTTCCACTCCAGCATACCTGACTCTTTCCAGAAAGATAAGACAGGTGACTTTGCAAGGACACACAGCACATTCACAGATTTCACTTTAAGAGAATTAAATGTGCGGGCAAGTTCATGTCTGAAAAGAAAGCCAGAACAAAGCAAACGAAAGCATGCACACCGATATTAAAAAAAAAAAAAAAAGGCCTTACCAGGTTGACCAACGGGCCTCCTGAGTTCCCATACTGAAATTAAGGAAAAGTGAAAAAATGATGAGTTTATGTCCCTCCGTGCTCCCACTTCCCGGCCTGGTAGGTTCCACAGTGCGGGTTCTCTCCCAGAATTTGTTCCTGTCACCCTAGTATTTTGCCGGGGAAAAAGGGGGCCTTAACTACTTCCGAAAGTTACAGAGATGCCATAAGTGGGTGTTTTTTTTTTTTTTTGCTCCAAAGCTCAGATGCCAACCGTGAACCCCCTAAGACACCTGACAGCTTTCTCTGGGCAAGAGCTGGGCTGCCCACCTGCTCCCGCACCCCAGTATGCCAATCAGCACAGTCCCCCTTCTGTGTGACCCATCTTGCCGCCAGACTGGAAACCCACGTGGTGTGTCCCACTTCCATGACTTCACGCAGACCACGGGAAAGCTCGGGCATAACATCTGTGGGAGGCGCAAGTGCTCAAAACTCCCGCGTTTCTCATTTACTAACAGATCTGGGGGCGGGGCCGGGGCGGGGGGGGGGGGGGGCATTGCTTCTCTCAAACGTCAATCCTACTGGAAGACAGCTGAAGTGGAAAACTGTGATTTCAAAAAGCTTCTGCTCCCGAGGTTGTGTGAAGCGGCCCCTGGCCTCATCAGACATGGAACAGTGTCGGGCACTGGTGGGATTCAGCTGCCGGTTCTCACCAGTTCGGCAGAACCGATATCTAATTTTTGGTTGAGTTGGGCAAACCGGTTGTTAAAATGGCACTTGTCATCAGGGTTCTCTCTAAGGTGGGTGGCCGCCCAGCCGCCCAATGTGGGAATCACACATTGACATTCCTCACTCTTTTTTAACGTTTATCTGCGCAACAGCACATTCTAAGTGCCCGTAATCATGTTCATTTCGTCCGTAGGTGAAAATATTGCAAGCGAGGACGCCAATCAAGAAGCAATATGGTACTATCTTAAATAACAGTTTTATTTTTTTTGTTAAGTATGATTTAATATTTTTTCATTAATATTTTAAAACTCTTTCTTATAATCTAGTTTTGTGGACCTCTTTCATTGTTCTTAAGTATTAAGTGCATGAAATAATAAACTACCTGTCGGCATATCTTTTCTTTATACTTAAAACGGTCATTAGGGCAAAGAACCGGTTGTTAAGTTATTTGAATCTCACCACTGGTGTCGGGGTACCGCTTGGGCTGTGCCCCCCAAGGCACAGCAAACAGTCAGGTGCCGCAGGGACTCTGCCAGCGTGAGTGTCCCACCTGCCAGGAAACTGCCGCAGCAGCTCCACAGAGGGTCCACGGCCCCTGGGACAGGGCAGCTCCTGCAGGCTGCAGAACTTGGCCAACCGGGAGTCCCCTTCGCAGCGGCCCCTGGAGACGGCTAAGGAGCCGAGGACAGCTTGCAGCCTCAAATGCTCCAGGGCTCCCAAGGAAACTAACTCCTTGCACAGCACCTTGAGAACCAGACCCCAGCCCTGCTTCCTAAGCCTGCCTTTGCAAAAGCCCATGCGCCCCCAGCAGATGGCAGCGGCAGACTCACGTTGATGATGGCGTCTGTCTGGATGTAGTCCATATCCGAGTTCCGGAGCCCCAGCTCCTTGCCACCTCGCTGGGTGGTGCTGACGATCCCCGTGGTGACCGTGTTCTGAAGGGAGAACGGGCTGCCGATGGCAACCACAAACTCCCCCGGCCGCAGCTCCGAGGAGCGGCCAAGCAGCAGCACGGGCAGCTTCCCCTGGAACCACAAGGTTGGCGTTGCTGCGTTTGGTCAACAGGACGGATACGCGCACAGATGTCACGGAAGCCAAGCCATGGCGGGTGCTCCAACACCAGGCCTGGCCCCAACCGAGGCCCGTCCTACCTCCCTTCTGGGCTCAGGGCCACGCTTCCCTTCCCACCCACAATACTCAATATGTTGTCGGGGCTGCTGCGAACTCTGAGCCGTGTGCCAAGGAAAATGTGGGGAGGTTACTGGAGGCCAGCTCGGGGTCTCAGCGCATCTTGAAACTATCATCACAGAATTACACTGAAACCTTGAGACCGGGAGACGGAGACCAATTTCGAATTTGGGTCAGGACTGCCTGGGGTAATCTTAAAGAGTACACAACCCAGGGAGGACCCTGAGCCCACACACCCAGGGTGGAGGGGACAGGCTGGGGCTGCCACCCTTTACCACAGGTTCACCCTCCTGAGTCCTGGGCAGCCGGGAGCACTAAGGGCCGGACTGCACTGACTCAGTTAGGCGTGTCCTGTGCTGAGCACACGGTCCTTCTGGTGAGGAGCAGGGATGGCATAGTAAGGCGTCCAGAACCCTTAGACACCAAGACCCAAGAGGTGGGCTTTCCCCTTGTCTGAAAAGGTCCTCCATCAGCCCCCTCTGCTCCTGGCCCAGGCAGGCTGAGTACCCCAACAAGCCTGATCCAGGATCCCCTGTGAAAACCAAGCAGAGTTGGAGCCACAAACAACTCTTCAAACCAAACAGGACAAAATAAGCCAGCTCAAGCCACCACGCCGAAGAGACCTCGGTTTAACCGGGGATGGCCTTCAGCCCTCCCGACATCCCCACCTTCCCAGAGCCAAGCAGTTCTTTTTGCCTTTGTTCTCTGAGTCAAAATGAGCAGCTGCCCCAAACAACGAGGACCAGGCCCAGAAAGCAGAGATGGCAGCGCAGGCCTCGCGCTAAGTGTGATTCAAGAGTCCTGGTGTTTGTCCACCTGGACAAGGGAAGAAGTGAGGGTGGGAGGGTGGGAACCAGCGGTGACTTCAGCATGTCCTCTGCCAAGGACAGAGCGTATACCATATGCCAATCAGTTCATGGGGGCCCAGTTAACAGACGAAGAAACTGAGGCTCTGAGCAATTGGATGACTCGAGATAGAGAAGGGACTGAAACCTGGGGCCCCAGACTCTCGCATCCACCACACACACAGGGCACCTCGCCACAAAGACCCCACCCCCGTGAGGAAGCAGCCGGGCCAGCAAGGTCATAGAGGATGGGGATGTTGAGGAAGACCCTAAGACCTAACACTGAGTTTAAGAGAGACACGTGAGAAGGAACACCTGTCGGACCACAGGATCTGAGGGGCCCAGCAGAGCACTGAGCTCGGGAGCGCAGACCCCTGGCCAGGCTGCCCAGTGAGATTCTGGCCTGAGCTTACAACCCCTGGGTCCTCAGCGTTCTCATCTGGAAAATGGGAATGTCACACATCCATCTCCGCAGTTAGTTGTGAGAATCCAGGGACTTAAGATCTGAACAGCTCTCTGAACACTGCCTCGCTCATTCTAAGCATCATGTAAGCGGGTCAGGGAAGCACCCTGGAAGTGTTGGTTATTGTTATTAGTATTGGGGTCTGTGCAGACCCGACAGGCAAAACCTCACCAACAAATAAACTCCCACAAGCTAGTTCAGGTCGCCCAGAAGAAGGCAGGTGGCACAGGTCTGCCCGGACAGTGACTCTCGGGACTTGGGGTCACCTGAGGCCAGAGTGCATGGTACTGCCCTGGAGCGGGGCAGGCTGCAGCCCCGGACCCCCCGGCTCCTCAGCGTCCAGCCACACCAGCGAGCTCAGCACAGCCTGTTTACCCTGGGCCCCTGCCAGCCGCCCCTGCCAGGAATGACCTCATCCCACAGGCGCAGAGCAGCGGGTGGGTGGGAAGGAGTCCGGGTTGGTGATGGGGGAGGCCCGCCAGGGACACTAGCACTCTTTCAGGACCTGGGAACAGCCTTCAGGGCTGGGCTGAGGGGGTGAGGGGACACAGAGGCGAAGGCTCCCGGGGCCGGGGCCGTCTGGCTGCACCAGGTAACAGTTGCTTGTTTCCAATTTCAGTGCACAAGATCAAGTTTAACTACAGAAAGGTGGGCCCACATCAGCTCAGCCACCAGCTGGGGACGTGCCACTCCGCCTCCACCCACTGGGCAGGAAGCCAGACCCCGGCTCCCAGGTCTTGGGGCGTTTAAAGGCAGAGGGGCCTCGAGACTGCTCTCCAGAACCCTCTCCGAGTCCGAGCTCAGGCCCAGAGACGAGGGAAGGAGGCAAAACGAATGCTTGGTGTGGGCGTGTGCAGACACGATGAGGACACAGGCAAGAGACCCCCCCCCCGGGGGCCTCTGAACATGCTGCTCAGCCACGCTGCCCGGGTAGGGCCAGGCCCCCAGGGACGCTCAGGGAACACCAAGCATGGCTCCAGTGTGGCGAAGTCACTCGGGTGACCACACGGGCTTGGACAAGTGGGCATCAGCGATCCAGCCCAGAGACTCCTGCAAACCAATCTTCACTGAACACAGAGGAAGAAACGCAGGCCACAGGGCCATGAGGTCACAGCTGCACCAGTGGGCAGCACCAACCCTCACCCTGTGCAAGTCTTCACCCATCGGACATTTCACAGAGTGTGAAGGACGATCCCAAGAAAGCAAGGAGACTCACAAGGGGAGGGGCTGTAATACGAAGCCTGAGTTGCTATGAAGGGAAATGAACCTTTTCCCTCCGGATGACAAAACACTTCCATGACTTCGTCGGGGGGTAGAGCATCTTCCCCTCCCCATTTTACAGATGTGGAAACTGAGTCTCAGAGGAGTGATTTCTCACTGCTAATGAGCAGGTTGGCCAAACAAGAAACCAGGCTTCCCAGCTCTGAGTTCTGAACTCCTAGGCATGTGGACCCAAAATTCTAACTGTAGGCAGAAATCTTTTCAAGGGACTGACACGGGACAGAGACGTGGCCCGTCGAGAAATCAAGGTGACTCGTGGGGCCAGTGTTTGGGAGCCAGCGTCAGGCTCTCCAGTCTGTCCCAGATCCTAGTGGGGCTCGTTCTCAAGCCCCATCCTCACCTCGGGCCTGTCTGCTCAGCACCGCTATAAGTCTGCTGGCCAAATTCCTCCTTAGCAATTGAGCATTTTATTCCATGGCTGTCTAGACAGACGCTCCGCGGGGGGATCTGGGGCGATGAAATGCAGATACAGCCAGAAGCGCGAAGCTACGCCTTGGCCTTGACCTGCAGATGTAAGACACTGGCCGCCAGCTCCTGGTCTGAGCATGCGCCGCTGTCGGTCTGGTCCGGTCCGGTCCGCAGGCTGGTTCCCGCGCGGCCACCTGTGTCAAAGCATCCCAAGCTCCCCGCCACATCGACAGATGCCCTCTGATCTTCTCTGAGGCGGCCCCAGCCACAGGCCATGTTGGAGAGGCCAGCCCTTCTAACCGCCACTTCCCACATCTCACCATCTCGCGGGAGCCTCGTGCTGGGGCCTCGGGGCGCGCCTACGGAGTGGAAGGTGGACGGCCCTCCTCCATGGGGCAGATGAGAAGAGCAGGGGTGGGGGAGGGAAGAAGGAGGCCTGTCACTCTGTCCCTCACGTGGGCTGGTTCAGCCACTTGGGGGGTGAAAGTGCAAGTCCTGCACCCAAGCAGGACGATGGGAAAGCGTGTAAGTGGTCCTCGTTGCTGCAGTGGAACCCTGGGGCCCCACCCAGAGTTCCTGCGGCTCAGGATTGCCCTGAGTCCTTCCAGGACCAGCGAGGGCCACCTCAGTCCTCAAGGCCAAGCTCCTGCTAATGAGGGGGTACCGAGAGGCCAATAGAACAGAGAGGCATCTGGGGTAAAACGCACACCCAGCCTGTGGCCCACTAATGCTCCGGGACATCCTCATGACGGAGCCGATGAGAGTGAGCTTAAGAAAACACAAATCCCCCTAATACCTGAGCTTTCGGCCACTGCCTCCCAGGTGGATGGAGAAAGAGCCCGGGGAGGGTGTCAGAAGGCCGGGTGTGGACTCCAGACCTATGTGTCTACGTTCAGTTACTGAAGACTGGCTGTAGGCAGGGTGCTCATTGTGTGGTCGATGTAACACTGAAACGTGATGGAGGCTGGTGCCCACCATGAGGAAAGAAGGCTCCTCCCAGGTGCTTAGATTTCTGCAAACACCAACCAGCAGGCCCGGCAGCGCTGTCCCCGTGGGACAGTGCCCACGCAGGGGAGAACTTCTCCAGCCAGCATGTGCTGAGCCACTCCCACACGCCTGACGCAGGGTACGCAAAGATCAGTGGACGCCACCCGGGCCACCAGGGCACAGAGCAGTAAAAAGAGACCAGTCTCCATCTCTGTGGTCAGCTCAGCCCAGAACCTTCCATAAAGGCTAAATACAATTAACACTAAAAGTGGCGGGTGTACCAGGGAGGTGTTTTCAGCTGCAAGTTACTGGAGAACCCAGCCGACGTGGAATATATCAGTGTCACCTGTTCAGGCAGGGTGGGCTCAAGGACAACAGAAGAGGCTCCTGCCTCCCTTCTCTCTGATCAGCCTGCCAGGTGGAATCCCCCACGCCTCTGTTCCAGGTGTTCTTATCACCAGCCCAGCCTCCCACTGCCCACCTGCCCAGAGCACAGCTGGCCAGCAAGAAAGAACTGCTCTGCGCCCAGACCGGTCCACAGGGGCAGGTGACGGGAGCAGAGATGTCATACAACAGGGCAAAGAGGGACTCAAAGAAAAATCAGAATGGAGGCCCACCAGAGGAAGCGGAGTCCCGGCCTCCCCGGGGCCAGGCTGCTCTTCCAGTGGTGGGAGCCTGCATTGTCCTCAGACAAGCCCGGGCCCAGGCCCAGAGGCAGGCCTGTGCAGTACCACCTGCTCCCGGGGCTGTACGTGTGGCCTGGACTCCCGCTGAAGTGAGTCACAACAGCTGGGATCCCCCCTGGGTCGCCCAGGGAGGCAGAGCTGGGGCTGAGCAATGGCCTGGGCTGACGGCTCGCTTCCGGCTTACTCTCCAGAACAGCCACAGGGGGTGCAGAACGAAGACCTAGACATAATGTGCACACACGCACGCAGAGGCACATGCGTGTGCGTGCACGGGCGCATGCGCACACACACGCATACTCACGCACACGATGACACGTGGCCTCCGTGCACCTCAGGAGCACACTGTCCCAAACAGGACATCTGAATTTGGTCTTGGTCCTACATTAACTCACTCCATGACCTTGGGCCACTTGGACATCTCTGGGTCTTGGTTTTACCACTTACAAGTGAAGAGACTGGAACCCTGGTGATGTCCAAGGTCATCCAGCTCTGACAGGGTTCTTTCCAGAAGACCTTGTTGATTTCCCCCAAAGGTATCCTATTAGCAGAGAACAGTTACACTGGTGAGATCAAAACAGACCCAGGGTGCTTAGCAAACCTCTCACACAACGCCCCGCAGGTCGGAGGACCGAGAACTACAGCTTCCTGGAAGGTGCCAGATGCTGGCTCAGCCGGCAATCGTCCAGCGAGGACTAAAGGCAATGACCTGTCCGTCGTTCAGCTTCCGGCCACACTGGGCTTTGCCAAACAGCCCTTGAGTGCTCACTTCATTGTGGCCTCATCCCCTGAAGTTTGGGGACAAGGACAATAAGATGAATCAACGAAACTAAAGGAAAGATTGGTAACTCTTTGGAACCTAACGAGGCAAGTCAACTGCTGCTTCTTTGAAAAGCAGAAAGCGCCCCTGTTACAACAATATTTTTGTTGCTGAATGTGCAGAGGCCGCAGCGTCCGCCAGTGGCCCCGCACGCCCACTCTCCAGGGGCTGGGGCTTCCAGGTCGGCCTTGTGTGCTGAGGTTTGCTTCAAAGGCTAATGGCGCAGCGGCTGGCTGTGACTCAGCTGAGTGAGTCAATGTGCCTTCTGGAAGCAGTTATGCTAACCTTTCATTTTCTTGAAATAATATGCAATGGGGAAAATAGCACGTCCCCCATACCCAGCAAGAGGCAGTGCCACAGAACACTCGCATGTCAGCTAAGGGAAAGCGGGGGGTAGGAGGGTCAGCATCAAAGACTTGCCGGGGTGCCAGTGACCCAGCCTGGCAGAGAGGGACAGTAGCCCGGGAGGGCTGGGGAGCTGGACAGGTCAGTGGGCTGTGGACCTAGGTGAGGCAGAGGCTTGCTGGCACTGAGCTCCTGGGGCAGGACCAGCTGCATAATTTACAGGGCGAGAGGGAAAATGCAAACATGAATGGTCTGTTCATAAAGCACAAAGTGCCGATGAAGGTACTAAAACAGAAAGCCATTTTTTAAATTCCATGCTTCACTCTCTCAAGCTGTCTTGATTTTTTTTTATTTGCTATTTAGTGTCCCACTTTCTGGGGCACAAAGATACTCCTGGGGCGAGTGCAGACCCAGGGGCCCCAGGACTCAGTGCTCTGCCCACCAGCTACTGGACTGACCTAGACATTGTGCCCAACCAGGGACTGGCAAGTCAAACCAGGCGTCTCCTGAGGGCCCAGTGCCCCAACCACGGAGGACAGACAGCCTCAGGGGCATGGCAACCTCCTTCCTCACCAGGACACTAGGCGCCCGGATGGGATGGGGGTGCGCTGGCCCCGCCCATCACCAGCAGAATGTCCATGGCTTCATCCACTTGAGCCCTGCTACCTCCTGCTGCCCCAAGATGCCAGGGGTGTACTCGCCCAAACCCGAGGCCCCCTTGGGAAAGGAGGCTGGCGAGGATTGTTGTTTGGGGCAGGGGTCCCAGCAGACAGGGAGCTGGGAGCCCGAGAACCATCCTGGGGAGAAGGGAAGGCAGCAGGAGGAAGACAGTGTATGAGCCAAAGCTTCAGACCCCCAGCACACACTGCACCAGCTAATGAGGTTTCACTGACAAAACAAATTGAAAGACAAAATTAAGATGGTGACCTCAGAGCATTCAATCACCAAGCAGGGGGCCCTTCTGAGCATCGAGCCTGAGACTACCCAGGTCACCCATAAAGCACCCTGGCCAGGGGAGGAGGTCGTGGACCACGAGTGAGATGCTTGGGATTCAGATCAGCGAGGGTGGAGGTCATCAGTGATATCAAGGTCAACGGTACGATCAAGGGCGGGTGGCTCCAAGGAGCACGTGAATGGTGGGCAAGACCAAGAAGCCAAGAGGCCAGGAGGGAAGATCTGCTCTGTGGGCTGAGGTCACCCACACGTACAGAACTCAGGCTGCCACCATCCATTTCCCCAGGTGACATGTTATTGTTACCGAGTAGATGGCAGACGTGGGACAGGTGGGCCGAATGGAACTGTCGCAGGTGTGGGAGGGACTCAGATGGGAGAGATCTGAGGAGTGGGGGAGCCAGAGGGAGAACAAAAAAAAAAAGAACAAAGGATGGTTATGCAAAATATAAAAGAAGAGAGAAAGAGCAAATGAAAAATGCCACAGCCTCCCCTCCCTCACGTATGAACATCACCCAGTCCTCCTCCCCTTTAAGCTATAGCAAGACATGCTGGCATTTCGAATGTTGCCTAACTTGTTGTTTACACTACAAAATGTCAGCAGTTGAAGGAGGGAGCCCGATGGCCAGTGAGTGTTTACATTCTGTGGCATCCCAAGGGGGAAAAACATCATCTCCGTCAAGCCTAACTCCTGTCTTCTCCCTACGTCAGCCCCTTTGATCCCGTGCTTACCCACTGACTTCATCCTGGCCATGGCTGCTTCGACAGTGTTGGGCCAATAAATATTTATAAAAAAAAATCAATGAACGTGAAAGCGAATAAAGGAAAGAATGAACAAACCCGGTCTGCAGAGATCCGTCAGGAGCTTCAAAGTGGGGCAAGCCCAATAATTGGGGTGAGCCACGCCTCGCGTTTCAGTCTGGGTAACTGGCTCTGGATGCTGCATCCTGGTTCTCAGCGGTCAGTCAGGCCGCAGGTTCGGGGTTCAGGGAAGCAAGGGGAACAGTCTGTACCGACCAGATCCCCACCGGGAAGGGCCGTGGCCTGACGCTGCTCGGCTCAGCGCTGAACGTACCGCAGCCACCCCGTGTGTGCTGGGCTGCAGGCACACTGGTCCTCACTCCCTGCGAGCACTAGAGCTTGTGCCATATGCAAAGCAATTGCCCAGGATATCAAATTTCTTGAAAATTTATTTTTTAAAATATATATTTTTTAAATATTAGGTGACCTACGCTAGATAAAAATAATTTGTGATGGTCAATGACCCAGGACATAGTAAAAGAAGTTAATATATATTCATGACCTAAACTGGGGACATAGAGTCTATTCTTACCACAGTGTGGGCCAGTGGTTTCTGTGAGCTGCCTGGTCACCAAGAACAGAGAGGACACAGCCATGAGTCATGTGTTCCCATTATCAGACTCGGGTGCCTTAATTAACCAAAGTAACTTGTTAATCAACACGTTTATGAGAATAAGCAGTCCTCAGTTCACCAGAGGGTCCTATTTCTCCCTTGCCACGGTTTTGGGAAACTGAATCTAGAAGTGTAGACAATGCACAGAGGAACCAGCTAAATAGGAACAGTGGCTGGTGCTCTGGAGGGCTCTAACAGACTCCCTGGGAAGTAAGTTTGCACGTGGTCTGAGGTCAAGGTCTTCCAGGCCGGACAGAAAAGGCAGCTAAGTAACTCAGGTCCCGTCTCACCCTTCCCCTCGCCTGGCTCTATCTGTTCTTTCTACCTCAGCCTGATGTCACCTCCTCAGATAGGCTTCCCTGCCTACACCACCTACAGAGGTCTGCCCAGCGCCCAGGACCCCGACCTCTCATTCTGTTTGTTCCTTCTTCATCCTCATCATCACATTTATTCCAACTTGCCTGTTTCCTACACTAGATTGTAACCTTAGGGCTGCTGCCCATTGCCGATACGTCCTCAGCACTTAACACAGTGTTTGGCCGAAATAGATGTTCGAATCCGTGAATGAATAAGGGATAAGGGAAAGGGTGAAAAGACCAAACCTAAAAAGATCACCAGGATTTCAAATTGGATAATGACTTGCAAAACATTTTAAGTAGGGGTCCCCAAACTACGGCCCACGGGCTGCATGCGGCCCCCTGAGGCCATTTATCCGGCCCCCCGCCGCACTTCTTTCATTGGTGGTCAGTGAGAGGAGCATAGTTCCCATTGAAATACTGGTCAGTTTGTTGATTTAAATTTACTTGTTCTTTATTTTAAATATTGTATTTGTTCCCATTTTATTTTATTTTTTTGTTTTTTTTTACTTTAAAATAAGATATGTGCAGTGTACATAGGGATTTGTTCATAGTGTTTTTTTTTAATAGTCCGGCCCTCCAATGGCCTGAGGGACAGTGAACTGGCCCCCTGTGTAAAAAGTTTGGGGACCCCTGATTTTAAGAGTTCTTATTACTGAGAAATGGGTAAAATGAAGGCCTCTCTCTGCTTAGTCCAACCAAACCAAAGCAGCAGCTTGAAAGGCTAAAAAATAATTTTGGCTTCACAGGCCTGATGGTCTCTATCCTAACTACTCAACTCTGCTGTTATAACGTGAAAGCAATTATGGACTCTACCTACAGGAATGGACATGCCTATGTTTCAATAAAACTTTATTTACAAAAATAGACAAAGGGCTAGATTTGGGCTGCAAGCTGCCATTGGCCAACCCTGGACTCTAACACATGGTCCCACATTAGCTCAATTGTCAAATGGCTCGAATGCATGTCCCCCCTCGGTCAGTGAAGAGGACAGGAGACATTTTCAATGGACCACCTACAGAGTCGGACCCAACCACCTGGCAATTGCTTTGCCGGAACCACAAATAATAATGTTAATCCAATTCCCTAAAGAGAGAGTGCCAAAGTGAAAAAAGGCATTACCATATTAAGAGAAAAACAGAGCCAAAGAATTTCCTTCAATCAACTGAGTTCTTGAACTGGGGCCAGAGAACACACAAGGGCCCTGGTTCGGACAGGCTGGGGAACGGGGACGGTTTCACATTCCAAAGGGAACGGTCGTCAGAGCCGCGAGGAGCCGGGTCCTCCTCAGCCCAGCACACGGGCCGGACAGGGGACAAAGCGGCCTTCCTTCCACCAGCTGGTTGACATTGCCTAATGGAATATTGATTCCCTCCCCGCCTGAAAATGGTTTAAAAAAAAAAATCAATACGGTAAATGGAAACCGAGGAACATCACCAGGGTCTGGGGCGTCTTGGGCACATTGATTGGCAGCCCTGTAAGTTCGGGGCGGGGGGGAGACCACAGTGAGACCAGCACAGAGTCTGGGAGCGGGGAGGAAGGCCCCCATGGACAAGCACAGCAACACAAGGCTGGGGCCACCCTTCCCAGTGGCTGCCTGGGGGGGAGGGGGTGACAGGCAGACGCTGGACGATGGGAAGCCACTGCAGAGCAGGCTGTGTTATCGGATTCGCTTTTGGACGGGCTGGGACGGCTTAGTCAGCGCCTCTGACAGTGGGTTGCTGCCGCAGAGCTGGCTGGGCTGGCGGCTGGAGCCAGCGACATGCCACCCCTTCCCTCCCCCCTCCTCCTCTCTCTTCCTCCCTCCCTTTGCATCTTCCTCTGGGGGGGAGGGGGAGCCTGGACTCCTTCCTCAGAGAACTCAGGGCAGGTTCTGAGAGGCAGGTCCGGAGAGGACTAGGGCCTGCTGTCCAGCCCCTTCCACCTCAGACCAGCATGTGACAGGGCCCAGGCCCTCCCCCTCCAACACTCCCCCCTCCCCAGCCCATGGACCCAGTTCTGCACGTCACAGAGACCAGTACCAGTGCCTGGCAGCCAGCTCAGCAGTAAAAGGAACCTCTGAAAACAAAGCCACCCCCACCCCCAGGTCTCACTTTTCAGCCACTTCAAACAGGTCTGTAGGTGGCATTTGGTTCTAAAGGCGGTGGGAGACAGACGCACGCCCAAGGGTGAGGGGGGAAAACCGCCTCGCCAGCCTCAACAAGGCTGCTTCCAAATATTCCCCGGCTGCTGGCGTCAGGGAAACGCGCCCACAGGAAGCCTCCGCATCTCGCCGGTGCCCTGAGTGACCAAGACGGCAGGCTGCTTGGGCCCCCGCAAAGCCAGGTGGCATCCACAGCTGGGCAGCCCTGCAGCCCCAGGGAGCCCCAGGGAGCCCCAGGGAGCCCCAGGGAGCAGAGAGCACTGGCTGAGGAAGTCGGGAGGGGGTGGGGGCTTCTGCAGCCTGCCTGGTGCACCATCATCTCGTCTGCAAACCCGGAGCACAGTGGGCCTTGCCTCCTTCTGAGCAGAGGGCTCTGACATTCACACTCGGCACCCTGCACACTCGGGCCACCAGCCACCTGGCCAGTGCGTCTGTCAATCACTCTAGCAACGAAGGTGAACTTACATCAGCAAATAAACGTACCAGCTGTAACTTACGATGAGGAGATGAGGAGGAATGGGTAATTGTCCCAGGGGTTATATGTCCCTAGAGTGACATGGGGATGGGGGGCAGCAGAGAAGGGGGCGGCTAAGCAGCACAGATGTAGGGCGGAAAAAGCGGGCACCCCAACAGGCCCGGCCTCCAAGGCGCTGTAAGAGTTAAGACCTCTTGGTAAGGACAGCAGGAAATGTGTAAAGGGTTGTGTACAAACAAACAGGACATGATCCGATCACTGCAATCATCAAGGGGCTGCAGGGAGTGTGCTTTTCTCCTGTGTGTTTGCCAGTCAACACAGCTGGAAAAACAGCTGGAACACAAGTAACTTTCCCTTCTTACCTTCTTCAATACATTCCCAGTATTTCTGCCTCATACTCTGGCCTAAAGCAAGCAAATATCCCTCTTTTACCTCCCTCCGCCTTCCCTCCCTCCTTCTCTCTCTCTCTCTCTCTCTCTCTCTGTCTCTCTCAGCTACATAGGAAAAACAAACTGCACAGACAAAATGCTGCCTTTGTATAAAAATGTTAAATGTTCTGCAAACACAGCCAGCATCATGCTAAACACATTTGGAAACAGTTTGTATCTGAAGCTGAACTAGTTTGCCCTCAAAGCTGCTTCCCATTAAAATGTTTGCATGCACACAGTCCTTCCTTCCTGCAGTGCAGCCGGGGGACTTACAAACCCCAGGGCAGAGGGGAAGGCCTGCAGGGGACCACCTCCGCCTCTGGCATGGAGGGGCAGCAGACCAGGGCCAGAGGGGCCTGCTGGCTCAGGGAGCCTTCTTCCAAAAGTTCTCTCAGCTCAAATCTCCGCAGGGAAAGCCGGTGCACATGTGTCTGCTCGGCAGTGAGGAGCCAGAAAAGAGTTATTTGGTCGCAAGCCCAGAATGTCTCTGGCAACCTCAGTCGAAGAGGGGGGGTTACTGGAGATGTGGGGGAGATTCAAGAATGGAAGGAAAAGTAGGCAAACTGGGCTCAGGAAGGGCCAGGACTCAGACAGTGCCGGGGGTCTTGGGGCTGTGGGTGACAGCCAGCTGCAGGTCCAAGGGGGAGGATCTGCTTGGTTCCCGGGGTCATGGGCACCATGACTGACGGTTCCAGCAGTGAGGGAGAAATAGACCCCAACGGGCGTGCTGGCGGCTGCTCCCAGCAGGGCGGCTGGTGACTAGTGGCAATGACAACAGACGTCACTGGAGGTAATGCTCCTTCATTGAAAGCGGTGAGGACACCCCTCTCAGGGAGGACGAGTAAGCAACAAGGAACCCAGTGAAATCACAGCACTGGAGGGAGGAGCCAGGCCCAGATTTGGAGCCAACAACTCAGCCATCGGGCCCTAGACGTCAGTGGCTGTCACACTGGTTTTACTCCGTTATTTAAAAATGGTCCTGGGAGGCTGAGCCATGGCTTCCCACAGCAAGGACCATTTGGAACCATGTTCAACCCTCAAACCCAATTTTTGCTGGTTCTGTTCTACCTCCTCTGAGTTTTACAGCCCTGTTTCTTCCTTTCTGCTCTTCCCGAGAGTAACAGGCAAGGCACCTCTTGCCCCATCCACGGCCTGCACGCTATTAAATCATGCATCCACCCCAGTGAGGGGCCTCGCTCCAAGCCAGTCCTCTCAGCCCCTGCTAAACAAACCCTTGATACAAACCCCAGAATGAGACAGGAAGAGCTAGACAACACGTTTGTTAGCATCCGCCCCGCTTCCAATGACTACCAGCAAAAAAAAAAAAGGCAGCTTAGTCCGTGGAAACCAGTCTCTTATATGGGTGTCTGCCATTTAATAGCCTTTCATTTTTGGTTCTATTTCGAAAAGCCACCTTAGTTCACGTGCCGATTCCCTGGGCTGGAACCACATCCCAGAGAACACGCTGCGCAGGGAAGGGCGAGAGCGTGGGAGCGGCCGGAGCCGGGTCAGAGCCGCTCTGCTGAGCTGGTCTGCTGAGACCACTCACACCCTGCCTGCCGGGACGGGCCAGGGATGACACAGCCCACACTCCACCTCGGCTCAAAACCTGAAACCCCACCCCACCCCCCCACCCGGCCAGAGCAGCGGCGCAAGCTCCAAAGGCAGACTTGCTCAGTGGGGGCAGCTCACCACCACCCAGGCCAGCGCCCTGCCTGCACGGAGCCCCCACGGCTGGCGGCCTTCCAAGGGCTCGGTGGAGCTGAAAAGCCCTGGTGTGGGGCCCCAGGACATGCTATTCTGGCTGGCCTCCTTCCGGTGAGACTACCACATCCTGGACACCTTTCTAGCGGTGTTCTTAAATGAGGCTGTGCCAGCCTTCCTGTGGGCTATTTAAAATCCAGCCATCCCGTCGCACCAGAAGGCCAGGC
Source organism: Saccopteryx bilineata (assembly GCF_036850765.1). NCBI lineage: Eukaryota > Metazoa > Chordata > Mammalia > Chiroptera > Emballonuridae > Saccopteryx > Saccopteryx bilineata. The sequence goes on along the minus strand of NC_089496.1, from coordinate 106,780,564 downwards.
CACCATCCCTCCGCTAAGAGCCAGGGGCTCCAGCAGCTGGGGAGCGGCAGCCTGGCTGACCCAGAAAGCTCTCACCGCACCAGAGCGTCGCTGTGTGGCCTTGGGCAGGTCAGCTCTCTGAGTCCCTGCTGCTTCTACCATCCAACGGGGACAATAAGGCTAGCTTGCAGATGAGGCAAAAGTTACAAATGAAGGCAGAGCCTGGCCTGGCATTAGAACTTGTCAAACAGAAGTTATTGTGGTTATGTTGTGACAAATCAACACATTTTGAAAGAACAGTTGTTACAAGTAGGTCCATAGTAACCTAATAGAAATAATAGGCAGCAGCAACCTTGCTAAAGGCCAGTTAACCACGCTGGGCACAGAGCCTGCTTCTGCTCCAATGAACGGCGCAGACAAAACAGCCGGTACAGCAGGACCCTGGCCTGACTCCACGGCCCACAGCCAGGTGGCCATGTGGAGGGCCGGGAAAGAGGACCCCTCCCGGCGCTCAGGCTATGGTCTTCCCCTGGGCCAGCAACAAGACTCCTACTGCCCTGGGTCCTCCCTCCTCACGAGTCTGGAAAATGACGAGGGTGTGAAGAAACCAGAAAATGCATTCAGCACATGCCACACAGCAAAGCAAATCTCCACAATCAACCCACCAACAAGTGGGGATGTGTGTGTCTGTGTGTACATGTGTATACATATGTATACGTATATTAGTTTTTCCATTGATTTGAGAGAGGGCATGGTAGGGGGAGAGAGAGAAGCATCAACTCATTGTTCCACTAAGCTGTCCCGTTTTTAGTTGTGCACTCACTGGTTGCTTCTTGCACATGTCCTGATAAGCAGGAAAGAACCCATGACCTCGGCGGGTCTATGCATTCTATCCACTGAGCCATCTGGCCAGGGCGACAGGGGGAAGTCTTGATGTCTATCTAACAGGGACTGGACTTCATTTGAGGGATGAAGATTTTGCTAAACTAATCAACAGGACACAAACGACTGCAAGGAGAATGTGTAAGCCAAAAAGCAAACCATTTTTGAACATGGCATTTCCCAAAATAATTCACTGTTTCCATTCTGAAAAAGAAAGTGGGGGCGGGGACAAGAGGTTCTACACTCAGACAGTACGATTTGGAGTACACACCTTTTGCAAAAGAGTCATAGGCACATTAGCTTGTTAAAAGCTCTGGGAAGTTCTGTGAGGAAGAAATCCATCTGCTTTATTTGAATTCCAGGTTTCCAAAACTTTGTCAAGTGTGGAGGATTGTGTAAAAATGGCTATAGTAAGCCCTGCAAAGCCTTACTGATTTGGGACACCCGCTTGGTGTTCAAACCTAGAACACACGAAGGAACAAAAATTGGCCACAACGGTGCCTCAGAATGGAAGAGGGATCCAATTTTCGTTGCTTTCCTATAATTTCTTTATAAACCTCTGGCTCCCCTTTATAAAACTGTAAAACACTATTTTTAAAACCCTTGGATCTTATCGCCTGCGTATTACAGATGCTTCGCGGGGCCCCTTCCCCTCCCCCCGCCCCCGGCCACACTCAGCCTCTCCTCAATGCTATCTGTTCCCTGGCCCGGATTTGACTGGTTCAGTCCAGCTCAGTGTTCTCACCAGCGGAGCTCTGGTGCCTTCTGACCTCCCCGGGGTTTACCCAGGTTCGGCCAGGGCCCCTGAGAACTCGGTGCTGCAGGCGGGGAACACACGTACCTCGTGGTCAATTTTGATAAGGGCGATGTCCGCCTTCTCGTCCACGTCCTTGATTTTGGCTTCGTAGGTGGCGCCATCCTTCAGTTCAACTTTGACGCGGTGCTTGTTGGTCACCACATGGGCATTTGTCACAATCAGTCCATCTTCGGACACGATAAACCCAGACCCGCTGGCCACCGGCACCTCTCTCTTAGAAAAAGGAAGCCTAGAACCCAAAAGAGCACCCAATTAAGCCTGTAACACCTGAAAATCAACTCTTGACCACACCGACGAGTGGGTTCTCCAACAGCAATACGCATCTAGCAATCATTATACGTTTGGGGTTCATTTAATGTTAGAAAAGGGAACGCTAGGCCCAACGTTTACATGCATCAAAAAAATATATTCCATTTAGAAAATAGTTTTTGGGAATCTCTTCAGAGCCAGAGGTTCTTCAAACATCTAGAAGGGTCAAGAATGTGGATTTAAATAGTCAAACGGGAAAACATCGTAAGGGAGAAACGCTATTTTCCCTTAGGAATATAGTCAGTGCCTCTGACCCTTGGAAGCGGCTCAGAAGTAGCTCTGATGTTTTGCTAACAGCAGCACGAATTCCTAGAGGCTTCCGGGCTACAGGGAAAAGGGAGGCCATCTTTACTTGCGAAACAACTCGATGTGAACCACGGCTGGGGCGATCTTCTCCACCACGTCGGCGATGAAGTTGTATTTATGGCGCAAACTGTTGGGATCTTCTTGCCCTGAGAACAGGAGCAAAGAGAAGACGTTTAAGAATACTGTGCTCTGTGCTGTGGTCACCTGGAGCAAGGTCTGGGTCAGAGGGAGTCAGGTCATTGGGGACCTGAAGGAGGGATGAGGACAAGATCTCAGACCTCAGCTCAGAGGCCAAGACCCCTCTGGCTCTTGAGGAAATACCTACTCAGGTAAGGCCGCGACATCCATCAAAGATGAGCTCTTTGCTCAGCTTTCTTCCTTCAATAGTTTCATTGGGAAAATGTTGAACCTGAGGCCCCAGCAAATACCTGGGCCTCCTACCAGCTTTTCCAAACTGGCCACCCAAGGGTCATCCTGACATAGTGTCCCCCTCACCAGTGTCCCTTCCCCAGCTCCCCCAGCGCAACAAAGGAGCAGCCCTCCCCTGCACGATGCCACCGAGCGGAGGGCGGAGGCTATTTCGGACGGGATGTCCATCAGATATTATAGATTTAAAAGACAGTATGGAAAAGCATTAAGGCAACAGCACAGACCCCACAGCGACCACAGGTGAAGACAGGCCACTGTCTGTCCCCAGGGTGTTTTCACCACACCTAAACCACTCATTCCAACCCCGGACATCCCGGCCAAAAGGCACAAGAGTGGCCTTGATACTGTTGGGGGGAAAAGAGAGAGAGAGAGAGAGAAATCAAATGACCATAATTTTCCTTTTCTTTTCTTTTTTTAAAAATAATTTTATTTTTAATGGGGCGACATCAATAAATCAGGATACATATATTCAAAGATAACAACTCCAGGTTATCTTGTCGTTCACTTATGTTGCATATCCATCACCCAAAGTCAGATTGTCCTCTGTCACCTTCTATCTAGTTTTCTTTGTGCCCCTCCCCCTCCCCCTTTCCCTCTCCCTCTCCCCCCTCCCCCCGTAACCACCACACTCTTATCAATGTCTCTTAGTTTCACTTTTGACCATAATTTTCTATATAAAAATGTACACTGTGATTAGTGAACCTGCATATGTTGGGCATGTTTGAAGCTACTTTCAGACAAAGCTATCACACATCCCCACGTGGGGCTCCCAGCAAGGCTAAAAGTTAGTTTCCAACCAACAGAGGCACACGGGGTCTCAGGTCACCCACTTTGCTGGCACAGGTGGTGGCAGAGGCAGTGTGGCCCCCAGAAGTGCCACCTGAGCCTGTTACTCTGGCCCCAAAGCCCTGCCAACTGTTGACATGCCCCAACTAGTCTCTCTCTGCTCCAACAGGCAGGCGGGGTTCCAGGCTGGTCTGCAGCAGAGAGCCATGCCCGTCCCTTCCTCTCGCCCAGTCTCCGCCCAGTCTCCGCCCAGTCGGCCCAGCACAGCATGTAGGGAGCTCACTCCAGGGACCAGCACGCTGCCAGCCGCCCACTACCACCTGGCCCCACGCAGAAACGGGCAGGGGCTTGCAGGAACTTCTGCAGCAGTCTCGCAAAGGAATGCTATGATTGTTGCATCTGAAAACTTCAAACTAGGACTTGTATTTTTGTCTCTTTGATGGTATTATGGTAGTTAATTCATTTCTAGCACATTGTACAAAAGTATTGATTCATGATGGATTGCAGACAAAAGGAAAAGAGCCCCACAGACTAAGACCTGGTTTCTCCCCTCACCGTTCACACTCAGCAGGATTCATAACAGGAGCCTGAAGGTGTCAAGCACACTACTGGCCTGTAAGATTGCCCCTCGCTTACCAAGGGGCCTGGGCGCCCCCAACACGCACACACACAGTCACACAAGCACAGCCCACACCCACTCACACACTCACACATCTGTGATCACACACACAAGACTCTCACACAAATGCACTCACACTCATGAGCATGCACACACACACATACATACATGCACTGTTACACTCACACACATTCACACTCATACACACTCACAAACACACTCCCACACCTACACTCATAGACACACACATCTCCCTCCCTGCGAGGGGGCCAGTCCTTCCCCAGGCTGGGCCGTAGGTGACAGCTGTGGCACTTGCACATGCTCATGGCTCCCCGAGCTGCATATCCACAGGCTTGCCCATGGGCACCACAGCATCTGTAGAGACGGTCTCCTCGGTCCCTGCCATGGCTGTGTCCCCACCAGGGACCTCAGTAACCCAACTAAATGCCAGTGGGCACAGCAACCTCTCAGGGACCAGCCTGCTTCTCCTGAGCTTCGTCTTGGCATGAGAGGCCTCAATGAACAAAGGGCCCCTCTCTGCCCAGGCCCCTGGGCTCTGAGCTCCTTTGTTTCACGGTTGGGATCTGCCGTTTGCACCGAGTGATTCTCTAAGGTGCTAAAAACATCTGCAACTTCTAGGCAAGATAAACTAATTCAACAGATCCAAGGTAGCATCATTTAATTATTTTTGTTTCAAAACCCTTTCATGTGTGTAAAGCCAGAAGCCACAGCCAGGGCCACCATCACAGCCGCCCGGCCCATGCAGGTTTGCATTGGATTCGGACAGTCGGTAAAGAAACAACGGAGCCAAGAACTGATGGGCTGTCATCTTTAATTCTAGCTTGCACCTGGCGGGCAAGTAAAAAATACACACTGGGCTCCAAAACCCACTCACATTCAGTGCTCACAAAGCTACTGACTTATCCGAGTTTCCTAGAATCAAAGGTTTCTAGCTCACCAGACTTATTCACCTCTGTTCCCCATCTCCTTCCTTCTCCCTGCGCAAACTGCACAAACTGGCTTCTCACTCAGCACTCTGCCATCTTGGCTGCTTCTCCTGGCCACGTGGCCTCTTTCTGCTCTCTTCTCTCTGCTCTCTCCTCTAATGATAATCTCAGGAACCAAGAGAGCAAGCTCCTGTTCTGCCCCTATTTTATAGTGTAGAAATCCAAACCTTTAATCCAATATACAAAATAGGGAAGTCTCTAATACAAAGTCACTTCTCTGAAGCATGATTGGATTGTACCGCCCCACATCAAAAAGGGTGGGAAAGATTTAATCCCCAAACCAAGCCCCAGGCTACAAGGATTCTGCCTGCCTTTAGCCCACCCCAACACACATTAATATCACCTGGGCGACGGCCTCCTCGTGGGCAGCGTCATCTTTAACAAATTGAGCATAATATATTTTATCTGCCCAACAATGTGCTACCTTATTTTTATTTTTCCCTTCTTCCCATGGAATTGGAAAATCAGACATTGTTCTCAGATTATAGTTAGGGAAACCAAGGCTCACAGACTTTAAATGACTTCTCCACAGAAACAAATTTTCTTAATGGAGAGTTTAAATAATGGGAAAACCTGACCAAATCCATGATTTTTTAAACTTAATACCGGCCCTATATGTATCTGCTACCCTCCCCCCCCCCCCCCCGGTTTGCAGGTAGTTGTGGGTTAACTGGAGCATCTCCCCGAGTTCTCCAATGGGAGAAACAAAAGGAGAAAAACATTCCTTCCCAACACGGAACCTGGGGAGCATCACCCGACACAGCTGTAAACAGACCTCTGGGCTTCCTCAGCCCTGCTTCCTGGGAAAGGCCAGCACTGGTTTAGCTCCAACCAGACCCTAACCCCCAGGGAAGTGCAGATCTGAGACCCTCCTGAGAAGGACAATGAGCAGCGCATTACCACTGAGGATCATTAACTCACTTCCTCTGTCTGACTTCCAAATATGCATGGGAGAATTTGCCCACGCCAAGAGTGAAAATAAACATGGGTTTTTCCAGCTCCAAGGAGAACTAGCTGCTGTCCCGCACAAACTAGAGAAAGTGGCCCCAGGGTCTGTTCACCCTGGGATAGCCACATGGGAGAACAGGGAAGACCCTGGCCTGGACACTAGGAGGCCCAGGTTCCATCCTCTGTCTGCCAGTGGCCTCCATTTCCCCATCTGTACAATGGGGCCCACGGCCTCCAGGATGAGCTGTGCAGTCTACTCCAGCTCCAACATTCTATGATCTAACCCCTACCTCTCCCTCTTACCCCAGCAGGCTATCCAGCGAGAGCAGAGCTTGTGGGACCTGAGACTGGGCATAGGACTCTCCAAACTCTGCAGATGAATAAACAGAAAGGAGCAACAATGGGGGCACAGACCACACTGAACAGCCCAACTGACAAGCCTCAATTGTGCAACGGAGATGAAAAAACAACCAGTGGCCTTCATTACCATCACCGGGTGGACCAGTGTCAGCGGGAAAATTACACAGAGCAGAAGCAATTGAACATCAGGAACATCAACTAATTGTCCACAGATGGGCAAACTATCAAACCAAAGAGGAAGTGCTCGGCTTCTCCAAATGCAGTTTCAGAACGAGGAGGAGTCGTGTCTCTAAGAGCAGCCAGGCTCAGTATGAGGGTCCTGCTCCAGGACTTGTGAGGTTGTCCATCAAACCAGAGGAAGCTGCTGCTGCCTCCTGGTCTTCAGCAACCCCGGCTGACCCCACTGCTCTGACCTCTACTGCTGGTCACCCATCTTCCTCCCAGCGGGGTCAGCCGACGCTGAGAAGTCCCAGACATGGTCCCAGGCTGGCTCTGCCACAATCCGCTCTCTGAGGGATGCAGATGGGTGCAGGGCTGCTGGGATGTCCAGGCCCTCAGCCTGGAGAGAATGGGTAAGCGCACAAGCTCTGGTCTCGAAACACAGTATTTTCCTGTTGTGTGACCTCAGGCATGTCAACTAAGTCATCCACCTAAAGTGTGATGATAAGAACACCATCCTTGATGCGTTCTGAATGCTGACTTTCCGAACTACGGCATATGAAGAGCTTGGCCAAGTCATGTCATACAGTTTAAAAATAAAATTAAAAAAGAATGGGTCAAGGTGCTTCTCAGTAGGCAGCTCTGGACAGGTGTGAGCACCACATACCTCACTGGTCCAGCCGAGAAGGGAGGGGAGAGGTAAAGGTGACCAGGGAACTCTACCCACCTGGGCAAATTCATGCAGGTCCTGCAGGCTCCTCCTAACAGGGCCATCAGGACACCAGTGACAAGCAGAGACCAAGGGGAAGCTGTATGGTAGGCCAGTTTTCCTGGTTTAACATGTACCTCTGTTCCTCAGCTTCTAAGAGTACCCCACAGCCAATGCAGAGGAAGACGGGGGACTGGGCAGCGGAATAGTTCAAACTGAAGCCCAGCGGCACTCTCTAACTCCCAGGGAGCAACCAACCTGAACCAGAAGTAGACAAATAGAACTCCCTCTATGAAGTGAGGGTCGTGTTTACTGAGGCAGAGCTATGAGGATAAGAAGCCGCAAGCAGGATCAAGGCCTGGCCCTTCTAACAGTTCCGTGACTGCGCAGAAAGCTGGAATTGGCGAGTGTTCAGTAATGGTCTGCCATTTACAGAAAGCTGACAAATCAGAATTTAGAAAACTGAAAGTAAGGTGTTTTCTACATTCCTGACTAATGAAAACAGACAAAAGAAAGAAATGACCGATATTGGGATTCAAAGAAGGAGCTTCACTATAGATCCGACAGACACTGAAAGTTTGATGAGGTAATGTAATGAACAAATTTTTTTTAAAGATTTTATTTATTCATTATAGAGAGGGGGGAGAGAGAGAGAGAGAAGAGGAGAGGAGCAGGAAGCATCAACTCCCATATGTGCCTTGACCAGGCAAGCCCAGAGTTTTGAACCAGCGACCTCAGCATTTTCAGGTTGACGCTTTATCTACTGCACCACCACAGGTCAGGCTGTAATGAACAAATTTATCCATGTAAATTCTAAAGCTTACAGATTTCTTTAAACATAATTTACCAAAGCTTGCTAAAGAAGATACAGATATCCTGAATAATCCTGTGTCTATCAGAGAAATCATATTTGTAGTTTAAAAACTTCCCACAAAGAAAATTTCAGGCCCATATGGCTTCATTGGTGAATTCTTCCAAATATTTAAGAAAAAAAAGTGCTAACACTTCATAAACTTTTTCCAAAACTAGAAGAGAGGAAACACTGTCCAACTTATAGGAAGTGTTTACCACTTCTGTATTACCTTAATATAAAAACCAGACAAAAGAAAATTATAGACTCATACCCAGCATAAACATAGACCAAACATCCTGAAAATTTTTTTAGCAAACAGAATTAAGCAATATAATAGAAAATAATAATATATCATGACCAAGTTGGGTTTATCCCAAGAAAGGACAAATAAGGTTGGTTTAACATTTGAAAACCAAACAATGTAATTCACAATATTAACACACAGGGTGTGGCAAAAGTAGGTTTACAATTGCAAGTACATGAACAGTTCATTCTTATTATTTATTAATTCTTGTATTATTTTCCATACAAATAACCATAAACCTACATTTGCCCCATCCTCTACTAAAAAAAATCCAAATGATCATCTCAATTGATACAAAAATAAGATCTGACAAAACTGAACACCCATTCATGATTTTTAAAAAAATCAGTAAACTAGAAATAAAAGAGAATTTTCTTCACCTGATAAAAAGGACCACTAAAAAACCCAAAACTAACATCATACTTACTGGTGAAAAACTGAATACTTTCCCTCTAAAAAATAGAAACAAGGCAAGCACATCCACTCTTACCACTTCTGTTCACATTGTACAAATCCTAGACAAAATAATTAGGCTAGAAGAAAGAAATGAGAAGCACAGAGATTGGAAGGGAGAATATAAAACTGTCTGTGCTTGCAGATAGCATAAGGGTCCATACAGAAAAAAGCTTAGGAATCTATAAATGAACTAACTAGCATGAATGAGTTAATCAACAGCACAGAAAAACAGGTCAATACATACAATTATATCTCTATGGATTAGCAATAAAAAAACCAAAAACTGAAATTTTAAAAATACTAATTTTATAACAGCATCAAAAATATTAAATACTTAGGGAAATGTTTATCTAAATATGTGCAAGACCTGTACACTGAAAGTTAAAGTACAGAAATAAATTACAGAAAGCCTAAAATAAATGGAGATAGATACCATACTCATGGGTCAGAAGTCTCCCTCTCGTTAAGCTATCGATTCTCTCAAAGTTGATCTACAGAGTCAACACACTCCCAATGAGAATCCCAGCAAGAGTTTGTATGGAAATGGATAAACTGTTCCTAAAACATATGGGGACAGCACAGAAGCTAGGATATCCAAAACAATTCCCAGAAAGAGATAACTGAATGGCATGCTACGTGGTTTTATTTTAAACAGAAAAAAAGTCTGAATAGCATTGGTAGAATAATGAGTCACAGCACCTTAAAGACAGAGCTTTCTGTTTACCTAATAAATATTTATCATTACTGGTTTTAAACACAACAAATGACCCGTTCAGAGTAGCCAACATTTCCTATAATTTTCTGAGTTGTTAAACTGGCAGGATTCCATCCAAAGATAATAAATGATTCACTTTTCCTCTTTATAAACTTCTCGTCCAGCACACAACTCCACAAATGTTCCTTCCTTGGAACCCATCAGATAATACTTCTTAATGACTTCCAACAATTTCCTTATAGGAGGAAACGGGGACACACACACACACACACACACATACACAATGTTGATGAGTTTCCATAATCAGTATCACAGACACTTCCATTATTAAGTGTTTACTGAATAGAGCCATGCACTAAGTTAAACACCTGACATACATGACCACGTTCAAGAAAATCTGTTGCCGTGAAAATAAGAGTCACAACGAGGGGATTTGAAGCAAGGACTGAGCATAAACTTGGATATGTGTGCTTTAAATACATCAATATGTGTGTTTCTTTCATCTTTAAGGCAAACATGTCAGGTAAGGATCAGATGTGAGGCAGAAAGAAGAAAGACGCACCCTCTCCTGGTCCTAATGCCTTGGTTCCCAAACTCTGCACCAAGGCCCCCCTGGGTCCCACAGCAGGCTGACATACAGGACATTTCCAATTTCCCGGGGAAATACAGTGGTACTTATTGGACACCTTCAGAACCATCTCTAGAGAGTTCATTCAGTTTCGAAATCAGCTCTCATTCAAGCCCTTTTGATGATTCTGTATCTTTCCGAACTTGGATTTCTGGTGGTCACTGTGATCAAGTACTGTTGGAATCAGTGGACGTGGGAATGGTAGTGGCAGTGTCCAACAGCGTCCCAAGATCTTAGAGGCTGCACGGCATCCAACAGGTGCACACGTCCCTTTCATAAATACCAGTAATTGTGGTTATTAAATAATGAAATTTAAATATCTTAAACAAATTTTTTTTTCCCAAATGACTACTATGAGTTATGTGGTAAGGACACAAATACTTATGAAGCTGTTGGGATCTAATTGCCTGATAATAAATGGAACAGTTAGGTATTTCTTTTAGCCCAGGGACCCACGTGGCTCAGATTCCCCACCTCTGTCTCCCAGGATTGGGTTCACACTCTCCAGTCTGGCAAGCCTCTCCCCAGGGCTCTGGAAATACTCCGCTCTACCCAACCTTGCATTCGCACGCCTACCTCCTTCCTGCCTAGAATAACACCACCGAGAAGAATATACTCACTTGCTGAGCATCTGCTACGTGTCAGGCACAATGCTAGGCACTCAATAAATGTTATCTCTAATTATTCCTGCAAGCCTGCAAGCTTGCAGGGTAGATTCTATCCATGGTCTACAGAAAGACAGAAAAACAGAGGAACAGAAAAGGCACATTGCTCAAAGCCTTGGAGCTGCCTGACCTGTGGTGGCACAGTGGGATAAAGCGTCGACCTGGAACACTGAGGTTGCCGGTTCGAAACCTTGGGCTTGCCCGGTCAAGGCACATATGGGAGTTGATGCTTCCTGCTCCTCCCTCCCCTTCTCTCTCTCTCTCTCCTCTCTCTCTAAAAATTAATAAATAAAATATTAAAAAAAAAATTAAAAAAAAAAAGCCTTGGAGCTGGTGAGTGGCAGAGGCAGGAGGCCAACCCATCTGTCTGGCAGCCCGGCTGGAGCTCTCTTGCTCTGCACTGCGGCCTCCCTTCCAGGTCCCAGCCCTCCCCTCCCCCACTGCCCCGCTCTCTGCCAACTGTGGGGACAGCTTCCCCTTCCAGGCCTGAGAACCCAGGGGCAGGACTCGGGATTAACAGCCCCAAACCTTCGCTTCCCGCGAGAACAATCGCGCCATCCAATTTCTCACCGGACTTGATAAGTTAGAGCTAATTTGGAAAACAGAACGCGGGGTATTCGAGGGAAAAGAAATGAATCCTCCTTTATTCAGAGGGAACAGCGTGTTCCCAAAATTCAAATCAGCTTCAAGAGCAGATTGATCAAATCAGTGGCATTTTAATGCACTGTCCTACATTCAGGACCGGCTAGATAATTTGCAGAGCCCAGAGCAAAACAAAAAAAAATGTAAGGGGCCCCTTGTTCCAAAATTATTAAGAATCCCAAGATAGTCACTGCAGAGAACCATGCGTAGGGCACAGCGGGACCGCACACAGGTTGCACACCCACGACGCCAGCCCTGCCCACGCTCCCAAATCATTTGCTCTAAAACCCGAAGTGCAGGCGAGGTACTGAGACGCATCACACTTGGTCAAGAGCTGCTGGAGGTGCTACTGGAATCTGTCTGCACCCCAGAGCCCATGGGCAGCCTGCTGGGCTGACAGGGCGCCCGCGTGCAGGGAGGCAGGCATCCACCTGCTGTGCCGCAGGGCACAGCTCTCACGGGTGGCAAGCCCCATGTGCTAGGATCCCTCGACTTTAAAATAAGGAGACTCAACCAGGTGGCTTCCACGGTCCCTGCTCACACTCACAAAGAAAGGGAAGAAGTCACCTGAGACTTTTCACCTCATTTCTTCCACTTCCGAAGCTAGCAAAGGTATTGGTACTTTACAAATTATACAGTAAATCACACTGTAACCCAGTTCTAATAACTGGCAGGATTCGGGGAAAAGAAACATGAAGACACCCAGCCACAAAGACAGCTGCTGTCGGCCAGGGTCTGCTTGCCGAGGGACTGTGACAAGTCCGCTGGGTACAGCTCGCCAGCCCACACTTTCCTTAGTCTTCCTAATGCTACCAGTCCAGCCTTTCTCTTCCTTCTGCTGCATGGCCTGGGCACAAGTGACATGAGAAGTAAAGTTCTTTCAAAGGCACAGGCACAAAATGCATTGCACAGAGGTTGGAAATGCAGGCCCAGAGAAAGTATCTTCCCATTTTCACTCAAAGGTAGGACACCACCCCTCTCCTGACCACGAACAACCCAGAAAGTGCTTACCCCTGAGACACCAGTGTGGACCCCCCGCTGCTCCGGACTCCAGGTCCCACAAAGCCCTGGGACACTCTCCCCGGCCACCAGCTGACACACAGCCAGCCAGGCTCCCACTGGCCCAGCAGCTGTAAGTAAAGAAGTAACCACAGCAGACCCCGGCGCATGTCAGGAAAACCTGAAAGAGTCTTTGGGAATGGTCCCGTTGTTTGAGGGCCTGGGACACGCCCCTCGTCCGTCCTCAGCCACCCTCCCGCAGCACCAACACCCCAAGCAGGAGCTCCTCATACGACGTCTGGTCTCTGGGCCCTCCTCCTCCAAGTATCCCTCTCTACCCAGGCTCCGAATCCAGTGGCATGCTAGAGACTGTCCTCTTTCTCATCTGTAGACGGTCCAAGGGTCACGTCTGAACATTTCCTTGTCCCTAGTATGGCTAAAGTCACAACATAGAGGCTACCTGCAGGGTAGAAAAATCCAGGCCCAAATTTGGGGAGTAATGCAGGAGGAAATTACCCTCCAGGCACACTGCCTGCCGGCATGGGGGGGGGGGGCTGGCCTCGCATGCTTGTTCCACTCGTGTGCTTGTTCCACTCACAGCCTGACAGCTTCACGAGAAACCAACGCCTGCAAGGCCGGAGGCAGAGCTCAGCCTGCCAGCATCTCCTGATCTCTGCACCAGACTGCCCTGAGCCAAAGGTCCCTGCACTTCTGAGGGGGCAGGGGGGTACAGTAACAGGGAGACAATGCAGAGAGGAGAGCCGACAATGCTGCAGGCCAAGGCCAGGGACAGGGACAGGGACAGGGAGGGCTTGCACTGCCGGCCGCTGGGATGGCACCAAGGGAGAAGGAAGGAACACCCAGAACACTGCGCTTCAGGCGAATGATGGATCCCCACCACACAGCTGGCCACACCAGGGCTTCTGATGTCAGAACTGGAATCTGGGCTCCGAAACTCTGCCCGGGCACTGGCACCTGAGGCCCGAGAGGACAAGTGTCCCGAGTGTGCAGGAGCGTCGCGCCAGGGCCAGGAGGCAATTAAGAACCTGACACCATGCAGACTGCGGTGCTGGTCCCCATTGGGGGAGGGCAAGGGGATGATTTTTCACTAAGAAAAGGTCTCTTTGTGAGGCAGCACAGTGAATGCGAGAAGGACCTTGAGAGGGGGAGGGGGAGGAGGAGGGGGAGGGGGAGGGAGAGGGAGAGGGAGAAAGCCAGACTGCTGATGGGGGGAGGGGAGGCTGCACTCCCAGCAGGAGCCAGAACAGCAGAGAACCGGCTTCCTCCTCACCCAGCACAAGTGGACACCTTTCAACCTGAACATCAGGAGAGAAATCAATGTACCGGGTAATGAAGCCTGAGGTGCAAAGCAGAGACAGCCTCCTGTTTGCAAGAGTGATTGCCTAGGAGGGGGAAAAGAGCATACATAACCCAGCAGATTGCCGCAAAGGTGTCCCACAAGACTCATTTTCTCCGTTTTCGGTCTGAGTGACTGTATTCTGTCTGTCCTACTCCATTAAATTCCAAGGAAGCTTGTCAGCCACAACGTCAACCCAGAGGCTGGCTCAGGGTGCAGAGGCCACAGAAACAGAACTGAGACTTTGCACATTCCAGAAAAACAGACCTCCATGCTAATCGATGATGTGTCTGCACCTCCAGGCCCTTGGGGGCCTGGGCACAGGGGAGCCTGTGCAGCTGGGTGCTCTGACCCTGCAGAGAAGGCGCACAGGAAGGAGGCGGGCATCACCTGGCCGTGGCCCGGGCAGCAGACGGGGTCTAAAATAAACCCTCCGCACACAGAAGGAAGAGGAGACAGACAAGACACAGCCTCAGTGTCACACTTCCGATGGCCAAAGCCTCTGGGACCGCTTCTTGTTCAAATAAACTGAATTCACAAGCGGCCACTATTGTATTTTTTTTTAAGGCTCAGAATCGAATGGGACTATTATGCTGTCTTTTGTACAGAAATAGAAAAATAAAATTCAGGAGAGTTGCGTTTGACCTATTTCTTTCCTCTGCGCGAATAAAGGAGAAAGAGGAGGCGGGGCCGGGGCGGGAGGAGGCGGGGCCCGGGGCCTGGTTGGGATTCCCGCCCACTCTGGCACTTCCCAGAGCTGGCAGCCCCCACCCGCTTTCCGGTGCTGTCTCCCGACGCGCAGAGTGAGAAGAGGTCGCCTGCCGCCAGACCTCTGGCTGCAGATGGTCCCCAGCTCCGTGTACCCACAAGCGAGGAGGGGACTGTTTGCAGGGGCCGGGCCAAGGCTGCGGCAGATGGTGCTGAAACGACTGGGCAGGTGAAGTCCGGAGGCAGAAGGACTGACCCAAACAAGTCTAAGACAGCCATGCCCGATTAGCAACAAGCTTTCGGGGGCACCTGGCCAGCTGGCTGCAGAGCGCTAGATGCGCCATCAGTTACAGGCACAGCCCAGTTCTGCAGTTTGGACTTTGCTGGCCAGAGGTGCCTTTTTCAGAACCATGTGTCTGGGTTTAAAGGTGCCCATCACTAATAATTACTCCTTGGTCTCACTGGCCAAAAAAACCCAAAAACAAATACAAGTCCTTGTT
This sequence comes from Saccopteryx bilineata, assembly GCF_036850765.1. Classification (NCBI taxonomy): domain Eukaryota; kingdom Metazoa; phylum Chordata; class Mammalia; order Chiroptera; family Emballonuridae; genus Saccopteryx; species Saccopteryx bilineata. The sequence continues at coordinate 106,765,427 of NC_089496.1, read as the reverse complement.
AGCCCAGGCATGCTGAACGCTCGTGAACAGTCCATATTGTTGCGTTTGACAGTCTTTGCTGACCTATTTTACGTGTTAGGGGGAAAAGTTTCCAGTCAGTTACATCACACTTTTTTTTTGTTTTTTTTGTTTTTTTTCAGAAGTCTCCTGAATGCCCGGGCATGTGTCTATTATTATCTTCAGGGAAACGGCTAACTGCTCAGTTCACAAAAACAGTTAACTTTCCTTTTGATAAGCATCTGGCTCCGGTCTTGACCTTCCCAGATTTCTCAGCTGGGTTCTCTTCCTGCCGCGACCACTCCCGGTGTTGTATCTGGAGCAGCCAAAGCAGTGCAGGCTTCCGAAGGCTCCAGCGCCAGCAGCGGAGCTGGGAAGCGAAGGTTCAGTTTCTTAAGGGGCCTGCGACACACTCCTCAGCTGTCAGTCACCGTCCCACCGCCCAGCAGAGGAGGGATGTGATCTGACAGTGAAACCAGACCCTCCATTCAGAAAGGGGGTCGGGGGCCCCTCTTCCCAGAGAAGTCCCCATGTCCATCTGCTGCTGCTGCTAAGCACAGGCTTGAGACACAAGGAGAGAAATGGGGGAAACTTGTAAAACTGAGACAAGCCGAAAAGAATCTGGCTTAAGGAAGAAATAAAAAGTGGGCGCTGAGACCCAAGACAAACTACTTCCCCTCTTCAGGCCGCAGTTATCTCATTGGTAAGATGAGGGTAGGCTAGGCTAGACCATTTCCGACATCCTGTCCAGCTCCGCAAAAGGCCCTATGAACTCATGAATCTGAAAAGTGCATTTCCTGATCTTTTCCTGACAGCATGCAATGCCCATCAGTATAGACTGTTCCTGTTTTCAATGCTGGCTCTCAGCGTCACGTGCTACAATTTCGTCCCAAAGAGCACGTCGGTGCCGCCTCAGCAGTTCGGGCTTTCAAAGTGATTTTCATGGCTGGGGTTAGGGGATAAAAAGGAAAAGTCTGGTCTTCCTCTAGCACACACCATAATGTTATTCGGTCATAAAGTGGCCTGCAGTACTGACACGGCCACAGCGTCGATGAACCTTGAAAACATTGTGGCCGGGTACAAAGGACAACATGTTGTCCGATTCCGGCCGAGACGGACAGCAGATGAGCGGTCGCCTAGGGCCGGGCAGAGGGAAGGCATGGGGTAACTGCTGACGGGTAGTGGATGTATTTTTGGAGCAATGAAAATATTCTAGAATTAGAGAGATGCGACAGTGCACAACTCTCTGAATATATAAGAAGTCTGTACTGTCCACTTGGAAAAGGGTACGTTTTAGGGCATGTGAATTGTATCTCAATTAAACTGAACTGAAAAGAAAAAAAATAATGTCACTTGTTTTTTCTTTTGTCATTTGTTTTTTCTTTTACTTTTTTTTTAAACTTGGTTACTAGAAAATTGGATTTTATATATGTGACTCATGTTTTAGTTCTGCGTGTCGGGTACAAAACATTTGAATAAACACATTCTTCACTTTTCAAAACAAACAGAAACAGTCAGGCCTCCTCCTGTACCCTGGACACAGCTGGGCTGGGCATCCAGGACCTCAGATTCTCCATCACAGTCTCGCTTGGGACCTCGGGCACTCACACCCCTCGCCTGTCCCAGCTCCTGGACAGCCACACGACCCCTTTCACGTTAGATCTCCTGTGATCACAACTGCCTCCCCAGGTAAAAAACAAAATTTAAAAATGCTCATTCTCCCTGAAGAATGAGCAATAAGAATGAGCAATCTGAGAATAACAGCAACTTAACAACAGACCGGGCACCTTATTGACCAAGCAGAAGATGGAGCTATAGACAGTCCCGTTCCATTTATCATGAAAGATTTCTTTGGAGGGAACTTCCTTTATGGCTGGCCTAGCTTTCGGTGACTTAAGAGGGTGAGACAATTCTATAGCCGATGGCAACGGATATGGGTACAAACTCCTGGGAAATAATTTGCCGAAATACAGCAAGAGCCATAAAAAAAAAAAAAAATCCATATCCTCCCATGAGTCACTGCACTGTATCTATCCCAAGGGGAGAAGCCTAGATACAGAAATAACCACGGACACGAAAAATGTTCATTTCAGTCCTGTGTGCAATAGAACCACGGCCCAGGAGGGCACACAGAGGGCAGGACTGACCAAACGGTGGTATAAAGCTCAGGACAGAAATGACGCAGCTCCCAGAATGACGCTGGAATCGCAGCTTTTTTTCTTCTCTTTATTTATTTATTTTTTTTATGGGATCAAGCTCTATTTGTAACTTCAAAAACTGATACAGGCCAGCATGTCATCAAATGTATCAATGCATCTCCCCAGGATGTCTAAACAGACTGGTGGAAGAAATGATTTAAAAAGAGCGGTTAGGCTAAGAGAGTGAACACTTGGTCCACTCCTCCCAACGAAAACCTAACCACAGCGCGAAAGGCATGGAAGGCCCTCAGCCCTGACTTATCTGGTGTGCCCACCACGCTACTTATAATGACTATTTCCCTTCAGCAATATCCCTGTGATTGTGGCTCAAGGGCATTAATATGTACTTAGAACTTTTGAGAGGAGAAATCAGTCATTTTACGGATAGCTTTCGGGTCATTTTCCAACCCAAGGAGATCGCTGTGGAGGGGGCAGTGGTTCTTCAGCATTATTTTATAATGGGAAGCTAAGTAAAAGCACCGACAGTTTCTGAGCCTCATGGGTGAGCTAGGTGGGTGGGCCCTGGTCGCTTCCTTTTGAGCGCCTCAGTTTGCCCATCTGTAAAGTGAAGGCTTGGGCTACAGGATCTGCAAGGACTATCCACGTTTAGGTTTTCACACTCTCGGATTCAGTCCTTCCGACGAGCCAGTTGGCGGCTTTGGCCAGCCACCAGTGTCTCTGCAGGGAAGAGGGCGTCCTTGTCCAGAAGACCCCAGGAAACATGCAACCAGGGAGTCGATGTGGCCGGAGACGGGTTGTGGACGGCGCGAGCACAGTGACAGCTGTCAGAGGATGGAGGATGGTATGGCTGGTCAACGCAGGGGCCCCAAGGGGACAGACCATAGACGGGAGTGTTACAGAACCCCACACAGAAAGGTACCAGGCACGTGGGTCCTTGCTAGAAGGTCTCCACCTCTGCCCTTCCTCCTAGTCCTTCTGTGCTCTCATCTAACTTCTACTGGGTTTTTACCCATGAGGGCTGAACCGTACTGGGCTATGCTCTTTAGAGCCAGAAATGTCAAACTGATGAAGAAATGTCATGCTAGGATGTGAGCAACCTCAACTCAGGCCATTTCTTGGGCACTACATGTTCCATAGCAACTCAGCTGAGAAACTTGGAACATAGAACACAGGCTCCCAGTCCGGAGCATGTAGGTACAGCTACAGATGTGCTGCGTGACAGTTGGGGTATGGTGCTTTGAACCAAAACATCTGCCCTGGGAGGTGATGGTAGTGAACTCTGTCTTTAGCTTCCCTGAAATGGAGGGTCAGTGCTTGGGGACAACTCCATCACCTTGGCCAAGAGCTACGATGTCTCAATGAGACAAAGAAACACGTCCCGAGGGGACCCATGTCCTGGTACCCAGGAAGCATACTGCTTTTCCATCCTCTGGCTCCACTGCTTGGTGCTGGTTCTACCAGGAGTCCTGGAAGAGTCTGGAATTGCCACTTGGATATCTGTAACTACTTACAGCTGCAACGCACCTGCCTGACAAAGCACTGTCACACTCATCTGACCCTCGGTGTCCTTCTGAGGTCTTCGGGGCAGCATCCCTATCCTCATGCTGCAGATGAGGAAACTGAGACTGGAGGGAGAGAGTGACTCACCCAAAAGGCCCAAGGGGGCTGGAACCCAGGTTAGCTAACACCATGGGCCATAAAGGAGACAGCCATTCCGGGCTTTACAGCAGACTCAGGGGACCTCAACCCCCCATGCCAGGAGCTGACAGCCCACTCGGGTAATCCGCGAGGGTACAGTTGACCCGAGAGCCCTGGGAAGCCACCAGATCTGGTTGATGTTAGTGGAACACTCCACCCAACAACCGTAGAATCTTCTGCGTTCACAAGGCACATTCATCAAGAGCGACCGCGGTCTAGACCAGAAAACAAGTCCTAACAAATTCCAAAGAGCAAACACCCTACAAAGCATGTCCTCAGGCCACAATGGCACTGGATGAGAAGTCAGTAACAGAAAAGTAGCTGGAAAGCCCCCCAAATATTTGGAGGTTCAACAGCATGCCGCTAAAGCAACCCTTCGGTCAAAGAATTCTCCAGCACAGTTTGAGAGTGAGACTGACATGGGTTCAGTCCTGGTTCTGCCTCCCCGTCCTGGGTGGCCTCGGACAATTCCTTTACTTCCTGGGGCCTTGTTTGGTCCCTGAGCTGGGAGACGGGGACCATGCCGCCCCCTCCAGGAGCGGTGATGAGGAAGGAACAAGGCAGGCCCGTGACACTATCAGCACAGCGCACGCCCCCCAGGCAGCAATCACCCAGTGGTGGCAGCTCTTCAGGTCACTGCTCTGTCCGAGAAGACTGTCCCCTGTGCCCAGGCTGGCTTACCCTGTGCCAGAGAAAGGCGGGTGCGACTGCTAGAGCCGACCCTCCCGCCTCTATGCCATCTGCCTGGGCCACCTCCAGGGGCAGACCTCTCCATGTCCACCTATTCCAGGGGTCCCCAAACTACGGCCCGCGGGCCACATGCGGCCCCCTGAGGCCATTTATCTGGCCCCCACCACACTTCCAGAAGGGGCACCTCTTTCATTGGTGGTCAGTGAGAGGAGCATCCTGTGCTCCTGGAGTACTGTATGTGGTGGCACCGCAAAGCGCAGCGTCGCTCATATACAGTACTACTTCCGGTGACGCGGGATGCACACATGACGGCTCCAGAAGCACGTCATATCACTTGTTACGGCTAGCAGCGACAAATATGGAACCAGACATTGACCATCTCATTAGCCAAAAGCAGGCCCATAGTTCCCATTGAAATACTGGTCAGTTTGTTGATTTAAGTTTACTTGTTCTTTATTTTAAATATTATATTTGTTCCCATTTTGGTTTTTTTTACTTTAAAATAAGATATGTGCAGTGTGCATCGGGATTTGTTCATAGATTTTTTTATAGTCCGGCCCTCGAACGGTCTGAGGGACAGTGAACTGGCCCCCTGTGTAAAAAGTTTTGGGACCCCTGACCTATTCCCACCGCGCGATGACTGCCACTTGGAATATCAGCACTGAAGGGAGGGCTGTCCGAGTCACAGGGGGCGCGGTGACTCAGCAGCGTGGTGACTCAGCAGCCGAGTGATCCACCAAAAGCTGCCCCGAGACCAAGTGAGAAGGAACTCGACGGCAAACTTCGCCAAACTCTGAGGAAAAAAACCAAAACAAAACAAAAAAAACAGCTCCTCACACAGGCTGGCCTACCATTGTCTCAAGATGTGATTGCACAACCAATTGTAAAAAAAAAAAGATAAATTTCCTGAGGCTTTAAAATATTGCACAAGGCTCTGACTCACTAAGACAGACAGGGCTTATTGAGATTTTAAAATTATCAGGAATTCCAGCCACAACAATATGCCTTCCGAGCCCATCACATGCTCAGGGAGACGTGACTGTCTCCTGGTGAGGGACCGGCTGCTGTTGCGTGATGCTGTGCAGCGCATTTTTATGAAATACGCTGATTTGACGATTTGTCCTAGACATCTAAACTAACGGAGTATCCACGAACTCCCACACTAGTTTTCTTCCACCCCAGATATGAGCAATCTTTCCTCGTGAGGAATTTCCAAAGCATGGGAACCAAACCAAGCATCATCCAAGCCGGTCTCAGGGCTCCCACACACGGCTACCTCCTGAGCGTCCCGGGTGCCAGGCACGGTCACGGGACAACATCTGTAAAATCCCAGGCCTTCCAGACACTCGGGTCTCCACGCAGGAGCAGTCACACACTTCCCCCATGACACAGCCCATCGCTAGGGGTTCCCAAAGGTGACAGGCAAGGCAGTGTCTGGGTCCCTCTGCCCAGACCCCCTTTCCTAACTTAGTTATTGACAAATTCCAAGTCAGGCTCCAGGACACCCATGTCACACCCACCCACCCGCCTGGTCCCCGAGGAGACAAGATCGTCACAGCACTTCCTGCACTGTGCTGCCTCCTGGTCAGATGTCTCAATGACAAGGATGATAATTATTGTTCTTATAGCTACACTGATGGAGCCCCAGCCGAGCCCCTGGCACAGTTCTTAGCTCATATCATTAGGCGCTTCTTTCCTCCAACGACCTGACGAGGTGTGTTTAGACGGGCTACTATTTTTATCATTTTACTGATGAGGAAACTGTGTCTCAGAGAGCTGAAGTTCCACCGTTAGAAAGTGGGGATCTGACTCCAGAAGTCCAGTCCGTACGCCAGGTGTTACATGACCTACTACGAACTCGAGGATCATGGGCCACTGAGCCTTACTCACCTCTGACTCCCCAAATCTGGACAATCCTGAGGATGCAGCAGGTGTTTGATAAAATGCTCTAAATGAGCTTAGAAACGGAGCTCACGTCACTGATCCCCAGAGCTGAACTCTGAGCCCTTCCAGCAGGAACAGACGTGCCTCTCCACTATCACGCATCTCTGTCCTGCCGCGTGTTGTGCTGGCTGGTGTTCCACCCCAGCCCTCCACCCCAGCTGGCCTTCCAAGGAACCTTCCACCCCTGCCAAGCTTGATTTCTTCTTCAAATTAAGCCTGACCAGAGCACGCACATCAGCCAGCCAGCAACACCAAATTCAGACACACATCAGCCAGCAACACCAATTTTCCTGCCACTTCAGGGCACCTTTTGGAAAAGCAATCAGAATAGCTACATGTCTCAGTTTCTCTTTGATATTCTTTCTATCTATCTATCTATCTATCTATCTATGTCATCTTTCTTTTTGTTTCTCTCTCTCTGTCTCTTCAATGGCAGGAAAGGTAGGGAAGGACACGTGTCGTGGTTCAGGAGGGATTCCACCCCACAGACCCCACAGCCCAGCCTCAGGGCCCCTGGGAAGCAGCAAGGGGCACCAGGCTCGCTGGAGCTCCCCTCTTGGGGTGAGCATGTCACCACTGTGGTCATCCAGGGACACTCAGCAGCCGGCACAAAGCTGAACAAAGTGCAAGGCAAGCAGGCTCAAGACAAGCCACAGGCATTCAGTGACAACCTTGGCTTTAAACATCAATAATTTTTTTAAAAAAATATTAAAGAAGCCTGCTCAGCTTATTTTAATCAGGCATGAAGTGACCACAATTCTTCAGAGACTGGTTTTCTTACACACATCACAGACCAGTCCAACTAGAAGGGACCTCAGAGATCATCTGATCCAGCTCCCTCACTGCTGAGGCCGTTGAGAGGTCGGGCACCGGCCACCTGGTCAGGTAACAGCCTAGGGAGGGCCAGAGCCAGCTGCCAGCCCTCCACCCCAGCTGGCCTTCCAAGGAACCTTCCACCCCTGCCAAGCTTGATTTCTTCTTCAAATTAAGCCTGACCAGAGCTATTTATTCACTTCAAATATAAGCTCATGGAAAGGCTGATTGCTCAATCCAAGGCATGGAACTGTGTCCAGGATCACACAACTCCAAACGGACTGAGTCCAGCCCCCCGACCTGAGGCTTCGGGCGTCCGACCACAGTTAGCTCATGGTCCCCACCATAATTGCTTACTAAAGGCAGTTGTTTTCGGGTCTAACGCCACCTATTTACAGCTCTCTGGGTGGAATGAAGTTACTCAAACGGCTGGCTTTTGCTGTTGACTCACTAATGCTATAAAACCTTTCCATTTTAACTCTTTAACAAAACCAACAGAGAATTAAAGATAACCAATCAATGTGAGCAATGCCTTAGACACTGTTCAAAAGACATGAACAGCCAGCGGCTCTTCCTCTGGAATGCATGGCCAGCCTCCACTGCCAGAGGCCTTTCCTCATCGGGACCAGGGTGGGGGAGACCGGGACAGGGAGGCCCTGGGCTTGCAGACCCCAGGGTTCATCTGGGTTTCTGCCTGGGGTCGGGGTGGGCTTTCCTGGACTGTGTACTAAGAGGACACATAGATGTGGCTTCTGATGTCTGGGAGTCTTTTTCAGGCCTCTTTCCTGGCTTTGCATCCATTTTTTTTTTTTTTCCCAGCAGAGTTCTGCAACATTGTACATACATCGGGCTGGTCTTTTGCAACGTCTGCAAATTCTCTCCCCTGACAATATAGGGCCCGGGGCTCTATATTACAGCCTCTCATTCTTCTGCTTTTCCTCTGCCAAGAACTACACTGATGGCGACCGGGGGCCACCCTGTCTTCCTAGTCCCGTGCCTGTGGCCTGAGAGCTGTGATGGGTCCCCAGCTTCATCTCAAGGTCATGGCCATCTGGAGCACTGTTTATTCCAGTTGTTGGCTGTGGCTCAGCTGAGGTTGGCTTGGAATCCTGGTTTCTCTGCTGACAGCACAGCATGGTGACTGGGAACGGGCTCTGGACCACATGCAGGGGTTCAAGTCCTGCCTAAGGCGCTGCCCGGGCCTCTGCCTCCCAGCTGGGATGGGGGGGAGGACTACTGTACCCCTCACAGGATGGCAAGGAGCACCAAACGGGCTTAGAGAGGCCTGGCAAGGAGCAGGCACTGAACATGTATGTTAGCCTTTGTTATTATTATACTATTATGAATTACAATTCCTTTCTTTTTTGCCAGCTCCTGACCTGTAGAGAGCTTTTACTTTAAACTGATCCAAACTGCTAACGGAAGCTGACAGACCTTTGTTCTCGGTATAATTGGACACTTTCCCATCTGAACCCTGACAGCAGCATGGACTTCTGAATGAGATGGTGTGCCTTCCACTCCAGAGCCGTGATTAGAGGACGTCCCCTGAAGTCTCTGTTAAAGAGCTTACGGATCCACATGCTTTTTGTCGAAGGGCAGCACATCTCACCATCCAAAGACCCACCATGCCTCCAAAGTGCGGCTCACCAACCCAGAGACCTCGCATCCGATGGCACTTCCCTCCTCCCTTGTCCTTACTGTCTGCTCCACATGAACCCTCCTTAGGATCTTGGCAACCGTGGGCCGCTCCTGTCCCTGAGACTCCTCCCTCACATCCTCGCATGGCTCCTCCGACTCCAGCCTCTAGGCCAAAGGCAACTCCTCCAAAAGGCCTCCCGTGTCCACCCCTGCTGCTAACCATGCACGCCTGCCAACCCTTCTCAGCCAGAGCAGGCGGCCAAGTCACCTCATTTAACAATGACATCAAGTGACCTGCTTGTGGCTAGGGCTGCAACTGAATGAAGTCTTGGCTCCCGGGTTCCTGTCCTCAGGGGCACCTCCGGAGAAGGGCAAGGGCAGAGTGTTAGATGGGGGTGGAGGGAGGTAGAAAAAGCAAAGCCTTCAATTAAAGACTGGATGGCTGTCTCTCGTCCATTCATTCATTCATTCATTCTCTTGCCACCCGTCCCCAGACCGACAGGTGCCTCCCCGGGCCAGGCAGGCAGGCAGGCAGGCAAACACACAAAGAGCGCCAGACCCACAGCAGAGCTCCGCAGTATCTGTAGGAAGGAAGAGGGAAGGACGAGAACAGTGCTGGACCCTGTCTCTCCCTCTTTTCAAGGCCACCAAAGGCGTCCTTCTGTGCCTGTCCACTCGTCTGCTCTCCCGGGAGCCTGCTGCCCGCGTGTCGGCCTCTACACGGTGACTGTTAACACCTGCCAACTCCAAAGTGGCTAAGGGGCTCCGCCGCACCAGCAACAACCCAGTTGCTCCCGTGGTGGCTGTCACTCAGGACCCCGTGCGGCCAGACTACAAGCAGGAACACTTCATTCCCACTGCCCTCCCTGGATGTCCCCAGAGGCACCAGTCAACCCCTCCCCCAATCAAGGCTTTGCTTGGGCTATTCCCCGCTCCAGCCAGGATGCACTTCCCAGTCCTCTGGAAACTTCCTTTATCCCACCTTTCCTCTGCGCCACAGGCCTGAGGTTGAGCCCCAGGCTGGCTCTGAGGAAGACTGTTTGGGTTCAAATGCTGGCTGAGTGGCCTGGGGCAAGTAATTCAACCTCAGTTCCTCTGGGCTCCCTCCTTGTGAGGCTGTGAAGATCAAGCGAGGTCCCACGTGTGGTACCTCTGGCACAAGGACTGGGGCACAGCGCGGGCACCAACTGGGGTGCATTTCCATGCCCATCCCCAGCCTCCGCAGGTGCCTCCTCTCCGGGGCAGCTCTCCTCCACCCTCCATCTAGGCCATTTCCTGAGGGTGGGTACAGGCTCCCTGCTCCCGTGTTGGCTGACTACATGCTCTCCAAGTTCTCTCACACGCTCTGGCACCTTCCGCTCAGTGCAAGCCAAATGGTGCGAGGTCCCAGTTAGTCATAGTCCTACAAAGAGAATCCAGACCAGCCCCTCCGCTGCCCCCCACCTCTGCATGCAGCGCGGGCAGTGAGGAGGCAGACTGTGGCTGCACCCGGGGCCACTGCCAAACCCAGCCGTCCCATCCCGACAAGGCTGGCCTGGCCGCAGCTGAACCGCACATTGTTTTTCCATATGGTCTCCTGCCTGGAGAGGAGAAGCTCCGTCTGGAAGGTCCCCTGAGAGACAGAGGGTTTCCCCACCCCTGGCCCCATCACCACCCCCAGGGAGGGACCCGGCTTGCTGATACAGAAAAGATTTGTAAGGTGAGCGAAGGGGGACACGTCTTCATCCCTTACTGGCCCCACACCTCGACCTCTTCAGATTTCGTGATCAAAAGCCCCGTTTAACTTATTCAAAAAGAGCCACTTTCATTTTTGTAGGATTGGCTCAAAACACGGGAAGCAAGGCAGGCAGCAACGCAGCTGCAGCGGCTGCGGCAGGAAACCCGCGCCTGGCCCCGGGGATCATCTGGGGAAACGGGCGCCAGGCTGGCCACACTACTCCTTTCAAATGAAAAGTTAAATGGAGTTGTCATAGGCAGGGTCCATATATAGTGAATATAGGGTTAATTGTAAAGGGGGACGGGGGTGGGATGCAGAGAAGTGGAATGGAAAGCAATAGAAATGAGTCCTCGTGGTCCCAACGCCCCAGGCTTGCTGAGCACAAAGCACTTACCTTTCCCAGTCCCGAACTTCTCTCCTCCCTTATGCCCACATTCCTGTCTTGTCCCCCGGTCCCTGGTGTTGTGCGGTTCCCCGCTGGGCACCCAGCAATGCGCAATTCAGGCAGGACACCCTGTCACCCTGACTATAGGACAGAGCGCACTGGGCACCCACTGGGCGCGGAACCGACCCCGGGCTGGGCGCAAAGCTTGGTTCAGGGGGAGCCCACGGAACGCTGCCACCCAGAGATCAGAGTCCATTCTCCCAGAACACCTCGCAACGCTCCCCTGATCCTCGGTTTGCCCGTGGGTCCCGAGGAGGGCAGGCTGGGGCGGAGATGGGGAGACCCGGGAGCTCTCCAGATCCCGGCTCGCGGCGGGGCGGGGAGGTGGTGGTGGGCACCGCCCTCAGGTACCTTGACTGCAGGTGCCGCGCTGCAGGACAATGACCGGCGGCTGGTGCAGCCTCTCGGAGCGACGGCTGGCGGCGCGCAGCTGGCACAGGTTGGCGTAAGTCTTGGCGTCGCTGCCGCACACCGGCTCGCTGCTGGCGCACACACAGAGGCCGGCCTGCGCGCGCCGCCGCACAGTGGCCGAGGCGGGCACCCCGAAGGGCACCACGCACTGCAGCCCCTCGCCGCACGGGCCCTCCTGCAGGCCGCACTCGGCGCCCTCGGGGGCGCCGCACACCTCGCAGCAGCCGCACGCATCACGGACGCGGCCGCCCTCGCAGTGTTCCGGCGGCGGGGCGCAGCGCGCGGGCTCACAGCGCTCCGGGCACCCGGCGGCAACTGGAGACGAGCGGCCGGCCCGGGGCAGCTGCGACGAGACGCGCGCCGCAAGCAGCAGCAGCAGCAGCTGCGGGAGGAACGAGGCGTGCGCCGGCTGCATGGCGGCTCCGACGGCGGCGGCGGCGGGCTGGGCGAGGGCTGGAGAGCGGCGCCGGAGAGCGCGGAGGGAAAGGGAGCGCTGTGAGTGCGCGCGGCCGCGCAGCCCAGCCCATTGGCCTCGCGGCGGTGACGAGCGGCCTTGGGGACGGGCACGGCGCCCGGGAGGGGGCCGGCGGAGGGCGGGAGGCTGGCTCTGGGACCGCCTGCGGTGGGGGCAAGGCGGGCGTGCCCCGGCACGGTGGGGCTCGTGGGTGCGGGCGGGGCTGCGTTTCCTGGTCTACGGCTGCCACTTGTTCATTCGCCCTTTGCGGGGTTGCTCACCGCGACTCGCCACCTTCAAACTAAAAGGAGACTGCAAAGGGCAACCTGCGTCGCCCGGGTTGCAGACCCCCCCCCCCCCGGAAAGTTCCCGCGGCTTGCTGAGATGGGGACTGCCCTGGCTGTGGAGCGAGATTGGGGGAGGTGGCACCTCTGGCCCCAGTCCCGCTCTCCAGAGGAGGAGGTCAAGCACCCCTCCGGAATTGGCCCATGTGCCCAGCACACGACCGTGACCATGGGTCCCGTGCAGCTGCACAAAGGTGGTGGTGCCCGCGGGACTGGCAGAAAACCTGCGACTAGACCCACGGTTAAGTGGGAAAAAAAAGCGAAGAGCAGTGATTAGAATAGAATGATTTGTGTCCGATTCCTTTTAAAAGGTACGGGTGGGATGTGAGCTTGTACCTACACAGAATCGCTCCGGAAGGAGATGGGGAACCCAGTTACAGGCGGGCGGGGAATCTTGGGTGGGAGAGGGGCTTGTACTGTTTGAATTTTTCACCACATCCATGATTGTCTCTAAATATTACTGTTTTTTAAATAAAACGGCCCGCTTTCGCTTTTCCACTTGAGTATTTGGTGCATCCTTTGCAACAGACACGAGTCATAGGAGGGGTAGGGGTGACCCCAGAGGAGGGTCCCAGGAGCTTGGCCAGACCCTCAGGTGTGGCCTGCTGGCCACATGGAGTAGATGGACTAAGCTGGGGCCCAAGGGCCCCAGAGGAGGCTGCTCACACAAGCCCTGCCCTGCAGGCAGGCAGAAGCGCTCAGGGGCAGATGGGTAGGCAGTGCTGACCTTTGAGTAGGGTAGGCATAGGAAGGGACGAGGGGGCTTAAGGATCCTGCACTATTCTTCCTCTGTCATTCCCTTGTGACACAGGACTGTCCCAACACAGACACAGTAGTTGAAAAGTAAAGTTCAAGTATTTATAACCCCCTTCAAAGCACCTCTCAAATGTGAATCATGTTAGCATCCAGGGGCCTGGGACCTACAACCGGAAGGCTGGAGGTCCAGTGACTCGGGGCACGAAAGGACATTGGGGTCCCCAGCCAGACCTCATCCTTGTGGGAGGGGAGCCCTTGGCCCAGAAGTCACTCAGCCCTGGATACTGGAGGGAGCGTGATGCCTCTGCTGATTAGAGAGCCCTGAGTGCTGGCTACCTGGGAGCACTCAGAAAGGGGGAGGTGGGGTGGGTGAGAGGGATAATTAGCAAAGTCGGCCAGCAGATAAAACACTGCCCGCTGCTGGCCAGTGGGCAGAGAAAATAGCAGGGCTGTGATGGTGAATAAATCAGTGAAAAATTCTTCTTGCCCAATACTCTTCTTTTACAGATATGAAAACCCAGGTCAGGAGGACCAGTGACTTCCCAAGCCCCACACTCTAGGTAAGAGTGAGGGGGACTTCTCAGTGGCCGCTGCCTGCCAGTCCCCATCCTCCCCCACCCAGCCACACGGCCAGACTGCCGATTAACCAGCTGGTGAGAAACAGTCTGTGACCACAGCCTCCCCAGTTTGCTGGGTGGGTCTCCAAGCTCCTTCCCTGTGAGAGAGTAAGTCCCTGAGGGTCCACTGAGCCCCCTCACCCCTCACCCTGTCCTCAACCCCACCCCCTCCTCTCACACACTCTGCTCCACCAGTGCTGAGTAACTTGCATTTTCTGAAACAAACCATGCTGTTTAAAGTCTCCATGCCTTTGTTCACACTCTTCCTCCCTTCCCTTGAAATGCCCCTACTCCCCTCTGGTGTGAGCTAGTGCCGCCCAGTGAAGCAGGCAGGGGCTGTGCCATCGGATGGGCTTGGATCCAAAAGCTCACTCTGGACCTTTAATTCTGTGACTTTGAGCACATTGTTTAAGAACCTCGGGGACATTAACCAGGAAAGTGACCTGGAGTGATGAACCTAAGGGTGTTTGTGGCAATGGAACCACTCCTGTGGTAGTTGACAACCCAAAAGAGGTGTGTGCAATGATGACGGTCAGTACCTGAGGGCCACAGAGGCCACATGGCTATTCTGCCAGTGGAGGAAGATGGCACCAGCCTGCCACTGGAAGCCATGTGGGTGGCTGCACCAGGAGGAGTCAACAGAGGGAGGAATGGAGGGCCCAGCAGTGCCCAAGAAGCAGAATTCACAGAGCCAGGTGTTGAAAGATCCTCGCTCAGGTGTGAGCACTGCTCCGAAGACAAGCAAGCCAACAGAGGGGCCCCAACAAATCCTTGGACTTCGAGTTAGAGAAATGCAAGTCCCACCGGAAGAGCTGCAGGGGGCCCTGACAATCGGCACAGGGGGGTTGTGTGTGCGCCAGCGTGCGTCCGTGCAAGTACACACACAGAGAACACGGAATAAACCAGATGGAACCTGGCCTCATGGGCCTGTACCTGACCTCCCTGTAGTCCTAACATCTCCACATCTTGAAGGAGTGCTTTGATCTCAAAGGGTTGTTCTCTCTTTTATTTCTTCCCTTTCTGGTGCCACGTATATAAGACGGCTTCTTAAAAGATGCATTTTTTGATACGTCATGAAAACTCATTTTTCACTCACCAGGTCTTGGCACAGATTCCTAGGGAGGATTTTTCCAGAGAAAATGGGGCGGTTCTGAAGTCACTCGGGCGTGTTGCCTGCCACCCTCTCTGCAGTCCTGATGTACAGCCTTTAAGCTTTAATTCTGAACAAAGTCAAGTGTATTCATGAATAATGAACAGAGAAACACTCTGGCTGCAAAGCCTTGATAAAGAAACGAGGCTTCTGAACTAGAGCAGAGAAACCACCATCTGTGCTGCCCAGGAGGAGAAAGATCTCCCACTTGGGCCCTCCTTCCTCCCAAATGCACAAAGGACCCAGAACGGCGGGGGACTCGACTGCCTTTCCTGAGCCATGGGTTGAGACCTCAGGAACCACAGCAGTCATCTTAGCTCTTCCGACCAACTGGTCGCCCCACCCAGTCACTTCAGGACCTCTCCTTCCCAGTACAACGAAGTCTAACCTTCTTAACCTGACATCCAGCGTCCACCCAGTCAGGGGAATTTCAAGCTGCTCAGTGTGGCTGCGGGCAGGAACCGTCCCTGTGGGAGGACAGGCAGCTGGAGGGGAGGGCCAAATTGTGAAGGACTCTGGCTGTCCCCCTGAGGACTTGGGGCTTTACACTAGTGCTCCTGAGAAGCCCCAGCAGACTTTTAAGGGGATGTTGGATTGAGGGGGGAATGGATTCAATAACATACATTTTTAAATAGAGGTACATGATTAAATTTTAGAGTGAGGAGCACTTTGAATTAAATTAAAGGTGTAGTTAATGTAACCCAATAGGATAAGAAGTAACAAAAAAATTTTCCATCCGCTTAGTAATAATTAATTCATTTCAGCATGACCTCTTCAATGCCAACCCTTCCTTTAAAAATAGTGCAAATGGCAAGGGTGTTTGAAATATTTCTGAGAACTTCTGAAGCACTTTAGACCTACCAGCATTTCTAATATCAAATCACAAAACATTCGTGTCTATTAATTAAAGAAGGACCCCCCCCCCCCTACAAACCAATCCCAGGCCCAGCTGCTGTTCTGTTTCCTGGCAATCAGTCAAGAGCTTTAACTCAGATCTTCCATCCGTCTAGACTCGCCCTTCCCCCAAATCAATTGCAGAAAACCAACAGTCTGTGTTTGCATTAATTGGCTCCTTCCAACACATTTGCTTTAGCAAATTAAAATTGTATGCCATGTGACCAAATTTTTCCACTTCCAATGACCAAATATTAGACACAAGTTCTAATAGAACCACAGGCAGCCACAAACACGTAATGAATGACAGCTTGTCGATTTCCTGTTATTCAGGGGCGGCCGGGAAATACTGAACAAGGTCACATATAGAATGAGCTGCCTGTTGGGCCAAACAGTTTTACCTGAAATTCTGAGCCGGAATTTTAAACATGCTTGTAAAAGAAATTCTTTTTTTTTTTTTTTTTTTTTTTTTTTTGACAGAGAGAGGGACAGATAGAGACAGACAGACAGAAGGGAGAGAGATGAGAAGCATCAACTCCTTGTTGCAGCACCTTAGTTGCTCATTGATTGCTTTCTCACACGTGCTTTGACCGGGGGGCTGAGTGACTGAGTAACCCCTTGCTGAAGCCAGCGACCTTGGGTCCAAGCTGGTGAGCTTTGCTCAAACCAGATGAGCCCGCGCTCAAGCTGGCAACCTTAGGGTCCCGAACCTGGGTCCTCTGCATCCCAGTCCAACACTCTATCCACTGTGCCACCACCAGGTCAGGCTGTAAAAAAAAATTTTGATAAGAGAGAAGGTCTCAACCTTTGAGTTATTCCATTGTCTAAGTATATAGGCAATAAGGGAGCCAAGTTCTGTAATCATTAAAAAGCATTTACTAAGTTTATTTGGCAACAGGTTCTCCAAGGTGCTTGGATGTCAAAGTTTTAAGCCAACTTGACCTAGAAGGTCAAGATCCTTTCGCTACAAACTTGCACTGTTATTTCCTACATATACAGTCCTGTATTATTATTTTTTTAATCCCCAAACTAATGGCAACAATGTGAAATGTAAAGCTGTGAGAACATCTTGACACAACTGAATGATACAGTTTTCCTAAAGACTGCTTGAAAAGCCTGGGCCAGAAGTCACTGATGGCTGGGGTCTCTGTAACCCCAAACCCAGCCCACAGCTGGAGGGACCTTCTGCAGGCTCTGGGTTCCCCTGACACAGCCCCGTTCTCCCACCCAGGGAACTGCCCATCTCCTTTGGCAAACAGCGCACTGGAAATATGTATTGGTCTTCTTGACCCACCAGCTGAGCTCACCCTGGTCCTGCCTGGATCTCCCGGGGGCCAGAGCTCTAAGCCAGCGGGTTTCACACCTGTGCATGCAGCAGACGCACCGGAGAGCTGGCTGGACCTCAGAGGCCTGGGCTCCACCCCCGAGTGTCTGACTCCACAGGTCTGAGATAAGGCTGTGCATTCACAGTTCCACTGAGTTCCAGGGGTACCGGAGACCCCGCTTTGGGTGACAAGCCAACTAAGTCCATCTGCGGCCCCCTCCTGTCCTGTTCCTTCTCTGCTCAGGTGTGTCTCTCTGTAGACACACTCTGCGCGGTACCCTGGGGGAGAAGCAAGGCTCGGAGAGTCTCAGGGAGAGAGTGGGAGCTAGGGGCAGCAGGTGGCAGAGCGGAGACACCGCTACTCTCATTTACTGACTGTGGAGGGGCTCGGGCTGCACCAGGGTTTTCATAGGAAAGGGATGTGGTCAGATCTGTGTGTTGGAAAGACCACCAGGATGGGGTGGAAGCTGGTCTGAGGGATGGCCATGCAGAGGGGGGTGTAGAGGCAGGTGCCAGCAGGAGAGATAGTCACCCCTGGATGGAGAACATGCCATGTGCTCAAGTGCAGTGGACATGATGCAGCGGCCCCTCCCCCCTGCAAGCCAGCAGCCTTCTGGTTCAGTCTGGGGAGAGGAGTTTTAAGTCCCACCCACAGGGCCCCAGGGTTGGGGCACCCTGAAATCCCTGCTGATGACCTCAGGGAGGGCATTTTCTTTCTGTGTCATTGTCCTCTGCAAGAAAAGGTGACAGAGACCCCTAATGTCTGTTAGAATCACCTGTGAGCTTTTAAAAACATGCCGATACCCAGAAATCTGGCAAAACTTGGTTAAATTCAATAAATTATAGTATTAAGTACAGTACTTGATTTTCTGATTTTGATCATTTTACTGTGGTTGCATAAGAGAGAGTTGTTTGTGTTATGTGTGTATGTGTGTGTATTTTTAAGAAAACACACTGAAGTATTTAGAGGTAAAGGGCCCTCAGTTTCCAACTTACTCTTAAACGGTTCAGAGATTTGGGATGATTGAGCAAGTATGGTTAACATTTGGGGAATCTGGGTTGAGGGTAAATGAGACTTTTGTACCAGTTTTTCAACTTTTCTCTAAACCTAGAATGATTTCAAAATTAAAAAAAAAATTTTTTTTCAAAGTTTGGGGTTTTTTTTATTTGATTTTATTAGAGTGAGAGAGGAGAAAACCTTGATTTGTTGTTCCATTTATTTATGCACTCACTGGTTGGTTCTTGTATGTGCCTGACTGGGGATCAAACCCATAACCTTGGCACTCTACCCAGCCAAGGCAAAAAAAGTAATAATAATAACTTTTTTAAAACAGAAAAAACAAATACTCCATCAACTGAGTCAAAAATTTAGAGGAGCCAGTAAGCACATGAAAAATGCTCAACATCATTAGTCATCAACAAATCAACTTCTCAGAGCCACAGTGAGATACCTTTTTACACACACCAGACTGGCTAGAATCAAGAGATCCGGTGATAACCAGAGGTGACAAGGACATGGAGAGAGGTGGACCCTCAGCTACTGCCGGTGCAGCCTCTTTGAAAAACAGTCTGGCCATTCCTGACATCATTAGACAGTTACCAGTGACCCAGCAATTCCACTTCTAGAAGGACAAAAACATATGATATATCCAAGAGAAACAAAAGCATGTGTCCACGCAGAAACTTGCTCAAACATTCAAAGCAGTACTATTCTTTATAGCCAAAAGGTGGATGGACAGAACCCAAAAGTCCAATTGATATGCCATATCTCTGTGATGGAATAGTATTCAGCCACAAAAACAAAACAAACAAACAAAAAAAAAACCGGTGAGGTACTGACACCTGCTACAGCATGGGTGGACCTCAAAAACACGATCCTCAGTGAAAGAAGCCAGCCACAAAAGACCGTGCATATATACGAGTCCATTCACGTGAAATGCCTGGAACACGGAAATGTACCGAGAGGGAGTAGACAGGAGGCTCCTGAAGGCGAAGGGGGAGGATGAGAGAATAGAGCGGAATCGCGAAAGGGCAGTAGGTTCTTTCTGAGGTGGTGACATGCTTTGAAATTGATTGTGCTGACAGCGGCACATGTCTGTGCGTACCCTGAAAACCATCGAAGTGTACACTTTTACAGAGTGAATTGCATGGTATTTGAATTATATCTCAATAAAGCTGCCTTAAGCGAGCGTCCCTGGTGCCAGGTTTTCAGAGAGCCCCGGGACTCCGAGGAGCAGCAGGGCTGAGCCCCACAGACAGGCCATTGCTACGTACTGATGCCGTGTGAGTCTGTGTTTAAACCATCCTGTTGTCCTCTAGCCGAAGCAATCTCTTAAGGATCCAGCATTTGGCGGCACTGGGAATTCCACCTGTCTAACCCACAGCCCTTATTTAACCAGCCGATCTGTGTGCACATGGGCCACCCCATGGCCGTCCCCAGGGGCTGGGAGTCGCCTGGAACCGGAGCCTGACTCGCCCATACCGTGCCAGAAACCGCCAACCCGGCGGCGGGCTCCGGTCTCCTGTTGGCTGAGTTAGACAGAAGCTTGCAACAGGAGCCGGGTACGGCCTTGAAGTTAATACATTCCCATCTCAATCTGCGTTCACCCTCCTCCCTCGAGTCGGTTCCATTTCTGATGTGCCCTGCAGCTGTTGGCTCTCCTGGACGGCGCTGGCCTGGCACCAGCAGAGCGTTATCCCCGATGAATCACTGCCCAGGTAGTTTTCCACTGGGCGCCGAGCCCCAGAGCCCCAGCCCTTCCCCACCCTCCCTCGGAGCCTGTCCCTCGCTGTTGCTGTGGAGACCATGTCCCCCACCCCTCTCTCTCTCCCCCCCGCACTCGACTCCACGTCTTGGGTGCAGTTTCTGGGTGCGAAGGCCTGGTCCAGAGCCTGGCACCCAGGAATTACATGAACTTGCTGGCCCTTTAAAAAACAATAATCGTCGCTTTTACCAATCGGCCTGGAAGCCAAGCTCTTGCCTTTGTACCAGCCTTCCTGTCGCCAAGCCCTGCAGCCTGGTCAGAGGGAAGGAAGACATGACTCGAGCCTCAACCTTGGGAGGGTGGAGCCTGACCATTGTGATCGCTCGAAAGGAATTCAGGAAATCTTCACTAATGGCCCAACTTCCCGGTTTGAGATTCAAGAGGAAGCAAAATGAGCACCCACCGGGGACACTTACGCACTGAGCAAGAAGGACGGGGTATAAAACCATGTGCTGTTTGCTACGGATTGCTTCGGAAACTGGCCATTTGACTCAAATCCGGACAGAACTGAGTCTGAGTGTCAACAACACATAAACTCAGAAGAGGAGCCCAAGCTCCCCCCAGATCCCCCCCCCCCAGCTCCCAGCACCCCCTACTTCCTACCCACAAACCTCCGTGACCGATGGAGGAGCAGGAACTAGACTGTCCCTCCCTGAGGACAGGCACTGCTTCCTGCTCTACCCCAGCCCCTGGCACAGGGCCCGGCACACGGCAAGACCTCGGCTCGTTCTAAAGCAGGGGTCCCCAAACTGTGGCCCCCTGAGGCCATTTATCCGGCCCCGCCGCACTTCCGGAAGGGGCACCTCTTTCATTGGTGGTCAGTGAGAGGAACATAGTTCCCATTGAAATACTGGTCAGTTTGTTGATTTAAATTTACTTGTTCTTTATTTTAAATATTGTATTTGTTCCCATTTTGGTTTTTTACTTTAAAATAAGATGTGTGCAGTGTGCATAGGGATTTGTTCATAGTTTTTTTCATAGTCTGGCCCTCCAACGGTCTGAGGGACAGAGGACTGGCCCCCTGTGTAAAAAGTTTGGGGACCCCTGTTCTAAAGGAATGAGATGTGGAAGGAAGTGTTGGTCGTATGTATCTGTCTCAAGTGAAATGCAGGGTTTGTGAATTAAAACCTTCTGTGTGTCTGCATCTGAATCTTAAAGAAAATCTTTTCAACGAGAGATGTTTTTCTGAGTTTTAGTGATGTGGGTCACTTAAGTTTGGGGAGCGGCTGCATATGTCCTGACCCTGTCACCCAGATAGAGGCTGCCGGATTCGCCTAGGTCCCAGGGTGAACAAGAACCTCTGCCCGCTCACAACGGACGTAGAGCATAACGGATCAACAGCCTTTACAGCTGTAAACCGCCGAGGTCTGGCTGTTGCAGTATAACGTGGCATAGTCTATCAGATAGGCTTTAGTTACCTGGTAACAGAGACCACCTTTGTGTGTCCGCCTCACCTACTTCTTATTCTGTTACCGGACTAACGGAGTCCTTCGCCTGTGCCCACTGAAGACCAGGAAGACACAAACAGGAGGTTGCAGCAAAGAAAGGGTTTATTTAGGAAGTGGCCCACGCCCAGATGCCCAGGTGAGCTCATGCTAAAGACCTGCTAATGCTAAAGACTCGTCTAGGGGATGAGTTATCTAGGGGAAAAAGTATTAATCACCGTGACTAAGCGAGTGAAGGTTGTGGTCAGGGTCATGGTCTCTACTGATTGGTAGGTGCTGGGGCGGGGGTAGCTGATGAGTGGGTGTTGCTTGCTCTGGTCTGAAGCTTTTCTGAGCCTGGAGCCGAAACATCACTGAGGCCTTAGATGTTATCTCTAGTCTGACCCGAAACTGTCTCTGGAGCCTGGAGTCAACAGACATCCCAGGGCTTTGTCCCTAAAGTGATCCGATGCTGATCAGCATCTCGTTGTCCTGAGGGCTCAGCCTTGAAGACAGAAGGATATGCCGGGAAGAGGGAGGGGGGTGAGAGAAGAGGGAGGGGGGTGAGAGAAGAGGGAGGGGGATGAGGGGAAGAGGGAAGGGGGTGAGGGGAGAGGGACAGGGGTGAGGGGAAGAGGGAGGGGGGTGAGAGAAGAGGGAGGGGGGGTGAGGGGAAGAGGGAGGGGGGTGAGGGGAAGAGGGAGGGGGATGAGGGGAAGAGGGAGGGGGTGAGAGAAGAGGGAGGGGGGTGAGGGGAAGAGGGAAGGGGGTGAGGGGAGAGGGACAGGGGTGAGGGGAAGAGGGACGGGGGTGAGGGGAGAGGGAGGGGGGTGAGGGGAGAGGGATGGGGTGAAGGGGAAAGGGACAGGGGTGAGGGGAGACGGGGGTAAGTCAGGGTGAGGATGAGGCCAGCTGGAGTCAAAGGGAAAGGAGGAAAGGTCAGAGGAAAGAAACGAAGTCTCCACACAGTTACACAGTTACAAGCCCAGCAAAACCGCTCGTGCACAGGAAGCCCTTGACAACAACAAACTGAAATGAAGCACAGGATTTCTTCTGCTGGGAAAAACAAAAAACAAAAACTGGCTGAGGCCTGACCTGTGGTGGCGCAGTGGATAAAAGCGTCGACCTGGAAATGCTGAGGTCGCCGGTTCGAAACCCTAGGCTTGCCTGGTCAAGGCACATATGGGAATTGATGCTTCCAGCTCTTCCCCCCTTTTCTCTGTCTCTCTCTCCTCTCTCTCCTCTCTCTCTCTCTCTCTCCTCTCTCTAAAAATGAATAAATAAATAAAAATTTAAAAAAATTAAAAAAAACTGGCTGAGCACAACCACCTACATTTCGTGGCATTTCTTAATGCCTGTGCTGCCTTCAAGCCGAAGGACAAGAGTCGATTGTAAACCAAGCTCCGTTATGTCAGCACAAATCTCAGAAGGATTATGGGGCCTTTAAAGCTGGGATGGGCCCTGGCCGGTTAGCTCAGTGGTAGAGCATCGGCCTGGTGTGCAGGAGTCCTGGGTTTGATTCCCGGCCAGGGCACACAGGAGAAGCACCCATCTGCTTCTCCACCCCTCCCCCTCTCCTTCCTCTCTGTCTCTCTCTTCCCCTCCCGCAGTCAAGGCTCCATTGGAGCAAAGATGGCCCGGGCGCTGGGGATGGCTCCTTGGCCTCTGCCCCAGGTGCTAGAGTGGCTCTGGTCGCAACAGAGCGACGCCCCGGAGGGGCAGAGCATCGCCCCTTGGTGGGCAGAGCTTTGCCCCTGGTGGGCATGCCGGGTGGATCCCAGTCGGGTGCATGCGGGAGTCTGTCTGACTGCCACCCCGTTTCCAGCTACAGAAAGATACAAAAAAAAAAGAAAAAAAGCTGGGATGGAGCTGGCCCCAGGCCAGAATCCGGTGTTCAGCATGTGCCACCTCCTCTTCTTGGGGGTCCCTGCGTCTGCCTCCTCTGGCATGAGCCCAAACCAAGGCAGGAGGAGGCTGCAGTTAGCTAAGACCAAACTATGGAGGGCCATGGCAGACACCTGTTGTTCTAAGGTATCAGAACTGTCAAAGGTTATCTCTCAGGGCGGTCACAATCTGATATCTTAAATGTGAAAAAAAAAATAGATGGGAGGGAGAGGAGAGAAACGAGGATGGAATAGAAATGTTCTCAGAAATTATAAATTACCAATATTGACAAAAGGGAAAAAAAATTTTTTCTCGGGAGGGTAGAGACCAAAGCCCTAGCAGGGGAGGTTGGGGAGGGCTTCCTGGAGGAGGGGACATGACATATGGAGTCAGAATGCACAGAGGGAGGCCATGCATGTTCAAACCAGAGGGGGCTCATTGCCACTGAAGTACCCTGAACGGTTTGTGTACTTGGTTCCAGGGAGACACAGAAAGCTGCGGCACATGGGTGGTCCCATGGATAGCCGGTGTCCCTTGCAGCACAATCCACGTGACAGAATCTTCTGAACATCTCACACCAAGAAGATTATCTTGCTCAAATAAGGGGACACGCTTCCTTCCACCACACGACAGGCTGTTCCAGAACTCAGCTTGCCTTGCCCGTGGCCGGGAGCCTCAGGGTGAAAGTGTGTTTACCAGCAGTAAGCACCGGATTCCTGATATATTCTGACTCCAGGGGACGATCAAATAAACATCATCTTCCCACGGGAGTTCCATCTGTCAGAGCAAGTTCCTGCAGGCAGCTGGCCCCTCACCTGACGCACAGACCACAGACCAGGACGGGGTCACGGTTCCCTGCTCTCCCCAGGACGGGGCGGAACCAGGGCCGCTCCGGTGAGCAGGAGAGGAGGGCTCCACTGCCTGCTGTGGGGCAGCGAGTCCCCAACTTTCCTGGGCACCAGAATCACCTGGGGGGCTTATGAAAACAGACAGGGGCCCCGGGAGGGAGGGGCCAGAGGCTGTGCATTCCCAGCAAATCCTCAGGTGACGTTGATGAGGCTGGTCCCAGAACCACACCGAGAGTCACTGCTTTTGGGGTTTGTTTAACTTCTCTCAGGACAGGTTTAAGAAACATCCAAACCTGTAGGGATTTTTTTTTTTTTATGAATATTTTTGAGCCAAACTGACAATCTCCCGGGATTGTGATGTTGCTCTGGAGGACGGCAGATTTGTGGCTTATGTGATACAAGAGGATCAAAGGGAAAGATGTGAGAGGGGACGGGAGACCCTCCGGCGGTCGGTTGGAGGGGTGGGAGCGAGCAAGGAGGGGAACGCCTGAGACTGGGTCACAAGTGAAACGGACGGACACACGGTGTGGGGCGCGTAACAAGGACAGCACACAGAGATGGGATGCGGGAACAAGATAACAGCAAGGACGCTGTGGTCCCCTGCGCTGATGTGTGGCTGTTCCCTGAGGGGTCTGGAGAAGATGACGCTGACGTGCCAAAGGTCTGTTATCGCAGATGCAGCGAGACAAGACAGGCTTGCGGAAGGTAAAGACTGACCTTTGTCAAAGAAGCTCCTGGCCGAGGACCCACTTTTAGTTAGGAATCACATTCAGACCGTCCAGGGTGGTTACTTTCTGTCCCTGAGCTCCTCGGGTTTGGTCCGCAGCCCCGTGTCCACACATTGACCACACTCGAGTGTGCAAGGGGTCTGGAGCCGCCAGGAGCCGTGAGCAGCTGCTGACACGACTATACCATGCGGCTCTCAGCGGAGTGACCACTGCTGCCCAGATGTTTGGTGTTTGCCTCCTGTCTTATTGATGTCTCTCTTGGGCCCATCTAATCAACAAAGAGCTAGATTGGGCTGGTTCCGTTTTCTAGCAGTTTCCAAATTTGGAAGTTGTTGGCTTTTAAGGGGCTGCCGTGGAGAAAGAGCAGCTATGTGG
This sequence comes from Saccopteryx bilineata, assembly GCF_036850765.1. Classification (NCBI taxonomy): domain Eukaryota; kingdom Metazoa; phylum Chordata; class Mammalia; order Chiroptera; family Emballonuridae; genus Saccopteryx; species Saccopteryx bilineata. Next base: position 106,740,352 of record NC_089496.1, on the reverse strand, counting down.
TTGGCCGGGAGGCTGGGAGAAGCAGCTTACACTGAACTCGGGTTCCAGGGACCTGACCTGGATGTCGGCGTGGTGGGGCGAGGAACGCGGGTGTTCGGGGTCCTCGTGGCCTGTGTTATGGGGAAGCTGAGACAGCAATTCCAGCACCGCAAGGAGAAAAGGGAGGCTCAGTCAGGATGGAAGAAAGGGTGAAATTCAAAGGCAAAGGTGACCAGGGACATGGCCCACGGGCAGCGGAAGGAAGGGCAAACAGAACACCAGGTGGCGGGAAAACCAGGAGGCCGAGTATGTTCCGTCTGAACTGGAGTGTACGTGCCAGCAGCCCTGTGTGAGCAGCCGGAACGGCCAGGGGTGGGGACACACGCGGAGAAGCTTGTTCCCAAGGGGTGTGTCTCAAATGGGGGACCGAGACGTGCTCTCCAGGGGCCACAGGTTCGTCGTGAGAAATCATACGTGGCACACCTGAATTTCAACTTCCGAAAGACTCTTTACGATTTCGACAGCCTCCCTGTGCCCGAATATTACTTTATTCTGGTGCCCACGCCTGTGCACAGGGGAAACTGAGTGCCATCCCAACTCGTCACAGAAGCAGAGCCTGAACAGCGCTCACACACTCTGAGTTAGGGACAGAGCGAGTGGTGGCATCATCTGCCCAGTTCTGTGCAAATACATTCCTAGGAATGACATTTATCAAAACCGATTCCAGGAAAGACAGAAAAACCTAAGCACCTCGACTTCCATACAGGAAATGGGGAACTTGTCAGCTGTACCCGCTCCAAAGACGTCCAGAGGGTTTCATAAGGAAAGCCCACCAACTCTTTACAGTAGTAATTCCAATTCTTTTCAAGCTCTTCCAGAACAGCTTGAAAGGAAAAAAAAAGTCTTCCAGTGAAGCCAGTATAAAATCACAAGATCTACAAAGACTAGAGATCCCACATAAAAGAAAATAAAAAAACAGGCCACTATCAAGTAAATGCAAAAAATTCCAAATAATAAAAGAGTAGCAAACAGAATCAAACAGCATATTTAACAAACATTACAACTGGAGCAAATGGTATTTATTCCAGAAATGTAATGATAGTTAAATATTGGAAAATGGATTAATATTCATCAAATTAACCTAAAGAGGGAAAGATTATCTCACAGATACTACAGACAAAATTCAGCCACCATTTTTTCATTAAGAAAAAAAAAAATCTCTCTATAAAATGTGAATAGTTGTCTACTTCTTTAACCTGTTAAATTTTTTTTCTTTCTTTTTTAGCAAGAGAGAGAGGGACAGATAGGGACAGACAGACAGGAAAGGAGAGAGGAGAGAAGCATCAGTTCTTTGTTGCGGCACCTTAGTTGTTCATTGACTGCTTTCTCATATGTGCTTTGCCCGGGGGCTCCAGACGAGCCAGTGACCCCTTGCTCAAGCCAACGACCTTTGGGATGAAGCCAGCAACCATGGGGTCATGTCCATGATCCATGATCCCACGCTCAAGCTGGTGAGCTTTGCCCAAGCCAGGTAACCCCTTGCTCAAGCCAGTGACCTCAGAGTTTCAAACCTGGGTCCTCTGCATCCCAGGCCAACGCTCTATCCACTGCACCACTGCCTGGTCAGGCAACTTGTTGAAATATCTCTACCTCAGCCATAAAGCCAGCATCAGGCTTAATGAGAACCACTAGAGATCTTTCCACTAAAGTCAAGAACATGACAAAAATGACAATGACGTGACATAGCACTGTAACTCACAGTTACAGAACTCACGCAGGCCCAGGATACATTTCCCTAATCCGTTTCTTGTCCACAATCCCAGACGGTTTCACACCCAGTGCTCTTCCCAACGAGACTCTAACCCCTCCCTCCCCATCCCGCTCACAGTTGAGGATTCTGTTTGCTCCTTTGCCAAGACTAAGGCAAGCAGACTCTCAGCGGCATCCCCCCTCCACACAGGCCCACGTGGCCAGTGGTGGCCACCACAGATGCCACCGCAGATGCACAATGACGCTGTTGTCCCAGGCCAAGCCCTCTGCTGTCTGCTGGCGCTGTCCACCCCGTCTCACCTCTCCTGCTCAAGGGCTCGGGTCTGGCCCTTCTCCCTGCCTCCTACATCACCCATCACCAGATGGTATCCCATCACCAAAATGCCAGTGCTTCTGCCTTTATAGGGACAAAAATCTCCACTCCGTTTAAGCTCCCAGCGACCGCCCCATGTCTCTGCCCCCCACTGCAGCAAAGATGCAGTGAGATAGTCGTATGGGCCTGCACCGGTCCACCACCCAGACTGTTCCCATTAGGGTCCCCAGCGACCTGCACGTTGCCAGACCCAGCCAGCATTTCTCAGTCGGCCTTCCTTGACCGATGAGATGAGCGGCCTGTGACACATCTGACCGCGCCCTCCGTCCTCCGGTCACTCTTCTCTTGGTTCCCAGGACACAGCGTCCTCTCTCCCCGGTGGAGTCGGCAGTCACACCCCCCCCCTCCTCCACTGCCTGCTCCTCTCCCAGCTCTCAGTGTTGGGGTCCTCGGTTCACCGTGGTCCTCTCCTTCTTCCTCAGCCCTCCCATCCAGTCTCCTGGCTTTAAACAGCACCTGACACGGCGGAGGCTCTGGAACCTCGACCTCCAGCAGAGATTTCTCTCAGGTCCTGTGCTTCCCACTTGGATGCCCAGCAGTCGCCTTGGACCGCTCCGTTCCACGCTGCTGTCAGTCCTGCCTCCCCAGCCTGCCCTAGCCGGAGCCGTGGCCGCCTCGGTGCACCGCCTCTGTGCTAGTGGTCCAGGCCCAAAGGGCTGCCGTCACCCTGAACGCCTCACCCCCTCTCGCTGGCCGGGTCTAACCCATTCGGAGATCTTCCACCTTCCAAACCCGGACGGGTAAAAAGAGAGTAAGGACAGGTAACGTGAGTGACGGCATGGACCAATGTATATGAAAGTCACAAAGGACCAGACGTCCCTGCAACCAAAGGCCCCTATTTGGAAATAATAGTAAGTAAGGACCCAGAGGGAACAGACTAAGTTCACGTCATAAAGATCCCAAAGCCAGGAAAAAACAGACGTTGGGGTGGTAAGCTCCCAAATCAAGGGATGATCCCCGCAGGTCCCCAACACACACGCACACGCACACGCACACGGCTCAAGACTACTTGACTGGGGCAAGTACCAGAGTTCAGAGGGAAAAACAATGAATCTTTATGAAGACAAGTTAAATGTTCATGTGAGAGTTTGGACCCTTCCAATTCCAAACCAACACTTCCCAGACTTACGTGACGGCACAGTTTTTACCTACAGGTACCTTTTATGTCTTCTGGGACCTCTCGCTGGCCCCGCTGTCACCCGCGTCTCGGGTGTGTTTTCCAGGACGCTGCAGTTGTCCACGCTTGATTTTATCACACCGTACCGTTTGAGTTTCTATCCACAAATTCCCTGTCGGCACCTTCACTTTAGGCTTCCCGGGCGCTGCAGATGGTACAAGGAAGAGAGCGGTTCGACCCGAGACTTCATCACAAGGTTCAAAGCTTCTTTACTCGAAAAAACACCTCCCTCTTACCCGGCACCCTAGATTATAACCAGCCTCTACAACTGTCCCCAATGCAAGGGGCGGGCACCCTGAAGCTATTTCATTTTACAATCCTTACTTTGGTAACCTTATTAATTTATATGTCAAACATCAGGGCTTCAAATCTTTCAGGAAAGTTATGATCATGTTGTTATTGGTTCTCAAATCTTACATTTAAATATATATGTAAAGAAATAATTTGAAATAGTCTGGGAAACATTGAAAATAGATGGAATGAAAATTCAACCCATTTAATAATCTGGAGAATAGTGCAATATAAACATGTTAAGTAGTTTTCAATACTTCTATTGAGGCAGTAATAGCATAATGGTTAAAAGCCCAAACTTTGGCATAAAGAAGGTTGGATTTTAATGTGGGATTTTTTTAATGCAATTTTTTTCCATTTTTAATTTTTTCTTTTTATTTAGTGAGAGGAGGGGAGGCAGAGACAGACTCCTGCATGTGCCCTGAAAGGGATCTACCTGCAAGCCCACTAAGGGGCCATGCTCTGGCCATCTGGGGCCCTTGCTCTGTTGCAACCAGAGCCATTTTTTAGTGCCTGAGACGGAGGCCATGGAGCCATCCTCAGCACCCAGGGCCAACTTGCTCCAATCAAGCCATGGCTGCAGGAAGGGGGTACAGAGAAGCGAAAGGAGGAGGGGTGTAAAAGCAGATGGGTGCTTCTCCTGTGTGCCTTGACTGGGAATCGAACCCAGGACATCCACACACCAGGCCAAGGTTCTACCGCTGTGCCAACCGGCCAGGGCCCTAATGTGATTTTGGTAAGTTGACTAAGTTTATTTCCAAACCTGTAGCATCAGAGGTGGATGGGACTATAAAAAGGCAACAATGAGGGATCCCTGTGATGATAGAGTTGTTCTTTATTTTGACTGTATCAGTGTCAATATCTTCATTATATTTTACCATAGCTTTTCAATGTTATCACTGGGGGAAACTAACCAGTGGCACACAAGAGGCGTTTTTTTGTTTTGTTTTGTTTTTGTGGCAGAAACAGAGAGAGAAAGGGACAGATAGGGACAGACAGACAGGAAGGGAGAGAGATGAGAAACAATAATTCTTTGTTGCAGCTCCTTAGTTGTTCATTGATTGACTTTTCGTATGTGCCATGACCGTGGGGCTACAGCAGACCGAGTGACCCCTTGCTCAAGCCAGCAACCTTGGGCTCAAGCTGGTGAGCCTTGCTCAAACCAGATGAGCCTGCGCTCAAGCTGGTGACCTCGGGGTCTCGAACCTGGGTCCTCCACATCCCAGTCCAACACTCTATCCACTGTACCACTGCCTGGTCAGGTGAGGCTCTGTATTTCTCACGAATATTTAATTGAATCTACAAATTATCTCCTCCCAAAAAAGCTTAAAGAAGTTATTTGCATATCTTCTCTAATTTTCTGAGTAAAATAATGTGAAATAGACTCCAAATTGCTTGATTTGAAACTTGAAATGACATAACCAGAAGGTGGCGCCACCACCACATGACTACAATAGTAACCGCACTATTCACTTGACATGAGTCAACATGGGACACTATCTTATCAATCCAAACTAAATGCTAACCCCAATTCAGCAATATTTCCAATACATGTCTATGTGAGGCTTGGCAAAAACACAATTTTCAAAAATCTTTAAAAAAGGCCAAATAATTTTGGATCTGTATAACATAGAAAGTTGACACTAGAAAATGTAAATCCTTCTAAGTGTGCTTTTCACCATGTCCTGTGAGGAACTGGCAAACCCTTCCAATGACACAGAGGCTTCTTACCAAATCTGGAAGCAAGCTGTGGTATCACCACACTTTTCCTACAAGTATTTCCTGCCTCCCCAACTGCTAATCAAACCGAAAGAGGTCTGAAGCCAGCGCCATTTCCGGAAACGTCCCGCACAGCAACTAGCAGCAAAAGAAAAGCGGAGGACAGGATCTTTTGTAAAAGCAACGAAGTTTAGAACTTTCTCAGCCCTGGCCCGCTGCTTCAGCAGTAGAGCGTAGGCCTGGCGTGTAGAAGTCCCAGGTTCAGTTCCTGCTCGGGGCACACATTAGTGCCCATCCACTTCTCCACCCCTCCCCCATCTCATTTTTCTCTCTCTCTCTCCCCTCTCGCCTCCCACAACCATCTGCTTTTACACCCCTCCTCCTTTCGCTTCTCTCTCTGTACCCCCTTCCTGCAGCTATGGCTTGATTGGAGCAAGTTGGCCCCGAGTGCTGAGGGTGGCTCCATGGCCTCTGCCTCAGACCCTAAAAAATGCAAGAGCAGGGGCCCCAGATGGGCAGAGCATCGCCCCCTGGTAGGCATGCCAGGTGGATCCCGGTTGTAGCATGTGGTACATGTGGGAGTCTGTCTCTGCCTCCCACCCAGCCTCTCACTAAAAAAAAAACAAAAAAAAACTTTCTTTCTTTTTTAAATGGTAATATTTAAAATAAGTACCAGGGAAAAGTTAAATCACACCAGTTAATAAAAATTACCAAGACAGATGTCCATTATTATCAGATGCTGAGCGCACTGAGGGCGTGAAGTGTCCCTTAGAAAGCAGGTCCACTGGCAGCAGCCTCCGGCCAGATGCGCAAGGTTTGCAGGGTTTGCGGGCAGGGCCACAGCCCAGCCAGGGAGCAGACAGCCCTTGCATGGGGCCCTCCGTGTCCTGCCCAGTCTAACCAAACTCCATGCACTGCAGGCAGCCCGGGGATTCAAACCGGCTCTGAGGCCAACATGTTGGATTTTGCTTTTGATGACGTTATAATGAAGAAAATAAGCAAACTCTTTTTCCCAAAAAGATTTTTTTTTCATGCGCTTTCAAAGGTTACCAAACAGCCTGTCCTTTAAGTCCGTATATAAATTTGCGTGCATTAACCAAACACATTCTACAACCTGTTGACATACAAGCACCACAACGAAGGAGCCAATCGTTCGAATTCATTCTGAGCACTTTATTCTCAAGTCAGTACAGTGTGCGGCCAGCTGGACACAGGCAGGTGACAGATGGGAAAGTCAACACCAGGAAGCACACACGTGTTCCTGTTCCCAAAGAAGACGTGTTGTATGTACAGAGAAAAAAATGCAGCAAACGTGACGATGCACAAAGTAACTTCTGACCATTCGGGTGTGACACATTTACAAGGAAAGTATAAGTTTTAAAATAATTAAATAATTTTCATAGGATTATAAAAGTATTGAGATAAATACCAGAAGACCCCAAAAAATCACCAGAACATTTTCCTATGCTATTGAATACAAGGGTAGTTCCACAGACGGTCCCAACAGAGAGTGTTTTGCCACTATGAGATACACCAAATGACCAAGAGCAAAACATGCTGAAGTAAACGTGCAGCGAGAGGCTGTACCACAGAAACCAGCGTCAGGTTCCCGAGTACCAGTCTACACGGGATTTCTTAGGTGTGTTCGTGAAACGGGAACTTTTTTTTTATTGATTTTGAGAGTACGTCCATTAAAGCTGGGCTTTAGGACAGACACAGCCAAAGGAGAGAGCCTGGGGAGGTGCTGTGGCTCACTGGGGAGTCAGAGAAAGGGGGGCCCTGGAGGCAGGTTCAGGCAGTCAGCCCCGGACGAACCACTGCCCAGCGCCCCCCACGCCGCAAGTCCTGTGGGCGGGAGACTCGTGGAGTTCAGGGATGCACCCTGAGAGGGAAGAGAGGCATGGGTGTGCTCCCGGGAGGGAGAGCAGGCCGAAAAGGAACTTGCAGAAGAGCCACGATAATGAATAAAAAGTGGTAACGACTTAAAATCTTTGCCTTCTATCATTTTCAAATGTAGCTGCGAAAAAGAAAAAACTCTAAATAAACTTTTAAAAATGTTAGCTTATGAATAAAAAAGTGGAGTGGTGCACTCTTTATGCATCTGGGTTTTTTAACTGATGCTATGGTCACTCTAGTGTAATCGGCAGTCACCTCGGCCGCCACCACTGCAGCACAGAATCTCTTTCTCAGACGGAACTCATCTTAGAAAATGAAAAAGAGAAACAGGACATGTATGAATGCAACACAAAACAGTACTGTGAAACGGTAAAATATCATAAAAATAGCAGCACGTGAAATTCAAGACTATTTTCTTAGAGCAGCTGTTTAAGCCTGAGCGCCGCACGGCACTCAGTCTGGTCCATCAGCCGACACCTCAGTGAGGAATTTCTTAGAGGTGCTTAGATTTGTGATTCCCCGTGATTACATGTGTACTCAAATTTGTGTTTTAAAACATATATATTGCACAGGTTGTTAAATGCCAGCATGCTGGCATCTTTAACATAAAATGATATCTCACTTATATTAACACATTAAACTATGCTACTAAAAATTAATTTTATCCCAATGTTTAAAACCAATCATGTAGGACTTTTGAGAACATTAACAAAATGAAAAACACAGGCACTTGAATATAGGTTGTTAGTGACAAAAAGTTGAGGCCACAGTTGCATGAGCAAGGGAAGTAGGTCTTTACATATAAACTTGAGGTCTCCCACTGATCCAAATATAGAAATAAGAACTACGTACAAAATTTTGATAAGAAAATCAGCTCTCCCAGAAATTTCACATCAAATAATTTTCACTGAATAAAGCAATGACTACTGCAAGTCTTATTTAACCTCTTTCAAACAAATGTCCAAGACACAGTTGTTTAAAATTTAATCTCCCCCTTTTCTCTGCCCCAGCACAACCACAATCCTCACCAACAGTCCAATTGTATCCTCGATGCAAACTCAGCACTCACCTCGAGATCCCGGGCATCAGAAATGGGTCTGTGTCAAAACAGTCCACTAACTGCAGTATAAATTTTACAGCACCACACACACCATGAGTTTAGATACCTTAGTCTGGTAATATTTCATTCAATAATATTAACCAGTAAGAATGTGTAATATTGACCAACTAATAGAAGTCATGGTAGCATTGTAAAAACAACCAAGATAATTAATAAGCATTTTAATGTTTTAAATTGACAAACATTTAAAATTGTCAAATTCACTAGGAAAAAACATCACACACACATCTTCATCACCCAAATGGGAACACACAACACTTCGGACAGTTGGTACTGAGACCCTTAGGTTTCTTTCTTTCTTGCAGAGAGACAGTTTGGCCATTCCCTCGCTCCTTGGTTTACCAGCTTATGAAGAGCACATCAGAGAGGCAGTCCAACAGACGCATTACACACGTGTCACCCTTTGTCATCTTTGGCGAGAAGCCTCCCGAACGGAGACTGAGGGGCTGACGGCGGGTCGGGCTCCACGCGCCTCTGGCTCACACGTCACTGACGGGGAGGCTGGCATCATCCAAGTCCACTGGGTCACCGCTGTTTTCCTGAGGGTCGTTCTCGCTGGGAGGCTTGAACAGAGCTTGCTCAGTCACTTTGGAAGCTGGTTCTCTTGGAGAGACAGTCTGGACCTTGAAGTTGCCTGGCTTGACCTTGGCAAGAGATTCGTAAAATCCTCGCTTCTCCACGGTAAAGCTGGAGCCCAGAGAGCGGCTGCGAGTGGCGGCGGAATGTGGGCCGGCGACGGCCCCGGGGGCGCGGGCAGCGTGTTTGGGGTCGGGGCCGCTGGAATGCTCCTGTAAAGAGGGGCGGTGGTCAGACATGGTCAGCCATCAACAAGGTTAGCAACTCAGCAAGACTGAATTCTCTGAAAAACAAACAGCAGCACACACACAGAGCAGACCGAGCCATGCAGCGCACAGTGCACGTGCTCCCCAAGCAAGGCGCCTGCAGGAGTGAGGTTAAAGCGACGGCGGCCAGCAGCCAGCTCCACTAAGAAACCAGTTCTGTCACCAAAGCCAGCTGGGGAGCTCTGACACTCGGAAGACTCGGGCAGCCTTGCACGGAACCCAGTGGTCCGACTGCAGCCGAGCTGTGCTCAAAAGGGGGCCTACCGGCTTTCTTGTTTTAGTTAAAAGTGTATTTTCCAATCAGCACTGGGGATTACCCCACATAGTTTAAACATGTCACCTCTCCCTGAACTTTGTGGCAGGCCCTAGCTTTTCACTGAATTGCGCTGGTTGTTTCGAATGTATGGTACGTTGACGCAGTGTTAGATTGTAGAGGTAACACGTGGTACAAACTTAACCACTTATCATATAACTGTGCTGAAGTAACGATCAGTGTGAATGTTAATTTCAATATGCTTCGAATTAGACCAAATTTGAAGATCTCTTTAGCTATGACCATTCCAAATGCATCGCCACATGACACATGTGACTTTGAGAACAAAGTGCTACAAATGACCAACATTGTCGCTTCCCATTAAAGGCTGCCTTTCACCTGAGACTTTAAATGCCATGCAGACGACAGTAGTTCATCCAACGCACGTGCATGCATGAGTGTACATAGGCCACGGATGCATTTCAAGTGGTGTAGTAAAAAAGACTCAAAATACATCAAACATAGCAACTGGAACTCCTGCGGCAATGCAGTAAATTCACTTTTAGGAGCTCACTTACTATGACTCCCAGTTAGTCAAGTTGTACTTTTTTCATTATTTATCGTTTCTCCCCTAGAACACTCTGACCTGAGGCCTGTGGTGGAACAGGTGCGTTAGTGGTAACACAGCCATGTTAACTGCGAATGGCAGTCGGATTAACTCAACTTTCTAGGATGAGTGGTAAGCAGTGAGTGAGTCCGGCCCTCTAGTAAGAAGGCACGTTTGCGTGAGAGCCCACATACATGCCGCATTCACCAGTTCTTGATGTATACCTCTGTATACAAGGGTTCGACAGCCTTCTGGCCTGCCGCATCTGGAACACAGTGCAAAGCTAAGATTAGAGTTAACCTATCCTGAGGGGAGGGAGGAGAGAGAAAGTTGTGCCGACAGTTACAGCTAGAGAGTCCAATTTGCCCCCACCACAAGCACAAGACACAAACGCCCTGCTCCGATTTTTCCTCTTCCCAGCAGACATTGTTTTTGCAGAGAGTCTTATATGTGACTACGGAAATGTCATATAAAACACAGGCAGTTACTGAATTAATACCTAGGAAAGGAACTTCTGACATTCCAAAAAGGGTGTAAGGAGGATGCCTTAAATAAGAAATGAGAAAGATGGGTCTGTATTTACTGATCTGTGGGTACCAGTAGCAGGAAAACGACAGCACTCCCACCAGGGAAGTTGAGGGCAGAGTGTGCCGTGTTCCTGACGGGTCAGGACAGTAAGGGCACTGTGCCACGGAGCAGAATGCATTCTGCAGACCCAGGTGCGACACTTCAAGACACTTAACATTCTTTCATTCTTTAGAACTTGTATTTTTACATCACAGACCAGTGACCAAAGTATTTTAAAGGCAAATCTTATTCCCATAATGTACTTGGACATGGTAAATTAAAAACACTTTTCTTACTATTTCTGAGACTGTTTAGCTGTTTCAATTTGATTGTCATACCACCACAGCGATAATTAAGATGGTAAACAAAAGCAGCCTTTTAAATCAACCTGCTAGAGAGTAAGAAAACGTGACACGGAAAATACTGACAGAGAGCAGTCAACAGCAGTCAGCGTGCCAGCTGCTCAATGGTGTGGTGGCACTATTAAGCCACAAGAAGACCTTCACTGAAATGAGAGGAAACATGGAACGGGGACATTCACAGGACTGCCAGGCTACGCCTGAGGTGCTGTACACGAACAGGCACAGACTCTACTAGGAGTCGGTCAGGCCTGCTCACAAGCTAAGAACTCCTAAAAGCAGGAAACCTCATTTTTTAGTGGTCCTGCTTGTGCATTTAATACAATGTATACAGAAGTTATGTGTACATAATACTACAAGAAAGCATTAAATTAGGAATGCATTATTTTTTTGCAAGTCCAATTGGTACGAAAGTCACCATGCAAATAAACCTCAATATAGAAAGAACAGAAGGAGTAAGGGGACAGGAAGAAAATAATCTGACAGGCTGGAGGAGCCCAGGGAAGCCGCCCCCGAGCCGGAACATACAGAAGGCGCTGAGCGGCCGGGCCCCCGCTGCGCTACGATGGCCCCCGAGACCGCTTTAATCCAGCTGTACATCTCCTCAGGACTGTCCGCCTGGGGAGAGAAAGGCCTCAGTCAGTCCACCTTCCTCAAAACTGGCTCCTGTGCCTAAAATCCAACACATGCGCACTGGTAACCAACTGTCAACAACAAAATCATTCCAAGGCAATGGTTTCAAGAATTTTTAGAAATCACTTTCTAAACCAGGTTTTGCTGAGTAAGTTATTACAGAGACATAAACTGGGCACTTAACATTTTCAGACCAGACACATCTGAAAGTATCAATATCAACAGTTCTGGAGAGGAAGTCAAAGAAAGGCGTTCTTCTGCTCTCTCTGTAGTTGCTGCTATGTTGTCCAATCTCCTACAAGGATATTTAGGTAATTGGATATTTTTAAAATATCATTTTACATGCTATTTCTCTAGAAATAATTTCTAGTGGTACCATAATCCTAAAAGTACTGGTAGTCGTAGTCCAAAGTCCACACCTTGATAGGACCTTGGCTTCCAATGCGAATTAAAAACCTTACTATCACACTTTAATCCAATTAAACTAAGCCCTAACAGGGGTGCAGAGATACTGCCGTTAACCTCTAGATTACAGAATTTAAAAACTTTGAAGATATAACATTTTTGAACCAATCATATTAACAATTTTTTTAAGCATGTATTTTTAAGTATTTCCATTGATTTGAGAGAGGGAGGGAAAGAGAAGCATCGACTTGTTCCACTTAGTTGTTCCATTTGGTTGTGCACTCACTGGCTGCTTCTCATCCGCACCCTGACCAGGGATGGAACCCAGGACCTTGTGCGCTGGGACGATGCTCTATCCACTGAACCAGCCGGCTAGGGCTAACAAGTAACTTTTTAAAAGGAAGAACTCCAAGTAGGCAAAGGTAAAGCATATACCTTCATTCACTTCAAATAGGAGAACAACATTAGACATCAGTTTGGCAAAATAAAGAGGTTTAAAAATTTTTATGCTCTGACAGTTACTCTTGATCTAGAAACTTATCTAAAGAAGAAATTCAGGCAAACTTTTGCATGACAATATGCACTACCACATTATTTATCACAATAAATGTATGGTATGGTAACTATGTAAATGAGTCATCAGTAACAACGTAGTGGAAACACAGTTTAATTGTGGGACATTCATACAATAGAAGAGTACAGTTCTAAAAGGATTCCAGAGAATTTTTAATGATGTAGAAAAAAACACCATAATATATTAAATAGGTTAGATATAACAATGGATTTCATATGACTCCACTTGTTATAAAAATATGTCTTAAGAGAGGCAGTAAAAAATAAGAACAGTTGCCTGAATGTGGGATTCTGTGTTTTACAAACCATCCTTCATATTTTTCTATATTTTCTAAATTTTCTGCAGTCAGCATATATAAGTTTTATAAAATAAAGACTAATGTTTTTTTAAATTTCCAATCTAATGAATGTGGTAGGTAAAAAGGATGTTTTAAACTTAAATATGAGATATACTTTTATTATGGGTATTTAAGCCTCCCTTTTATAAAATTACCAAAAATGATATAATTAAAATTCCAAGCTATGTGCAAAAATAATCAAAGTTGAAAGTACACACTTAACATCTAAGTTAAAGTAGCATTTCCCTTCCTCCACATACTACTTAATTCTATCCCACTAACTCAGAGCAAACACCCTTACTTGCTGAACATGCACCCCACCAATAATCGTATGTACAGAACAGGTTTTGGTGAATTACTTCACATCTAAAATTATTGATTTCTTGATAAGAGGATCTATACTCTTCAAAGAAGTATCTTACCTGCACATAGAAAGTTCGAGACGATGTCACAATTTCAAAGAGGTTGTCTCTCATCATAATATCACTGTAAACAAAAAAATGTTCCCAGTGTCCTCAAATAGCACTTGTTTGCTATTTCCCTTATTTACACAATACCAAATATGTATTAATAGCCAAGTAAACATTACAGGTAAAATACTGACTTAACACCAAACTATCAACTTTTTCAACTTCTTTTTGTGTTAAATGTTACTTATTTTACACAATTATATACTGGTATGTGTTAGGAAAGGTTCATAGAACTACATTAAAATTCAAAGTCTTTACCATGAAGAAATCAGTGGGCTCTAAGAAACAAGGCAATTACCACATTTTCTTACAAAGCTCTGTTCTGTACCAGTCTCAAATCATACAATACTAATACATCAATTTGTCAAATATGATGAGTTGTTCTTATTAAAATTCTTTCCATTAATAAGCTTAAGGATTGTTTCCTAATTTTAGTTTTCAAACAAAATAAATCTCAATACTTGAATCCAAGGGTTTTAAAAGTTCTAGCATATACCAACTATAAGAAGTTAAAAATAACATCTGTAAGCACATCAATCAAACTAGAGCACAATTTGCATTACCAATACACAAAAACACACAATCAGAGCAGGTGTTTACCTCTGTTTACACTCCTGGACTCTGTGGACCTCTCTAAGTGGTATTACCCGGAGAGGCTCCTTTTCCTGGCAAACATAAGTAAAAGGCAAACAGATACATGAAATATATTCAGAAAATCCTCGTGTTAGCTATGTGCAAATTATGCTTCTTTCTTGAAGCAAAGCTAAGACATAAATTGACCTTGAAATATCCAGTATCAGATTAGCTCAAATACTACAACCTACCGTATTTTTATTAAATATTTTAACACACCATTTGGTTCAGAATATTTTTTTTCTTATTTTCCTCCTTAAAACCTGAGGTGTGCCTTATGGTCAGGTGCATCTTATGGAGTGAAAAATACGGTATAGACACTGGTATGAAACAAAGAAACTGGCATAAAACACATATTTGTACTATTTCTGACCTTATGACAACATAACCTATTAAAAGCCATTAATCAGTCCCCAATCAACCCCTATGTACCCAGTAAGTAGAGTTGAAATGTTATTTTGATATAGAAGGCACAAGAGTAGTGAATACCCAACTACCTTGAGTTAAATGCATCATTTTAAGACTAACACTTTTATATGAATACATTATTTTAATAAGCATAATTCATCGGACATCTACTAAGTGCTAGGACACTTAGTAATCTAAGTGCTAGATTTTAAATGTTTTTACTTAAACTTTTCATAACCATACAATACATGCACCACTATTCCCTGAGGAAACTGAGGATCAGACATGTTAACTAACTAACCTAAGGTTACAAAACTAGATATAAGATACAAATATAGGTCCTGGCCAGTTGGCTCAGTGGATAGAGCATCAGCCCAGTATGGATGTCCTGGGTTCATTTCCCAGTCAGGGCACACAAGAGAAGCAACCATCTGCTTCTATTCCCCTCCCTCTTCTCTTCCTGCAGTCAGTGGCTCGACTGATTTGGAGCATCAGTCCCAGGCACTGAGGATAGCTCGGGTGATCTGAGCATCAGCCCCCGACAGGGGTTGCCAGGTGGATCCCAGTCAGGGTGTATGCGGGTGTCTGTCTCAATATCTCCCCTTCTCTCACTTTAAAAAAAAATAGAAAAGAAAGATACAAATATAAGGCACAACTAGTTTCTAATCACATTTGATACTATATATATGTTCCATTAAATACTATATACTGTATTTCACTGAACATCATGAAACTGACATGCCATTATTTTGAATCTAAGAAAAAAACTAAAACACAGTTGAACATTTTAAAATCAAATCTTTCTCTAAAGTTTTACAAAATAGTTCATTTTAAATAATCTCAAACTGTAAAAATTTCTGTATACCTTGTACCAATGTTAATTATTTCACACTGGCAAAATCAGTTAGTGTACATGTGAATATGTATTTTTCCTAAAATGTCTAAGGGCACATTGTGAATATGTTACATCTTTACTACTAAAGACTTCAGGGTCGCCTGACCAGGCGGTGGCGCAGTGGATAGAGTGTCGGACTGGGATGCGGAGGAGCCAGGTTTGAGACCTCGAGGTCGCCAGCTTAAGAGCGGGCTCATATAGTTTGAGCAAGGCTCACCAGCTTGAGCCCAAGGTCTCTGGCTCAAGCAAAGGGTCACTCGGTCTGTTGTAGTCCCCAGGTCAAGGCACATAGGAGAAATCAATCAATGAACAACTAAGGAGCCACAATGAAGAATTGATGCTTCTCATCTCTCTCCCTTCCTGTCTGTCTGTCCCTATCTGTCCCTCTCTCTGTCTCTGCCAAAAAAAAAAAACCCACCAAAACTGATGCTTCTCATCTCTCTCCTTCCTGTCTGTCTGTCCCTATCTGTCCCTCTCTGTCTCCGTCACAAAAAAAAAAAAAAAAAAAAGACTTCCACGTCTACTTTCTGAAACAAGGAAGGATGTTCTCTTCTAGGCGCACAGCACCAGTGGGGAAACTGAGACCTCCACGCCGCTGCCATGCCGTTATCCAGTCCACACTGTGTCCAGGTGTCACTCCCTGCCCGGCCAGCTCCCTTTACAGCAGGAGAAATACCCTGTATTTTCTAACCCATGGTTCAGTCTGGGCTCATACCGTCTTCATATTTAGCTGTCCTGTCTTACTCTCCTTCACTATGGGACAGTTAGATCTTCCATCCTTCTTGACCTTTACAGTTTTAAAAAGCCAGGCCGATCATTTTGCAGAACGCTATCCGTTTGGGTCTGTCTGACGTTAATCACGCTCGGACTCGGGGTGAAGGGTTCAGGCAGGAAACCACAGGTGATGTCAAACTGCATCACTCTCAGGGTGCAAGACAGTGGTTTGTCCCATCACTAGTGTCAACCTGATCTCTCGTGAAGGCTGTGCCTCACAGTCACTGCAAGATTCCTCTTCTCTTGTCATCATTAGACACCTTGTGGGGAACACCTGGAGCCTATGGTCATCTCTGACCTCCAGAGCTAGTGAACACTGGAGACTCTCGCCTGGAACCACCATGACTACAGTGGCTATCAATGGGGACTTTTTTCTAACCCCATCAACTCGTCTACCTACATTAGCTGGGATTCTACGTTAAGAAAATGCTTTTCCTTCTACACTTCTTTATTAATGACTCATTTAACTCGATGAGTTATGCTCCATTATTACCATTTATTTTCTTGCTCAAACTGAGTTTCAAGCTGGCTTCTGCGTCCTTTTGACACACCCCAGCCCTTCTCTGAGCCACTTCCTGATTTTCTGCGGGACCAGATGTTCTGACTGAGCTCAGCTTGTATGTCCCCTGCCCCAGCTCTGAGCAGCCGTTTCCCCATGGCCCTTGGTTAGAGAATGGCACTGCGGGCAGAGGACTGCCCACCTACCCACTCGGCCACAGCTGTCTCATGACAGAGAAGTCATATTTTCGTTAAGTTTTTTATTTTTCTTAAATTTGTGCTTCTCTAATTACAAGTGATATTAAAAATACCTCTTTATATGTTTAAGGGCCATTTTAATTTCTTTGTAAATAAATTAACAAGTCACATCTTTTGCTTTTTTCTGCCAGATATTTTCCCAACTTTCTAATCAAACATTGAAACTACCACAAATTTAACTCAGACAAAGGCTGAAAACTCAGCACAAAGAACCGATTTTCCTAACCCACCGCAGAGGGAGTTGCTGACGTGGCTCCTACTACCCTGAACATCTCAGTGCGTGTTTCCTATAGAAACACCCTTTTATGTTATCACAATATAACCACCAAAATCAGGAAGTGTCACCCAAATGTCTTTTATTAAAGCAAAAGGATTCAGTTCAGAGTCAGAGACTGTATTTACTTGTCCCATCTCTTTTCTTCCCTTCAGCCCTCCTTTCCTGATGACCCTAGCCTCGACTCCACTGGAGATCACAGGGCCGTTATTCTGCAAAGCAGCCCTTACGTGGGTGTCTGATGCTTCCTCATGATTAGAGTCAGGAATGTCATCGAAGTGGCACGGCATGCTTCTCCAGCGATCCTGTCACGTGGTAAGTGACTTGAATTCATCTCTTCACTGATGTGCACGTGAATCCTCTGACCACCTGGACACAGTGCCCCAGCGGGCTTCCTCACGGTGGAGTTCCCCTTCCCCTTTGTACTGGGCACTCTGAGGCCACGCCACCTCTCCTTCATCACACACACGTGTACAACCACTCACTCACTCACTTATGTCCGCGTGGGCTCATGGACTCCTATCTTGGAATAGGAATGGACAGTAATCTGTTACCGTCATTACTAATTTTAATGCTCAAACTGCCCCAAATATGGTGAGGGGAGAATTTTCAAGTCGGGTTCTGGGTCCTCTAACACGTCCCTATCATTCTGTGAGCACGTCCCTGCTTTCTAACATACAGATTTCCAGGATTACTTTACACTTATTTCTCCTGTCCCAGCTCCACTTTGCCTTTTCTCCAGGGAGCCCAGGTTTCTTCCAATGGAAAATGGTCATTTATCTGGTACCCAGAGCTAGGGAGTATAGATACATATATGTAAACACATGAATACATTTACATCTATATTTACTTACACATCTATCTGTATATATTAGAAGTTCACTTCAACATTTCCAATTCCAATCTAACTTAAAAACATCTCTCTAAAATGAATAAATAAAATTTAAAAAAAATTTAAAAAAATCCCCTTTTCACATTTATTACTTCCTTCAACTGCGAGTATGCGGACTTCTACCACCCTTAATGCGTGTCCTTATATTATCAGTAAGCCTGTGTGGCCACTGCCCTCATTCGCCACCACCCTCCTCCCCAAGTAAACGCCCTCCTCTCTCACCCACGCTGGGCTGAGAGCCCCCCTCCCTCTGCCCCATGCCGGGCTGAGCGCCCCCCTCCCTCTGCCCCGTGCCGGGTGAGCGCCCCCCTCCCTCTGCCCCGTGCTGGGCTGAGCGCCCCCCTCCCTCTGCCCCGTGCCGGGGTGAGCGCCCCCCTCCCTCTGCCCCGTGCCGGGTGAGCGCCCCCCTCCTCTGCCCCGTGCCGGGTGAGCGCCCCCCTCCCTCTGCCCCGTGCCGGGTGAGCGCCCCCTCTCCTACCCACGCTGGGCTGAGCGCCAGGACGGCCGCCTCCTGCCCACCCTGGCTGCTCTGCCCGCTCCCCCAACACTCGCCTGCACTGATTCGCATCACCTGAAAAAGCTTAGGTCTCAACTGTTGAGGACTGATGAGAGGAAAAGAGGGGGAACATAACCAGGAAGGACTCCTCCCCTCTACTTCTAACATTCTTCATAGAGGGAGATATTGTTTTATCTCTGACACAAGCTACAAATACTTTCTCATTTTCAGTTGTGTACTTAAGTCTTTCATACTTACTAAAAAACTTTTAAGTCCTTATCTTTTAGAGATGCCTACCACAGTATTTACAGATGAAATGGTAATGTTTAGGACTTGCTTCACAGAGGAAGGGCGACGTGGTGGCAGACAGGAACAGAACCGCTGTGGGTGCAGAATTACAAACTCAGTGACACCTGTGCACGGCCACTTCCTGACCGCCACTCACGTGCAGCGGCTCAGGATACCCTGGGAGCTCAGACAAGTTGAAACACGCATCTTAGTAACTGATAAAGGTCGATAATTGTAAATACATTTAGTGTGTTCAGCTCTATCTGTCTTTTCTAATCAAATAACACATTTCTAAATACATATATCTCTATATCTATGATAGTTCAGTATTCTGTCTCATGTTTTATGGCATAATGTCCATATGTAGGCTTTCAAAATTTAGCAAATATTTCTTTAATAGTTCTTGTCTATCACAAATACTGTGAAGGACAGAGGTACAGGTCAATATCTCGGCAAAACTGAGCTCCCAAAGGCCAGATCATCGCTGACTATTCCTTCTACCCACTCCCAGTCAGCGCACGGGGGCCATGTGGAGCTCAGTGAGTGGGGGCCGCAGGGACGACTTCCCAGGGGTGCTGGTGGTGATTAAGAGCAGCGACTCAAGCTGCCCACTGAGCACAGGGAGCCTTCTGAGACACCAGGCTGGTACTTCTTGAACTAAGTAACTGGTACTTCCAGTTGAGGCTCTTAGAATTTGAAGTCTAAGAAAGACTCGAATGCTATCCTGTTACGATATGTCACTTTTCATTTATTCAAAAACACCCGCTGATTATCTACCAAGTACTGGGAGCTGCGTGCATGAGAGGGGAAAGAAACGCTGCTCTAAGCGGCTCCCATACTGAACTGGTGAGGAGAGTGTGCATCCCATCACCACACAGAGCGGATGTGTACGACAGGAGTGGGAATCAGGTGTACGGAGAAACACTCCCCCCGAGTCAAAGCTTCCCAGAGGAACAGGGACCTGAGACGAGTCTCAGCCTCTTCCCCACTACTCTTGAGAACACCGTCGTCCAACGCAGCAGCCCCTCGCTGGGCGCAACTATCGGATTTAAACGAACAAATATCCTATACAATCAGTGTTAACTTTAAAACTGAGTCAGGTCAGGTTCCTCAGTCACACCAGCCATGTTCCCAGTGTGCAGACGCAGCCGGCAGACCTGGCCAGTGCACGTCCAGAACATTCCCTCTGCAGAGAGCCCCAGAGCCGAGGGCCATTCCGCTGCCTTCACTAACTAAAGTGCACGGCTCCCCTCACAGGTCCCAGAAAACAGGAAGAGGGAGGCCAGATGTGTAAAGTAGAGAATTCAATTTATCCGACCATCTAATGCAGAACTCAGGTCACATGACAAGAACATTTTAAATGAGATGTTACTCAAACCAATGAAAGGGGAATTTCGGTCTTTAATTCTACCTTCAGATAGAACAAAAATACTTTACATGAAGAAACTTAAATGTGAATCTGATAGGAACAGAAAATGTGAGGAGAGGGCTACACGCTGGCTTTTAGAGACGTCCCTGCCCACGACTGCCTCCAGTGCCCCCGTAAGGAAATTTACAGACTGAGAGTCTGATATTGTTAATATGCAAGGTGGAATGTCTCTGAAGACACATCTTTTCATTTCACATATATTTAACAAGATACCATTAACCAAAAGTACAACAAAAACTGAATTGTATGTATCTTTCAAAAACAGATTTTAATTATTAAAAAAATAAAAAACAGGATAAGAAACCACATATATATGTATATAAAAATCACCACAGTGTAATACTTCTCTAACATTTAAAAGCAACATGTATGACAGAGCCACATACCAGTTCAGATTTGAAGTAGCCTATTGTGTTTTCATCCAATTGGAAGTATCTTCTCTTCCAGTTTTTCATCTAGCAGAGATGAACACAAACATGAGACTTCTGTGTCTAAGAACGTCAGATGATGATAACCATTTCATAGTTATGAAATGAGCCCACAACTGGAAATGTCAAGCCCTGAGAAGACTCACCCACCCTCCCGCAGCAAGGAGACTTCGGAAACTTCCTTTCTTACACCCACCCCTCAGGCCTTGCAACTCCTAATTCAACCTTGGTGGCGGGCTCCCGGCTTCAACCATATGGCTTCGCACTACACTTCATATAGTTAATGCTCTAAAAGTTTTTAAAAAAAAAAGCACTTCCCCATCCTCCTGATCCCCACAACCCGCACAAAATAAATGCTCTCAAGAGTTCAAGAGCAAGAGCAGGAAATGTTATTAAACCACATCAAGTTTCTCCATCGACAAAACGCATGAATTCTTCTACAGGTACTTAATTCTTAGTAGTAAAAGAATAAATATTTAATAATGTAAACCTACTTTGCACAAAATTTTTATGTCAATGAAACATAGTTCTTGAGAAAGCACTTCAGTATCTCTAGGGTTGGTATTTTGGACTTAGAAGTAGAAAAAAGCAATTAAGGAACATCTCCCTAAAAACCCTGACACACGAGTGAGGCGCAGCCTGCGAATCCGCCTCCCCTGGAGACAGGTGGAATGAGAGACGCCTGCCCTCCCTCCATGGCCCGCACCCTGCAGGGGGTCCACCAGCCCTCCCTCCACGACCCGCACCCTGCAGGGGGTCCGCCTGCCCTCCCTCCACGGCCCGCACCCTGCAAGGGGTCCGCCTGCCCTCCCTCCACGGCCCGCACCCTGCAGGGGGTCCGCCAGCCCTCCCTCCATGGCCCGCACCCTGCAGGGGGTCCGCCTGCCCTCCCTCCACGGCCCGCACCCTGCAGGGGGTCCGCCTGCCCTCCCTCCACGGCCCGCACCCTGCAGGGGGTCCGCCTGCCCTCCCTCCACGGCCCGCACCCTGCAGGGGGTCCGCCTGCCCTCCCTCCACGGCCCGCACCCTGCAGGAAGTCTGACAGTACCAACTGGAAGGGCCCCCCTGGCAGACCTGAGCTAATCACAAGTGATGCGAGACAGAAACTGCCAGTCGAGTTTCAGTATTTCTTCACTCACAGAATTCTTCTCTTTTATTTGAAAACGTTAACATTTATTTTCTTAAGAAATGGTAAAACTTACTTCCCACGGATGAAGTGATTTACATTTTAAAAGGCACTCCAAACCTTAGAAATACTGGGGCATGTACCTGCCCTTCCAACAGTCCCAGCACGGATGTGGCCGTGTGAGACGGCCCGGGCTAGCGCATCAGCGCCACCTAAGGACCAGGTGTTGTGCTGCTCTCTCTTATTCACACCTTTCCCAACACCTCTGAATGGGGGGCTTTAGAATGTGATTTTCCTTCAAAAGAAACTAGGCTGAGAGGTTCAGCAGCCCAAGGTCACAGAGCTTTCAACTCAGGTCAGCCCAGGATCAAATCTTGTGTTAGGCTGACTTCCACTCCCCAATCAATAGAACAACTTTCTGGAAAGAAAGTAAACCATTAGGAAAGCTCATTTAAAACGAAAGGCCAATGGTAATAGCATTACTTCACTCAGCTGCTCACAGACAGGAAGACAATGGGCACTGAGTCGCGACACAGACTAGCCCACCACCCGCCGCCCCACGCGCGGACCTCACTTTGGGGATTTCACAGAACAAGCTATCTGGGAGCCAAGTCTGCTCTCACACACGTGTTTTCATTCTGTGCACGGGCTGTTCACTACTCACCACGGCCCCCTGTTTCACGCAGTACCCCGCTTTGATCACCGCCCCATCTGACGGCGGCTTAGGAGGGAAGGAAGGAAGATGGCTCTGTGACCGTTTCAGATGATTTCTGTCAACACCTTCCCCACAGTCATTTACTTCTTTCTAAAATGAAGCAAAAAATAAATTCTTTTCTTGTGTGTTTAGCTGCAAAGCACACCTACAGCACAGCACAGGAAAGTCAGTAACATTGTAATAATTGTGTAGGGTGCCAGGCAGACACTGGAAACAGGAGAACACTCTGTAAAGTGTATGACTGTCTAACCACAACTGTACACCTGAAATGGATGCAGAGTAATGTTTAACGTAAGCTGTACTTGAAAAACACTTAAAAATTTAAAAAACAAAGAAAAGCGTATTTGTAAGTCATGTTGTTTTCCTAGTGGGAATCTTGAACTCTTGGTTAAGAACACAGATTTTTTAAGTTTCCAATTTGAGATACTTAATCATAATTTTCCATCAGTGACTACACCACAGATTTCTATTTCTCTTGTGTGGGGGATGGGAGGGTTTAACTTTTCATTTTGAAATAATTATATGGATTCACAGAAAGTTATTTTTTTAAATGTACAGGAGATCCTAAGAACCCTTGAAATGGTACCCCAAACAGAGAAACTGTAACTACAGAACATCATAAAACTGATGCTGGAACGCTCCACAAACAGACCTCGCCCGGTTTACGTACACTCACGGGTGTGTGCACGCATGTGTGCACCGTTCTGTGCAATCCGGTAACCACTGCCACCACCAATGTGCACAGTGGTCATCACCACAAGGCTCCCTGGGGCTGCCTTTCGGGCCCCGATCCCCAAACCCCTCCACAACCACTGCTCTGTTCTCCATCTTGACTATTCCAACACTTTGAGAGTACAAGACAAACGTCATCAGTAGGACCTTTTGAAACTGGCTTTAAAACCCAGCATAATTCTCTGAAGACTCACCCAGGCTGTTCCTTGTATGAAAGATTCATCCTTTCTTATTGCTGAGTAGTTTTCCTGGATTGGATTGTTTAACCATTCACCCGTTAAAGAGCATCTGAGTTATTTCCAGCTTTGGGTTTTTAGGATTAAAACTGTTATAAACATTCATGTACAGGTTTCTATATAAATGTTAAGTCTTCATTTCTCTAGAACAAATGTCTAGGAGTATAAATGCTGGGTCATATATGAACTGCAAGTTTATTTTCATAAAAATCTGCTGAACCCTTCTTCAAAGTGGCTGCACTGTTTCACATCCCCACCAGCCACGTACGGGTGACTCAGTCTCTCCGCAGCCCTGTCCGTGTGTTACACTGACCTCAGCTGAGTCATTCTGACAGGTGCACAGTGAATACGGCACTGTGGTCTTCATTTGCATTCCCCTCCCTACTGCTGTATGCCAGTTGTGTATCTTTTATCTTTCAATGAAATCTCTGCTCATGAATTTTGCCCATTGTCTAATTGTGCTGTTTCACTGTGGAGTTTTGACAGTTCTTACTATACTCTCGGAACAAGGGTTTTGTTAGACGTGTGGTTTGCAAATATTTCCTCCCACTGTGGAGCTTTGCTTTTCATCTACTTAACAGGGTCTTACATTTTTTCATTTTGATGAGGTCAAATTTATTGATTTTTTCCTTTTAAGTATTGTGTTTTTGATGTCAACTCCAAAAACTCTTTGCTTGGTCCAAGGTCTTAAAGATTTTCTCCTTTGCTCTTTTTTAATGTGTTGCAGTTTCATTTTTTTTTTTTTTTACATGTATGTCCAGTGCTTTAAAAAGCTAACTACACTTAGGTTTTTATATTCCCCAAAGTATTAGCTTCCTGTTTTTTGACGACATACAGCATGTGGTAACCTAGAATACTACTTATCAACCAAAGGTGTACTTTCAGGGATTCCCAAATTTCAAGAAAAAACTAAATACTCATATCACAACTTGAGGAATTTCCAACCTGTCCTACATTTACACAGGTCAACAGCACTAAGTTAGACTTAACTTTGTAATCCCAGCACCTAACTAAGTGCTAAACCTGACAGGTACTGAATAAATTAATGATCCTAAGGAGATTTGGCATTTTCTTGATAATATATTGTCTAAATGCTTTTATAATGAGTAAAAACTTCATAATTAAATGATTTATATTGCAGAACAGAGCAATAAAATTCTTTGGGATATTTTTAACATGGCACCTGCCACAGTCTTAGAATTGACTAACTATATTCAAGTCAAAACACAGCCAAGTCTTAATTCCCTACAAAATTACAACGGCCAGATACAAACAACATGATACCCTGACACAACTCTAAACAAGCACGGCTTACCCCCATGTCCACACAAAACACAGCCCAGGTGACAGCAGCTCTCTAGCTATATCTTAAAAAGAACTCTTACTAGATAGAAATCATTGCTTTTAAAAAAGTAAATACATGCAAAATCCTAGATTATTTTTTATCAAACTTCGATGAAAAATGTAACCTCCCATTAGAGCAGAGTCTTTGCTCATTAATATACCTTTGCTGCAGCATAAAGAAAGCACTCAATAATTATAGTATCTGATGTAATAAGAATTCTTTCTAATACTCCCCTCTGAAAATTATGGTAGATAACACAATTGGATTTTAAAGGTTGGTTTTTTTTTTTTATGAAGTGCCAAAGCCTTTTAAGTTCAAAAAAGCACATATGAAAATGCCCAGCAATGGCAATACCAATTAATTTCTTTACAATTCTTGGTTTCTCAACTGCTAGTAATTTGTGTTACAAACTCATTCACTTAATAGCAAGACAGAAATTTAAGCTCAAACAAAAATTTTAATTTCATCACAAATTTTTAAATAAATTTATATTTTTCATAATACCCAAATAAGATTTAATTTAGCATACCAGTATTTTATTTCATTCAGTATTTTACTTAATATCAGTATTTTTTTTTTTTATAGAACTGAGCCAAAATTCCAGTCCTGTGTTTAGCTCATCTAGGCCAGGTTGTTGAAGAACAGGTTTAAAAAATTATTCCTAGTCACAAACATTTTGATTTAGCAATTTTATTTCTAGAAACTTCCTTAAAACCCTTGTAATTTCTGCAGTGATAAGAACACAGTATCTTTTGTTCTAATGCTCTGCTCACAAAAATTAGGGGGTCAGGGAACGTGCAGGTACTCCAGTACTTTCAGCCTTTTGTACAGTGCATTTTCACCAATGAAATAAAAGTTGGTTTTGCATCTCATTTGCATAATCAAACTTTCTTTGACTTGTCGTTTGCTTTTCTGATGTTCTTGTCTAATAAAAAAAAAATCAAGGGCTTCCTTTTTTTATTGCTTCATAATCATTTTGAAATATCCCCTAATTTTTGCGAGCAGTATGTTTGGTATTTGCTCCCAGTTCCTGAATCCCCTGGATGATGGCTGTGTCATCTGTTCTAAGGAGGTGACTGCTGGTGGGTCCTGGTTACCAGAAAGACCCAGCCAGAATCAGAAGCAGGGACTTTGCAGCCCATTCTCCAGAGAGGAGGGGGCTAGAAATGGAGTGAACGCTGGAACACACCTGCATGCTGACAGGGGATGAGGGAGCTTCCAGGATGCTGACGGGGGGGGGGGGGGGGGGGGGGGGGCCGAGAGGCATGAAAGCGCCCTTCCGTCTGGTGTCCATCTGCATCCTTTATCACATCCCTCTGTAATAAACTGGCAAACAGGAAGTGAAGTGCTTTCCTCACTTCTATATAAGCCACTTTACAAGCAAACTGGACCCAAGGAGGGGGGTGTGCAAAAACTGCAATGTAGAGCCTACTGGTGAGCAGCACAGGCAACAACCTGGATTCCAACTGGCATCTGAGGGCCGGGGGGTCAGGGAGGCAGTCCTATGGGATGGAGCCTTTGACCTATGGGTCCGGGAATCAAAATGTAGTCAATTACAGGACATCCAGCTGGTGCCACGCATGGCTCAGTGTGGGGGAACCCCAAACCTGGGGTCAGAAGTACTGTGTGAGAGTGAGAGGGAGCACCCTGGAGGTCACACCTGGAGGAAGTCAGAAGATGCGCCGTTTCCGTTTGGACATTCTGAAATCCACGTACAGAAATGAAATTATCACACATAGAAGAATTAATTTATTACCTGAGTTGGAGTAATGATGGGCACTCCACCAACAATGTCAGTTCTGTAAGACACCTGCTTCTTCCCACATTCACCTTGGCGACTTAGGTTTTCAGAATGAGGCTGTGAGTCTGGCTGCTTTGGTACCTAAAAAGCCAAATGAATGATTTTGCAGCCAGCATTACATACAATACCCTCTTTTATCGCAGAATTTCCAGCTTAAATAGTCTAGTTACATAAAATTAACCAACATAAAAATTGCTCTTTGTGTGTGTAACCCTTTCAGTTCTCGTACTACTTTTCTGTTACAATAATCTATACAACACAGCCATCATTCAGGGTACGTAGTTGGGCAGGTACGACAGTATTTCATACATTTTCTCATTCACCCTCCTATCCAATCCTATGCATAGGGGGATCTTCATTGTAGAAGACAACAGACCCAGAGGCAGGAGGGAATGCACTACATTCTAGCTAAGTCTGTGCAACTACCATCCACCCGCAACCACCATCCTCTGCCCATTAACCAGAGCACACACATGGTATCACTGCAGCTCTTCCCTTCCCTTCATCCTACCCAGGGCTCTGCATGTCCCTGAGGTCAGGGGTGGTGGCATATTTATCATTACTGGCTTTCGAACAGAGTCCATTACTGAAAACATAAGTATTCAATAAATATTCAAAGACAGACTCAATGGATGAATCTAAAATCACCAGGAAAAAAGAATAAACTATTTAAAAGTCAAAATGTCCAAAATAACTTAAAATTTCTTAGTTATTTCTTAGAAATTTTAAGAAGGAATTCCAATACCAGTATCAGTGATAAATCACTCATAAGAATAATAAAAGTAAATGTGATGTAGGAATTTCACAGACAAGCCCCTCACTAATGCAGCCAAAGGCACTACAAACGTGCATCGTACATTTCAGTTTCTGTTATGTGGCCTAACCAGGGAACAAAGCGCTCCATTACTCACTGTTTCAGTCAATGGACTGTTTCATGTAGTCTGTATTTGAAGTATAAATTTTTAAGGTTTGAATAAAATGCAATAAAATATACTCAGGACCATGGTATTTAACCTCTCTCCAATGATTAAAGGGGCACGTGAGGATCTTGTAATCTGTCAGAAACATGACAAATACTACCGACAAGCACAGGAATAATGGTGTAAGAACAGTAATTTAAAATTAAATAGCCTGACCTGACCAGGCAGTGGCGCAGTGGATAGAGCGTTGGACTGGAATGCAGAGGACCCAGGTTTGAAACCCCAAGGTCGCCAGCTTGAGCGAGGGCTCATCTGGTTTGAGCAAGGCTCACCAGCTTGGACCCAAGGTTGCTGGCTTGAGCAAGGGGTCACTGGCTCTGTGTAGCCCCCTGGTCAAGGCACATATGAGAAAGCAATCAATGAACAACTAAGGTGCCACAACAAAGAATTGATGCTTCTCGTCTCTCTCCCTTCCTGTTTGTCTGTCCCTATCTGTCCCTTTCTGTCTCTGTAACAACAACAACAACAAATTAAATAGTTTGTCACACAGTTAATCCTGCTCACAGGGTACTAGCCCAGCTGCAGGGGACACTATGGGACACCATCCACACTGCATTCAAGGACCCAAACCATTACGATTCCAGAGCAGGGTGGTTTCTCCAGGTTGAGTACATATAAATTTTGCCCAGGAATATGACTAAAAACTTCAGATCCACAGAAGCTCTGATTCAGTCCATCTACAGTGCAGTCCACAAAAGCACTCTGAGCAGGAAGCCCAGACACTCTCGGGGTGGGTGTTCCACAAGCCCCACTGAGCAGCACTGCTCCAAAGCCTGCGCTTTTAGGGTGCTACTCCCACTGGGTTTGGGGGAAAGCCAGTGGACAACGGTGTTTGCAGACAAGGCTTTACAAAGAAGCTTTTAGCAAAATACAAGCAAACATGGTCGTGTGTGGACGAGACGAGGGTAAGCTGTAGGAGCTCCCAGAACACGTGTGCAGTTTATGGACAGAAGTAACTCGTCTCCTGGGTGGCTTTTTTTTTTAATTATTTTTATTTATTTATTCATTTTAGAGGAGAGAGAGAGAGAAAGAGAGAAGGGGGGAGGAGCAGGAAGCATCAACTCCCATATGTGCCTTGACCGGGCAAGCCCAAGGTTTTGAACCGCTGACCTCAGCGTTCCAGGTCGATGCTTGTCCCACTGCGCCACCACAGGTCAGGCCCTGGGTGACTTCTGAAAGCCCTTCTCCTCCCCTTCTCCCCAGGCTCCAGCCGCACCCTCCTCCCTCTCATCCCTATTGACAGGACAGTGCCAGTCACGGCAGAAGCAAAGGGGAGACAGAGACAGGAAAGGACGAGAAATGCCCCAGGAAAGGGAATGAATGCCTCCTGAACTCTTCCGAGTTTCTCAGGGGCTGCGCAATCTGGAGTGCTCTTTAAAGGCAGCACAACAATGGACACATTTTACTTGACAAGATTCACATCAACACTTCCGGGTGGAAGGGCTACAAGACGGCCTCCCAGAAACAATATACGGGGAGGCCCCGCCCATCTGGTTTTCTAATGAACAGCATTATGTTTTTAAATGATTCTGACTAAGAAAATGTGGCCAAGTTACCCCGCTAAAAACACAAAACACCATTAAGAGAATCTGAAACCAGAGGGAAAATGACCTATTCAGCTGTTTTGACTGAAATGTGCTAACGGGGACCCATATGAAAAGGAGTTACTCCCTTGTTCAAGAAGCTGAGAGCTTAGTCATGCACGAGCATTTTCCTTAAAAAAAACTTTAATATCATCCTAAAACTATAATGAAATGTATATTGGTTTTTCCATTTTCCTTCTAGAAATGACAGTATATTAAAAATCCTCGCCTATGCTGTTAAGCCCACTGCTCCTAATTTGTCCTTATAATAACAAAATAAAATGCTAACTATAGCATAATTCCAATGTTAGATTTCAAGAATTAACTTCAGAATTGCATTTTAGAATAAAAAACAGCTAAATTATAATCATCTTTTCCCCAAAGATGATTTTTTTCGAACAAAAAAACATAAGCAAAATACCAACAAATACAGTTGGACTGCCTACTAGGGCAAACTGTAGAATATGGACAGGTTCAGTCAAGTTACTAAACGTCTCTCTAAGGAAGTCTTCCAAGTGGGGAATATTTATTAGAATTAACAACAATCAGTGAGAACCTTTTAAGAATATGCACTTCTGAATCAGTTAAAAAGTTGCTTTCTTACAAGTGCACAAACCTAAAATAACTTCTGCTTCTGTACAGATCAGACGCACTGCGTGGGTGTTTTCTGTCATGTGGTAACAAGCTGTTCTGGTACAAGACAAAAAATTCCACTGAACTTTGAGAACAGCTTGAGTATATTAACTCTTTACTGTGTTGTGATGTAAACATGGAATCAACATATGCTGCCTTTCAGGGCCTATGTTTTTGAGAACAAGTGGTTTGGGGGCTGTAAAGTAACTGCACTTGAGTGAAAACACACAGGCTAACACAAACTCCTCCTGACCCTTTCCCCTAGGCTTCTCTACCCGCGTATAAGGAGGGAAAGGACACCAGGGATCGGAACCTAGTTACTGGCTTATGTCACGGGTCACAGGCTCCCTCAGAAAGTCTGTGCTTTAGGGGCAGGGAGGAGGGAAGGGCCCTGCGCAGGAAGCAGCGGCCCTGGGCTGGCGTCCGCTCCACAGGCCAACACGCGGGTTTGGCCTGCAGCTCCACAACCCACCAGCCATGGAACTTGCAGGGGTTTCTCAAGCCTTCTAAACCTCATGCTTCCACGTAATTTAGGTGAAACTTTCAGTGCCGGGCCTGCTACTGGAAACCAGGAAGAGAGGCCAGGCTGGAGCACAGTGGAAACGGGTGCAGCAAGGAGGGTCAAGGCAGAGACACACGGGCCACGTGGGCAGGGTCCCCCAGTGCCGTGGCTCTTCAGGTCTGTCCCTCACCCTGCACGCCCCACCCCCAGCCGTGCCAGCAGCACTCCCAGTCACAGAGGACAGGAAAGCCTACTCCTATTACCTGGGGGGGTGCACGAAGCTCCTACTCTGGGAGGAAAACACATTTCCCTCAAGGCAGAACTCTACCACACATCCCCCTGGAAACATTCCTATAAACAGTGGCTAAAACCTACAGTAATTCAGAATGGGTTAAAAAGGCATTTATGGGCTGGTTTTAAGGGCCACTGTCACATGTAAAGACAATGTATTCACATTATAAACCCCTGTCTCCTACATAAACTTGGAGTAATAATTCAGTTATTAGTAGTTGTACTTTCAAAATGTAAAGATCACTTTCAAACATTAAAACTTTTTTTCAAACATTAAAACTTTTAAAATACAAATACTTACTGTAATTTTTATAGCTTTGTTCAACACATTTATCCATTCTACTAGGTCCTGTTGATCATTAGCTTGTAGAAAATATTTCCTCATTCCTGCATTCATAACTGTTGAGAGAAAAAATAAACTGTGAGACAAGAAATTTCACACTTGTTACCTCTAAGTTTGTATTTGTAGCAGCTGAAAAGCCGTACTAGGTTCAATGCTGCAACTCCTTCAAATTTGACAAGATATTAAAACATAGATAATACTGCTACTATCACCAATAACATAGGTAAGACTCTTGGCTATTTCCAAATTTTGAGATTATATTAAGACATCCCAATGAAACATCACATACATATATTTCTCCATACTTGGGCCAGCATTTCTATAGGATAAGTTTCTGAACACAGATTTGCTGGATCAAAGGGAATACACATTAAAAATGTTTACAGATATTGGCTTTAATGCCCACCACCACACTGAGGGCACACCCGCGCTAACACCCACCACACCAAGGGAGCGCCCGTGGCTAATGTCCACTAGCATACCGAGGACACAATCGCGCTTGCTCCCCCGGGTGGCCTCAGCGACCACCCGCTGCTCCCAGATTCCACACCCTGCATATTCACCTCCGAGCTCCGCCCAGCCCCCAACCACTGCCACCAGAACCCTGCCACGTGTGTCTCCCACCATTTCAAAGTCCTTAAACCTCCTACCTAATCACTCTCCCTGAGTCCTTATTTCTTTACTTGAATCAAACCTACCTGACACCCGTCTCTGCCCCTCCGCCCCCACATCCAGTCACCAAGTCCCTGCCCTGTCCTCCTGTGAGTCTTACGCAGCCTTGCTTATTACCCTCAGAGCCCCGGTGCCGGCCACAGCGCACACACGGGGCGCTCACTCACGTCCGCTGACAAGCTCATCAGACACTCTCCTACCTTGCACTGTAGTTTTCACTACCCACAGCTGAAAACCAAATCCTCTTCATTATTTACTCATTTAATATAGAATAAAACAAAGGAGAAAGTGAAAATTCCTGAAATGCTGCCGGAGGTGATCACTGTAAAAACGCAGAGAAAGATGACTTAATTGGCAGCGGGAGTTGTGCCGGGCCCGGGCAAGAGAGCAGCAGCTCGCCCTCTTCACCTGGATGGCAGTCCCAAGGGAAGTGTCTTAGAACTATTCATTGCCCCTTAGGTTTCTGGTGTGTTGGTATTTTGGCGACTGTTTTCTTTTACAATATGATGTAATTATCTTAATCTAACTTAAAATAACTTATGTATAAAATATGGCTACTTACCGAAACAGAACTCAGCCTTTGGCCTGAGCTTAGTTGCATCGCTAACCTGACAAGAGAGAGAGAGAGAAAGAGAGGTGAATCACTCACTCCATCTGCTACCATAACCAGCCTTACCGACTGTGGAGATGTCCACGGGCTCGCCTTCCCAATAATCATACGCATCTAGCACAAAGACCTACAATTAAACTTTAAAGGAAGCTGGAAAAGAACAGCAAATTAAATATAGGATATGGGTCCCAACTGTAAGTTGTTTACAACAAATGATACTTCCATGTTCTCTTTGAACAAACTTTTCTTCCAAAGAAAATGTGAAATTTAAAGTAAATGATTAAGTTTGATGTCATACATAGAATTATTTTTAGTTTAACATGTTTTTCAAAAATACCCCTCAATAAATAAGCTACAAGCTATAAATTCTCCCCAAATTTTATACTTCTAAGTTAACTGTGAACTGTTAGAGAACAGGATGGTGGGCACTGGGAAGAGTATGGACTTAAAGTCCAAAACTCCAGAAGGCATTAATCTGCAATGAGGAAGTCCAAACTGCACTGAATACTCTCCTGCACATTACAATGTCCTGGAACAGTGGAGTCACTTTACTAAAGGGAGCACATTCCTTTTATTTTATTTTATTTTATTTTTACAGAGACAGAGAGAGAGTCAAAGAGAGGAATAGATAGGGACAGACAGAAACATAGAGAGATGAGAAGCATCAATCATTAGTTTTTCGTTGAGACACCCTAGTTGTTCATTGATTGCTTTTTCATATGTGCCTTGACCGTGGAGCTACAGCAGACCGAGTGACCCCTTGCTCAAGCCAGTGACCTTGGGCTCAAGCTGGTGAGCTCTGCCCAAACCAGATGAGCCCGTGCTCAAGCTGGTGACCCTCAGGGTTTTGAACATGGGTCCTCCGCATCCCAGTCCGACACTCTATCCACTGCGCCACCACCTGGTCAGGCAAGCACATGGTTCCTTTTAGAAGGTAAAGCAACTACACCTGCTTGCTTACCCATTTAACCCTTCGAGTACTGAGTTTTTTTTCATGCATGCTGACCCCCAGGAGTTTATTTTCAAAAAATGAAATTAGTTCCAGTTAGCTTTATTAACTTAAAATCATGTTTGTTTGATAACCGATTTATGGAAACAAAAAAAACATACATTTGCCTTTTTTGAATGTTGCCATCGTACATGTCCGATCGTACTCTGGATGGTCAGGAGGCATGAGGATGTACATGGACTTTCGTACTGCTCAGAAGGTTAAGTAAAGTAGCTCTCTGAGAGGCACATTCACAGATACTGCCTTGCTGCTGCCCAGTGTTAGAACCAGAATTGTAGCACGCTGGTACCTTCAGAAAGAATTCAAAATCTGGGGTTCCTGGTTAACCCCAACCATAAATTCACAGCTCTGAGTCACACTGAAATCTGTTTCAGGAATAAATCCTAGAGGAAAAAGTGGCACGTCTAAAGGGAGTACAAGCTGTACCATTCAAGCTTCTGTTAGCTGTGGGACAGAGATGAAGGTTAACAGAATGACACAGAAAAGGTTACATGTTAAAAGGGAAGTGACTGAGAAAGGGAAAGGGGCTGGCCCATCAGCCAGCTTGCTGAGTTAATTGCTTATTTTTAAAAAGAGCTTCCATTTTTCTACCTGAATCCGATACAAAATATTGACTGTAAACTGTAATTGAAAAAAACTAAAATAAAAAGCAATCCTCGATTAAAATCAAGTACAAATAAAGTGCCAATATAAAATAAAAATAATAAAAGCACATTTTACCTTAAAAAAATAAAAAAGAGCTCCCATTTTTATTATTTATAAGTGTTTTATTTAATCTTAATTTTTTTGTGTGTGACAGAGACAGAAAGAGAGAGAGAGATAGACAGGGACAGACAGACAGGAAGGGAGAGAGATGAGAACCACCAATTCTTCGTTGTAGCACCTTAGTTGTTCATTGATTGCTTTCTCATATGCGCCTTGACTGGGGGCTACAGCAGAGCAAGTGACCCCTTGTTCAAGCCAGCGACCTTGGGCTTCAAGCTAGGGACCATGAGGTCATTTCTATGATCCCATGCTCAAATGGGCAACTCCACACTCAAGCTGGCAAGCCCATGCTCAAGCCGGTGACCTCAGGGGTTTCAACCTGGTTCCTCAACGTCCCAGGCTGATGCTCTATCCACTGCGCCACCTCTTGATCAGGCTCATTTGTTGATTCTTATATGTGCCCTGCCTGGGGATCAAACCCCCAACCGTGGTGTATCTGGACAATGCTCTACCAACTGAGCTACGTGGCCAGGGCAGAGCCTATTCCAATAAAACAAACAGGCCTTCACCTCACTTCACTGAGAGTCCAAAATGCTGGCAGCATGTTTATGTTAGAGCACACTGTACTATATATACAGGCAGTCAAGCCAACTGAGGCGCTAGAACTTATCTTACAATGCAATTCTGTGCTTCCTAATAACAGTCTCGATAAAATTTAAGCTGCAAGATTCCCTGAAGCATTTATTAAATGTCTTAACATATAAGAACATTGAGATAAACAATTTGTCCCAAATTCAAATTATTTGGCTTTACATAAAATATTTCCCTCTAAATATGTAATCTTTATTGTTCAAGGGCTAATTTTTTTTGTCAATGAGAATGACTAGTTCTATTGTGATACCGATACCCAAATGTTTTATTATTATAAAAATATCTTTTAAACAGGCACGCTTGTACCTTGGTCTCCTGTTCTGTTGAAGACCGCTGCTAAAACATTCCCTATGTGCACAATAGTACGCATGTGCGTATTTCTTCATCGTACTGGGCTGCTACTTTTCACATCTCATACCTTAAGTGATCAACAAACATAGTACCTTGTGTAAAACACAGAAACTCTACAGGATAAATCTACCGACAATACTAAATCTAATTTTTTTTTAAATAGCATAGCTGACCAGGCAGTGGTGCAGTGATAGAGCGTCAGACTGGGATGCGAAGGATCCAGGTTCAAGACCCCGAGGTTGCCAGCTTGAGCATGGGCTCACCTGGTTTGAGCAAAGCTCACCAGCTTGGACCGAAGGTCACTGGCTTGAGCAAGGGGTTACTCTGTCTGCTGAAGGCCCACGGTCAAGGCACATGTGAGAAAGCAATCAATGAACTAAGGTGTCACAACGAAAAATTGATGCTTCTCATCTCTCTCCCTTCCTGTCTGTCTGTCCCTATCTATCCCTCTCTCTGACTCTATCTCTGTCTCTATAAATAAATAAATAGCATAGCAAAAATCAATAAACAAGAAAACAAATTAGCAGAGAAAGTGAAATGACAAAACAATCATTTCTTCACCATAAAGATAGTTCGTATTTTCC
The DNA here is from genome assembly GCF_036850765.1 of Saccopteryx bilineata. Classification (NCBI taxonomy): domain Eukaryota; kingdom Metazoa; phylum Chordata; class Mammalia; order Chiroptera; family Emballonuridae; genus Saccopteryx; species Saccopteryx bilineata. The sequence continues at coordinate 106,704,838 of NC_089496.1, read as the reverse complement.
TAAAAATAAAACAAAAAAACAAAGAGTAAAGGTAATGAAATTAAAAATTGGAAACATTTAAATAAATGTAGTACGAACTTAGAAAAATCTTGTCCATTTCCAAGACAGGACCTAATAGTTAACTAACTTCTCCACTGCCAACGTTCACATACCTGACCATAAAAGTTAATGTTAACTTCCACAATGTGTTACATCCTATGAATTAATTCCATATTCTTCCTAAATTTATCAAAGAACATCCTAAACATAGTAGTCAGGTGCTACTTTCAGCATGATATAAATCTGAACATCCTCATTAAATAACACAGAAAGGAAATCGGTCCTAATATTCACACTCCCATCCTAAGAGATTTTAATTCAAGCATAAGTATAATTCAATACAGAAAAACTACCTTTGAAATGTAGGTAAGTTTAATGGCTCCAACACGTGATGATCCAGAAGGCAGGTTCTAGAAAAAAATTATTAATATATAGTTAATACCCAACATTATGAATTTATTTTATATTATAACTGTCTACACATTTAAAAAGTTAATAAATTAGATTTTTTAATATCACTTTTTACAAAACAGTTTTTCCAGTTCAAATATTTAGTAGGTCTGAAATTAAGCTGACAATGTGGGTAACAAAACTGAAGTCTACTCTGTTCCATCTTAATAGATTCTACAACTAAGAGGCCAGTCTTATTTTCATTTCTGTGAGCTTAAAAAGCCATACACAAGATCAGATTTTGTTCCTGAAACAATGGGAAAAAAATATTTAGAGACATAAAGTGATTGTAAGACATTTCAAAAGACTGTACATATTTCTTTGTTCTATTAAAACTTTAAATCAAGTATACCCATTTTTTAAAAAACTGAATTTTCCCCTATTTAAAAACTTGATCTAATAACCATTTTTCAAAAAAAAAAACTGAAACTTTTTAAAATTTACTTGACTGATTGATTTTAGAGAGAGGAAGGGAGGAAGAAGGAAGCACTGATTTGTTGCTGCACTTATTCATGCATTCATTGCTTCTTCTATGTGCCCTGACCGGGGATCGAATTCGCAATCTTGGCATATTAAGACAATGCTCTAACTCAGCGGTCCCCAACCTTTCTGGGCCATGGACTGGTTTAATGTCAGAAAATATTTTCACGGACCGGCCTTTAGTGTAGGACAGATAAATGTATCACGTGACCGAAACAAGCATCAAGAGTGAGTCTTAGACGGATGTAACAGAGGGAATCTGGTCATTTTTAAAAAATAAAACATCGTTCAGACTTAAAAATAAAATGGAAATAATGTAAGTTATTTATTCTTTCCCTGCAGACCGGTACCAGTCCGCGGCCCAGGGACCACTGCTCTAACTGAAACCTGACTGATACTCTTTAAAGCATACCAGGTAATGTATATATTGACACTTTCATACAAAATATTTTTACTCCTCCCTTAACAAGTGGGAATGTGGTTTGTGTCTGAAAAGAGCTAGCGGTAAAGAATTGAGAGAATAATTTCTGGCTAAGGCTATCAGGAAAGACTGTAGGGGAATAAACAGCATTTAAAGGAAAAAGCTGAAACACAAGAGTGACAAAAAACAGAGCTGCAGCAAACCATGAAGACTCCCAAGCTCTGCACTGAAGAGAAGGTGGCCGCAATGCAGGGTCACACCGGCTTGAAGAAAATGGTTTGAGAACCTGAATGAAGAATCTCATTAGAGAAGACCTAAGTGAAAAGGCAAAAAGCACCGAGGGAGTTTATACTGTTAAGAATCTGAAACCATTAAAGGCGGCCTGGGAGCAATTCTGTAATCAAAGCTGTGCTTTAATTTATTTTGTAATGTAATAAATTAGATGGACTATAGAAGAGAAAGACGGAGGTAGAAAAACCAGATAAAGAAATCTGGAAAAAAATTAAAAACACAAAATAAAAGACTGAGAGAAGATTTCAAAAGTAAAATTAATCTTGCTTTTGAAAGTTTCCTCCAGTGTAGACTGAGCAAGATCAACTTTTTAATGGACTTTATAATAATAATGTACATCTGGCCCTGGCTGGTTGGCTCAGCGGTAGAGCGTCGGCCTGGCGTGCGGGGGACCCGGGTTCGATTCCCGACCAGGGCACATAGGAGAAGCGCCCATTTGCTTCTCCACTCCCGCCCCTCCTTCCTCTCTGTCTCTCTCTTCCCCTCCCGCAGCCAAGGCTCCATTGGAGCAAAGATGGCCCGGGCGCTGGGGATGGCTCCTTGGCCTCTGCCCCAGGCGCTAGAGTGGCTCTGGTCGCAGCAGAGCGACGCCCCGGAGGGGCAGAGCGTCGCCCCCTGGTGGGCGTGCCGGGTGGATCCCGGTCGGGCGCATGCGGGAGTCTGTCTGACTGTCTCTCCCCGTTTCCAGCTTCAGAAAAAAAATAAATAAATAATAATAATAATGTACATTTAAAAAAATCTTTAGATTGTTCTCATGAATGTTTCATGAGACAATTCATGAATTATCTTATGAATATAAGCTTAATGGAACTAGTTAATTATATGGAAGCCAAGACATTTCAAAGACTTAGGATTTCCAAACATGAGCTTGTTATTGACAGGGATAGGTCTTTCCAAAACTTTCACTCCTATGTAAAGTAAAACTGCATTATGTTCTGCTTTAAACTATATGAAGTACAAGGTTCCAAGTATAAATCACAAATAAATACAAAATTACATTTTTAATGTGTAACTTTAAATGGTTGTCTTCTTATACAAAATCTTGTACATTTAGAGGGGTTTTTTTTTAATCTTGAGTAAGGAAATGAAATATTAAAATGTCCTCAAGATCTCTAATTACTACCAAAGAAATATTTTTCAAATTCTGCTAACCTTCCCTTCAAAATTAGTTTTCTTTTAGTCCTCCATAAGTCTATTATTTAACTAGAGGAATGATCTCTAAGCCTCTGTGTGGGGAAGAGAAGTGAGAACCTATGTCATGGCTGCATGACACAGAGGGTCACGGGTCAGAGTGGTCGGTACAAGGAAATACCGAATAATAGCTGAGAGATAAAGGACCTTCAAAATACATCATTCCTATGGATCAGTATGGTTGCTGCCAAGGTCAACTAGAAAAGAGTGGGTTTCAAAATGTGTTACTTGACAATGAACAAGAAATAATAAACTAATATGACTTTTAAGATAAAAAAGGAAATAAGCCATTTGGTTCATAAGAGCTCCTGCATTTTTTTGCCAAAATACTTTTTCAAGTTTTTTCAAATTATTTCCTAATACAACTAACTACTCAATTACTGAATTCTCCACCATCACCCATGCCCTCAACAAAACACAGAATGCCCCTAGCCTAGCTGATCTCTGGTAATACACTACGACGGGTTTTTTTAAATCAATGGTAGTGACATAGGAAACAAAACAGAGGAAGGATGGCTCTCCCTCAGGACAGGTGAGCCAAACTCATCCACTTTCATTATCAGGGCTATGACGATCAGTATAATGTGTTACAACACTGTAACCATAAGCAACTAGATTGTATCAGATGAAATTGCCATATTTATTTAATACATGAAAGAATTGGCACACTGGCAATTCCATGCGGTGCAATCTAATATAACACTTCTAATCAAACATTTTTCTGAAGTTTTCATGAAAGAGCTAAGTCTTTTTTTTTACAGAGACAGAGAGTCAGAGAGAGGGATAGATAGGGACAGACAGGAACGAAGAGAGATGAGAAGCATCAATCATCAGGTTTTCGTTGCAGCACCTTAATTGTTCATTGATTGCTTTCTCATATGTGCCTTGACCATGGGCCTTCAGCAGACCAAGTGACCCCTTGCTCAAGCCAGTGACCTTGGGTCCAAGCTGGTGAGCTTTGCTCAAACCAGATGAGCCCACGCTCAAGCTGGCAACCTCGGGGTCTCGAACCTGGATCCTCCGCATCCCAGTCCGACGTTCTATCCACTGTGCCACCGCCTGGTCAGGCGAAAAAGCTAAGTCTTTATGAATACATTTAAAAGTGAAACAAAGCTGGTGCTCATGTCTAATGCAATGGCAGGCCGAATCGAGACTGAAAAAGATTCTCATTAATGGGAATGAAGAGATAAAATTATTAAGAACTAAATAAAGACCCTGGCCTGTTGGCTCAGCGGTAGAGCGTCGGCCTGGCATGCAGGAGTCCCGGGTTTGATTCCCGGCCAGGGCACACAGGAGAGGCACCCATTTGCTTCTCCACCTCTCTCCCTCTCCTTCCTCTCTGTCTCTCTCTTCCCCTTCCGCAGCGAGGCTCCATTGGAGCAAAGATGGCCCGGGCGCTAGGGATGGCTCTGTGGCCTCTGCCTCAGGCACTAGAATGGCTCTGGACGCAACAGAGCGACACCCCAGAGGGGCAAAGCATCGCCCCCTGGTGGGCATGCCGGGTGGATCCCGGTCAGGTGCATGCGGGAGTCTGTCTGACTGCCTCCCCGTTTCCAGCTTCGAAAAAATGAAAAAAAAAAAAAAAAAAAGAACGAAATAAAAAAGCAGATTTAAAATCCTGCAGTATATTAAAAAAAAAAAACCAATGTGCTAATTACACCATAGAAATCTGGCTTCAGGAGTCCACGTGAAAAAAACCTAGCAGAGCCCTGGCCGGTTGGCTCAGCGGTAGAGCGTCAGCCTAGCGTGCAGAGGACCCGGGTTCGATTCCCGGCCAGGGCACACAGGAGAAGCGCCCATTTGCTTCTCCACCCCTCCGCCGCGCTTTCCTCTCTGTCTCTCTCTTCCCCTCCCGCAGCCAAGGCTCCATTGGAGCAGAGATGGCCCGGGCGCTGGGCATGGCTCTGTGGCCTCTGCCTCAGGCGCTAGAGTGGCTCTGGTCGCAATATGGCGACGCCCAGGATGGGCAGAGCATCGCCCCCTGGGGGGCAGAGCACCGCCCCTGGTGGGTGTGCCGGGTGGATCCCGGTCGGGCGCATGCGGGAGTCTGTCTGACTGTCTCTCCCTGTTTCCAGCTTCAGAAAAATGGAAAAAAAAAAAAAAAAAAAAAAAAAAAAAAACCTAGCAGAGTGCAAACCTGAACATGTCCTCTCCCAGCTCAGCCAGAGTGAGATATTCCCCAAACCCGCTCCAGGCCTTCCGGCTTCAGTGTCTCGGTCTGTGCTGTTCTTTGGGCCCTGGGATACCCACTTCACCTCTTAGCCAAAATCATAGCCACAGTTCCAGGTCCATTTCAAAAGTTACCACCCCTCCACTAGCCATAATGGCACCCCTGGGATGTCCTCCACACTCTAAGTCTGTTTCCTTCCATGGAATAAGCATATTCTATTTTGTACTTATCGTCTTTTAGCTCCATTTAAGTGGAAAGGACTGATAAAAGGAGGAAGGCTGAGGAGGAGAACCTGTTATGTAGGTAGACAGAAAAGGAATCAGCAAGTTTTAAATAAAAGTCTGGCGAAACCATATAAAGTCAGCTGGATCTTGTGACACGAGATGAATGAGCGAGAGAAGACCGGCGACTGCACAACGGCCTGCAGGGGTGAGGAGGACCAGAAATGGAGCCAGTCATAGTCATCAGAAGTCCAGGGGGGTCTCAGTTACTTTCCACCACAGGGAAAAGGGTGTGGGAGAGGCCTGGGCCACAGATCAAGACGGGGTCATAAAAGGGGGGAAGGGTCAAGATGAGCTTTCGATTTCTGCTGACCTGTTCTTTCTCCCAGTGACTCTGCTCAAGTAAATAAAAGTATTAATCATGTTGCTGCACAGCCAGGTTACTGCCACCCAAGAAAGCTGGTTACACCCAGAGATAAGGGAGAAAAGCTGGGTATCAGTAAGCTCTTAAGAGTAAAGGCAGCCTGACCAGGCGGTGGTGCAGTGGATAGAGCATCGGACTGGGATTCCGAAGACCCAGGTTTGAGACCCCGAGGTCGCTAGCTTGAGCGCGGGCTCATCTGGTTTAAGCAAGAGCCCATGAGCTTGAACCCAAGGTCGCTGGCTCCAGCAAGGGGTTGCTCGGTCTGCTGAAGGCCCACGGTCAAGGCACATATGAGAAAGCAATCAGTGAACAACGAAGGTGTTGCAACGCACAATGAAAAACTAATGATTGATGCTTCTCATCTCTCTGTTCCTGTCTGTCTGTCCCTATCTATTCCTCTCTCTGACTCACTCTCTGTCTCTGTAAAAAAATAAATAAATAAAATTTAAAAAAAAAAAAAAAAGAGTAAAGGCAGAGAAAAGACAGTTCCAGGCCAAAAAAACTGAATTAAAGTACAAAGTATCCTCCCAAAATCTGAAAGGTTGCATGTGGATATAGGTCTAGACTTACTTTATGGAGAATCAAAGGACAAAAGTAGGATCAATGGTTAGAAGCTACAAGGAACTAAATTATGGCTCACAGAACAAATAATAATTAAAGCTGTCTCAAATATAATAATATACACTTTTTAGTAATGTGTAGTTCAAACAACAGCGAAGGTGAAGATCAGGTTTCTTCCACTAAGGAGGCTGAATTAATATCCTTACAACTCCAACTCTACATGAGCAAATACAAATCCACGAGCATGTGTGTATGTGGTCTACTCTGAAGTCGAGCTAGGGTAGTCAAGAACGTCGGACTAGTTGTCAGGGGTCTAGTTCCCACTCTGTGCAACATAATGGAACCTCCTACCAGTCCCTGCTCTTCCAGGGCCTGTAGTTCCTCACCTGAACAAAAAGCCCACTGGACCAAAACAGCTTAGAAGTTAGGGACCTATGCCTGTTTTGCATCTGCTTCCTTGCAACATACCTCTCAATTTGAAGAGTCAGGTAGAGAAAATTTTAAACTGCTCAACAGATAATCTCTAAAGCAAGGTCTCTGACAGATCTTAAAAATAGGATTCTCCTTTTTTAATTTACAACATTTACCCCTAATGATTTGCAAGGCAGCAGGAAAGCAAAGTGGATTTCAGCTCATGAATGGCCTTACAATGGCTGATACTCAACTTGCATGCTATAAGATGAAAGGACTTACATTCGTGCAAGAAGGGCAACTAGTTTAAGCTGCTTATTTCCAGAAGACAGTAGTCTCTTAGAGACAGAATCTTAAATCTAAATGATGTTTAAATTTCCTACCAGAGACAGTGTTTCTCTCCCAAAGGGGAAAAGCAGAGATGATGCATAAATTTTTATCAAATAAATTTAAGTTTCACCTTCTGAAATTCAAAGACAGCAGGAGTTGGGGGTGTAGTAGGAATAAACCTAAATATGTGCTGTTTAGGAAGACAAATCCTAACATCAGCTGCATGTCAAATGCTTGAACAATTAAAACTCTTGTATGCTTTGGAAGAAAGGTAACCATTGGATTTTACCAACCTGCGGATTATCCATGTACCACACAAAACTATCTTCTCTGGTATCCAGTATGAAGTACCTTCGAAGAAATTTCCCACTATTTTCATTTTCTTCAATGTCTAGGAAACCACAAATGCGATTCTGACGATCCACATAAGGCATTTCTGAGCTTGAACATTACACTGTAAAACAGAAACATTACCAGTAAGTAGTTCTCAGTGGACTTCCAGAATGAAATGTGTTATGGTATTTGTTCAACAAGGAGCCTACTTTCCAACACTGGGTGGGAGCCGGTCAATGCGAACACACAGAAAGCATGGGCAAGCGGTTACTACACGCAGCTGTTCATAATGACGACAACGGAGAGACCGTCACCTCACTTAGACAATGTACTTCCCTTTCCCTAAATAAACCACGGTGAACCAAAAAATTAGTTATCCCAAACCTTAATTTCTTCAGTTATAAACTAAGATGATCTGCCTTTAGGAGTGTTTTAGAATATTTTTAATTCACAGAATAACAGTAGCTAACTTTCACTGGCTACTTACTATAAGCTAGGCTCTGTGTGATTCTTTTCCATGCACTTTCTCCTTCAATCCTCAAAATGACCCTATGAGCAGGCATCATGCTTCCCACTTCACAGATAAGAAACAACATGGAGAAGAGGAAGTGACTTTGCAAGACTAGAGAACTGTATATATAGTAGGTAGGTAATAGATCAAAACATGAACCAGATTCTTGGACTCTGAAGCTTGTATTTTAATCTCTATACTGTACAGTCAATTGATTTTCTACAAAGATGCCAAGGCAATTCCATAGGGGAAGGATAGTCTTTCAACAAATGGCACTGGGACAATAGCTATTCATGTGGAAATAAATGAACTTGAAATGGACCAGAGACCTAATGTAAAAGCTGTAATAGTCAAGCTTCTAAAAATATATATAAGAGGAAGTCTTCATGACCTTGGAGAGTAGACAAGGATTTTTTTAGATAACATACAAAGAACTGGAACCATAGAATGATTAATATATTGGACTTAATTAAGAAATACTCTTCAAAAGAAACCATTAAGAAATCAAAAGCCACAGAATGGGAGAAAATAGTCAGTACACATATATCAAATAACTGATGTCCAAGAACAAGCAAAGAATTATTATAATTCAGTAAGACAACCAAATAGAAAAATGGACAAACATGAAGACAAACCAACAAGAAGAATATATACAGTAAATTAGCACATAAAAAGATGGGCACCATTACTCAGGAAGGGGTCACAAAGAAAAACCATGAGATGCCACCAGATAGCTACTAAAATGGCTGAAACAAATAAAAAACACCAAATTAAAACAAAACCTGACAATAACCAGTTGCTGACAAGGATGTAGAACAAATAAACACTCTCACATGTATCGCTGATGGCAATGCAAAATGGCATAGCAACATAGGAACAGAGTCTGGCCGATTCTTACAAAGTTAAATATACCCTTACAAGATGAGGTATTTACCTATGTGAATAGAAAGCTTATGTTTACACAAAAAAACCAACAGGGAAATGTTTACAGCAACATTGTTCATAATTGGCAAAAGCAGAAACCACCAAAATGTCATTCCATTTGGTAAATAAATACTGTAGTACACCCAATACAAGGTAATTCTACTCAGCAATATAAGGGAACAAGCTATTGACACACATAACATGAGTCAATCTCAAGTGTACTTTGCTAAGTGAAAGAAGCCAGACCAAAAAAGTCTATTGGGACAGGTAAGATTGGCAGGTGGAGGGACGGGCTAATTTCATACATAATTTTTGGAGTAATGTACCTGGTTCTGTATCTTGACTGTGGCAGGATATTATCTGTGCATTTATCAAAACTCATAGGCCCATACAACAGAGTAAACTGTGCTACATACAAATTAAAAATAAAAAGAAAACTTCAGTGATAAAATAGATCAGAGTTCCTAGAGCTTAAAATAGAGAGGACTCTGTTCAAAGGAACATGAGGGGAGTTATTTTGATGATGCAACTGTTGTACATCCTGACTGTGGTGGAGCTCACCAGTTATGCGCAAATGCAAAACTTATACAAATGCACACGAAAGCAGGTAAAATTTGCTATATGTAAATTATAGTTCAATAATCCTCATTATTTTTTTTAAAGATACCTTCCACACTCACCAGAATAGCTAAAATTAAACAGGCTGACAACACCAAATGTTCCCCAAGCTGTGGCACCCCCAGACTTTCTGTACTGCTGACGGGAATACAAAGCTGCACAGCACTATGGGAAGAGTCCTGGCAGGAAGAGCAGGCAGACACTCATCCTATGACCTACCTACTTACTCCTAGAGTTTACTCACAAGAAATGAAAACATACATGCATGCAAAGACTAACTCACAAATATTTACAGCAACTCATAACAACAGCCCCAAACTAAAAACAACCCAGTGTCTACCAACAGGTAAATAGATAAGTAAGATTTGGTATGTCTACACACAGCCCTCTACAGTATAGAGCAGGGGTCAGGAAACTTTTTGGTTGAGAGAGCCATGAACGCCACATATTTTAAAATGTAGTTCCATGAGAGCCATACAAGAACCCGTGTACAGGCCCTGGCCATTTGGCTCAGCGGTAGAGCGTCGGCCTGGCGTGCGGGGGACCCGGGTTCGATTCCCAGCCAGGGCACATAGGAGAAGCGCCCATTTGCTTCTCCACCCCCACCCCCCTCCTTCCTCTCTGTCTCTCTCTTCCCCTCCCGCAGCCAGGGCTCCACTGGAGCAAGGATGGCCCGGGCTCTGGGGATGGCTCCTTGGCCTCTGCCCCAGGCGCTGGAGTGGCTCTGGTCGCGGCAGAGCGACGCCCCGGAGGGGCAGAGCATCGCCCCCTGGTGGGCAGAGCATCGCCCCTGGTGGGCGTGCCGGGTGGATCCCGGTCGGGCGCATGCAGGAGTCTGTCTGACTGTCTCTCCCTGTTTCCAGCTTCAGAAAAGAAAAAATAAAAAAATAAAAAAGAACCCGTGTACGTTATGCATTATCCAATAAAAATTTGGTGTTGTCGCGGAGGACAGCTGTGATTGGCTCCAGCCACCTGCAACCATGAACATGAGCGGTAGAAAATGAATGGATTGTAATACATGAGTATGTTTTATATTTTTAACGTTATTATTTTTTTTATTAAAGATTTGTCTGCAAGCCAGATGCAGCCATTAAAAGAGCCACATCTGGTTCGCAAGCCATAGGCTCCTGACTCCTAGTATAGGGGAATGACTGCTATATGCAATAACATGCTCAAAACTCACCAAACTGCAAACTTTACACGGACATAAGTTTATTGTATGGAACAAATTCCAAAAAGTTAATAAAAAATCCAATAGCAACAAAAAAAAATTGAGGTATTTATTGAAACAGACATAAAATAAAGTGTTATCTGAATAATTTAAAAGAATGGGACAGATAAAGGAGGCAGGGCCTGCGCTGACAGTAGTTGAGGCTAAAGGGTAAGTACTGTAGTTACAGAGTACCATCTACTTTTGTAGATGTTCACAACTCCTCATCATCGAAAGGTTAAAAAAGAAAAGAAAAGAAACCTATAACACACACAGATACCATTTCTCACCTGTCAGACTGGCAAAATTTGAAAGTTGGGCAACATTGTATATCAGTGAGATTGCAAGAAAAGAGAGACTGGGATTGCTGGCGAGAAGTACGATGGCACATTCCAATAGAGGTGGCTTTGGCACGATGTAAAAAAATCACATCTCCATTCATTCCTATGACCCAGCAATCCTCCTTGGTATCGTAATCCTAAAACTAGTTTCTGTATGATAGTAGTATTTTAAGTGCATTTGCGGTAATCCAAGTATACTGATGCTATGATTGTATTTAAAATAAAAGTAATAAAACATTTATTAGAAACCAAGATTTTCACAGTAACAGAAAAGATGTACAAATACAAAACGAAAAATTTTATACAATGCATCTGATTTAGAGATACTATGAACTAATGATCTTTGAAAATAGTAACAGAAAATTATCACTTTGCAATTCCAATACAATCACTGATTTAAGTGAGGATACTTAATGAACACAAAACCCACTAGATAACAGGTTGTTAGAAGACAAAATACTAGTCTCAAATACCACCCCCCAGTTTTCTCATTAAGTACAAAGAGGAAAATAAATCTTTATAATGGAGAACTGTTATAGCCCCACCTTTACCAAATGATTCAGTATCTAATAAATCTAGAAGTTGGCACTAATGGATACCACGCCCCTATACGTAGACCACATGTTGTATGATCCACTGACATGAAATATCCAGAATGGGCCAATCCATAAAGACAAGAAAGCAGAACAGCGGCTGCCTAGGGGCACACTGAGGATGGGGAGTTGCCTAAGGATGGGAGGGTCTGTGGTTTCTTTTCAGGGTAATAAAAATATTCTAAAGTTGATTGTTGAGACAGTTGCACAAGTCTGTGAATATACTAAAAGCCGTTGAGAATTTTACACTTTAAATGGGTAAATTATATCCCAATAAAGCTATTTTTTTAAAAGAAATAAAGAATTACAATTGTCTTTCATTCTAGAGCCTCTTTCAGTCTAGACCCTCTGACTACTGGAGGGTCCCAGGGGGTGGTCCACAGACCTCCTCTCTATAGATGCATGGTCAGCCCACTCTTCCCCTCAGCTCTAAATACTAATGTGTTCCAGACTGCTGTCCTCAGACCTGGACACTACTGACTCCAGACTCACGTACACAACTGCCTCTTCTACAGATTGACTTAGCTAACAGACATCTCACACTTAACAAACTAGGCACCAGAGACACCCCCCCTCCCCACAATCTGTTATTCTCTGTCTTCCCTATCTCAGTAAATAGCCACTCCCTTTTTAGAGCGGTTCAGGCAAATTATCTTGGGAGTCACCTTCGCTGACTCTTCTTTCTCTCTCATTCCATGTTCAATCCTTCAGCAAATCCTGGCGGCTCCAGTTTCAAAATCTATCCAGAATCCCAGCATTTCTCACCACTTCATTGCTGCCACTGTGGTTCACGCCACCATTAACTCTCAGCTGGATTCCTGCGTGGCCTCCTTGCTTCTGCCCCACCCCTTCACCCCACTCTCAGTAGTCAGGGCGATCCCATTAAAATATATATCCAAGTGGTGATTCATTGAACACTGATTCTAAATATGAGTATTTAGTCCTTTGAAAACAAAGACTGAGAAGTTTTAAAAAATAACCTGCCCAAGGTCACACGCTTAGAAAGTGGCAGCTCCTAGATCCAAACAAGGGGGTTCTGGCTCTTCGATACTAGAATGTATAACGTCACTCTACTCAAAACTTCAACTCTGGCTGCTTATTAGAAATACCTGGGAGTTTCTGAAAACCCTGATGCCTAGGCAGATCCTCCAGAGTCCAGACCAAGTAAATCAGAAACTGGAGATGGGATCCAGGCAGCATCACATTCTTAACACTCCCCAAATAATTCCAGCGTTCAGCCAAGGTAAAAATCATTACTTTACCGCAATCCATCCCACTCAAAGTAAAAATCAGAGACATACAGGCCTCACCTCCACCCCACCCCCACCTCCATGTCCCCCTTAGTTGCCCCTGGCAACGGGACCCTTGCTACATCACACAAGCTCCCCACTCAAAGCCTTTTAACTCAGATGTCCTTTTCTCAGTGAAGCCTTCCATTAGGTATATAAGGTACAGCATCTGCACATCTAAAATTGCAAATGCTCCAAGCCCTCCTGCCATACCTCACCTCCCTCCCTGTTTCACCTTAGTGTTATTGCTAACAAGCCATACGGTTTCCTTATTTAACTGCTTCCCCACACTACCACACTGGAATATAGGCTCCTGAGAGCAGGGTTCTGTTTATTTACTATTGTTTCTCCAATGCTGGCACATGGGAGGCACTCAGTAACTATCTGATGAATGAAGTATTAAGAAACCCATAATTACTGCAACCAATCTTAATGTTCCATTTTCCAAATACCAAGTTGCTTTTCCCTCATCAGACGAGAAATCATTTAGCAGATTTATCTGACTGGTTTGTTTAAATGATGGAAGGAAAAAAGTTCAAACACTAAACGTATTTCTGTTTGGATTTATATTTTTTGTGTAGTATGAGGCAAGAATAGATAAAATTACATTATTGAATCCTGCCCAATATTTATTAAATCCTTCAGCATTACTTATGCTCTAGGTATAGCTAGATAATACAATTAGTAATAAATTAACAAACTCCCAGTTAATACTTTACACATCAGGAAGCAGGAAGACAAAAAATAAAAACAAAACAAAAATCAAGAAGAGACAGAAAGGAAAGAAAAATTCTGCACAGTGAGACCTCATTAGGCCCAGGGGACTTCACTATTGTTTGTTAACTAGATGTTGAGTGAGACCATCCCTACTGTCCCCAAATTGCAGGCAAACACAAAGCTGAGCATATATGGACACCAAGGATCAAACATCTGCGGAGTCTTGCACTGACACCCCAAACACACACCTCAGGGCTTCTGCACCCCAGCCAATGACTTATCATCATCCATATTATACAAGCAGCTGACAAAGAGAGAGAAAAAATGAGAGGCTGACCAAGTCTTCAGGAAGAGAGCACAGGGAAAAAGGAAGGGGGTATTCACCCAAAAAACAATGACAGGGGACACCCAAGAGAATCCTTCACCAAGATACGACATGCCTACAAGGAGAGACTGGCACCTCACTCTCCAGCCCAATGTCTGCTTATGAAATGGCAGGCCACAGAAAGGGGACAGACTTAAGCAGTCTACAGGCCACCATTTGGCATCACAAGAAGTGAGTTGCCAATGGGTTAAGGTGGAAACTGCAGAAGGCAGCTTGACTTGAACTATTTTGCTAAAATCAAAAAATCTGGTTGCAAAAGAAAAGTATCCCCGGCCCTGGCTGGCTGGCTCAGTGGTAGAGTGTCGGCCCAGTGTGCCGAAGTCCCAGGTTCGATTTTTTCCAGGACACACAGAAGCACCCATCTGCTTCTCCATCCCTCCCCCTTCATACTCTTCTCTCTCTTCCCCTCCCACAGCCAAGGCTTCATTGGAGCAAAGGTGGCTGGTGCTAAGGATGGCTCCATGGTCTCTGCCTCAGGCACTAAAATGGCTCCAGTTGCAACGGAGCAACAGCCCAGGTGGGCAGAGTATCGCCACCTGGTAGGCATGCCGGGTGGATCCAGTCGGGCACAAGCAGGAGTCTGACTCTCTGCCACCCCCCTTCTCACTTCAGAAAAATACAAAAAAAAAAACAATTTAAAGAAAGAAAAGTCTCCCCACCCATGTCACCGGCACACACTCACAGGAACCATGGTGGTGGGCTGACAGCATAGGAACAAGGAGGTGAGAGTGTAGGCAGCAAGTTTCATGTTCAGGAACTCTGCAGGAGGGAGTCTCCCTGCAAAATCTCACCAAACTCCAGTTCAGACTCCTATCAGTGGACATCGTGGCTTGCCACTATTAATTAAAAGAGAGCTTTGAGGCCTGACCTGTGGTGGCGCAGTGGATAAAACGTCGACCTGGAAATGCTGAGGTCACCGGTTCAAATCCCTGGGCTTGCCTGGTCAAGGCACATATGGGAGTTGATGCTTCCTGCTCCTCCCCCCTTCTCTCTCTCTGTCTCTCTCTCCTCTCTCTCCCCTCTCTAAAAATGAATAAATAATTAAAATACTTAAAAGAGAGCTTTGATACTACCAGGTAAGAAATATTTGTCCTTTCCTTCTCTCTCCTGACTAGTCCCTGTCCAAGTACACAGATCCCAGAAGAGGGAAGAGAAAGAGGGATCCTGGGCGCCTCCCACAATCCCTCCCTGCTCCTAGGGCTTCAAGCAGTTAAGGGGCCTAACACTGGGGTCAGGGAGGAGAGGAGTTTTAAATTAAATAGGAGATTGAAGGTTTTAAATGAAATAGATTAGACAGGAGCTTTTAATAGCTGTAAACATAGAAAAGCTATCATTTGCCCATGATGTCATGAGGCAGGGAAAGAGGACTATTCTACAAATCATAGTTAAAAGCAATGAATGTTGGAAAGAAAAATAGCCTGTTTTATGTTTGTTCTCAACAAGCTCAGGCTGCGCAATAATCTGACGACATATGGAACAACATCACCACCCTTAGTAATGAGATGGAGCACTTGACACGGAAATTCCCAGGGGGGATTTACTGTGCGGGGTAAGATGCCACATTAGAAGTCCTCTGAGATCGCTTCCAATCCTTTCTTCTAGAAGAGGGTAAATTGAATACAGAACCAGAGTTCAGTGGTTAAACTCATAGAAGTCTAGGTTACATAAAGGGATAAAAGCACAACTTTTGGAGAATAAAACTATCAGACTGATGAGTCTGATAAGGATTTCATGTAGGAAAAAACCACTCAGGACTTAATATTGAAGACTCTCGAGCTTATTTAAATGTTTAAAAATACACTAAATGACTGATTTTATTTTACATTCAACAGAAATTCCACTTCAAAAAGCTTATGCTATAAAATCCCCCAAATGCTATCTTCCTGAATCAAAGCAATTCAACCAATCAAAATGCTTGCCAAAATAAATAGCACATATTTGCTGAAATATCTTCTAGGAATTATAAGCTCACATATTCTTCACCACACAGGACCTACTAGGAAAACAATATTACTGAGTTCAAATGGTTTAACGTTGCTTGTTAAGCCTAACAGTCCTATTGCCGTTAACAACTATCAACAAGAATTTTGAGCCTGACCAGGCGGTGGCGCAGTGGATAGAGCGTCGGACCGGGATGCGGAAGTACCCAGGTTCGAGACTCCAGAGGTCGCGCACGGGCTCATCTGGCTTGAGCAAAGAGCTCGCCAGCTTGGACCCAAGGTCGCTGGCTCCAGCAGGGGGTTACTCGGTCTGCTGAAGGCCCGCGGTCAAGGCACGTGTGAGAAAGCAATCAATGAACAACTAAGAAGTCGCAAGGCGCAACGAGAAACTGATGATTGATGCTTCTCATCTCTCTCTGTTCCTGTCTGTCTGTCCCTGTCTATCTCTGCCTCTGTAAAAAAAAAAAAAAAAAAGAATTTTGAGTTTTAAACAAAAATATCCCCAATTTTTACGTTTCTGAAAATAAGCATTATAGACGAGCATTTAAAGCTACCAAGAGTTTTTGCCATTAGAACTCATTTCTGATACTACATCAATAATTTCCATATGCTGTGTACTTACAAATGGTCAAAAGAATTAAAACTAAATTTTAGTATTTATCTCCTACTGAAGCCATTTTATTCTATTGTAAATCTGAAGAGAATCACCTTGAAATGTAATATTAAGTTTTAATATTACCAAAAGTAAAATGCTAGAGCATGTGAAGTACTATTGATATTTGTGTATTGCTCACAGCTGAGGCAGTTACTGCTACAAAACTTCAAATTTTCTATCTAATAAAAGCAGAGTGTGAGTAACCATTGTCACATCTGAATAATTACATTCTATTCAGAAAACTATTTCTATTCCCCGTTCTTAAATGACAAGAGTTATTTAAACAAGAATAACTATTTAACATCAAGCAGCATTTCAATGGTAAAGTCTGACCTAAATTATCCTAATTATTACTTCATAAATTTCATTCTGGGTTACCAATTACCACCGAGTCAAAATAACTGTGGATTTTGCTGTGTGACTATAATAACTTTCAGGCTTAACAAAAGTCAATTTCAATTTCTTTTTAAGCTGCCATTTAAATGTTTCTAGAGAAAAAGTCCCTCTTAAAATATAAAAAAGTTCCTATCTTTTCCAAGTATTTTCCTAGGACTCATCAACATCATCATAACCTTTACATTAGCAACACTAGAGTATTGCCCACGGTTACTTTCCAAACAAAATAACCCAATGCTATTCTTAATGTCCTTAAACACTTCTAAAAAGGTCCTTCCGGCTTAGGAACCCATGGCAGTTTCCTAACGATTGTATACTTATCCTGTCTTACTGTCTCAGAGTCTGTGGCAAACTCAGATTTACACACCACCTTTCCTTTTTGCTACACTGCTAAAACTGGACAATAAAAAGATACAAACCTGCTACTTCCCCCCTCAAAGCAACAATAAAAATACTAATTAACAAGATAAAAAGAGATATGAAGCAGTTTCAATAAGCACATCTTAACTTCAAAAAGTTATCCACTGCTTACCAAAAAAGGAAAATTCGCTTACCAAAATGGACAAATTCACAGCCATTTCCCTTGATGCGGGTACACCCTTCAAGGAAAACTGTCAAAAGGATACACTGTGGATCTACAGCACTATAAAATAAATGATTTAGTAACTCAAATTGTGCTAAGTTTAAACATACTTGTTTAAACAAGTAAGTATTCTAAAGTGTAATCTCCCTTGGGAAGACTGGGCTAAGATAAGGAGTATTAAACTCTATTTGGGGGCTTTTTTTTTTTTTTTTTTTTTTTTTTTTTTTTTTTGCCACAAGTGCGTTACTATGAAAATTTGAGTATGCAATGTAATAGGCATTTGAGTCAGAATGGACCGTACTTCCGAAATAACAGCTCAAGTTCTTCCGACGGTGCAAAGTTTTACAAAGAAAAAAAGTTTCCTATAAAAGCTTACCCCAGCTTGGCTCTGAAGAGTTTCAAGGGCGTTAAGCTAACAGAAAGTACGAGGCCGAGCGCGTGGGGGGACACAGAGCAGACCCATCCGCAGCTGAGATAAAAGACAATGGGTCAAACCTCACACTGTGCCGTCGGTTCCAGTCATTAAGGGCACAGGAAGGAAGATGTTTTTAGTTAAAAAACTAATTCGCAGAGGGCAGTGACTTCATTTAAATCCAAGAAAATCTTACGAAAACCGACAACGATCGATCGCAAAAGAAGAAAACGAGCGTCGCAGGGCTTGGCAGGTGACACAAAAGAGGGACACCGGCACAGACTGACCGCCTGGTTCCGTCCTTACACCTCCGCACCGACTGGTCCCCAGACTCAGACAGAGCGTCTCATTCCTGACAAGCGCTGCGGCCGGGGGGTGCCCCGAGGCGGACATGGGGGTGCCCCGCGCCGCAGCGCGCCCGGCGCCGCGCGGGCTCCGCCGACGGCAGCAAACGCCACCAACAACGAGACCACTTTCATTAGGACGCCCCTTTCCGCGCGCTGGTCTGTCTGTCTGTCTGTCCCGGAGGGTCGGCAGAAAGCAAATGCACGAGACCAGAACCACGCAGGACGGCCCCGGAGCCTGCAGACCCCGGGCCGGGGCGCCTCCCCGGCCCCACCTGCGTGACCTTGGGCGAGTCACCTGCAGCCACCGCACCGGCCGGCCGCACCGCGGAGGAGCGAAGGCGGAGCACTAACACGCGTGGTTCTGGGAGGCAGGGCGGCGCCGACCTGTGACTCGGCGAGTGCCAAAGCGAAAGCGCGTGAAGATGTTGGGGAGACGCGGCCCGGGGCGCCGAGCCCCCGCGGGCACAGCCCTGGAGCCTGGCCGCCGCCCCGACAGGCGTCGCCCGCCAGGGACCCCCGGACAACGGGCCAGCACGGGCAGTCCAGGGGGCGGACACCCCCGCAGCCGGACGCCGGGATGCGGTCGGGGAAACAATACCGCCGCCGCGGGAAGAGGACGCCGCCCCCTCCGCCGCTCCCCGGCCCGCGCGCGCAGGTGAACCGGCCTGCGGCCTCGCCCAGGTGCGCACGTGCGGAAACGGGCCTCGGGGGCGCAGCCGGGACCCCGCGCCGCCGCCGCCCGCCGCCCACACTCACCAGCGCACGCCGACCCCTCGGCGGACGCGCGGCCGCCTCCCCGTTCGCCTCCGCCGGCGCGGCGCTCCCGGAGCCCGGCCCCGCCCACCCGCCCGGCGCGGCCGCGCTCCGCACGCAGAACTTCACCGCGGCCCTCGGCCCGGAACAACCGCACCGCCTCCGCCGCGGCTCCCACCGGCGCCCAACTGCCGGAGCAGCGCCCACGACGGCCCGCTGGAGCACTGCGCACGCGCGCCCACGCCCCTTCTGCCCCCAGACGGCGGCCGAGATTCCGGAGCGGGCACTCCCAGTCCAAGAGACTACAAGTCCCGGCAGGCACCGCGCGGGTCCCGGCGGCTTGGCGGGCCGAGTATTCAGTGTCTTCCTGGTTCCAGGGGAGGTGGTTTCAGGCGCCTCGGGGCGGGTCGCGCCTGGAGCTCTAGGCCCCTACGCTGCAGAACATCCTGGGATTCGTAGTTTTCGTGGACACGAGGCTTGGCTCAGGGGTGGGGACTCGGAGTTCTCTGATGTCATCGCCCAGAGCTCTTTAAAAATAGGCTTCGTTCGTTTGCAGAGAATTCGTTTGCAAGCTGTCCCGTAATCTGTC
Organism: Saccopteryx bilineata; assembly: GCF_036850765.1. Lineage (NCBI taxonomy): Eukaryota > Metazoa > Chordata > Mammalia > Chiroptera > Emballonuridae > Saccopteryx > Saccopteryx bilineata. Next base: position 106,685,253 of record NC_089496.1, on the reverse strand, counting down.
CAGGAAGCATAAATTCACTGGCCGCGGTGTGACCTGGAGAAAAACGCTCTGCAGCCCTGCGCGCCAATTCTTTGCTCCTAATCTTTTCTTTCTAGAACTGTAGCTACTCCTCCTTCCCAATAGAACCAGAGCCTAAGAGAAACTTAAAGGGTCAGTTAAAATTCGTTCAGGGGCCCTGGTCGGTTGGCTCAGTGGTAGAGCGTCGGCCTGGCGTGCAGGAGTCCTGGGTTCGATTATCAGCCAGGGCACACAGGAGAGGCACCCATCTGCTTCTCCACCCCTCCCCCTCTCCTCCTCTCTGTCTCTCTCTTCCCCTCCTGCAGCCAAGGCTCCATTGGAGCAAAGTTGGCCCGGGCGCTGAGGATGGCTCTGTGGCCTCTGCCTCAGGCACTAGAATGGCTCTGGTTGCAACAGAGCAACGCCCCAGAGGGGCAGAGCATCGCCCCCTAGTGGGCGTGACGGGTGGATCCCCGTCGCGTGCATGCGGGAGTCTGTCTGACTGCCTCCCCGTTTCCAGCTTCGAAAAAATGCAAAAAAAAAAAAAAAAAATGTTCAGGAAGGATGAAGAATAAATAGGTACTTTCATAAATATTTGTTCATATTTAACACATCTGTTAAGCACCTACTACGTGCCATGTCCCGTGATAGGCTCTAGGCATACATCTGAGAACAAGACAGAAACCATTATGCCTCATGGAGATTGCAGCCTGGGGAGCTAGTCCTCAAGGCAATTAACAGATTTTAATGCAATGAAGAAACTGAGCAAGTTAAAGAGATTGTGGGGGAGGAGGGCTTTTTAGTGAAGGTGGTTAGGGAAGACTAAGGAAGTGACATTTGAGCTGAAACCTGAAAAACGAGAAGTATTCAGACATGCCAGGAGCTGGGATAGAATTATCTGCTACCCTTTTCCCAATACATGGCACACTCTAGGCCCTCAGTCACTAGAATTTGTTCTGTTTGTGTCCTTCTTCCTTTCCCTCCCCTGCACAGCCTTAGATCACATCCTTCCCTCTTCAAAACTGTATCCAAAAAAAAAAAAAAAAAAATCTGTATCAACACTCTTCAGAACATCCTTCCTATATGAAGATGTACAGAAGCCAAATCAATGTCCAGTGGTAGAACAAGCTGTCCAGATGCTAGAACAGAAGACACAGTTAGTGCCAGTGAACCTAGTTACATGGTGGGAGTCCTCACTACTTAACCCCTTCTTTGTTTGTGAACTGGGTTAAAAGTCTGGGCCCTCAGCCTGGCCTCTCCAACTCGATTCTGTCTAGGAGGTAGAAAATCAGATATGGAGTTTGTCTTTATTAGGATCCTAAAGGAAGTTTAGACATTATCTCAGCTGAATCAAAGTGAAGTGAAAGATAGTCTGCCTGACTAGACCAGGCGGTGGTGCAGTGGATAGAGTGTTAGCCTGCAATGCAGAGGACCCAGGTTTAAAACCCGAGTTCGCAGGCTTGAACATGGCTTACCCAGCTTGAGCGCAGGATCATCAACTTGAGCGCCAGGTCACTGGCTTGAACATGGGATCATAGACATGACCCCATGGTCCCTAGCTTGAGCCCAAAGGTCACTAGCTTAAAGCCTAAGGTCACTGGCTTGAGCAAGGGGTCACTCACTCTGCTGTAGCCCCCCAGTCGAGGCACATATGAGAAAGCAATCAATGAACAACTAAGGAGTCACAATGAAAAATTGATGCTTCTCATCTCTCTCCCTTCCTGTCTGTCTGTCCCTCTCTCTGTCTCTCTGGCAAAAAAAAAAAAAGACAGCCTTAGACTTACCTGTACAGACTTACCTGCATGACCTTAAGCAGCATGTGACAGTTTGATGTACTGGCCCTCAGTGACCACAACTGCCCGCCTTATAGAATGTTCTCAGAATCCCATAGAGTGATGGAGGTGGAAACACCTTGCTGACACCTGTCTTCTTGGGCTTTTGGGTCGTCATCTGTACAAGAGTTGAAAGTGTTTAGCTTCATCACTGCTTATGAACTGGCCAGAGCACTGTTTCCTCTGGTCCACAGTGGATTTTTATTTTCTTAACTGCATGTGTGGCTAACATATAAAAGTAAGGAGATTTCACATTAAAACCTAGATGTCGCCTGACCAGGTGGTGGCGCAGTGGATAGAGCGTCGGACTGGGATGCGGAAGGACCCAGGTTCGAGACCCCGAGGTCGCTGGCTTGAGCGCCGGCTCATCTGGCTTGAGCAAAGAGCTCACCAGCTTGGACCCAAGGTCGCTGGCTCCAGCAGGGGGTTGCTCGATCTGCTGAAGGCCCATGGTCAGGGCACATGTGAGAAAGCAATCAATGAACAACTAAGAAGTCGCAACGCGCAACGAGAAACTGATGATTGATGCTTCTCATCTCTCTCCGTTCCTGTCTGTCTGTCCCTGTCTATCCCTCTCTCTGACTCACTCTCGGTCTCTGTAAAATAAATAAATAAATAAATAAAACTTATTAAAAGAGTGTGTTTTCTCACTAAAAAAAAAAAAAAAAAAAAAAACAAAACAAAACCTAGATGTCACCTACCTGATCCCTCTAAAGTTTGAGCTTGCCTTTCCAGACCTAGAAAACTTTGCCTAGAAAACTAGGTTCACTGGCACTAACTGTGTCTTCTGTTCTAGCATCGCGACAGCTTGTTCTACCACTGGACATTGATTTGGCTTCTGTACATCTTCATATAGGAAGGATGTTCTGAAGAGTGTTGATACAAATTTTTTTTTTTTGATACAGATTTTGAAGAGGGAAGGATATGATCTAAGGCTGTGAAGGGGAGGGAAAGGAAGAAGGACACAAACAGAGCAAATTCTAGGTCTGGAAAGGCAAGCTCAAAGGTTTAGCAGGGGTCCCCAAACTTTATTAGGATCCTTAAGGAAGTTTAGGATCTTGCCTTTCCAGACCTAGGTCTGGAAGGGGTCTTCAACTGGGGAATTCTAGATTTTAGACGGATATTAAGGACATATATAAAGTGGGAAAAAAATCCCTTGATTATCTGAAATTCAAATTCAATGTCTTGTATTTGATCTGCAGACTCTAGCCTGCCTGACCTGTGGTGGCACAGCAGGCAAAGCGTCGACCTGGAACTCAGGTCTCCGGTTTGAAACCCTGGGCTTGCCTGGTCAAGGCACATATGGGAGTTGATGCTTCCTGCTCCTCCCCCTTCTCTCTCTCTCTCTCTCTCTCTCTCTCTCACTTCCTCATGAGTGCACGCTTTCTCTCCCCTCTCTAAAATGAATAAATAAAATTTTTAAAAACAAACAAACTCTAGCGTAGAGACCAGACCACTAAGGCGGACATCCTCTCATTCTCTCGGGAATCTTAAGCCTTATTGTTATGACTATTTGACATTATTGACTGAGTAATTTTAAATTATTCCTTTGCTCTTTTTTGCCTAACAAGCCCCAAAGGTTGATTGACATTGAGAACCACAGTTACAGACAATGAGGGAAGCCAGAGATGTGACTCAAGTTTCTCAAAGACACACAGCAAAGTAAGCCCAGGGCTACTTTGAGGTTGCAGTATAAGTGGAACCTGTTAATACCCCCTGTGAGGAAGACTCAGGATCATCCAATAAATTCAGTGACAAAAAAAAAATAGTAATAGCCTGGCCAGGCAATGGCGCAGTGGATAGAGCATCGGACTGGAATGCAGCGAACCCAGTTTCAAGACCCTGAGGTCGCCAGCTTGAGCGAGGGCTCATCTGGTTTGAGCAAAAAGCTCACCAGCTTGGACCCAAGGTCGCTGGCTTGAGCAAGTGGTGACCCGGTCTGCTGTAGCCCCCCAGTCAAGGCACATATGAGAAAGCAATCAATGAACAACTAAAGTGACACAACAAAAAACTGATGATTGTTGCCTCTCATCTCTCTCCATTCCTGTCTGTCCCTATCTATTCCTCTCTCTGACTCTCTGCCTCTGTAAAAAATAAAATAAAAAAAAAATAGTAATACTTTCTGCTTTTCCTCCAGCCTTTTTTTTTTAAAATAAGAGGCTTATTACATAACAGTGCTTTCACTGTTATTTTTTTTCCTTTTAAATATGTGGAATATTCCCTTGTTGAATTTACAGTCTGGGAGCAAACCAAGAACATTCAGGACCCACAGACGGCATTGAGGAATGCTGGAATATTCCATGGATACTTGTCATCTGAACAAAAGGGAGAGGAGGAGTCTGAATTCCAGAATATGCCATTTACCTTTAAACGTGGCCATCCCATCATCATGACTTGCATGTATGCAGCACTTTGAAGTTTCATTCAAAAAAATGTTCACTGAGCCCCTTTTACATGAAGTGTAGAGAGGTCATGTGACTGATCCAGAGTCACCCAGGAAGTTATAGAACACTTGTCGCCTCTCTGATATTTGACATCCCCTCATGGGCACTTCCTATCTCCCTTCCCTGCTTTATTTCCCTCTCCTTAGCGAGGACCACTTTCTCACACGCACTAGACTTATCTTATTTTCTGCATGCCTCACTCAACCGTAGCCTCTACAAGACAGGGATTTTATCTGCTCTGTTCATCACTTTATTCTCAGCGCCTGGCACAGGAGCACCTGTTCTGTGATGCATGGTATAGCCCCATTGGTGAACAGAGTCAGAATCAGAAGTCAACAAAAGGAGCAACTCCAGAAGTGACCCCCTTCCTGTTACCAGAACGAACCGGATCCAGTTACGCAGCCAGAAAACAACTGCAAGATGATTTTATGGGAAGGAACTTTATGGTGAGCCAGCAAGCACGAGTATACTGAGGCTCGCTCAGCAACAGCTCCCAGAACCAAGGATTACATCTGTCTTCATTGGGGACGTGCGTGCATAAACATCAAGGAGAGCTTCGTTGTCAATGTATAGAGAGATATCTCTGCGCCTGTGAGGTTAGCGGACATGCCTATACATACATCACGTGTTCAGAAAATGGTGGAGAATTGCCACCTGTGGGAGATTTTGGTATTATAATGAAAGTATAATGAGAAAAGTTCACGAGGAGGTCAGTAGAGGGTTCTCCAGGCCACTTAGACCAGCCCTGGGTGGTTTGAGCTGGATTAGCCCCCTGGTCCTGCAAATTATCTCCATAAGTCTTCCTGAAAAGACAGGTCTGTCTGGCAATTGTCAAAATTAAGGATGGCACAGGTATGGGGGAAAAACTGAATTAATTACATCTCAGACCTCCTGTTAACTCTTAGCAAATCACAGGATGTGGTTAGCCCACCTTACACCTTTTAAGGTGAACTAAGTGGGTTTACAGGTTAATAGAAGCAAAGTTATGAACTCTAAACCAGTGGTCCCCAACCTTTTTTGGGCCACGGACCGGTTTAATGTCAGAAAATATTTTCACGGACCGGCCTTTAAGGTGGGACGGATAAATGTATCACATGACCAAGACAAGCATCAAGAGTGAGTCTTAGACGGATGTAACAGAGGGAATCTGGTCATTTTTTAAAAATAAAACATTGTTCAGACTTAAATATAAATAAAACGGAAATAATGTAAGTTATTTATTCTTTCGCAGACCGGTACCAAATGGCCCATGGACCGGTACTGGTCCGCGGCCTGGGGGTTGGGGACCACTGCTGTAAATAAAAGCTCCCTGATGGTAGGGTACCTGTGTTGGGGCCTCAGGCTCCCAACAGGGAGCCTGCCTTACCTCCTCGCTGGAAATCAGGACCGAGAGAGAGCAAGAATGAATCATGAACTGAACACTCCCTGAACCCAGCCTTTTCCCTGCTGTGTCCCCTCCAGAAAGCGGGTGACAGAGAGGGAGAAACAGCTCTTCCCTAAGTTTCAGTGTAAAAATGAAACCTGGGAAGGGAGTCATTGGGGTTGGTTCCATGGCTGAGCAGTCAGGAGGCTGGCCCTCCTGGGCCTCCCACTTACCTGGCCTCAGCCAAGGAGAGGAAGGATGATTCTCAGTCATTACCGCAGGCGGGGTGGGATTAAGCGACCTGCCCAGAATACAGATCAGGTAACTGGATTGTCCTCCTAGAACTAATCCTTGAGTCCCAGGGAGGAACTACCAGGTACTGTCCACATGTCAGGCTTACTGAGGTGCAAGGAAAGGAATTCCAAACAGGTCAGCAGCCAACCCAAACTGCAGGCTCACGGAGGAAAAGAAAACTGGGCCGAGGGGGAGACGGTTGCCTCCAGGACTACAGAGAGCAGAACCAGGGATTTGCCGTATAGGGTCATCAGGCAACAAGCAAGGGGCCCTGACACCGAATACCGCCTGATGCCACAGGAGCCCGGAAGGGCCCCAATGACCCCTGTGATCCCTGGGGTCTGGTGAGGTCCCAGCCCCAGGAGACACCCCAGTGAGGTCAACGGCAGGTCTGGGAGGCTGGTAAAGCCTACAATGGTGGAGCTTAGGTTTCCTGCTCTCCCCCAGACATGTGGACTCTTGCTCCAGTGTGGCCTGCACGCTTGAAAAGGAAGCCAAGGTGCTTGTCCAGGGCCACAGCTGGGTGTTCATTGCCACACTAAAGTGGGGAATATTCTAGAAGATGAAGGGCTCTTTCCAGATAAAGCTGGGAGAGGATCTGGGAATGAGTCCACCTGGGGCTTTACAAGCTCCTGGTCTGCGGGAACTCCTCCTTAGACCCCTGCCACACACCTGTCCAGTGCTAGCCAAGCACCTGTCCAGTGCTAGCCAAGTCAAAGGCCAGCTTTCTCTCATCCGTCTTGCCATTGGTCAGAAGAAGCTGTTGATGGGCAATAAGAACCAATGGCTCAGGTGCTTCCACCCCCCCGTGGAAGAGAGGCCGAAGCCGCAGCTTCCACCAGCAGACCCTGTGGACATCATGGGCCTCACCCTAGGAAAGGAAAGCATCCTGATGCCTTTAATGAAATTCACCTTTAAATCCATCCTAGCAGTAGAAATCACCTCTCCCTCACCTAGCCTTTCCCCTGGATAACCGGCAACCCCTGAGGCAGCAGGAGCCCGGAGCCAGGAACTGACTAATGGGCACACTGTCTGGACCTCTGGCAGGCTAAGGATAACATCTTGATCTCAGTTAGGTTTCAGTTCCGGAGCCCTAAGGAGGAATGACCCCTTGACTACTTCCCCATGAGAACAGACCGGGGAACTCTGGAAAAGTGCTCAGAACCGTCCTCAAGATGTAAAGAAATGATCTAGTACCTTACCTCACCTCTGACCAATCAGCTCCCAGCATGAATGACCCCAAGCCCCGCACCCACAGTGCCTTTGTGGCTGTGGCCTGGATAATCTGTCACCTGCACGCCACCAGGGAGTTCGGGCACGTGGGCATTAGCTTCCCGTTCTCCTGGATGCCACCATTCATGATGAAATAGCCAGCATTGCTCCGCGGCAATTCCTGGCTCTGCTAGTGCGGGGCAGCAGGATTCTTTCCGTTCTGTCACACACCCCACCCCCCTTCTCTAGGCCACAAAAATAAATAAATATAAATAGATTGACTTAGGTAGACTAGAGCAGGATTGTGGTCGCTTTTTATGTTCCATGGTCTCTAGCATCTTTAGAAACAATTCATTTTCACCTAAAAGCTAGAAGATGCCTCCTCCGCCCCCATGCGCCCCTCCCCCATCCTCCACCCACCCCTCCCCCATTCCCCATCCACCCCTCCCCCATTCCCCATGCAGCAGACTTAACTTCAGGGATAGCTCTAAAAATAGCTTGCCTTCACCCGACCCCCTGGCATGTAAATACGTCTTTGTTCCCAGCTGGCATTTAATAACTGTACTTTATGCTGAAACAAAAGCTGTAATCAGAGTCCAACAATGGAAGCGGCAGGCAGCCCTGAACAATACTCAGAAGAATTCCCATGGTGACCCCCACCCCCGGGCCGGGCTGCAGCTGTGAGAACCAGAAGTATCCAGTGTGAATTCCATTCACAATTATTCACCTAGCCCCGCTGCGGGCTTATTCGAATCACAGCTTTCCTGCCTCCTCAGTGGTGCTTTCAAGAGGCTGAAAGGGATGCCAGGCCTGGACCCCTGCCAAGAGCAGCCCGTGCAGGTGTGCTGGGGGAGGGGGGGGTTGGCCCTGAGAGGGCTGCACCATCTTCGGTGACAGAGCCAGACCGCCCCAAGGCTGGAGACATCGGAGGCCCTCTCTGCAATAGCAGTTCATGCAAGACTTCCTTCAGATAAAGGAGAGCTTTGCAACAGATTTCCTTACCCAGCAGTGCCGTCTGTGCATTCCAGGATGAGCCCGGCCGCGGGCTTGTGCCAGGTTCAAGTCCTAGAAGCTCAGACAAGCACGCCCTTTAAAAAGAACTACTTCGGGGGTCGCAAGCCCTGCTGCAGGTTAGAATCATTGGGAGTAGTTTTTTAAAAAAATTCTTAGGACAGGACCCCCCACCTCAGACCAAGGAGGAGTTGACATTGGTATTTATTCTTTCTTTCTTTTTTGTTTTGAGGTATAGTGTTGTATCCTTTCCAAGATATATTGAAGCTCCCTGACAGCAATGTGATTGTATTTGGAGAAAGGGCCTTTATGGAGGTAATTAAGGTAAAAATGAAGTCACAAGGGTGAGTCCCTAATCCAACAGGATTAGTGTCTTTATAAAATGAGACACCAGAGAGCTCGCTCTCCTCCCTGCCCCCATAACAATGTGAAGACTTAGCCAGAGGCAGCTGTCTGCAAGCTAAGAAACAGCTCTCCCCAGGAACCCAATCAGCCAGCACCTTGATCTCCAACTCCCCACCTCCAGAACTGTGAGCAATACATTTCTGCTTAAGCTATCCCTATCCCGTATGTGGTAATTTGTTGTTGCTGCCCGACCTAAGACATGTAGTCAAGTCCACAGCTCTTAAGTATGAAGCCAGAGAAACTGTGTAACCACCACCCAGCTCAAGATACATTTCTCTTTTCTTTTCTTCTTCTTCTTTTTTTTTTAGAGAGAAAGAAGAAGGACGAGAGAGAGCAAGAGAGAAACATCTATCTGTTCCCACATGTGCCCTGACCAGGGATCAAACCCGCAACCATTAAGTATTGAGACAATGCTCCAGCCAACCAAGCTATCCGACCAGGGCGGGCTGGACATACATTTCTAACACTCCACAAGGCTTCCTCTGCCAGCCACAGGTAAACACTGTTCAGATTTCTATCAGCATAGATTAGTTTTGCCTGTTCTTGAACCACATGTAAATATACATATAATTGCACATGACGTCATGTTTTCTCTGGGGTCTAACTTTTTTTGTTCAACCTTGTATCTGTGAGGCTCATCTATGTCATTGTCGTAATGGTTTATTCTTTCCTATTGCTGTGTAATATTTCCTTTTATGAATAATGCGCAATTTATCTATTCTCCTGTTGATGGACAGTTTGGGTGTTTCCCCTGTTTCTTTCTTCCTGTTGCTCCCCCAGCCCAGAATGGCTTTTCCCTCCGGCCCCTTCTCACTCCCAGCCTCACAATAACACCCGCTCACACTGAGAGGCAAGCATCAAGGCCCCAGTCAGAACTCATCCTCCCTGAGAATCTTTCTGACCTTTCAGAGAGAAGTGACCCTTTCTCCTCTGTGGCCCTGCTGCTCCTGACTTTGAAATTATCGGGGTGTCTCTGCCATGGGATGGATGAACCAAACACATCGTAATTCTCTCTACAGCCTCAGCCCCTAGCCCAGTGCCCAGGACACGGGAGGAGTCTGGGACTAGTAGCCTGTTTCTGGGAGGCAGGCCCCCTGCCAGGGAAGTAGGTGCTCCAGGGGCACCCCTGGCTTTGGGCAGGGAGGGTGACAGGACCTAGGTAGGTTCCAGGCCCAGACAGGGCCTAGAGGCCCCAAAGGACAGTGTGGTAGGTAGTCCAGTGGGACAAGCTGGGCCTGAGCATGGTGTGCCGCTCTCCGGGGCTCATTTCTGGCGGCAGCCCCAGGTGACTTCATTCCGCGCCCCCAACCTTAGCTCCGGGTCCACAGCCCCACCCACCCGAGGAGATCAGCTCAGTTGCCTAGGAGGAGGGAGCCGTTAGGCAGTGTATCGGTGGGCCCAGCTACGGGATGAGGTGGATGCTGAGTGCTGTCATGGTCCTGGACTCTGACTTGAGCACTGTCACATGGCCACGGTCCTCATGATCGCTGCCTCTCTTCCGGTGGGACATTTGGAGCTGCCCAGGAAGCTGGTCCGAGGAGGCTAACGGGAGTCACTGCCTTTCTACTGCACATCCCACTCTCTGATTTCTTTTGTCCTTCACGTAAGCTACTGAAATAAGGACATCCGTATGATTCTTGATCCACTGTGGCCGCCCAACAGCAGTACTCAGAAAGCCTAGCCTCTGGATCAACAGCTCTTCCTCAGTTTTTATCACAGAGAGATGATCAGCATTGCTTAGAAAACCCGCTTTTACAAAGAACAAAATGCTCACATCTCTGTGGCCTAAGCTCTGGCCCGTGCTGCTGTTTGCAGGGATGCTGTTGGTGCCAGACAGACCTGAGCTGGAGCCCACCGCTTGATGGCTCGGCACCTTTGAGCCAGTACTCCAGCGCTCTGAGCTTCAGTTTCCTCATTGGCCAGATGGTTGTGAGGGTGGGGCTTAGCGCATAGTAGGTGCTGCCGTGATGGTGTCCACGGGGGAAGGGGGGCGTCGGAGGAGGCATATGTCCTCTCCCCTCCCCCGTCTTATTCCTGGGTTCATCATCTGTACTTCCCAACAAACGGGCTTTTCTCTGGACGCTCTCCTGGTTATCCTGAAATGCCCTTCTCCACTTCATTCCGGTGCCCACATGCCACCCGCCAGACTGTTTGTTTTGGATGCGGGAGGCCAGCCAGGGAGTGGCGGGCCTGCCCATGCGGTTTCTTACAACAAAAGTCGCTCCCTGACTCATGGCTGAGAGAAGCCAGCACGTCCAAGCACCTACACAGACGTGTCAGATGTAGGCCACCCTGTGGGCAGGACTGCTGGGGGGCGGGGGGGTTAGGGGGAGCACACAGAGGGAGTGACGGGGCACGGGGGCCCTGTAAGCCAGGCGCAAGACACCGTCTCCATCCTGAAGGAAACAGCGGGCACGGAAGGGTTTCAAATAAGCCAGGGACACGATCAGAGCTGCAGGTTGGAAAAGTCTTCCTGGACTCTCTGAGGAGTCTTGCTGGCAAGGAAATCCCTCAGCAGTGTGTCTTGCCTTTGCCCGACACAGACTCTCTGCTCTCACCAAACCCCTCCACAGCCTCTCTGCACCTCTGCCTCAATGGAGCACCTGTCCTGCGAGGTCTGGCCTGGCTCTCCCTCCTCTAGAAATGTCCTTCCTTGCTCCCAGGACGTGGTCATTGCTCCCTTCCCAGGGTGCTTACCCATTCACCCAATGAAGGGCCTGAGCTACGCACATCTCGCCACGCGGTGTGGCTAATGCTCGGAGCACACAATGCTGTGGAAAGAATGACGCCTTTGCAATCAGAAGACTCAAGTTCAAGTTCAGATTCTGTCCTTCGCAGCCACGCGTGGTCTTCGGCATCTCACTCCAACTCCCCACCCCTCCCCCCCGCACTTTGCTCGTTAGCACAATAAGGCACTGTGAGGAGGCATCTCCCAGGATTGTGGTGAGTATCAGAGGACTGTCAAAGCACTCCGTAAATGGTGACACTGAACAAAACGGCTAGGCAAAGGCTCAGTTGCAGCGTGGCGGGGAGCCCTGGGTGGGGCCCTGGCTCTGAGTCCTGCTGTGTGACTGTCTCTGGACAGGTCACCCAGTCTCTCTGGACTTCCTCTCCTCTTCTGTAGGTGTGGAGCTTAGCACCTGCCTCTGAGATTCGTATGAAGATTGAGAGACTGGCACTATGCCTGGCACACAGTAGCCTGGAGATGGAAGTTGGTGCCCTGCCCTCCTCACTGCCAAACAGCAGTGCTCTGGACGTGGGAATACCTATGTGCCTGTTGATTGCCTGGCTGGTTTAGTCTCTGACCCACCAAATAAAGGGATGGAGCATAGGTGTGTGAGTGGGGGTGCGGGTTGATAGTTGATAGACGGATGAATGAAGGTCAAACTGAATGAATGAATGAATGAATGAATGAGTAGAGGACCAAACTGATAGCTGAATAAAATCAAGGAGCAAATGAATGCCGAATGAATGAGCGATGAATGGAGCGAAGGAATGACTAAGTGAGGGACAGAAGGGACAGGCACTCCCTGACTGCTCTCCTCAGACCCAGGGGCCCGCCCCACCCCCAGGCCTTTGTGCAATGAGTAAAGCACCAGTTACCTTGAAGGCCCTCCTGGGTGGCAAGCAGATGTCCCTGCCAAGTAACCAGGGTAACCAGGTTCCTGAAGAGAAGCAGCGCAGGGCTCCTTAGAGAGTACATCTGGGCCTCTCTTGGCAACAAGAGTGGACCTTCTGGGTCTGTGTGGACCAGAGAAAGTGCCCACTCTGAGCAGTCAGTGGATGAGCTCAGGCCGGGTGCTCTCCCAGCCTGGGATGGGGCTACAAGCTTAGCAGCGCGCCCCCCAGACTTCCTATTATGGAACGGGAGGTGGGGTATGATTTGCTTCATTAGAGAAAATGTATACAAACTGGCATGAGTGAGCTAGGAAAGTGGGTCAGCATCGATCCCAGGAAGAAGGCGCCTGGAGACAGGTGGGCCATGACCACCCTCGTGCTGATTGTGAGCCTGTGGGTCAGGAGATGGCTCGGTCAGGTACAGCATCATCCATGGGGCAAGGGACAAAGCCCCATTGGCAAAGGCATGCCAGGAGGAGCCGTTCATGATGCTGGCCTCTTTCTTAAGACCATGCACGGAGGCAGCCAGGTGGTGGTCAGCCCTCTGTCAACCCTCGTAAGGACACAGAGGACCAGTTAGGGAGAAAGGCTGACTCGCCCATGGTTCAAGAGGGAGGCATCAGAGCATGAAAAACCCCACCCCCGCCTGGCTCCCCGGGCTCTCAGGATCGAGTGGAGACCCAAGGCAGTTAATTAAAGGGCCCCATGAGCATCTTGCAGCCATCAGTCAGGTCTCATCCTCTCCTCAAGACCTTTCCGCGGGTGACCTTTGACCATCTTTAAGAAAGTACAGGAACGGCCCTGGCCGGTTTGCTCAGTGGTAGAGCATCGGCCTGGCATGCAGAAGTCCCGGGTTTGATTCCCGGCCAGGGCACACAGGAGAGGCGCCCATCTGCTTCTCCACCCCCCCCCTTCCTCTCTGTCTCTCTCTTCCCCTCCCACAGCCAAGGCTCCATTGGAGCAAAGATGGCCCGGGCGCTGAGGATGGCTCCTTGGCCTCTGCCCCAGGCGCTAGAATGGCTCTGGTCGCAACAGAGCATCGCCCCCTGGTGGGCATGCCGGGTGGATCCCAGTCGGGCGCATGCGGGAGTCTGTCTGTCTCTCCCCGTTTCCAGCTTCAGAAAAATAAATAAATAAATAAATAAATTAATTAATTAATTAAAAAAAAAAGAAAGTACAGGAACGGGGGCTTTTGCTGAGGGACACACAGACAAGTGGGGCCAAGTGAAACGCCGTGCGGGGCAGACCCCGCTGCAGTTTTAGACCCTGCTGCATGCACAGCATCCCGATTAGACCTGCCGACAGCCTGCCAGGTGCTTTTCTCATTTCGCAGATGAGAGAGATGGAGCCCACGCGCCCTGACGCGGAAGCGCCCCGACTCCGGACTGGACCTCGCGCTTTCTCCAACACCAGCCCTGTCCATCAGCCGTAAGCACTGAGCTTAACGGACACAGCACATTCATTTTAATGGCGTGATCCCGCGTGCGCACATCACCCGTGGGAAAACCGAAACAAACCCTCGCTCATGGAAACCAAGAATAATGACACTAAATCGCGGGTGTTTATCTAATTGGCTTGTGTGAAACGAGCTCTTCTGTGATGCACTTAGAGTTGGTGATTCCGCTGCTGAGCACATTGGCCTCTGATTCACAGACTGGAGAATAAAAAACACTTTCAGGATTCTCGCCTTAAACAAACAGCACCCTAACCTGTGCCATGCTCCCTGAGTGTGCTGTGGACGGGGACCAGCCACAGACGTTTGTTAACCCACCGGCCGTGGGTCGTCTGCAGACACCGAGGGTCAGCACTTAGAAAGGTGTGTGGCACTTTGATGTTGTTAGACATTCGCGTGAGCGGTCAGGGAGGTTGTATTTTGTAAGACTGTTTTTCTCATCACTCCCTTTCCATGTCGTTTCCAGCAGTGTCCGTCTGAGATGAACTGGGTGGGGGGAGTAAAACTGGTCCTCACCACAGACCAGCATTGCTTTCGTGGCTTTAGAGAGACTGAGCGGGAGTGGCTGGGACTTTGGGGACTGGCTATCGAATCCCTGAGGAGATGGCTTGCATAATAAAGAGGTCCTCTCTCTCCCCCCGCTCCTGTGCCCCCTCATGGTACTACAGATTGTGACGTTCTAGCATGACTCAGGGACCCCTGTTCTGAGAAAGGGGTCCAGGGGAAAGCTTACAGAGATCCGAAGACCCTTTTGTAAAATTTTCCTAAACACGGGGTGAGCAGGAGGAACTTCCCGAAGTGTCCTTAGCACATGACCAGAGCAGCACAGCTGGGGAAGGGGAACAGGCGGAGAGAGGCGAGGGCGGACAGACGCCATCTCTAAGATGCTCTGACACAAGGCCCGGAGGAGAGGGAGGCAGAGAAGCCCCAGAGGAGAAACGTATCTGGTGTCCTCCCTCTCCCACCCCCAGTCGGTCCAGCGCTCTCTGGGAAGAGTGAACTGGAATGTGGCAGGAGAACCAGGTCGACCTTTCCAGAGCCTTCCACTGACCCTCGTGCGGGCCATTCTGATGGAAAATCACTCCATGGGCTCCCTGTGCCTCTTCCACTTGGCTGGTTTCTGAGATTTTCCAGCCCAATGAGCAGGGGACTTGGATGTGCTGCATTTGCGTGACAGGGAGGAAATAGGATCGTGGTGAGCCAGAGAGCCCCCGCAGGGGTGCGGGAAGCCGCCCCAACCACGGGGGGCCCGGACCTGAGACCGAGTGACGAGCAGAGGTCGTGTGTGTGTGAGGGTCGGGGAGGTCCGGAGCTGAGACCCGAGTGACGAGCAGAGGTCATCCGTGTGAGGGTTGGGGAGGTCCGGAGCTGAGACCCGAGTGATGAGCAGAGGTCATCTGTGTGAGGGTCGGGGAGGTCCGTTCCAGGAGGAGGAACAGAAAGTGCGAGGGCTCAGCGCAGGTGTGGGGTGGGGGGAGTGTTTCGCGTGGTTAAGCAGCAGGATGCAGCTTGACCTCGTAGGGCATGTGGAGCAAGTGAGACCATACTGTGAGGACCACAAGGTGGTAGAGGGGGGACCCCGGACCTTGCTGGCCAAGGTGAGGCGTCGGGATCGTGTTCATCATGCTCCATTCAGGTTGCCAGGTATAAACAGGATGCCCGGTGAAATCTGAATTTCAGATAAGTTTTGGGACATGCTTATTCTTAAAAAAAAGTATTCATGGATTATCTGGAATTCAGATTTCACCAGGCATCACGTATTGGTATTTGCTGAATGAATCCTCAAGTCCCCTGTGGGATGCAGCGGAGGTTAGAGCACCGAGTGACGATTTGCTCTGACTGGACACCCTGTTTGGGTTGCTTGGCGGCCACCGTGTGGGGCGTGGGAGGCACTGGAGCAGGAGGAGGAGGGTGGCACCAGAGAAGGAGACAGAGGCCACTGAGCCAGGCCGGTAGCCGCTGGACGCGGCCGAGCAGGGGTGGGACACTCCTCCACGCAGGGCCTGCGGACTGCAGTCCTTGGTCCTGCCCGGGCGGCCGGTCAGCAGCAGCATTCCTGGGCTCACAGAACTTTGAGACACCTGGGAAGCCTCATGACACCCCACATCGCGCCTGGCCACCTCGCTCGAGGGCTCCCCAGATGGACTCAGCACGCGCAGGGCAGAGAGGAAGAGGAACCCCCAGATTCTCACACAGCAGCTCGGTGGACGAGCCACGTTACAAAACGTGAGGCAAGTCACACTGGTGCAGGGAGGGCAGGTGTCTGTGAACAAGGTCAGTGGACTGTCTAGGGAACAGCTGTCCTGGGGAGAACTTGGGTGGATGCCAACGGGCAGGCCCTGCAGTGGCCCGAGGGTCCCAAGGCCTCATCAGTGAGCTGGCACCATCCCACATTCGTCCAAATGCGGTGGCTTGTGCTTAACCCCTGCCCCTTGTGCGTGCGTGCATGTGTGCACATGCACACACACACACACACACACACACACACACACACACACTGGCTCGTTGCAATCTTTCTTTGGAGGAGTTTCAGAAAAACTTTGAGTCTTTGGCTTAACCTTCGGTGACACCTGCTGCCTGCAAGGCCCAAGGGACAGAGTCCCTTTACTACTACTTGGGCCGGAGCCGAGGTCAAGGCTGAGGTGGGCCAGTGGTCCTGAGATGCAGCCTTTGGGTGCCAGAGCATGCCTGACAGTGCCCGCTGAGCTGCAGCCATGCCAGGCTGCATGTAGAAATGGGGCAAATGCTCCCTGCGCCCTTCTGGGTCCCGCCTGGTCACCGGGCCCCCAGAAGTGCAGCTTCTACCCGTAAGGCCGTCTGTCCCTTGGAAAACAGTTCCTTCAGCTCTGCCCGGAGCCTCTCCCCACTGGGCTGTGGCTCAAACCTGGGTGACCAAGGTACACAGCCACTCACAGCCCTCCACGGAGGCATGGTCCATCCGGCAAACGAGCTCATTCCGACAGACACCTGCCGGCCGCTACCGTGCTGGCTCGTCGGGCATGCGCCCTGCGTCGGCCTCACTGGCTCTGGACCCTTACAGTCAACTCTTCCACTTTGTCTTTAAAGAGCACCTGGATTCATGTCCTGTGCCTGCTGTCACCAATTACCACAGGCTGAGCGGCCTGAAATAGTACACGTTTCATCATCTTACAGTTCGGGAGGCCAGAAGTCCAAAATCGCTCCACGGGGCTAACATCAAAGTGTGGGCAGGGGTGGTCCCTTCAGAGGGCTCTAGAGGAGGGATTGCTCCGTGCCTCCTTTGACCTCTGGAGACGGCTGGCATTCTCTGGCTCGTGACTGCATCACCCAACCTCTGCTTCCATCGCCTTGTCACTCCTCTTGGGTCTACATCTCCCTCTTAGAGGGCACCCTTGATTCCATTGGGCCCACCTGGATAACCCAGCGCCCCTCCCTGTCTCCAAATCCTTAACCATCACACCTGCAACATCCCCTTTGCCATGTCACGTCACAGGCACAGGTTCTAGGATTGGGACACGGGCATCTTTGGGGCCTCCCCTCCACCGACCACACATCCCAACTCACCCCCCGTTTCGTTTTCGCCATGGCCGAGAACGGCTGAGAAACCGAGGCTCAGGAGGGCCAGGTGACCTGCTGGAAGTCACTGTCAGGGAAAAGCCGCTGGCATCCAGGTCTGTGTGATTCCAACGGGACTGTACAGACTGTGAGACGGAGCACGAGGGGGACCCGGCGTTGGCGACGCGGAGGAGGGCTGCTCTTCTGCACCGTGGTTTCCGCTCCTCCTCACAGCCGGCCAGCCTCTGTCCCTCTTCTTTCTTTCCAGGGGTCTGAGCACAAAGGGAACACCTGCAGGCTGTCCTAGTTCAAGGAGCGAGTGACCCACATGGGAAGAAAGAGCCAGGCAGGCCCCAGCTGGGCCCCAGTCTTCACGGCAGCCCCAACATGGCTCATACACCATGCGCCCGTGTTTTGGTAAATGCTTTTCTCAATTAAGCCTAATAAACTTCCTGTTAAGGAGATGCCCCATAGCCTGGGGATCTTCAGTCTTGATTCAACAGCCAAGAAAAAGGGGAAGACCTGGGACTCACCTCTTGGACTCTTAGCCAGTGGAAAAAAGACCCTGGAGCCATATTATGTCACCGTAAATAAGGCGTTGTTGATTCAATTTGTAGTTGGTGTCGGAGGGGACAGCAAGCACAATTCACTCCCAGGTTATCTCAAAGGCACATAAAGGAACAGTTGCACCTGTCTGGCATGGAACGAGCTCAGGCCACAGCAAGACACTGAGTGACTCACGCAGAGCTGGCTGGGGAAGCCAAGCTGCTGGCCGTGCTGTGCGGTGATGCCGAGATTAAAGAGAAGTTAATCATTGTGTTTGAGACTCCCTGAGCCCTTCGGGCGCGCCAGGAGGACACATGACAGCTCCCCGGCTGCCAGATGCCAGCCACGCGTGACGCCTGGCTTCCTGCTGGTTTTTCTTGATGCGGCCCCAGGACCTCCCCTCTCTGTAAGGGCGTCCAGGGGTAAGCCAGGTCCCTTTGTTTGGGTGAGAAATGGGTCAGGGGAAGATGTCCCTGGGTGGCCAAGAAACCGGGAAAGCCTGTTTGGTGGAAGTGTCTTCGCTGCCACTCACATCAGCTCTGAGTGGATCGACCTGCTTCTCAAATGGGTCAGCAGCTGGCCGGTGGGAAGTGACGGGGGACATGGAGGAACAGAAAGGCTCTTTACTGCTGGGAGACAGATAAATTGTGACATCCCTTTTTAGAGAACTTAACAACATCGAATGGATGTTTAGAGAACTTAACAACATGTCTTTGGACTCATCAATTGCACATTAAAATATATCTAAAATAGGTGTATGTTAACAAGATCATAGAGTCTTTGAGAAATTGCTTTGTTTTCCAAATTACCCGTGTATTCTGGAGATCTTGCTGGTAGCGTACTTCAACAGGAACTTCTCAACAATGGCGCAGTGTTACAGATGAACCGTAGTTTAATTCCTGCTGTTGGACATCTAAGACCATGTTCATGTTTTGTATTATAAACAATGCCGCAGAGATTGCCTTGGTAGCTAAATCATTGGCTATTTCCTGGATTTTGTGGGGGAGGGGTTTGTTTTATTTTATTTTTTAATTATTTTTAGTGAAGTGAGAGGGAGGGAAACAGAGACAGACTCCCACGTGTGCCCTGATTGGGATCCACCAGGCAAGCCCCCTACCAGACAATGTTCTGCCCACCTGGGGCCGATGCTCAGCAACCAAGCCTTCTCAGAGCCTGAGGCAAGGCCATGGAGTCATCCTGAACACCCAGGGCCAACTTGTTAGAACCATTTAAGCCATGGCTGCAGGAGAGGAAGAGAGAGAGAGAGAGAGAGAGAGAGAGAGAGAGAGAGAGAGAGAGAGAGAAAGGTGAGAGGAAGAGAGGTGGAGAAGCAGATGGTTGCTTCTCCTGTGTGCTCTGACTGGGAGTCAAACCCAGGCCGGGCCGACGCTCTACCCCTGAGCCAACTGGCCAAGGCCAGGTTTTGTTTTTATTGGTATAAACACCTAGGGGATTTGTTTCATTAAAAGGATCTGTATTTCATTATCTCTTACTGGGCGATACACCGCCCCAAAACTTAGCAGCTCCAAACAACAATTAATTATTTCTTCTGGTTCTAAGCGTTGGCCACAGAAATCCTTTGCGGTGTAGTCCTCATCTGAAGTCACTTACCCAGTTTCTTCTGCTGAAGAGCCCACTGGGCTGGAAGGTTCCAGGTGACCCGACTCACATGTCTCTGAGCCCACTCAGCGGCGGCCTTTGGTTTTTCTTCTCGTGGCCTCTCAGCCTCGAGCAGGCTGCTCTGGGTTGCTGCCCATCCTGGTCCCACAGTTCTCCAAGGGCAAGAGAGGAAGGTCTGGAAACTCACGTGATGTTACTTTTGCCACATTCTGTTGTCCAAAGCAAGCCGTAGGGCGGGCCCAGATTCAGGAGGGTGGAGAAGTCAAGCCTGCCTCTTGAAGGGTGCAGCAGCAAGGCCAAGGGGCGTGGACACGGACGCAGGATCACTGGCACCATTGTTACAACGACTGGCCCCCCGCAGTGGTTTCTTTCCGAAGCCCTTTTCTAACGTGCTGCCCAACTGTCCTCAGAAAGGCGGCCCAGGTTTGCACTGCCGCCCTCCAGGATCCTTCGGGAATATTTATTTTTAAACAAACTGGCGGAGCCACTTCTAGAAGAGTGGACACCATCTGTGGCTAGCAGAGGAGCTTTCTGTCCCAAGCGGCCACTGGGTGGTCCCTGGGGACCGGGCCACATAGCAGGAAACAGGCCCAGAGAAGGAAAAGAGTTGGCCAAAGGTCACACAGCAGCCACCTTCAACAAGCACTAAATGACTCCAAGCAGCAAGCGAGGAACAGGAATAAATTGTATTAAGCACCTGTGATGCATTGGCTCCTTTAAAAATCACACGTCAACTTATTTAACACGTACCACAGGTTTTAGTGCCAATCTCAGTGTAGGCTCCGAAGTGTGAGAGATTAGGTGACGTGCCCAAGACCACGCAGCTTGTCAGGAGCAAAGCTAGGACTCGAATCCCTGAATGCCTGAATTCAGGACCCCAAAGAGTCGCTGTGTGCAGAGCGAATCCTGGGCCATCTCGGGTGGAGGGAGGGTCTGGGGACGTGGGTCAGATGGAGGGTGATGGGAGAGGCACACAGCGAGGGGGTCATGGACATGGCACATGAGATGTCATGCTGGCTGGCCCTTTCGTGGTCACTGCTCTGGGTATTGTGACTGTAGGTTTTAAATTCTAGCCTAAGACATTTTCACTTGTGAGCAGAGCTTGTAAGATCATCTTAAGAATTCTTATCTCATCACTTGGACTTCCCAAGTTCAGTGACTTTGTGACGTCAACACGGGATGTTCAAATGACTCAGCCTCCCCTGGAACATACACAAGTGCATGCTCAGCCACCAAGCAAGGAGGATGCGCCCAGCTGCTGGATGGCCTTTGAAGTTGCAAATTCCTGCCACGGTCTTCCTGGTTCTCCTTTTTGAGTCGGAGCCCGCCCCCTAGTGATTATAGCGGAACGGTTCACACACAGGAGGGTGCCTCTTTAAGGTTGTATATTTCATACTCTGGAAATCCGGTTTTAAAAATAAAATCAGCCATAGTGGTGAGATAGAGTCACAGGTTTTGTTACTGGATTTTTTTTTGTTACTGGATTTTTAAAAATTATTTTTGCACCAGGAAGGGAAGACAGTTCTGTGTGTGCAGTGGAGAAGGGGAACCCTTTTGTTGAACTGACGTTTTCAGACTGGAGTACCTTCTGGGTGTGACCGCAGACTGCCTGCCTCCGATTCCCGGTGTCTCCCAGACGGCACATCAGCCTCTTGAAGTTGGGGCCCCAGGCTCTGCTTTGCACCAGCTCCCTCGTGATTCTGGTGAGCCTAGTCCCAGAGCCTGGGGCTAGAGATGAGCCCTCTCTCAGCGGTTTGAACATACCTGTACACCGCTGTCCACCTGCAAGGACACTGCCCATCCTCCACCCATGTATGTGCACATCCTTAGTGAGATAACTCTCACGGTGTCCCAATGTCCCCGTCGGAATCAGATGCGCTTTCACGCGTCACAGCCCGTCTAGCACAGCACAGCGTATTGCTGATGCTCAGCACACAGTTCTGTCGAGTGTATAGTAGGTATTCAACACATACTTGAATTAAGCACCCCAAAACATTGGCCCCCAGCTCTGCCACATGGAGGCACCTTGGACTCCTAAGGGTCTTACTCTCTGGGGAGCAGCATCCCCTCTCAGCAGACACAGGTACTACGCAGTCCTCATGGGGGCCGGAGGAACTCAGAGGTGCTTAGTGAGCATCTTCCGAACAGAATCGTCACTCCAGTTTGCCGGGTCCTAGCTTCCCGCCCCGTAGGAGGAGGAGGTGGAAGTGATGTCCAACGCCCCTCTCCCTGACACCCCAAGTCCTCCGGCCTCGTGTGCCTTCCCAGGGCTGGTGTGGAAACAGAGAATGCAGTCCAGTCCTTGGGTCCTTACCCCGTCCTTTCTGGGTGGCCTTCCTCCCTATACTCCAGCTTGGGGGCTGTGGGACCCCTCAACGTTTTGCTGTTCCCCTTCGGGAGACATTTGTGTTGCTGCTGCTTTGCGAGTTTTTCCCATGCTTGCAACTCTGGGAGCATGTTCCAGGCAGCTCAGCCAGGCCAGTGGTCCTGCTTGGAAAGTGGGCGACCATGCAGGCGTCAGCAAAGCTTCCGAAGGGCCTTGGCGCTCTCGGGCATCGTCAGGCTTGTCTTCCAGAAGGTGTTAGTTCTTATCTTCCCTGCCATCACACAGGCTGGGAGGCTGGCCTCTCTCTAGAGCCAGTAACGGGCAGCCCCCGCGTGCGTAGGCACAGGGCCCCGAGGGGCCATCCCCTGCAGTGGGGCCTGCGGTGCTCACAGCCAGGGGGAGGCGGAGAGGCTGGTTTACACCCTTCTCCTGGACAAGGAAGCAGCGTTCACAGAGGGCCAGCAACGAGTGACTTTTCTGACTTTGAACAGTTTTTCAGTTTGGAGGTGAGGCAAATACATCAACGCCTCCTCTCCTAAAACCATGCTGCTCTGTTAAAGAAAAGAGCCTGTTGAACTCTTGTGAAAAGGAAACAAAAGTCAGGTTCTAAGGAAAGACGCACCGCATGATCCCATTTAAAAATGATTCCAGAAGGTCACCTGCCAAACTGCCGAGGAATGGGGGTCCCGGCCAGTTTTATTTTCTTCTTTGCTTTCCCAAGTTTTTTAGTTTGACAAACCTTTATTATTTTACAGAGGTTAACATTTCATTTAAAGAAAATGAAACTGTCCTACTTACTTGAAAATAAACTTCAGCTCTCGTGGAGGGCTCTCTGAAACAGGAAGTTGAATAAAGGGTGCAGGCGCACGCCAGGGCACGCCGTGGGGCTCTGCATATTAAACATTTGCGCTAAACGCCCTAATTAGCCGTGATGGACATTGGGATAGTGTGTACCTTTGAGAGGTAGGGGCTGGCAGTGGGGGCGGCGAGGTGGGGTGTCGTGGGTGCTGTTCATGCTCTGTTTTAAATCTGGGTGCTAGTTATATGGGTATGTTCGCCTTATGGTAATTCACTGAGCTACATCATAGATTTTTTTTTTGTACTGATTTTGATTTTTTAAAATATTGCATTGAAATGCTCCATATCTGGATTCCTGAGTATTTTGACCCAAGGGGAGAGCCTCACTTGCGTCTCCCTAAGCCTGGCCCTGCGGGGGTGGGAGGAATGACTGAGGCCATGTCTTCCAACAGTCGACACCATTGGGCCACCTTGCCAGCTCATCCAAACCCTTTGTATCAGGGGCTACTCTGGAGAGCAGGAATGACCCCAGGGGTTTTAAACAGAATAACACAGAGAAATGATGACACAGATAAAGGAAAGCCAAGAAGACCAACAGGGGAGAGGGGCCTCCCAGGGACTGGCAGTAGCGGGGAGTCTTCACCCCTCCCCCCCCCAGAGCTGGAGGGACAGGGGAAGGAGCTGGCGTTACAGTCTGATGGGTGCTGGAAGGTGGCGGGCACTGCCGGTGGGAGCCGGGGCGGCAGAGCGAGCTACAGCCACAGAGGGGGCACAGCTGGTGCTGGGAAATGCCCCCCGTGGCCCAGAGGGGGACTCCCCGTTCCTCCAGGCCCCCTGTGCTCCCGACGCCTGTCACCACTTCCCACTGGCTGGACCTGGCCAGAAGCAAGACGTTGAGGCTGCAGGAGCAGGGTGAGCATGCACCTGAGAACAGGCCCAACACCTGCCCCTTTGCTCCAGTTCCTCCGCTGTGTAACCTTCCACCGGCCTCTCTCCCTCCCGGGTCGCCGGGCACAGGACATCGGTCCTCTGCTAGAAGGGCTGATGCTCCATTGCTTCTCCAGTGACACCGGATAACACTCTGTGGTGGACACACCCTAAGGTGACCCTTGTATGAACCTCTACCCTTGGGTGTGGGTGGAACACGTGATTGACTTCAGCCCAGAGACTACGGCCAAGGTGATGGGATGTCACCCCCATGATTACCTTATGTAATACAAGACTCTTCTTAGCAGATGAACAGTGAGAAGCTCTCCTGCTGGCCTGAAGGATAAACAGCCATGCTTGGAAATGTCTCCAGAGGGAGCCATGTGGCCGGGAACCGCAGGGGGCCTTGAGGACCTGGTGGCTTCTCCCCATAGGCGGTCCGCAGGCCCCCAGTCATACAGCTGCAAGGGAGGGCGTCTGCCAACAATCTCATGAGCCTGAATGTGGGTTCTCCCTGTCGCATTTTCAGATGAGAGCACAGCCCGGCCGCCACTAGACTGTGGGCTCGTGAGACCGTGAGCAGGGGACCCAGCGACACTGCCTGGACTCCTGACCCACAACAATTATGTAATAGTAAATGTGTTGCTCTAAGCCACTGAACTGTAGCACTTTGTTTCACCGAAAAGAAAAACGAATCCGCAAAGTGGGGGGAAAAAGACTCTCTTACCTTACTTTTTCCAAACCACGGGGTTCCGTTTAAAACGGTGGACTGGTCAGCAAGGTAAGTCACTCTGAACCTTATCACCGCCTCTTTCCCTTCCTACCTCTTGTCCCGGCCGAGCCCAACGGCCAGGGACCATCGCCAGGCTTGTGGACCTCTCCCCCCACCGCAGTGGGAGGGTTTGGTTACTCCTGGGGCCCCCATCCAAGGACCCCAAGAATGTGAAGTCAGGGCCGGGCTCCAGGGTCTTCGGGGTCAGTGACGGCCCATGGACTCCGTTCCGGTGCTTTCCACCCTCAAACGATACAAATGCGGTCGCTATGATCCGAATGTGTCCTATGCTGAAACCTAACCCTCAGAAGGGATGGTGTTAGGAGGTGGGCCTCTGGGAGGTGTCTGGATCGCGAGAGCGGAGTCCTCCCCAGTGGAATGAGCACCTTCATAGAAGAGGCCCCAGCAAGCTCCCCTGCCCCTTCCACCGGGCAGGGACATGGCGAGAGGTCGGCCGGCCGGCCATGAACCGGGACACCACACCACATCGGCCAGCATCTCCATCTTGGACTTCCAGACTCCAGGACCATAGGCGATAGATACATTTCTGTTGTGCATCAGTCGCAGTAGCTCTGTCCCGAACGGACTACGACAACAAGCAGAACATGCTGTGGAGACCGTCACTAGGTAGGAAACTCGGCGGAACACTGCAGCGGCCTCTCTAATGTCACTTTATTTTCTTGTATACAGACCAGCGACAGAAGAAAAATAAAGTTGTTTTCATAGAGCCTTCAGGAAATTATCAAGATGCTGGGAAGATGAATGAAAAGCTGACGTAGATCGGGATGCCCACGGTTTTGATTTTCAAGACCTAAACAAAGAGACAGAACACAGCACAGGGGGCTTTTAGGATCCACACAGGTGCCCCCTGAGGGGAAGAGGAGGCCTCACACCCAGGCAGGGCATTCATTCTCAGCTCGGGCTGCACATCGGAACCGCCTAGTGGACTTTCTGGGGTGGCGCACACACGGTACAGCATGCAGAGATGTGTTGTAGAATTGTGCCCCTGAAACCTGGATCATTTGGTTAATCAGTGGCATTCTAATACATCCAATAAAAAGGGAAAAAAGAGCCCTGGCCGGTTGGCTCAGCGGTAGAGCATCGGCCTAGTGTGCAGAGGACCCGGGTTCGATTCCTGGCCAGGGCACACAGGAGAAGCGCCCATTTGCTTTTCCATCCTTCCGCCGCGCTTTCCTCTCTGTCTCTCTCTTCCCCTCCCACAGCCAAGGCTCCATTGGAGCAAAGATGGCCCGGGCGCTGGGGATGGCTCTGTGGCCTCTGCCTCAGGCGCTAGAGTGGCTCTGGTCGCAACATGGCGACGCCCAGGATGGGCAGAGTGTCGCCCCATGGTGGGCGTGCCGGGTGGATCCCGGTTGGGCACATGCGGGAGTCTGTCTGACTGTCTCTCCCTGTTTCCAGCTTCAGAAAAAAAAAAAAAAAAAAAAAAAAAAAGGGGAAAAAGATAAGCACCGACCCTCTGAAATAAGTGATATGATTAAATTTTTTTTTTTTTTTACAGAGACACAGAGATGGACAGACAGGAACAGAGAGAGATGAGAAGCATCAGTCATCAGTTTTTCATTGCGACACCTTAGTTGTTCATTGATTGCTTTCTCATATGTGCCTTGACCGTGGGCCTTCAGCAGACCGAGTAACCCCTTGCTCAAGCCAGTGACCTTGGGTCCAAGCTGGTGAGCTTTGCTCAAACCAGATGAGCCTGCGCTCAAGCTGGCGACCTTGGGGTCTCAAACCTGGGTCCTCCGCATCCCAGTCTGACGCTCTATCCACTGTGCCACCGCCTGGTCAAGCTAATTAAAATAATTTTAAAAAATTAAGTATAACTGCCTGACCTGTGGTGGCGCAGTGGATAAAGTATCAAACTAGAACGCTGAAGTTGCCAGTTTGAAACCCTGGGCTTGCCTGGTCAAGGCACATATGGGAGTTGATGCTTCCTGCTCCTCCCATCCTCTCCCCCTCTTTTCTTCTCTCTCTCTCCCCCCTTTCTAAAATGAATAAACATAAAATCTTTAAAAACCATTAAGTATAACTTACATACAGTAACGTGCACAGATCTTACGGGGAACACCTGATGAATTTTCACAAGTAAGCACTCCTATGTGGCCCCACCCTGGTCACCCTGACGCAGAGTATTTCAGCTCCTCAGAACTCCCCTTCCAAAATTCCCGGCCCGTGTCCCGGCCTTCCCCGTTCCTGCCTTCACAAAGGAAATTGCTCTTCTGATTTCCGACATCACAGAGAAGAACTTGGGGAGCCTGCAAAGACACTGATACCTGGGCCTCACCATGAAGTCCCTGGTCTCAGCTGGGTAGCGTGCCGACCTGGGGACCTTGCAAAGGGCCAGTGGTTCTGCGGAGCAGCCTGGACTGGGAATGACTCCGTGGTTGGAGGCCAAGTCCTACTCCCCACCGGGCAGCAGGGAGGCCCCCACCTCCCAGAATTCATAACCCGGAGCTCCTTCTAGAACTACAGACAAACTCTTGGCAATTTCTGGGTCGCAGCCAGCAGGAGCCAGGCCAGGTACCGAATCTGCCTGGATGCTGACACGGCCCATGGACGCAGGTGCACGGGGCCCTGGATTTCAGCAGAAGTGACAGGTGCTGCCCAGCCAAGAGTGGAGGCAGCAGCAGCGAAGACACCCCACAAAGCCTCCCCTCCTCCAGAAAAACACCCTTCGACATCTATACAGGGGATTGGGTGGGACCCACATCAGACAGGGTGATCTGGGTTACATTTTTGTGTATCCCCAACTTTCTATGCTAGGAGACTGTTCCTTAGAGTTATTTGGGGTGTGATAATCCTTAAGAAACTGAGCAAGCTTTTTCTCTAGGTCCCTGGTGACGAGAAGCCAGTGATCCCCCCAAAAAAGGGGTACAGGAGAGAAAGAGGAAACACAAAATAAGAGAGAAAAGAGAAACACTCACCTCACTTTTGCAGGACAGCCCAGTGAACCGAAACTTCTGCACGACCAGTCTCGTCCGGAACTCCTGCCATCGGCCGTCCACCAGGGCCTGGGCTCTGATCTCATACTTGACCAAGCGTTCCGTTCGCAGGCTGACGAGGCCGTGCTCACACACGGAGGAGGGGAATCCCACGTCCGTGGGCCTTAATCTCTGCAAGGAGGGTGATCGCCTTAGGTGGAACTGACACAGGATGACCCAGAGTCAGCGATACCGGGCTCCTGGCACGCTGGCCCACCTGCAGAACGTGTGCAGGGCGCAGGAGGGCATTTTCTGAGTGCCGCCATGCCGACTCAGCCGGCATTGGAGCCCTGACCATGTGCAAAGTACTGGCCAAATGAACCGGGGTTTGGCCAACCCAGGGAATGTCAATACGTCAAGCTTATTGAATTGGAAGGTCTTCGTGGAACTTGGCCAGAATTAAAAAAACCAACATTGTATTCAGGAAAGCATTTTGACAGGTATAGTGACATAATTCATCTCTTCCATCCAGTGAAATCCATTATGGAGGGAGTTGCCCGAGTCCCTGAAGACCAAGCACAGAACCAAGGAGGAAGGCGTGACTTGCCCAAGGGCACGTAACAAGGCAACGGTGAAGCCAGGACTGAAATTCGAGCCTCTTTGCACGTGCCCTCCATCCCAGCTACTGGGATTGGTGGTGATAGAAAAAGGTTTAAGATTCGCTTTCTCAAGGACCCGGGGTCTTCAAGACATATAAGGCAAATCCTGAGTGGAACATAGTGGCCCCACATCACAGCTCTCCTGGTCATTGTCATCATCATCCTAGAGTGTTTTTTGTGCCAGGCCCTGTTCTGAGCCCTTTGCACAAATTAATACATTACTACTGCGACAGCCTGGTGAGACAAGTTGTGAATGCACAGAGGAGAGGTCACAGGCTTGACAAGGTCAGATGGGCTCACCCGGCATTTGACTTCAGATTCTCTGCTCTCAAACACAGCCCTGGCCTGCCTCTCCTGAAAGTCCGGCCGGAGCATTCAGGAGAAGCCAGTCACCCTTCTGACTTCTCTGGTATCCTGTTCCCTGCCCGGCTTTGCCAGTCTAAGCCTGACCGTTCCCTTTCCCCTGTAGACACTTCCTGTTACCCCACGGCAGATGGACCGTCTGTACCGCATCCCCCGTCAGGGAGGAACTGAAGATGAATTGAGCCCCCAAGGTGGCGTCCAAGTCTAGTCTACCTCCAGCTTCGCCTCTTGTGAACATGAAGATACTCAATCTTGAGACTGTCCTTTCTTCAATGGGCTAACCATCACAAAATCCCAGGATGGTTGCAAAAATCAAATGGCATCAGGTCTGTGACGGTGATTAGCACCAGGCTTACCGCGCTTTCCATATTAGTTACTAAATAATGATGAATCAGTCACTCTTCACTTAGCATGCACTGACTCTGAGCCCAAACGGCTGTCTCAGAGACGCACCTTGCCTGCGCTCGGACCTCCTTACCTGCAGGTAAAAACTGTATTCGGCCGTGTCGTTCTTGACTCCCTTCATCTCAAAGAAGAATCCATACATAGCGATCATTCTGGAATGAGTTGTATATTCCTAAATCGGGAAGGAAGCAACAAAAGGACGGGGGGGAAAAGTCTTCTGCATTCAAGGGCAAGAGGCCATAGTGCAACAAATTCTAGCTACCACCACAAAAGGACCAATGGGACCACTGATTTTAAGCACAATAGCAATTTTAACGCAGGAAGCATAGGAAGTGACTTTGCAGATCCTACAGGATACCACTCAGTGACGATTTGCTCTACATGTCCTTTATAGCAGGGACAAGAATGAGTTGGACATGGTCTTCGATGACCTGTGGTCTTTAGACCTCGGAAACAAAGCATTTTGTTCCAACTTCATGGGCCTAAGGGACACTCTGTACTCATGGTGTTGCAAAATGTCCTGGTCACGGGCAGGGGGTGGACCCAGCCCATCCAGGCCTGACCCAGAGCAGAGTCTCTGATGATCGATTCAGGATCCCACTTCCCTGACACGAGTTCTCTTGAGGTAACTACTGGGGTCGCTTTAAAGAAGTTGGAGAGAGGCAGTTTCCTGCAGACTCGTACCTATCGGAGGGAATCCGGGGTGCAGTCTGCAGCCCCGATGCCCCTGGGTGACCCAGCACCCAGAGGCCTTGTAGCCGAGCTCCCAGACTCACTGTTATTTTGATTCCAGGGACCCTCGAAACAGCCGCTCAGAATAGGTTTACCCTTGTAGCCTTAAACCCCGGGCTTGGAGTGCTTCCCCACGGGGAGCAGCTGGCATCTCTCTGTGTGTGTGCAGGAGGAGATGACTCACTCACGCCAGCCTTCCCAGTCTGTGTGATCTTACAGCAGAAATTTGCACCCCAGGGAAACTCCTCCGTCCCTGAAAACCGGAACGACGGGTCGCCCTCGTGGGGAAACTTTGGGCGCATATATCAGGTTACGGAACGGCCTGTTCCAGGCCCTTGTCTTGAGAATTTTATCTCCTAGGGGGTGGTGAGTGTACAGAGCGGTGCCTTCAACTCTCTCTTCTCCCCTGGCCTTCCTACCGGAGGTAAGGAGTGATCCTACAAAGGTCCTTAACCTAGTGCAGGAGGAGATGGTCCTCCTCCGTGTTCGGTCAGGCCCAGCCGTCAGTACCTTGTGGAAGAGCAGCCCGAACCTCACTGCCTGGGTGCTGAAATCGTTCATGCAAGCCATGTCGCCCCCGTTCTCCAGCTGAAAAGGAGATGCACGCAGCTTACCGGCGGCCCGAGCGCCTGACAGCATCTTCACGTCAGTCCGTGGACCCTCCCAACCCCACTGTGCCCAGGAGCGTTCTGTCTCCGCACCCGACACTCAGCCCTTCAGCCGGTCCAGTCTGTGCCATCGCGTTTACCGAAACCTCCTGGGTGCCAGGTACCACGCTCCCTGCTCTCAGAGAGCGCAAAGACAAGGACAAAGTGCCCCAGGAGTCTCATGGGGGAAAGGAAATGTGTATATAAGCTAGCTTGATCTTGGGGCAGCGAATGATCATAGCCCTAAGGTCCAGAGCAAAGACAGCCCCACGTGGCCAGCTCCACTTTTGCAGGCGAGGGCAGGCGGAAGTTGATTTCAGGGGGATGGCAGTGGCAGCAGGGGGTATACAAGGAAGGAGGTGGGCGGGGTCAGAAGGACGTGAAGAGGGCAGTAGGGGACTTCCTGAGCTGCCCGCCCTGACTGTCCTCTCTCTCTGGGGCCCTTCCCCACCCCTGCTCTGTCTGGGCGCAGTTCTGTATGATTTTACAGCAGAAGAGTGGTCAGAGAAGAGTAGTTCCACGGAGTCCTCGTCTCCTGGGCAGGGGGCACTGAGCTCTGTGGTTTGCACATCACAATAGGTATTTGTTGGGCAGCACTGAATTTTAACTAGTGACTCATACATCTTCAGAACTCAAACACTGCTCTACTTCATCCCTGAAAATGCAGGCTTTGGAAATACATAAGAAGTCCAACCATTTGCACAGACAATTCACAAAGGGGGAAGTGCCACATGGAAAAATATTCATATTACCCAGTAAGAAAGGAAAGGCATATTAAAAAACGAGATGCTATTGCTCACGTCTCAATTAACAGAAGGGACCTGGACGAAACAAGCCCTACATTGCTGAACACAGAAAAAGGGAGGCACACTCACTTATTACCGTGGGGAGGAGAGTAATTTGGCCCCAGATTTGTTCATATGAATCAGGAACAAAAATGCATGTTCCTTTTGGGGCCAGTATTTTCCACTCTTGAGAATCTCCTACAAGAAAATAACTCCAGGTACCGAAAAATAAACTGTTATGTGCAAATACGTTCACCACACAGCCATGTATAAAAGCTAACTAGTAATTAGAAACACCAAACATTTTCTATGATAAAGGAATTGCGAAGTGGCATTGATTAGAATATCCTCTCGGAGGAAGAGTTTGCAGCCATTGAACGTGGTGGTGTTAGTGAGCCGAATTCATAGTGTATTTTTAAAAAAAGATGCAATAAGATGTTAGCGATGGTTGTCTGTGGGTGATGGTCTGAGGGGATGGATATATAAGGTCTACCGGAAAGTTCTGTCCATTTCTATCACAACAAGTTTCAACACGTAAGCACGTTTATTTGGCGCATGTGTGCCTCTCTATTTTTATCACTTAATGTATACATACTGACATAGCAAATTAACTAAAACAAAGTTGATTCACGTTAGTCTTATGTGTGAAGCCATAGTGTACCCATGGCTACTGATAAAGTTCATTTACGCCACTATAATTTTTACAAATTTCAACAAGGAAGAAATGCTACAGAAGCATGTCTGTCGCATCCACCATATTCCCCGGGCTTAGCACCCTCCGACTATCACTTGTTTTTGTCCTCACAAAATTTTTTGAAGGGCAAAAAATTCAAAAATGAAGAAGATATCAAACAAGCACTGGTTCAATTTTTCGCATCAAAAGATAAAACATTTTTCAAAAATGGGATATACAAATTGCCCTCACGCTGGCAAGAAATTATTAATAATAATGGTAATTATATTATTTAATAAAGTTTCTTGACGGTAAGAAAAATTTGTATTTTGTTTTATTCCAAAAACGGACAGAACTTTCCGGTAGACCTCATATTTGGTACGTATTTGCTTTCTTTCCATTTCTCTGCATTTCAGACATTTTTCAATACTAAGCGCACGTGACATTTGTGTCTGTTGGGGACTCGGTTCGGAAGGTGGCACGGCTGGTGCCCCTGCATCCCGTCTAACCACCCAGGCCAGCAGGGTAGATGCTCTTAGCCCCTGGTTCCAAGGCTGCTCCCCGCTCCCCGTCCCTGCCAGGCCTCAGCTCTCCCCACTCCCCCTGGCAGAGGACCCAGAAAGCCCAGCTTCAAAGGCCCCGAGATTTCATATGCAAACACATCTCCAGAAAAAGCAAAGTCAGAAAGGCAGTCGATTTCAATAACTGTTTTCCTGCCGAGCTGGGACTCACCGCTTGGTAATGGTTGGCTACAATCCGGACCAGCCAGGACTCAGGGAAGAAATTAATGCGCTTTAATGTATCCAGATCCTTGCCTTGGAAGAGACACAAAGGGAACGTTTTACTGGATTTATTCATAAGAGACTCGCAAAAGCCTCATTGACAGAGAGAAAAAGGAGGAAGTCAGGACCTGAGGTTCAGAGGTCGGCCTGCCCTTCCCCAACCCTGGGAATCACGAGGTGTGCAGCCTCCAAAGGGGACATAACAGAGCACCTCCCTAAAGCGTCCACAGCCCCCTTCCCCCAAATCCTGCCTGAGGGGGGATGGCTGAGATCCAGTAATCTGTGTCTTCCGAGGGTCTAGGAGCAACGTGGACGAAGCTGCCTGGCCCCCTCACCCGCGGCCGGGTTTCAGAGGTAGGTATTTTATCTGGGTAACTGGAAACAGCTTTGAAACATTTCTCAGATGTCCTCTCAGACACAAAGATCCCACCGGGGGGGCCGCTGGGCTGCCCAAACACATTCCGCAGGATTTCCCTTCCCCTTCCGTACCCCAGCTGCCTCTTCTGCGGGGCCCGCAGCCAGAGGCGGGAGGACCTCACATCTGGAGCACAGCCCGAGTTTTCTCCCAAACTGTGAACCCAGCCTCCTCCAGGGGCTGTCCCTCTGGGAGGCAGGGCACAGGGAAGATGGCAGTCATGTGGTCTTTGGCAGCTGTGGGCCTTCAGGACCCATCAATTCCTTCTGCCCCTCATCACACTGCATGGACGCTCTGCTGATGGCCATTTCACAGACAGACAAACTGAGAGCAGGCAGTGACTTGCCCAAGTCTCACACAGCTCAGAGGTGACCATGTCAGGTCTTAGCTGACGGCTTTGGAGACCTCTGGCGAGGCAGGCAGATCCCCAGCAGCCCGCCCACAGACAGGGACTCACGGGCCAGGCTCACCTCTGGTGATGCTGTGCAGACGCAGGCTGACGAAGAGCGGCATCAGGCCATGACCCACGTCCCGTTCCAGGAAGCAGCACTTCTTGGGGAAGCTTGGCAGGGGCACAGAGAGGAAGAAGAGGCCTTCAGAGAGCTCCTTTCTGGAAGGAGCGAGGGCTGGTGAAGGCCACATCCGAGAGATGAGTGGTTTCACCAGCCGGGGTCGGCATGCCTGGTCTCTCTGGGGGTGGGGTAGGGAGCGGGTGGACGTGGCGAGCTGCTGAGGTAACCTTTGTGAAGGCGGACCCCGCTTGGATGGGAGACAAATGGTTCTATTCTTCTCTCTGTCCGACGCTGAGCCATGCACATAGTAGGTGCCCAGCGAACAGTAACTAAAGGACTGATGGGAACACAGGTTACTTTATATAGAGAGGATTTCAAGATACGTTTTCCCACCTGAGTCTCCCAAGCTTCCCCTGGGACCTACAGAGAGGACTGGTATCAGTGTCTGCACTTCACAGACGGAAAACAACACCTCAGCCAGGACTGGAACTCGGGACTTCTGACGCCCCCTTTACACACGGCGCCCTTCGAAGAAGCGGCCGATGTGGGCGCGTCCTAAGCGCTGTCTGACAGAATTAAAAAGGGAAGAGGCGGAGGAGCCGCCTCTGGTGCCCGCAGCCAGCTCCCCGAGCGCCTCCGCGACAGTTGGTGTTATCGCTGAGTTCCACTGGTTTCTACCCGGGGCGGGAGGTTAGGCGGAGTCGAGAAGACCAGCCGGCCCCCCAAGAAACACGTACACACAGACATACAGCCACTGCTCTGGTTGGGAAACCACTCGCTTCATAAAAGGGCTGCTTTTCACATGGGGGGGGGGCACGGGATCACGCTTTCCAAGTCCCTTTGGAAACACAAAGTCATGCTCTCAGGGCAGACCCTGCGGGAGACCGGCCAAGGCACTTTTAGATTATTTTTCCATGAACTCAGAGTGATGTCCCCATTGCGCCCTGTCCTGGCCAGACTCAGTGCACCACCGGCCCCACGTCCCGCTCCCGCTGGAGGTGACCGCCAACCTGTCCCCAGGATACTTTGTTCTCATAGCAGCTGGGGACCCCTGGGCCTCTCCCACTGCTCTCTGTGCCCCCGGTCCCGGGGAGAAATTTAGGAGTGCCGAGGAGTTGTGGAGCAGCGAGGGGTGCTGCGGCAAACAGGTGAGGCAACTCAATGATTATTCATTAGAATCCACCGGTGCCTGTCCCTGGAGGTGCAGGGGTCAGGCATGAACACAGGAAGCCTGGTCCTCACAGGAGGGAAGAGTTACCAATCCGGGAACCAGCGCCCCATTCCTCAGAGCAGGTGGAGGTGGGCTGGGGTGGGCCATGCCCCGAGAACACAGATTTCTTAGCTGTATGAATGACACTCATCTGCCCTCTTACCCCGACCTGGGTATATTCCTCCTCTCCGGCCTCTCTGTCACCATTTACTGGAGGAACAAGCTAGGCGGCCTCATGGCTGGGCAGGGGTGTCAAAGAGGAAAGAAGGGGACAATCTGGCACCGTCCCCCAGCCTAGCTGAGTGCTCTGGGGAGCGAGACCACACCCTGATGAGGGTGCCCACAGCCTGGCACTGCCCCCGAGCAGTGAGTGCTTGCCAGGCTGTAGGGTTATATGGTTTCATCCAGGAGGACAAGGCAGTCAGGAGGAGAGCATTTCCCTGCTGCCCAGAGGCCTCTAGCACCAACTCTGCAGCTGTGTGGGGAGGATGCTGGGAGCATAGGACAGAACCCAGGTCCCCGATTATCCTGTGAGAGGCACTGGGACCCGACGGACCACCAGCCAGAACCTCTCTGGACAGACCTCTCCCAAAGGATTCGGGAAAAGCTTTGTTGAGTCAGGTGATTGGATGTTATGACCCCTTTGGGTCACAAGGAAGTGGCATTGATGGTGGCTGATCTGGAGAGGTCACAGGTCAGCTTATCCATTGCCCAACAAGGTCCCTGAGCTTGGGTCTTGGAGTTAGACAGACCAGGTTCCAGTTCCGGGCCAGCTGCCCATCAGTCATGGGACCGGGGGCCTCCTTGAGCGCCTCTGTCCAGCGGGGACTTGAGCCACATGTGTCTCCCCAAGTAGTTAGGAGGAATAGAGTGACAGGGCTTCTGAGGTATTTGGCACAGTCTCTGGTACCCAGTGACTCCTCAATACCAGGATTACCGCCATTGTCCTCTCATCCCAGGGAAATGACCTAGACAGAAGCTGCTCAGTGCCTGGCATTGTCCTTGGTGGCATTCATACCACTGCCACCCTCTAAATGACTCAAGCCATGGGCCATCTCAAAGGATAAAATTGGTGGCCTCAGTTGCTGATTTTCTAGAATCTCAGAACAACCAACCCCTGAACCAATCAATGTCACCCTGCCCCGAGAGCCCAGCCCGGTTGACTGTCACAGAGCCAGGACTCCACCCAGGCCCCCCGAGTCCAGCCTAGTGTGTTTGTCCTCTGACCTGGCTCCTGTCAGCCGTCTGCATGCGGAGACAGCTGCTAGTCAATGACAAGCGCATTCACCAATGTCACATGGGGCGGGAGGAGGCTGCCTGCTGAGTTAGCCACTTCCCTGCGTGGCGGACACAGCTCCCCGGCCTTGAGCTCTGTCTGTGCAGAGACCTCTCTGGGTTTAGCACTGACTTTTCTGAAACAAACTTCAGGCCAAAGTCTCTGCCTCCTCAAGTTCATTGACAAGCCCGGGGGTGTGACCCCTTTGAAGGGGGCAGTTCACAGGTTCCTGATGCTGAGCAAGGCACTCAGGTTAGCTCTGGGTCCTGCTCTCCAGGCCCTGGGGACAGATCCCTCCTGAAAGGCAGTGCCTGGGGCAGGTCTCTTCTGACAGCCGCCGCGTCATTTTAGCGCAGCTGTCAGCAGAGGCTTCTCGCTCCTCCGCCCTGTCCTCCGTGGGAGTCATTCACCCTTTCTGTCCAGCCTCAGACTCAGAGTCCCACTAGTGCCAGCCCTTCACATTTTAGTGTTAAAATACATATACTCCTCAACGTATAATGGGCTACTGTCCTATTGAACCCGTCATAAGTTGAAAATGTCCCAAGTCAAAAATGCACTTAATCCATTTAACCTACAGAACATCACAGCTTGGCCCAGACGACGTTACACGTGCTCAGAACACCCCCATGAGCCGACAGTTGGGCAAAACCACCACCCACCGCCGCCCAGCATCACGAGCCCCAGGAAGAGAGCAGCATTCAACATCCAAAGTTCGGTTTCTACTGAATGTGTTGCACGTCACACCATCGTCAAGTAAGAAAATGGGAAGTCGGACACCGTGAGTCAGGGACTGTGTATACGTCCTGGAATTCTGACACACGCTACGACCTGGATGAACCCTCAGGATCTTATGCAAAGTGAAATAAGCCAGACACAAAAGGACAAATGCTACTACACAAGTCTACTTATCTGAAGTACCTAGCGTAGCCGAATTCATAGGAACAGAAAGAATGGTGGCTGCCAGGGCTTGGGATGGGGTAGGAACGGAGAGTCATGGTTTAAGGGTGCAGAGTTTCAACTTAGGAAGACGAAAAAAATCCTGGAGAGGATGGTGGTGATGGTTGCACAGCAGCATGAGTGTCCTCAACGCCACAGAACTGCCCACTTAAAAATGGTTAAAATGGTAAATCTTATGTTATGTATATTTTATCATAATAAAAAAAATTGGGGATAAAATGACTGTATTCCCCCATGTAGAAGATGCACCTTTTTCCAGAAAATTTGGGATCTAGAAACTGGGTGCGTTTTATACAATGGTTGTAGATTTTTTTACTTGCATTTCCTGCTTTTTCATGCTTGTTGAGTTGTATGAATTTTGTGATGAATAAAACTTGAGTTCTGGCCCTGGCCGGTTGGCTCAGCGGTAGAGCGTCGGCCTGGCATGCGGGGGACCTGGGTTCGATTCCCGGCCAGGGCACATAGGAGAAGCGCCCATTTGCTTCTCCACCCCCACCCCCTCCTTCCTCTCTGTCTCTCTTCCCCTCCCGCAGCCGAGGCTCCATTGGAGCAAAGATGGCCTGGGCGCTGGGGATGGCTCCTTGACCTCTGCCCCAGGCGCTAGAGTGGCTCTGGTTGCGGCAGAGCGATGCCCCGGAGGGGCAGAGCATCGCCCCCTGGTGGGCAGAGCGTCGCCCCTGGTGGGCGTGCTGGGTGGATCCCGGTTGGGCGCATGCGGGAGTCTGTCTGACTGTCTCTCCCCATTTCCAGCTTCAGAAAAAATACAAAAAAAACCCAAACAAAACAACTTGAGTTCAATAACTTTATGTAATATATTTTTTTTCAAATTTTGGGCCCCCAAATTAAGGTGCGTCTTATACATGGGAGCGTCTTCTACATGGGGACATACAGTACTTAAGGGTTAAAAATTGCTTTATGTGAAAATAATTGAAATAATAAATTTTAAGGTGAAATGAGAAAACTACATTTTGGGGCAATAGCTACTGATGAGAAAGCAACATCTCTTTTTACAAAATGCAACTTGGTGTGGGAGACCCAGGCACCTTCTGAAACCAGAGGACCAGACGATGGTCCCCGCCGTTCGGTGCCTTGGGCTGAGAGCGGTGCTCAGCCCATTCTGTGAGTTGGAGGACTCTTTGCATCGACCCTGATCAGCAGGTGGTGGTAACCTCCACGCGGAAAGCCTGTCTCGCCCCAAGTCTTCCAGCTGGTGAGGGCAGAGTGGGACTCAGGCTCAGGGCTGCCATCTCCTCACAGACAGCTTGTTTACTGACTGCGTTGTGTCTGTCTGCTGTCTGGACGGCAAACTCCACACAGATGGGGACTGTGTCTGTTTCATTTACTCCTATTCTCGGCGCCTCTTACGGTGCCTGGCTCTCCGTCAGCGTGCACTGGGGTGGATGATTGGCTGGATGAGTGCGCTGGTCTCTGCCCCCACCCCCTGTGGCATCTGTCCTACCATCCCATCCGTCCACCCCTCCACTCACCCACAGTGTATCTTCTAGGAACGCCAGTCGTTCCAGCCCTGGTGCACACACAGGCACATGCACGTGCACACGCACGTGTACACACACATATCAGGCTATTCCGTGCTGATTTTCCCATGCTCATAGGGTCCAGTCTTCTGTTGCCATGCCTGTTTGCTCATCCAAGTCCGTTGTGACCCAGTTCGATGTCATTCTGAATATGAAGATGAAGATGGTCCTGCCCTTTGCCCCACGGCAGAATGGCGGCTAGAAATCCTGTGTGATAGTAACTGATGTACCCTTTGGAAGGGTCTCCAGCATCCAGACACTTTAACCTCTCCCACACGTCTACTCGGGGTTGAGGAAGACATTCCGGGGCTGCCCAGTATAAGTAGAATGCCGAGAAGCCACCCGCGGAAAGTGCAAAGTTAGTACGGAAAAGAAATCGATACTGTTTAGGGACCTTGAAGAGGGAGATCCAGCTCAGAGAGCCAAGCAGGAGAGGGGCTGGGGCCGCGCTGCTCAGAGCCGAAGGGGCAGTGAGGAAGGCAAGGGACACAGAGTCGGTGAAGAGAAATCCTGCTGTCCCCAAATACTTCAACCTCCCTGCCCAGGGCTGGTGGGGCGATTCAAAGAGAGAACAATTTAATGGTCCTCTCAGCCATGACTCATAGGGATATTTTAAAACAAATATTCTGGTAAAGAGATCAGAGCTGTCGCGCCCGGGTGCCCGGTTTCATGATGATGACTCTGTGGCCACATGTGCAAATGCCATTCATTAATCACCAGAGACACATGGCCTCTGCCCATCCTGGCACTGAGCATCACAGAGTGTTTGCCTCGAGATACCAGCGGGCTCTGGCGCCGGCGTGACTCCCCTCGCATGGTGTATGGAGGCGTGTGGTGCTGGCTTGCCGGGCTGGTGCACACCCACACGGCCAGCACATGCTCTCTCTGCTAAGAGCAGCTCAGAGGAGGAACCCACTCAGCGTGCAACTGAGATCCTGGAAGGCTTCCTGGAGGAGTCCTTGGCCGGCTCCGTAAGGGCTGGATCCGATCTGGACAGGGCACAGGAAGGAGGAGACTCGGCTGCAGAGGTCAGGGAAATCTAGAAGTTGGGATCGTTTGGAAATCGGCTTCCCTAGTTGCTTTCAACGACCTCTATCCAGTGAGGTTGTAAGCCCAGGGTCGGTACCCTCTTTGTGTGTCTGAGAGGGCCCCGTTTAATGACTAATGCATCATCTAAGGGCACGACTCACAGGTCTGTTAACGACCTCCCCTCACCCCTGCAATCACAAAGTAAAAGGAAGGGTGGGAGGCGTAGTGACCGAGACAAGGTGTGTGCTGGGGGGCCGTGGACCCAGGGCGTGCGCTTTGTGGGAACCCACTGCTGCTCACTTTGGACCTGTGCAATTTTCGTATATATTTTATACTTTGATTAAAAATGCACTTTAGAAAAGTGAACAGTCTGCCTGCCTGTGGCTCTTCTCTAGTGGATGAGCTTTTGCAGCTTTCCTGGGGGCTCAGGCCACTGGGTGGAATGAAATGGGGGGACTCTACCCCCAGGGAGGAAGGCAACAGCTTTGCAGACATGTTTGTTTGTATGTTTGTTTTCCCTACAGGGAAATGTTACATTTAATTCTGGATGGCCTTTTAGTTTTTTGAAAATAACCATTGCCAGGGAAACAGGCTGTGGATGCCAAGGGGTGGCATGAGTGCGTGTGCGTGTGCATGCGTGCGTGTGTGTGCGTGCATGTGAGTGCGCATGTGCTGCCTTCCTATACTGATGTGCTTGGACAGCAATAAAAATAAGCTTGAAGATGTTCCTGAACACCTGGGGCGGGGGAGGGAAACCACCCCTTCAACGTTCCATCTGTGTCCCTGGCACACAGTACATGTGCAAGAAATACCTATTTTTTTTTTATTTATTTTTTTTTTTTGTATTTTTCTGAAGCTGGAAACGGGGAGAGACAGTCAGACAGACTCCCGCATGCACCCGACCGGGATCCATCCGGCACGCCCACCAGGGGCAACACTCTGCCCACCAGGGGGCGATGCTCTGCCCCTCCGGGGCGTCGCTCTGCCACGACCAGAGCCACTCTAGCGCCTGGGGCAGAGGCCAAGGAGCCATCCCCAGCGCCCGGGGCCATCTTTGCTCCAATGGAGCCTCGGCTGCGGGAGGGGAAGAGAGAGACAGAGAGGAAGGAGGGGGGGGGTGGAGAAGCAAATGGGCGCTTCTCCTATGTGCCCTGGCCGGGAATCAAACCTGGGTCCCCCGCACGCCAGGCCGACGCTCTACCGCTGAGCCAACCGGCCAGGGCAATACCTATTTTTTTAAAAAAATAAATACCTATTTGAATGAAGGAAACATGGGAGAAAATCAATAATGAAAATGGGAGAGCCTAACGAGGTGGTGGTGCAGTGGATAGAGCATTGGACTGGGATGCGGAAGACCCAGGTTCAAAACCCCGAGGTCACCGGCTTGAGCACAGGCTCACCAACTTGAGCTCGGGGTTGCTGGCTTGAGCATGGGATCATAGTCATGACCCCATGGTCACTGGCTTGAGACCAAGGTCTCTGGCTTGAGCAAGGGGTCACTCACTCTGCTGGAGCCCCCCAGTCAAGGCATATATGAGAAAGCAATCAATGAACAACTAAAGAGATTAAGGAGCTACAACGAAGAATTGATGCTTCTCATCTCTCTCCCTTCCTGTCTGTCTGTCCCTCTCTCTGTCTCTATCACACAAAAGAAAGAGAGAGAGAGAGAGAGAGAGAGAGAGAGAGAGAGAGAAAGAAAGAAAGAAAGAAAGAAAGAAAGAAAGAAAGAAAGAAAGAAAGAAAGAAAGAAAGAAAGAAAGAAAGAAAGGAGATAGGAGAGTAGCAAAGGATTGGACTTATCTGCTGGTCCCACTGGAGCAGGCGCTGTTCCCACCCGTTCACTCCTAGCTTGTCCTGCGGACACCGCTAAGACAGCTGAGCAGAGAGGCATCTGATTCAGTTTGCGCGGTGACTGCTCTAAACCCTTGTCAGATGCTGGGCTGGCCAGGGCCAGAGCAGCTGCACCGCCTCCTTCCTCGGGGGTCACGTGCCTGGATACCTAATCTTTGTGCAGCTTGTCCCCCGTCCTCCACATCATGACACTACAGTCCCATCTGGTAAGTTCCCATATTGTTATGACCTCAATATATCCCCTCTGGTGGCTGCTCCCCAACCCTAGGAGATAGCTTATAAATTGCCCTGTCATTTAAATTATTCCATCAACAGATGCAACTTTAAAAATTGGGCCAAAGAGTTAACTTCCGTGATTCTCATTTCCAAGCCTGTGTACTGTCTCTCAGGGCACCTGCTCCTTTGCCCATGTTGAGATTCTCCTGGCATGTCCCTGTTAGTGGTCACAGACTAGCCGACCCCTCCTGCTTCACTGATCTGTGGAGCTCACTGCCCCTGATGACCCAATTCTGGCCCTGG
Source organism: Saccopteryx bilineata (assembly GCF_036850765.1). Classification (NCBI taxonomy): domain Eukaryota; kingdom Metazoa; phylum Chordata; class Mammalia; order Chiroptera; family Emballonuridae; genus Saccopteryx; species Saccopteryx bilineata. The sequence goes on along the minus strand of NC_089496.1, from coordinate 106,643,812 downwards.
CTGATGCAACTTCCCGGGAGCTCCCTCCTCCACCACTGGGAGCTAAGGTGCCTTCTTGCAGCCCAAGCCCTCGGGCCAGCAGGGCGAAGGCCCTGTACTGTTGCTGGTCAGCCGTGGGCATCCTTGGGATGGGATGGCAAACATGGAGCTTGGACGCCACCACCGCCCGCTCCCACGTCAGGAAGATGTCAATAACCTGCTGAGATGTGACTTCTCACTGAGTCTAGAGAAAGCCTTCGCCCTCCCTAGTCTGGGGCACCAAGCAGCCACTATCCGTCGACACAAACGGAAGTTTGTCTGTGATCCCTGTCCCTGACATTGCCAGGGATGTGGAGTTCTCTAAACTTCACAACAGCGCAGTAAGACCCAGTTCTCTGGGGGAAACGAGCTACATGATGGAAGCCCATCCTTTAATCTGCTCTTAGATGCCCAGCACGGCGCTGGGCAAGCTTCCTGTAAGCTGCTGCTGGCGCACCTGGGGCGGCAGGATGTGCACACGCGCACCAGGGGTTCACAGGGACTGGTCAGAGAGGCTGAGAAGAGGAGGCAGAGCAGCTGGGTGGCCTGAGCAGGGGCAGCGATGCTGTTCCCTAGGCTAAGGAGCCTGGGCACTTGGGGACTTGGGGACATGGTTTGGGAGGTGGAGGCCATAACCAGGGTGCAGCTTATAGGTCCCACCGTTCTGAAGCAGGTGACTGAGCTGGGACGGGGGCCAGACCACCCACGAACGTCCTCAGAGTTGGAAGTGGGCCCGGACCCCTACAGGGGGTAGAGCCTCTGAGGTGCAGGCTATCTCATCTTTTCTCCTGGGGGACACAAAACTCGCTGGAGGGAGGAGAGAGAGAGAGCAAGCACTGGGGACCTTGGTAGGGGATATGGCCAGGGTTGCTGGAATTGGGACAGCGAGATGGTCCGGAAGCATGCAGATGGTTTCCAACGGGGACAGCTGGGCAGGACCGGGGGCCTGAGGGGATGCCGCGGGGGCGGGAGGAGGTCTGGGTCAGAATGAGCTGAGTGCCGACCCAAGAGCAACGGAGGAGAAATGATGGTGAGAAATAAAGACGCAGAGAGAAGCCTTTGAGACCCCAGCCCAGGAGGAAGGCTGAGGAAACCCCTCCTTCAGCGGAGGGGGGGCCACAGCCCTCAGCTCTCTCATTCCCACTTGTTTCTCTCATACTAAGGTCACAGTTCCAATGAATCACCCACATTCTAGCTCATTTCCTACCTCCTAGTTCTAAGATGTTTCCAGTCTGCGACCTAATCCGGAGCCAAACAGCAACTTTTCCTGGTGTGCATGACTCACAGGGAAGACGTCTCGGCTATTAAAAGTGCACGCACGCGTGTGTGTCGGGGGGTGGGGGTAGGGAATGAAAACATTTGGGTTCAAAGCAAATTATATAGAAACAAAGGGAAGTACGTATCATTTTGGCGCTGGCTACTGCTTTCCCCAAATAACGAGACGGAGAAAGGGGGGCGGGCTCTTTACTTAACGTGGTGCACAGATGTTCCAGGAGAAGCTCCAATGTTTCAGGACAATGCAAACGCAAGTTGGCTTAAACGGGTCCACCTGCCGACGAACACGTGGAAGGTGTGTTCATCTGCTGAACTCATGTGTGTAAAAGAGACGGGGGGGGGGGCTCTTCCTTGAACACACCTTATCACGCTTAGAGGCCCCATGCCTGCTGAGGTCGGGGGCAGAAACCTGATGATGAAGGCCGTGCCACCAGCTACTGCCTGTCTAAGGCAGATCATCCGAGGGCCACCTGGGGACTGTCTCTGGCTACAGGGCCACCACACTCCAAAGCCAGCTTGGCTGACGTGAGCACAGCTCACACCGCCGTGACAGAGGACACCAAATGGGACTATAAACTATCACTGCCACACCCACCCCACCCTGCTCCCTGGCCCCAGTCTGCCACCACGGACTCCAGTCACAGGCAAAGAGGACACAGCGAGGGAAAGGAACACACAGCAAGGCCACAGGGGGAGGAACTAGCTAATGTTGAACCAGCTAGACCGGCACAAGAGAGGAACCCAAACCCTGCTCTAGGAATGGGCAGCAATGCATCTTGGGATGCGGCGGGTCTGGGTACAGGTCAGTCTCCAGCCCTTATTATCACACGCAGGACCGCTGATGAGATCGTTCGTCTACCTCAGCTCCATCGTCTGGCAAATGGGGACAATAGAACCAGCCCCTGAGCGTCATGCAGGCTACGTGAGGTTACAAAATAGACGCTTGTCAGAATCACTGCGTTTGGTAAGCATAACTAGATGGCGCGCACTGTTCTACTGCCATTGTTATTTTTCACTTAGATGTTGAGGGATACAACTTTGAGAACTGATCAATTTAGAAGGTACAAGAAATGGGATGAGTAAGTCTACAAGAGCTTCGTAGGTTCAAATGCTTTTTCACCTGTCCAGAAAGTTCAGAATTGTACAGGTTATCTAGCGACGTATCAATGAGGATGACTTGGTCTGATTCAGGTGTGTTTTACATGTGAGGTTCTTAAAGTCAGTGTAGCATGATAATTCTCCCGGGTAAAAGGAATACATTTTGCATCATGGCTTTTACTGGACACAGAACCAGCTCCCAGAAGCACAAGGTTCTCTCAATATCCCAACACCTACATATCATTCGCCTTTTCCAAGAAATCTAGCTGGTCAAAGGTCTCCCACGATCTCGGGCCCCCAGAAGAACACTGCAGCCTATGCACTCTGAACAATGCTATGAAAAATGGTATCCCTACGGCTCCCCCCCCCCGATAATATAAGCAAAAATAAGTGTACTGTATGTGCAAGTCATCGATCGACACTACGTTCTATTACCTGTTAAAAAACATCAGCATGGTTTCATACGTTGGAACTGTCTGACTTTGTTGGTTCAGTTGCAAGTAGACCCACAAAAGCAGTGTTTTCAGAAGGTGAAATTCACTATAAGTAAACAACCTGGTCAAAATAAAACACGGAGAGGACATTTTAGGCATAGCAAAAAACAACAACAACAAACCCACAAAACACTGTTTGTAAGAAAACAAAGTCTAAAGTGAGTTTGGGAAGGCGGCAAACAGTACCCCTGAGTCTGTAGTGAGCCTCAGATAAAAGCGTTGCTAAGTGACTGGCTCAAGGTCACTCGGCTGGCAATCGGCGAGCTGGGACTGGAACTTCAGCGGCCTGGCGCTGGCGCCTGCACTGTCCTCCGCCCGCGGCGCTGCAACGGCCACCCTGTGATGCGCAGGCGTCCCCCAGGTTCTCATCCGTTCTATTTATTTCTACACAATGATCCCGCGAAGCTGGGATAGTCCTTACTTTTACAGATGTGGAAATTGAAATTGACTGTTTAACATCATAATATTTTGTTCCTCCTTGCTTTTCCACATTTTTATTTTTAATTATCACACTAAAACATAATCCTGATCCCTTGTTTTTGCACACACACCCCAATTTTGCACCTGAGGTGAGTGCCTCTCTTGTCACATTCTAGTCCCAGCCCTGGATGAGGACTGAAATGTGATAAACTTGACCAAGGCCACACAATTCTGAGGTTAGACCTGGGCATGGCTCAGTTCTGCTCCAAACCATCTGTGGACCTTCCCACCAGTTCCTTAGTGACCTGCAGCCTCAACTCTTATCCGAGAAATAATGGTGACAGCACTGCCCAGAGAATAGAGGTAAGAGGTGACACATGAAGTGACATGTACGAATCTCCTATCACTGCTGAAACAAACTGCCATGAACCGAGTGTCTTATTATCTTATGGTTTTAGAGTCAGAAGGACGAAATGGACCACACGGGGCTCCGTTCCTTCTGAGGCTTGTGCCGAGAATCGTTTCTGGCTCCGAGAGGCCTCTGTCATTCCTTGGCTTGTGGCCTCCTCCTCCATCTCCAGGCCAGCAACGTAGCATGTCCCCCTCCCTCTCTGGTTCTGACTTCTGCCTCCCTCCCCCACACTGAAGGACCCTTGGGACTACACTGGGCCGAATGATAATCCAGAATGACCTCCCCATCTCCAGGCCACCCGATCAGTAACCTTAGTTTCATCAGCAATCTTAATTCCCCTTTGCCGTGCAACCTGACATAGTCACAGGGGCTGGGGACATCTTTGGGGACCATTATGGAGCCGTCTGCTCACATACGGATGGCTCAACGAAGTGCCTGGGCCACAGCAACACGCCTCGTGCACGCCATCTCTAAGCCATGAACGGCAGGGCTGGGTCGTGGCCCACACCTGTGGCAGCCTGAGACTGTCAGGAAGCGAGTGACTGGAGAGCGGCGGCTGTCTCCGGATGTCACCTCCATAAAGTAAGGACAGGTCCCCAACAGCTTCTCAAACAGCCTCCGGGATCCGGTCACCAAAGAAGTCATTTCAGTGTTTTTCCCATCTCTGATCATGGAGATGGCACCCCTGGCTTCCAAATACATCACCGCCTCTTCACCCACCACTTACGTGGTCATGGGAGGTGGAGCCCGAGCTGAATCGTGACTCTAAAGGGCACCGGAAACATCACCCTCCCACCTGTCCCGCTATTTCTGGACACGGCAGAGCTGGCTCTTTCCTCTTGCTTGTTTTTGGGCCGCCTACAGAGGCATGGGCTCTGACCCCGGCCAGACGGGACCAAATTTGTCACCGTCTGGGCAATCATGGTGAGACAGGAGGGGAGATGTCATGGAGCCATTTGGTATGATGTCCCCACAAAGAGCTCTGCCAGGACCCCACTGGAACTGGTGAGCCATGTGCCTCTGGGGCGAATCCACTAAACCCCCAAGCTCAGAAGATGCTTTGAGACCTCACCCAAGGGGCTAGCAGCAACCTGGGGGGTGTAATTGAGAGCTCCACGAGTCAGGACCCTGGTTTTATCTTTATGATGGGGGGGAGTAACTGTCAAAATAAAGCCTCCTGCTAGGAGGGGGTGGTGAGAAGGATTTTAAGAGGGACCAATACAAGGTGACAGAAAATGATTTGACTTTAAGTGATGGTTATACAACATAATCAACAGTTCAAATACTATAGAAATGGTTGCCTAAAACCTATGTACTCTTAATTGATCAATGTCACCATGTTAAAAGTTAATTTTCTAAGTAAAATTAAAAAGAGCCTGACCTGTGGTGGCGCAGTGGATCAAGCATCGGCCTGGAATGCTGAGGTCGCCGGTTCAAATCCCTGGGCTTGCCCGGTCAAGGCACATATGGGAGTTGATGCTTCCTGCTCCTCCCCCCTTCCCTTTCTCTCTCTCTCTCTCTCTCTCTCTCTCTTCTCTAAAATGAATAAATAGAAATAATTTTTAAAAAATAAGAAAAAAATAAAAATAAAAAAGAAAAAGAAGCCCTTTGCCTTTAGGGTGACAATCAGCACCCTAACAGTTTAGTTCCTGCAGGAAATAGCCGTGCTGAGCACATTCAAACACATTTTCATTTACCTAGGAGTTCTGATGGCCTTCATCAAGACAGAACTCACAGAGACCCCAAACGTTCCTCCCACGGGTGAACGTCCGGACTGTTCTCAGCACGTTCACGGGTGCTTGTGAGGAGCTGGTGGGCTGTACCTGGTGTCTGTTCTTTACAAGAAAAACAAATGTGTTTTAACAAGATGCTGTTTGTTCTCTATTTTTTTGTTTTTTGGGGAAAAATGGTCTATAAATGACAAAGGCCTCCTTTGGAATATAGACCACAGAGAAAGTCATGAATAAGAAAATATGAACAAGGGTGCTCATTGCAGCATTGATTGTCAGAGCAAAAAAAGGGACCTAAACAGAATAAAACAAAGGGCCATTGGGAAGAGAATGAAAAAAATTGCTGTGCAATTCATTCCTTGGAGCCCTGTACAGCAATTAAATAAAAAATGCTAATTAGATATGTCAGTATCAACATGGAGAGAACACATCACATGATGTTAGTGGATAAAGTAAGTTGCAGAACATGACAGTCACTACGAGAGCGTTTCTTTGAAGTTTCAACCTTTGCAAAGCAGTATGACTCATCGTTTAGGGACGCACATGGGTGCGATAAGAACATAATCTCATGGGTTGGGGTCACACAAATCCACAGCAGACATTTGATTGTCTATAAAGGAAGGAGAGAGTCCAGGAGGAAGGATGGGGGAAAGGGCTGGCAGGGGACATAGGTGACTTCTGCTTTATTGGCAATGTTCCACTTATAACAAAATGTTACTTTAGTTCATTCGGGAGGTGGGTCCCATTGGATTCTGCATTATTCTCCTACCTTTGTAAATCTTCTTTTGCAGTAAAAAAATATGAACATCCTTAGTAATCTTGACCATCAATCAGGAAAAAGGAGGCCGGAGCAGAGCACACCAGTGGGCTGGTAATGACCATGGGTTCTGAGGCCACTCAGACCTGGGTTCAAATCCTATCCCTCAGGCTGCACGTGGGGAGCCTGGGGCAGCCCTTCGTTCCCCAGCATCTCCACTGCACGGTCACAGCACAGGTCACAGAACCCCCTCTCTGGGTTGCAGTACAACTCAGACCCGATAACCCTTTCAAGGGTCCTGTATACCACAAGTGCTCACCAACTAGTGGGTATTATTGCTACCAACCAGAGAAGCACTAAGCTTTAAGAACTGTCACGTCCGAGCGGGATGCCCGCTAGTTTTCCAGACACTAGTGGAAAAGCGGTGAGATGGGCATCCACAGAGGACAGGGGTGGCTTTTCCTCAGGAATCCCGGGGCCCTCAAGTCTCCTTGTACCAGAGACAGGAAGTCAGGGAGAGGTGGACACACAGAGGGACTGGTCCCCTTGGTTGCCGGGCAGCCTTTCATGGACAGGAATTAGGTAGACTTCTGGGCTGTCCACCCTCTTAGGCCTACAAGGAACTTGGCTTCCAGAAAAACAGATCTTGAAATTAAGTTTTTATAATATTAGAGTTAGAACAGGGTAACCTAGTGATGACCTCTAAGAAGAGAACTAACTGGAACCTGAAGGGCCTGGCAAATAAATAAAAACCAGCGGCTCAGGAGGTCAGGAGAACTGCATTCACCCCAGGTTATTTCCAAGCGGGTAAGGCAGAACCCCAAGAAAGAGGGGGCCCAAGGGACTTCGAAAGGGGAAGGGTCATGGCCCAGAAGCTGAAGGATCAGCTGAGAGATGGGATGTGACCACAAACGGGGCCAGGAGCCAAGGACCACAGGCCAAGGGAGGCTCCATCCTTGACCTGGGCGGAGGGGACGGCATTTCTGCACCACCAATCTGGGGTCACTTGACTCCCTGGGACCCCCCAGTCCTGGCTGAGCTGGTTGCCGGGAACCCTGGCCACTAGGACAAGCGAGGCAGTGGTCCCGTGACAAGGGTCGGAGCCTGGACCCTGAACCCTGGGCTGGAGCCCAGCCGGCCTTTTATTGACCCTCTTATCTATGCACAGTAATTTTACCTGCTGCACAGGGTCATGGAGACCGAAAGGGACAGGGCGCATGGCACAGCACACGCTCTCAAAAGTGGTCAACAAAAGTACCTCACCCAACAGTTTGTTCTGAATAACGTGCGGTTTGTGGAGCCTCAGCCTGGGTAAATTCCTAACACTGTCGCCGGGCACGGCATGTGCCCTCTGCGCCCTGCCTCCCTCCGCTTCAGAGCAGGTGGCCCCCAGGCATCAAGTGGGTGAGGAGAGTGTACTCTGGAAGCTCTGAGTCAGGGAGCTGTGGTCCCAGTCACCTCAGGCACGGGGGCTGATGGCCTGCCAGACGAGCACAGGGCTCTTCCCCACCTCGCCCTGAGCGCCCTGGACGGTATGTGCAGACAGCTCCCAGGGAGGGGCCGGAGGCGCGGGCCGAGTTTCCACATCAGTCATGTGTCCCCAAACGTGTGAGTCTAGACACTTGACATATCGTCTTCTTGATTTCTTTTCCTGTCCGGCATGTTTTCTAACGCATAAGCCATCGCTAACGTTCTGGCTAAGGTCAGACGTTTTTTCCCCTCTTTATGGTTAAAGGCAACCGGGGCAGCTCAGTCTTTCCAAGGGCGGGGCTGCATTATGGAAGGTCTACGGGATGCCCTGTTTGTACTCTCTCCGCCAGTTTGCACGACCGGTTCTCCCTTGGGGGTTACTGACCGGAGCACCTCGAGATGGGGAGGTGGCCCTCCTGGATTACAATTTGGCCCAGTGGTCACAAGGGTGCACGGGGCGGAGTAGGGGGAGGGGGAAAGCAGGGGGCACAGGGCAGAATGGCCTCCCTGGGGGCCCACCTGCTGGCCTGGGGCCACTCCTGGGACCCGGACTTCTGACGTCTTCTTAGATACTACGGTTTCCCTCAACATCAGGACACTGTTCCAACTCATCTCTCCGTACGCCGCAAGCTACAGAGTAACCCTGAACTGACAGCGGTCGAGTCTTTCTAGGTCTGATTTCTGAACTCAGGATGCCTTCTACCCCATAAGCAGAGGGAGGCAGACATTTATTTGCTAGTATACCACAAACGTGTTCAGTAGAATTTAGTTCTGGCTTTTGAAGTCCTACCCCCCCATCCCCAGGGAATACAATCTTGGTAACTTGGCAGGGGCATCAAACATCTTTTAAACAGTCCCAAAGAGGCATGGCAAGGAAACGCCCCACGTGAGCCTCAATCAGCGCTGACAGGAAGGGAAAAGGCTTCAATGGGCCACCGTGGGCCAATGGTGTTCACATGTCACCTCGATGTGAGATTTCCTGAGGTTGATAACCGCTTCGTAATTCTATTTTCTTTTCTTTTCTTTTTTTAAAATTAATTTTAATGGGGTGACATTGATAAATCAGGGTACATATGTTCAGAGAAAACATCTCTAGGTTATTTTGACATTTGATTATGCTGCATTCCCATCACCCAAAGTCCAATTGTCTCTGTCACCTTCTAACTGGTTTTCTTTGTGCCCCTCCCCTCCCCCAACCCCTCCTTCTCCTCCCCCCCCACCCCATAACCCCCACACTCTTGTCTATGTCTCTGAGTCTCATTTTTATGTCCCACCTATGTATGGAATCATATGGTTCTTAGTTTTTTCTGATTTACTTATTTCACTCAGTATAATGTTCTCAGTGATTCTATTTTCAAAGAGTCTTTATTCGGAAGTGAGCGCGGAAACACCTAGGAGTAAGGGAACAGGTGGAACCTATTTGTCCCCATAGGGCTCAGGACAAAATGTGTGCGTGCCACCAGGGCAGACACTGGACAGGGTGACAGGTCCACAGACCTGCGTTGTGGTATTGCCGGCGTTTTTATCGGTTGGAAATTATTTTCAAATAAAATGTTTTTTTAAATACCAATTTTAAAAAAACCCCAGAAATTCCTTTCGCCTGAGTCATTTCACTTCTAGGAATTTAATTTAACGATGCCATAGAGCTGTTTATATTGTGAAACAGTGGAAATAACCTAACAGGATAAGTAAGCACTGGGGAAGGTGTCCATGAATTACTAGACGGGTGAGGAGCCAGCTGGGGTGGGCACAGCGTCCCTGTGGGGGCGGCAAGCAGCTCAGCGGGGCAGGGGTCTCAGGAAGCCCCCCCCCCAGTGGAGCGTGGGTGGAGGCGGGGGTTCCAGGTCAGCAGGAGTCATGATTGGAAGTGGGTGACGAGCAGATGCAAGACCCCAGGGCAGAGGTCCCTGCAGGCTGGTGCCCACGGAGCGAGGCCCAGAGTGACTAGCTCCACCTGGGGGCACAGCTCACCTCACAGGGGGAGTAAGGGCAAAGTGGTGTCCTTGAGCAGGTGGTCGTGGGGGCAAGGGACGTGTCGGGCAGGGCCACCAAGAGTTTGCTTTTAGCCTAAATTGTCAGAGAGGTCAGACGGGGGTGCCTGGGCCCCAAGCTGCTCGGGGGCGGAGTCAGGGCTGGGGACAGAAACTGACCCTTTTCCTTTTTTTGCTTTTCCCTGTTTCCCAAATTCCCCATGATGAATGTATATTCATGTTGGCAGGATTTTGTTTTTAATTAGTTAGGCCATTAGCTAATTACCAGGTGGCTAATGAGACAGCGGGCACCCAGAGGGTCCTTATCCGGATGAATAGCCTGAAGGGAACCCCCTCCCCTCCCCTCCCACGCACAGTACCCCACGTTTCAGCCCCCCACGGTTGTCCAGGAGGGGAAGAAGCTTTGGGCGGAGGAGGTGCTGCACACTGAGTACATTTAGCAGGGCTGTGGGTGCTGCCCCCACTGAGCACCCCCTTCCCCACCTGCTCCCCCCAGATGCGTGCATGCACACACACGCACACGCACACGCACGCGCACACGCGCACACACCCTGGAACCAGCTCTGACCTGGGGGACTTCAGCACTTTGTGGAGCAGCTCCTTGGAGATTTTCCGGAGGTAGATCTGCTTCCCCATCTGGGGGACCAAGTTCATTTCCAGCCACTTCTCGCAGGCGGTGATGAGCCCCTCTTCCTGGTACTAAGAAGGCAAGACAAGCCAGGAGCTAAAGGAATCCCCGAGCTCTCGGCGTCCCCTGCTGGCCAGCAGCAAGGCTGCAAGCATGCCCCAGAAAGGCTCAAACCTTTTCTTCAAAAGAAACTGCAGCTGGTGACAATTTGTTTGAGTGTTTGCTATGCTCAAGGACCTGCACTAGGTTGCTTTAAATCAATGCTCACTGCAATCCTGCTAGGTTGGTTCGTTATGATCCCTATTTTATGGATGGAGAAACTGAGGCTCCAAGGTTCTTGCTCTTGCCTGTGGTCACAAAAGTGCAGAGCCAGGTGCAAATGTCCGACCACAAGGCTGGCATGCAGAAATCTCTGGATCAAGTCAGTGACTGCTCATGGGAGGTCCCGCGGGTCCACCCCATGTGGGGCCTTAAAGCCAGTAGTGAGCACATACCCTAAAATGAATGTCCAGAGAAAATGACAAAGGTATCCCAGGACCAGGGACCTTGTGCGTCCTCAGGGCTATGGTCCTTCTCAGACCAAATAGTGCCTACGAAAGGCTGACCGAAGGCAAAGACGCCACCGGCCAAGTGACTTTCTAACTACGGAGGGAATAAAGGTGAGGACGATCAGTCGTCTTCGACACAATAGGCACTTAAAACATTTAGGTGCTATTATAAGAACACGGTGACGTGCTGGTTGCATGTGAACCGAGTGTTCCAGTCAAACGTGTCTGTTTCAGTGTGAGCGGCCTCATGGAGTGAGGCTGGAATCAGGTCTAAAGTTCGGACCCAGTGTGACCTCTGAGACCCCGGGTCACCCTGACCAGGTTGTCCCCCTCCTTGGGACTCCGTTTTCTGAGCAAGTTAGATCACATCCTTCATTCCCAGTGCTCATGGGGCCGAGGTGGGACAAATTCCATTCACTCCAACAAGAATATCCTGGGAGATTATTTGCTGTTTTAATAAAAAAAAGGCTGTGCTGTCCCCCATCCCTACCCCAAGATCAATACTTTTCTACTTTTGGGGAGTTAAAACATCCTTTTTAAAAATTGTTCACTTAGCAGAATAAAATGTTGGCACCCTTCGGTTGGGGCCTATGGTAGAAATGTGGAGTGGGGCCTGGTGCGTGACCCAGAGTCTGGGGGCTCTTGCGGGTTCCCTAGGGGCTGTGTGCCCTGTCCAGGTTGGTCTCACCTTGCAGGCGGACCGGTAGAAGCTATTGAGGTTGTCTGGTGCGAGTCCGTTAATCATCGTGGTCACACACCTGCAGAGACAGAAGTGCTGTTCCCGAGGCGCCCGGGCTGCTTTCAGACCCGCGAGCTGCCCAGAGGGTCTCGTTCAACTCTGGGGGCAGCAGAGCTCTCCCGTGAGGAAGGAGCCTCGGATCAGGGATACGGACATTTGCCCAGGGGACCCCCTTTGGGCCAGCAGGATCTGAAGACCCAGGGAAAGGCTGCGTCCCAAGCAGGCAGTTGGATTGATGGGCAATTGTGACTCTGATCTTTGAATATTTCTCTCTCCCGTAAGATCTGCCATGGCCCTGTGTAACCTTTGTAAAAATAGTAACATTGCTTAACAAGATAAAAAGAAGGCTCTCCAGGAAATGAGTGGGGAAAAAGAGGTCTGACAGTGATGGGAAAAGTCAGCCTGTCTTCGAACTACATGCTTTTGTGTGTGAGACTAAATGGAGACTTTTTAAGCCAAAGATGAACACAGGTGAAATTGATGGAGAGACTTTTTAAAGCCAAAGATAAACACAGGTGAAATTGATGGAGAGACTTTTTTAAGCCAAAGATGAACACAGGTGAAATTGGTAAGCATGGCTTGCGTGCTGCTGGGAAGTCACTGCACACCTGACAAATATCTCTCAGGCAGAGGTAGCCCTGTATTTGCATTTCATGCCCGGGAGTCAAGAATCATGACTTGAAATGAGCGTGTTCCTGGGAGGATGGTTCTGCTGTGAGCTGGTAATGTGTCAGTGCACACACCTGAGGGTCTCGGTTCCGTCCAGGCTGCGCTCCGTGCAAAGGAACCCCGGACGCCCGAGCCCCCAGAAGAGCAGCAACATTCCGTGAAACGAGTGGGTCGGGAGGCCCCTTCCCCCTCTCCCAGGCTGGCCCTGGCCACGCCTCACCGCGTTCCCTTACCTCTCATACAGGCTGCTGAACTGCAGAGCGTGAGCGGAGGCCAGCACCCCCGGCATGTCATCCAAGTTCATGTCCCACTGACTCGTGTAGAGGTTGTTCAGGGCTGTGGCGAAGGCTGGGGAGGCAGCATCCGAGAGAGAGCCATCAGCAGGGGTCTCTGCGCCCCACATCCCTCGTGTGCGGGCACCCTCCCCACCGGATGCTTGCATGTCCACTAGCTGGGTAACCAGAGTTGCCAGTAGGGAGAATGCACCTGCTCTGAGCCGGGCGGTGAGGAATGCTCTGGAGAGCCCGTCCTCAGTGTCTGTGCCTCAGGCGACCTCTACTAGCCTGGGGCCCATGTCCTATGCAGGGAGGTGACAGCTTCAGTCCATGCTATGTGCACGTAGGTGCGCTCTTCTTCTCTGGGATTGACACATAACTGACAGCAGATCTTTCCTGGAGTCTGAGGTCTTCAAAACTGTTCCAGACTCCTGGGCGGGGCCAGGCTCATTGGGTAGTTTAGGAACTGAGCTCCCGTGACTAGGGATCAGTGTGCTCTGAGGACAGCTGGCCCAACCTGGACCTAAGGGATGGTTTCCTGACCCACGACTGATCACGGACCATCACAGTACGTGATGGCACGCACGTCACATGAACACAGAAGCCTGTGCCCAGGTGGTCAGGACAGGATGCGGAGAGGGTGCGTGGCAGGCAGCCCCCAGAGGGAGGGTCTCTGCTGCTGGCGAGGGGCCGTGGCGGGTCCAGGGTGGGCCTGAGAGCTTCTCTGGGCCGTGTGCCCCCGAAGGGCACTCACATCTTCCCTGGGGGTCCTGAGAAGCCCATTTCTTCCTTCTCCTCTGCGTCCCCCCCAAAACGAGCTCCTCTGTGAAGCAGCCTTTTCCCTCCGTCCATTTCCCCCAGCGGTTCCAGCCTCCTCCACGCCCCTGGCTCCACTCTGCTATTGTAAGGAGGGAGCACTGGACTCTGGCTTGTGTGGTGTTTTTGTTTGTCTGTTTCTGAAGTTGGGTTGGGGGGGCTGTTGGTTCAATGGCATCCCCACAGAATGAAGACAGGTGTATATTACCAGATCTAGTGACCAGGGGGTCATTGATCTTCAGTGAAATGACCATCTTCTTCATGGGGGGTCTCTCTCTGATCTTCCGAAGTGCTGGCGCTGGTCAAGGAAACGAGATAAGGGTGCCCAGCTGTGACGGCCTCTGAACTGTGCCGGACGCGGGCTCAGGCCCCACCCACCCCGGCGCGACCTGGATCACGGCGTGTGCCATGTCCTGCACTCTATGTGGTGTTTGTTGAGTGGATGCATGTTTGAAGTGACTGTTTATTGGGAGAAGTTGCAAACATAGCACAGCGTCGCTGTGTGCCGTGTGCGCCGTGCACAGCTTCCCCCGTGAACCGCCACTGTGATCATCAACACCGGGCAGCCCGTGCTTACACTGCCTCTCCAGTGTCGACCGCGAGCCCCTTCCCCTTCAATGTCGACCGCGAGCCCCTTCCCTCCTCCGCCTGTCCTCCTCTGCTCCCCCATCCTCTCACTAGGTCGTGAGCAGATCGAGGGCTAGGACTGGGCCTCAGTCCTCTGTGCGCCATGCGCCCCCAGCTCAGACCGAAGCCGGAGACCCGTGGCCACCTGCCGAAGGACAATGTGGGACTGAGGTGTCCACTGGTGGCTGCCTCCTGAAACTTTGCCCCACGGGCCTCCAAACAGAGGACCCCCATCACCAAAGGCTCCCCGGAGGAATGGAGGGGGCAGTGCAATTCACCACCAGCCTCCCCCATCCAGCAAGGGCCGTTCTACAATGTGAGTGACAACACACACTGGTCTCCAGGGGTGTCCCCCACCACCGCACAGAGCCAAAGCCGCTGCACCGGCTCCAAGACCCTCCCACTCGTCCCCTGCTCACGGCCCAGAACATGCCTCCTGATAGTTTGTTCCCCGGCAAGGACATGGGGCTCCCTCCCTCCCCCATCAGGGGCCCACGTGACCCCGTGTATGTTAGGTAGCACCCCTCCCAGGCGGGCTTTATATTTCCTCCCGGACGATCTGCTATTAGCACCACCTGCCGGGCAGACACACTGGGCGGTTGACTCGCCACTCCATCCGTCCCTGAGACCCAGCACAGCTGTGCACACAGGTGCTCAGCCAACACCAGCTGAGGGGATGGAATGGATGGATTCCATCACCAGCCTCCCAAGCCTGCTGTGCTCACGGTTCCAGGGAATGAAAGCGGACACCAGTCAGGAGCCAGACGGCAGGTCGCTCTTTGCAGCCACAAAGGCAGTCGAGAAAGGAAAAGGACAGAGAAGAGAGATCCATCTCCCTCGGGCAGCGAGGCCCCAGAGCTCACCCTGACTGCGTCCCCACACGCTCTCTCTCAGGCCGCACCCGCTCACTGAGCACCTGCTCCCGTGTTCCCCGAAAATAAGACAGTGTCTTATATTCATCTTTGCTCCTAAAAACGCGCTAGGTCTTATTTTCAGGGGAGGCCTTATTTTTCCATGAACAGGAATTCACATTTATTGTTGAACAAAAGATTAACATTTATTAATATACTGTAGTCATGCCATCACAAACATCAGCATAAGCAGCCAAACTCTGAACTCCATCAAGAATTTCCTGTGACTCTATTTCCATGTACAACCATCTACCCCGCTTCCCCGAAAATAAGACAGTGTCTTATGTCAATCTTTGCTCCTAAAGACGCGCTAGGTCTTATTTTCAGGAGAGGCCTTATATTACTAAGCTTGAAAAAAATTACACTAGGTCTTATTTTCGGGGGATGTCTTATTTTCGGGGAAACAGGGTATGTGCTGGGCCTTGCTCCTGGTCTGGGACATGCGTCCTGGGTCTGGGTCTGGTGCAGCTGCCAGCGACAGCTCTGGCCCCGGGGTGTCATCTCTGCACCTGCCCCAACGTGCCCCTGTCACGTCCAGCCTCCAGCAGCGGCTCGGACCGGAGCAGTTGCGTCTGCAGGGCCACGTCCTGTCTTTGAAGAGAGGCCATGCAGGACAATCTTACCATAGTGCTAATGCTAACTCTGTTTTTCCCTCCAAAACCTCACTGTCTGGGTCCCCATGGCCTTTCATTGGTTGCCCAGCAAGAGCTGTGACCTGAGACAGGGGACACGGAAGGAAGAGCTCAGTCCCGCTCGTGAAGACTCCAGGACAAAGGCTGCGAAGAGCCACGAGGCCCCTGAGTGAGCATGACTGTGGGAATGCCGTCACCACTCCGCTCCCGGCCAGCCGGGAAGGGCTGAGTCACAGGCCTGGTGCCGGGCATGTTCGGCAGGTGGGCAGGCAGCTGGGCCCTCCCTCCAGGCTCCGGGCCGGGCAGTGCCCAGGGGCTCCGGCAGCCAGTCTGGCTCTGGAACGACAGGGCCCTGCTGCCCTGTCCTGGAAATGCCACCTCTTCCTGACTGGCACACCGGGCTGGCTGGCTGGCCTTGGAGGCCTGGACTTTTCCACAGCACTTGCTTGGCTGCTGAATTGTCCAGAGGCGACACCATCTGTTGCCCAGAGGAGAAGCTGGCAAGGCTGCCAGAGGGTGCGGGTGACTGGGATTAAACAAGGAGAGAAAGAGAGGGGCGTGGCCTGCTGTTCAGAATGAGGAGGCATCAAGAGAAGAAAAAGGAAAGCAAAGGAAAAGTGAAATCCATGTACACGCGTGAGCCTCTCACCGCAACAGTTTGGGGCCAAACAAGCCCCTGATGCCAGGACTAGGCCTTCCTTCCAGAAAGCCCATCCAAAGACACGACACGACCCACTTTCTCTTCTTAAAGAAGTAGCTGGAGTCTCCATCTGAGCTGGCCGGATGAGACTACGGTGAGAACAACAGCTGATATTTGCCGGCCGCTTTCTCCGTAATGGGCACGGTTCTAGAACGTCACAGTATGGCTGCCCCCTCCCTCTAGCCTTCGAGGCAACACAGTGAGAATGAGCGTGCCCATTTCAGAGATGGGAAGCTTGAGGTTAAACCCCGTGAGGGGGTCGCACCAGGGGCCTTGCTCTTTTAACTGCCAGGGGGCGTGTGGGTCTCTGAGCTGGTGCCCGTGAGAAAGTACCTTGCAGAAGCTTCTCCAGTGCCTGCACGGGGCTTGCAGTGTCCCCTCCCAGGGCCACGAGGTAAAGCCTGGTCAAGGTCTTGGACTGGAAGAGCTGGGGCAGGTGCAGCTCCCACCGGAAGCCCAGGCACTCGAGGGCTACAACTGGGGAGAGAGCACAAGGCAGAATGGGCAGTTCACAGCCCGCAGGCCGAAGACACACCACCCTCCCCAAGTTCCTCGGTTCTGCCGCAGAGATGGAGCAGGGCACAGGCAGGCCGCTTCCCTCGGCCTCTCCTCTCCGGGACAGAGGGACAAGCATGACAGCGGGGGCCTCAGGGAGCTTCCTGGCTCCCGGGACACAACAGGCAGGCACACAAGGTAGCATAGGAAGCCACAGCCATCCAAGAGGGTGGCCGACCAACAGCAGGCGGTAGGACTGCAGAGGCTCATGGGCCGCCATCCCACATGGGGAACTGGAAAAGGCTTCACGGGGAGGGATGTTGGTGGGGACACTCTGAGGGAACTCACCCTGCCGTCCCCCATCACAGGGTTTCCCAGCCTCGGCTCTGTCCGTACTTGGGGCCGGATGATTCTCTGTGGTGGGGCTGGCTGTCTTGGACACTGTGGGATGCTTGGCAGTCTCCCCAGACTCTACCCACTGGATGCCAGTGGTGTGACAACCACAAAGGGTCTCCAGAAACTGCCACACATCCCTGGGTGAGTAAAATCAGTATCCAGGCCCCTGTTTAGAACGATAGGGCTGTCGGGGCCTAACTATTGCTTGTTCGCTCACCAGAAAGGCAACAGCCAAGTGCAATGTCGGGGTCCTCGGGTTACGACACAGTTCCGTTCCTACGACAGTGACGTGGCCTGCATGTCGGTGTAGGTCGAAACACACCCTAGCCTAAGTCACCAACCTATCCTAACACAGTTATAAAATCATCATCCAGGAGGACATAAAAACACAACTCAGCCACAGAAAAAGGAAAAGGACGTAAATACACTGGACTGTACACTGGGCTGTAGGAACAGGAAAAATGACACGTCTCAATTCTTTTAAAGTTCTTACGGGAGTGAACATCGTCAACTTGAAACGCCGTATGTCGAGACTGTGGTAACCCGAGGACCCTGTATAGGGAACGGCCCATCACCGGGCAGCAGAGCTCTCTCTCCAGGGCCTCGCCTTCCTCACGGGAACGGGGAACATCAGAGAGGCAGCTCGCTCACAGGTGTGACAGGAGATCCCAGTGGGAAGAAGGCTCTCTGCACACAGTGAAGGGCTTTACGTGGGGGAGTTGTACCACACCCAGGACCAACGATGAGAAGAGAAGGGACTTGCATGGGGGACCAAGGGTGCCAGGCCAGGGGAGGCATGAGCAGCTCTAGGTGAGAGGGCCCTGCAGGATGGGTCTCTGTTAGCACAGAGCTGCTGGGAAGGGGGCGGTGCTCGGGATGTCCCCCCAAAACCCCAACTCTCAGTGCTCTATGGGACCCCGAGAGCCACTTAGCCCGTCGACTTATTTCTTGGCCAGGCATGATTTTGACTGCATGACCTTGGGTACCTGTTTCATCTTCTGTTATTATTATTATTAGTGTTATTCACCAGATCTATGACCTAGTTTGGTGCTGGGGCTCAGAACCTAAGTTCACGTCTCAAATATTGGATCGCTTCAGGGGACAGTCCTGTTTTTGCTGGAGTAGAAAGAATCCTACCCCATTGGGGTGATCTGAGGCGGGAGCAGAATTGTACGTCAAAGGTGTCCCCTTACTGGACGTCCACATCTGCTTTCAGGATGGCAGGTGCATGGCAGAGGTCACAGAGATGGCTCCAGAGCACTGCTCAGGGGCCCCAGTCACCCAGAATGGACAAGCAGGAGGGACTCAATCAGGCTCTACAGGGAAGGAGGCTGGCTTTGCCCTCGGGCAGACGCAGACACTCCCTGGGGTGGCATTTATCCAAAAGGGCTCCTTCAAGGAGCTGACCCACCTAGCTTTCTTGTGAGGCTCAATGAGCCTCTTCCCAGCTGGACAGACCTAGTCTGGTTCTTGATTATAACTCAGAAAAGTCCTCTTGGACAAGGGCAGTTGGGACATCACAGTCATGGCCAGTGAGAGCTAAAAGGGATGGGGAATGAATGCCCTGCGCTTCCGATTCAAGGTCCATTTATCACACCGCACGCCCACCTGCACTGTGACCATCAGCATACGAGGATGAGTTTCCCCAGCTTGGTTTCCTTCATTGCACATCCTAAGGGCACCTACTACACATTAGGCTCTGTGCAGGGGACAGGGACCGAAACTCACAGACTGGTGACGTGGCCCCTGGGTCTGGGTTCCTTCCACGGAGCCTACGGCGCGCCCTGAGGTCAGCAACATTCCTACTGAAGCCTCTGGTGACAAGGACTCACCTGCATCTCTGCTCTGGAGGGCCTTGTCCTTCAAATTCTCAGATAAAATTTTCTCAATTTTTGGAATGCGTAACCTCAAGAAAAAATACAATAAAAAAGTCCGGAAGTTAATACCGATATTTTTCTCCAACTGCCACCTGCATCAATCCAGCATAAGTGCTCCTGGGGCCACATCGATCCACCTGACCACATCGCACCCTTCGGGAGAGTGTCCGCAGGTCACCATTTGTCTGCTGATTTTATAAACGGGGAGCTCTGTCTGCTGCCTTGGTCAGGACAGGAATTCCCACCGTTAGTCTATGGGAAGGCCTCCGGGACGGGGTGTTTAAAGCCACATGTGGCTGCCTGCACAACAACGCTTTGGATGAGTGTCCAAAACAATGTCTAGCATATAGTAGGTGCTCAATAAATATCTATTGGAGGAAGGGAGAGGAGGTCTGGGCATCTCTTGGAAGTGAGTGCATGAATATTTCTGTTTAGAGGCTACGCACTCCCCAGTCTCAGAGCCTCCGAACACTGAGCTCAGAATTGACCCCAAACCTGACCCTGAACCCGACCCTGCTCCTTGGGCAGCGGTTCCTATTTCGGAAAATGGCTCCAAAGTCTCCAGGTGCCTGGGTCAGCAGGAGGGGTGCTGTCACATCTGATCGCTTGCCTAGATTGGATAACAGGATCTTTTCAATTCATCTGTCTCTCGCTGTTCTTTTTGCTGTGACCTCCATCCAAGCTGCCATAGTCTCCCTCGCAATCACTGCTGTAATCACTGCTGTCTCCAGCCTCCCGCATGCTCCCCTCTGATGCACACCCCACACTGCCGCCCATCAGGGATGAGGATCCGGTCTTGTCTCTCCCCTATGGAGACCCCCCACTGTCTCCCCCAGGACTCTCAAGTAGGGCTGAGGATCCCCCCCCCCGTCCACCCACCCGCGACCCCTGCTCCAGCCCGAGGAGCGCCCGCTGCCCCCGTCCACCCACCCGTGACCCCTGCTCCAGCCCGAGGAGCGCCCGCTGCCCCCGTCCACCCACCCGCGACCCCTGCTCCAGCCCGAGGAGCGCCTGCTGCCCCCGTCCACCCACCCGCGACCCCTGCTCCAGCCCGAGGAGCGCCCGCTGCCCCCGTCCACCCACCCACGACCCCTGCTCCAGCCCGAGGAGCGCCCGCTGCCCCCGTCCACCCACCCGCGACCCCTGCTCCAGCCCGAGGAGCGCCTGCTGCCCCCGTCCACCCACCCGCGACCCCTGCTCCAGCCCGAGGAGCGCCCGCTGCCCCCGTCCACCCACCTGCGACCCCTGCTCCAGCGCTTCCCAACAGCCGAGGCCACCCACCCTGCTGCCCTTGCTCTCATTTTCAGGACGCCCAGGGGGCTCTCTCGCTCGCCTTTCCACTCGCCATGCCCCCACTGCCCCTTCCAGATATGTCGAGTTGCTGCTTTCTCGGGGGAGGCTGGGCACATGGCCCTGCCCACTGCCCACCCGGGTGTTACCCCACTAGAACTCCTTCCACAGAGCCGTGGGGCTGCCTCTTTCCCCAGGCAGCCTTCGCACCGGGCTCCGCAGTCATCCCACAGAGACATTTGGTGTCTGTTGACCGTTGTCACCCTCACCTGGCCATGGTGTCAGTGCCCAGTCAACAGCCGTTCAGTGATCGAGTGACTCGCAAATATGTTTTTCCATAAACACTGTATCCCGCCCACTGAGCAGGGAAGTGAAACCAAGTTTGAGTCACATCCACAGCTTGAAGACAGTCATCCAGAAAACCCAACCAGCCAAGGGACACTTAATGACCACGCCTGATCAGCGTCACCTTTGCCATGCTGTTTTCAATGATCCCAGGAACCTCATGGGCCAGGGTGCACAGAGGAGGGCTTGGGCGCAGAACCCTGTGTCCAGAATAATGCCGGCCACGTACTGACCTTTCCAAGTGGAGAGGGGTGGCCGCAAGTGACTCAGCCTCAGGAAGGCGGTGAGAGCCTGGCTGTTTACCCAATGGGGGCAGGGGGTCTGACCTAAGCCATCCTCGGTTCCCTTGCTGGCCGGGGTCACACATCTGGGTCCAGCTGGCCAAGATCGGAAGTTCAGACCGTGACCTCAGAAAGCAGCAATGGGTTTTGGAAATTACGGGGCGACGCCCGTGAGCTCAACTGCCCTCAAAACATCGCTGCCACCAGCTGAGTTGGGAGAGTCCAGACTCCAGAAGTGATGACAGTGCCTGGTGTCGTGGCTCCTTGCCCGGCTCTGCCGTTTATCACGGAGGCAGTTTCCAGGGGCTGGGTTCATTTTTGGGACCAATGGAAAAGTTAATGGAATCGATGGTATCTGTGAGTTGTCCTCTCTGTTTGAGACCCAGTGGCCTGGGATGAAGTGGCACGTGAGGATGTGGGGAAGGTCATGCGAGGCGGGGGGCTGGCTCCCCTCGGTCCTGACCCACGATGGAGACACAAGAGGGGCAAGGGGGACATTCTATACATTTCGTATGGACCCACGGGCTTCCTGCAGCCAGCCAGCCACAGGGCTTCTGGCTTGACACTTGCAAAGTGCCACTTTGATTTCTCTTTTGAGTTTGGCCCTGTGGCTTGCCCTGGCTGACAGGATGTGACCGGGCTGAAGGTTTGAGAAGCATTCGTGCGGCTGGTCCTGCCCTCTGCCACCCCCAGGGCAAGAACATGCCCAGGCTGGCCCCCTGTCTCGGGAGGAGGCTGGGAGGCTCCTGGCACAGAGCCTGAACCGCCCGCTGAGCCGAGCCTGGATCAGCTGACGGCCAGATGCGCGAGGCAGCCGCCTGCTCAGAGTGGCGCCTCTGGACACACAGCTTCCCAGCACCGCTAGGCAGATGGGCAGGTCGGTTGTGCTGCAGGCCAGGGGCTCTGATTTGGGGAAGGAGCTAAAAGGCACAGTGAAATAGGGGGCCATTGGCCCACGGAGCCCAGGGCTGACACACCCCAGGATGAAATCACCAAGACCAAGAACTAGAACTACTGCTCAGGCCAGAAAGCTAAGAGCTCTATTTATGGAGCATCTTCTATCTGCCAGAAACAGGGCTAAGCATGTTCAATGTGCTGTCTGATTCAATCCTCAAGCAGATAACTCTTCAAGGGAGAAGCAATAATCACCACTTCACAGGTAATGAAACTGAGGTTCAGAGAGGTGAAGCCACTGGCTAAAAGTCACATAGCACGTACATGGAGGAGCAGGAATTCTAACCCTGTCCGGGAGACTCCTCTAAGGGTCCTAAAGCCCAGCACAACTGCCATTGTCCTCAGGTTTCTGTGCTCCACTCACAGCCGCCCACCACCCCTCCCTTAGCTGAGTCAGGGAGGGCTCAACTCTCATGAGCCAACCAGCGTTGTCAGTTTTCTGGGTCAATCTGCCTGCATTCCCAGGCCCAGGCCCAGGCCACGCCTTTTCTCCAGCCTGGCTGTGGCGCTAAGAAACACAGTGAGTTTTGGCAAAAGCCTAGGACATCTTCAAGGCTCTCACCGAACAAAATACAAAATAAATTCAAGAGAGTTTATTCAAGGCTGTCAGCAGCCAGTGCAAAGCCAACCACTCATGGGACTCTGAGTTTCATGGGGCCATCAGAGAATTTAAACCCCAAACACAGACGGATGTTGATTTATTCAAACCTGTGGGGTGGGGGCCATTGCCGCAGGACTGGCCAGTGGGTCTAGAGAGAAAAGACTTGGATACTTGCTTTGCAAACACGGAGCAAACAGATCCTCCGTGGCAGGCGCCGCCCAGGGCCCAGGCCACGCGCCGGCAGCTGTGGCCGTGCGCTCAGAGAGCAGATGCGGGGCCAGGCAGGGCCCAGGCAGGGCAGTGGGTCAGTCTGGCAGCTGTGGCCGTGCGCTCAGAGAGCAGATGCGGGGCCCAGGCAGGGCCCAGGCCACGCGCTGGCAGCTGTGGCCGTGCGCTCAGAGAGCAAATGCGGGGCCCAGGCAGGGCAGTGGGTCAGGCTGGCAGCTGTGGCCGTGCGCTCAGAGAGCAGATGCGGGGCCCAGGCAGGGCCCAGGCCACGCGCTGGCAGCTGTGGCCGTGCGCTCAGAGAGCAGATGCGGGGCCCAGGCAGGGCAGTGGCCACGCGCTGGCAGCTGTGGCCGTGCACTCAGAGAGCAGATGCGGGGCCCAGGCAGGGCAGTGGGTCAGGCTGGCAGCTGTGGCCGTGCGCTCAGAGAGCAGATGCGGGGCCCAGGCAGGGCAGTGGGTCAGGCTGGCAGCTGTGGCCGTGCGCTCAGAGAGCAGATGCGGGGCCCAGGCAGGGCAGTGGGTCAGGCTGGCAGCTGTGGCCGTGCGCTCAGAGAGCAGATGCGGGGCCCAGGCAGGGCAGTGGGTCAGGCTGGCAGCTGTGGCCGTGCGCTCAGAGAGCAGATGCGGGGCCCAGGCAGGGCAGTGGGTCAGGCTGGAGGAACCAGGAAGTGAGGGGTCCCCTCTGCCACAGGGCCCCGCTCTGTGTCCCCAGAGAGGCTAGAAGGACCTCGCACCATGAAGAGGTGATGCTGGAAGCCTGCTGCTCAGAACCCCTTGGGAGGGAGGTGGGGTAGAGCCAGCTGCCCATGGGAAGTCAACGGACTGGATGGAAATTCAGATTTGCAAGAGGGGTGCGGACTCAGAGGCAGGACCGGCTAAGTTTTGTTTGCCAACAAATGGGTTGATACACTTATAGCAATCCTGTTACGGTCCAAAATGCCCAACGCAAAGGAAAAGCCAGCGGAAGAAAATGGTCAGTCTCACTCTGCACTTCTCTCACCGCCACACGCATTCTCAGAGGAAGGGGTCGCATTGACCTTGGCCTTCCCTCAGGGGTGGTCCCCAAGGCAAGTGGCCTTGCCCCTGGGCCTCGTAACAGCCCAATGAGAGCGGCTCAACCATGGGCACCGCCCAGAAATTTGGTCTATCCCGATGGGGGTGTACCCACCATGGGCTCTTTGATCTCCCTACCTGTCTGGGTGCTTCAGAACATCATCCAAGTCTATGCTCACAGCTCTGGACATCTGGGAGAGCGCCAGCAGGTCCCCGGAGAAGGGGTCTCGGGGGAAACGCCACCGGTTGGTGGAGCCGGCTATCCGGCGTTCCAGCCGAGCTCCAGGCTTCTTGGGAAACAAAAGAGACAATAGGTTTTTCAACTCACAGAAATGTCCGATCATCCAAAGAGTACAGCAGAAAGAAAATGAAGACCGCTTTTCAAGGCTGGTTAATTTTCAAACACGCCCAACACTTCCCACGAAGCCATCTTCCCAAAGCAAACACAGTGTGTCCGTAAAGTCATGGTGCACTTTTGACCCGGTCACAGGAAAGCAACAAAAGATGATAGAAATGTGAAATCTGCACCAAATAAAAGGAAAACCCTCCCAGTTTCTGTAGGATGATGTGGCAGCAAGTGCACATGCGCAGATGATGACGTAACACCGTGAATACAGCAGAGCAGCCCACGGCCATGCCAGTCGAGATGTGGACGGTACAGAGGAAAGTTCAGTGTGTTCTGTGGCTCACTAAATTAGAATCCGTGACCAAAGTGCAACATGAATATCGGCGCATTTATAACGAAGCGCCACCACATAGGAATAACATTACTGGGTAGGATAAGCAGTTGAAGAAAACTGGCAGTTTGGTGGAGAAACCCTGTTCTGGTAGGCCATCAGTCAGTGACAAGTCTGTAGAGGCTATACGGGATAGCTACCTAAGGAGCCCTAAAAAATCTGTGCGTGAGCCCACATCGAACTGCATTGAATAGGTATGAAACTGGGAGAGTTTTCCTTTTATTTGGTGCAGATTTCACATTTCTATCGTCCTTTGTTGCTTTCCTATAACCGGTCAAAAGTGCACCATGACTTTACGGACACACTGTATACTCAGTGGACAGACCATTTCAAGCCACAGAGCCACTTGGTATTTAGGATCTAGGAGGGGAGGTGCCAGAGGCAAAGATGCCGGGGATAGAAGGTCATTTATCGTCTGAAACTCGGAACAACCCATGAGCAGGGATAGGATTGTGCCTCAGGAAACTGCTCTTTAAGTCCTTATCCTAATGTGTGGTCCAGACAGATACCAAACCGAGGAGAGCCTATTGTGGCAAAATACACAGAACATAAAATTCACCATCTTATCCATTTTATGGTGGAAATTTAGTGGTACTTAGTACATGACAATGTTTTACAACTGTCGCCACTACTAGTTCAGAATGTTTTCGTTACCCCAAAGAGAAACCTTGTCTCCTGATCCCCACCCCCCCCAGCTCCTGGTGGCACCCCCAATCTGCTTTCTGCCTTTGTGGGTTTGCCACTCTGGATACTTTATATAAATGCTGTCATGCAATGTGTGGGCTTTTATGTCTGGCCTCTCCCACTCAGCATATGTTTTCAAGGTTCATCCACGGTATCTACAACATGCGTCAAAATGCCATTCCTTTTTTATGGCCGAGTAATATTCCATTCTATGGCTAGACCACGTTTTCTTTAGCCATTCATCAGAGGCGGACACTCAGCCTCTTTCCACCTTGTGGCTATTGTGAATAGTGCTATGCTGGGCATTCATGGACAAGTTTCTATCTATTTGAACACCTGTTCTGGATTCATCTGTGTATGCTACCAGAAGTCGAACAGCTGGGTCCCTGGGCAGGGACTTGTACTTAAGACATTTTCCCCCCAGCCATTTCTTTCAGGGAGCAGAGGGGTACACAGCATGAAAGTAGACCTCGGCCACTGTGGCTCAAGGAAACCCAGCCAGGACAAGAACACCACGAGGGACCCATCAGAACGGGCGCAACTCATCCACAGCCTAGTCAGCTACCAGCAGCGTGGTGGGGAGAGCAGGTAACAGGAAGTGGGAGGAACTGAGTTGTGCACCCCTTGGGCAAGCCATCGGACCTCCTGGTCTCCGTATGTGACATGGGAATGATGACCATGATAATGAGGATGAGGATGATGGTGAGGCAGTGAGGGTGCTGGTAGTGATGTGAAAATGATCAAATAAGATCCAGTTTAGAAACTCTGCCTTAGTAGATAGTGCCTGGAGTGTGGCGGCAGGTGGCTGGAAATATTGGAGGCTGAGTCTCCCCGTAACGTCAGATGCGCGTGCCGGTCGGCTCGGACCCTGGCACCTGACACCCTCTGCCCAGCAGAGTCAGCCAGCGAAGCCTGAGGTCCCCCTG
Organism: Saccopteryx bilineata; assembly: GCF_036850765.1. Lineage (NCBI taxonomy): Eukaryota > Metazoa > Chordata > Mammalia > Chiroptera > Emballonuridae > Saccopteryx > Saccopteryx bilineata. Next base: position 106,617,735 of record NC_089496.1, on the reverse strand, counting down.
GTCCAGGACCCGCCCCTGTTGGGACCGGGAGCTTTGGGCCGCACCATTCCCTGCCCCCCTGGGAAGCAGGGCTACTTACCGGATTCAACATTTTCGAGAACGGTAGCGGGGCTTTCACGGGGGGGGGGGGTGAGAGGGGAGAGGCCCCTGGAAGACAAAACAGGTAATGCTGATGTTTTTGAACCGTTCCCAAAGGTTATGGAGGAAGCTGGCTGAAAGAAGCTATATTTTGTTACAGAAGTAACGAGTCAAGCCTTGTGGGTGGGTTGTCTTTCAAACCGAGAGAATATCTCGTTTCTTAAGAAGTGCATTCGTAGGCTGACGCTTCTTTACTGTGCTGGGAAAGTGGTTCCGATAAAGCAAAATGGGACATAACCTGTGATTCTTCACCCTTTCCGAGGGATGGAGACCAGAGGGCTCTGAGTAGGCTGATCGTATAATTTGCTACTTGGGATGGTCCTGGGGCTCCCGGACCCTTTGTGCCTCCCAGCCTGGAACCCCCAAAGCCCCTCCCCTGCCAGGTCCACCGCGCCAGTCCCGGGGGACGGAAGGTATTCCCAAGTGGGTGGAGAGTCCGCCACCCTTACTCTCTGGAGCTCGGGTCCACCACGCCTGCGTTCACAGGAGAAGCTCGTCCCACGGAGGCACTCGCATCGCCTCAGTCTCCCAATGGCGGGACTGCCGGGGGCTGGTCACCCTCTGAGGCCGAGTCCTCAGAGCGCGCATGACCGCTGGGATCACCGTCCTCCTTCTCCTCTGGGCCCAGGGGCTGTGGCAGGGGAGCTGGCGGCGGTGTCCTTGGGTTGTGGCGGGCACCGTGGCAACGTCGGGGAAGGTTCCGAGCATTCCTGTTCCGGGCCTGGTCTCAGCACAGCTGGGGCCATGGGACTGGTGGCGTCTCACAGAGACCCCCACCCGGGGCCACGCACTTCTGCCCCAACCTCTCTGCCATCCCGGGTCCTGTAGAGCCCTGTTTGCTTATCGCACCGGGGGAGCCGGGAAGATTCTCGGGAGCAGCCACAGTGAGATCCAACCCCCGACCCTCGTCGGAGAAATGGAAGGTTCTCGGGTCCCCCTCAGCTCTGCCTTCTGGGTGCTCCATTTCCACCTCTAGTGTCCAGAGATGGTTTGACCAAAATACTTACAAAGAAACCGGGGACTTGGGCATCATCAAGAACAATGCCTGCTGACTTGTTTGGTTGGTAGATGATTTATTTTTTATTTTTTTATTTTTCTGAAGTTGGAAACAGGGAGGCAGACAGACTCCCGCATGCGCCTGACCAGGATCCACCTGACATGCCCACCAGGGGGCGATGCTCTGCCCATCTGGGGCGTTGCTCTGTTGCAACCAGAGCCACTCTAGCGCCTGAGGCAGAGGCCACAGAGCCATCCTCAGCGCCCGGGCCATCTCCGCTCCAATGGAGCCTTGGCTGTGGGAGGGGAAGAGAGAGACAGAGAGGAAGGAGAGGGGGAAGGGTGGAGAAGCAGATGGGCGCTTCTCCTGTGTGCCCTGGCCGGGAATCGAACCCGGGACTCCTGTACGCCAGGCCGACGCTCTACCACTGAGCCAACCGGCCAGGGCTGGTAGATGATTTTTAATCTGCCGTCTCCTGGAACGAAGAACTGCCTAAAAGCTGGGGACCAGACCAGGAGCCTGCATTCCGGGGATCAAGGTGGAATTTTGTCGTGTCCTCAGACACTTGGTCTGCAGAGCCCGGGGGGGGGGGGGCTGCATCTGTTACACCTGGGAAACCTGATCCATTGAAGTCCTGCCCCCCTGTCCCCCCAGGTCTCCCCAAAATTCCAGCAACTGTACTAGGAGCCTGGAGTCAGCGCAGCTCAGAAGACCTGGGGACGGGCTCCCTCCAGGGCCCTTGCACGTGACCTCTCACGTAAATTATGAAGTAAAACAAGAAAGCCATCATCCTGCCTCCTTGTAATTGCTTCTGGGAACAAAAACGCTGTAATTGGGGCCCTGGCCGGTTGGCTCAGCGGTAGAGTGTCGGCCTGGCGTGCGGGGGACCTGGGTTCAATTCCCGACCAGGGCACACAGGAGAAGCGCCCATTTGCTTCTCCCCCCTCCCCCTTTCCTCTCTGTCTCTCTCTTCCCCTCCCGCAGCCAAGGCTCCATTGGAGCAAAGATGGCCCGGGCGCTGGGGATGGCTCCTTGGCCTCTGCCCCAGGTGCTAGAGTGGCTCTGATCGCGGCAGAGCGAAGCCCCGGAGGGGCAGAGCGTTGCCCCTGGTGGGCGTGCTGGGTGGATCCGGTAGGGCGCATGTGGGAGTCTGTCTGACTGTCTCTTCCTGTTTCCAGCTTCAGAAAAATACAAAAAAAAACAAAAAAAAAACAAAAAAAAACACTGTAATTGGGAGGCACCTCCGAACGCCCCCCCCCACCCCCAGATCTGGGATCTGCAGTACAGACAAGGGGTCACTGTGGGGTATCCCATGGCGGCTCCCTACCCTGGTCCCCTCAGAGCCCAGCCACCAAACATGGCCCTGAAGGAGTACAACAGACGTCTCTTGCCGTGGAGAATTGGATGCACCCGTCCCTCCCTACCTTGTGCTCTGCTCTTACACAAGGATGAGCTGTGTGTGTGCATGTGCGTGTGTGTCCATTTCTGTGTGGGTCACGGTCACATCTCAGATGTCTTTGCACGCATGGACAGATTCGCTCCCTCTCTGTGGCTCCCTCCCCTCCACCCCAACTTCCCCCAGCTACCCACCCCTGGAATGCAGGGACTCATGTAAGGTTTCCATGAAAGTGTTTGAAATACACTGTCCAGGACTATTATGTCCATTAGGGGCCAGACGGGGTCCCTCAGGTAGGCACTTCTGAGTCACAGATCAGAGCAGGCCCTTGGGCGCTCTCTAGTGGCCACTCTGGGGAAGTGCCCAGGGTGCCACATTCTCTGTGGTCCCTACGTGGGACTCCTACCAGGTCTGGGCTGGTCCACCATTCCCTACAGCAGTGATTTTCAACCTTTTTTGAGCTGCGGCACATTTTTTACATTTACAAAATCCTGAAGCACACCACCTACCAAAATGACACAAAATGACACTCTAACACAGTACATATTATACATATAGTTAATAATATAGTTTCTAAATGTATTTATGTGAAACCTGGGCCTGTTTCAATGAACACAAAAGGGATATCCTGGCAGGAATGGGAGAAAGACACACACGAAGCTCTTCCTCAACAGTTCTCAGTCTCTCCCTGTTTTTAGTTTTTATCTCAGTCAAGCTTGAGAAGCTCAGCTCACATAGATATGTGGTTGAAAACAGGAGCAATGTCAAAATAGCTTTGTTGGCCAGGATGGGGAACTCCTTGGCAACAGATAACCAAAAACTGTCCAAAGGAAGATCAGCAAACTTTAGCTTTAAAGTTAGATAACATTGTGATGCATGTGATGCATTGTATATCACCCTCTGCGGGGGCCTCTTTTAAAAAGAAAAAGGTCAAATATCTATATACACCATCAGGATAGACATAACCAGCTAAGGCTGAGGCTTCATGTAGTGGTGGCAACATTTACCTCCAGTCCTGACCAGGATTAGAAATCGGGACCATGGAGAGGAGTAGCAGCTTTAACTACTCGCTGCGGCCACACAATGACAAGTGCCCGGCAGCCCGAGCAGCCCGAGTGGGGACCTTCCTGGGTGTGGATGAGAAGCGGCCTACTATTGGTTCATTGCTAGTGGTCGGGATGAATCCTAAAAGGTGATTGGTCAGTGAGCATTCCCTGTGCCTCCACCCTTCCTGTCGCTGATAGCTGGAGGGATTATGAGGGGAATGTTTATGTTCGGATGGAGGCGGCTGGTGGTGGGCTAGATAAATAGCCTCTGCAGGCCGTATCTGGCAGGCGGGTCATAGTTTGGGGACCCATGTTTAATTTCCCCACAGCACACCTGACCATGTCTCACGGCACACTGGTTGAAAAACACTGCCCTACAGCACCTGAGCTCACGGACTCAGGGCCCTCAGCCTTCTGAACATGCATCCCCCACAGAGCTCTTGGGTGCTGAGCTATTAGCCAAAGTCAAAGACAACGCATCCGAGGGAATGGTGACGGCCCCAGGGCCGTCAAAGCCCTGCCCTGCAGCTGCGCTGTGTCCTGGAACGTGCAGTGACCCAGCTCCGCAGGCCCAGCCCAGTCAGCAACCCCACGAGCACAGGCCTTCGGCGGCTCAGACACCCAACCTCGTGGAGCACGGCTCTCAACGCAGCCGCCTCTATCAGTCTCCCGTGCCACAGTGACAGGGGGATTCCAGCGGGACGTCCGCCTCCTTCTTGAATGCTGCAGGGATGAGGAGCTCACTGTCTTACCAGATGGCCCAATCCAGCCCACTCCACCCAGTCACACGTGTGGAGGGCTGTGGGGCACACTGAGAAAACAAGCGATCTCAACGGGGGTGCTGGCACCGACTAGCTGTGTGACCCTGGACACGTCCTTAGCCTCCCTCGGTAGAGAGTGTAAGCCTGGGGCGCCCGGGGCTGGCAGCTTGGAGTGTGAGGCCTCAGAGCCTGCAGGCTGGCCCTAAAGAGCCTGGTGCCAAGGAATGAGGGCCCTGGACACCGTGTGTGCAGTGAGAGGCCCCCACGGGGACTCCACCGGGACCAGGTGGCTCCCAGCATGTACGCCTTGCTCTTGAGCCAAGTCCTAGATTGTAGCGGGTGGTCTCAGCAATGGGAAAGGAGCACTGGCCTGGGCCGGACACTGGCCACTAACTTGCTGTGACCTTGAGAAAGTCCTCTCTCTGACACTGGTCTGCAAAACAAAGTTTGGACAAAACCAGGTCTCAGTTCCGTCCACAGCTGGTCCTGTGATTCCAAGATGGACCGGACCGGGAGGGGGATGACAGTGCAGTGGCCCTGGGATGATGACAAGGTGGAGGACGAGCCCCAGATCTGCGATTTCATACCCTCATATCACCTGGAGCGATACTGACCTAAAGTTTTTCTTGAAGAATGGACTTACCTTTTTGCTGACAACTTTTTCTTACCCTGTTTTTAAAGTGAATGTGTTTTATCAACGAAATGACATACTTGGTATGTTGTTTTATTTCTGAGAGTCTTTTAACTACATTGACTATTTTTAAAAAGTCATTGGTGAGCTGCCTTTAAAAGTCTTCCTTATTGCTGTTGGAGGCTCGTGGCGTGCTGGGTGAGGACCAGGGAGCTGCAGGGACTCACAGGATGGGCCACTGACTGTGTTAAGTGTTTCTTTGTACTCTAAGGCTTTGACATCGTGAGACCTTGCTGACTCAGGTTCCTAGAGATAGTAAAGGACTTATGGACAAGTGAGCCTTCCATATGCAAACCGACCAATCCAGAGCCCAAATCCCAACCTCCTCCTCAACTGCGCTCTCATCCTCAAGATCACTGTCCCCTCCCTGATGACCCAGGGCCAGGTACCAGACAACTGTGATGTGCCCCTTTGCCCCAGAGCCTGCTGCCACGACCCCAGCCGGCCAAGCGGCCTACTTACCTGCCCTCCTCCTCCTCCCTGAGGAAGCCACAGCAGCGACTCCCTCTGCCTCCCGGCAGTCCCTGGTGCTTCCCCACGTGGTCCTGCACGGCCCCTCCTCTAGGGAATTGTAATCAACTGTCTTCCCAATGGCCGGTGTCTCTAGAGCTATCGGGCTTACCATTCCCGGAGAGTGATAAAAATCTACATTTTGAAACACTGGCCCAAGGCCTGGGGTTCTGGGAGGATTCCTCAGAGGAATCACGTCAAGGATGAGTCCGACGGGAGTGGGATTTAGCCGAGAGATGGGATGACGGGGCAGGGTGAGTGTGCCCGGCAGAGGGCACAGCGTGTGCTGGCTGCAGCAGAGAGGCCGGAAGGGACGCAAGGGTCAGACCTGCCAGGGCTTGTCGGGGCCGAGACGTCCGGGTCATGCCTAGTCCTACCTCTGCTCATCTCCATGCTGCATGTCCCAACTCCTAAAACAGGTTTGTGAATTCTCCAGATTCTAGCTCAGCGTTCCAGCCTGGGAACTCAGAACCCTGGGGAGCAGCCGTGGGCCCCCCTCCTGGGAGGGAAACCAACGAGGACCAGGAAGAGCCAAGCACTCACTCGCATCAGCCTGACAACGCTCACCCTGGGCAAGCCACACGGCTTTCCCATCCACTGACGAAAAGCAGATCTTTTTTTATAGCCCATAACAACAATAGGGGAGTCGGCCAGACTCAAGGCAGGGCCGCCACCCAGCAGACAGTGACAGGATGGGGGAAGGACTGCAGCGGCCCTAGGATGCAGCCCCGCCCGTCTTCTCTCCCCTTCCTGCCTGGACTGCCCTGTAAAGGAAGCTCTTGACCTGGAACGCAAGGGCTCTGCGGTCACCGGCTCCAACCCTGGCTGTCCCATCCCCTGTCTAGTGACTCAATCAAGTTTCCAGTTTCTTAAACTCTCCGAGCCTTTGTTTCCTTCCTGTCAACGGAAATAAAAATAGTTCCCGTTCACCAGGTCATTTCAAGGCCAAAGTGAGGTAGAGAGTGCTAACCCCCCGGGCCTGGTGGGCGCTCGCGCCTGGATGCCCTGCACCTGCCGGCGTGCCCTGCGCGTGAGCACGCCTCCTCCCTGCCCCATTGCGACACCCACCCCGCCCGGTTCAACTTCTCCGGTAAATGTCCTGGAAGGCAGAGAGGCTTTGCTAAGAGACCTCTGCACCCCCGTACGGCCAAGGATTATGTGAAGGGCATGGTCAGAAAGCCAGGCAGCCTCCTTCTGGCCGTGACCTCCTCGCTTGTCCCATGCAGAGCACCTCTCTCGGCGTCAGCAGCCTGGACCGGAGAGGTGTCTGTCCTTGGTGGGGAGAAGGTGCCGGCAGGGCCCCCAGCCCTCAGCCTTAAGCGGCTGAGCCCCAAACCTGAAAAGAAAAGAATCCCCCTTAGATCCCCCCACCAAGGTGTCCCCCTGAGTCATCAGTAACCACCTCCCTCTTTTCTGTCCCCCTCCCTGCCTGGACCTACTCTGTTCTTGCGGGGAATCTAGGCATCTCAGTAAAGCCACCTGTAACTTGAGAGCCTCAAGGAAATGCTGAGCTGAAAAAGAAAAAAGGTTAGAAGCTCAAGATTTCAACTGACTCGGCAAAGCGCAGTCCCTACTGAGCATCCCGAGGGCGCCTGCGGCCGCGGGGCCTGAACAGGAAGAAGGGCATGGGGCCAAGGGCCGTCGGGGTCTTGGGTCTGCTTTTCAAGCTTATACCCCACATCACACATCCCCCCAAAAGGTACTTCCACATTCTCACAGTGCTGCCCGGGAATCTGTGACCTTATTTAGAAACAGGATCTTGGTGAATGTAACTGAGGATCTTGAGAGCATCCTGCATTTGGGGCGGGCCCTAAATCCATCCACCGGTGTCCCTATGAGAAAGGGGAGAGATCTGGGACAGAGGAGACAGCCACGTGGAGACAGAGGCCGAGGCTGGAGTGATGCTGCCACAAGCCAAGGAATGCCCAGGATGCCACCAGGAGCTGGGAGAGAGGCCCAGTCTCCTCCTCAGAGCCTTTAGAGGGAACAAACCCCACTTTGACCCTGATCTTCTGGCCTCGAGAAGTGTGAGAGGATCGACTTCTGTTGTTTGAAGCCGGTGAGTTCCTGGCGATTTGTTACGACAGTCCTGGGAAACAAAGGCCTCTTCCCACCCCCTCCCCCACCCACCCTTCAACCTGGGGTCTCCGGGAAAGTCGGGAGCAATGAGGGAGAGAAACAGCAGGCACGTCTACTGAGTTTAACCTCCAAAGTGGTCTAGTGACCTGTCTCCCATCAGTCATCGACCCCTCCCCCTTTCCTAGTCCTTCAGAGGGGAATGGACACTCAGACTTGATCTGCACACACATGCAGGGGGCAGACAGGGAGCATGACAGCCTCCACCTCCTGGAGCCGATAAGGGCAAAGAGGGCCGCCCCCTCGAGCCAGAGACTTGGGGAAAACACAGCCCGAGCTTCATCATTCAATACATTCGCTGACTAATGACTTGCTAGTCAGGATTTCTCCTCGGTTTCTACTTACCAACCCAGCCACAATCACAAAGGAAATGTTACTGAAATCTACCAACAAGAAATGAGCTCCAGACAGAGAAGGCTGGTTGAAAGGCCAAATCTGATAGGCTGTCACCAAGGCGAGGAGACACCCAACCCTTCCCAGACAATAAATCACAGCCACACGTATTGCCAAGATCCAAAGAAAAAATTTTTTATTTACAATAGAGAATTTTGTTCGAAACATGCATTTTATTTTATTTTATTTTTTAACAAATCAGCAAATGCAGATCAAGTTTACACTCCTTAAGGCAAGAGTCCCTTTGCAAGCTGTACATGATCGTATTAAATCCAAAAGCCGCTCACCCTGGGAACTCATGGACAAAGGGCGAGGCCAAGGTCGGCGATTTGTCTTTTATTAGAGAATCAGACAATCTCCCTGATACAGGAACTCTGAGGTCACCTTGCTATGAATGATACTAGGAAAAAAATGCAAACCAATAGCAAGAAATTCGGATAGTCTCCTTAGAACTGCATACAATCAAATCAACGTTATCGAGAAAGGGAAACACAGTAGTGCATACGAAAAGTGAAAACAGAGCCTGTCCGCGGGCCTGGGAGGACAGCAGTGTGCCGACGGTCATATTGCACGCAACGGTCAAGTCCGGACGTTTGGTTCCAAGTTAGCTCTTCCCCATTTTGGCAATCAGTTCATCACAGATCTTGGTGAGTTCTTCGATCTCTTTATTCTGTGAGCGGAGACAAAAAAAAAAAAATGGTTGCTAAAATCTCTTGGTTGTTTGAAGTCAACCCAATCAGAATGGTCAATGGATTTTTAGGGGCATGGGGTACTCCTCTAGGCTTCTTGGTCCCCCTGAGAAATGACTTGGAGACAGTCTGTCTACGTCCCAGCTCCAGCTGTGTGACCTTGGGCAAGTTATACAACCTCTCTGAGGCTTGATTTCCTTATCTCTCAAAGGTGGGTGATAACATCAGTCTCTCTGAGAATTAAATGAGGTCAGCAATGTCAAATCCCTAGCACAGTGACCCACACACAGTAAAGACATAACTAGTATTGATTCCCTACCCCACCTCCCTATTTTTTTTTTTTTTTTTTTTTTTTTGTCTCTGGAGGGTGTGGACACAGAAACAAAAGCACAGGCAGGGGTGAGCTCTTTCTGGTCCCTTTGGAACAACTTTGCAGCCACCTTTTCTTCCAGGTCCCCACAGCAGCTAAAGCTTAAGCACAGCCCACCCCCGAGGCTGACCTGAGGCCCCTCCCTGGACACTGGGAGAAACACACACGCAGACCCACTCCCTGCGGATTCCTGGAGGCCAGGGCGCCATCAGCCCGACGCCGAGCAGACCCACTCCCTGCGGATTCCTGGAGGCTCTCCGCGCGGTGCCAGGGCGCCATCAGCCCGACGCCGAGCAGACCCACTCCCTGCGGATTCCTGGAGGCCAGGGCGCCATCAGCCCGACGCCGCGCAGACTCACTCCCTGCGGGTTCCTGGAGGCTCTCCGCGCGGTGCCAGGGCGCCATCAGCCCAACACCGAGCAGACTCACTCCCTGCGGGTTCCTGGAGGCTCTCCGCGCGGTGCCAGGGCGCCATCAGCCCGACGCCGAGCAGACCCACTCCCTGCGGGTTCCTGGAGGCTCTCCACGCGGTGCCAGGGCGCCATCAGCCCAGCCCCGAGCAGACTCACTCCCTGCGGAGTCCTGGAGGCTCTCCGCGCGGTGCCAGGGCGCCATCAGCCCGACACCGAGCAGACCCACTCCCTGCGGGTTCCTGGAGGCTCTCCGCGCGGTGCCAGGGCGCCATCAGCCCAGCGCCCAGCAGACCCACTCCCTGCGGGTTCCTGGAGGCTCTCCGCGCGGTGCCAGGGCGCCATCAGCCCAGCCCGGAGCAGACCCACTCCCTGCGGATTCCTGGAGGCTCTCCGCGCGGTGCCAGGGCGCCATCAGCCCAGCGCCCAGCAGACCCACTCCCTGCGGGTTCCTGGAGGCTCTCCGCGCGGTGCCAGGGCGCCATCAGCCCAGCGCCGAGCAGACCCACTCCCTGCGGGTTCCTGGAGGCTCTCCGCGCGGTGCCAGGGCGCCATCAGCCCAGCGCCGAGCAGACCCACTCCCTGCGGGTTCCTGGAGGCTCTCCGCACGGTGCCAGGGCGCCATCAGCCCAGCGCCCAGCAGATCCACTCCCTGCGGGTTCCTGGAGGCTCTTCGCGCGGTGCCAGGGCGCCATCAGCCCAGCGCCGAGCAGACCCACTCCCTGCGGATTCCTGGAGGCTCTCCGCGCGGTGCCAGGGCGCCATCAGCCCGACACGAGCAGACCCACTCCCTGCGGGTTCCTGGAGGCTCTCCGCGCGGTGCCAGGGCACCATCAGCCCAGCGCCCAGCAGACCCACTCCCTGCGGGTTCCTGGAGGCTCTCCGCGCGGTGCCAGGGCACCATCAGCCCAGCGCCCAGCAGACCCACTCCCTGCGGGTTCCTGGAGGCTCTCCGCGCGGTGCCAGGGCGCCATCAGCCCAGCGCCGAGCAGACCCACTCCCTGCGGGTTCCTGGAGGCTCTCCGCGCGGTGCCAGGGCGCCATCAGCCCAGCCCCGAGCAGACCCACTCCCTGCGGGTTCCTGGAGGCTCTCCGCACGGTGCCAGGGCGCCATCAGCCCAGCGCCCAGCAGACCCACTCCCTGCGGATTCCTGGAGGCTCTCCGCGCGGTGCCAGGGCGCCATCAGCCCAGCCCCGAGCAGACCCACTCCCTGCGGGTTCCTGGAGGCTCTCCGCGCGGTGCCAGGGCGCCATCAGCCCGACGCCGAGCAGACCCACTCCCTGCGGGTTCCTGGAGGCTCTCCGCGCGGTGCCAGGGCGCCATCAGCCCGACGCCGAGCAGACCCACTCCCTGCGGGTTCCTGGAGGCTCTCCGCGCGGTGCCAGGGCGCCATCAGCCCAGCGCCGAGCAGACCCACTCCCTGCGGGTTCCTGGAGGCTCTCTGCGCGGTGCCAGGGCGCCATCAGCCCAGCGCCGAGCAGACCCACTCCCTGCGGGTTCCTGGAGGCTCTCCGTGCGGTGCCAGGGCGCCATCAGCCCAGCGCCCAGCAGACCCACTCCCTGCGGGTTCCTGGAGGCTCTCCGCGCGGTGCCAGGGCGCCATCAGCCCAGCGCCCAGCAGACCCACTCCCTGCGGGTTCCTGGAGGCTCTCCGCGCGGTGCCAGGGCGCCATCAGCCCAGCGCCCAGCAGACCCACTCCCTGCGGGTTCCTGGAGGCTCTCCGCGCGGTGCCAGGGCGCCATCAGCCCGACGCCGCGCAGACTGCCCCGTCACAGAGCTCCGCTGACTGGCTAAAAACCTTCACAAATTCCTGACGGGGCGTAGAACTGCCCCCAGGGGAATCGTGCTTCTGAATCTTTCTAGATCAGCGACTGTTTCCTCCGTGTGTGTCTTCCTTAGGGAAGAACGCACGTGATTAACTCCTTCCTGAGTTTTCTTCAAGACAAAATTACGAAGCCAGGCGTCTGTGTCTTTTCTGTGACCCAACCCCGTGCAGCCCAATGTCTTCCTTGTCTTTTAGTTCACCGGGAGACATAAGATCATTTTCATTTGGCAACTGTCAAGTCCGAACCGCCCAGGTGGCCTTGAAAACCTCTGTCTTGGTTTGTGTCGCCTTACCTCCGTTTACCTAAATTGCACCAACGTGCTGCAATTTAAATACCGTCAGGCCCTAATGGAAGCAGGGGAGATGGCCTCAACCGTATCCCTACACTTCTCAGCTGGAAGCACTGCATCCATCCACAACGACCTTAATGCCCACAGTGACTGGAGAATGTGGTCTTTAATGTAACACAACGTGCCGGTTTTCAAGAGGCACCGACTATGCCACAAGTGGATCAACAACACTCTAAGAATAAACATAAACACCCACTCAACACGAAAACAGCAGTGGTTTTCAATATAGACTGAGCGACCAAGGGCTGACATCTGACGGTTCTGACCATGTGGCTTGTCTTCATGGTGACTGCTAAGAACAAAGACCAGAGCCTGGATAATAGAGGTGGCTCGGAACACAGCACAGGCTCTTCCTTTCGTCAAAATACAAGTCTCTGTATTAAACTTTCCAGTGGCCATCGGTCTCTTTCATCCCAAGAGGAAAAGGCAAAGAATGCAAATGATCCGGTTACGTGAGTTTCTAGTTTGAATTTCTACGACCAGGCACATACAGTGGGACGCAGGGTCAACGGGAGGTGGAGTTGCTGTTACACTTGGACCTCAGGGAATTTCACTCAGGTGTGAGAACCACGTAATTCTCAGGGCCAAAGGGAGTCTTCAAGATTGTCTGGTTTAATCCTCCAACACTGCAAACGTAGACACTGAGGTGCAGTGTGAGCCTTGCCCTGGGCCGTAATGGATGACAGGGCAAGGTAAGGACCTGGGTCTCCCGAGACCAGGGGTATTCCCTGACATCACGTAGGTGAAGTGCCAGGTGGTACCTGCCACTGCGGAGATAAATATTGGTAGGCCCAGATCCCTCTGGGGATCCCAGCCAGCCCCACTGGAACCTTGCTGGGTGTGGGCACAGGAGAGGGGACAATCTGAGGCCAGCTGGGTGCTTCTGAATTAGCAGAAACCATTTGGGAGACATGCTGGACTCTGGCTACCACCTGCCTCCAAGGTTCCTCTGTCCATCAAGGTTCCAATGCATGAGAAGTGCCACGAGCTGGGACCACTGGGCTCTATGGTCAGCATCCTGGCGAATCCTGAGGCTCAGTAAACCAACCAGAACCAGGCTGCATGCCCAGAAACACAGCCCAGAGGGGCCTGCCTAGCCCGCACCCACCCAGACTTGAGCTGACGGCACTCCTAACCAAAAGGGGCTTCTCACCTGGACCCCCAGGGAGAGCGTGTCCAGTTGAATGAGCACTGGATTGGAGATCAGGAAACCTGGGGAGAAGCTGGGGGACCTCGGGACGGCACCTGCCCCCATCCATGGAAATCAGAGGACATGGCCCAGCTTCTGCATCTATCCCAGTATCTGGCGGGTACATGGTGGGCACCATCCACTCCTCAGTGAGCACACCGGAGGCAGTGGTTGCAGTACTGTGCTTGGCACAATGTAGGTGCTTACATATTTGACAAAGAAATGAATGTTGAAAAGAGATGAAAAGCAGCACTAAGCACCCAGGGAAACAGCTACTCCAGGACAAGCAGGAGGGGCAGTCAGGGCTGGCACCGAGTGGCTCTTCCAGGGTGACAGCAAGGGGGTGCTCCTGGAGCAGGTAGCCATCCTGGGAGTGCTGCCGTGCAAGCCTAGCCTCAGTTTACCTGAGGGTCTGGCCAGCCAGCCTTGCCACCCGAAGGCCGCTGCCCCTGGCCCATTACCTTCTGCTCCAGCGTCCTCTCCAGGGCGTCTACCCGCAGCTGCTCCTTCCGCAGGCTGGCCTGGTAGGCAGCCTGCTCCTGCTGGGCCTTGCCCCGGACCTGGGCGATCTCAGCGTTGGCCCTGCGGGAATGTGGGGGGGGGGCCGGGGAGCTCAGAAATGACCCCCCTTTCCCGTAGATGTCCCCCACCATCCTCCCAGCTCTGGGCAGGGGGAGCTGTCTGACTCCAGCTCCCCCACCAGCAAAGGCCTGGCAGAAGCGAACCCCCACCTCAAGCCCCACCCTCACGATGCCCAGGTGCTCTGAGTGGGTGCCCAGAAATGACAACACACAGCCCTCACTTATCAAAACGCAGGCTGATGAGCATACCCTATCGCGAATCATACTGAACCGTCCTGAAAAAATGCACGCCGTCCCCAGGCCCCCGTCTGGGGTGCCCCCCGAGCCGCCAGCCAGTCTGGGAGCAGCCCCGGTACCTGTCCAGCTTCTCCTCTGCGTGCACCTTCAGGGCCTGGTACCTCTGTTCCTCCTTCTTCACCCTGGACAGGTACTCCTGTGCACATTTCTTCAGCACCTCTTCATTCTGACACGACAGAGGACAGGGGTTGAGCCCACAGAAGGAATGCCGAGGAGTGCTGGGAACCCCAAGAACTCTGATGAGGGGGTCACCTCAGACGGCCACGTTCGAGTCCCCAGCCTGCGAGGATGACCTTCTGGAAGCCCCACGACCTCCCCCACCGGGTCCGCTTTCTCCCACGCCACCCGTCCCCCCAGGCACAAGCGCACCTTGCGGAAGCCCTCCAGAACCTCTTTCATCTTCTCGTATCTGCGGAAGAGGTCGGCCAGAGACTTCTCCACAGAGTTTAGGTCAGCCAGGGCCTGCTCCTTCTCCAGGACCAGCTGCTGCACCGTCTGGTGGGAGACCGACTTCTCCCTCTGCTCATCCTCTGGCGGGAGAGACGGACACAAAACCATGGAGGTCGTGGAACCCAGGCCTCGTTCCGGGCCAGCAAGGCCCCTGCCTCCCCTGTGGGCATCTCAGATTCAGGAGAGACCCGTCCCCCGAGCCCACCCAGAATCTCTAGGAACAAACCCTATAGCCCCTGCATCCCAGACCTGGCCCCGTGCAGTATCAGATGGGGTGGACGTGAGCCACTGTTCCTTGACCTGACCCCTGAACATCTACATTGGAGACCCCAGGGATGCCACCCGGTGTTGACAGCAAACAAACGGATTCATGGGGGAAAAAGAAAACCCCGCTACTGAGTTTATTGAGTAAAAGGTCCCGTAGCCTAGGCCATGAAGGGCTGGCCCTCCTAAGCGTTGTCAAGATAAAAGAGATGGTCATTAGGGGGAGAAAAGGTTTCTTTACCCTTAAAACAGCCCATGGAGCTATTTCTGTCAAAATGAGTTTCTATTATGTACTAAATGTTTGGCCCAGGTTAGAGTGGAGCCTGGGGAAGGGACCCTGTCCCCAACCCCACCTCTCCAGGCCTAATATTGTGCCTGAACATCTTGAGAACCACGTCCTACCGACGGGAAAGGCCTTCTCTGGCCACACTGCGTTCCACAGCCCCTCGCCCGCACGGCGCTCCGTCTTTCGTGTGCCCGCCCAGCACTGATCGGCGTGGGTGGGCAGCCGTTTGCTGGGATCTGTCTACTTTGGTGACGACAGAGTGGGGGAGGGAGAAGCCGCCCGTGTGGCGCTCCTGGGGGAAGGAGCTCTGAAGACCTGTCCCTCTGTCAGCCCAGGTCACCCGGAAGGGGCTGCCTGCTGCCAGGGACGGCCTCCCCAGGGAGGCTGCCGTCGGATGGAGGGCATGTGGAAGTGGTGAAAGTCACAACAGTGCTGTAGCCTTCTGCCTGCCCCGACTGTCCTCTTCATCCCACGCTCCCACGCCATCATCCAGCAGCTGGACTGGGCTTCCAGAAATCTGACCCCCATCTCCCCACTCCTGTTCAGCCGCCCATGGCCTCTCCCACCCTGGGAAGAAAAGCCCACTCCTTCCTCAAACACTGTGCCCTCCCTGCACCAGTCACGATGGCCTCCATGCCCCAGGGCTCAGGGCTGCTGTGCCCTCTGCCAGGAACAGGGGCCCCAGAGCTCCCCGGGGCCCCAGCCTCACTCGGGTCTCTGAACCCAGGTCACCTCCCAGGGGTGCCGTCCCTGAGCACCTGCGGGAGATGCCTCCTCTGCACTCTCCCATTCTCTCTTCTCCTTCCAGCAGTGACTGCTCCTTCTCACACCAGATGTGTGTGTGCGCGTACGCACGTGTGTGCACACACATCTGCTGGAGGACCCTCTCCCTTAGGACACATGCTCCACAGGGGCAGAGTCCCGAGCTGGTTTTGTCCACTGCTCTGTCCCAGGGGCCAGGGCAGTGCCTGACACACGGACGACTCAACGCCCGTTTGTGCAGTGGGTACAAACGAGAGAAGCCTTGAGACAACCCTGGGCAGGTTTTTAACCTCCACTGCACAGAGGCGAAGGGGGTCTGAGAAGCTCAGCCACTTGTCCACTGAGGACAACGGAGTCAGACCCAACCCCAAAGCCAAGTTCAGAGCCGCATCGCTATACAGGCCTCTGGCTAATGGACCCAGAAGGAAGCAGCTCCCTGAAAAACGGGGAGATGCTGCTTTGGGTCCTTCGCTGTTAGATTCCTAACAGATCAGCATGCCGCCGTACCCCGTGGTCAGCTCACTCGTGTGCGTGGTGCGGGGAGAAGAGGGTGGCCCAGGGGCCACATCCTGGTTTCAGCTCTAGTCCTGACATAAACTGGCTGATCCCCAACCCCACCCCACCCCGCCAGTTCAGATTCAGCAGCTCTGGGGTCGGGCTGAGAATCCGCCTCTGTGGCCCGTTCCCAGGTCCAGGGAGCAGGCTTGGAGAACCACAGGCCCGGAAGACACCCGATGTCCCCGTCCGATCCTCCCTGTCACAGCCCGCACCACCAGGGCAGGGCAGAGGCCAGGAACTCGGCACCGGAGTCCGAGAGCCCAGGCGTGAGCTCTTAACCTCTGTCTCAGCCTTCCTCCCAGAAACGGGGGTCACAGCACATAACTCACGGCATTTGGGGGAGGGGGGAGATTAAACAAGAATGTGTACATAAAGCCTTCAACACACAGGAAGAGCCCGGGTCAGTGGCCCGTCATCAGCAGCCCCGCTGGCACCGGGGACCTGGGGGGACGGCGGGCTGCAGTGACTCACGAAGGGGGAGCTGGACATACAGCAAGAACGGAACTGCCCGCCATCTTGCCACATGCAGACTCCCCAAAGAAAGGGCCTTGAGCCCTTTCACCGGGACCGAATGCTTCTCATTCTTTGGATTTTAGCCGCTTCCTCAGGCCTCAGCGCGCCGTACAACGCACATTCCGGGCCGATTCGAGGACACGTACACATTTCACTTGGCGTGGAAAGGAGCCATTTGTCAGCACAGGGGTCCCTCTGATTTCCTGGATCCGAGACTCTGTCTGCCTCAGGTTTCCTTCCTACCTGGCACAACCCTGGTAAAAATAGCCTCCCAGCTCCAGGGAGGTGTGGCGACCAGGCGCGGCAACAGAACTTTTTTGTCAATTACCAAGGCAGTGACATTTTTCGAATCAGGAAATCAGCCCCCAACCCAGGACACTCCAGACTTGACAACAAAAACGATGTCCCTTGGAGATGTTCTGGCTTTTCAGGCAAAAGATTACGAAATCATGTGGGGAAGCAGCCAGTACACAAAAGCAAAGGGAACAAAAATAGAAAAGCAAGCAAACAAACGAACAAACAAGGGTTGCAACAGGCAAGGTGTCAAGTTAGGCGAAAAGCGTTTACTTACCAGGCTTGCCTGTTTTGTTTTGCAAGCAAAGGGCAAGAAGCAACAGAAAATGGAAGCAAAACAGATCATCAGGGCAGTTGTTAGGAAAGCAGGAAAAAAAAAAATCGATTGCGACTACCTGCCACGCAGACAGAAAGCACCGAAGTGTCTTTCTGCTCCGAATTCTAAGTGTTCACTTCTATGAGCCTAAAGCATTCTCTTGAGGAACGTGTGTGTGGTGAGAATGGACAACGGTGGCAGGACAGGGGTCACGCGGGCGTGGAGCATGGGTGACGGTTAGACCACAGCCACAGTGCCAGGGGCTGGGGCCGCTAGTGCAGGTGGGTGGAAACTGGATTTAACTTCAAAACACTGTGACACTCACTCTGGCCCTAAACAGCCAAGTTCTCTGGGCCTGAGTTCCCCTTTCCACAAGGAAGGCTGCTGGTTAGGTGAGTGCAGGCGAGGACACAGAACCCAGACGGGACATATGGGTGTGTGCCTCCCGCACGTGGAGAGACCCACGGCCGCCCAGGGAGGACACTCATCCTACCCACAGCCACAGTGAATCCCCGCCATGCTGGGACTTCTACACGGACAAATGAGGACCTCGCCATCTATGGTGGCCCTGATCAATGGCCTGCAGTAGTGGTGATGGGCGGATGACAACCACAGGCGTGCCACCGTTCTGATGAGACCAGCTCTGGAGGAGTGGGACAGCAAATGGATGAGCAAGGATGGAGAATGAGGGAAGGGTCCACGGGGAGACCCCACCCAGAGTGACAATGCAGTGCCCAGCTAGGGACGCTGGAAGGGTCTCATGGAGCCAACTGTGAGGCCCCCCCCCCCCCGCCATGAGAATGCCCTAAAAAGGTGAGTTCACAGCCCTAGGCTCTTGAAGAGAAGAACCCTCGGCCAAACACACCAGCCCTCCTAGGCACGGGGTGGGGCGGGGACAAGAGTGGGCTGTGCGTGGCCATCCTCCCCTGAGTCAGGGCTCCAGACCCTCTTCAGCTTGTCTAGAATTGAAACTGCTGTTCTACCTACTCTCACCTACTAATACCCTCCCAGGAAAGCATCAGAGCTGAATAATCGCCCTGTCACCTAAAGGACAGGCCACTGATACAACCAGAGAGATTCTTATTCCTTTGATTTTTCAAGAGGGAACGTCTGATATCCAAATCGCCAGCCAAGCAGTAAGTGCCGGCCAGCTCTGGGCAGCCCCTCCCAGCAGCCAGGACGCCCGGCCTTCTCCTCGTTTCAGTATTGTCCTCGATATCACCAAGAGCAAAAATAAAAATGTATGACCCCGAGACACGGGAGGCTGTTTCCAGACGAGCCACTGCAGGTCTGAGTGGCATTTCCACATCCCAAGTCTCTGGGAGGCCAGGCCAAACGCCATATACTGGAAGCCATAAATCCCTCATCTGGCCACTTTCACCAGCAGTTGCAATGCCAAAAGTTTTTGTTTTGTTTTTTCTTATCTCATTCATACATATTCATAAATTCTACCAATTTAATAAAGAGGTTTGATTTGATAGAAAGCAGACACACCATGAGGCTGATCCTCAGAAACACCCCCAGACGGCTTTCTCCCTGCTGAGCTCTGGGAGAAACGGCCTTGATGGTCATCAATCCAAATGAAAGAGAGCACCTCTGAACGGAAGGCCCTCAGTGTCAGCCTCTCCCTCACGCCCACGGCCACGCTCACATGTATCTCCGGAGCCGCCGGAGGTGTCGTGTGACACATGTCCGAACGTTTGAGAGGGAGGGCTCATCCACTAGCACAGCGACGAACTCGACACAGGAGCTGTGATTTGCGGAGAGCGGGGGCTCTCACTCTGTGTGTCCTCAGGAGGAAAAGATTTAAAAAAAAAACCAAAAACCCAGGTATCACAGACCTAAGCAAATGAATAAATCAATAAACAAAAAACTCCTCCCATCCCAAGTCTTATAACATCATTTCTGAAAAGTGATCATTAGAGTAAAAAACTTGGGCTTTGAACTGCAAGATTTTTTCTCATTAATTAAAAAAACATAAAGGCCGACCCTGGCCAGTTGGGTCAGCGGTAGGGGGTTCGATTCCCGGCCAGGGCACACAGGAGAAGCGCCCATCTGCTTCTCCACCCCTCCCCCGCTCCTTCCTCTCTGTCTCTCTCTTCCCCTCCCGCAGCCAAGGCTCCACTGGAGCAAAGTTGGGCCAGGCACTGAGGATGGCTCTGTGGCCTCTGCCTCAGGCGCTAGAATGGCTCCGGTTGCAACGGAGCATCACCCCAGATGGGCATGCCAGGTGAATCCTGGTCAGGCGCGTGCAGGAGTCTCTCTCTCTGCCTCCCCACTTCTCACTTCAGAAAAATACAAAAAGAAAACACCCCAAAACACAAAAAACAAAAGGCCTAGCTATGTATCCCTTTGTAACAAGGCCTGGTCTTCTTGCAGACCACAGTGATCTGTCAGTACTGGCTGTTGGGATGCTGGGTAGGATGGATGCTGAGGCCGCGTCCAAGCTCAGCGAGCAAGGGTTGTGATGGGTCACAGGGTCTGCCACATCGCGAGGGGAAGGAGGGGGCAGGCGGACAGACTGCTACGGCTGAGTGGGGTATTTTGTTACTTCATCTAAACTACTTCAGGGTTTAGTGATTTGATTCCTAGTCTCTTCTGTGAGCAAAAGAGCCTTCAAACATCCCAGGAACCAACCCAAATCTCTTTCCCAGGAAGTGGGCAGTCCTGGCTGCGTCAAATGATGGCCACTCGGGTGAGTGCCACAGTGTCCCGCGGGCATGAATAATGGTGAGGGCCATGCTAGCAGGTGTTTCCGGGAGGTGCCCAGGCAAAGCCAGGGGTGCTGGAGCCTCCCCTGAAGGACTTCATGCTCTAAGAGGCGGCTGAGAGGAGCAGGCATGAGTGAGTCTGCTTCTTCAAAGCCCCCTCATCACCTGGAAAGCTCGGGGCAGGCCTGAGCCCCCGCCAGGCAGGACACCCACCTATCATCTGGGCGATGGTCTTCTCATACTCGGCCACTATTTTCCTGTAAGAGAAGTGAAACCATGTGGGAACCATGATAGCAGAATGATTTTAATTTTTTTTTTTTTTTTTTTTTTTACAGAGACAGAGAGAGAGTCAGAGAGAGGGATAGATAGGGACAGACAGACAGGAATAGAGAGATGAGAAGCATCAATCATTAGTTTTTCGTTGCAACACTTTAGTTGTTCATTGATTGCTTTCTCATATGTGCCTTGACCGCGGGCCTTCAGCAGACCAAGTAACGCCTTGCTCGAGTCAGTGACCTTGGGCTCAAGCCAGGGAGCTTTCTGCTCAAACCAGATGAGCCTGCGCTCAAGCTGGCGACCTCGGGGTCTCGAACCTGGGTCCTCCACATCCCAGTCCAATGCTCTATCCAGTGCACCACCGCCTGGTCATGCCAGAATGATTTTTCATTTCACACAGGGGCCACATGCTGGACAACAACAGCCTGATCAGCACACGGGAGGACATGCCTTACTCATCACAGCGGCCTCACACTTCTGGGGCCACCTCCACCCTCAGTCTTCTCTTTGCACATCCACACAGTTCCGTTTTCTAGTGCAGGACTCTGTACATACCACTCCCCGTGCAAAGCCTCCAATGTCTCCCCCACTACTCACTAAGCAAAAAGGAAATAAGGCCAAACCTTCAGCCTGACGGTCAAATCCTTCTGCAACCTGAGCCCTGTCTCCCTCACCCACCTTCCCTCCTTCCACACCATCCCATGAACACAGTGGTTCAATAACAAATGACACCCGAGGGGTGCAGAAGCTGAGGCCGCACGGGGAGATCTGTTTCCACTGTACGTGTATTTAGGGCATTATGTAACTCATGCACATGGTATTAAACACATGAAGATATGAACCTTGGTCGTCAAGAATAGATGACTTGTATGGAAGACACTGTTCACAGGCCACACCAGCCCCAAGCATCATCAACCCACAGGTCCCCGGGGCCCACGCATCACAGCTCACCTCATTTCCATCACTTCTCGCCGGCTTTCTTCATATTTTTCTTTCCACTCTGAGACCTCTCTCTCCTTGCTAATGATCTAGTCCCAGAGAGCAGAGGAGAAAGGTCAGCCCCCAGCGAGTGAGCTTAAATCAGAGCAATGCACAGACTGACACAAGGAGATATCCCATAAATGTGGAATTAAAATTTCCTACACCAATTCCTAACTGTAGTCAGAGAATCTCCCTGAAAATGAGACAAAAATAAGCCAGATGTCGGTGTTGGGGACCGAAAGCCAACAGGGTCTTTGCAGTTTAGATTTTTGGGGGACAGAGGTGTGGGGTGGCAGTAAGCTGACAGTCTGCCCAACTCTCCACCTCACTTGCTTAGTGAAGTTGCTAAAAGCTATTTTTTCCATACCTCCATGTTAGCTGAGGTGCTGGATTGTTTATACTCATCCTATCCCCCATGTCCCTCGGAAAGACTGGAGGCAGTTTCTTTTTATCCTTTGTTTTGTGAAGTTAAGATGTTATATATGGTGAGGGTTTTCTGCACTTGGTAGAATTCTTGGGATGCCTTGGAAATGTGACTTTGGTTTAATGATCTCTTTGTTCTGCTAGTGGCCTCGCTTTGCCCTATAAATAAAGCAGGTAGGGGGGTGGAGGCTCGCCTTTTGCAAGCTATCTTCTGCGTTGCAAAAAGTCCTCCCCAGCCCATCCTTTTTCTCTTTAGGTTTATTTTCTTAATTCCGCGCCATCCCCACTCAGGACCTGGAATTACTTAGCTGCGCTGGTCATGGCATATTGGACCTTCGCAATGCCCACTGGGGAGCCACTGAAAGGCTTGTGCTGACTGTTACAAATCAAACAAGACCAGAAAGGTATTCAACAGTCACGTCTAGAAGATCAAAGCCCACAGCTGGCCACCCGTCTCTGCCTGCAGTGGTCAGAGGAGAAAGTCTATGTCCAAACCTGGATGTGGGCATATTTATTTATTTACATGGGCAGAGACAGAAGCTGTTCCCAGGGCAACCAGAGCCGGCCCGGCCGGGCCTGAGTCACACCCGCACTATGGTACCTCCGCTCGGGCGATCTGCAGGGCAGAGTCCAGGTCGGGCTGCTGGAACAGAAGGCCCGGGGGTTTCTCCACCTCGGCGGCCCCCATGCGAGAGTACAAGGCTGTTTTGGAGATGGAGACATCTGTTGGGTGAGCTGCTTCTCTCTGTGAAATGGTTTTTAATTAAAGGAAAAAAAAAGTTAGCATCCATCACACGCCGAAGAGCACCACCGCATTCCTCCGCTCATGAATGGGTCAGTTGTGTGGTTTTGAACTATGAGAAAATGCTCAGACTAATGAATGAGGACATGGCGGGCACAATCTATGGAAATTGATCATTTTGCACCTGCACAGGCAGACAAAGGGGCTAATGGCGGAGGCCTCCCCGACTCCCGGCCCTTGGAGTCGAGCGCGTCTGGTGCCTGCTTATCATGGCCATTTATCAGACGCCGAGGCACTGAGGCACGGTGTGCTAAGAACCAAGGTCATTCCCCAGCAGGCTCCAATTCCAAAATAAAAGCCTTCGTGAATGATGTCAAATCCTAGTCTACGCCTGCCTAGTCCTGAGTAACGGCAGATCTGATCGTTTTTGTAAGACCGTCCACATTTCAATCTGGGGAGAGGGAAGAGGAAGGGAGGGGAAGGGGACATTTGTTTAGCTCCATTTGAAAGGATATGATTCACAGAAAGCTTAAGGGCTACAGTAGTTGTCAACCCACGTCACCTTCCACAAACTACCGTATTTTTCGCTCCTTAAGACGCACTTTTGGAGGGGAAAATGCCCGTGCATCTTATAGAGCGAATGTTCATTCCTTTTAGCTGAAGAAGAGTATTTGAGCGGGTTCCCGGACAGCTAGAAGAGTATTTGAGCATTAAAGTCTCTTCTCATTGGTTAATAACAGTGCTAATGGTTGTTAATATGGCTGTTGAGTTTACATTGTGGAAATATTATTGTGGTATATTTTATTAAATATTTTAACACACCGTTTGGTTCAGAATATTTTTTTTTCTTATTTTCCTCCTTAAAACCCTAGGTGCGTCTTATGGAGCGAAAAATATGGTACTTTCTGGAGGACGGAAGGTAAGAGTTATGTTGGAGAGCTGTTGCCTTTAGCCCGTGTGTCAATGGGAAAACTGAAAACTGGGTTGACAACACCACCCACATCTGCTGGTAAGACCCTCAGCAAGTGGTGTGATTCCCCGCCGCCTCTAACTGACCCCTGTCTGACTACAGATGACGACAGTCACTAGCCTCCCAGGACGGGGGAGAGGTCTGTGGCTCCCCTTCCTCCCTTCGCACAAAATGCTCAGCAATTTCCAACACAATTAAGATGCGGTGTTAGGAGCACGTTCAACCAGCGCAGCCCAAGTCTGTCTAGTTCTACTGCACATGGACACTCAACCAAGCGTCCTCTCAGTCCTATTCATTAGCCCCCGCGCTGTCGTGGCGATGAGACCAACCGCCACCCTGGTTGGCTAGCGTCCAATTCCACGCGAAGCGATGGTGGTCTGACAGGCACGGTGGGCTGCTTCCTCCCTGGGAAACTGACGAGAGGAAACTGAGCAGTGGACAGGACCCCAGGGAGTGGGAGAAAGGTGGGGGTCTGGGGAAAGAAGAATGGTGAGGACTCATCTCATCAAGGGCAGCAGACAAGATAAAAGGACCAAAAGTCACTGGGAAGGTTCCGGAGCAGAATTTCTCTTCCGTCACAAGAACAGGCATGCTTGCCCTCTACCACAGTCTTGAGAAAACTGAACTTGGGACGGCCGGGAAGCCGCAGACGGGAGTTTAATGGATAGGACTGGAGGTTCCGCGTCAGGACTGGTTAGTCGCACACATGCACGATGGACTCCACGGCTCACACCTGTCCTAGATGGGAGCATCTGCTGCTTGACTGTCACTCCTGCTGCCTGGCCTTGGGTATCTGGGACCCAAAGGACAACTGCTGATTGGAGCGGCGGGGAACGCGCGCGCGCGCGCGTGCGCACGCACACACACACACACACACACACACACACACGGACTTCAGACCTCGTCCAAACAGAACCTAGAGACTTGTTCCTGTCTCAAACTGGATGCCGTGAGCTGTTCGGCCTCGGGTTCTAATTCTGAAAAGGATTAAAATCTGTTCCTCTCACTTTTTTTTTGTTTGTATTTTTCTGAAGTTGGAAACGGGGAGGCAATCAGACAGACTCCCACATGCGACCGACTGGGATCCACCCGGCATGCCCACCAGGGGGCGATGTTCTGCCCATCTGGGGCATTGCTCTTTTGTGACCAGAGCCATTCTAACACCTGAGGCACAGGCCATGGAGCCATCCTCAGTGCCCGGGCCAACTTTGCTCCAGTGGAGCCTTGGCTGCGGGAGGGGAAGAGAGAGACAGAGAAGTAGGAGAGGGGGAGGGGTGGAGAAGCAGATGGGCGCTTCTCCTGTGTGCCCTGGCCAGGAATCAAACCTGGGACACCTGCATTCCAGGCTGACGCTCTACCACTGAGCCAACCGGCCAGGGCCTCCTCTTACTTTTTTTAAGTAAAATAATTACTCTTTGAAAAAAAAAAGAAAGAATAAAATTTCGAAATAAAAAGAACATTAGCTGTCATCTAACTCATCCTGGTTCTTCCAAAGATGGAAAAACAAACAAAAAACAACCACAAACAAACTGTAGAACTGAGAGATTTGGTGGAGGTTTCTCGGACTGAAATTCAATTCTGAACCCAAACTTTCTCAGCTCTCTGAAGTGCAAGAGAAAATGAATTTAAACTAACTTTATCATACTGGGCAGAAACTCAATATGACCCAAGGCAGGGATTAGCTGATCTTGAAGCTGCCTAACAGCCTTTGTAAAACAAAGCAGGGGATGAAAAAATGAATAAAATAATGAGCTTTCTAAGTAAACACAAAAGGTTACTACCACCTATGGTGATTCAATATCACTTGTCAGTCTGGGCACCCGGTATCAGCGAAGAAACAGATGACTTCAGAATTGCATTTGAATTAACTACCGAGTATCCGCATGTTAATGAACCGCAGGGAACAGACCCTGGTTTTCTTTTACAACCGAGACTTGCTTTTCGCTGAAACTAATAGGTTTGTCTCTCACTGATATTTTAAAGATCAGACTTAGATTAAGTTTTGTTTCTCATACGTAATCCTGTACTTGTCACTTTGGAGGAGCCAAAAAGCCATGGGAATCACAAATTAAAGTGCGCCGTGGCCATGACACGGAGCGCAGGAGCCTACAGAACCAGCTTCCGACCCCTCCATCCATGCCTGCTAATCTCGGTCCCTGGGGCACTGTCACCCGGTCAGATCTTCACACCTCAAGCCTGGGGTTCTGCTTAGCCTTGCAGCCAGGGGCTGGGGGCCATAACTCACTCTCCCAGGCTCACAGTCCTCCTGTGGCCAATTTGCTGGTGCCAAGCCTCAGGAGAAGCTGCCACTTCTGGGACCAAGAAAGGACCTCTGTCCCCAAGAGCCAGTCTGGGCAGAGCAACGCAAGAGGAATGCACCATGGTGGGGACCAGGAGTCAAGATCAGGTGGGGAGATCACAGCAAGCTGGGCCAGAGTCATGGACTGTGGACCCAGGCTGGGCGCTTGGGGGGTGTCCGAGCCGCATGGCACCACACTGGGCAGGAGGGTGGCCTTTCCCTAGTGCTGCCGTGTGACCGTGGGCAGCTACCACACTCTAACTGGACATGTGGAAGGCGTTCCCACAGGAGGCACCACCAGCCAACGACTGGCCACTCCTTGAGTTAACAGATGGCCTCAGTCCTCCTGAGCACAGGCTGCATGCAGGTGATGCCCACACTGGCAGGTAAGCGGAAACCTGCGTGCTGACCCTCTGTCACTGCTCTTCAGACTGCTCCTGTGGCTCTGAGGCACCGTGTGTTCAGTGCTGGGGATGGTGGGTGGATTCGGACACACTGGGAGCTGCCCAGCCACTCAACAACACGACAGGTTGCCCCAGACCTACCTCCTCCACTGAAATAAAATCCGGGCACCTGCCTTTATGGGACAGGCATCCTAGAGGGCGCCACACTGAGGACTGCCACCCTTTTCCCCAAAGACCGCCTGTTCCTAGGACTTCCTCCACTCTTGAACCTGCCACTTGTAAGTCCTTGTTCCTACGTCACCCGGACACATTCTTCATTCTTTATACCAGGTCCCCCTCATCCAAAGGGGGCCAACGGCTTTAGGGATCACAACCAGTATCTGTTACATACACAAATCAATCCCCCTGGGTGCCCTGCACCCCTTAGAAAGCCATACAGATGGGCTTAGGGGGGTTCTCTCTCTCTTGTTCCAGTGTTAAATTCAAGGTTGATGTACTGCACAGCCGTGACCCCGGTCAGATTTACGCCCAGGAGGACACACTGAATTCAGTTTGGTGCGTGCACGCACGCACGCACACACACAGGCCCTAAGGAGCATTCCTCATTTCTGAGGTTTTCTGACTGGGACAGAGGAAACCCCACTGTGACCCCACCAAGCGGGGCGGGGTTGGGCTGGCTCTCCGTCTAAATGGAGGTTAAAGCTGCTTGAAGGTGCAATTAGAGGTCACCCCGCCCACCCCGGTTTGGGCTGCCTGGCAGCCCCACCATGTGATTTTGTTTTTCATTCCAAGTGGTTTCACGTTTGTGTCAGCCACGGTGTAAGACCACACCGCCAAGAAGCCCGGGCAGTGTCACCTGCGGCTGAATTATACGGGCAGAGGAAAGAGCGAATTGGACCCACAGCTGCTGTTCCCTCCTATGTCGGCAGCCCCCAGGGCAGAGAGGGGCCACCAGGCATCCATGAACAGAAGCCCACAGGGGCGTAAGTGGGTGACGGCAAAGGAACCACCCGTGGGTGGGTCAGCCACAGGAAACGGCATCTACTCCCCCGGGGCCAAGGTCACTGGATCATTAATTTCCCACAAAAGCGGTACAAGTTTACTACGGCAGAAGGCAACGTTCACTTCGCAGCAAGACATCCCATCCCGACGGGGTGTTTCTCGTGGCATGCCCTCTGTTGTGCGCGAGCAGATGGCTGGGGGTGTCTCTCCTGCCCACGCTCAGGACGTGCACGTGACAGTATTTTCTAAAGTCAAATTCAGGACACACGGTCAGAGAACAGGCTGCGACTGACCGGAAGTCAGCTGCCGGCCAAGATTTGTTGACGGCCGTCTCTGACGTGGTCCTAGAGGACGGCAGGCTGGGGGGCCAGGCACTCCAGAACGCTTGCTACTCCATCATGAGAACCTTCTCAATTCTGCCTCAGCCATGGGGACAGGAATATACCGTATTTGTAGCGGCGAAACATCAAGCAACTCATTCTGTCTTTAAGGTGCTACCCAAGGATATCAAGAAATACATCTAACGGGGGGTGAGGTGGGAATCCTCACTGCTTAATGCTTTTTGGAGATCCCATTTTTATAGAAATCAAACCCAAGTGTATAGGTTGGCAACAAGGACAAGGGCATCAGCGATCTATATATACATTCTTGTCCCTGCCCTGTGTTTCAGTACGCCCAGTCTGGACACCCAGTGTGACCACCTTCTTTCACTAAGAGGTGTCTCTGCGCCAACCCCCCCCCCACTCCCAGAGCGAGGGAACCCACGCTGGGGGCTCCGGGCAGGGGCAGCCGCTGAGGGACAGGAGGAACCACTGGGCCATCTGCCAAGGGCGCTGCTACTTAAGAGGGACGGGCAAAGGGCTCCATCCGGAGACTTGAGTTCTAGGTCCCGCCGGGTCAGAGAACCGCTGTCAGCCCTCAGGCTGGTTCCGCCGCTCCCTCTCCCCATCTGTCACGTGGGACCCGGACCCCCACTGAGGAGAGGCGCTGTGAGTGTCTGACCGAGGAACGGCACACAGGCGAAGGTCGGCGGCCAGCAGCAGCCTCCGTTCACTGCACCCCTGCTGCGCGCCAGGCTCTGCGCTGCTCTCCTCACATCCCGTCGTCCTCACAGCGACCTGCCAACTCGCCGCTATGAGCCTCATCTCGCAAACGGAGAAACTGAGGCTCAGAGAGGCTCCCCAAGTCATTCAGGGCCACAGAGCACACTGGATGCCAGCCCTGGTCTGACACACCAGGTTCACCTGGACTGCCCACCTCGGGGTGGGTGGGCTGAACCTCACAGGGCCACCCATGGTGTCACATGTCATCAGCCACTCATCCAAATCATTAAGGAAAAAAAAATACCCCGAACTTGGAAGCCAGACAAAAGATCTCTGCATGCCCTGCCAATATGACACACTTCTCCAGAGCGGGGCGGGGGGATGCGTGCCACTGTGGGGTGCCTGCCAAGTGGCCTGCTACCCTTTCTTGTACAAAGGCTTTTCCTGGGACACTGCTACACCCATTCATCCATGTATTGACTGTGGCCGAACTGAGTGGTTGTTAAAGACCAGATGGCCGTTAAGTCCTAAAATATTTATCATCTGCCCTTTACAGGAAAGGACTGCTTTTCTGTGATCCTTTGGACCCTGGCCTCATGAAGGTCCTGGTTTCACCTACTGTTCCCTATTGATTAGGGTTCATTCTCAGCACAGTTAGCTATTAACTTGTAGAAAACAGAAGAGTTGCAAATTATTTTTGTTCAGCAGAGAAGCGAATTTTAGGAACAGTCAACACCCTCGAAGATGATGATCTGTTGGCCCTGTTTGACTCGTATCAACCAGTTTGACAGCGAACCCCGAGACCTTACTCTAGCCTTCCGGACCCCACAGACTATCTGTCGGTGTCTTCCACTTCCTCCCGTTCATCCTGCGTGGCCCTCCCGCCGGCTCCCGTGCCGCCGAGTTAGAGCGATCTCGGACACATGCCCAGCGTCTACGGATGCAGGAGTTACGCTGTTAGCTTTTTGGAACATCATATCATCTTTTGCCGAACACCGACAATGCCCGCCTGGCCTACGGTTAGCATGGAAGCAGTCGGACCACACACCACTCTCAAGAGGCAGGGCGGGGCGGCAGCAGACCGGTACCTTGGTGTCCTGGCGGCCGCGGGAAGCCAGGGCAATCTGCCTGGCCAGCTTCAGGGCTTCTATCCGCATGACGGCGAACTCTAGCTCCTCCTGCCGGAGGGGCGGGGACCAGCCGCGGGGGAGGCGCACCGGGACAGGATGCAAACGTTCCCACATCCAGGAAATGAAAGTGCCACGTGAATGGGTCATGACAGGTACTCAGGGGGGAAACACACGCTCTGGCTTTGTTTCCCACGAACACCTCAGCAGATCATGAAACAAGAGTTGAATGTTTTCTTTTTTCTTTTTTAAATCCCCCTTTGGAATGCCTATCAGGAGGCATTATGCATTCGCATGTGAAATGCTTTTGAAAATGAAATCAAAATTTTTACTGCACTGTCTCCTGCGACTTCTTCCCTTTGGTTCATTTAACGTGAAGTCAGCTTAACCATGTCCCTGACTGGATTAGTAGCTCCCAAGCGACTGTTAACAACCTCCCTAGGTTTGCTCTGGGCGTCCTGGTCTAGAGGATATCAAATTAAGTTGTCAAATTTAAAGCACAGGGTAGGCAATTGTCTCAGTTCCAGATGCAGGACCAAGTCCAGATGTTATCTCAGTGGAAGCCTGGGCGCCTCATGTCTATAAACAGCGTGGCTCCGTGGCGAGCGAACAGCCTTGGTTCCGTGAATAAATCACAGGAACTGCTTTTGGGGCTATCACAACTTCTGAGACATGGCTGGGTCCGATTTCCCGATTTCCAAATTGAAATACCCAATGGTCTGTTCCGTATGTAATCACACAATGGATATCACTTGGCGTCTTAGGGGAAGACCACCACCTAGGTAGGTCTTTGCCGGGGGGGAAGAGATTTCATTTGGAACACTCTATGCCATTCTTCATGAAATCCTTCCTCGCGGCATTTGGGGCTCAGGGGTTCATTCTCTACTGAGGTTTCGACAGATTCCCCAGAGGTCACACGTGGGCTACAAACCTGAAGTTTCTGAGCAAATACTGGGGGGTTCTTTTCTGCTAAGTCAGGTTCCAGATAGTCCAGCGCACCACAGAGTGAGGCCGGGTGGGCCAGCCTGCTGAGGAGGGCGTCCGCGGGGCCAAAGGAGCCCTCGGGAGCTGTCTGAAGGCCGCAGAGGGGGACAGAGGAGAAACAGAGGAGAGCACAGTGACATCGGTTCCCAGCAAGGACAGTTAGTTCCACCTTAAGGCTAAAGAGAGTATCAGTCCAGGCCGACACTGTCCTTTTCCTCTGGACTGAGTGCCACACGCTGACAGTGGGCATCTCGAAAGTGGCAGGCCCAGCCCCCTCCCCAAAGCAGCCTTGGGTACCCCCCAACCCCCCATCCTCACTCCCTAACTAGTCAGTGGGAGGAAAGTTAACATTTGCTTATTTATTTGACAATCTCCCCGGGCAGGAGACAAGCTGCTTGATGGTTTTTCTAAACATAACTTAAGTCATTGAGACAATACCTCCCAGCATAAATGTCAAAGAAAGCAAGGTTTTGGTAAATGTCTTTTTCTACATAACGAATGGGAGGGTGATTTTGAATGAAAAAGTCTCTCCTGATAGGTCAGAAAGATTTTAAGCTCAGAGGCCCCCTGGGCAGAACGTGAACCACGCAGAGGGGCACATTTCTAAGACTGAGTCACGTCTAGATTCTCTCTGCTCAGTTTTAGTTTCTCAGGAGCCGATGGCCAGACACTGAGTAGGTGCTCGATAAATAGTCATTGCGTGCCATCAATGATTTGCTAATATGGAACAAAAAATAAACACACTAAACCAACAGCCTCAAACCCCACTGGGGATTGCTAGGCGGGAGGTAAAAGAAATGAAAATAAAATTCACCTAGCAGGATGGTCCATTTTGAATGGCTAAAGGGGTAGGGGTGCGGGGGTACTGAGAGGCCTTTAGCTCAGCCCCATCTGCCCCGAGGGAAGAGCTGTACGTCCTGGTCTACAGACAGGAGGAATTGTCCATCACCAAGGACCGGGAAAACCACTGCTCCACAAAGGAGTCCCTTGCTCTGCCCTGCAGGAGAAACAGGCACAGACTGATGACCATCCCAAAGCAACAACCCAGCCCTAACGACAAATAAAGCATGTAAGTGGTAAATCCACCACCACAGCCAGGCAGGTAAGAATAGAGAGCCTTTCCTCTCTACGGTGGGGGTCTCCTAGGCTGGCTTCTGTGGGGGATGGGGTGGGGCCCCACGCCACGTGCCAGGGGAGTCCTGCTCTGAAGGCTCGGCCGCCTGGTGCTGGGACCCGGCTGGCCCAGGCCTCCGCCCCAGTGATCTCAGGTCCCTCTATAGTCACACTTACCATTTCAATGGCATCTGAAGCGGTCCCCAAGGCCATGGCCTCCAGCTCTTTCTGGGAGGATTTCTCTGACATCTGCAGGTGTGGCTCCTGGTTGGGGGCCAGCCCTCGTGTCACGGGATGGGGAACCTTTGCCCCAGCATTCACGAGGGCTTCTGTCTCCTCAAAACTTGACCTGAGGAAGCAAAGGGACACCTTTAGCCTTTTCCTTGGAAATCGCACGGCAACCGGCCTGGATGGCTGACCTCAGTCAACATTCCGAGGGATGAAAAGGGGGAGGTCTTGGGTGGCCATGGGGCTTGTAGGCTGGGCAGCCTGAGGGGGTGCGTGGTCCAGCCCCATGCCAGGGCCTGCAGACGAGGGAGGGTCAGGAGCACAGATGTCACTGGCTAAGGGACGTGAGCAGTGGCACTGGGCAGACTGCCAGTCTGCCTGCTTGTGCACCCTAGGAGGGAGGTGACTGGGTCCCGTGTCTCCTTTTCTGCAAGATGGAGACAATGCACCCCTCTGTGAAGGTCAAGTGAGATGCCGCCGGCAGGTGAAGCTCCTGACAGGGCCGATGACCACTGCTGGGAAAACACCATCAGCATCCTTCGGACCACTCCCGGCAGACTGTGGAGTGAGTCTGGGACATCAGAGCAAGAACGGTCATTCCTGCCCAGTGAAAAGGGCAGGTAGGTGACGGGAAGGTCCCCATCTTAGAGCCACGCCCCACTCTACCCCAATCCAGCAGCACGCAGCTCAGAACTCCACCCTGAGGAATGCTCATATTTCCAGCAATATTAATAATAAATGTTTTATTGGGCACGTCACGTGCTCCAGGCCTGTGACCAGTGATTTCCTTAGAGTACCTCAGTTTATATTCCTCCTGATGGCTTTGGGGGACAGCTGCCCCCCCCAGGGCACAGGTGGGCAAGTGTCTGCAAGAGCGGGAGCCTCATTTTATCTTCACCAAATCCCTACAGGGTCAGTGTGAATACTGCTCTCTGTTGACACACGAGGAAACAGCAGCACAAGGGGTGGGGGACAAGTGTCCTGCATTGGGTCACACAACCAGGCAGGGTTGGGACGGGACCCAGGCTCTGAGGGCCGCAGCACGCCACCCCTCCGCAGAACAAATTACAGAAGAAAGTTGCGTGTGCCTGGGGTGTCGAGAGGGGCTCACACACTCAGCTGTCAGAGGGTCTCGCCTGCGTCCTAAGGGCAGCCAGTCACAAGCCCCCACATGTATATCCGTGGGAACAAGTGGAGATGAACGTCAGCTGCCTGAATACACACACACACACACACACACACACACACACACACACACACACACACACATGAAATAAAGCCGGGACAGCAGTGCCAACCCACTCAGAGGCTTGGGGCCCTCGGGCCTGATCACAACCCGCTGATCACGGCAGTCGTACCCTGAACACGGCGTCGGGGACTCTGACATCCGGACGGGGGGAGACTTGACCGGGCTCTCCTGAGACGTGTCAAACATAAGGTACAAAGCCTGCTTCTTCGGGGCGTCATCGTCCTGCTGGAGGGATCAAAGTCACACGTTAGCTCGGCCACCGCTGGCCCGGACATGTTACAGAGATGACACACAGAGCACTTTCCATAGGAAGAGATAACTCCTGGGGGAGGGCCACCCGGAGGAGGAGCCCACCAGTGCTGGCTGGGAGCGGGGACAGCAGGACAGGCGGGCGGGTGACTGTGCAACTGGAAACCTGTTCAAGGGGACAAGGAGTCTAACAGCATCGCTAGTCGCGTTCTCTGGGGGTCCATGGTGCCAGCCCCTAAAAGGGTAAACAGAGGGACAGGCCAGAGCCCACTCTGGGTGCTGCCACAGTCTAAGGGGTGAGGTGGGGGACAGCATGAGGACCCGGTGTTAATGAGCCCCGCAGTCACGGCGGGCTGACTTAAAACCACGGCTTAGAAGCAGCAACCCCAGCGTCTATAGCAGGGGTCCCCAAACTTTTTACACAGGGGGCCAATTCACTGTCCTTCAGACCGTTGGAGGGCCGGACTATAAAAAAAACTATGAACAAATTCCTATGCATACTGCACATATCTTATTTTAAAGTAAAAAAAGAAAACGGGAACAAATACAATATTTAAAATAAAGAAGTAAATTTAAATCAACAAACTGACCAGTATTTCAATGGGAACTATGCTCCTCTCACTGACCACCAAGGAAAGAGGTGCCCCTTCCGGAAGTGCGGCGGGGGCCTGATAAATGGCCTCAAGGGGCCGCATGCGGCCCGTAGTTTGGGGACCCCTGGTCTACAGCAATGCAGGCAAGATCAAGGTAAGGTGACGGTGGCCATTCAGTGTCATGGCACCTCCGTGCCTCTGGGGGGCACTGCCGGACGACAGCGCAGCGCAGAGGTCATGCTCAGAACCAAATGCTCCATGGCAACTGAGACAGCTGCCCATCATCATCCCTTAAAATGCAAAATGAGGGGGGGGGGTGTTTGAAGAGACCCTCTCCAGTTATAAAAAGCCACGGATTTGAAGACAGAAAACAGTGCGCCTTAAAAGCAGCAGAAACACTCCCCTATCTTTTGAAAAGAAGTCTCCGACTAGTTCTTCCTCAGCCTAGGGAGAGCATTCGGTAGGGAGTGCCCGTGAATGCTAGTGCTTTCTTCCTGAAAAGCCATCGGCCGTGGCCCGGGTGTGAACCCCAATGTTTCCCCCTCGCATCACCCTCACTGCGCGCCCAGGATGCCCCGGGCACCGAGGGCCCTTGATCTGTGCTCGAGTTCCCAGGGACACTTGACGCACAGGAGGAGGCCCGTGCTCGGTTTTCATGACAGAGGACAGGGTGGGAAAACAAGTCCCTGACTGGCTGGAGGAAGGAAAACTTACAGGTAGGGAGGAGCCGATTTTCTCCATATATTCAATTTCATAGGAGTTTCTGAAACCCAGCTCTGCAGAATAAACAGAAAGGAGAGGGTGTCAGTGCCAGAGAAAACGATGAGAGGGGTGGGCTGGGCCGGGGGGGGGGGGCTGGCACAGGAGTCAAAGCTTTCGGGGGATGTCCACAGACTAGTAGTGGTTTCTGACACAACGGGGAGCCTCGACCTGGCTATCTATCTTCAGACAACTGGTAACCTCTTGCTATAAAGGGGCTTCTGTCATTGGGGAGTCTGAGAGAATTCCAAGGGAACAACACGTCATGACCAAGCACAGGTTTGATGGGGACAGATCTGAGCACTGTGCACCTGGTTTTCAGGTCAGAGCGTGTATACACGTCAGGTGGTGGTTGTCCCGGTAAGTCTCACGCGCAACACGTGGGATGTTCCCACGTCCCAGTGGCATTTCAGAACTGGACCCACAGTTGTCCCTCTCGGAGAATTCAGCTCCAGCCACACCCCCAAAGCAAGGGAAGAACAGACACTGTTCCTCCGGGGTTCCTTGTCAGGGAAGCTTTGAAAGTCACTGAGAACATCTCCCGAAATTCTGCCGGTGGTGCTGACAGGAGTGGTCCAAATCAAAT
Organism: Saccopteryx bilineata; assembly: GCF_036850765.1. Classification (NCBI taxonomy): domain Eukaryota; kingdom Metazoa; phylum Chordata; class Mammalia; order Chiroptera; family Emballonuridae; genus Saccopteryx; species Saccopteryx bilineata. The sequence goes on along the minus strand of NC_089496.1, from coordinate 106,582,772 downwards.
GGTCAGGTCCAAAGGTTTTTCAAGTCCAGTTCGGTGGGAAAAGAACCCGTTTCAAACTGACCAGAGATTTTAGGCTGCAAAGAAAACTCCAGACGCGGTCACCGGAGACTAGAGTCCCCCCCCCACCCCCCGCCTGCCTCGGTCACCTGGGCGGTTCCACATGGTCCTCCAGGTCTGCAAACTCCTGGTCTCGCCAGTGGATGCTGAGCACCTACTACGTGCCTCAACCTGTGCTGGGCCCTGGGGATGCAGGGCTGAGCCACACCGAAAGGGACTCTTCACACAAGCCACCGACAGCTACCCAATGCCTCCTTTTTACTAAAAGTGAAAACCAGGAGGCGACCTGCAACCCGTCCGTTCAGAGAGCAGCTAGGTGTGTCGGTGGCAATCCCTAAAGCCTAATTAACGCCTTAACTTTTTCTTTAACATAAAAATAAATATAAATAGCAGTTCTGGTTTAAAGCACCTCTATTTTTCACATATTGTTGAAGCCAGTCCTTCAAACACGATTCCCGCCTCTGAGCTTTAAAATGAGCTATTCCGTGGAGGACTTTCTCACAAGCAGTGTGCGCGGCTGCAACCGAACAAACGTCAGCGCTTCGGCACGTGGGCACGTTTTCCGGCATCTCCAAATCACCCTGGTGAAGCAAACACACCCTGCTAGGGGGCTCAGCCTGCTCACGGGCACAGACATGGTCTGGGGGACTAATGGACAGAAAGGCCTGGGGCATCCTGAAGGCCGATGCCCTGACACACGTGCCATTCCAGAAGGACGGAGACCAGAGCCAAACCAACTGCTGCGTAGGGGCTCGGAGTCTGCAACTGCAGCGTGGACCTGTGCCCGAGGTCGGCCCCGACCCAGGACGCGGAGCATTCCTTTATAAAGACTTACGTCCCCCTTCACCTTAACCGTGAGGAGCCGGTGGGGAATGGCGATTTCTGGGGCCTCCCCAGATCTGTCACTTCCTGTGTGTGGGACCCCAGGACCACCTCTTTATTGTTCTGTTAACTACTGTTTAAGTTGAGAAGGCAATCGTGAATCAGCGGTTTCCTTCTCCAAGGTAGTAGCACCACTATCGCCAAGGCATGAGTCAGCCCTAAATTATTCATCAGGAAACTGCAGCACACCCCACAATGGCATGGAGCACCCAGGAGGAGCCACACAAGCTCAGAGATTTTTCAGGGACCCGTACCCCTGGCTCCAGTTACCAGCTCGCTGCCATGAAGCGTTCCACCCAGAATCTTAGCTTGTTTCCTGGCAACTGGTTGGGGTGAGTTTCAGGTCACCAAGCTCATATACCTACCTGCCTTCTTTCCTGCCTGCCAAGAGGGCTTCCCTTCCCACTGCCCGGTGTCCCCTGTTCCTCCCTTTAGAGGCAGCAGGACAATCATGGGAGGGGGTCCCCTGACACTCCAGAGCAGCGTCTGCATCTGTAACGTGCCTGGTTACAGGGAGTCCGCGCTCTACCCAGGACTGTCAACCCTGGTGAGCGAGGGACTGACTCTTGGAGGTGTTCCTGAACATGACCCGACACTTCCAGTCATTTATAATTTACAAAATGGCCTGGACAGGATGGGCAGAAAACAAATACGTCTTCTTCTCACCAAGGTGATCTTGGATATGTTGAACAAACATTTGACCGAACTTGGTTTTCAAAATCTCACGCATCTGCTTTGAGTGCCAGGCTTCCACGCGAGGAGCGATGGAAGGGGAGAGCCACGTCCACTTTTAGCCACATTTGACACCATCCCACATGCAGCTGGAGGGCCAGGAAGGGTGACAACAGTTCCACCTCGTGGCACAACATTCTCCCATCTAAGAGAAGAGGCCGCTGGCAAAGGCCCATGCCAAAGAGGCCTGCAGCTATTTCTGATGAGCGTTGTCATATCCGAGGGCTGCGTCGGCTAATGATTTCTTACTGGGGTGATGCACAGTGAGAGGGCTGCACTACCATTTTCACCTGACTCCAATCAATAGCGCTTGGCTGGGGGACCTGCGGAGGCCAGAAGGCTGCCGCTGGGACCAGACCGTCACTCTCAGAACCAGGGAAACCAGCTCCCTCACTTCTCCACGCCTGCTGGCTTGTCTGTAAAGTAGAGCTCAAATGGCCTACACTTGGCAGGAAAAAATAAATAAAATAAGATCAAGGTGGGGCAGAAGTAGGTTTCCAGTTGTTCATATGGAAAATGCTACAATAATTAATCAACAGTAATACAAGAATAAACTCTGTGCGTGGTGCACTCCTGTCAGCCTCCTTTTGCCCCGTCCTGTAAGATAAAAAGCCTACAGCAGCTTATACAAATGTAACAGATTAGAACCAGTGTATCAATGCTCACTGCTTGTATTTCCGGAATATTTAACCTAAGGGACGAGGGGAGAAGAAAAGAGCCCTGTGAAAGGGGACAAGAAGGCTATTCCCCACTCCCCTGCTGTCACCCTTCTGAGTATCTGCAGAATGACCCCAGGGGACGGAGGGGCAGCCGTAGCTGTGTGGAAAGGGGGATAGGGGAACTGAGAGACCACCAGAGGCCACCCAGACTTGGGATTCTATGACAATTTCTCTCCCCGGGTCTCTCGGACCAGCGCAAGGAGAGTTCTCGGAGGCCGTGTCACCCAGCGGCTCCTCACCTTTTCATCCTCAGGGACCACGTGGACGAGCTCCCCTCCCACCGCACGTGTCAAAAGATCATGCCCAGAAAAAGGGCGCCTCCTGAGCCAGCGCTCTGAGAACACTGTTTATAATTGCCCATCTGAGTTTTCAATCGGTGGGAGACAATCAGTATCCCCACAGTGCGTGGATGGAATTACAGCCCAAACAGGCACATTTCAATCAGCTGGGCATCTTTCTAAATGAGTTGCGCTCCAATTTTTCAAAATATTAAAAGACAACTTGCAGCTCTTGTGGACCCAGGAAGGGACACCCCAATCAGTTCAAGAACCTCCTTGGACAGGTGACGCGCGGAAGGCTACACAGCACTCCCAGGAGGGCTGTTGGGACTCGGCAGGGCTCTTAGAGTCAGGCACTCCTGCTTCTCCACGGTCAGCCTCGTGACACTGCCGAATCTCAACAGCTCAAAGCCTCGGCTTCCTCGCTCTTCAGTGGGGAGCTGTAGAACCCACTCTGGGGGTGGCAGGGCGAAATGGTATCGTGTCAAACCCCCAGCGGGGCTCGTGGTGCGTGTAGCACCGACAGCGCCTGACTTTATCACGGTTACTCAGAGAATGCATATCGTTGTGCTTATGTGTTCAAATGATAACTACTATCTCTAACCCAACGCTTTATTCTGGGATCGGCGACTTCAGTGTAAGCGTCTCACTCTGAGCTGCAGCCGCAGCCAGATCCTTGCTGGTGATGACACCAGCGCCCTTGGGTACGCGTCTGCTGACGCCGGCCTTGACCTCATTAACAGGATGATCAGCTGTGATCATGGGTCCGGGGCTGCTGGGGTCAGGTTGGAGTGAGATGGTCACTGTCAGGGCTCCCAACTACATCCAGTTCCTGAAGGGAACCAGGGCACATTAGAGAGGTGAATGCAGGGTCCGCACCTCCGGAAAGGGCGACCTTCCCGTATTCACAGAAAGGATGGATTTCCAGTTGCCCACTGGCTGTCATTATAGTTGGGACTTCCCAGATGATCTTCACAAGGTGACAGGCTTCCTAAAGTTTTGTTCCAAACTTTTCACATATTTCTTGAATGTTGGCAGAAAACAAATACCGTATTTCCCCAGGTATAAGACGCTCCCATGTAGAAGACACACCTTAATTTTGGGATCCGAAATTTAAAAAAAAAAAAATTTATTACATAAAGTTACTGAACTCAAGCTTTATTTATCTACAACAGTAAGTGCAAAAACAAGCGTGAAGTGGGAAATGCAAGTAAAAAAATCTACAACCACTGTATAAGATGCACCAAGTGTTTAGACACCAAATTTTGGGGGGAAATGTGTATCCTATATATGGGGAAATACGGCAATTACTGAGCTAGTGACTCTTCTGTTTCAGTTTAATGTTAAAGATGAATAGATGTTACCACTGAATGAGGCACCTAGCCATCAATTTAAAAGGTACTTTGAGAACCTCTGTCATCTATGAAAAGAATGCATGCGTATGATTCCTGATGATAGCAGCAGGGGGTCCTCGAGTTACCACAGTCTCCACGTATGACGTTTTGCGTTTACAACGCTCACTCCCATAAAAACTTCGGCTGACACCGTGAGCATCCTACTCATGGAAAACATGGATCAACTAGTTTGGTTGCACACAGCGGAAGAACGCGCATCATTCTTTTTCTGTGGCTTAGTTGTGTTTTTAGGTTCTAGATGACCATTCTACAACTGTGTTAGGATAGGTAATTGACTTAGGCTAGGGTGTGTTTCGACTTACACCAAAATTCGGGTTACGTCACTGTCGTAGGAACGGAACTACGTCGTAACCCGAGGACCCCCTGTGCATACATAGCCCCAAATCATCCCTTTTGATTCTTATCTGCAGTGACGAGCCCAGGTGGGCTTCTAAGTGATTCTCTGATATTTAGAAGTCCCTTATCAAGCTCTAAGGGACACACCAACTAGCAGGAAGCCACAGGATGCTATCAAAATGGCCAAGTCAGTGGCTGGTGCTCAAGTACCCCCTGCTGCTTCTGGAATGTCAACCCCCAGCCCACCCCAAATCACCCTCACGTAGGGGACAAAGATCAACCTATTGCAAAAATCAACCTGAGGTGTCGACACTGAGCTCTCCACCTGCCTGGCCTCGTGTTTCCTTCCTCTCACAGACCTGTCTGTAGTCCCTCCTGTGCTCAGAATGCTGAGGGCCACAAAGATGGCTCAGATGGAGCAGCTGCCTTCAGGAAACACACCCCTAGTTGGGAAGCTAGGGAGGCACGTGCGTCACCATTATGGTGTTAAGTGACCTCAGAGAGGCCCACACTAAGCTTAAGGGCAGACACAGCAAAGGGGGTGTCCAGGGAGAAGCTGGAATGGAGCAAGACAAGTCGGAACACGGGAGGGGGGGCATTCCAACCTGGGACCAGCAGCACAGGCAGCTGAGTGGAGATGCCCACGGGGAAAAGTGGCGAGGCTCATGGCTCAGGTGTGAGTGCAGAGGGAAACCAGGACTGAAGAGAGCTGAGGCCAGGTGCCATCTCCCCCCCTCGCCCTGTCTCCGGGGTCAGGTGGGAATGAGATGGTCACTGTTCACGAAGCCTCCCCAACCCTAAGCCAGAGGACCAACCAGAGAGCCAACCAAAAGACTCCCGTCTGCAGAAAATATAATGCCCCAAATCCCGAAGACGTCTAATTTGGATCGTCTTTGCATCTTAAAACTGCAGAAAGGCAATAAAGGAAAAAGATAAGCATCCAACATCCCCCCAAAAAAACATGCACTGGATCTCACTGGTACCATGGAGAGACCTGCTGGGCAGAGCAGAGCACCGAGAGGCCCAGTCACGCAGGAGCCCCTTGAGGACGCATCTGAGTGACGATGACAAACGACCTGTACCCCAGCCCCACCCAGACGAGGGCAGAAGGTCAATCAGTGGAGCCCTTGCTCCTAGTTAGCAGCAAAGAAGTGGAGACACGGTCTTCTCCATGTTTGATCACCCTCATATGAACATCTACTGTTTTTTAAAAAAAAAATTTTTTCTTTACAGAGACAGAGAGTCAGAGAGAGGGATAGATAGGGACAGACAGACAGGAACAGAGAGAGAGATGAGAAGCATTAATCATCAGTTTTTTGTTGCAACACCTTCGTTGTTCATTGATTGCTTTCTCATATGTGTCTTGACCGTGGGCCTTCAGCAGACCGAGTAACCCAGGGGTTGGGAAACTTTTTGGCTGAGAGAGTCATGAACGCCACATATTTTAAAATGTAATTCCATGAGAGCCATACAATGACGTATTATCCAATAAAAATTTGGTGTTGTCCCGGAAGACAGCTGTGATTGGCTCCAGCCACCCGCAACCATGAACATGAGTGGTAGAAAATGAATGGATTGTAATACATGAGAATGTTTTATATTTTTAACATTATTTTTTTTTATTAAAGATTTGTCTGCAAGTCAGATGCAGCCATCAAAAGAGCTACATCTGGCTCGCGAGCCATAGGTTTCCAACCCCTTGCTCAAGCCAGCGACCTTGGGTCCAAGCTGGTGAGCTTTATTGCTCAAACCAGATGAGTCTGCTCAAGCTGGCGACCTCGGGGTCTTGAACCTGGGTCCTCTAAACCCCAGTCCGATGCTCTATCTACTGCGCCACCGGCTGGTCAAGCGACATCTGCTCAGTTTTTTAAACTTCTTAGAAACCCATATCTGGGAAAGGGAAACTCAGAAGTATCACGACCGCTCAGGGGGCTGGGTCGGGGCTGAGGATGAGGACGGGACGTCAGGACACCGTTCAATCAGGAAATGACGAGCCCCTTGGGGGGAGGGGCTCTAGTTACTCCCCCACCCGCTTTCCTAGCCAGAAAGGAAGTGTGGAAGCCAATACACAGATTCAGAAGAATCAGTGTTAGTGAGATAAGTAATTACTTTTAAAAAACACTCGGTCACCCAGTCATGTGCTGACTTAGGATACAGGGATTTTTCAAGCCGCGGAAGCAGGCAGAACGCTGAAAGTGAAGTCAGGGAGGAAGGAAGGTGCCGATAAGATCAGCAGCATGCCTGGGGGCCTCTTCAGAGGGACGCTGTCCTCCCGTGGGCAAGCCCGGGTGAACCTCTGGTACAGGGTTTGAGTGGCAGGGGCGGCCACTTTGCGGGGCACCTTGCGGGCCGATGAGCAGAGGCGGCACCAAGACGACCCCAGGTCAACTGACCTACACTGACCATTAGCCTTGAATGAGGCTCCTTGGAGTTGTGTGTGTTTCAAAATCACTAAGGAACATACGCCACACAGCTGAGACTAAGCCAAGCTTGAGCGAGCTCAGGACTGGGAATGAGGGGAAACCGTGCAGGCTCTAAGCAGGGGTCATGGGTCACAGAGCAGCTGGCTTCAGGCCATTTTAAAACATAGCCTTAGCGCGGTGTGCACTGGGAGGCTGCAGCCGAGGGCACAGTTACCTGGCTTAGAAGTTTCTTTCCCGGCCTTGTGTGCCCTAGGGGCAGTGGTCTCCAAGGCAGGGTGGGGGTCCAGCTGGCCAACAACTTGCTTACCCTCCGTGGGTGAATTGAATTTGGTCTCGTTGACAAAGGTGGACAGGTCCGAAGGCTGCGGGTAGTCCTGCTTGTCAGCCTCCAGGTCCACCGTCATGCACGTCCACTTCTGGTTGGTGACCGCCAGCTTCTCCTCATCGGTCGCGTGGACCACGGCGGAGATCACTGGCGGTGTCTCTGGGGTCGCTGCTGGAGTGGGTTCCTGGGAGGAGAAGGGAGCGGTCTCTCCTTCTGCCTAATCCCTGCGTCCGAAACTGTGCCCACCCACGTGTCTGGGGCCCCAGGCACAAGGACAGGCCCCCGTCACTGTCCCCTGCATGTCCTCCCATTCTGCTCAAAATGGTCCCAAGGAAATAAATTCTTCCCTCTATGAATTTCCTGTACTGAGTGGCTTGTTTCAGGGGGTGACAGTGGGTTTTTAAAAATTGGGATTTTGCATCTTGGTTATTTTAAGATGTTCTTGCTCATCTGCTTTGTGGAAAAATAAGGAAACCTTTACTTCTGGCGATTTTATGACTGCGGGGACTGTGTTATGCCCACACAGTGCTCCAGGGCCTGCACGGCAGAAACACCTGACAATCCTAACACCTGTTGTTGGGGAAGGAAAAAGGGGGTTTTAGCTCCATGTTGACAGAGGACATGAAGCTGCACAGGTAGGGTGGGGGCCCAGAGATGTCAGAGCAGAGGTGGGACCCAAGACCCCCTGTTCTGGGGCCGGGTCCTCTCTCTGCAGCCCCTCCCTGCCAGGGGTTGGCTGGCTGGGGCCTCACTGGCTAAGATTGGGATGGGGAGGTTTGTTTTATGACCTCGAATGGCCTGGCATTCACGCCGTAGGGTAACTTTTCCTGGTCTCTAAACAGGAGAGAAGAAATGGTTTTCATTTGGCAGAGGAACGAGTAAGCAGGAGCGAGGGGCTCCTCTGAGGGGTGGAGTCCCTTTATCTCCCCACTCTGATTTGGGGTACACACTCTGGTGCCCTTCACACATCCTCAGTTTTTTTCTCACTATGCATTCATTTTATCTCAACAGACTTCCTCAACGTGACAGTCACATACAAGTTCAGCAAATTAACCGGTCAGAACAGACTGGCACGATTCCTCTAAAAAGTCCCGCTGACATCTTTCCTGAACATCTCGGGACACATACTGACTTCTCCCCAAAGTGAAGGGACCGAGAAGGACGGTGTCACCAAGAAGCGCTCCGTGTAGGAGGCGAGGACAGGGCGCTGAGATGTGGCCACCATGAGCTCCGCTGACACCAGCCCTAACCCCGGGGGAGTGACGTGAGTCACCAACGTCGAGGGCACGTTATACCTGAGAAGGTGGATCAGAGAGAGGAGACCGTTTTGGCGACTTTTTCACCCTAAACGTGTCACTGGAAACAAAATGGAAAAGGTGAACACAAAACAGGGCTACAGAACATTCCAGAATGCCATTCCAGAACGCACAGAGCAGACCGAACCCGCCGCCTCTGCCGGCTCCCTGCCCAGACTGCCCTGCCTCCGGCCTGCGCCTCCCGGCACCGGCTGGAAGACACACGCCCAAGTCCACAGTGCGCCCAGGCTCTGACAGGCATCCCTGGGGCCCCCAGGGAGAAGACGCACCAGGCCGAAATCTTTAGCGAGATGCCATTTTGGAGAGCTGGCCCAGAAAAATGAAGCTAAATTTAACCAGAGGCTCTTATCTCCCTTATTTCAAAAAGCAAAGTTTGGGTGAGCCGATGAACGGACGGTGGAATTCCTCCAGGCGTGCCTGAACCGACCACTGTGGAGAGAGAGGATCTAGCTTCCCGAAGCCAGAGAACGGGATCCAATTTACAGACAGGCAAGCCGACACGCCCCTGAGTAAACGACTCTCGGGCCGTGCGGAGACAGGAGGAAAGTTCTGAGTGTTCAGCGAGAACGGGTAGATTTCTTCTTGTCGGAATTCTGAGCTTGATGGGTCCTGCACCCCGAGCTTCTAGGTGGGGTTCTGACTAATAGGGCTGGAGGTGAGATCATTTTTTTTAAATTTTAGGTAAGAAAAATTCACATAACATTTACCCTCTTAAATATATATATTTTTAACTGTACAAGTTCAGTGGTGCTAAGTACCTTCACAGTGTTCACTCCAGCACTCTTTTCAGAGTCAACCTCCAGCACTCTTTTCAGGCGTAAGAAGATTTTATTTTTTCATGCCTTTTCCTGACTACAATTAACAAGCAAGATTCAGGAGCAGTCTTTTCTCCCTTTCTTTCTCCTTCATAGAAATCGCCGGAGGTGGCGAGGATGTTGAGGCCAAGGAACCACGAGACAAGACTCCCGAAGAGGTCAGGAGGAAGGGACCGTTAGCACGGGCGGTCCCATTACGTCCACAGGGAGGCCAGGTGTCATTCCCATGGTCACAATGGAGGCTTCTCCACCTGTAGACTGGCCCCTGCCTCCTAGCCTCAAGCCCCTCCGTGGTCCGGCCCTGATCCTAGCAAAACAAGGGGCTGGGGCTGGGGGAGGCTCTACCCTTAGATCCCACTCCTCTGCCCGCTCTAAACGTTAACTGATGGACAGAGCGATTTGGTACTCCAGTGTTCCTTCCTTGTGTTCTCTCAAATAAAATGCTCCAACCATGGCATTCATTCACAAAAAAAAAAAAAAAATACAAATGGGTATTTGCAGTATTTATGCATTTGCCATATGAGCAGTGCAATCACAGCGTGAAGCATACATTGACTCATGCATATAAATATATTAACCGTATTCTTTTTAAAGTTGCCACATGGCTCTAAAATACTAAACTCCCTCGGGCAGAAGAGAGCCTGAGAGACCCAACACTCCCGGGGCTGCCGGATGCCTGGGACCAGGCCAGCTTCCCTCATGAGAAGACACAGAGGAGGTACATGTCCTTGGGCCCCTGGGAGCCGCCCCACAAGATCCCTGCTGGCTGGGGAGGCAAAGCGGTAGAGGCACAGCGGTGGTCTGCTCTGTTCCCACCGACACCCAGCAGGACAACGACCCACACAGACGGCATGCCGACACCCAGCCCGGCCCTGGGTGACCAAGGCTGCAGGCCAGGCTCAGGGCAGGCTGGCGATGGCTCTCACAGCCCTGAGCTCCACTCCGAGCTGACCCTGATTTCAGGGGGCTCCCACAGGCCTCGATTTGGAACAGCCCACACATTTCTGCTCCCCACACGTGCAAGAACAAGCCATAGCCACAGCCGCCACCACCTGTGGCCAGCCGGGACGGGATGGTTCTTTTTCTTGTAAAGCCACCGTGCTTTGAAAGCGATCGCCCACCAGTTTGATTTAAAATGAAAGAATGCAATGAGAATTAAAAAGAGAAAAAAAAATGTGTGGGTTTCAGATGAAGACATCCAGTATGCACGGGGTGGAGGACAAGTCCCACTCCCGACAAGCAGGCAGATGTTGGATAATCACGTGTTCATAGCCAAGCAGTTTCACTTAACGCTAATCACTATGAGACAGAGAAACACCCTCCGCCCCTGGGTAGCCCCATGCCCCCCTCATTCCCAGGCCCGCCACAGACACGTGTAAGCAGCAGCCATGGAGTGGAGAGAAAGAGGCGTGGAGGCAAAAACAAAAAAGGCAGAATGATACAGCACGTGGAGCTTGTTAAGAGGCGGATTCCATTAAATTTACTTACAACAGAGAACAGACAGACATCACATCTTCAACCATCCTAAGACAAGAAGACAAAGAAAAAAGAGAGACAGACAGAAGGAACTGACAAAAAAGATAACTCTGCAGACAACTGGTTATCACCGGGTTAGGATACAGCAGCCAACCGCGAGCGGGCTCTCGGAGAACGCCTCATCGCTTGGTTCCAGTGACCCCATAAAGCACTGGCCCCAAAGAGCCTTGTCCCCCAGCGTGGGATTCCAAGCCACCCGCACTAGCGGTGAGACCGGGGGACGGGCAGGCTCCCCTGACCTGTTAGCTCCCCTGGAAGAACAGGGTCTAGCCAAGCTAGCTGCAGGCAAGGAGGAGGTAGCTGCAAGTTGGCTCTCGTTCCAAAGATGAGAGAACACGTCTGTGCCAGTCTGAGCAGTTCAGACTTTTCTCTTGCTGGAGGCTTAAAATACAGCTCCTAACACAGATTCTATGGAGTCTCTAGCAAAGGCCTGTTTGGGCTACGGGTCTAAGCAAAGTCCAGATTTTTTGGTCAGGAGTGCCTCCCGCGCACCACCAGATGGCTGCAGGGTGACCCAAGGCCAAAGCCTGCTTAGAGAACCTCATCTGAGGAAGCCCCGGGCTCTTCTTAAACAGTAGGCGCTCAAGAGACCCCCGACCAGGAGGTAAACAGGTCACCCTGTCTGGATTAGATCAGTGCCGGGTGACTCAGTTTGACTCAGGGGCCAGTAGCCGTGGCCCGTTCTGCTGGCCTCCGTTGTTCAATGATTGACGATGCTTCCCCTGAGAGCAAGGAGAAAGGCTCTGGTACCAAAGCACACTACGCTCGGGCCAGAGTCCCGAGAATGGACCTGCAGCCGTCCAAGTTAGGGCTGGGCTTTGGAATGAGTTCTGGAGGCATGGTCACGTGGCATTCAAGGGTAATCTACCTGGCAAGTGTGTGTGGACAACAGATTCAGTTGTTAATGGCCTCTTAGGGACAGTGGGATGGCTTTTCTCTTTCAGGTCCCACTGAACTCTTCTGGATCAACAGGGCCTTTGGACTCTTGTCTGCAAAGAACGGCTAGAGAGATGGATGAAGGCAAATGGGTATTGCCCAAGAGCTAGCTGGGGTCCAGGGAGGGGCCCAGGCCTCCTGGAGTTCTCTGGGTTTGTCTCCTGGACTGATCTCATTCATGGGCAGAAACAAATACTATACATTTTAACAGTATTTTTTTTAAAGATCTTATTTATTCATTTTAGAGAGGAGAGAAGGAGTAGAGAGAGAGAGAGAGAGAGAGAAGAGGGGAGGAGCTGGAAGCATCAAGACCCATATGTGCCTTGACCAGGCAAGCCCAGGGTTTTGAACCGGCGACCTCAGCATTCCAGGTCGACGCTTTATCCACTGCGCCACCACAGGTCAGTAACAGTATTTTTTTAAAGGGCGTATCTCCTAGCTCCTAGGCTACTCCAACAAGCAATTCATAGGCTAAACAAAAAAAGACCAACAGGGTGGTGGACCAGGTCTCCACTGGACGGTTCCTCTTCTATGGGATCCCTGACACCGCCCTGGAGTTGACTGTCAGGTCTTCAACCAAAAGGCAAGCTTTCAACTACTGACAACTTCCTAAGGCAAAGGGTCAGGAATTCTAGACCCAAAGGGATAGGTGGATCGGGGAACACCACAGTAGTGTCCCGCCAACAACATGGCACTATTACAGCAGATGTGCAAAGGGTGAGGGCAGCTCGAATGCATCCAGGCAAGTGGCCAAGCATTAAGCCCCTGGACAGCCCGCCCGCTCCCCTGAACTTACGTCTTTAGCGGTGTCTTCTTCTTCTTGGCGGGCTTGTTGAGCCCGTCCCCGTCCACCCCGTTGGCTTCCATGGCACTGGCCGGGATTTCAAAGGAGGCGGGGGATTTGGAAGGCGAGCTGGGGGTCTTAGAGGATGTCTTAAAGGGGTCAAGGGACTCATCACAGGCATCGGGGTCAAAGTTGTACGATTGTTGGGGCAGTTTGGGAGACTCCTGCATTTTTGAGGTGGAAGAAAAAGGGTTAAAATTGGGGTCATCCCACTTGTCAATATCAAAGGTGTAGGTACCTTTAGCGATAGGGATGTCATTGGGTTCAGTGGGGGATCTGGTGGGCGAGGCGGGAGTGTTGTCAAGTTTCTCGGGTGTTTTTTTCATCTTTGGCCTCCGGAGGGGCATTTTGGCAATTGGCTTTTTGCCGACCTTTTTGGAAGAAGGGGGGTTTTCCTGCTGGCTGTCCCAACTACCCTTGTCCTCAGAATAGTCAAACTCCAGCCTCACTGAGAGCCCTTTGGCTGGGGAGTCCTCCTGCCCCCCGCTATCCGACGGGGCCACCTCCAGTGCCTCCGGGGCTGTGGCAGAAGGCAACGTTTTCCTTCCAACGGGGGGTGAGTTCTGCACTCTGCCACCTCCAGAAGCTGGGGGGACAGCACCCTCTGAGTCCGGAGGGCAGGCAGCCCTGGGCACAGCAGCAGGCTCCAGGGGTCCCTCCTCGCTTAAGGCCGGCCCAGAACCTTCTGGCTGGGCCGGTTCCGTTCTCGTCTCGGAGTCTTGAGCCTCCTCACCGGGGAAAGGACTCCCCTCGGCCGGCTCTGTCTGTGTCTCTTTCACGGGGGGTGTTTCCGAGGGTTTCTTTGAAACCTGCTTCTTTTTTAAGGAAGGTGGCCTCGGTTTCTTAGTTCGCTTAAGGGTACTGGAGTCGCTGCTCGAGCCTGTACTGCACGCGTCGGGGGCCGGGGCCGCGGCCTCGGTGTTGCCTGAGCAAGAGGTACCATCGAAGTCACCGGCCTGCAGGCTGAGCGAGCGGGACAGTGTGGACTTAGATGGGGGGACGGAGTCCGTGGACTTCCTCCGCGCGCTCACTTTGCATTCCGGAGTCTTGGTGTCTGAGGGGCGGGGCTCCGAGGCCTGGAAGTTATCGACCAGCTCGATGCTGTCGAAGTCCAGGTTGTAGGCCCCGCTGCTGGCTATCGGCTTGTCCTCGTCGAAGACGGTGGAGAAGGAGTGGGTGGGGGGTCGGAAAGGGCTGCCTTCCGCCGAGGCGCTGCACGGGCCATCGGGGACGGGAGCTGTCTCGGTGCTGCAGCCTGTGGAAACCAGATGGAGCAGTCAGGTTAGGACACAGGACCCTTGGTGGTATTTCTCTTCCCGTGCCAGCTGATCACCCTCTAAGCCGAGTCCTCCCTCTGCCAGCCCCCACCCAGCCAACCTGGCCCATCGTGTGGACACAAATGCTGCTCTCACCCAGTAACAGCTCCAGACCCTGGACAGGCGTGAGCAGGAGAGAAAGGGCTGTTTAAGGAACAGCTCAGACCATTTAAGCATCAAAAACATTTCCCAGGTGCCCTGCTGGGACCAGGCACCATGCTGGGTGCTGGGGATTGGACCATGAACAGAACCTACAAAACCCTGTGCTCCTGGAAGGGATGTTCTTCAGTGATAAGACAGTCAAGAAGCAAACAAAGGCCCTGGCTGGTTGGCTCAGTGGTAGAGCGTCGGCCTGGTGTGCAGGAGTCCGAGGTTCGATTCCTGGCCAGGGCACACAGGAGAAGCGCCCATCTGCTTCTCCACTCCTCCCTCTCTCCTTCATCCCTTTCTCTCTCTTCCCCTCCCGCAGCCGAGGCTCCATTGGAGCAAAGTTGGCCCGGGCGCTGGGGATGGCTCCTTGGCCTCTGCCCCAGGCGCTAGAGTGGCTCTGGTTGCAATAGAGCAATGCCCCGGATGGGCAGAGCATCGCCCCCTGGTGGGCGTGCCAGGTGGATCCTGGTCGGGCGCATGCGGGAGTCTGTCTGACTGCCTCCCCGTTTCCAGCTTCGGAAAAATGCAAAAAAAAAAAAAGAAAGAAAAAAAAGAAGCAAACAAACAGGGAAAACATACAGACTCTCAGATGCATGCTATGGAGAAAAATAAAGCCAGGTAGGGACATTGCCATTTTAAAATAAGGTAGTTGAGCAAAGCCCTCCAAGGGTTTTTAAACAAGGATGGGAAGCTACGTAAAGGTGTGAACCAGGAGGACATTCTGGGGGAAACATCCTGGACAAGGAGGACAGCATGTGCAAAGGCCGTGGGGTAGGACCATGCTCAGAGTGTTGCAGAAATATTAGAGCCCAGTAAGGCTAAAGCATGGGGGAGGAGGAGGGGAGGGGAGGAAGCCGGGACTAACGCAAGGCAGGCACAGTATCGGCTCTGATTGTCATCAGGCCTGGTCTTGCTCATCAGAGCCACTGGGAGGGACAGGGAGCCTTTCCGTGGAGGCCCCCAGGCAACTGCAGCCGGGCGGAGCTTGCCCCATCTGCCACCTGTCCCTACTGCAAGCATCCTCTGTCATCTCTCCTTCCAGCGCCGTCTGCCACACTCCTCTTTCTCCTCGTCTATTCTCTGTCCTTTCTCTGCTGCTTCCTCACAGCTCGTCCACACCCTCAGCTGCTGCTGGCCCAAGAATGCTTCATCATCTGCCAGCCCCATGAGGATCCGGCCAGCTTGGCCTTGGCTTGGCTACTCTGGGCTCTGCTTGCACCAGGTGGTGTCTTTCATGCATTTCTGAGTTCACAGCTGTCCTGGGCAGTCAAGGATGGCAGACAATGATTGGCCAGAAACCCAAACATGCGTCACTAGACAAAGGAGGGCAGACATCGCAAAGCGGGCTGCAGAAGGAGGGGCTGGAGAGTTGGCCCGTACACGATGTGGGATGGGAAGGAGTTGGTGTTGGCGCCCGCAAGAGTTCTGCCTCCCGCACCCATTGCCGGTACAGCTGCCGGGTAAAACACAGGGTGTTTGGTTAAATTTGAATCTCAGATAAGTAAATAGAATTTGTAGTATAAATACGTCCCCATGTCCCAATTCTCGGTTGTTTATCTGAGATTAGAACCTTTCTGGGCACCCCGATGGTTTTATGTGATGAATCTGGAAGACCCAGCCCTCAACCAGCCAATAAACAAGGTTTGGGAAAGGCTTGCTTCCACCCGAACCGGCTTCTCGCTGCGGATTTCTCTGCGAGCGATTCACGCTCATCGGTGCACACACTCATCGGTGCACACTCTCATCGGTGCACACGCTCATCGGTGCACACTCCCATCGGTGCACACGCTCATCGGTGCACACTCTCATCGGTGCACACGCTCATCGGTGCACACTCTCATCGGTGCACACTCCCATCGGTGCACACTCTCATCGGTGCACACTCCCATCGGTGCACACGCTCATCGGTGCACACTCCCATCGGTGCACACTCCCATCGGTGCACACTCCCATCGGTGCACACGCTCATCGGTGCACACTCTCATCGGTGCACACGCTCATCGGTGCACACTCTCATCGGTGCACACTCCCATCGGTGCACACGCTCATCGGTGCACACGCTCATCGGTGCACACTCTCATCGGTGCACACGCGCATCGGTGCACACTCTCATCGGTGCACATTCCCATCGGTGCACACGCTCATCGGTGCACACGCTCATCGGTGCACACTCTCATCGGTGCACACTCCCATCGGTGCACACTCTCATCGGTGCACACGCTCATCGGTGCACACTCCCATCGGTGCACACGCTCATCGGTGCACACGCTCATCGGTGCACACTCTCATCGGTGCACACGCTCATCGGTGCACACGCTCATCGGTGCACATTCCCATCGGTGCACACGCTCATCGGTGCACACGCTCATCGGTGCACACTCTCATCGGTGCACACGCTCATCGGTGCACACTCTCATCGGTGCACACTCCCATCGGTGCACACGCTCATCGGTGCACACTCCCATCGGTGCACACGCTCATCGGTGCACACGCTCATCGGTGCACACTCCCATCGGTGCACACTCTCATCGGTGCACACTCCCATCGGTGCACACGCTCATCGGTGCACACGCTCATCGGTGCACACTCTCATCGGTGCACATGCTCATCGGTGCACACTCTCATCGGTGCACACGCTCATCGGTGCACACGCTCATCGGTGCACACTCTCATCGGTGCACACGCTCATCGGTGCACACGCTCATCGGTGCACACTCTCATCGGTGCACACTCTCATCGGTGCACACGCTCATCGGTGCACACTCCAGGCCATGGGCACGTGCGTGGCATTTTCCCAGCTCTGATCCCAAGCCCATCTTCCTCCTGGAGCATTCGGCACAGACCCCAACAGAACCCATCTGCCCGAGAGACAACAACACGAGGAAACCTCAAGCCTCTGGAGTTCAGGGGCTGGCCTGACCTGTCCTTGTCCCTCCACCCCACCCCCAGCCCTCCCCCGACAGGCTGCACCTTGCCCTGCGGGCTCAGTCAAGCGCCTCTGGACCTGAGAGCACCTTCTGGAGGCACCGCTGCCAGCCAGTCCTGGTTTCAGACCTTCCCCTCCGTCCTGCACCCACTGCCGCCCCAGGCCCGACCGGAGCAGATGTCCTACAAGACGGGGCGCTTGATGGAAGCACCCCCCTCCCGCTCGCCTGTCTGCCAACTGACTGCTGCATCGTGTCGAAACACTCCTGCTTCCGGCCCGTCTCACAGAAAAGGGGTGCCTTCCCCCTGCTTCGGTCTAAAACTCTCTCCCTCTTTCCTCCAGGACCCGGCACCCTCCAGCACCCCACCCTCCCCTCAGCACTACCTGGTCTTCCTGCCCTGGTCACAGCACAGAGGGCGCAGAAGGACAGGGGACCCAGAGGACCGGGTGCTCCCAAGTGGGCCCCACAGGAAGGGGCAAGAGACCCAGCCAGTCCCATCGTTTCCGAACAAGGCCCACGGCCGTGGCCACCTGTTGGCTCCCAGGCCGAGCGCAGGCTGCGGCAGCTGGAGGAGGAAGCCTTCCGAGGCTCCTCAGAGGCCAGCGCTTCTGCCTGCATCACACCACAGTCAGCGGAGTCAGCTTACCCAGCTGCTCCGTTTTCCCCAGAAGAAAAGCTTCCGGCCTGCTTCACACAGCTCTCCTCTTTATTTAGAACCGACATTCCCTAATTAAATCATCGTGGTCCCAGACACTGAACCTCACTGCGGGGTTTCTTCACCTGGGCACTGTGGCCACGGCGGGCAGTTCTTTGGCCTGTTCATTGCAGGATGTTTAAGCAGCAGCCTTGACCCCTACCTGGTACGATGCCAGGAGAGCCTCCACCCCAGTTGTGACAACCAAAAATGTCTGTAGAAATTGCCAAATGTAGCCTTGGAAAGCAAAACACTGTCCCTGGTTGAGAACCGCTGTCTCACTGTGTGGTGACCAGAGAGGACTGCAGTGACATTCCAGGGCTGGGAGGGCCCTTCCACGCCCTCTTCAGAGGAAGCCTGAGGCAGGAGAGAGGGTCACTCCCATGCACAGCCCCCCACTTTCCAAAGCAAGCGTGGTCCAACTGGGTTCGCAGTCCACCCCCTGGATTTCCGGATGTCCAAACCCCATTTTTGCATGAAGACGGTTCATTCACTCTTTCCACGAGTGATCTAGGTGTCCCTATACTATACCTCAGCCCCGGGGGAACTGCTGTGGACAGAGGTAGGGAGGACAAGACCCCAGGTGGATCCATCCATGTCGACAGGCCCTCTACCTCGTGCACCTAAACCGTGTCAACCTGGACAACACCTGGCTCAGTCTGAGGACAAAATCAGCATCCTTGGTTCATCGTAGGCAAAGGTCCCCCAGAAGGTCCCCAGCTGCTCGGGCCACCATAACAAAGTAGCACAGACTGGGGCTGGAAGTCCCAGCTCGGAGTATTGACAGCTTTGGTTTCTCCTGCGGCCTCTCTCCTTGGCTTGCAGATGGCCCTCTTCCCTGTGTCCCCACATGGCCTGGTCTCTGTGGGAGCACAGCCCTGATGTCTCTTCCTTTTCCTACAGGGACAGCAGTGCTAGGGAATCAGGGCCCTACCTTGATGGCCCCGTTTACTCTTAAGCACCTCCTCAAAGGTCCCTCTCTACAAATACAGTCACGCTGGGGGGGGATTAGGGCTTCGACACATGATTATGGAGGAACACCCTGGAGTCCCCAACACCAGTGCTCGGCAATAAATCCCCAAGCTAGACAAAAAAGAAATGTGATTGAACGTCAGAGGGGATTCTGAGGAAAGAGAGAAAGCTAATAAGAGGTAACTAATGCCCCCCCCCCCCCGCCGACTGATGTCACCCGACTCTCTCCAAAGGTCCCATCTCTTACCCTTCTGGACTGTTTCTAACTGGAGCACTCACTATCAGCTGTGTTGGGGCTTCTCTCTCCCCTGCCTCCTGCTCTCCCCCTCTTTCCAGGAGCTCACTCTGATCAGGGACCCACAGACCCAAAGGACCAAAGGGGACAACCCAGGACACCCCCACACTCACGGACCACAGATTCTTACTCTAAAGCAGTTGAGCTTTAGGTAATCAAGGTATCCAGGGGAAAAGGACTTCCACACAGAGAGCACAGCTGTAATCGAAGTACATGACCAGTAACTATTGCAATCCATAGCGTTCATTCTCTTCTTACCTGAGTTGGAGATGAAAAATGCAAAGAACCTAGCACCGGCCTGGCACATGGCAGATGCTAAAATGAAGGCTGTTATTTCTGTGGCATTTAATTACGTCCTTCAGTGGCCCAACAGAGTTCTAATGAGACAACACTGTACAGCAGCAAGGCGTTCCGCTCACGGGACCGTGGACGGTCTGAGGGGGAGGGATCTCAGGGGTCTCACAGGTCGCACCCTCTTCATCTGACAGGTGACAAAACTGGGCTCAGATAAACTGTCCCCGGTCCGACCCAGACCAGGGCAGACAGATGGCAAGGCAAACCCCAGCAGCTCATCCACCCTCCATCTTGGGAAGCACAGGCTGGCAGGACCCAGGATAAGGTGACCAATTGTTTTATCAAACATTAAGTTTCGGCCCTAGCCGGTTGGCTCAGTGGTAGAGTGTCGGTCTGGTGTGCAGGAGTCCCGGGTTCAATTCCCGGCCAGGGCACACATGAGAAGCGCCCATCTGCTTCTCACCCCTCCCCCTCTCCTTCCTCTCTGTCTCTCTCTTCCCCTCCCACAGCCAAGGCTCCACTGGAGCAAAGTTGGCCCGGGCACTGAGGATGGCTCCATGGCCTCTGACTCAGGCGCTAGAATGGCCCTGGTTGCAACAGAGTAATGTCCCAGTGGGCAGAGCATCGCTCCCTGGTGGGCGTGCCAGGTGGATCCCGGTCGGGCGCATGCGGGAGTTTGTCTGACTGCCTCCCCATTTCCAACTTCAGAAAAATACAAAAAAAAAAAAAACACAAAAAAAGTTAAGTTTCCAGGAGGAATAGACTGTGTCTTTATTCACTGCCAAAGGTCTGGCCTATTGTTTCACATGGTTTTCTTGGTCCCGTGAGCAACGTCCTAGGCACTTTGCAGAGGAAAAGCAAACAACAGCTTTTCCTGTCTGCCCCTTTCTTTCCCACGGTTCCCAGAAGGAGGCTTTCTCCTCCTCCAGCCGCCCCCGCAAGTGAGTGTGCGGCCTTCTCATGCCTCGGTGATGTCCTGTGCCGTCTGCAGAAGGGACCAGCCGACTTTTCTAACAAGTGCAGCCAATCATCTGGGTCTTTGTCTAGCCCAAGCTGGGGCTTTCGGCGGCAGCCATAATCCCAATCGAAAGGGTTCTTATTGAATACTCCGCATATGTTGAGCCTCACTGTAGCTTCCCACGGAGAAGCGCCAAGTCCCCGTTCACAGAGGCCAACCGGGGGAACGTTCTGATCAAAACTTCCGAGGGATGAACGGCTGCAACCCCATCCGGACGGGGCTTCCTTCTTGCCCTGGATCATGCTCATTCTTTTACGAACTGCTGTCGGAAGAAAGAGGGGGGTCTTGTGCAAGTGCTGGTTTGTAAGAACGGAAAATGTTTTTGCTGTGTCCAAAGGGAAGCAAGGCAGAAGGAACAAGCACAGGCCCAAGAACAGAAGACAAGTGGCAAGACATCCCCGGAGGCGGTCAGGGTGCGTGGCTGGAAATCCCAGTGGCCGCGCGGCGGCATGTGTGCTCACAGCGACGAGCCCTCCGCACTCTCCTTGGCGCGTAGGGATGGACCCTACGCCATATCACGCTATCGTTTCTCTTCTCAATTCCTTTCTAAAGTTCCCCACACGTTTACAGGCATGCTCTTATAAGACCCACAAAAAAGGACAGTTTATTCTTAATCACATGTCTGACCTAAGGATTACAATGTAAGGCTGATTTTTTTAAAAATATTATAGGAAATAAATTTTTTATGTACTTTAGTATTTAAAAGAAAGTGGGGGTGCAAAAAGACTGAGAAATGTAAGCAGCCCTTCTGGTGTCTTTTTCAGAAAATCAAATCAATTCCAATGGTTCCGCCCTCAGAGCCTGGCACGCCCTCGGGCTCCGACACTCCGAGCCGATGAGCCGTGTGCGGACGAAAAGGAAGAATAGAAAACTGCATTTATTAGATACCAGCAAAGACATCGGCTTGCCCTAGAATCAATCCAACCTCTGCTTCCCCAGCACCGGGGAGCATTGTTTATTAGGAAAAAGTCTAGGTGTATCAACCGTTTCTAAAACAACAAACAGCCTGCTTGGACCAGGGCAGGTAAAATAAATTGCACCCATTCCTTTCCAAAACCAACATCCAAATCAATGAGTTATTTTATTTTACAGACCACCTGGCTCCCTGTCAGGGCGGGAGGGCAAACACAGGTCCCACCCTCAGCCTGCTCCTGTGTCTGCCAGCCAAGCTCCATCCCTCCCCTGGGGCGGAGCAGCCTGGGGCCCAGAGGGATGTGGAGGCTCTTGGGCCCAGGCCCAGCCTTGGGCAGATGGGCCAGAGAAGAGAGCTGGTCCCATCCATCCCAGGTATCAGAGCATGGTCCAGACGGAGTGTGGTTCTGCTGAGGTATGAGGACGTGGATCTCTCTGAAGTGCAGGGCCCAGCAACACTGTCCAGGTCTACCGTGGGCACCACCTGACCCCCCAACCAGACTTTGCAGCCATTTCCGACAGCCCCCACTTCCTTCCCGGCCTCACACTAAACGTGCATGCTAGAGGGGGTACCATCCCCGCTGGCGTAACCGGAGGAGGACGTGGGCAGAGAACGCCAGCCAGGTGGGCAGGCCAGCGGCGGGGAAATGAGATCTGTCCCACCCCCAGTTATCACCACATCTCAAAGGTACAGACAGAAGGGCCTGTATTTTAAGTCACACTAGGGAGAAAAGATGCGGGAAGGGGATAAGAAATCAGGTAACTCGAGGCCAATGCGGAATGAACGAGCCACCCATGCATGGCTTCAGCGACGTGGCCCTTTCTCCTCTCGCCCGCTAAGTCTCTTCGTTTCCCAGGTCCGCAGCGGCCCTGATCTCTGGTAAAAGTGCAGAATCACACGGGCTGTCCAGAACCAGGGCTCTTACAGGAGCAAGGGGCCGAAGGTTAGCATCTCAGACGGCACCAGAAACATCCAACACCCCCTGGCCCCACTCAAACCCGACTCTGGGCGCCAGGTGAAAGGTGCCTGGTGCCAAATGAGTGGTTTTCCCAGCAGCCCCCACCACACACAGCTGCAGAGTGGATACAGGACAGCCTGCTGCATCTGCTCACCCCCAGCTTCCCTCACAGGACACCCAACCCAGAGCTGAGCGGCCCCTGCAGCTGGGAACAGTGCAAGGATCTCAGAGACAGCCTCCCCCCTGGGGGTGGGGGCCCTCCTCCGGCCGCACCCCAGGAAGAGTTGCTGTGTCTCCCCAAGGCACACCTGGTTCTGGGTTACCTGGTTCTTCCGGGGAAGGTGGCGCGCTGACCTCAGGCTCTGGAATGACTTCTGGGGGTGGCGGGGGAGGGGCCGGTGGAGCTTTGACAGGGGTCGTCGACTCTGGGGTCTCAAACGCTTCTTCAGAGTCAGAACTCCTGATGGAGAGAGAGAGGGAGACGCACAAGGTTAGGCAGGGGCCAGGGGCCAGGGCTGCTGAGCAGCGTGCCACCTCCTGACCCCCATCCCCAGTGGAATCAGGTTCGCTGCCCCACTGAACGGTTTGGGGACAGGCGCGAGGGGAGACATTTTGCAGCACGGTTCCCAAGAGCGAATCTCATCAGCTTTGTGCCCAAATGACAGATTCCGTGATCCTAGCGCTACCCGAAGCACATCTCTGGCCTCAGAGTCAAACCCACACACAGCGGCATCTTTCCATCAACTTCCACACACGTTATCCGGGGTCTATGCAAGCTGACATGGAGGTGTTCCAGAGGTCACTGCTCGCTGCCGCGGTCCCAGCCCACCCACAGGACCCCCGCTCCGTGAATCTCAGTGGCGTTCAGCCGCACCCCACCCCGCCCCTCATTCTCTCCTAGGGTTCTCATCACTGGTCACTGCGGCTTTATTCTCTCCGATCGTGCCAATTCGCTTTCTCCTCTACTGAGCTGAAAGGAAGGGCGGGAGGGCGGCTGGGGAATCAGCACCTGCACGCCTAAATCAGGAGGCAACGGATAAACACCTGCTGAATAACTGAGTGAGTGAGTGAGTGAGCAAATGAAGGAATGAAACGGAAGCCAGTCAGCTGGAGGACGTGCCAGGACAAGACACAGAGCGCAGCCCGCTGGGATCCCCACTCCCCCAGCACGAACATGACCCTCGCTGCTCTTCAGGGAGGGCTGCTCTGGGGGAAGGCTCTTCACTTAGAAAAGGGACCAAAATCCCATCCAGTGAACGCCCCATCCGGTAACAAGGGGAGGCCGCTCACTACACTAAAGCCTTGTCCCGGGCTCAAGAAAACCTAGGGCAGACAGCCCTTCTCCGTCACCTTCCTTCTGCTGGGGACTCAGTCAGAGAAAAAAAATGACTTCCCCCCACTCAAGTCACTCAGCCAGGCACATGTCCTCCGGCCAGAAGGCAGCTCCTCACTGGGCCAAGAGGCCCAGGTGTCCACGGTCCTGACCCCACCCTGCTCTGAGGGTGCCAGAGGGTGAGAAGCATCACTGGGGCTGAGTCCCATCTCTCTTTGTATTTTAAATAGACCAAAAGCCCATGTATTCATTTGCAACAAGGGAGGTCATTTTTGAGAGGGTAACTACTTGGAATTGATTGCTGCTGGCGCAAGTGACCCAGCGGGCGATTCTGGGTGAAGGTGTATAGTCCAGGGGGTGACATATCAGAGGCCCAACTCCCACAGGGCCAAAGGACCACTGACCCCGGCAGAGGTCAGCATCTTCCAAAGACCAGCAGCCAGCCTGCACAGAGACCGGGAACCAACCAACCCCTCCAGTCAGCCAGCACTGAAAACAGGAGCTGTTTGGTGAGTCCGTCTCCAAAAAACCTACATTGATGTTGTTTTTACAACTTGTCAGCGACTCACTTCATTGGTGCCAAAGTCGCCCCCCCATAACTCCTCCAAGGACCTTGGCTCCTCCAACCAGCCACAAACCCCTCCAGGGATCCCCCCAAAATGAACAGAAACATCAGAGAGCTGCTTTTGACAGGATCCCAAGAGCCGAAGCCTACAAACTATCAAATTTCATCGAGTAAAGACTTAATTCACGCAAACCCGACAGGGGCCATGCTGACTTTTTAGAGACAGACATTAACATGAAAGGGCTTGGCTTTTGTCTAGGGGGAGAAGTTAAATCCACACTTGGACAACAGATCTAGATGCTCGAAGTTTTGCAGAATCTGCAAAACAGTACGAAATACACACATGCATGCGCGTGCACGCGCGCGCGCACGCGCACACACACACACACACACACAAGAAAGTTACACAACTGAGCATCAGAGAGGTACAAGAGTTTAGACCTGCCTGGTGGGCCCAGGTGTGGCCCCGGCCCCCAGCGCTGCACGCATCAGGAGACGTGGACAAAAAAGCACAGAGCTAACCTACCTCTTTCCAGGGCTTCCCTGAAGGACCAGCAGGCTGGTCTCCCCACTGCTGGTCACCGCCGTCCACATCCACTGGGCCCATTCCACCGGGGGCCACATCCTCCAGGAGGTAAAGGCCATCTCTACCTTCTGTCCTCCCTCCCAGTTCCCCTTCTAACTCCCTTTTTGGGATCTCCGAGATCTCAGCCTCTTCCGGAGGTCACCAAAAAGTCAGCTGCACGGGTGCCGTGAGCTTCCCCGGCGTCCGGCAGAGACCCGCAGGGAGAGATGCCCACAGCCCCTGCATCCCTGGTGATGTGTGGCTTTCGAGGACAAAGGGCCCCTGCTCTCTCCCGACAGCACAAGCTAGCGACAGGGAGGGCCGGATGCTCATGGGTTCGAGCAGCTGAATTCCAATGAGGTCTCTCCTGTTGCAGCTGCCCAGCCCGCACACCTGCTCAGAAGGGACTGCCATTCACTGCTGCCCTGCATGGGAGGCAGGGTGTGAGGAGGGGCAGGGCACATCAAGCCCCTGTTTACTATGAACTATTTATTCTACATCAAACACCGGGGGCTACCACGGACCACGAGAACGGCATTCACACTCTCTCCCAGGAGCGGGGAACAAGTTAATTAGAGGAGGTGGATGGCAGCTTTTTTAATTAGCTCTTCCCCACCCCCTCTTCGGTTTCCCAGGGGGCTCAAAAACCTTTCCAAGAGCAGGGATTTCTGCAGTCCACCAACAAAGAGCCTGTACATAAAAAATAAAGCAGCATTTTACGGTCTCAATGCATAAAAGCAGTTCCCAACGGCTGCTGGATGTTTTCTCCACGATTTAGAAAACAAAACTAAACTAAAGGACAAGAAATTCTTCTGTTAAGGCTCCACGCACTCTCAAAACGAAAGAAAAGGAAATTAATTTGCCATGAAGATGGATCAGAAAAGAGAAATGTGCCCCCACAGTCTGCTAAGATGTCTCTAAATTGTGGGGAAACATATTCACCAGGATATGCATACACTGTGTTCTCTATGTAAGTGAGTATGCAAATACAATGGAAATATATGTATCAATCTCGTGTAAAGACATTACTCGTAATGGCCAGACATGAAATATGGTGAGTTCCGTTCCCAGCATGGAGAAAGCATTATCCCAGCTATCACGCACGTGTTCAAGTTTTTGTTGTGCCTCAGCCACTGGATTCGACCCACCTGCACACTTCTCCATAATCTTCGCAAACATCCTGACTGCTGGAGCAGACCCATCGCACAGATGCTGCAAACCATGGCTTAGGGAGGCCCCCTGCTGGGCCCGAGGCCACCCAGTTAGTCAGCAGGGGAAGCAGGGCTCAGACCTAGAGCTGCCTGCCTCTAAGAGCTGTGCCCATTTCGCTACATCAGTGGCTTTCCAAACGTCTTTAGCAACAGAACGATGTTTCCCGATGACTCTTACGTGAAATTCCTATCCATGGAGAAGAGAAGCACTTCCTTTATTTTATAAGCTCAGTTTATACCGTATTCCTATTATAAAGTCCATCACTGACAACAACTCAGCCATCTGGATGAATTCACAGATCTGCCCTAAGGGTTGCAGCAGTGTAACCTGCTGCCTTCTCTCCTGGTTGCCAGGAAGAGTGCTGATCCAGACCACTGAGTACTGTAAGCACTGTAAAGTGCCTGCTTTTTTTAACAGCTTGACTTTTGATGGTGGGATATTCTTTAATTAAGGGGACAGAGCTGGAGAGCTGAGCTACCTAACCGTCCAAAACCAAGTTAATCTATCAGCACAAGGCAACATGCTGGTGTATCCAACACCACACAGCATGTTGTGGAGAAGAGAAATGGAAACGTGTAATTCTGAGTGTGGACAGACTGCGCAGGCCACTGAAACCCAACCCTGCCAAGCTCCCCAGGTGTGTGTTAGTGAAGTTTTAAGTTGTTGTGCTTTTTTTCCCAAAAAATATTTTCTTGGAGCCTGACCAGGCAGTGAAGCAGTGGGTAGAGCGTTGGACTGGGATGCAGAGGAACCAGGTTCGAGACCCCGAGGTCACCAGCTTGAGCGCAGGCTCATCTGATTTGAGCACAGCTCACCAGCTTGAACCCAAGGTCGCTGGCTTGAGCAAGGGGTCACTCGGTCTGCTATAGACCCCTGGTCAAGGTCCATATGAGAAAGCAATCAACGAACAACTAAGGAGCCACAATGAAAAATTGATGCTTTTCACCTCTCTCCCTTCCTGACGGTCTGTCCCTATCTGTTCCTCTCTGTCTCTGTCACAAAAAAGAAAAAAATTTTCTTGGATTTCAGATAACCTCTATAGAGCTCTGAAAGCCCACCAAGCATAATCTGAAAACCCTTGCTCTGCACGATGAGGAACCCAGTCCCTGCATTAGATGACACGCAGCACCAACACAGAGCGCCTTGTGGAAACTGTCCCTAAAGCCAGACAGCTTGCTGGCAACATGTAGAATCCAATGCTTTTGGTTTGGTTTAATAAATATTTTCATGTTTTACTTTTAGGAACTACAACAACAAATAGTGTAAGATCAGCACCCGCACACAAATATGTACATTAAATATAATTAGTATGGTATAATATGTAATATAGTAAAGTTAGTGTAATATAGTATAGTGTAATATTAAATAGTATAAAATAGGCCCTGGACAGTTGGCTCAGTGGTAGAGCGTCAGCCCCGCGTGTGCATGTCCCGGGTTTGATTCCTAGTCACGGCACACAGGAGAAGTGCCCATCTGCTTCTCCACTCCTTCCCCTCACACTTCTCTCTCTCTCTTTCCCTCCCACAGCTATGGCTTGATTGGAGTAAGCTGGCCCAGGGCATGGAGGATGGCTCCATGGCCTCCACCCTAGGCACTAATAACAGCTCAGTTGCTGAGCAACAGAGCAACACCCCAGATAGGCAAAGCATTGCCCCAGTGGGCTTGCCTGGTGGATATCAGTCAGGGCACATGCAGGAGTCTATCTCTCTGCCTCCCCTCCTCTCACTGAATTAAAAAAAAGAAGAAGAAGAAGAAGAAAAGAAAAAAAGAATAGAATAAAATATATTAAAGAGTTAGTGTATGAGAGTAAAGTTAGTATAATGTAATATACATACACTTATATACACAAATGTGTGCGTGAATGTGTATACATAAAACATAAATATCTTTTAATAGATACGATAAATGTAGTTTTCCAGCATATCATTAAATGGTTACATTTGCTCAAGTATTACTGTAGGAGAAAATTCAAGGGCTTAGGATAAAGAATTTCAGAAACCATAGATTCTTCCAACTTTGAAGCTGGAAAAAAATGCACAGATCATTTCCTACTCCAACGCACTCATACAGTTTTTTTACACAGGCGCAAGCACTGAGGCCGGGGGGCTGCAGGGACTTCCCAAGCTCAGGCACATTCACGGGCAGGGCACCCACAGAGCCAAGCCTGCCTTCATTAAACACTGCCTCCAGATAAGACCCTTTGGTTCTAAATACAATGCCCCTGCCCACCTTGGAAATCTCAAGTTACCTACACACAAATGTTACCTGATTATCAAGAAATAGCTGTTCTTAAGCCATGCTAAAAAGAGACTTTTATGTGCATATCATTTCTAGATCCATATTCCTCAGCATTGCAGTTGGCAGCTCCCAAGGTGAAGTAATCTGAGGGTGGAGGTTCTTGAGACCACCCACCAAGAATGAAGACGCAGTGCAAACCTAGAGGTGGGGGCTCCCCTTGACGTAAGCCCCACCCTCTGAGCTCCTGAGCAAGAAGAGCAAGCGAGCTACCCAATCGGAATGAAGGCCTTCTTTCCACCTCCTTCCATTTGAGGATGCAACCCAGGGGAAGGTGCTGGTACTGACTCAAAGCCCTGCATCAGGCCAAAGACCATCTGCTGTCCCGAAGAGACAGGGAGACCGCCCAGCAAGGAAGCTGTGCTCTCAGCAGATCACACCGTCTCACTCGTCCCTTTGTCTAACGTGAGTCGGGGTTTGACAGATGTGTTAATAAGCAGATGTGTCTGAAACTGCTGTGCACTGAATTCTAGTCATCAAAATATTCTTCTTCAGATAATCCTGTCTATAAAAACTGTCTCTTCTACACACACACACACACACACACACCCTTCCTGCCTAAAACAAAAGATGGACCAGATAATTTTTTCGGGTTTATTGCAAAAGGTCTTTCCCTTTTACTTGTCCATCTTGCATATAGAAAAGGAATTTTCCCTGCAATATCACTCCTCAGTATTTAGGTCAGGCGTAGTCAACCTTTTTATACCTACCGCCCACTTTTGTATCTCTGTTAGTAGTAAAATTTTCTAACCGCCCAGTGGTTCCACAGTAATGGTGATTTATAAAGTAGAGTTACAGCAAGTTAAAGCATATAATAATATTACTTACCAAGTACTTTATGTCAGATTTTCGCTAAGTTTGGCAGAATAAATCTTTATAAAACAACTTACTATAGTTAAATCTATCTTTTTATTTATACTTTGGTTGCTCCACTACCGCCCACCATGAAAGCTGGAACACCACCTAGTGGGCGGTAGGGACCAGGTTGACTACCACTGATTTAGGTGAAGGGAGTGCATGATTTCAACACAACCAAGGACTCAGAACCCACAGTCAAGTTCTCTTCCACAAACACAGAGCCAGCCCCGGGCAGGCCAGGCTGCCAGAATTCTCCAAGCTGACCCCTAGGGACCATCCAAGCAGATGATGTCAAGTATCACAAGATTCCTCGTGTCAGTCAGGTGTATAAGGCAGGTCCCATTTTCCTATTCAAGGAGCTGTCCCGTGGCGGCCATGCTGAAATGTCAGCTGGGTTCAGAAGGGCAGTGGTCATTGGCATCCTGGCCACCACTAGGCTAGGCTGCACCCTCAGGAAGAGAGGTGGCATGGTGAGGACACAAGAAAGAGCACACAGATGGAGGTGACCACAGACCTGGTGACAGCCAGCTGTATACTGAATGTCACTGTGAGAAACGGAATGACTCCAGATAACTGGAGTGAAAATGGAATTTACTGAAAGGCTTGGTGGCGGAGGAAGCAGACGGAGACGGCGGGCATCTGCTTGACTGAGTCATCTTGAGTAGTGTGCCCATCTATTAGGGGACTTAGGGGGGGGCGGCATTACCCCAAAAGCCAATCAGAAGGTGGGATGGAGGGTGGGTAATCCACAAACAGCAAATATCTAACCAGAGCATCCTCCCAGCTACATTGTCACTCATTACAACTGTGTGGTCTCAGCCAAGTCACTTGATCTCCTGGGCCCTCCGATGGTTTCTCCAATAAGCCAGGACGATATGAAACACGGGTGTGGGTTTGCCTTGGCACAGGGAGGGTGCAGGCTCACACAGGGCAGGGCCCAACCACACCTGTGGGGAAACCAGGAGCCTTCCCAGATCTGCTCAGCGATTTCTCCCAAATCTCAACCAGACTCAGGGCCCCAAGAATGGAACGAAGCTGGGATCAGATGAGCTGCATTCTGTCCAGGGTGTCACAGTAGAAGGGAAGGAGCTGACAAGGAGTCTGAAGAAGCATGGCAGCTGAAACGCAGCCCTGTCCCTCTGTGCAGCCACCCGGGGCTGCTGGCTCCAGGGCTACCTGGAGGGGCGCAGAGAGGCTGCCTCCAGATGCTCCCTTCGCCTGTGAGAGGCATCCACCCTGGACCCGAGGCTCACATTCCACACTCACTGAGCGTCCTTCTGATTCCAAGGTGGTTTCCCGCCAGGTACCGAGGTGCCAGGAGAGAGGCGTCCCAACCAGGAACCGTGAACCCCACAACTGCTCACCTTAGCCAGCGTTTTCCACCTAGCACCTCAGAGCTTCCTCGGCCACCCTCCTGTCTGACCCTCACAACGGGAGAGGCACGCGGGTAACATTCCACGACACTGGCAGCAGAATCTGTCCCCGGCCGGGCACCTGGGCAGCTGACAGACAGGTCAACCCCGCTCGCAGGAAGCCTGTGTTCTCCTGGGAGTGGAGGATGAGAACCCAGAGAGCCCGGGGCTCAGAGCCACACAGGGGCCGAGACACAGTGCGAGACCACGTGTCTTCCGTCCCTCGTGGTAACCCAAGCGCCCTGTGCCCTAGAGGTTGACAGGCGGGACTCATTTGCAACCAGTCTTTAGTACATCTGGGGTTTCCAGGGCATTCTCACCTCCAGAGAGAGGGTCAGATGGAGTTTCTGCAGCTGGATCCATGACCCCCCGAGAGGCAGGGTCGGGCAGGACACCAGGCTAGCGCGGTCTCCCACCCTCTGCCCCCTTCACTCCCTCTCCCACGCCCTCATTTAACCCAGTGGGTGCACGAGTGTCGGGCACACCATCCAAACTACAAAAACTTTAGAACCACAGGGAGGGATGTGGGTGGGGGGGGTGAGGTTTTGGGCTGCCCCGACCTCTGGGAGCTGCCAAGTGCCCTCCGAAGGACCAGCAGGTGGGCCGTGAGTTCTGTGACCATCACTGATTTGCATCCTGAGCAAAGGGCGATACCATCAGACGGTCAAGGGAGGTTGAACTGCTGCTGCATCTTCCAGCAGACCCTCAGAGGCCACGGGGTTCCGCTCAGCAGGGAGCAGGGCGAGTCCTGGCTCCGCGTTCTTCATGTCTAACGCGTCCTCACCGAAGCGCCATCTGTCTGTCTCTGCCTAATTCTGTGTGTCTCTGGATCTGTCTCAGCTTCTCTGAGAATGCGCCTGCCTCTCCTCTCCACATGTGCGCGCGTGCGTGTGGGTGTGCGTGTGTGTGCGCGTGCGTGCGTGTGCGTGTTGCACCCCTTTGCTTCTCGGTTTCTCCATTTCCCCCTCTAGCCAAAAAGTGGGGGCACACTTGGAAGCTGCCCAGCTAATTTGAATCCTGCTCTTTCCATCAATAATTAAAGCTCATGTGTTTGACTTTATAAATCGTCATAGTTTTGCCTTTAAATTGGTCCTTTAGAGTCTCGCAAATTATTATTAATAACAGCAATCAGGAAAGGTTTTCAAGGCTCTTGCCGCGCAGACACTGACACCACCCCCACACACACACTCATCTCTTCACAACCTTTCCCTCCCCATAAACACACCTCCGGGGCACACTGGAAAGTCCCAGGTTCTGACACAGACATGCACACTTTAGATATGGATTGTAACTAGCTTGCTAAAACGTGAGCAGCCCCGAAAGTGTCATGAGCATCTTGTGAGATCCAAGCAGCTGGGATGTTCGTCTGGGCATCATGCCCTCCTGCTGAGACCGCCGACCTTGACCGAGGCCGTGGGAGACCCCGAAGCTCTGCCCTGCCTGACTGAGAGAGCAATGCTTTGGGGCGGGTTTAGTTTTTGTTCTATTTCACTTACTGGGACTGCTTGGTGCCCCACCCAGAGCCCGTGCCCAGCCAGCACCTCCCACAGCCGGCTCAGCACCAACCAAAGACAGATCCTCCGACAACCTTCCCAGCTCTGCAGAATAAGCAAGCGGCAGTGCACGGTCCACTATTGTGCGTAGACGTGAAACGCGCAACCCTGCACGTGGGTGGGTTGGCTAGAACGCTTTAGTAAAATGTCTGAAATTTAGAAAGTTTTAAAAGCCCATTTGCTACCACTGTCTGCAAAACAGTGCTTTTGTACAATGAAGAAGGTGGCCCTAAATCTGTCGTTCCTTTCCTTCCAATCTCTGGGCACGGTAAGGAGGACAGGAGGGCTTGTCCCCAGCATGCTGGGGGCGGGAGGAAGTCCTATCCCACACCTCGGCAATGTGCTGTCTCTCCCGCCCGGCCTGCTCCGCTGTCTGTTCCCGCCGCTCTCTTGCATAATGCGGCCTCGCCGACTCAGTCTTTGGCCCGCGTATTAGAAATTCTAAACGGGTCAAGTCCGAATTAACACACCTTCTTCATGGATAACATACAAATTACACGGTTCTGCTAAGAAAACAGCACGTTGTTTACCGAATATGGAAATGAGTATGGACAGATGTAGTTCCAAAATTCATGCTCTGCCTTGAAGGTGGGTTTCACTGCATCCCTGGGCCTCAGTTTCCCCATCTATGCAGTGGGTACTGGCAGGTGGCAGTACCAGCAAAGGCATGGGGTTGCTTTGACAGCTGAATTTATGTCTGTCAAGTAACTTGCACAATGCCCGGCAGTTAGAAGGCATTTGTCCTCTCTCTAACCCTTCCAGTGTTAAACTCTACAACCGAGACTGTTGTACCCTTCAGCTCAACCTCATCAGAGAAACACAAAGTATCGGCATAGCTTCTTTAAAGCTCCCTGTAGTCAGGGGGCAGCTGTACCAGTGATTCATGAGTTTACAGAGTGATGAGAGGAAAAAAATGTGATTTTCTTGGTCTTCCCACACATTCAACACCCCTTAAACACACACACACACACACACACACACACACACACACACACACAGAGCTAAAACGGCTGTGGGCGAGAAATTGTAAAATTAAGCAGTAAACTTCAAGGGACTATTTGCTGAATCAATTTGCAGCCACGCAGAGAGAAGCTGTGACCAGCAAGACCCAAGTGCTGACATGACAGGGTCTGTCCTGGGCTCTGGGTGCACAGGGGGCTTCCCTAGAAGCAGCCAGTTGTCACAGAGCCAGGGAGAGATGGCTGCAGGCAGAGATCACACACGGAGAGCTGAGGTGGACAGAGCTTGCTGAGCACAAGGAATGGGCGTCAGGCTCCCGTGGAGAACGGACGTGGACGAGGAGGAGAAAGTCAGCAGGAGGAGCTGGGACATCATTATGCCGGGGGAAGGACTAAGCCCGATTTATGTTGTTGAAAAGATCATTGTGGCCCTGGCCGGTTGGCTCAGTGGTAGAGCGTCGGCCTGGCGTGCAAGAGTCCCAGGTTCGATTCCCAGCCAGGGCACACAGGAGAAGCGTCCATCTGCATCTCCACCCCTCCCCTTCTCCTTCCTCTCTCTCTCTTCCCCTCCCGCAGCCAAGGCCCCATTGGAGCAAAGTTTGCCCAGGTGCTAGAATGGCTCTGATTGCAGCAGAGCGACGCCCCAGATGGGCAGAGCATCGCCCCCTGGTGGGCGTGCCGGGTGGATCCCGGTCGGGCGCATGCGGGAGTCTGTCTGACTGCCTCCCCGTTTCCAGCTTCAGAAAAAATAAAAGAATAAAAAGAAAGAAAAGATCATTGTGACCCTCTGAGAAGGGCCTCCCTTTCCCCCTCAGACAGTCTTCACCCCAGGACTCGGCAGCCGTGCCTCTGAATGAAAGGAGCGGGGAGAGAGAAGGGGAAGATGTGGGCACTCAGAGCGAGGGGCTCCGGGGTGAGCTCGCCTGGCCCATCGCTGCGTCTCCCAGGCTTTCCGCTTGAGCGCCATCCGGGTCCCATGAGGGAAAACACGGACTTGCTTCCTGACAGGTGGACCCACGGGAGACACGGGGCTCGGGGGCCTTGCTCTTTCGTTTCCCCAGAGAGCTCACAGCGCCCTCGCTGTCCCCAGCGCCTGGAGCTCCACAGGAGCCTTGGTGGAGTGCGGAGGGCCACACCTGACTCTGGCACCTGGACGCCCCCACCTCCATACACTGTCTCCTAACTCCACGTGCATGTAACTGCAACCTGGCAGCCCCAGTGTCCTTGTCCTGCTGCGCAGGACACCTTTCACCTCGGAGCTGTCCACGCGCTGGGCCGTCATCCCAGTTTTCCTCCAGCCCTGGGCACAGGCACCCGCTCTGCCGAATCGCACCTGCAGCCGCAGCGGCCTGCCCTCTGTTCCAGCTCCTGCCCAGTGAGAACGCTTCCCTGCAACCCTTCCGTCCCAGCCGCCCTCCTGCTCTGTGAACTTCGCTCTAAGTCAGCGGTCCCCAAACCCCGGGCCGCGGACCGGTACTGGTCCCTGGGCCATTTGGTACCGGTCCGCAGAGAAAGAATAAATAACTTACATTATTTCCGTTTTATTTATACTTAAGTCTGAACGATGTTTTATTTTTAAAAAATGACCAGATTCCCTCTGTTACATCCATCTAAGACTCACTCTTGACGCTTGTCTCGGTCACGTGATACATTTATCCATCCCACCCTAAAGGCCAGTCCGTGAAAACATTTTCTGACATTAAACCGGTCTGTGGCCCAAAAAAGGTTGGAGACCACTGCTCTAAGTCATTCCTGACACATCAGTCCAACCAGCGCTCTCGGCAGCTCTGATCAGCACAGCCACTTACAAGGCCATATGTTTTTCAGGGGTGGGAGGGGAATATATATTGTCTACACATATAGTGGGATATTAAATAAAATGACATTGTATTTTCCCCTTAGGACGAGCCGTGGGCACTGGGCATATGTCGCCTCGTCCCCTGTGGAACAGCCCGCTCCCCTGGTGAGCAGTGTCTTCTGCGCAAAACCATTATCCGTATGAGAGTGGAGGGACTGAAGTTCTTTATTATTAACCAGGGAGGAGCACAAGGGAAAATTTCAGGAAAGCCAATTTCCAAACAATAGTAAAACAAGAAGACAAGCTCTGAATGCTAATAAGGATCCAATTAAAAGAATGAGGCCGCCCAATCTCATTGGGCTACAGATTTGGAAACTCGGAATGAGAGAGGTTCAACTTAAGTGCGCGAGACAGAAAGAAACAAAGAACAAAGGTGGGCTTTCTCTCCTTTTTATCCCCCTGAACACAAATCTAATCTGATCACAAGGCTCCCTTTTTAACTCCATCAAAGCCCCCCAACTGTTGTTTAAACTCCTTAAGAGGAACCTTTCAAGATTAGCCCCCCCCCCCCCCGCTATTTCGGGTTCCACACCCCATCTGCACACCCTGTGTGCCACCTACTCAGGCCAAGTCCTATACCCTGCCTGTGCCACCCCCTCCAGGACCTTCCTGGCCCCTCTGAACTCGCTCCTGCAACTCCCTCCACCTGGTGTGCCTTCCTGCCCAGCAGATACCTGTTCTCCTTTCTAGGCTCATCTGAAGTGTCACTTCCTCCATGCAGCCCTCCGGTGCTGTATCTCCATTGCTTCACCTCCACTGAATGCTGAGGTCTTCACCCCATGCCTGTAACACCCATGTTCATGGTTCGGGTGCATGGCACTGGCCTCCCCCATAAGCCCGTTAGCTCTCTGCAAGCCAGGGTGCACCTGCTGTATCCTCTTTGCCCCAATCCTCACGTGCAGCCACCATTCTGCCACTTGGGCCTGGTGGAGCTTACAGCTTGACTGCTCCAAGTGCATCGAATATTTTTACAAATAAAAGATTACATCTGGATATGGGGGAGAGATTTCCCAGAGTCTGGAGAGTTGGGCAATTCATACCGTCTCCAGCAAAGCTTCTGGCTCCCTTCAGGCGCCATGCCAGGCATTCAAGCCCTGAGTTTTGGTGGTTGGGAGGTCACATTTGGAGAAGCAGGATAAACTGTATCCAAGAAATTACTAATATGATATACTATAAAAATTTTGAGCCCAGACTGCAAACTGTGAGCCCGGGAGAGTGAGCACAAAGAACAGAAACTATGTTATTAAAGAAACCGCCTCTGCCCAGGCTGGGTTCCCAGGTTTAGGGCCTTCTTTTCCACTTCATAGGCACTCAGGGGTTTTCTTGTTAGAAACAGTTGAACTGAGTGATACTAATGTATCCTTTTGTGCAATGTATCAGTATTTCAGGGTTTTCTTCACCAGAGTTGTCTAGGAGTTATGTTATATTAAAAAAAAAAGAACCCACACAAGCATATTTTCTTTTCTTTTCTTTTTTTTTTTTCTGAAGCTGGAAACGAGGAGAGACAGTCAGACAGACTCCCGCATGCGCCGACCGGGATCCACCCGGCACGCCCACCAGGGGCTCCGCTCTGCCCACCAGGGGGCGATGCTCTGCCCCTCCGGGGCGTTGCTCTGCCGCGACCAGAGCCACTCTAGCATCTGGGGCAGAGGCCAAGGAGCCATCCCCAGCACCCGGGCCATCTTTGCTCCAATGGAGCCTTGGCTGCGGGAGGGGAAGAGAAAGACAGAGAGGAAGGGGGGGGGGTGGAGAAGCAAATGGGCACTTCTCCTATGTGCCCTGGCCGGGAATCGAACCCGGGTCCCCTGCACGCCAGACCAACGCTCTACCGCTGAGCCAACCGGCCAGGGCCACAAGCATATTTTCTAAACATACTATGTAACATTTCTTCTCCAGAGTCCCCAAATACCAGTATGCATTCTCTTTCTGGTGTGCAGAATCCTTCTCCAACAGAGAGGGGATGGGGTGTGAAACCCATGTCACTGATGTCATAACTGAGGCTGGGGAAGCCGACCATCCCAAGTGCAGAGGGAGCCGGCAATGCCATGTGCCCAGGAACCCAGGACAGGCTGGCACTGAGCTAGGTCCACTAATGTTTTTAAAGGAATATCTGACAATTCTGCACAGTTCTTAACAGTGGAGATGGGCTGGTTACCGCTGATCTAGGCATAGTCTTCCCTCTTTTATCTAGGGAGTGGCAGCCTCTCTGGTCCAAATAAAATATGCATGGACCCCTTTCACCAGTCCGAAAGACACTGAGGAAACAGAGGACTTCCGGTCGGGAGGAAGAACCCAAGCATGGCCCACTGAGCCACGGGCAGGACCACGGCAACAGCGACAGACTCACGCAGGGAAGGCAGACACGAGAGAAAATGCAGAGGGGAGAGGGCTCTGCTGGCCGCAGCCTGTGCTTAGCCCCCTGTCCTCTGTCCTGTCCCCTGAGCAGGCCCCTGGTGACCACAGGGCCAAGACTCAGTGCTGCAGTGGCCTTCGAGTCTGGGGCAGCCTCAGGACTGGGCAGTCTGGCCGAGTGGTCAGAACTACGCCTGGGAGAGGCGTGTGGTCCACAGGGCTGGTGTGCACACTCTCTCCCCTCAACCGTTACCAGAACAGTCAGACGTGAGGGACAAGAGCCAAGACAGCTCTACTACTGAAGCCCTGCTCTCCCCGCACTCACGGACAGCGCCGAGGCACTGACTCGCCAGAGTACACCTTTCCCGTCTTACCTGGAGCTCCTCCCACTGACCCACCTGTATCTGTGTCCAGAGCCCCAGCCTCTAGGCTCCAGGAAAACACTGCTAGAAGCTTCCAGCCATGCGTGACTCCTCCTGCCGACTGCCATCCCTGGGTCTCAGGTCACCTCCCTCAAGCTTTGCCTTGGTACCTAAGGATACTACAGGTGCCAAGACACCCAAGGGTTTTCCCAGGAGCAGGCCAGCCTCCACGTTAGGGAGATGACACAGGCTGAGCTCAGAAAGGCAGTGTGTAGACCAACTTAGGGCCAGGGCCCGGAGCACGGCTCTCCTCTGGTCCCCTCACCTCCCCAGCTTGGATCTAGGTCCCTGCGGACACCCCAGGCTACACTTGGAAAACCCCAGCAGCTGACCACCCACCAGACACGGCAGGAGGCTAGCGAGGGGCAGCCCCAGGAATCCGGGAGTAAATCACCTGCCGCAGGTCCAAGAAGATTACTCTAAGAGCCACAATCTCGGATGCTGTGGGTTTTTCAGGGCCCCCCCAAGTTTTCTTTGGAGGGGTGGGTCCTCTTTTTCTAAATCCATCCTGGCAATTATCCCTGGAAAAATCCCATTATTCACAGGAGACAGAGTCCCTCTTTTCTTTGAGTCAGTTTGAATTGTCTCTTCCCCGAACCCCACTGGAAACAGAAGGTGCAGAAGGTGCTAGCGAGGGCCACAGGCAAAGCCCATCTGAAAAGAAACATACTCAGGCTGGAGTGAGCAGGGTTAGGGTTAGGGACCCTGGTCAGCCCCCGGCCCCCCACAGGCCAGTTGCCTCTTGCACACACTCTAAGTGACTCTGCTCCTTCCTTCTCTCCCAA
Organism: Saccopteryx bilineata; assembly: GCF_036850765.1. Taxonomy (NCBI): domain Eukaryota; kingdom Metazoa; phylum Chordata; class Mammalia; order Chiroptera; family Emballonuridae; genus Saccopteryx; species Saccopteryx bilineata. The sequence goes on along the minus strand of NC_089496.1, from coordinate 106,544,452 downwards.
GAGCAGAGTTCCTGCAAGACTGATGCTGAGTGATGACCCTTACCCCACCCCACCCCACCCCCAGCAGCCCTGCCTTCCGAGAGAGCGTCTTCAGGGTCACTGTTTTCCTCGCCTGGACCATTAAAGAAATCAACAGTCACAGATCCTCTTCTGACCCAGGCTGGGCTGGGAAACTGCGCGCACAGCCTACATGTGCACAGATGTTTTCCCTGAAGTAAAGCCGCCTCTTCTGCCTTCTTCCTGGAGGGAAAATACTTCCAGACCATTCTAGGAGTGTCCCTTTAATGTAGAACAATGAACAATTAGCAGCTCCCAGCAGGGCCCTCCTAGACCCAGACTGCGTCTGAAGTTCCAGAGGGACCAGCTCTGGTCCCCATTAAAGCCTGGGCTTGCACGGGAAAGCTGCAGGAGGCTCGCTCCTCTTGGGTGGGCGCCCGCCAACAGGTTGGCAACTGCCACCGTGGGACTGTCCCCCAGCAGGGACAAAGAGCAGCCCCGCCCTCTAACAGATGTCAAGCTTCAACCCAACAAATGGCAGCGTGTCTTCAGCCACTCCCAACCAGAGGACGAACGGTATAAATGCCCGCCTTCCTTAGACACTGACCACTAGAACATCTGGGGAAATGGGCGGAGTCGGAACCAAAGACCACACGTTAGGGCAAAGGCACAGCTATGACCCAAGGGAAGGCCTGACCCGAGGACCCATCTTCTCGGTCATCTCTGTCCCCTAATGAACTGTCTACCACACATCCTCAGGAGAGAGAATCTGCAGTCTAAGCTATTTCACTGCCCCAGGGGGAAGCTTACCAAATGATATGGTCCATCTAAAAAGATGTATTTTGGGCAAACTGGAAGTTAAAGTAAAATGATAAAATAACTACCTGACTCGCTCTGAATAATGGCTGGCAGGAAAGGCCTGAGTGATATTTGACAAATGATGTGTTTGTGGGATTTAAAATAATGTTCTGTTACGAAAAAGCCCTCTGTGTTGTCCAAGGTCCTGACGGGCCCAGCTGGGAGGTTCTCAGGCTCTGAGACACCACGGAACCCCGGCATCCGCGAAGCTGGGATGCTGATGGCGAAACGGCCCAGCAGTTGGCGGGGTGTCAGCCTCCTAAGGACCTAGAGCTCTTCCGAGCTGCCTTCTCGCAGGGCTGGAGCAAACCGAGCCCAGAGCCGGTAGCTGCTGCTGCTTCCATTTAAGGAGCAAGCAGAGGAAAAGATGGAAGCAGAAGACCCAGAGGAAGTCAAGCTTTCCCAATACCGCAGGCGGGCAAGAACACACCTGCGGAGGTCTGCCACCCATCAGCTCACTCGGGCACAGCTGTGATGGGCACTGTGCTGAAGGTCCACCTGCCCGGTGCCTGGGGGCTCCTCACCTTTGCAAGGGCTACAAATGCAGGAAGAAAGGTAATTCACTGCTCAGGTCTCACCCAGCCTCCTCACTGGCTCCGGAGCACTCGCAGATGCATCCTCAGGTGGAAGGAGATGCAGGCAGGGAAGAGAGGCACCAAGAGGCAGACAGAAGGCAGTGCTCAGGAGAGAGGCGGGAGCTGCGTGCAGTGGTTTGGGAGAACACAGACGTCTAAGAAGAGCAAAGCATCCAGAAGAAGAGACAAGAGGGGGGCAGGGGACAGAGCAGGGCTGTGGGAAGGGGACCGGGCCAACCGCTGCAGCCTGCACTACATTCTTTCTATTCTTTCCTGGGATGCTCCTAGGCAGGGTCACGCCTCCCCTAACCAGGGCACTCCAGGACCCTGCGATGCCGCTCGATAACAACAGGCAGAGTGGTGAGCCAAGGTCTTTGTGGCAGTGGATAAGGTACTCGTGTCAGGCCCACAGAAACCTAATGCCCAAGGTCCGGCAAGCCTCTCTCTCCTTGCCTCTCCAAGTCCTCAACTGCAGAGCCCCTCAGCACGCTGTGTGGAGCATGCGCCTATGGCTCTTTTTGCTAGAAAGACATTCATTCATTCATTCATTCATTCATTCCCGCATGCATGCATTCATGCAACACACTATTTCCTGAGTACCCACGAAGTAGCAGGCACTGCGCTGGGTGCTGCGATACAAGCACAAACAAGCGGAACGCCCTGACGCTGCTCACGTTCTGATGAAACTAGTTAAAAGAGATCAACCAGACTGTGATGAGTACCACGAATAACTCAAATGAGAATACACAGAGCAGCGATGTCCGAGACAAGCACGCCACTTGCCACATGCGGCAATAAAATTCAAGAAAATTTACAATTCAGTTTCTTGGAGGCACTACCCCCATTTCGCGTGCTCAATGACCACATGTGGCAAGCAGGCTAGAGCAGGCTACCACACTGGACGGCACAGATTAGAGAACCTTACGTCATGGCAGAAGGTTCTGTTGGACAGCCAGCTGGGGCCAGGATGCTCTCTGACAGCTGGCAGCACGTGCAAAGGCTCTGAGGCAGGTGAGTCTAAGAACTGACAAGTGACCAGTGTGGCTGGAGAACAGCAGGCGAGAGGAGGGGCAGGGAGGGGGTTAGAACTGCAGGCCTGTAGACCCCCACAGGGGGTTGGATTCAGATTAATAGCACTGGAAGCAGATACAGGGAAAAAGTGTGATTTTTAGGAGGAAAGGAGGTGAGAGAAAAGGAGAAGGTTTGACTACCAGGCTTCTGACGGGAGCAGCTGGGTGGACGGGGCGCTGCGGGCTGAGGTGGGGACTGAGTTTGCACGGATGTTATTTTGCTTTTGAGAGGAAGGAGGCCGTCAGTTCTATTTTGGACAGGTTAAGCCTGAGCTCCCCTCAGAAACCCGAGAAGAAATTAGAAGTAAACAGCTGAGTAAGTCCAGGGCTCAGATGAAAGGGATGGCTGGATACAAACGGGATGTTCTGCATGATACATAAGAGCATTAAACCCACAAGCCCAGATGAGACGTCTTAGAGAAAGAGAACAGAGAAACAAAGACAGTGCCCGGCGCGAAGACTCTTGAGGACCCATGTTTGGAAAAACAGCCATGAGGCTGTCCCGTGAGGGAAGGGGACATGGGTCCACGCCAACCAGCCGCACGACCCGGGTGCTGCGAACTACAACCTGCCTCCCGTTTTTTGAAAATCAAGTTCTACTGGAACATGGGTTTACTAAATTGTCTGTGGCCGCTTCTGCCCTCAACCAGAAGAGTTCAGTTGTGGCGACAAAGACCACCTGGCCTCCACAGTCTAAAATATTTACTACCTGGCCCTTTATAGAAAACGTTTGCTGACCCCCTGATGAAAGCCACCTGGAGGCCTCAGTTTCCATCGACAACACGGGAGCAAGGCTGCCTTCTCCGCAGGATTGATGGTGACACTATTTCCATAACGGAAACCAGCCGCGTCGACTCAGCAAGGCTCAGAGGAAGAGCCTTCCCCTCTCTCTGCTCTGACCCTGCAGACCCAGCCCGGCTGCCCTGTCTGCCGACGCCCCTACCGCACACCTGCTCTCCAGAAACAACTGCTCAAGTGCACTTGAAAATGCAAACAGACACTGGCATCTGAGCTGCCACTTCCAACACAGGGTGGCTGTGTAGGGGCGGTTCCCACTGACTGCGTCCTTTGTGGCCACGCCCTCTCCCCAGGCTCCTGTCCAGCCCGCAACAAAAGCATTAGTGCACGAACAACTGGTTGTCATGGAACAATTGTTTACAATGCCTAAGTCCTCATCGTTTGTCTTAGAGGGAAAGGATGGAATGATTCGATGTGTTTTTGCTGACCCTGGGTACGCTGCCCTGGCCTCAGGCAATCCATCTGTCAAGAACAGCCAATCATATTTCAGGTTAAAGGGGTTTCTAGGCAACCAAAACTATAGCCACAGAAAGAGGCCCTAAACAGTAGAAAGAAACATGGGGATGGGGCCAGACAGGTCCATGGAAAGAGACTGGCCCAGAATCTCATGACCTGGCTGTAACACTTGTCCACAGTCATTCAATCAGCACCCCGGTTCTAACTGCCTGCCCCCCCATCAGCAGGTTCCCCATCTCAGTGCCCCAGTGAAAAAGGATGGCATGACCCCTGGGATAACGGATAGCTACCAGGAGGACCTCGGAATGTTTTTGCCATCAGACCACCTTAAAGAACACTGCTGGACATATCTAGGAATAATATCCAAGGAAAAAGTACCTGCCATGAACTCAATGCTTGTGGTGCTCCCAAAATCTGTATGTTGAAACTCTAATCCAGGGGTCCCCAAACTACAGCCCGCGGGCCGCATGCAGCCCCTGAGGCCATTTATCCGGCCCCCACCACACTTCCGGAAGGGGCACCTCTTTCAATTGGTGGTCAGTGAGAGGAGCATAGTTTCCATTGAAATACTGGTCAGTTTGTTGATTTAAATTTACTTGTTCTTTATTTTAAATATTGTATTTGTTCCCGTTTTCTTTTTTTACTTTAAAATAAGATATGTGCAGTGTGCATAGGGATTTGTTCATAGTTTTTTTTATAGTCCGGCCCTCCAACAGTCTGAGGGACAGTGAACTGGCCCCCTGTGTATAGAGTTTGGGGACCCCTGCTCTAATCCCTAATGTACAGTGGTCCTTCATCTATCACGGAGGTTAGGTTCCAGGAACTCCCCTCTCCCCGTGATAGGTGAAAATTGGCGAAGGTAGTGACCTTATATTGATCCTATTATTTATATATATATACTTAAAGGCTATATAAACCGTCCCCACACTCTTATATACCTTTGCCACACTGTTATTAACTTTCCCCCCACTTTTATAAATACTTCCTATGCTTATGCACTTTCTAAATAATTAAGATAATAAATTTATAAAAATACCTATATACTGAAAAATCCCACGATACAGCGAAATACCCGTGATACAAAATTAGATATAAACAATTTTAAAATCTGCAATACAGTGAGACTGCGAAAAGTGAACCGCGATAGGGCAAGGGACGGCTGTAATTCAATCATGAGGGTGGAGCCCTCATAAAGGGATTAGTGCCCTTTTGAGAAGAGACATGGAGAGCTTACTTTTCTTGCCTCCTCCCCTTCTCTGACGGGTAAGGACATAAGAAGATGGCAATCTGTAAACCAGAAACCAGAACTGCCCCTGTTATGGGCCCCGAGAAATAAATGTCTGCTGTTTAAGCCACATTAAAGCGATGGTGGTTTTGTTATAGCAACCTGAACTAAGACAGCTCCCAGGAGGTGCCTTTGGGATCCAGGCAACTCCCATTCTCCAGATAACATTGCAGCTTGTTCACTTTGGGGGGCGGGGGAGGGGGGTGAAACTCTACTATCTTGTCCAACAAGAAGATCCAAAGTGAAATCGGCTTCCAGGAACACAGAAACTGCTGCCCACAGCCCGCAGCAGGAACGCTGTCATTTAAGCTGAATGACTTAGCCGAGGGTCGCCTCCAGAAAGAAGGCTTTGGAAGAGAGCCAATGAGGCCGAAAGAAAGATTCCTGCCAGGAGCCCGGGCGGCCCCTTCCGGCCTCTGAGTGACTTCAATGCTGGCAAATTCTCAGGCGGAGTCCTTTCCAGTCTCCGCAGACGTGGCGCCTCACCTCTGAGAAGCCCTGAGGGGCAGCGGAACATAACCAGCCACCGGAGATGGAAACAGAGGGTCAGGAGCCACACGAGGATGAAAGGGACCAAGTCTCTCCTTTCTCATCTGTGACCAAAGATGGTGGAGCTCCAATCCCCCTACTGGACCCACTCAGCCCAGTGAGGTGTTTGCCCAGGATCGCTTCCTGGTCCTGGCCACTCTCTGAGCGACAACCTGACCCCACCTGCTTCTCAGATCCCAGCCCAAACTCATCAACTTTCCCCCGGACGTGCTGTCAGTCCAGTGCTCTCGACTCGGCAAATGCCACATCCTTGCCTTAGTCATCCGAGCATAAAACCACTGTCTTTAACCTCCCCGCTCCCGTCTCGCCGATCACCAGGGCCTGTCGCCTCATCCGTCCTCACATCCCTCCCTCCATCCTGGCCCTTCTGTCTTGATCCTCATGGGTCTACTAGGCATGAATTGCCTACGGGGCATGGATGGCCTAGTTGTGACTGGTTTTGCAGAGCCCGGGACATGAGTGGTGTGACCATTGAAGCAGGCTGAACTTGTCATCAGAACAGCCCCTGGCTCTCTCAGATGACAACGAACCCTGGCTGCTGCCTTTGGTGGCTAGGGTGTGAGAATTTGCAGGAAGCTGAGGGAGTCCCTGGAACAAGGGTCTTCAACTACGCAAAGGACAAGGGACCCAACACCGCTGTGGTTAGCGGAAGCCAAGCCACAGGGGCAGCTGAGGAAGGTAGACAGGGTCGAGTCGGTGGCTGCAGACCCATCACCTGGAGTGCTTCCTGCCCCTTTCCTGTGCACTTCCCACCCGTCACGCCGAGAGGGGAGTGTTCCTGCAGCGGATTCTCCTCCCCCACTGCCCTTCTTCCACTTGGAAATAACGGAGACTGCTGGCGACCAGACAGTAAAGAAGCAGCTAGAGAAGTGACCAGAGGTTTCTTGTAGACCAGGTGGACTTAACTAGCTCAGGGCTTCTCAAACTTTCTTGCCTATAAGTCACACGGGCATCTGTACAAATCAGCTGGTCTGTGATTCTGCATTTCTCACCAGCCACCAGAGGGGGCTGTGGACCACCCTGGGAGTCAAAAGGGTGATGAATGCTTGAACCCCCATGACCCTGCCCCAACTCCCAACTCCATAGCCTCCCTGCTGCTCCTCCCCAAAACAGAGGCACTGGACTCCCAATCTCCCTCCCTCCTTATCCTACCATATGCAGCCTGGTCAGAATGGAGCTATCAGCTGCAGCTACCAAATCAGCCCCATGGGTACCCCCAACAACTCACCTAGAACAACAACTAAAAAATCCTGCAGGCCCTGCCACATCGTCTCCATCTTCCTCTGTCCTTTGGTTTCTCTCTCAGGCACGGGCCTGGGTCCCTCCTTCAGCCGATCATTTGCAGGGAACCACGGGAGAAAAAGAGAAAACACTCCAGACCCCAGATGTCACAGATGGTGCCTTACAGCAGGTGTGCACCCTGAGTCATCGCCATCCCTGCCGCCCTGACAGCATCGTCTTACAGAGGAAGTGTCTTCCCGGCCACAGAGCACACACCACGCTGCCTGGTGTGTTCCACGTGCACGCATTTTCAGATGCATGGGAACACATACCAGAGTGGAAGGCTTGAGCCTGTGCAGAAAACGGGTGTTCTCCCACGATACATTATTTTAAACTTCTAGAATGGAAATGAGCAAATCGGTAGTAGAAAAAGCAGCCCAGGTTATTCAGAGAGCAGGGATGGAATTTTAGAGAAGAGTGGTTGCTAGGAAGGGCAGCAGCCCCAAACACTTCTCTCTCCCCACTTAAAAAACAAAAAACAAAAACTCAGGGGAGAGAAGGTGGGGTTTTGTGAATGAGTAAGTATTCTATGGTAGAGAGCTGTATTTACATACAAAGTAGCCGCCCAGGGAAAAAGCCACAGGGCCGGATATCAGGATCAAGTCAACTTTGCAACATTCCATAAGGGGCTCCCATCGCCATGTGGTAAATCAACCAGGGGTTTCATTTAAACACTACTGTCCCCACGGGGCAGAACCTTAGGGGACTTACTTGATCCAAAAAGGCAGGGTCTCTAACAGCATCTCTCCAAACTCAGGCCTCACCCAACAGACTGCGGGTCATTTATTAACTCAACTGGGAAGAGGGCAGGGAGGCTGGCGACTGGGAAGCTGGATTTCCACTGGCTCAGAGAAGCCTATTTTCCCAGTATGTTTTCCAGATCTCTCAAGCTCTCTGGCAGGTCTAAGCCGGGACAGCTAGTGAGTGCCTGGTCAACTGAGTTCCAGTTTAGAGACTTTAACAAAAATAGTAATAATAATAATAATAATAATAATAATGTTGAAATTATCCTTTTCTGCTGAAGCTCGAATCCTCCATGGTAGTCCGTATTCCCATGCACCTAACAATGCTGCATGCACGTGGACGAAAACCAGGGCAGGCAGCAGGGTAAGCGTAGGCTCAGAGCACTTTAAAAAAAAAAAAAAAAAGGCCAACAAAAAGCCTCCAACCTGATCTGCCTCCATTGTAAGCTGATGCTCTCTCGAGCTACAGGGATGAAGACAAATGATCGGCGCACACCTGCTCCTAAGTGAGGTTCGCTGGAAACCCAGGAGGCTCAGCCTAGCATTACATCACCACGCTGAGCCAGCTCCTCATTGAAGCCGGAGCGTGGGGATGAGTGAGGAAGCCCCACATGGCAGTCCGTCCTCTACTACAACACACACAGCCCAACCCCAGCCATCTCCTCATCTACACGAGGGCTCCCATGAAACAACCACTTCACCACGCCTTCCCCCACGTCCCCAGAAAATGCTCTTCTCAGAAAACACTCTTCCCTACAGGGGGTGGGGGTGGGGGAAGAGAGTAGGCAAGGCTGCAATGTGGAGGTTTACTTTGTATACAAGGCTGACCTGCTGAAATACGGCCTGGCCTGGCAGGCCAGATCGGCCACCAGATCATCGATTCAATAAGCCCCATCCTCCACATATGCCTGGGTAGGTAATGGAGACGACCACACAGAAACAGCAATTCTCGTAAACACCCATCCAGCATCAAGGCCACTACACAGCACATTAGCTCTGTGGTTTACAGGAAAGATCAGATTCCTGGATCAATGCACAGTCAAATCCTGCCTCGTCCAATGGACCAATGACAAGACTGTTTGGCTGCCTTTCCTAAGAATAGCAAGCGGCCTTGTCCTCGACAGTGTTCACCAGAGAGTATGTGGCTGCTTTGGCTAAGCCGACAGCATATGCACCAGGGATGCTCCATGCCATCTGCCTGGCCATGCGAGTGAATGCCCCTAAACTGGTCTGTCTCATGGGCACGGAACTGCCACACTCAAAGGTTCTTCCCAAGAGGCAGGCCCCTGTCCCCTTGCAAGAAATACCACCGTGCAGGAGTGCAGAGTTGAGATGTTGATGGCAGTAGAAGCCCCACCACCATGCACCGGGCGACTGAATAACAAAAATGGAATTCCAGGAGGGTCATTTCTGCCTGGAGGCAGTGTCCTGGAGCTGACAAGGTGCTCGTTGCAGAGCAGGTACCAAAATGCCAGGAGCAGCCACCAGGTAAAGCCACGCAGGGCTGCCGTGAAGCCAGGGCCAGCCCCAGCTCTAGGCTGCCGGGCATGAGGAGAGGTGACACTAACAAAGCCCAGGAAGCCTCTCCTGGGAAGGAGGGGGCTCCAGGCGGCTGGGGGAGCACTTACATGGCCTCGGAAGCCTCCGGGTTCAGGTCGCAGGTTGGGACTGGCTGCAGAGACTGCGACCCTCCCATCCTCGCTGCGCGCTGGCGAGCAGGCTAGCCACGAGCAGGGCCAGCGTCCTGGCGCGCTTCCTCCAGCCGGGAGCCCAGGGCGGGCCGGCCGGTGGCGGCCGGGGTTGCTGCACTGCAGAGGGGAGCAGCTGCTGGCATCCGGAACGGCGGCAGCAGCGGCAGGGAGTTGCAGCTCGGGCCGATCCGGAGCCCGGAGAGCGACCGCCGCGAAAGTGCGCGCGCTAGGATGGCCGGCGCGCGCCTAAGTGTGTGCGCGAGGGTGGCCGGCGCGCGCGGCTCCGCCTGGGGCGCGCGAGTCTGAGCGTGAATGCCGGTGTGGTCCAAAAGGATCTGCCCTTAAACCCCCCAGCAGCCGGGCTTCTGTGTATGACACGGTGATGTCATCAACCCCGAGCAGCCCCGACACCAGCATCTTCACAAAGCTCCATCGCTGACTCCTCCGGAAAGGGGCCAGGGGGAGGGAAGGCGAAGACCCTCCCTCTGCACCTACACCGCCTCCCCCAGCCGTCCCCAGCCGCCAGAATTGTGGGGCTTTGAAATGCAAATATATGCAGGGGCCCCAGGAGGGGCGTGGTGGCCGGCCAGGCTGACCACGGAGTGGTGTGGGGCACTCTCCACAGGGCTGGCTCATCCCTCCCAGAGGAAGGAAATGGACTCTCCCGCCTCAGCGTGGAGCGTGGCTGGAGGAGCAGGTAAACAGGCTGCCCTGGGAAAAGAAGATGTGTGCGGGCTCTGGTGCCTCCGCCTCTGCCTCTGCCGGCGGGTGGCCAGGCCCTGGAGCCACTGAGGCCTGAACAGAGAAATGTGAAGGTGGCACTGCCCCTCCCAGAGAGGCCAGATGGGGCCTCCAAGGACACCTTCACACAATTGGGGAGGTGGAGGAGGTTTGGGGCAAGCTGGGGAGAAGAGGCACAGGGTCCCCTGCAGGGTCTGCAACCCCATCTTAAGCCACCAGATGAGTTCTCCGCAGACATGGAGTCCAGGCAAGCCGAGAGGCCCAAGTCAGGCCCCTATCACTACCATGAGGGCCGACAGGGAAGAGGCAGGCAGTCTGCCGTGACATACAATCAGCGGGCCCATCTCTGTGATTCTTAACACAGGCCGGGCCCGCAGGAATGGGGGTGACACCCCATCACAGAGCCCCCAGCACCCACCCCAAGCTCCATCTGGGGCCACCATGCCCAGCTAGCCAGGTCCCCACACCTGACTCCAGGCTGGCTCAGAAACCCTACAGGCTTTGGCTCCTGGGCCTTCTCACAAAGGCTAGAGAAGGACTTCCTCCCCTTTGGGGTACAGGAGGTGTGGGCACCCCTGCTCAGGGCAACCCCACTCCAACCCCCAAACCCAGACCCACAGCTACATTAACGGCCGCCCTCTGATGGGGACGTGGAACACTCCTCCACTTCCCTGATGTTTCTTTGCCCACCATACAGTAAGCCCGACTGTATCTGAGCTGTCACCAACAGACGATGAAATGTCAACAAAAATGCTCAAAATATTTTACAATTCTCCCACATACACTGAGTGTTTTCTAAAATGGTGGCCAAGGGTGGTGGGACCCATACGGTTGAGGGACAGGGACAGAGCTTCCCGCTGGGTTGACTCTCTCTGCTCTTCTTTAAGGTCAGTGTCAATAAAAAGCCAGAAAATCCAAATTGTTTCCCCGGCACACAACGACATGACATCTCCAGGAAGCACTTGAGGTTTACTTTCGCATTTATATGAAAATAGCTAATGCTGAGTGGGTCCCGCAGGAAGGTCACTGTCAGAAGGCAGCCTGATGAGACTTGTTCTGGGAGGCACCTCCCAGGAAGCCATCACTCAGCGTCAGTGCCAGGTGCCACCGGGGGGGGGGGGGGGGGGCAAGCATCCTACCACTTGTTCACCCTGTCACCCTGTCACCCTCAACACCCTCAGGGTTTGTTTCTCTGTCAGAAAAACAATGAACTCTTAGGCCCCCTACGCAGCTAGGGGCCCAAAGAACCTTAGTGCACAAAGTCGCAAATTTCATAAGCACTACCCTAGACTTAGTTTTTTGATGAAATGACTCCTTCCCTGGGCACTGAGGGTATATAGCCTTCAGCCAGACTTGTCACTAGAGAAATACCTGGGGGGGGGGGATGAGGAACCACAGCTAGAACTCATCTGCTCACTTTTTTTTTCCATGCAAAAGCGCAGAGCCATGCAAGTGCCCTTATCCGGAGAAGGTCAGCATTTGCTACAATGAGCGAGGGCTTTGAAATGAGACAAGAGTTCAAGTCCTGACTTCTCCCTCGTTTGCTGCGTGGCCTTGAGCCAACTGCTTAACCATACTGAGCCCCTGCTTCCTGGCAAAGGAGAGCAAGCATCTAATTTGCAGGTCAGTGGAAATAAAGGTAATTAACATCTCTGAGGCTGACCGGTGGTGGCACAGTGGATCCTACACTTGATCTTGGCCAAAAGGCCGAGAAGCAGTGGTGGCACAGTGGATAAAGTGTTGACCCAGAACACTGGGGTGGCTCGTTCGAAGCCCTGAGGTCGCGGGCTCGGAGCATGGGCTCGTCAGCGTGGGGTCATTGGCTTGAGTAGGGGTGAATCATCCACATGATACCAAAAGGTCACCAGCTTGAGCCCAAAGGTCACCAGCATGAAAAGCCCAAGGTCACTGGTTTGAACAAGGGGGACACTGGCTTGGCCCTGCAAGCATCAATGCACAACTAAAGTGAAGGCAACTACCAGCTGATGATGCTTCTCGCCCTCTGTCCCCCTTCCTGTCTCTCTCTCTCAAAAAAAAACCTCTATCTATCTATCTATCTACAGATATATGAAAGCAGTGCTAATTTTCTTCCCTTCTTTATAAGAGATGGTTTCCCCTAACTACAATACCATAAAGGAAATGGGAAGGCATTCAAGTGAAATGCTTTTATTTAGAATCCCTACCACCTCAAAGAGGTGGCACAGACACACATCACGTCGTAGGCCGACCCCATCCTGCTGATATCAAACACCGGACCGAGCGCCCGGGGAGAAGCACACAGAATCTGGGCCCCTGCACCCCCGTGTTAGTGGGTCTGTGTGAAGTCCTGGGGGAAGAACTCCTCAGACCCTCATTTCAGACCTTCCGAAGCTTCCTTTACTCGTCCGTGAAAACAAACCTGGTCATCTAGTAATTCAGTACAACAGAAAGCACAAGAAGTGGGAAGGGAGAGTGTGAGAGAGGAAGAGGGCTGGGCTGAAGGTTCGTGTCCCTGCGAACTCCTGTGTTCCAGTCCTGATGCCCTGATGTCTGTCGGAGGGGCCTCTGGGAGGTAATTAGGATTTGATTAGGTCACGAGGGCCCTCTCATGATGAGATGCATGCCCTCATAAAAAGAGAGAGACACAGAATATACCCCTCCCTACCTGCGCCCTGTGGGGACAGAGTAAGAAGGAGACCATCTGCAAACCAGGAGGAGGGCCCTCACCAAACACCCAGCCACGCTGGCACCCTGATCTCAAGCATCCGGACTCCAGAACTGTGAGAACCAACCGCTTCTGCTTAAGCCCCTAGTCTGGTTATCTTTGTCACAGCAGCCCCAGCTGACCGAGACCAGGCAGCTTAAGATACAGTACCGTATTTCCCCGTGTGTAAGACGCTCCCATATAGAAGACACACCTTAATTTTGGGGCCCGAAATTTGAAAAAAAAAATGTATTACATAAAGTTATTGAACTCAAGTTTTACCCATCATAAAATTCATACAACTCCTCATCCATGCGAAAAAGCAGGAAATGCAGGTAGAAAAATCTACAACCATTGTATAAGACACACCCAGTTTTTAGGCCCCAAATTTTCAGAAAAAGGTGTGTCGTATACATGGGGAAATATGATATATGTTGGCAGAACCAAGTAAAACAGCTACCCAAAAGGGGAAAGATAGAAAAACCATGCAAGTCTGACTAAGGAAACCCAAAAGCACAGCCTCCCCGGAGTCCTGGTTATCCAGCAGAACTGCTCACAATGCGGAGACCACCCCTGTACCCCCCAGCACCCCATGCCGGTCTGGCTACCGCTGCCTCCTCCCTCCCTCGCCCCACCCCAAGTCATTCCACAAAGGCTAAATCATGGGTCTGTACAATAAAAACACAGATCCCATTAAAAAGTATTTATATTAAACTGGCCTGACCTGTGGGGGCGCAGTGGATAAAGCATCAACCTGGAATGCTGAGGTCACCAGTTCAAAATCCCGGGCTTGCCTGGTCAAGGCACATATGGGAGTTGATGCTTCCTGCTCTTCCCCCCTTCCCCCCTTTCTCCCCTCCCCCTTCTCTCTCTCTCCCTCCTTCTCTAAAAGAAAATTAATAAATAAAATCTTTTTTTTAAAAAGTATTAAACTGCAAGCAGTCAGCATTCCAATCACTCATTCTCTCCTGCATTCAAACCTGCACTGAGCTCGCACTCAGGCCAGCCCAGTAATTGGAGCTGCGACCACAGAGGGTTCCGGGACTCCCCTCGTTCACTCGCTCACTGAGATCTCCCTCCCGGAAGCCTCGCCTTGGCATGGCCCGGCGGCTCCTCCCTCCCTTACCGCCTCTTCACTCCCAGCCCAATCTCCAGACTCCACCCTGTTTGTCCCAGGAGGCGCAGAGGCACAGCAGCATGGCCTTTCTAGACCAAGCAGTGATGTCCAAGGCCCCTAACCATGGCCCTGATGAGATCCCGAATCCAAACAGCCCCTCGGGGGCCTCTGGACCACAGCAGGAATAGCCCAGGACCCTGAAGGTAAGCGGAGTCAACTGCCAACCCTCCTACTGACATTTCCAAGATGCCCGAGAAACCTGGATGCATCCAGGAATGCACCCATCATATCTAAACCACGCGCAAGTCAACATGTATTAATGCGCTCACCATGTGTCTGGCCTATAAATACAGAAAGAGCTGAATCTATTCTCAAGTTCCTGACTGATACGCACCAGAAAGATCAGCAAACCTGCCAAGTCCCAGGAACTGAGAGGTAAACTGTGTGCTACAGATGCTTACGTCTCACCCAGGTCCAAGGGGACCGAGCCCAGGCAGGAAGGGCGAGTACAGAGCAGCACCTCTGACACCTGGAGGAGAACTAACTTCAGCGGCTCTATCTCTGCCTCGGGCCTCGGGGAGACTCCGGTTGCCATAGCAGCGGTGCTCTCCAAACACAACCAGTGGACCCCTGCACTGCTAATTAGTCCAAGCACACACGCCAAAGGAAAGTAGGTCAGATCACAGAAAAATCCATCTGGAGAGCGCTAAGGACGTAAATACAGATGGAAAACAGACCTGGGCAGGGTCCTGCTGCTTCCAAGTCAAAGGCCTTCGCCAGCATCCAAGAGACCGCGACACGGGATGGACGAGACCACAGGGGCTTTCCCTCTGGGACCCAACATTTACACAAGCTCCGGCCTCGGACGCTGTCACTGCCCACCTGCAATTTGTTCCTCCCAAGGCCCCCAAAAGCCGAGCACTTCCTGAATGACCAGGCCCGGTGAGGGGCTGGCTGGCTCCCTGCCTCGCCTGAGAGTCTAAGGGCTTGGAGCTGTTTGATTTCAGGCCTCGTGTGGCCCACGTTCAGCAGCCACGTGTGAAGAGGAGCCTGAGACCAGCAAAGCCCATCAGGGAAGTGGACCGGACTGCCGGTCAGACATGACACGCTGTGGGCACGTTCTCTGATCCGGATCTGGGATCCTCCTCCAGGGCTTCGGAAGGCAGGGCTTTCCCGTCACTCCACCTTGCTGCAGACGTTGTCACTGCCCTGGGGGGGGGGGTCTGAGTTCTACACCCTGGCCTTGATCCTGTCTCCGGTGCCATCCCGCATTCGAGCAAGGCCAGGGTCCTCGCTGTGACCTCCCCGCTGAGGCGGCATCCCTCCACTCAGCTTCTGCTCTCGCAATCCATCCCGGGCAGCCGGTCCCAGCCCCCGGGGAGGGGCAGTGTCGCCCAGGCCACGGGCCTTCCTGTCCTCTCAACCACCAGCAGACTCGAGCGGTGACGCTGTCTCGCTTCGTTTGAGTCTCACATCCACCGTGTGGCTGGGTCTGGGTCTCCGCTAGAACCATGCGCACAGACAGAGCTCCACAAACCCAGACACGTCACACCTCAGAGAACACGAGACAGGTCCTGGTGAGTTCTCAGTCTCAGGAGGAACGGAGAAAAGTATGATGGGGGGGGGGGGTCGTTTCCAGGGCCACGGGCGTTCTGCTGATCTCATGCTCCAGCGTTCAATCTCAGGGGCGCCACCCTTGGGAACCTCAGTGTTTTTCTTGGGCTGAAGTTTAAGCTCAAAGAATACACCGTCTTTTCCAGAAGGTTCTCTGGGTCTCTCCTTCAAAAAGGGCTGATGGATTACTGTTTCCCTCCCTGCCTTCCCCATGTTTACAAGAGACCTTTCAAAGTTCCCTTCCAGCAGGGATAGCTCCTAAATCTAAAAAAAAAAAAAAATCCTTTCCACTCAAGTTATGCTAGAAGCTGAGGGCTGAGAATTTCACTGAGACCCAAGGAGCCAACCCAAAATGAGCTAGAAAGGAAGTCAGTAAAGAGAGATAAGACTTCACTTTTATTTTAAAATGAAGAATTCAGGATACATTTTAAATCTTTGATTCCTAAAAGAAGGGAGGGAGAGAGAAAGGGAGGGAGGGAGGACTCTAAAACCCCAGGGCGTATGAAAAAAGCTAAATTAGTGTTGAGAGGTCTCATCACATATGAACAAGAAATAAGATCCCCCAAATCCCTCTTTCTTTACCAAATTAACTCACCTTCTTTTGAGGCGGGAATGGTAGGCGATACTCTTGAGATAACTTTTCAACAAATAAGCTCTTACCTAATTTCAAAGAGGATTTAAGCGTGCAATTCAAGACAGCAAAGATGAGATCTGGGGAAAATGTGGGTAAAACTCAGAGGGGTGGGGTCAGCCCAGAAAGACCCACCTAGGCCCTCGGAGCAGCTGCGGGTCTGGCTCTAAACTTCCCACCAGCCAGAGCAAAAGGGGAAACAATCGTGATCCGTTACACAATTCAGAAAACCCAACAGATTAAAAAATAAAAAAAATAATAATAATTTTAAAATAAAAAGTCATTGGACGGGTGAGCAGTTTCTTGGGGGAGGGGCTGATATCTCAACATATGTCTCTCCCACCAGGAGAAGAGGTAGGCAGTGGACGATGTCTTCAACAATATCCTTCCGCCAGCGCAACGCCGAGTCTCCCGTGGCCGCTCCAGCGGGCATGTCGGCAGCTGCGCTCTGCAGCTCCCCCAGCGATCAATAATACACACTGCTCACAGAAATGAGGGGACCCGGGACGTGTGGATGCTCCAGTGCTTTCAGCCTTGTGTCTAGTGCGTTTGCGCCGATGAAATATAAATAGAAGTTGGCTTTGCATCTCATCTGCATGATCGAACAACTTTCTTCGACGTGTCGTTTGCTTTTCTGATGTTCTTGTTTAATAAAAAAATAAATCAAATGCTTCTTTTTTTTAATCGCTTCATATTCATGTTGAAATATCCCCTCATTTTTGTGAGCAGTATATGACACGGAAAACAACGGCACTTCCAGAGGACATGTTTCTAGTTGCCCCATCCTGCAGAGAGGCTCCCATCATCCGTGTTCCCCACAGTAAGCACGGCGACCCAGGGGAAGCGAGGTCAGCATTAGGAAGGTGTTCCCCCAACAAAGCCACCGCCCGCAGACCCCGGCCTTCCCCAAGCCCTCCTCCTGGCTTCACCAGTCCTTGCCAGCTGTCTCCTGTGGATGATTGGGGCAGACATACAACGCCACCAACTGCAAACCATAAACCTAGAAGAAGACCATAAACCTAGGAGTTAATGGAATTGATCCCGGGATACGACTCAAATGCCACCCGAAGCCCAGTGAGAAGTGCCAATCGGAGAAATGGAGGAAGAGAAATTTACCAGGATGAGGAGGAAGGTGGCCTGGAAGCCAGGACTGTGAACAGCAAAGAATGAGAGAAGCCCTTCAGAAAACTGTTTTACGCCCTGAGGCGTCCATGAAAAAGTGACTCTGCTTGGTCAGCGAGAGCCAAACGCGAGGTGGAGAACACGCAACCCTGAAATTCTGGCAGAAAAAATACAGCCAGAATTCTTTGCTCATTCGAAGCATTAACATATGGTTATCATTAACATCTACAGTTTGTTAACTATAAAAGCAAATCCTCCTCCTAATTTTTTTTCCAAGGTTATGTTTCAGTTCAACATCCCCCCCCCACTATCACCATAAAATTTTGATTCATTAAGTGAACTCATTGTAAGTGGCCTTTCTCAGGTAACAATTTTCTTCCCACAATCCAGATCCCTTCCTGTAACTACTTGTATAAATGGGGTTGAAGAGCACAGGAGAAACCAAACAGGGTGGCCCCCAAGAGTAGACATGTGGCCAAGTAAAGCTCTAACCTCCAAAGTTCAAGCTCGTCCTTAGACCTAAATAAAGTCAAGTTTCATTCCAAACTGGGGAGAGAGAACCCCCGGACCAGCCAGGTGACAGCTTCTCTGTTTGGGCTCAGAAGCATCACCAGGGCTATTGATTCATCCTTCTTCTTGGGGAACTACGGTATTTCCAAGAAGAACAGAAAATTCCGTAAGTACTATCGCAACCTTTCGGTCCTTGTGAGAAGGGCTTAAATGTTGTATTTGGTTTGAATGTTGATGTGTTAATCCGCTCAGTTCCTCCAGAGTTTAAGCTGACTGGTTTTAGAGGCAACTCTGTAGGAGGGATAAGAGGCCATTGAAGGAAAATATTCAGGTGTAAAGAGAGATGAGCTCTCCCAGCTGCCTAAATGAACTGCGGAACTGAGGAGCTCCTTTCTGGAAAAACAGGTTGAGGAATGTAGGTCCCGCCCCTCTGTAGCAGAAGAGGGTCCCCGCCACCCCGGTGGCCCCAGAGGCTGTGCAGGGTGGAAATGCTTCCAAGATGAAAATGCAAGTAAACACCTCTCCAAGCTCCAAACCTCCGGGTCCTTCCTCCTTCATAGGCAGAGAGAGTGGGTCCCTGGGAGCAGCAGCCTATTGGCGTAGGCAGGCCGGGGTGTCGGCCTGTCTGCAGTCAATCACTTTCCATGCTTAACTGGCAGGGGCACATGAGCCTGACACTGGTCTGCCCCACTTGTGAGCGGAGGAGTGAACACCAGAAGCCAAGGACCAGAACTGCTGACTCAAGGCTCCGGATGGAACAGAAATCCAGACCGGTTGGGCCAGGAATAGCATCTGTGAGCATCTACTGATGGCGTAATTAGCATAAGGTGAGGGAAGAGTGAGTGAATGTGTGTGAGTGTGTGTGTGCATGCATGCACTTGTGCACTACCAAGCCCTAAAAATATTTCCCTCTTTTCATAACCGCCCCAGGGGCCCTGTCTGTGTATTCCCTCTGCACCTTGCCTGCACCTCACTGGATGCAATTAGCTTACAACGGTGTCTGAGGAAAAGGGATTTTTCCCTAAATACTCTGATTTTTAGGAATTAATTTGTCCACGTGAAGACAGTCTCTCTGTGATGACAGACTGACCCAATTCATGCCTCATCTGCTGACTTTATGAAAACGTGTGTGCGACATCACCAGGTTCCCTAACAGCTCAGAGGCTGGTGACTTATAAAAGTCTCTGCAGCATAAGTGCATGGCGTCTGTATATTTAATCTACATCTTTAATGTAAGCTATTAGTCCAGAAAGAGAAGGCAGGTTCCTGCCTGACGTGGGCATTTCTGCAGGACGGTGGCCGCTCAGCCCGGGGACATGCCGCTGCCCCAGCATGGCCCAGGAGATGGAACCACTGGTGCCCCTGCCCAGAACCACAGCCCAGCCCGGAAACAGCCACCCTGCAGCGTCCCCTCAGAGGAGTGTGGCCCACATCTGTGGGGGTCACCACAGTACCCTCCGGCACAGTTTCAAGACTGCCCAGAGCCAAACTCAGCAAACGTTCATGAGCGAATGGATGAGCAAATGAATGAAGGCCAGAAGGACAGACTCCGACTTCCTCTGTCCCCACAGCCACCGCCCTGGTTCAGGCCACCATCACCTCACACTGGGACCATGCTAATGGCCTCCAGTGGCCCTCAGCCTGGGCCTTCCTCTCCACTCACTCTCCCGTCGGCCACAAGAGATACTCCCGAAAACTGAACTGGGCCCTGACCCACTCCTGCTAAAAAGGAGGAGAGAGCTTTCCTTCCCTGTGTGGGTGCCAGCAAACGCCCCGGCCCGGCCTCAGGCCTGACCAGACCTGACAATCCCCAGCCACTCGGGCCAGCAGCCCCACCGCTCTGCCCAGGATGGCCCAGGTCCTCCCTCCAGTCCCTCCGGGCCTCTCTTCCCACCTGCTGTCTCAATCTGCTGGGCCCCTTCAGCCCCTCCCTCCCTGAAGGACCTTTGCCTTCTTCACCCTCCACCAACTCCTGCTCATGCTGGAAAACCCAGTGGAAACGTGCCTCCCCCAGGAAGCCCCCCAACTAGTCGAGGCAGAGCTAGGCACACTCTCCTCCTGGTCTTCTGTCCTCAGCTCTGCCGGAAAGTCTACCGTGTGGTGTCACGCTGGGTCTATTTCCAGAACGGCCATCTCTGCCTCCGTCCTCCCAGCTCCCTTGGCACTGCTGGCCATTAGGAGGCACCAACATCGACTAAATGCCTCCTGCTTAACAAGCACTGGGCTCCAGTCTTCAAGCACCTCACCCACACCTGGCAGTTGCCTCCAATCACCCAGCAGCCTTATTTACCAGGGGGGTAAATGAAGGCTCAGCGTGGTCAAGTCACTTGACCAAAGTCACACAATTCATAAACAGGCCGGGGGCAATTCTCTCCCACTTTCTGTTCCTTCCCCTGCCCCACCTCACACACGGGACATGGCACAGAGCCCACCCAGGTCGTGTCTGCTGAGCACATGGACAGGTGGCTGAATGGACAAACAGATGGACAGACGAACACAGAGCAGAAGGCCGCGTCACATGATCCGCCTGGACTCCGAGCACCCCTCGCTTCCTGCTGCTGACAGCGGCAGCCCTGTGACTTCACCCTGAGCTCAGCAGGCAAAATAGAAACTGACTCACAACCTCACAACAGAGAGCAGAAACCCCGGGCAGGGAGAGGCCCCGCACGGGGCACGTTCTGACCGGAAGCCCCTCTCCTTGGGCCCCGTCTCTGTCCCCATCCGTTCCTCAGTTATGAGGGCTCTTTCTCCACCTGCTCCCGGCACCCCCACTTTCTGCCCCTTCAGCTGGGCCCAAGGGCTCAAAGGTACACACTTGCTTTGGAAGAAAAGCGGCCTCCTTAAAGTACAAAATCTAAAATTCTAAAGCGGCCTCTGGGAATGGCGGGCGGGCTCCCGGCCTCTGCTGCCTGGGACCCCCCCCCCCCCACGCCCTGGGAGCTGTGCCCGGCACTGTCAGCCTCGCCCTTGCCGGCTCCACAAAGCTCCGCACTGAACCCCACTTCAGGCCGGACCCCCTGCAAGGCTGCTCGAGGGGGTCCGGGGACTCTGCATCCAAATGGGATCATAAGCAGAGCCCCAGCAGCCCTGCCTGGCCGCCCATCTCCTGCTGCTGCACGGCTGGATCGTGGGTCCCCCCTGGTCCACAGCTGCTCCACCCCGGCCACAGAGCCCACCTGCTGCTGGGCTCCTCCGGAGAGAAGGGGCAGCCTCCCTCTGCTCGTGCTGCGCCCACCGGAGCCAGCAAGGCGGAGCATCCAGGCACGCCCGTCCTGCAGGCACTGGGAGGCTAGGCGGCCAGCGCCTGTTCATGAGACTGACCAGGAGTGGGAGACCCTGTCGATGGCCCCTGCTGGTCGGGCCCGGATGGTGACACGCGGCCCCCTCTGCCCTGTGGGAAGCGGCTCTTCCAGGCGGGAGAGAGCCTGCAATGAAGCGGGGTTTCTGTAGATGAGGAACAAGACAGGGTCGCATCAGCAACCTCACTGAAACAGAAAGGACAGTCCGGCCCCAGCTACATACAGTGTTACCCACTGAGCCGGGGGCAGCCAGTGAGTGGGCTCTGGGTGCAAGGCTGTGTGGCATTTTTCAAGGGGTGGGTGAAAGGGCTCCCCCCTTGGAGGGGCAGAGAGAAGGTCCCTGCACTCTTTTTCCTGCCCGGGGAAGGCTCCTGCATCCGGAAAGCGTTGACAGAGCGATGGGGGAATTTGGGGCTGCCACGACAGCAGGAGCTGGGGACACCCGCCAGAGCCCCTGTGGAGCCACGGCACCTGTCTGCACCCCGCCCCCCACGCTGCAGCCAGGACACACTTCTCTGGGGTGTGTCCCCTGGCCTCCTGCATCAGCACCATGGCCCAGCTTCCTCCCAGCAGAAACTTGACTGCTTCTCTTCTGTCTCAGCTTTCCTGGGTCTGTCCAGGCAGCCCTCGGCCAGGTTTCCCAGTTACCCACCCCTGAGAGACAGCAGTCCCCGCGGGCAGAGTGGGAAGCCAGCTCGGAGCAGGGATGTTGTTCGCCCAGGTTCATGCCCCACCGGGGGGCCGTGGGCTAACAGAGCAGGCTCTTTGCCACAGCCCCGCCCCCTCCTCCTAGGATCCCAAATCTCGTGGTCAGCTGCGGCTGCTGGGGCCTGAGGGAGAGCTCTCAGCCGGCCTGCGTTCCTGGAAACTCTGCATCATCAGGTCCCCTGCCTGGCTTCAGCCTCTTAGAGCTCAATTAATCCCTGCACGATGCTGTCCAGCAGGACGGCTCCCGCAAGCCGGGGTGGGAAGGCGTGGAGGCCAGAGGGGCCGTGCGGAAGGAAGGGAAGGTCTGTGGGAAGCCGGCCACTCACTGCAGTGGGCAGGGACCCTCCCAGGACGATCTCTGCTTCGGGCAGGGCTGGGAAGCAGAGAAAGGAAGATCTCTCTGCTCCCCACAGCCTCTCTCAGTCACATCTGTTCTCCCCAAGGCTAACGGTCACCAGCGGGCATGGGGGAGGGCACGGGGTGGGGAAACTCCAGGAGAAAAGCCATTTGCACTGGAACTGTGGGCTGGAGTCATTTCCACGACATGCATTAGAAGCAGGAGGGAGGAGGCGGCAGGAAGTCAGCAGCACGTTTTCTAAAACAGAACATCTGTCAATCCATAATGAGATGTTGCCCCCGGCTTTCTCTGTCAAGACACCCGGTCTCACTTCCCTGCAAAGCCCCAGATACGGTGGGGGTGGGTGGGCTACAGTTGCGTGTGCACGGTGGAAATACACACAAGGCATGTGACTCCAATGACAGAAGCGTGGCAGGAGATGGAAACGAACAGAGGATGTGTCTCCA
Source organism: Saccopteryx bilineata (assembly GCF_036850765.1). Taxonomy (NCBI): domain Eukaryota; kingdom Metazoa; phylum Chordata; class Mammalia; order Chiroptera; family Emballonuridae; genus Saccopteryx; species Saccopteryx bilineata. The sequence goes on along the minus strand of NC_089496.1, from coordinate 106,521,920 downwards.
GATCGTGAGGCCTCAGACTCGGCCCAGCTTGGTGACAGTGACTTCCATTTCAGCAAAACAAAGTTGTTCTCTGCGCATTTTTGAAACCTGCTTTGAAAACCTCCAGGGAACCCCACAAAGACGAGATTCACTTGGCTCCCCGGATCCAGGCCATGGAGAAAGTGAAGTTGGGAGGGGCAGTGGAGGGTGGACCTAAAGCAATAGATGCACAGCCATCTTTGTCCCTGACCTGTCCCTAACAGCTGGGACAGGCCACAGAGCCTCAGGGCAAGGGGACCCTGGTTAGTGCTGATACCACTCCTGCCTTGCCAGGCAGCCACAGACATCCTTTAATAATGCAAGTCTGATCACCTGGCCCGTGGTGACACCGTGGAAAGAGCATCGATCTGGATTGCTGAGGTCACTGGTTCGAAACCGTGGGCTGGTCCAGTCCAAGGCACATACGACAAGCAAGCAATGAACAGCTAAAGTGAAGCAACTCTGAGTTGATGCTTCTAGCTTCCTCCCTCTCCTGTCTCTGTAATATCAGTAAATAAAAAAAAAAACAAAATGCAAATCTGATCATATCTTTGTCCTGGATTCTAGACACTTAAAGCCCTAGATGAAATCAATGGCCCAGTGACCAAAGCTGGAGCAATTTGAGCAACAACATAAAGTAGCATAGGATTATATTTCAAAGCACAAAAGAGATAGATACCCATGAGCCCACACTGACATAAATGATTGAATAAGTAAATAAATGGGGGAGAGGACAAATCTCCTGGGGAGCACAAGTCCCCACTACTCGGGGGCGGGGGCTGGGCCTGGGGACTCCCTTCCAAAGAGGGGAGCATGGAAAAGGGGGGAACAAGAGTGCCTCGACAGGGAGAACCCTGATGAACACGACCTTCAGCCAAGCAACCAAGGTCAGCGTCGACAGCCACAAGCCATGCTGACAGTGTGTACCCTTGACATCAGGTGATGAAAATGTCACTTTAATCTCTGTGGTCTTCCTCCCTAATCCCCTGACTCCTGACTGACCAGGCGAAAGACACCAGACAAATCCTAGCTGAGGGACATTCTGAGAAATACCCAACCAACCAGCCCTCCTTCGGGTCTATCAAAAGCAAGGAAAGTGGGAGAAACAGTCCCAGCCAGGGGACATGACAACTAAATGCAATGTGGTGTCCTGGATAGGGTCCGGGAACGGGAAAGGAACCATTAGGGGAAAAATAAGGAAATCCGAATAAACTATTGACTTTAATGAATAATAATGGATCAAAGTTCATTCATTGTGCCAAATGCATTCACAGTGTTAAGAAGTGAAGAACAGGGAAACCGGGCTGGGGGTAAATAGGAACTCTTTACACTCTCGTCTCAATTTTTGGGTAAATCTAAAACTATTCTGAGAAATCTATTAATACAAAAAAAAAAATTCCCCCCCTGGCAACCACTGGTATATTTTCTATTCCTTACTGGTTTTTTTGTCTTTTCCACAAGATCACATAAGTGGCATCATAGAGGATGTAAATTTCTGAGTCTGGCCCTTTTCACTTAGCGCAACGCATTTCAGGCTCATCTATCCAGCTGCTCGACTCTGTGGTCTGCTCCTTCCTACGGCTCAGCAGTATTCTCTAGGATGGATAGATATACCATACTTCGTTTATTTATTCTCCGCTTGATTAACATCTGGTTGTTTCCATATATGAATATAGCTGCTATTAGGCATACAGGTTTCTAGGTGGATATATATTTTAATTTTTCATGGGTTAATACCTAAAAGTGGGTATTACATGGGGATGTATGTTAAACTAAAGGGCAGAATATTTAAGAGGGAGTTTATCTATCTGCCTCTGCTCCTCTCACTAAAATTAAAAAATATATATTTAAGAATAATTTTATTTATTTCTTTAATGTTTATTTATTAAGCACATGCTATATGTCCAAAGAGAACCAAGCGTATCTCCCCAAACACCCACGAGTGCTCCTGTCCCCACACTGCCCGGACTGTCTCGCCACCAGAAAGCAGGGCCCCCATCTCTTTCCTCCCTCGGCCCCAGGCCAGGGGCCATAGTGGACAAGGCACTACATTGGAACCACGTAGGGGGGCGGAGAGAGAATGAAGTTCCCGCTCTGCCACTGAGAAACTGAGGGACTACAGGTGAGTAACCCCAACAGCTGCAGGGAGTCCTCAGGAGATCACGGGGAGAAGGAGCTTACGCCCCACAGAATGCTGTCCAGGTAAGAGGAGCTCCCGGCGAACGCCATCCCCACCTCACCATCACTGCGCATTCTAGGACCACATCTGCACCACGTGACCTTCTTCTTCCCCAGTTCCTCTGTTACTTCTGGACATTCTGCTTTGACAGCTGGCCATCGAACGCTCTGCCCCGTCCCCCACCCCCCAGGGTCTCACCCTCTCCCTGGGCTTAGTTCCAGCGCCTCTGCGCCTCCCCAGCGAGCAGGGGCTCTCTCAGACCACAGGCTTTCCCTTCGCGACCCATCCAGGTGAATTAGCTCTCCCCAACAAAATGCTGCCCAAGAAGGCCCATCGTGTGGGTGGGCCGCACCCAATCAGTGGATGACTTAAGGGAAAAAGACGGAGGTCCCCAAGGAAGAGGGAACTCTGTGAGCAGCGGACAGCCTTCAGACTCAACTGCCATACCGACTCCTCCTGGGTCTGCAGCCTGTAGGCAGCCCTGCGGGATTAGACTTGCTAGTCTCCACATCTGCACGAGCCAACTCCTTAAAATCACTCTCTCTCTGCATATATATTTACACACACACACCTTTTCTCTGTGGCACCCTGACCACACGCTTGCCCACCAGGGCATCCTCACATTGTCACCCGGAGAACTTGCTAGTAAGGGAAAACTTCAGATCAGCTCCAGCCCAGATGATCACAGACACGGACAGCATCACGGGTCCAAACTGTCAACACCTAGCTGGCACTGCCGCAAATTCAGCTCATCCCAAGGCCTGGGGGTGGAGACCACCAGGGCCAGCAGCTTTGGAGGCAGAGAGCTTTGTATTAATACAATACCTGCTCAAGTCCTTGGCCAGACCCTGGCAGGATGGACTGGAAGCTTCTACTCCATCACCAGCAGAGGCGGGAGGCAAAGACGCGTGTTCTGGGGCCGTGGAAGGGAGACCAGCATGGGTAACGGCTGGGGAGGCACTGAGGACACAAAGGGAGAATTATTCCCAATGACACTCAGCTCATTAATGGCACATTCATCAGGGCCCCCACACCCAACCCACCCATTACCCACAAGGAACGAGCTATTTAAAGACCCAGCATACTGCGTCCCCGGGCTCCCCCCCCCCCCAGTTCCCAGGCCCCGGGGCAGACACCATGGAGGCACAGCCTGCAGTGTGGCACCCCCAGGCTGGGCCAGGAATTCCTCTGAGGTTTCTTTGAGGGAAGCAGTTTGGCTATTCAGGACACTCTCTGTGAGCCGTCTTGCTTGATTTGTTTTGGGGAGGGGCTTTTGCACGATCATTTCTAATCTTTTAAATGGAATGAAACTGTGAGTTGGGGACTAAAGTACAACTCCGTCAACTCCCTATGACTTGCCCCGCAAATCCGCGGCTTAAGAAAAGTCAAGGCAAAAAGGCTGATAGGTAACCGAGGAACCTTCTCCCTGGTGGAGGATTTCTATAGCAGAGTGATGTCCCTCGTTCAGTGGGTGAGTGCCCCCTGCTGGACAGCCAGGGCAAGGCCTGGAGTGTGTAGGGAGACCACTTGGTGGGACAGAAGGTGGGAAGGACGGCCACCTGCAAACACACCCTCAGAAGCCAAAAGTCACAGGCATGGAGCTCACAACAGCTGTGATTTTGCCAATACCCGCCCCAGACCAGAGCTGGGGAGCCGTTTTCAGGGTGGGCTGGCCCACAGACTCTCTCCAGATGTCCACACTACTGTCCACAGGGGAGCTGGCAGGGCTGAAGGGGCCCAGCGGGAATTATATGACTCAGCACTGAGAGCCTGAAATCCAGCCTGAGGTCAAAGCCGGGGCTGGAGGCTCCACAGCCCTGGGGGCGGAGACGCATTCCTCCCCTCCCAGGGTGAGCACCTTCAGGAAGCCCCCAGACTGCAGAACAGCAAGACGCTCGGGTTTCTGGGTCAAGAGTGTCCTGCCAAGTTCCACCGCCTCCAACTCCACCTACAAGGCTGGCTGCCTTCCTGGCCCGGAGGACAGCTGCCAAGGGTACCCCGCACCCACCGCCTGAAAGAATGCTCAGTCCTGCCCCAAATCCCGACACAGCTTAGCAGGTCTTGCAAGGCCCTGCTTCTGCCTCAACCCCCACATCCACCATCCTTCCCCTCCACTGCTCTGCTCCAAGGGGCCAGGCCTCCCTCTGCACCCACAACACAGCCTCCCAGGCTTGCGACCCGCTGCCCCCGCCAGGCCCGCAATTCCTCAGATCCCATGCCTCAGCTTGGACATCACGGGCCAGCAGATACAAAAGCAGTGGTAGCTCGTCCTCAATGGGTGTCCTGTCCCAGGGGGCCTGTGTTGGTGTCCAGTCCTCTATGTACAGCACCAGGTGCTTTACATAGGAGAGCCGTGGAGTCCCACGTGGCTATGACCAAGCCAAGTGTCGGGAGCAGACGCAGGGCTGGAACCCACGGGGAGAAAAGCAGAGAGCCATGACCCTGAGTGAAATGACGAGTGCTTGGCCAGACCCCAGCAAAAGTGCAAAGTGGGTTTACAGGTGAAGAGATGCCTGGCTTGTTCAGACTGTTACTTGTAACAACTCGGACAGTGGCTAAAATAATATATTTTGTAAAGGAAATGACTCAAATAAATACTGCAAACTATTGGGGGCTTTTAAGCTCTTCACGAGCCATTTTCATCATTTGAAAGCCTACACTTTCAGGGATCATTTCTATAGTTTGTGGAAAGCCTACATGTATTCATATTCATAAGCAGTAAATAGGCCACTTACAGACCCAAACTTCTGGTCTAACAATTAGCTTCCCAAAGAAGTCACACTGGCCACACCCCTTCCTCGGCACACCCCATGACAACTCCAGTCGATTTAATGCAAAGGGAGGAAAGGTGGGCTCTTTTGCCATTCTGTCACGGGAAAGGGACCCCATCAACATGCGAGGACAGATGTCTGTCTCTGAAAACCCAGATGAAGCAGTGGGGAGACTGCCTTAGATCTGAGGTCTCTGAGCCAGGCCAACTCTGCAAAGTGATGCAGGTGACAATCACCTGGCACTGATGAGGGTGTCCCCATGCTGCAGGCTGTCCCCCACCCCAGGCAATGCCCCGGGGCTCCGCTGATCTGGGCAGCCTCACCCAGACTGGAGAGCATGGTGCTGGCCCCTGCCATCCCTCTGCTGGCCCGACCCCCGCTGGCCTGCTCCCATCTGCCAAAGGCACCAAACAAATGACTCAATGGCTCTTTTAAGAATGGCACCGCCCCTCCCGCCTGGCCTCCAGCCTGTTGGCCAGGGAAGGTCAGGCCCTAACAGGGAAGCGCTCAGTGACTCACTGCCGAAGCTCCGATTCACGGACACCCCCACCCCCAGACCAGTCCCAGCCCCAGCTGGACCCCTGGACCCTCCCAGCCCTCCTCCTCCCCTGAATTCCGCCAGCTAGGTTAGGAGCACCACCAGCCAGCCTGGTCCTGGCACCAAAAGTCAGGACTGTCCTCGACTCTTCTGCTTGGTTTCCTCACCCTAGTGGCCCCTCATCACCTCCTCTTCCTGCTGAGTCACCCCTTCTCATTCCAGAACCTTCTCTGTCCTGGCCACCTTGGCTGGTCAGGGCCTGACTCCTGCCTCCCCCTCCGTTCTTGCACATCTGCCCCCACAGACACCAGAATGACCCAACTCGAGCTCTGACCAGGTCCTTTCCTTGCCAAACACCCCCACCCCCCACCTTCAGGAGGCAGGAAAAACCCCCCAGACTCCAGGCTTCTGCAACCCACCTCTGTCCCCTCCTGGGTTTGTCCCCTCCCTCCTCCGCCTGCTCGAACCCCCCAAGCCCATCCCCTGAGGCTCCTGGCAGTTCCTCACCTCTGTGTGTTTGCTCAAGCAGCCCTGCCCTGAATGCCCACCTACCTCTCAGAACCCCACCTCATAATCATCCTGAGGTGCACCCAGATAAGGAAGCCCCCACCCAGTGAGAGTAACCATGCCCACCCTGCACTGCCAGGCTGGGCTCCACCTCTGAGCACCCTGTTTTATGCTAACGTGTCCCTTTCTCCTGTTGGAGCCTCCACCCTCACAGTCTCTTCAGCAGCGCCCCCACCCACCCCCCACCCCCCACCCTGCACAGAGCCCGGCATAGGAAAAGTCCTCGGTACGTGACGGCCCCTTTCTTTTTTAATTAATTTTAATGGGGTGACATCAATAAATCAGGGTACATATATTCAAAGAAAACATGTCCAGGTTATCTTGTCATTCAATTATGTTGCATACCCATCACCCAAAGTCAGATTGTCCTCCGTCACCTTCTATCTAGTTTTCTTTGTGCCTCTCCCCCTCCCCCTTCCTCCCCCCCCCCAACCACCACACTCTTGTCCATGATGTGACGGCCCCTTTCCATCGAGCCCTGGCTTCCCAAACAGGCCACCAACTGTCCTATCTTTTTGGAATCCCAACCCTCTGAAGCGGGACCAGCAACATAATCTGCAGGCAAAATGGGGTGTAAATGAACGCAAGTGAAAACACCCTGCCCCCTGCAGAAAGCGTTAAGAACTTTAAGATGGCACCAAGCACAGAGCCCCAGGCAACAGCCTGGGCTGCAGCCCAGGAGGCCAGATCTGGTTCTAGACCCCGAGGAAGAACTTCCATTGGTTCCCTCTAAGACCCCTGAGCTGCCCGAGGGCAACATCACCAGAGCAGAGATGAAAAGCAAGTGAGGACAACTGAACTTCTCTCTGACAACTTTTGTCCCCACTCAAGTCTCCCACAAGTGAGCGAGTGGCTGTGACTCGTTTTAAAGACATTACCTTCTTGGCCCTGGCCGGTTGGCTCAGTGGTAGAGCATCGGCCTGGCGTGGGTTCGATTCCTGGCCAGGGCACACAGGAGAAGCGCCCATCTGCTTCTCCACCCCTCCCCCTCTCCTTCCTCTCTGTCTCTCTCTTCCCCTCCCGCAGCCGAGGCCCCATTGGAGCAAAGATGGCCTGGGCGCTGGGGATGGCTCCTTGGCCTCTGCCTCAGGTGCTAGAGTGGCTCTGGTCGCAACAGAGCGACGCCCTGGAGGGGCAGAGCATCACCCCCTGGTGGGCAGAGCATCGCCCCCTGGTGGGCGTGCCGGGTAGATCCGGTCGGGCGCATGCGGGAGTCTGTCTGACTGTCTCTCCCGTTTCCAGCTTCAGAAAAATACAAAAAAAAAAAAAAAGATAAAGACATTACCTTCAGGGAGGGAGCTGGGCCCCCTCCAATGCCCAGCACCCACTTCTACCCTCGGGGAACCACAAACCCCACAGGGAGGCAGGAAGGGCACTGAGACCTTTGACCCCTGCAGGGCATTTACTTTCCTTCCCTGGACCTCCCCCTCTGGGCAGTGGGCCAGGGGCAGGGTGCAGGGTGACTCTCCGTGTAAACGTCTAGACCCCTCTTCCCATTTAAGGAGTTAATCAATGTTTTCCACACCTTATTGGAATAACAACAACAATAAAAAAACCCAAACAATTCCGATTCGCACAGAGCATCTATATTTTTAGAAGATAAAGGAAAGAATTTAAGGCTTTAAAAAAATTTTTTTTTTCTTTTTCAGAAGAGAGTTGACAAAGGAGGCACACAAACCACCACACTTCTTGCAGACAGACATGTCTTATTGATCAAAGCATTCCTGCGGGCTGGGCCCAGCGGGAGGGGACCTCAGAATCCTTCTCAACACAGATCCCCGGGGGGAACGCCACCAATGGGTCAGAGCATACCACCCCTGATCCTGCACCTCGCCAAGGTCCTCACAAACAGCGGGTCCTACTGACTGTTCGGGTGCAGTGTGCACCCACACGGGGCCGAGAGCCTCGGGGAATGTCCCTTCAGGGCTTGCATTCAGTCCCCACGGGCAGACCAGACCAGCCCGCCGCAGTGAGCTCCTGTCAGCAACTGCTGCCTTCTGATTCCCTGTTCAGAGATTTGAGTCCTTCTTGGCAGGTCCCCGCACTGAACTGACGGCAAATTTCATTTCAGAGATTGGCTAGAGTTACCACATTAAGCCCTGTCCAAGGACAAACACCAAAGTGACCCTGGCTGTCAGAGAAGGGTGATAAGGGCCCCCAAGATACAGGGCGAGCATATCACGTCCTGTCGGGCCAGATGGGCGACAGGCTTATCTCCCACGCCGCATCACCATCTGGAAGGGTATTAGCACAACGGCCTCCCTCACAGGCCTCTTGGTTTTTTCCTTCTCGAAATCCCCAAGCGCACACGATCACGTCATGGGGGAAGCGCGGAGGCCAGAGCCAGCTCAGACGGAGAGTGCGCTGTCGGCTGCAGAAAGGAACGTGCTTTGAAAGTGCCGGTTTGGAGAGCTGAGCTTGGTCGATCGGGGCGCCAGACAGTCAGCCGACGGAGGCCTGGGGTTTGATTCAATGAGTCTAGGGACAGCAGATATGGCCTGCGCCTCCCAGACACGGTGTGGGTGTGAGACAGCCACAGAGCCAACGTCAGAAGGTGCCCAGAGAGGCTTGCAAATTGGCTGGAAACTCCAAGGCGGACACACACAGAGCCATTTTGAGTGGCTGGCGAGATAAACCAGCACAGGAACCTCAGCCCACGTGAGTCCACATGAACAGCCCCCAGATACGCTGACCCTCAGAAGCCCATCTGTGGGTGGCTCCGCACAGTGAACCCTGAACTAGCCTGGCCGTCCCTTCCCAGCAAGCTCTTGCCCTGTCTCCCTTCACAGGGCGCAGTCTGGGCTCAGAAGATAGAAATTACTTTTCAGCTTGGCTCAAGTGAAATTTAATTAGGAAGGATAATATTAACGAAGGGAACAGTCATAAACGCCATCTCCAACTTTACAAGAGGCTCTGATTCGGGTCAGATGAATAACTCCCACCCCCTCACTGGCACTTCCCTGGGTCCTCTTCCCAGGTGGCAAGACTCCCTGTGCGCCCAGATGGGCCCTGCGGACAGGGGTGCAGACGTGGGCAGGCAGATGCCCGAGGAACCTGATCTCAGACTGACAAGCTCTCAATTATTTATTCAGAAAGTCAAAATCTACCTACACAGATAAGGCCATTCACGAAGCGTAGGAAAAAGAAAAGAACAAAACCCTGTGTTAGCGCAAGCCCTATGAAACGGTCAGTACTGGACAATCGCCAGCTGGACACAGGAAACTCAAAGGATCTGAACACATGTGTCAGTGCAACCCAACTTATGCAGCACGCTGGGTCCTGGTGACATAAATCCATTTCATCAACGTGTACCTTTTAAGTGGTACAAAGGTATCCTGTTATTTGGAGAAGAGTTCTCGGCGGTCATTTTTCTAAATTAAGAAAATCAACCTCCATTTTATCATGCTTTTAGCATGTTTTTAATGGCCATTTAGTCATGTTTTTAATAGGTGTCTGCTCAAGTGAAGGCTCAGCTAGCCTCCGCAAGGGAGTTGAACCCACTAAGCACGCATGCCCACAGCAGGAAGATGGAGAAACCTGCTGGGCAGAAGATGACACCAGAGCGAACCACGTGACCTGGACCGAGAGGAGAAACAGAAGCTGGAAGTCAGTACGCAGTCCCTGTGGTTTCCACTTTGAAAACCTCTGAAGCTCTCTGGCGAGGAGGAGGAGCTACCCGCGCTCCTGGCTCGGTGGCCCGAAGGCAGCTGCTGGGACCAGTGTCCCGGTCCTGAGGAGCTGTTGACAGCCCGACTGGTGAGGAGAAACGCATCTGGCCCAGACTGCCTTACCCAGCGGTTCCTGGGATGGGACCTCCCAGCAGCAGCAGTGTCGCCTGGGAACGGTGAGAGATGCAGAGTCCCCAGGCCTTCTGAGCCGACAGACACTCTGGGAAGGAGGCAGCCCTCTGAGCCGCTGTAACCGAGTTACTGTGCTGTTTGCTAAAGTCTGCCGTCCATGGACATGAGTCAGGGCAGTAGCTTTCTGGCTGTGTCCATGGGAGTCCTCCAGGTCCAAAGAGACCCCCTCTGTTTGGATTCCCGACGGTGGGAAAAGCAGAGGAGGGTCCGGAGGGAACCGGAGAGCCCGTCCCACTGTTGAATACACGGTGACACAGCTGGCAGGTTTCATTTGGAAAACGGTTCTGCCGCTTTAACAAAAAAACTTTTTCAGACAATATTGAACAGTGAAAAGTACAAGTGCTCATGGGCAATCCAGCCATTGGTAGAACGTTCTTAAAGGTCTGGGCTCAGCTTGCTGCACCAGCCAGGGATGCCAAAGGCACGGGGGAAGCTCACCCACTTCAAGTGGGCTCAGGGCTCTTCCCTGGGGTGGGGGCACGTCTTGATGTCCTCCAGGGTTTTAAAAACGAGAAGGGGTGGTCAAAATCCCTTTCCTTTAGTCTGAGACAGGGGTCCCCAAACTTTTTACACAGGGGGCCAGTTCATTGTCCCTCAGATCGTTGGAGGACCGGACTATAAAAAATACTATGAACAAATCCCTATGCACACTGCACATATCTTATTTTAAAGTAAAAAAACAAAACAGGAACAAATACAATATTTAAAATAAAGAACAAGTAAATTTAAATCAACAAACTGACCAGTATTTCAATGGGAACTATGGACCTGCTTTTTGGCTAATGATATGGTCAATGTGCTCCTCTCACTGACCACCAATAAAAGAGGTGCCCCTTCCGAAAGTGTGGCGGGGGCCGGATAAATGGCCTCAGGGGGCCGCATGCGGCCTGTGGGCCGTAGTTTGGGGACCCCTGCACTGAGAACTGCCTCCCTCCAAGATGGGGGTGCCGTCTCTCTCTCCCTTCCTATTCGGAAGGAAGAGCTCTTAGCAGGGAAGGGCACAGCCCCAGAGAATCCGCAGGTGAGAGGGGCAGAGGAGAGAGGTCTGCTCTGTGTTTCTCTCCTGTGGCTTAAAGCAAATGCTGCAGCCCACTTTTTAAAAATATATATATATTTTTTTTTAGAAAACACTTTAAAATTTTTAATTGCAATTTAATTTTTTAAAGTACCAAGCCTGCCTCTGCAGGGAGGCAGACCTCAGGAGAGGACTGTTGCTGCCTCCTCTCCGCCTGGTTTTCTTCCCCTCCTATCTCTCTGTCTCACACACCCTCCACCCCTCACCCACCCCCCACCTCTCCAGACCCTGCTCTAAACAGGAAGTGGAGGGAGACCCCTGGGCAGTGCTATGGTCTGAATGTTTGTGTCCCTGCCCCCAAAACTCACAAGTTAGAATCATAACCTCCAAGGTGATGGTATTAGGAGGTGGGCCCTTTGGGAGGTGATTAGGTCATGAGGGTAGAGCCCTCGTGAATGGAATTAGTGCCCTTGTAAACGAGACCCTCCAGAGCTCGCCAGCCCCTACTGCCATGTGAGGTCACAGAGAGAAGTCTAACCCACAAGAGTGGTGTGGGCCCTTGCCTGACCCCCCCACCCCATCACACACACCCCCACCCCCAGCACCTTGATCATAGACTTCCAGCTTTGAGAACTGTGAGCAATAAACTTCTGCTATTTATAAGCTACCCTGGCTGTGAGCACAACTGGACTAAAACAGGTAAGATGGGGAGTAGGGCCACGCTGAGGTTTAAAAGGCCACCACTGCACACCCACAACGCCCTGCTTACCCCCACAGATCGGCAAGGGTAAGTACAGCTGATGGTCATCATTGGCAGGAGTTCTACAGATTCAGCACAGACACTGAATTAGCAAATACTGAACTCTGGTTCCTAGAGGACATAAAGGGCTAAGTTCCTGCAAGCCTCTGGTCACCAGTTTTGTCAATCAATGCATACCTTGCTTTAGGTGTATTTCTGTTTAAAGACGCCTTATTTAATACAGCATCCCCCACCCCCATCCATGAAACCACAGATAATACCGAACTCTATCAACAGCATGTTTTTCTTCTTAGACATACATACACTTTACTGCTTTTCTTCGGCAAATCCAAATTGCCAGCATCACTACTCTTGTGCTTTGGGGCAAGCATTAAGTAAAATAGGGGTGACTTGAACACAAGCACGGAGAAACCACAACGGTTGAGCTGATCACCAAGATGGTTACTAAGCGACGAATGGGCAGGAAGCCTAAACAGCATGGAGACATTGGACGAAGGGAGGATTCACATCCAGGGCCATCTTGAACTTACGAATTGTTCACTTCTGGAATTTTCCACTTAATATTTTTGGGCCACAGTTGACCACAGGCACCAGAAACCGTGGAAAGCAAAACCAAGGACAAGACAGGGCAACTGTATATAACGCTGATTCACTAGCACCGAATTCACGGCCAACATCACGATGACTCACTCCCGAACAAAGCATACCTAACAAAGGTATTTTCCCCACCAGGTACATCACAGCCTTCTCGTGCTTAGAAACACTAGACAGCACTTCAGCATTGTGCTTGGGGCCCATTCTAAATAGCAAAGTCATCAACAAAACTCACAAAATTACTTAAGCAACATGGCTCTCAATATTACCTTGAAAGAACTTGCTCACAGTTTGAATGCAGAAAACCCCAGAGAGAGTGTTGCCTTGCTCCGTCTCAGCTGGGACCACACAGGTCAGACTCAAATTTTCTGCTGTACTGCACATGCCCATGAACTGACCATGGAGTCACAAATAAATCTTTTTATTTTTTTTTTATTTTTTTTATTTTTTCTGTATTTTTCTGAAGCTGGAAACGGGGAGAGACAGTCAGACAGACTCCCGCATGCGCCCGACCGGGATCCACCCAGCACGCCCACCAGGGGGCGATGCTCTGCCCACCAGGGGGCGATGCTCTGCTCCTCCGGGGCGTTGCTCTGCCGCGACCAGAGCCACTCTAGCGCCTGGGGCAGAGGCCAAGGAGCCATCCCCAGCGCCCGGGCCATCTTTGCTCCAATGGAGCCTCGGCTGCGGGAGGGGAAGAGAGAGACAGAGAGGAAGGAGAGGGGGAGGGGTGGAGAAGCAGATGGGCGCTTCTTCTGTGTGTCCTGGCCGGGAATCGAACCCGGGACTTCTGCACGCCAGGCCGATGCTCTACCACTGAGCCAATCGGCCAGGGCCTAAATAAATCTTAATGAGTAGGTAAGTTCACAGATACGGAATCTGTGTAGAATGAGGACTGACTGTATTTTGCAGAGACATTGGTGACCAAAACCAGACCAATCCCTGCTCCTAGGAGAACTGCCTCTTTCCCACCAATTTCTCGTAAAATCAAGACAACACAACTCCAGACAACGATTCATTAACACCCAGCATGGCACCCACACCACTCGGTCAGCACAGAAATCTACCTGAATCCTTCTACTGGGAAACAGAGCCAGAAAGCTGGCCATGTTCTCAGCCCCGATAAAATCTGTACTTAGTCACCGGTTCCTTCCTACGTCCTGTGGTCACCTTGGTCATGGTCAAAGATGACACGACTTCTTTATTCAATGTCTTCCTTGGTCTCGAGAGAGGTCAGTGATGTTGGCAGCCTCCCATGGTGTGGTGGAATGAGGAACCCTGGCTCTCTCAGCCGCTGGAGACACCCAGACCCAGGCTTGGCAGCCAATCGGACCTGCTTCAAATCCCAGCTCTGCCCCTTACGAGCTGCGTGCCCTTGAGCACGGTCATGTTTCTGAGCGACAATCTGCTCATCTGTAAAGTTGTGTCATAGCAGAACCCCCACCTCCCCAGGCACCAGGAGAGGCATTCAGTGTGGGGCCTGGAGCACAGACAGTGCTGTCAACAGGAGCTTTAAGAGCAGACACCATCCTGGGACAACCCCTTCAAAGTACACTACATGGTCTTACGTCTGGGAGGGGGATTTAGAGGCACCAGTAACGCCACCTCCTGGACTTAGTCCTCCTGACAACCACCCAGCCAAGTCGTCCTGTGTCCTGTGCTCAGAGAGCTTCTCCTGCCCCTGTCCCCCGATTGCAAAATGGGGACCTCAGATGAGCATCGTCCCAATCCCCTCCCCAGGCTTCACTATGGGAGGCTGTGCCCCGCCAGCTGCAGCCAGCTGTCCCAAGACCTCACTAACGCTAACGGTGGGGGATGGGGAGGAGGGGAGGTGAGGAGGGGAGGTGTGGAGGGGCGTGCCTGACTTCTCACTGGAACCTTCTGCGCGCTCCTTGCTCCTGCTAAGGGCCTTGTCCCCACCTAGGATTCCTCTTTTACAAAGTTAGACTCCTACCTAAGTAAAAACTATGGTTGACTCCACTTGTTAAAAGAAATATTCAGAATTCTACGTCAATGTTGAGCTGTCTTTTTTTGCGTGTGTGACAGAGATAGAGAAAGACAGAGAGAGGGACAGATAGGGACAGACAGACAGGAAGGGAGAGAGATGAGAAGCATCAATTCTTTGTTGCGGCTCCTTAGTTGTTCATCGATTGCTTTCTCATATGTACCTTGACCCGGGGGCTACAGCAGACCAAGTGACCCCTGGTTCAAGCCAGTAACCTTGGGCTCAAGCTGGCGACCTCAGGGTCTCGAACCTAGGTCCTCTGCATCCCAGTCCGATGCTCTATCCACTGTGCCACCACCTGGTCAGGCAATGTTGAGCTGTCTTAAAATATCTGTTTCTGGCCTGGAGCCTCCTGCTGTATCACCTCATATTTCTCTTGTACCAGGGAAGCCTCCCCATGGTGTAGGAAGAGGCCTCTCGATGCTGTCCCTGCCTGTCTGTAGTTGACCACCTGCACCCTGAGCGTGGCAGCTAGGGGTGGGAGCAGCACCCTGGCAGGTGAAGAAGGAGGCCCGCCCACCCCTCCTGGCTAATCCAGTTCAAGTCCACCAACATGCCCCACAGGCAGGCCAGGCTCCGTGCTGTGGTTGCAAAGACCCAGGTTCTCCCCGGGAACAGACGGAAAGTGTGGCTATCTGGGAAGGGCAGTGACACAAGGGTCAGGCGGCTGCAGGAGGTCAGACAGAGGCGGCTCTCTCAGCTCAGGGAGGAGGCTTCCTGGAGGCCGGGCGCCGGGCTTTGGGCTCTGGGAGGGAAGGGACACATCTGTTCTAGTCCTGGCATTTCCCCACTGCCAGGAAATACCTGGCAGAAAGCAACTGTTTACTGACATGAATAAGAACTAAAGTGTGTAGGTAGGTATGCATGTAGATAGATAGATAGCCAGAGATAAGAGAGACAGAGAGAGGGGTGTGTGTGTGTGTGTGTGTGTGCGCGCGCGCGCGCACGTACACATCTGAGCCCAGTCCTGAGGCTGATTCCAAGCAAGCCTGATTCAAACACACAATAAGCACCGGGTCTTCAGGCAGACAGAGGGGTAGGGCCTGCAGGGGGCTATGCTCGAGGCACGTGGGAACCAGGACGGTCTGGGGACTCCTGGGGCGTGAAGTCCAGGGCGAGGAAGGGCAGATGGGCAGGAGATTAGAGAGGAGAAGCCAGCCCCGGCCCAAGCCCTATTACTGAGCAAAGGCCCGAGGACCCAGTCCCTGCCCTTCCTCCCCCACCCTGCTGGGCTGCTGGCTCCTCTCCTCTGACCACCACTCAAGACAAAGGGAACAGCCCGCTGCCCAGCGAGCACCCCAGGAGGCCAGAAGGCAGCCAACAAAGTCATTCCCCTGGAAAGGTATAAATAGCATGCTATCTCTCTCAAAGGCCTTCTGCTATAAATACAGGTTCCTGAAGACCACAGGGAACAAATCTCTAAGACAGCCTTTGTGGGGGGGTGGGCTTCCTGGTGCCTCTTCAGACCACTCCTGAGGCCCCAGCCCTGCACTGGGGGCATACAGACCCCTGCCTGCCAGGAGGGGAGGGGCAGCCGCAGGGTTTGGGCCGGGGCTCCCACCACCAGCCCCATGTCCAGCCCCCACCGTACCTCTGGGCTGTCAGATCCGTGGAGTTCTGGCCAATGACATCGCCACGGTGGGAAGATGCAGCTAGGAGTGGGAGTTCTAGGTCTTCCCGGGCCGCTAGCTGGACAACATCACGCACTACAGGTGAACTAGGGAGAGGAGAAGGAAACACCAAGGCTCAGAAACGTTCTCTGAAGTTCTGAGTGTGTTTGAACAGCACGTTTTATCTGGACCCGAAGCAGGGCCTCGGTTTCCCGTTCTATAAACGAAGGGTCTGGTGCTGGTCCAGGAGGGCCTGTCACCACTCCGTGACGAGCCTGCCCAGGAGCCTGGAGGACGAGTTTAGGAAGCTGTAGAGCAATTTGATAGAGCAATTCTGTATCTGCCGAATCTAATACTACAATCAGGGTTTATGCTCTGTGGGTTTTGCTCAGTGTTTTCAACCAGGGGTGATTTTTGCCTACATGGACATTGGACAATGTCTGGACATAGTTTTCTGGTCATTACAACCGGCAGGAAAGGTGCTACTGGCACCTAGTGGGTGGGGGCCACGGAAGCTGAAGCTCCCTCAGTGCACAGGGCAGCCCCACGACCAAAAATCGCCCTGCCCAAAAGGTCAACAGTGTCAAGGTCAAGACATCCTGGCTTTGCATTTGCTTTCTTTTCTAGTAACTCTCCAGATGTAGTTGTGTTTTTTAAAGTTTTGATCAACAATAAGTTAGAGGGGGGAAAAAACAACCCTGGGTCTTTTACTGGTTGAGAATGTCTGCACTATAAAAACCTCCAAGAGTAAGATGCCTTTGAAAGTTTGCAGAGACACCAGTCACTGGATCCTGTCGCTGGTCACACCCACCAGCTCGCCCTGCAGGAAACCCCTTTGCTGATCGGTTATGTTGTGTTCATTCATCGGGAGGGAAGGCTGTGAGCTCCATTCTTTCCGACAAACCTGGCTAAACATTCAGGGACAGCTGTTTCCATTCCTCGAGCAGGCAATGACTGGACACCAGCTCTCTCCTGGGAACAGGGAAGGCGGACTCTGACCTCACGGAGCCAGGAGGAGTCAAACAATCTTTAAAATAGTGCTTATTTAGGGACAACTGTAGTAATGACTAGGGACAGGTATGGACGGCTATGAGAACTTGAACTAAGAGGGCCGGCTCAGAGTCAGGCCAGGGAAAACTTCCCTGAACAGTTGGAAGCAGAGGTCGGGCGGCCGACTCAGCGTGGAAAGTGTTTCCTGACACGCGCCGTGTGCCAGGAACTGCTAATCCACCTGCTCACAAATATCTCCATATTTAACACTCACAACAACCCTGTGAGGTGGGTTACTATCATTACCCTACTTTACAGATGTGCAAAGTAAGGCACAGAGAGGCTGAATAACTTGTCCCAAGTTGCACAGCTGATAAGAGGCAGAACGAGGACACAGGCCCAAGCCTGACTTCAGCAGCCACATTCTTAACCACCACACGAGGCTCTGTCTCAGCACGTGAAGAGGAAGAATAAGGGAGTGTGCCCTCTGGCACAGGGAGCCACATCTCTGAAAGCCCCGAATCAGGAAGGAGTTTGGCATTCTGGAGAAATGCAAAGAGGTCTCTGTGGCCAGACTGAATGACATTAAGAAGACTCGGAACGGGAGGATGGGCAGGAATCGGATCACAAGGCCATGCCAGGTACTGGGACCTGACTGTTGGCTGAAGAATCAGCCCAAGGCTTCTATCAGTCACAAAGAGCTGGAATGAGAGGTGGGGAGGCCCCAGGTGAATTTCCCAAAACTATGTTCTAAACATGATTAGAGTAGCGCACGTTGGACCAGCACATGCATGTGCCCACACTTCGCTGCTGTTCCCCCGGATCTTCTGATACTTATTTCCATCTCCCTCCGCGGTCCCCGCCCACCATCCCGGATCCCCGAGAACCTGACCCTGCAGCCCTCTGACTGCGCCCCGAGGAGTCAGCGAGAACTCTGGGCGAGATGAAATGCAGGCAGGGGTGAGGGTGGCAGGGGTGAGGGCGGCAGGGACTCTAGATGAATCTGTTGGCTCCCAATTTGGAGAATCCTAACCTACAGGCAATACCGACTGTCCCAAGTCATAAAACTTGAGTGGGAAAACATCACCTGGGAGTCCTGGCAGCACTCGCTGCAAGCCATAAAGACTTCTTCCCATTTGACACAGACATTCTGCTTCCAAGAATTTCTTCTAAGGAGATGAAGCATGTGAGCAACGATGCTGATCACAGCTGTGATCATAACAGCAAAACAAAGGAAAAACCGGACAACCGCGATGTCCAGCAGGAGGGGACAGTGAATCAAAGTGAGGCACAGCCAGTCAGACTCATTAGCAGCTGTCGTTTTTTTAATTAGAGCCGGACCAGGCGATGGTATAGGGCAGGGGTCGGGAACCTATGGCTCGCGAGCCAGATGTGGCTCTTTTGATGGCTGCATCTGGCTCGCAGATAAATCTTTAATAAAAAAAAATGTTAAGAATATAAAACATTCTCATGTATTACAATCCATTCATTTCCTACCACTTATGTTCATGGTTGCGGGTGGCTGGAGCCAATCACAGCTGTCCTCCGGGACAACACCAAATTTTTATTGGATAATGCGTAATGTGCATGGGTCATTGTATGGCTCTCACAGAATTACATTTTAAAATATGTGGCATTCATGGCTTTCTCAGCCAAAAAGGTTCCTGATCCCTGGTGTAGTGGATAATGTGCTGACCTGGGATGCTAAGGACCCAGGTTCAAATCCTCGAGGTTGCCTGCTTGAACACAGACATGGCTTCAAGGTCGCTGGCTTGAGCCCAAGGTCACTGGCTTGAGTAAGGGGTCACTGGCTCGGCTGGAGCCCCCTGCTCAAGGCACATATGAGAAAGCAATCAATGAACAACTAAGGTGCTACAACTATGAGCTGATGCTTCTTATCTCTCTCCCTTCCTGTCTATCTGTCCTTGTCTATCTATCTCTCTCTCTCCATAGCTAAAAAAACAAACAAACAAACAAAAACATTAGATCTCCACGAATCTAGAGGTAAATGTATCCACTATGAACTAAAACTAGGTTTTAAAATTTGGCAGCACGAACCAGAGTCTATGTGCACGTGTGCATTGATGTGTGTGTGTATGCGTGCACGTGCAGGTACAAACACACACAGAGAAGAGCGACAGAGCCACGAGCACCAAGCAACATGGAGGGACATGTGCCAAGGGGCTCGCCGTAATTATCTTTCAGGAGCGAAATTATGAGTGTTTTCTCTTCTTCGTTGAATTTCTCTTTCCTACTTCGATGCTGAATGCATACTGATTTCATGGGCAAAATAAGTAAGAAAACATACTGATGAGAGATCTCAAGTGCCAGAGAACAACTTCGGTTCCTAACTGAACATTTTACCAGATGGGGCAGTCCAGAGATACTGGCTTTCCCCGCCTCTGAGTTCAGGCTCCCATTGTGCAGACCTAGCTGTCCAGCCTCAAAAATACAGCCATGCCTCACTCCACAGGCAACACAGGGGACAAGGACGGTCCCAGTGGAAACAAACAGCTACCTGCCCACATACTCCACAGGATGGCATTTTTATTTTAACTGGGAAGGAATTATTTTTTCAGAGCATGTGGGGCATTCCCTTGATTTTCTGAACATAATGAAAATGTTCTCCATGACATGCGATCAGCTTTCTGAACGGCTGCGATGTGAGGGAGGGAGTGTGCTACAGCACTAACACACAGTGACGTGTCCAGCCACGAGGACCGGACTCCAGACCAGCGTCACCTCGGGACATCAGCCAGGTGACTGGTCTGAGCCTTAGCTTTACCCCCCACCTCCTGGACAAGTGAGGGCACCGGACTGCATGTCCACCGAGCGCTCTGCCACGTCTGTCCTGTCCCGCCCCCGCAGGCTGTCGTCAGGGCACCGGACTGCATGACCACCGAGCACTCTGCCACGTCTGTCCTGTCCCGCCCCCGCGGGCTGTCGTCAGGGCCCCGGACTGCATGACCACCGAGCACCCTGCCACGTCTGTCCTGTCCCGCCCCCGCGGGCTGTCGGCAGGGCACCAGACTGCATGACCACCGAGCACCCTGCCACGTCTGTCCTGTCCCGCCCCCGCGGGCTGTCGGCAGGGCACCAGACTGCATGACCACCGAGCACCCTGCCACGTCTGTCCTGTCCCGCCCCCGCGGGCTGTCGGCAGGGCACCGGACTGCATGACCACCGAGCACCCTGCCACGTCTGTCCTGTCCCGCCCCCGCGGGCTGTCG
Source organism: Saccopteryx bilineata (assembly GCF_036850765.1). NCBI lineage: Eukaryota > Metazoa > Chordata > Mammalia > Chiroptera > Emballonuridae > Saccopteryx > Saccopteryx bilineata. Next base: position 106,501,783 of record NC_089496.1, on the reverse strand, counting down.
GCAGGGCACCGGACTGCATGACCACCGAGCACCCTGCCACGTCTGTCCTGTCCCGCCCCCGCGGGCTGTCGGCAGGGCACCGGACTGCATGTCCACCAAGCACCCTGCCACGTCTGTCCTGTCCCGCCCCCGCGGGCTGTCCTCAGGGCCCCGGACTGCATGACCACCGAGCACCCTGCCACGTCTGTCCTGTCCCGCCCCCGCGGGCTGTCGGCAGGGGACCGGACTGCATGAGCACCGAGCACCCTGCCACGTCTGTCCTGTCCCGCCCCCGTGGGCTGTCGGCAGGGCACCGGACTGCATGACCACCGAGCACCCTGCCACGTCTGTCCTGTCCCGCCCCCGCGGGCTGTCGGCAGGGCACCGGACTGCATGACCACCGAGCACCCTGCCACGTCTGTCCTGTCCCGCCCCCGCGGGCTGTCGGCAGGGCCCCGGACTGCATGTCCACCGAGCACTCTGCCACGTCTGTCCTGTCCCGCCCCCGCGGGCTGTTGGCCAGCCCCTCTGCGCACCAGTTCATCTGTGACTTTGTCGTCCAGTCTCTGTGCTAATGTGCGACTGACTGATACGGCTAAGGGTTCTGACAACAGTGTGCTAGTCAAGAATTAAAGAGCTCTGATAGGGTTTACAAACTTCCCCTACGGCATCATTATAATAACTTTAAAATAAACTGGTACGTGTGTATATACAGATGCATTAGATTGAACCACATGAAATTGCTTAAAAAAATAATTGTGACCTTCACACACTGTTCCATCAGCCTGGGGCCTTTCTGGCTCAAGTGCTAGTGGTCTGGTTATGCTCCAGGGCGGAGGACAGGAGAGAGCTGACTTCTGGTATGTGGAGGGCTCTTAGAAAACAGCTCTCCTCGGACCAACTGCAAGAGGCTATAAATGGCTTCGAAATGCTACCGGTGGTGGTGCTCGGACGAGAGTGATTGAAATATTTTTCAGAAGGGAAAGAAAAAAAAAAACCTGTTGGAGATTTTAACCACCAGCTGCTGCCGCCAGCTGCTGGCCGGGGCCAGCCCACTATAAATTTAGTCAGGCCTGCAAAGGGTTGATTTCCTGCTGGAATGTCAAGGTGGGAAGCTTGGATCAGCAAGTGCTTCCCCGAAGGGTCGTGAGTCACCCGCTTAGAGATGGAGGCGGAGAAGGTTCTGCTAAGAGGAATACATTCACGTTGCCCGTCTAAAAAATTAACACCTTCAGTTTGACAGGTGGGCTCTGGACCACAGGAAGAGCTCCTGGCCAGCACCAGGAAGAATCAAATGGGATCAAAGTAACAGTAGTAACAAGAAGAACTAGGCAGGAGAAAACTATGGGAGGTGATGGATGTTATGGCCTTGGTAATGGTTTCACAGCTATGTATATACTTACCCCCAAACTCATCAAGTTGTAAAAATTAAATATGTACAGCTTTGTATATGTCACTCATACCTCAGTAAGGAGTTTTCTGTCTTTAATGAGGATCTCACATTCCAGGGCTGACTAATCAAGAGCAAGTCAAGTTCAAAGTCTAAACCAAGGAGAACTGTGAAGGGTGGAAACAGAAGAATAAAGTGTCATAGGAAAACGGACTTCTTTCAGGCTGGGGAGGTCTGGGAAGACTCCTGGGGGGTGGGGAGATGAAAGCAAGCCAAGAGCTTCAACAGACAGATGTGTGTAAGGGCAAGAAAGAGGGGAGGGGAGGGGAGGGGAGGGGAGGGGAGGGGAGGGGAGGGGAGGGGAGGGGAGGGGAGGGGAGGGGAGGGGAGGGGAGGGGAGGGGAGAAGAGAAAGAAAGAAAGAGAGAGAGAGAGAGAGAAAGAAAGAAAGAGAATGAAAGGGGAAGGGAGGGGAGGGAAGGGGAAGGAGGGGAGGAGGGGAGGGAGGGGAAGAGGGAAGGAGCGAGGGAGGGGGGAAGGAGGGAGGAAGGAAGAAAAGAAAAGCTTCCCCCTCCCTCTCTCCCTGAGGGTTTGGGTGGAAAGCCACTAGGCTTCCCCTCCCTTCCCTTGAACACAGCAAGGAAGGAACACAGGGGAGGGGACTGGTGGCACTAGCACAGAGACCAGTGTCTTACGGAAAGCATTACCTACAGGGAGATGAGCAGGAAAACAGCACAGCCAGGATACTGACAGCCAGGATACTGACAGCCAGCTCTCAGTCAGAGAAGGATTTGCTTACACAAAAGCTGATTTGGTTCCAAAGAGCTCTCAAGGCGGGGTTGCAATGAGAGGTCTCAGAGAAATACAGAGCTAGATAGAGGGTGTGTGTGTGTGTGTGTGTGTACATGTGCAGACATCTATTTCCCAGCTCTGTCTGCTGACAAGGGTCATGTCAAAAGGACATGAGAACCATATCAAAGGCCAGCCAGTGGCCAAATCTGGGAGCAATTGGGCATAAAATATACAGATACTAATGGATTGTAACCCATTGAAAAAAAAAGTAATAATGCAAGAATTCGTATAGATATAAACACATGAACAGCTGAATACATAAGGGAGAAGAGAACGCTCCTTCTTAGAGTAAAATATCGACTAGAAGAATCAGAGGAGGGGTGAAAATAGAAAACCGCCGTGACGCGCCATCAGGGTGGTGGTTAACGTGGCAGGAGCCAGGGAGGATGCGGAGCAGATGGAGGAAACAGGTTTGAAGCAGCAGAGGTCACGGTGTGGAGTGACTTCCCAGCAAATACGGATGGAATAGCAAGGGGCAAGTGATGATTTAGGGGTGGAGGAACCTGGCAGGCACCAACCTGGCCGGGTACTGACCAGGACCACCTTCCCCAGGGGTGGGACAGTCCTCACCCTGTGCTCCAGGATGTGACCCACGGGGAAGAGCACAGCCTCACTTCTGCGGGACCCCTGAGCAAAACGAACGTCCAGAGACCAGTCAGGAGCAATCTCTGGACCCGGGTTGAAGGACCCTTCCCGAATGAATGAGCTGTCCCCATCAAGGTCATGAAAGGCAGAGAGAGACTGAGAAAGCTCTTCCGGACTGAAGGAGTGTCCGCAGGCACAGAGCGTGACCCAGAGCGTGCTGTTGGACAGATCCTCAGCCACATGGGAACAGGGACGGTGCTGGAACCTGAATGGGTTCTGAAGACAGAGGGGTGCGGCAACACCCGCTGGTTCCCCCAGTGGGTGGCCGTGTTGGTGTTATCCTGGCAAGTGTCCTGTTTGGGGGAAAGGATCGCTGGAGCGGTTTGTCTGGAGGGGGGACAGCTTCACGCCGGTAACTTCCTCTCCAGTGATTCAGGACAAGAGTGATGATAATGGACATATATACACAGAGAGCCATCCAGGTGTCTGTTTATATAAAGAGGGGATGGCGGAGCACGTGTAGTAAGTAAACTGTGAACAACCGAGGAATTCAGGCAGAGGGAACAGGGAATTCTTCGTACGGTTCCTGCGACTTTTCTGCAAGTTGGAAATTATGTCAGAAACAAACTTCTTTGAGTAAAGGTGTGCTGGCAGCTGCAGGGCGCAGTTTAGGTTCTGGAGGACAAAGGAGCAGGGGTCAGTCGTGCAACAGGCTTCCTGACGCCCAGCTCACACCAGGTGTGGGAGGGGCCCACGAGGAGCAATCAGCAACGGTCCAGAGTTCCAACGTCTAATTGGTCAGAAGGCCACGCTGTGAACCACGTGCCGTCCTCATAATACCTTAATCCTCCTGTGCTACTACTTACTGAACACTTATCTTTCAATGAAGTCAGTTGTTCAATTTAAATGAATTTACATCATTCTAAGTAATACCATCTGTGGGTCTGTGGTTTTGACATGCTACTTTTTTTTTTTTTAACTAATACAGAGCAAGTAATACTAGATAACTCTTTGAAATGACCGGGCAACCACCGAGCTCAGGACAAGGCCGCTGGGAGCTCTCTGTGCACCATGCTTTAAAAACGCAGACGTCACTCTCACCAACACTGCTCACATCCACTCGCTCCTTTTTGTAAAAATAAATAAATAAAATAAAAAAGGCAAAGCCTGTCATAAATCAGCAAAATAAAAATCTGAGTTCTCACATCTTTGTGAGCCCCTGGCTTAGTTACACACCAGGCATGACCCAGCTGGCAAAGGCTAGAAGCCAGGGCGCAGGCGCGCCACATAGAGAGCCCCCTCCGGCCCCTGTGCGTGCCGGTTTTGGGTCTCCCCGTCCTGACACAGCACCTTCGCCCTGGCGCGGGGAGCAGGTGTGCTCAGCGGGTGCCCGGCTCTGTGGCCCCGCCACCTCCTCAGAAATGCTTTGCTTTTTCAGTGACTGTGGGAACAACTCGTCCTTTCTTGATCTGACCGATGTGGAGTGGGACAGGTGTGGGCCGGCATCCCTGCGGGCAGGTGGATAAGCAGACTCTTGTGTGCGGAGAGGTCCCCTGCTCCTGGGAGCAGAGAAGGGCCCAGAGATCCTGCGAGTGGAGGGGCCTGACCAAGGTCTCAGGGGTGCGGGTTTTATTGCTGATGGTAGTATTTTAATAAATGCTAAATACTGGAACAAGTTTAAATAACTATAATAAGAGTTCTAGTAATAACAGTAAAAGCTAACATTGGCGGGGGCTGGTACTTGCCAGACATTGTGAGAAGAGCTTTGCACACCTTTGCCCGTCCAGCCTTTAGACAGGGTAAGGGTGGCGGAGTTTGAATCCAGGTCTAAGGGCGCGGGCCCCAGGTGTGTGCCCCAAGCCTGGCTCAAGCCAAGAGCAGGAAGACGGCACCCACAGGGCCCGGGAAAGCAGCTTGTCTGGGAGATCGGTGTTGGGAAGAATGGAGATTTTTCCACTCCCAGATAAAAAGGTCCACAATTTAAAGACTGAGTCCTCAGGTTAAGAAAGGTCATTAAATACATACATAACTGCTTAGATTTGTACATGATCTCAGAGCTTTGCCAAACGCTGCCTCTACGGTTCCCCATCAGCCCCACGTAGATGGGAGATGATTTATTTTATGGAATAGGAGACCAAGAGTCAAGGAATTCTGAAACTTGGCAAAGACACACAGTAGCAAGAACCAGGCGTCTGCCACAGACCTTGTCCTCATCACAGGAACCCACGCTGTCTCCCCGGGCCTCTCCTGCTGCAGGTTCTGTCCCCCGTCAGCCCTACCAGCCCTACCAGGGGCACGGGGGTGGTGGAGGCCCCGGGGTGGGGGGCAGAAAGAGGCAGCAGGGCCAGTCGGGGAACTGTGTCCCCGCAACAGGAGAAGGACCTACACCTTGTTCCCTGCTACATTCTCAGCCCAGAGTCAGCAAGGCAAACATTTGCGGGGATGGATGAACCGGGAGGCAAGCTGGTGGCATCAGTGAGGTCCCCGGCTTCCAACAAGGAGGGTGACGTGATGTTCTTTTAGACCAGGGGTCCCCAAACTTTTCACACAGGGGGCCAGTTCACTGTCCCTCAGACCGTTGGAGGGCCGGACTATAAAAAAAACCTATGAACAAATCCCTATGCACACTGCACATATCTTATTTTAAAGTAAAAAAACAAAATGGAAACAAATACAGTATTTAAAATAAAGAACAAGTAAATTTAAATCAACAAACTGACCAGTATTTCAATGGGAACTATGCTCCTCTCACTGACCACCAATGAAAGAGGTGCCCCTTCCGGAAGTGCGGTGGGGGCCGGATAAATGACCTCAGGGGGCTGCATGCGGCCCGCGGACCATAGTTTGGGGACCCCTGTTTTAGACACTTAAGATCAAACATCTGTCCATCTCGATTATGAGCTATACTTTTCACATTTGGAGCCAAGTTTTCCAGACTTCATACAAGGAGGACGGCTCGTCCCCACAGCTCCAGAGGGGAGCTGAGGCAGACAGAGACCCAGGAAGGGACAGCTAGCTTTGTGTCCCCAGAGCACGGCACTAGGCACGAGGATGCTGGGAGAAACGCGGCAGGGGCTCGCCGGCCGTCCAGGAGAGCGCTGGCACATGGCTGACCACAAGGTAACCCGTCGAATGCAGGTTCCAGAGCTGGGTAGCTCCCAGGTGAGCCAGCTCCGGTCCAGGTGTGTCAGAGAACACAGGGTCTTTCCCTATTGCGTGTGAAGCAGGCAGCCGTGAGGAGCCCGAGGGCTGGAGGTCACGTTGGACTCCAGCGCGACCCGGCTTCTTCCCTCCTTTCTCGGTTTGGAATGTGCCCACAACTGTCACGATGAGAAACCCACCCTGTACCCTCAGGCGCTCAAACCCAAGAATGCTGGCCGGAAGCCATATCTCTAAATGACACAGATTCCTGGACCTCGAGGACCACGTGGACACCACCAACTAGGAGCAGAGTGAGAGGCCCTGCGGGAGCCAGCTTCCAAATACAGGAGAACTCCACTGACTAGCGCGCCTCATTCCCATTGAAAAAGAACAACACGAGCAAGCTCTGGGAGGTGTCGGGAAGTCTGCCTCCCCTGGGTCAATCTCTTGAATCATAACGAGGAGGGAAAATATTGACAAGACTTTCCATTTGCACAGGACTTCAGTTTGCCAAGGATTGTCATCACATGATTGCACTTCCCCACAAAGCTTGGTGAGCCAGCGGCCCAGGGGTTAAGTGTCCCCAGCATGAGTGGGACGGAAGTCCTGGCTCAGAGATGGCTAGTGACTCGCTCAAGGTCACACAGGTGGGAGGGGGGGGGCAGGGATTCTAATACAGGATCTTCACCTCTAAATGTGGAGCTTTTTCCATAGGGCCTCTCCCTGCCCCAGGGAGAATCAGTCTTGGGAACAACTTGGCTTACTCTTGATTGGCAGCACGGAACACATTTGCTAATTGACAGACTGAAACCACAGACCAGAGTGGACCCGAAGGGAAGGGAAGGAAAGGGAAGGGAAGGGAAGGGAAGGGGTGCAGCTGATGCTCAGCGCCTCTGAAATGAAAGCCCCATGGCAGATAAGTGCTCGGCGGTCCCCGGAGAACCCCCTGGCCCTCTGTTTGCAGAGCCTCTTTCCACAGACTCCAGCTTCCTGGGTCTCCTTCTCCACGCCTTTGCTTCTCCCGCGTGATTTCACAACCCCTGGGCTGCTCTGCCATCCCTGGGACTTGCTGTGGAAATAATTATTGAGCTTATAAACAAAGGACTGTGGCCTTAATAGAGGGGAGAGGCAGACAGAACCCAGCCACCAAGATAGATTTCACATGTCCCAGTCCCAGGTCACAGGAGGGAGAGAGCAGGGCCCCGGCCCCTCTCCTTTCTTAGATTTGCTTCCTTCATCAGGGCTCATCAGTGACTCCATCACCGCTTCCTAAACTTCCTCCTGATTGTGCAAAAGGTGCCAGGTCTGCTAACCCCAAACCACAGTTACCCCAGCCTGTTTGCTTCTGGCTACACAACTGAGTCCCAGCAGAATGAACATACAAACACACGTGAACACACACACACACACACACACACACACACACACATAGAGGCTCTGGACCAAGCCTTCAGTCGCCCCAGCCTCACCCACACCTGGGACCTGGGACCCAGCATGCTCATAGACTCCCAGCTCCCATCTTCCCAGTGAGAGCTGGTCTCTCCCAGTTCCTCAAAGCCTGGCATTTGGGGTGAGGCAATTCTCAGTTGTGCAGGACTGTCCCTGGCTCAGTTCGCCTGGTTCTCTCCAGCTGGGTGACAGTAGTGCTCTCTCCAATAATCGGGACAGCCGAACACCCTCATCCACTTCCAGATGTCTCCTACTGGGACATTCTGCTCATCACCATAAAGACTGCTCAAAGTGTGCATGCTCAGTTATATCACACACATTCACACACTCACATGTGCGCACACCCATGCACACCTTCTTGAAAGCAGAAGCTGTGTCTTATTCACTTCAACCCCCATCCAGCCCCCTCCCCCGCCAGTCACTCCTGTGGAGTGCTATTGCAAACCAGACAAGTCCTCCAGTGTCTGTCTCCATAGAAACGACAAACATAAATAACCACCAAACAGAGCAGGATGGAACCAAAGAGGCCACTTAGTCTCAAGATTTAGCTGAGAAAACACCAGGCCAGATGTCTGGGGTCCTGGGTTTGAGTCCCACCTTCCCATGTGACCCTGGCCAAGACCCTGGACTTCTCTGAGTCTCCCGTATCACATCTGTAAAATGAAACCTTGATTTTTAAGTTTCCTTTCAGCTAAAACATGCTGAGCACCCCTGTGTAGATGGCAAAAGGGATGGACGCCAATGGAGGGTCCAGTGGCTAATGATGATTCTCCAGTGGAGGGCATCAGCTCTGTGGGTTTCTGCAGGCAGGAAAGCCTCCGCATGCGTCATGCCCCGTGGCGCCTGGGCTACCTGAGGCTCGGGAGGGACCTTTTTATGAGTGACTAGTGACAAGAAGGAGCCAAAGAGGCTCTGGAGAGCTGAGAGGTGGCTGTGGTGTCCGCGCAAGGCGGACAGTGCCTGACCTATTTCGTGCTCTGAGGCTGCCCACGCCCAGGCAGAGCCCCATGGGACTCCACTCTCTTCCCCTCACCTGCCCAGCACAACTGGCCCCATTCTCTGGAGGAGCTCTCAGCCTGACCTCGGAGTGGGAAAGCCAAGCGCTCTGGGAGCCAACTCACTCCACAATGCCCGTCAAAGTCCATCCTCCAAATCCAACCCCTGTCTTTGAAATGCACAGAGATTCTGAATGGATGAAACCACTGATAAAACCCAGCCTCAGCATATGGACCCAGACATTTCCAAAGTCCTTTCCAAATACAATGAAGGCAGCTTTTGAAATGGGGCTTCGATAGGGAATTCCAGAAAAACTAAAACAGAGTTCTCTGCCTTGTAACAGAGCTCACCTTCCTCCGGCATAGAAAAGAGAGGAAACTGCGCTAACTAGGGTCCTTGACTTCCCATGTACTGTGACAACAGGGATTTGGGACAGCCCTGTGTACACATGCACGCACACTGATGAAGTGGTAAACACACACTAACCGACCCCCTGGCAGTCCTCTGTTAAGCTTCTCTATTTCCACCTTCCCAGTCCCCCCAGGCCTGGAAGAAACATTTCTCTGTTTCAGTTGTATTTTAACCCACTACCACATTTTTCTGTCCTAACATTTGACGGAGGCAGAAGATAACAATAACCTGATGATGATGCCATTTTTAAGGAGAGACAGTCGTTGAGGAACACTAAAACGTTGCAGGAACACCGTGCAACAGCTTGCTGCAGAAAGCGCTCTGAGCTGTGGCGTGAAACGCAGGCCTTTTGAAGTCGCATTTCCAGGACGTCCAAAGGCAGGGGAAGACTCCGGAGCCCAGGACGCCAAGGGTACGCTCAGGAGGGTCACGTGCTGCGCCTGAGCCCTGAAGTGCGCCCAGCCCCGCTGATGTAACTATTTGAGAATTTAAAAGTCCCAAACTCAGAGGAAATCCAGCGCAGTTTCATGGCTAATCCATGCCCTGCTGTGGCCCACCCGGGGTGTCGGGTGGGACCACATGATCTTGGAAAGAGCCCAGTGGGAGTGACGCCGAGCCAGTCCACGGCACGTATCCCCATGACGGGTGGGGACCCTAACCGCGGGTGGGGACCTCCTCCATGCGCAGGGTTCCCGGCCGCAGTCCTGCAGAGACTAAGAGTGCGGATCCTGACCGACAGATACCCCGGGACAGAAGGAGCCTCCCGGGCAGACGCGCCAGGCCCGCCGCTCCCGGGCGTACAAACTCCTCTGCCAGCAGGAGAGACTAATGTGCGTTTAGCCACTTTCCTCCCTTTAACCAGTCCATATTGGGGAAAGACGAAATGAGCTCCGGCTTCCACCTCTAGCACGCCTTTGGCGGCCAAGGTCCCCGGGGCGCCGGTCTCCTCCCTGACCTGGGTGCCCGCCCTCCTGCCCGCGCATGGCCGCGGCGCACTTACCAGCCCGGGGCGATCGGGCATGGCCGCACGGGGCCGCCTTCTGTCGGGGACGCAACTGCCAAAATAGCCCCGGAGCAACTGAGTTTTCGGAGCCGGACAGCGGCATACGCAGGTTCCACGGCCGGTGCCAAGCAGGGACGCAAACTTCCCCGGGGCAGCGGCGCGGGGTGGGGGCGGGGGAAGCGCGGCGCCCCGACGGGCTCGGGCAAAGTTGCAGCACAAAGGCCAATGACTGGGAGCGCCGCGGCAGGGCCAGGCTCCTCCCCCAGCTCCCGGCGCTCGGAGCCAGCCGCGCAGCCAGCTGCTCGCGCACGGCGCCCGCAGAGCTCTCCTCCCGGCCCAGGAATGCGGGCCGGCCCGCGGCGCGCCCAGGCGCACCCAGGGGCCCGGGCGGCCACCGAGCGAGCAGGGGACACTCGGTCGGGCAGACTGCCGCTGCTCCCTAAAGCTCTGCAGACTGCTTCCAGGAGTCTTTGAGTCATGACAACTTGTTACATGGGGAAGACACTGGCGTGTGAAATAACTGAGAAGGCCAAGGACAGGCGGTGTGCCCCAATACTGCGGCCCACAGGCCCGGGCCTGGGGCCGGGTTCGACAGGGTGCTAGCCGCCTAAAGACGGTGGGAATGAAACGATGCCTCGCTTGTTCCTGGAACCAAATTCTTTACCTGTGGAGACCTAATATGGCTTAACCACACCTCCTTAGTGAGCACTACACTGTTCCCAAAATGTGTTGACTGCCTCCCCAGCTGCTGCACCCTCTGATATGGGCAGGGACTGAATGCAAACACTTCCCACTGCTCTATTTCCAGCCAGCATGTACTTTCCTATCTGTGAGTTGTGGAGTTTTTATTGTTTCCCTTACAAGGCTCCAGATCAGCTCCTTCACTAATAGACCTTGTGCCAGAAGTGACCCTTACCTACCCACACCATCGCAACATCACCTTTTCTCTAGAAATTTCTACAGCTAAGCCCCCATAAAGAAGAGCCTGTGGCCTGACCAGGCAGTGGCGCAGTGGGTAAAGCATTGGACTGGGACACAGAAGACCCAGGTTTGAAACCCAAGATTACCGGCTTGAGCGTGAGGTCACTGGCTTGAGCAAGGAGTCAGTTGCTCTGCTGCAGCCCCCTGGTCAAGGCACATATGAGAAAGCAATCAATGAACAACTAAGGAGACTAAGGAGCCACAACAAAGAATTGATACTTCTTATCTCTCTCCCTTCCTGTCTGTCTGTCCCTATGTATCTCCTCTATCTGTCTCTCTCTCTCTCTCTGTCTCTGTCACAAAAATATAAATAAATAAAAATAAAGGATAAGAACTATTAAAAAGAAGAGCCTGTGGCTATAGGTGGAGGCCAGGCTTCCTACTTTAAGTTCAGTCAAGAAAGCATCGCTATATTTTATGTATATAATTGTGGACCAAAGGGCAAGAGACTGACAAATGACTCAACCCTTCCTTTCCTCCTCTTAAAGAAACAGTGCCCGAGGCGTGGTGGCCCCAAATGAGAATTCTCTGTGGAACAAAGAAGTAAGCTTTTATTGCTTTCCACTAAAATATTAATTTTAAAAAACACCATGCTTCTAAGAGTCACATGTCTTACATGGCAACTTAAATAGACTTCTTGTTCACCCAATCTTAATGTACCATTTCACAAATGTGGTTACTGAGACTCAAACAGGCTAAAAATTGTTTAAATGCATCCCAGCCTCTGGTGTAAAAAACATACCCCACTCACCACCTTGCAAGCTCAAACATTCCATTTAGGCAAAGAACTAAGACAAATTTGAGGGGCCATACCTTTCACAGTAAACAGCCCCTCCCCAGTTTCTGGATACATATCCTTCATGACAGAGGAAAGCACCCCTCTGCTTTGGAACCTATTGGTGTGGTCAGCAGAACGATGCTCCCCACCCAGTATGTCTGCATATTAATCCTGAGGTCTATGCATATATTAATTTACATAGCAAAGGGGAATTAAAACTATAGAAGGCATTAAGGTTGCTAATCATCTGACCTTAAAATAGGGAGATTAGCCTAAATTATCCAGGTGGGCCCAAGTAATCACAGGTAATCACAAGAGTCCACAGAAGAGAAAGGGAAGAAGAAGAGAATCAGAGAAATAAGTGACAATGGAAGCCAAGTCAGTAAGAGATCTGAAGATGCTGTGTTGCTGGCACTGAAGATGGAGGAAGGGACCATGAGCCAACAACATGTGTGGCCAACCTCTAGAAGCTGGAAAAGCAAGGATTTGGTTTTTTCCCTAGGGCTTCCAGAAAGCAGAGCACAGCCCTACAACTTGACTTTAGCCCAGTGGGGCCCAAGTTAGACATTTTACCTACAGAACCCAAAGAAAATGTATTTGTATTGTCTTAAGCCACTGACTGTGTGGTCATTTATTACAATAGCCTCAGGAAACTAATGCGTAGGTATCTGGTTATTGCTGTGATTTAGTCTCCTCTTTGAAAGATCTTACGAACTTATCTTGGATCCCGTGAATGTCTCTGGAGTCTAAGACCATTCAGTGTAGGAGAAATGCTCTGGCCAAGAAAGTTATAGCCCCAGCACCTCTCCAAGGTATCCGTTCCACGCTCAAAGAGCCCAGAGATGTTGGACAGCCAGCATTCAGACAGAGCCATGGTCCAGTGTAAGACATATTCATTAGAAGACAAAGTCAAGGGCTCCCAAATCTCACAGTATGACAAAGATGCATCCACACCGGAAACCCTTCGGCAACCCACTCAGCCCTCGCCCTAGCCATGGCCACAACTGTTGCCCAGATAGCAAGCCTGAAGCTCTAATAAATCTGCATTGCCTTTCTCCTCCTGCTCCAGGTCAGGGTAACAACAAATGCTGGTACAGAGGGAGATGGACGAATGCACATTTGTGCACGCCCTCTTGGGATACCTAGAATCTACAGAAAAAAATGGATCACAGGCGGAAAGGATGTGCCTTAGTAATTGCATCCCTGGCTGAATCTTCATCTTAAGGATTTCTTGGGCCTCAGTACAAGGCCAAGGTCTCTGCAGAAAATTTCGTCTGAATGAGTGTTTTCAGCAATGCCCTAAGGCAATAGCTATTAAACTGTCTTTCCCAGAGTCAGAGGGTTTAGAAGCCACCCTAAAGGCTACCTGGGAGTCACGCACAGTGCGTGCAACAGAGCTATTCCACTTTCATCTGTCATATCTTTGGGTTCCACATAAGATTTTGTTTGGAGGAAAGGTTCTCTGAACCACAAAGCACATGAAAGGTCATTTGTAAGGGAGTCTTCCGGAATACAAAAGGCAAATCGGTGCCTAGGAAATACCCTCAGCCCTGTCCTCTGAGCCATGCTCTGCTGTGTGCTTGCAGCTTGCTTTAATACTCTGTTGAGGCAATAATATTTTGCTTTGGCTAAGATGTGACAAGCCACATGAAAATGGGAAGCCAGACCAGAAACCTGCGTCCAAGTTTGCCTGACACATAAATAGCTGTGAACTAATCAAATGTTCACTGAGCACCTGCAGTCACTGCTCTAAGTGCCCACAGGGAATGAAAATGTATAAGACAGGATCCTGCCTGGAGAGACAGACTCACATAGGAGAGGCAAGAAGCAGGAGTACGGAACCAAGAACACCAGCAGACACTAGGGGCAGACAGCGTCTGCAGCGAAAAGAGCCAAGGGTACAGCGTGTGTATTAGGAGAAGATATTTCAGAAGATGAAAGAAACCCCATTCTGTCTGATTCTATTCATTCTCTCTATTTCACCTTATCTGCCTCATTGGACCAAGGGCCCTTCCCTGGACTGCTGGTGCCACAGTTTGACACGTGGAGAAGTCTGGGAACCGAGGCCAGCCACTGGAAACACGCAAGGCCGGCTGGTGACCTGACAGGGAGTGTGCGATGCTGAGGGACAGAGGCCAGACTCTCCCTAGACAGAGAACACACTAGCGTCTTGCTGGGGGGTGGGGAGGGAGTCTGAATGCAAGTTCCTGTCTCTGGCTTGTTGATAGGCACTCAAGCAGAAACCTAGGAACACTGGGGCCCTGAATCATGGCATGTCATCCTCAGAGAATCGTAGGGCGTCCAATCGTAGGGCGTCCACACATGGCCAGACAGCATGACCTTCCCTAGACCCAAGAGGTTTCATCCAGTCACTCAGAATCACTTATTGGGTACCTGCTGTGTCCCTGGCGCTGAGAAAGTCAAATGGCCCGTGGCTCCTGTGCTCACTCCTATCGCTCCTATCGTTAGAATGTCTACCACATGACAGAGGCAGAAAAGGAATACTCAGCCAGCCTTGGAAGAAGTGGAGGAGTTCTTCCAGAGGAGGAAATGCTTAAGCTGAGTTTTAGCAGCTAAGAAGATGTTACCATATTAAAATTTCTTATATTGGGTACTTTCATATTTACACATTTAAAGCATATTAGGAGGGGAAAAAAAACAGATGATGTACACACCAAACCCATAACTTCACAGACATTTCCAAGGACAAAACTAAAGGAATACCTTGAAATAAAAATGAAGCAATGTAAAGAAAAATAGTAAGTAGATAATAACACAAGTGGTGTACAGATGTGGTGAAGGGTTTGTAAGTGATACATGCGTGATTGACATTAATGAGGCACTGAGCTAATAAGAAAAAGAAGTGGACCAGGAGAAGAGAAACAGAATGTTCTAGGTAGTGGGAGCTCGATCTCTTCTTGAATATACCTAGAAACACGTTGTGATAAGGAAGTGTATGCTCAAGTCATTCAACAACTACTTCTTGAGCACTTACGACACGTCAGGGACCTCTAGGCGCTGGGAGACAGGCATGAGCATAAGAGGGGAAACCAGCCGTGCCTGGTGAAGAATACCTTCTAGATAAGCCCAAGTGGTCACCTACATTAGTCACCAAATAAGGAGCAAAGATAATTAGGGCCGTAAGCTGTTTGGATCTTTTAATGCCTGTGTGCGATGTCTTGACCAGAGTGTAGTCTCCTCCATGGCAGGAAACCGAGCCTTGCCCAGTAGTCACTGCAGCCGCTGTGTGGCCTGAGTCTCTGTTCTGCTGACCCTTAGCCCAGTGACCATCGCCTACCATCCTTCCTCCTCTGCTGGCAGAAGAGTCCCCTCCCCTGGGCCCAGCTCCCCTCAGCCGACCTACCCCCCGTCCCAGGACCTCCAAGGTCCTACGGCCCTTCTTCTCCAGCAAGGCAGCATCTCAGGACTTCGGCCAACCACCAGAAACCCAATCTAGAGCATTGTCACCTAGAAGATTATCCCGTCATCTGTCTGCCTTGAAGAGTTGCAAAATAGCACCCACATGAGAGTTTGCACTCTGCTTCCCCCCATTTAATAAGCAGACTAAAAAAAGGAAAAACACCCGAACGCGATGAAAAACTTCATAAATGACCACTCTGATAGTTACCGTGTGTAAGCATCTACTGCCCAGCCAACACTCTGCTAAGGGGCTCACATCTCTCTCACCCAATCTCCATCCGAGCCTGTGTGCCATGGTCCTTGGCTTTCCAAGGAGGGAAATAGACTTGGAGTGGTGACATCTTTTATCCAGGGTCACACCACACGGAGCCAGGTTCACACACAGGCTATGTGTGTGTCTGCGAACCAAACTTCTTACCAGTCCGCAGCGATGAAGGCCTAACCTAGCCGGGTGGCATTTATGGACTCGGAGCGTGTCAGCAGAGGAAGAGTCCAGGAGGAGCCCGCGCCAGCTCCGGCCTGTGCATTCAGCCCTCACACTAAGAATAGAAGAGGCAGTTCCTAGTGAAGTCTAAGGAGATTGGTTGTTGTTTGTTTGTTTGTTTCCTAGAAGGAATCACTACTTTGGGCTTCTGAGTTATAACTCTATGAAGGGCTGTCTATGCTTCGAGGTACATTCTTGAACTACTACAACCAGCGAAAGTTAGTGGTAAGGGCAGAGAGAACTCTGTAGGCGAGACTCAGGCCTTCCAAAACACTCAGCTGTTACCTCCGCCCATGCCAAAATGAAATGTCATCTTGAACCCAAAATACACGCAGGAAATGTGTGGGGGCAGCTTCCCACATGACTGCTCAGCCTCATCCCAAATTTCTAAACGTGGCCCTGGAGTTTCGCTTGAGCGCATGCAAGCCCTCTTCACACAGAGGCCTGTGCTGCTCCGATGTGCGCTCTGCCAGGCCTGAATTTGAACTTGGCCTCATCCTGCTTTGAAGTAGGTCTGTGACTGACTATACAGGAAGCAAGTTCGGCTTGCCGTACCGTCTCCCCGGGGCAACAAAGCAATAACCTCCGGGAGTCAGAGTCAGATGCCTACGTGACATCAGGGCCATGGTCGGAAAGAAAACATTTGATGAAACAGCCATAGTCGTTGAAGGACCTGGTGGGCGGAGGGGGTGGAGGGTGGTCGTAGGGTCCAGGTCAGCCTGCACCATGACAATGAGGCCATCGAGGTCTCATCTCCCTACCCACGTCAGCATCTAAAGAAAGCAGGGGTCGGGAACCTTTTTGGCTGAGAGAGCCTTGAAGACCACATATTTTAAAATGTAATTCCGTGAGAGCCATACAACGACCCATGTACATTACACATTATCCAATAAAAATGTGGTGTTGTCCCGGAGGACAGCTGTGATTGGCTCCAGCCACCCACAGCCATGAACATGAGTGGTAGGAAATGAATGGATTGTAATACATGAGAATGTTTTATATTTTTAATGTTATTTTTTTGTTGTTAAAGAATTGTCTGCGAGCCAGATGCAGCCATCAAAAGAGCCACATCTGGCTCACGAGCCATAGGTTCCCGACCCCTGATCTAAAGGTTGAGTCTTTATTTGACTTGCTTTTGCATCCCTTAGACCAGTGGTTCTCAAACGTTGCTACACAACAGAGTCACCTGGGGAATTATTAACATTTCCCTACGCCCAGGCTACACCCCGCATCAATTACATCAAAATCTTGGAGTGACACGCAGGCGTCCGGTGCTTTCTTAAAGCTCCTGGTGTGCAGCCAAGGTTGAGAACAGCGCCCAGGATTCTTGCTACTCACTGGGTGGCCTGTGGACCTAGCTGCTCCTGGAACTCTGTGAAAGAGTCAGCAAGTGCCCTGTTTAAGTGCTGGTCGTGACTCGATGGGTCTGGGGAAGGACATGAGATTGGCCTGCCCACCAGGTGGTGTGAGGCTGCCGGTCTGAGAAACTACATCAGGGCAGTTTTTTCCAGCAGAGCCCACTTGGAAGTATCTAAGGACATTTTTTATCGTAGTGACTTGGGGGCTGCCATTGGCAGCTAGTGTGGCTAAACATCCTACTATGTGCAGGCCAGCCCACCCCAACAGTTACCTGGCCCCAGATGTCAGCAGTGCCGAGGATAAGAAACCCTGGCCAGAGCGCCCAGCGCAGGACCTTTCTGCTGGAGGCCCCAGTCTCAGTGAGTGAAGGGAATGAATGGATGATCTGTAACCAGGATAATTTTGTTGTGTTGCTGAACTAACCCAAACCAACAGATTTTTAATTCACACCCTCTATCCACAGACCAGAAACAATCATTTTACAAATGTTGACTGAATCCCTACTATGTGCAGCCTGTTGTGCCAAGGCCTTGTAGACCCTGCCCTTGGAGGGCTCACTCTCACATGGCTTTGAGCACTTGCCCGTGCCAGCCCAGGGCAAGCACTTGCCACATACTCACCCGGTAGATACAAATTTTATACTCATTTTACAGATGAGCAAACTGAGGCCTCCAGCAATTAAGCAACTTGACTGAGGACCTACAGTGAATAAGTGACCGAGGACCCAGCTCAAAACACCCAAACTCTTCTGCAGAAGATGAAGTCCTATAGGACTAACTGGAATACATTTATCTCTGTCTTAAAATTGGGGTAGTTTGCGGAACGGACACTGGATACTGGGCGGGGGAGTCTCCCGGGGAGCTGAAGGGGTGAGAAGGCTTCACAGGTACTGCATTCGCCTGAGCCTGTACAGTCTCTTGAACAAGAATGAGGTCCCTCATTCTGAGGGGGGATGACAGATGTAAGGAGGGGCCGGCAGAGGGGTCACCAGGGACCAGGGCGCGCGAGTCTGGCCAGCGTCTCAGCCACGCTGAAGTTCCTCTCATGCCCTTGAAGTCTGGCCCTGCCTCCGCACGCACCCCTTTCTCCACAGTTTTATATCAGAGGAAAAGGGCTTTATAAGAGAAGACATGAGCCTGACCAGGCAGTGGCGCAGTGGATGGAGCGTCGGACTGGGATGCGGAGGACCCAGGTTTGAGACCCCAAGGTCACCAGCTTGAGTGCTGGCTCATCTGGTTTGAGCAAAGCTCACCAGCTTGGACCCAAGGTCGTTGGCTTGAACAAGGGATTACTCGGTCTGCTGAAAGCCCATGGCCAAGGCACATATGAGAAAGCAATCAATGAACAACTAAGGAGCCACAACGAAAAACTGATGATTGATGCTTCTCATCTCTCTTCATTCCTGTCTGTCTGTCCCTGTCTATCCCTCTCTCTGACTCTCTGTCTCTGTTAAAAAGAGAGAGAGAGAGAGAGAAGACATGAAACGCCCTTTATTAGACTTGGAGAGACGGCGGCTTTTCAGGATGGCCAGGAAGGAACCAGAGAGCGTGACAGCCCTCCTGTGCGGGTCAGTTATAGCCTCCAAACTCTAACTGCTAAGGGGGCTTCTGAAAAGAACCCCCAACCCAATGCGGGGCCATTTCTATGGAAAATTACTCTCCACTAAAGACAAAATATGAACCAAATGAGAGCTATAAACACCCATTCAAAAGGGAGCCTGTGGTTTCTAACAGACAAACTTCCCATCTTCATGCAAAAACAACAACAGCAACTAAACCCTGCAATGATCATTAAGAGTGTTTTATCTCCCAAGGATTCATGGCCCAAGTGTTTGTAAAGAAACTTGAAACAGACTGTTGTAGCCTGAGAGTTTCCTCAATAAAATGCTCACACAAACTCCCTCAGCTCATTGATGAAACTCAAGTTTCTGCCGCACTTTCTCCCGCGTTAACGCTCCTCTGAGACCACCCTTTCCCATCGGGTTCCGCACACTCCCCAGGTCGTGGGGAATTCGGGGATCTGCTTGTCCTGCGTCCTATTGCAAATGCCACTGGCCACAAGCACAGGAAAGCAGGGCCTGCAAGCACGGAGGCTGCGGTTCAACTCACTTTGCAAAAAGAAAAAAAAAAAAAAGGCTGGACAGGCCTGCATAGATAGGCAGCATTCTCGGACACGACTCAAGGGTAGGATCACTTTAAACCAGAACTGGCGCCCCCAGAAACCGTCTCTGACATCAGCTTACACTGGGCTTACCTGGGCGGCACGCTGAGCACAGGGAAGGGGGCTTGTCCACCCACTAGATGCCAGCGGGTTTGCTGGAGAGGACACCGTGTCGAGGCCTGAAGGAATGCACCCAGTGTGACTCAGACTGGGGCCCCCTTCTGAGCTGTGTGGCTTTAAGGGCGTCACACAGCCTCTCTGGTTCTCAGGTTTCTCCTCTGTAAAGTGAGGATGCCGAAGGTCCCGACGGTCCTTCTGGTTCTGATATTTCATGAGCCCGGAGGGGGTGGGGCACCCCTCTCAAAGGGTGAGCACCCCTGCTTCCGGGCCCCAGGGGCCAGCGGAGCGTCTGCCCCCCCGACATCCCTCAGAGGCGGCTCGGACTTCAAGCCCAGGCCCGGAGCTCTCCTCTCCCTGAAAAGTTCTTCTCACTTTCTGCCAATTCTGGCCATACACGGTTAAATGCCAGCTGCTCGGTCACTTGCCAGGAAGGGTCTCCTCCTCCGACTATTGTGCTGTGGTATCTGGCCGTCAGGCAGGGCCAGACAACTGTCACCCTGCCCCTCCCTCTAGGGTTGGGCTTTGGGATGGCCTAGCAGCTCAAAATGTTGTGCCAAGGGACAGGGGCAATCTGTCCCATAAAATGCACTTGGAGCTTGCGTCCTGCGGGCACAGTCCGGCTGGGCTCACCCACACGGGTGCTCCCTCCCTCCCACAAATGTTAGGTTTCAGCCTCCCCGCGGCCACTCTCGGCAAGAGGTTAACCCCAAAGCCCTGCTTTTGCCAAGGGAGAGAATGCCTTCCCCACGACCGCCCAATCGCTTGACCTTGCATCAAATACAATATTGCAACACTGAGTTCACCCCCATGGGGAGGCGGGTGGCCAAGAAATGGGAGGGAGCTTTCGAGGGTGGTGACACATTCCCAAGAACCCAGATGCAAATAAACTTCAGCAAACTTCAATAAGTCCAGGCGTCAAAGCGCAAGTATTTACCAGTAACCTGCCTTCATAATAGCATTAGCATCATTCAGATGATGATAGTCGTGACAATAAGGATAGGAATAATAAAAACAATTAGCACTGATATTTAAGTGCTTACTGTGAACTAGGTAGTCATGCGGCGAAGTTTTTACACATACTATTTTTATGTAATCTCCATAATAACTCCACGTGGTGAACCCTCACAATATATACATTATATAGGCAAAGAAACTGAGGCTTAAGGTAACTAAGGGATTTGTTTGAAGTTCAAGAGTCATGGCAGAGCTAGAAATTAGCCCTGGCCATCTGCCTCCAAAGTCCCGTCTGACCTGGTTTTCCAGGACAGCGAGCCTCCCATCCACCTGATAGCGAGTTGGGTTGAATTATTCAGCAAGCATATACGGGGTACCCCCTGGGTGCCATGCAGAGTATCGGGTGCTGGGTAACCAAGAGCCGTGTCTGCAAGCCTAACATTTCCAAAGAAACAAGTTCGTGACATTCTCTTGGCCAGAGGCCAAGACCCACTTTCCGTTGAGATGACCACCAACACGTATCTAAGCAAAGATTTCTAGACAGAGAATTCAAAGTCACGATACCCAACTCCTGACCCTGCGTTGGTGACACCGAGGTCCAGGGAGGGGGAGGAAGTGCAGCCCTTGGAGGAGACACACAAGGAGTAGCCAAGAGCCAGTGAGCCACCGGCTCTCTCGGGGATGTGTGAGCACTGCGCTGGGGGTCAACAAACGCCATGCATTACGCACCTGTAGCATGTCAGCCCACCTGCCGGCCCACCTCCAACTGACCCCTCTCCTCTCTCCAGCGGATAAACTGTGCTTGGAGTCCCAAATGCTCACCGCAGCTCCTCCCTAGAGGGAGACACTGTGACTTCCCTCCCAGGTCCCCAGTCACCGTGCACACTTGCTCGGTGACTTCTGAGGCGCTGTGGGGACAGAGAGGCCTGCAGGACTCCGTGCAGCCAGGGACCTCGTCCACGGGCTAAGAACCGACAGGCCCCAACTCGGCGGTGGTCACAGCTACCAGCCACTACAAGCCGGCTTTGCACAAAGTACGCTGTATCTTGCCTCCTTTGTTCTCCCTTTAAACCCAGGAGACACTGGCGGCCCCATTTACCTGTGAAGAACCATGGGACACGACCCCTGAAGGTGAGGTCAGGGTTGGAACTCCTAATGCCTCCCCCGCCCCCCAGGCTGATTGCAGCCTCCCTGCCAGTCTGTCCTCTTCTGGCTCCCCTCTCTCACTGGGGGCGGCTTCGGAGCTCTGCCCCCCTCTGGCCTGAGAAGTCAGCGCTGAGTCAAGGCTCCTGGCACTGCGGTCCTCGCTGAGCCCAGGCCGCTAGCTCGTTCCCTGGGCGTAGACACACACCTCCCCCAAGATGCTTCCTCTCCAACATTCTCTGGATGCATTGCAAAAGGAGGGGGAATTACAAGTATCAGTAATCAGACCTGTTCCAGTGCCTTCCCCGGAAACTGAGAAACACTTTCACAGTCTAGTCTGAATCAGAAGGCTGCTAAAATATTTAATGCCGGAGGACTTAACAGGCCCTGAGAAGAAAGGGGAGAGGAAGGTGCAGTTAGCTGGGGCCTGCGGACACCACACGCCACGGAACTCCCCTGCCCCACCCTGCCACTTTCTCAGGACAGAGAGGACAGCTGAAAACCAGTCTCTGCGGTGAAGCCACAGTCTTCCTCCCGGGTGGGAGGGGCACCCCTAGGCGTGGCCACTGGGGATACCTTTGCAGGGAGTACTCTTTATACGCTGCTCTTTGGAGCCAGCTGATTGGGTTAACTGGGATGGGGTAGAAGCTAGGGGAGGGGCTCCTTACCAGGCCTGGGTTGCGGGTCGCACCGCCCAAGCCAAGGCCTCTGGTTGGCCCACAGTAAACCTCCTCTGCTCAGGAGCTGGGGAAATATGTCCTTCTGACCAGTCTGTGAATACGGCCGTCTGGCTTTCCCATGCACAAGGCCAAGGGGCACAAGGGGGAGCCTGTGCCCGCTCCCTGACCACCGCCGGCACCTGAACCCTGGCAAGGCTGCCCCCACAGAACCTCGCAGCTGACAGCTGACAGCCGCCATTAATCTCTCGTGAATATGTGAAGACTCTTCGAACTGGGCTGTCCCATGCAGAAGCCACTAGCCCCACGTGACAATTTCAATGGTAATTAATCAAAGTTAAATAAAATTTCACAATTCAGTTCCTCGGTGGTCCTAAAACTGACCCCGGATTTTTTTTTTTTTTTAATAATTTTATTTATTTATTTATTTATTTATTTATTTATTTTAAGGGGGGGGAGAGAGAAAGGGGAGGAGCAGGAAGCATCAACTCCCATATGTGCCTTGACCAGGCAAGCCTGGGGTTTTGAACTGGCGACCTCAGTGTTTCCAGGTTGACGCTTTATCCACTCCACCACCACAGGTCAGGCTGACCCCGGATTTTCTAAAGGCCTCATTTCAGGCGCTTGGTAGCCACACGTGGCTAGCGTCCGCGGCTCTGGGTAGCAGAGAGACAGCCCCGCTCTGTTATTGTGGACAGTTCTAGTGGACAGCGTTGTCTAAGCGAGTCAACTCCTGCTAATCAGCTAATGACCAGGAATCTAGACGTGCATTTGATGTCTGAAAAACTTGTGGGAGGAAGGTTCTAGTGCCAGCTCTAACTCTTACTCGCTCTCTGACCCTGAGCAAGCCGTGTCACCTGTCTGAGCCTCCACTTTCCTTTCCTGCAAACAGCACCTACTAGGAGGAGAGAAGAAGGGAAAAGATGCTGGGTGGGGCAGGCCTCTGGCCCAGAGGAAGATAAGTGGAAGGGGACTGATGGTGGGTCTCTATTTTGTGTCAGGTGCTCAAGATAAAGTACTCCTTTAATCCTAGGTACTGCGTGTCCCCCATTTTACAGGTGAATCAGCAAGTTCAGAGGGTGATGACCCCAAGGTCACAGAGCTAGGACTTGAGGTCTGTCACCTTTGAGGCCTGTGATTGAGCACCTCAGTAGTGCTCAGAATTCTATGATCTTCTGTCAAAAGCCTAGAAGCAGGTTTGAGGGACAATGGGGGATGACACGTTACTGGGAATTACAGCCTCCCACCCCCATGACAGGGTCCTCAGTGCAGCTCAGGCATCAAGGGAGAAATATGCCATCAGAGACCATCAGGGGCCAACAGGGGCCAGTTAATTCCCCCTGTTGGGCAGATAAAATGTATTATGCTCACTTTGTTAAAAATGGCGCTGCCCACGTGAGGCCGTCGCCCAGGTGATATTAATGTGTGTTGAGAATCCTTGTTGCCTGGGGCTTGGTTTTGGGATTAAGCCTTTCCCACCCTTTTTGATGTGGGGTGGTACAATCCAATCATGCCTCAGAGAAGTGACTTTGTATTAGAGACTTCCCTATTTTGTATATTGGATTAGAGGTTGTGAAGCTACAATATAAAATGGGGGCAGAACGAGAGTTTGCTCTCTTGGTTCCTGGGATGATTAGCATGAGAGAGCAGAGGGAGCAGAGCAGAGAGCAGAAAGAGGCCATGTGGCCAGGAGAAGCAGCCAAGATGGCGGAGTGCTGAGTGAGATGCCAGTTTGTGCAGAGTTTGTATCTGGGATAAGGAAGGAGATGGGGAACTGAGGAGAATAAGGCTGGTGAGCTAGAAACCTTTGATTCTAGGAAACTCGGATAAGTCAGGGCGTTGTGAGCACTGAATGTGAGTGGGTTTTGGAGCCCAGTGTTTTTTTACTTGCCAGCCGGGTGCAAGCTAGAATTAAAGAAAATGGCCTATCAGTTTTTGGCTCCATTGTTTCTTTACCGACTGTCCGAATCCAATGCGAACATGCATGGGCTGGGCTGCTCTGATGGTGGCCCTGGCCGTGGCCACTGGCCTTACACCCCCTCTCTCCCCTCTTCTGAGCCTCAACAAGAATGCCCCAAGTTTCCTTTCAGCTCAGTCGGAAATATCCACTTCCCAAACATCACTGCCGAAACCAACCTGAAGCCAGGTTGAACACAGTGGCTTCCGCCAGAGGCAGTAATGAGAGGTTCCCGGAAGAGAAGCCCGGTCAGTCTGGACACATTCATTTGGAAAATCACCACCTTGCCCTGAAGCCGACCTTCAGGTCCACATGCAACATGATAAAGGCCATGGGGCAGAGCGCTCAGAAACCCGGAAGAGGCCCTGGCTGGGTAGGTCAACTGATTGGAGCATCCTCCCAACACACCAAGGATGCAGATTCAATGCCCAGTCAGGGCACATACAGCAATCAACCAATGAATGCACACATCAGTGGAAGAATAAATCAATGTGTTTCTCTCTCTCTCTCTCTCTCAAAAATCAATCAAGAAATTTTTTAAGGAAGAAAGAAAGAAAGAGAAAGAAAGGGACCCAGAAGAGCCGGAAGCCAAGGCTGTGCATCCCTGTCGCAGGCACCTGGTGGCAGAGGACCGGCCCCTCCTCCAAAGAAGCCGCCACCCTTTGTGTGGGCGCCTCATCAACCAGCTTCCCGAAGCGACTTGGCGCTTTTCCAAAGGACAGATTCTCCTCTAAGAAAACTGGTTTTAATTCTGGAACACAAACTCTTCAAAACATAAAGGCTACAGTTTAAAAGCTCCTTTGACCTGTCCATGTGATGGTTCACAAGGACCAAAGCTGTCGATAACAATACACATCCAAGCCATTTGTAGAGCCTTTAGTCCCTAAGTACCTGAGAACCATGTAACAAGCTCCTGGGGAGCCAAGCCGCGCGAGGGGCACCCCCAGAGACAGACCGAAATCGGCCCAGGGAGGTCGGGCAGCTGGAAACAATGTCATCCAGCCTCAGAGCACCTTATTCCCACAGAGTCTGTGACCACTCCCTCTGGGGTCTTGGGCATTTTCTCCTTTTGCTGAGTTGCCCGGATGATTTTGAGTCAATACATTTAAAATAACAGTAGTGATCATTTTTATGGTACACTCACCGCGTACCAGGCATTATACTAGATGCTTTGGAAGCTTTCCAATTTTATTCTAACTCCCACCTCAATTATTTTTCCCATTCTACAGATATGGAAAGTTTAAGCGGCTTATCCAAGGCAGCTCAGCCAGCAAGAAGCCTCTGGGATACACACAGGTCTGTCTTGACTGTACTGCACCCCCTTTGGGAAGAAAATTGCTCCAAATGAGCCCTCGCCAGGCAGCTCAGTTGGTTGGAGCATGATCCTGATGCACCAGGGTTGCAGGTTCGATCCCGGTCAGGACACAGACAAGAATCAACCAATGAATGAATGACTAACTGGAGCAACGAACCCGTGTTTCTCTTGCTCTTTCTCCCTTCCTCCCTCTCTAAAAACAATCAATAAATTTAAAAAGAAAAAGGGGGAAAAATCGCTCCAAGTGCAAGGAGTATCTGAATGGTAGCCCTGTCATAGCCCAATGGTTCTTAAAAGGAAGTTTAAAATAATAGAAGCCACGTAATACAAAATCAAACCCAGAGGCCCTGGCCGGTTGGCTCAGTGTTAGAGCGTTGGCCTGGCGTGCGGGGGACCCGGGTTCGATTCCCGGCCAGGGCACATAGGAGAAGCGCCCATTTGCTTCTCCCCCCTCCCCCCTCCTTCCTCTCTGTCTCTCTCTTCCCCTCCCGCAGCCAAGGCTCCATTGGAGCAAAGATGGCCTGGGCACTGGGGATTGCTCCTTGGCCTCTGCCCCAGGCGCTAGAGTGGCTCTGGTCACGGCAGAGCTACGCCCCGGAGGGGCAGAGCATTGTCCCCTGGTGGGCAGAGCATCGCCCCTGGTGGGCATGCCGGGTGGATCCCGGTCGGGCGCATGCGGGAGTCTGTCTGACTGTCTCTCCCTGTTTGCAGCTTCAGAAAAATCAAAAAAAAAAAAAAAATCAAACCCAGAGGGTTCTCGAGGGGGCAGGGCATCTGCCGTCCTGACTTTATCTGCTAAGAAAACGACCCTCGCATGCTTCTTTTTCTTTAATTTATACAGCTGGAGCCATCCTCAAAACCTTCTTTTTAAACTCAAAACCATGGTGTCACAGCTGGTAATTTTAGAAGGAGGAGGAGGAGAGAAGGAAGAAGCAGAGACCCAGTGGGAGGAAATCGGGGAGGAGGGGTATGGAGCACTCCCAGGGCTGGTTTCAGGTCCCCCGGGGCATCCTTGGCTGGATGCCAGCTGCTCCTCTCTGTTCTCCCTCCCTCCCTTCCTCCCTCCCTCCCTCCGTCTCTCCCTCCCTCCCTCCCCTCAACTTTCCAACCCAACTGCCCGGCAGAACCTAGCTAGGTCTATACAGAGACCCTAAGCATCTGGGAATCATTTCTTTCTCTCAAAATGCTCTAATAATTGAAAAGAATACTTTTCCAACCCTTTTCCCAAGTGGGAAAGAGAAACTGCTTTTAAGTAAGTATTCAGCAGGAAAAAAAAACAGCTTGGCGATGCCCAAGATTTAAGCACCTTCTTTAGAACAATCTAAAAATCAAGCGAGGCTGTCTGTGGGTCCCAGACTCTCCCACAGGGAGGGACCACATGATGTACAGAAATCCACAGCCAAGCCACCTGTCAACCACTGCTTCTCAGAGTCAGGGGCCCACGTGCCTCTCGCGTGTGGGGTGGTGGCTGGAGGCTGACAAAGCCACAGAATCCCCATGGCACATCCACCAGTAGGGCCAACTTCACTCCAAACGTTGGGAAATAAGCACACATATCTGTGCTCCCTGCACCCACATGTGTACCAGACTGAGTTATTAAACTATCCTGTCACCACCATAGAAAAGACACATGGTTAGATACTGGATCTGATCTGTAGTATCAGCTCAGCTCTGGTCAAGTCAGCAGAATCCTGGATTCCAGAGAGTCAATAGAAGCATGTCACCCGATAACCAGCGAGAAGAAAAATTTGGTTTTGATTTGCTGGGTTCTTCTCGTGGCAACTCAGAATGTTATTTTTACGTGGAAATGCAGCGTGTTACAACACACAATGAAAGATACATGTAAGGTTTTACAATAAAACACGATCTCAAAGCCTTTTAACGTGAAGCAGATCCATCCCTATGGGCTACACAGGAGGGGGTATGAAAGAAGTCACTCTCCTCAGCCACTCAGATATTTCAGCAGACAGAGAATTCAGTGGTGGGAAAGAAAGATGGCCAGCCTGGAACCTCAGCCTCAGGAGGAACAGGGGCCGATAGGTTCACTGTATGAGAAAAGCCCCTCCCACAGAACTGTACTAGGGAACCTAACACCCGCTGAGCCCCAGAACCTGCAGGCATTGCACTTGAATCAGTGATCTCAGACTTCACAGCGATTTGATGAGGCAGGTACAGAAATGCCCATTCTACAGATGGGGCAAACTGAGGTTATACACATACCCATACCCGGTGAGGAACAGAGCTGGGGTTGGAATCTGGAGCCCTGGCATGAATTTCATCACTACCCAGCCCCTGGCAGCATCCACTAAAGTATAGTCATACAACAACTTCTCCCGGACTGTGACTGGATGTCACCTGTACATGCAACATCAGCTGCTCCCAGGTCATGCACCGCTTGGCCTTGACCAGACTTTCTCTGAGACCGGCCCAGGTCTGTGGCACGGCCTTCTCATGGTAAACAGGTTCACCAGAGGTACTAAAGCCTCCTCTTCAAGGCAAAGAAGCATTCCCAATGTTTGTGTTAAATTCGTAGGAATATAGTTACTGGGCTTTAGAGCAGTGGTCCCCAACCCCCGGGCCGCGGACCGGTACCGGTCCATGGGCCATTTGGTACCGGTCTGCAGAGAAAGAATAAATAACTTACATTATTTCCGTTTTATTTATATTTAAGTCTGAACAATGTTTTATTTTTTTTAAATGACCAGATTCCCTCTGTTACATCCGTCTAAGATTCACTCTTGACGCTTGTCTCAGTCACGTGATACATTTATCCATCCCACCCTAAAGGCCGGTCCGTGAAAATATTTTCTGACATTAAACTGGTCCGTGGCACAAAAATGTGGGGGACCACTGCTCTAGAGAGACCTAAGGCTTCAGGGTCCCCACGGGAAGGCTCGCCCTTAGCTGTTACAACTCTTTTAGGGGCTACAGTGTACAATATGGCAGCCATTAGCCACTTACAGCTGTTGAGTGCTGGGAATGTGGCTGGTCCAAACTAAGATACCCTGGGAGAATAAAATACACGGCAGATTTAAAAGACTCACTAGGAAAACAACAACGTAACCTATCACACCTTAATAATTTTTATATCAATTAGATGTTGAAATGATACCATCTCTGATATACTGGTTAAGTAAAATATCAAAATAAAATTTATAATTATTAAATTAATTATATATTATAATTATTATATATATAGATATATTATCAACATTTGTTTTTTGTGGGTTTTTTTACTTTTTTTTAAATTAATTTTTAGAGAGGAGAGAGAGTGAGAGAGAGAGAAAGAGAAGGGGGAGGGAGGAGCAGGAAGCATCAACTCCCATATGTGCCTTGACCAGGCAAGCTCAAGGTTTTGAATCAGCGACCTCAGCATTTCCAGGTCGACACTTTATCCACTGCGCCACCACAGGTCTCTTTTTTTTTTTTTAACATGGCTACCAAAAACTTCAGGAGTACACCTGTGGTTTACGCCAACCACATTTCTATTGGACAAGAATTGGCCTGCACCCTTCTGGAGATCTTTGACTGTCTACTGAGTATAAGCTGGAATCTGTTGTAACCTATATGCTCAGATGTTGATACCTCTTTAATTCCTCTTATGGGAGGGGAGGGTCCAATCAGAATTCTTCCCAGAAATTCTCAGCCAGTGGGAGGGGGGTGGGAGCACTTGTTTCCAAGGGTTCAAGGGACAGGAAAAGCCAGCCCTCTCCATCTTCATTTCTTACAAGGACCAGGGCAAAGCAGGTTGTGGAATCAAAATGATCTAAACAGAAATAGACCTTAAACCACAAAAGGAAGCCATGTATGTAAAAGCCGCATGAGTCATTTTAATAGTTTGGGTAGCCACATTTAAAACAGAAAAAACAAAGTGAAATTAATTTTAAGATAGTCTAACTCGATACATTCAAAATATTATTTTAACCTATAATCAATATAGAAATTATTTAGACATTATAATTCTAAAATTTGAAGTGATTAAAACAATGAGCCATGAAATACCTATTGAATGAGTGTATGCTTGGCCCTGAGTTCTCCAAGATGACAAAAACATCCAGGGACGTTGAGGAGGAAGGAGCTAACATATCATTTGTGGGGAGAGGGAGGCTTTTCCTGGGTAGATATTTTTCCTACACTTTAACTGGGAATATCAAAATCCATGCCAGCAAGGGCTGCAGGGAATTCCTAAGTCGGCAGCAGAGACAAGTGTCCGGTGCAGACTAAACTAAACCTGCATCTGTCTCGGCAGAAGCGCCTGCATCTCGCAGCCCAGAGTTAGGGGAAGAGTCGCCCTCGGAGGAAAGGCAGCTGGCCAGGTGTCGGTGGAAGTACTCAGGCGCGACAAACAGGTGATTGCACATTCTTTCAGCATGTGCAAAATATAAGTCTAAGCCTTTATAAAACCCTGCAGCTGTTTGGAAGGATACACTGGCCAGCCACAGGTACTAATTTAAAGACCTACCGGGCCCTGCTCATGCATGCATCACGCGCACACGTGCACACACACACACAACCTCCACCACGAGCACAACAGCCAGAGGTCCAAGGACGCTGCAAAGCCTGTCCACAACGTGTCTGTCCACAACATCTCCATTTCCCCAGACCTTCCAAGAGGCAGCTTTTGCGCAATCAAAGGGGGTACAGCACTTAGAGGAGACAGGCACCCTGTGAGTGTGAAGGTCTGGGGTCCTGGTACATTGGTCACTTGTCCCTCTCTAATTCTGAAATGGCTGGAGTGTTGACTGCTGTTGGTGATTAGAAATTCCTGCTTCAGAAATCAAAAGGTAATGAATCTTTTTGCCTCAAAAGGTAATAAACTAAGAATAGTGGTTGACTAGGGCTCAGGGGTTGGAGAGTTGAGGTGTGATATTCAAAGGGTACAGGGGCTTATTGAGAGGGGTGACAATGTTCTAAAATTGGTTGTAGGGATGGTTGCACAACTCTGTGATTATACAAAGAGCCGTTGAAGTATATGGTATGTGAATTACACCTCAATAAAGCTGGCTTCTTTTCAAAACAAAGGAGTAAGCTCAGATAGGAAAACAATTCGCTCAGTCCCTTTGACAACAATGGAGCTCTCAGTGATCTCAGGCCCTTTTCCACCTGCATGATGAATGGGAGTGGCTATTAGCTCTTCGCCTGTGTAAGGACTCGTGTGCAAAACATCCAGCGTGTCTCTGCCGAGGGACAGCATCACATTCCTCCACAGGCTGGTACCTTTTCACTGACCTTTCTGCTCCTCCCGCACTTCTGGCCTCTTTGGAAATGACCTTGTCTGTGCCATCTGGAACATCTTTCTCAGGAACCGAAGGCGAGGTGGATTGGACAGGCCCTGAGCTCTTTCTGAGATAACGTTAAGAAAGCGATAGATGGTAAGACAGGTACTTCTCTCTTCATGTCCTCTTGAAAAGCCCGTGTCCCATTTAAAGCTTTAACTGACTACTATGCCAGCATCCCTAGAAAAAACAATAGCCTCTGGTAGTCCACATAGGTTTGAGATGCTTTTGGTTCATTGAGGCCTCCCTGCATAAACAAATCCAGATTCAAAGCAGGGGTCTCTGGACTCCAGAATAACACGTGATTGACTGTAACCCATGACCCAATAGTCTGCTGCCAGCCAGCAACACAGCTCATGCTTTTGAAACAGTTTAATTAGGATGAATTAAAGAACCTGAGAAAAGGCCTAAGACATGTCACACAAACAGCCCCCACGCCTCCACCCCTGACTCCCACATTTTTCATAATGTCAGAGCATCCAGAGACTGTAAGCAGGCAAATGCAAACTATTAGATACGGAAAACTTAGATTCTTCATAACCACCCACGTAGTTGACTGTGTTAGGACATCGTTGGGGATTTATCCTTTTACATACCTGTCAGCGTGGGGTGCTCCTGAATCCAGGTTTTGCAGCTTAGGGTCCCAAGTTTCTTCAGATCCTAGAGGTGAGGAGACACGTGCCTTCCCATCTCCAGCAGAAGTGGGAAAGTCAGGCCAGGGCTGCTGCTCAGCCTGCTGGTGCCCGGCCAGGGTGTCCCCACACAGGGCTTCTGCAGCCTTCGTCCCCGGAGTCCCCTGAGAGCAGCCTGGGTCCCCACAGCTCCCCGGCAGTGCGGAGGCAGGAGCCACTCCAGAGAACATCCTCGTAGCACCTGTTTCCAGCAGGTCACCAGGCACACGTGCCCCGGCCTCAGCTGTGCCCAAAGTGACTTCACCCTCTGCTTCCCTAGCGGCTCCTGCCACCAAGCCGGGCTCCAGCGGAGCGTCCGCCACGGCTGCTGGCTCAGGCGTGCCCTGGTTGCCCAGGGCATGTTGCTTTTCTGAGATCTCAGCAGCACCTCCATGCCTCTTCTCACCCTCAAGCGTGTTGGGGGTCCGCGGCTCCCTGGTGGCCTCAGCCACCGCCGGAACAACCCCCTGGGGAGAAGACGCCCTCAGGGCCGAGGTGGGTGCTGGCAGGTCACCTGCAGCGACCGTGTGGGCAGAGCCCCAGGCACTGTCCTCGCTGGGTTGACTGCTGCTGCTGGATGTGTCCTGGTGCCGTTTCCCCGGAGTTCTGCCGTCCTGAACTGAGTCCCCTTCCCTGTGGCCCTGGGGAGCCACCTGCCAGTCAGAAGCTGTCGCCACAGGCGTCTCCAGGGCAGCAACCGGCGAAGAAGGACCCAAAGCGGATTCCTGCGGGCTGCTTCCCCGCTGGGAGTGGGCTTGGTCTCCAGGGCCCGGCCCAGCGTCTGCGGCCCCCTCGGGCTTCTCACTCTCCTCCCGCACCTGCGGGACTCCAGTCATTTCCTGACCCACATGGGCACCCGGCAGGTTCCGCTCTGCGCCCAGCTTTTCTGGAACTGGGTCCTGGGGAACCAGGAGGGAAACCTCATCCTCGACAGCTGACTCTTGCTTCTTCTCCTGTGAGTCCACCCAGAGTCCGTCAGGAGGGGCGGGGAGAGGGGCCACGGCCGCTGCTGGAGTCCCATCTGGAAGCTTCCCTGGGCTGAGCGGCACATCGAGGTCCTTGCCCCCCACACCCCTGCCAGCTCCTGCCTTCTCTCCCGCAGAGCGCTGGGGCCGGTCAGCGGCCAGGACCCCCAGCACGGACTTCTCAAAGATCTTGGTGATGTGCTCCCTGAAGTCGGGGAGCCCGGCGATCACACCGGTCAGCTTGGGGCTGGTGTCCGCCCCGCCCGACACGCCTTTCCCTGGGTCCCGGGAAGGTTCTGCCATCCTGTCTCCACTGCTCCCGGTTGGCCCTGCTGCACCCCCTGCCATGGCCCGCTCGCTGGCAGGGCCTGTGCCTGCAGCTCCTGCCGCTGCCTCCTCCCCGGCCCTCTGCTCACCACTGGCTGGAAGTGGCAGCCTGTCCAGGTAGGGCACCGAGTCCACAGGTCCCTCAGAAGTCCCGCCGTCGGGGCTTCGGCTGCTGGCTTGCCCCGCAGAGACCTCCCCACCTGATGCTCCTGGTTGCAAGGGGGAGGCCAGCGGGCCAGCAGCCGGCTTCCTGCAGGAGGCATTTTCCAAGGCAAGCAGGGGCTCCCCTGTGATGGGACAAGGGCTTTCACCAAGACCTCGAGGACTGTCTTCTGCCCCTTTCCTGGCAGCACCCTCAATGTGCAGGTAAGGCGTGTCGGGAGCAGCCTCTTCCGGTGGCCCAGATGGCAGTGGCCTCTTTGGGTCGGGGACAAGCGGGGCTACAGGACTATCCACTGTGCTCCTGGGAGTCCCAGCCAGCTCTCCCGAGGGCAGCAAGACTTCCTGGCCGCAGACCGAGGGCTGCTGGGCATGGCTGGCTTCTCCCAGGGCAGCTTCGGAAGCTCGCTCCCCAGGGGAGAGGCACTGCTCAGTCTGAAGGAAGCCACCACTCAGAGTGCCTCCTCCCGGCTCCTCGGGTCTCCCCAGGTCTCCTTTGTCAATGTCCCCACCAGTCTCAGCAGCCCCACCGTCCATAGCTCGCTCCTCCGCGGATGGGAGACTTCCGAGAAGCCCCTGGGCCCCCGCCTCCGACGCGGCAGGGCACTCCACGTCCTCCCGTGGGGCGGGGGCGGAGGCGGGCTGCCACTCGCCTTCCCGGGTTTCGTCACATGCCGCCCTCTCCGGGGCATCCTGAGTGGGTGTGATGCTGGGGCTGGCGGGCGCTAGGGCAGGCGGGCACTGAGCTGCATCCAGGGGAGCCCCTGAGTCAGGCGGGCCAGGCGGGGCCCCCACCGTGTTTCCACTTGCCTCCTTTGTCCTCCCCGAGCCCTGGGGCGGGGGCCAGGCGTCAGCTGCCTCAGAAACACCTGCATCCCCGAGACACGCTTCGTCACGCTGGCTGCTGGTGTTCAGTGAACCAACCTGCTCTTGTTGGGACTTGTCCAGCCCCTGCTCAAGGGCAGAGTCTTGTAAGGTTTCTGCGTCAGGAAGCAGGACCTTGGAGGGCTGGCCGTCACTGCATACTGCCTCTTGCCTAGACTCCCCGAGTGCGGACAACTCCGGTCTCGTGGGTGCTGCCGACTCCACCTGCACCCTCCTAGGACCCTCTGGGACCGTGTTTCTGGGAGCATCAGACGGACTGACTTTGGGGGGCTCTCTCTGAAGTTCTGATCCGGAAGCCGGCTCCTCTCCTCCACGAGGGGACAAGCTCACATCCTCCCGAGGTTCCACAGGTACGTGGATTTGGGGGGAATTCGCATCTGAGTTCTTAAAACCTGGATTGCCTGAAGAAGTCTCTTTCTCATTTTCACACCGTTGAGCATTCTCCCTGAGCATATCAAAGACAGGTGCTTCTGGATCCAACTGGGATGGCTGGAGATGGTTCTCAGAAGAGCCCGAGGGTCCTTCAGGTGCAGCTACTTGCATTTGGTGCCCTGGGCAGGACGGGTTTCCCTGCTGATCTTGCTCCGGAATGAGCGTCAGGGGCCCACAGGCCACCACCAGGCTCTCCCCCTCGGGGGGATGTGGCCCGTCAGCTTGGACTTCCTGTCCAGCTGCGTCATGTCCCAGCCCACAGGTCTGGGGGGACGTCAGCAGGTCCTCCCCATCACAGCTGCCAGGCTTCTGTACGGACGGGCGGCTCCCGGTCTTTATTCCAGATGAGCTCTCCGCGTCCCAGGCTTGGGGGCCGACTTCTGCAGCAGACGTTGACAGGAAGTCTGCTTTCTCAGATTCTAAAGCAGGAAGAGAATCCATTCTTCCCAGTCCCCCCACGTCCTGAAGGATGTCAGGACATTTGGGCTGCCCTCCCGGCCCCTCCCCGACAGCTCCTTTGGGAACAACGTGCTCTCGGGCTCCGTCCGGCCCGGGGGGCGTGATGGAGTCCTGCTCAGGGAGCTTGGGCCATGAGCCAGATGCATGGACCACATGGGCTTCTCCCAGCACCCCCCGGGCCACTGAGCTGCCAGCTGCAGCCTCTGATGGAGGCCCGGACCTGTCCACGTGCCCGGGACCCTCCTTCCGGAGCAGCTGTGCTGAGGCCATGCTCGGAAGGACTTCACTCCTCACGTCACTGCTTGGCTTTGAAGCCTCGTCTTTCTCCGTCTCCGGCTCAGGCCTGCAGCCGAGGGCCTGTGGCTGTTCTCCCCACGGGTCCCCGGGACCTGCACTGCCAGGTGGCTCTGGGGCTTCTTCCTGGCCTCTAGGACCGACCCCAAGTTGTCTGCTTTCCCCCTTAGCCACACCCGGACTGTCAGGGGCCTTGGCTTCATCCTTCGGCTCGGGTGACCTTCTGGCATTTTCATCTGCTGCATTGGGAGGAGGGGGCAGCAGGCTTTGCTCCCTGATCCAGAACTCCCCGCTCTCCTTCTGGGGAGGACAGGCAGGAGCAGCGCCGGGGCTCCCTCCCGGCCCCTCTCCCTTGCCCCTGAGGTCTGACGCGTGCTTTCCCTGTCCTGCCAACCCTGCTTCGGCCAGCTCTTTGGCCACATCTGTACGCATGGGCATCTCGGGCCCGGAATCCATCTCACTGGTCGGCCAGCTGGGTTCTTCTGTGGCAACCGCAGCCTGCACAGCTGGCTGTGAGGTGGGGCTGGGAGCCGGACGTTGGTCCTCATCGCTCACGAGCAAAGCCCCTGAGGGTCGGTCCCCCACTGCCACGCAGACAGCGTCACTGAGTTCGGTCCCTTGCACCCCCGTCTCCGAATGACATGGCAACAGGGGCAGCTCTGCGTGTGGCAGCTGTACCCCCATTTGCTGCTGGTGGCTTCCCAGGGCAGCAGCCATTGCCTCAGCTTCTGGGGCAACCCATGAACTGCTCCCAGGGGGACAGCAGGCCTCAAGGGATCCCGAGTCAGTGACTAAATTCGGAAGCGGCATCTCCGCTTGGCCAGTCCCTCCGTCTGAGGCTTCGGGGGCTGGCTCTTGTCGGCTCGGGGTCTCAGGCATTGGGGAGCACTCCTCCAGGCTAGCTGTGCTCTCATTGCCTGGCTGGGCTGCAGGAAGGCTCGTGGGGGCCACTTGTACAGAAGCTGCCCCCTGCCCAGACTCTGGCGGAGGGAGGTCACCTGCAGCCTCTTTCCTTTGGGACACAACACCACTGTCCTCTCTGCCCGGCTGTCCCTCC
This sequence comes from Saccopteryx bilineata, assembly GCF_036850765.1. Lineage (NCBI taxonomy): Eukaryota > Metazoa > Chordata > Mammalia > Chiroptera > Emballonuridae > Saccopteryx > Saccopteryx bilineata. The sequence goes on along the minus strand of NC_089496.1, from coordinate 106,466,105 downwards.
ACTGGCTCTCTGGGAGGTGCTGGCGAGAGTCCTGGCAACTGATCAGCTGAACTGGAGGAAGCTGGTTTCTGTCCCTCTTCCATTAGGTCTTTCTCTCTTCCAGCAGTGGGGACCATGGCAACCACACCGTGCTGAGTAGGGCTGTCCTCTTGAGGGGCCAATGCTGTCAGGGGCCCCCCCTGGGCATCTGGAGGAGGATCCCTCCTGGGGTGCTGAGCGAGGGGCTGGATGAGGGGCCAGTCTTCAGGTGCCGATGCTGGGCTTGCTGGGCAAGCTTCAGGGGAGCCTTCGGCGAAGGGCATGGGGTCCGAGGGGCACTCCCGCTTCCAGGGTGCTGGTGGGATGGGCAGCGGAGAACCTTCTAGGCCCCTGGCTTTATGTGGGTGCGTCCTAGGCGCGGTCACCTCTGGGGACACGATGCAGGGATCCAGGCCAGCAGCTCCCTCAGAAGCAGCGCAGGAGCCTCCGCACTCGACTCTGTCAACAATGAGAACATTTCATGTTTCCTCGGTTCTCATGGATGCCAAGGGCAGAGCCACAACCCAGACAGAACCGCCCCAACACTCCCCCTACTACAGGCCACAAAACACAGCATCCCCATGCACCTCGTTCCCTACCACCCCAGGAAAAGCACACCCCCTCCAACTCTATCCCTCCCATAACCATTACACATGGCACCACATTCTGCAAAAATTGACACAGGGGACTGCAAACATTCAGTCTGGGGCTTTCCAGGCTGGTCAGTACTGAACGGGGAACTATGGAAACTAACTCATAGTAGCCTGAAATGCAGGAAACTCGAAGATTTTAAAGAAGTGTGCTATGACAATAGAGGGTTCAAACCAGTTCTGTGTAGTTCCCGAGGAGGTCCCAAACACTCTGGGGGATCTTTAGATGTCCAGGGAAAAGGCACCAGTGAGCACCTCTGAGCTCTGAAATAATGACAGTGACCTTAAGTCTTCACACTCAACAGGTGTTACTGTGAGAGGCACAACCCAAAGGCCTGTTCTGTTCAGCTTCAGAATTTCTGCGTGTGGCCTCTATGTAACTCTTGGGAGCTGGGTTACCTTCTCCCCATATTAGTGCTAGACACACTTAGCTGGATGATGTAGGAAGAGAAACTATTAAGTTTGCAGCAACCCTGGGGAAACCGGGCTCGGAATTGCATCAAAAACTGCCCGGCTCCTGTAAAACCTCTTACCTTGTACTCTACTCGGACTGTATCCTCACATCTATGTCGTTTTAATTAAGTGCAATTAAAAATTGTAAAAAGAATACATACATTGGAAACGTAGGAAGGTAACAGAAGTGTGGTTTTTAAAAAGGCTTTTACCGGCCCTGGCCGGTTGGCTCAGCGGTAGAGCGTCGGCCTGGCGTGCGGGGGACCCGGGTTCGATTCCTGGCCAGGGCACATAGGAGAAGCGCCCATTTGCTTCTCCATCCCCCACCCCCTCCTTCCTCTCTGTCTCTCTCTTCCCCTCCTGCAGCCAAGGCTCCATTGGAGCAAAGATGGCCCGGGCGCTGGGGATGGCTCCTTGGCCTCTGGCACTAGAGTGGCTCTGGTCGCGGCAGAGCGACGCCCTGGAGGGGCAGAGCATCGCCCCCTGGTGGGCAGAGCGTCGCCCCTGGTGGGCGTGCCAGGTGGATCCCAGTCGGGCGCATGCGGAAGTCTGTCTGACTGTCTCTCTCCGTTTCCAGCTTCAGAGTAATAAAAAAAAAAAGGCTTTTACCATTTGCTTTAGAGTTATCCTACGGATGAAAATAGCAAAGGAAGCCCTGGCCAGTTGGCTCAGTGATAGAGCGTTGGCCCAGCATGTAGAGGTCCCTGGTTCGATTCCTGGTCAGAGCACACAGGAGAAGCACCCATCTGCTTCTCCACCCTTCCCTCTCTCCTTCCTCTCTGTCTCTCCCCTTCCCGCAGCCAAGGCTCCACTGGAGCAAAGTTGGCCTGGGCGCTGAGGATGGCTCCATGGCCTCCGCCTCAGGTGCTAGAATGGCTCTGGTTGCAACGGAGCAACAGCCCCAGATGGGCAGAGCATCGCCCTCTGGTGGGCATGCTAGGTGGATCCAGGTTGGGTGCAAACAGGAGTCTGTCTGACTGCCTCCCTGCTTCTAATTTTGGAAAAATACAAAAAGAAAGAAAGGAAGAAAAGAAGGAAGGAGGGAGGGAGGGAGGGAGGGAGGGAGGGAGGGAGGGAGGAAGGGAGGGAGGGGAGGAAGAAAGGAAATAGCAAAGGAAAATATATGAGATTTTCCTGTAACTATTACATACGCACATTCATACATACATAGGCCCACGGTGTTTTGGATGTGACCACCAACAAAGAAATTGTACTACCTAAATTCTAGCTTTCCTTGCAAGGCAATGCATATATTCACAGCTGAGAGATGGAAACTGTGGCAAGGTGAAGTGCACTCTTGTTAAATTTTTAAAATATGTGCTATGGACTGCATTGTGTCCCTCCTCCCCAAAAAAATCCGTATGTTGAAGCCCTAACACCTAATGTGCTTGCATTCGGAGATAGGGCCTTTAAGGAGGTAATTAAGGAGAAATAAAATCATGCAGATAGAGTCCTAATTCAAAGGGAGTGGCATGCTTATAAGAGGAAGAGACAGCAGGAATGTCCTCTCCCATGAAAGGACATCGCAAGAAGGTGCCATCGACAAGGCAAGAAGAGAGGCCTTACGAGAAACCAACCCAACCCACACCCTGACCTTGGAATGCCAGCTTCTAGAACTGTGAGAAAGTAAGTCTCTGTGGTTGAAGCCACTCAGTGTGAGGTATTATGAAGGCAGCCCAAGCCGACTAATACCTGAGTTATAGGGTGAGTTATTGTACTGTCCTTTCAACATTTTTGAGGTTTCTGATTTTCCGAAATGAAAAGTTGGGGAAAATAACAATGGATGAAACTCACTGGCCACCAAGGCTTCGCATGAATCGTCTCACTTAACCCTGCCGACCACCATGTGAGGTGGGGACCATCGCTGCCGTTTTGCAGATGAGAGACACTAGGAACAGAGAGGTTAATCTGGGATTGGATGGGCCGTGATCTTACTCACCCTGCGCTGTCCCCAGGAATAACCATTTCCAAGGACGGAGGCTGAATGTGCATGTCCCCAAATTCCTATGTTGAAACCTCACCCCCAAGGCAGTAGTAGTGGGAAATGGGGACTAGCATCCTTGTAAAAGGGGCCCCCCCTCACCCTTTCCACCATGAGAGGACACAGGCGAAGATGGCCGTCTATGGGCCAGGTTCTCGGCTCTCACCGGACATGGAATCTGGCGATGCCTTGACCTTGGACCTCCAGCCTCTGGAACCAAGAGAAATGAGTGTCTGTGTGTAAAGCTCCCGTCTACCGTAATTCTACTGGAGCAGCCTGAACAGACAGAGACAGCAGGGAGGAGGCTCTTCACCCGGTTCATCCCAGCCTCTCCCCATGGCCTTCCCCCACGAAATGCACAGGACATCAGACAACATCCTTAAACGCGGTGTGTGAGCATCACTGCTACACCTGTCATCCTGCCCACGGCCTGTTCCTGAGCATACGGCCTGAGAATGGGGTTCCTGAGCCGCCGAAAACACTGACGAGGGACCCAGGAGAGGGCTGGTGACCGTCTCAATCAGGTGGTCACTGTCTGACCCCAAAGCAGAGCTGACAAGAGCGAAGAGGAGAAAATCCAGAGGGTCAATTCTAGGAACCCCTCCACCTCCCAAACAGTCACGAGGACAGAGGTCCCTGCCCAGAGCCCCGGCCCAGCGCTGCGGGCACCTGGGAAAGCAGCTGGGTTTGGTAAGGGACCAGGCCTGGCCTCTGGTAAGCACGGGGCTCAAGAGAGTCACCAGCTGGGAGGCTGTTGGCTGAATAGATTGTTCCAGAACCAGCAGTTCTGCGCTCCACATCTGGCTCCTTTAAAGAAGCACTTGAATTTCATTGTGTCTCACCCACTAACTAGGGGGTCAAACAGCTTAGTCGTTAGGCAGATTAATGGTGTGTGATTCTGAAATGGAGCCCTTTCCTTCATGGCTTGCCTGGTAATAAAACAAACAAAGCCGCTTCCTTGTCCCCACCTGGCGGTCGGGGGTGGGGTGGGGTGGGGTGGGTGGGACCTGCCAGGTTAGGGGTGGGGGGTTATCTTCCCTTCAGGCTGACTAAAGTCATTATCATCCCAAGACAAGATGATACATTCACATGATTTGGACCCCTTGAAAACTTGGGGGTCTTATCACAGATCAACCACAAGCAGACATCCTGCTGACTGTGAGGCCCATCCCCCCCATCACCCCCCACCAAGGACGAGCCTTCTGCTTATTTAGCATAAACTGAGCAGCGGCAACCTCTTTGATTATCCATCAGAAGCCATTTCTAAAGTGGCTCATAGGAGTGGATTTGCCTCGAGGCAGGAAAAACTCTAAGAGCTGATCTGTGGGACTCTGCATTAATCAAAGCTTACATAATGTCCTTTCATGCTCTGAGATTGAGTCCCAATGTGTGGGACGGAGGTTCTGTTCAGAACTCAAAGGCAGCCCGGTGGGCTGGGATCTCAATGGGCTCCTTTGTCTTAAGGTCAGCAGAGCACACAGGCAGCAGCCTTCTTGGTGCAGCCCCGCTGCCCCCAGCACAACGAAGAGGAGGCCTGGGGTGCAGACCCGGGAGGAGAGCTGATTTGCTGCAGCAAAGTTCTGAGCAGACCTGGGGAAACAGAAAAGGCCCTGCCCCCTACCCTAGCTGGAGGCGATCACATCCAGGGGATTCTCAAATGCATAGTTCTGAACACAGCAGACTAGGGATGCTTAACGAGAGGACGGGGCCAGCTGAGCAAAAAAAAAAACAACAAGCATGGCCCTGCACTTCCAGGCTCTACGTTCAGCAAACCCAGGAAGCAAAGTCGTCAAGATGGAGAGTTGCTACGTACGGAGCATTTACTAAGGTCGGGCCCATGCAAAACGTGTTTCAGCTGTGCTTGCACTGACTCCACACAGCAGCCCAGCAAGGCCCCACATGGCCTTGAGATAAGAAACCCCACTTTTTACCTGACCAGGCGGTGGCACAGTGGGTAGATCATCGGACTGGGATGTAGAGGACCCAGGTTCAAGACCCCAAGCTCGCTAGCTTGAGCGCGGGCTCATCAGGTTTGAGCAAAGCTCACCAGCTTGAGCCCTAGGTCACTGGCTTAAGCAAGGGGTCACTTGGTCTGCTGTAGCCCGCCGGGCAAGGCACGTATGAGAAATCAATCAATGAACAACTAAGGAACCACAATGAAGAATTGATGTTTCTCATCTCTCTCCCTTCCTGTCTGTCTGTCCCTATCTGTCCCTCTCTCTGACTCTCTCTGTCTCTGACTCTCTCTGTCTCTGCCACAAAAAAAAAAAAAGAAACCCCCTGTAAAGCCAGTTGCCACAGCCACCATCACAGCCACCTGGCCCATGCAGGTTCACATTTGATTCGGACAGACAGTAAAGAAACAATGGAGCCAAGAACTGGTGGGCCATCATCTTTATACTAGCTTGCACCTGGCAGGCAAGAAATATACACAGTGGGAAAACACTTCCTTTTCCATTCAGGGCTCCCAAAACCACTGACTTATCCGAGTTTCCTAAAATCAAAGTTTTCTACCTCACCAGCCTTATTTACCTCTGTTCCCGATCTCCTTCTCTCTGCACAAACTCTGCACAAACTGGCTTCTCCTTCAGCACTCCGCCATCTTGACTGCTTCTCCTCTCCTCCACGTGGCCTTTCTCTGCTCTCCGTTCTAATGTTAATCTCAGGAACCAAGAGAGAACAAGCTCCCGGTCTGCCCCATTTTATAGTGTAGAAATCAAAACCTTTAATAATTACAAACAAGGAAGTCTCTGATACAAAGTCACTTAGGGTGGGAAAGGCTTAGTCTTAAAACTAAGCCTTAGGGTATAACCACCCTGCCTGCTTACAGCCTGTCCCCCACACCCAATGCAAACTATAAGTGAGCAAACATATATATCATATTTACAAACTTATTTGACCAATACCCCCCTTTTTAGTAAGAGGCTTAAAAGGCATTTTAAGGTTTAGGCCCAGGGTAGTCAACCTTTTTATACCTACCACCCACTTTTGTATCTCTGTTAGTAGTAAAATTTTCTAACCGCCCACTGGTTCCACAGTAAAGGTGATTTATAAAGTAGGAAAGTTACTTTACTTTATAAAACTTATAAAGCAGAGTTACAGCAAGTTAAAGCATATAATAATAATTACTTACCAAGTACTTTATGTCAGATTTTTGCTAAGTTTGGCAGAATAAATCTTTATAAAACAACTTACTATAGTTAAATCTATCTTTTTATTTATACTTTGGTTGCTCTGCTACTGCCCACCATGAAAGCTGGAATGCCCACTAGTGGGCGGTAGGGACCAGGTTGACTACCACTGGTTTAGGCCAAGAGCTCAGAGAGATTCGGTAAATAGAATTTTTATACGTGTGTGATTTACACCAGCTCAAGATGGCCGATAGCATTCCTGCTTAGGAAAGGTAGTTTTCGTACTAGAAGAGAGGCTTTTATACCAGAAGGTTTTGAAAGGAAGGAGGAAGACTGGGACCCCTCCTTTCTCCACACCTGTGAGGAAGAAGGTAAACAGCAGGAAGGCAGGAGGGGGAGGGGAGATTTGAGTAGCCCTTTCCTCTCCCCTTTCTTTCTCCTTAATGGGCGATTTACAAACGCTTATCCTCTGATATCATCTAACCCCCTCCCATCCTGAAATCCTATGATTGACGTATGTACCTTTAGACAAAGGAATCATGAGATCCATGTATGTGAACTTGTGTTTTGTAAAAGGTATGTAAGACGTAAGAAATCTAGTTTCGGGAGCACGTGTTTTTGGAGCCACTGGCACCATGTGCTCCCCCGGATTTTTAAATAAATTCTCTTTTCCTCTTACGCAGTTATCTGAGTGTCAATCCTCCCCTGGGTTGCTTCCTGCCCCAGCCTGGCCGCTCCAGGACCCTGCCGCTGGCCACTTCCCTGCACCTGCGGGCCAGGCCGTGCCGTGCCTCTGCTGGACGGGCGCCGCTGCCCCTTCTCTCATCCACACCACCCCTTCGTTCTGTTCTCCAGGCTGCAGGCAGAACAACAGATTAGAAATGAAAGCTTGATTCTGTCCCTGCACCCTGGGGGGACAGCTCTCTGGTGGCTTCATTGTTAAAAACTGTGGCCCCCAAGTTGCCTTTCCTGCCCCATCCCACATGGAGCTCCCCATCCGGCATCTGCCCAGAGCCTGGACCCCTCCCTGCCCCAGCTGATCTCAGCCCCAACCTTGACTTCTCAGCAAAGCCTCCCTGGCCTGGCTTCTCTGATCAGATCCCCTCTCTCAGGCCCGCCTGGAGAGGACACTCGTCACAGCTGCCGTAAACATTGATTGAGAGCCATGTCCCCACCGCCTCTGGGCTTCAATCCCCCAGGGCCTGCTATATAGCAAACACTGACCATATGAATGTAATGGCAGAGAGCTTGTTGGGGACCCATGCTGTGGGATGCACCCCCTATGCCAGAGACCTCAGACAAGCACTTTCTGTTCTAAATGACCCGCGCAGGGGAAATAATTCTCCAGTTAATAAGGAGATGGCAATTGCCGGGCCTTCACCACTTTAAGATAGTGTTTCACGTAGGAAGCTACTTCCTCGGACACTTCTTTGCGAGCCAAGCAGTCCAGTCCCATCGACATGCACGGTCCTTACTGGTCCAAACGATGCTCCCTACACGACGCCAGGGAGCCCTCTGCCCTTGGCAGCCCTGTCAGACTCAGCTTTGTATTTCTCATCCAGTTTGGACTCTTTTCTGTGCTCCTTCCCACATAGAGAAAACAAAAACCATAGGCGTGAGCAACCCCAAGCAATAGATGAAAAGAAAATATCGGTATTATTGGGGAGAAGGGCGGGGGAGGGGGGCCGTAGGTGTGTCGTGGATGGAACTCCAAAGTCTCCTTAACATTTAGCCTATCCACTGCCGCATGAACGTTTATATTGATTTCAAGGTCAACGTGTCAGTCCATTCGTGAGAATCTGTTATCCAGCTTAGTGGGGGACTGAAATCCAAAAATATATTTTAAAACTGCCTTCTAACAAGGCATTTGCAACCCTCTCATATGGCCCTAAAAGGCAGCAGAATAAGTCAATGTTGTGTTTCCCGGAAGGGGCTGCTGGGTGGTTGCACACACGTGTTCCCCAGAGTGAGAATGGACTCCGTCTCTCGTGGTATCTTACTCCTGTCACTGTCCTTTGGGTGTACTGAGATAATGTCAAAACAAAACACCAATTTATTTAAATGCATTTCCAACACAATTACTTCTGATCACTTAGATGTTTCTTAATGACCGAAAACCAAGTGTAAAACTATTATCACCATTAGAGAAGAAACCCATTTTTATTCACATTAAAGAAAATCTTTAAAACTCTAAGAAGCCCAGATCAAGGAATTTGATAGAATGTTTACCTGAGTATTATGGTTTCCTTAATTTTATGTTAAATTCCACTAGCTGTCTGTGGAAAATGCAGACAGGAGTTTCACTTGTGTGCTTGGAGTCTGAGGGCACTTTTATTTTATTTTGACATCAAGAATAAGAAGCCCTGGCCAGTTGGCTCAGCGGTAGAGCGTCGGACTGACGTGCGGGGGACCCAGGTTCGATTCCCGGCCAGGGCACATAGGAGAAGCGCCCATTTGCTTCTCCACCCCCCCTCCTTCCTCTCTGTCTCTCTCTTCCCCTCCTGCAGCCAAGGCTCCATTGGAGCAAAGATGGCCCGGGCGCTGGGGATGCCTCCTTGGCCTCTGCCCCAGGCGCTAGAGTGGCTCTGGTCGCGGCAGAGTGACGCCCGGAGGGGCAGAGCATCGCCCTGGGCAGAGCGTCGCCCCTGGTGGGCGTGCCCGGTGGATCCCGGTCGGGCGCATGCGGGAGTCTGTCTGACTGTCTCTCCCTGTTTCCAGCTTCAGAAAAATACAAAAAAAAAAAAAAGAGAGAGAGAGAGAGAAATAAGAAATAATGATAACGTGTATCTGTTATATCCCTTCTTGATGGGACTTCCCAAAAACTTTAAAATCATTTTCGTGCTGTAGTCAGCACAATGCAAAACAGGGAGCATAGTGAAATCTTCCCTTGATGATTAAGAACTCTTTCAGAGAATCTGAGCCACCCTCTGCACAATAACATGTCACTGGTGTCATCTATGAGACTGAATTCTTGTGTACTGAGCTTAAGCATGTAATTAAGGATTTTTTTCCTTTTTTTTATGACTAAGTCCCAGTAACCAGCCTATTTCATTGAGCTTTGCCTCTGTGATCCCACTGACCTAAGTGAGGGGGCGTCCATAAGTCAGCACCCTCAGCGCAGAGCTGACTCCATGATACAGACAGAAAAACCATCCCAGGGTCTTTCCAGTGCTGACCCACCAGCAGTGACAAGCTTGGGAAGACAGACCACTGTCAACGTCAGCCTCTGAGCCCGCAGAAGGACCAGACTGCAAGTATCTGTGATGCGAGCTGCTTTGGAGGAGAAAGAAAAATAACTCTTACCCATGGCATCTTCTCTCTTATATTTTTATTTTTTCTAGAAGGGTCTCCTCACTGTCCAAAAAATAAATGCTAGGTGTTTGGCTGCGTTTCCATTTAAAACCAGAGAAAGAGGTTTAATATGATGGCTTTTCAATGTTTTCAGAAAGCCTGAGATGAAAAGTGTCATATGAGAAATTATGAAGTCCAACAGGAGACCTGGGACATGAAGGCCAGCGATCCTGGAGGTGTAGAGCCACAGAGTAAGCCCTGCGACTGCCCAGGGCAGGGGCGGGGGGCCCAGGTGGGACCTCACAGTCTCCCTGGCTGGAGGAGGAGATGGAGCCGGGCATCAGGGGAGGCCAGGGCAGCTAGTCTTCCCGAGAGAAAGTACCAGAGAGGAGAAACCCGCACAAAGAGAGGCCTCTGGAGACGCACGCTCACCAGTCAGCCCATGCACGCACGGAAACCTCCAGGTCTAGGAGCAAAGCACCTGAAAGGTTCACAGGGAAGAATTACTGAAGCTAACATAGGGCCGGGAACAGTTCCCGTTTCCACCAGCAGCCAGCTTGGAAAATCTCATAACTCATGGGACATTTGTTAAAGTACTAAGAAGAGTCTAGTCTCAGTAGTGGAGCAAATTAACCTTAGGCTAAGCACTGCTCTGGAGCTGTCTAAGAAAGCGTAAAAGCAAAATAACCCAAGAGGATTAAGCTGTTCCAAATAACTTAACTGCATCCCATAGCAAAGTTCAAGAATATTTATAGAAATGCAAAAATATCCAGAATCCAAAAGCGGCAAGTCCACAGTATCTGGCATGCAAAGAAGCAGGAAAATATGCCCCACAATGAAAAGAAAACTCAGTCAATGAAAGCCAAGCCAGAAATCCTGCTGATGACAGAATTAGTACACGGGGCCTTTTTAAAAAATACGGTAACTGTATTCCATATGTTCAGGAGGATGGAGAAAAGATTACGCATGTTAAGTACAGACAGAGAAGATATATAAAAGACTCAGATCAAACGCCTAGAGATAAAAACTGCACTGTCTGAAGTGAAAAACACTCTGGGTGGAATTAGTAACAGATTAGTCATTACAGAGAAGAAGATTAGTGAACTTAAAGATGTAGCAACAGAAATGGTCCACCATGAAACGCAGAGAGAAAAGACTGAAAAAAAAATATGATCAGTGTATCAGTGATGTGTGGGACAACTCCAAGTGGCTAAAAATATGTGCCCAAAGGAGAAAGGCACTTAAAAAAAAATGTGAGGAAGTAATGGCTGAAAATTTTCCAAATATGATGTCAACTAGAAACCCACAGATCCAAGAATCTAACTCCAAGCGCAAGAAACAAAGAGAAACTGACACCAAGGCATATCATAAACCAAAAATGTGTAAAACCAATAAAATATTAAAAGCAGCCAGAGGGAGAAAGAAAAAGACAGAAGAAGTAAGGGTGACATCAGATTTTTCATTGGAAACAATGCAAGCTGGAACACAGTGGGACAATATTTGTGAAGTCATACAAGAAAAACAAAACCTGCCTCTCTAGTACTCTGCCCAGTGAGAATATCTTTCTAAAACTCAACTGCAATAAATACTTTTTTCTCAGCTCTATAAAAAAAAGAATTAATTACCAGTAGACTGACATTTCAAGAAATGTTGAAGGGAACACTTCAAGCCAAAAGCAAATAATATCAGATGGCAATTAGGATAGACATAAAGAACATAAAAATGGGAATTATGCAGGTAAATATGAGGTCTTTATTCCTTATTATTTAGATCTCTCTAAAAAGATAATTGGCTGTACAAAGCAAAAATAACATAAATTGTGGGATTTGTAACACATGTAGAAATAAAATGTGTGACGGCTGCACAAAGGCCAACAGGTGAGAAATGGAGGTGTACTATTTTGTTTGTTTTGTTTTTGTTTTTTATTTTATTTATTCATTTTAGAGAGGAGAGAGAGAGGAGAGAGAGACAGAGAAAGAGAAGGGGGGAGGAGCTGGAAGTATCAACTCCCATACGTGCCCTGACCAGGCAAGCCCAGGGTTTCAAACCGGCAACCTCAGCATTTCCAGGTCGACGCCCCATTCACTGCACCACCACAGGTCAGGCAGAGGTGTACTATTGTAAGATTTTTTTATTATACACAAAATGATATAATATCACTTGCCAGTACATTGTGATTCTTTAAAGAGGTACATTACGGATCCTAAAGCAACCACTTTGTACTCAAATAGTACAAATAGTTGTAACTAAAGTCAACGGGAAATAAAGTAGCATCATAAAAATGATTAATTTTCCTCAAAAAAGAAAAAAAAAGATGATATCGGGAACAAAAAAGAGATGAACAGAGAAAACAAATAACAACCTGTAGATTAAAACCACGCATATTAATAATCACATTAAACATAGATGTCATAACCACTTCAGATAAAAGGCAGAGGTATTCACCGTGGATTAAAAATGCAAGATTCAACCATATGCTGTCTACAAGAAAGGTGCTTCAAATTTTGCTTTAAAAAAAAGCACAAATAGGTTATTAAAAGTAAAAGAATAGAGGGGAAAGATAAACCATGATAATACTGATCAAAAGAAAGGTATGTCGGTATTATATCAGACAAAGTAGGTTTCAGAGTAAAGAATATTTCAAGCATAAAGAAGGTCATTGCAATGATTAAAGGGTTCAATTCATCACAAGAACACAAATGTCCTAAGGTTTATCTAATAATAGTCTCAATATAATTGAAGCAAAAGTGAATAAAAAGAGAAATGACAAATCCACAATTATAACCTGATAGTCCCACATCCCTTTTTCATAATCAATTGACAAGCAGATAGAAAATTGTGTGAGTGCAGAAGAAAAACACTATTAACCAACATGACTTTATTGACCTTTACTAAACACGATCTTAGTAGCAGAATTAGCAGAATTCCATTCTTTTTTTTTTTTTTTTTTTTTTTAGGTGAGAGAAGGGGAGATAGTGAGATGGGCTCCCACATGTGCCCCAACCAGGATCTACCCAGGAAACCCACTGGGACTGATGCTTGAGTATCAAGCTACTTCTAGTACCTGAGACTAACACACTCGGACCAACGAGCTATTCTCAGCACCTAGGGCCAACACTTGAACCAACTGGGCTGTGGAAGGGGAAGAGGGAGAGAAGTAGGAGGGGGAGAAAATCAGACGGTCGCTTCTCTGGTGTGTCCTGATCAGGAATCGAACCCAGGACATCCACACACTAGGCCAATGCTCTATCCACTGAGCTACCAGTTAGGGCCAGAATTCCATTCTTTTCAAGTACAAAACTTAACAAACAGACCATGTTCTGTACATAAAAATGTCTCAATAAATTCAAAAAAGATTTAAATTACTCAAAGTATATTATCTGCTTACAATGAAATTAAATTAGAAATCAATAACAGGAAGATGACTGGAAAACCTCCAACTATTTGGAAACTAAACAATCTACTTCTAAAGAGCCCATAAATCGAAGAAGAAATTAAAAGGGAAATTAGAAAGTACACGAAGCAAATGAAAAATGAAAGCACAAGTATGAAAATGTGTCAGATGCAGGACTTGGAGTGGCTTTTAATAAACTACAACATCCATATTAAAAAAAGGGTCTCAAATCAATGATCTCAGCTTCCACCCTAAAAAACTATAGAAACATTGGTTTCTATAGTTTATTGCAACAATGTGAATATACCTAGCACTACTGAGCCGTACTAAGAGCTAGTAAAGATGGTCAATGTTATGCTATGCAGTTTTTTTTTTAATCACAACAAAAATAATTTTAAAAATCAACAACTACCAGTGTCTAAAAGAAACAAGTATATATACTGTTTAATTCCATTTATGTGGAGTTCAAGAACTGGCAAAACCCATCAGTGTGGGTAGAAGTCATAGCAGCTGTTGGTCTTGGAAAGGGACAGGAGAGAAGGCTCTGGGGGAACGGAAATTCTCCGGCTCTGGGTGTGATCACACAGGTGCACGCAAGAGTTCATGTCCATCAAGCTCTCAGACTCGTACTCCAACAGGATGCACTTTATACCAATGAAAACAGATGATAAAACAAAAAAGGAAACCATGGAGACAGTAAAAAGATCAGCATTGCCAAGGGTTAGAAGGGGTGGGAGAGAGGGATGAACAGGTGTAGTGCAGGAGATTAAGGCAGGGCAACCGTCCGGTGTGATACTGTAACAGGGGACCCGGGGTACCCTGCGCTTGTCAGACCCAGGATGTACACCGCAAAGCGTGAACCTTAAACTACAGAGTTCACTTGACAAGAATGGACCCAGCCTGGTTCACTGATCATAACAAAAGTACTACACTAGTGCAATACGTTAATAATACAGAGAACTATACACGGAGGAGGAAGGGGTATATGGAATTCTCTCTACTGCTCAATTTCTCTGTAAACCTGAAACTGCACTAAAACATCGTTTATTATCAAATATATATTTTTACATATGCTATAACATAATATGTAGTATATTTTACTTAAATATGTTTTCTATGTAAAGATATATAAATCTACATGTATGGACACACCCAGCTACTCATAATCAGTAAAGAATTAGTGCAAAGAGAAATGTCTTAGGAAAATACTGAATTTTTTAAGAGACATTGTAAACAGTGGGACGAAGGGTGATTTCTCCCCCCTCTGCTTTCCACCTTTCTGTTTTCCAAGTTGTTACGATAAACGAACATTATCTCAGAATGGAAAAGTACTCTTCTCCTTTTCATCAGTGTGCTGTTGAAACCAGATGCCCCGAAGGCGGACACACACCTGATTCAGCGCTTGACCTTCTTCTCCAGCCAGGGTCAAAAGTCAGGGCCCTGCCGCCTCCTCTCCCCGCCTTCTCCCCGCCTTCTCCCCGCCTCTGAGTGTTTACTTCCTGCCAGGGACAGTGAGTCAGAAGCAGGCCAGGGGGCGGCGGCTGCACCCGGCCCTGCTGGACACACCCTGCCCCGGCAGGACAGGACAGGACAGGAACGTGTGCTTAGATCCGAATCCCCACGAAGGTCAGTTTGGAAGGAACAGCATGCTACAGCTTAGGACACGCCGGGCTCGGTCACCGAGAGCTGGCCCAGTGCTGCTCATGAAGCATGTTACATCTTTCTGATTCTTCTTTTCTTTTTTCTTTCCTGGGTCTGAGAACTGACCTTGTTTGAAAGAAAATTAGATTTTAAGGACAGATGGGGTTTGTTTCTAAGCATGAGCCCACAACACGAATATGTTCAGACACTTTGTGCGAGGTCAGCAAGGCGGCTGCATCCTGGACTTTGGGTGGCCTTAGCCCACGCTGGGTTCTAGTCTGTGTGACCTGGGGCAGGTTCCTTAACCTCTCTAATCCTGGGTTTTCTCACACATCCCCTCCGTCATCTATGTCCATCTACACCGAGCTGCTGGGTAAGGTGCTGGTTTAGCCCCTGGGTCCAGTGCCCAGAGTGCCCAACACTAGGTAGATTTAGTCCACAAATGACTGGGGGAGGCAAGCCCACTATTCCACTTTTTCCAAATCATCTTTCTTCCTTCTCTCCCTCATCTGCTGCTACTCAAACACCATGAGTTTGTTTGTTCGTTCTAAATTCATATTTTTTAAAAGGCCAACAAGTTGAGCTAAATATATATGCTCCCTCACCTATTTCCCAAATTTAAAGACGTTTTGAAACGCCCTGAGAGGCTAGTAAGTCTAGTCCTTCCTAAATTCTAGTTCCTGTAGATCCGTAATAACTACAGCTGTTCCCTCTGCCTGGCGCTGTCTCCACAACCCGACTCCTGCTCAGTTTGGAAGCTGCTTCTTCCCTCAGCAAAGCAGCTCCTCCCCCGCCTTGCGTGCCCACAGAGGCTGTCCACAGCTACAGTGTTCAGCTTCTCCTAGGATGGTTTGTTTATCTGCCTCTCTTCACAACGGGATCAACGCGTCCTGCTCGTCTCCGTACCTCTGGCCTCGGGCCCAGACCTTGGCCTCTGGTGGGCTGTGGGTCCATGTTTGTTAACTGAGCTAAGAAACCTGCCCCTTATCCCCCAAAAAGATGAGGTATGGTCGGGTGTTTCAGGTGCTGGGTGTATAACAAACAGAAAATGAGCTGAACCTGAAACATGAAGGATCCCACGCTTTTCTCTCAAAGACAATGGCTGAGCTTAAGTGTCCCGCGGCCTGAGGCTGGGCTTGTGACAGCCAGTGCTCTGTCTTGCCGGATTCAACTGGTTCCAGTCGGATTTCAACCTGGACACTGCATTTGTGACCATGGAACTCACAAATATACCTCGTTCGGCCAGTTTTCCACATCTCAGCTAATGGTCCCATCTACTCAGTAATCGCTCAAGGCAAAACTCCAGGAATCTTCCTTGACTCCTCTCTCCCTCCTTCTAAATTCAAGTCATCAGCAAGTCCTGGCATCTCAAGCTCCAAAATATCCCAAATATTCCAGCCTATGCATGTTTCTCCATCTTCACTGTTGCTAACTTCGTCCCCACATTCTCAATGGGCCAGGGTCCTCCCCAGCGGCTGAGAAAGCCTGCCGGTTCAAGGCACCACTACAGCCTGCCCAGGGCCTGCAGGGGCCCCTCCTCGGACCCCTTGGCCTGAAGTCTTCCCCCTGGCATTCTCCAGACAGCAAGCAGAGAGGTGCCATTAAAATACACGTCGGTTCATGCCACCTAAATCCAGATTTCTCTGCGGGGACTGCAAGTCCCCCCCCCCCCCTTCCCCAGTCTCCTGTTTCTCTAACACCGAATGCATGCTTGCCTCACCTCAGGCCCTCTGCCTGCCTGTCCCCAGCCTGGATCTTCTCATACCTACCTCCTAACTATCATTCTAAACTCAGGTCACAGATCACCTCCTTCCCTGGCCGTGTCATCCAGGGGTATCAGAATCACCGGGAAGGCTTGTTAAATAAAGCACAGATGGTTGGGACCCGCTCCGAGTTCCTGATTCAGCGAGTCTGTGCCGGGGCCCGAGACTCTGCATTTCTAATAAGCACCCAGGAGATGCTGAGCTGGCCGATCAACTGAAAACCTTTCTTTGAGAACCACTAATCCATCCTAAACTAGCCACTCCCTTTTCTGTTGTCTATCACAGCGCCCGTTTGGTGTCTTTTGGAGCCCTGATATGACCTGAAAGTGTCCCTCCCTTTGTTTCCTTGTTCTGAGTCTGACTTCCTCCTTGCAACCTACTTGTCCCCTGGAGCAGAGACCCCTGGGCCCCTGCTGTAGGCTGTGTACCCCGCACACAGCACGGCATCAGGGCCAAAATGGATGCCCGATAGCTATTTGTTGAAACAAAAAAATAGAAGAGAGAAGGCAGGCAAAAGGCTTTGGTGTTTGTTAATTATCCCCAAATTCTGAGTCTTAAATTTAAAGTTCACAGAAATGCAAAAAAAAAAAAAAAAAAAAAAAAAAGGAAAAGTTAGCTATCACCACTGGACTGATAGTAACCCCAGGTCAGCCTTCTCCAAACTTCATCATAAGAACCACACAGGCTTTTCATTTAAAAACAGATTTTTGGTCTCACCCCAACGCTACTGGGTCCTTCTCTTCAAGGGTGGGGGTCGGGAAACGGGGTATTTTAACCGATGATCAGGTAGACCTGGCAATAGGTCAGGATTTCAACAAACTCCCCTGCTCAGAGGAATCGAGAAGGAGCCCACTGCTGAGGGAGCGCACAGATTCCACGCTCCACTCCCAGCGGTTCTGTTCAGGACTGGCCTGGGGCCTGGGAATGTGTATAGATAGCTAACCTCCAGGTAAATCTTATGATTTGGGGAGAATGGAAACACCGCTCTGCCTGGTTTCATTTGCTACCTTTCAGCCCAACCCCAAGCCCTTCCCCTGCTCCTCATGGAGTTTTGAAGTCACAAACATAAGAATACTACATACCAGCCTGAGAATAACTTGGAGAAATGATCGAAACTCACCCACTTCTGTGGGTCCTACCGGGGCTTGTCCCCCAGCCACCATCCCTGCTACCCTTCCAGTCTCCCCCCTCAGTGCACCAATTGGAGCCCCGAAATTAGTTTTTTGAACACTTCCCTTGCTTGCTTAAACCCTTGTTTAAATACAAACTGACCAACCACAAAATGCTTCCCTGCTTCCAGTTATCAGCGGGATACATCTCAACCTCCCACCTGA
Source organism: Saccopteryx bilineata (assembly GCF_036850765.1). NCBI lineage: Eukaryota > Metazoa > Chordata > Mammalia > Chiroptera > Emballonuridae > Saccopteryx > Saccopteryx bilineata. The sequence continues at coordinate 106,448,449 of NC_089496.1, read as the reverse complement.
CCTCCAAGTCCTCCTCTGTCTGGCTCCCTTCTGCACTTCTGTCTGCGGTGCACATCCCCCGCTGTGGTCCAGGCTCGTTTCCGGCTCAGCCGCAGAGTTCCGGCTCAGAGAGCCTGCCCGTACCAGGACTGGCCTCTGCGGCCGTCCCCATTGGGTCCAAGTCCCCCCACACCCACCCAGAGGATCTCCTTGTCCAGTATCCAGCCCACGCAGAAGCCTTCTTCTGCTGACCACCAATGTCACTGAGCCTGTCCCTCCCGCAGCTGTAGGACATAATGTAGCAGTTCTCAGCCTGGTCCCTGGATCAGCAGCACTCATGGCACCTGGTTAGAAATGCTCGTTCTCAGGCCTCGCCCCAGACCTACCGACTCAGAATCTCGGGAGGGGAGGCCCCGCAAGCCTGACAGGATTCTGATGCCTCTTCTCTTGCAGAACCACAGATGGGAGCTAATCTAGGCTGTTGAGTTTTCACCCCTTCTTCAGTGACAGAGGTGCCAGAAATTCGCCAGAAAAGCCCATCGTCTCTGAGAATCACTCGTGGCTTACCTTGGACAAATGAGCAAGCACAATGTCAAAACACACGATTGTCTACTCTCCAACCATTTTTTACCTAATTTCTTCCGGGGCAATCTAACAGCACCATTATCTGGGGAAAGTTTGCAAGATGAGATCCATTGTGTTTTTAGGGTTTAAGAGGAAAAGGCTGCCCATCCCTGCTTGTTGGTAACCCAGGAGAGAAAGGGAGTCTCCATGAACAGTGGGCAGTGGACCTGGAACCCGTCTGAATGCGGGTATCCAGGGCTGCTGTGCTCTGGGGTGGACATTGCTCAGCAGTAAGACGTGCAGCCTGACCTTAGCATCATCATGGGAGGTCGGGGTCATCCTTTGAAGGCTGGGGCAGTCCGGAAGATGCAGCCCAGCCCCTGCAGGGGTTTGGCCAGTGCAGGGCTAAGATACAACAGCGACACCACGTGGCAAGTAGAAGGCAAGGCAGTTGAACTGATGGGACTCCCTATCAGAGCTAGAATTTACCCCTTTGGGGATATACCAAGTTCTTGAACAGTTCAGAGGAAGGAGGAGCCTGCAGGGGGAACCGTGGACTCTCCACCACTAAGGCACAGAGAACACAGTGCTCCAAGCCTCAGTTTTCCCATCTGTAGAGGGGTATCACGCCTGCGCGGAGGGCCTGTCGTTGGCAATATTGACGTGTGCCTTTCCCCCCTATATTCTCTCCTTGCCTCCAGCTCCAGCAGGAGCCACTGCAGGCCTTCCTGCGCTTTCTCTCTGGAGTCCTTACAAGTAGAAAACAGAAACAGTCCGAGGTTGGCGGCTCCTCTTATCTTTGGTACAAACCTACAATAAATATATCCTCTGGAAAGGAATTGCCGGTTGTCAGATGAGGCGAAGAGAAAAGGCAAATGCACTTGAGCACAATGAAGAAAGAGCAGGGAAAGGAAGGGGTCGACGTCTGATCGAGTCCCCGAGCTCGCAGGAGGTGAGGCGGGGTGAGCACAGAGGGCCTAAGGCAGTGTCCTTACCGCCCACTAGGGGGCGTTCCAGTTTTCATGGTGGGCGGTTAGCGGAGCAACCAAAGTATAAATAAAAAGATAGATTTGACTATATAAGTTGTTTTATAAAGATTTATTCTGCCAAACTTAGCGAAAATCCGACCTAAAGTACTTGGTAAGTAATTATTATTATATGCTTTAACTTGCTGTAACTCTGCTTTATAAATTTTATAAAGTAAAGTGACTTCCCTACTTTATAAATCACCATTACTGTGGAACCGGTGGGCGGTTAGAAAATTTTACTACTAACAGAGATACAAAAGTGGGCGGTAGGGATTAAAAGGTTGACTACCCCTGGCCTAAGGGAATGACCACGGGGCTCCCAGCCTCACCAAAGGGTCCCACATGCACAATATGGCATCAAGCAGCACAGTCACAGGGCCCGAGGGACAGTGCGGCTGGGAGCAGTGGGCATCTCCGTGGTAACGGGGTGAGGAGGAGACGGTGAGGGCCTCCATACACCAGGTCGGTAGAGGCGGGTCACAAGGATAGCTAACGTGGGCATTCCCACCAGCCTGACTGAGTAGGGATTCTGAATCGGAAACGAACTGAGTCAATGAAAAGGTTTTTATTTTGCCCAAATAGAGCATCTGGCACAATATCCGATGCTCGTCTGCAAAATGAACGTTAAAAGTTATGCTGATCATCGTTGCAGACCCCAGGGGGTACGCCTGCTGAAACAGCACCCAGGGGCCGCACACATCCTCTCCTCCTGTACACGTCCTGACTCCCTCCAAAACTCAGAACCCTGCACGGCCACCTCTTGATTGTTTCTGAGTTAGTGAGCCCAGGCCCTGCACAATAGACATCTTACACTTATGCAAGGGAATTGTTTTTAATTGCAAACAGGAAGTTGCTTCTCTGGGCTTGCTCTCAGAAGGCACCTCTTTTATGCTCAATTTTCATGCCAGCGAGGGTCACTTCCTCTTCAAGGAGAAAAATGGTAATTGACTAAAGCTGAGGAACAAGAAACAAAAGACCTCTGAGTCTGTTAGGCTGTTAGGCTTTTCAGTCCAGCTGTGACATAGGCCCAGATAATTTCCCAGCCTCACCAAGATGGCCAGCAGTGACTTCCCTTGTGCAGAATTCCAGAAAAGACGAATTTATCCATTCGTTTCATGATCACCCTCGAGCCAATTCAGACCAGTCATCTGGCCTCCTTAGAACCAAATATTAAAACCTTTGTCTGGTTACCCTGATAAAAGTTCTGTGAAAGTGGAACAGAGATCAAAGGCGCTGTCCAAGGCGTATTCTGTAATTCTGCCCTAAAGAAACCCACTGTTCATGCCAAGAGGTTCAAGGTTCCTCCTCTGCAAAAATTCCTGCCACCAGGGGTCACTCTCACTCACTCCCCATGATTGTCCACAGTTTAAAGCCAAAGAAACAATTGGTGCTTAAACTCTTAAGGTTCAAAGCTATTGCAAAGCATTCACGACCCAAGTTTCCCTGTTTGGTATCTATATGAAGGGGAGGGGAGACCTGGCATTCAATTTTGCATTTTTGTTCCTTGGAGCTCCTATTTATTCATTCCTTTAAGACCTGTAATTATAGTGTCCTTGAAGCTGGGCTTCCATAGTTCAGGAGAGGTTTCCTAATCAGATCATGCACTCAACCCACTGGCAATCATTCATTGCCTCTAGTGTCCTTGGCTCGTGTCCTTTCTGGGGTCTGAAGGTTTATGTTTGCTGGCCTTCTGCTGTGAAGACCTCCCAAAACTGTGGGTGCTGCACACAGCACGAGGGAGTCTATTGGACTTCTTCCCAATAGCCACGGCAGGGAAACCAGGACCTGACTGTGGGCCAAGGAGGAGCCCCCGAGCAGTGGGCCACACCTGCACTGGCCACAATGCACTGCGACAGTGCAGTTGTGTTGATTTCTGGAATTCAGCCTCCCAGCCTCCCCAGGACTGACACTTTAGTAATCGTTCTGTGAGTGTGTCTCACCCTCTGGTGCCCACAGTGAAAGGGCTCAGAACTGGTCTCCCCAAGATGAGCCACGTTGGCATGAAGATTACTTTGAGATAAAGGCAGTCGAGACCCGGTGGGCTCAAGAGAAACTTCTGACCCCCTCACCCTGCTGAACAACCGGGAAGAATTTAAATTAAGGGCTTTGCCCATAATAAGAGTTATTATCAGAGATAACTTTGTATGCCCTATCTACATGGCAGGGTCAATATATAATTACTGAACATCTGCTCTTTTTTATCATCCCACAAATGACCTTCCTCCCCTCTGGGGCCCTGGGGCTCTTCCCTTGCTCCTTATCTTAGGATGCCATTCGTACCTCATTTTCCCTGACTGCCTTTGAACCCCTCATGTTTGTGGGGCTCTTATATGTATGTGTGAAATTAAACTTGGTTATGTTCTCTCGTTAATCTGTCTCATATTGATTTAATTATTAGACCAGTCAGAAGAACTAACAAGGGTAGAGGAAAATTTCTTCTCCCCCATAATGGACCCCAACTTAGCCACAGATTAGATATCCCTACATACGTTCCTTGGTAGCCTCATCTGTTTTATTTTAAGTTCTGACAATGAACATAAAACAACCTGGATTGTTGCTGAATGGAAGCCTATAATTACTAATTTCATCTTTGGGCCGAAAAACATTAATTTTCCAATCAGGCAGGTCTAGGCTATCACTGGAGGTCTATGAACCACTGAGGTATGTGCATGGGTTTTAGGGTACATTTTTCAGAGCAAACGCTGGGCAGGCAGTGAGCGGGCCAGGCCGTGGGCTGCGTCTGCCCTCAGAACCGGGCTCCTACCTGGGCCGGTCTCCACAGTCAGTGTTCCCGGGCTTCTCCTCCGCCTTCCTTTTTATATTCTGACTGTTCCCCGCTGGCTGCAGGGATCCTGGACTCTGAGCTGATGAAGTCTTCTGAGAGAGAAGAAAGAGAAGCAAGAAATGAAATCAAACAGGAATCTCTGAAAACACAAAAACATTTACCACTGGGCCTCTGACCGCGACATTTAAGGGCTGGGCGGTTCACTGGCCTTATCATCCACTGAGCACCTACCACGGGCCGGCACGGCGCTACTCTTAGAGGGCGGATGGTGAGCAGAGCGAGCGTGACCCCTGCTCTCGTCTGATGGAGAAGAAACACACTTACACAAGTGAGTCCAGGTGAGTAGGATGACTGGGTTAGTAAGAAACCAAGACTGGGGACATCTGCTACACTTTGAGGAGCCCTCTGCTCCTTGGAGAAAGTGGGGATTTTAAGTCTAAGATCTTAAAGTATCCAATTTGTTCGCTTCACTGCCTAGGTGAAAACACATTTTCTCCCCCCTCCCACCCCAGCCACGGTTTTGCACACCAAGATTCAGCTGGAAACCTTTTTAAAAGCCAAATGGGCCCTTTAAAAGCCAATTAGGGGCCCTTGGAAACGTATGACCACCCATTTGATGTTTTCACTATTCTGAGATTTGGGAGCTTTTTTTTTAAACTCCCGCAACAAGCTTGCCTGCTGTTCAGTTGAGTTTTAAAACCAAGATGCAAAAAATACAAAGCACAGGCCCTGGCTGGTTGGCTCAGTGGTAGAGCGTCGGCCTGGCGTGCAGAAGTCCTGGGTTCGATTCTCGGCCAGGGCACACAGGAGAAGCGCCCATCTGCTTCTCCTCCCCTCCCCCTCTCCTTCCTCTCTGTCTCTCTCTTCCTCTCCCGCAGTCGAGGCTCCATTGGAGCAAAGATGGCCTGGGCGCTGGGGATGGCTCCTTGGCCTCTGCCCCAGGCGCTAGAGTGGCTCTGGTTGCGACAGAGCGATGCCCCGGAGGGGCAGAGCATCACCCCCTGGTGGGCAGAGCGTTGCCCCCTGGTGGGCGTGCCAGTGGATCCCAGTCAGTCGGGCACATGCAGGAGTCTGTCTGACTGTCTCTCCCCATTTCTAGCTTCAGAGAAATACAAAAAAAAACCCAAAAAAAAACAACAACAAAGCACAGTCCAAACTTCAAATCACAGCACAGAGAGAGATGAGATGTTTAAAAAACTGAATTTAAATGATGCTCATTTAAGCATGATTGAAAAAATCAGAAATGAGGAAAGGGCCTTTATGAACCCCAAGCAGTGGTCATCTTTGTGTGTGTGTGTGTATGTGTGTGTGTGTGTGTGTGTGTGGCAGAGACAGAGAGAGTCAGAGAGAGGGACAGAGACAGAGAGAGTCAGAGAGAGGGACAGAGACAGAGAGAGTCAGAGAGAGGGACAGAGACAGGGAGAGTCAGAGAGAAGGACAGAGACAGGGAGAGTCAGAGAGAGGGACAGAGACAGGGAGAGTCAGAGAGAGGGACAGAGACAGAGAGAGTCAGAGAGAGGGACAGAGACAGAGAGAGTCAGAGAGAGGGACAGAGACAGGGAGAGTCAGAGAGAAGGACAGAGACAGGGAGAGTCAGAGAGAGGGACAGAGACAGGGAGAGTCAGAGAGAGGGACAGAGACAGAGAGAGTCAGAGAGAGGGACAGAGACAGACAGGCAGCAGGAAGGGAAAGGGATGAGAAGCAACAATTTCTCCTTGCGACACCTTAGTTGTTCATTGATTACTTTCTCAATGTGCCTTGGCTGGGGGGGGGGGGGCTACAGCAGACCAAGTGACCCCTTGCTCGAGCCAGCGACCTTGGGCTCAAGCTGGTGAGCTCTGCCCAAACCAGATGAGCCCACACTCAAGCTGGCGACCTTGGGGTCTCGAACCTGGGCCCTCTGCATCCTAGTCTGATGCTCTATCCACTGCGCCACCACCTGGTCAGGCGCAGTGGTCATCTTTTATCTTGTCCTCCTTGATGGCGGCACTGGCCCCTGAATTCCCACTCCTCAAAACAACACACACCCCTTTAGGGGGACTGGATCTACCTATTCTACAGAATTCTTTCACCCATACCCTCTGTTCCTGAGGTTCTCATGGAAATGCCAATCATGAGACCCTACACCCTTGCCCATCAGGTGTGCATAAGACTCAGATCAAGCCAGGTCCTCCAGAACTTCCTAGGAACAAGAGGGTGGAGAATTGGATGGTGGCTTGTGTAGAATACAAATGCAGAGTTACTGACAGCCTGTTTTGAGCCGTTGCAGGAAAAGAGAGCAGAGCCAGCAGGTAGAGAAAAGCCCAAATGAGATGTATCCCCATCTGGTACATTTCTCTGAATGGTTGGCTGCTTACACTCACTCAGTTGTGCCCCAAGGTAAAATTACACGATGCTACAACTCCCGGGGTTCATACATTCCAGTGCTAACATGACACTACAATTAGATAATCTCCATTCACTTTTGCTAGAACCGAATTGGGGGGGAGGTAACAATGACAGAACAATAATAATAGCTTCTGTTTACTGAGCACTTACTAAGTGCCAGGCACTGTGCCAGTAACTCTCCATTACCTGTGTCATTGTGTCTTCACAACAATCCTATGAAGAAGATGCTATTTGTGTCCCTGTTCAGAGCTGAGACTTTGAGAGGTTGAGTATTTGGCCAAGATCACATAGCAGTGGAGTTGGGATGGACCCATTTCTCTCTGACTCCAGAGCCAGGAAAAGGCATCTCTGTTCTATCCCTTCAACGGGAAGGTGTTAAAGGAGGCAGAGATGCTGGGACTGATTCCTCACCTAAGGACTGCAGACCTACCTACAATGACAGTGCCTCCATGTCCTTGGGCCTCAGTCTCCTGATCTGAGAACCCAGGATGACAGTTATCCCTGGGGAACATTATCAAGATGGCACAAACTTAAAATCACCATTAATTTAAACTCTAAAGTGTTCTTAACTCTTTTGCTGAAGGTTCTTTATAAAATATTACTCCCTTAGATGCATGATTTAACATGTTCACTATAATAACTCAAGAACCACAGTACAAGGCCTGACCTGTGGTGGCGCAGTGGATAAAGTGTCGACCTGAAATGCTGAGGTTGCCAGTTCAAAACCCTGGGCTTGCCTGGTCAAGGCACATATGGGAGTTGATGCTTCCTGCTCCTCCCCCGTTCTTTCTATCTCTTTTCTCTCTCTCTTTCTTTCTTTCTCCAGTAAAAATGGATAAATAAAATCTTTAAAAAAAAAAAAAAAGGATCACAGTACAAAGTGAGTGACATTTTCATGTCAGGGTCATGAATTTTTAAAGTCGTAACCCAGCCTGACTGGTGGTGGTACAGTAGATAGAGCATCGCCTGGGCCGCTGAGGCCGCTGACTTGCGTGAGATATTGTTGGCCTCAGCACGAACTTGCTAGCTTGAGCACTGGGTTGCTGGCTTGAATGTGGGACCATTGACATCATCCCAAGGTCCCTGGCTTGAGCCCAAAGGTCTGTAGCTTGAGCCCAAAGGTCGCTAACTTGAAGCCAAGGTCGCTGGCTTGAGCCCAATGTCACTGGCTTAAGCAAGGGGTCACTGGCTCGGCTTGAGCCCCCCAGTCAAGGCATGTATAAGAAGCAATCAATGAACAAGTAAAATGAAGCAACTACGAGTTGATGTTTCTCATCTTTCTCCCCTCCTTCTCTCTCCCTTCCTGTCTCTCTCTAAAAAAAAAGAAAGAGAAAAGAAAAAAACAAAAATCGTAATCCAGTTCCTCCTTCCTGACTGTCAGGCAGGCCTCACCCCCTAACGTACTGCAGGCAGGCTTCCCTTTCCATCACCACATTATCTGCAGTGAATCATTCTGCAAATAATTTCACAGAAAAATCTCCTGCCCTTCATTCCATGATCAAACTCCCTTTAAAGTAATTCTGAAAAGACATTGACACATCTGACAGCCCAGACGGATGCATACAACAGATGGAATAGGAGACAGATCTTTGCTCTGAATAAAGAAGGGATAAGGAACCACCTGCCAAACCTCCTCAGTCAAAGGCAAGGTGACGCGGGCTCAGATTCGTCTTTGGGAAAGAAAAAAGGGAGTCCTGTCTCCCTTTCACTCTTTCAGCCCCGCCCCTCCGCCTAATAGAAAACTAATCTTCAGGAATACCAGCTCCCTCCAACACAAACACAGCTGGATGAGTTCAAGGAAAGCCATCATATTATTCATAGGAATGCCATATAGATAGCACTTTTCAAAGGTCAGCACAAAGTCACTGCAAGTTAACAGGCGGTCAAATAATGTTTTCCATTTTCCAGATGAGAAACAGAGGGTGAAGTGGCTTGGCTAGTTCTTCTGACTTGAAGTCCAGTGCTCTTTCCGCAATAATAATAACACCCAACACTTACACAGCACTTTCTCTGCTGTAACAAGAATAGCTAACTTACGACTATAAACAATGTCTTTGAGCCAAGTACTCTTCAGTGCTTTCTATGTTGAAATGCATTCAATCCTTACAACAAACCTCTTTCACAGACAAGGTCACTTAGCACAGGGAGTTTAAGCCGCTTGCCCAAGGTCACACAGCTTGGAAGTGGCCGAAGCCAGAACTTGGACCTGGACAGTTTGGGTCTGGAGCCTGTGTCTCGTGACCGTTACCTTATGCCGCCTCACCAGACAGTGGAAATAACTGCCTGTGGTCCCTGCCATCTTCCTGCCACGCTCCAAGTAACTAAAACAACTGGACGTTTATGAATAACGTGGTGCAGGAGCCCAGAGTCCATGCCCAGAATAGCACCTGGCACAGAGAGGCGCTTCATAAATATTTGTCGAATGTAGGATAAATAGATGACTCCCCTTTCATCGGGTAGCCCCTTCTGCAGGTCGGGAGGAGCACCCTCAGCCCTCAGGGCCCTGGCTCCGGCCACACTCCCTAGTGTCTTTGTGGTCCCCCCCAACCCTGTTTCCCCATCCTAGCAACAGTACTAAGCCCTGTTGCTAAGAGGATCCCGGGGGTCTGTTGTGTCAACACACATCGCTGCAAAAGAGCGTGCATTTCTCAAGTTTCCCCTCACACTCCCAAATAGCAGGCTGGGAAAAGACTTGGCAACAACCCTCTACCTGACGAGCTGACTTGTCAAGTCGCTTCTTCAAATCTTCCCTTTGCTGCCATTGCTAGAGATAAACAAACGGCCTTCCTTTGGCTCTGGGACACTCTGAGCCCCGCGTCTATTTTAAAGCCATCCTCCAACCGTCACAGCAACTTTCTGCCCGAAAAATACAACTTCCCGGAGAGCTGAAGTGTTTCAGCATCTTTTTAAAAATTCCCTGACCTTACCTCTTAAGTACATGCCAGGCCTCTAGCCCGGGCTCACTGGTCGTGCCAACCAAGAGCCTCCGTTAACATGGTGAGATCACGACCAGAGCGTCTCGCCAACTCGCCCACTCCCGAATGGCTTTCTCAGGACTGCAGGTGGATTCTGGGAAGTGGACCGAAGGTCAGCCCTGTGGCATTAGGAATCGGGTTTCAGGAGCAACTGCCAGGCCACCAAATATGGAGGAGGCACCCAGGCTCGGTGCGGGCGCCCAGCTTTCGGCAAGGTTGTCCCAAACATTTCTTACCTGCCACGGCAAAAGAGAAGGATTTGAGCACCTCACCCCCGGGGGCAACCAAGGACACTCCAGCCTTAAGGGTCCCCTGGCAGGTGCTTGGTTGGGCCAGGAAGGAGGAGGAATTTTAGGCTTCCCCAAAGGGAATGTTTTCTGACGTGATAGGGTAGAAAAATGAACAAGCTTTGGAGTCAGAGAGAGAGAGATGGGGGTTGGGTCCCCACTGCCCCCTTAAAAGATGGAGAAAAAATATATGCCTGACCAGGCGGTGGCGCAGTGGATAGAGCGTCGGACTGGGATGTGGAGGACCCAGGTTCGAGTCCCCGAGGTCGCTAGCTTGAGCGCAGGCTCATCTGGTTTGAGCAAAAATTCACCAGCTTGGACCCAAGGTCACTGGCTCAAGCAAGGGGTTACTCGGTCTGCTGAAGGTCCATGGTCAAGGCACATATGAGAAACCAATCAATGAACAACTAAGGTGTCGCAATGCGCAACAAAAAACTAATGATTGAGGCCCTGGCCGGTTGGCTCAGCGGTAGAGCGTCGGCCTGGCGTGCGGGGGACCCGGGTTTGATTCCTTGCCAGGGCACACAGGAGAAGCGCCCATTTGCTTCTCCACCCCCCCACTCCTTCCTCTCTGTCTCTCTCTTCCCCTCCCGCAGCCAAGGCTCCATTGGAGCAAAGATGGCCCGGGCGCTGGGGATGGCTCCTTGGCCTCTGCCCCAGGCGCTAGAGTGGCTCTGGTCGCGGCAGAGCGATGCCCCAGAGGGGCGTCGCATCGCCCCCTGGTGGGCGTGCCGGGTGGATCCCGGTCGGGCGCATGCGGGAGTCTGACTGTCTCTCCCCGTTTCCAGCTTCAGAAAAATACAAAAAAAAAACAACCAAAAAAACTAATGATTGATGCTTCTCATCTCTCTGTTCCTGTCTGTCTGCCCCTGTCTATCCCTCTCTCTGACTCTCTCTCTGTCTCTGTATAAAAAAAAAAAAAAAAAAAGATGGAGAAAAATAATAGAACTGAGCCAGTTCAGAAAACCCAAACACTTCACCTCCTGGAGGCTGTTTCTCCATCTAATGAGGACCACAATCCCCAGCCTGCCCGCCTCAGTGGGTGACAGGGACACGGAGTCAATGAGGTAAAAAATCGCAAATACTGTAGAGAAGAAGGTTTCTTCATTCAAAGAGTAGGGGTTGGCCTAGAATGTCCTGTGATTTCCACTCAATTATACTTGCAATGCAGACCTAAACCTTATTATTTTTTTTTTTGCCCTCTAGTCCTACATCCACTCATCTTCATGCTAGAACATCACGAGGCTGGATTCAAGAAGTCGGGTGCAGGAAGCTGTGTGTGGGGTTAAAGCTGAGCTCTGCCACTGATTTAGCGTATAAGCCTTTGCCTCCAGCACCACCTCTGGAAAATGAGGACCATCGCTACAGGGATGCTTTCAAGGTTAAATATATAAAATAATACATCAGAAGCTAGACCAGAGCGGACATTCCTATATGCTAGTAATTACTCCTCCAAAGAAGAAACTGATTCAAAACTCACTAAGAGCCCCCAATGGCTGTCTCAGCTAAGAGCCAAAGCAGTTCATCAGATTCTTCAGAAGGTGTGTCTGGCCGAAACCGGAGCCATGCTGTCCACAAGCTTTCATACTCGTGCCAGTGGAAATGAGCACCAACGCCCTGGGCCGGGCACTCAGACTTCACAATAAAGGAGCTCTCCACTGTTGCAAACATTGAGTTTGTCCTGTTTCATTGTCTCTTCCCTCGATTTCATTCTCATTAAATGCAGTGAAATCACCCCAAATGCCCACCTGCCTGCCACCAGGACAACATTAGAAGACGCTGGGTTTTGCAGTGCTTAGTCTTAGGCCATCATCAAGTTGGGTTCCTTGGGTTCCTCAAAAACTAGACACACTGCCCCTAAGTTAAACCTGGGGCCCCAAGCATTTCAACAACACATGCGCATACGTACGGGCTGTTTACCTATCCAGAGAAATAAGATCACACGGTGCGGAGCCACGGCTAGTCACAGCCTGCAGAAACGGGCTCGGTCTCGCTGCTGACCTAGATCCTCGGGACGGCCCACGCAGCACCAGTTCTCCCGCCTTCCTGGCTCTCTCCGCCCTAGGTTTCAGTGAATTCCACAACCCAAGGCCACTGCGCTGAGGTCGCCTTCAGAAATGAACCCTAGGCCCAGGCTGCCTCCAGGCTCAAGAACACCTGCCCCAGGAGGCCTGGGGTGGGGGGAGGTGAGGGGAGTGTACAGTGACTTGCTCACCATCCTCCTGATCCCCGTTTTCTCTCATCCTTAGGCTCTGAGCTCAAATAGCAGCTCCCTGGGAGACCCTTCCCTGACACCCAGGGCCAGGCTAGGTGTCTTTGCACCTGTCTTCTTGCTTTATAGCATTGACTTCAGTTTTCTTTAGTTGAAAACTTTGGGTTTTTTTCCTGGACTCTAAATACAGAAATATCCGGACAATAAAATTGCCTTTTTTTTTTTTTAGATTTTATTTATTCATTTTAGAGAGAGGAGATAGAGAGACAGAGAGAGATAGAGAAAGAGAAGGAGAGAGAGAAAGAAGGGGGAGGGGAGCAGAAAGCAACAGCTCTCATATGTGCCTTAATCAGGCAAGCCCAGGGTTTCGAACCAGCAACCTCAATGTTCCAAGTCAACGCTTTATCCACTGTGCCACCACAGGTCAGACAAGGACAATGGAATTGCTTTTAAACAGTTTTTTTAATGTTCATAGATATATATAACTTAAACATAGAATTATCATATGAGCCTGACCAAGTGGTGGCACAGTGGATAGAGTGTTGGACTGGGATGCAGAGGACCCAGGTTCGAGACCCTGAGGTCACCAGCTTGAGCATGGGTTCAGCTGGTTTGAGCAAAGCTCACCAGCTTGGACCCAAACTCGCTAGCTTGAGCAAGGGGTTACTCGGTTTGCTGAAGGCCCACGGTCAAGGCACATATGAGAAAGCAATCAATGAACAACTAAGGTGTCGCAACGAAAAGCTGATGATTGATGCTTCTCATCTCTCTCTCTGTTCCTGTCTGTCTGTCCCTATCTATCCCTTTCTCTGACTCTGTCTCTGTAAAAAAAAAAAAAAAAAAAAAAAAAAAAAAATTACCATATGATCCAGCAATTCTACTTCTAGGTATATGCCCCAAAGAATTAAAAGTAGAGATGTGAACAGATACTTATATACCAATGTGGACAGCAGCATTTTTCACAATACCCAAAATGTGGAGGCAACCCAAAAGCCCATTAGCAGATGGATGGATAAACAAACTGTGATGTGTCTATACATGAAATACTATTCAGCCATAAAAAGGAAGTAAGTATACACGCTACAACATTGTGTTAAGTGAAGGAAGACAGACACAAAAGGTCCCATATTGTATAATTTGATTTCTGTGAAATCCTTGGAATCAGTAAATCCATAGAGATGAAAAGCTGGTTAGTGGTTTCCAGAGCCTGGGACTTGGGGGGAATGGAGAGTGTCTGCCTGGTGCGTAGGAGGCTTCCTTTAGGGGGGATGAAAATATTTCAGAACTAGACAGAGGGAGTGGTTGTACAATGTTGTAAATGTACTAAAGCCACTAAACTATACACTTTAAAATGATTAGGATTATCTTATATGCCTTTCATCTCAATAAAAATAGTGCCTGATAGAAAAGTTTCATGATGTTGGACTTAGAATGATTTCTTAGCTATAACACCAAAAGCACAAGCAACAAAGGAAAACACAGGTAAGTTGGATTTCATCAAAATTCAAACTGTTGTGCATCCAAAGGACACTATCCAATGAAAGAAAAGGCAACCCATGAAATGAGAGAAAAATATTTGCAAATCAAATATCCGCCGATAAGGGATTGATATCCAGAATATATAAAAAAACTTCCGCAACTCAACCACAACAAAAAACAAACAACTCCATTTAAAAATGGGCAAAGGGCTTGAATAAACATTTCTTCAAAGCTATATACATGGCCAAGAAACACATGAAAAGATGCTCAACATCACTAATCATTAGGGAAATGCAAAAATCAAAACCACAATGATGGCCCTGGCCGGTTGGCTCAGCAGTAGAGTGTTGGCCCGGAGTGTGGAAGTCCCAGGTTTGATTCCCAGCCAGAGCACACAAGAGAAGCGCCCATCTGCTTCTCCACCCTTCCCCCTCTCCTTCCTCTCTGTCTCTCTCTTCCCCTCCTGCAGCCAAGGCTCCATTGGAGCAAAGTAGGCCCGGGCGCTGGGAATGGATCTGTGGCCTCTGCCTCAGGCACTAGAATGGCTCTGTCCACAACAGATCAACAACCCAGATGGGCAGAGCATTGCCCCCTGGTGGGCATGCTGGGTGGATCTTGGTTGGACTCATGCGGGAGTCTGTCTGACTGCCTCTCTGCTTCTAATTTCAAAAAAAATACAAAAAACTTCACAAAACCCACAATGAGATAACGCTTCACATCCTTCAGGAGGGCTGTTACATAAAGAAGTAACACCACTAACAGGAGTTGGCAAAGATATGGAGAAATTAGACCCCTGTGCACTGCTGCTGGGAATGTAAAATGGTGCAGCCCTGTGGAAGATGGTCTGGCAATTTATAAAAATATTAAACATAGAATTAACATACAATCCACAATTCCAGTTCTAGAGATATAGCCAAAAGAATGGAAACCAGGTACTCAAACAGATATTGGCACACCCATGTCACCGCCTCATTCTTTACAGTATCTAAAAGATGGAGGCAATCCAAGTGACCATCAACGAATAAGTAAATGATATGTGGAATATACAATGAAATATTATTCAGCCTTAAGGAGGGAGAGAATCTGATACCTGCTGCACCATGGATGAACCTTGAGGACGTTAAGCTAAGTGAAATAAGCCAGACACAAAAGGGCAAACACTGCATGCTTCCACTTCTATGAGGAACCTACAGTCATCAAATTCATAGAGTCAGAAAGTAGAGCAGTGGTTGCCAGGGGCTGGGAAGAACAGAGAATGGGGAGTTCATGTTTAATGGGTACTGGGTTTCAGTTAGGGATGATGAGAACAGTTCTGAAGATGATGGTGATGATGGTTGTACAATAATGTGAACGTGCTTAAGGCCATTGTACCCTTCAAAATGGTTAGGATAAGTAAATTTTACATTATGGTTATTACAGTAAAAGAGAAAACAGTCCCCAGTTACCGTTGGAAATGTCATCCTGCGTTTATTTGCCTGCTAGCTCACTGTCTTGTTTCCCCCCAAGGGCAGGAAGCTGCAGGCGGGCTCAGATTACGGCTCAATTCTTCACTGCTGGATCTCACAGGCTAGAACAGTGCCTGGTAAATGACCAGCTTTCACTGCAGTTTTATTTATTTGTAGTGTGTGCGGTCACTTGCTTGCTTTCTGACTCCCCACTGGATGTAAGTTTCACCAGGCAGGGACCTAGTTGGTTTGGTTCCACTCTGGGTCCACAGCACTGAAACCAGCGCCTGCCACCCACCCAGGGCTCCGTAACTGTTCACAGAGGTAATACAAAACTGCATCCAGCCCAGGACATGCAAGTTTGTGCCCGAGATCTTGGCATCTGCTGCAGAGAGCTGTGGGAAGTCCCCAGCTAGACAAAACCACTGGCCCGGACATTTCGGAGACCCTCTGGAGGCCAGGGTCCTCCTGCTCGCCTCTCTGCTCACCCCAGTGACACGGGTGATTAGCCTGCCCAGCCTGTGTCTTGTCCAGAAAACAAAGAGTGACGAGCCTGGGCCTGTCTACCTCCCGGGAGTATGACAAGAATTGGATGAAATCACACATAAAAACGGGCGCCCCGGGCTCTACACAAATGGTCATCTTGCAGCCTGCAGCACGTCTACTTGGTGGGACATGCAGAGACACAAGAGCACCACCCCCGGGAGATGAAGTAGATCTTTTCTAAAGTGGGGAACACGTCCCCTGGGTGATTAACGCTCTGCCCTGTTGGGTGTGATGGGATTTCAGGACAGGGGTCCTCACCCATCAGTGCACCCCAACCTCGACATCCTCTCTACCACGAAATGGATGCAGAGCTATTAGGTTGCCCCACCCCACCCCAGTGGACAGCAAATACCTGGGGCAGAGCTCAACCGTGGGAATTGGCCAGCTGCATCACTGCATAATGACCCTGCCGACTGACCGGGAACTCAGTCTTTTTTTTTTCTTTTTGAAGTTAGAAACGGGGAGGCAGTCAGACAGAGTCCTGCATGTGCCCGACCGGGATCCACCCGGCACGCCCACCAGGGGGCGATGCTCTGCCCATCTGGGGCGTTGCTCTGTTGCAACCAGAGCCATTCTAGCACCTGAGGCAGAGGCCACAGAGCCATCCTCAGTGCCCGGGCAACTTTGCTCCAATGGAGCTTCGGGTACGGAGGGGAAGAGAGAGAGAGGAAGGAGAGGGGGAGGGGTGGAGAAGCAGATGGGCGCTTCTCCTGTGTGCCCTGGCCGGGAATCGAATCCAGGACTCCTGCATGCCAGGCCGACGCTCTACCACTGAGCCAACTGGCCAGGGCCGGGAACTCAGTCACTTTTAGGACACATCAGTTTGCCCACTGGCCCAGCTGGGGCCACCACCCCCTCCACAGCCTCACTCCCGGACAAAGGAAATCCTAGCAGAAGCGTTTGGATGGGTTAGTTACTGCGTTATGTTGAGAACAGAAGACTTGTTCATCATGTCACAACAAAGCGACTGAGCCGGATCTTAGGTAGGCACACCAAAATATTATTTGTGAAAACCTAAACCAGTATGGCAGATTCAATTGTGTTTTATAGCTGATTTAAGGAGGCTCAGAGGAGGCAATGAGCAGAGGAGAAGATGGAACAGCGCCCCCTAAGTGTCAGGGAGGGAGCCGACAAGCACATTAAGCAGAGCACACCATGCAGAGCACACTTCCCCGGCGGTACCTGCGGAGGCGCAGGGTTCGGAGGCCACAGGACGACGTTGTGTGAGCCGAGGTCCTGTTGCTGAAAGTAAAGGGGTCTCACGGTTAGGACTGGCACAGGGAACGATATCCCCACAGGACCAGAGCGACGGTCTTGGCATTTTCTGTTCCCCTGGCCCAACCTGGTCGGTGAGCTCCCACCCTGCCCACGTTACCGGGGACCTGAGACCCCAGAAGGGGAGGAACCTGCAGCCAGAGGGGGTATGAAGAAGGACGGGGCCAGGATTGGGCAGGCCTGTCCCTCGTCCGTTGCCCAGTGCCTGGTCCTGAGTCCAGGAACAGAAGGTTCCTTCAGAAGTCATTGTCCCTTCCAAGAGGTCACTGTGGGCATGGACGGGACGGGACAGGGGGTGTAGAGGCAGAGAACTAGATTGGAGAGCTGGCAACGATCCAGGCGTGAGGGGCTAGCGCTGTGTCAGTGGGGACGGAGGGGAGAAAAACTGCTAGAGAACAACCACCGAACGAATGTATATGATATTTTTGTCTTTTGAGAACGTGTTTCAAGCAATATGAATGGGCAGTCATCAACCTGGGCCCGCCTTTCCCTGGCAGGGGTGGGTACAGACTCAGCCTGGCTCACTCCGCGGCCCAGATTCCGGGGCACAGTGACTGGTCCCAGAGGAGACACATGACAACCCAGCCAGTCAGACCCCTTGTAGGGGCTGGTCAGGAGGCTGGGCTGTCAGCTGGAGGAAGCGTGGAAACCTGGAGCTGCTGGCAGGGCTGAGGGCGTCCCTGAGCTCTAAGGCACTGCTGGGGGGCTGTGAGGACACCCCCTGAGCTCTAAGGCACTGCTGGGGGGTGGTGAGGACACCCTTTGAGCTCTAAGGCACTGCTGGGGGGCGGTGAGGGTGCCCCCTGAGCTCTAAGGCACTGCTGGGGGGCGGTGAGGACATCCCCTGAGCTCTAAGGCACTGCTGGGGGGCGGTGAGGGTGCCCCCTGAGCTCTAAGGCACTGCTGGCAGGGCTGAGGGTGCCCCTGAACTCTAAGGCACTGCTGGGGGGCAGTGAGGGTGCCCCCTGAGCTCTAAGGCACTGCTGGGGGGCAGTGAGGGCGCCCTGAGCTCTAAGGCACTGCTGGGGGCGGTGAAGGTGCCCCCTGAGCTCTAAGGCACTGCTGGGAGCAGTGAGGGTGCCCCCTGAGCTCTAAGGCACTGCTGGGGGCAGTGAGGGTGCCCCCTGAGCTCTAAGGCACTGCTGGGGGGCGGTGAGGACACCCCCTGAGCTCTAAGGCACGGCTGGGGGGCAGTGAGGACACCCCCTGAACTCTAAGGCACTGCTGGGGGTGGTGAGGGTGCCCCCTGAGCTCTAAGGCACTGCTGGGGGGTGGCAAGGACACCCCCTGAGCTCTAAGGCACTGCTGGGGGGGCAGTGAGGGTGCCCCCTGAGCTCTAAGGCACTGCTGGGGGGCGGTGAGGACACCCCCTGAGCTCTAAGGCACTGCTGGGGGGGCGGTGAGGATACCCCCTGAGCTCTAAGGCACTGCTGGGGGGTGGTGAGGGCATCTCCTGAGCTCTAAGGCACTGCTGGGGGGGGGCGGTCAGGATGCCCTCTGACCACAAAGGCATCAGTGAGGGCAAGATCTATAGGGTCATCTTTTGAACCTAGACACGAGTTAGGTGGCTCGAGTTAGCCACGATTGCAGGTTGGACCCCCTCTGTGGATGTCTCAAGTCTAGAAGTCAAATGAGCCTTCTCTGCTTGTGGTCTTTGGAGATGGGCTTATTTCTCTCCCAATTAAGAGAAAAACACAAAATTCTAATTACACAGAAATTTAGAAGACTAAATGGCGAGGCCATTAATTACTTTATTAATTACTAAATCATAGGGTGATTTATTTAATGTAGAGAATAGGAGTGGGTGGGTGGAATCAGAGATGACTCTCAGATTTCCATCTTGGATGGTAGGGTGGATCATGGTACCCAAGAGGAGGGGGACATGGGAGGAGAGGGTCGGGGAGGGAAGCTGCATTCAATCTTGAGGAAGACGGGGTAACCGTGGGCCATCCAGACAGAGACATCCAGGAGGCAGTGGAGCCCTAGGCCCACGGGGCAACCCTGAGTCCTCAGCCAAATGCAACAGTGCTTTATTCACTTGTGGGACAAAAGTGAATAAAGCACTTGCTCTGATCCTGGGACCCAAAGGACCACCCGCTAGTGCTCACTGGCTTGTGTCTGACAGAGGTCGGTGATGTGAAAACCTGGAGCGCCAGGAAAACATCTCTGCTCCAGGAGGGCCGAGAAAAAGGAGGGAGGTGAAGGGTGGGAGCAGGGGCTGGGGGGATAGGCAGAGCCGGGGGAGAGTTCTTCGACCTCCCAGCACTTTTCTAATCAGCAAAGACTAAAATATTCATTCTTCACAAGGACGTAGTGAGATGGCCCTCGTACCCTGATGAGGGAAGCATCCATGACATGACCTTTCTGAAAAGCATTTTGGCTGCAGATGTAGATAGAGATGCAGATGCAGAAATAGAGATAGAGAGAGAGAGCAAGACATACTGACCTCCGCTTGACGCAGCAATTCCATTCCTCTGAGTCTACCCTGAATAGGCCAGCCTTCAATTCTGGCCAGAGTGGTTTAGTCAAGATAATGGAGAGAAGCACGTAAGTTACTTAAAACTTTATATTCAGACAGAAACTCATCTTAGGTTAGAGAAGTTCAGCCCCTGCCCCTAGGAGTTCTCCATGGCAGGGAAGACAAACATTCCTCTACTCTTGGGCTCCTTAGCCTCAGCGCCTGGGGCATTCTGGGTGGGTAATTCTTTGCTGCAGTGGCTGTTCTTTGCAGTGAGAACATTCAGCAGCTGGTTGGTTTGTGAACGGGCAGGACTAAAGGCCAGAATGTAAGTCCAGTGCCCTGTATTGTGTCTGCACACAGAAGACGTCCAACCCATAGCTATGCCCTTCTCCACTCTAAAACACAAAGTGGAACTTTCTTTTAAGGATCTCCACTCTGACTATTCTCAGCATAGTTTTAGAATTCCTTGTCACTGTAATTAGGCAAGAAAGAGAAACTAAAGGCATTCAGAATTAAAAAGAAGAAATAAGACTCTCCCTATTTGCAAATACCATAATTGTCTACATAGAAAATCCCAAGGAATCTATTAAAGAGAAAAAAGCTTTTTAGAACTAGTAAGTGAGTTGAGCAAAGTCACAGTATATAAGATCAACATACAAAAATCAACAATGAAGATGGGGAATCCGACATTAAAAATGAAATGCCATTTATAATCACTGAAGACAAAATAAAACATTTAGGCAGAAACTTAAAACATATGCGGAATCTGTGTGCTGAAAATTATGAAGCAATGATGGCATAAGTCAAAGAAGACCTAAATAAATGGAGAGAGACTACATGTTTATGGACTAGAAGACTGAACACACAGTAAAGATGTCAATTCTCCCCAAATTGATCTATAAGTTTAATATCATTCTTATCAAGACCCCAGCAAAGAATTCTGTAGACATAAAGAGGCTTATCCTAAAATCAGTATGGACAGCCATCAGTCCTAGAATAGCTAAAGCAATTTTGGAAAATAATATAGTGGAAGGGATCACTCTTACTTGATTTCAAGACTTCCTATATAGCAGCAGTCATCAGGCTGCACGGCTTCAGCAGATGGATAGACACATAGATCAATGAAATCTAAGAGAACCCAGAAACAGACCCACACAAATATAACCAAGTGATTTTCTGATGAAGGTGCAAAAGTTGCTCAACAGAGAAAGGAGAGTACTTTCAACACCTGGTACTTGAGAGATGGACATTCAGAGACAAGACAAAACAGAGACACAAGAGAGGAACCGCAGCCTAAATCTCACACCTTACACAAGAAATTCGCTCAAAGTGGATCGTGGATTTAAATATAAAATGTAAAACTAGAACATTTGTAGAAAAAAAACCATGATACAGTTTTCAGGATGTAGAGCTAGCCAATGGATTCTCAGGTTTGAAACCGAAAGCACCATCCATAAAACGACAATAAACTGAACCTCATCAAAACCTTTGTTCGGTGGATAGACCATGTGAACAGGATGAAAGGACAAGCAGACCCCAATGTGAGTAAGGATTAGTACCCAGCCTAAACAAAGAACTGTCCAAATTCAACAGTTAAAGCCTGACCAGGCAGTGGCGCAGTGGATAGAGCGTTGGACTGGGATGCAGAGGACCCAGGTTCGAGACCCCAAGGTCGCCAGCTTGGGCGCTGGCTCATCTGGTTTGAGCAAAGCTCACCAGCTTGGACCCAAGCTTGCTAGCTTGAGCAAGGGGTTACTCAGTCTGCTGAAGGCCCATGGTCAAAACACATATGAGAAAGCAAACAATGAACAACTAAAGTGCCACAACGAAAAACTGATGATTGATGCTTCTCATCTCTATTCCTGTCTGTCTGTCCCTATCTATCCCTCTCTCTGACTCTCTGTCTCTGAAAAAAAAAAATCAACAGTTTAAAAAAAAAGCAGCTAGAATATGGGCAAAAGCATGAACAGATATTTCACCAAAGAGAATATACAGATGGCAATAAGCTCGTTAAAGATGTTCAACATCATCGCTTAGCAGGGAAATGCAAATCAAAACCACACACGATGAGCTACCACAGCACACATACCAGAGTGGCACTATCAAAGAGTGACAGCAGAAAGTGATGGCAGAGAGACTGGGTCCCTCATACACTACTGGTGGGAATGCAAAACGGTACCGTGATTCCAGAAACACAGTTTGGCAGTTCCTTATAAAACTAAACATGCAACTACCATATGACCCAGCAATTGTACTCTTGGGGGTTTATCTCAGAGAAATGAAAACATATGTTCACACACACACACACACACACACACACACACACACACACACGAACCCTGTATACAAATGTTCGTTACAGCTTTATTTGTAATAGCCCCAAACTGGAAACAGCCCAGATGTTCTCTGGTGAATGCTTCGCCAAACCGCTGCATCTCTATGCCATGAACACGACGCAGCCGTAAGAGGGAACGGACTACTGACACAAGCAACAACCTGGATGAATTCAAGGAAATCATACTGAGTGAGAACAGCCAATTCCCAAAGGTCATGCACCATGTGATTCTGTCCATCTACACAACATTCTCAGAATATTAAAGTTGTAGAGATAGGAACAAATTAGAAGCTGCCAGGGGTTAGAAATGAGGGAGAAGAGGGAGGGAGGTGTGGCTCTAAGGGCGATAAGAAGAGCCCTTCTGCTGATAGAACTGTTGTGTATCTTGACTTTATCAATGTCAATATCCAGGTTGTGATGCTGTAGTTTTATAAGATGTTACTGGTTAAAGGGGGGGGAGGGGAGTAGGTAAAGGGTACATAAGATTTCTCTGTATTATTTCTCATAATAGCAGGTACCTCTACTATCATCTCAAAATAAAAAAGTTAGCCCTGCCTGGTTGGCTCAGTGGTAGAGCATCAGCCCAGCATGTGAAAGTTCTGGGTTCGCTTCCCACCCAGGGCACACAGGAGAAGTGCTCATCTGCTTCTCCACCCCTCCCCTTCTCCCTTCTCTCTCATTCTCTCTCTGCCCCCCCCCCTTACAGCCATGGCTCAATTAGAGCAAGTTGGCCCCAGGCACTGAAGATGGCTCCATGGTCTCCTCCTCAGGTGCTAAGAATAGCTTTGTTGCTTAGCAACAGAGCAACGCCCCAGATGGGCAGAGCATCACCCCCTAGTTGGCTTGCTGGGTGGATCCCAGAAGGGGTGCATGCAGGAATCTGTCTCTCTGTCTCCCCTCCTCTCACTGAATTAAAAAAAAATTTTTTAATTATACACTTGATCTTAGCCAAAAGTCTGAGAAGCAATTTATAAAAGGTTTAATAATAAAATCTTAAAGATTTCATAGAAAAAAGTATAGGTTTCTGACTCCCCTTGAAGAACTGGGAAGGTTTTGTAATAGTGGGCTAACATTCCCACATGGCATACACGAGCTGGAGTGGATGGTGGCTGTCTCCTTTAGACAATAGGATAGAAATCTCTTTTGTTTGCCACAGTCTCTACCTCTCCCTATTGTCTCACATCCAATCATCAACACAATTACTGCATCTTACCTGCCTAAAGCCTGGAGCTTGCCCTTTTTCTTTTAATGACTCTTGTTTTCCTGCTCTAAGAAAAGATCACATGGAAGACAAAGGCAGAGGGAAACAAATTGAATTACGCTGGCTAAAGTCCAGTTTTCTTATTCAAAGAACTCAATACCATTATTCCAAAATTTCCACCATGCATGAGTTAAATGGGAAATTGTCTCCTTGATTTTGTTCACCAGGGCATTGAATGAAAATTTTTTAACTTAAAATGGGTAGCTGTAAAAAATCTGAATATATTTTAATATCCCAGCCATATGCATAATTAAGCAATTGGGGTCCATTGCTCAATTGGAAAAGCCTTACCTGACCTCGAAACAACAGTTCACATTTAATCTGCTCAACACTGATAGATTTTAAAAGCGCTTTTTAAAGGTCAGAACGTGATTTGGGGGAGGAGCATGCAAGAGGTTTTATTTTACCTTCCTCTGCCACCCATGTAAGTTGTTGGGAGGTGGCACGTGGGGCACCACCCAGGAAAAACACGCCGGACTCTCATTCTAACAATTTTAGAAGCACAGAATACAAAGAAAAATTAGTATTGATGGCTTATAAAATAGGGCTAGCCTTAAAACGGGCATTCTGAAAATGAAATGGAGAATGCTTACACGGACCCATACGTGTCCACATGTATCTAGACACAGTCTCAGCTTGCCCCTTCCTGGGCAGAGAGAAGATGCTGGAAAGAAAAGCCGAGGGGAGGTCAGTAGAGAGTGCCGCGCGTGGGTTAAGGGAGCAGCTCCGCGATACCCACCTGGTTATCCAGCGCGCTGTTCTCGTTACCCATGGCGACTCACGGCGCCCCTGCCCAGCGTCCCTGGGGATTCTATCAGAGGTGACTGGGGAAGGAAAAAGAAGAAGGATATTCACATCAGGAAAACTGAAAAAGGTCTGAGGCTTTTTTGGTCTGCGTGTCTCCCCAAACTCAAAAGCCAGAGGATGGGAAGTGTTTATCTCTGCAGTCGCATCATGGAAAATTGCTTTTGAAGAGTTTTCTTTTGCTACATGCCACCCAGACTTCTTGCCCAATACGGGCTGATGTTTTGATTCCTCACCCCGGGGTTGGCAGACACTTCTGAAAAACGAGTTTGTTGCTGCGTCTCTGAGTTAACTCCAATGCACACATATACATACACACGTATACATACACACACACACACACACACACAAACGGGGTGACAAAGGGGCCCCCATGTCAAAAGGAGCTTGAGGCGTGCCACTGTCAGAATGCTCTCTGCTTCTCCTTGTGTGCAGTTCAGAAATGCAGAGCGTGGCTGCCTTCCCACCATTGGGGACAGCGGAGCTCGGTGTCCAACCTTAGAAGGCGTGAAACCCACTTCTCTTCAACAACATCTGGTTTTTATATTTTTTATTCTAAACACTTGTTTCATCAAATTGGTTTCACTTCTGCACATACTTGTATGAAGACAGAATGGCTTCTTTGCTGAGGGAAAATGGGTCGTTGGGGACAGACGAGGAAGGAGTTGTCCTGCAAAAGGGCGTGCTGCGGGGACCACTAGTCATCTCATCGGGCTCACTTGGTGACATTGTTGATTAGTCATCACCATCATGAGGGTGCTTCCTACACAGCTCAGAAGTGAGAACATGACCCAGCTGGCTTCCATGAGACCTCGCAACAGAAGCAGACCTTCCCGTGTTCTAGGAGGAGAAACTAAGGTACAGAAAACTTCAAAATCCATAGATGCTTGGGGCTTAGAGATTAGCGTCTAGTCCAGAGGGAAGCCGGCTGGAGAAGGCCAGGGGCTGGTCCGAGACCTGGTTTGGGAAGGCCAACGCTGAAATAGAACTCAGACCCCTTCCTTCTATTTCTGTCCTTTTTATTAAATTTATTGAGGCGACACCGATTAACACAATTATACAGCACAGTTCCACAACACATCATCTGCACACTGTGTCGTGTGTTCACCACCCCAAATCAAGCTCCTTCTTTCTAGTTCAAGGTTTTTTCCTCAGCAATACGCTGTCGTCATAGTATTTCCTCAGAAAAGTTCAGTGATCGACTTACTTAAAATAAAATTTGTACACTGATTTGCTTATCTGTTGAACATTGATTGAGCAGCTATCATGTGCTATACCTACTGAAGTCACTGGAAAAGAAAATGTAAGTATTTGAGCAGACCCAATTAAAATGCCTCAAACTGAGAAAATGGTGAGTGACCTCACTGTAGTGATCAGTTCTCCCACTCCTGACCCTTTAATCAAAAGGGCACAATTCCTTAACCCTTTCTGGCCATTTTCTGTTTATAAGATGGACTCTCAAAAATCATATGCTCACCTACAGAATGTAAAAATATTCATTTACTTAAAATTGATCACTCAGTTTATTTTACTTATTTATTTATTTTTTACAGAGACAGAGAGAGAGTCAGAGAGAGGGATAGACAGGGACAGACAGACAGGAACAGAGAGAGATGAGAAACATCAATCATCAGTGTTTCGTTGCGACACCTTAGTTGTTCATTGATTACTTTCTCATATGTGCCTTGACCATGGGCTTTCAGCAGACCGAGTAACCCCTTGCTCAAGCCAGCGACCTTGGGTCCAAGCTGGTGAGCTTTGCTCAAACCAGATGAGCCCACACTCAAGCTGGCAACCTCGGGGGTGTCAAACCTGGGTCCTCTGCATCCCAGTCCGACGCTCCATCCACTGCACCACCGCCTGGTCAGGCCCCTTCAGTTTATTCTTTATGTTCATTTGGAAAATGATGCTCCATCAGAAAACAACATTGTGCTACAATCATTACTCCTGTCTCAATTATAGCGACTTTCTAGTACCAACCAGCTTCAACCACATGCACACTTCAAAGCAATATCGATTTTGAAACACTTTCACCAAAATAAATTCAATAATTTTATTGAAAATCAAAACATCCAAACTACCTTTATAAAATGGGGTCACTAGTCAGCCTGACCATTGGTGGTGCAGTGAAGAGAGCATTGACCTGGGACACTGAGGTCTCAGGTTCAAGACCCCAAGGTAGCAAGCTTGAGTGTGGGATCGCCATGACCCCATGGTCGCTGGCTTGAGCCCAAAGGTTGCTGACTTAAAGCCCAAGGTCGCTGGCTGGAGCGGGGATCAGTGGCTTGGCTGGAGCCCCAGGGTGGAGCCACATGTAGGGGGTAATCAGTGAGTAATGAGGGTGCTGCAACTACAAGTTGTTGCTTCTCATCTTTCTCCCCTATAGTCCCTCTCTCTCTTTCTCTCTCTCTCTCTCCCCCCCACACACTCCCCCCTTTATCTCACTAAAAAATAATAATAATAAGTAGATGGGTCAATAAACTAAAGAAAATGGCAACAATATGTCTGCTTCATGTAAATTTCAGAACTGCAAAAGGAGAGCCCAGCTGTGTCTGAAACTGTCCCTTGGGACCTCCAGAACTGCCACCCCTCAGCTGCCAGACAGCAGAGAACAGCCCTGCCAGCTACTCACGTTTGGGGGAAAGTCCGAGACTGTGGAAAGCCTGCTTTTCTGCAATGGGACTTTCTCTTCCTGCATTCAGAAGCGAGTGAGGTTGAAGCCGAGGCGCTGACTCACCTCAGGCAGCTGGGCAGACAGCCCGCCCCCACCCTCATACCGACACCGACCAGCTGCGCTTCATACCTGGGCAGCGGCCGGCGTGCAGGGCCACTGTGATTACACAAATGTGCCACCAGCATCTCCCGGGCCACTGCGTCCAGGCCCTTCGCACAGGGATTCCTCTGTTCCTGCACGAGCAGGCGGGGCTCCTTCCAGAAAAGGTTACCCAGCCTGAAGCTGGCCCTGGGGGGACCACTGCGCCTCTGGGATCAGGACTTTGTGTCCTGCCTGGGGAGTATGGCGCAGGAGAGCAGGGACAAACCTTTCTTTCTAGAAAGGAGTAAAATGCCCCAAGGGCTTGTGTTGGCACCTGGGAAAATTCGCCATAAATAATGTGGAAAGACAAAGAAAACTTGTGGAAATAGGATGACGTCAGCAGTCTGGCACCTGTTTATGGTGTGGGGTGTGCAGAATGTACCTATTGGGGCGTGGCTTGAGTTTCAACAAGTGAACTCATAAAAGCAGCAGGCTTGCCCAGATCGCTGCTAGTCAGACCTGCCCACGCAAGCTAGAGGAGGCCCTGGGGCCCTGGGGCCCTTGGGTGGGACAAGGGCAGCCATCCAAAGACCCTTTTTTAAAAAATTCATTTTAGAGAGGAGAGCATGAGAGAGAGAGAGAAAGGTGGGGGGGAGGAGCAAGAAGCCTCAATTCCCATATGTGCCTTAGACCAGACAAGTGCAGGGTTTTGAACCGGCGACCTCCGTGTTCCAGGTCAAACGTTCCATCCACTGCGCTACCACAGGCCAGGTCCCAAAGACCCTTTTGCCCAGCCGCCTCCCTCCCACCTCCCAGGATTCCAGGATCCCTCCAGCTTATCACCAATCAGCCACCCTCCTGCGTGAACGCGGCCCGTTCTGTGTTCATAGTGGCAGAGCCTTCCATGCAAATGAAAACTTCTGCAGAAGGCCCTCACCCCTGCCACAGGGAGGCTCCTTCTAGGGAAGTCAATTGGCATTTCATCAAAGGCTTTCCAGAGACCAAGCTCAGAGCAGGGTCAGGAGCTCCTGGAAAGGGAAGCTGGGTGGGGAAGAGGAACTTGGTGCCCCACTTGTAGGTCAAACAGAGCAGAAGCGTGTACGCTTCAACAGAGGAGTGGGGAAGCAAACTGTGGTCCAACCGTGCAATGGAATATTACTCAGCCCTCAAAAAGAATGAAGCTCTGACACAGGCTGCAACTCCAGAGAACCTCCAGAATATTGTGCT
The DNA here is from genome assembly GCF_036850765.1 of Saccopteryx bilineata. NCBI lineage: Eukaryota > Metazoa > Chordata > Mammalia > Chiroptera > Emballonuridae > Saccopteryx > Saccopteryx bilineata. The sequence goes on along the minus strand of NC_089496.1, from coordinate 106,420,643 downwards.
AAGTGAAGAAGACCACACATAGAAAGTCATATACCATGTAATTTCATTGATGTGAAATGTCCAGAATAGGCAAATGCAGAGAGACAGAAGCCAGGTTGGTGGTTGCCAAGGGCTGGGGAAATGGGGAGTAACGTCTTAACGGGTTTGGGCTTTTATTTTGGCACAATGAAATGTTTTGGAATGAGATAGAGGTGGTGGCTGCACACCATTGTGAATTTTTTAAATGCCACTGTACTGCTCCACTTTTGCGACAGCATGGATGGACCTGGAGAGTATTATGCTAAGTGAAATAAGCCAGTGAGAGAAAACAAGTACCATATGATCTCACTAACGAACAAAATAAACTAACAAACAAAATAGAAACAGACTCATCGATACAGAGAACAGCCTGACAGCTGTTGGAGGGGAGGGGGGTTGGGGGGCTGAGTGTACAAGGTGAAGGGGTTAAGGAAAGAGGAAAACTCCTGGACACAGACAACAGTATGGGGATCACCAGAGGGAAGGGGGTGGGGGGAGAGGAGGGTACAGGGGGATAAAGGGTGATGGAAGGAGACTTGACTTAGGGTGGCGAACACAACACAATATACAGATGGTGTGTTATAGAATGCTACACCTGAAATCTATATAATTTCATTAAACAATGTCACCCCAATAAATTTAATTAAAAATTGTAAGAAGAAATAAAAATGAAGTAAAATAGTTTATTTTGTTATGTGACTTCCATCTCAATTTTAATAAGGGTATCTTTTTCACACCTTGGGGTTCTGCAGAAGATATTTGAAAAAAAGAATTCCACTAGTTGGTAAAAAAAACACAACATTTGAAAAGTGTTCCTTTTCATTTGTTATCAGTAGGTTTCTGTACAATTAAGGATCGGAGGTGTGGGAAACAAGAACATTTGCTTCCCGCCCCCTCAAATCACAGGAGAACTTTTCTAGAGGAGAGAATCTTTTTAAGCAAAATATCTGAATGAGCAGACTGGGAATGAAATGCAGTGTGGTCTGAGGCGAGTCTGTAGCAAGTGGGCAAATATGGTGAAAGCTCTGACAAAGAGAAGGGGGGAATTGGGAGGGGAGAAGGAGGGAGAGAGCGAGGATGGCCAACCAAAATGGGAGCGTCCCATCGGACTTGGAAGGTGCGTAATGTTCAGTGTTCAGTGGTGGACATTTGGCAATGTGAATTCCCCCAGGAATCACCCTCTCAGTCAACTCTGGAGCCTCACGGCATCGCTTCTGTTGCCACCACTGGCCCCTGGACCACCCTACCAGGGCTGCTGGATGCTGGTGTCACTGCTGACACCTGTCTCACCACTGGCCACCAGAGATGCTGTCACTTCTACCAGGGGAGAGAGCAAAGGAATGTTGAGACTATTCAACTTCCATGCCAGGAGCTAGTAGTGTTTCATCTCTTATAATCATAGATTGCCTGGCATGGGGGAAGGGGAGAGAGGTCCAGAAAGATACCAGGCACATCAGAATTCATAGTGCCCACACTCCTTAGCCACGCACGCCTTTCCCCAAGGTAGTCCTCGAAGAAGACCCCAACATTAGTCTCCATGACTTACTGCTGTCTGCATGTGTCCATGGCCTCTCCTCATGCTGTCTTCATCCGAGCCATACATCAGCTGGGCTTCCACTGCCCCCCTCCCCCCATCAGTAAACGCACCTGACTGTGGGCTCACTCGTCTAACCCTTTGGAGACCATACATAAAGGGTTGTGATTATGCACCAGACCCCAGGGCCAAACTGCCACAGTGTGGACACCGACTCCACCACTCACCTGGTGTACAAACTGGCAAATTACTTAACTTCTCTGTGCTCAGTTTTGCCAACTTTTCTTTCTTTCTTTCTTTCTTTCTTTCTTTCTTTTTTTTTTTTTTTTTTTGACAGAGAGTCAGAGAGAGGGACAGACAGACAGGGAGAGAGATGAGAAGCATCAATTCTTCATTGCGGCACCTTAGTTGTTCATCGATTGTTTTCTCATATGTGCCTTGGCTGGGGGGCTACAGCAGAGCAAGTGACCCCTTGCTCAAGCCAGAGACCTTGAACTCAAGCTGGCAACCCTGTGCTCAAGCTGGTGAGCCCGCACTGAAGCCAGTGACCTTGGGGTTTTAAACCTGGGTCCTCTGCATCCCAGTTTAATGCTCTATCCACTGCACCACCACCTGGTCAGGCAGTTTTGCCATCTCTTAAATGGCAATCACATAGCTATTGTGAGTTAATGTCCATAAAGCTCTTAGAAGAGATTAAGCACTAGACAAACTATTGACTATTATATCATTGGCAGTGGGATTATTGGGGCTATGACACTGTATTTCTTCAGAAATGATTCATGGTTGAGGCTCCTAATTAATTCAGGGTGGCTTACCACAAACAAGACTGGATTCACCAAGGTTTCTTCTGCCCACTGACCTATGTATGGTGTCTAAACAGCCAGCTAAACCTCCACCTAGTTTCTCATAGATTAAAATAGAATTTGAATAAATCCATTTTATTGAATTAATTAATGGGGGTGACATTGGTCCATAAGAATATACCGTATAGGTTTCAGGTGAACATCTCTATAGCATTTGAACCATTGATTGCGTTGTGTGCCTGTCACCCAAAGTCAAATCCTTTTCTGTCACCGTATATTTGTCCCTCTTTCCTCCCCTCCTCCCATTTTAAAAGACAGTTGTTTGGGAGAATTTTCTTTTTCAGCTGTCACATCTACACAGCCGCAGAAGGTCCTCAGGATAAACCGGGATGGTCCTTGATTCATTAATTCACATGTTTACTCATTCCATAAATATTGAGCTCTTTTTATGTGCCAGGCACTACTACGGGGAGCTCATGCTCTTTTTTTTTTTTTCTCTAAATGGGTTTTTTTTTAATTTATTGAATTTATTGGAGAGACATTGATCAACAAAATCATATAGGTTTCAGGTGTAATTCTAGAAGACGTCACCTGTATGTTACATCGTGCGTCCACCACCCCGAGTCGAGTCCCTTCCATCACCATTTATCCCCCTTTACCCTCTCCTCCCCCCCTCCCCTTTCCCCTCTCATAATCACCATGATGTTTTAAATACCTCCAGCAAAGCTATGGGCTAGGTACTTTACTTTTTATGGACGAACAACTGAAGCCCGGAGAGGCCAGTGGGCATGACCAGAGACCAACAGAGAGCAGAGGAAGAATGGGGCCTGTTGGGCCCCAAACCCTGCGAGCGATGGACAAGGCAACGCTGCCACCTGGGAAGATTTCTGTGAGTTCAGAGGTCATTCGCTGCCTTTATCTTTTGCCCATTCAGTTCTGTCACAGAGCATGGGTTTTCTAGCCATTGGCAACGAAAGCTGGTTGGTTGGGAAGGTTCCAGCTTATGGTACCCTGCAATGACCTGGAAAGAGGGTATAGCAGGTCCAGGTTTGAGGCCGGCTGATTAACCATCATGGCTTACTTAGGCAGCCCAGCAGGCGTGGGTCGCCAGAAGCGTTGCCGTGAGGAGCCAAGAGCATACTTGGGGACGGGCTGAGGGCCAGGTCTGGAAGAGGAGGGCGCCTAGAAACGTGAGAAGCAGCACAGCAGCTAAGCTGTGCGGACAGACGGACGCTGCGCAGGGGTGGAGGGCGGGGCTCAGAACCCAGACCACGATGCCCGTTTTACATGCTGTGTGTAGGGTGGGGGTACGGGGAGCTGGGGAATCGGAGGCAAGATCACACAGGCCTTCTTTCATCCATGATAACACGGAGTCTCAGAGATTTCGCAAGTGACATTCCACCTTCCTGCGAGAAGAGCCTGCTGGGATTTGTTGATGCATCAATCACGCCAACTTTTCTACCCAGGGTTATTTAACTCTCTACGGAAAAGACCTTTTTGTCTATGATAGAAATGTATCTGTTTTAAAGGCTTAGTAACTTTTGATTTTCCTCCTGCATTGAATAATTTAAATCACGAGAGCTGGAGGGATCTTTGCGAGCCTCTTCTCCGACAAACCCATTTTCCAGGTGAGGACTCAGGCCTAGAAGGTGGAAATGATTTACCCATTACCTTGCCATGAGCAAGGGTCAGAACCAGAACTAAACTGAGACAGGCTTGCGACCAACAGGCAGGCTTCCCCGGACCTTTCTAGGCTCCGGCGTAGCCTCCAGTTTAGACCAGCAAGGTCAGGCGAGACCCAGCCTGTCCTGCCGCGGCTTCGCCCTCCGGCCACCACAGCCTCCAGCCAGCCGGTCAGGCCTGCGTCAGCCGAGTCAGCCAAGGACGTGGGAGGCTCTGAGCAGAGGAGTGGAGGCAGTGTCTGCCCCCTGAGGGTGAGCTCAGGTCACCTGACTCTGCCACTCTTTGACAAACCCAGCCACTGAAGCCAGTTGCTGTTCCCGAAGAGCTCTCCCCTCATCTCAGCTTCCCCCCGCCCCCCACCGTGGCTGCATCCAGTTCTTCTAACTGTCTGCCTTGCACAGCTGAGCACAGAGCTACTTATAGCTCCGTTATCATGTTCCTGTCTCAATACAAACAAACAGCGTAGCCTGGGAAAGGGATCTGTTGGGAGGCATCGCCTGTTTTTCAGCCGGGCACCTTCGCGAGTGCCAAGGACCCGGCAGCTCGGTGACGTTTGAGTGACATGACAGCTTTTCCTCCCCTCCCCCTGCGCCTCCTGTCTCCTTTCCTCTCCCATTCCTGAGGCCACCTTGAGATTTTTCTGTGCTGTTTTCTTATTTTATTTATTTTTTTATTTTAGAGATGGGGGGGGAGAGAGAGAGAGAGAGAGAGAGAGAGAGAAAGGGGGAAGGAGCAGGAAGCATCAACTCCCATATGTGCTTTGACCAGACAAGTGCAGGGTTTTGAACTGGCAACCTCAGTGTTCCCAGGTCGATGCTTTATCCACTGCGCCACCAGAGGTCAGGGCCACCTTGAGATTTTGATGTGAAAAGTCCAGACTTGTAGGAGATACAGATTAGGAGGCACTTGGAAGTCACCTGCACTGGTGCCCCAGAGATCAGGGATTGGACTGACACGCCCCGCTCCTCTGCCAGTGAGAGGCGGACCGGTTACTGTTAGTTTCTCAGCTCCTAACCCACTACAGCCAGATGCTCGGAGACTCTCCAGCCCCCTTTCTGTCTGCCCGCTGCTCCGTGTGAGGTTCTGCCAGGAGGGACAGAGGCCCGAGGAGGAGGAGGAGAGGGAGGAGGAGGGGAGAAGGGAGAAAGGAGAGCGAACGCCTCCTGCCCACTTCATCACCCACCTCCCATGTCACCCCTGCACCAGCAGTGCCCTCCCGGCGCGGCAGTGGGGTCCAGTCCACAGCTTCCCCGGTGCTCACAGAGCTGGCCTCATGGGCCCCATGGCTGAAGCCCCCTCCGCAGAGGTCCTAGGCTCCCTTTTGCGGGGTCCCTCCTATAAGCTTCTCAGTTGTAATAGTTCCAGCTTCTTCTCTTTGCTCCCCCAGCTTTGGGCAATCGCAGGCAGAAAACATGGCCTCTTCGTAGCTGATGAGTGGTTGGCCATCACCTAGCCAGCCCACAGCCGACCACACACTCATGAGGGATCCCGGCTGAGACCAAGAGAACCACTCAAAGGAGCAGCTGGGCCCAGCCCCAATTGCCAATCTACTGAGGCAAAAGCTAAATAAGTGATTATTGTTTTAAACCAAGTTTTGGGGTGGTCTGTTATATGGCAAAAGCTAATTGATGAGATTCTCCCCAGATGATCCATTTAAGCTCCCCTTGGTGCCAGCCAGCACCCTCTGACTGGCCATCTTAAAGCTCTGTTCACTGAAGTGCAAAGGCTGCCACACGAGGAAGGACTGATCGACGGATCAAATCCCTCCTGGTGAAACGACAACTTATAAGCATGGCTCCTTGATCAGTAGCCGCTAGTGTCTTCTTGGTCCGTGCCCGCTGAGTGCCATCACCCTACAGTATTCTGAGGATGAAGCTGGTAGCATCCCATGTTATGAACCATGGATAGCCCCTTAGCCCAGAATGAAATCAGAAAGCTGCATATTGATTTGCAACAAAAGATCTCTTTTCTCCCCCCCCCACAACAGATACTTGACGTCCCAGTCAAATAGGAGGTTCCCTTGCTCACAATTTCCATTTAGTCCTCTGCAAACTAGAGATTAGCGAAACCATATTTATTATGAAAACAAGCTGTTGAAACCCACAAAAATTCAGACATCAGTTTGAATCCAAAAGTTGAACTGTGCTGTCATTTTTGGAAATCAAATACAGTATCAACATAATTGGAAACTGTGGGCTGAGGGGAGCATGTAATGGGGGTGGGGGAGCTGTTTCAATGAAAACAAGATGACAGAGATCTTGAGGGTAGATCGGAGATCAGTGTCAGTAACATCAGAGCCAACGATATTAATGCTGATGAGCCATACATTACAGCCAAGTTAAGAAACTGAAGATATTTGCCTTTCATAGGATAAAATAAGACTGTGCAAAATGCAAGTAAATACAGTGTGTCCGTAAAGTCATGGTGCACTTTTGATCGGTCACAGGAAAACAACAAAAGACAATAGAAATGTGAAATCTGCACCAAATAAAAGGAAAACCCTCCCAGTTTCTGTAGGATGATGTGGCAGCATGTGCACATGCGCAGATGATGACGTAACACCGTGTATACAGCGGAGCAGCCCACGGCCATGCCAGTCAAAATGTGGACAGTACAGAGGAAAGTTCAGTGTGTTCTGTGGCTCGCTAAATTTGAATCCGTGACCAAAGTGCAACATGAATATTGGCGCGTTTATAACGAAGTGCCACTACATAGGAATAACATTACTCGGTGGGATAAGCAGTTGAAGGAAACTGGCAGTTTGGTGGAGAAACCCCGTTCTGGTAGGCCATCAGTCAGTGACGAGTCTATAGAGGCTATACGGGATAGCTACCTAAGGAGCCCTAAAAAAATCTGTGCATGAGCCCACATCGAACTGCACTGAATAGGTAGGAAACTGGGAGAGTTTTCCTTTTATTTGGTGCAGATTTCACATTTCTATCGTCCTTTGTTGCTTTCCTATAACCGGTCAAAAGTGCACCATGACTTTACGGACACACTGTATTAGGCTTTAGAGAGAGTTTTAGCTAGCATCAGGCAATTTTATTATGTAAAATAGAAAATAGCTTTTTGAAACCTCTGTTCCTCAGAGAAGTTTATTGAAAATTCATCTTTAAAAATTTAAGGAGCTGAGTAGGGGAAATTTCACAAAGGAAGGAGCCCAGAGGGGAAGCCCAAAACCTGCGCACAAATTCCTCCTCACATCCCTGGCTGGTTCCTGAAATGCAGCTATTCCGTGTAAACAGCGAGGAACCCAGGAAAAGCGACAGAAGCTAAACCACCTGAGAGACAGCTTCCACGAAAGCCTTTTGGAGCTCAAGTCCGATTGAGTTAGGGGTAATAGGTACATACCTCAAGCTTCTCACTGAAACCGCGGAGGAACAGAGCCTTAAGAATAAGGAATAAATCCCAGGACTTTCTAAACCTAAGCTTTTTTTTTTATTTTTTTTATTTTTTTATTTTTTTATTTTTATTTTTTATTAAAGATTTTATTTATTCATTATAGGGGGGGGGCAGGAAGCATCAACTCCCATATGTGCCTTGACCAGGCAAGCCCAGGGTTTTGAACCAGCAACCTCAGCGTTTCCAGGTTGACGCTTTATCCACTGCGCCACCACAGTAAACCTAAGCTTTTACAGTTTTCAGTAATTGAACTGTGGACAGAAGAAAATACAATAGTATTTGGAGGATGAGAACAGAATCCAGTATCTACAATGTCTCATTACAACATCCAGAATACCATAAGGAACCGGCTGGTACATGAAGAAGCAGGAAAGCATGACCTATAATCAAGAGGGAGAACAAGCAATCTCATCAAACACACACATAACCCAGAAGTTTGAATTAGCAAACAACGACATAACAATCACTCTTACAGCCATGACAAAAAGAATTTACAGAAAAATATAGACATAAGAATGGAAGACATGAAAAACTTCTGGGGGATATATAGTTATATAATGAAGAATATAGGAGAGACATAGAAACTTGAGGGAGGACAGTGGAAAAGTGCCTTAAGAGATATATCAACCCAGCTTGACCAGGCAGTGGCGCAGTGGATAGAATGTTGGCCTGGGAGGCTAAGGACCCAGGTTCAAAACCCTGAGGTCACCAGCTTGAGCATGGGCTTATCCAGCTTGAGCACAGGCTCACCAGCTTGAGTGTGTGGTCACTAACTTGAGCATGGGATCACAGACATAGCCCCATAGTTGCTGGCTTAAGCCCAAGGTCACTGGTTTGAGCCCTAGGTTGCTGACTTGAGTCCAAGGTCACTGGCTTGAGCAAGGGGTCACTGGTTCAGCTGCAGCCCACAGTCAAGGCACATATGAGAAAGCAATCAATGAACAACTAAGGTGCCACAATTATGAGTTGATGGTTCTCATCTCTCTCCCTTACTGTCTGTCTGTCTCTGTCTGTCTCTGTCTATCCCTCAAGAAAGAAAGAAAGAAAGAAAGAAAGAAAGAAAGAAAGAAAGAAAGAAAGAAAGAAAGAAAGAAAGATCAACTTAGCCTGACCTGTGGTGGCGCAGTGGATAAAGTGTCGACCTGGAATGCTGAGGTCGCCAGTTCGAAACCCTGGGCTTGCCTGGTCAAGGCACATATGGGAGTTGATGCTTCCAGCTCCTCCCCACCTTCTCTCTCTCTCTCTCTCTCTCTCTCCCCCTTTCTCTCTCCTCTCTAAAATGAATAAATAAAATTTTTTTTAAAAAATTAAAAAAAAAAGAAAGATCAACTTAAAGCAACTTTTGATTCTTTTTTTTTTTTTTTTTTTTTTTTTGTATTTTTCTGAAGCTGGAAATGGGGAGAGACAGTCAGACTCCCGCATGCACCCGACCGGGATCCACCTGGCACACCCACCAGGGGGCGATGCTCTGCCCCTCTGGGGCGTCGCTCTGCCGCGACCAGAGCCACTCCAGTGCCTGGGGCAGAGGCCAAGGAGCCATCCCCAGCACCCAGGCCATCTTTTGCTCCAATGGAGCCTTGGCTGCGGGAGGGGAAGAGAGAGACAGAGAGGAAGGAGGGGAGGGGGTGGAGAAGCAAATGGGCGCTTCTCCTATGTGCTCTGGCCGGGAATCGAACCCGGGTCCCCCGCACGCCAGGCCGACGCTCTACCACTGAGCCAACCGGCCAGGGCCAGCAACTTTTGATTCTTGTTTGGATCTTAACTGAAATAAACCAACTGTAATAAAAATGAGACAATCAGGGATATATTTGAACCTTAGTTCCTAGTGCTGTGTACCTGGTTACTACGTGGGGACTTAACCTCACCAAGTGTGAATACATCTCCCAAAGGATAATTTCCTGAGTTTCCTCCTACTAGGACCGCCCATCTGACAGGAAGCTCTGGTACTAATGACTGATAGCCTACGGGCATCACTCCCTCTCTATCTCGTTGCTTCTCCAAGGTGGGAATCTAAACTTGGATAAATCACTTCCCTCCGTGCCTATTGACCAACATGTCAACCTGAATCTTTTTCTGTGTGCTAAATGAGGGGAGGCATGTGCAGAAAGCACTGACAGTCCTGGGGACAGAGGAGCCGCTGGTGTTGGCAGAGAAGGAATTATGTCCAACAGAAGCCAAAAGTGAAACTTCCAGCGGGCAAAGAGAACAATATCACCAAATGCTCTTCAAAGCACTGGAACACATGAGTGGATAATCTTGTGACTGACCGGGACTCAAGGGCTGGCTGTCTCATCAGTTTGCTATGAAATAGGAGACGCGAAATAACTTTGTCAGATCCTAACTTGAACCGTTATCCGTTTCAGCAGAAGCATATTCACAGGAAGGGAATTTTTTGACCAAAAGGAAATGCAGAGCCATGGTTTGGTTTGGTTTTTAATGTCACAGAGTGCCTTGCAAAATGACGTCCCCTCAAAATGAACAACCTGGCCCTGTTTAGAAATGATCCCTCCAGCTCCATGCAGACCCATACCCTTCGTGGTCCTTTCATACGTAATGAGCACAACCAGAAAGAAATAATGACCACAGCTAACGTCTTGCAACTCAGGATTTGATGCACATCACAGGCAGCAATTCCCTGAGGAGGGTCAGTCTTTGGCAGGATCTGGATATTTCTTTGGAGCCCCCAGAATCCCGAGACACAACTAATATCAGCCATGCCTGAGCTTTGCACGGAGGTAGGCAGCTCAACTCCATAAAGTGAGCTAGCTGTCTGCTTGAACGACATCAGCCTGTGTTGCTGGGTTTAATCTCTTTCTAATTCTTTGGCACCAATTCTGACACGGGGCTCTGCTGAGGCTGTTCCCTGACTAGAGCGGGGAGCAGAATTTGCCCTTTTTAGGTCACAAACCCAGAGCATTCACTCATCACAGTGACTCCACTGTGTCAATTAGCAACATTTATGAAACGTTGGCAAGACCGCAACTATCTTCAGTTGCTCCTGCCACACATGGCACTCCACAGGGGTCACACACACATCAACTTGCCACGGCAGGTTAGGATTATGAAAACACATGGATACACACCTCTTCTAAACACGGCCGGATTAAGAACCCTAGGGCAAGGGTCGTGAATTGTCCGGTGCAGACAAGCCAACAAAGAGTAGTCTTTCTGTGCCAGTTTCCCGGACAGTGTAGGGCTGCTCCCTTGCTGCTCTCACCAGACAGTGGGAATTCTACTGAAAACTGCCTTTCTCCAGCATTTGAGGCTGGGATGAAACTTCTTGTGGTGACATGGATGACAAATCTCACCTGGGCTTGTGGTCTCCCGGAAACTCAGGGCCTTGGACTGGGGTCAGCATCACAGTGAGTGTGGTTTCCTATTGGTCAGTACTCCACAATCTAGTCAGTTGCCCTTGTCCTGGCTCTCTCCCTACCCTGTTAGCCACCCAGCGCAGTCCCCTACCCCCAGCCTGCCAGTGGCTTATGAAATACACACCCTTGCATGCAGTTAGTAGCACCTGTCATCGCCACCTGGCTTTCACTTTGGCAATCCTGTGAAATCACACACTTGAGCAGGTAACTTTGGAGGACCTGCCTCTGTCCCTTACTCCAGAAATGACTCCTTTTGTGTGTGTGTGTGACAGAGACAGAGGGACAGATAGGAACAGACAGGAAAGGAGGGAGATGAGAAGCATCAATTCTTTGTTGAGGTACCTTAGTTGTTCGTTGACTGCCTTATCATATGTACTTTAACCAGGGGGCTACAGCAGACCGAGTGACCCCTTGCTCAAGCCAGTGACCATATACATGACCCCACACTCAAGACAGCGAGTCAGCGCTCAAGCTGGCGAGCCCATGCTTGAGCCAGTGACCTCAGGAGTTTGAACCTGGATCCTCCGCATCCCAATCCGACACTATCCACTGCGCCGCCACCTGGTCAGGCTATGGCTCCTTCTTCATTCTCTCCCCCACCCCCCCAACTGAGCCATCTTGAGGTTGGTTGGACACTAGCGACAGATTCTGGCTTAAGCTGGGCCAATCAGATTCTCCCTCTTAATAATTGACAGGAGTCCTAGAAGTCAATAGGAGGCCCCAAGTCACAAGGCAATGGGGAACAAGGACCCGGATCAGTGCCAGAGAAACGCAGAGCCTGTGCGTGGTGACCAGAGGGAGGGCCAGGACAGGAGCCCAGCAGAGGAGACCCGCCCACCGCAGACCAGAACCAAGCAGGAGGTCATGCACACGCAGGGGTGGCTACAGCCCCAAGCTCTGTTGTCTCAACGAAGTTCCCCTGTGAGTGGTTTCTGTTTCTTACAAGCACATATTTTCTGATTGTAAACACCCTCAAAAGTTGCCCTGGGCTCTGGCGATTTCTCAGCCCTCATGCTCCTGCAGCCTCTGACACTGTCACCCCAGGTCCTCCCCAACCTCTTTCCATTGAACAAGCTGCTGCGAAGTCCTCTTCTCCTTCTCCGTCTCCAGCTGCTCTTCCTAAAGCCACTGAAGGAGATTCGGGAGTTGGCTTCCAGCGGGTCTTCTCCTCGGAACATTCCATGGACCCCATAATGTCCCCCGGGGAGTCCAGGCCCGAGGCTGAGAGCCAGGCGCCAGCCCGGACGGCTCCTGCCCACCCCACCTGCGTTTTCCACGCTCTGCTGTGTATCTCTACTTAGGGGACTCACAGCCACAGACCCTCCTGAAATGGCATCTACTCTCTTTCTCCCTCAAACCACCTTTCTCTTCACTCTCCCACTTCCACTGAGAGGAGGACCCTCATGGGGTCACATCGCCGGGAACCCTCATGGTAATTCAGTGCCCCATGCTGATGGCTTGCTCTATATCTGCCTCACTACAGGCCAGAGGCTCCATGAGGGCCTAGATGACAGGAGCTTGGTGCACAACTAATTAACTGCATCCCCACTTCATCCCCAAGTGGCCTGGTACATGGGGCCACTTAGAAGTCTGCTGAAGTGGGCCCTGGCTGGTTGGCTCAGTGGTAGAACATCAGCCTGGCATGTGGAAGTCCCAGGTTCTGATTCCTGATCAGGGCACACAGGAGAAGTGCCCATCTGCTTCTCCACCCCTCCCCCTCTCCTTCCTCTCTGTCTCTCTCTTCCCCTCCCACAGCCGAGGCTCCACTGGAGCAAAGTTGGCCCCGAGCACTGAGGATGGCTCCATGGCCTCCACCTCAGGTGCTAGAAAGGCTCTGGCGCCTGACCTGTGGTGGCGCAGTGGATAAAGCGTTGACCTGGAAATGCTAAGGTCGCCGGTTCGAAACCCTGGGCTTGCCTGGTCAAGGCACATACGGGAGTTGATGCTTCCAGCTCCTCCCCCCGTCTCTGTCTCTCTCTCCCTCTCTCTCTCCTCTCTAAAGTGAATAAATAAAATAAAAATTAAAAAAAATTAAAAAATTAAAAAAAAAAAGAAAGGCTCTGGCTACAACGGAGCAATGCCCCAGATGGGCAGAGCATCGTCCCCTGGTGGACTTACTGGGTGGATCACGGTCGGGCGCATGCAGGAGTCTGTCTCTCTGCCTCCTCGCTTCTCACTTCAGAAAAATACAAAAAACAAAAAGAAGAAGAAGTCTGCTGAAGTGAATTGAAGGCCATGAATGGTCATGTTTTTCTCTCTGTTCCACTCCTCTCGTCTCTTCCATCTACACTCCCCAAGCTCTCTAGGTGCTTCCTTCCTGATGCCTCTTTCATTGCCCCCTTCCTCCCCATTCCCTTTGCTCTGGGCCAGACCCTGTCACTACCCATGAGCCTCTGCAGAAGCAAGCTGGTCTCCCTAATTGCAAGGAAACATCTGATATGTGGAATTCTAGGATGATGATGACAGCAGAGCTCCAACAGCCTCCCAAATCCCCTCCTATAAACAGACGGAGCAACTAGATTTTAAAAATAAATAAATAAAATCTATGCACATTCACAGCAACAGAAATGTGTGTATAATAAGGTTTCCCCTGAGCCTTAACCACCAACAGCCATAAGGCCCACCTGGCATTGGTGTCTGTGCCTGAAGAAGCAAAGGGAAGCAGCAAGGTACTGTCAGCTGGGCCTGGGAGCAGAAAACCCCCAAATAACTAGCAGGTGTTCACAGGAAGGATGCTAGGCCCTTCTGGAAGGAGCCGCTAAAACTGGGTAGAGTTGCGGCCCCTGGATACACATACGCAGGTGTTACACACACTAGATTGTAAAGGCTTTACATGGGGTAAGGAATTTCAGCCCGTGCGTTTCTGTTTCGTGGGACACGCTACAAAACAGGCTGGAGGCACACTCACTCACACTCCCCTGTGTTTAACTGGACAGCAGGGTTCTCTCAGAGGCTTAGGATTCAGCTCTACTTCACTGTGACCCAGCGGCTCAGTCAGAACCGACACTAAGTGAAACTCAGAGACACGCCGTTTTTGCTGAGATCACATGGCATGCAAGTTGGCAGCCGCAGCGTCAGAATGGGGTTTGGGAAGGTACTTGTGAGAGTCTGGAGAAACACTGTGTGAACCTGTCAAAGTCAACACCATCCGGGATTTTAAAAAGCTATTTCCCACAAAGTCTTCACGTATTGGGGCCTCCGGGGCTCTCTTAAATCACCCACAGAATCACAAGTACTTGAAAAAATCTCATTTGCAATGGGCAGAGCCATTAGCAGAGTCCAGAGAAATCGGTCAACCGTATATTACAAATGGAGAGACTAAGGTCTAGACCAAATCCTACCAAAAGGAACTTATTGGAAAGAAAACAAAAACCGTTTACATGGTTTAGAAGATCATCAGAAGGAGGGGGAGAGATTCAGAAGCACCGCTGTGTCCTTAATTTCCCTTCATACAGAAAAAAAAGAAAGAAAAAAATGCATCTGGCCCCTCTAATCTCAGTCGCCAAACCAGTTTACAGCCACGCGTTGCTCAAAGGAGAAATGCCACCAATCCGAGACTGACTTACCCAGTGTCCTCTGAGCATGAACTGCAGACAGGGGAAAGGCTCTCTCTTCTTGATGTTACGACTTTTCAGCACTGCCCTCCGCCCCTCTGCCCGCGGTCTGTCTTCCCCCAGGATCACATGGAAGTGTTCTATAAATGTGCATTGGCTTACGGTTGGGAACGCTGGCCTGGGAGGCAGCAGTGTGTAAGCAATCTGACCCAGGCCAGGCGGCAGCTTCCAGAAGGCTCTGCAGCCCAGAGAGAGGATTACAGGGGGCAGAGAGCTTGCAGGTACTGGACAGCCTGCAGCTCTGTTTTGCTCGCTGTAAGTTTATTTATTTGGGATCTGAAACCAATTTCAGTTGCAATTTCATTTATACTTGGGGGGCAGGTCTAAATTTGGGTGAGGACCAGCTATTTTCAAAAGAAAGCAGGCGAAAGAAAGAAAGAAGGAAGGAAGGAAGGAAGGAAGGAAGGAAGGAAGGAAGGAAGGAAGGAAGGAAGGAAGGGAGGGAGGGAGGGAGAAAGGGAGGGAGAAAGGGAGGGAGGGAGAGAGAGAGAGAAAGAGAGAAAGAAAGAAAGAAAGAAAGAAAGAAAGAAAGAAAGAAAGAAAGAAAGAAAGAAAGAAAGAAAAAAGCTATAGAATTAGAAGTGCTTTGCCTGACCAGGCCGTGGCGCAGTGGATAGAGAGTTGGACTGGGATGTGGAGGACTCAGGTTCGAGACCCCGAGGTCTCAAGCTTGAGCGTGGGCTCATCTGGTTTGAGCAAGGCATACTAGCTTGAGCCCAAGGTCGCCAGCTCGAGTAAGGGTTCACTCGGTCTGCTGTAGCCCCCCAGTCAAGGCACATATGAGAAATCAATTAATGAACAACTAAGGAAACAAAACGAAGAATTGATGTTTCTCATCTCCCTCCCTTCTTGTCTGCTGTCTGTCCCTATCTGTCCCTCTCTGACTCTCTCTCTCTCTGTCTCTGCACACAAAAAAAATAAAAAATAAAAAAATAAATTAAAAATTTAGGAGTGTTTAGAAGTGCTTCTGGTAAACAGGGACACAGGTCGTTGTCAGCTTTACCAACCTCATAAAATCAAGTGGCCCTTTTGAAAATGTCAGTATGTTCCCTTGAGAAAGGGAAAATGACCAATCACTGTTAGGCCAATTCTAAGTTGGCAAAGCTACCTAAAATCCCACCAGTATTTAGTGAATTACGGGGGCAGCCATACAATGGAAACCTTGCAGCTGTTAGGAAGGACGTGGAACTCGACAAACATGGAAAACTCTCCAAGATACATCATTAAGTGGGGAAAAAAATTAAGGTGCAGACAGTGTGTATAATATACTACATTTCTGTTAAAAAAAAAAGAGGAGGATATAAATTTGTGTGTGTACTGCTTTATGTATAATAGGTAAATTCTATGCTCTAAAAAGTCATACTATATTATAATATTATAAAGTAATGACTCTTTTTGAGAATGCACATGAGACTAGTGACAGTGGCTGCCCACAGGGAGGGGTGGGCACTGAGGGACAGAGAAAGGAGACGTCTCCTCCCATATGCCCTTTTATGTTCTAGGAATTTTATCTCATATGAATGGTAATTTTTCAAAATAACAATTTTTAAGGTAATCTAATTTTCACTAGAAATGTTTAAATTTAAAAATTCCCATCCAGAGCACTGAATCCAATCGACCATAACACATGTGTTCACATATTTAAAATCTGTGGTTGGGTCAGGAAGGAGAACGCTTTAGAAGACAAGAGCTTTGCAATAGCTAAAATACTGCTGAGTTTTGAATGGGGCAGTCTGGATTTTCAGGCCTGGTTCATCTCCTTGCTAGCTGTGACTTTGCTCACTGCCTGAATGCTATGCACTTCAATTTCATCAGGTGTAAATGGTCCCACACCCCACCTTCTCCACTGGCCCAGCATGGCTTACGCAAGCCAGTGTATATAAAACCCTTATTTAAAAACAAAACAAAACAAAACAAAAAAACCTCTTAGTCAAGAATAGAATTGTACAAAGTGATCACATTGGATCCTGTTTTTCTGAAGTTCTTGTGTAATTTTAACATGCAGATAATGTAAATCCATTTTCCCACAAGAACAAGCATAAAAGAGAAGGGAATGCTTCCAGAGGGCCTATAGCGATAGCCGTTGTGGCTTATTTTTGCCTTAGCACTATTTTTTATTTTCCCAGCATCACCTCTCATATTGTGCAGAGTGCCTCCTTCTAAGTAATTATCTTGCATACCACTGAGGGCTCTCTGGGCCTCCTTCACGGTTTTCCAACACATCTGACATCTGTTCCCGGTGTATTAATCTGGAAGCATATTTTCGGTTCTCCAGTAGTACCAGTGCATAATGCTTGGGTGGAATTGACTTGAGATTTTTTTACACTAAAATCACAGGTCAGGGGTTCAACGATTATAAACAAGTGTGGGTCCCACAATCCTGAGAAAAACCGCAGACATCTGCTTACCAGCTGAAGTGGCGCCACCATGTGGCAATAGTAGTGTAAGGGCAGTTTTTTTTTTGTTTGTTTTTTTTAACAGAGACAGAGAGAGGGACAGACAGACAGGAACAGAGAGATGAGAAGCATCAATAATTAGTTTTTCGTTGCGCATTGCAACACCTTAGTTGTTCATTGATTGCTTTCTCATATGTGCCTTGACCGCAGGCCTTCAGCAGACCGAGTAACCCCTTGCTTGAGCCAGCGACCTTGGGTCCAAGCTGGTGAGCTTTTGCTCTAACCAGATGAGCCTGCGCTCAAGTTGGCGACCTCGGGGTCTCAAACCTGGGTCCTCCGCATCCCAGTCCGACACTCTATCCACTGCGCCATCACCTGGTCAGGCAGTGTAAGGGCAATTTTTATCATGCATTTGTCTGGTCAGCAGCCTTGAAATGCTTCTTGACCAAAACACGAATTCATTAATTCACAAAAGCAAACATTTTTTTAAATTGAGGAGATTTGTAATATTTCAAAATTTGCTCATGTGAGGTTTTATTAATATTTTTATTTCATATTTCCCTAATTCATATTCACATAAATGCAGTCTTGCTGAACATGACTATTATATGACAGAGAACACAAAGAAAACAGAACATTTTCCAGGCAATGCTTAGAACTGATGATTATTTAGAAGTTTCTAAAGGAAAATAAAGTCAAGATAACGGTTAGTATGACCGATCCCCTATTTCAGTGGGAGGGCATCACAGAATTCATGGCCATCTTCAGCCCCTCACCAAATCCTGAATGTTTCTAGACACCAAACAGCTCACTTACAAAGTCAAGAGAATCAGAACCACACTCATTTTCCAGCACTCTCCGCCTTGTGCACCACACTCCAGCTGCCTGTGCCTTCCTGAAGTTTCTGAAATGTGCCGGACTCATTTTGTCCTCAAGACTTTTCTCTGCGCTTGCCTTGACTAGAATATGATTTCCCACTATCCTTGCATTGATAGAATCACTTGGAATCCAAAAGAACAGTGTAACAGGCTTTATTGAGAGAAAATCTGCCAGGCTATCTTGGAAGGGAGAGCTGCCCGGTTTATGGTTGGTACAGCAATTATAAAGGCATTTAGGAGAGGAAGGAGGATATGGGGCAGCCTGTCATTGGTAGGGGTAGTTAGGAGGCTCTGCGGAAATTTTCGCTTAGTACGGATTATTACCTTTTATAGAAGTAGATGTCAAAAGGTGATAGGGTAGAACAAACGGTTGGCATTTACAAAATGGTGGGGAAAGACAAATAGAAATTTAAAGAAATGAAACTTATGTTTGCAGCCTGAAGAACTGAAACCTAATATGCATGGCTCGTCACTCCTCATGATTCAAGTCTCATCTCAAATGTCGCCTCCTGAGAAGTGTCCCTGCCCATCACATATTTTAAAATAGTTCCCAGTCAACATTTCTACCCTGGCCCTTATTTAAAGTCTTCATAGCACTTATCATGACCAAGTCTTATTCCTTTTTTTGTTTGTGATCTGTCTTCTCCACGACAGCAGGGACTTTGTGTTATTCAGTGTTGTATTTCCAGTTGAGTGGCTATTGAATCAGAATGCATCTCAAGCAGACAGTGGAACAATGTCTTCAAATTCCTGGTGGAACACATTATATTTTCAATGTAAAATTCTATATTCAGCTTATAGCAGAAAAGCAACCCAATGGAGGATTGACACTCATAACTGTAAGACGGAAAGAGAATTTATTAAAGCCAGGAGAGCACGCAGGGCCTGTGGCTCCAAAGACACGTGCTCCCCAAAATTAGATTTCTTACGTCTTATATACCCTTTACAGAGCACAAGTTCACATACATGGGTCTCGTGATTCCTTTGTGGAGAGGTACATAAGTCAATCACAGGATTTCAGAATGGGAGGGGGTTAGATGAAATCAGAGGATAAGCGTTTGTAAATCGCCCATTAAGGAGAAAGAAAGGGGAGAGGAAAGGGCTACTCAAATCTCCCCTCCCCCTCCCGCCTTCCTGGCTGTTTACCTTCTTCCTCACAGGTGTGGAGAAAGGAGGGGTCCCAGTCTTCCTCCTTCCTTTCAAAACCTTCTAGTATTGAGGAGCCACTGAGCCACTTCATCCGCAGGTGTTGTAAGGTACCAAAAACTACAGAATTAATATTTTAAGAGGCTTGGAGAACATTTTATTAATTTGGGTTAAGGTGTGCAGAGAAATTGTGAGAGTAGTCTCTGTACTGTGTGATTGGCATAGTCAGGATAGCCCTTGGCATTGTATTGTAAATGCAAAGGGGAGGAAAACATGGATTCCCAGACATTCCACCATGCCTGTGGGGAAAAGGGTGAATGGCTAGCCAGGTACAGGGAGAGAAAAGCCAAAATAAACCTTTTCTTATAGCAATGAGCCATTCGCGGGCATTCATCCCCACCAAAAAACTACCTCTCCTATGTAAATGCGTGTGTGACTCTGGACAGAGAGATGGCGGATAAACAGTAGATAATATAGGAATGCCTTTAATATGTAAAGAGACATCATTCTACCATTGTGTTGGCTTGTAAATTTTGTTTTCTCCAAAATGATGTATGGCTTGCAAATTGAACGTGGTCCTATCATGTTAAAGGACATATGACTATAACCAATAGTGGTAAGGGGCTCCTAATTGCAATTTTTGCTTCTGTACTTCCCACTTACAAAACTATAAAAACTAAGTAGAACAAAGGGCCAGCGCGCTCTCCCTCAGATTTCTGTCAGAGTTCCCGCCGCTTGGCCAAGCTAGACAATAAAGATTTGATGTGTAAATGATGGACCTTGTTTCTGTCTTTCATGTTTCGGGTCCCTCCGAATTTAGCTTAACAGTATGAACATTATATATATACAGTATATAATATATATATAGACTATATAATATATATACTCTAGTATATAATATATATACTATATATATTATATTACAATATAATAGCCCTTCCTAAGCAGGAATGCTATCGGCCATCTTGAGCTGGTGTAAATCGCACACAAGTATAAAAATCCTATTTACAAAATCTCTCTGAACGCTCTAAATCAGGGGTCCCCAAACTATGGCCCGTGGGCCGCATGCAGCCCCGTGAGGCCATTTATTCGGCCCCCGCCGCACTTCCCGAAGGGGCACCTCTTTCATTGGTGGTCAGTGAGAGGAGCGTCCGAATCCTGTGCTCCTGGAGTACTGTATGTGGCGGCGCTGCACAGCTCAGCATCATTCACATACAGTACTACTTCCTGTGACTCAGGACACACGCGTCTTGGCTTTGGAAGCGCGTCATATGACACACATCCGGGCTGCGGCTGCGGCGCCCCACATCACCGGAAGCAGTGTGAAATAACAGCAGAAGTAGGAAGAAAAAGAAAGCACTGTAACCATTACTACACAGTACAATGGCCCCCATACTCCCTTAAATTACAACAACATAATGGCCCCTATAACCTCCCTTTGCCCAAAAGTCTCCCCACATTACTACACACCATGTTTCCCCTATTATATTACCTGTCTTATATTAATTTTACCCCCAAAAGATGGGGGCTGTCTTATTTTTAGTTCCCATTGAAATACTGGTCAGTTTGTTGATTTAAATTTACTTGTTCTTTATTTTAAATATTGTATTTGTTTCCCCCCCTTTTTTTTTACTTTAAAATAAGATATATGCAGTGTGTATAGGGATTTGTTCATAGTTTTTTTTTTTATAGTCTGACCCTCCAACAGTCTGAGGGACAGTGAACTGGCCCCCTGTGTAAAAAGTTTGGGGACCCCTGCACTAAATCATAAAATGCCTTTTAAGCCTCTTAGTGAAAAGGGGGTTTCCTATCTCAAACTAAGTTATCAACCAAATGGGAAGACTCAGAAAATGTACCTCCTTTATGTTTTTCTATGGAGAAAATGCCTCCGCAAAGCCAGGGCATAAACTAAGCATGGTTTTAAACATGGAACCAATAAGGAAGCAATAAATGTAACTGAGGAACGCTGTGAAGCGAAGCCCCATGGAACCACAGCTCCTCCAAACTGAGGTGGGCAGACAGAGGACCTGGGGGTGGAGCTCTCCAGAATACAAGAGGGAGCAGAATAGTCGAAGAGATTGGAAAAAGTTAACCTATTTCTTCAAATAGTGTAACCACAACAATCAGAAACCGTAGAAGAGAGCAAAAGGGTAAAGAAAATGCCATATCAGCAATCATGTTAATCATTAGCTCTGTATTAAACGACATTCACAGCTATCCAATGATAAAAACACTGGCTTTCAGATTGGAGAACCGACCTATAGAGGAAGTACAGAGGGTTCACTTGTGGTGCTAGAAGGACCCTCCCTGATGATGTTGTTGTGAACCCCATGCCGCACCATCCACATCCCCCTCCAGGAAAAAAAAAGAACTTGTTTACTCCCCCAGCTGCTGAAACGTTGCCACAGATGGGTCTCAGCTGTCTGCCCCTTTGGGGATGGCCTCAGCTGAAGAGATGCATGATGGGGAATTTCCTTTCTCTCTCTACCCAGTTCACTGCCTTCCCTTCTGCAATAGCACCCCCTAACAACACTCTGGCATGCCAATCTGTCTCATCTGCTTCCTGCAGAATCCAGCCTGTGACAGTTGGTACCAGAAGTGGAGTGGTCCAAAAAAACAGACAGGATGAGATTTTGGAGCTGGGTCACCTGCCACCTGGCTAACAGTGAGCACACCGTCACTGGTGGCAGGTGGTGCACAGATTGTTCCTGGTATTGGGCAGTGCTATTGTTAAATTTTTGCTGGTGGTGAGCTCAGGTGGTAGCTCAGTGAAGGAAATGTGTTAGCTGGCACGAGGTATTGGGTATTAGAGACATGAAAGCAATGGGAACTATAAAGTTATTGCTAAGCTTGATGGCCACTCTGGAAAAACATAACATGTAGGCAAGAGCGATTCACCCGCAATGGTAGTGAAATGTAAATACCAGAGGGCCACACGTGCAGCCAGCATGTCCGAGGGTTGGTTTCAAATGGAAGGATAGTCAAATAAGTAAACAAACTCACAATCGTGGTAACCAGGTTTCTCGCTGCTGAGCAGGGATTTATAAAGACAGAATAAGGGAAAGCTAGAAATAACCTAGAGGTCCTGGATTGAAAGTTTCAGGTATTGGGTGTGAACTCATGTCTTTATCTACCTATAGATAAAGATATTTTTAAACTCTTGGATGTGTTTATTATATACATGTGTGTGTATTCATACATACAATTCCTAACCCTGTTTTCTGATAGGGTCTAGGAGCAGTGCTACCCCAGCAGCAAGAAGCATATTGGGCACCAGATCTTGGTTTCTAAATACCACTGTTCTCAGAAGAAACAAACACCAACCAAAAAACCCCCCACAGCACACCTTGGAGCACAAACTGACTCAAGAGCAGGAGAAGATGAGCCTGTATGTCCCGCTGGGCCAGAGAAGCAAGGACGTGCTCAGAGAACGTAAGGTGCATGTCAGAAGGACAGGTAGACAGGGACGCCCAGTTTCCAAATCTGGGGCAATTTAAGCATCCAAGGAAATAGTGATAGTAAAAGATACAACCCAGAAGAAATGAATGAGAAGAAAGAGCTCCTTTTTGTAGCGTAGTGTTAATTAGGAAATGTATGAAGAACGATGGCAGATGGAACTAGAAAACACCACTTAGCAGTCATCACAGTGGTGGTTAATTCAGGTGAGAATCAATAATAAATGCTAAGGCTGGTGTGTGACAACTTTAGAAAGGAGACGATATTGGTTTAGTCCCCGAGTGTCTTTCCACAAAATAGTGTTTATCATCGACAAAGGGGAAAAGGATTCCCTTATGGTATAGAAGCCTGGCAGACACCAGCATGACCAGGTGATCCAGAGTCCCACCCCTAGGGTAGCAGGGAGACACCATGTGCTCCTGCCATGAAGCATCAATTTGATGATATTCCTCCCAACAATGCGTGGCCTGGATCTGGGCATGAGAAAACATGGGAGGAACCCAGGATGAGAGAGAACCTACAGAATGTATTCTTTATAACTGTCAGGGTCACAAAAGATATTGAAACACTGGGGAACTAACTGTTCCAGGCTGCAGGAGATGAAAGAGAAGGACAGCTAACTGCAACATGTGAACCAGGATGAACGCTGGACCAGAAGTGTTGGGATGTTGTTAGAACAGATGGTCAAATCTGAATGGCGTGTGGAGCCTGGTGATCATGTTGTATAGTGATGATTTCCTGTTAGGGAGGCTTGCATTTCATCCAGACAGGAGGTGTCCTCACACCTCACTGACCGGAACTGGATCACATGCCCACACCTAGCCTAGTTTCTGGGGGAGGGGATGAGGTTACTGTGGGTCAAATAAGTTTGCAAATATGATGTACAGCAGGGGTCCCCAAACTACGGGCCCTCGGGCCACATGCGGCCCCCTGAGGCCATTTATCCGGCCCCCGCCGCACTTCTGGAAGGGCACCTCTTTCATTGGTGGTCAGTGAGAGGAGCATAGTTCCCATTGAAATATTGGTCAGTTTGTTGATTTAAATTTACTTGTTCTTTATTTTAAATATTGTATTTGTTCCCGTTTTGTTTTTTTACTTTAAAATAAGATATGTGCAGTGTGCATAGGAATTTGTTCATAGTTTTTTTTATAGTCCGGCCCTCCAACAGTCTGAGGGACAGTGAACTGGCCCCCTGTGTAAAAAGTTTGGGGACCCCTGATGTACAGTATATGTTTGCTTGCTTATAGTTTGCATTGGGTGTGGGGGACAGGCTGTAAGCAGGCAGGATCATTGTAGCCTAAGGCTTAGTTTCAAGACTAAGTCTTTCCCGCCCTTTTAAGATCTTTTCAAAACTAAGCTTTTCCCCACACCCTTGACTGTTGCATGATGTAGGGTGGTACACTCTCATGAGGAATCCCATTTATGCCTCAGATAAATGACTCTGTATCAGAGACTTCCTTATTTGTATATTGGCTTAAAGGTTTTGATTTCTACACTATAAAATGAGACAGACCCGGAGCTTGCTCTCTCTTGGTTCCTGAAATTAGCATTGCATAGGAGAGGCAGCCAAGATGGCAGAGTGCTGAAGGAGAAACCAGTTTGTGCAGTTTGTGCAGAGAGAAGGAGATGGGGAACAGAGGTGAATAAAGCTGGTGAGGTAGAAACCTTTGATTCTAGGAAACTCGGATAAGTCAGTGGCTTTGGGAGCCCTGAATGGAAAGGGAAGTGTTTTCCCACTGTGTGTATTTCTCACCTGCCCAAACAAGGATTAAAGGTAATGGCCCATCAGTTCTTGGCTCCGTTGTTTCATTACCGTCTGTCCAAATCAAATGTGAACCGGCACGGGCCAGGCGGCTGTGATGGTGGCCATGGATACTGGCTTTACAGTTACCATAACTCATTTAGACCAATCACACTTCATCCAACAAAGCAGGCACTGGAGCAGAACTTCCCTGAAATCCAGGTAAGTAGGACAGCAATAAATAGTGGTTACGGGATGGAGAAAATGACATTTTTGTAAGCTTGTGTAATAACTCACCTTATAACGTTCCTGTGAGAAAATGTCCTCAGCACCAAAGAGAACTTTGGGAAAACAACATTTGCAGTACAATCCAAAATACATGGAATGCAATTCAGGCATTTGTCTTTAAAACTCTACTGAATAGAATCCCATCACTCTTGCACTCTGTTGAAGGTATTCTAGAGTTTCTTTAGCTTGAGAGCCAATTGCCAACATAAACTGTCATGTGCAGGCTGGTATTTAGAAGAGATGGTATCAGAGTATTACAAAAAATGTTTTTGAGAGGTAGGTATAATTTTATCTAGCTTTCTTTCTCTTCCTCCCTCCCTCTCTCTCTCCCTCCCCCCCCCCTTTTTTTTTTACATAAACTGTCCTGGTGCAGACAGGTATATAGAAGGATGGTTATCAGAGTTGAATGTGTGCTGTTGTGCCCAGGACGTGCCAGCCCGTGGCTGTGTGCTGAGGCGCCAAAGAGACCCTGGGAAAATGAAGGTCCAGTGGGGTGGGCACGGGGCACCGGACAGGCAAGACTCTAACCACCACCTTAGTAGGTAGGGTAAGCGGGGTCTTGGCACTCAAGCGGCCAGGGAGCGAGCGCCTGCTCCGGGACCCGCGGCCCCTCGGGCGCCGCGGGGAGCGCCCTGCCCCTCACCCTGCCCGGCGCACGCCGGCCTGCCTCCGGCCTCCAGCCACAGGCGTCGCTGTGCTGTCGCGCGGTCCCGGAGCCGCGTGCTGCGGGGAGAGGGCGCTCGCGCCGAGCAGGGGGTTTCAGTTTCTGGCGCGAACTTCCGCCGTTCCGAAGTTACACGGCGAATTGGCGCGATGTCCGGAGACAGCAGTGGCCGCCGGCCCGAAGCCCGGGGCCGGGCCCGCGACCCGCACCGAGACCGTCCTCGCTCCCGCTCCCGCTCCCGCTCGCGGTCCCCGCTGTCGTCCCGCCGCGGCGCCGCGCCCGAGCGCAGGGAGGCCCCGGAGCGCCCAAGCCTGGAGGAGGGGGAGCCGTCGGACTCCGGGGACGAGATGGTGGACCCGGCGACCCTGGAGGCGGAGACCGATCACGGCCTGTGCCGCCAGATCCGCCATCAGTACCGGGCGCTCATCAACTCGGTCCAACGTAAGGCTGGGCGCGGGGCGCCCTGGCGCCTCCATTGGTTCCCCACGGTTTCCCACCGCTGTGGTGTCCATCGAGGCGCACGACCTTGGCAGGGGCGCGCAGGGCCCTGCCGGGCGGGACGGCACCGCTGGAGGCCGGGCGCGGTTGGCGACTCGCCCGAGTCCAGGCGGCTCCGACGCGGAAGAGGCGACACGCGGACCCCTGGCTCCTTTTCAGGCTTCAGCCGTTCCCCAGTGTGGTCACTCGCCCGCCCAGCGGCGGCTGTGTCACCCGAGGGAACTGCTGCACATACAAATCCAATCCCACTCTGGAGGTGGCCCTCCAGGGGCGCGTGTGACTTGCGGAGTTTGAGAACCACTCTGTTAGGAGCACTGAAGGTCTCCTTTTAAAAGTTCACGTTGCTTGAAAGAGGCACAGTCACCTTCCTCTTAACGCGCCTTTTTTGGTTAAAAAGATGTTTGAAGTAATTAGCCAGGAAGTAGCGGAGGGTGCTTGGGCTTTGAGGCTGGCTGGTGTCTCTTTGTCAATGACTTGTTGATGACTGATCAACACATTTCCCAAAGCTTGTATTTTTTTTTTTTTAATAGAAAACCGGGAGGATATATTGAATGCCGGTGACAAATTAACAGAGGTCCTGGAAGAGGCCAACACTCTGTTTAACGAAGGTAACGCATTATTTTATAGAGGCACGCTCTTTATTGTCATATGTTTTAGGATAATTTTGATGATGGATCAATCCAATGATGGATATCAGACAATTCCCACCTTTATAACAGAGCTGTTCTAGTTTTGGCACTGTTTCCATTGTTGCAGTGATATCCCTTGTACCGTTTACTTGCCATTCCTTAAGCGTATACTGAGGACTTTCTATGAAATCCTGGCGGCGGAGCCAGCCATCCGTTGTTTTTCTTTTTAGGTGGTTCTGTTGTTTGAGAACTTTACATGAATTACATTTGGTCTTTCCACTGTACTTACTGCTGTCAGAACTAGAACCTTGATATCTAGGCATTTCCTGCTGTGACTAGTGGTTTAAGTGTTGAATGTCCCCTTTTGACATTTTTTCAGTCCCTATGCTCTCAGATTTTTGTTGCTCTTGCCCTGACCACACCTCCTTAACCATTCTCCATCCTGTCTACTGACTCAATCTCATCAAAACCTTCTGGAATCAGCCTTTTGTTTTTACCTGCTCAAATCCCTCCCCCACCCTCCTTAGCTTTTTCTTCCTTTTCCCAAGGCTGGACCCCCACGCAGTCTCCTGGCGGTTACTCTGACTCGATCGCTCCCTCGGTATTTTACTGGGCATCTTGTTCAGTCTTGATCCAGAGGTCTTTCTCCCCTCAGCTATTTGCTTGTTCTGGCTGGGTCACCTCTTTAAAGCCAACTGACCTACTCAGTTGGGCCCAAGGAGTTGGTCCACAAACACAGAGTTGTAGAATTTCGGCGTTCCTGGATTTGATGGTTTCTGCGGAGGCCTTAAAGCCACCCAGGACAGAGAGGGCAGCATTGTCTTCACTCTGTGTGCTGAGGCTCATGGGCGAGGGAGACCTGGAACCTCCCAGGAACGGGTCTCTCTAGCTTCTCTCTCATCATCACTTTTGCGGTAACTCCTGAAATAATATCGAGGGGGAAAATGACTTATAAAAACAGAAACTGGAGTCAGCAAGGTCACCAGCCTGAGGAGTGCCCAGGAGATCGGTGATTCAAATGAAATAGCCTCAAGGAAGGACCAAGCCCGGGGTAGGCATTTCTGTGTTTGATCTTTGCCATGTTCATCTCTTCTTGGCTTCCTTTTCAGTTGCCTTTGCTGGTGTTCCCAGAGCCCTTTTTCACGCTCCCTGTTCCCTGTGGGGGCTGATGAACCCAGTCCCCATCCCTGCAGGTCCCTCGGGCGGGCCTTCCCTCCTCTCCCCATACTGCATCCCCCGTTTCCCTGCCCCAGTCCCTTCTCACTCAAGCTTATTTAAATCTCATCTCCTCTGTCAAATATGCCTGTGATGCCATGGGGAGGCGTTACTGCTTCTCCAGCCCGTAAGGTTCTTTCAGCCGAAGTTCCATGACAACTTCCCGAGCGCTGGTCAACGTAGAGGGGGCATTCAATCTGACTTAAACACTGGCCCACAAACCTGACCAGGCGGTGGAGCAGTGGATAGAGCATCGGACTGGGATACGGGGGACCCAGGTTCGAGACCCCGAAGTCGCTAGCTTGAGTGTGGGCTCATCTGGTTTGAGCAAAGCTCACCAGCTTGGACCCAAGGTCGCTGGCTCGAGCAAAGGGTCACTCGGTCTGCTGAAGGCCCACGGTGAAGGCACATGTGAGAAAGTAATCAATGAACAACTAAGGTCTTGCAACGAAAAACTAATGATTGATGCTTCTCATCTCTCTCCATTCCTGTCTGTCTGTTCCTGTCTGTCCCTCTCTCTGACTCTCTCTCTGTCTCTGTAAAAAACAAAACAAAACAAAAAACACTGGCCCACGTGATATTAGTGACGCGGTTGGGTTATTGGAGTCCAGGGAAAAGCCACGGGATAGAGATGATCGTTTTGTTAAACCGTGATTATTAAGAGGTTGTGGTTCAGTTCTCAGGAGTGGGAAAAATGGAGACAGCAGGCCTTTAGACTCGTCAGCTTTGATTCCGGGTTTTGGTGAATTGGAGAATGGAGCCAGTTTTTAGAGCGAGATGGGTATGTTTGAAGTTTTTGGGCCAACAGGAAATGCTGAGTAACTAGTTGGAAATGTAAGGGAAACACCGGTGGTACTGTGGCTTATAACGTGCGTATCTTTCTTCTCTTCTGAATAGTGTCCCGAGCAAGAGAAGCAGTCCTAGATGCCCACTTTCTGGTTTTGGCTTCTGATTTGGGCAAAGAGAAGGCCAAGCAGCTGCGTTCTGACCTGAGCTCGTTTGATATGTTAAGATACGTTGAAACTCTAGTAAGTTCAAAGCTACAGAATCTTAATGAAAAATGCTTTGTCTGCATAATTATCTACTTTGCTTATATCCATATGCAAATAGCTTTCACTTCATTTTTACTTTTTGTGGAGGGGCCTGGGTCTCAGATTCCTTCACAGGGATCTGACCTAATTGTATAAATGACAGAAGAGCTATGTGGTAGGAGCTCAGAGCAGTTTGAAAATCTCTAGCATTCTAAGACTCTGCTGTGTTTACTTACAGACGGCCATATTCTTTTCCTCAGTCACCTGTCAG
This sequence comes from Saccopteryx bilineata, assembly GCF_036850765.1. NCBI lineage: Eukaryota > Metazoa > Chordata > Mammalia > Chiroptera > Emballonuridae > Saccopteryx > Saccopteryx bilineata. The sequence continues at coordinate 106,392,005 of NC_089496.1, read as the reverse complement.
TTCACTTAAGTGTTGTAGTTTATTCTCAGTGACCTGGAACCTTTGCCCAGGTCGGTGGGCTATTGCCCACCCTTCAGGTGACAGGCTCAGCTGGAAACAAGTCCGGTCTGGTAGACGGGCATGTTTTAGTCTGTCTAGGAGACTATTTCAGAACCATTCAGAACCAGATGAATATGATCGGGGTTTCGCTTTTGGGTTTTTGTTTTGTTTTGTTTTTGTATGTGGGTTTTTTGTTGCTGTTGTTGTTTTTTGGCTATTGTGTTATTTATTTTTCTTTGCCTTTTAATACATTTGAATGGTTGTTTCCTGAAATTTTGAAACTTTTCCTAGATGGATTTACCCCCAAAAAGCACAGTGAGATTGATTGAGACTGATCTTTTTTATCTTACTCTATTGTCTTTTTTTTTTTTTTCTTGATTCTGTTCTGAGCCAACCTCTATCCTAGCATTTCTGCTAAGACATTGACTTTCTGACTAGGTGTTTTTTAAATGGTTATTAAGATGATTTAGTACCCTGAGATATGACCAGATAAATTAATTTTGTAAAGGTATGACATGTTTGTTTTTAAAATGTTAAATTTCTTTTAAAAATTTTTTTTTTTAATGTGCCTTGACCGTGGGCCTTTAGCAGACCAAGTAACCCCTTGCTTGAGCCAATGACGTTGGGCTCAAGCTGGTGAGCTTTTTGCTCAAACCAGATGAGCCCTCGCTCAAGCTGGCGACCTCAGGGTCTCGAACCTGGGTCTTCCTCATCCCAGTCCGACGCTCTCTCCACTCTCCACTGCGCCACCGCCTGGTCAGGCCTTTTTTAAATTTAAACTTAATTTACTTTCAAACCTTCAGTTTTTCTCTTTTTTTAAAAAAACTTTATATTTTCAAGTATAATGCATTTTTAAAATGCACACTATTGTACAGCTCAGTAAAGTGACCTGATACGGATTTATGTGTTTTTTAGAATTACTTTTTATTTATCAGGGTAAGCTCTGCATGTGAAACGAACGATCAAAACAAATTCCAGAAGTCTTAAAGAATTCCATGTAAAACCCTAAATTAATAGCTGTCTAATGTCCATGTGGGGAAGACCTTTCCAAGTATAAGAGCAAATATAAAGAAAAAATGGGTAGATTTGACCAGACAAGAATTGGAACATTCCCCTGCAAGTGTACAGGCGGTGTTTGGCAGCCGGTGGGGGGCGCTGACTATTGCTCTCGGACCCATTCTCGCAGCCTCTTTTTAAAGTTGAATTCCCTTTAATAGGGTTAAACTCTCTGAGGGCTCTTTAATGATTGTTTTTATGTGACATGACTTATCAGTTTGATAACGTATAGACATTTTATAATTTTGTGATGTGATAAAAGTGTACTTTCCCCGAAAGCAAATCGAATATAATCCGTCTTTGGTAGGCTAGTTTGAGATAAGAGAACGATGAGACTTCCGCCACCTCTCCCCAGGAAGATGAACGAGTGTCTCCCGGGGCGAGGCCGACACACTGAACTGAGGTCTCTGGGGCGGGCCAAACATGGAAGTCTGAATGCCAGCCCAACTTCCATGTTCCCGTCTCAGAGCTTCTGATTTGGGATGTGATTTCATTCTTTAATCCTCGTACAGCTTTCCTAATATTTTGCAAATGAACTACTTGTAATACAGAAATTCCCAGTAGGCTAGTTCCTTTGACACCTCTAAATCCCGCAGTGTGCAGCGGGCTGGAGCAGGGTTGCTCAGCCTGGGCCCGGGGACATTTGGGGCTGGGGAGGTCTCTGGCGTGAGGTCCTGGACCGTGCATTGTGAACTGTTGAGCTGCCTCCCTGGCCTCGACCCACTAGACCCTACTCCTTGTTTTGACAACTAAAAATGTCTCCTGGTAATGCTAAAAGACCCCTGGGGGGCAAACTTGCAAAGTTATATAAGAAATTTAGGCAACGTGATCAGACACTGAAACAGACTTTGCCTTTGGCTCCGTAAAGTTTAGCGATACAAATTATTGGATGTGGTGAATGATTGCTTGTGGCTTAACTGGGGTTTTCTGTTTCCCTTCATTTTTGTAGCTGACACATATGGGTGTAAATCCGCTAGAAGCTGAAGAACTCATCCGTGATGAAGATAGTTCTGATTTTGAATTCATAGTCTATGACTCCTGGAAAATATCAGGCAAAACAGCAGAAAACACCTTTAATAAAACCCATACATTCCACTTTCTGTAAGATTGTTTTCAAAACCCTACAGATCAGCCCTTTGTAAACCTTACTTGTTTTCCTTTGTAGGGACAAAAGTTATTTGATATGGTGGAGGTGACGGTCATGATGCCATTGTTTTGAGACTTGAGGAACTTTGATTGAAAAGCCCATAGAATCTTGATGTGGATGGAACCTCATGCTGTTTAAGCAGGAAAGGCCGTGGACCTGAACCTGCTTTACTAGGGCATGCGAGACTTTGGGTCAATGGCATGATGTCTGGCTTTGTCTTATCATCTTCAAAATCTTTCTTATGGAGGAGGATGACACCTTCTCTAAAGGGTATCCTAAGATTCTAACAGTATATGTAAAGTGCCCATTTATTATATATACTGCTCACAAACATTAGGGGATATTTCAAAATGAATATGAAGCAATAAAATATCCCGTAATGTTTGTGAGCAGTAGATTTAGCTGTTGGATGATTACAGACCAATGTTTGAGGACCACTTGAGTCGCTCGTCATATCAAGGGCCCAGTTCATTTTTCGGATGCAGCTGTAATTTTACGAAGGGTTCCTTTATACCCAGATGAAATTTCATTCCTGTCTTCGTTTCCTGGCTGGGTCCTATGGAGAACTGGAGCACAGCTCTTAGCGGCTCCTCTGTGAGACAGCATTGGCCTGGACGGGCCTCATTCCGAGTAGATGCTTTCTCTAGGGTTGCCCCCAAGTTGTTCCTTCCTTGTTTGTCTGTTCTGATTCACCTGTTGAAACCATGAGATCGGTAGTGTCTCAGAAGGCTTTGGAGGGGCACAAGGAATAGATCTGTGCTGTGGACATTGGCATCTGTTTTTAACAAGCCTTCGGGAACTGGGGTGCCCAGAAGCCCTTTATGTATCAGAGCATAGAGATCAAACCCTTTAGTATTGGATCCATCTCTGTTTTTGCTGCAGAGTTCTGGGCTGTCCTAAGTCCTGGGCTGTAGAGCGAGCTTTTCATGGGGACTTAAGCTTTATTCACCCTCCAACCCCACTTGCACCTGTGGTGAGCTACCTACAACTTTGTGACCCTGCAGTGGCTGTTCCTCTGGCCGGCAGCGTCCTTTTCCCCATCTTTCCAATTGGTAAGGTTTGTTCATCCCACAGGCCCCAACTGGGAGCCTCCAGTAGCTTCTACGGACAGCGCTATCTGAGTCGGGTCAGGTTTCCCAACCGGATTCCCCCCCCCCTCCGGGTAGATGGCTCTGCCCAGATGCTGTTGGACCACCACCTGAGCACTACGAGTCCGCCACTAGAGGATCTACCACGTTATGTTGAAATCTGTGTGCATGAATACGTATTTGTCTACGCTGTGTACTCTGATTTCTTCAATTGTAGGGACCGCTTGGATCTAAATTCTTGGGGCCTTGGCCTCTGTACGATGTGTCTGTGGCTTTAGCTTATGTCTGCCTTAGGGCTTTTTTAGGAGGTGGAGGGAGTCCAGATGGGAAAGGAATCCCATGGCCTCTGCTTGACCTGTTATCCTAAGACAGGTGCTTCTGTAACCCCAGGCCGGGAGCCTCCACCCACCCTGGCACACCTCGCCCAAAGGCTTTAAACGCCAGTGGGGCTGTTTGTCCTCTGTTGCGTAGACTACAGGCCAGGGGGAGGGCCAGGAGGGCCAGAGGCATATTCGCTGGATTACTGCTCGGAGCTAAATATTATATAAAGGTGTTTGAGGAGGCCTCCAGGGCTGAGTGAGGAAGAGCCTTGGGGCTCTAGTAAGAGACACGAAGGGAGCAGAAAGGAGGCCACAGACCTGATTAGAATCTTGGTCTGGTGTCAGCTCTTAGGTCACTGCTGCTTCCCCTGAATTTGAATAGACCACGGGAGCTGCTGTCAGTTAGTTTGTTTAGAATACAAACCAAAAAAGACATGAAAGCCTATTTCTTACTAGGTTGGGTTCAATACAAGGAGAGTGTCCTGTGCCAAAGCCTCGAACTGAACGTCCAAAAAAGACTCGGACCATAAATGAGGAGGGGGAAATGCCTGCCCAGGTTGGTTTTTTTTTTAATGTCGCTTTTTAAAAAACACTTAACATTAAAATAGCTGTTAAAATAACATACGTGCCATTTTTTAATTTTTAAAATTTTCCCATTGATTGACAGGGGCGGTGGGGGGGGGCATCAACTCTTTCCACTCATGGTTTCCTTTTTAGTTGTGCACTCATTGATTGCTTCTCCTATGTGCCCTGATGGGGTTGAACCCTCCACCTCAGTGGGCCGGGAGGACGCTCTATGGACTGAGCCAGCTGGCCAGGACCAAGCCTTTTCATTTGTTATTCGATTGACTAGTAGTTGTCTTAGCTTGAACCTGTTTCTGTGCTTTGGATCAGTTCTCCCAAACCAGGGTTTCTCACCCTCAGCACTGTCCACATTTGGGGGCTGGATTGTTCTTTGTTTTGAGGGTCTGTTATGCATTGTAGGACGGTTTAGCCGCATCCTTGGCCTTTTCCCACGGCAGAGGGTCCTCGGGTGACGACACCGTTCGGTTGCTACGGCAGTGACGTAACCCGAATTTTGGTGGAAGTTGAAACGTGGGCCTACCCTAACACAAACGGAACACGGGCGCTTTTAACAGTCCAAAATGGCGTGGGTGAGCATGCTAAGGGCCACCAGTTTCCTCATACAGTTACCACACGTTCCTCCGCTGCGCAGCCAAACCAGTTCGCCCATGTAGTTCGCAAGTACCACACACCACACTAACGGCCTACGCCCAGACACTCACGTCTCAATTTCTTAAAAGTTTTTGTGGGAGTGAGTGAGCGTCGTCAAAGCAAAATGTCGTATGTTGAGACAGTCGTAACGAGGACCCCCCTGCATGCCAGCAGCGTCTCTGCCCCCCACCCCAGCTGTGACAGCCAAATATTGGAAAACTTAACATTTGAGAACCGCTGTTCTGACGTAGCCTTTTGTATTTTTCTATTTTATGTTCAACCCGGAAATGGTAGGTTTTGGTAATGTTATTCCTCTGTTTAAAAAATTAGTATAAAAAGGTTACTGAGAATGTTTCCTTTTTGCTGTAAGTACTAAGATGGGGAAGAAGACATCCCCAGTGAAAGAGGCTCTTGGGTGCGGAGGAGAGCAGGAAAGGTTAGCAGGCAGGCACGCTGGCCACTCGGCTTGACGAGGACTTTTATATTTTCAGTTAAAAAGAATGGAAGAATCTCACCAAGAAGCAACAGAAAAAGAAGTGGAAAGGATCTTAGGATTGTTGCAGACATATTTTCGAGACGATCGTAAGTGTGATACCAGGTTCAGAACGGGGCAGATTGTATTAGACACGCGTCACTTTCAACAAGAGGGTCTAAGGCAGGGGTCTCAAACTCGTGGCCCGCGGGCCACATGCCGCCCGCAGACTGGCCCGCAGATTAATCCACGAAGTTTGATTAGTCTGCGGGCCGCACGGCTGCGAGTTTGAGACCCCTGGTCTAAGGCATTTTCAGTTATGTGTAATGTTTGAATGTATGTGTAACGTTTGAATGTATGTATAGCGTTTGTTGTATGTGTAACGTTTGAATGTATGTATAACGTTTGTTGTATGTGTAACGTTTGAATGTATGTGTAACGTTTGAATGTATGTGTAACGTTTGTTGTATGTGTAACTTTGAATGTATGTGTAACGTTTGAATGTATGTGTAGTGTTTGAATGTATGTCACGACGAGTCTCCCCTTTAGAAGCTCCACATGAGGGTGTTGATGAACTAACTTTTTATTTTTAGACAATGGGATGTCTTTCCTGTTAAATAAAATGATATTTTCAGATATGTTTATGCCGGTCATATAAATAGTGCTCATTTGTTAGGATTTTGGGTTTTGTTTTGTTTGGGGGGGGGCACTTTTCAAAGCTAATCATAATACACACATCCTTCCCTAACGTGACTTTTTCGTGTGGACGTTGTCCTTACCAATGCATGAAGATGCCCCTTTTTCTTTCCAGGGGTTCCCACTGTATGGCTGTATCGTACATGCATGTATCCATTCCCGTTAATAGATGAGGAAGCTCTTTATAGCGTTTTACTCCTGTGTGAACAGCAGCTGTGAATGGCTGCTGACATTTCTGTAGGACAGCTTTGCAGAGGCGTGGCCAGGTCCAGGGGCCATGCCTGATTTTCACCTACCTGCCAGATTGCCATCCAGAAGAGGTTATATCTAGTTGCACTCCCACAACAGGATGAGTGCCTGTTTCCCTCCACAGCCTAATGCGAGAGCATCTTGGTCTTACTGATGAACGAAAGTCATTTTCCTGCCTTGAAGAATCTTGTCCCTCTCTTTTCCCTGTAGCTGATACGCCCATATCCTTCTTTGACTTTGTGGTTGATCCGCATTCTTTCCCCCGCACAGTGGAAAACATCTTTCACGTCTCCTTCATTGTGAGGGTAAGATTTATTTCTCTCATGGCTTTTCTGTGGCTTTTAAAAAGACAGATAATAAAAGCTGTTAGAGGGAGCTGGCAAAGACGTTTGTACTCCCCAGTATGCATTTAGGCCCAGTGGAACAAAAGACTAATAATTGACCCGGAGACAGAAGAAACTAAAACAAGAAGCACGTTCAAAATTTGTGTGCTGGCTTTTCCCTTTAGAAATTATTTAGTGAAGAATTGGCAAAGTTTGAATATGGCACTCTGGATTACACAACACTAGGGTATAAATGTTAAATTTCCCGAATTTGATGGTGGTCATGCTATGTAAGAGAATATCGCTGTTCTCAAGAAATACACAGTGAATACAGTACACAGGAAAGGGTCAGGTTGTCTATCATTTACTCTCATAAAAATCAATAATATAATATACAGGGGTGGGCGAAAGGAGGTTTACAGTTGTGAGTGTCTGGAACAGTTTAGCCCCGTATTCTCATTTATTGTCTTGTTTTCTATATGAACAACTAAGCCTACTTTTGCCCCACGCTGTATATATAGATTGATAAAGTAAATGTGGCAAACTCAAACAACTGGTGAAGCTGATGAAGGATTTATGGGAGGACTTTACAGTAGGCTTGTAACTTTCTGTTTGAAATGGTTTCAAAATAGGTAAAAAAAAAAAAAAAGGTACTATGGAAATTTGCATTAGACTGTCTGGAGTCTTAGCAGGTTGCTTTCCTGCACGTGTAAAATGAATTTGATCTTAACCTGAGACAAAAAACTTGTGTTGACCAAAGTGTTTTCCCAGAAATAATAACAAAGGCATATTTATCAATGGTAAATTGATAGAATTAATGCGTAATAAAATGTGAGCATTCAAAAATATGTTACATACCAGTTCAAGAGCCAACACTGAGTTTTAAGAGAGCCTCAGGGTGGAGGCTGTCAGGGTGAAAACAGCTGTTGAGAAGCCTGAGAGAGGGTAGCCCCTAAAAAGAAAGATGTTACCGTCGTCATGCCCATGTGATCGCCTCATTGTTACATATTTTCATTGTCTGAGATAACAGAACATTCTAATTGAGTAATTTTTTTATCCAATGATAAACAGGTTTTGGATCTAAAGTTTAGTCTTCTAAAATCTTTCTTCTGTGTTTTAGGATGGCTTTGCAAGAATAAAACTTGACCAAGACCGGATGCCAATAATAGGTAAATGATCCTATATTCAGAGAGGTTAGTTTTAGAGAAAACATATTTGGTACTAGAGTTTATGAAATATATCTTACTAAATGTAAAAAAGAGTTTTCATTTTAGGTGACAAATTTTTATAATCTTGCTCAATTAATGGAAACTATCCAAAACATGGTCATAGTTTAAAACAAATGGATTCATCTATGTCAGTGGTTTTCAACCTTTTTCATCTCGTGGCACACATAAACTACCAAAATTCTGGGGCACACCAAAAAAAAAATTCACACTGGATGGCTCTTGTGTTGGCTGTTGTCATTTTTTCATTTGAAAATCTAAGGAAAACATGGTCTGTGCCCCTGACTAGAAATAGGTATTGCTTGTTTTAAACATTCCTGCAGCACATGGTTGAAAATTGCTGATCTATATCATTGACTCAACATCTACTGTCAAGATTAATAAGAAATGATCAAATTTCCCTCAAGTTTTAATTTAGAAAACTTGTCATTGCAGTTATTTTCGTTGTTTTCTTCTATTTTTCCCTGTTGCCAGCTTTTTCTCTCTTTGAGAGAATCTTTAATTCTTGATTGATTTCACATACTCCATTACGCCTCTCCTCTGAGGGCCTCCTATAGAGAACAAAGTACTTCTGTTGCATTTATATGTTACTCAATTTCATGTTGGACTCACTTGGGCTTAGCTCTGTGGTCCGTACATAGAGAGATGACAGGCAGAGGTTTTTACCTGATAGGAATATGTAAGTCGACTACACTTTCTTAATGGAAGCAAATGGATTACTTGCTACTGTAATAATATTACAACTCAATGATGCATGAGGTCCTAATGAGTATGTACTAGTCTTAAGTATCTTCTCAATATAGTTTTCATTCCTGTTATTCCTCGCTCTCTTTTTAGATGACCTCTTTTGATTCCATAACCTCTGACAACTTCTCTCTTTCAAACAGAGCCTGTCAATCTTAATGAAGAAAGGGATGGCATTGACCCAAACAGCCAAATCAGGAACCAAGGAATTATTGCTCTAAGTTACCGCGACTGGGAGGTAAAACCGTGCCCATTGCCCACGGGTAGCCCTGCCCCCGGGACCTCGGTAGCCCTGCCCCAGAGCCCACGTGTTCTTTGTTCCCTGCCAGGAGATTGTGAAGACCTTTGAGATCTCCGAACCTGTGATTGCTCCAGGCCAGAGCCAGCAGAGGCTCAGTGCCTGACACCAGCTGGAGGTAACAGTTCCTGTGGGGGACAACTGCAAGCTCCTATCACACTTTCCTTGGCCTTCCAGACCATCCTGCTTTGTCACATTCCGGTGAATTTTGGGTTTCGCCCCTCCCCCCAGCGCCCACTGTTAGAACTGCGTGCTGGTGACCAAGGCCGAACAGGACCTAGTGGTGGCAAGCTCCCTTCTTAGAGTCAGTTACATCGATGTGCTTCAGGTGCACTGTGGGGAGAGGCAGAGCAGGAGGAATTTGTTCTTGTTTGGCTTTTTTTTAGCCCCTAACATAAACTGATGAGTAAGAGAAGTGGACTATGGAATGCTCCCAGCAGTTGTGTTTAATGTGCCATTAGATTTGCTTATTTTGTAGGGACTGAGCAGAAAAGGGGGATTCCTTTGAAAAGAAATTAGTAAACGGACGCTTCGTAAATTTGAGTTATGCGAGTTATGCTCTGACGTAATTCTTCGTTCTTAAGGAAAACGTCGCTAGACGGAAACCTTAGTAAGGATCCGGCATTCTGTCCGGCACACAGCGGTGGACCGCAGTCAGACCCGGCTTCCGCGGGCTCCGCCCCTTACACTGTGCCCAAGTCATTTGTCTCCTTCCGCTTTATTTGCCTTATCTGTAATCTGTTTATAAAATACGGAGGATTCTGAGTCCAGTCCTTGCTAAGGTTTTTTTTTTTTCTAGCTCAGATTTTCTCTGACTTTTGAGAGTTAAGATGAGCTTTTTATTATTTAATGTAAACTTTATATGTACCTCAATTATTGAGCTTCTTTTGTTCTGGGATAATTGAGGGAGTGCGGAGTATTAGCGTAAGGTAGACATTTAATGGATTAACATGATTAACACGGACCCTGCTCACTCAGAGGGGCTAATTAGATTTCATTTGTGTATATCAAATCAACTTTTGGTTTATAAACTGTTAACCAGCTGTTTTCCCCTTTTTTTAGGACTCCAGTGGATAGTGAAATCCAAAGAGGAAAGCAGCATGTGTTGTATATATTGTATGACTGAACATTTTTAAAGACATTGTTTTTACTAAATGTAGCTTTTGATAGTTGATGAATTTGTCATGGTTGTCTTTGATTAAAGGAAACTCACTGCCATATTTGCAAATAATTGTAGTTACTCTTTATTTTCTGTTATCGGGAGAGTTTCTTCTTTCTCTAGGCCTGTCCCCCTGGAAGTTTTAGATACGTTGTGAATGGCCTATAGATCATTCTGGTTCTTTTACATCTCTTGATCTGTTAAGGCAGCTGTCAACACATAGAGTTGTACCGTATAAAAGTTTTTACCGCTAAAACATGCTCAGGTATCAGCACTGCCATATGTTTCAGCCTGTGATTTACACACAAGAAGCGATTCAGTCCTTGGCCAAGCCAGCCTGGACTACTTTCCCCAGCAGATCCATCCCACCAGGAGAACCACCCAGCAGGGCGGACGAAGGCTGCTCGCATGCATCTGATCTCTGCTGGGCCTTCAGGTCTGTTCTGGATGTTCCCTCAGTCCCTCGTTGGTTCCTTTTCCCGTTCCCTAGCTTTCTACATCTACCCCTTCTCACTCCTTCCCTGTGGGGTCGGAGGTGGCGGTGTGTCTCCTCAGTGAAAGGCTCCAGGTACTAGCTCTTCCTGCTTCCTGCGGGTTCCTGTCCTGCCGGCCATCCCCTCTCCGTATCTAGTGTTTTCTCTTCAGCTAGTGCTTTCTCTTCAGCAGCGCGCCTCTCATCTTAAAGAAATGATCGTGACCCTTAAGCTACTGTGGTATCTCCTCTTTAACCCTTTGAGTAGTACGAACGTTCATGTATATCCTCTTGCCTTCTGACCATCCAGAGTACGATCGGACAAAGATTTTTATTTTAAAAATGTGTAAGGCAACATTAGGCTTCTGCCTCAGGCGCTAGAATGGCTCTGATTGCAGCAGAGCGACGCCCCAAGATGGGCAGAGCATCATCCCCTGGTGGGCATGCCGGGTGGATCCCGGTGGGGCGCATGCAGGAGTCTGACTGCCTCCTCGTTTCCAGCTTCAGAAAAATACAAAAAAAAAAATGTGTAAGGCAACATTAAAAAAAAGGCAAATGTATATTCTTCTTGTTTCCATAAATTGGTTATCAAACACACATTAAGTTAATAAAACTGGAATTGGAACTAGTTTCATTTTTTGGAAAGAAAAAAACCCAACTCCCGGAAGTCGGCGAGCATGAAAAAAGCTCACTGCTCAAAGGGTTAAATAAGAACCACTTGCCATTCCAGAAGTAGCATTTTGAGGAAGCGTGGGGCTTAGTGTGGTCTTTGTCAGCTTCAACCATGGCGTACCGCGGCCAGGGCCAGAAAGTGCAGAAGGTGATGGTGCAGCCCGTCAACCTCATCTTCAGATACTTGCAAAACAGATCTCGGATTCAGGTTGTGGCTTTATGAGCAAGTGAATATGCGGATAGAGGGCTGTATCATTGGTTTTGATGAGTATATGAACCTCGTATTAGATGATGCAGAAGAGACTCATTCTAAAACAAAGTCAAGGAAACAACTAGGTCGGATCATGCTAAAAGGAGATAATATCACTCTGCTTCAAAGTGTCTCCAACTAGAATGACTAATGGAGTGAGAAATTGTGGAATATTAATTGCAGTCTGTCTTTTAGATGTTCTTTGTTGGGAATGTAGTTCTTAAACATTTATCCCTGTTGCTTTGACTACCAGATGACAATAAATATTATGGATTGTTTTTATTTAAAAAAAAAAAGAACCACTTGCCAAAGGGTCCCGTACAGAAACCATGGTCGTTCAGCACCTTCTTGCCCACCGTTCCGCTGAGGCTGCTCTAGGCCAGACATACCGGGTAGACAAGGCTGCGCATTCATTCGCCACTTACAAATATACGTCTTGAAAGCCATCCCTCCTTGTGTCCCATGCTTCGTCTGGTTTCCCTTCCGCTGTCTTCCTCGCATGAAACGTGCTACGTCTATATCCTGAGCATTTCCAAAACTTTGACTAAACTTTTCTAAAAAGCTACACGTAGCTATAACCAGCGGCCTCTCTCGGACAGCATATGGGCTATTTTGAACATGTATAAAACAATGCCCCAATCTTTATAAACTCTGTACTGGTGCTTTTATTTCCTCAGAAAAATGTGGGTCCCCCCCCCCCCCCGCCCAAATCTCTGTCTTAATAGTCACTAATTCTCTTCTGGTCTCGATTCTCCATCTTGCCCAGATTGCTGTCACAGTCTACCATCTGGTGTCCGCCGCTTCCTATTCCTATCTGTCCTTGAGATTTCTTCCGCTTTAAAAACCACATGTCAATTTCTCAGCCCCCTCCCCCCTTCAAGACTGAACTGGCCTGAGCTCTTCAGTGATGTTCAGAGCCTGGTGTGATCAGGCCCTTTGCCAGTGTTTCTAGGCTCACTTCTTGCTCTAGACCCTAGCTGTGTCCTTCATTTTTGTTAAACAGCCTTCTGGAGATACAATTCACATACCCAACAAATCACCCATTTCAAGTGTATTTCATTCTTTTCCCGTCTGTTCCCAGGGTTGTGGATCACCACCATCAGTTTTGGAACGTTCTTGTTTCCCTGCCCCCGGCCCATTAGCCGTCACTCAGCCTTCCTCACCTGCCCTTCTCACCCCTTTGCCCTAACCAGCTGTGTGCCTCCTTTCTCTCTATAAATATGCCCAGTCTGTCTCCAGAAAGCTGCCTCTTTTCCAGGAAATGGAATCACCGTCCGCCTGCGTTTTGGCCTTACCTTCCTCTTCCCCTTCATCGATTTAGTTCCTTTGTTTCAAACATTGCTCAGTAAGGAACTACAGTGGTGATTTCTTTTTTTCAACCCGTGTGGAAAAGCTGATACTTCGCATTTTGTACCTTCCTCCCAGGAATGAGTTTTTTAACCCTGTGCTTTTTCGTAGTTTTTAAAAATGATCAACAGGAGTTATCTAGACAGGCTGATTATGGACTTTTTCTTCTTTCATCTTCTGAATTGAAAAAAACAGAAAGAAAACCTAATGAATCTTATCTTTTAAGGACTGCTCCCCACCTCCCAAAGCCTTTTCTTTCTTTTTTTCTTTTTTTTTTGGTATTTTTCTGAAGTTGGAAATGGGGAGGCAGTCAGACAGACTCCCACATGCGCGCAACCAGGATCCACCTGGCATGCCCATCAGGGGGCGTTGCTCTGCCCATCTGGGGTGTCGCTCTGTTGCAACCAGAGCCATTCTAGCACCTGAGGCAGAGGCCATAGAGCCATCCTCAGCACCCGGGCCAACTTCACTCCAATGGAGCCTTGGCTGCAGGAGGGGAAGAAAGAGAGAGGAAGGAGAGGGGGATGGGGTGGAGAAGCAGATGGGTGCTTCTCCTGTGTGTCCTGGCCGGGAATCGAACCTGGGACTCCTGCACACCAGGCTGACGCTCTACCACTGAGCCAACCTGCCAGGGCCCAAAGCCTTTTTTTTCCCTCCAGAGCTTTGTGTTTGAACAGCACCTGGTTCTTACCTCAGTTACTTCCTTTTGTGCACACCCTATTTATTTGCATTTCTTATCCTGGGGAGTTCCCCAGGCCAGGGTGCTGCCTTATTCTATGTGGAGGTTGGCTGCCTGGAAGGAGGCATATACAGGCCATGCATTCCTCCTAATGGCTCTGCGTACCTAAGGAATTACTATCCAAAGTGCATTCTCCATAAATGGCTACACTCTAGGCCAGGGGTAGTCAACCTTTTTATACCTGCTGCCCTCTTTTGTATCTGTTAGTAGTAAAATTTTCTAAATGCCCACCGGTTCCACAGTAATGGTGATTTATAAAGTAGGGAAGTAACTTTACAAAATTTATAAAGCAGAGTTACAGCAAGTTAAAGCATATAATAATAATTACTTACCAAGTACTTTATGTAGGATTTTCGCTAAGTTTGGCAGAATAAATCTTTATAAAACAACTTACTATAGTTAAATCTATCTTTTTATTTATACTTTGGTTGCTCTGCTACTGCCTACCATGAAAGCTGGAACGCCCTCTAGTGGGCGGTAGGGACCAGGTTGACTACCACTGCTCTAGACCATAGTCTCACAATAGAGCTTTTTAGACTACAGAATTGGATGGGTTCCAGTTTGTTTCCTCTATTATGTGATAGAGTTTTAGAGTGGTCAATTTAAAAACGGCTGCAGGCCCTGGCCGGTTGGCTCAGTGATAGAGCTTCGGCCTGGCGTGTGGAAGTCCTGGGTTCAATTCCAGGTCAGTGCACACAGAAGTGCCCATCTGCTTCTCCACCCTTCCCCCTCTCCTTTCTCTCTGTCTCTCTCTTCCCCTCCTGCAACCAAGGCTCCATGGGAGCAATGTTGGCCCGAGTGCTGAGGATGGCTCCATTGCCTCCGCCTGCTAGAATGGCTCCGGCAGCAGTGGAGCAATTCCCTAGATGGGCAGAGCATCACCCCCTGGTGGGCATGCTGAGTGGATCTCAGTGGGGTGCATGCAGGAGTCTGACTGCCTTCCCTGCTTCTAACTTCAGAAAAATAAAAAAAATAAAAATGGCTGCAAAATTTTTTGAGAGGAAGAATCTTTCCACTTATATTTGGACTGGCCCTGGTGACTTGTTTGAGCAATAGAATATGGCAGAAGTGATGTTCTGTGGCCCTGAAACTTCATGGGGAGGACTGTGTGGGAGCAGGACCAGCCAAGGTAAGCCCAGCCTTCTAGCTGTTCCTGCCAGGGGCCTATAGGGGGAAGCAGTCTTGAACCCTCCTGACTAGCCCAGTCATCACCTGAGTGTCCCCAAGGGGCGCCGGTGGTGCCACATGGGGCTGAAACTTGCCCATCTGAGCTCTGCTTCAATTCTTGATACAGAATTGTGAGCTATAATAAAATTGGTGGTTTTAAGTCAGTAAGTTTTGTGTTTATGGTTTAACTTTTTTTTCCCAGTTTGATGTACTTTGAAACAAAATTAGGTTATGGGATTTTACTGCAGTAACAACTTTGAAAGTATGCCATCCAGAAAAAGAAATACAATAAACTAGAAAATAATATTAGCTTTATTATTTTCTAGTTGCCTTTTCAAAAATGGTGGTATACACAGGGGCTTGCTTCGAAGTGGATCTTTAATTTTGCCTTCATCTTTGGCCTTTTCCATCAGAATAGTCACTTCTATACGTGCTTCCTGGTGTGGCTGGACAAGGGGGTAGGCTGTGACCCATTCAAATTCTCTCACCTCCTCTTTCCTCCTGCGAGGTTTGGGGAAAGGAGGGGCCTGGGCAGCATTTTGTTTGTCTCTTAGCTCTGTGAGCTCTCTCCCTCGAATCATGCGATCTTGATGTTTCTTTATCTGTTCCTGTGCCCATGCCTCCATGTGCTTTCTGGGGTTCGCTCTGGGTGTTTTCGTGATATTTCCAGTCTTTTCATCCTGCCTCGGGGTGAATGCTTTGGGGGGAAGTGTTTCAGGGGGAATTCTTGGAGGAAGCCTCCGGTACTTGTGGTCCCTGAGGCCTCGGGCTCGTTCTGCTCGATAGATGTGTTTCCTGATCTGGTTCAGTTCCCTCTCCGGCACCAGGTAGTCCCATATTTTAGCATCTTTTTCTGTGTTTTGACATGGTGGTCTCCGTTTCGTTTCCTTTATGTTCGTTTCCCATTTCGGAACCGTTTCGTGTTTCCCTGGCTCATTCCGGGTCTCTCCGCGAGGCGGCCTGTCGTATTCCTCCGCTTGGACAGACTCGAAGTCAGAAGACGGGGCCTTAGGTTTGCAAAACGTCGTCTTCTGCTGTTGAAACTTTTGGGCTAACAGTTTCCTCCCTTCTGTAGAACGGACACCACCTACATGCTTGTCAGAGGGAAGTATCAGAACTTTTAAAGTGGGCCGGCCTCTGTTGTTCCAGTCCACGGCACAGATCTCACAAGGCTGTCACCCAGCCTGGCACCGCTGGCCACGTCCCCCTTAGGGTCTCTCACGTGACTCACATCCCGGTCACGCCCCCCTTCCCGCCCCAGCCCTTCCGCAGCGCCCCCTCCTGGTTGCAGAGACCCAGGGGTGAGCAACACGGCATGGTGGACAGGGAGGTGGTGTAGAATTGGGCACCCGAAACCTGTATAATCATGTTAGCTAGTGTCATCCCAATAAAATTCAACTGAAAAAGAAAATAAAGTAAAATACAATTTTAAACTAAAAAAAATTTTTTTAAAGGCCTTGCCTTCCTCCTGGAGGAAACAAGCCATGGCTCAGGAGCGGCTCCGCCCCCCCCCCCCTCAGGCCACCGTGCGTCTGTCCCGGTTCCGCCATCCTGCCTTGACAACGTGAACACTGCCCCTTTGTCAGAAGCTGGTCGCTCTGCCTGGGCCCACTGGACTTCAAGAGCTTTCATTCCTGCTTCATCACAATGTCCCGCTACAGGGTTACTCCCCCAGCATCAGTATACGTCAGTTTCCTTTGGGGCGCACTCCAGTCCAGCCCCTCCTGCCGCCTTTGCTCCCCTGCACAGTGTGACCAGGAAGTGCATGCAGTATAGCCCTCTGCACTTCCTCCCCTCATGGTTGCCCCTCTTCAGCTGGGCTTCCATCTCCCACCCCTTCTTCAAGACTGCTGTCACCTAGGTCATGAGCGGTGGCCACACTGACAACTTCAGTGCTCCTATCCCTGTCCCTGTCATATTTGACCTCTCAGCAGCATTCTGTGGAGGTGACCACTCTCCCTGAAAGACAATCTTATTCTGGCTTCCAGGCTGTGGACAAGGGCGCGTGACTAAGGCTATCCGGGACATCTAGACTATTCCAGCCATAGCTGGATATCCCCAAGAGACTGACCAGCCCCTCATCTTCCTACCTCATGGTCACTCCTGCCTGCTTGGCTGGGTCTGTCTTGTAAATGTAATGCAGGAAAATGTGGCAGAGAAATTGTCACTTAAGATAGAGCACAGTCCCATTTAGCCTCCTTGGACACGGACAGTCCCAATCATTGAAACAGGTGACCTCCCGCATGTCAGGCACTGCTCCAGACAGTGGGGAGAGGGATATAAACCAGACAGTCGAGGCACACAGGCTGCCCTACATCTGCCTCTCAACTTCAGATCTAGATACTGTTTACCTGACATCTTGACTCTTCCTACAAAGTGGGCTTGCTTCAGTTTCCCTTCTCAATCCTGACATTGCTAACTTCAGAACACCCCCACCGTAAGACAGTAGCCCTGAACCCACAGTTCTCTCTCCCTCGGGCCCCAGCCCCATCGGACACATCACACAGCAGCCAGAGTGACCTCTGTGGTCCACAAATCTGAGCCCGTCACTTCCTGCATGGAACCCTGGGGTAGGTCCTGAATCTGAGAAAATCCTGAATCCCAGGGTAGCCTCTGGAACCTGGCTCCTGATTGCCTCTCCAAAGCCTTCTCAGCTCGATGGGCCGCTCACTCTGCTGCAGACACAAGGACTTCCTGTTCCTCAAAAGCCATGTTCTCTTTCCCAGCTGAGTGTTGTCACGTGTTCTTCCTTCATAGAGTCCCAAACACGCAACACAGCAGCTCTGACTAGGGCACTTACAAATGTAATGTGTAGGTTTCAGCTTAAATGTCACCTCCTCAGACCTGCCACATTTTCATTCAAATAACATTCCATCCTTTCCCGACACCTAGCACACACTGTGTTAATCTGCTC
The DNA here is from genome assembly GCF_036850765.1 of Saccopteryx bilineata. Lineage (NCBI taxonomy): Eukaryota > Metazoa > Chordata > Mammalia > Chiroptera > Emballonuridae > Saccopteryx > Saccopteryx bilineata. Next base: position 106,374,412 of record NC_089496.1, on the reverse strand, counting down.
ATGTCACGGGCCCTCACTGGACAGCCCTGTGCGGACACAGGCTGCACTGTGTTCAGTGCCAGCCAGCCAGCACCCTTGGTGCTCAGTGAACCAAATGCTGAATTAATGTAACTGGCAAAGAACTCAAGCTCTTTCTACCTCACTGATAAAACTTTTTTGGCCCTGGCCAGTTGGCTCAGCGGTAGAGCGTCGGCCTAGCGTGCGGAAGACCCGGGTTCGATTCCCGGCCAGGGCACACAGGAGAAGAGCCCATTTGCTTCTCCACCCCTCTGCCGTGCTTTCCTCTCTGTCTCTCTCTTTCCCTCCCACAGCCGAGGCTCCATTGGAGCAAAGATGGCCCGGGCGCTGGGGATGGCTCTGTGGCCTCTGCCTCAGGTGCTAGAGTGGCTCTGGTTGCAACATGGCGACGCCCCGGAGGGGCAGAGCATCGCCCCCTGGTGGACAGAGCGTCGCCCCTGGTGGGCATGCCGGGTGGATCCCGGTGGGGCGCATGCCGGAGTCTGTCTGTCTCTCCCCGTTTCCAGCTTCAGAAAAATGAAAAAAAAAAAAACAAAAAACTTTTTTATGATTGTATTACCAGCTCCAAAATTCATGGTAAGTGTATTTCCTCACCTTAATCTTCTTTTCTAGTGGGGACTGGGAACCTACTGCAATTCGAGGGTCGTGAGTATTTTTGGCCCAGGCCAATCTAGAAGATCAAAAAGAGAAATTATACTAGGATTTGGAGAAGGGTCAGGAGACATGCTCTAGTATGAATTGTATCGATTTGGGACTGACTTTTCATATGTAACAGGCATTTCTCTGTGCCAACAGGCAGGCCTCGGTATGTTTAATGTCTTCTGTTCCTTGAAGCAAGGAAGAAATGCTCTCTAATAAAAGTGTCAACAAAGAGCCACATTCTATTTGAGATTGAAACAATTAGAAGTACCTTTATTTTAACCCCGAAGAAAGGCTAAATTGCTATTTCAAATTCCACAAACCTCTGTTTGTATAGAATTGTTGGTAGAACAAAGAACTTCCCTTTGATGGGAAACCAGGTATTCAAAGTTGGTTAAGTCCATTTTAAGTTGTGTAGCCATTCAACTATAATATGCTTCATTATTTTTATCAAAGGTTTACATTTATTTTAGAAAATAAAACAATTTGACAATAAGAAAGTATTTTTTTAATGCAGAAAAATTTCACACTTAAGATGGAGCACAGTCACATTTAGACATCCTCCAGACTTTTTATTTCTTAACTTGCTTAGTAAGTAAACAGGCTTTACGTTTATCAATCTGTGTTATGAATTTTTTCTCTGAGTTCTCTTAGCAGCAAAGAGGATTTTATAAAATTGGAAAAAACAACAACTGTATTTGCTTTTTAAACTAAAGCGAATTACTTAAAAAGACTCATATTTCTACTTTCATTTTTTCTTTCCTAAGAAGTCTTTGTATTATTTCCAAAGCAACATTTATGAAGTTTAGTGTAAACTAGGCATTGTGCTAAGAACTTAAATGGGTTATTTTTAATCTTACAACCACATAGGGTAGGTACTCATTACCCCCCAGATCATATAGCAAAGCAGACTGAGGCCAACAGTGTTTCAGTGACTTGTCAAAGGTCCCAGGGTTAGTTTCCGAAGCAGAATTTGTACCCTCATGACTCCAGGGCACATGATTTTCATTCTGGGGCTACACTCATTCTTAGATAAAAGAACATTCTCCTGCCTTTACTCAAACTGGGAAGCAAATACCTACTGTTCTTCTGCACTCAGATCCAACCATTCTGAGTCTGTCACCAGAGGAGGGTGCGAGGGTGGGGTCTGCACTGCTGGGGGATCCTTCCAGGGACCTCTACTGGATTCTGTCCTCACAGCACTCTTGGTCACCTTCCCTGATCTTGCAGCCTCCCGCTGTTTCTCTTTGGTGTCTTTTGTTTCAGCCAGCGAGTGCCCTTTGATCGCCACCTTTAGGAACATCTTTGATCTTCACTGCCTTCCTCTCATCCTCTGTGCTCTAAAACCGTACTCCCTACCTTAATTTTTCATTCTCTTTTCTCCAAAATACCATTTTTCAGTCATTCAAGTTTCTGGCCCTCTCTCAGAGTTTCAGCCATCTATTGTTGATTGTTTAGGATGCTTTGGGTAAGATGCCCAGGGCAACCAAAAGCAGTCACAGCTTTTTAAGGTGTCATCACTATCCTAGGCTGAGACTACTATGAGGTGGTAGCTGGGGACATCATCTAATTGTCAGGGAACAAGCTTCCGTGTGAGCTGGGCTTTTGCAGACACAGAAAGCCCATCTCAGTACAGTTGGGAGATGCCTCACAAGGCAACAGAAGCATCTCCTTTTTCTTTTTTTGGAATATATATTGTCTATGTTCCATGGAAATGGAATCAGTGGGAAACCTTGGAGAGGATCCTTTGCACACAATCAGTAGTTGGTGGAGGTCGGACGAGGGCACGATGGCTATTCATATGGTCTCATCTTCACTTAGCTGGTAGGTTACTCAGCTAAGTACTGCTACTGCTTTGAACTTTAATACTATTTAATATACTTTTTTTTTTTTTTTCAGAGACAGAGAGAGAGTCAGAGAGAGGGATAGATAGGGACAAACAGACAGGAACGGAGAGAGATGAGAAGCATCAATCATCAGTTTTTCGTTGTGGCTCCTTAGTTGTTCATTGATTGCTTTCTCATATGTGCCATGACCGTGGGGCTACAGCAGACTGAGTAACCTCTTGCTCAAGCCAGCGACTTGGGTCCAAGCTGGCGAGTTATTTTGTTCAAACCAGATGAGCCCGTGCTCAAGCTGGCGACCTTGGGGTCTCAAACCTGGGTCCTCCGCATCCCAGTCCGATGCTCGATCCACTGCACCACCACCTGGTCAGGCCTATTTAATATACTTTTAATGAAAGCTAGTCACATTATTTAATTATGTTCATGACTGGTCATTTGTTAAAAATTAAGAAGCAGAAAATACACCAATGTTGAATATAAATTAATGAAAATGATTTGGTATATTCACACCAAGATACTCTTCACCATATATGGAAGCTGCATCCAAAGTATCCATGTAGCCCCATTAAGTTGTCCCTAGTTCTTCATAAAATGTGAAAAGAAGAAAATATAGTAATTAATCACGACATGGCTTTCCTTTATCAGGACTAAAATCTATGCCTTCCAAAATGGGACTGTTTGTAGAGACTTCTTGAAACTGTAGCCCCAGCTGCCACCAGAGGCCATACTCCCCGAATGTGCCTGATTTCTGGAACTGAAGCCCTGAACTCATACTCAGAAATAAAAGCTATAAAAGTAAATACGGGTATTTTATGCTGAAAGAATTTCAAACATCAAGTCATGACAGTGGTTTCTGTCTATTTCATACCAAAGCACTAATGAATTAAATTTACATTTTAATCACTTGTTCCCCAAACCAAACATGGTAGCACTTCAGCGCTGATAAAGTCATGCCACTCAGATGACAAACTCGTGTTGAGAATTCAGCCCAAACTGTTACACTACCTGAGATGTGAAAGCATCATAGTACCATAGCAAATTCCTAAAACGGTATACCTTGTTTTATTGCTCTTCACACAGGTTGTTTCTCACAAATTGAAAGCAAGGCCCTCCACTCCCAGAAAGATGACAACTTGCTTCATCAGGTGGTCTGGTTCCTACCTGGTCGGGCAGTGTGCCACTCTTTTTTTTTTTCTCATAGCTGTTTTTTTTATCTTGGGCGAGTTTTTTTTTTTTTTTTTAAATTCATTTTAGAGAGGAGAGAGAGAGGGAGAGAGAGAGACAGGGGGGAGGAGCTGGAAGCATCAACTCCCATATGTGCCTTGACCAGGCAAGCCCAGGGTTTCAAACTGGCGATCTCAGCATTTCCAGGTCGACGCTTTATCCACTGCGCCACCACAGGTCAGCTTTTTTTTTTTTTTAAAGATTTTATTTATTCATTATAGAGAGGAGAGAGAGAGAGAGAGAGAGAGAGAGAGAGAAGGGGGGAGGAGCAGAAAGCATCAACTTCCATATGTGCCTTGACCAGGCAAGCCCAGGGTTTTGAACCGGCAACCTCAGCGTTTCCAGGTTGACGCTTTATCCACTGCGTCACCACAGGTCAGGCCAGCGTGCCATTCTTAATGTGAGCCTCTTTATGGAACCAGCTTAATTAAAATAAAACTTACATAAATAGAATCATATGGTCTGACTAGGCAGTGGTGCAGTGGATAGAGCGTCGGACTGGGATGTGGAGGACACAGGTTTGAGACCCCGAGGCCGCCAGCTTGAGTGTGGACTCATCTGGTTTGAGCAAAGCTCACCAGCTTGGACCCAAGGTCACTGGCTTGAGCAAGGGGTTACTCAGTCTGCTGAAGGCCCGCGGTCAAGGCACATATGAGAAAGCAATCAATGAACAACTAAGGTGTTGCAACGAAAAACTAATGATTGATACTTCTCATCTCTCCGTTCCTGTCTGTCCCTGTCTCTGGAAAAAAAAAAAAAAAAAAGAATCATATGGACCTAAAAGTACTTTTTTTTGTAAATATTAAAAAAAGATTTTTCTTTTTCTGATTTTTGAGAGACAGGAATGGAGAAAAAAAAATCAATTTGCGTTGCACTTATTTATGCAGTCATTGGTTGATTCTTTTATGTGCCCTGACCAGGGATGGCACCCACAACCTTGGCATGTCAGGACAACACTAACCAACTGAGCTACTCAGCCAGGGCAAAGTACTTTTAATTACTATGTTGTATATTGTTTCTCTTACCTGATAAGAGAAACTGGAAGAATAAGAAATGTTTATAAGCCAGGGAGATAAACAAAGAACATTTTCAATAAAGAAGTCATGTCGAAACAAACTATGAGCAAGACTAGACCTTGCCCTGACATAAGCAAAAGATGGCCTGGGTTATATATTTTTCCATATACCAAAATTTTAATCCCTGGTAGCTGTGTTTTGTTGAAGTTGTTTATCAAGTTGAGGAAGTTCTCTATTCCTAGTTTGCCAAGTTTTTATCATAACTGGGTTTTATCATAACTGGATTTTATCAAATGACTTTTCTGCATCTATTGATAAGATTTTTCTTGTTTAGTCCATTGATGTGATGGGTTATGTTAATTGCTTTTGAATGTTGAACCAGTTTGCTTACCAGAATAAGTCCTTCTTGGTGGTGGTGTATAATTCTTTTATACATTGTTAGTTCCATTTACTAATATTTTGTTGAGGATTTTTTGCATCTATGTTCACTGAGATATTGGTCTGTAGTTTTCCTTTCTTGTAAGGTCTTTGTTGTTTGTTTGTTTTTATTGTATTGGGGCAATGCTAGCCTCACAGAATGAGTTAGAAAAGTCCCTTTGCTGCTATTTTCTGGGACTGTAGAGAGATGATAAACTTTCTTCCTTAAATGTTTGATAGAACTCACTAGTGAACTCATTTTGGTCATTACTTATTGATTCTATTTCTTTAGATATAGGTCTATTCAAATTATCTATTTCTTCTTTGAATTTTGTTAGATTGTGTCTTCAAAGAATTGATCCATTTCTATGGTTATCATGGGTATAGAGTTGTTCCTACTATTCCTTTATTATCCTTTTAATGTCCATGGGATGAGAGTGGTGGCCCTTCATTCATTTCCGATATTGGTAATTTGTTTTTCCCTGTTTTTGTTAATTAGCTTCACTAATCAATTTTATTGGTCTTTTCAAAGAATTAGCTTTGGTTTTGTTGTTCTCTATTGATTTCCTGTATTCAACTTCATTTATTTTTGTTTTAATTTTTGTTATTTTCTTTTTTTTTTTTTTAATTTTATTTATTCATTTTTTTTTAGAGAGGAGAGAGACAGAGAGGGAGAGAGAGGAGAGAGAGACAGGGAGAGAGAAGGGGGGAGGAGCTGGAAGCATCAACTCCCATATGTGCCTTGACCAGGCAAACCCAGGGTTTTGGACCGGCGACCTCAGCATTTCCAGGTCGACGCTTTATCCACTGCGCCACCACAGGTCAGGCTAATTTTTGTTATTTTCTTCTGCTCATTTCAGATTTAATTTGCTCTTCCTTTTCTAGTTTCTTGAGGTAGAGGCTTGGATTGTTGATTTGAGATCTTGTTTCTAATATATGTACTCAGTGCTATAAATTTCCCTCTAAGCACTGCTTTTGCTGCATTCTGTGTTTTGGTAAGTTGTATTTTCATGTTCATTTAGTTCAAAATATTTCTAAATTTCTCTTGAAACTTCTTTGACTCAAGTATTACAAGTGTGTTAATTTCCAAGCATTTTGGTATTCTCCAGCTACCTTTCTGTTGTTGATTTCTAACTTTATTCCACTCTGGTCTGAGAGCATACTCTGTATGAATTTACTCTTTTAAATTTGTTAAGGTGTTTTTTTTATGACCCAGCATTGGTCTATTTTGGTCAGTGTTCTGTGTGACCTTCAGAAGAATGTGTATTCTGCTGCTGTTGGGTGAAGTATTCTACAGATGTCAGTTAGATCCAGTTGATTGATGGTATTGTTGAGTTCAATTATGTCTTCATTGATTTATTTTTTATTTTTTGTGACAGAGACAGAGAGAGGGACAGATAGGGACAGACAGACAGGAGAGAGATGAGAAGCATAAATTCTTCATTGCAGCTCATTGGTTTTTCATTGATTGCTTTCTCATATGTGCCTTGACAGGGCCGGGGCTGCAGCAGAGCAAGTGACCCCTTTCTCAAGCCAGCGACCTTGGGCTTAAGCCAGTGACCTTTGGGCTCAAGCTAGCTACCATGGAGTCATGTCTATGATCCCACGCTCAAGCCAGCAATCTCATGGTCAAACTGGTGAGCCCACGCTCAAGCCAGATGAGCATGCGCTCAAGCTGTTGACCTTGGGATTTCGAACCTGGGTCCTCCACGTCCCAGTCTGATGCTCTATCCACTGTGCCACAGCCTGGTCAGGCTGTCTTTATTGATTTAATGACTGCTGGATCTGTCAATAATGGACAAAGGAATGGTGAAGTTTCTATAACAGTGAATTCATCAATTTATCCTTGCACTTCTATTAGTTTTTTTTTTTTTTCCATTTTTCTGAAGCTGGAAACAGGGAGAGACAGTCAGACAGACTCCCGCATGCGCCCGACCGGGATCCACCCGGCACGCCCACCAGGGGCGACGCTCTGCCCATCCTGGGCGTCGCCATATTGCGACCAGAGCCACTCTAGCGCTTGAGGCAGAGGCCACAGAGCCATCCCCAGCGCCCGGGCCATCTTTGCTCCAATGGAGCCTTGGCTGCGGGAGGGGAAGAGAGAGACAGAGAGGAAAGCGCGGCGGAGGGGTGGAGAAGCAAATGGGCGCTTCTCCTGTGTGCCCTGGCCGGGAATCGAACCCGGGTCCTCCGCACGCTAGGCCGACGCTCTACCGCTGAGCCAACCGGCCAGGGCCACTTCTATTAGTTTTTGTTTCACATATTTTTCCACTCTGTGTGAGGGTGCACACACATTAAGGATTGTTGAATTGACCCTCATGCACCTTTTTATTTGTAATTTTACTGGCTCTAAATGTTTACATTGTTTGAAATTAATGTAGCTATTCCAGCCTTCTTTTGATTAGTTAACAATATATCTTTATTAAAAAATTATTCATTTTTTTAGAGAGATAGGAGAAAGAGAAAGAGAGAGACAGACAGACAAAGGGGAGAGGAGCAGGAAGCATCAACTCCCATATGTGCCTTGACCAGGCAAGCCCAGGGTTTTGAACCGGCGACCTCAGCGTTCCAAGTCGACGCTTTATCCACTGCGCCACCACAGGTCAGGCCTTAACAATATATCTTGATCTGCCCCTTTACTTTGATTGCATCTGTTTTTTTTTTTTTTAAACGTCCTTTTCTTAATATACTTTTTGTTTTCTTTAGATTTTATTTATTCATTTTTATTAGAGAGAGAGGGGAGAGAGAGAGAGAGGGATAGATAGAGAACAGGGGGAGGAGCAGGAAGCATCAACTCCCATATATGCCTTGACCAGGCAAGCCCAGGGTTTTGAACCGGCGACCTCAGCATTCCAGGTCGACGCTTTATCCACTGCGCCACCACAGGTCAGGCCTTAACAATATATCTTGATCTGCCCCTTTACTTTGATTGCATCTGTTTTTATATCATATTTAAAGTAGGTGTTTTGGTAGGTAACACACATAGTTGAACCTTATTTTTTTTTTCCAATCAGATATTCATTTCATTAATATATACAGTGTGTCCGTAAAGTCATGGTGCACTTTTGACCGGTCACAGGAAAGCAACAAGATGATAGAAATGTGAAATCTGCACCAAAAAGGAAAACCCTCCCAGTTTCTGTAGGATGATGTGGCAGCATGTATGCAGGCGCAAGATGATGCAGCAACATCGTGTATACAGCGGAGCAGCCCACGGCCATGCCAGTCAAGATGTGGACGGTATAGAGGAAAGTTCAGTGTGTTCTGTGGCTCGCTAAATTCAAATTTGTGACTGAAGTGCAACGTGAATATCGGCATGTTTATAACGAAGCACCACCACATAGGAGTAACATTACTGGGTGGGATAAGCAGTTGAAGGAAACCGGCAGTTTGGTGGAGAAACCCCGTTCTGGTAGGCCATCAGTCAGTGACGAGTCTGTAGAGGCTATATGGGATAGCTACCTAAGGAGCCCTAAAAAATCTGTATGTGAGCCCACATCGAACTGCACTGAATAGGTATGAAACTGGGAGTTTTCCTTTTATTTGGAGCAGATTTCACATTTCTATTGTCTTTTGTTGCTTTTTCCTGTGACCGGTCAAAAGTGCACCATGACTTTACGGACAAACTGTATTTACACCACTGACATTTAAAGTGATTATTGAAAAGACAAGTGACTATTGATATAACTGGGATAATTAAAAACAACAGTAACTATTATAGGCAGTATCATAAATGGAAAACATTCTAACAGTGTTCCAGATCCCCCTCCAGAAAAAGGTGGAAATGAAATGAAGGTTTGTATTTTCTCATTTGGGCCTGGAAGATGAAAACCGTCTCTGATCTTCAGCAAAATAAGGCTTCTAGGAACTGCTGTCCTACGTAAGTCCAGACCTAGTATTTGCTATCTTGTGTTCTCTTCAATTTATGTTAATCACCTTTTTCTGTGTTTTTACTGGTTGTATGACCTTGGGCAAGTTATTTGCTGTCTCTGGTCGTTTCTTTTCTATGTTGTGAAGTTGCTGCAGGAATTAAATGTATTAAAACATATGCCTAGGATTTAGAACATTCTCATTGTTCAAGGTTAGTGTGTCCTGGAATGCTCTGGCTGAGGTTGGTTTAGAACTGGGATAAGGTCGGGACTTTAAAAGTACAGACATGAAGTGGGACAAGACTACCAAAAGCCTCCTGGCCTCCTACTCTCTGTATTGAGTGTAGCATTCTGCTGGTTCATATAACAGGCCCTTTCATTCAAAATGAGAGCCTATTCCAAGAAAGAATCGGAATAATCACGTCTTTTATAAAGAACTAATTAAGTCTGTTATAATAAACAAAATGGGTGGAGTCTGTTTCAGGAATATGGTTATCTAGCAAGGAGCCTTCAAGTAAGGAGCTGGAGCTGCAGGAGCCTAGTGTGGCACTGAGAACCGGTGGCATACTGCAGAGCCTCCCCTGGATTTCTTTCCATTGCCTGAGGCACACGGGATGCTTCAAAACGTGACAGGTCACTCTCTCACCAAGATAACGCTTCAATTTTTATTTATTTATTTATTTATTTATTTAACAGAGACAGAGAGAGGGATAGATAGGGCCAGAGAGACAGGAACGGAGATGAGAAGCACCTTAGTTGCAACACCTTAGTTGTTCATTGATTGTTTTCTCATAGGTGCCTTGACCGTGGGCCTTCAGCAGACCAAGCAACCCCTTGCTCGAGCCAGTGACCTTGGGTCTAAGCTGGTGAGCCTGTACTCAAACCAGATGAGCCTGTGCTCAAGCTGGCGACCTAGGGGTGTCGAACCTGGGTCCTCAGAATCCCAGTCCGATGCTCTATCCACTGCGCCACCGCCTGGTCAGGCGATAACTCTTCAATTTAAGTAAGCACATGTCCAGCAGTGTGTTCCTTGGGGTCAAGAATGTTGAAAACTGATCTGCAAAGTTTACCACCGTTTCTCCAAGTTTCATGATCTCACTTTTTAAAACATTGCAAAAAGAATTAGCTTTATTGTCCACTTAAAAAAAAAAAAACAACAGAAGGACAGGCAGGCTTACATGATCTCTTCGTACAAGGTAAGGCCTAAGGAATATTACCTTGTTGGCGGTGCTCATTTGTAGACTTTGTCCCAGACTGCTACTCTCTAGGAAACCCCCTTTAAAACAGTGGTGGTGCCTGACCTGTGGTGGCGCAGTGGATAAAGCGTCGACCTGGAAATGCTGAGGTCGCCGGTTCGAAACCCTGGGCTTGCCTGGTCAAGGCATTTATGGGAGCTGATTCTTCCAGCTCCTCCCCCCTTCTCTCTCTCTGTCTCTCTCTCCTCTCTCTCCCTCTGTTTCTCCTCTCTAATAATGAATAAATAAATAAATAAATAAATAAATAAATAAAACAGTGGTGGCCAGTTGGGAGGCCCACAGGCTGAATTCAGCCAAAAAAAATCCTTTTAGAGTAGCATTTAAACCATTGGATTTAAAAACAACCTGGACTTCCAGCCTCTCTTTACCAGTGGTGCGTTATGGGGGCACCGGGCTTACAGCGGCACAAGGCAGCAACCAGCTCTGACGGTTTCCTTTAAAAGGCTGTTCTTCAACGCAAACACCACTGCCATCCGCAGAATGCCTGCAAGCGGACCCGGTGTACCGGCACTTAGCGTGAGCGCCTGCCGGTCGGGAAGAGGCCTGCGGTGGCTGCACGGGGGTCAAGGCCAGTCTGGAGTGGTCCCTTTAAAACTAAGACCTAGGAAATAATCTAAGGGTGATCTCAACCTCCGTGCCTCAGTTTCCTTATCAGTAAAACAGGGCTGACAAGGGGCAGCTGAGGGAAAGACTGGCGATGGAGCACGCCAAGGGACCCGGGTGCGCCGCTTCCATCGCGCCCGCGCCCGAGCAGGGGCCGGAACCCGGGCGGCGCCGAGGGCGCGGAGCCGGGGCGCGCGGGCAGAGGCGCACCGCGCCGGGGCCGGCTCTCCCCTCCTCCCCGCCGCCGGCCCCCGCGCTCCGCCGAGGTCGGCCCCGGGGCGCCCAGAGGCGTGGCCGGCCCGCGCAGCCCCGCGGCGGCCATGGCCTCGCTGGTGGAGTATAAGGGCCTCAGGGCCGGCTACCACTGCGGCTACTGCGACTCCGAGGAGGGCAAGGCATCGTGCGGTGAGTGTCCTCGTCCCCGGCGATGGCGCGGCCGCCTCGCATGCCACCCCGCACCGCTCGCTGCGCCCCGGGCCAGCGCCTCGCGGGGGAGCACACAGGCCCGGCTCCCCGACTCCCACTTCCCTTTGCCGCTCCTTTCTGCCCGGACCGTTTCCTTCCCCGCTCCGTCTCACCGCCTCACCCTCACCGAAGATGGCGGTCCGTCTCCGAGGAGGAACAGAACTAGCGGAAATTTGCCCTGGTCCAATATGGCGCGGTCGGCGTCAGCGCCGTCGGACTGCGGCGGGGCCCGGCGTACGGGCGCCGGGGTGGCCTCGCGTGCGCTTCGGGGGCTCCGGGCCGCGCGGGGCATTGTGGGGTGGCTGCGGCTGCGGCTGCGGCGGCTTTGGGCCGGGCTGGGCTGGCGTCGCGTTCGGGGGCCAGGGCCATGGCTTCCTGCGCCCCTCTTTCGTCCAGCATCGTGGAGTACTTCGAGGGCGAGGACTTTTACCGCTGTGGTTATTGCAAGAACGAGTCCGGAAGTCGCTCCAATGGTGAGCAGGTCGGTGGGCGGGCAGGGCAGGGCGCCGCAGCCGAGGGGCGTCTTCGGGGGTCGCGGCTGCCCGGCTCGGGCCGACCGGCCTGAGGGGCCCGCGGCGCCTGGAGCCCCCGCCCAGGCCCGGCCTGGTGGGGGAGCGCGGAGCGCGGCCACCCCGGTGCTGTCGGGATGGAAACGGCCCTCACCGGACTCCGGCAGGAAAGCTGCTAGGTGCCTGGTCTTCATTCAGGTGCTGGGATGTGCGACGTCGGCATCGTCTCGCAGTAGCCGGGTGTGCAAACCTGCCCGTCACCTGTGACGGGTGAACAGGTGGTGGCGGGCCGCGCCGGGTTGCCCTGCGGTGTCGGTGACGGCCGAAGCCGATCGGGGAGTGCCCCCCCCGGGAGGGCAGAACGCGGGGTGCCGGGCAGGGAGGGTCGGGGGTGCTGCTTGTGTAGAACACGGTGTGCGTGCACACACGGTCCTGGGCATGCGCGAAGGAAGTGTCTCCGGGAGCGTGGACAAGACACCGGGGACCGGAGTCGCTGCTGGCGAAGGACCCGGTCGGTACTGGTGTGTTAGGGATTTTTACCAGCACTCCTCTGCCCTGTCATTTCTCCACCCACCTCGAGGACGACAAAGCCGGTCCACAAGTGTTTTTGTATTTTTTCTTCTTTCTCTCTCGTGATGCAGAGAAAAAAAACTAAAGAGTTTTTTTGTTTGTTTGTTTACAAAACATGGTGTTGATTTTCTGCCATGTCATGCATTGGCAAATGTAGAATCTCACATTTTAAAGAACAGCCAAACGTTGTGGAAAATGAGGTATCGTTGTGGAAAATGAGGTATCAACGAAGATGTAAATTTAGGTAGCTCCCATTTTGAAAACGTTGTAAATACCCTACGGTAAGAGAACGATTTGGGCGGTTGTAGTGTGTCCATTTATTAATTAATTACAAGTGTTTATTATGTGGTTTTTGTGAGGGAGGGAGTAGACTGTCCTAAGATGCAGTTGTTAGTAGCGAAGGTTATGAAGATGCGACAAGTGGGAAAATGTTTAGAGCAGGGGTCCCCAAACTTTTTACACAGGGGGCAGTTCACTGTCCCTCAGACCGCTGGAGTGCCGGACAATAAAAAAACTATGAACAAATCCCTATGCACACTGCACATATCTTATTTTAAAGTAAAAAAACAAAACGGGACCAAATACAATATTTAAAATAAAGAACAAGTAAATTTAAGTCAACAAACTGACCAGTATTTCCATGGGAACTGTGCTCCTCTCACTGACCACCAATGAAAGAGGTGCCCCTTCCGGAAGTGCGGTGGGGGGGGGGGGGCGGAAAAATGGCCTCAGGGGGTTGCAGTTTGGGGACCCCTGGTTTAAAGTTTTGTGGAAGAAACTTTTCGACCTTTTCACCTGGGGAGCATTTGAGATCTTGCTGCCTGGCATGTGTTGTGAGTTTGGTTCAAATTAACTCATAAAAATTAAAACAAATGAATAACAAAAACCACTTTTTTACCTGAAGAGATAACTAATTTTTTTTTTCTTTTAAAGACTTTATTTATTCATTTTAGACAGGAGAGAGAGAGAGAGAGAGAGAGAGAGAGAAAGAGAAAGAGAGAGAGAGAGAGAGAGAGAGAGAAAGGAGGAGCAGGAGGCATCAACTCCCATATGTGCCTTGACCAGGCAAGCCCAGGGTTTTGAACAGGTGACCTCAGCATTCCAGGTCGACGCTTTATCCACTGCGCCACCACAGGTCAGGCTAATTTTTTTTTTTTTGTATGTGACAGAGACAGACAGAGAGGGACAGATAGGGACAGACAGACAGGAAAGGAGAGAGATGAGAAGCATCAGTTCTTCGTTGCAGCACCTTGGTCATTGACTGCTTTTTCATGTGTGTGTTGAGGGCGGCCTGGGGGAGCTACACCAGACTTAGTGACCCCTTGCTCAAGCCAGCGACCTTGGGCTCAAGCTGGTGAGCTCTGCTCAAACCAGATGAGCCTGTGCTCAAGCTAGCAACCTCGAGGTTTCAAACCTGGGTCTTCCTCATCCCAGTCCGATGCTCTGTCCACTTCGCCACCGCCTGGTCAGACATAATTGTAAATTTTTATCATCTTAATTTTGATTCTGATAATATTCTTCACGATAGGACACCCCACCTGTTGGGTGGGTAGGTTGTATTATTCCTCTTTACAGATGTTGAAGTCAAGCCTGGTAGAGTAAACTTGTTGGGGTATAATGGGCACTCACCAGGCTCTGGACATGTTGTTTCACTGTAGTGCCTGTGCTCTTCTACCTCCATTCTGCTCTGTCAAGCCCACCTCGATCTTTCCATACCTGTGATGCAGTTTACTGTTTACAGCATTGGTCCCCAACCCCCAGGCTGCGAACCGGTACTGGTCTGTGGGCCATTTGGTACCAGTCCGCAGAGAAAGAATAAATAACTTACATTATTTCCATCTTATTTATATTTAAGTCTGAACGATGTTTTATTTTTAAAAAATGACCAGATTCCCTCTGTTACATCCGTCTAAGACTCACTCTTGACGCTTGTCTCTGTCACGTGATACATTTATCTGTCCCACCCTAAAGGCCAGTCTGTGAAAATATTTTCTGACATTAAACCGGTCCATGGCCCAAAAAAGGTTGGGGACCCCTGGTTTACAGGACAAAGATTCATGTTTCTCTTAACGTTAATTCAGATATACCTTTCAATGTTTCCTAATAGTCTTCCATTTTTTTTAATGGTTGCATAATTATTTCATCATATTGTTAATACGTAGAACTTGTAATCACTTTCCTCTTCCTAGGCATTTTGGGTTACTTTTAGTTTTTATAATTAATAGGAATATTATTGTATATTTTTGTCATCTTTTTGTTGTTTATGACTATAAACTATAAACTATTCCTATTAATAGGAATATTATTGTATATTTCTGTCATCTTTTTGTTGTTTACGACCAGGAGAATTTATATGCATGAGAAAACATTTGCTTTCTAATTTTTATGAAGAGACGAGCTTAATAAATTATTATGGATATTATTATTATTTAAAGGTGTGGTGTGATCTGCAGTGAGGACCTGAATTTATCATGTCATGGAAACTGTTGACTAATCCTGAGTTAAATGTAATCACTTTGATGTATTTTTAAAAAATTAAGATGACTATATGTCAGACCAACAAGTATAAAGTATATAAACTTTCACTTCTTCAGTGGGAGCTAGATTTCTTTTACTTCTAAATTCACATTTAAAAAATACTGCTTTGAAATGAAAAAAAAGTAAGAAGTTCAACCTGCTGTAGTTGACATCTTACTTATTTTTTCAGGCATGTGGGCACATTCCATGACAGTCCAGGATTATCAGGATCTTATCGACCGAGGATGGCGAAGGTAAAGCTCCTTATTAATACAAAGATACTTCTCTTATTACTCAGGTTTTTCTTATAATTGGAAAAAATATCGCCTTTAAAATGTTTTCCTGGCTTGACCAGGTGGTGGCGCAGTGGGTAGAGTGCTCCAGGTTGATGCTTTATGCCAGGGGTTGGGAACCTATGGCTCGTGAGCGAAATCTGGCTTTTTTGATGGCTGCATGTGGCTCGCAGACAAATCTTTAATAAAAAAAAATAATGTTAGAAATATAAAACATTCTCATGTATTACAATCCATTCATTTCCTACTGCTCATGTTTATGATTGTGGGTGGCTGAAGTCAATCTCGACTGTCCTCTGGGACAACACCACATTTTTATTGGATAATGCGTAAGGTACATGGGTCGTTGTATAGCTCTCATGTAATTACATTTTAAAATATGTGGTGTTCATGGCTCTCTCAGCTAAAAAGGTTCCTGACTCCTGCTTTGTGCACTGAGCCACTATAGGCCAGCCACCTGTTACCTAGTTTTGATCAGATTTTCTGCTGGTCTCAAAAAAGTGTATTTATATATATCTATATCTATGTATATAACACTGGTCGGGAACCTATGGCTCGTGAGCCAGATGTGGCTCTTTTGATGGCTGCATCTGGCTCGCAGACAAATCTTTAATAAAAAAAATAATAACATTAAAAATATAAAACATTCTCATGTATTACAATCCATTCATTGCCTACCACTCATGTTCATGGTTGTGGGTGGCTGGAGCCAATCTCGACTGTCCTCTGGGACAACACCAAATTTTTATTGGATAATGCATAATGTACATGGGTCGTTGTATGGCTCTCATGGAATTACATTTTAAAATATGTGGTGTTCATGGCTCTCTCAGCCAAAAAGGTTCCCGACCCCTGATATATACCATATATATATAGATATAGATATAGACATAGATATAGATGTAGATATCTATATATATCTAACAGTTGGTCCACACATTGCCTTTGATGGCTAAAATTTTTTTTTGGTAGTTTTTTTTATGTAGATGATTTTAAAGTAATATTAGGTGAAGTTCCTTATATGCTATAAGTGTTAAGCGCCCTGTGCCAATAGTTCCCTAGGGACATGGGATTAAGTACAGCAAGTGAGACTTCACAACTTTCCTTAAACTCAATGAGTTCCAAATGTAGATATAGGTCAGGTACTGAGAGACTTTGTAGGCCATGATAAGTAACCTTTGTAAAGGTGGGAGGGGACCACGGAGGCTTTTATGTCACAAAGAAATGTGAGGGCATTTGTGTTTGGGAAATCATCATTTCCATAGCAGAGAAGTGTCTGAGGGGTGGTCCTGGAGGCAGAGGGACGCTCCAGGGGGAATGCAGTGCTGGGAGGTGAGATGGTGAGGACTGCTGTCATCTGCAGCAGTGGCTGCAGGCAGGAGGGGACAGATGTCAGGTCCATTTTAGCAGCAGAAGCATGCTGACAGGAGATAGGACTGCATCAGAAGGAGGAGTCTAAGCTGACCCCTAGGTTCCTGGCTCGGGAACTGAACTTGTGAGTGTTCGGGCTGCCGTAACAAAATAGCACGGAAGGGGCGGCATCAACAACAGATTTGTTTCCTCACAGTCAGTCCTGCAGGCTGGAACTACAAAATCAAGGGGTCTAGGGCTTTGGTTTTTTTTTTGTTTTTTTTTATTCATTTTACAGAGGTGGAGGGAGGGAGAGAGAGAGAGAGAGAGAGAGAGAAGGGGGGGGGAGCAGGAAGCACCAACTCCCATATATGTCCCAACCAGGCAAACCCAGGGTTTCCAACTGACGACCTCAGTGTTCTAGGTTGATGCTTTATCCACTGTGCCACCACAGGCCTGGCTGGAGCTTTGGTTTTTCTGAGGCTTCTCTCCTTGGCTGCACATGCAGCCTTCTCCACATGGCCTTATCTGGGCCTTTCTCTTTGTGTGTGGCTCCCTGGTACCCCGTGTCATTGTATTTCCAGTTTTCTTATAAGGGCACCTATCAGATTGGAGTAGGGCTCATCTTAGCAGCTTCATTTTAACCCGGTCACCTCTTTAAGGACCTTCTCTCCAAACACAGTCACATTCACAGTGAGGGCTTCAACATGAAGTTTGGGGGACAAAATTCAGCTCACAGTGTCATGGTTCTGCCGTTAACTGATACCTAGAAAGCATGGAAGGAGCAGGTTGGCTTGGGGTACGTGTGCATTAGCCCCACAGCATGCTGGGTATGTTTCTCTGCCCGTGGCATTGAGGATGTTGGTGCAGTTCAGGCCTGGCTGGGAAGGAACTGCACACGCCGATGAGGTAACCCAGGTGACGAGCCTTGGAGCAGAGGTAAGGGTCTAGCAGAGGAAAACTGGCCTCTGGTCCTTCACACTGCAGATTATTTACTTAGGAAGCATAACTAAAACCTAAATGTGTCTTTACACTATTGATTAGATTTTACTCTGGTTAAGTTTATGCTTCTATGTGAATCTACTTTGGTATGTGTGAGAAATAGGTAAGAAATTAACAAAAGTGCTCTGACCAGGTAGTTTAATTAATTAGGGCATTGTCCCTAAAGACCAAGGTAGTAGGTTTGATCCCTGGTCAGTGCACTTAAAAGAATCAACCTGTGAAGACCTGGCTGGTTTGCTCAGCAGTAGAGTGTTGGCCCGGCATGTGAAAGTTCTGGGTTTGATTCCTGGCCAGGGCACACAGGAGAAGCATCTATCTGCTTCTCCACCCCTCCCCCTCTCCTTTCTCTCTGTCTCTCTCTTCCCCTCTCGCAGCCAAGGCTCCATTGGAGCAGAGTTGGTCCTGGCGCTGAGGGTGGCTCCATGGCCTCTACCTTAGGTGCTAGAATGGCCCTGGTTGCAACAGAGCAACACCCCAGATGGGCAGAGCATCGCCCCCTGGTGGGCATGCTGGGTGGATCCTGGTCCCGGTCAGGTGCATGCGGGAGTCTGTCTGACTGCCTCCTTGCTTCTCACTTCAGAAAAATGCAAAAAAACCCAAAAAACCAAAACCAGAACCAATGAATGCATAAATAAGAACATGGGACAAGAAATGGACACGTGTCTCTCCCCTTTCCCTTCCCCTCCCCCTCTCTCTGCCCCTCCTCTTATCTCATCTCTCTCCCTGTTCCTTTTTTCATTTCACCTCCTTATCCTCTCCCTCTATCTGTAAAATGAGTAAATTAAAAAAAAAAGTTGACAAAACTACTTACTATATTCTATCATTTTAGAAGCGGGAAATATGTGTACAAACCTGTGATGAATCAAACATGTTGTCCTCAGTACACAATAAGGTAAGAATTTTGATTAATAGAGGCTTTATAATGTGAAGATGTATATAATTTTTTAGTAGAATCTTGCTTGTTTTAAATGTTAATTTTCATTTTAGATATAGACATTCTGTATTAGGAAAAGCAAGTGAGTGACGGCTTTTCTGCATAATGGTGCTATATTCACGTGTTGATCTATAACTTTGAGTGATGTTTGATTCATACGTAAATATATGAAAAAGTCCTCTTTATGTGACAGTCATGATACCATGAAATATTGGGGAAACATTAGGTAGAGACTCAAATTGCTTTTAGATAACGAATTTCTGTGGGTTTCCGCTCAGCTTTCCCTGTGCAGCCTGTTCCCTGACACAGTGCTCACACTGGAGCAGGGCGATGGGGTTCTGGAGTGGGAGGCTGAAACGTGATTTGCCACATGCATAGTTACTTTTTTGGTTATGTTGACTTGTTTATGCAGTAGTTACGAGACCTGATACAACAGTTCTATCCTACAGTTTAGCTCTTTGTCAGACAGATGTTAGGGCTGCTCAATAGTGAGTATAAGTAAGTATGAACTTCCTAGCTATGAATTTCTTTTAGTTTTTATTTTTATCAGAACTATGTATGCTAGTAATTTAAAGAATCAAATAGTTCCATAAAGTTTATTTTGCAAATTAGCCATCCCAGGGCCATCCACCATCCCATTTCCTGTTTCCCAGTGCAGTTTTTTCAAATCTTACAACTGACTTTATTTTTGGCTTTTTATCTCCCTGTCTTTAACATGCCTGTGTAATTATAGTACTTGCTTTTCTTGTTCATTTGTTTTGTCCACTATCTCTGGGCTTCTCTCTTGAAGGATATAACTTGATTTTATCCCTGTTTCCCTGTCACATTCAAGCTCTGTTTTGTCTTCATTTTCAACTTCCCATCTTAGAAGTATTACAATTTTAGATTGCTATATTCACATCACTGTGACTGTATCAATATGCTTCACAGTGGAGCCATGTAATATATGATGGTTACTTTTCCTTTTCTGAATGAGTTTTTGCTTTCTCTAGAGTTGATAATTATCATCACCAGTTATTAAGGAATGCTCCCTCAGTTGTATGAATTTCCTCTTGGTACCTTTTGTGGAGTCCTCTGACTGGCTTTGGATGGGCGGCCTCTACATCTGACACATCTCCGTTACCCTGGGGTCTCTCCCGACTGTCATCTTGCGGATTCTCTGGTTCTCCAGTTGATTCCGTCTCCTCTGCCCACTCTATTGGATTATTTCCTTCTTTTAGTGAAGCACATCCTCAGATAGCTTCCTGAGAAAAAAATGCATGAAAGATAAACTTTTTGAGACTTTGTATTGCAGGAAAGCAACCCAGTGGAGGATTGACACACAGATAACTAACTGTAAGAGGAAAAGAGAATTTATTAAAGCTGGTGGAGCATGTGGGGCCTGTGGCTCCGAAGACACGTGCTCCTCGAAATTAGATTTCTTACGTCTTATATACCCTTTACAGAACACAAGTTCATATACATGGGTCTCGTGATTCCTTTGGTTAGAGGTACATACGTCAAGACTATACTTTCAGGGATCATTTCTGTAGTTTGTTTGTAGAGGTACGTACGTCAATCACATGACTTCAGGATGGGAGGGGGTTAGATGATATCAGAGGATAAGCGTTTGTAAATCGCCCATTAAGGAGAAAGAAAGGGGAGAGGAAAGGGCTACTCAAATCTCCCCTCCCCCTCCCGCCTTCCTGCTGTTTACCTTCTTCCTCACAGGTGTGGAGAAAGGAGGGGTCCCAGTCTTCCTCCTTCCTTTCAAAACCTTCTGGTATAAAAGCCTCTCTTCTAGTAGAAAACCACCCTTCCTAAAGCAGGAATGCGATCGCCATCTTGAGCTGGTGTCAATCACACGCAACTATAAAAATCCTATTTACAGAATCTCTCTGAGCACTTGGCCTAAATCATAAAATGCCTTTTAAACCTCTTAGTAAAAGTTTTTTTGGCCTGACCTGTGGTGGCGCAGTGGATAAAGCGTCGACCTGGAAATGCTGAGGTCGCTGGTTCAAAACCCTGGGCTTGCCTGGTCAAGGCACATATGGGAGTTGATGCTTCCAGCTCCTCCCCCCCCTTCTCTCTCTCTGTCTCTCTCTCTCTGTCTGTCTCTCCCTCTCCTCTCTAAAATGAATAAATAAAAATAAATAAATAAAAAATTAAAAAAAAAAGTTTTTTTAAATCTCAGTATGTCTGAAAATGTTGTAATTCACAGATCAAACTTAAGTTATGGTTCAGTTGAGTGGCGTATAGATTGGGAATCATTTTCTTTTTTCTTTTTTTTTTTTTACCAGTTATTTTATTTTATTTTATTTTATTTATTCATTTTAGAAAGGAGAGAGAGAGGGAGAGAGAGAGAGAGAAACAGAGAGAGAGAAGGGGGAGGAGCAGGAAGCATCAACTCCCATATGTGCTTTGACCAGGCAAGCCCAGGGTTTTGAACCGGCGACCTCAGCATTTCCAAGTTGACGCTTTATCCACTGCGCCACCACAGGTCAGGCGGGAATCATTTTCTGTTAGAGTTTTGGAGGCTTTGCTCCATTGTTTTATTACTGCTGAGAAGTCCCCTGGTGATCAGATTCTAGTTCTGTTGTCCAGAAGTGTTTTTTCTCTTTGGAAGTGTTTTGTCTTTAGTGTCTTGCTATTTCATAATGTGTTTAGTGGGATGTCTTTCTATCCATTGCAGGTGGACTTAAGGGGCCAATCATATCCTTCGGTTCAGGGGAATTTTTCTTTTGCATAATTTTTAAAAAGTTTATTTTATTGATTTTAGAGAGAGAGAAGGGAGAGAGATAGAGACAGGAACATCAAGTTGTTCCTGTATGTGCCCTGACCAGGAAATTGAACTGGCAGCCTCTGTGCTTTATAACGATGCTCTAACCCAGTGGTCCCAACCTTTTTTGGGCCATGGACCGGTTTAATGTCAAAATATTTTCAGGGACCGGCCTTTAGGGACGGATAAATGTATCACGTGACCGAGTCAAGCGTCAAGAGTGAGTCTTAGACGGATGTAACAGAGGGAATCTGGTCATTTTTTAAAAATAAAACATCATTCAGACTTAAATATAAATAAAATGAAAATAACGTAAGTTATTTATTCTTTCTTTGCAGACCAGTACCAAGTGACCCACAGACCGGTACCGGTCTGCGGCCCGGGGTTGGGGACCACTGCTCTAACCAACTGAGCTATACAGTATTTGTCAAAATTCTCGCCTCTTCTTTTTTTCTTCTGTTTTGTAATGCCTTTATTTAGATATTGGACCTTTTTAGTCTGGTCCTCTAGTTCTTTCTCTTCGGTCTTTTAATTTTTTCTATTATGTTTTTTACTGCTGAGGTTTTTTGTTCTTGGACTCTTGATTTCTTTTCTTGTAACATGCAATTAATTATTGCACAACCGTATAGCTTAAGAGAAATAAGAGCGTTCTCTGAGGATATTTGTGTTATTTTTTAGACTCTTTTCCTTCTGCATACTCTGTATCCTTCACGTTACATTCTCCAGTCGCAGACCCTCCTCAGGTGTCTGGTGATTCCAGCTTTGCAGGGCCCCTTTGGAAACTATGCACTCTTGTGGGTCTTGTTTACTGTGGGTTTGAGTCGGGTGATATGTCTGGGCTGCTCTGTTGGGGACTCCCCCATGTCAGTATTTTTAGATTTGATCCTGTTACTGAGAGAAGGTGCCATCTGCTGGTGTTGGGGGCTGGCTTGGGGACGTACTTGTGAAGTCTCAATATCCAGTATGTAGAGTCTACGTTGTAGACTTGGCTCTGAGCTTCCTGTTTCCAGTCCAGGTCCATTGCTTTCACTGTGCTTGTATTCCCCTCGGAAAAGAGGCTCTGCTTTGGACTTTTTCCTACAATTTTGCTGTTTTCTGATGGGCTGTGTAGGGAGTCCTGTGTGCAGAGTGGGGGAGGGCATTGGACAGTGACTGCTTCCAAAGCAGATCTTCAGGGCACCTTCCTAGTTTAGACCCACCTTCTTGCACATCTCCTGAGTGTCAGGTATCCCCAACCCCGCAGACTTCTAGGGGTCATGCACAGAAAATTGGATCTTTATGGCTTTTCTAACTGTTGTTTTGGATTTAACTTTCTTTGGTCTGCTGAGTCAGTTACCACTTGCCCATTCTGCTCTTCAGCTTCCTACATTTCTCCCATATTCTTTTCCTAGTGGTTTATGTCTTTCTGTTTTTCTAATTCTTAACTCATTTTAGTGAGATTTGGGGTGAGATTAGAGGCTTTTAACCCCTGCCTTTATTTAGAAATAAATCCCAGGCATAAGCTTGGCCTCATTGAACTGGATAATATCCATAACTGGTTTTATTTCTTCAAATCTTGGGCTCATTTTAATATTATGCTTCCATAGGTGCCGACCTTTGCAGTTCCAGCCATCAAAGTCTCACAAGAAGGTTTTGAAAAAAATGTTGAAATTTCTGGCT
The DNA here is from genome assembly GCF_036850765.1 of Saccopteryx bilineata. Classification (NCBI taxonomy): domain Eukaryota; kingdom Metazoa; phylum Chordata; class Mammalia; order Chiroptera; family Emballonuridae; genus Saccopteryx; species Saccopteryx bilineata. The sequence continues at coordinate 106,351,469 of NC_089496.1, read as the reverse complement.
AACGGGGAAATTTCCAAAGGAAATTGTGAGGGTAAGATGAGATGGGGGTCTAAAAAGTATTTACTTTAAAATGATATGTCTTTCCGAGGGTCTCACTTTTAATCATTTATTTCTTCCATTAGATCGGGGAAAAGGAGTCCTTACTGTAGTCAGGTACCACCGTTACCATGGTGATAATGGTTACTGCCAGGACTGTGTGGTCTTACTGTCACACTGGCCCCAAGTCAAGGATATGGGGAGTGTGTGCTAGGGTGAGTCTAGCTCAGGAAGAAGACAGGATAATTTTCAAGAAGTGATATTCTGGAACTTATTGAAATGTTAGTTTTTACAATGCTTTGACAATTCTTACCTTAATAGCTCTCATTAATATCCTTATGAGATAAAAAAAAAGGGGGGGGTATAATCTCCGGAGACGTAGGTGCTTACATACAACTTACATAGGATTGCACACTTTTACTGTTAAGCAAAGCTCAGGTTTTCTATGTTTAACACTTATTTCAGTTGTTATATTGCCTGAAATTCTATTTCTTGCTTGTATGATAAATTTTGAGTTGTGAGTGAATTTTCTAAAAGATAATTTGTAACATTTCATTAACTGTGAGTACAGATACTTTGCATTCTCAGTTTTGTTACTTAATAACTTTTATAGTCAGTGCATAAATACATATATAAGAATTGAGGATGCCACCCATTCTTGGAGTTCTTGCCCCCTCCTACCATAGGACATGCCTCATCCTGGGTGCCGCCCACCCCAGTCTTAGCTTGGTATTCCATTCCCTGCTATGTTATAACTGCTCCAATGTCCCAGTCTCTATTTGAAGCACTGGAGGGACAGTGGCCAGCAGAGTGGGCAAGTTCTTTGCCATCATACACTGTCCTTAGCGGACCCGGGTTCGGGACAGCTGGGAGCAGACTTGTCAGAGCTAGGACGGCAGAGAGGCCGGAAGGCCAGGATCATAGAGGTTAAGGGGCAGGCGGAGCGTTGGGAACGTCTGAATTCTGGTGCTGCTCTGGTTCGTGTTGTCAGTACATGATCTTAACGGTTAAGTAGATTTGGTTGGTTCGCCAGTATAAAATTTTCAGTTTGGTTCTTTATTTGACTTGTCTTCTGAATTATTTATATCTACAACTTAATTATAGCAGTGATGTACTCATTAGGGTAAAGGCCCAAAAAGCTATAACAAAGAGGTACTAAAATGCAACGACTAAACAAATGATAGAAGTCTATTCTTTCCTCATATGACTGTCCAGTGGGGTGTTCCACGTCAGCCATTCTGGGACTCTTTTCGTGTGATTTCCAGGGTCACTCTGGTTTTTACTGATCCAGACAGTGAGGAGGGGAAAGGGTGGAAAGTTCAGGGAAGGGTGTGAAGTTTCCTTTAAAACAAGCAAGGCAGTTGGATATACCAATCTGGTTGGTGGGACGTGGTCACAAGTTGCAAAGGGCCTGGCAATTGATTCCTTGCTCTGGTGCCACAGTCCTCACTGCAGCTCTGCTACTCCAAGCGTGAGGAAACCTCTGGTGCACACGCAGTAGTTTCTGCCACATTAGATAAAAGGGACCTGTCCCCTTTGTGTATCTCTATTGTATCTGGGTGATGGCCTGTGGTTTCTTTCTGATTTGTAGATGATCCTATGGAGCCCACCATGGAGGTTGCCGTTGCTGGTGATGTTGCATTAATAAATAAATTGGATATACAGTGCGATCTTCAAAGACTTGGCGATAACCTCCAAGAGAGCTTAGAGAGGGAAGAGAAGAAGAAAGGAAGAAGCGCAAAGAAAGAAGAATCTAATGAGTTAATTCAGTCACAAGATAAGAAAATGAAGTTGGGATCTGGGGAACCATCGCATTCAGTTGAAGCGCATGTGGTCCCTAAGCCAGGTAGTAAAAGTTATCAGGCCATATTCCAGTCATATTAAATGCTTCCCTTTGTACTTAGCTGTTACCCTGGGTCCTCTCGTCAGCCAAAAGTATGAATTACTCATGAGCTATACAGTAGATCTCGGTTTTATGCAACTTATTACCTGGATTTAGATGGACAAATCACATCTCTTCTTATCTCCAGTGTTTAATAAGCTTGAAAGAATAGCCTTATTATTTCCACATACAGACATTTTAAAAGAATTCCATTTCTTCTTGCAACCTTTGGGTCCTAGAGGCTTGAGAACCACATTTTTGTCAGTGAAAAGATATGCTAAACATTTTTATTTTTGGTGTTAAGTGAGACAAAGTCAATTTTAAATATTATGTCCAAAATAGAGACATTGGACCATTTTTCTGTTTATCATTAGATTTCTTTATGTAATCATAATAAATTTTAGTTTAAAATTTTTCAGGTTTTGATATTTAACTTCACCTTTAATAAGGTAAGATTTTTTTTTCTATATTTTCACATAAAATAATTAGGTTTAAGGTTTAACCATTTTAGTCAGCATTCAGTGGGTTTATTATGTGTGTGCACGCGTGCTTCTGAGGTAGGATTTTAAGGTCAGCGTAGACCTCCACACAGGACCCTCTAGAACAGGCGTCCCCAAACTATGGCCCGCGGGCCACAATGCAGCCCCCTGAGGCCATTTATCCAGCCCCCACTGCACTTCTGGAAGGAGCACCTCTTTCATTGGTGGTCAGTGAGAGGACCACTGTATTTGGCAGCTCTCCAGTGGTCTGAGGGACAGTGAACTGGCCCCCTGTGTAAAAAGTTTGGAGACCCCTGCATCTACCCCAGAGCTTTGCACTTCCTCTGTAGAATGTTTGAGACTTGTGAAAAAGCGTTTTCAAAGTCAGATGTGATTGGTCTAACATTTTGAAATTCTTTTTAGGCAAAGGGGCAGATTTGAGTAAGCCGCCCTGTCGGAAAGCAAAGGAAATCCGGAAAGAGAGGAAAAGGTTAAAGCTCATGCAGCAGAGCCCCGCTGGAGAGCGCGAGGGTGTCCAGGCGCAGCCCGAACCCCTGTCCCTGGTCCCACTGAAGGCCAAGTCCAACCAGCCCAAGTCGCTGGAGGATTTCATTTTTGAGTCTTTACCAGAGAATGCATCACATAAGTTAGAGGTACTTTGGAGAATATATAATTTTTTGGTTTGTTATTTTTGTTAAGTGCCTTGTATTGTTTCATTTGAGGTTGTATTAACCCATTGATATGTTGTTTAAACAGTGAGAAATGAAAGTGAACTGGGATGGAGTAGCATTTGTGTTTAGTAAGTTAAGTGCTATTTGAGAGAAACTTTTTTCTTAAAAAATAGGCAGTTTGACTAAAATTGTGAAAAAATTCTAGTTTTTAGCATGTTAAACTGTGTAAAGTACTTCAGATTTTTATATCCCTTGACTGGAATTTAGTTTAAGTGAAAAGGAAAAATACTACTTAAGTTCCATTTTTGGCCGTTTTGGTTCAGATAGTGAAAGAGAATGGATAATACTAGGTAAATCACTGTTTTAGCTGTCCTCATACTCTGATCTGAATCAGCCTTCACATGCAAACCAGCAGCGAGGCGTTAACTACACAGTACTGAATTGTACTCCTTAATAAACTTCTCATTAATTCCTTCAGACCGATTGAGCATACCATGAATACTTTGAGTATTCCTAGTATTTTTCCAAATTGATTTACATTCTAGATTGTCTAGATTTTTCAGTATTCATTTATTTATAAATTTTTTTTCTAAAACATTAGCCATAATGATATTCTCATACATGATTAGTAACCGGTCAGCCTTTGAATTTATAGCTTGATATCATCTAAGAACATCAATTAGCACTAAAGATTCAATATCAAAAATTAACTTTGACAATCTAAACCTAGTACATTATCTAACATAGTTTTTAACAGCTTTATTACAATTCCATGGCTACTTTGATTTTGTTACTGACTTTCTCCTTCCAAAATTGTAAATTGGAAGTAACACACTACTTATATTATGAGGAATTTTTAATTTTTTTATTGTAAATAGTAATGTATTCGGGGTACCAGGCACACCTAACATAGCAATTCTAGTGTAGGCCGCTTTTACTTTTTTAATGTGATGATTCTTTAGGTGGATACAGATTTTTTGTCCACTAGGTGTCACTCTTTCTTCATTGAAGGATTACTTCTCAAGGCATTTGTGAAAAGTTTCCGATTACATCTTTTTATTACATTGCTTTTGATTTTGTTTTACTGTCCTTTTTTGCTACCACATTTTAACTGGTTAGTAAATAATTAATGTTAAAATAAATGTTAGTCATCACCGTTTGCAATTACCATTTTTAACTCATTCTCATTTTACATACAAGTTTACTAAGGCATAAAGAGGTTCATTTATATACTTGACCAAGATGGTGACTTTAAGTAAAGGAAATCTGACTTTAGAGTCTTCATTTTTTGTGGTTTTTAGATAGAGAAGAAGGGAGAGAGAGAGAGACAAGAACAATGATCTGTTCCTCTATGTGCCCTGACTGGGGATTGAACCAACAACCTCTGTGTTTCAGGGCAACGCTCTGAGCAGCAGAGCTATCTGCCAGAGCAGAATCTTCATTCTTAAGTATGCTACAAAATAGGAACACTTTGTTGTCTTTTACATTTATAAAAAAGATTGTAAGTTTAGCATTAGCAATAACTCAGGAAGGAGAGTCCAAAAATATATTCATATTTTTAGTCTTTCTGACTGATTTTCTGAAGGTGAGTTACATCCAGCTCAGATTAAAGAGGATTTATTTGTGTTTGTATATTGAGTGCCCAGAGTATTCTGTTGTTTTACAGTAGACGCAGGCTTACATAATTTGGTCATAGATTCTAACTAGTCTTAAGAATTTAGACAGGCTCCTCTGCCTTCTTAATGAGTTTGTAAGTTTGGAGAAATAACTTTTTAAATTTATTTGCTAACTGGTTGATTTTTAATGTTAAAATATCATGTTTATGCTTTAATATTTGTATTGAAACATTTAGTTCTTTTTGGTAAGAGTAACTGTTAATACATATTCCATGGAATAAATAAATGAATTAATGAACATTGTTTTTCTAACTCCTTCTGAAGGTGAGGGTGGTGAGATCATCTCCACCAAGTTCTGAGTTCAAAGCCACAATGCTGGAGTCGTACCAGGTCTATAAGCGTTACCAGATGGTTATTCACAACCACCCACCTGATAACCCAACTGTGAGCCAGGTCAGCAGGCCGAGTGTAATTCTCTGTGCATACTGAACCTTCCCTTTCACTTGATAGCACTGTGTCAGTTCGTGGTCTACTTGTGGTACGTCTTCTTTTCATTTTGCAGCATCTCTGCAAAAAGATAGGACTGGGTTAGTGGGCATTCTGAAAGGGCAGATTTCACCTCGTGATTTCACCAGGTGAAGTGCCAGTCATGTGTAATTTCAAAGTGGAAAAGTTACACATACATTGAATTATCTGTATTTGCAACCACTATGTTTAGATACATTTATCTAAAAGTATTAGAGCTCTATGTAAAAATATTTGTGAGAAAAATGCAAAAAAACTTTATTTTTTTATGATAGGCATACTTTGCATAACATGATTAATATGCTTTATCCCATTTTAAAGTCATATAGAAAGGGTTCATAGCAGCTAACTTACTCTGTTAATGTTCTACCCATACTCACCTGAGTGGAACTAGAAAAGTCAGATGGACTATTTTAACAGAAGTCCTCATTTCTTCTAATTTTATAAATCAAGTTATCCAGGAAAAATCCAGAAGAGGAAGAAACATAAAGCACCTACCACGTCGTGGTGACAAAAGTAGTGGCTGTTAACCATTAGCAACAATATTGACTCTAGGGTGTGCAGAACACTACCATAGGTAGAGAAAAAACCAAAATCAGACTAAATTGTCTTGGCCCTGATGTATCGTTTTCACCAGGGCTTCAGGTTCCGTGTCAGGCCCCTTGTTCCAAAGTCTGTTCATTTCATGACAAATTCCAGTGCTGAGCTTTGGAAGTGGATTTGTGGAGATCTTAACGCTAGCCTCACCTTCAGAAGCATGTCATCAGGTCGAGAGGTCTCAATAGCATTTGCTTGTATTTTGTATTTTCCTTGCTCTGAAGGTGAGGTTAGTACCTGTCTCCTTTGAGGACCCAGAGTTCAAGTCGTCCTTCAGCCAGTCATTTTCTTTATATGTCAAGTATCAAATGGCCATACACCAGGATTCGCCCGATGAATGTGGGAAGACTGAGGTACCTTTTGTTAAACGTTTTTTTTCTATGTTCATGAGGTTGCCTGTGAAGAAGCGTACTGTAATTTTCTTATGTCATCTTTTTATGTTAAGTGGAGTGCATATTACTCTCTACTTTCAGTGTGTATCACTGAATATTTGTGAAAATGAGTCATACATGTCAGCATCTTAAATCCTCAGAATAAAAGAATACGTTCTTATTCAGTGTTCTGCCCAGAAAGCTGAATGCAGCCTGTCTGCTGTCATCGGGGCAAGCCAGCCAGCAATACCACTGAGTGTTCGTTCCGTGCCAGCCTTCCTGCACAGGCAGAGGGAAGCCTCTGACTCAAGGACTGACAGGCAAATGGCCAGGCAGACCGATAGGTGATGTCTCCACAAGACTCACGGGAAAAAAGAAGTACATATGTTGAGATCATTTAGAGCATCATTTTTTAAAATTTATATTTTATTTTTTAATTACAGTTTGCATTTTTTAATTTATTCATTTTAGAGGGGGGATGGAGAGAGGAAAAAAAAGATAAGGGGGAAGAGCAGAAAGCATCAACTCCCATATGTGCCTTGACCAGGTAAGCCCCGGGGTTTCGAACCAGTGACCTCAGTGTTCCAGGTGGATGCTTTATCCACTGCGCCACCACAGGTCAGGCCACAGTTTGCATTATTATTATTATTATTTTGTATTTTTCTGAAGTGAGAAGCGGGGAGGCAGTCAAACAGACTCCCGCATGCACCCGACTGGATCCAGCTGGCATGCCCACCAGGGGGTGATGCTCTGCCCATCTGGGGCATTGCTCCGTTGCAACCAGAGCCATTCTAGTGCCTGAGGTGGAGGTCATGGAGCCATCCTCAGTGCCCGGGCCAACTTTGCTCCATTGGAGCATTGGCTACAGGAGGGGAAGAGAGAGACAGAGAGGAAGGAGAGGGGGAAGGGTGGAAAAGCAGATGTGCCCTGGCCAGGAATTGAACCTGGGATTTCTACATGCTGGACCGGCGCTCTACCACTGAACCAACAGGCCAAGGCCCATAGTTTGCATTTTAAAAAAATTTTTATTTATTGATTTGAGAGAGAGAGAGAGAGACAGAAACATTGATCTGTTCCTGTATGTGCCCTGACTGGGGATCGAACAGGCAACCTTTGTGCTTTGGGGCAGTGCTCTAACAACTTAGCTATCTGGCCAGGCCTACAGTTTGTATTCTATATTATTTTGAATTAGTTTCAGATGTATATGGAGCATCATTTAATAAGCATTATCGAGGGCCTGTACTTGTCAGGTTAGAGGGATTGAGAACAAGAAATTGCTTAGTTGTCACAGAGGAACAGTGATGTATGTGTTAGAAGAAGGATACCAACAGATGCAGAATTAAAGTTTTCTTTTTTCTTTTTTTAATGACAAAGCGTTAGCTTAGAAGTGCTGGTTAATAAGGCAGGAAGGAGTTAATGCATGTCTCCTAAGAGGGCGGGCTCTGTGTCTCAGAGCCTTGCTAGTTCAGTTGTGTGCAGACTGTCACCGTCCAGAGCTCAGTCTCGGGCCCCACCTCGGACCTCCTGCATCAGAATCTGCATTTTGAACTCGGCCCCAGGTGATTGATTCATGGGCACATTCTGCCTTGGGAAGCACTTCCGTAAGTTCCCCATTGAGACGCAGCTGTGGACGCTGCGTTGACAGGTGTTAGGGCTGCTGCAGGGTCCCAGATGCTCCCTTGATAGTCTCGAGGTGTCTTTCTCCTTTCTGAGCATTAGTCCTTCCTCCTACCTGGAGATTCTGGATTTGTGCCTGCATGCTTACTGGTTCTAAATAGTGGGGCCAAAACATGCCGACATGAGTTGATATGTTTACTGGGTAAAGATCACTTTTCTGGGACGTTTCTTAGGCTTCAGGCCTCCGCCGAGTCCTTGCCCGTGGACTTAGTTCATTGCTAATGGTACTCACAGTGCAGCTGGGACTCGGGGATGCAAGCTCAGCACTGTGTGAGTTAACAGCTAATGCTGGAAGCAGCTTTGGGCGGGACGGAGGTTTGGGAGGCTCTTCTGAAGCAGTTTTATCTAAGCCAAGCCTGAAAAGGGGTTTTGTCAGGCGGAAAGGGACAAGAGTGTTCTCAGCAACAGACTGTACGTAATAAGTATAAGGCGCCTCCTGTGGAGTGACTGTTCTTGAGAAATTGAACCTGAATCTACAAGCTTATAGATACAATGATTAGTTCACAGAAAATAGGAAGGATAAGGGAACATATAAAAATGACATAGGCACTTCTGTGAGACAAATGACCTCTTTTCTTTAAACATATGATATGTAATCAAACGCTGCTTTACAAAAGAGAAGGAAATCTTTAAATTAAAAATTAAAAACTTAAAAAAATATGATACCATGAACACACTCAGCTAAAATAACAATATCATGTAATACCCAGTATTTGTTCAGTTTTCTTTAGTTGTCTTGAAACAGTTCGAATTGGAATCCATGTGAGGTCTGTACATCACATTTGGTTGATAGTCTCCTAAACATCTTTTAATTTAGACCAGATTTCCCTCATGCCTTTGAAAGCATTTTTAAAAGAAACTGAGTCGTCTGTTTTGAAGTTAGTTTTATTTCCTTCCAGTGATTCTGTTTGAAAATAAAAATGACTATGTGTGGTGTCTGTGTGAGAGAAACGTCTCTCTCTGTGTTTTCTATGTGTGTGTACTTGTATGCGGGTTTATAGTATACATCGTAGTATACCCTTCCCCATTCATGCACACATTTCCCCCTTTCTTACACAGGGGTGTGTCAGACTTGTTTGTATCGTGGAGGTCACTTATAACAATATGGGAAGAGATTGTCACCACTCCATGTCCTAGCTCATAGAACTCTTTCCATAGAAGCCCCCTTATTTTTGCTCATTTATTGACGTTCATTTGACTCTCCTGTCTTCTACTCTTGATTAGTGTTGTGGTGAGTAGTAGCTTTGTGTGTGGAAGTTTTGTATTTTTGTCCATGTGTCTGTTACTGGTTTCGATTGCTGGGTCAAAGGTACATTTCTCTTTAGAGGGTTTCTCTCCACCGAGTGGTTCCTTTTGGAGCCAGCGAACTGGGAGATGACCTGTTATCACCTGCCCTCCCCAAGAGCGAACTTGGAGGAGGGTCCTTATCTCACCTGCATGTTTGAAGAAAAGTAGAGCGGTTCCCACATAATGTTAGACAATCCAGAACCCTGCCGGCTGCCAAATGGCACTTTGGTGGCAGGGTTTGTGGGAGGTTTTTATTCAGGAGTGATGAGACTTGAGGCAGAGGCCAGGTGAGGGCTGATGGAACTCGAAGCTAGCAGTGGTCGGAAGAGGAAACGATAGACCCCGAGGAGGTCGAGTTGACAAGGATTGGGTATTGGACCTGAGGATGTTTGGGGAGTTAGAAATGGCGGAGAGTGAAGAGTCCAGACTGATTCTGTGAACTTCTGGCTTGAATGACTAGGTCGAGTGTGTTCTCTTGACCTGCTGTAGGGGCTCCGGGCGGCAGCTCACTGTACTGTGGTTATGCTCATATAATGACCACAGCTAAATTAAGTATGTTCAAGAAAAGACATTTTTTGCTTTTGTTGTAAAACATTTAGGTAACAGCATACTAAGTAAGGACTCGAAGCAACCATATCAGTGCATAAAATCCATGTTGACTCTGTTGGTAACCATAAAATAATCATTTAAATGCCCTGAAAATTAGGTTATTCTTGAGAGATTTGATGAAAAGGTAAATAAATACAGGTTATTTTTGATATTTAAAGCAGCAAATCAATTCTTTTTAGTAATATATTTAGAAAAATTCCACATTGGCCCTGGCCAGTTGGCTCAGTGGTAGAGCATCGACCTGGTGTATGGATATCCCAGGTTCCATCCCTGGTCAGGGCACACAAGACAAGCGACCATCTTCTTCTCTCCCTCTTCTTCTCTTGCAGCCAGTAGCTTGATTGGTTCGAGATCAGCCCTAGGTACTGAGGATAGCTTGATTGGTTGGAGTGTCAGCCATAGGTGCTAAAAATAGCTTGGTTGATTCAAGCAGCAGCTCTAGATGGGGGTTGCTGCGTGTATCCTGGTTGTGGAGCATGCGGGAGTCTGTCTCACTATCTCCCCTCTTCTCACTTAAAAAGAAAGAAAAATACATAATTGAAGATAGTGAAATTTCATAGGACTTCATAAATTACTTATTATGTTTGTTTCCATTACGATTTTCAATTATGCAGATAGATGCCATATTTTCACAAAATAATACAATAAAAGTAAAATGGGAGTAATTGTGACCTACCTTTTGTATAGTACTATATAAAACCAGCATTTAAGAATCTTTGTTTTTGAAAATAACAGTAATTCCTTATGATATAAATGGGGGATTTTTAGGAAAAATTTTATTGATGTTATGTTATAGAGCATACCATTACCTAATAATATTTATTAAATGCCTTTTGTTCCTTAGAATAATTAAAATTAGTCTCAGCTTTTTAAAATTATTTGAAAAAAAGACTGTAGACCTAGTCCCAGTAGTTTCATCACACGTTTCAGGCCCTGATTAGATTGTTTCCCAACATTTATTACGGACTTTCAAACGTAAAGGAAAATGGACAGACTAGTGCAGTGGTCGGCAAACTGCAGCTTGCGAGCCACGTGCGGCTCTTTGGCCCCTTGAGTGTGGCTCTTCCAGAAAATACCACATGCGGGCGCTACCTCGATAAGGAATGTACCTCTATATAGTTTAAGTTTAAAAAATTTGGCTCTCAAAAGAAATTTCAATCGTTATACTGTTGATATTTGGCTCTGTTGACTAATGAGTTTGCCCACCACTGGGCTAGTGTGATGATCACTAGTATACCCATGACCTGGATTCAGCAGTGGGTAATGCTTTATCTGCTGTGTGTGAGTCATGACATTTTACTCGTAAATTCTTGAACATGCAGTTCAAGAATAAAACATGTCCTTCAAAGTGCAGTTCTATTCTCATACATAAGAAAATTAACTGATTTATAAATATTATCTACTATCTGATCCTTATTTAGATTTTCCCATTTAAAAATTATCTAATCTTGGTTTATATATTTAGGTGTTATATTTTTAAATTCTAGAACAGCTTTTATCTTTTAAATATTTTTTATACTTCTTTCCTTCAGCTTTTTACTTTGAAACTGGCAATTTATGAACAGAAAAGTTGAAAGAATACAATAAATAGCCACAAAGTTAACTTTGTTAGATTTGCTTTATTTTTTATTTTTAACTGAAATTGTTGGAAGTAAGTTGTGGATAACATTTCACCTGTAAATACTAAGCATGCTTCTCCTAAGAAAATATATTTTTCTACACAACCACATATTTACCATTCCTAAAACTAACACATTCTGCAACATCACAGTTCATATTTACATATTCCCAGTTATACCAAAAATACCTTTTCTCTTTCATTATAGTATGTGAGTTCCTTCCTCTATAGTATCTTCGACAGTGTGGTTTCAGACGTGGTTTTTGAAAATGTGTGAGAATCATCTCCCTGGTTAATTTTGAAGTTGTTGAAAAGATGTTCTAAAGTGACTTATTTTGGATACCTCGTTGTGATCGTAGGCTCATATGTTTGGAAAGAATTGTGTTTTGCATTTCTGTTTTACGTGGTTGTATGACATGTAGGAGACGGATGCTGAGGGCAGGAGTCAGTGAGAGAGGGAACACCAGCAGTCTGCAGGACGAGGGGGTGGCAGTGCTGTGTGTTTCTGAGCACAGGGAATGTGATCAACAGTGTGAATTACGGGGCTTACAAGTGACCTAGCAAACAGCATCTTTAATGACCCATAACATTTTTCTCAGTGAGAATGTGGCCTGGCCGGTTGGCTCAGCGGTAGAGCGTCTGCCTGGCGTGCGGGGGACCCAGGTTCGATTCCCGGCCAGGGCACATAGGAGAAGCGCCCATTTGCTTCTCCACCCCCTCCCCTCCTCTCTGTCTCTCTCTTCCCCTCCCGCAACCAAGGCTCCATTGGAGCAAAGATGGCCCGGGCGCTGGGGATGACTTCTTGGCCTCTGCCCCAGGCGCTAGAGTGGCTCTGGTCGCGGCAGAGCGACGCCCCGGAGGGCAAAGCATCGCCCCCTGGTGGGCAGAGCGTCTCCCCTGGTGGGCGTGCCGGGTGGATCAGGTCGGGCGCATGCGGAAGTCTGACTGTCTATCCCCGTTTCCAGCTTCAGAAAAAAAGAATGTGAATTTGCCCTGTTAAATTTAGTGACTAAATCCAGGTAAGTGCCTTAATAAAATAGTTTAACTGGTTCATGAGAAGTGTTCTGTTTGTACTGTAAAGGCAGGTTTAAGTGAGCCCGTTCCCCCTCTGTCGGGTAAATGTGATGTGATGCTGCATGTGGGTGCATATGTATTATATTATAGTTACGTTATTAGAGAATGAAAGGAAATTTGATTTGAATTTCAGGAGGGATATCTACTCCTCTCTCTTTTTTTGGTGAGGTTGATTTTTTTATGTGAAGTACAGGTAGGAAGGATGGAAATAAGCCTGGCATGAGTGGTTTGCTTGTAAGTCACTGTGTAATCATGTATTGGGGTATGTCTAGTGTCAACGTAGGGGCTCTCTGGTGGCATTGTTGTGTAGCCCTCCTCATTGTCTCTGACCCTGGGTGCTGCGGTGAGGCATTGGGCAGCCACTGTCCTTGGATTGTGACTCCTCTGACTTCATTCTCTACAGAGTGGACGACTAGACCCTTCTGGAACCATTGGTCCCATGGCTTTATTATCTGCAGGGAACACCAGCCTGCTTTTGCTAAGTCCCTGTTAAAGATCTGTACACAAAAGGGTTTTCTTTTGTAAGTGTGACGTTTCCTATCTAGTTCAACAGATGAAGATTCTCAGGCTCTTGGTCACCCCGGTTCCTTGTTTCCAGTTCTTCATTCTGCAGTGTCACCCATTCACAAGTTAGGAACAACAAGAGGGAGAGGAGAGGAGAATAACTCATTCCCAGGGAGCTGTTTTGTCATTGCAGAGACTGCAGAGCGGTCATCTTTGCTTCTGCTCAGATTGTGTAAGACACAGCACTCTGAACCCATTACAAGGCTAATGCAGATGTTATCCACAATTAAATGACATCAGGACAGTTTTTTGCTACTTGTTTGTAGATAATCACAATGTTCACAGTGTCGCTTACCACTTATTGATTGAGTGGTTGATTGACAGAGACAGAGCGAGTCAGAGAGAGGGACAGATAGGGACAGACAAGAAGGGAGATGAAAAGCATCAACTCTTTGTTGTGGCTTCTTAGTTGTTCATCACTTGCTTTCTCCTATGTGCCTGAGCGGGGAGTTCCACTTGGACTAGCGACCTTGGGCTCAAGCCAGCGACCATGAGCTCATGTCTGTGATCCTGCGCTCAAGCCAGTGACCTCAGGATTTTGCCCCTGGGTCCTCTGCGTCCCAGTCCAACGCTCTATTCACTGTGCCACCGCTTGGTCAGGCCTTACCATTTTTTTTAAAGAAATCTTTTTTAAAAAGGCTTTAAAAAATTAATAAATTTTTAAGAGAATTTTTAGCTTAAAAGGCTTTTTATAAAAGTTCATGTATTTGAAAGACATATTCCTAAGATTGATAAGTAAATCTGAATCATTTTTACTTTAATTTCAAAGAAACTTTAAATTTGACAACTTGAAGCATTCATAGCATTCATATTCATATTCACGATAATAGTATCGTGAGCCTTGTAGATAGCCCAGTTCAGCACAACCAACACTGAGCCTCATTTTCAAACCCTTGCAACTTTTTGTTTATTGGATTATCTGAGAACAAGTCCCTGAAATTATGCCTTTTTATCAAGAATACTTTTTGTCTGATTCCAGCAGATGATTTTATATAAATTTAAAACTACTGATAGAGGTTATTTTAGGCTACTGTGCTTTCATGGAAACTATTTCCTAAATTAGTTCAGAGACCTCTGTTTGAGAGACTCAGATGTAAGGAGACCCACACTTTTGATGGATACTTGTTTTGGGGGAATTATCCTATATTCAGGCATATGTGGTAATGAAAGGGGGAAAAGTCACAGTGGATCCATTCTGACCTCATGGAGAAGTAAAAGGAGAAAAAAGAAGACTGGATTATTGTGTGACTCCAGCCGCCAGGTGGCGTCCTAGATCCAGAATGGGTTTACTCTTGGTCTTGACTCAGTCCTGCCCTGAGGGGGATGTGCAAGAGGTGCAGTCACAGCCTGTGAAGTACGGATACATGTTGTCCTTCGGCCATTTGTTAGAAGCAGTCTGCACTGGGCATTGAATATGATAATTACAACTGATTCTTTGCATGTTAAAGATTTAAATTATTTTCTGGAACTTCTAGAACAGGGGTTGGGAACCTATGGCTCGTGAGTCAGATGTGGCTCTTTTGATGGCTGCATCTGGCTCGCAGACAAATCTTTAATAAAAAAAATAATAATGTTAAAAATATAAAACATTCTCATGTGTTATAATCCATTAATTTCCTACCGTTCATGTTCATGGTTGCAGGTGGCTGGAGCCAATCACAGCTGTCCTCCGGGACAGCACCAGATTTTTATTGGATGATACGTAAGGTACATGGGTCGTTGTATGGCTCTCACGGAATTACATTAAAAAATATGTGGCGTTTATGGCTTTCTCAGCCAAAAAGTTTCCTGACCCCTATTCTAGAAGCTTTCAGCTTCATTTTCCTCTCTAAATATTCTATATACATGAAAATAATAACATGTCTAGAAAATTATCCACTGTATCAGGCAAACAAACCAGGCAGGCAGTCAAGTATAGGCATGTAGTATATTGTAAATATCTAATGCTGTCATATAATTAACAGAATTTGAATGAAGGCACACTGAGCATTTTGAAAAATTTTTTTTGTGTGACAGAGACAGAGTCAGAGAGAAGGACAGACAGACAGAAAGGGAGAGAGATGAGAAACATCAATTCTTTGTTGTGGTTCCTTAGTTGTTCATTGATTGATTTCTCATATGTACCTTGACCAGGAGGCTACAGCAGACCGAGTGACCCCTTGCTCGAGCCAGCGACCTTGGGTGGGCTCAAGCTGGTGAGCCTTGTTCAAATCAGATGATCTTGCACTTAAGCTGGCGACCGCGGGGTCTCGAACCCGGGTCCTTCGCATCCCAGTCTGGCGCTCTATCCACTGCACCACCGCCTGGTCGGGCGAAATATTTTTTAATATATTTTTAAGTCCAGGGCTAACTTACTTGAAGTAGAGGGTTTAGGCAGTTATTGGTGCCTAATTTAAAATAAAGCCACTTTGGATGAGCAACTCCTAAGTTAGGGCATTGTTCATGTTATAATCTGTCTTAAGGTTTTAGGAGACATTAATAGTAGTTAAATTATGAAAGTTTTTTAAGTAAGTTAGAGTAGAGGCACTGTTCTTAGCATAATGTTAATTTTGGGGAGGTGTAAAGGGGTTGAGTTAAAGCTAGCATTGGGATTTTTTTTTTTTTTTTTTTTTACAGGGACAGAGAGAGTCAGATAGAAGGATAGACAGGGACAGACAGACAGGAACGGAGAGAGATGAGAAGCATCAATCATCAGTTTTTCATTGTGACACCTTAGTTGTTCATTGGTTGCTTTCTCATATGTGCCTTGACCGTGGGCCTTCAGCAGATCGAGTAACCCCTTGCTCGAGCCAGCGACCTTGGGTCCAAGCTGGTGAGCTTTTTGCTCAAGCTAGATGAGCCTGCGCTCAAGCTGGCGACCTCAGGGTCTCGAACCTGGGTCTTCCGCATCCCAGTTCGATGCTCTATCCACTGTGCCATTGCCTGGTCTGGCGGGAATATTTTTCCTTAAAATTTATTTTGGTTAGTCATTTCCAAAAACCTATCTCAGGTCATAAAATCATAACATCATGCATTAGAGACAAATGACCTTAGTTATTGTGTAGATTAATTCGCGTTATTTAGATAATTAAAATAGGTTGTGTGGGATAGCATGGTGATAAATGGTGGAGTAATGTCTATAAATTTAAGTGCTTTTCACACGGACCACATTTTATCATATGGAAAAATTACAATGGGCCTAAATAATTTCTATAGACTCACTGACATCACTGAATGAAAAATTCAGTGTAAGTACATTTTTCAGATAACTTAAACATCTTTGTTGTTAAGGTTTTAGGTACCCAAATCATGTTAAATGACAGTTTTTCCCAAGTGTATCGGGTTCTTTTCTGCTTTCCCAGAGTGCTGTGTGTTGGTAATGTCTGGCTCTTCTATGATATTTCTGTGTCACATGCCCTCAGACTACGGCTGTTCTCTCTCAAGTGGCCCTTGTTTTTTCCTTTGTCTTTTTGCTGTCAGTTCTTGTGTTAGTTTGTCTAGGTTTAGCACTTTCCTTTTCTAATTTGTGGTTTCTTAATATGTTAAAATATTCACTGAGCACATACCATGTGCCAGGTTCTGTTGGAGAGGCGTGTGGTACACATGTGAGTAAGTCAGGTAGATTTCTTGCTCTGGTGGAGCTCACTTGTTGGGGTAGGAGGGAGTGGTCAGAGACTTGAAACATTCAGCTGATAAGTGAGTAAAGCAGCGGGGCTAGCAGGGAGTGAGTGTTAAGGAAAAGTAGATCAGGTGTAGGGAAGGAGTGCAAGTGTTAGTAACCGTCTTGGAAACGAGTGTCAGGTTGATTTTGAGTAAAGGAACAAGAGCAAGGGGCAAAAGGAGCTTGAGGGGTCCTTCTGTGAGTTGGGGATGTAAGGATTAGGAAATGCTTTCTATTAATGTATTACTAACTTCTGTTGCTTTCTTTTGGGGTTTTGTCTTTGGCTCGAGTGTCTGAAATTCTAGAGTAGCTTTATAACTAACCTCTAGTTAAGGTACAACTTAATAGAGCAATAACTAGTATAGTTAATATGTATATACGTACGTTGTTTTTCGAAAGCTAAATACAGTAATGAGAGAATGAAATGGAATGTTTGGCATGAAATGGATGTTGACTGTTGATTTACCCATGAGGACCAGTGTGCCCAGTGAGAAATCACTCAGACTGCATGGTGTGAGGATGGTACCAGTGCTCGTTGTGTTCAGTTGTGTTTCATACATTCTGGGTGAGAATGTTGATGACACAAAGGCTGAGTGCATTGAGGGTGACGCTGTGCACTCTGACCAACATCCCAGCCATAGCCCTCAGCTTCCGCACTCACTTCCTGTTTGGCTCTGAGCAGGTCCTGATGGTGCAGCCATCTTCCTGTCAGGCTCCTCGTAAGTGCGGGCTGGGGGTAGTCCAGTGGTGTTTGTTGTGAGGACCGAGTGAAGGAAGGGGTGCTTGGCTGAAGACCCACCGACTGCACCTTGGAAGTTACACTCAGGAGGAGAACCGTTAGGGATCAGCAGAGATTCTGAGGGCAGGGACAGTAGTGATGCTCTGGCCAGCCAGCCAGCCAGCCAGCATTTGCAAATGAAGTTATATATATTTTTTGTTTGTTTTATTTTTCCAATTGAACTAAATATTTGTTTGAATTAAGAGATTACATATGTTTAATTTTTTTTTAACCCAGAGAGAGAGACAGACAGGCAGGAAGAGAGAGAGATGAGAAGCATCAACTCATAGTTGCGTCACTTTAGTTGTTAATTGATTGCTTTCTAATATGTGCCTTAACCAGGAGGCTCCAGCTAAGCCAGTGACCATGAGGTCATGTCAATGATACCACGCCCAAGCCAGCGACCCTGGGATTTCGAACCTGGGTCCTCAGCATCCCAAGTTGACACTCTATTCACTGCCACCTGGTCAGGCTGTTTAAAATTTTATCATTAGATTAGAATTAGTCCTTTCAAAGGAAAAAAGTAATAATATTTAAAACCATTCAGTTTGGTTCATCACCATATAATTTTCATTTTTAAATTACTTTTTTACCACATAAAACCGATTAAAGGTATTATTCAGTGAAGATTTGGATGAGTCTTTACTGCTTTACTGGGAACCAGAGACAAAGGAATTGTGGGTGTTTCTGGACTTTTGCTTTGGTGATAGATGTTCTTGCTTATTCTTAATGTCTGCTTTTGAAGAATTAGCCATATCAGAGCCCCGTATCTGTAGTGTGCTTGGTGCTGTGACACCGGCTTGTCCTAACACTGTGCCCGAGTCAGAGAAACTGCCCAGTGCCCGGCACAGAGCCTGAGGCAGAGCCCGGGCTGCAGTGCCACCAACACTCCCTGCATGAATGAGTGGCAGCCTTGACTGTGCTGAAGAAACAGCTGGAGAGAGGACGCATTGCCAGACGAGAGCTGCTCAGAAAGGCAACGCTGTTCTTGAAACCTGTGATGTGAAGCAAAAGGAAAATTCAGATGATGTCAAAAGCTCTTGACAGTTGTTTTTCTATAGTAAGTAAAAGCCGCTCTTAATTTCCTGAGAGTGTTGAGCAATTTACCTGCAATGAGTTAAGCACATTTTAGTGAGTGCAGAGCTCATGTGATAGGAATACTCTTGTCCTGAGCGCCATTTGTCTTGTATGTTAGGTCTGCTTTTTCCATTAAATCTGAGAGGCCTCAAGTTTTATGACCTCCCGTAGCGACTTGACAGGTGAACAATACTACCTACTGATGACTAGTCTAAACAAGGAAGGTTGTGTTTTGCTGTGGTAATCCATTTACTGTGCCAGATAATTTCAGGTAACTGTTTGCATGATTGAAAAGGAGTTGATTTTCTTCTAGTTAGTAGTCATAAAAGTAAAATATGTATATATTATATACATGGTTATTTATTCAGAGCATAATCCTGCCTTTAAGAATGTGTAAAAATAGGGACTGTTTTTGTGTAGTTCTGTAAATATGAGATACACACACACACGTACATGTGTGTTAAAGCTTTTCTGTGACACATTTTAGAAATAGTTCAAAACTTCATCCTTACACTGGCTCCTCTGTGTCTTTCTCCTGGCTGTGTTCATTCCCAGCATGTTCTGGTCACTGGGTTCGGTTTGGGGATGCACAGATGAATAAGACATTGTCCTTTGCACATTTTAGCTAACAAATCTGAAAATACGTGATTTTTTGGTGTTTTTTTTTTGTTTTTTTTTTTTAACAGACACAGTCAAAGAGAGGGATAGACAGGGACAGACAGGAATGTAGAGATGAGAAGTGTCAATCATCAGTTTTTCGTTGTGGCACTTTAGTTGTTCATTGACTCCTTTCTCATGTGCCTTGACTGTGGGGCTACAGCAGACCGAGTAACCCCTTGCTCAAGCCAGCAACCTTGGGTCCAAGCTGGTGAGCCTTGCTCAAACCAGTTGAGCCTGCACTCAAGTTGGTGACCCCGAGGTCTCGAACCTGGATCCTCCGCATCCCAGTCCAACACTCTATCCATTGCACCACCGCTGGTCAGGCTAAAATACGTTTTTAAACTTCTTTTCTGCTTGACCTGTGGTGGCGCAGTGGAAAAAGCATCGACCGGGAACGCTGAGGTTGTTGGTTCGAAACCCCGGGCTCGTCTGGTTAAGGCACATATGGGAGTTGATGCTTCCTGCTCCTCTCCCCTTTCTCGCTCTCTCACATTCACTCTCCTCTCTAAAATGAATAAATAAATAAATGAACAAAAAGATTTAAAAAACCTTCTTTTCATAGGTTTGCATTAATGTTAATTAAAAATGTAGAACTACTACTACTATTAAGAGTTATTGGGGCCCTGGCCGGTTGGCTCAGTGGTAGAGCGTCGGCCTAGCGTGCAGAAGTCCTGAGTTCGATTCCCAGCCAGGGCACACAGGAGAAGCGCCCATCTGCTTCTCCACCCCTCCCCCTCTCCTTCCTCTCTGTCTCTCTCTTCCCCTCCCACAGCGAGGCTCCATTGGAGCAAAGATGGCCCGGATGCTGGGGATGGCTCCTTGGCCTCTGCCCCAGGCGCTGGAGTGGCTCTGGTCGCAACAGAGCGACGCCCCTGGTGGGCGTGCCGGGTGGATCCCGGTTGTTCGTATGCGGGAGTCTGACTGTCTGTCCCGGTTTCCAGCTTCAGAAAAATACAAAACAAAACAAAACAAAAAAAGAGTTATTGGGACTACATGTACCCGACATGATATGGAGCTATCTGCTTCTGCCGGGAGTCAGTCGGTCTGATTAAGTATGCAAATGGTAGTTGTAACCATTATTCATCCAGTGTTTTCCATATTTAAGTTGCTGCTGATATATTCTATTTCTCAATACTTGGACCAGAGGACTTTTAAAATAAATTTTGTCTTGATTTAGAAGATAACCCAATATTTCAAGGTCAATTTGATTTTCTTTCTTTTTTTTTTTTTTTTACCAGCCCCGTGTCATTTAAATGATGACCTAGTTTTGGCCTCAATGTCCTGAGTAGTTGCTCCTCAGAAATAATACTTACTGGCAGTTTCTCTGCAGGAAGTTCGAGTGCCTGGGGGGACACAGGTTTGCCTGAGATTTAACAGGGAGGGTGCGGGCTCTTGCCTCAGCAATTCGGCCCTGCTTCTCTGTTTATGGCCTCTCACCTCTGCCAGTTCTGCAGTTCATGAATGAATGTATGCAGACATTTAAGCAGTAAATACTCATTGAGTACCTACTGTGTGCTAGGCATTATTTTAAACCCTGTAGATGCATAATTACCAAGACAGAAAAGTTCTTACCCTCAGGGAGATTATGTGCTAGTGAGGAAAATAAATAATAAATACATATTTTGTTATTCCACTTATTTATGCATTCATTGGTTGATTTTTTTTTTTAAGATTTTGTTTATTGATTTTACAGAGAGAGAGAGTGGAGTGGGGGGAGCAAGAATTACCAACTCACAGTTGCTTCACTTTAGTTGTTGATTGCTTGTCGTACGTGCCTTGACCAGACAAGCCCACGGTCTCCAACTGGCAACCTCAGTGTTCCAGGTCTACACTTTATCCACTGCACCACCACAGGCCAGATGATTGGTTGATTTTATATGTGCCCTGACCAGAGATCAAACCTACAACGTTGGTGGTGTATTGGGAGGACGCTCTAACCAACTGAACTACCCAGCATAGGGGCCTGAGCATTCTTATATATATGTCTTTTGATAGACATAATACTCATTTGTCTTGGAGATAGACCTACCTAGGAGTTAAATTGCTTTATCATAGAGTAAACATATCTTAGCTTTTATAAATCTTGCCAATTTTTCCATAGTAGTTGTATCATATGAGAGTTCTTACTGTCCCATAGTCTTACCAGTACTTGTTAATGTCTGACATATTAATATTAGGCTTTTTGCTGGGTATTTTATTATATTATAATGGGGTTTTAATTTCTTAATAAATGAGTACCTTTCCATAAATTTATCAGCCATTTATTTGCGTATACTTACTATTGTAGAATGCCTGTTTGCCCTACTTCTCTTTTAGGGTGGCTTGGTACAGTGAATTCTATAGATGGTGCAGGACACAGCAGGCCTCCCTAAGCCCCTCTCCTTCCTCAGGGCATCTGGGGTGGAAACTGGAGGTCAGGAAATTCTCAGCGTGTTGGGGGATCGATTTGGGGCAAGGACTCCCCGGGAGCTGAGGGCCTCTCTTCCTCTCACTCAGGCTCATGCTTCAGGGACTCTTATTCCTTGCTGTAGCCAAATTCATTGTCATAGCAGGAAATGAGCTTGACAGAGTGGCCATTGAGGGCAGTGCCAGCGCAGCATTTGAAGGCTGAAGAGTGTGTGTCACTGTTAAAGTCGCAGGAGACCAGCTGGTCCTCAGGGTAGTCCAGGATGCCCCTGAGAGGGCCCTCCAATGCCTGCTTCACCAGCATCTTGGTGTCATCGTATGTGACCGCTTTCTCCAGGTGGCAGGTTTGATCCACACCGACACATTGGGAGTGGGGATATGGCGGGCCATGCCAGTAAGCTCCCCGTTCGGCTCAGGGCTGACGTTGCCCACAGTCTCGGCAGCACCCATAGAAGCAGGGAGAATGTCTGGCAGTGCCCTGGCCTTCACACCACAGCTTCCCAGTGGGACCATCCACGGTCTTCTGGGTAACAAGTCCCTCCACAATGACCAGGTTGTCATGGATGACCTTAGCCAGGGATTGGAGGGCAAGCAGTTGGTGGTGCAGGTGGTGCTGACAGTCTTGAGGGAGTTGACATCCTTCTCAGGGTTGGTTCATGCACTTTGCAAACAGGGATGTCAGCAGAAGTGGCAGAGATGATGACCCATTTGGTCTCACCCTTCAAGTGAGTGCCCGGAGCCCATAGTGAAGACACCATGGGCCCTGCAGCACAGCGGAGAATCCCGTGGGCCCCACAGTACACTTAGCACCAGTGTCACCCCATTTAACATCGCTGTAGTCTCACTCCTGGAAGACGGAAATGCCTTTCCGTTGACGACATGCTTCCCGTTCTCAGCCTCACTGTGCCTTCAAAGTTGTCGTGGGTAGAATCACACTCAAACGTGTAGATCAGTGGTAGTCAACCTGGTCCCTGCTGCCCACTAGTGGGCGTTCCAGCTTTCATGGTGGGAGGTAGTGGAGCAACCAAAGTATAAATAAAAAGATAGATTTAACTATATAAGTTGTTTTATAAAGATTTATTCTGCCAAACTTCACAAAAATCCAACATAAAGTACTTGGTAAGTAATTATTATTATATGCTTTAACTTGCTGTAACTCTGCTTTATAAATTTTATAAAGTAAAGTGACTTCCTTACTTTATAAATCACCATTACTGTGGAACCGGTAGGCGGTTAGAAAAGTTTACTACTAACAGAGATACAAAAGTGGGCGGTAGGTATAAAAAGGTTGACTACCCCTGGTATAGACCATGGAGTTGAGGTCAGCGAAGGGCTCACTGATGACAACAAAATCCACTTTGCGCCTGACCTGTGGTGGCGCAGTGGATAAAGTGTCGACCTGGAATGCTGAGGTCGCCGGTTCGAAACCTGCACTTGTCTGGTCATGGCACATATGGGAGTTGATGCTTCCTGCTCTTCCCTCCTTCTCTCTCTCTCTCTCTCTCTCCTCTCTAAAATGAATTAATAAAAAAAAACAACAAAAAAAGCCAAAATCCACTTTGCCAGAGTTAAAGCAGCCCTGGTGACCAGGCTCCCAGTACAGCCAATCCATCCACTCTGACCTCCACCATCCTGTCTCAGGACCACACCGCTCTCACCCGGCCTGCCCTGTCCCAGTGCGGTGCGAGAGGACACGCTGCTGGTGCATGGGAGGGGCACAGAGCCGGGCTTGCCCCCCCCCCCAAAGAATCGGGCTCTCGTGTCTTTCTCTTTATTGACTGGGAGAGGTCTGTACAGTCTCTGAATATGACTCTTTTCACGTCCATGTGTATTCTAGATCGCTTTTCCCAATCTGGAAATATTTGTATTTGATACCTAGGAGAAAATACTATTCTTAGAAGAATGCAATTTTAAAAATTTTTTCTATGATTTGAGAGACGGAGAGAAAGGAGAAGGGAAGGGAATGAGAGAGAGAAACATTAACTCGTTCCACTTAGTTCCATTTAGCTGTGCACTCATTGTTTGCTTCTCATATGTGCCCTGAGTGGGGTTCAAACCCGCAACCTTGGTGCACTGGGATGGCGCTCTACCCATTGTGCTGCCAGGCCTGGGCCAAGAATCCAAATTCTGAAACAAATTTTTAGTTTTGATGCATTCTTGAGCACTCACTTTAAAGATTTAAGAAAGGAACAGATTTGCCCTGGCCGGTTGGCTCAGCGGTAGAGCATAGGCCTGGCGTGCAGGGGACCCGGGTTCGATTCCCGGCCAGGGCACATAGGAGAAGCGCCCATTTGCTTCTCCAACCCCCCCCCCCCCCTTCCTCTCTGTCTCTCCTTCCCCTCCCACAGCCAAGGCTCCATTGGAGCAAAGATGGCCCCGGCGCTGGGGATGGCTCCTTGGCCTCTGCCCCAGGCGATAGAGTGGCTCTGGTCGCTGCAGAGCAACGCTCCGGAGGGGCAGAGCATCGCCCCCTGGTGGGCAGAGCCTCGCCCCTGATGGGCGTGCCGGGTGGATCCCGGTCAGGCGCATGCGGGACTCTGTCTGACTGTCTCTCCCCGTTTCCAGCTTCAGAAAAATACAAAAAAAAAAAAAAAAAAAGGCAACAGATTTAAGATTTCTTTTAACTATAGTATATAAAATTTTGGTCCCAGTACTAACTTTTTAGTGTATTCATTGATTTTTAGAGCTAGAGGAAGGAAGAGAGAAATATTTGCTGTCCCACTGATTTGCACACTCACTGGTTGGTTCTTCTGTGTGTCCTGACCAGCACATACAAACTTGAACCCACAACCTGGGTGCATCAGGACGATGCTGTCTAACCAACTGAGCTACCCGGCCTGGGCCCAGTGTTGACTGAAAAAAAAATCCTAAGTTACTTTTTCTCTTAAATATACCTTTAAAATTGTTTTCATACTTCTTGTGAGATATATTAATATTTTATGCAAGTCCTGGACTTAACATTGTAAACAAGCAGACCTTAGGTCATTAGGGTCCTGTGGCAGTGATTCTCCCACTAGAGAAGCCAGTGATTGTGAATGAACTTGGCACACAATGTTACCAGTACTGGTCTCTTCACTGGGTGTTTCTTGTGGTGACTTATCCAAGGACTTCTTTTTCTTTGCATTTTGATATGAACTCTATTTATGGTGACTATGCTGCTATTAAATTTTGAGCACAAGATTCTTTTAGATTCTACTCTCTCTGAGTACCTCTTCAAGTTACAGAATTATAGTGTTCTTACCTAAATTTTTAAATCCATATTGCAAACTTAATCTTCGATCACAAACTTAACATCCAGAGTTGGAGATAATAAATAATAAATGAATTTTTAATAAGTTCAAATGTATGCTATTTGTATAATATAAATAGAAATAAAGTCACTATGTATAAAACACATTATTATAGTGATCACATGAGGTAGGTAGGTGTTAGTGACTTAATTACAGCTCAGATTTCTCTTGCTCTTAGAAATTAGAGGGTTACAAGTAGTAAAAGAATATGCATGGAAGTAACTCACTAATAAAAGATGTGTGTGAGCAAACTAGAGTGAACACTGGAGCAGAACATTGTAACTAGCTCTCAGCATTGTGGGCCTTCGTGATTCTGGGCAGGAATTAGAATCTTTCAGGAGGCATTTTGTTACAGTTCCTTTCCTGGTGTTGGCTTGAGCGTTAGCCCATTTACCAATTCAGAGTGCTACAGCATGCAGTCCCTTGAGTGATATTATTGGGTAGGAAACATAACTTTTTTTTTTAATACAGAGTTTGGGGATTATCATTTGTAAAGATTTTACTTATTGATTTTAGAGCGAGAAAGGGGTGGGGAGCGGAAGCATCAACTTGTAGTTGCTTCTCTTATGTGCCTTGACCTTGACTGGGCAAGTCCGGGGTATTGAACCGGTGACCTAGCATTCTAGGTCGATGCTTTCTCCACTGCGCTGCCACAGGTCAGGCAGGAACTGTAATTCTTAAAGGGAATGGAGAAGAAAAAAAACAAAACAGTGCCAATGATTCTTTGATAGTTTGTGTTAGAATTTTCTGACACTGTAAATGGCCATACTGAGTATTTTGAGTGATGGGTCAGAACTGGCAGGGACCAGTGTTTCCTTGAGTGAGTTTTGTGGAATATTAGTTCTGTGGAATGTTAATAAATGCTACATGAAAGAAAACAAATCAAAAGACAAAGAAACAAAATTCCCTGGTCATGTAACTTTGGGAAGCACTAGGTTAAATGAAGTTGAATGGCTTTTTGTTTCTGTTTTTGTTTCCAACTTGATGGAGATATAATTGACATATCGTTATGTTGCCGAAAGGTGTGTGCCATATTGACTTGGTGCACGTAATACTAGAATATGTGGTGAGCTAATACCTCTGTCACATAATGACCCTTTCTCTTTTATAGTGAGAGAGAGATGGACAGAGAGGGACAGACAGACAGGAAGGGAGAGATGAGAAGCATCAACTCTTCGTTGCGGCAACTTAGTTGTTCACTGATTGCTTTCTCATGTGCCTTGAGCGGGGGGCTACAGCAGAGTGAGTGACCCCCTGCTTAAGCCAGTGGCCTTTGGGTTCAAGCTGGTGACCTTTGGGATTGTATGGATGATTCCTTGCTCAAGCCAGCGACCCCATACTGAAGTGGACGAGTCTGCGCTCTAGCTGGTGGCCTGGGGGTCTTGAACCCATGACCTCAGAACCTAGGTCGATGGTTTATCCACTGCACCACCACTGGTCAGGCTGTAATTACAAAATTTTTATTTTTTAATTTCTGGATTTTAGGGTGAGAGAGAGAGAGAGAGAGAGGAACATCGATCTGTTCCTGCATGAACCCCGACTGGGGATCGAATCGGCAACCTCTGTGCTTTGGGGTGATGCTCTAACAAACTGAGCTATCTGGCCAGAGTGTGTCAAATTTTAAATATTCTATTAGATTATAGTCTAGAATAGATCTGTCTTCTGATAGTTTCTGAGACAGTAAGCACCATGTGCTAGGGTGGAGGGGGCAGGACCAGCAGAAGTCTTATAGTTCAGGGTGTTTTGTGTGACCTACAGGAGCAGTTAGAAGACTTGGAATTCTACCTTGACAGATGGGTACACTCACTCGTGTTCCTTGGTGTAGAAAAAAAAAGTGGCTTATCTTATAATAGTTGCCACTCTGTTTGTTTCTTTTTCTTTAAAATAAAGGAATTTAACGTTTCTTATTAAAGAGAAGAAGCATTTTAGGAAAATAATTACGCGTTGAATAGTGTATATTACAAAGTTAAGTAGCTGATTATATTTTTTCTGGAATATTTTGACAAAACCTGTTGTGTGTTCTTCTCTGCCTTTTACTGTCTTTTCCCACCCACCCCAAATAACTGGGGCGGTTAGTGACAAGTCTTACACTAGAAGGAATTTACTAATCATAACTGACAGGAGGTTTAACTACAATTTTGTGTGCTTGGAAAACGGTTTTAGAATGTTTTGTTAAGCAGAGAGTGCTCTTTGGAGGCTGTTAGAGTGTGCTGTGGGACAGGCCACCGATGACCAATAGAGTAGAGGTGCTGGGAGGGGTCGGTGCGGTGCTGGCAGAGGCATGGGCAGGAAGGGCCGTGGCACGTGAGCTCTGTGTCGTCTTCTCTCTGTAGAGACCTAAACGATTTTTACAGTGGGACCGAAGCCTTTCGCTCCTGGATTGTAAATATAGAATGTACTCTTCATGTTGCTTTAAAACATTTAAGAACAGACAGCATAATTAACAAGTAAAATATTTTTTGTGAATTTTATCAAGTGAATGAGGTTAATGTTATTAATACTGTTATTGACAAGAAACTTACCTCTTTAAATTTTAAAATCCAAATGTCAAGCGGATTGTTCCTGTTTTTAACTATAGTAAATCAAGGTATTTCCTAGAGGTAGTCTTTCGAATAGATCATGGGAATGGGAAGAGAAGAACAATGGCTGTGCTTACCTACAATTTTTTTTCTGGCATAATGAAGTATGTTCCTATTAGTAAAATCAGTAAGATATTTTGTGAAACATATTAAATTTTTAATTTTCTCAACCTTTTACCTAAATAAATTGAGTAGGACCTTCCTCTTAAATCTATTAGCTAAAGTATACCAGTAACCCATTTTTTGAATAGCCATATTAGTATGGCTCCATTAGGAAAATGGAATTGGTGTGGGCTGCTGGCTATATTCGTAGCCTTTTTCTTGTTATTGTTGTAATAGACTTTGTTTTCTAGAGAAATTTAGAGTCACAGCAAAATTTATCTATTTGTGTACTGATTGGACATCATGGTGGTATTTGTTAAAAGGTGTCTGTTACTACTGTCAGTTTCACTGTATACAAAATGCATTTTGCAGTTATATGTGTTTTGTTTTTGTTTTTTTGTATTTTTCTGAAGCTGGAAACGAGGAGGCAGTCAGACAGATTCCCGCATGCGCCCGACCGGGATCCACCTGGCACGCCCACCAGGGGGCGATGCTCTGCCCATCTGGGATGTCGCTCTGTTGTGACCAGAGCCACTCTAGCACCTGGGGCAGAGGCCAAGGAGCCATCCCCAGTGCCCGGGCCATCTTTTGCTCTAATGGAGCCTTGGCTGCGGGAGGGGAAGAGTGAGACAGAGAGGAAGGAGAGGGGGAGGGGGGAGAAGCAGATGGGCACCTCTCCTGTGTGCCCTGGCCAGGAATCGAACCCGGGACTTCCGCACGCCAGGCCAACGCTCTACCACTGAGCCAACCAGCCAGGGCCTATATTTGTTTTTTTATGTGTTCTTTTTCAAAATATTGCCATTGTTACTGAATATATCAGGGGTCGGGAACCTTTTTGGCTGAGAGAGCCATGAACGCCACATATTTTATTTTATTTATTTATTTATTTAATGCCACATATTTTAAAATGTAATTCCGTGAGAGCCATACAACAACCCATGTACGTTACGCATTATCCAATAAAAATTTGGTGTTATCCTGGAGGACAGCTGTGATTGGCTCCAGCCACCCGCAACCGTGAACATGAGCAGTAGGAAATGAATGGATTGTAATACATGAGAATGTTTTATATTTTTAACATTATTATTTTTTAATTAAAGATTTGTCTGCGAACCAGATGCAGCCATCAAAAGAGCTACAGGTTCCCGACCCCTGGAATATATGTATAATTTTGTTATGAAAGAACTTAATTAACTGAAGGAAAACAGCAGTGGGTTTTTCTGATACATGAATTGAGAAGCAGCATCTTGGCCCTTTTTCATGTCCTGTGAATAGGAGAGTAAATGTGTGTCCTGTGATTTTTCTGTTTTTACTGTTTTAGGGACTGAGAACTTTTGTGTATTTCATGTTTGACAGCTTCAAATAGGATAAGAATTTGTAGGTCTGTTTTGAAAAAGCTGTGACAAGAATGTTACATATACCTAGGACAAAGATATATGTAAATTATTGGAGCTTCAAGGAGACATTAATTTTCTTGGAGAGTATTTATATACTCTATTGTTATTTAAAGCAGTTGCAGTCTTATGTGATGCATCAATTACTACTGAACCAGACTTCTTCTAGATTCTGAAGTTGAAAGTGTCTACTATAGTTAACATGCACATACTGGAGGAAAACATAGAAACCCTACAATATCAACTTTCTTCCTTTAAGATAAATAAATTCACCATGTCTCATTTTTCTCCACTGTTAGAGCTGGCTAGTCTTTCAGCTATCAATTTCTCCTGTTGAGAGGAAGGATAAGGACTGTCTTATGTTGGGCTACTATAAAAAGAATCCAAGACCACAAAGGTTGCACTTTAAATTTCAGTAGAAGTCTTTGTTTCATTAAGCCTTATGAAAATTTAAACTTTGTTATATCTTGCACTTTCAGAAAGTTCTCTTAACAGTTAGTATACTCAAAGTGCTTATGGATCCCATCTAAGGAAAGAGCCTTACAGTCTCTGCATTTTAGTATCAGGTCTACCGGAAAGTTCTGTCCGTTTCTATCACAACAAGTTCGACATGTAAGCACATGTTTATTTGGCGCATGTGTGCCTCTCTATTTTTATCACTTAATGTATACATACTGACATAGCAAATTAACTAAAACAAAGTTGATTCATGTTAGTCTTATGTGTGAAGCAATAGTGTACCCATGGCTACTGATAAAAGTTCATTTACGCCACTGTAATTTTTACGAATTTCAACAAGGAAGAAATGCTACAGAAGCATGTAGAAATTTATTGAAAGTGGTGAAGGTACAGTTTCTGATAGGACATGCAGAAGATGGTTCGAAAAATTCAAAACAGGTGATTTCGACCTTTCTGATAAGCCACGTCTGGGCGACCATCTTTGATCGATGACTATGTCATTAAGACTATGTTGGAGCAAGATCCTTTTCTGACAACATCGGAGATCGCAGAAAGGCTTAATTCAGCTCAGCAAACCATTTCTGACCATATTCGGAAGATAGGATTGGTGTGGAAATATTCAAGATGGGTGCCACATGAATTAAGTCAGAAGAATTTGGATGACCAAGTCGTCAAATGCACATCTCTGCTTGCTCGGAACAAAATCGAGCCCTTCTAAAACCGGATGATAACTGGGGATGAAAAGTAGATTACCTATGAAAACATTGTAAGGAAAAGGGCATATTGTGAACCCGGAAAACCTAGCCCTTCCACCTCTAAACCAGATTTGACTCTGAATAAGAGAATGTTGTGTATGTGGTGGGACATTCGAGGACTAATACATTATGGGCTTTTAAAACCGAACAAAAAGCTCAATTCAGAGAAGTATTGTCAGCAACTGGATAATTTAAAGACAACAGTCCAAGAAAAGAGGCCGGCGATGTTCAATAGGAAGAACATCATACCGCATCATGATAATGCCAGGCCACATGCTGCTTTGGGGACTCGTCAAAAAATTGCAGAACTAGGCTGGGAAATTCTGTCGCATCCACTATATTCCCCGGGCTTAGCACCCTCCAACTATCACTTGTTTTTGTCCTTACAAAAGTTTTTGAAGGGCAAAAAATTCAAAAATGAAGAAGATATCAAACAAGCACTGGTTCAATTGTTCGCATCAAAAGATAAAACATTTTTCAAAAATGGGATATACAAATTGTCCTCACGCTGGCAAGAAATCATTAATAATAATGGCAGTTATTATTTTTTTCTTTTTTCTTTTTTTTTTTTTTTTTTTTTGCATTTTTCTGAAGCTGGAAACAGGGAGAGACAGTCAGACAGACTCCCGCATGCGCCCGACCGGGATTCACCCGGCACGCCCACCAGGGGCGACGCTCTGCCCACCAGGGGGTGATGCTCTGCCATCCTGCGCGTCGCCATGTTGCGACCAGAGCCACTCTAGCGCCTGGGGCAGAGGCCACAGAGCCATCCCCAGCGCCCGGGCCATCTTTGCTCCAGTGGAGCCCTGGCTGCAGGAGGGGAAGAAAGAGACAGAGAGGAAGGAGGGGGGAGGTGTGGAGAAGCAGATGGGCACTTCTCCTGTGTGCCCTGGCCAGGAATCGAACCCGGGTCCTCCGCACGCTAGGCCGACGCTCTACCGCTGAGCCAACCGGCCAGGGCCAGTTATATTATTTAATAAAGTTTATTGACGATAAGAAAAATTTGTATTTTGTTTTATTCCCAAAATGGACAGAACTTTCCGGTAGACTGTATATATTCTGCCATCTAGAGCCTATATGATAATAGGTATGTGGCTTTGGGTGTACTAGTAATATTTCAGGAATATATTTAATATTTGGAGGAGGAAGTATCTGATTTTTAAAATTTGGTTTTAGAAACTTTGAAATATTCACATATCGGAGAGACTTTTACAATAACCTCTCAAATGTTCATCTGTAGTCCCTATGAGTTTAATATAACGGCAGTCTTGTTTTGACTGCACACTCACCTATTATGTCCCTCATGACACCCCAGTGATTTTGAAGGAAATCCCAGACATCATGTAATTTTACTGAGAAATATTTCTGTGTGTGTGTCTAAAAGAAAATAAAATTATTTGTATTCCCTGTGAGTGCTAGCTAGCTAGCTCTGTTGTGGAGGGGAAGATCAACAGGGCTTGGAAACAAGCCTGCCATTGCAGTGTTTTGTAGTTAATTTGCATTTAGAAAGATCAAGAGTTTATACTCCTTGGATGTTTTATTATTATAATAAATCTCAAAGGGTTTGAAATGTTGATTTTGTAAGTAACATCTAAGAAAACATTATGAATTACCATCATGAATATGTATGAAAATTATATGACCTCAGTTCAGAGCTAAGCTGCAATTTGTTTTGTCATTTGTTCATGGCTCCCCCCCAAATGTATGTATGTATATTTAAATGCTGTGAGACAGCATACATAGTCAGATGAAATTCTGTAAGCCTCTGTGTGTTTCAGAGAAAGAGAGCAGAGAGGAACGATCACCTGTGGGCTGAGAAAGAATAGGCTAAATGGTAAATATCACCAGCCACTAAACTGTGGAGGAATAACTTCCCCCTTCTTGCACTCCGGCTCACCCAACATCCTCTCTCAGTGTTGACTTCATTCCTCTCTTTTCTTGGTTCCTTATTTGATTTCTATCTTTTTCCTTGCTTGGCCTTTACTTACCTTTGCCTGTGGCGTTTATGGTCAGGTAGACACTGGTTCCTCCAGAAGAGGCTGGTGGTTTGTTAGACAGGGGTTGAGAACTTTACAAAAGTGAAATATTTTAGGACTAATTTGTTCTGTTTTTATACAGATTTAAAAAAAATGTTTAATTCAAACAGTTGGATACCTACTAGGATGACCTCTTGTATACTCTGCATGACTTGCACAGTGTTTGTAAACATGGATTTTATAACAACTTTTAGAGTTACTTTAGGTGCTGGTACTGAAAAGTTGTATAATCATTTTTCTTTCTCTGTTCTCTTCTGCTGCCTGTTTATTGGATGAACCCGATTCTATTCAAATGTGACTGCAGTTCACAGGATTCCTTTGCAGTTCACCATTGGAGGTAAGAGTTTACTGCTTGACCTTAGTGCTAGAATTGCCCATTGAATCTGACTATCACTGTCTTTTGTTGGGCACTTAATTTGATAGTTTATGAGGGATCATTTTGTTGTGACACATTCATTCTTCAATAACAGTAATGAAGTGAATGTAGACGTTTTAACAGAGCTGTCCACCTTCATAACAGGTCATTGCTTCTTTTTAAGTACATTTTCTTTTTTAATAAGTAGAATGAAATTCATTGTAAAGAGCAGTATTGTAGCTCCTACTCCAGCGATTTAAAATCAGCCTTGCCCTCTTTTCACCGGAGTTGAAGAAGGCTGGGGAGGCCGTGGGCAGGGGCTGGCATCAAAGATGCTTCCTTTCGTTTGGGAGAGCGTTTCAAAATCTATGAATTGATTAGGGGAGAACAGAGAACTTACCTTTATTGAGCTGTTCTTGTAACACAGGCACTATTCTAGGTGCTTTATTCACTTTCTCATTTAATCCTCACAATGGCTCTGCAGTGTAGAGCTGGGAATCCAGTGATACAATTGTGACATAAGGAAAGAACTGTTAGATATTCAGAGAACTGGAATCACTGTGCCTCAGGTGATAAGGACTAACTTGTAGAAGATGTACCGGACTTTGAAGAAGGACTGGGAGAGGAAGGCAAGCAGGGTGTGTGAGAGTCCAGACCGTTGGATTTGGAACCAAATGTGGGTTTAAGGTAGGGGTCGGGAACCTTTCTGGCTGAGAGAGCCATGAACGCCACATATTTTAAAATATAATTCCGTGAGAGCCATACAATGACCCGTATACATTAGGCATTATCCAATAAAAATTAGTTGTTGTCTAGGAGGACAGCTGTGATTGGCTCCAGCCACCCGCAAACATGAACATGAGCAGTAGGAAATGAATGGATTGTAATACATGAGAATGTTTTATATTTTTAACATTATTATTTTTTATTAAAGATTTGTCTGTGAGCCAGATGCAGCCATCAAAAGAGCCACATCTGGCTCATGAGCCATAGGTTCCCGACCCCTGGTTTAAGGTCATGTCTTCATTTACTAGTTACGTGGACAATTCACACTTCCCTAGCCTCAGTTTTTTTATCTTTAAAATACATATAATGGCCTGACCCCTGTGGTGGTGCAGTAGATACAGCGTCCACCTGCAACGCTGAGGTCTCCCGTTCAAAACCCTGGGCTTGCCTGGTCGAGGCACATATGAGAGTTGATGCTTCCTACTCCTTCCCCCTTTGCCCCCCTCTCTAAAATGAATAAATAAAAATAAAAAAATAAATATTGGGACTTGATCTGTGGAAGCTTTAATCTTTGCTGAAAGTAGAAAAGAAAGTATCATGCTCGAAACTTGGTGATGGTTTCTGTTTTTTTCTGTCTGATCTGCGTTTCCAGGTAACGATTTGGTGGGCTACTTGAGCTTGGCAAAGTTGGTCATTTCTGACAAGGCTTATGGACGTGGGGGAAGAAAAAATTTAAATTAAAGGTGACCAATATGCTTTTCTCTTCTGGAAGTCTTAGGGAAATTCTTGAGGGCTCTCTGTTGATGATGGTTGAGCCTGGAATTTCCCAGGGGCCACCCGATGACATAGTTGCCAGCTGCTACCCCGCATCGCCAGTGGCACGGAGCTCGGGGCTGTTCCGCTGCCCCTGCAGAGTCCGAGAACCCGAGCAAAGCAAGGTGGGAAAATGTGGGAGTCTCTGAGTGTTTAATTTTGCCTCTAAGCTTACGTTTAGCTGGAGAAGAATAATTACAGATACGGTAACTACACAACCGCCTTCGCTGATTTTGAATGAAAGAAAAATAATTCTGCTAGAGACGTGAGACTTGCAGTTGAAAATAAAGGAGGCTTTAAATTTCACTTTGTCCACCAAAACTACTATGAATGAGCCATGCCCCTTTGTTGTAAGCCCTAAACAGTTAACTGCCGCATGAATGTAACAAAATTGTCAGGTTATAGTAATTACATCAGTAATGTGATCTGCTGTCATTTGAATGGAGCCATGTGTGGAGAGTCAGTTACTTCTCTCTGTGGGGCTGACCCTTTTACATTCCTGTAAGCTGAAGACTAATAGAGCTCATTAAGCTTTATGGGAAAAGAGCTTTTATCACCTCGTCAAGCGAGGCAGCGTATTTCCATTCTGCTTTGACTCCGTGTGGCTCTGTGGCCACCGCCATGCATGCACTACTCGGTTTGCACAGCCTCTCTTTACCGACGGTTTTATTGACATTTCTGAGTCTGAATTACATTTTGTGTGGCACCACCTACAGATGTCTTCAATTAACTGTAGGTAAATAAAAGGGATTATATATCAGAGGCTAAAAGATTCTTGAAATTCTCTTCTGTGTCCGACTCCGCCGGCCAGGCCCGGAGGGTGCAGTCTCATCGTTTCGGAGGGAGACACTCCAGGAGAAGCTTTTGGAAAAATGTTCAGCCACTTGTGACTGGGGGGTGCTTAGATTTCTCTTCAGATAGGTCCCTCCATTTCAGATCAGTAACAATTGTCTTCATTCACAGTTATAACTTTCCGAGAACTTAGTACCCACAGTGTCTGGGTCCTTGTGCTAAGCTCCTTGTGTACCTTGTTTTAAGCCTCAAAGAGTGTCTACGAGGCAGATATAGTCAGGAGGCAGATTAGCAAAGGTCAGTGTCACAGTCTAGTGCAGCGGTTCTCAACCTGTGGGTCGCGACCCCGGCGGGGGTCGGACGACCAAAACACAGGGGTCGCCGCTGGGGTCGCGACCCACAGGTTGAGAACCGCTGGTCTAGTGTGAGTCAACAGTAACAAGATAGGGATGAGGTAGTGGAATGATACCGCTGTGAGATTCTTACGGTACCCGAAGTGATATAATATTATTTGAAGGAAGACAGTGATAAGTGTGTGGTGTATTTCCTAAACGCTGGAGCAGGGATTCCCAGCCTTGGCACTGTTGACATGGGCTGATGAGGTCTTTTTTTTTTTAAAGATTTTATTTATTGATTTTAGAGGAGAGAGAGAGAAGGGGGGTTGGTTGGGAGCAGGAAGCATCAACTCATAGTTGCTGCTTCTTATATGTGCCTTGACCAGGCAAGCCTGGGTTTTGAACCAGCACTCTCAGCATTCCAGGTCGATGCTCTATCCACTGCGCCACCACAGGTCAGGCCTGGTGAAGACCTTTCTGTGGGTGCTGTTCTCTGCGTGTGCGATGCTTAGCAGCATCCCTGGCTTCTACCCAGTGCCGCCTCTGAGCTGAAACAAGGTGTCTCCAGACTGCCAAACGTCCTGAGGAGGGGGAACTGGCTCCCTGTTGAAAACCACTGCCCTAGAGCAGCCTTAGGAAATATAACAAGGAACAAAGAGACGAAGAGACGCAGGGAATAAGCCAGTAGTGAAGACAGCACAGAGCAGCAACACTTCAGTCTGTTCAAAGGCAGGGAAGGAAGGAGAGCGGACGGTGTAAGCCAGGCGAGGACAAGAGGGCCCATGATTCCGTATTTTGCTGAAAATCACGGAATTCCATGCTTAAAATGGGTGAATTTTATATCTATAGTATACCTCAGTAAAGCTGTTTTTTATAGTATAGTTCATTTCTTTATTTTTTAACTTCCTCACATGTAGAGAAGGTCTGACTGAATTTGGCATTTCTGTACTACATCCCTAGTTGTGTACAGGTGTTCGCAATTCTAAGTAGTCACCAAGATACTATTGTATATTGAAGTATATGTGTTTTAGCTAATATTTAGAGTATTAACTATTTAGTTTTATTACTTTTACTATTAGGTAATGTTAGCCATTAAGTTTTTTTTTTTTTTGTATTTTTCTGAAGCTGGAAACGGGGAGAGACAGTCAGACAGACTCCCGCATGCGCCTGACCGGGATCCACCCGGCACGCCCACCAGGGGCAATGCTCTGCCCACCAGGGGGCGATGCTCTGCCCCTTCGGGGCGTCGCTCTGCCGCGACCAGAGCCACTCTAACGCCTGGGGCAGAGGCCACAGAGCCATCCCCAGCGCCCGGGCCATCTTTGCTCCAATGGAGCCTTGGCTGCGGGAGGGGAAGAGAGAGATAGAGAGGAAAGCGCGGCGGAGGGGTGGAGAAGCAAATGGGCGCTTCTCCTGTGTGCCCTGGCCGGGAATCGAACCCGGGTCCCCTGCACGCCAGGCCGACGCTCTACCGCTGAGCAAACTGGCCAGGGCCGCCATTAAGTTTTTGATAGCTTGTAAAAGCCTTTTTTTTGGAGTTGGAAACTAGTTTGCTTCTCATGTAAAGCTCTGTGATAGGCCGGGATACTGTGTGTCTTTTTGGTGCTCTGTGTGTGTGTGTTTGCAAGTGCACTGATTGCAGGCTGTAAGAGCTGGGCTGGGGACCTGCTGTGGTCAATGGCTTCATAGCAAGCAGCCATTCATTTTGTCATGGGGACTGGCCGTTACCTACACTGGGTCCCATAGAAGTGGAAGGAGCTTACGAGGGTAGCAGTGGATGGGGGAGGGGGCAGTATGTTGAGTTGGTAAACTTGAGCAGGGGTTTGGATAAGTCTATCGAGTAAGAACACTGAGAATCCGGTATCCAGAGAGCGTGTCTGAACTGGAGAGCGGTGCAGAGAAGGCTAGGAAGAAGGCCGAGTCGGTGCTTTGGGGGAGCATTTACCTCCTCTCTGGTGCAGGGCTCAGGGGTGCCAGCCTTGTCCTCAAGGGCCAGGGCAGACAGGTGTCTAAAGGGAGGTGAGATCTCAGAGACAAGTTGTCAGGCCACTGTTAGTTATACTGAATAATCAGATGTGGAAAGCTAGTCTGTGGCTTGATCCAGTGGGGTGTTGGCCACAGAGGCCCCAGTTAGGTAGAGTTACAGAGCCAAATACAGTGTGTCCATAAAGTCATGGTGCAACTTTTGACCGGTCACAGGAAAGCAACAAAAGACAATAGAAATGTGAAATCTGCACCAAATAAAAGGAAAACTCTCCCAGTTTCATACCTATTCAATGCAGTTCGATGTGGGCTCATGCACAGATTTTTTAGGGCTCCTTAGGTAGCTATCCCATATAGCCTCTACAGACTCGTCACTGACTGATGGCCTACCAGAACGGGGTTTCTCCACCAAACTGCCGGTTTCCTTCAACGGCTTATCCCACCCAGTAATGTTATTCCTATGTGGTGGCGCTTCATTATAAACGCGCCGATATTCATATTGCACTTTGGTCACGGATTCGAATTTAGCGAGCCACAGAACACACTGAACTTTCCTCTGTACCGTCCACATCTCGACTGGCATGGCCATGGGCTGCTCCGCTGTATACACGGTGTTACGTCATCATCTGCGCATGCGCACATGCTGCCACATCATCCTACAGAAACTGGGAGGGTTTTCCTTTTATTTGGTGCAGATTTCACATTTCTATCGTCTTTTGTTGCTTTCCTGTGATCGGTCAAAAGTGCACCATGACTTTACGGACACACTGTACTTCAGATCCCTAGGATTGTCATTTGATTACTGTCCTCTTCATTTGAGTCTGAAAGGGCTCTATTTCTCACTGGTCTGGGGTTGCTAGCAAGGCCACTGACAAAGAATCAGTTGAACTGATGGCAGCTCCTTGTGGTGGAGCTGCCATCAGTTCAATTCACTTCCTCAATTCACTTCAGCCAGTGGTGCTTGGACGTCTTTTATGTGGTAATTAGAATAGTATTTCCTGGGCTCTCAGACTACTCAGTAAATGTTGGTTGAGTAGATGAATGAACTGACTTCCAGTCGTTTCTGATTAGAACATGATAGTTGAACCAATATAACTTGAAACCTAATATTTCATGGTGAAATTAATGTCAACTAGAAGTCTTTTCCTAGAAACCAGTCTCATGGAAAAATATCAAAATTTATTCTGAGAATAAAAGAGAGCACACTAGTACAGAAAAACAAATATTTAGTAGAAAGATGCCATAAATTTCCCTGTAGAAGAATTTCCTGCATGATTAGTTCTGCATTGATTAGTTCGCACATCTTAGAATCTTGGTTTATTTAAGATACCTTTTTGCCAGATCAGTCTTCCTTTAGCAAGTAGTGATATTCGTCATTACTCCTGGGCTCTTCCAGCTGTATTCAAGTAAGGATCATCTGCCTTGACGATTTTTGTTATCTATTAGCTGTGCATGAATGCGTCAGAAAATGTTTGAAGGGTAAATCCTGGGGTAGATTAGTTTCCATGGGGATGTCAGTCTGTTTGATGTTTGCAATCTCTTGAGTTCTAAATAAAAATATCAGTTTGGATTGTCACCCTGAGATGCCCCCCTACCCTGCCCTATGAGGAGACTTGGAAAAGCAATAGTTTCAAACTTACATTAAGTAAGGGTTCACATTAAGATAGTAACTCTTGATTCTAAGATTGTCTGTTTTAGTGTTCAATAAATATTGGTTTTTCTGTAAAAACGAGAAGTTTGGGATTCTGTTACTTTTCCTTGTGACCATTTTGATTAGTGTCTCACTAAAAGTATTTTTTGGGGAATAATTAGGATTTAAAGTATAAGATAATTTGAAAGTAAAGAAAACAGCCTGGCCTGTGGTGGCACAGTGGATAGATCATTGACCTGAAACGCTGAGGTCACCGGTTCAAAACCCTGGGCTTGCTGGGTCAAGGCCCATACTACAAGCAACCAATGAACTACTAAAGTGAAGCAACTATACGTCTCTCTCCACCCCCCTTTTTTTCTCTGTGAAATCATAAATAAAATCTTTTAAAAAACCCCAGATAAACATGTTTTTATTTATTCTGCAGTAAAAATGCAGAAAGAAATTCTTTTCTCATTTTTATCATACTTAAGACATTTATTGTAAATCTTTTCTCAATTACTTATGCTTTGTAAAATTCAAATTTTTTTCATTATAGTGCTTCTAGTTTTAAGTTGTAAATGCTAGGGTAAACTTTTTGCTTCCTTTGAAGTATTTCAGTTTCTAAGAATTATTGAGAAGTACATCTATCTCTTGATTCATCCTTTGGGTTAGTAAATTGCCGAAGTATCTAAGTTCATGATGCTGAACAGAACATGTTGGAATATTGTGTTTGTTTTTTAACATGGTGTACCACAGAAGCAGTGTCCAACAGGAAGAGCCCTGAGCTGGAAGTTGGGAATTCTAGGGTTGTATCCATCTGAGCGTATGGTTATTCTCTTACAGAGAATTAAACTGTAGCCCTCTGGGCTATATATGTGTTCCAGTGGACACAAATCTATACGTTAACCTCTGACCCAACCCAATTATAAAATAACAGTCAAATAGAAAATCAAGCCCAGAACTGCACTGAAAGACACCCAGTAATTTTTCATATGATTGGGATCAAAACTTGCATTTTACAGTGTTATATTTTTACTTAACTTGGAAAAATGTTTATAATGTTATTAAAACTTGGTAAAAATAGCTTTTAATTACTATGTAACAGTTGTTTATATTACATAAGTGTACTGAAATTAGCTTATTTTATAATTTTGTTTAACTTGATTCTTTAGTGTAATGACTTTTTGCCAGAAAATTAGGAATTGGTTGCATTTGATTTTTAAATTACTTGTACAAAACTATGTGGTACGTTAACCATGCGTGTTATTTGCAATTTTCAAAATAAATTTTTTTAAAATTTCTTCTTATAGACTATTTCAAAATTTCAAATTTAGTGTTTTTTTTAAAATGAGATAATAAAGATTTTGATGCCATTAAGCACACATTTGGGTTTCTATTTTTAAAATGAATTCAAAGTTTAGTATATACATTTTCATGAAACTAAAAAAAGCAAAACAGAATAAGTTATTATAAAACAATGCAGACTTTTAATCAGGTGCTTAAAAAGATTACCTTTGGGAGCCTCTATGAAATACTGTTTTAAAAAATTCAGGATACCAACTGTCTAATTGTAGATTTGTGTGTGAACAGTTGTGTTTTGCTGGAGGTACTGTTGAATGCTTTAGAAGGAAGGAGAACACAGGCTCTGTTCTCTTAAAGCCCCTGAAGACTTTTCCTGTTCCTGTCTTTGAACACCCATTAAGCCTCCCCTCCCCAGTGCCCCTGCTTCCTGGCATATGACTCTCCCTTTGCTTGTTTCACTGAGTCTCTGCAGTGTCTGTGTTAAGCATAACTGAGGTACGTGAAGGCAGATGGGTCAGGAGACAGGTGTACTTTATCAGAGTAAATATACACTCATTTTGGGAGCAGTTTGACTAGAAGCCTGAACTGGCCTATTAATATTGATGGCGTTTCTACATAGTGCCTCTGGTATTGTACTGCATGGCTCATTAATCACAGAAGTCATGTACCCTCTAGCAGTTAAGGCGGGTTTTCTTTTCTATAGCAAGTGGTAGGCTTTATTGTATTTTTTCTGTTGTCAGCTAAATCCTTGAAATTGAGGAACTTTCAAGAAATAATTTTGCTTATTCTTTCACATATCCAAAATTGTATAAACTGCAGGCATGAGGAAGATAAACTGTTAAATATTGCTAATCATATCATTTATTAGGAAATTTGCTAACTGCTATTAGTTTAAATAACTACTTTTAAATGAATGAGCTGCTTATGTAATTTCAATGTGCCATTCGGACACCTTAAACCAAAGCTAACACTGACCTATATTGCTCGCAATCTGCAGAATGCTTTTATTTGCACACTGCCATGTGTTTCTTACAGCTGCCTTTGAGGGTGAATAGTAGTATGATTTTCTATTTTAGAAATGCAGAAACATACTTTTTTTTTTTAAATGAGAGGAGGGGAGATAGACAAACTCCCACTTGCGCCCTGACCAGGGTCCGTCCGGCAGTCTCCCTTTGGGGCCAGTGCTTGAATCAGCCGAGCTATCCTCAGCACCTGGGGCCAACACTCGAAGCAGTCGAGCCACTGGGTGTGAGAGAAGAAGAGGGAGAGAAGGGGGCGAGGGAGAGGCAGAGAAGCGGATGGTTACTTCTCACGTGTGCCCTGACTGATGATCAAACCTGGGATGTCCACATGCCAGGCTGACGCTCTATCCACTGGGCAATCCGGCAAGTAATTGTAAGGCAGCCTATATCTATATAAAGTGCTTTGCAGATGGGGAAGACCCCTGACTTTCCCATGAATTGAGAGATGGGAATAATGCCTGTGGCAGGACAAATTAATTGCTCATTCAAACCAGCAAAGTAAATGGAAGCAGTTTATTAAATGGTAGGTCCAGGATGTGAGAGAAATGATGGATATTGGAAACTGAGAAGTTAATTGCAGTTTTAAAAAATATTCAAAGTGGTACAGCAAGTAGGACTGACTTATATTTAGGCATAACAGAATACATGGGTCATTTATTTATTGAAAATATGCTTATTGAGTCCATACTTACGTCCTTGATAAATATATATTTCTTGAATGAATGAATGAATGAGTACACAAATAGATTTAATGACCTAGAGTGATGTACTAAACCAAAATCATGGAATAATTTAGATTCATTTCAAAATCATCTAATGAGCTTTTGACATGGAGGTTTCTGACAGTTGACAGCTCCCTACCTTCCATTTCATGAACTGATGGCTCCTCTCATCCCAGTGTCGCTGTGGGGGCTGCTCTCTGGTGCAGTCATCCTTAGAGACTGGGAGCCGTGTCCCTGTGGAT
Organism: Saccopteryx bilineata; assembly: GCF_036850765.1. Classification (NCBI taxonomy): domain Eukaryota; kingdom Metazoa; phylum Chordata; class Mammalia; order Chiroptera; family Emballonuridae; genus Saccopteryx; species Saccopteryx bilineata. Next base: position 106,309,365 of record NC_089496.1, on the reverse strand, counting down.
TTTCTATATATTGTGGCATTTTATAAAATCCACGTGGAAAAGGTGGGTTTTATAAAATGCCACAATATATAGAAATTGGTTTATTTCTTATTACATAATTGGAGCAGTCTAGTGTCTGAAAGGTTGTTAGGCTTCAAGTCTTAGTAGCTATTGATGTCAATTCAGTTGTTGTAGTTTTAAGTTAGTATACTTTCCTATTCCCTTTTGGTGAATACTTCTGTTTGTTTACCTGTTCTCTTGAAACTGTATCTGTTTCCAGGGAAATAATAGTGGCTTTTAAGAGGAAAGTTAAATGTGACAGTGAATGCTGAAATCTGGGTTTGACCTAGGTGGTAAATGCTCTTAAAAGTTTAAAAGATATATGTATTGTCCAAACAACATTTTAACTACAGCAGTGGGAATTATGGAAATCACTGATAACGGCTAGCACCTTAGTAAATCTTCTTTTATTTGTTGTTGTTGGCCCTGACCACCTGTGCAGATACTTTTCTCCTTCCCATACCGTACTCTTTGGAGGGAAGTTGCTCTGTGCAGCCCACACCTAAGTATCAATAGTAGGGAGTCATGCTCCCTTACCGTCAGGGCAAGAGTACTACACAAACTTCGTGGATACATGGGAGATTGGTCTTCCTCATCAATTGATTCAGTCTTATATATCAGTGTGGAGTCCTCGATATTTATTTTTTACTTTGGGTTATAATCTGATGCTACTTTGTTTTTTTTCCCAAAGTATTTTGACTTAGGCCATGGGGAGCCCTTTCTCCTGACCCCTCTGCCCCTGTGATATACCGCCATCGGTGGGGTTTGTTTTTCTTTTTTTGAGTACTTCCTTACCTTCAGACCCTACAAGATACTCCACGTTTATCTGGCATATTTCCTGCCCCAGTCCTGCAATTAGCCATTTCTCCAAAGAGAAATGGTTCCTTTTTCTTTTTCTGCTTTTTATTACAGAATGGAGAAACTAAGACGTGGGTGCTTCTGGGCTTGTGACTACTGGGGTGTCATTTCTTTTAGGTCTTGTCATTTGACAGAACAAATTAATAAATTAGTGTACTCTAACCCTTGCATGAACATATCTCTGAGAGATGTGTACCTATAAATGTTTCTGTGTGCAATCCTCTGTGTCTGTATTAAGCTCAACATGAGTTCTTCCTCGTGGCTCCAGTTCTCATTCACTGTCTCATGGGTCGTTCTAGCCTCTTCCCCTCTCCTATCTCTATGGCACACACGAGCAGAAACCTGGCTTCTACCACCCTCCATCCATTGACTTCCTTGTTCAAGAACAGCATAGATGTGTATGAGGATCTGAACTGTTAGTGCTCTCGTGGACCACCTTGATCGGGTGACAGCGCTGCTGCAGTGCCGATTTCCTGTTGCCTTCATCCTGTAGACCCCAGAGGCTGCAGAGTCAGCGCCTTTCCCCTCCCCAGCCTCTTCCAGTAAGGTTGTTCCGCACAATTTCTCTCATTTTTCCTTTGTGGGATCCCTTAACCTCCTAAATGATTTTCTTTTAATTTGCATGCATTCACGTTTGCTCCTTGTCTTGCAAAAGTTCTGAGAGTTTGGATCAATGCGTTGTGTCCTGTATCCGCTACTCCAGTATTTCACAGACTGGTTTCACCTGAAAAGGACCTGGTGCTTCATGTACCTGTCTGTTGGTCAAATAAGTTTGTAAATATGATATATAGGTTTGCTCACTAATCATTTGCATTGGGAGTGGGGGACAGGCTGTAAGTAGGCAGGGTCCTTATACCCTAAGGCTTAGTTTTAAGACTAAGCCTTTCTCACCCTAAGTGACTTTATATCAGAGATGTCCTTGTTTGTATATTGGATTAAAGGTTTTGATTTCTACACTATAAAATGGGGCAGACCGGGAGCTTGCTCTCTCTCAGTTCCTGAGATTAGCATTAGGAGGAGAACAGAGAAAGGCCACGTGGAGGAGAGGAGAAGCAGCCAAGATGACAGAGTGCTGAGGGATAAGCCAGTTTGTGCTGAGAGAAGGAGATGGGGAACAGAGGTAAATAAGGCTGGTGAGGTAGAAACCTTTGATTCTAGGAAACTTGGATAAGTCAGTGGCTTTTGGGGCCCTGAATGGAAAGGGAAGTGTTTTCCTACTGTGTGTATTTCTTGCCCACTGGTGCAAGCTAGGATTAAAGCTAATGGCCCACCAGTTCTTGGCTCCGTTGTTTCATTACTATCTGTCCGAATCAAATGCGAACCTGCATGGGCCAGGCGGCTGTGATGGTGGCTGTGGACACTGTCTTTACACTGTCCGAGCTCTGATCCCCCTCTTCTGTTTACTCTCTAGTTCTGTCTCTTACAGAGTGTAACTGGAATCATACAGGACATAGTGTTTTCAGGCTGGCTTCTTTCACTTAGCAGTGTGCATTTACAGTCCCTCCAGTCTGTGAATGTGCATGTTTCGTGGAGGTGGCTCGGTAGTGTATTTTTGTTGATGAATAATATTCCATTGTATAGATGTGTCAGTTTGTTTATCTTCATTGGAAAAATGTCTTTGTTTGCTTTCAGTTTTTGTCAATTATGAATAAGACTTAAAAACATTTGCATGCAGGCCTTTGGGTTTTCATGTGACCTGGTTTTCTGACTAATTGGATAACCACTTAGGTGCTGAGTGCTGCTTTGTATGGTAAGGCTGTCTTTGGCTTTGTGTGGAACTCGCAAACTCCTCCAGATGTGGCTGCCGATTTACGTCCCACCATCAGCAAATGTGAGTTCCTGCTGCCCCGCACCCAAGTCAGCACCCGATACTCCGGTCTCGGGTCTCAGCTATTCTGATAGCTGTGTAGTCACTTCTCATTGTTTCTTTCATCTCAAGTGATACCGGGCATCTTTTCACGTTCTCATTTGCCAGCTCTACCTATTATTTCGTGAGGGGTCTGCTCAGATATTTTGCCCGTTTTTTAATTGGGGGTTTTGGGGTTTTTTTGCTTACTGTTGAATTTTAAAAGTCTTTTATTTTTGAATACCAGTACTTTATCAGGTATGTGTTCTACAAGATTTTTTCCAGGCAGTGGCTTGATTTTTTATTCTCTTAACAGTGTGTTTCACAGAGCAGAAGTTTCTAATGAAGTCCTGCTTATCTATTATTTCCTTCATGAATTATGCTTTTAGTGTTGTATCTAGAAACTTATCACCAAACCCAAAGTCACTTAATTTTCTGCTTTGCTGTCATGTAGAAATTTTTCATTTTTCATCTAGGTCTGTGATCTAGTGTAAGATGTTTTTGTTTTTTTTTGGTTTTGTTTTTTATTTTGGCAAGATGTAAGATCTTTGCCTAGTTTTTGCCTTTTTGCATTTGTATGTCCAACTGGTATCACACTGTTTGTTTTAAAGACTGTCTTTTCTCTGTTGAATCGTCTTTGCTCCTTTGTCAGAGGTCAGTGGACTGTGTTTATGTGGCTCTGTTTCTAGGCTTCCCTGTTCTGTTCCATTGTTGTATTTGTTCCTTCCTCAGTATCATGTCCTGACTCTTGTGGTTAATAGTAAATGTGGATGTAGGGTAGTGTCGGTCAGTCCTTTTCATTCTCCGTCTTTTCTCACACACCATTCCTTTCCCAGCGTTTATGTGGAACAGAATTTAATGTTTGCTTATTTTGTAAAACTTATATTGCCTACTGGAAGCTTTTAAAACAAGTTGAAAAAATCTTCAGTTGATTTGTCTTTCATTTTTTTCTTTGGTCAGTGTTTGTTTTTTTGTGTGTGAGAGAGACAGAGAGAGGGATAGACAGACAGGAATGGAGAGATGAGAAGCATCAGTCCTTTGTTGCGACACCTTAGTTGTTCATTGACTGCTTTCTCATATGTGCCTTGACTGGGGAGCTCCAGCAGAGCAAGTGACCCCTTGCTCAACCCAACGACCTTGGGTTCAAGCCTGTGACCTTGGACTTAAGCTGGTGAGCCTTGCTCAAACCAGATGAGCCCGTGCTCAAGCCGGCCCTTGGGGTTTCGAACCTGGATCCTCTGCATCCCTGACACGCTATCCACTGCACTATGGCCTGTTCAGGTGGTATTTCCACTATTAAAAAGTTTTACAGGGTTGACTGCAAAAGGTGACGGGAACAAAAAGGAAATTTTAGGTCTTGCTAACCTGAGTAAGCTATAAAATAAAAGTATGATAAAGTCATTATTGAGGCCTTTACTGTAAGGAGAAAGATGGCGAAGCACTGATGGTGCCGTGTCTGCTCTCTCATAGCCAGAGACGCCCCCCGGAGGGCCAGATTGTGGCTACGGCTCCTTCCACCAGCAGTACTGGCTGGACGGCAAGATCATCGCCGTGGGGGTCATTGACATCCTTCCGCACTGTGTGTCGTCCGTGTACTTGTACTATGATCCGGATTACTCGTTCCTGTCCTTGGGTGTCTACTCTGCACTACGGTAAGATTGCTTTGGACAGTTGTAATGGGTCATGTAGAACCATGATTCCTCCATTGATTATATTCCATTGTGTAACAGTAGAGACCCTCTTGTGATAGTGCATAACACCTTGTTGCTACAGTAGTCTCATACATTGGCATTTAGGAATACCACTTAGAACGGAGACTAGTTTCCTATGGTCATCCCCTAGCCCCCTGGTCGGCAAACTGCGACCCACGAGCCACATGCGGCTCTTTGGCTCCTTGAATGTGGCTCTTCCACAAAATACCACGTGCAGTGCTACCTCGATAAGGAATGTACCTACGTGTATAGTTTAAGTTTAAAAAATTTGGCTCTCAAAAGAAATTTCAATCGTTGTACTGTTGATATTTGGCTCTGTTGACTCATGAGTTTGCTGACCACTGCCCTAGCCTTTTAAGGCGTCCGTCCATCTGATCTAGTCTATGAGAAGTCATTGTATTTGTGGGATGCTTTTGTTGTGTAGATTACGTGTTGTCAGAACCACTTAGTAGTGTTCCTTAAATGGTATATTTGTTTTTTTCTTGTTATCACTATTGAATATATAGTTTCATAAAAGTTAAATGAATCTGGCATAAATGAATTAAAGCAGTGTGTGTTTGTTGGAAGAAGTACGCAGTTATATAGAGTTTAGGAATGAGGGGTCTCTGACTCTGCTTGACTTTATGACATTCATCAAACAGTGATTCCCCTTTAATGTCCGTGGCTGCAAATATGTGCAACACAGCACAAATACTTTGAAGGTCATTATCCGAGCAGTAAAGAGGTGGGGATCTATCTGTTCCTGTTTCTGTGCTGGCTCGTGCATAAGTGCAGTAAAGAAAGGGGGCGGGGAATCGAGGAGTCTTTCTGTTTGGGAGCTCAGGTCTCTCTTCTCCCTCTGTCATTGTGTCATTCTTTCCTCTACTTTTTCCAGTCCCTCTGGCTGATAGTCACGTTTTTACAGCATGGTAAAAAATACTTTGAGATGCCTGGTCTGTGGTGGCGCAGTGGATAAAGCGTTGACTTGGAACGCTGAGGTTGCCAGTTCGAAACCCTGGGCTTGCCTGGTCAAGGCACATACGAGAGGCAACTACTACAAGTTGATGCCCCCCCCCTTTCTCTCTCTCTCTCTCTCTCTCTCTCTCTCTCTCTCTCTCTCTTTCTCTTTCTCCCCCCCCCCCAACCTCTATCACACACACAAAAAGGAAAATAATACTTTGGAATTATTATTTTTGACAGAAACAGATTCAGAGAGAGGGACAGATAGATACAGACAGGAAGGGAGAGAGATGAAAAGCATAAGTTCTTTATTGCAGCTCCTTAGTTGTTCGTTGATTGCTTGTTCATTGATTGCTTTCTCATACGTGTCTTGACCAGGGGGCTACAGCAGAGTGAGTGACCCCTTGCTTAAGCCAGTGACTTTGGGCTTCAAGCCAGTGACCATAGGGTCATGTCTTTGACCCTGTGCTCAAGCTGGTGAGCCCACACTCAAGCCAGCTGGGGTTTTGAACCTGGGCCCTCCATGTCCAAGTCTGATGCTCTATCCACTGCATCACCGCCTGGTCAGACTCAAATTATTTTAATTATTGTGTATATGCCTTTTATTTCTTGGATTATAAAAGTAGAAGAGTTGACATTTTTTGTTAATCACCATATGATATTTTTAAAAAATTGGTCAATAATTGATTTTTTTGTGTGTGTTTTAGGGGACCATGATTTAAAGAAGTTCTCCATCTTGGTGTTTTCAACCCAAACCTGTCTCTTAACACCAAGTTAAAGCACATTCATAATTATATAGTGTCTACAACTGATCTCTGTAATGATCTTTTACTTTTCTTATATATGTAATTACATTTTTATAGATAAACCAAAAGGTATTCATGATATCACTGAAATTGGAAATGATCAATTGAAGCAATCACATTTTGTAATTTTAGAAGTATATTCTATTTATTTCAGGAAAAGATACCCTTCTTTGTACCAAATTCAGTTAATATTTTAAAATTATTGCCTTTTTTTTTTGTTTTTTCTGTCTCTTTACAGTTGTAGCTATGGATTTGTCTGAACTTCGCAGATACATATTAAGGATGATATTTTTCCTACACAATAAATCCCATCTTGTATGTGAAATATTATTTCATGTCTCCATAATTATGAGACTTAGACATCCCACCTCATTTGAGATAATAGTTCATTCACAGCAAAATGAGACCGAGTTCTTTTTGTTTGGTACAGCTCTTGCTAGTTCTCGGGCTGGAGAGCGCAGGGTACAGAGGAACTGAGCATGGAGAGTGGGGAGGTGGCCGCCTCACGGAGCCACGCCCCTGCCGGTCAGCGCGCTGAACCAGCCACTGCTGAGTGTATGGAAGAGGAAGGAGAGCCAGGTGGCGTTTCAGAGCTAGAGTGGGGAGGGAGGTTCCTAGTTGCCAGTTTCGTTACTGATTTCAGGGTAGTTCCGTGGGCTCTCTTACGATATGTCGTTTTCCCTAATTTCTTCAGTTTCTTGAGCAGTTATTTAATAAATACAGAGTTCTATGTTTTAATCTATAATTAATAGACACTTTTATGTATCTAGTCTGCAGATTTTAAAAAATGTTTGAATTGGAGAGCATGAGCATGGCATTTATTTTCATTTTCTTTTTGAAAGACGAGTTTTAGAAATATAATTAATTTAACAGATATTTACCTGAGTTGGGTTTTTTTTCTTCAATTGAATATATTGGGGTGACATTGATTGACAAAATTGTGCAGGTTTCCAGTGCACAGTTCGCAGCATGGCTATTGTGTGTGTGCTCCCCTGGCCCAGCCAAGTCTTCGTCCATCACCATTTGTCCCCTCTATACCCTGTCCACTCCCTACCTGAGTGCTCTTCATGTGCTCTAACACTGTGCATAGACGTGAGTATGCCAGGCAAGGTTTCCAGCTCTGTCAAAACAGACAGTAAATTAGAAGACCGAGAATGTGATTTTCAGTGCCCTGTTGTGCTGTGACGAAAATAAACTGATGGTAGGCACGAGGCCATTTTTATATCGAGTGGTCAGGAGAGACCTCTCTGAGCAGCTGGCATTTAAGGATCCAAGAAAGAAGAGAAGGGAGCAGCTATGTAAAAATCCGGGGGTAGAAGTCCAGGTAAAGGGGAAGCAAATCCAAATGCTCTGAGGTGGTTAGAGTAAAGAGAAGGAATGTCTCATGGGCTAGATATTGGGTGAATATAGAAGGTGTTATACAAGGAGGGCAGAGAGGCAGGTGGCATTGGTGAGCAGGGAGCAGGTGAAGCGTGACGGCAGGGAGGTTGGATTTTGTATAAGTGACATCAACCCCATGTGAGGTTGAAGCATTTGGCACGCTCACCTGATCTGCTCAGTGAATAATAACAAGAAACCATATTAAATAGATCTCTTTAATTTCATGCTATTTGAATTTTAGATTAACTACTATCTATGCCCAGGAAGTATTAAAAGCTGAACTTAGGTGTATTTGATCAAAATAACTTAGATGGTTTTTTTGGTGCTTTTTAATAAAAATCATCTTACAGTATTTTCAAAATAGGATTTTCTTTCAACACTTGGATTTTTTTTTTGATAGCTTAGTATCAAATTTTATCAAATATTTGTCATCAAATTATATAGTACTTTGAATATTGGAACAGAATTTAATGGTATCTTCATCTGTATTCCTCTTTTGGCAGAGAAATTGCTTTCATTAGGCAACTTCATGAGAAAACGCCTCAACTCAGCTATTATTACATGGGTTTCTACATTCATTCCTGTCCCAAGATGAAATACAAGGTAAAGTTGATTTCACACACGTGTCTGTTGTGGCTTCCAATTATGAAAATTAGTGCTTTTATACTTTCTCATCATAATAGTTTAACTCGCTTGTACATTTCTAATGTAAATCATGAGTTATTTTTAAATGTGTTAAACTTTCCATAGAATCTAGCTTCTTCATTGCCTTGAATAGTGCCTGTCTGACAGGCACTTAATATTTGTTTAACACAGGCAATAATTGAACACATAGAAATCCTAGCTGTTCTGGTAAATTGACATGTTTTTTTCAAATGGATCCTGAGGAAAATTCACTGAAAAGTCAGGAAATTGGGGGAAAGTATTATAATTCTATCACAAGAATTAAAGCTGAATAATCATCATAGAAAAGTTACTGGTTTGAAGGAGTACATCATTCTAAACAAGGGGTAGTCAACCTTTTCATACCTGCCACCCACTTTTGTATCTCTATTCGTAGTACAATTTTCTAGCTGCCCACCAGTTCCACAGTAAAGGTGATTTATAAAGTAGGGAAGTAACTTTACTTTATAATTTTTTTTTTTTTTTGTATTTTTCTGAAGCTGGAAACGGGGAGAGACAGTCAGACAGACTCCCACATGCGCCCGACCGGGATCCACCCTGCACGCCCACCAGGGGGCGATGCTCTGCCCACTAGGGGGCGATGCTCTGCCCCTCTGGGGCGTCGCTCTGCCGCAACCAGAGCCACTCTAGCGCCTGGAGCAGAGGCCAAGGAGCCATCCCCAGAGCCCGGGCCATCTTTGCTCCAATGGAGCCTCGGCTGTGGGAGGGGAAGAGAGAGACAGAGAGGAAGGAGGGGGTGGGGGTGGAGAAGCAAATGGGCACTTCTCCTATGTGCCCTGGCCGGGAATCGAACCCTGGTCCCCCGCACGCCAGGCCGACGCTCTACCGCTGAGCCAACCGGCCAGGGCATAAATCTGTCTTTTTATTTATACTTTGGTTGCTCTGCTACTGCCCACCATGAAAGCTGGGACACCCACTAGTGGGCGATAGGGACCAGGTTGACTACCACTGGCTCTAAACCAAGAGGAAGTTGACATTTTTAGGAAAAGGACAGGAGTGTGGAGTCACAATCTAATCAGCTGGTCTTGTTTGTTACTATAGTCATGTTATGGTTGTTTTGTGGCCCTGTCTGCTATTAACAATGTAAAAATAATATTACCCAGTTTATGTACAAAGTACAGTATATGAGTGGTGTTCCAATAAATAAGTTTTGGAAGCAAAATAAGTTTTTAAGTTGTTAATTTCAGTTTGCCATTTCCTGTAGTTCTACTAACATGTTAAGAGATCCAAATGTTAGATTATTGGAAATAGTATGTAGTAATTTTGCTGGCATTTTACAGTGTTTTAATATTCTTTATAGGCTAATTCTTGATAACACTACTAAAGTTAATTTTTCTTAACTAGTTTTTTTTCTTTTCCAAGTGAGAGGAGGGGAGATAGACAGACTCCCACATGCGCCCCAACTGGGATCTACCTGGCCACCACCGTATGGGGCTGATCCTCTGCCCATCTGGGGCCATGCTCTCTCAATCAAGATATTTTTAGCCCCTGAGGCGGAGGCCGCATGGAGCCATCCTCAGCATCTGTGGCCAATGCACTCGAACCAATCGAGCCATGGCTGCAGTAGGAGAAAAAAGAGAGAGAGAGATGGGAAAAGGGGAGGGGAGGAGAAGCAGATGGTCGTTTCTCCTGTGCCCTGACTGGGAATCACACCCAGGACGGCCACATGCATGGGTCAACGCTCTACCACTGTGCCAACCTGCCAGGGCCTTATTAACTAATTTTTAAGATAGCTGTATTAATGAGAATTTGAAGAATATTGGAAGTATTTTGGCCCTGGCGGGTTGGCTCAGTGGTAGAGTGTCGGCCTGGTGTGCGGAAGTCCCGGGTTCGATTCCCGGCCAGGGCACACAGGAGAAGCGCCCATCTGCTTCTCCACCCCTCCCCCTCTCCTTCCTCTCTGTCTCTCTCTTCCCCTCCCGCAGCCGAGGCTCTATTGGAGCAAAGATGGCCCGGGAGCTGGGGATGGCTTTTTGGCCTCTGCCCCAGGCGCTAGAGTGGCTCTGGTCGCAACAGAGTGACACCCCGGAGGGGCAGAGCATCGCCCCCTGGTGGGCAGAGCGTCGCCCCCTGGTGGGTGTGCCGGGTGGATCCCGGTCGGGCGAATGCGGGAGTCTGTCTGACTATTTCTCCCCGTTTCTAGCTTCAGAAAAATACAAAAAAAAAAAAAAAGAATATTGGAAATATTTTGAGAATAACTTAGAATTTCAGAATTTCTCATTTCTTACTTTCAAGTCACCAAATTTAATCTCTGTTGAGTAATGAGCCTATAATTAATAAATAAATAAGAATAAACTTTTGCATACTCACGGCTATAAATCTTTTGCCAATCCCTGTACATACTTTTTAAATTGAACCTTTGTTTTAAATATATTTCATGTATTTTCTAAGCCATATTTAAAAACTAATATTTTATGTTTTCAAAATGTTTAATACTTGCAGGCAAAGCTTAGTTTATATTCTTTACTTTGACCCTTTTCAACACATTTCAAAGATGCTTGATTCCCTTTGAAAGTGAAAATTGGAGTATATAGAAATGGTGTTAGGTATAATTTTTAAAACTCTCTTCTCCACGTTGTCTCAGAGTGCTGCTGTGGGCCCGTCTGTGACCTGACGGAGGTGCTTTGACTGAATTCTTTACCCAGGCCTGTCTGTGGCCAGAGTAAACCATGATTGCCGGCAGTCAGCTCTGGTACTGTGACATGGCCAGACATCAGATAGCCGAAACAGCAGAACGGGCTCAGAAGTGTCAGAAAAGAAACAAAAGGCTCATTCATCTGTGATTAATCACTCTTAAACTCAGTGCCTCAGCTTGATTGTGGTCTGCCAGCATCCTGGATTCTGCAGGCATTTGCCTAAAAGAAGGTGGCTGGCCTTACTTTTATAAAAGCCCTTACAAAAAAATTGGAGTTTATAAAGCTACATCTGCAAAATCATGTGCTACTGAAATCCCCCAGCTCCCAAGCTTTTCAGTTTTCTGAGCAGGCAAATTAGCAAATGTTATTTCACTGCAGTCTCACAGCCCAAGGTGATGCATGTGGGGACACGTGGTAGTGACTCTGCTGCTGCTGGTCTGAAAGGAATACCGGTGATCTCATCTGTCACCCACAGCCCAGGACAGAACACCACAGCACATATTTTTCCTGATGTGAAAATCCAATGTGTTAGATGTAGTAGAAAAAATGACCACAGCATAATTTTAGTGAGGGATTTTGGATGCCTCCTACTGGCAGTGGGAGGTAAAAAAAAAAAACTTATATGCTCATCACAAATTCTTGTTTTTAAAATTGTCACATGTTAAATTTTGCCACATCAGAGTTAAAAGTAGTTCCTAACAGGTCTTGTGTTCTAAAGTCTCATTCCAGATGAGAAAATTGAAAGTTCCATGTGGTTATTTGCCCAGAGTTTGCATCAGCTCACATTTTATTTTTCACAACATGAATGAGCGTATGAAGAATTGAAATACAGCCTGACCAGGCGGTGGCTCAGTGGATAGAGCGTCAGACTGGGATGCGGAAGACCCAGGTTCGAGACCCCGAGGTTGCCAGTTTGAGCACGGGCTCATCTGGCTTGAGCAAAAAAAAGCTCACCAGCTTGGATGCAAGGTCGCTGGCTCGAGCAAGGGGTTATTCGGTCTGCTGAAGGCACATGTGAGAGGGCAATCAATGAACAACTAAGGTGTCGCAATGTGCAACGAAAAAGTAATGATTGATGCTTCTCATCTCTCTGTTCCTGTCTCTCTGTCCCTGTCTATCCCTCTCTCTGTCTCTGTAAAAAAAAAAAAAAAAGAATTGAAATACATATAACTGGCTCTGTTTATCAGATTTATGAGGTTTAGATAGCTTTTTATTCTAGAGAATCCTGAAATACTTGCCTATTAATTAAAAGTGAATGTTAGGCCCTGGCCGGTTGGCTCAGTGGTAGAGCGTCGGCCTGGCGTGCGGAAGTCCCGGGTTCAATTCCCGGCCAGGGCACACAGGAGAGGCGCCCATCTGCTTCTCCACCCCTCTCCCTCTCCTTCCTCTCTGTCTCTCTCTTCCCCTCCCGCAGCTGAAGCTCCATTGGAGCAAAAGATGGCCCAGGCGCTGGAGATGGCTCCTTGGCCTCTGCCCCAGGCGCTAGAGTGGCTCTGGTCCCAACAGAGCGATGCCCTGGATGGGCAGAGCATCGCCCCCTGGTGGGCATGCGGGAGTCTGACTGCCTCCCCGTTTCCAGCTTCAGAAAAAAAAAAAAAGACCAAAAAAAAAAAAAAAAGTGAATGTTATTTGGGAACTAAAAGCACTTAATCAGTTTCTTATTTTTTCATCCTTCTCAACTCTTTTCCCACGATAAAGTAGAGAGCTTGGAGTAGTACATAATTGCTAACCTTTGGGAAACTTTGATCATCATTGGAGCTTTTGAAAAAGACTAGTGTTGAGCTCTGCCCTGACCTAATGAAGACAGGGTCCGCCTCTCTCTTCCTTAGCCCCATCCTCGGACTGCCGGGCACTATTTTATGTGCTCTTGAACCTCCCTTTCTGCATGCTGTCTCTCACATCTAAAAGGTCACTCACCTCTTTCTGCTCGTGCGACTTGTGGCTTCCTTTCCAGACCGAGCTCGTGCACCAGTTCTTCAGTGAAGCCATCCTCTGTCTCTCCCCACTTCAGCACCCCGCCCCCCGCCCTGCGTGCTGAGGCTGGAGGTCGCCAGGTTTCCGTGAGCTCTCGTTTTTTCTCAGTGCTTTACCTTAGCTCGCCTTGCGCGCTGTGTGTAGGTGTGTGATCGGTCGGTGTTCATGGAGGGTTGGCTCTGTGTGAAGGAACATCGTGCCAGAAGCCAAGGCAAGAGGAACATGGCCACACATGGCCCCCTGCTTGAGCAGACTGTGTCTTACCTGTCACTGCCCCAGTGCTGAGAAAATTAACTGACAACAAAGAATTCTCTGGCTCAAAATGTCAGTGAGTTTGGGAAACCCTGTTCAAAGGGTTACTCCTTGCCATTGAAGTCTGTAGGGCTTCCCAGTTGCCGAGTTACTGTGGTAATATGACTACTGCTGTCAAAAAGGAACTGTCAGGAAGATTAATCTTGGGTTCACCATAACAATGTTGAAGTAAAGATTCCCGTATGACACACTAGAGAGGAGTTTCTTATGTCTAATTCATGACCCTGCGCAGCCATAAACTCATTGAAGACCCCAGGACTGTCTTAAATTTTCTTGGGGAGGCTTATGTGTAGCCTTTGTGTCGACTTAAAGGTAATTTAGTGTTTTGTACAATGGGAGCTATCTAGCAAATCTTGAGGCCTCTGAGAGGAGCAGCCACAGCGAGTAAGGTTAAAATGTCTAGAATCTGATGCATACTTTTTCTAGTTCTAATGTGCATGGTAGGGTCTGTCTGTAGTATTTATAAGTCATTTTGTTTTCCCCGCTTTGTAGAAATAAAAAGAAACTGTACCACTTTATAATAACCAGGTGAATTGATTTACTCTTATCCAGCAACTAAATTCAGTTCATCTTTTATAGTTATACAGGCTCAGTTTTGGCTTCTGAAATTGTAAGATGGGAAGTGATACTCATTTTCAGCTTTGCTGGGACCGAGGGGCTTGGCCCATCCTGTGCTTGTGGTGGGAACCAAGCTGTCTGAGGATGCACATGTGCATGTGTGTTCAGCTGTTGTTCTCACTACTATTCTAAGTGGGCGCTGATGCTAGAGTGCAGCCGGTTCCCCTCCCCTCACCCGGACTCTGATCTCCTTTCCATCTTGTATCTGTACACATTCCGCTTCTTATGCCTTCCTCTGTGGTAATAAGGTGCTCTCAGCACTCGGAGCCTGCTGTTGAAGTCCGTGGCGTTAGCTAAAGGGAAGTCACCGAGGAGCATAACCCTCGTGGATGTGCAGTGGTTGCTGAAACGACAAGGCCAAGAAGTGGAGGGAGCCCAGAGTCTGCTGCTGGGGGTGTCTTCTCGTCGTCACCCCCCCTTCCATCCGGTGCGCACCACCGCAGAATTGTCTGGGCTGGTGACTGCGTGGGAGGATTGTCTGCTGGACAGTCTGCAAGGTCTCACACAGCTCCATTCAGCCCAGCCCTTTACTTGTCTTAGTGGGTCTCTTCTCCAGATTCCTTACCCTCTGCCTGAGACACGCCTTTGCTTGACAGGGTGCCACGTTCATTCTCTCCGCCCGTTCATTTCTCTCCATTCTTGTCGGTTTCAGTACACGATTCCAGTAGTGTGTCTGACCCCGCTTTACCATCCTTTTCTGATGTGCCTTCAGACATTCTTCAGTCATGTATGTGTGTGTATGTATCACTTCCGATTTCAGCTCTGACCAGTGGTGACTTGCTTATCCACCCGGCCTCCTCTGCTGGGTTTGTCCTGGACAGAGAAGTCCATTGCACGCAGATGTCTGCCTTGCCCGTGGCCCTTTTCTGAAGGGAGCTGCTGTTCCTGTGGCCTCTGCCAGAGGAAATGCAGACTTCCTGTGTAGGTCACCATGCTAAGTACCATGTGACCCTACCACCTTAATCACTATTAATTGGACTAAATATGGGTGCCTGCCCTAGAGTAGGTCAATCTAGGATAAATTAATATCATAAAGTTCAGCATTCAAACTGTGCACTGACTAGTGGGTGACTGAAGCAATCAGATTCTCAGGGAAGTTTAGACTGAGACTACAGGGAGAATCAGTAGTTAGAAGGGGCAGTCATAGAGCCACCAGAAGATGGTAACAAAAGCTCTGAGTTAGATTAGGGCTCGATAAATGGGTCCATAAAGTTTGAATTGTAACCAGTTTTATACAGAGGCACATTGGTCCTGAGGGTATCATCTATGGATGTCCTTGATCTGGATTTCAAAGGGGTCTGAGTCCAAAGATATTAAGATGGGAGAGTGGTGAGATGGAGTGTAACAAAGGGCACTTCCTTTTAGGAAGTATAAACCAGTTAATTTTCTATTTTACTTTTTCTGTTTCTCTGAAAATTCTACACTATAAGTTCACGTACCTTGACTGCCTGTGCTCTTCATGAACTGATCAAGTGTTAGCTCAGCTCCCTGTTCCTACAGTGCTTTGGATTCACTTGCGTACTGATACATTTTACAGTACCTTTTCTAAGTCATAGTGCTGATCTGGGGGGGGGGGCTGCTTTGATTTCAAGTGGAAGTACTAAGAGGTTACTTTTGTTCTGTCAGGACTTCCCCTCCTTAGTCTGCAAGTTCTCTAGAAGATCATAAGGAAAATTGACTAACTCGGTGATGTCAGGCCCTTGTGTACTAAGGGAAATAAAAGTTCTCTTTTTAACTTTATTTCCCATAAGAGAACAGTGTGGCAGGAAAAATGAGGAGTACCTCAAACAATATGAAAATAGATAACTGTCTTTTGCTATTTTTGTTCATTTTTTTCCTTCCTTAGCTTATTTCCTTTTCATCCATCAGTGTGACACTCTCTCTGTTCTGACAATTCCCGTTTTTCTTTAACTCTTCTGTGGGGTCCTCTACTCTTCCACTTTGGCCCCGCCCCTGGGACATCACACCCCGGAAGTGTGGGGGATCAGCACTGTGTCCTGTTAGTGGTGGGGCCCTGCCTTGCTGCTCCCTGCCTGGTGCCTTGAATTTGTTCCTTTTGTGTTCTGTTCATCTGGGGATGCCTGTGGCAGTCTCAATGCTCAAAACAGGGAGACAATACCTTGTTAGCATGCATGTCTATTTTTATCTGTTTTTATGCCAGTACTTGTTATTGCAGTGTTGTGATTTAATTCAGTATCAGGTGAACTGATGAATGATGTTTTTAAAAATAGTTATTTGCTTTAAACTTAATTTGAATACTTGGATAGGTTAAAGATGAATCACAAATATGGAGCTGCCAAGTTAGTTGTAAATCAGATACCTAAAAATTTTGGGGGAAATAAAAACCTGGAGAGATTCTACACTTTCCTAAGTATCTAAATTCTCACTGTATTTTTAAAACCAAGTCACAGAAAGTTGCAATGATGGATCCTCAGAGAAAAAGGCTTTGTCCTGAGTCAGAGACTGGCTGGTGAATGTGCAGTTCTGTGTTCTGACTTAGAGTTTAAGGCATGTGCGTTTGTATGCTGTTCCTCTGTGTACTCCGAAATGGACAGTGCCTGTTAATTCAGCGGCAGTCCTGGTCACTTGGGATGAGGCAGCTTTTGCTTTAAATTATTCTATAATTTTACAGTTGAAGATCCTCAAGCAAATTGTGATTAAATTGTTCTAACAAATAAATATTGCCACATACATTGCTCACTAAAATTAGGGGATATTTTATCACTTCATACTCATTTTGAAATATCCCCTAATTTTTGTGAGCAGTGTAGCTGACAAGCCTTTCATCTTGGCACACTAGTAGGGTGTAACAGCAGTTGGAAATGTCTTTGTGCGCCTGTGCTTCCATAGTTGCCATGAAGTGTTTGTCAAGTCAAAGCCATGTCAAGGTCCCCCTCTTCCATCTTCCTAGAGCCTGAGTCTTGCTGTTGCGCCCCAACCTGTGTTGATGTGTCTGCGACTTGGGTCAGATCCTGCTGTCACTGTCTGTTTACCTGGGCTGCTTTTAGTTTTCTGGAACCGTCTCAGTTCTTGCTCACGTGTTCTCTGTGGTTTCCATATCTGACCATTCATAGTCTAGACTCCCTGCCGCAAATCAGATCCTCGTCTGACAACAGCTTTAAAAAAATTAGTCTTTTACATGTTTAATTTTGGATACATTATGGGAATGTTATCTCTTTCATACATCCTTAAATTCACAATAATTGGAAGGGATTTTTGTTTTTTTAAAGAAACCTTTTAATTGAGGCATACTATAAATACAGAAGAGTGCACAGCCCACTCAAGATAAACATGCCCGTGGATCCTCGTTGTCTCCTGGAAATTGAGATTTCTCTCCCTGGCAGTCATTCTGGAAGGGGCCATATAGTAAATATTTAGGTTGACAGGCCAGATGGCCTGCTGCTGTGGCCAAAGCAGCCAGGGAAGGTATGTAAACAGATGGGTGTGGCTGCACTCCAGTAAGCGCTTACTTATGGACACGGACATTTGAATATTGTATAGTTTTTGCATGTCACAAAGTATTCGTCTTTTATTTTCAACCCTTGAAAACTAGAAAAACCATTCTTAGGTTGCAGGCGGTACATAAGCGAGCAGCATACCAGATTGGGCTCATGACCATGGATTGTTGACCCCCTGCTAATCCAGCCTATGTGTGTCCAAATTAACATGATGATCATCTAGCACAGGGGTCCCCAAACTACGGCCCGCATGTGGCCCCCTGAAGCCATTTATCCGGCCCCCACCGCACTTCCAGAAGGGGCACCTCTTTCATTGGTGGTCAGTACTGGAGTACTGTATGTGGCAGCGCCGCAAGCGCGGCATCACTCATGTACAATACTACTTCCGGTGATGCGGGACGCATGTGTCATGGCTCCGGAAGCACATCATATCACTTGTTATATGTGACAGATATGGAACCGGACATTGACCATCTCATTAGCCAAAAGCAGGTCCATAGTTCCCATTGAAATACTGGTCAGTTTGTTGATTTAAATTTACTTGTTCTTTTTTTTTTTTTTTTTTTTTGTATTTTTCTGAAGTTGGAAACGGGAAGGCAGTCAGACAGACTCCCGCATGCACCCGACCGGGATCCACCTGGCACGCCCACCAGGGGTCGATGCTCTGCCCATCTGGGGCGTCACTCTGTTGCAACCAGAGCCATTCTAGCGCCTGAGGCAGAGACCACAGAGCCATCCCCAGCGCCCGGGCCATCTTTGCTCCAATGGAGCCTTGGCTGCGGGAGGGGAAGAGAGAGACAGAGAGGAAGGAGAGGGGGAGGAGTGGAGAAGCAAATGGGCGCTTCTCCTGTGTGCCCTGGCCGGGAATCGAACCTGGGACTCCTGCACGCCAGGCCGACGCTCTACCTCTGAGCCAATCGGCCAGGGCCAATTTACTTGTTCTTTATTTAAATATTGTATTTGTTCCCGTTTTGTTTTTTTACTTTAAAATAAGATATGTGAAGTGTGCATAGGGATTTGTTCATTTTTTTTTTTATACTCCAGCCCTCCAATGGTCTGAGGGACAGTGAACTGGCCCCCCTGTGTAAAAAGTTTGGGGACCCCTGATCTAGCATATTATAGCCATTCCCTTATAAACACAAAACCCAAATATCATAGCAATTTGCTTTGTGAAGCTCAATGATAAAATTGTCA
Source organism: Saccopteryx bilineata (assembly GCF_036850765.1). Classification (NCBI taxonomy): domain Eukaryota; kingdom Metazoa; phylum Chordata; class Mammalia; order Chiroptera; family Emballonuridae; genus Saccopteryx; species Saccopteryx bilineata. Next base: position 106,290,909 of record NC_089496.1, on the reverse strand, counting down.
TGGTGTCTCTAGAATACATCTTACCAACTTGGGATACAAACTTTAAAGTGGATTCTTACCTACATAAACTTATATTACTGAGGTCATAAACCATGAGTGATTCCATAGTGGTTTAGAGACTAAATATACTGCTCACAAAAATTAAGGGATATTTCAGAATGAATATGAAGTGATAAAATATTCTCTAATTTTTGAGAGCAGTGTATAATGATGATTGTTTGATTACCATTATTTACTTTTTCATTTTTTTTATTTAACTTTCCAGGTTTTTAACAGTTAAATTTTTCTGAGTTTAAAATATTATGTATTTTATCAATCATGAATTAACACTGCTGTGAGTGCTTTATAGTATTATTAAAAAAAACACATTTATTGTCACTCACGTGATGGTACCTTGGGAAAAGCAAATACAGGCAAGGGCAAAAAGTAGGTTTATAATTGTGAGTATGCAAAACACATTTTATTTTTGTATTGTTATTTATTATTGTATTCTTTCTGTTACAACTGGAAACCTACTTTTGCCCACTCCCATATTTGATTCAGCGAACATTCACTAGGCCTGCTCTTGAATGAGGCACTTTGAGGACCCTCAGTAAGTCACTCTACTTGTGCTGATGAATCAGGTGTCAGCCCTGTGTGCAAGGAACTCTTGGATAGGAGAAGCGTTTGCAGACCTCTCCTATAAGATTGAATGTGGCAAGTTCTAGAAAGAAGGAGCAGAATACTGTGTGAGCACAGATGCATGGTAGAGAGAAGTATGTACTTATTGAATCTAATTTCCTCCCCAATTTTGAAAATTTGAAACTACAGAAGTTAAAAGAATAGTATAGTGACCACCCCTGTACCTTCATGTGAAGTCACCATTGGTCAGCATCTTACCACATTTGTTTTATTTCTCTGTATGTATATCTGTACAGGTTTGTGTATGTGTGTGTGTGTGTGTATGTTTTCCTGCTAAATAATTTAAAAGTAAGTTTCAGAGATTTGACATTTCGCCCTTGGTCCTCCAGCATGGGTCTCCTGAGAACAAGGATACTCTCATACTCAACTGTAGTATAATAAATACCATTATCACTTTTAAGAAATTAAATGTGCTCACAATAAAAAAATCAATATGCAATCAATATTCAGCTTTCCCAGTCTTCCCGGTAGTCCATTTTATTTCTTCCCTCAGTCTGGGATCTTATCAAGGATTATATATTTTAATTAGTTTTATGGGTTTTCAAAATGTCATTTAATCTATAACTGTAACTTTGCTTTTTTTTTACTTTCACATTGACATTTTTAAGACTTTAGTATCCCATAATTTGATTTTGTGTGGTTTTTCACAATTTTATTCAGGGAAAACTTTGGTTGGAATATTACCCAGGTGATGTAGTGTCAGTGTTAGGACACCACATCTGGAGTCCCTTACTGTGTTTGTCCCGTTAAAGGCAATAGTAAGTTTGCTCACTTGGTTCAGGTGGAATCTTCCAGATTTCTCCTGCAGAGCTGCTTGTTCTCATTGCAGTCAGTAAGTGAGCTCTCTAGGCGTGCTTTGGGACCAAGTGTCCTGTACCTTTAACCTTTTATGCACTAGTACAATCTTTCTCTTTTTCACAATTTCTTCTGCATATTAGGATTTTTAAGACATATGCCATAATTCCAGTTTGCAAACATTTAAAATTTATATGTGTGTTCCCTTAATGAAATACTGTTGAACTACAAATCTATTTTCTTATGGAATTTGAACATTAATTATCATTTTGTCAGGAGATATCAGAGTTAAGATCAAGTTCCCACAGATGAAAGAGTTGAGTTCAGATCTTAGTTTCATGCCTTTTTATGTATACACAGACTTTTGAGCCTCATCTCCTTTATCTGTATGTAAAATGGGGATAAGCATCACTCCTGATAAGATGATTGTAAAGATTATGCTTGACCAGACGGTGGTGCAGTGGATAGAGTGTTGGGCTGGGATGCAGAGGACCCAGGTTCAAAACCCTGAGGTCTCTGGCTTCACAGGCTCAGCCGGCTTGAGCACAGGCTCACCAGCTTGACTGTGGGATCATGGGCATGACCCCATGGTTGCTGGCTTGAAGCCCAAGCTTGCTGGCTTGAGCCCAAGGTCTCTGGCTTGAGCAAGGGGTCACGTCACTCAGTCTGCTATAGCCCCCTGGTCAAGGCACATATGAGAAAGCAATCAATGAACAACTAAGATGCTGCAACGAAGAATTGATGCTTCTCATCTCTCTCACTTCCTGTCTTTCCCTATCCCTCTTTCTGTCTGTCTCTATCCCCAAAATGAATGAATGAATAAATAAATAAATAAATAAGATTAATGACATAACACATGTAAAGCAGTTAGCATATTGACCAGCTCATAGTAACAACTCAATGAATATTAGCTATTATATTTACTAATAGTAAAATATTTAATTATACATGGACATCATTTTTATTAAAAATTAGTTTCATGTTACAAAAAGAAGAAATAAACATTTGGTCTTTTTAATTCACATTTTATTAAAAGATATAATTAACTTCCTTTTTTTCTTCCGGATGCTTATGGATTCTAAATTTTAGATGCTTTTTCCATGCCCTTCAATTTAGGCTAGATATTTTGCTAGGAGTGCTTTGGAAGACTTGTATCCAGTTGTCTTGTGTGATTCTGTGCCTTCTTGTCAGCACTTTATGCTGCTGTTGTAGGAAAGAGACTTGGGCTCACGGGCTATACTGGTCCCCGGCACTAAAGCTAAAGACCTGGGTGAAGGCTCAGTGCATTTAGTGATAGAGTTCAGGTCCATTACTCAACACCCAGTGAAGTTTGAGGATAGTTCAGACTCCTTTAGTAAACAGTCTATGGGAAGGTAAACAGAAGTTAGCAAGCATGGGAACGATCATAAATTTCCAGGAGTATATCAGAAGCTTCCAGGGGCCAATTTAAATGGACTTCCACTGGCCAAAATATGGACAATTTGAGTGTCAAATAGGACAACTGCTGTGGATTGAAATACACGAACTATCTTTAGACCTGTGGGCGCATAATGATAGAGAGGAGTATTGCTGGGGTTGTGCAGTGTACCACACTGTGTCACTTAGGGGCCACATTGCTGGATGCTGACGGCTGGCCTGTAGATAGATAGCCTGCAAACCACTCAGTGCACCACACTGTTATACTCAAAACACTACAGATACCATCATTTCAGGCTCTGCATAATAGTAGCTTGTCAAAATTATACTTTCCCACATCTGGAAGTTGTACTTTTCAGCTTTAATTTTATTTATACTATATCCAGAGAGTTCTGAAGTGATAATTGTGCTGTTTTGATTTCTCTAAACTGTTTCTAGACGTGCAGGTGATGATTGGCTCCTTAACTTTTAGGATAACGTATTTTTTGTGTAAAGTCAAAGATGGATATCATTATAGAAGAACTTTTATTTTAATGGTTTAGCCATTGATGACTTGACCTTTACACATGCATTTCAAATTTAAATCCTTTCAAGCCATGCATAAAATATTAAAAATTCTTACATCATAAAGATTTTTTGTGTTTGGTGCATATGTGGTTTTATAATGAGCTAAAAAATAAAGCTATAACATGTACAAAGACAATAGATATTACTATCATTCTGAGCATCTCTCACTTTTATTCTAATGACATGGTTAATATGCTATTTTAAGCAGGTATGTTAGATAAAATGAATAAGTAAGCTTTTCTCAAGCTGTCAACCAAGATTATTTGGTGTTTATAACATATGATACAATAAGTTATTTAAAATTCTGTGAATGGACTTGATTTGCCCACTCTGAATAACTGTTTAAGCTAAAAGTGGCTGTGTTCTTCATAATTACATAACTGGTCATTGAGAAAAGGAGGAAATGACCTATTAGTTATCTTTTGAGCTTGCTGAATGTGGGTGCTCCTCAGAGCTGTTCCATTAGCCTTCTACCAAGTCCGTCCTTGCAGAACATACGGAATACCGATGACATTCAAGGCAATAGGATATAAATTCTACCAGGACTCCTGCTGCTACTCAGTTGAGGGGGGAAAGGTTATCCTTAAACATAAAGCATTTAAATCATTTGTGATGAATTTTCCATCAGGCAAGAAAAAAAGGAATGATTACCAAAGATCACACCCCTGGGATAAATATGAGGTTATAGCTAACTTCTTATTTCCCTCAGGGGTATAATTAAACAGACTTTTACGATTAAGGTTTTCAGGCATTGAAAAATGTTTACTAAAATAATATAATAGCTTTAGTTAGAGACATGATCAATCAGAGACAGCTTACTGACTTTACTCAAGTTGTGTATTTTTCATGAACTGTTTTTAGCTTTTGTTTGACTCAGGGCATATCAACTTAAAAAAGAATGTTGAAAAATAAAGTCAGTAATTTGTGTCTAAAGGGTCCATACTTGCCTGACCTGTGGTGGCACAGTGGATAAAGCGTCAACCTGGAAATGCTGAGGTCGCCGGTTCAAAACCCTGGGCTTACCTGGTCAAGGCACATATGGGAGTTGATGCTTCCAGCTCCTCCTCACCTTCTCCCTCTCTGTCTCTCTCTCTCCCTTTCTCTCTCCTCTCTAAAATGAATAAAAAAATAAAGATTAAAAAAAAAATAAATAAATAAAGGGTCCATACTCTAAAATGATTCTAATTAGGCAAAATATAAACAGGAACATAGAGGACATTGCTAATAATACAGTTTAGGTGTTCAATCGTGAAGTCTGGCTTTAGCTTGGAAATTTTAACAGAAAAAGAATATTGAGATTAAACTTCTAATCTTGGCTTTGCCAGTAATTGGCCTTAAGTCACTGAGCTTTTATCTCTCCCCTACCCTTTTAAAGTATTTAAATGAGATTGGATTCTATCTAGGGAGGTCTTAGTCTCTTCTAGTTCTAAAATTATGATTTTCTATTTTTAAGGAATACAGTTCGACACAATTTAGTTTAATAAAGACTCATTAAGTATTTGTTGAGAACGCAGTCCATGCAAGGAACTGTGCCCAGGCACACAGAAGGTGAGGACATGCTGCCACTTCCAGCTTTCAGGACAGTGGGTGTGGGAACACAGCTGCTGCAGGTCCCTGTCCATTCTAGAACAGTTCTCTGTGAAACCCGAAGTCCCCTGAGGACACCAGCCCCGACCCTCCCAACCTAAAGGAGGTTTCTCTGTTGCACTACCTGATGTGCTTTCTCTTTGTATATTTGCATACTCTATGTTGTGATAGGTTTCTGTACATTATTTTCTTAAAGTTGTCTCCCCTTCTGGTAGAGGTCCCTGAGAACTGACACAGCATGTTGTTCCTCAGCCTGGCACACCCAGAACCTTAGCATGGACCCTGGCAGGTGGTCGGCATTTAATAGTTACCAGCTTACTTGCAGGAATGAGATTGCAGGAGGTGCTTCTGCTTGGTGCTGGGAGGGAACAGTTGGTGGTAGCGTGAAGCGGAGTCCAAGGAAATTGGGTTCAGAGTACAGGAGGTGTTTGGTCCAAATGAGCAGTTGCCCCAGGCGGAACAGCCTGTGCCCTGACGGCAGTGCCCGGGCGAGCTTGCTGGGGTCAGGGAGCAGGCTGAGAGCGGTGTGTGCCATGCCTTCGGTACACGTGGTCTCTGGACCAGGGGGCAGGGAGGTGCATTGTACGACACTGGATATAGACTACTAAACGTAGGTACAGTACGGTTTAACGGGCATGTGTAGGCTTCTTGTCATTAGTAAAATCCAAGCTCATTTCAAAGTGTTAATGAATTTGTAATGGCTTTTTAGCTTACGTCATTCCTCATCGGCTGTAACTCAAATTACAGGGCTCTGAAATTTTTTTACTTTAGAAAGGGGTCACCCTACTTTACTGTATATATTGGAGAGCCGGAAAGGGGCTTTGTAGAGAAGGGACACAGCTCTCACTGCTGGCAGCAGGGAGATGGACTCATCAGCCCCTCTCACTGCATCGGAATAAGGGCGGCTTCGCTTCCAGTGGTGGCAGGACCAGGATTCTTTTTTTTTTTTTTTTCTGAAGCTGGAAACAGGGAGAGACAGTCAGACAGACTCCCGCATGCGCCCGACCGGGATCCACCCGGCAAGCCCACTAGGGGGCGATGCTCTGCCCCTCCGGGGCATCGCTCTGCCGCGACCAGAGCCACTCTAGCGCCTGGGGCAGAGGCCAAGGAGCCATCCCCAGCGCCTGGGCCATCTTTGCTCCAATGGAGCCTTGGCTGCGGGAGGAGAAGAGAGAGACAGAAAGGAAGGGGGGGGGTGGAGAAGCAAATGGGTGCCTCACCTATGTGCCCTGGCTGGGAATCGAACCCGGGTCCCCCGCACGCCAGGCAGACGCTCTACCGCTGAGCCAACCGGCCAGGGCCAGGACCAGTATTCTGAGTGCTGTTTTCCATGCAATAGCCTAAAACAAACACCTAACCAGTGGTCAGCAAACTCGTTAGTCAACAGAGCCAAATATCAACAGTACAACGATTGAAATTTCTTTTGAGAGCCAAATTTTTTAAACTTAAACTATATAGTTAGGTGCATTCCTTATCGAGGTAGTGCCCACACGTGGTATTTTGTGGAAGAGCCACACTCATGGGACCAAAGAGCCACATGTGGCTCGTGAGCTGCGGTTTGCTGACCACTGACCTAACCTGATTCTTTTTATCACTATGGTGAAGGCCAAATTTAATATACACATAAATACACACACAGATATTCACTTAAATATTTAATCTTTTTATTTATTTTTAAGATTTTACTGATTTTCCAGGGAGGGAGCGACAAGTATCAGCTCATAGTTGCTTCACTTGTTCATTGCTTGCTTGTTGTATTTGCCTTGACCAGGCAAGTGCAGGGTTTTAAACCGGCGACCTCGGCATTCCAGGTCAACGCTCTGTCCAGTGCTACACCCCAGCCATGCTAAATATTTAATCTTTAACAGAAATTAAAGAAACTTTGGATTTTACTTTTTCTTTTTTATTATTTTCTTTGTCTTCATCTTTCATTCTATTTCTTTTTCTTTTCATCCTTTTCAACTTATGACCCTTCAGTTTGAAATTAAATTTGGGCTGTAAGTTGACGCCCTGAATTTTTTCTTTACAAGCTTTCTTTGTATTTTCTAGAAGAAAAAAAGATTAACCCGGGGTTTCCAAAATAAAAGTAAAGATTGTGATTAAAACTGAATAAGAATCCTTTATTCTCCATTATGCGCTAATAGTAAAATAAATAGCCCAGTCTTAAGGAAGCTTTAAGGTAAGTCCTGGAGCTTTTGCGAACCCTTGGATTTTAATTAAAGAAACACAGAATACCATCACTTTTGTTTGTCAGTAGGAAAAATATGGATTTTTAAGTTTACAGAGCTTAGTCTAGCAGCACATGGAGTGCATGTGTTGGCTTTCTGAATTTGGGGAACACAAATGGATTCAGATGTTTGGGTCCTTTGTCTTCCTGGTCTCAGCTCACCTCACCAACTGAGCGTGGCACAGTCCAAACACAGTCTCTGAAAACAGCAGCTAGAGTTACTCCTCAAGCACTCTCTCGGGGACTGATAAGTCCGCCTCTGTTTATGTAATGGAATCGGGGTGCAAGGGGTCTGCTGCCGGGCTTTGGGGATGGGACCCCACTGGTGTTGTCTTTCAGGGAAAAGACTGGGTTTAATAAGCCCTTACTCTTCCTTACTTTCTCTGAGGTAGCCTACTGGAATGGATTGTTTTTAACTAATTTTTGTTTATGTAGTGTTACAGCTGCTCTTTAAGCAGTTGGTTTTAGTAAAATCAGTAGGTTGATTGTGGACAAATGGGATGCCTCTATCCACTTTACCTGATAGAAGACTTTAATCTTTCTTTTTGTTCAGTGCTACTGGCTCGCGCGCTCTCTCACTCTCTTTTTCTCTCTGTACTTAAATAACGTCTTTAGTGTTACATTTTAATTTAACTTGAACTTTCAAAACTGTTGGTTTATCCTTTTCTCAAATACTCACGAAATCCTTCATATTTTTCAAATTATTTATAAAGTAATCTTGAGAGTGAAATCTCATAAAGATCTTTGCGTCAGGACCAGAGTTCAAAGGAAAGTTCGTTTGGTTTTAATTTGAAAACTGTAAAAACAAAATAACCTCAAAATGGCAGGGTGTGAATTGGTAACTTCAATTTTATTGCCCTCAGCCAAACCCATCCCCAGATGTTTCCAATTAAATGCCAAGAATGCTCACTTGGGTGGATATCATATGAAAGCATTTCTTTACTTTTCTCTGATTTTCCTTTTTTTTTTTTCCCTGAGAAAAATAACAGTCTCAAATTCTTTACTTTAATTAAACTTCTCATCTGCATGTTGTTTAAACTTATACAAAGAAAAATATAATATTCAAAGAGAATTCTTAACATGTCAGATTTATAAATGTGTAATCCTGAATACATAGGATTTTACATATGTCTTATAAAGGCCAAAGAAAAGATTTTTAAAAGCTTTTAAAGCCTTTTGAAATTAAAATCATGTATTTTCATTTCTGGACTTAAAATACAGAGTAGTTTTTAACACTGAATTTGTTCAAAAAGGTATAGTTAGTCGTTTCAGTGCTTTTTTTCCAGATTGTTATAGGGAATTTTCCATTATAATGTAAATAATAATCTTTTCTTTCATTTTTGATCAGTTGTACATTCATTTGTAAGAAGTACTTCTGTAGGAATCTAGGAAGATGTAAGATAAAAGAAACGAGAATGTAATTTTAAAACCATGGTTTCATAGCGTTTTTCCAGATAAAACCAGGTTACAGTAGGATCCATTCATGAACTTGAAAGTCGCTTCCCATATACATTCTGTATTAAGAAGAAAGTTACCTACTGGTAATAGATTTGAACTTATGGAAATTGGCATTTGTTCAAAGAAAAGATGGAGTTATAAGTAACCAACATTAACATTTTGGGTGTAAAGCTAAAGATACATTTATTTTTGAAGCTTCCACAAACCATAGAGCCAGGACCACATGCCAATCTGTAGAGTTGAAACAGTTGTTTCTCATTTCACTTCCTATTTGGCGAAGGTTTGACAGGCATGTATTTGGGAGCTCAGGAGGGAGACAGCTCTGTAGGTCTTGGATCTGTGTTTGCTTTTGGTAATTGCCTAATATTTTCCCAACCCTGGTGCTACTCAGGCTTTGACTCACAGCAACAGGCACTTCTTCTGAGGAATCTCCAGATCAAGCTGGTTGTTTCGCTGGTGTTTTCCACCAGCAGTTTGTTTACTGCCATTGTTGCCCTCTCGGAGCTGTGGCCCATGCTGCTCGTACACCACTGCCGCAACCCTGGGCTTTCAGGGCCCTGTGCCCCGCGCCTGCACACTGCTGCCGCCCTGAGTCCGCTCCGTCTCCTCACCCTTGGTGCTGCACACCGTCCTGGTGCACTCTGAGCTGAATTGTGATTGTTAAGGTTTTAGGAAGTTATTTTGAAAATACTTTAGCCTGACCATGCGGTGGCGCAGTGGATAGAGCGTCGGACTGGGATGCGGAGGACCCAGGTTCGAGACCCCGAGGTCTCCAGCTTGAGCAGCGAGGACTCATCTGGTTTGAGCAAGGCTCACCAGCTTGAGCCCAAGGTCGCTGGCTTGAGCAAGGGCACTTGCTCTGCTGATGCCCTCTGGTCAAGGCACATATGAAAAAGCAATCAATGAACAACTAAGGAGCTGCAACAAAGAATTGATGCTTATCTCTCTCCCTTCCTGTCTGTCCCTCTCTCTATCTCTCTCTGTCTGTCTCTCTCTCTCTCTCTCTCTCTCTCTCTCTCACACACACACACACACACACACAAAATACTTTAAAGAATAGTGAATATTTTATTGTTTAGGTATAGAAAGAGAATGAGAGTCAGGAGTCTAGTTCTGAGTTTATCTCTACTGTTATATGATCTTATTGTTCTGTCTGTACAATTGCAGTAATGTCCATTTCCATTACTTTCTTAAGACGATGAGGTTTAACTCATCAATGCGCAGAGCTGTTATGAGGACTGTGTCCTTAGCAAATGTGGGAGAGCTCATTATTGTCATTGTTCCTGCTCAGCTTTGGTCAGGAAGGAAGGGCCTGTTCTCAGGTGGCACTTCCTCCTCTTAAAAAAATGAAACTTAATGTGAAAAACTGTGCTTGCTTTAAAAGAAAATGTATGCCAGAGAAATAAAGAAGTATTTTCGGCTTTGAGGAGCAAAACACTAAGTTGACAAGAACCAATGTTTCTAACCTTCTTGAGTATGAGAACTCATTTTTAATTTTAGTAACTCTTATAGTTCCTCTTATGATAATGTTTTTGTATTTTCAGTTTTTGATATTTCTTTGAATTCCTAAAGGTTGGGAACTATTCTTACTACAATAAACATATGATGGGGCTGCATCAGGAATACAAGTTTAGCAAATACTGATTGGTTCGTGTGAGCTGAGTCAGCGTGTGAGGCAGTACAGTAGATAACACCTGTGTGTAGAGGAGGAGAAGTAGATGGGTAGGGTGTACTGGAATCATTGTTCATTCATCCAGCAGTTATTTACTGTGCAGGTTTGGGGATATGCCAGTGAACAAATCAGACTAAAACTACCCTGGTTTGTGTGGTCTAGCAAGGAGTTTCCTTTAGACACAGCAAGTGAATAAATTAATAGGAGTGTTGGAAGGGGAGAGTCCTGTGGAAGAAAAATAGTAGGTGTGCTTCATTGAGAAGCTGACATTTGAGCAAAAACTTAAAAGGGATGACACAGTTACCCGTGGGAATATCTGTCAGACCAGGATATTCCCAATGGTATTGATTCACAACCTTGCAAATATACCACACGACCGAATTGTATACTTTAAAAGGGTGAATGTTATGTGAATTATATTTTTTATATTACATCCTTTCAACTTGGAAAAGAAAAAAATTTACAAGAGAAACTCATTGCCAGGGTTTGCCAGAACCATGTCTTGCACCTCCTCCTTCACTTAACTATAGCTTTGCAAATTGTATTTCTAACTCATACCTTAACTGAAGGAAAGTCCCTTAATGTTACTAGTTGTGTTGTCATTAGAAGTAAAGGATGTTAATCTCTATCAACTTGAAGTTGTTATCAATTGTGAAATCAGATTTCCAGGTGCTCATCCTTTTTTATATGCACTTTAGATAGGTGTGTTCGCTAAACTCATTAATGAGAGTGAGCTATTTTTTCCCTCTGGCTACAAAAATGAATATAATTTTTAGGCCGAATTCTTACTAGTTTATTTTGCTAAGCCAGGATAGTCTCCATATAATTTATTTGGTGATTCTTTCACAGGGTAGAAAATTAGATCAATATAATACTCTTCTAATTAAGGATGCAGGTGAAAAGCATGCCTGCTCATTGCATTGACCAAAACCCAAAACTGTATGATCTCTTCTAGAAGAAGCAGTGATTTTCATTGAAATGGAGCAGGACATGTGGTTAGCTAGGTTCCCACCCACAGTGTTTTCCATTTGACTTTGGCAATTGCCAAACTTGACTTTCATTCTGTGACAGCCTAGTAAGGTTGATTGAAATATTATGATCATATTTTAGTTTTATCTATTTTTGTGGGGGAAATGCAGTATAATTTGGATTTTACAGATACTGTAAGTGGTTTTCTTTAAACAACTGTTGAGTATTAGACATTCTCTGAGCTTCTTTGTGGCAACTCAGAGCGGAGAGGCCCTTGGTTTCTCTTCTGCTTTCAGAGTGAGGACGGTCCGGAAGAGCCGGGACGGTCGAGCAGTTGGCAATGTTATATAGATCAGTGGTCCCCAACCTTTTTTGGGCCACGGACCAGTTTAATGTCAGAAAATATTTTCACAGACCAGTCTTTAGGATGGGACGGATAAATGTATCACGTGACCGAGACAAGCATCAAGAGTGAGTCTTAGACGGATGTAACAGAAAGAGTCTGGTCATTTTTAAAAAATAAAACATCATTCAGACTTAAATATAAATAAAACAAATAATGTAAGTTATTTATTCTTTCTCTGTGGACCGGTACTAAATGGCCCACAGACCAGTACCGGTCCATGGCCCGGGGGTTGGGGACCACTGTTATAGATCACAGCTCGCTGAACTTCCTTTCCCTGGAGGACTTTGAATGGCATGGCTATTCCTCACCAGATACTCATTTGTAATGAAAAATACACCTTCCTCTCTCCGTATGTAGGCTTTTTAGAAGGTACCATTTACCTTTTCCTAGGCATCTATCTTGATCTACATCCTCTCCTGTAGCCGCCTCCTTCAGATACGTGCCCTGCATGGTATGATTTGATTGTGGTGCTGTCCCCGTTGGGTTTCTTTTTGTTTGTTTGTTTGTTTGTTTGTTTTGAGACAATGTGGAGGGAGTGTAGAGCTCATCTCTGCAATTATAGATTAAATTGAAAGAACGCTGTAAAAAAGGTGAGTTAAGCCCTGTCAGACTGCTTCTCAATGTTTTGAGTATTCTAAGTCTGTGGTTACTCATATTCCTTCTTATTTACCAAAATAAGCACACTAGGAAAGCATTAAGCCACCTCTGCCTCATTGTTCCAGCATGAATGAGTGTACTTAGAAGTTAGTTAAATATTTTTTTCTTCTGAACACGGGAAAAGTCTGTCCAAATCCTTAAGTAATTACATTCTTAATACAGACAATTCTCATTTTCTAACACAGGCTGCAAAGGCAGGGCGGCTTCCAGACTCTGCATTTTTCATTTATGTGATGGCAACTTTAAATGGAGCTGTAAGCACTTTGGTCACATAACTCTCAACCAGCTGAGTTTAAGCAAAACATTTCAAAGTGCTTTTATTTCATAGAACTCTTTGCATTTGTTGATAGTTTGAGAGAATATTTGAAGCACTGTAATAAGCCTATACTTAGGAGAATGTTTTAACTCAATCTAAAAATACGATTTTGACAGTGAGCAAACGTTAAAATGAGTACACTTATGGTTTTTCTGTGAGGTAAACTAAGTATTTAAAGAGTTAGAAATAAAGTATCTGACCCATTGTTATGAGCAGGTATTGCCTTAGAAGAACGTTGTGAAAATTGAGGCCCTTTGGACAGTTTGCAGGGTCACAACTAGGGTACCCTGTGTGAAGCTCATCGGCCTGTCCCTCCTGGTAGCCCGACTTCCAGAGACGTGCATTTGTTCCTCTCTCTTTCCAGCACCTGCTGTCCGTCACATGGTGAGGAGTCAGTTCATGTTTGTTGACTCGTTCTGGTTGCCTTCATTTAATTTTTTTTGTGTGTGTGACAGAGACAGAGTCAGAGAGAGGGACAGATAGGGACAGACAGCCAGGGAAAGAGATGAGAAGAAGCATCACTTCTTCATTGCGGCTCCTTAGTTTCTCATTGATGGCTTTCTTATATGTGCCTTGACCAGGCGAACTACAGCGGAGCGAGTGACCCCTTGCTCAAACCAGATGAGCCTGCGTTCAAGCTGGCGACCTTGGGGTTTCAAATCTGGGTCCTCCACATCCCAGTCCGATGATCTATCCACAGTGCCACTGCCTGGTCAGGCACCTTCATTTAAATTTGTAAGGAAACCTTTCCTGTGTCTCTGGAGCCTTGTCACTAGGAAGTTGCGGTGTTAGTAATGCCTGTGCTGTTTTTCCTCGTGTCTCCTTAGGGTCACTATAGACCTTCTGACTTGTTATGTCCTGAGACGTATGTTTGGGTGCCCATCGAGCAGTGCCTGCCTTTACTCGAGACCTCCAAATACTGCCGTTTCAACCAGGATCCAGAAGCAGGTATGTTTGGAGCAGAGCTTGACTGGAGATTGTTGGCTTTGCTTTTAGGATTCAGGTAGCTGTGGCTCTTACGAGGGTCCAGGTAGCTTTCTGTATTTTAGTGTGCATGAGTGTGTGTGTGCGTGCGTGTGTGTGTAAGATAGAGGGATCACATACACGCAGCACTCTCAGTTTTGGAAATAAATGCAGACACGTCACATGCTTGTGCTATATCTGACCGATTAGTTTTTACATCCTGCTGTGAGGGCTGACGTGGGTATCCATTACTTCTGTAACTATCACAGTACATAAAACTTCCGCTAGATCATTTAGCCGGTAGGACAGAAACGTTGACCAGTTGGACTGAATGAATGTGTGAATGGTTTCGGGCCAGCGGCTGGGGGCTGGGTCGCAGGCTGTGATGGGTTTCGGTTTTGTGATAACACTTTCTTGACTTCCTTCTCGTGTCTCTGGTGCTCCTTTCTTCCTTTCTTCCATCTCCTGCCCAAAAAAGCCCAGCCATATTTTCTTGTTATTCCCCGTTGGGTACCCTGCACTAGCAGTGGGTACTGCTGTAAAAACAGTCCTGGAGCCAGACTTCCTGCATTCGGACCCTGACTCCATCTTCAGCTGGTAGCCGCGTGCCCATAGGCAAATTAATCATCTCGCTTCAGACTCCTGGCCTTCAAAATTAAGAGTAGGACCTACCTGTTACGAGGATTAAATATGAACATGCTGACAGTAACCCCCTATTGTTGTGTTAGCAATTGTTAGGCAAATTAGGATGCTGTTTTCCATATATGCACAGACTCTCAGGTGTTTGGCTTTATTTGCTTGGACCCATCTCTGAACAGATGTGCAGTTCTGTCCGCCCCCCTGTCATCCGATACCACTCGTGGTTTCCAGCGGTCCTCTCTTCACCGCTGGGCCACTGTGGCTTTGGCCACCAGCTGCACACTGCTGCCTTCCGCGCCCTGTCATCAAGGTGCCTGTGTGCCTTCCCCCAGAGTGAAGTCCCGGATGTTCTGGTGTGTGCTTCATTGACCTCTGAGTCCTTCCCGCCCACCAGAGGTGCCCCATGCACGCGTCTTAAGAATACAAACATTGTTCTACTAGCCACCCGTGGTCTGAGTTTGGGGAAAGAGAAGGAAAGAACTAGAAAGGCCAGGAGTGGAGGAGGGAGTAAATGGAGAAATCAAATAGGAAGACAAAGGAGTAAAAAAAAAAAAAAAAGTAGTAATTTCTTCTGTTCTAAGTTGTGCATTTTATTTTTCACAAATCAGGTGTTTTCTTATAAAGAATTGGTTTATGTGCCATTGTATTGTTGTCTTCAGCTGTTAGACAATCCAGTGTGAGTACTTCTGACACATGATGAGACCTTAGAACCGCTGCCTTAGAATGTGATGGACATTGACCATAGGAAACCAACTGACTCATCATTAGCCTGGCGCCTGGAGGCTCACCCCAGGCTTTCTAGATTGAAGTTTCATAGAACAAGCAGGACTCTGTAGTTCCTGCACCTCAATTATTAATAAGAATCTCATTGTTTGGTTCTAAGTAAAGTTTCACCTCTGATCCAACAAACAGATATGTTGCTTAAAAGCAAACATTGAATTTGACATTGAATTTTAGAGTCAGGCTCAGACTTGGAAAGCGTATACTTATCTGTTTTCTCCTCTTAAAAAGAGTTTTTTCTTTTAGCTTTTGGCAAGGTCAGGTCCGAGCCAGTTATATGGTAAAACTACTGAACATCTTACTGCATTATTTCACATTCACGTATAAAAAATGTATCTTCATAAGATCCTTCCGACTGAATAATAACATGATCTTAAATAGGTGTCTGACTCCCAAACTTAGGACACAATTTCACCTTTTGTTTCTCCGTTCTTGAACATTTTAACGGTTGCTTCTCTTCTTCATGTGATACGTGGAGATTAAAGCAATCCCAGGCTCTCCTGTTGTATAAACTTGAAAAAGTGTCTGAATAATTTCCATGCACTGAATTGACGTTCAAGCAAAGATGTATTTATGACTATAGATTTTTCATTCATTTTCTGGAGTAAGCATAATGAGCATTTTGTGGCAAAGAAAAATTAAAACTCTATCGCCTGGTTGTTGTCAAGGAGGTGCTATCCCCAGTGAGCTTGTTCTTTTCCTACAATCTACTGAAGTGTCTTTCCTACAGCATTAGCTTGAACTCTTAATATTTATTGTTTAGAACTCATTTACAAAAATCAGAGGAATAACTTTCTTTGAAAACAGTGCTTCACAGTGTTAAATTCAACAGTAAACTCGAAAGATCTTCCTGACTTGATTCAGAAATTCGTGGACCAGGGACCAGGCATCATCCACCTGGTGGACAGCGAGGGGCTAGACAGAATGAAGGACTTCCACAGGCGGAAAAGGCAGGGCCAGGAAGTCACAGTGGCAGAGAGCTGATTGTTTGTGGTGAGGTCACTTTCTTCAGGGGACGCAGGGGGCTGGCAGGCAGTTTACCTCACTCAGGAGTGCTGAGGTACCTCCATCTTGACTGGTTCATGAGTCTGTTCCTGGGGAAGGTTGAAACTAATTAAGTTAGATATTAAGTCTAGGTTTGCTGACATGGGGTTTAACACAGGTGACTCCATTTGGGGCCTGTTGTCTCACTTTTAACAAGAGAAAATGAAGATCCTTTTCCATATGCTGAATCTTTGGAACTTGCAAGGGAACACCATAGTTTATCAGCATTGAGTATCACAGCCCAGACACTATGAGAATCAGTCTCCCACCCTGTGGTTTTAGGAAATTAAAATGCAGTTCCGTGCTGGAATGGATTGCGCATGCTGTGAAACACGGTCACTTGAGATTTAAACGGCAATAAGTGGGAAGGCGTTCTTGTCTCTGGGGCCAGTTTTACTTTTCCTTGACCCAAACTCAGACTCAGAGAAATACCGAGCTTAATATGGGCAATATTGTGAGTCAGCATGGTGCTTCTTTCTCTTAAGTCTTGTGTCTCCGTTCAGTCGTCAGGAGTTAAATTACTCCGCGTAAGGCGCTGCAGGTCTCTGAAACCTCTTGGCTGCAAGGCGCGCTGCGGCCACTTGTCAGGAAAACTCCGTTCTCCCATCCTGAGCCGCCGTGAGCCTCCGGAAGCCTGTTCTTCCCTTCCCTGTGCTCCTGCACACACATGTCCATTGTGCATTTTGGGGTTCCGTGGTTACTTCTCAACTAGGAAGTCTGGATAGCAGTAAAAACCTATTGTGTATTTACTGCTTTTAAGGTACTGTGGGGGAGGGGCTGACAAACTGAAGGCACTTGGAAAATTCTAAAGAAATAATTTGTCCATAAATAGGTCTTTTGTTTTTCAGTTCAGGACCTCCGCCTACCCTAAAGAAATTACTTCAGATGTTTCTCAAATCATTTCAAGTAAAATTTTTTCAAATTGCCTTTAACTTGATAGTTGGATATGGATAGATTTAAATTTTACGCATCACAATCACAGCTTATCTTTTTAAAAAAATTACTTTATAAACTATTTACTGGGAACCCTAGTGGAAAATTCATCCAAAAGCATAAAACAACTACTAACGAGATTTAATGATCATTAATATTTTCATGCTCTCCTTCTGATCTTGTGTTTTATGTGCATGAATCTGTTAATTTTAAAAAAACGGGACAGGAATCATGCTTTGCGCTTTTGTTGTTTTTACTCAGTACTTTGTGTCGCTTCTCAAGTAACGTAGAAATGACACGATCGGTAATTCAGTCATGCAGCAAACATGCCACAGCTTCCATGGCGGCAGCGTCTGGTGGTGGGGTTACGAGCGCCATCAAGAGCGTAAAACAGATGTTTGGAGTTGGTTTTAGAGCCATGATAAACTGATTTGATGTGATTTTTTTTTTTTCTTTTTTTTTTTTTTTTTTTTTACAGAGGCAGAGATAGACAGGGACAGACAGACAGGAACAGAGAGAGATGAGAAGCATCAATCATCAGTTTCTCGTTGCGCATTGTGACTTCTTAGTTGTTCATTGATTGCTTTCTCACATGTGCCTTGACCGTGGGCCTTCAGCAGACCGAGTAACCCCTTGCTGGAGCCAGCGACCTTGGGTCCAAGCTGGCGAGCTCTTGGCTCAAGCCAGATGAGCCCGCGCGCAACCTCGGAGACTCGAACCTGGGTACTTCCGCATCCCAGTCCAACGCTCTATCCACTGCGCCACCACCTGGTCAGGCTCGATGTGATTTTTAATGTTTGACTAATACTGTGTTTATTGTTGATAGTAAAGTCTTTTGATTCTAGATTTACAAAAAATGTAAACTTTATTGAGCATATGCTATTTCCCAAGCACCATTGTATTAATATGTTTTTCCTGTTACCTCAATTTATCCTTAGAACATAATTGAATGTTTCAGTATTGGCCCTTCAGATAATATTTATTGCAAAAAATGACAGCTAATATTTCTTTTTATCAGAGATTTAAAATAATTTTTTTTCTTTTTATTTTTCAGAGATAGAGAGAGAGTCAGATAGAGGGATAGATAGGATAGACAGGAATGGGGAGAGATAAGAAGCATCAACCATCAGTTTTTCGTTGTGAGACTTTAGTTGTTCATTGATTGCTTTCTCATATGTGCCTTGACTGTGGGCCTTCAGACCGAGTAACCCCTTGCTTGAGCCAGCAACTTTGAGTCCAAGCTGGTGAGCTTTTTGCTCAAACCAGATAAGCCCACGCTCAAGCTGGCAACCTTGGGGTCTCGAACCTGGGTCCTCTGCATCCCATTCCGACGCTCTATCTACTGCGCCACCGCCTGGTCAGGCAATTTAAAATAATTTTAACTCAAATATTGCTCTATGATTTTTGTAAGTAATTATACTTAGTTTTAGTATTTATTACAAAGGAGATAATTAGAATAATCTTTAGTATACATTTAAGCACAGATTAGTTTAGATTTCACTCTTTTCTATACATACTTTGAAATGTTTGCAAGAAATTTCCTAATTTGTCTCTAATGTAACTAAGTCATAAGTTATTAGTTAGGATGTTGAATTTAAGTTTATTACAAAATTAACAGCACCAGTCCTGGCCAGGCAGCTCAGTTGGTTAGTGTATTATCCCAACATTCCACAGTGGCAGGTTTGACCCCCGTGAGGGCCCATGCAAGATTCAGCCAATGAGTGCATAAATAAGGGGAACACAAACTGATGTTTCTCTTGCTCCACCTGCATCCCCCCCTATCAAATCAATAAAAAAGACAAAAACCAGCATCTAATTTGGACATAATGCTTTGTGCATTTTACTCAGGTTAGGGAGTTTCAAGGACATCTCAGTTCATCCTAGTATGTAGTTGCTGAAAATCTGAACTAATATAAACAGCTTTTTTGTTGTTTGAGTCTGTCAAACTCCTGGGGCTCCATCTGTGTTATTTTATTATAGTATATCCCCCTTTTCTTCTGCTGGCATGGTTCCCTGGCATTTTTTCCGTACTTCTGTAGTTTCTGTCATACATGCCCACAGAAAAAACGAGTCCCCGCTGACACTACCGTTGTGGGAATATGTGGTTCAGAGGAGCTCCGACCTGGATCCGCCTGCCTGGTTTCTCCAAGGCTGGTGCGACTTCCTGAATGTTGTGTTCATGGTCCCTCAGAAGGGCGTCCCTCAGGCAAAATGTCATCTAAATTACTGGGAAAGGAGAAAGTAAATTTACCAGAACTGGGGCCTCTGAAAATGTGCTGTAATACGGGTAAAATATTTTCAAATCTAGATTTGAGGTTGATCTACCCACTTGATGTTACAAAATTAATTATTTTGATTGTTGAATAAATACTTAATAAACATTTTTTGCTGCCAGTAGCCAGCTGGAGATAAACTCATTGTAGCCTACTAAATGTCATAAAGGAAACAGGCATCAAAACAAGAATTTTGTAGCCTGACCAGATGGTGGCATAGTGGATAGAGAGTTGGACTTGGACATGGAAGACCCAGGTTCGAAACCCGAGGTCGCTAGCTTGAGCCTAAGGTTGCTGGCTTGAGCAAGGGGTCACTCGGTCTGCTGTAGCCCCCCAGTCAAGGCACATATGAGAGAGCAAACAATGAACAACTGAGGTGCCACAACGAAGAACTGATGCTTCTCATTTCTCTCTCTTCCTGTCTGTCCCTATCTATCCCTCTCTCTGTCTCTCTCACATAAGAAAACAAACGCGAATATTGTTGGGAATTTGGCTTATGCAGTTGGTGAATATGGAGAATGTTTTGAAATGTAAGATGTAGAAAAGTTAGTTAGTCCCCAGACTTTTCAGTCTACTTCCTGTCCACTTAAAAAATATCACTTTATTGTATTATTACTATCTTTCCCCACTTACCTCCTTTTTAGGGATGCCCTTCTTACCCAGGTGCTGGTGCAGTACTAATATGACTCGTGGTTGAAAGTTGAGACACTCGAATTTTCTAGATGGTGTGGTACTTTAATGAAGACACCAAGCCTTTCCTATAGTATTTGTGCATAAGACTGAGGTATTATAATGTTTATCAGTAGCATTTTCTATTAAAACTATAAAGCTAAGAATTAAAGTAAACTTTAAAAGTTATC
This sequence comes from Saccopteryx bilineata, assembly GCF_036850765.1. NCBI lineage: Eukaryota > Metazoa > Chordata > Mammalia > Chiroptera > Emballonuridae > Saccopteryx > Saccopteryx bilineata. The sequence goes on along the minus strand of NC_089496.1, from coordinate 106,270,666 downwards.
AGTGACTATTATCAATTCTTAAAGAATGGTTTTTTTGGTTTTTGTTTTTTGTATTTTTCTGAAGCTGGAAACGGGGAGAGACAGTCAGACTCCTGCATGCGCCCGACCAGGATCCACCCGGCACGCCCACCAGGGGGTGATGCTCTGCCCCTCCGGGGCGTTGCTCTGTTGCGACCAGAGCCACTCTAGCGCCTGGGACAGAGGCCAAGGAGCCATCCCCAGTGCCCGGGCCATCTTTGCTCCAGTGGAGCCTCGGCTGCGGGAGGGGAAGAGAGAGACAGAGAGGAAGGAGAGGAGGAAGGGTAGAAAAGCAGATGGGTGCCTCTCCTGTGTGCCCTGGCCGGAATCGAACCTGGGACTTCTGCACGCCAGGCCGATGCTCTACCACTGAGCCAACTGGCCAGGGCCTTAAAGAATGTTTTAAAGCCAGCCTTCCAGAGAAATTTTTTTTTCTTTTTTTCGTTATTCATTTTTAGAGAGGAGAGAGAGAGAGACAGAGAGAGAGAAGGGGGGAGGAGCTGGAAGCATCAACTCCCATATGTGCCTTGACCAGGCAAGCCCAGGGTTTCGAACCGGCGACCTCAGCATTTCCAGGTCGATGCATTATCCACTGCGCCACCACAGGTCAGGCTCCAGAGAAATTTTTAAAATGCTGTTACACAGATTTTTACTAGCCAGTCTGCCCAGTTATCCAGGCATGCGCAGTGCTTTATCTCTGGTTTTGAAGATGTAGATTAGGTTTTCAAATTTGTGAGCATCTAGGTATTAACTATTGAAGACTAAGTTTCTGGTGCCCATGAGCATGACTTTTGTTTGCAGAAAAGCCAAGTCCAATGTTCACTTTAATTTCAGAAATTGTTATTCAGTTTATTAAAGTAATAGTCTGTTAAAGTAACGTCTGTTTCTTCTTTAATCATTTAAATTTGGATAACAAATCTTTTCAAATCTTGCAATAATTTTTAAAGGGCTTTTGAATAACATTTGATTTTATTTACAGAGTGCTAATTAAATTTCTTTGAACGTTTTTAAAACTTTTAATGATAATGTATTCAGTTTCCCTCTTAAGTCAGTTGGCTAACAAAGTACTCTTATAAATCTAATAAATTTATACATGTTAATCTAAATTTTTACTGATTGTGAAATTATAAGACTAAATCAATTATTCAGTTATGTATTTACTGTTGGCAACAAAAATTATTGTTTACATCAGTGGTAGTCAACCTGGTCCCTACCGCCCACTAGTGGGCGTTCCAGCTTTCATGGTGGGAGGTAGTGGAGCAACCAAAGTATAAATAAAAAGATAGATTTAACTATATAAGTTGTTTTATAAAGATTTATTCTGCCAAACTTAGCGAAAATCCGACATAAAGTACTTGATAAGTAATTATTATTATATGCTTTAACTTGCTGTAACTCTGCTTTATAAATTTTATAAAGTAAAGTGACTTTCCTACTTTATAAATCACCATTACTGTGGAACCAGTGGGCAGTTAGAAAATTTTACTACTCACAGAGATACAAAAGTGGGTGGTAGGTATAAAAAGGTTGACTATCCCTAGTTTAGATAGAAAATTTCCAGAAGTCTTCTGAACAACTATTGCAACTAACTAGTAAGTGAATTTTAGGAAGGTCACAGTATGCAAAGTTAATATACAAAATTCAGTTGTATTTTTATATACTACAAGCAAGTAGTTGGAAAATGAATGAATACAAATTCACTTACATAGCATTAAAAATACAGCACAGTATTTGGGAATATATTTATTAAGGTCACTATGCTGGAAACCATTAAGTATTGCTCAGAGACCGAAACAATAGAGAGGTTTACCATGTTCACGGACTGAAGACTTCTAGTGTTAAGATGACAAATGACATCATGAGAGGGGCTTATTTTCTAATGGCCTCAGTTTTGTCAAATACTGTAAGTGCAGAATAGCAAATATGCTCAGACCCCTTGACACCATTATTAATACCATGGTATTTATTCTCAAACATTTCTCTTAATTCAGAGTTTTCCAGGTTGAAAGACAGTACCTTGTTTGTATGTTTGCAGTACCTTGTGTGTATGTCAGAGAGGTGGTCACATAGCCATGACCCCGTGCTTTCTTACCCAGTTAGTTACGGGTGTATTCACTGAAGCTTGCACTTTCAGCCCAGAAGATTATATGTTCACTGGCATTTGCATTACATTTAGGTCTTACGATATGTCATTGATTCTCACTTAACTCTAAAGATATTTGAACATGATGGAATTCTGTAGTCATATTCTTAAAATTACTCAAAATAGCCTATGCTAAAATTGGTTTCATTATAGGTCATTTTGCTTAAGGTTGCAGTTTCCAAGAATGTATCAGTGGTATTAGTGAGGACTTATTGTACAAGTTGAAACCATCTATATTAAATAGGAATTATGCATTTCTGAACTTCCCTTGTCGCTAACAGGCCTCTTCTCTGTTTCTTAATTCTAGTGATACTAGTAATAACTAAGATCAATTTTGCATATGATTTTTTTTTCATTTTTGTCTTTTATTCTTATGTATACACACACATATAGGCTTTGGGTGTGAAATGTCACTTGTAAATTGGTGAGGTGACAAATGTTTTTTTTTTCCCTCTGGTACATTCCATTTAAATTTAGGACTATAGCACAGGTATTTTAAATGTTCTTTTTATCGAGGGATCTACTCTTAATCTTGGTTATGACTTTAATATTTTTATATTTTATTGGAGTCTAATTTTATAATTTTTTTGATCAAGTATTCCAAAGATTATGTCCCTAACTAGATATTTAACTGAAAACTGTCCAAAACTAAACACAATTAAATTCTGTGTTATCATATAATACGTATTATCATTGTTTAGCATGGATGGTTTAGCAAACTGTACAATCATATTACCTTATCTTAACAACAACTGCTTTTGTTTTGTTTGTAGTATAACTATCTTTTTCTGCCAGGTGTCTGTGTTCTCCAGATGTGTGTGACTTTAGAGAAAGATGTGACCCTATAGGTTTACCTCCTTGGACAAACTGTGGACTGCAATACCATGTCCATGGATTTGATATTATGCAGTCGAATATGCTTTTTAAAAAATATTTTACTCTAAACATTATTTAAATACGCAAGGGAAAGTTAAAATATAATTTGTGTTTTTCTCTTCTAATTCTTTTTAGCTCTCTTAGTGTCAATTTGCATAGAGAATTATTTACGAGACAGTAGCAGAGAGGTTTGGTGCAGGAATATGAGTCAAAAATTGATAGTGTCAAGAACTGAGTTCTAATTTCACATTTAAGCCTAAGTTAAGTTCTCTTCAGAAATGTCACGTATATCTCTCCCTCTCTCTGTCTCGCTCTCTTCTGTCTTGGTCCCTGTCTTCCAGAGAGAAGGGTGTGAGTGTGAGCGTTGCTTGTGAGAGAACACAGTGAGTGCCCTGCAGAGCCCGTGTGAGAGCAGTGCTAGCGGAACTCTCCCTTTGCTGTGTTCTCGCCCGCCCGCCGGCCTCCCGCCCGCCCGGGAGACCCCAGGGCAGACTCATCAGTCCAAAGCAAATTACTGCTCTTCTGGGAACTTGGTCTTCATTCTGAAGTCTTTTCGCAGAGCCCTGAGTTCAAAGAGAAAAATGTTTTCAGGCTAATGAAGTTCAAGAGCGTGGAGAGGGAGGGGGTTAGGTGGGTGATACACTAAGTGTAAATAAATATACTTGCACTGATTTACTACATTTGCATAAGCCTTGTCCTATAAACTAATGTTTTCAGAAAAGTCACAATGAGTCTAGTGATTGTAAATTGAACTATATTTTTAATGTTTTTTTTAAAAGCACCCTGTTAAGTACAGTTTTGTGAATCCTTCGATAAAAGAGTCCCTTTGTGGTGCATCTCGTTGCCACCTTGTTACACTGTCATAAAACCTAGGGGTTGTGAGCATGTTTTCTTAAAGCTCTCAAACTGCATCCAGGACGGCAAGAAAAAGCAGAAGGAACCTTTTAGTCTATTCACACTTGCTGACTTTGCCAGCGGTGCCAGGAGTTCGCTTTGGAAACATAGTCCTGGCTTTAAATGACAAACTTCAGCCTTTCTTTTCATAACTACACACTTTTGAAAATATTTTTGAAAACATTGCGATTTTCAGGGGAGAGAGGAATGTGTGTAGATTAAGAGCACAGTGCCTTAAGCTCTGCTTTATTTGCTTTTAGTCACAATATTTAATTATGTTGTTTTTCAAGCTACATTAAAGGTATAGTTGAGAGTTTTAAAATGTAGCGGAGCCAGGTTGGGTTACGAGGACTGACAGCCGTGCTCTGAAGCAGGCCCCAGAGGCTGTACTCCCGGGTGGCTGCCCTGGAAGTTCTGTAATAGTCCACGACTTACGAAGAAGTATCAATACTTGGGATATAGAAGGAGTTCTGAAAGATCTATTTTAAACTTAAAAAAACTGGAATTTAGAAAGTCTCAACTTTTAGGGACTTGTAAATAAATCATTTGCTGAGCAGCATGAGACGAGGACGCGGTTTCTGTGTAGGAATTGTCGGGCCAGACGGGAGCGCAGAAGAGATTCCTCCGGTAGTGACCTGGACCGAACCCGAGTCTGCTGCTGCCGCCCAGAGCTTCACTGTACCAGTGGGGACATTGTGCCCTACCTGACTTGGTTGCAGGTTGGGTTGCTTATCTAATGATTAGAAAGGGGGTTTAAAATTCTTATTATAGTGCTCCCTGTACCTTTTCATTGTTAAAACATTTTGCTTCAGAGTAGATATGTTTGGTGCAATGTAGTGAAATGAAAATGAAAACCAAGACTGTGATGTCATTTGGGGAGATCTGAGTCCCTGGGTAACAAATGGATTCTACCATAAGCCAGTATGAACTAATGAACTAACGAAAGCAAAGCAGAAACTGGAAGTATGTGGAACAGTGCAGTGGTCTGGTAGCACAGAAAGGGATGGGAGAGTCTCATCAAGATGAAAGCAAAAGTATCCAACTTCAGTAGCAGTAAGAAGTTAAAAGAAAACATTCTTTCCTCTGAGCAAGAGAAGAATCACCAGAAGAAACATGGTGAAGCTTATTCAGTTCAGGACTTATTATTTGTTACTTTGGAAGGGGAGTTGCTTTGTGGAAGCAGTGTCCAAAGATGACCAAACCAAACACTCAGGTGAATATGGACGTTGACCAGGAGACCCGTAGCCGCATGTAGCTCATGATTATCTGAAAAGTATCTGTGAATTTAGCTCAAGCAGTTGACATTGGCTGTGCTTCACTGTCAGGTTTGGGACCAAATTCCTCTCTTCAGACAAATCATCAGTTGAGCCTTGCCAGTTACTGAAGGATTTGGAGCGTGGGTATGCTCCCCAAAGTGCCTTTGTTTCTGGAATTTCCGACCTCTCTGGAGAAGCAGACGTGGACTAGTCCAGGATGTGAGACATGAGACAATCTTTCATTCCACATAAGCCTAGGGAGTTTGTGATAGATTGTTTCTATTAGTATCGTTTTCTTATATTTCATTGTGGTTAACTAACTGGAGTTTATGAAGATGTAGGTACCATCCTTGTTCTAAAAATGGGTCAATACAGCACAATTTAAAGCTATTTTACTGTGATTAATTTCAACATTTATATCACATTCAGAAACAAAAATAACCCAAGAATGATTTGAATTGAGAATTCAGACATTGAGTAATAAATGTATGGAACTAATTAACTAGAAAATTAATGAAAGCTGGGTAGTTGCTCTGAACATATGTCTTCTGATGCTTGTCTGAAGGGTCTGAGATCAAGAGGAGCACGCTGACCCACAGACATTTACTGCATTTACTGGTGTCTACCCAGCATTGCGCCTTATATGTCTTCGTCAAGAAGTCTGGCTTCGGAGTACCAAGAAGTGTGAGATTTGGTCCCCACCCTCAAGCAGTTTACTGTCGGTGCGGAAAGGCCTTTTACCTGTGAAATAGTAAAGAGCAGCTAGAATATTGTTCTTATAAAGGGGGTGGGGGTTTTTGCATTGAAAAGCACCATTTTTAATGAGTATGTTAATTAGGTGATTGTGATAATCATTTCACAAAGTTTACGTATATCAAAATAATAATTTTGTACATCTTAACTGTATACACTTTTAATTTTTGTCAGCTATACCTTATTAAAGCTAGGATAAGCAAACTGAATGGGAAAAAATATTTGCAAATCATATGTATCTGATAAATCATTAAGATCCAAAATATATAAAGAACTCTTATAATTCAATAGCAAAAAACCAAATCAGATCTGAATAGACATTTTCCAAAGAAGACATGCAGATGGCTAACGGGTACCTGAAAAGATGCTCAACATCATTAATCGTCACAGTGGATATCAAAGCCACAATGAGGCTATCCATGACCTCACATAGAATGGTTATTATCAAAAATACCAGAGGTAACAAGTGTTGGCAGGGATGTAGAGAAAAGGGAACTGTTGATGGGAATGTAAATTGGTACAGCCACTATGGAAAACAGTAAGGCAGTTTCTCAAAAAAAAAAAAAAAAAAAGAATACAACTACTGTATGATCCAGCAATTTTATTTCTGAATATTCATCCAAAGAAAAGTGAACCACTAACTTCAAAAGATTTGTGCACCCCCAAGTTTACTGCATTATTTACAATCATCAAGATATGGAAACAACCTTGAATGTCCATTGATGGATAAAGAAGGTGTGAGATATATAGATAAAGAGTGGACTTATTAATATTCAGCCCTAAAAAGAATGAAATCTTGCCATTTCTGACAATATAGATGGACTTTTAGAGCATTTTGCTAGTGAAATAAGTCAGAGAAAGAGAAATAAATATTCTATGATCTCACTTACATGTGAAATCTAAAGAAACAAAAATTGAGCTCATGGATATAGAGAACACGTTGGTGGTTGCCTGAGGTAGGGGTTGGTGGATGGGCGAAATGAGTGAAGAGTGTCAAAAGGTACATATTTCCAGTTATAAAATTAGTAAGTCATAGGGCTGTACGGCAGGGTGACTATACTTAATTATACTGTGTTAAAACTTGAAAGTAGCTAGGAAAGTGGGTCTTGAAAGTTCTCATTACAAGCAAAAACTTTTTCTGTAACTGTATGGAGACAGATGTGTAATATTTACCATTATGTCATTTTTTTGTTTTTTAAAATAAATAAATTTGTATTAATTTTAATGGGGTGACATCAATAAATCAGGGTACGTATATTCAAAGAAAACATGTCCAGGTTATCTTGTCATTCAATTCTGTTGCATACCCATCACCCAAAGTGAAATTGTCCTCCGTCACCCTCTATCTAGTTTTCTTTGTCCCCCTCTCCCTCCTTCCCTCCCCCTGACCCCCATAACCACCACACTCTTGTCCATGTCTCTTAGTCTCATTTTTATGTCCCACCAATGTGTGGAATCCTGCAGTTCTTGTTTTTTTCTGATTTACTTATTTCACTCCGTATAGTGTTATCAAGATTTCACCATTTTGTTGTAAGTGATCCGATGTCATCATTTCTTAAGGCTGAATAGTATACCATGGTGTATATGTGCCACATCTTCTTTATCCAGTCCTCTATTATTTCTTTTTACATTGATTAAAGCCTTTAAGCAAACTCTTGGCTAATACAGCAAGAATCCATAAAAGAATAGTGTCCTTAACGTGTTCACCAAGTCCAAGTTGGCCCCAACACCATGCCAAGTCCCTGATAAATGCAACCCAACCCCAGTTCAGTCTGTTAGGAGCTGTCCCAAGGAGCAGGAGTCCAGGAAAAGTCCACATCCAGGAAAAGTCCGCATGGCACTGGAATTGTCACAATTCTATACTTTGCTACTCACCTCCAAGTCCCAATGACCACTGTTTCTAGCTGGTAATGATTCAGGTAGACTGGAAAAGCCATCTGCAGCATGTGTGGAGATGGAGCTTCTGTTCTCCTCTGCCTGGAGAGATGAGACCAGGTTGCTTTTCCCTGGAGCTCTGCAACTGTGGCATGGTAAAGAGAACCTTGGGATACACTAAGCTGGGTGGCAAAGGTAAATTCACAATACAATTTGGCAAAAGGGGGAGAGAGCTCTAAATTAGGAGTAGGTCACAGCCTGAAATATGAGTGGGGCATTGAGGTAGGAGGAATAAAGGAAACACTATATATTAAACAAAGCAAAAAGGACTATCAACACCCACAACAGAGATCTTCGAGTGAAGAATAAAAAACCTGACTATTCAGGCAAGACATAGTTAAGTGGCCCTTGTGTAAATGAGATCAGTTTACCTGCTTCTTGGAAGAAATACCCTAGGCTCATCCACAGTGTCGTAGATGGGGCCAACGGCCCTGGGCACCTTTAGCCTTCAGTGGCAAACCCCAGCTTTCTGGGCAAGGTTAGGTCATAGGTGGCTGGAGCAGGGCTGGAAGGGACTGAACCCTCCCTTAGAGGAGTGAGGGGGAAGCCTACCTTCCAGTGTCCTTATTTCCTCACAGCAAAGGCATGTAAGTCTGGCAGGCTTTAGCTCATTGACCTTTTCACTATTGAAGCAGGACCCAGTTGGCATCCTATGAGACCCATTTGGGGTGTTGGAGCCTTTAAGGGCGTATCCTAAAAGCTGGTAGTTCCCCTGATCTCTATTGGGCTTTTTCTGCCTCTTGGTATCTTAAAAGCCATGTTCAGAAGATCTCACTGAGGGGTTTGAGGATCCTCATCCGCCTATATAAATCTTTTCCATATATCTGGGGCTATTTGGAAATAGACAAAACAGTGTTATTAGCTGGATCAAGTAAAGAATGTAGTAGTTTGTAGGAGGAAAAGATTTGGCGTCTCCTGTTCATCAGCATTCAAAAGAAATTTAAAAATTTTTAAGTAAAAAGCATGGTATGGTAGACCTGTAGGAGTTTCAGGATATGACTTCCCCATTTTAAATTTTTTTAAATTGACCTTAAAATATTTGCTGGAGCCTGACCTGTGGTGGCACAGTGGATAAAGCGTCGACCTGGAAATGCTGAGGTTGCCGGTTTGAAACCCTGGGCTTGCCTGGTCAAGGCACATATGGGAGTTGATGCTTCCAGCTCCTCCCCCCTTCTCTCTCTCCTCTCTTCCTCTCCTCTCTAAAATGAATAAATAAAATAAAAAAAAATTTTTTTAAAATATTTGCTGGATACACTTTAATAATACCTTGACTTTAAAGATTTTAAGAAATACACATAATTCGAAAGGTTTGACAATATACATTAAATGCTTTTGCTCCATATGCAGGAGCATTGTCAGTTTAACCTGTTTAGGAAATCCAATAATAGACCAATGCATACAGACAATGAGCTATAACATGCAAAGCAGCCTCTCCTGTTCTCACAGAGGTTACTATAAATCCAGAATATGTATCCACTGTAATGTGGACATAGGACTGTTTGCCAAATGAAGGTATATAAGTAACATCCATTTGCCAAAGTTGTCCTGGTAGGGGTCCTTGAGGGTTAACTCCAAATTAAGGGACAGATTGTAGTATAGGACCCCTTGGGACAGGATTTCCCAATCTGCCGTGCTGCTTCCTGAGAAAGTTGAAACTGTTTACGCAGGGCTGCAGCGTTCTGGTGATGAATAGTATGAGACTGAATTGCTTGATCTGTCATGGTTGCTCCAAATAATTTTCTTTTGGGTAGCTTGATCAACAAGGGCATTCCCTTGTGCTAAAGCTCCAGGGAGCATGGAGTGAGCTCGAGTATGTCCTATAAAACATGGAGCTCTATGTTGACATGCAAGTCTTTGAAGAAGGAGGAAATGCTGAAATAGTTCATCAGCAGTTGTCCCTAAGACCGCAGTCTTTATAGTGGAAACACCATAAGTAAATATTTGCTGTCTGTATATAGATTAAAGGGGGAATATGGCAAATGCTGAAAAGCCATGATAATGGCATATAATTCTAGTCTTTGAGCTGATTTTAAGTTGACAGTTTCAGTATAAAGTTGTTCCTTGATTTGCAAGAGCGATTTGCCATTTAGTGGAAGTTTTCCAGAGCCATTGTTATTGATCCTTTGAAAAAGGAACAACAATAATTTTGAGGCTCAAAACCTATAAGCTGTAAGGGTACCCTATGCCCCTTGATAATCCAGGAGGCAACAAGATCAAAATATGGAAGTGTATTCCATGGGCTATTAGATGGTTCAATGTGCCCTAGCTGTAGCCGCTCTTGTACCAATTGAGCAGCTGCCCTAAGTTTCTCCTGAGAAACAGGCCGTTGGTCTACCCATACAGGATTATCTGATTTCCAAGTAATTGGGTCTGCACAATGCATTATTGAGGTAGCAGGAGCTACCAAGGCCCCTATGCTAAATTTTGATATCCTAATCCACACCTTCTGGTATTGGGTGCCACTTCTATGGGGGTGAGAATTCCTCGCTGTTCTTTCCCTAGTCTCTTGGTGGGCAAAAATCCCCGATCAAGCATCTGAGTACTGACTAAACCATTAGGATTGACAAGCAACGCTCCCATATTTTTCAAAACATCTCTACCCCACAAAATAACTGGTCATCCAGGGAGCACATAAGGCTTAAAAAATCTAGAATGGCCTTCTTAATTTTCCCAATTTAGAAAACTAGAACTTTGTTGAGGGGATTTACTCTGCCCTATACCTTGTAATTCTGTGGCTGCTGCATGAGTGGGCCAGGAAGGAGGACAATATAGTTTAGCAATAACAGATACATCAGCTCCAGTATCTAAAAGTCCTTTAAATTTATGCTCATGTATTGTTAGTTCCATTTCAGGGCGTTCCTGACCTATTTCTTTTTTTAAATCCAATTGGCAAAATCAGAGGAGCCAAATTACCAATTTACTTGGGGCCCCTTTTCCAGGATGTGGCCTGAGAAGCAGAATTAGTTAGCATCCTTATACTATTCTTCTAACTGCCTGAATTAGCTGTGAGACATTCTCTTTTTTTTTTTTTGATTAATTTTAATGGGGTGACATTGTTGATAAAATTGTCTTCTGTCACCTTCTAACTGGTTTTCTTTGTGCCCCTCCCCTCCCCAACCCCCTCCCTCTCCTCCCCCCCACCCTGTAACCCTGAAACTGTTATCCATGTCTCTGAGTCTCATTTTTATGTCCCACCTATGTGTGGAATCATATAGTTCTTAGATTTTTCTGATTTACTTATTTCGCTCAGTATAGTGTTATTAAGGTCCATCCCTGTTGTTGTAAAAGATCCGATGTCATCATTTCTTATGGCTGAGTAGTATTCCATAGTATATATATACCAAAGCTTTTTAATCCTCTCATCCTCTGACGGACACTTGGGCTGTTTCCAGATCTTTGCTATTGTGAACAATGCTGCCACAAACATGGGGGTGCATTTCTTCTTTTCAAACAGTGCTATGGTGTTCTTGGGGTATATTCCTAACAGTGGTATAGCTGGGTCAAAAGGCAGTTCGATTTTTAATTTCTTGAGGAATCTCCATACTGTTTTCCACAGTGGCTGCACCAGTCTGCATTCCCACCAGCAGTGCAGGAGGGTTCCCTTTTCTCCACATCCTCGCCAGCACTTATTCTCTTGTTTTGTTGATGAGCGCCATTCTGACTGGTGTGAGGTGATATCTCATTGTGGTTTTAATTTGCATTTCTCTAATGATTAGTGATGTTGAGCATTTTTTCATATGCCTATTGGCCATCTGTATGTCCTCTTTGGAGAAGTGTCTATTCATTTCTTTTGCCCATTTTTGGATTGGATTGTTTGTCTTCCTGGTATTAAGTTTTACAAGTTCTTTATAAATTTTGGTTATTAACCCCTTATCAGATGTATTGTCAAATATGTTCTCATTGTGTAGTTTGTCTTTTTATTCTGTTCTTGTTGTCTTTAGCTGTGCAAAAGCTTTTTAGTTTGATGAAGTCCCATTTGTTTATCCTGTCTTTTATTTCACTTCCCCGTGGAGATAAATCGGCAAATATATCGCTCCGAGAGATGTCAGAGAGCTTACTACCTATGTTTTCTTCAAATATGCCTATAGTTTTAAGACTTACATTTAAATCTTTTATCCATTTTGAGTTTATTTTTGTGAGTGGTATAAGCTGGTGATCTAGTTTCATTTTTTTTGCAGGTAGCTGTCCAGTTTTCCCAACACCATTTGTTAAAGAGGCTGTCTTTACTCCATTGTATTTCCTTACCTCCTTTGTCAAATATCAGTTGTCCATAGAACTGTGGGTTTATTTCTGGGTTCTCTGTTCTGTTCCATTGATCTATATGCCTGTTCTTATGCCAGTACCGGGCTGTTTTGAGTACAATGGCCTTGTAGTATAACTTGATATCAGGAAGTGTGATACCTCCCACTTTATTCTTATTTTTTAAGATTGCTGAGGCTATTCGTGTTCTGTTTTGGTTCCATATAAATTTTTGGAATATGTGATCTATATCTTTGAAGTATGTCATTGGTATTTTAATTGGTATTGCATTGAATTTATAGATTGCTTTGGGTAATATAGACATTTTAATGATGTTCATTCTTCCTAACCATGAGCACGGTATATGCTTCCACTTGTTTGTATCTTCCTTGATTTCTTTTATCAATGCTTTGTAATTTTCTGAGTACAAGTCTTTAGTCTCCTTGGTTAAGTTTACTTTTAGGTACTTTATTTTTTTGGTTGTAATTGTGAAGGGGATTGTTTCCTTACTTTCTCTTTCTGACTGTTCATTGTTGGAGTATAAAAATGCCTCTGATTTCTGAGTATTGATTTTATATCCTGCCACTTTGCTAAATTCATTTATCAGGTCCAGTAGATTTTTGACTGAGACTTTAGGGTTTTCTATATACAATATCATATCATCTGCAAATAATGATAGTTTTACATCTTTTTTTCCAACTTGAATGCCTTTTATTTCTTCTTCTTGTCTGATTGCTGTGGCTAGGACTTACAGGACTATGTTAAATAAGAGTAGTGAAAGGGAGCACCCATGCCTTGTTCCTGATATTAAGGGTATTGCTTTTAATTTTTGCCCATTGAGTATGATGTTGGCTGTGGGTTTCTCATAGATGGCTTTTATCATGTTGAGGTATGGTCCCTGTATTCCCATTTTGCTGAGAGTTTTGATCATGAAAGGGTACTGGATTCTATCAAATGCTTTTTCTGTATCTATTGAAATTATCATATGGTTTTACTCCTTCTTTTTGTTTATGTGATGAATCACATTGATTGATTTGCGAATATTGTACCAGCCTTGCCTCCCCAGAATAAATCCCACTTGATCATGGTGTATGAGTTTTTCCATATATTGTTGGATCCGGTTTGCTAATATTTTGTTGAGGATTTTAGCATCTATATTCATCAGAGATATTGGCCTATAATTTTCTTTCTTTGTGTTGTCTTTGCCTGGTTTTTGGAATCAGAATTATGCTTGCCTCATAAAAGGAACTTGGAAGTCTTCCTTCCTCTTGAATTTTTTGAAATAGTTTGAGAAGTATAGGAGCTAGTTCTTCTTTGAATATTTGGTAGAATTCAGTTGTGAAGCCATCAGGCCCCGGACTTTTCTTTGTTGGGAGTTTTTTGATAACTGTTTCGATCTCATTTGGTGTAATCGGTCTGTTTAGGTTTTCTGATTCTTCCAGATTGATTTTTGGAAGATTGTATGTTTCAAGGAATTTGTCCATTTCATCTAGGTTGTCTAGTTTTTTGGCATACAGTTCTTCATAGTATTTTCTTACAATATTTTGTATTTCTGTTGTGTCAGTTGTTATTTCTCTACTCTCATTTCTAATTTTATTCATTTGAGTCCTCTCTCTCTTTTTCTTGGTGAGTCTAGTTAAAGGTTCATCAATCTTGTTTACCTTTTCAAAGAACCAGCTCCTAGTTTCATTGATCCTCTGTATTGTTTCTTTAGCCTCTATGTCATTTATTTCTGCTCTGATCTTTACTATTTCCTTCGTTCTACTACATTTGGGCTTTACTTGCTGTTCTTTTTCTAGTTCTTTTAGATGCAGGGTTGTTTATTTGAGCTTTTTCTAGCTTCTTAAAGTGTGCCTGTAGTACGATTAAACTTCCCTCTCAGTACTGCTTTTGCTGTGTCCCATAAATTTTGAGTTGTTATATGCTCATTGTCATTCATTTCTAGGAATTCTTTTATTTCTTCTTTGATCTCGTTTTTAATCCATTCGTTATTTAACAACCTGCTATTTAGTTTCCATGTGTTTGGGAATTTTGGGGGGGGGGAATTTTTGAGCTTTTCTGTTGTGGTTCATTTCTAGTTTCATGCCGTTGTGATCGGAGAAAGTGCTTGATATGATTTCAATCTTCTTAAATTTGTGGAGAGCACTTTTGTGCCCTAACATGTGGTCTATCCTAGAGAATGTACCATGAGCACTTGAAAAGAATGTATATTCTGCTGCTTTAGGGTTAAAGGTTCTGAAGATATCTATTAAATTGAGTTGATCTAGTGTGTCCAATAAGTGTGCTGTTTCTTTGTTAATTTTCTTTCTTGAGGATCTATCTAGTGATGTTAGTTGAGTATTGAAATCCCCTACTATTATAGTATTGCTGTTGATCTTGCCCTTTAAATCCACCAAAGTTTGCTTTATATATTTAGGTGCTCCTATATTAGGTGCATAGATATTTATAATAGTTATATCTTCCTGTTGGATTACTCCCTTTATCATTATGTAGTGGCCTTCTTTATCTCTTACTATATCCTTTGTTTTAAAGTCCAATTTGTCTGATATAAGTATTGCTACCCCAGCTTTTGTTTTCATTTACATTTGCATGAAATGTTTTTTTCCATCTGTTTACCTTCAATCTATGTGTATCTTTTGTTCTAAGGTGTGTCTCGTAGACAGTATATGTACGGGTCCTGTTTTCTTATCCTCGGAGCTACCCTATTGTCTTGATCGGATCATTTAATCCATTTACATTTATGGTTATTATTGATATGTAGTTGTTTATTGCCATTTTATTCTTTAAAGCTGTATTCCTTTTTTGCTATATTCTTTTCCCACTTTGATCTGTTTACAACAGGCCTCTTAACATTTTCAGCATTGGTTTGGTTGTAATGAATTCCTTGAGTTGTTTTTTGTCTGGGAAGCTTTTTATTTCTCCTTCGATTTTAAATGATAGCCTTGCTGGACAAAGTAGTTGAGAAGTTGGATGTCATCCTTATGGGGACTCCTTTGTAGGTGATAGCTTTTTTTTTCTCTTGCAGCTTTTAATATTTTCTCTTTATCGCTTAGCTTTGGTATTTTAATTATGATGTATCTTGGTGTAGGTTTCTTTGGGTTTCTCTTTAATGGAGTCCTCTGTGCTTCTTGAACTTGTGAGAGTTTCTCCTGCATTAATTTAGGGAAGTTTTCAGCTATGATATGATTGAACAAATTCTCTATCCCTTGTTCCTTTTCTTCTTCTTCACGAACCCCTATGATGTGGATGTTATTTCTCCTCATGTTGTCATAGAGCTCTCTAAGAGTTTCCTCAGGCTTTTTGAGTCTCTTTTCTTTTTTCTTCT
This sequence comes from Saccopteryx bilineata, assembly GCF_036850765.1. Classification (NCBI taxonomy): domain Eukaryota; kingdom Metazoa; phylum Chordata; class Mammalia; order Chiroptera; family Emballonuridae; genus Saccopteryx; species Saccopteryx bilineata. The sequence goes on along the minus strand of NC_089496.1, from coordinate 106,255,227 downwards.
CTGCTTTCTTGCCTTCATTCCAGTTGTCCTCCAACTCGCTGATTCTATCCTCAGCTCTATCCATCCTGGGTTTTTTGTTTTTTTTTTTCTTTCATTTTTCTGAAGCTGGAAACGGAGGCAGTCAGACAGACTCCCGCATGCACCCAACCGGGGTCCACTCGGCATGCTCACCAGGGGGCGATGCTCTACTCCTCTGGGGCGTCATTCTGTTGCATCCAGAGCCATTCTAGCGCCTGAGGCAGAGGCCACAGAGCCATCCTCAGCACCCGGGCAAACTTTGCTCCAATGGAGCCTTGGCTGCGGGAGGGGAAGAGAGAGACAGAGAGGAAGGAGAGGGGGAGGGGTAGAGAAGCAGATAGCACTTCTCCTGTGTGCCCTGGCCAGGAATCGAACCCGGGACTCTTGCATGCCAGGCCGACGCTCTACCGCTGAGCCAACTGGCCAGGGCCATTCCATCCTGTTTTTAATTTCTTCCATTGTGGTCTTCATTTCTGATATTGTATTTGTCATCTCTGACTGATTCTTTTTTAATACTTCAATATTCTTTTTCATATTTGCTATTTCTTTATTTAGGTGTTCGTGATGACCATCCATTGTTTTTCTAAGATCCCTAAGCATCCTTACAATCATTATTTTAAACTCCGCATCTGGAAGTTTGATTATTTCCATATCACTCAGTTCATCTCCTGAAGGTTTTTCTTGTGGTTTCATTTGGATTGCACTTCTTTGTCTTCTCATTGTGTTTGTGTGTTTGGGTGTTTTCTTTGTAGAGCTGGTTGAGTCTAGTCTTGGTGTTGTCTGCCTCCAGTTTTCACTTGTTTTGTTTCTAGGTCTTCTTGGGTTGGCATCAGCTATTATTTGTAATCCACTTTCGTATTTGGGCTGCTTTGAAGTCTTGATTTGTTTTTTTTCTTAACAGGTGATTGTCTTGTTTGCTGATCTCAGCAGGGGGCTTATTTGAAACTGTATCTAGGAATGCAGTGGGTGTGACCTTAGGCTCTGAAGTCCACTTCTGCCAGTTAATCTCTCTGGGGGGGGGTTCTTTCTCTGCTTCAGTAAGGGGAGGTGTATCTCAAATCTCCATGGAGACCTGAGTTACTGCCCCTCCTCCCCACTTCTTGTTTTCGGCTGTGTCTTATTGCGCTGATTAGAGCTGGAGAGATGTCTGTATCTCTGTGACCTGGAAGTACTTTTGTATTTTGCTTTGTGGAAGGATCATCCCTTTCCCCAGTTATGGCCGCCTCCAGCACTGAATGAGTTAGCTTTTCAGGTCATCACCTGTATTCCTCTTCCCCTCACCATCCGTCTCTCTCTCTCTATCTCTTTTCATTTTGGAAGACAAGCGGGCCCTTTCAACACACCTCGTTCCCTGGTCGCCAGGAAAGTGGCTGTGAGCAGTGTTTACTGCTCTTTTCCTTGGAGTGAGAGCACAGCTTCACCCCTCCCTGCCCCGTTCCTGTAAGCAGGGGAGATTCAGGCGCTCCCTACCAGGTTTGTTGTGGCTTCTTCTTTGCTTTTTGGTTTTTGAAAGCTGTTCTTGTAGTCCAGATTTGGTTTTTCACGCTGATTGTTCATAAATTAGTTTATAATCCAGTTCGGTGATGTGAGCTGGGAGTCTGTGCGTCTGCCTACCCTGCTGCCATCTTCAGGTCTCAAGGAGAGAATCTGTTCTTTACGTCTCTTCAGCGCCGCCGCGTCCAGCCACACACCACAGGCCTCCTCTTCCTCCAGGCCTCCGCACCTCATGATCATTGTGGTTTTAATTTGTACTTCCCTAGTGATTAGTGATGTTCAGCATCCTTTCATGTGCTTATTGACCATTAGTATAGTCTACCGGAAAGTTCTGTCCGTTTTGGGAATAAAACAAAATACAAATTTTTCTTACCGTCAATAAACTTTATTAAATAATATAATTGCCATTATTATTAATGATTTCTTGCCAGCGTGAGGACAATTTGTATATCCCATTTTTGAAAAATGTTTTATCTTTTGATGCGAACAATTGAACCAGTGCTTGTTTGATATCTTCTTCATTTTTGAATTTTTTGCCCTTCAAAAAATTTTGTAAGGACAAAAACAAGTGATAGTCGGAGGGTCCTAAGCCCGGGGAATATGGTGGATGCAACAGAATTTCCCAGCCTAGTTCTGCAATTTTTTGACGAGTCCCCAAAGCAGCATGTGGCCTGGCATTATCATGATGCGGTATGATGTTCTTCCTATTAAACATCGCCGGCATCTTTTCTTGGACTGCTGTCTTTAAATTATCCAGTTGCTGACAATACTTCTCTGAATTAAGCTTTTCGTTCGGATTTAAAAGCTCATAATGTATTCGTCCTTCAATGTCCCACCATATACACAACATTCTCTTATTCAGAGTCAAATTTGGTTTACAGGTGGAAGGGCTAGGATTTCCGGGTTCACAATATGCCCTTTTCCTTACGATATTTTCGTAGGTAATCCACTTTTCATCCCCAGTTATCATCCGGTTTTAGAAGGGCTCGATTTTGTTCCGAGCAAGCAGAGATGTGCATTTGACGACTTGGTCATCCAAATTCTTCTGACTTAATTCATGTGGCACCCATCTTGAATATTTCCACACCAATCCTATCTTCTGAATATGGTCAGAAATGGTTTGCTGAGCTGAATTAAGCCTTTCTGCGATCTCCGATGTTGTCAGAAAAGGATCTCGCTCCAACATGGTCTTAACAACATCGTCATCGATCAAAGATGGTCGCCCAGGATGTGGCTTATCAGAAAGGTCGAAATCACCTGTTTCGAATTTTTCGAACCATCTTCTGCATGTCCTATCAGAAACTGTACCTTCACCAAACACTTTCAATAAATTTCTACATGCTTCTGTAGCATTTCTTCCTTGTTGAAATTCGTAAAAATTACAGTGGCGTAAATGAACTTTTATCAGTAGCCATGGGTACACTATTGCTTCACACATAAGACTAACGTGAATCAACTTTGTTTTAGTTAATTTGCTACGTCAGTATGTATACATTAAGTGATAAAAAATAGGCACGCGTGCGCCAAATAAACGTGTTTACGTGTTGAAACTTGTTGTGATAGAAATGGACAGAACTTTCTGGTAGACCTGATATATCTTCTTTGGAGACTGTAATCTGTTCAGGACTTTTGCCTGTTTTTAGTCAGTTTATTTGGTGTTTTTGTTGTTGAGTTTTAATAGTTCTTTCTGTATTTTGAACATCAATGCCTATCAGATATGTGATTTTCAATACACTTTTCTTTATTCTGAACATGAATCCCTATCAGTTATGTTGATTTTGCGTGCTGTTTTGCTGAACTCACTTACTGATCTAGAAGGATTTTTTTGTAGAGTCCTTGAGATTCTCTATATAGACTATTATGTTATATGGATATAGGAACAGTTTTATCCTTTTACAATATGTTTACCTTTTAGTTTATTTTCTTATTACCATATTGCATTGGCTAGAACGTCACTGTTTTGAATAAAAATGGTCAGAGCAGACATCTTTGCCTGTTTCTAATCTTAGGGGGAAAGCATGCATTTTTTATCAAGTTTGGGGTAGTTTTCTCCCATTCTTAGTTTTCTGAGAATTTTCATTTATATGGTTTTTGAACTTGTCACATGTGAGTTTTCTAAACTGTTCACACTTGGATTACAGTGATTGGTTTTTGAATGCTGAATCAGCCTGTATCCCTGGAATAAATGCAGCTGCTGAATTCTTGCTAATAATTTGCAAAGGATTTGTGCTTCCATGTTTATAAGGTAGCTGGTTTGTAGTTCTCTTTTTTAGTACTGTGTTTGGTTTGTATCCCTCCTTTTTATTTTCTGAAAAAGATCATATAGGATTGGTATTCTTTAAATTTTGGATAGAAATCTTCAGTAAAGCTTTTGAGGCCTAGAGATTTCTGCAAATTAATTGCAAGTTCAATTTCTTCACGGTTTATAGGACTACATATTTCTATCCCATATTGGGTGCTTGCAGGAATTTGTCTTATTCTAGGTTATTGTCACAAAATTTTCTTTCTTGATAGGCTGCATCTTTCCTGGTCCTTGGATCAGAAGGAGGCTTTTCTTGGTACTTTTCCCCCAGTCTGTGTGCATTGGCATGTCAGGGTTGCCCACTGTCCCGATCTGGACTACGTGAGGCTGCAGAAGACTCATAGAACCCAGCACCATGTCCTTCTTGCAGTGTCAGAGTTCCTGACAGGCTGCCTTCTTGTCTCACCTGGCAGCATCTTATGTTTGTTATTTATAATGTTCAGGGCTTCCAATGTAGGTGGTGGGACAACAGAGAGAAGTAGGTTTTTCTCATCTTCCTGGGAGTGGAAGCCTTTCTGTCCAGTCTTGAATTAAAAAGAAAAAAATGTCCAAGGAACGCTTTTTACTAGTGAGGAGTATATAAATGATCACTCTTATTTAGCTGTGCATTTCTGACTACAGTGGAGAATATTAGAGATGTCGTAGGCAGTTAATATGTGGCAAATGAGTAATCGAGAAACTCTGAAGTTAATTTACTGACTGGTGAAAATTGAACCTGATAGAATCTGATACAAGTATTATGAAAAGCTTGTTTGTACCACACTAATATTACTCACTATATTAAATTTCAGAGAGATTACAGCAACCAGTTTTACATTTAAAAGTCCAGAAGAGAAAGCCAAGTTTTAAAAGAGTGAAGCTTTGGCAGTAACAGAGCACAGTCATGACAGATAATACCAGTGACGATCCCTTGCTCCCAAGGTTTTGATGTTTTTAAATTGATTTTTAAGGGAACATCAATCTTTTTCCCTTTTTTTCCTCTCTCTCATCTATGATTAATATATTGGATATTTTAGTCTCCACAGATTCACTTTATCACATTACAAATCAAATTATATAGCAATCTGCCAAGTTCTAAAACAAAAAACTGATTCAAAACATTATTGTGCCGCCTGACCTGTGGTGGCGCAGTGGATAAAGAGTCGACCTGGAAATGCTGAGGTTGCCGGTTCGAAACCCTGGGCTTGCCTGGTCAAGGCATACATGGGAGTTGATGCTTCCAGCTCCTCCCTCCTTCTCTGTCTCTCTGTCTCTCTGTCCCTCTCTCTCTCCTCTCTAAAAATGAATAAAGAAAAAAAAGTTTAAAAAAAAAACCAAAAAACATTATTGTGCCAAGATTATTTTGTATGATCTTAGATGCTCTGGTTTTTTAGGCACAATGGAGTGTCACTCCCTTTTCTGAAGCTTTAGTGGGAGCTGCAGTGGAACTACCCGTATGCATGTGGCAATGTAAGGATTGTTCTGCTGCGTCTTTGGGCTCGGTGGTGGTGATTTTAGTAATTCTCCGTCCTGAGCACTTTTATAGCCAGATGGCAAGAAATTGGTACTGGACTCTGAGTTTCATACACTGACATTTTGTATGTGTGTGTGTGTGTGTGTGTGTGTGAGAGAGAGAGAGAGAGAGAGAGAGAGAGACTGTATTATGAATGGTATTTCTACATCATTATCTGGAGCCCCACTTCCAGAGTCTGTGATGGTCCCACAGTGTGTCCTGAGCATCTGGATTTCTTAAAGCTTCCCATGTGACTCAAATGCACAGCATAAGCTGAGACCCATTACTGCACTGAAATTAGCCGTGTATAGTGTGGGTTTTCTTTGAGAATTTGATGGAGCTTTTTTCAGCTGCCACCTAGAACAGGAGTTTTCAACCGCCCATCCACAGACTGGTGCCGGTCCGCCAGAAATTTCCTGCAGGTCATTGAAAGAATTAACCACCCTGATGTTGTATGAAGATTACAGAAAACCACTAATGCAGAGCACTTACGTATACGCCATGCCCAGTTTCCCTGCTGTTAATAGCTTATTTTTTTTCACTCTTTTCAATAGACTATTTTTAGCAGTTTTAGGTCTACAGAAAAATTGAGCAGAAAGCACAGAGAATTCACATCTGCCCCCTAACCCCTTTACCCTGTTACTAACATCTGAAGGGGTATGTTTGATATATTTGTTCAGTTGATAAGTCAGAATTGATATACTATATTATTATTGACTAAAGTCTATGTTTTCTATTAAGATTCACTCTTGTGTTGTACATTCAACAGTTTTTGACAAATATATATTGACAAGTTTCTCTCACTAAATCATACAGAATAATTTTATTGCCCTGAAAATTCCCTGTGGTCTGCATGTTTCTCTCTTTCCCTCCCAATTCCCTGGCAACCTCTGACCTTTTCACTGCCTCCATTTCTTCTTTTTCCAGAGTGTTATATACGGTCACGTGCCACTTACCAATAAGAGTAATTCCTGCTAATTGCATCCTTAGATGATTTTGTCATGTATGAACACCCCAGAGCTCACGTACGCAAACCTGAATGGTGCGGCCTACTGCATGTCTAGGCTGCATGGTACGGCCTTTTGCTCCTGGGCCATGAGCATGTATGGCAGCATGTTCATGTACAAGAACAACATGGGATTCGGTCATGCACAGGTGAAAAGGATGCAGTCAAGAGATGTAAATATGCCCGACCAGGCGGTGGCGCAGTGGATAGAGTGTTGGACTGGGATGCCAAGGACCCAGGTTCAGGACCCCGAGATCACCAGCTTGAGTGTGGGCTCATCTGGTTTGAGTAAAAGCTCACCAGCTTGGACCCAAGGTCACTGGCTTGAGCAAGGGGTTACTTGGTCTGCTGAAGGTCCACGGTCAAGGCACATATGAGAAAGCAATCAGTGAACAACTAAGGTGTTGCAATGCGCAATGAGAAACTAACGATTGATGCTTCTCATCTCTCTGTTCCTGTCTATCCCTGTCTATCCCTCCCTCTGAAAAAAAAAAAAAAAGAAAAAGAGGAAAAGAAAAGAGATATAAACATGAGCTGGTTGAGGCTGCTGCCAGCATACACAGCTCACTGTGTTACAGCAAACTTTCTTTATAGGTAGAAAGAGAACACTCTAAAATAACAGTAAAAACTATAGTATAGTAAATACATAAACCAGTAACAGTAGTTGTTTATTATCATTGTCAAGTATTACGAACTGTTCATAATTGTATGTGCTAGTCTGACCAGGCGGTGACACAGTGGATAGAGTGTTAGCCTGGGCTGGGATGCCAAGGGCCCAGGCTCAAAACCCCGAGGTCACCGGCTTGAGCGCGGGGTCACTGACTTGAGTGTGGGATCATAAACATGACCCCATGGTCACTGGCTTGAGCCCAAGGTCACTGGCTCGGCTGGAACCCCCACCCTGCGCCTTGCCCCTGTCAGGGCACATATGAGAAGCCATCAATGAACAACTAAAGTGCCACAACTATGATTTGATGCTACTCATCTATCTCTCTTCCTGTCTCTGTCACGTGATTAAAAAAAATGTACTTGCTAAATTTTTATACTACTGGCAGTGCTGTGGGTTGGTTTACACTGGCATCAGCACACCCATGTGAGTAATGTGCTGTGCTACAATATTAGGATACAAGGTCAACAACTGACAGGAATTTCTCAGTTCCAGTATAATTTTATGGGACCAACGTCATATACGTTTATTGTTGACAAAAACATAGTTATGCAATATATGACTGTACTTGGAATTATACAGCATGTGGCCTTTTCAGATTGGCTTCTTTCACTTAGTTATATGCATCTAAGGTTCCTCCATGTCTATTCATAGCTTGATAAGTCATTTGTTTTCATCACTGAATAGTAGTCCATTGTCTGGTTGTACCACAGTTTATTCGTTCATTCACCTATTGATGGGTATCTTGGTGGCTTCCACAGTTTGGCAACTCTGAATAAAGCTGTTATGAATGTTTGTAGGTTTTTGTGTGGACATAAGTTTTCAGCTGTTTTGGGTGACTACCAGAAGTGCAGTTGCTAGGTCATATGACAGTTTATGTGTACCTGTTCTCTTTGTTCTCTTAATGGTTGCATACTGAGATGTGTTGTTGATAATAACTGTCCCCCACTGATGGACATTTTAGTTTTATTTCTGCTTTTACAAATAATGCTAAAACATACTTTTAAATATACATCCTTTTGCACGCATACTATTTCTATACAACAGATTCCTAGAGTAGGGTTACTTGGACCAAGAGAATGGGAATTAGTAGGCGAGTTGTATATCATAGCTTTCTGCCCTTAGCAGCACTGAGGACTGTCGAGTCTCCTGAGACTCAGCAGGTGGATATAGGCTGGAAGTAGGGTTTGTAGGTCAGACCTAACCAGAGATGTAGATGAAATTTCCTAAGGAGAAAGCATGGAGCAAGAGGGGAGGATGACCTAGAACGGAACGCTGTAGCTCTGACATTTAATGGCCATGTAAAGAATTGCCTGGTGGTGAGTAACCAGGATAAACAGTATCAGGAAAGCCAAGGCAGAGTAGACTTCCAGGGGGAGGGAGTGGTCCTCTGAGTTTATATTTTGCTGAGGGTGATGAAGACTGAATTGTGCTCATTGTGTTAAAGAACAAGGAGACCCTGTGACCTTAGTGAATAGTGTGAAGGTGACTGAGCCAAGATACACAGAATATCGATTATGGAGTGAGTGGGAGGTGAGGAAATGGCCATTAAATAAACACTCTTTAGGAAGGCAAGAAAATATAGTGAGTAACTGGAGGGTAAGTGGGAGATCAGAGAGGTTTTTTGGTTTGTTTTTTTTTTGAGACAAGAGTCAGAGAGAGACAGATAGGGACAGACAGACAGGAAGGGAGAGAGTTGAGAAGCATTAGTTCTTCATTGCGGCACCTTAGTTGTTCATTGATTGCTTTCTCATATGTGCCTTGATGGGTGGGCTACAGCAGAGTGAGTAACCCCTTGCTCGAACCAGCGACCTTGGGTCCAAGCTGGTGAGCCTTGCTCAAACCAGATGAGCCCGCACTCAAGCTGGTGATCTAAGGGTGTCGAACCTGGGTTCTCCATGTCCCAGTCTGACGCTCTATCCACTGTGCCACCTCCAGGTCAGGTGAGAGTTTTGTTAGTTTGTGCCAGGTGGCAGAGTCTTAAACTTTTATGAAAGTTAATGGGAAGGAACTACTAAAGAGAAAAATTGATGACAGGAGATAATTAAAATCTACAGAGATTATATGCAAATTGGGCTGAGGCCAAGAATAGGGAAGAGTATAGATTTCTGGATTGAGACCTTGGGAAAAAAGTGAATTTTTGTTTGCCCCTGAGGTGAATACTGTAATTCCTAATTTGGTTTTATGTCCCGGGAAATTCTCAAAGGTTTTACTTCATAAAGGTACCTTTCCATTTCTCTAGTTTGATTCCCTTGGAAGCAATCAGTCATTCCAATGCCAAATTCACTCTTTGGAAATTAGTATTGTGGCTGGCTTTTATTATAAGTGGAATTTTCAGTGATTTTACCAATGAGATTACTTATTGCCATCATGGTAATAGCTTTTGTGAGCTGTCACGTAATGGGGGGGGGATGATTTGAAGCTGTTGATTAAAAAAAAATCTAACTTATCAAACCAATTGACATCATAGATCCTAAAATGAACTGATTCATTAAAAAATTATCAGCTTTCGGCCCTGGCCAGGTGGCTCAGTGGTAGACCGTCGGCCTGGCATGCAGAAGTCCCAGGTTCGATTCCCGGCCAGGGCACACAGGAGAGGCACCCATCTGCTTCTCCACCCCTCCCCCTCTCCTTCCTCTCTGTCTTTCTCTTCCCCTCCCGCAGCGAGGCTCCATTGGAGCAAAGATGGCCCGGGAGCTGGGGATGGCTCCTTGGCCTCTGCCCCAGGCGCTAGAGTGGCTCTGGTCGCAACAGAGCGACGCCCCGGAGGGGCAGAGCATTGCCCCCTGGTGGGCAGAGCGTCGCCCCCTGGTGGGCGTGCCGGGTGGATCCCGGTCGGGCACATGCGGGAGTCTGACTGTCTCTCCCCATTTCCAGCTTCAGAAAAATACCCCCCCCAAAAAAAATTATCAGCTATCTATGTATTGACTTATATTCATATAGTACTACTTTTTCCAGGGCCTGTTGTTATCTTGATAGCTAAATTTCTATATGCTGTGAAGCTGGTGAGGCTGGCTAACATGTCAAAATAAAAGAAACAGTGTGGAAGGGCCTAGAGCAGAGGTCCCCAAAATACAGCCTGCGGGCCGCATGTGGCCCCCTGAGGCCATTTATCTGGCCCCCACCACACTTCTGGAGGGGCATCTCTTTCATTGGTGGTCAGTGAGAGGCCGCAAAGCGCAGCGTCGCTCACGTACACTACTACTTTTCGGTGACGCGGAATGCACGCGTCACGGCTCCGGAAGCGCGTCATATCACTTGTTAAGGCTAGCAGTGACAAATACGGAACCGGACATTGACCATCTCAGCCAAAATCAGGCACATACTTCCCATTGAAATACTAGTCAGTTTGTTGATTTAAATTTACTTACTCTTTATTTTAAATATTGTATTCCCATTTTTTTTTACTTTAAAATAAGATATGTGCAGTGTGCATAGGGATTTGTTCATAGTTTTTTTTATAGTCCAACCCTCCCAACGGTCTGAGGGACAGTGAACTGGCCCCCTGTGTAAAAAATTTGGGAACCCCTGACCTAGAGTGATAAGAAATGTGTCAGACCAGGATTTAACAATGAATTAAGTACAATATAAATGTAATGCTTGGTTTCCAGAGACAAACAAAAGCGAGGGAATATGGTGGGAGTCTGAAGAACGTCGTTTATCATTTGTTAATTTTTTATTTTGGAATAATTCCAGATTTCCAGAAAAATTGTGAATGAATACAATTTGTTATCATTTTCTCATTCTTCTCTCTTTTTCTGAACTATTTGCCAGTAAGTTGCATATATATGGCACCACTTTTCTTAAATAGTTCACTGTGTGTTGCCTGAAAACAAGGACATTTTTCCACATAACCAGAGTATAGCCATCAGAACAGAACCGTGCCATTGATCTGTTACTGCCACCTAATCTGCAGACCCTACCCCATGTCACAGATTCTCCCAGTGTGTGTCCTTTCTCTCTCTCTCTTTTTCTCTCTCTCTCACGCACACATACACACTTTACTTTTCTGTTCAGGATCATGTGTTGCATTTGTTGTCATGTGTCTTGAGTCTCTCTCTCTCTCTTTTTTTTCCCGTAGCTGGAAACGAGGAGGCAGTCAGACAGACTCCCGCATGCACCCGACCGGGATCCACTGCCCATCTTGGGGCGTCACTCTGCCACAATCAGAGCCACCCTAGTGCTTGAGGCAGAGGCCACAGAGCCATCCTCAGTGCCTGGGCAAACCTTGCTCCAGTGGAGCCTTGGCTGCAGGAGGGGAAGAGAGAGACAGAGAGGAAGGAGAGGGGGAGGGGTGGAGAAGCAAATGGGCGCCTCTCCTGTGTGCCCTGGTCGGGAATCGAACCCGGGACTCCTGCACGCCAGGCCGACGCTCTACTACTGAGCCAACCGGCCAGGGCCGAGTCTCTTTTTATATGGAACAGTTCCTAAGTACTATATCCCTATCTTTCATGACCTTAACATTTTAAAGAACATAGTCTAGTTACTTTGTAGAATATTTTATAAAATGTTTTTTATATTTATTTTTAGAATCCTAGCATTTTATTTATTTTTATTTTATTTTATTAAATTCACTGGGGTGACCTTGGTTAATAAGATTATACAGGTTTCAGGTGCACAGTTCTATGATACATCATCTATATATTGCTTTGTGTGCCCGCTACCCAAAGTCCAATCTTCCATCACCAGATACTCGACCCCCTTTACCCTTAACCTCCAACCCCCTTCCCTCTGGTAATCAACACACTGTTGTCAGTCTTGAGTTTTTGTTTGTTTTTCTTGTTTGTTAATTTTTTGCTTTCAGTATTATATTACAGATATGAGTGAAAGCATACAGTTCTTGACTTTTTCTGTCTGACTTATTTCGCTTAGCATGATATTCTCAAGTTCTATTTATGTTGTCACAAATGGCAGTATTTCATCTTTCCTTAGGGCTCAGTAGCATTCCAGTATAGATATGGACACATCTTTATCCAGTCATCTAGTGGAGGACATTCAGTTGTTTCCATGTCTTGGCCACTGTGGGTAATGCTGCAATGAACAGAGGGGTGAATATATCTTTGTGGATAAATATTTCTTTATGATTTGACTCAGGTTATATAGTTTAGGTACGAATATCCTAGAAGTGATGAATTGTCTGAGGAGCCACACATTGTCAGTTCATCTCACTGCTGGGGACTTGAATTTGTGTCACTTGGGAAAGTAATAATGTGCTAAGTGTGAAGTAAATAAGGATTTTGAAAGTGTTAGAAAATGATTAAATATTTTGTAGGTTTGTACTTTGAGACAGTGTAAGTATTCTGTTTTATCAACTATATCTACTACTTTTACCTCCGTTGATAATGCTCATTTGAGTCATCTCCTGCTAAGGTGGCTGCGGAAGGATGGATTCCTGACTTCATCACTCATTCCTCCTGCGTTATGAGAGAGAACCGTCCCTTCTTCCTGTTTGTCTATATCAGTGTGGACATGGGGTTCTGTTTCAGTCAGTGTGTTATGACCCATTACTCATTATTTATTTTGAATGCTCAAATTGTCTCAGATTTGGCCAGTGGGAACCTTTTCAGGGTGACTCCCGTATTCTCTTGACATGTCCCATGATTCTTCGAGCACTTATTTACCTTCTGGCACAAAGGATTCCGGGCTCATCTTGTACTTTCCCTGACCCAGCTGTGCCATCAGGCGCTTCTCCAAGGCGCTCCGGTTTCTCTCCATAGAGTAGTGTTTGCAGAACAAGCCTGTACGCTAAGTGTGCTCCTTGCTCCTGAGGTTGCTTTGCTTTCGAGCCCTCTTAGGTCTGGGAAATACATATGTGTGCACTTACACACACTCAGTCTCACACACACGCACTCATATATATTTTTATCTGTATCTCTGTGCAATGTATAAAAACCATGCATTTTCACCAGTGCCGCTGATTCTAACTGACACACCAGACTTTGTCCTCTTCTTCCTTTCCAGACTGTACCTCCCTTCTCTGACAGAGAAATCTGACTCATTTTTCTCAGTGTGTTTATTTTTGTGGTCAGTCACTTGTATGTAACTATTCTCTCGACCACGCAGGCCACAGATGCCTGGACGCACAGACTGGCACCGGCCCCAGCAGCACAGTGGTGCACGCCCACTTCCTCTTGTCCCTGAGAAAGTCTGTAATGGCATGTTTTCCCTGTTTGAATTTACATTTCTTTCATTATATTGTTGTCAGGTTTTAAATGTAGGCTTCATTAAGGTAAACCTTAATGGTGAAATGAGAAGTATTTAAGAGAGTATTTAAGGGTAGAAACACCTTAAAAAACACCTAGAGTGGAAATTTGAGAGAATACAACCCTACTCATCATCAAAAGAGGGTTTCTGTTAGCATCTTCCATAGATAAACAATATGAACAAGTCCTCCCAGCACTGTGCCGAGGCAGGAAGCAGAATTAGTGTGAGTTTTTGCACAAGCTTGACAATGGGTCATCCTGCTTTTCTCTGGTGACCTTTTACAGGACTTGGATACTGAACGACTATGCCACTGAAACTAATCTTGTGTTTTTTGTTTAGAATTATCTTGGTGATTTATGTTTTATAGTTTGTAATACAGTCTCTGGGAGCCAAGAGGTTTTTCTTTTTTTTTTTATCAACATCAGGTTGCTAGTTTAACAGTTACATAGTTTTTGTCTGACCAGTCAGTGGCGCAGTGGATAGAGCATTGGACTGGGATGTGGAGGACCCAGGTTCGAAACCACGAGGTCGCCAGCTTGAGCTCAAGGTCGCTGGCTTGAGCAAGGGGTCACTCAGTCTGCTGTAGCCCCCTGGTAAAGGCACATATGAGAAAGCAATCAGTGAACAACTAAGGTGCAGCAACGAAGAATTGATGGTTCTCATCTCTCTCCTTTTTGTCTCTCTGTCCCTAACTGTCCCTTTCTCTATCTCTCTCTGTTGCAAACAACAACAGCAACAACAACAAAAAAAACCAATTACATAGTTTTTTTCCCTTAAAAAATGGTTTTTTCATCAGGGCTATTTGGCAAGAAAATGAAACTAAAAGCATCCAGATTGGAAAAGAAGAAAGAAAACTATTTTTATTTGGAGATCACATGACCTTGTACATAGAAAATTCTAAAGAATATACTACGAAATTATCAGAACTAATGAACAGGTTCATCAAGGCTGCTGGATAAAAGATCAACACACAAAAATCAATTTTATTTCTATATACATAGAATGAAAAATCTAAGCCGGGGGAGGGGAGGGGCACAAAGAAAACCAGATAGAAGGTGACAGAAGACAGTTTGACTTTGGGTGATCGGTATACAACGTAATCAAATGTCAAAATAACCTGGAGATGTTTTCTCTGAACATATGTACCCTGATTTATCAGTGTCACCCCATTAAAATGAATAATAATAATAAAAAAATCAAAAGAAAGTACCATGGGTAAGCATATAGTAAATGTTTAATAAATACTTACAAAACTTAATTGGAAAAGAGCTCAGCTCAGTAGCATCCAAGGAGAACAGATGCATATTACATGGTATAATTCCATCTCAGCGGTGCTGGGAGTAAGCCCATTTTGTTCTCACTTACAGTTATTCTAACACATGTTCTATCTTCCTACTTTCTCACTTGAGGTGTTTTAAACTAATTTAAAACATTAGAGTGGGAGATTTAAAAAATAAATAGAAAGTTCTTATGTTTTGGCATGTCAAAAAATTTTAAGAATGAAATTAAACAATTTCACTTAAAAATAAATATATTTATAAAAGGAATAAATTTTTGGGAATAAATCTAACAACAGTATTAAACTTATATTATGAAAAATGTAAAATGTTGAAAGTATAGACCTAAATAAATGGGAACATAGTACCTATTCATGGATTGGAAGATGCATTAAAATACGAGTAGAGTTCTTTGCAGAAATTAACAATTCCTAAAACTCACATGAAAATGAAAAGAACTAGAATAGCCAAAATAATCTTGAAAAATAATAATAAAGTTAAGACTGTGTGGTTCGTGCAGATATATAGCAATAATCTAGAATTGAAAATTTAAAATCATGGTCAGTAGGTTTTAAGGAATGATACTGAGGTAATTCAGTGGGGGAAAAAGTATCTTTTCAACAGATGGTCCTGAGTCAACTGGATATCCACATGTGAAAGAATGAAATAGTTTCTCTTATTTCACGCTATATATAAAAATTAATTTGGCCCTGGCCGGTTGGCTCAGCGGTAGAGCGTCGGCCTAGCATGCGGAGGACCCGAGTTCGATTCCCGGCCAGGGCACACAGGAGAAGCGCCCATTTGCTTCTCCACCCCTCCGCCGCACTTTCCTCTCTGTCTCTCTCTTCCCCTCCCGCAGCCAAGGCTCCATTGGAGCAAAGATGGCCCGGGCGCTGGGGATGGCTCTGTGGCCTCTGCCCCAGGCGCTAGAGTGGCTCTGGTCGCAACATGGCGACGCCCAGGATGGGCAGAGCATCGCCCCCTGGTGGGCAGAGCGTTGCCCCTGGTGGGCGTGCCGGGTGGATCCCGGTCGGGCGCATGCGGGAGTCTGTCTGACTGTCTCTCCCTGTTTCCAGCTTCAGAAAAATGAAAAAAAAAATTTAATTCAAAATGGATTGTGATTAAATGTAAGAGCTAAAACCATAAAATTGCAAAAATAAATAAGTTGTCATGACCTTGGATTAGACAGTAGTTTCCAAAAGCACAAGCAAGAAAAGAAATAAATTAGACTTCATCAAAATTAAAAACTTTCCTACTTCCAAAGATGCCATCAACAAAATAAAACAAGTCCAGAAAATGGTAGAATGTACTTGTAGATCATGTAGCTATCTGATAAGGACCTTTTGTATCCAGAATATTTAAAGAACTCTTACAACTCTGTGAAAAGACAACCCAGTTTAACATGGGTTTGATTTGAATAGATATTTCTTCACAAAAGACATGTGAGTAGCCAGTAAGCACGTGAAAACAACAACTCAACATCATCAGCAGTCAGGGAAATGTAGGTGAGAACTGCAATATTATATATACTTCGCACTAGGGCGACTTTGATCAAAAAGGCAATAACGAGTGTTGGTGAGATGTGAACCACGCTGGTCCGATTGGGAAAGGGTGCGCGCACCACCAGGGAAAACGGATTGGCGGCTCTTCAATGGGCTCCACGTAGAATGACCTGTGACCCCGCTGTTTCACTCCTAGGTTTATGTCCGATAGACATGAAAACACACAGACGCTTTTACATGAGTGTAACATTGTTCATAATGGGTTAAAAGTGTAATTAACCCAGATGTCCATCAACTGCTGAACAGACAAATAAAAAGTGATAAAGTCATACAAGGGTATCTCCCTGGTCAGTAGAAAGGATTGAAGTGTTGATCGTGCAGCGCAGGTGGTGCGGAGGGAAAGCAGCCTGTCACAAAAGGCTGAGGAGTGTATGATTCCAGAGGCAGCAGGTGGACGGGTTGCTCAGGGCTCAGGAAGTTGCGGGGACATGGGGAGTGACAGAGGAGGTGTGGGGTTTCTTCCCGGAATGCTGACGATGCTCTGAAAGGGGTTGTTATCAGGGTTTAACTACTGTGAATGTGCTAACCTAAGTTTAGATTTGTTTTCTTTTTTTTGAGCTTTTTATTTATTTATTTTTACTTTTTATTGAATTCATTTGGGTGACATTGTTCACAAAATTATACAGTTTCAGGTGCAACACATTATCTGTTCACTGGATTGCGTGTTCACCCCCCAAGTCAAGTCTCCATCCATCACTGTTCATTGCCCCCACTCTCCGCCACCTCTCCCCCCGCCCTGACACTGTCCATGTCCATGAATTTTCTTTTTTGTGCAATCCTTCCACCACCCTGCACCAATCTCCCTGCTTCCCCCACCAACCGTCAGCCTGCTCTCTGTCTCTGTTTTGCTTGTTATTTAATTCATTTTGTTCATTACATTCCACGTATAAGTGAAATCATATGGTATTTGTCTTTCTCTGACTGGCTTATTTCATTTAGCATAGTCTCTGGGTCCATTCATACCATCACAAAGGGTAAGATTTTCTACTTTTAATGTTCATGTGGTAGTCCATTGTGGAAATGTACCACAGCTTTTTTTTTTTCACAGAGTCAGAGAGTCAGAGAGAGGGATAGACAGACAGGAACGGAGAGATGAGAAGCATCAATCATTAGTTTTTCGTTGCGTGTTGCAACACCTGTTCATTGATTGCTTTCTCATGTGTGCCTTGACCACGGGCCTTCAGCAGACCAAGTAACCCCTTGCTCGAGCCAGCGACCTTGGGCTCAAGCCAGGGAGCTTTTTGCTCCAACCAGATGAGCCCGCACTCAAGTTAGAGACCTCGGGGTCTCGAACCTGGGTCTTTTGCATCCCAGTCCGACACTCTATCCACCGTGCCACCGCCTGGTCAGGCTACCAGAGCTTTTTTATCCACTCATCTACTGATGGGCACCTGGCTGCTTCCAGATCTTGACTGTCGTAAATAACACTGCAATGAATAGAGGGCAGCACATACTCTTTTGAATTAGTGTTTTGGGTTTCATCAGATAAATTCCAAGAAGTGGAATTGCTGGGCCAGTAGGAAGTTCCATTTTTTATTTTTTGAGTTAGCTCCACACTACTTTCACTTTTTCCAAAATATATTCTGTGTGAGGTTACTAACAACGTTCTCTATAGCGTAGGAAACTGATCGAATCCCAGAGTAAATAGGCTGGAAGCATTAGCTGATTGAGCTTATTTTTATCTCAAAATAACTGCTGTGCATTTATTTCCCTTTGCTCTGCATAACCTCTTCTCTCCCATACTAAAGTTGCTTTTCTCTCCACCATCTTCATTCCCTCCCTCACAGCTATTAAAACATTTGTTAAGACCTTTTCTAAAATATTCTAAAGCATATTTGACTTTGGACCTTCCGTAGTTGAGTTTGATTCTGAGTTTAGTTCTATCATGCATTTGTTTTAAAACTTCACACTCTTCCGATATATCACACTTTTGCGCAGGCATATGTAGCTTCGTTCACGTTACCTTGCCTGAAGTAGACTTGCATCATTTTCCAGAAAGCCTAAAAGTCATCAAGTCTCTATAAAAATAATGAATGAGTCAAATCCCCATAAGGAGAAGTAAAGCTTTGATCTCTAGATTCTTTTTCCTTTGAAGGCACCTGAGATATACAGTTCATCTCCTTTGAAGAAAAAGTTGGGTAAGAATCAAGCAATTGCTGCTCACCAGAGTTTTCCTTAAGATTAAAACATCATAGAGCTGACAGCATATTTCTATCACTAGCGATCGAATACTCACCTCAGAAAAGAGTTGTGCTGGATTGCCTTTGTGATAATTTTTGTTTTGTTTTATGAAATTGTGATACATTAGAGAAAGGGAAGATGGGAGATGTTTTGTGTGTGTATCAGAGATCTAGAGAGTCAGAGAGAGAGACAGACAGGGACAGATAGATAGACTGGAAGGGAGATATGAGAAGCATCAATTCTCCGTTGCAGCTGCTTAGTTGTTCATTGATTGCTTTCTCATATGTGCCTTTACGGGGGTGCAGGGGAGCTACAGCAGACTGAGTAACCCCTTGCTCAAGCCAGCGACCTGAGGCTCAAGCTGGTGAGCCTTGCTCAAGCCAGATGAGTCCGCGCTCAAGCTAGCGACCTTGGGGTCTCGAACCTGGGTCCTCTGCATCCCAATCCGAGGCTCTATCCACTGCACCACCGCTGATCAGGCGGGAGGTGTTCTTGTTGGCACGTTTCCAAGACATCTCAAGAGACTGGCAGTCTCCCTTTGAGGAGATGGCAGATAGTCTTCACTCTCAAAATGGCCTGTTTTTCTGTTTTTAAAGGTCCCCTCAAGAAGGGGCCAGCTGCGCTCTGTAGGTTTAGCTATGAAGATGTGTCTACAAGCACTGAGGACATTTATCAGGCAAACAATACAAGATGATTACAAAAGGGTTTTGTGAGGATTTAGGATGCATTTTTTTTAACTTTAGTAAATCATTAATTTATTTTCAATATTTTAAGTATCTGGTAGAATTTTTTTGTTTAGCTTTTAAGTTGGTTTTAATATTAATTTTATATACTGTGCCAAGAATTAGAATCTGACTTTATTGTGATTATGAAACTGCAGGCTGTTAAGCTCAGAAGACAGAAATGTATTTTTTCATCTATACTGATAATGAGTGGTTTCTGACGGTAATATAACATATCTATTTGAAAGGCTTGATTGATTTGATTTTCTGGACTTAAGATATGACAGAAAGGTGATGGAATACTATATTTGCATATTGAAATGCATCTTCTGAAAATGTTAAACTGGTAACTTGGGCAGAGTTTGGTGGAGCAAAAAGAGCGGTAGGAGAGAGGGTCATACATGGCGGGTGACACTACTTCCTACTTATTTCTGTAGTATGAGTTTTGCAACAAACATTCTTTTATGATTTAAAAAGATTTTTAAATAATGTACTTATTATTGAGTGTTCAGTAATTAATAGATGACTGAATTCCAGAAAATTGGTTGTTAGTTCAAGTTATTGAAATATTTAAAAATTTATATTGTATCTTTTTTTTGATACTCTTATTTTATGTCTTGTTGATGTCTGTTCCCTTTTCCTAAAGTACTGGCAGTTTTTAGATTGATATCTTTGGCATCTTTGGGTAGGTAGAATTCTAAGTTTATATTTCAGGTTCCTGTTGCAGTATAAGTTTTTTTTAGGTGGGGAAAGAGAACGCTTTCTTAATTGCTAATGTTTTAGTACTCCCTTTTTAGAGAGAGTGAGAGAGGGACAGACAGGAAGCGAGAGAGATGAGAAGCATCAGCTTATAGTTGCAGCAGTTTAGTTGTTCATTGACTGCTTCTCATACGTGCACTGACTGGTGGGGAGGGCCTCCACCTGAGCCAATGACCCCATGCTCAAGTCAGCAATCACAAGGTCATGTCTATGATCCCATGATCAAGCTGGTGACCCCGTGCTCAAGCTGGTGAGCCCATGCTCAAGCTGGCGACCTCAGGGGTTTCGAACCCGGATCCTCGGCGTCCCAGGCTGACACTCTTATCCACGGCGCCATTGCCTGTTCAGGCTCAGTGCTCCTTTGTATAGTCAACGTTTGGTAATGGGAAACTCTGAGATTGTAGGGCAGTTAAGGAATTTGTATTTCAATAAATGTATAATAAGTTTCAGTTGACTTTCATCATCATCTGTGAGTCGGTGTTAGAATACCACAGCTAACATTCAACACCAGCAACAACCCCGCATACTTCCAAAGTATCTGAACACTAAGACCAAGTGTATTTGCATCTCCAAGTGACTAAGAACATTAATATTGAAAAGAGTGAGGAGATTTTAAAGTTCATTATCATTGCTTTTTGTCATTATATATGATGTTAAAAGGTAACTGGTTGATATCTAAGAATATTGGCCTGACCTGTGGTGGCGCAGTGGATAAAACGTCGACCTGGAAATGCTGAGGTTGCCGGTTCGAAACCCTGGGCTTGCCTGGTCAAGGCACATATGGGAATTGATGCTTCCAGCTCCTCCTCCCTTCTCTCTCTCTCTGTCTCTCTCTCCTCTCTCTCCTTCTCTGTCTCTCTCTCCTCTCTAAAAATGAATAAATAAAATAAATAAAAATAAAATAAAAAATAAGAATATTATGTATTTGATCACTTTGATTTAGATACCAAGGCCTCAAAGGTATTTGGACTAAAAAGAACTACTGGACTTGATTAGCTTATATGCTATGAGCTTGTCTAAAAATTTTATAAATTTATTTAGAAATTTTATGAGATATGTCTATATACACTAGACCAGTGATTTTCCACCTTTTTTTTCCATGGCACAAACACACACTAATCACTAAGGTCAGTGCCCCTTACTAAATACAACCGTTTTCATCTCATGGCACAAATAAATTAGTTACTAAAGAAGAAGAGGTCAGGGCCCCTTTT
This sequence comes from Saccopteryx bilineata, assembly GCF_036850765.1. Taxonomy (NCBI): domain Eukaryota; kingdom Metazoa; phylum Chordata; class Mammalia; order Chiroptera; family Emballonuridae; genus Saccopteryx; species Saccopteryx bilineata. The sequence goes on along the minus strand of NC_089496.1, from coordinate 106,234,329 downwards.
TCTTTAGTAATTAGTTTATGAGTGTGTGAGAAACAAAGGTTGAAAATCACTGCACTAGACAATAGATATGCACAACATCACAAGCCACTTAGGAATTTGGTGTTTGAAACTTATATATTGTGTTGCCCCCAAATTTGATTTGCATATAATGTTAAAACCTTTTCTCTAATATTAATAAGCAGAAGCGAAGTACAGTTGACTTTTTTTTCTTTTTCTTTTTACAGGGACAGAGAGAGAGAGAGAAGGATAGTTAGGGACAGACAGATGGGAACGGAGAGAGATGAGAAGCATCAATCATTAGTTTTTTGTTGCGATACCTTAGTTGTTTATTGATTGCTTTCTCATATGTGCCTTGACTGCGGGCCTTCAGCAGATCTAGTAACCCCTTGCTGAAGCCAGTGACCTTGGGTCCAAGCTGGCGAGCCTTGCTCAAACCAGATGAGCCCATGCTCAAGCTGGCGACCTCGGGGTCTTGAACCTGGGTCTTCCGTATCCCAGTCTGACGCTCTATCCACTGCACCACCGCCTGGTCAAGCACAGTTGACTCTTGAACAATGTGAGTCCACTTATATGTGGAATTTTTTCAATAAATATATTGGAGAATTTTTTGGAGATTTGCGACAATTAGAAAAACTCACAGATGAACCACATAGCCTAGAAATAGTGAAAAAATTAAAAAGATTTGTCATAAATGTATAAAGTATATGTAGGTACCAGTCTATTTTATCATTTACTACCATAAAATATGCACAAATCTGTTATAAAAAAATCTATCATAAAATTTATCAAAACTTACGCACATAACTGCATACCATACATGACAGCATTTACTGTCAAGGAAATGTAAACAGATGTAAAGATGCATTATTAAGTCATATTGCATAAAAGTAACTCGTACACCCTGTACTGCTTTAGTAACCTCATGGCCGCTGCCTGTTGCGGTTGGATGACTCGGTGGCTGCGAGTTTCTGTTTACAAAGCCCTGTGACGCTGATCATCTCATCGTGTCTGCTTGCGCAGCTCATCTAGCAAATTGCGTGTTGCAGGTTCAAGTGATCTCTCATGGTTCTATTTATTTGTGTTTAGTTCAATGCCGGAAACCTTGAGTAACACATGGGGTCCACCCAAAGCGCCAGCAGAGATGGTGGAAACGCTCCCAGGTAGCAGAGAAAAGTCACGGCATTCCAAGAAGTAGCTGACGTGCTTGATAGTGGACCACAGGTTGAGGTCTGCGGCGGGGCCTGCCCGCCACCGCAGGATAAATGAACCCAGCGTGGGGGCCCCTGTGAGAAAGGGAGGTTGGTGAGGCCATCCCTGCAGCTACTCCAGCAGACACAGAAACCTTGCACTTCTTGTGAAATATCTTTGTGTCTTTTTTTTGGGGGGGTATTTTTTCATAGTTAGAAGTGGGGAGGCAATCAGACTCCTGCATGCGCCCACCAAGAGGCAACAGATGAGTACTTGATGCAGCTAAGAAAATTGTTGAGGAGAAAGAATGTCTGCCTGAACAGGTTTTTGGGTTTTTTTTTTTAGTACAAATTTTATTATTATTATTTTTTTTTACAGAGACAGAGAGTCAGAGAGAGGTATAGACAGGGACAGACAGACAGGAATGGAGAGAGATGAGAAGCATCAATCATTAGTTTTTCATTGCACGTTGCAACACCTTAGTTGTTCATTGATTGCTTTCTCATATGTGCCTTGACCACGGGCCTTCAGCAGACCGAGTAACCCCTTGCTGGAGCCAGTGACATTGGGTTCAAGCTGGTGGGCTTTTACTCAAACCAGATGAGCTCGTGCTCAAGCTGGCGACCTCGGGGTCTCAAACCTGGGTCCTCTGCATCCCAGTCCGACGCTCTATCCACTGCTCCACCGCCTGGTCAGGCTGCCTGAACAGGTTTTTAATGCAGGCGAAAGTGCCCTATTCCGTGGGGGCGTGGGGTGGGTAATGCCACAAAGGATATTTATTAATGAGGAAGAGAAATGTGCACCAGGATTTAAGGAAGGAAGGGATAGCTTAGCTTAGCTCTCCTGTTTTGTACAAAGACATAGGCATCAAGAACCATTTTTGTATATTGGTTCCATTGATGCTTTGTCCTTGAAGTCAGGAAGTACATGGCCAGCAAGAGAGTGCCCTTTAAAGTTCTAATATTGGACAATGCCTCTCGCCATCCAGAATCCCACAAGTTCACCAATGACATCAAAGTGATCTGTTTGCCCCCAAACACAGCGTCTCAAATTCAGCCTCTAGATCCGGGGGTCATAAAGGCCTCCACGGCCTATTACATACATACCCCATGGAAAGGGGTGTGAACACTATGGAAGAGATCCTGGTGGAAAGAGCATGATGGAAGTCTGGAAGGATTACACCATTGAAGATGCCATTGTTATAGAAAAAGCTGTGAAAGCCATTGAACCCGAAACAAATCAAGTCCTGCTGGAAAAAGCTGTGTCCAGAGGGATTTATGTTCACAGGATTTATGATGTAGCCAACGAAGGAATCGTGAGGTTGTGGCTATGGCAAAAAAAAAAATGGGGTGGAGGGTCTTAAGATACGGATCTTGACGAAATTCAAGAGCTAATAGACACCACACCAGAGGAATTAACAGAATGATGACTTGATGGCGATGAGAGCTTCTAGACTAGGGAGGAGGAAGACTTGGATATTAGCCTGCCTGAGGGTCCCAGTTGCTCAAGACTTGTTTTATGGCACGGACCCTGAAACAGAAGCAGACAGTGGAAGGAGGATTGTTGCTGTACAGAGACATTTTTAGAGACATGGAAAAGCAAAAGGTCAGACAGGAATTATAGTCCATTTCTGTAGTGACATCTAGTGTGCCTGCCTCTCCTGCCTGACTTCCTCCGCCCCCTCCCCTCCCCCCCTTCATGTGAAGACAGCGAGGAGGGCGGCCTTCATGGTGGTCCGCTTCCACTTACAGAATAGTAAATAACATCGTGCGGCACAGTTCATAAGCGTATCTGTCGTGTGTGTGTCGTCTTGTGACAATGTAACTCCGGCCAGAACTGTATGAGACGCTCTGTGTCATCATCACCATCTCAGTACTCACGCAGAACACTGTGCAAAGTCCTATCCTTGTATAAGGTGAGTGATAGTTCATGCAAGGTTAATAGTATGTTCTGTTTTTACTGTTTTATAATGTTACTTTCAAAGAATTCCCTTACTGTCCACTATGTGCCACTCTCATAATTGGAGAAACTGAATATCAGCCTAGCATCGCAGGTGAGTGGTTTTTTAAAAATGTAACAGTGTTTCCAGTACAGTGCTGTGTTATGAATATAACTATAATACTGTGTGCCAAGAAAGCTTATGGTTGTTTATTCATTAGTGTATAGGCGAGGGCACTGTGAAGCAATTATTGCATTGCTGCCTTTTTTTTTTTTTTTTTGTACTTTCCCAAAGCTGGAAACGGGGAGAGACAGTCAGACTCCCGCATGCGCCCGACCAGGATCCACCCGGCACGCCCACCAGGGGGCGATGCTCTGTCCATCTGGGGCATCGCTCTGTCAGGACCAGAGCCATTCTAGTGCCTGAGGCAGAGGCCACGGAGCCATCCCCAGCGCCCGGGCCATCTTTGCTCCAATGGAGCCTTGGCTGCAGGAGGGGAAGAGAGAAACAGAGAGGAAGGAGAGGGGGATGGGTGGAGAAGCAGATTGGCGCTTCTCCTGTGTGCCCTGGCCAGGAATCGAACCCGGGACTTCTGCACGCCAGGCCGATGCTCTACCACTGAGCCAACCGGCCAGGGCCGTATTGCTGCTTTTTTGTTAGCAATGCGTGAATTCTTGTAAATATGAATTCTTCATATCTTTTATTTTTGATGTCTGGTATTAGTAATACATATAACATACAGCGTTTTTTTTATCATGTAAGAATGTAGATGTGTAGGTACTGACAGTTCATCTTGTAAATAGGTGACACAAAGTTAACAGTATCAATATAGTACAGTACTATCCGTGTATTTTCCTGTGATTTTATTTACTAGCATTTCCTTTTCTCCTTACTTTATTGTAAGAATGCAGTATATAATACATAACATACAAGATATGTGTTAATCAACTGTTTATGTTATTGCATAAGGCTTCTGGTCAGCAATAGGCTATTAATAAAGTTTGGGGGGTCAAAAGTTCTGGGTGGATTTTCAGCTGCAGAGGGGACTAGTGACCCTAACCCCCACACAATTCAAGGGTCAACTGTGTACCTTTTAACAAATGAAACAATACAAAATTTCCTATTTTATAGGAATACACTTTAAAATCGTTGATGTAAATTATACACCATAGTGTGTTTTTTTCTAATCTTCTATTTTTATTTTTATATGCCATACTAGAAAATAGTAAGAATTAGAGATTGGCATTTCATTCTAGATAAAATAAGATAATATATCAAAGTTTATATTTTTATTTGCTGGGGTGTTCAGTTTATTTGAATCTTAAAGTGTGTCTGTTCTAAAAAATATTTTAGGGTAAAGGTTTCAAAGGTTAAACATCTTTTCATATAGACATACTTTAGAATTCCAATTTTAGAAAATTCAAGGGTTTAGATTTAGAAGGTATGGGGCAATTTTGGCAATGTTCTTGTGTCTCTCCTTTGCTGTTCTCGCTGATCTTGATGGGTTTTCTATTAGACTCAAAGCATACTTGAAGCGACCTCTCCCTGCCTGCAGCGTTTATAGCGGGTGATGGAGGCGGCTGTCTGTGCTGTAATGAATGCACGTGCCTTAACATGCTCGGGACTGACAGCAGGAGCCAGGTTGCTGCCTTTCCCTCTGCTTGTCACTTACCCTGGTGAGGGCTGTGGTAACAGTAAATGTTAAATAAATATTTTCTTGTTTTAAAGTACATGGATTTTCTGCTTCGGTTGGATAAAGGAATCTGTAAGAAACAACACAGTTTGGAGTTGGTGTGTCCACCCAGGGACCAGAAGCAGGGCAGGTATCTCCAGCCGAGCGCGTTGGATGCAGGGACTGCCGAGAGCTGCAAGCACAGAGAGGTTTCCCAGAGCTTAGCAGCAGCAGGAAACCACCGCCACGCCTGGGCGGAAGAGCCATGGGCCCAGCGGCCGGGCTACACATGAAAGCTGGATCCTTGACAACTTCAAGAGCAGCTGGAGCCAGAGAGGAGGGAGGAGAGATTTGGGGGAGAGGCCGCCTGGCTTCTGTCTCCTGCAGCATGCGGGAGGCGGGGTTGGAGCTGAGGGCTGACAGACGGTTGGGCCAGGAACAGGGGACAGCGCTGGGGAGGAAGCCCAGCTCTGAGGAGGCCTTCTCCTGCCACTCTGTTCCTGTTCACCTTGCTCTCCTCTGAGTACCTGGATAAGATGGCAATCTAAGACTCCACCGGCCTTCAGTCCTGCCGCTGGGAGGACCCTCTGGCTGCATCCTCAGTGTGTCTTCCTCCCATTGACCGTGCCCTCCCAGGCGGTTCTCAGTGGAAGACACTTGTTTCCTCTGATGTGGGTAACTTCTCTCTCGGCCAGGAGCCTGATTAGCTTGTGCACCACCCACATTGCAAGTATCTGAACAGGCGTAGAATGTGGTCGGATTGGGAATGCCCTGATTCTTTCTTAGAAGGTGGTGGAGATCAGGTAGCCTACGAGACGAGTGCATAGAATGGGATCTCTCTTGGGATATCGGTACTTCCTCTCTTCTGAAACTGATCTTGGATGGTTTATCCTGATTGATGAGTACCTGGTAGAGGAAACAGTATGTTGAAGAGTAGACAATTATTATTTAATGCTTTCATTACACAATAAGGAATGTGATCCACCCTAAGTATACCTAAGTATTAAAGCATAGAGGATGAGTGGGCATCCAATGAAATTTGTAACTTATAGATAGTGAAGTTGTGGAGGGTTGAGTATTGACTGAGAAGTGGGTTTATGGCTGAAAGGCCCTGAGAAGTGTCACCACCTTTGGATGCATAGGAGAGGAGACTAGTGCTCCCACTTCTCATTTCTAGAAGATCCAAATTTAGCAAAGAAATAAAATGCATCAATCAACCTTAAAAACTATTTTTTAAATTATAGAAGCTTTATGCTCATTATAGAAAATCCAGAAGGTGTGTGTGTGTGTCCCATGGTGTGGAGGTCCCTTGTGATACCACCTTCAGAGATAGACTTGCTCAGTCATTCAGCAGGGATCCGTGAGCACCTCCTGCCTATCACCTGCTGTACTGGACACTAGGGGACTATTAATGGCAGTGTTTTATTGAGTTTTGATACTCATTGTACTTTCTAGTGCGAAGGGCAGCAGGCAGTACATGTGTGTGTCAGGTGAGTGTGATGAAGAGAGAGAACAAGGAAGAGGGGTGCTCTTCTATAAAGGGCCGCTGAGGAGCCAGCATTACTGACCTGGTGACGCAGAGGGATGAAAACCAATTTTTGTACTTTCTTTGCTTTTTTTTTCACCGAATTATCTTGCTTTGTGTAATGGCTGTGTACCATTTTATCCTATGGCTCTCCCTTACCATATTTAAGCAGCCCTCCATTGGCGGATGTGCAGGTGCTTCCTGTTTTTCAGAGCATTGCTGTAAGCATCCTTACTCACATGTGCAAATGCTGGCATGTGTGTTTCTGGGACAGTGGTTCTCAGCCTACTTTGAAAGCCTTAAGAAAGGACTGATGCTCAGGCTCTGTTCAGACCAATTTTTAAATCAGGATCTCTGGGAATGGGATCCAGGCTTTTGTATTTTTTTTTAGAGGATTTTATTTATTGATTTTACAGAGGGGGGACAAGGAGTAGTTGCTCCCTTCGCGCTTTTCATTGGTTGCTTGTTTGTATGGGCCTTGACCCAGCAAGCCCGAGGATTTGAACCGATGACCTCAGCATTCCAGGTCGCCACTCTATCCACTGTGCCACCACAGGCCAGGCAGGCTTTTGTATTTTTTAAAATCGCCTCACATGACTCCAGTATGCAGCCAGGGAACCATAATTGTAGGATGTTTCTTACAAGTGGCCTTTTTGAGTCAGTGATGAAAGACACTATGGATGTATGTGTGTGTGTGAGAGAAAGGGAGAAGGGGAGGGAAAGGGAAAGCAATGAGAAGCATCAGCTTGTAGTTGCGGCACTTCAGTTGTTCATAGATTGCTTTGACTGGAGGGCCCAAGCTGAGCCAGTGACCCCTTGCTCAAGCCGCGACCTCAGGGTTTCGACCATGAGACTTCAGCGTCCCAGGCCAACGCTCTATCTGCACCAGCACTGCTCTATCTGCACCAGCACCGGTCAAGCCGTTGTGGATTTCCTAACGTTGTTCTTTGTATTAGTTTGAATTAGTAGCAACTGCCAGCCATGGAAACCTGAAATAAGTTGGCTTAAACAAGATTGTTCATTTCTGTTCTGTGTCACATTCTAGACACAGGCAGCCAGGGCTTGTCCCACGGAGTCCTCTCTGCCTGGCACCTCCTGGACTTTGTTTCTGCTAGACTGAGGGAAAGCTCTCTGCCCAGGCTCCTAGACAGCAGCTGGAGCTCCCGCCATGATGTCCTGGTGCCATGTGGGGGGCGAAGGAAGGGATGAAGGATGAAAGAAGCAGAGGGCATCCTTTTAAAGCTCTCTCGAAACAACCACACAATCTTCAACTTGTGTTGCCTTAGCCAGAACTTCACCCAGCTGCAAGGAAGGCTGGGGGCCAGGCTCTCCTCTGGGGGCCAGTGTGTCCTGCTAAAAGCCAGGAATTCTCTTTTGTGGGGAAAAAAAGGAGAGACAATAATGGCAGCTCCTAGTGGGCTGTGCCGTGTCCTTCGTGAGAGCGGAGACTGCGCCCTGCCCACAGAGCAGCAGTGCCCACGGCACAGTGTTCATGGCAACCGCCGAGGGAGGCCTCGGGCAGGTGCGGCTCGAGGACAGGTAACGAGCCTCAGTCCGACTCAGGAAAGCTGCCTGTCGTAGACTTTGTTGTTACAAGAAAATAACAAGTGTCGAAGGCCAGTGTTTTCATTGCATACAGTTTCTGTCTCTCCCTGATGTTTCAGGAATTTATTACTTTCCAGCAGCACATGTGTTATTTATTTATTTATTTATTGACATACGTTGGTCTCAATGCTGTACACCCTCGCCTGACCATATGGCTTGAAGAGGACATCTTTATTTTTATCTTGCAGATACGTGTTTTCAGATGAGGAAATGCGAAGCAGTTTGCTCTGTGTTGTTTCTAACCAGCATTTTTTGTCATTGCAGAGGACGAAGGTCGCAGTAGGGACCCCGACCGGTTGAAGGTGTTCTACAAGAAAGCCGTCATGCCTTATGGCGTTTACAAGAAGCAGCAGCGGGAGCCCGGCGCGGAGGCGGCCGTGCTGCAGTACGCGGGCCTGGTGGGACAGGCGTGCTCTGAGCGGATGCTGCTCTTCCGGAACTGACAGCCAGGCCCGCCAGGCCCGCCGGCTGGCTGTCTCAGTTCAACTACCATAAGCCTTTCTAAACCATTTTGTGGAATGTATTTGTGAGAATCTCATGGTTAATATAAAGATTTTAAATATGTTATCTGGCCTCATAATAGGAATTTATCGTTTTGGAAGTTTGTTATATGAACAAGATAAACTTCTTGTTGATATTTTGGAACGTAAAATCAGTATGTGCATCTTAAATGATTTAAATTATGTTGTACTTTTTTGTTCTGTTAGAAATCAAAACGAACGGTTTCCTCAGATACATTTAAAACATTAGTTTGGGCTGAAAAAAGAGAGAGTGTGAGAGAGAGAACCCAGCGTGGGGCAGGAAGCAGCAAGTCCGCCTCCTGACTTGGAAAATGTCCCCGCAGGAGAGCCCAGCCAGGCGGCACCTGGTGTCACTGCTGAGGGTTGTGCTGTGTCGCTTACGGGGAACCCGAAAAAGGGAAGTGCAAACGTTTAAAAAAGGCTGTTGTCTTGACATCAGATGGCTGTTGACCCAGGACAGTCCTGTTCATATCTGCCATCTTGGCATGATTTTTTTTTCCTTAGAAAAATTATTACTAGTGCTCCCTTTTACTCTCAGAGTATCCCAATTTGGACAAAAATATATGTTTACCCTAGTTATTTATTACATAATTTGATCTATTCCTAGAAATCTAAGAAATGGCATTTTAAAGGAAAGTGTTGGCTCCTGCCTGCACCGCCTCATCAGAAGTCCAGGTGCACTCATTTTTCCGTCCCTCAGGACTCAGGACACTCGTCTTGGGTGCTGGTTGAGAACTCTTTCGTGGCTGTGCGACAAGTCACGTTGAACTAGGTAGGCATGGCTCTGACTTCTGTCCCGGGGAAGGGAGGAGACCCCGTGGCCTGCCCTCTGCTCGGGCCCCGGGGGCGGGGCGGCTGCGCTGGTTATTTGGGAAGGACGCTGCCGCTCTTGGCCTTTCACTCTCTTTAGTTTGGTCCTTTGCCCACTGAGCGATGTCCCTTGTCTGCCCCGCAGGGGGCTGCTCTGTACTGGGAGGGGGGAGGGGCAAGACTTGTCTGTCACAGTCACAGTTACAGTCGGGCTGTGTGGCCACCTGGTGAGGACAGGAGGGCTGTCTTGAGCGCTTTCCCAGCTGTCCCTGTCTTCTGTGGCCAGCTGCCTGCCCATTCAGTCCCCGTTTTGTCCATTTGTCTAATTCCTGTTGATCTTTTAAAAACCAGTTATAATAAAGCTTAGCAATTTGAATCTCACTGCTGAGTTAAAATTTTTCTTCTAAATACACATTTAGAAAAAAAAGAATAATTTTAGCCAGCTTAGAATAAAAGGAAGGCTCATATAACAATCTAAAAGTCAAATGCCTAAAAATTAAACATGCACATAAACTAGGTGTTCATTCCGAGTTTGTAAACCCTGCCACGCACGGGGCCCCGGCGGACGGGGGCTGAGCAGTGAGCAGAGCACCTCCTCAGCACAGCTCGCACGTTCTTCTGGGACCTCCTCCTGCAGAGACAGGCACCCAGGAGCGCTCAATTCACTCTTACTTGGAACTGCCTTCAGAATCTGTAGAAATTTCTTTTTTTTTCTAAAATGAAAATAGCTTAACTATTTTATGATTAAAAGAAATGATACTGTGAGCAATTAAAACATTAAGAAAAATATAAAGTAAAATCTGAAATCCTGCCATTCAGAGAGGATTGTCATACATACATATACACACACATAATATTAATATAAACAGAATTAAGCTCTCCATGCTGTGCTTTCTCAACAGTTAGTTATGAACATCTGAAAGTAGAAATTTCAGAACAGGGTTTCAGAAGTGTCATGAGTAGTCTCAGTACTAAAGTAAAATCGGGTCTAAGTATATGGTGCCCTTGGCATTGGATGTCCAGGTCGGTGACCGTAGTAGCTACTTCCATCTTCACAGTTGGCGTGTGGTATGGTATTCGTAAAGATCGCAACTCTTGAGTATCAGATGAGGAGAAAGCTTGAATGTTACTACAGCGCCGGTTTCTTCCTGAAGAACTCTGTGTGGGGTTCCTTCAGAGGAGAGTGAGGAGTCACCCTGTCTGGGGACCCAGCTGCTGTCCCTGCACGTGGTGTTCTGGTTAGCGCCAGTGACTCCCCAGAGAGAGAGTTGAGCATGAAGGTTTTTCTGCTAGATTGCTGTATTCATGTGCTGGGTTTCTTGTTTTGTTTGTCTGTTTTGAGAATGGATCGTATAGTCATCCTAATGAAAGTTTTTTGAAAAGACAATTATTCTTTTGAGTTCTAGCTGAGTGTTGACAGTGGGCTAAAAAAAAAAGGACAGTCAAGGACAAGTGACCTGGCTTTGTCAGTTGACAAGCAATCTAGCTGAGAAATCTGATTTTATGTCAGTGGTTTTTCACCTGAAGACAGATGCGAGAACCTTTCAGAGGGGTTGATACCTTTTCAAAGCTGAAAGCTTTGCATTTACAATCTTAATACCGGAGTCCCTTTCTGATTTCAGATAAATTCACACCTGCCTTCCTGTCTGGGGCAAAAGTGTAGTGATTCCCCATGCTACCACCTTTATTTAAATTATTTCCATTCTGTTGAGATTTTTGTTCTCTTATTTTTAAAATGTGTACTCTGAGCACTTTTATATTCTAAAATATAGAGGCTATTGTCAGATAAATATATTATTCATTTGATAAAAATTAGATGTTATTACTGTTCATGTTTGCTTTCAAACAGCTCATCCTACGTTTTATCCATTTTGCAAAACAGCAGTTGTGTGTGGTTGCTTAGCATATTGGAATATATTATGTAAATGAACCTTTTCAGATTTCTGTATAATATATGGTTTCATTTTATAGACTTTATATTATTTCAGTATGAATAAACATGAGAAAAGAATATGATGACCAGTTACCTAAAATGTACCTGTTTGTTGTTAACTTTGAAGAAGGAAAGAAAATGGATGTAATTGGGAGATGTTTAAATTAGAAGCTGTTCTACATATATTCTTTTCCAAAAGAAAACCAGTCACTGTAAGACCAAAGTTGGACTGCATGTTTGTTAAATATTTGGCCCTTGTATATGCTTTTTAAACAGTCCATCTGATGATGCCTGCGTGGGGAAAATAAAGCTGGTTCTGTCTGCAGCAGCGGCTCTCGCTGGTCAATACATAGAAGACCTACGTTCTTGCCTTTGAAAATTCTGGAGTACATTTTATCTGGAGTGGATATGCAGAAAACAGAGGTTAAAGCATTGGCTGTATGAATGTAATATTTAATTTTCCATAATTGGAATTCCAGATCCTTTAGGTACTTAAAGCATGATGGATTTCTTTCTAAGGAATTAAAAAAAAAAAAGTCTGGATTTTCACAAGATAAATTCAGGAGCAGACATTATTTTACCCAGAGGGATTTGAAAGAATGATTTAAGTAACAAGCTCAAATATAATTTCTCTTAAAATGTTTAGTTTACAAAGAAATTTTCATAAATATCTCACAAAGCAAAGTGTGCTTTAATTGTTTATAATAGTCTACAGTCTATTTATGGAATACATTTACAAGTGTGTATCTTTTTTTTTATTGAATTTGTTTGAGTGACATTGGTTAATAAAAGTTATGCCTCACCATATCGTGGTTTACTTTTCGCGGTCTCACTGTATCGTGATTTTTAAATCATATATATCTAATCTTTTATTGTGGATATTTTGCTATATCGAGGGGTTTTGTGGTATATAGGTGTTTTAATATATTATTTTAATTATTTTTGCATAAAATAAGCAAAAATAAGTGTGCAAAAGGTTTATAAGAATGTGGGGAGTGTTTATAAAGCTTTAAATGTATACAAATAATAAACTAAATATAAGGTTGCTACATGGCGGATTTTCGCCTATCGCTGGAGATTTTGAACCTAACCCCCGCGACAGAGGAGGGACCGCTATAGGTTGCGGGTATACAATTATTTCTGAAACACATCATCTGTGTATTTATTGTATTGTGTTCACCACCCCAAGTCAGAGTCTCCTTCCATCACCATCTGTCCTCCTCTTCCCTCTTCTACCCCTACCCCCTTTCCCGCTGGTTATCTGTGTCTAGGAGGGTTTTTTTTCCCTTAATCTCTTCAACTTTTTCACCCAGCCCCCCAACCCTCCTCTGCCTCTGACAGCTGTCAGTCTATTCTTGATGAGTATGTTTCTGTTTTGTTTCTAGTTCATTAGATCCACATGAGTGAAATCATATGAACCTTGTCTTTCTCTGACTGGCTGATTCCAAGCACACAATGCTCTCCAGGTCCATCTGCGCTGTTGCAAAGGGCAAGATTTCCTTTTCCTTTTATTTTTTTAAAAATTTTTTATTTTTTTGTATTTTTCCGAAGTTAGAAGCAGGGAGGCAGTCAGACTCCTGCACGTGCCTGACCGGGATTCACCCAGCATGCCCACCGGGGGGCGATGCTCTGCTGTGGCCGGAGCCACTCTAGTACCTGAGGTGGAGGCCATGGAGCCGTCCTCATTGCCGGGGCCAACCTGCTCCAGTGGAGCCTTGGCTGCAGGAGGGGAAGAGAGATATAAAGGAGAGGGAAAGGGGTGGAGAAGCAGATGGGTGCTTCTCCTGTGTGCCCTGACTGAGAATCGAACCCGGGACTTCCACACGCCAGGCTGACACTACCGCTGAGCCAACCAGCCAGGGCCTCCTTTTTTAACGGCTACTTGTGTTTGTCTTTTTACAGTAAAGAGGCTCCTGGTAGGTATGATAACATGAACCCAATTTTCCAAGTTATTTAGATACTATAATTGCCACTGACATTCTTCCAGAATAGAATTACCTTTGTTATTCTCTTTTGAAATGGACACCAGAGAACGTTTAGACAATGTAGGAAAGGATACCGAAGACGGTCCCTTGGAATCCCATCTCTGACTGGAACTGCCATTCAGTGTGGGCATCTCCTTTCAACCTGTTTTCTGCCTACATGTATGTATATGTTTGTTTTCCTTTTAAGTAAAAATAGAATCATGCCTTGTATATCATAACTTTTTTAATCTATTTGATATTTTTGAACATTTAACCTTGTAAATACGCAAATAAGGAGGAATGTTATTTTAATGGCCGCGTGGTAATCCAAAGTGTCTACTGTCTCTTGAGAACGGGGGCTTAAGACTTGGCACCCACTCTGTGTGTGCCAGGAGTGGAACTGACCAGCATTCATAGTTTTTAATCAGTTCTTTGTAAAAATGCCATGTCCTTACTCCTCCTCTCCGATTCCCTTTGCCTTTCACTGGGCAAGGAGGGATCATGTTTATTCCTTGAAGGTTCAGAAAATGAGTAGCTTTAAGAAAAACTGTACCCTCCTCTCTGTCCCTCAACAAAGTGTGTTCCGGGAGACCTCCGGTACTGCTTCTACAGTCTGCCTGCCTCTGGGATTTCCAGTCAGAAAATGTCTGTCTGAAAGATGTAAGGTTATTTAAAGCAAACTGGTTCTGATTCCTTGATTCTTTATAAAACATAGGCTCTTCAGATGTGTATAGTGGAAAGGGTGGGTAACTGGACCACTATTAATTCAGCTAAGTTTTTTACTCTTTAAAATACTTTTTTTTTTTACGTTTTAAAATATTTCAAGATTTAGTACTAAGTAAAATTGCATTTTCTGTATCCAGTTGGTTGTCACAGTTGGTACCTTGAGTGCAGTCCTGTCCAGAAAAGACTTCTGTTACCTGCTTCAATTGGACCAAGAATGGAAGTTGCTGACTTTGGTTTTACATACCAGATCCAAACAGCATTCGGATGCGTGTAGCCCGGTTTCCGCATCGCCTCTCCTCCCCTGCCACACTGATTCCCAATAAAAGTGCCATTCAGAAAGAGCTAGCACGCAGATCTTGAGTGTTGTGGGGCCGTTTTGAGTTTTGATGATCAATCACCCTGTAATTTGGCACTCAACATGAAGGGCTCAGCCACCTTGGAGGAGAAGTGACATCCTCCACTTGTCTGGCGTAAGGAAGACGACTAATGACTAGCACAAACACCTTTTCTTTGGTCATTACAGTATGATGAAAACTGGTGTGCGAAAGTGATTTCTTAAATTTTATTGTGTTCACCAGCTAGAGCCATATATTAAAACAGTATAAATGTTCTTAATTTGCATAATTCTGTATAATTTGGGTTTATATTTTCCCCTGAACCTGAGTTTTCATGTTTTTGTCCTGTTTGTACCAGTCTTTTTTTTTTTTTTTTTTTTTTTTTTACAGAGGCAGAGATAGACAGGGACAGACAGACAGGAACGGAGAGAGATGAGAAGCATCAATCATCAGTTTCTCGTTGCGCGTTGCGACTTTTTAGTTGTTCATTGATTGCTTTCTCACATGTGCCTTGACCATGGGCCTTCAGCAGACCGAGTAACCCCCTGCTGGAGTCAGCGACCTTGGGTCCAAGCTGGTGAGCTCTTCGCTCAAGCCAGATGAGCCTGCGCTCAAGCTGGCGACCTCGGGGTCTCGAACCTGGGTCCTTCCGCATCCCAGTCCGACGCTCTATCCACTGCGCCACCACCTGGTCAGGCTGTACCAGTCTTTTTAAAAATATATATATTTTATTTTGTTTACTTACTGATCTTTAGAGACAGAGAGGAAGAGAAAGAAACATCGGTCTGTTGCTCCACCCATCCGTGCACTCATTGGTTGATTCCTGCATGTGCCCTGACTGGGGATCAAACTTACAACCTAGGCACAGTGGGACAACACTCCAATCAAGCCAAGGCTAACCAGCCAGGGCTGTGCCAGAGTCTTAAAATCATTTAACATAGGCCTTAAAAAAAGTTTAGCATAAAGTGAGAACTCATGAATATTCATGAAGTCACAATTTATCACATTTTGTTAATTTACTATTCAGTGAGTCCGAATAGCAGTGATTGTTTTCTTTTACAGAGACAGAGAGAGAGCCAGAGAGAGGGATAGATGGGGACGGACAGACAGGAACAGAGAGAGATGAGAAGCATCAATCGTCAGTTTTTCGTTGTAACACCTTAGTTCATTGATTGCTTTCTCATATGTGCCTTGACCATGGGGCTACAGCAGACCAAGTAACCCCTTGCTCGAGCCAGTGATCTTGGGCTCAAGCTGGTGAGGTTTTGCTCAAACCAGATGAGCCCGCACTCAAGCTGGCAACCTCGGGGTCTCGAACCTGGGTCCTCTGCATCCCTATCTGACGCTCTATCCACTGCGCCACCACCTGGTCAGGCAACAGTGAGTCTTAATGGAACTTTTTGATCATGAAAGAAGAAAAACAGCATTTCAGGTTTGTGAATTCAAAGCTTGAGTTTCAGCTCAGTTGTATGTGGACAGTTCCGTGCACTTTCCCAGCATACTTTAAAACACTGAGAAATGGCCAGAGTGTAACGGAAACTATTCCTACTGTTATTTTATTCATCATTATAGCAAGTGTGTGTGCACGTGCGCGCGTATGCGGTTCAAGCTGGCTGGTAATAGTGTGACTTATTCTCTGTTTTAGTTCAGTGAACTCGACAAAGCGTTTGGGTTTACAGGACTGTTGGAGAGCATCACCGATAGGGCGGCTCTGTCCAGTAAGGACTCCACTAGCCATGAGTGTCTAATTAAAATCTAAAATTCAGTTTCTCAGCCTCACTAGCAACATGTCAAGTGTTCAGTATCCACATGTGGCCCTGTGGCTACTGTATTGATTTTCTGGGGCTGCCACAACCTGGGTGGCTTAAAGTAACAGGAATCTATTCTCTCCCGGTTCTAGAGGTTTCCAGTCCAAAACGAAAGGGTTGGCAGGACCGCGTTCTCCCTGTGGGCCAGGGCCGAATCCTGCCCTGCCCTGCCTTGCTTCTAGTGGCCCCTGGCCACCCTTGTTGTCTTCTGGCTGGCAGCTGTGTCATCCCCACCTTCTGTCCTTGTGTTCACGTGGCTGGGGTCTTCCCTCTGTGTCTCTCTGTGTCACCTTCTCAAGGATAGCAGCCACACTGGATTTAGCACCCACAGGATGATCTCATTCTAACTGAATACTTCTGCGAAGACCCTTATTCCTAAGATATCTACATTCACGGACATCTGGGGCTTGGGCTCAGTGTTTCTGGCGGCAGAAGCACAATTCAACCTACGAGAGCCGCCATGTTGACAAGGCAGATAATGGAACACTTTCATCATCTCAGCAATTTCTAGTGGACATGCCGTATGCAGTAAGGTGGTTTTTAAATTTTTTAATGAGTCATTTTTTTAGGTTTCTATATGGCGAAACACTAGCGAATTATATTACAGCACAGCATTTGGAGCAACTTCCTGGTTGCTCGTAATTTTGAGTATTCCATCTAGTTCAGTGTCTGATTAAGCACAGCAATGTGTGTGTGAGTCTGTCGTACCCTGTTACCATGGGGCTGTCAGCCTCCTCAGATTCCTGCCATGTCATTATGCTCTACAATTAAACTGTATGCAGAGATAATGTTTCTTTTTGTTGTTGTTGTTGTTTTATGACAGAGAGAAGGACAGACAGGAAGGGAGAGAGATGAGAAGCATCAATTCTTCATTGCAACGCCTTAGTTTTTCATTGATTGATTTCTCATATGTACTTTGACCAGGGGGCTACAGCAGACCGAGTGACCCCTTGCTCAAGCCAGCGACCTTGGGCTCAAGCTGGTGAGCCTTGCTCAAACCAGATGAACCCGCGCTCAACTGGCGACCTCAGGGTCTCGAACCTGGGTCCTCCACATCCCAGTCTGATGCTCTATCCACTGTGCCACCACCTGGTCAGGCGAGATAATGTTTCTTTGAATAACAATTTGAATGATAGATGAGTTCAGGAATATTGATACAGGATTCCTGGTGTTTCCTTATTTCCATTTTTATGTTCCATCTTGAATTTTTTAGGTTTCTAATTCTAGTTACATGTTTATTTTCATCAAATAGAAAAAAAATTTATAAATTCATCAGTAAATCTTGAGCACTAAAAGGATTTAAATGCATCTCCCTAAAGAAGTCTACCCCAAGATACGCAGTGAGCTGACTTTGTAAAAGAAAAGTAGGACAAATGAATCCTCGTTACATCTCTCTCGCTGTGTGAGAATCAGCTGGTGTTGCCTCATAGGGTTAGCCCAGAAGACAGATGAGGCCCGTTTACAGCTTTGCTTTTAAAAGATTTTTTTATTCCTTCACTGTGATTTTAAGGGTAATTAGGATAACTGGTTTTGTTTTTTTTTACCTGATACACAGCTAACTTCTAACCAAAACTTGTGTCTCTGTCCTCAGCATGGATGGAGCTGTTAGGGAATCTCACCAGGGGCGTGGGTTTTGTACCAGGGGATGCGGGGTTGCGCTCCCCTCCCCAGCGTTGGTTCCCAGACACTCCTGAGCAGAGCCGGCCATGCGGGGGGCCCAGGGAGGTTCCGGTGGAGGTCCTGGGCACGGGGAGGGACGATGGCTACAGAAGTGTGTACCATTACTGTCCCCAGTCTCCGTGGTTGTCAGGCTGTCCTTGAGAGCCACGCTGTGAGTTCATGCTATTCCATGTGCTGTTCAGGCCAGAAGAAGAACAGTGCCTGGCCAGCTGCGTGTGACTGCGTCCTCCATCTACGACAGCCCGCGGGTCGTACTCGGCGTAATGAACATTTCTGCTCATGTCTCCAAAGATTGTTGGGAGAAGTTGGAAATAAAGGAACCAAGTTGTGAGGGCGGACTCTGGAGAACAGGTTAGGCCTCTTACCACAAGCGAGCTATTCACTCTGTCACCCCGTGATCGCCTGAGCCGAGATACGGGAACTGTCCCATGTCAGTGTAATTGGTGAGCGGTGTTGGGTCGTGGGCCTCCCCTAGCTTATCTGGCTACTTCGCCATCAGGAACATGGATGGAATATCAAAAAGTAAGGTTAAAAAGAAAGAAAGGAAAGAAACCAACTTTCCCTCTTAGCAGCTAAAACGGACTTGAGTCCAGGCAAAAGCCCATGTCTCTCATGGGAAAGCCACTGGGCCGTGGAGCCTAAGAAGAAATCTGGGGCCAAAGTGAAAGGATAAATGAAGTTGGAAATGACGTGCTCATGGAAGTGTGCGCGCCGTCCCCTGGTCAGCTCTTGCTGTGTGCATGGCGACACTCAACACTGCCCGTGAACAGCGGTGCTGGGGGCCCGGTCTTGCGGGGAGGGGAGTGGGCTGGGGGTCTCTAAGGGACTGTGAGCTGGGGGTGCTGACAGCGGACCTTGAGTGACCTGCTGACCACTTCTACCCTCCAGCAGATCCCTTTGTTGACCATAAGTTTAAAAAGAAAATGGGGTTGGGAGAGAACTTGGATCCAGCTCCAGATAAGCCAGACTCGGTTCAAGTCCGAGGATCCCTTTCTAAATGTGTGACCTCGGACAAGGGCCACCCACAGGTCGGCAGACCGCAGCTTCCCCGTCAGGAGTGGTGACTCGGGCAGGGGGGCCCGCTGGTCGGCGCTTAGTAATCCAAGGTATAGAATCCTAACCATCTCAACCGCCCTGAGCACACAGCAGTTTCATAGCTGACACTGGTAATGACCATGGTAATGAATTGGCAAGGAAACAGTTCAAGTACATTCCGTGTACATGCACATAAGGCAGATGTATAAGGCCTTTGAATATTTCCATTCAAAATTGTTTAAAAAGAGATTCTACATACTGGGCAAATGAGTTACTTGCAAATCGACAGTCTGGGAACAGGTCTTCCGGATCTTGGAATTAAGAGTCCATTTTAAATCCCCGTTCACAAAGGGTACCCTGACCTCAGAAGGGTCAAAACTTTCAAATGCTGCTTTTGTTAAGAGAATGTGGATAAGCAGCGACCCCGGGGCCCCCTCGGAGGGAGCCTCCTCCCCAGGTGGCGCCCCCTTCCGGCTTCCTAGGTATGATGGGAGATAAAGTGGGTTTCCAGGTCTGGAACAGTCATGCCCATTTCAGTTTGTCTTGTTTGAGACAAACCTGAACAACAGGCTGTCTGGGAAACCAGCGCTGTTTGGTGGCCTGGCTGAGGCTTCAGGCTGCCACATCCGGATGCCACTGAACTGATCATGGGGGTGGGCTGGGGGGGACAGGACACCTATTTCACCTTGTCCCCAAGTGCTCGTGTTTCCCTTCCTCCTCCTGCCATGTTCTTCCGTGTGAAGGCAAGTTCTGGAGGGGGCGTCGCGCCTTCCAGCGGGCTTTTCCCGGGGTCACAGGTGAGCCGGAGCGCATTTTCACAAGGGAGGAAGGAAATGGGAAACACATTTTTAAGGCCGGGGCTGTGGTGACATGATCTAGGGCTGAGGGGTGGGCGGTGAGATTTGCAAATAGATTTGTAGCTTTTAACCAAAAAGTATTTGTACATCAGCAGTAACGTTCTCCAGCCTAATGAGAAGTGAGTTCTGTGTGCGGCGCGGCGCGGCGCGCCCCTGGGCCAGCAGAGCTGTTTCCTGGGCGTTGTGAGTAGCACTCTGCTCACAGCTCACGTTCCAGCCCCTGCCCCAGAGCCTGGTCACATGGACTCAGAGTCTCCCACCGACTCTCCTGTCCTGCTGGGAGGTGGACGGAGCCACCTGCTTGCCCTTCGCACAGGACTCAGTGGCCTGGTATCCACTGGCCAACCTCAGGAGGCAGAAGGTGAGCTGTGTCACTCTGGCCAGGTGACTCAGCTGGTTGGAGCATCATCCTGATGTGCAAAGGTTGTGGGTTCGATTCCCAGTCAGGGCACATACAGGAACAGGTCAATGTTTCTGTCTCTCTCCCCATCTCTATCTAAAACAAATTTTTAAAAAAATTTCTGAAGTGAGCCGTGGTGGAGAAAGTCTTCCTTATTTACAGTGTTGTTTGCTCAGCTGGCCTTGAGTGCAAAGTGAAGTTGGTCCCCTTTCTTTTTTCTGCCCTTTTAGTTAAATTTTCCCCAAAGCCACCAGGGGGCAGAAAGAAACTTCCTTAACCTTTTTTTTTTTTTTTTTTTTAAACTTCTAACTACAAGGAAAAGTAAACCTTTCTTTTAGTCCATCTAGGCCAATGCTTTTGATATAAATTCTATTTTCCATTTGGCATAGCTTTGATTTCTTTCTGATTTGGGTTGTCTTTGAATGAATCCTTCGTCCTGCACCTGAGGCAGGGGTGAAGGGGAATCCGCAGAGATCCAGCACTGCGCATCGGTGCGCGACCTAGAGGCTCCGTGTCCGGGCCTAGCTCCGCGTGCATCCCGTCTCTCCCGCGTTGTTCTCCTGTGTCCAGCCTCGCCGGGCAACGGCAGGCCCTCAGCGCCTCCCACCTGGGTCATTGCAAAGGCCTTTCAACCAGCCACCCGGCCTGCCCCGCCGTGTCATCTCTCAGTCCAACATCAGACGGCATCTCATCCCCCACCAAATGAATGAACAGCCCCACCTGGCTGGCCCCAACTCCTATGTCACACTTTTCCCCTCTCCATCTCCCTCCTTCTGTAACTCCATCTCAGCATTTCCTTTCCTGTGGCCCAGCCCCTTCCAGCTCCCCAGGTTCAAGTCCCGGGGAGGTGCAGATCAGGTGTCACCTCCTAATTAGCATCTTGTCTACAGTATCCAAATCCCTTCTTCACCTGGCAATGTTTCGGGCTCTAGAAGGTCAGCAGCACACCTGCGGCTGTGGGAAGGGTGCGTGTTGCTCCCAGCAAAGCCAGCCCAAGGCTGAGCTCATTGGAGGACGCTCCCCAGAGCAAACGAGTACACTTGTGTCATGTGCAGGCTGTGACCCCAGGCTGGGTCAGCCCTCAGTGGAAATGTTTAAGAAGCATTCCCTCCCGCGAAGCAAGTCCAAAGTGGACCAGATGGAACTCTTAACACGTTAGGAACAGCGGAGAGACCCAGAAAGACGGGTTGTGAGCTTGATGCATATAAGTGAGTTTTTCTTTACAACCTTAGAAAAACACCAATCTGTTGCTTTTTAATGTGCAAGTTACTAAAGGTTATCTCTGAGGAATGCATTCTTCATCCTGCAGGCTTGTAAGTCCGTCTGAAACAATGAAGACGGGGTGTGGGATGAAGAGGTCCATGGCAGTACACGGTTTCTTCTGTTCCTGGAAGTGGAGATAGCTCTTGTGTCTAGACGGGCACCTTCGTGGTCACCGGCTGCCGCTTGAACAGTGAGAGAAAGGAGACAATAAAGGACCCCAGGAAAACCGGGGCGTGGCGTGCTCAGCAGGGAAGGGCACGTGGGAGAGACTGGGGACAGGTGGCTGTCGGTAGAGCAGTTATGAACCATAATGAACTCCTGGCCTAATGGGTCTGTGGCTCCCAGTACTTGGGGGCAGGCCTGGTTTTGGTTTGGTGCTCACAGACCAGAAGAAAACAGAAAGTTCTTAAAGGGGATCAGTGTAATCCCTATTTAATTTGGACTTTTGCTCTTAAATTCATTTCGCATATGGCAATACATTCCTGCAGTGGACGCAAAGGCATTTTTACACAAGCTGAGCACACGCTTCATCCTGGGCGTGGTCCGGTCACACCTCACTGAGATCATACCTTGCCAAGGAGCCTGGGCGAGGCCAGGAAAGAGCGCTTGCCACCATCCAAGAGGCATCGGTAGTGCCACCCCCTTCCTCTCGGGATCGCACATGCCCACGCAGTCCTCGACCGTGCTCGGACGGGGGTGTGCAGTGCTCACTGCTGGTTCTTCTACTTGGCCTTCAATTCTGTTAACTACCCTCCATCGTGTGAGGCCACTGCTGCTCCTTGGAGCCCATGAGGCTCAGGAACAGGCCCAGCTGTGAGCCATGCTGTGCGTGACATCTGAATTGTGGCCTGGAGGCGGACACAAGCGCACAGTGATGTCTACAGAGAATCACCCCAACGCCCGGGAGCGATGAGGCCCGGCACCACCAGCTGGCAGGGAGGGGTTCCAGGGCAAATAGCCCTCCGACTGATCTAGCACATCTTGGGGTTGCCGACCCACATCTCTTCTAGCGGCTGAAGGCTCTCAGCTGGCCCGCTCTTGGACAGCTCTATGCAGAATCCAAGTCACACACACTCATACACACACCTCACTCATTCATTTACTGATTGACTTAGCCAAGCAGCCGCCGTCTGAGCACCTGTTCTGTGCCATGTGTTCTGCTTGCCACCGAGGTGAACAAGGCCGACTGCGTCACCATCTTCTTGGAATTCCATCCTAGGGGAGAGCCGGGCGGTATACAGGTGGACAGACAAGCAGCCATGCCGGGCTGTGCCCAGTGGTACAAAGGGCCAGTGGGCGGGGTGTTTGGGGGAGGAAGGCCCTTGGAAGCAGTGACAGTCACTGCGAGTTACGTGTGAATGGAACTGTGGACACACGAACGCATGAGGTTAGGACGGGTTCAGAGACGGACCAGTCGTGTCCTTGGAGTTTGCCCTCTAGAGCACTGGCCCCTAACCTTTTTTGGGCCACGGACCAAATATTTAACATCAGAAAATATTTTCACGGACCAGCCTTTAGGGTGGGACGGATAAATGTATCACGTGACCGAGACAAGCATCAAGAGTGAGTCTTAGACGGATGTAACAGAGGGAATCTGGTCATTTTTAAAAAATAAAACATCGTTCAGACTTAAATATTATATAAATAAAATGGAAATAATGTAAGTTATTTATTCTTTCTCTGTGGACCGGTACCAAATGGCCCACGGCCCGGTACCGGTCCGCGGCCCGGGGGTTGGGACCACTGCTCTGGAGGACGGACTCAGGACCACGAGATGGAACGCAAACTGGCCTAAGAGCACAGAAGGAATCGTGTGCGTGTTCCTGGGAGGACAAGCCAGCCTCTGACTGAAGGCGATCAGAGCGGTTTCTTGAGGGAGTTGATCTTGGACCCGCACTCAAAGTTAGGAAAGGACGGGCCGGGCGTTCCTGGCAGGAGGAGAGGCGTAAGACCCTGTGCAGAGGCAGAAACATTGGGCCATGTTTGGAGAGCTGCAGACAGTGTAATTTGGCTGAAATACAGAGAACTTGAAAGTCATGGGTGACCCAGCTGCACAGGCCAGTACTCGGCGTCTCACGGAGGGTGGGCTCCGACCGCCGGCCTGCCGCTGGGAGCGGGAAGCTGCTTCCCTGCAGCCCACGGGGCACTTTCAGTGGCGGTGGGGCGTGGTCATGGCTGAGTGGATGGTCACCCGTGAGGTTCACGCACCCATCAGCTCTCAGCCCAGCCAGTGCGAAGGGCTGCAGTCTTCCCCCCTAATCCAGCCGATGTCTTGCTGAATCATTGGCAAAGGACATTTCTACCTAAAATACGATCGTGCCTTCTAGACCTTCTCGTTAATTCCTGACTTTTCTTAGGCTGAGTCAGCTTTTTATTATACAAGTAAATACTAAACTTAGATGTTCAGTCTTAAACCCCCATTAGGATGGCTACTATCAAAAACCAAAACAAACAACCCCCCCCAAAAAAATAGCAAGAAGGCAGAGAAATCAGCACTCTAGCACATTCTTGTTGTGTAGAATATAAAATGGCCCAGCTCTGCAAAACAGTAAGGTGGTTCCTCAAAAAATTAAAAATAGAATCACCCTATGATCCAGCAATCGTACTTCTGGGTATCGATCTGGAAGAATTGAAAGCAGGATCCCAAAAAGATATCTGTGCACCCATGTTCCTGGCCGCGTTCCTCACAGCAGCCGGGGTGAGGGCAGCCCAGGCGTCTAACTGCGGGCAAGCGGATGAACAAAACGTGATACACACGGTAGAATATTACCCAGCCTTCACTAAGAAGGAAGGAAGTGTTGGGCGGCGGTCACAGCATGCATGAGCCTCAAGAACATTGTGCGGAGGGAAATAAGCTCGTCACAAAGGGACCGAGACCGTCTGATTCCACGTACATACCTAGAGCAGCCGAGTTCGTGGAGACGGACTGGAGTTGCTGTTGCCAGGAGCTGGGGGGAGGGAGAGATGGGAAAATGCTTTGTGGGGACAGTTTTCAGTTTTACAAGATGAAACAGTTCTGGAAATTGGTTGTACAACAATGTGAGTATACCTAACCCTACTGACTCCTACCCTTAAAATTGGCTAAGATGCTAAATTTTATGTCATGTGCATTTTATCACAATTAATTTTTTTTTTTTTTACAGAGACAGAGAGTCAAAGAGAGGGATAGAAAGGGACAGACAGACAGGAACGGAGAGAGATGAGAAGCATCAATCATTCGTTTTTCGTTGTTCATTGATTGCTTTCTCATATGTGCCTTGACTGTGGGGCTACAGCAGACCGAGTAACCCCTTGCTCAAGCCAGCGACCTTGGGTCCAAGCTGGTGAGCTTTGCTCAAACCAGATGAGCTCGCGCTCAAGCTGGTGACCTCGGGGTCTTGAACCTGGGTCCTCCACATCCCAATCCGACGCTCTGTCCATTGCACCACTGCCTGGTCAGGCAAAGGTTTTGTTTGTTTGTTTGTTTGTTTTTTAATTCTGCTTGTATCATGACACAGCAGCCTGGTTGTCTGCTGTGCCGTCTCAGGAAGATGCATTTCAGTATTTGGAAGAAGCAAACTTTCAAAACTCTGGAATTTGCAGAATAACAAAAGGTCGATTCTAAAGGCAGAAACTCCCCCTCTCTTCACAGAAGGATGAGCTAGATCCATGTAGTATAGTTATGATACTTGTAAGATTCTCTTAGACAACGCTTTCTAATTGAAACTCTGTCCTCTTACTGGCATGACCAAAGGTCCTGTGTTCTACGTGGCCCAGCCCTTCTTGGTGGGGGGTACCTAGACCCTCCAGGCACTGAATTGCAGGAGTACATCTTTAGTTTTAATTTTATTTATTCATTTAGAGAGAGAGAGAGAGAGGGCGCGTGAAGGGGGGGAGGAGCAGGAAGCATCAACTCCCATACGTGCCTTAACCAGGCAAGCCCGTGGTTTTGAACTGGCGACCTTACCCATTGCACCACCACGGGTCAGGCAGGAGTACGTCTTGGTATTGGACACAACGGGGTCTGAGAGCCCGTAGCTTTGCGCATCTGGACCAGGCCCCCACCCATGCATCAGCCCTTCCAGTCCCGTTTCAAAGGGAGAGAAAGAATAATAAGAACCAGTGTCCAGGCCATTTTAATAAACACAAAGTTCCCCAAAAGACCCCATCGTTCCAGACCTCCCGGCTCCCGCTCAGTCCTGTAAAAATAAAGATTAAACCGTACAGAGTATTTGTTTTGTTCTGATTGCTGTTATTTTGCTTCGGTAATAAAAGCCCTCAGGCATCTGGCCGCGGAGAGTGCGGGCGGCCGGCTCTCACTGTTGATGCGGCCCCTCGCCCACCCCGTGTCCCCTCTCCCGGAGCCCCAGGCTCACTGCCTGCCCCCCCCCGGGCCCCTGCAGTGCTCACGGGTGGGAGGCAGTGTGGCACTAGGGGACCGCACAAGGAATCAAGTGCCCGTGGGGCCTGGCTCTCAGATTCCTCCTCATTTCTTAGAATTTCATATTTTTAAAATATGAAACTTCAAGCTTATGGAAAAATTGCAAAAATCATACAAAGAACCACTGCATACCTTTCACCGAGGCTCACTAATTGTTACTGTTTTGTCTCTCTCTGTATACTAATATACAACCCCAGAATCAGAAGAGTAAACACTGGCACAATACTGTTATCTAACATATATCTCATTCCACCGGTTTTCCCCATCAAGTCTTCTGTCATTGTGTTTTTGCTGTCTGGGGACCGCGCACCCAGTGCATTCAGCCCTCGTGAGCTCACTCACGTTTGACCACCCGTTAGGCAAGCCAGACCTCCCCCTCCTCTCCCACTTCCCAGCAGAAAACGAAGTCGGTGATCACAAAGAACTGGAGGGGAACACACTTAACTTGTTTCCTGCCTGTATGAGTCAGTGATATTTGCCCTTTAAAATAAGATGAATGTCTATCTGACTTTATCTTATCAATATACCCTGTTACCCTGTAATAATTGAAAATAGCTTAAGATAAATGAGACTGTTCATTTGATTCTTTGTTGCAATATGTAAATAGAACAGCTGCACAGGTAGCAAGCTGTCATCAACACAGCGGCCCTTGGCAGGAACGGGGGCAGTTCTGATGCAAACACTTGGCCGTGGGAACAATGTCCGGTTCCTGGGCGGAAGTGACCGTTACGTCGCCATTCACCATAGGCAGAACCGAACCACTCATGGGAAACCAAACAGGGATGAGAGGAAGAGAAAAAATGGTCAGAAGAAAAGTTCCTACATAGGCTGAGGGTGGACCATTGCTGCGGGTGCCGCCATACCTCCTCTGACACACCCAAGTCCAAGGATGGATTTAACCTCTCGGAAATACTCTAGGATGCGTGCGTTCCTGTCTCTGGCAGTGAAGACTCCCAAAGGAGGGAACGTTGAGCTCTCACAGTTTTACAGTAGAGGAAGGGAGTTGGATTCCAAGAATTGTCACTATATCCTTCTTCCCTGCCCCCTGTCCTAGTGTGTGTGTGTGTGTGTGTGTGTGTGTCCTTTGCAAGGTGTCTTTGATCGGGTGCATTTCTTTAGGTCAAAGAAGCTTTGTATAAGAAGGCATGGCAGTAGTTCATCACACTGTAGGAATGTCAACTTGCTGAGAGTAGTGACTGAAATTTCAGATGGTATTAATTGATTGGAGTATTGGGAGGTACTTAGTGGGTCATTCAAGGTGCTTAGTGTCAGGTCAGAAAGCAGAGACTAAGCACCCTTAAAATTGCTGTTTGTTCCATTAAAAAGGAAAGAGAGAGAGAGGGAAAGGAAAAGAATGAAGGTAAGAGAGGAAGGGAGGGAGGGAGGGAGAGAGGGAAGGAGGGAGGGAGAAAGGGAGGGAGGGAGGGAGGGAGGAAAAGAAAGGAAGAGAAAGGGAAGGAAAGGAAAAGAAAGAAAGAAGAAAGAGAAAGGAGAAAGAAAGAAAGAAAGAAAGAAAGAGAAAGAAAAAAAGAAAGAAAGAGAAAGAAAGAAAGAGAGAAAGAAAGAAACTTTTTCTTACAGAAAATTTCAAACACAGAAACGAGAACAATGTAATGAAGGACATGTACCTAGCTCAGCCTCAACCAGTCATTATCGATGTTTCATCTGTCTCACCTTGCCCTGACACCCCTCCCCTATCCTGAATTATATATTTTGAATAAAACTGATGACCTATTATTTCATCAATAAAGATTGCAGTTTGTATCTTTAAAAGCTATATAAGCTCTTAAGATGATTAACTACAAAACCACTAGCATTCCTCATCACACCTCCATTTTTATACTCATCAAAAATTCTTTAATGTCATCAGAAATCTGTTCACATTTCCTCAGTCATATTATACATTGTTTTATGGATTGTTTATTCAAATTAGGATCCAAATGGGGGTCTCTTAAGTTTATCTTAGTCTGTAAGTCCCCTTTGCACGTTTTCTTCCCTGGGAAGTTATTTGTTGAAGAGACCTGGTCCTTTGTCCTGCCGAGCTTCCCAAAGTCCGGATCTTGGTGATGACGTCTCCTTGGTGTTAGATAACACGTTCCTCTTTCCTGTGTACTTCTTGCAAATGGCTGGTTGGATCTCCAGGCTTAATGCAGGTTCAGACTTTTTAATGGTGATGATATGTTCTAGCGAGAGTAAAAAAAAAAGTCTGGTTGTTTCTCTTGTTTGATATTAGCAGCCAGTAGTAATCATTGCCCAGATCCATTTTTTAATTTGGGGTTGAAAATGGTGGCATTCTAATTTTATCGTTCTATCTTAATTTTTTATTGATAAAGATAACTTACCCTCACCAACTGATTGACCCCAAAGGACAGTTCACATAGAAAAGCCAGATAGGGGCTTTCTTTATTCTTGCTTTTTATTTAGCAATGTTAGAAGCAAGGAGCTGGTCTCCTAGCATATTTCAAAGCTAACCAATGAGTTTCATTTTAAGTTTCATATGAACCCTCGTGGATTTAAGCAGAGTTGGTGGGTTTTAATACCTTGCAGTTATCATCCTGAATTGGTTGCTCGATTATCCTATCTTTGCACAACGGGCTTTTGTCAGATTTGTTGCTATGGCCTTTTGACAGGATCTTAAGAATCCTTGGTAGTGTCTTCGCTTTTTGATGTGACAAGTTGTTCCAAGCTCATCTTGCAAATTTCTGCCCACTCTGGAGACCTGCCACCCCTCTAAGGAGTCCCCATTCCTTTTAGTGAGAATTGGTTTTTAGAAACTGGCTGCTAAGATCATTCATTACTAAGGGGCTGGAACTAATTTAGGCCTTTTCAAGGGACAGCTTCAGAGATACTTAAAAAAAAACAAAACTATAACATGAGTTTGTAACTATGTTTCTAGTTCAAATTTAGGACTCTCAGGATTTTACCCACCGGATCAATCTTGTATCCACCTGTGTCACTCTTCTCTATGTTGAGAATTCCAATTCCCCATGATACCAATGTAATCACTCATTCACTTTATCCTGCAACACACACAGAATGGTCTCAGAATAACAATGCTAACACAATAACCAACAATGTGTTTACTGAAAATGGTTTTTCCGGTCAAGAGTACGTTGTGTGGGGATTTGCTTGAGTAATTCAAACTTTCTGTTAGTATTTTGGGCAATGACACTTGTAGAGGGAATTAGAATGTCACTTAGGATCCAGCCAACAAAGGAATGACACCTCTGTGATTGCAAAGAAGGTTTTGGAAACTGTGAAGTTCAGATGGAATCGGTCTACAAGTATCTTTCTTATTCGTGCTATTGCCATAAGACTGATGAAAAGAATCTTTGGTCACCGGCTGTCAGATTTTCACGTTAAACATCTTTCTTCTTCCATGTAGCCTGGCTTCCTTTTAGGCTTAAACGAATTCTGTTTGAGCTCTGGTTTAATGAGCTCCTTTAGGCATGGCTTCATAGGATGTTGTTTCTAAGGAATGGCAGACTCAGGGGGCATGCAGCTCTTCCTTCACAGACAGGCAAACAGGGTCTCAGAGGGCTGCAGGATGTTTTGATATGCTGTCAGTGGAAGTTCAAGGTAGGAAAAAGTGCTCATTTGATCACCTTTTGCTGGATTGAGGAGGCGGAGATTAAATTCAAAATTTTGCGTAATGACAGATTATTAGGAGTTAGGTTAAATTTTATCATGGCTAACAAGAAGTCAGAAACTATTATGAAAATGGCTAAGAAAATGTAATGACTGATTCTCTCTTGTGTTATTTGACCACACTATATAACAATAAGCATTTCAGAATAATTACACGAAATACAGAAGTTAATGCTTTACCATGTGAGGTTCTTCCTTTTGGTAATAATATAAAGGACAATATCCTTGCAGTTAACTAAGTAACTGTTCTGGGTTTCTGATCCCATTGAGAAAAATGTAAGCCTGAAAATAAAAATTGTATAAAGGATTTGAACACAGAAAAAATTAAAGTCACCAATTAGCATGTGAAATGATAAACAACTTCACTCACAGTTGAGAAATAGTCAAACCATCAGTGACATGCAATTTTTCACTTATTAATTTGTCAAAAATATAAATGTGATAATCAGTGTCATGAATGATATGGAGAAATAGGCACTAAATAGATTGTTGCTGGGAGTGTGAAACATCGCAAAATGTAAAGGATAGTTTGACGGTATCTTTCAAAATTCAGAACACACATATCCTTTGAGCTGATGATCCCATTGCTGAGAAATCTATCCTGTGCAAGTCCTTTCAGAGTTATGCAACCATCTCTGTACGAGGATGTTCACTTCAGCACGTGTGTGGTAGCACAAAATGGCAAGAACCAAAGGAGTATCAGTAGACGCCTGGTTAATTTATGGGACAGATATACAGTGTGTCCGTAAAGTCATGGTGCACTTTTGACCAGTCACAGGAAAGCAACAAAAGACGATAGAAATGTGAAATCTGCACCAAATAAAAGGAAAACTCTCCCAGTTTCATACCTATTCAGTGCAGTTCGATGTGGGCTAACACACAGGTTTTTTAGGGCTCCTTAGGTAGCTATCCCGTATAGCCTCTACAGACTCATCACTGACTGATGGCCTACCAGAACGGGGTTTCTCCACCAAACTGCCGGTTTCCTTCAACTGCTTATCCCACCGAGGAATGTTATTCCTATGTGGTGGCGCTTTGTTATAAACGTGCTGATATTCACGTTGCACTTTGGTTACGGATTTGAATTTAGCGAGCCACAAAACACACTGAACTTTCCTCTGTACTGTCCACATCTCAACTGGCATGACCGTGGGCTGCTCCGCTGTATACACGGTGTTATGTCATCATCTGCGCATGCGTACATGCTGCCACATTATCCTACAGAAACTGGGAGGGTTTTCCTTTTATTTGGTGTAGATTTCACATTTCTATCATTTTTTGTTGACCGTCTTTCCTGTGACCGGTCAAAAGTGCACTATGACTTTACGGACACACTGTATAATGGGCTATTGCTCAACTGCTAAAAAGAATGAGGTAGAACTGTTATGTGCTAAAATAGAAGTTTTCACAAAATATATTAAGTGAAAAATTCAAAGTGAAGATAGTCTGTAGACTGTACAGTTTGTGTGAAACTGATTCTAAGTACTGCACACCCACACGCTGCAATGGTATGAGTTGTTTACTGGAGGTGCACACAGGAGCTGTCGTAGTCATAGTTTGAAGGATGAGAAAGTGGAAACAGACTTTATCTTCTTTTTTTACCATTTGGATTTTTCACCATGTGCATGAGTTATTTTTATGTCAATTCTTTTTCAAAGAAGGTTAGTTCCTTCTATAGCAAGAAGTCAATAAAGTAAATGAATATTGTCTTACATGAATATTGAATGACATTATCGGATCCTGAGGAAGTGCCCCTGGTAGAGTCAGCCAGACTTTTGAACTAAGTGAAAAGAAGAAGCACGGCATCACTCTGGTTTGGTATTCTAACCCACCAGAGAAGGGGAGGAGCAAAGGGAAATTAGGCTCCAGCCTTTCAGGCCAGCACCTAGAAGTTGTATATATCACTTCTGACCACCAGCCTAAGCACCTATGATCGGGGCTTAGTCACCTGGCCACACCTAGCTGCAAGGGAGTCTGGGAAGCGTAGTCTCTAAGTGGAAGACCATGCGCCTTTTCACTCTATGTGCAAACCCTGTGTAGACCATTATTTCTCCAAGTTTAAGTGTGCATATGAATTACCCAGGGATCTTGTTAAAATGATTCTGATTCAGGGACATGAGTGGGAGGTGGGAGTGTTGAAATTTTACATTTCCCACTAATTCCTAGGTAAAGCAGATACTGTTGGGTCTTGGACCACACTTCCTCACCACACTTCCTCACCACACTTCCTCACCACACTTGATCACCACACTTCCTCACCACACTTCCTCACCACACTTCCTCACCACACTTCCTCACCACACTTCAAGGGTGCAGATGACGCTGCAGGAGGGACTATCTGCTTTCAGGGCACTCTGGTCTTGCAGCAGGTGCCATCTTCAGCTTTCTGTCACTGCTGCTGCTGCAGCTGTTTGGGTAAAACTACCTTCGGAGGATGTTGCATATTTGTGTTAAATACCCAGAAATGTGCTGGTGTACAAAGTGTGATTAGAAGGCTCCTTGTATATTAGCTTTTGTGTAGAACTTGGAGCTTTCCATTAGGACTAGAAGGTTTGAGTAATAGTATTACTTGCATAATAATATAAAAATGAGTTATTTTCTAAGTAGAAAACAAATCACAGTAGCACACAGATTTCTTGGCATTATAAATATTTAGATCTGTGGCCCTCGTCCAATTTTCTTCAAACACTTTTGGAAGTGTGAATAATTATACTTTATGTCAGTATAAATAGGGCTTTTATTTCCTCGAGAAATCTAAGCACATCAGGGCCCTTTAAGTACATTATCTTTTAAGTGTTGTTAATCAAAATAGAAGCCAGCGTCCCTGGGAAGCCTTTCTTTCCTGCTCCGCCTTCCACGCTGCCTCTCCCTGTCTGCAGAGGCCCTGAACAGTCAGCCCCACCATGGCAGGACTGTCTGCTTCTCGTTCATCCCCTGTATCTGTAGCCTAGAATGTTTCCATGTCCCCAGGGCAAGATGTTGACGTTTGGGTATCTCCATTTGTTTTGTCCCCAGCGGCTGGCCTTTTCTGCTTGACCTGGCAGCTGCCTGGTGCAGGGACTTTGATCTGCCTCCAGCCAGGCACAAGCAAAGCTGATCAGAATAGCCCAGGGTCATCAAGAAGATTACCAGAATGGTAGAGTGCTCTACAAGCCTAATGGGGCCTTGCCCTGTATAGTAGGAACAATAATAGGTTTAATTTTTTGAGCACTGACCATGTTCCAAGAAGCAGTGCTTTACATGGTGCTCATCTCCATGTCAAAAGTGGAGAAACACAGACCAGAGAGGTTCAGTAGCTTATCTGGGGTCACACAGCTGAGCTGCAGGGTCAGGCCACCAACTCAGGCCACCGGCCACTGGCCACCAGCACCTGCGCTCTTCGGTACGAAATGTTGAAATCTGTGTCTGCTATAAAGTGAGGACATATTTTGGGATATGTTCAAACTTGAGTTTGGATTTTAAAGATCCCAGTTATATTTACTACAGTTGCTTTCCATATTCCAGAGCGTGTCTTTCCCTCCTGGGACTGAGGGGGGCACCTCTTGGTAACTTCATTTCATGGTCTCTGAAGGGTAGTCTTTATTACCCTTCCTCAGAGCATCCGAGGTGGGGGGCTGCAGGCAAACTCTATCTCAGCACCCTGGTTGGGGGATCTGAGCCTTCAGGCCTTCGGTTTATCTGTGGAGCGGAGGAGAGGGGTGTAGGCATGGGGGGAGGACAGAGAAGCAGATAATGGATACCTCCCACTCGTCCGTCCGTTTGAGCTCCCTCAATCTGTTAGGACTATTAGGACTATTATCTCGCCTCGCTCTGCAGTGTTGTAGTTCAGATCATGTTTATTTCCCCTCCCTCTGACTTCGTAAAGAATTCACCCTACTGTGCCTAAACTAGGAATGCTGTGTGCTTTAGAAAGATGTACAAAAATGGAAAGAGAATTTACCTTACCTCCTCTGGGCATCTCAATGAGCATGTTTAAAGATGCTTAATGAAGCATGGGGCTTCTTTAGAGCTGACTTACATTCAAGTGGCAAACTTTGTTTTGTTTTTTTCTCTCCCCAATCTCCCCTAAATGGAGCTGGAGCAGATCTCAACTCTCTCTCACCCCCACTCCCAGCTCCACACAGTTCTCATCTACCACCCCCAACCAGGCGGCCTAAGTCCCGGCCTCCCTCCCCCAAATCAGCCTGAAAATAGCGCTCAGAGGGAGAGAAAGAGGCTTTGGGGAGTGTGACCTGAGCAGTCAGCTTAGGCGAAATGTGCACAATAAACTTCTCTCTACACTGAATTGTTCTGTAAAGTGGCAATCACTTCCCAGATAGACAGGCCCTGGAGGACCCGCCATACCATTCTGCATCTTTTAATCACTGTTGCTATGGAGAAAGCCACTATTTCATTAGAGAGAGCGCCTTAACGCAATTAACACATAGTTCAGTTGTTCCCCATCCCTTTTGGGCTCCCGAGATGGAGGGGCTGCAGGGTATTGCTTTCCCTGGCGGGGTGGGGGGGCCCACAGGAGATAGCCGGCCACACAGGGTGGGGGGGGGCTCCCAGGAAATGAACTCTGGGCTGCACAGGACTGACTATGGATGAGGGACACCCAGAGGAGGAACAGGCTTCAGGCGAAGAGAAAATATATACTTAGGGCACGGGTTGACCCAGTCCACGCAAGGCAAAACGAAAACAAAGGAAAGAAAGTCTCCAGGCTACCTTGTGAGTTTGGAGATATACTGAAAACTCTACGTCCTCTGCTGAAACCGACTTTATTACTGTTTTTTTATTTCAACTTTTGGACAAACCAGTAGCCCAGCCAAGTGAGCTGGAGGCCGCTGGCCCTCTCTGTCTGCTGTTCTATAAACTCCCTTTCACAAGCTCATTTGCAAAACAGGGAAGATAATATTTTCAACTTAACTGGGCCATCATAAGAAACTTTCCCCGGGGGGCCTGCCCGGCCAGAGAAAATGCTAATGAAAATGATGAGTTTTTGATGATTATGAAATGAGGGTTGGGGGGGAGGAGGGGAGAAGTTTTCTAAAGTTACTAAACTCGGTGCCATTTCTCAAAAGCGGGGCCCTAGTTTTGTGTCTGTGTCCTAGCCTTTCTCTAGCCGTGTAGAATTAAAAGGCTCAGGAAATGACTGAATTCGCAATTAATTTTTTTAAAAAGAAGGTATACTTATGCATCCTCTTCTGAGAAACCCGTTGGAGAGAGAGAAGCAGTAGAACAGTTGGCCAACCAGACAAAGAACTGGTGTGTAGCTCTTGTATATAGATGTTTTTGTATCACCCCTAATTAGCTAATGTATTTCTTTCCGCTGGACTCTTGGAAGAATTCTCAAGCGTGTCCCCTGCCGCTCCTGGAGACCAAAGAAAAGCAAATGACACCGAATTTTCCTTCCTTAATTAAAATGTTAAATGGGGTTAAGATGCCAAGTTTCATCAGAGATATCTGTTCCCCTGGTGAACTCTTTAAGTCCTGCTGGGGTTCGGTTCAATGGGAGTTATTTGAGTCAAGACATGTTATTAAGTTTCCAAATGTAATCAGGCCAGATATTTTAATGGAAACTTTCTCCTTTCTTTTAATAAGCATGTGGTTTGGTTTAAAAGCGCTTGGGTTAGGTGCCCTGCGTTGCCTTTCCGTAACCAAATCGCCATAGCAACAGGCAGCTGGCCTTTACGAAGCCGGCAGGGCACGGTGAGGGGCGGTCGGCGGGAGCCCAGCCCCCAGGGGCGGTGTTTGTCCAGGCAGAAATGTCTTCAGTGGGATTAGAATATTTAAGAGGCTAAAGGCTGTGGGAAAACTTTTGTCTGCCATATTTATCTCTTCTGCTGTTGTGTCTTAACATTTCCACTCGGGGATCAATGGGGGTTAAAAGTAAGAGCAAATGTTTTGATGGGTTTATTTTGAATTATGAATTCATGGGTCTGCATAATTGCCTGTCAGCATCAACCTGCTTTTGACTGTGCCCGCTGAGGACCAGAGCTGGGTGGAGGGGCAGGCAGTGGGGGTCTACACCAGGGAACGGCCTCAGCGTAGAGAATTAATTACATGGGGTGAGGGGAGCCGCTTTTCTCCCGGGGCGGACGCTCCGTATCTTAGAGACGGGTTCCAGGCTCACAGCCCTGCTCCTGGGGTGAAGACCAAGCAGAGGGCGGATCTGTTTTCCTGACCAGTTGGCTATTTTGGGGGAAGGACAACTGAGAGGCAGGTGTTTCTGTCTCCTGGTCCTCAATCTCTGTATAACTCGGATAGGACACTGTGTTCAGGGCTGTGAAGAGCACGGACCCTGTTATGGGCTGATATGTACCACCCTCCCCTCTCCAAATCTGTATGTTAAAGCCTAACCCCCAGCACCTCCGAACCTGACGGCATTGGAAGACAGGGCCTTTAAAGAGGTGATTAAGCTAACTGAGGCCATTAGGGCGGGTCCTAGTCCGATCAGACCATGCCCTTATAAGAAGAGGGTGGGCACAAGACACATCAGAGCTGCATGCGCACAGGAAAAAGGCCATGTGAGGACACAACAAGAAGGCGGCCATCTGCCAGCCGAGGAGAGAGGTCCCAAAATAAACCAAACCTGCCGACACCTTGATTTAGACTTCCAACCTCCAGAACGGTGAGAAAATAAATTTCTGTTACTTAAGCCACCCAGTCTGTGGCGTTTTGTTATGACAGCCCTAGCAAACTAGACGTCCCCCCTCCCCAAACTATTTTCCAGCCCAACAGAGATGTTGACAACCACATGTCAGAAGGAGGTACAAAGACCATGCACAGACAACCTAGGCCACTGGCCAAAATCTCTCTCCCTCTCTCCTTCTCTCTCTGGAGAGAAACAGGTGTCACAATCCTATACCAGCAACCCAGCTATGAAAGCAGGTTTAGCACACATATCTGTCCCATCCCATCCAAGCGGCCCGCCTTCTCCCACCCTGCTAACACTGTTAGTATTCCTCTTCAGTGTTACGCGTTACTAGCATGTTTAATGGGGCACACATGGAATTATTTGCATTATTTTGTAAAATTTCTGTGCTAGCTATGATCAAAATGATACCAGTCATTCTTATTATGCGTCTTAGGGGTGGAGGGCCCGGAACAGTCAACCTCACATGGGTCCTTGGCTACATTCCACTGGGCCACACCAGTCCTGCACAGGCGAGCAAGGGAAATCCTGGCCTCATCGGCCCTGGAAGGCGGGCAGAGTTCTGCCCAAGAGTAAGCAGAACAGACGTGTCAGACTTGGACCTGAAAACAGATTAAGTTGGACAATCTACATTTCTATGAAGTACACTCTGCAAAAGTGTAAGGGATGTGTACATCAAATAACAGATTCCTTCGGTCCACTTAGAATTGAGTTCAGCGTAGAAACGTCTGATTTGTAGGGAATTTCATTCAGAATACTTGCATGAAGCAGGACCCACCTGCTTAGTAAGATAACGCACTGATGGGTGACCAAGACCGCTTCCTTACGTGGTTGATGGTCAGGAATGAGGCCGGTAAAGCCAGACTGGAGGCAAGTACAATTTAGTAGATGACTACATATAGACATCTATGAATCTACTCGATACACATCTACGTGTATTTGTGTATGGGTTAATCTATATATACACACACATTTATGTGAGCATATATGCATATATACACACACACACACACATATGTAAACACATACCATTTCTTACAGTTGGTGCCTTTAAAAACCATCTATGGCAGGGGTCGGGAACCCATGGCTCGCAAGCCAGATGTGGCTCTTTTGATGGCTGCATCTGGCTCACAGACAAATCTTTAATAAAAATAATAATAACGTTAAAAATATAAAACATTCTCATGTATTACAATCCATTCATTTCCTTCCGCGAATGTTCATGGTTGTGGGTGGCTAGAGCCAATCACAGCTGTCCTCCAGGACAACACCAAATTTTTATTGGATAATGCCTAACATACACGGATCGTTGTATGGCTCTCATGGAATTACATTTTAAAATATGTGACAGCCAAAAAGGTTCCTGACCCCTGATCTGTGGAGTGCTTGCTTGCTCCGTTTGCTGTTGTGCCAAGTACCTAGACTACAAAGACAACACAAGGTTGCTCTGCTCTAAGGGAATTCACAACCTATGAGAGAAGTGAGATGACATAATTATAACCCAGGCAATTGGAACATGATAGAAATCACACAGCCACACGGGGGCAGGGGGATTGTAGCCACTGTTCTCGGGGCTACGGTTCACGAATCTCTCACATGCACGCCTTATGAAGTTCAGCCTCAATGTCAGGGTCACCTGCCACTCCTGCCTCCAGCTTAAAGGAAGAAAAATAGAGAATTCTGTGCCAAGACTTGGTCCTGTGGAAACTTATTCCATACGTTAGAGATGAGAGCAATGTGTAAAAGTAATGAATTATATTGCAAATTTGTTGCGGGATGGTAAGTTTTTCTGACCTGAAACTGGTCTCAAAAGAGAATTTAAAATTCAAACAGCGAACAGTTCAATTGTGTTTTAGCCCTCAGGACCCAAGGCCTCAGCTGGTCTCCTGCTTCAGAGTTTGTATAGCTCCGTGGAGAACGCCGCAGTCTCACACATCCGTCCTTCCTCCTAACCATCCCCCACAGCACCTACCTCCCTTCAGATTCCTGGACCTTCCCCTGCAGATGTGGGAAGACCCCCCGTGCCCTCTGTCACCCACCTGGCACTGTGGCCCGAATAATGGTCTAAAACACCATTACGATATTTCACTCCTCAATCAGAAGCCTTCAGCGTCTTATCGTTTGGGTGTATTTAACATTTATTAGCTGCCACTTGTCTGCTAGAGAGTGTGCCTATCTATGGCTTACGGAACAAAGTCCTCACCCTGAAACCAGGCGTGCGGGCGGCCCACCTGGCTCTCAGACTTTGGTCCAGCTCTGTGGCCAGTGGGGCGCCCCTGCTCCGTCTTTGCTGGGCCTGCTGCTCACACCTTTCCCCGCCCTGGCCCCCTGCTGTGCTCGCCCCACCTGGACCAGTGTGCAATAATTGTAAACACATTCATGTAAAAGAACAATACTTGTATGACAGACACTTAAACAAGCAAAAGCTTTTGTTCAGAAAAATATTTTGAGAAAAAAACACTGAAAAATTCAGTGGTGATGGGGTCATACAAACATTTTTTTTCCTTCTTTCTACTTTGTTTCCTGAATTTTTAATACTAAATATATTTTGCTCTAATGGGGAGGGGGGGTAACAGAAAGGATTTCAAAACTAAAACCTACACAGTGTTCAAGACCTAGCTTGGGATGCTGGAAAATTCTGCTTGGGGTGGTAGAATATGAGCTTTTAGCTATAAAAACGTCAATTCAGGCTGTGTGAGCCTCAGTCTACACATCTGTAAAATGGGAATGCCTTTCCTGTCAGATGAGGGGATAACATAAAATGTCCGTAAACTGTAGTGGAGGGTTAATACATTTTAACTCCCTTCCCTTATTCTCCTTCCATCAAGTAACGGCTTCTTACCTTTGTGCAGCTATTGTGGCCCTACTGTGTGCTAAGATCATTTGTGTGCATAGTACCCCCGGACTAGGTGGAGAAATCGAGAATAGGAAAGGTGTCTAGTCCCGTCGTAGTTCCTGCAGCCCTTCTCTCCATCATTGGCACTTAGGGGCTATTTTTGGAACAGAAGTATATCATCAATCCCTGTATCGGAATAAAGAATCCGCCAAATAGTTCTGAGAATCCAAGATACAATGAACAACAGACTTGACCAGAACAAGGAAAAAGAGTAGCCATTTTAAACTCACTTCCAAGTCATAACTATCAGAGAATGCAGAGTTATGACTCCCTCTCCTGCTATAACCTTTTCACATCACACATATGTAACAGGGACCGTAAAAGTTAACATGACATTCGGTAGTACACGCTACAAACAGACTGCATGGTGTGGGTGAGTTACTGTGGCAATGGGAATCATAACTCCAAGTTTCCTCATTTTTATGCATCTGTAATGGCATCAGCCGTTCCTGAGCATTAGTGGTCCAGTTTACACTCAGAACCCGAACTGTATTTATAACTGGAATAAAGGAGAGGAAAAGCTACTGTTCCCGAGGCCGCAAAACGGCCCAGATCTCTTGGGGTTCAACGGGTCTTTATGTGCATTTTCCAAGCGGCCGTTATTCAGAGAGACATCAGAATACATGGAATGTTTTCCCCTTGACATCGCATTTTGCTACAGTTTACCAAACAGTATTTGTTTTCCATTAAAATAAATGCTTTCGGGCAAGGTCTGCATCTCCACACATTGGCTGTTGACAGCACCACATAGCTGTGCTGGGAAACCCGGCGCGGGGAAAATTGGGACTTCACAGGTCATAAATAACGCTCCGTGCTCCTTCAGCGCCTGAACCCATGCTTTGAGAGACTTCACAAATGTCACCCCAAGAAGAAGCCACCACCCCAAGGAGACGCGGGACAGGAACTCTTGGGTTGGGAGGTAGACTGGGCTTCCGTAGTCACACTGGAGGTGGAAACATCTTAGAAGCCCCTCAGCTTGGATCTCATGAGGGTCTCAGCTTTGTGCCCAGGTGAGTGGCCTCTGTTCTACAAGATGTGTAGGGGATGAGCTAGGGCCACCGTGGCCTTTGTCTTGAATGGTGCCTTTGTTGTCACCGTAATGCTTTAACTCTGGCTCCAGGTCTTTTCTTGTGAACAGGGACAGACGCCCTGGACGCGGAGCCCTCGTGAGCCCGCAGGTTGCTACGGAGATCGTCTCCACTGTCGCCTCGGTGTGGCTCAGCCTGGCACACCTCCAGCCTCTTCCCCGCCCTGTCTTCTTGCCCTTTGATCAGCCTGGTCATTCTCTCCGGGAGGCTTCAAAGGCCCCGCTCTCTGGAGCATAAACACCGTGGCCAGATGACTAAGTGTGAGCCTAAGGACCAAAATAATTTTTGAATCTAACAGAGAACGTATAATAGCTCCCAGGAAAGTTTTTTTTTTTTTTTAAAGCACTCGTCCAAATTGGTATCAACAAAGCAAAGACAGCATCACACATACACAGACACGGATATGTAAAGGTGGTGGAGTGTGTGTGTGTGTGTGTGTGTGCGCGCGCACACGCGTGTGCAGAGGGAGCTGCTGTTTTTGTGGTTCGCTCTTCTGAGGAGAGTCAGCTCATGACAGACGCTCACGGCCTTTGGAATGTTTTAAGCTCCGCATTTTATTTTTTATTTAGTTATCTTTGGGTAATTCCTGTCAGGGTTGCATTTTGGAAAATGGCAAACACATCCTTGGCAATACTGTAGAGGGAAAAATCTGGGTGGACGTCAGAGAGAAGTCCTGACCCTGCGAGAGAGACGGTGAGGTCAGTGCGGGTGTTAGGGGGCTGGGGGAGGGGTAAGCTGCTGATATAAAATGTCCTCGATGGGCCCTGGCCGGTTGGCTCAGCGGTAGAGCATCGGCCTAGCGTGCAGAGGACCTGGGTTCGATTCCCGGCCAGGGCACACAGGAGAAGCGCCCATTTGCTTCTCCACCCCTCCGCCGCACTTTCCTCTCTGTCTCTCTCTTCCCCTCCCGCAGCCAAGGCTCCATTGGAGCAAAGATGGCCCGGGCGCTGGGGATGGCTCTGTGGCCTCTGCCTCAGGCGCTAGAGTGGCTCTGGTCGCAACATGGCGACGCCCAGGATGGGCAGAGCATCGCCCCCTGGTGGGCAGAGCATCGCCCCTGGTGGGCGTGCCGGGTGGATCCCGGTCGGGCGCATGCGGGAGTCTGTCTGACTGTCTCTCCCTGTTTCCAGCTTCAGAAAAATGAAAAAAAAAAAAAAAAAAAAAAAAAAAAAAACCTAAAATGTCCTCAATGGAAAAGGGAACCCTCATACACTGTTGGTGGGAATGTAAAGTAGTACAACCATTATGGAAGAAAGTATGGTGGTTCCTCAAAAAACTGAAAATAGAACTACCTTATGTCCCAGCAATCCCTCTACTGGGTATATACCCCCAAAACTCAGAAACACTGATACGTAAAGACACATGCAGCCCCATGTTCATTGCAGCATTGTTCACAGTGGCCAGGACATGGAAACAACCAAAAAACCCATCAATAGATGACTGGATAAAGAAGATGTGGCACATATACACTATGGAATACTACTCAGCCATAAGAAATGATGACATCGGATCATTTACAGCAAAATGGTGGGAACTTGATAACATTATACAA
This sequence comes from Saccopteryx bilineata, assembly GCF_036850765.1. Taxonomy (NCBI): domain Eukaryota; kingdom Metazoa; phylum Chordata; class Mammalia; order Chiroptera; family Emballonuridae; genus Saccopteryx; species Saccopteryx bilineata. Next base: position 106,192,827 of record NC_089496.1, on the reverse strand, counting down.
AGTGAAATAAGTAAATCAGAAAAAACCAGGAACTGCATTATTCCATACGTAGGTGGGACATAAAAGTGAGACTAAGAGACATTGATAAGAGTGTGGTGGTTACGGGGGGAGGGGGGGAGAGGGAGAGGGAAAGGGGGAGGGGGAGGGGCACAAAGAAAACTAGATAGAAGGTGACAGAAGACAATCTGACTTTGGGTGATGGGTATGCAACATAACTGAACGACAAGATAACCTGGACATGTTATCTTTGAATATATGTATCCTGATTTATTGATGTCGCCCCATTAAAAAAATAAAATTATTTAAAAAATTAAAATGTCCTCGATGGTTGTATGAACGTTCAGAAGTCCGGAAACTTTTTCAGGAATCCAAAAACAAAGGGCACGCGGACAGTTCTACGCCTTCCACAGGTACGAGGACGTGCGGGTGTTTTGCGGAAGGTCTCAGGAAAGGTGAGCCCAGGAGGAAGTTGGGGATTCCAGTCACACCAGTAGAATTACCTGACATGTCAGTCTCCTTTCATGCTCTGGTGGCAGCCCAAACAACGAATACGCATTTTCTGTCTGGTATATCAACTCTAGATGAAAGATGAAAACTTTTCTAAGAAATGTGACAAACATCAAGATTTCCCACTCCACCCACCAGGGGTCTTAAAAGTACAAACTGAATCCACTCTGTGTCTAAACTTGTTGGTGGAGGCAACTGGGTTCTGGTTGAAGACACAGTGATGATTCTAAATAGGCTGTACTTGAATCACGTATTCTGGAGGGGCCACAGAAAGCTCTGAACTAAGAGGGCTTAAGCTCTTGTCCCCAAGGGTCATAGTGAATGGACTCCACTTGCGTGTTCTTTTAAGGTCACCGAAATCTCGGAAGGAGTTTATGATGGTTCCCTCAGGATAACGATTATATTACTGCCACGCAGGTTCACCTCAATATGCTGTTTCCAGAGTTTGACATCTTAAAATAAAGGCATGTAATCAGCAAGATAAAAAAAAAAAAAAGAATAAGGTTAGAAAGAGAGGTCATCAGTCACATAGAGGAAAAGGGGGAATGGTGGTTGGAGATGATTCTACTGGGAATATGAGGAAAAATGGGGCAGGATTAGATTTGGCTGCGGGGACAGAAAACCCCAGATAATGTGGGCTTATATTAGAGGGGAGCTTTTTCTTCTTATAAACATCTAAGAATAGGCAGTCTAGGCTGAGATGGTGGCCCCATGATCATCTTGGCTCCTCCTATCCTGCCTTTCTGCCAACCTTAGCTTGTACCTCATGGTCCAAAGTGGCTGCTCGAGCTCCAGCCATCACATTCACCTACCAAGCAGCTAGAAAAGGGAACAGCTGCACACTACACTTCCTCTAACATCCTTTTTGCCGAAGTTAATTTATAGTTATACCTGGTTGCAAGGGAATCAGGGAGATACAGTTTCTATTCTGAATAATCAATAATCACGTGCCCAGCTAAAAAATCAGAAGCTCTGTTATTAAGAAGAGGCACAAGAGGTCACCTAGATACCCATTCTTCAGGAGAAAGAAAGACTTTCCTGACATTTAGCTAAATGATAAGCATACTAGAGTGCCTTTCATTAAAATTTGAAGTTAAAAACGTTTTTAGTAATTTACCCATTTTCACTTACTCGGAGGGGATGACTTTGAGAGTTGAAAATGTATCCTTAAAATGGCTGCCCTCTGGGCCCCTCCCCCACCTCTTGGCAGATCTGCCCCCCCAGGGACGCTGTCTATTCTCCATGGCTCCCCCTGCAGCCCCTCTCTTGCACCGTGGCCTTGGGCCAACCCTGCATGCTGTTGGAGCCTCAGTTTCCCCTTGAATAAAAAGTTCACAGTCATGGCAACTCCAAAGGTGAAATTTCAAGCGCGCTCTCGGGAGCTCAGTGACTGTTCTCCGTCCTCTCTGGCTGGATCCCTCTCTCACCCTCCACCTAATGCCTGCAGAACCAGTAAGAGCAAACATTGGGGTCTCCGTGCACGGAAGCCCTCCACGTACCCCAGCGGGCGGTCCACGTTTCCCAGAAAAGGAACTGACAGGTGAGAGAGGTGAAGAAGCGTGCCCAGGTTGCTCAGCGGGGCAGTGGCAGCCTAGCTTTGATGGCTTCTGGAGCCCGAGAATGCATGCTCTCTGCTGGGCTAAAAATGATGAACTCAAGAAAGGTCTCCGCTCACTTTTCAAACCTGTAAAAAAAAAAAAAAAAAGAAAGAAAGAAAGAAAGAAAGAAAGAAAGAAAAGTTAAAATTTTCAGCTCAACTTGGAGGTGATAAAGAAGAAAGACCTACTATCTTCTCGTGAATGTCTTGGGGTGGGGTGTTTATAAATTTGACATCGGGGAACAGACGAGGACAATTACTGCTTCCTTTTGTTTGTGATTTTAAAATACTAATGAAGGATTCCTGGCCCATTTTTAAAGAGAACCAGTGTCTGCTGCAGACATTTTCTTTCCAGCTCCACTGGCGGGAACATTAATGCAGGTTTTTCTCATGACCCTCGGAAACCCACCTGAATGGGCCATTGTACGGGGCATCTGTGAGCGGCCCGTCCACCCAGCCTGCTCCCTGTGCTCCGCCTTGCGCAGCGGGCACTGGGGCGGAGTCGGTCCTGACATGGTGCTCCATCGCAGAGCATATCAAGGCATCTGTCTTCCCTTTGATCCTCCGTGACTTGCTATGACCTGAAGCCCCAGAGGGAAGCATTTCTCCCCACACCCATTCTCCGTCCCGGCACGTAATTCCTACCAATGTCAGGAAGCCGCTGCAGAGAGAATGTGGGCCCTAGGGCAATGGCCAGGGGGAAGATTAAAGGCTCCCAGCTTGGCACCAGCGAGCCTGTGGAGCAGAAACTGCTTGTGCCCAGCCAGATGGCTGCTTATGCTGTCTCTGTTCCAAGATGCTAAGCCCCACAGGCCATGGGGCTCCTAGGAAGGGTCCGCTGAGCTGGTGCCCTTTAGCTGGGGTTTCTGCATGAAAATTAAGGAATATAAGATGAAGAAAAGAATTTTTCTTTGCTTTCTGGGTATAGGGGAGCCCCCAGCTTTCCCATACACTTTGGAAATAAAGTCATCCAGGTTCCAAGGACACGTCAGCTCCCCTTCCTTCCGGTCACCACCTATTCTTAGACTCTACTTTTCTGACAGTTGGAGGGAAGGATCATACCCAGCACAGCGCCAGGTCACACTTGGGACAGCCCTGGACTGAAGGCGGTGAGACTGAGAGTAGGCCACGCCCTGTGGACGACAGCATTGTAGTTTTTACCCGGGCCAAACCACGATCCCAAATGTGTGAGTTTCTCGGAGGGGTGGGGGACGGCAGACATCTCCCTCACCACCCAGACACCAGCTTCTGCCAAAAGGCAACCACACCTTAAGAGTCAGGCTGGATTTCTGCTGGAAACATTTGGCTTCAGAAGAAGGTGAGTTCCTTGCTCCATGCCCTTCCCAGCCTGTGATGGAAGGGCTGTCCCTGCTCTGGGAGGACCGTCCTCTAGCCCAACCTCAAGTCCTTACAGAGCAAGACTGGGGAAGGATGCGTGACCACACTCCGTACTGATACAACCATCAGAGGGCCAGCTGAGCCGCAAGGCAGGGGGAAGGACCCCGTGCCGACTCACTCCCTGTAGTGCACGGGGAAATGATTGGCAGGTTATGCTGCCAATCACCAGCCCAGTGACCTCGGACAAGTGACGGTCTCTTCTTTCTCCTGCTCCCACCCCCATTTTAAAAGTAACAGTACCCATCTCCTAGCATTGGGAAGAGGATTAAATGAGTTGATACACATGAAGGACGGAGGAGTGTGTTTGGCCCATAGGCACACTCAATAAATATTTTTCCTTTTTTTTTTTTTTCTTTCTTTTTTTTCTTTTTGTATTTTTCTGAAGTAGGAAACGGGGAGGCAGTCAGACTTCCGCATGTGCCTGACTGGGATCCACCCGGCATGCCCACCAGGGGGAGATGCTCTACCCATCTGGGGCGTTGCTCTGTTGCAACCAGAGCCATTCTAGCACCTGAGGCAGAGGCCCCAGAGCCATCCCCAGCGTCCGGGCCAACTTTGCTCCAATGGAGCCTTGGCTGCAGGAGGGTAAGAGAGAGACAGAGAGGAGGAGAGGGGGAAGGGTGGAGAAGCAGATAGGCACTTCTCCTGTGTGCCCTGGCCGGGAATCGAACCCGGGACTCCTGCACACCAGGCCAACGCTCTACTGAGCCATCCAGCCAGGTCCTAAATATTTGTTTTCAATATTGTTTTCATATTCAAACCAATCTCTGATTACCTAGAGATATGCTTAGCCTGGAGCGTGTTCCCTCAGGAATTAAAGACACATGCTGGAATAAGTCAGGTAGCTTTAGGACTTGAATTCCTATCACGGGTCAAAGGGGATGATATATGAGAGAGAGTAGAATAGTGGTGGTGCCCGAGGCCATCCAAGCAGGACAAGATGGCAAGCCGGACTCTGGGCATTGAGGTCTAACCATTCAAAGCTTGTGACTTCTCTTGTTCGATCGTTTGTTCATTCATTCATTCATGTGACAAGCATTTACTGAGTGCTACTGGGAGCCAGGCACTGTGCTGAGTCCTGGGGACCCTGTATTGAGCAGGAAGGATAAGTTTGTGGCGCTTACGTCCTAATGGAAGGGTAGGGACAATGGGGGAGGCAGGTCATGGAAAGCAAACAGATATAGAAACAAGGTCATTCCCCACAGTGTCGGTCAGCCGTTGCTGCGCAGCCAACCAGCCTAAAACAGAGTAGCTTAAAACCAGCCTTTGTTTCTGAGGATTCTGCAGTTTGGGCAGGGTCTGGTGGGGACAGGTCACCTGGGCTCCATGGCAACAGCGGGCTCACTCCCTTGCCTGGCAGGCGGTTGCTGGCATTGGCTCAGCTGTGGTGCCGGCCAGGGCCTTCGACCTCTGTGTGGCCTCCCCTTACAGCGTGGTGGGGCTTCTCAGAGCGGTGTCCACAGCTGGTGAGGGTTCCAAGATGAGTGGCAGGAGGCGGGGGAACCCCCCAAAGCGTCCATGTGCGGGGGCGGGCAATGGAAACCTCTCTGTCCCTCCATGTTTTCATTGAGAGGCCTGCCCCATTGCCTTTAAGGTCTCCTCCAACTAACTTTCCCAGAAGATTTGAGAAACCTTTGGTGGCTGCGCTTTCTGGGTCTGGGCTTTCTCTACTGCACCGTCTCACCCGCAGAGCAATGAAGAAGCAGAAGACTCCCTGGGTGCTTCGTGAGAAATGGCGCGAACGCGCTCAGGAAGGAGTCCTCCGCGCTCTCCGTGCTGGTTTGTGGGACTCATCGTCCACTACATGTTGCGTGCAGCAACCGTGAACGGAGGCTTCCGCACAGGCTCTTTTGAGCAAGAAGAAACATTTGTCGTCAGAGCGTTTCAGAAGAAACGGTTCCTCTAGTCTAGACAGGACCAACATGCAAACCAAATTCCAGGGCGCTTGTGTTACCTGATGCTCCCTGGTCTGGGGAGACCATCAGAATGAAAGTTTCCTTGGGCATTTAATTAGATCAAGATAGCCGATAGGCTCCTTCAGGAAAGAACGGAGCATTTAAAATTATACCCGAGGTTTTTCCCCCTGGTTGTTCTTCTGCAAGGCGAGCTGCGAACCCATCAGAATGTGTGCTAGAGAAGCCACACGTGTCATTTTTAAACCAGTTCAAACCAGCGAGGCTGCTCCCGGCTCAGGGCGGCTGGCTATTAGCTGTCACCCAGCCTGGATGGCAGACAAGCAGGTGGATGAGAAAGACATCACATCGTCAGGACCTGCAGGGACAGGCGAGCGCAGCTCCTATCTCCAGCACGCATCTCTGAGGCGGGCTCAGGCTCCAGCACGAGGCACCGCCACAGATGGGCTTTTTCATCCCAATGACATTTTTTTGGAAAGGTTTGAATTTAATCCTCTCCCAGGATAGAGTTGTTTCAGTTGCCACTGATCCTTCCGATAAATGAGACAGAGTTTCATTTTTCTCTCCCCGCCCCCCCGCCCTTGCTACCTAAGTATCTCATCTTATAAAAGCCTTCAGCAATGTAATAATTTACTTTAGCAACAGGGTGGCTGCATGTAATGACTCGTCTACTTTCTATTAATTTTCTAAACGAGCCTCCTCCCCTCACCTCTGAGAAGCTGTGTGTGCCTTTCTCTGTGGGTTTCGTTAAGACTGTTTGAAGTCACGATGGCAAGATCATTATGATGTTTTTGAAAGACAGTGGGTTTCAGAGAGTTGTACTTAGGAGACTTGAAAAGCTTCATGGTCTTAATTCCTGTCCTCGCCTTTTTTCAGAGCTGTGATCTGGAGAAGCAGTAATTGGTTTCATTTTCCTTGTAATCTCACCCCCAACTTTTATCGTGCTCATGACTCCACATGTAATAAGAAAGTAAAAATAAGTCAGCGACTAGCATCTTCTAAGGAATTCAGAACCCATGTAGAAATGGCTTCATCCATATGCACACACACAAAAATAATAATGGAGTTATTACACTCATCCTTACAAAGGGGGAAACTGAGGTGGGGGGCCTTTATGATAAGCCATCAAGCTTAGATAATCATCTCTTACAGTCATGACGTGGCCATGCCAAGAGTAGGGCCAGGTGATCCTAAACCAGATACAAGTTAGTGGAAACATGTGGAGATGTCCCCAGCTCCAAAGGATGGGGACAGAGGGGAAGAAGGGAGAAGGAAGCCCATTCTGAGCCTCCGGGGCAGGATTGGGGCTTTCTGCTAAAACGGAGGAGGGGGACACACGTTGGAGCTGGGCAGTTTGGGGAACAAAGAAGCAATTCTCACAGGTTCTGAATCTTGACCTTGACTTACAAAGAAGTGTTATTTTTGCATTATAGTCATTTCATTCTGTGACTGAAACTTCTAAAACTTCGATTTTTACAGAGAAGTTAAGACAAGACTCTAAGATGTCAACGTTTCCAACTCAGAAAAAAAAAAACCCTGCAAATTAGAAGGAAAGTGGTGATGTTCCTAGTCCTTGGCTTAAGCTCTAGAGTCCTTCCACCTGTCCTGGTGGCGGCAGGGGGAGATGAGTGAGGGTTGGTGTGCATTGTGTGAACCCTCCTGCCCGGCGTGGCCACGGTGTTTACCAGGTCCAGGTATTCTGTAGCAAACACCTGTTGGTTGAGCCAAGTTTCAAACCTGTTCTGGGCACATGCTTTTATAGGTTTGATCTAGACCTAGGATGTTTGATAGTGGAGTAGATCTGGCTTCCCTTCCCATTTCTTAAAAGGGGCAGGGGCTGAAGGCAATTAGGGGGATGCACAGTATAAGAGATCAACTTTTTCTAGAAAAACAATATTTCATGACAAAGTGCAGGTGAATCAGAGCTATACAGGGACATTTCTTTTTGCTGCTCAGGAACTTGTTTTTCAATTGCAAGGAGGGAATGTTGCAAAATAAAAGAATAATAATCGAAGGAGACCGTCTCTCCACGCTGCAGACTGGCGCCCATTCTGACAGACCCACGTTTGATGTTCCTAACTTCACTCATCTCAGCCTGATTAACTGCTTTCCCACACCAAAACCCCTCCCCGTAACTGTGCGGTTGGGACGCGCCCCTGGCGGCAATCTGTGGCGCTGTGCGCTCTGCGCAGGGAGCCGCTTGCCTAACCATCGTTTTGCCTCACCCCTGCGCACCAGACGTCTGCCTTGAGTGTGATGGTCTGCGATGGTCCTCCCCACGTTGGGAGCCATATGCTTTCACATTTGGAGCACCGGAAGTTAGCATTTCACGAGTTCCCTTATTTAAGATGATAGGATCTGGAAAGTTGTTTTTTTGTTTTTTGTTTGTTTTTTTTTTTAAAGAGCGCACGAGAGGGACGTAAAAAGGTACTCTGCTGTGCGGGGTTCCTTTCGCTGTATAACACACGCCCTCCGATGTGCACAGCGGCTGGTCCTGGAAGCAAGTGAGCTGGAGTCACAGCCAAGCCCTGGGTCGGTGGAAGCCCTTCCTACCCGAGAGGGACCGCTTGCTTGTTAATCGTTGCCTTCATGGAAGTTAAATTAAATTTCTGTGTGTTGATGGAAAGCTGGCTTTCCCCTCAGGGCTCTTTATTCTAAAAGTCTAAAATAGGAAGGGGTCAAGGGCCTATGCCATGACGTAAGCGGCTGGGGGTGTGCGCTCGGAGCAAAGCCTCCTTTGTGCTGGCCTCTGTGACCCAATGTCCCCCCGGAGAGACCTGGCAGTGCGCTGGCCTCCTCTCCCGCGTGGAGCAGGTCGTCAGGGGTGTCGCACCTGGAGGTGCAGGCTGGGGAGAAGGGGGTGGGAGGGGGCGGTTCTGGCAGAATCGGCCCCCCTGTGCGACCAGTTTCTCCAGCAGGGTCCGAGGTTGTTGGGATGGTGCTGTGCTGGAAAATAATAGTCTTGATGAAACAATTTTTAAAAGTAAAATTAAAACTTAAAGAGCAAGCAAGGAGGATGCCGTTTCTAATAATGCCAACAAACAAAACTAGGAAATGGCATAAGGTCTTATAAAGGCGAAGGTTTAAAGTCTAGATGTTCAATAAGAAGAAGGAGAAGGGAAGACAGAGAAGAGGAGGAGGCAGTAGTCACAGTAAGCAGAGATATGAAGTAGTCGGAGGAGAAGGCATTGTCTCCTCAGCTCCCTTGGCTGACAGGAGGAGTGAGTGAGAGTCTGTAAAGTGCCGCTGCAAAGCCCTTTGGTTACGGAATAAACAGTGTAAGCAGCGTGGGAAGCAAGACAGGTCTCGCACAGACCCCACCCCCACCCCAGGCAACCCCAGCCACCCCCGCCCCGCGGCTGCCGGTGGCCTTTCAGGCTTAATTCTCACTTGATTTCTATGCTTGGACTTTTTTATTTTCACCCAGAAGAAACCTATACAGATCATGGGAAGGCTCGCTCCTCTCCCTGCTCAAAGCCAGCCATGTTTATTTCTCCCTTTGCAAATATTAGTTAGGAAATTTAACAGATGGGGTATCGGGATGGCAGGCAGTATGAGAAGGACATGTTGATAATCAAGTGTCACGTGACCTCCTCCCGTCGGGGAGAAGCATTCTTCCATGCTTCTTAGAGAATGCATCGAATTTTCACAATCCTTGTAATAACGAAATGCCGTCCGCCCGTCAGTTGTATTGCTCAGGTGCCTTGGAGTGCGGAGTTCTGTGTGACCGCCCACGGCCTCCCCCTAAACTCCTTTAGTGGTGTGCAAAGAAGGAGACGGTCCAGGAATGGCCGCCTCTACAGAGCCCAGGTTTGTTGTCCGTGTTTTATACCCAGGCCTCTGGAGCAGGGAGGGTCAGAAGCCAGGTGACAGCAGAGTTCCCCTTGCCTTTGTTCCTCCTTTGCGATCTGTTAGTAGTGGCCGCATTGTGTGTGAGGGCCACCTCCACTCCTTTGCGCAAGCTGCCCCCAGTCAGAGCTGTAACAGCAGGACCATAAATCAGCACCATTCCAGTGGCACAGTTCCTGAAAGCCCCTAAAAGCCCTACGTGCCTTCCTCCTGGTTAATGAGCAACAACAAGGTGGAGCCCATGGCGCTGGCCTAGCGGAGGCTGAGTTAGACCCAGAAGATGGATATGCGAAAACCTCTCACCCAGAAACATCCAAGCCACCCCCCCAAAAACACACTCAACTTCAAAGGCCTCCTGCGCCTTCTCCTGTTCAGTGCGTGGCCGGCTGAATAACTTGTTTACACAAAGCTGCTGGTTCTTCCCCGAAACCAGCTGTTAGAACACATTTTGTGCACAGTGCCCCATCAAAGGGGACCCTCTCTGAAAAACTTTTTATGTCCCCCCCTCCTCCCTGGAAGTGTTGTCCTCGCTCCATGACGGGCTGGGAACCTGGTGATGGCTCTGAGTTCAGAGGCTCTGAAGTCCCCTTGCTCCCTCATTTGCTCCGACTCTCAGACTCTCAGGTGCGTGCCTAACAACATGCTTCCTCCTTCCGCCGTCCCCGCAGGCTGAGGCCCCGCAGGCTGTTGTGGAAGATGAAACCAAAGTAGATTCCTGCTGATGGCGGGCGGGCGGGCTGAGAGTCCTCCATGGGTTCTCAGAGGAGTCAGAGACCTGCCAAAAGTTCGTCACGCTAACTGTCCTCCTCCCTCTGAGAGTGCTTTTCTTCCAGTTCGTCTGTGTCTTATGTTAGCGTAATCTATCCGAAGCATAATTGTCGCGTCTGCTGCCACAAGCAAAAGCCTTACCTGTGGACAGTGCACACTCCTGTCCTCGCTGCCTTGAGTTAGGGAGGCAGCTTCTCCAGCGATGGCTCGCCTCTGCCCCTGCTCCTTTGGCCTGTCCTGGTTCTGTCCCCAGCACATGGTGCTCACCTGTGTCCTCACACGCCCTCTCTCATTGCTCCCCCACATTCTGATTTTCCAGCTCCTTTGAAGTCAAACTTGCCCTTGGAGACCTTCTTCCTTCTACCACCAGCATCCTGGCCATGGGCTTGTACCGTCCTATGCACGCTTTGACGCTTAGTCCTGCACTCCCTCTCACCGTGCTATTGCATCTAATCAACCTGCCGTGTCTGTGTTTGCCAACCCCACTGGATGGTTAATTTCATGAAGACAAAAGTGTATTCATTCATTTATTCATTTGGTCAGCAGACATTTGTTCAGAGTCTTATATTCTATGAGGCATTGATCCCAGGGCTGGGGTTGGGATTGGGCCCCCACTATACCTGGGCCAGTTCTGTACACAGTAAATACTGAATGAATGAATGAATGAATGAATGAATGAATGAATGAATGAATGAAAATGATGAATGGGTGGATGAACGGATGGATGGATGGATGGATGAATGGATGGATGGATTGGGGTGAAATCAAGCCATTTCAGGAGTGCTTGAGACCTCTGAAAAGAACACACAGCCAGGTTTCTTGAGGTTTCTGGAGCCCAAGCAGAACACTGAGGCGTGGTGGTTCTTAAAATGGAACCTTCTGGAAAGGCCCTGTGAGTCCCCAGGCACTGTTCCTCTCCACATCCAGGGAGACCGCTTTCTGCTGACTGCACACTGATCCTGGCAGGCTCCTGGCTCTGCTGGCTCTCCTTGACGCTCCCTGTCCCGGGGATGGCTGAGTGAGAGCGGGATCAAAGTCCACCTCTCCATCAGGGCTGGGAACCTGCAGCAGGGGAAGGAAAAGAAAACACCAGTCCTTCCTTCTCACCAGAGCTTTCTAGCATTCTTGCTCCTGAGGGCCAGCCCCTCGTGCTTCTGACAGTGTCCCTTCGAAGAAGTCCCCCACTGGGAATGGGGGGTGGGGGAGGGTGACATCTATGCAGGTGGAGGGTCGCATTCGCACACCTTTGGGCGAGCACGGGAACCAGGTGCTGGGTGCACATGGCTGGTAGGGTTTGCCGTGGAAGTCTCTGAGTGCTTGTCTTGGCTCTGTGGGCAGTTGAGTATCTGCCACGAGGCCCTGCCAGGCCATCCGCTTGGTTTTCTCGGTCTTGCATCTCGGTTTGGGAGGGATTCGCTGCTCTGCCCTCTTCCAAGGAAAGGAAACATAGCCCCCAACACTTATGGGCATCGGCAAGGCTAAGCTCTGGAAGCCACATCCAGGAGGCTTGGGGGCCGGCCTCCCCCTGGCCAGGGATCTGTTCCCTGTTTGCAAACCAGAGAGCAGCCCGCTCGCTCAGAGGCCCCACAGTCTGCCGTTATTCCTCCCACCTCCCGAGCGCTCCTGCCAGTACAAACAGAGGAGGGAACCGGCTCTGAGGCGGACCTCCCTCTAGACACCTTTGTGAGTGCCGGGAGAGGCTGTGCATGAGCGTTTCAGTGTATCCCTTACACCTTAGCCTTTATTGCTGTTGAATTTTTCTTTTCATGCAGCAGCCTCCTGCAGAGGCCCTGTGCAGCGACCTTCAGAATAACATACTTAAAATACACTGTAACTGTTTTGTTGGGACTGCTGACTGCACTGGAGAAAAGCCACCTTTTACTCATTAGTAAAGGGACCCATGTGAATCTATGTTCATCCGCCTCTTTAACCTATGTGGTGGTCAAATACAAACACCATCACATTTCTCATCGTCACCATTTCAAACTGAGCGTTTCAGGGGCTGTGAGGACATTCATACGAGGTTGTGCAACCATCACCACCATCTACTTCCAGAACATTTTCATCGCCCCTTAAAGAAGCCTCATACCCCATCGACTCTCACCCTCCCTCCCCTCCCCAGCCCCAGCAACCACTCATCAGCTTTCTGTCTCTATGAATTTCCCTCTGCTCGGTACTCCATATAGATGGAGTCAGACAATATGTGCCCTTTTGTGTCTGGCTCCTCTCACTTAGTGTCATGTGGCCAAGGGTTATCCGGGGATCAGAATGGGATGGCCGAATCATTATCCTATGTGGTGGCGTTGAAGTTGTTTTCTTTCCCCTGAACTTCTGTCCCTACTCCCACCTCTGCTCTGGCTCAAGATCTTCTGAGGTGTTGACTCACGGGAATTTGATTCTTCCTGCCTGTTCTCCCAAAATCTGTCCAGCAGCACCCCCCCACCACCACCACCAAAAACAAACTAGACCTAAGATCGGCCGGCACTAGGGTTCCCTGAAGGTCCGGTTGAAATTTTAGCTTCCCTGCCCCACTTCATAGCTACTGAGCCCCCTGTCTGGGAATGCGACCAGGGAATCAGCATTTCTGACACACTCCCCAGACACACTGATGCTCTCGTGAGCACCGGGGCTGTGACAAACCCCAGCTCTCAGACTCCTTAGTGTCTGGCCTAAGGCTTTCTGTGGCTGGCCTTGATCTCTGTCTACATCCCCTAGAAGCCTGCTCAAGTGCCACATCTGCTGTGATTCATGAAACCTTCCTCAACTCTTGGCTAGAAACCATTGCTAAGCAAAAAAAATAAAATAAATCTTTTTTTTTTTTTTTTTGATGACAGAAGCAGAGAGAGAGAGACACAGAGAGGGACAGATAGAGACAGACAGACAAGAAGGAGAGAGATGAGAAGCATCAATTCTTCGTTGCAGCTCCTTAGTTGCCTTAGCTGTTCAGTGATTGCTTTCTCATATGTGCCTTCACTGGGGGTTGGGAGCTGCAGCAGAGCAAGTGACCCCTTGCTCAAGCCAGAGACCTTGGGCTCAAGCCAGCAACCTTGGGCTTCAAGCCAGAGACCATGGAGACATGTCTATGATCTCATGCTCAAGCCAGTGACCCTGCACTCAAGCCGGATGAGCCCACGCTCATGCTGGTGACCTTGGGGTTTCAAACCTGGGTCCTCTACATCCCAGTCCAATGCTCTATCCACTACGCCACCGCCTGGTCAGGCCTAAGCAAACATTTTTGACTTGCATGGCTGAAAGCCTTTGTGAGGGGAAGGGTTTGTTAGGAGGCCATTTTAGCAAAATAAATAAGTAGCGGGGAGGAAGCTATAGGCTATTGTGCGAGAATCTGAGTGAGCGACAGACGAAGGGGATGGGACGGTGAACCGGGTTGGTGCTGGGTTAGACCCACAGATTCCGCAAAGCTCTGGGGTAGGCTAGGAGCACAGGCCCCGGGGTCCAAAGGCGCCCGCCCTTCTCTCGTCTTAGAGCTGTGTTTCCCAACGTGGGGCCCACGCCCCACAGGGGGGCAATTCAATAGTTAAGGGGGGCAATTTGAAAATGGACTAGACACGACTTTAACTCTTTCGCCCTGGGCCATTTAAATGCAATGCTAGATATCGGTGCCAAATTTAACAAAAAATACAATTCTAAAATAATTGCAGTAGCCTGACCTGTGGTGGCACAGTGGATAAAGCGTCGACCTGGAAATGCTGAGGTCGCCAGTTCGAAACCCTGGGCTTGCCTGGTCAAGGCACATATGGGAGTTGATGCTTCCAGCTTCTCCCCCACTTCTCTCTCTCTGTCTCTCCTCTCTCTGTCTCTCTCTGTCTCTCTCTCTCTCTCTGTTCCCCCCTCTCCTCTATAAAATGAATAAATAAAAAAAATTTAAATAATTGCAGTAAATAATTATTAAGTATAATTTTGATTGACGAGACCAAAATATCAACTGGGTGATTGGCGTCGTCAAGTAAACTTCGTCCTGGGTTCACCGCAGAGCGTGCTGTCTGCCGCGGGGAACCCCGGACGTTTTAAAACTCGCTAAACAACGCAGTTATTCTCACCTAATTGGCCCATCGCAACTTCTGTAGTGTTTCACATCATTCAGTTGGTGTTAATTTGAAATAAGTGTCAGTCAAAACTGTTGTAAAAGCTCGTTGATTTAATAAATATACATATATATATTGTATAGATATAATTGGTAAGTATTTGGTTTTATTTTTATCAATATTAAACTCTTTATTAAGTACTTTTTGCATCGAGGCTAGAAAGCAATAATATTTTATAAATATTATTGGGGCTATAATAGTGCATGCATGACAATTTTAATTTTAGAAGCATAACTTTTCAGAAAATTTTGTCAAGTGGAAAAAATATAGATACCTTTTGATTTGCAGTGGTAGTGTAGTAAATGTGTTATATACATTTAAATAAATATGAATTTTCAGTATACATTACTCTATGTCACATTGAATATATTTTAACACATATTCTAATATTAGTTTTTAATTGATCTTATTTTTATTTCTTATAGCCCATAGTAAAATGAGTGGTGCAAGCAAGAAAAAAACTCGTCAATATTCGGAGGAATATTTAAAATTTGGGTTCATACCCGCTGTTCACGATGAGCGGATTCCTTTTTGTCTTTTATGCCAGCAATGCTTGACCAACGAATCAATGAAACGAGGTCGTCTTGAGGCGCATTTGAAGGCGAAACATAGTGCTCATATTGATTCAGATTTGAGTTACTTTAAAACTTTAAAGAAAAATTTTGAAAAAAGAACAACATTAAAGTCTCTATTTACTGCTCATACTTCAACTAATAATCGTGTTCTTGAGGCTAGTTATCAAATTTCTTTATTTATCGCTAAAACTGGAGAAAATCACACTATAGGAGAGAATTTAATAAAACCATCAATATCAGCATTTCTTAAAACGGTTCTTGAAAAAGATGACAAAGATGTAAAAGCTATGCCACTCAGTGACAATACTGTTAGCATAAGAATAGACAAAATGAGTGAGGATATTGAAAAACAACGTATTGAAAAGCTGAAAACAAGAAAATTCTCCTTGCAAATGGATGAATCAACTTTGAGAGACAGTGAGGCAGTATTGATAACTTACGTTAAGATATATTGATAAAGGACATTTTGCTGAAGAAATGTTGTTCTGTAAAAGATTAGAAAGCACCACTACTTCCAAAGATATATATAATAAGCTAAAAAACTACTTAGATGTCAATGATATACCAATGAAAAATATAACATCTTGTGCTGCAAATGGTGCTCCCAATATGATAGGCAAGAAAAATGGCTGCTTAAAATTGATGAAAGATGCGAATCCAGAAATGATTCTTGTGCATTGTGTTATTCATAGGGAAAACTTGGTAGCTAAAAACATCTCGCCTGTTCTGAATGAAGTATTACATACAGTAATAAAGTGTGTTAATGCTATTAAAGCTAGTGCCAAATGTGAGCGTCTTTTCAAGCTATTTTGTGAAGAACAAAATGAAGACCATGTGAGACTTTTACTTCATACTGAAGTAAGATAGCTATCTAAAGGAAACTGTTTGAAAAGATTTATGGAACTGTTTGATACTCTTAGGGAATTTTTAAGCGACAAACCTGAAATGAAGTATCTGTTAACAATAGATGGTAAAGCATTTGTGAGTTCTTTAGCCGATATCTTTGAAAAACTAAATATATTAAATAAGCAACTTCAAGGAACAAATAAAACTCTTGTCAATGCAAAAGCAAAGATATTTGGTTTCATTACCAATATTGACTTATGTCAGAAACATATTAACAACAAAAACTTTAAACAGTTTCATTGGCTCCAAAAATGTGAAGTAACTGATACCGCTTTACTTGTTATTGTCAATCATTTGAATATTCTATCAGCTGATTTAAAAGAAAGATTTTCTGATTTAAAACAAATTGATTTCCCAACATGGATGATGCAGCAATGTTAGTGGATTTGTCTGATATATCAAATATGCAGTATCAAGAAGAACTCGCAGAATTGCAAAATGATGAGTCAGTTAAAGCTTTATTTAATATCAAAGGAGCGATGGCATGGCTTTGTGAGGAAACAGAAATCAAATACCCAAATTCAACCAAATGTGCAAGAAAACTATTGCTACCGTTTCCATCTTCATTTTTAGCTGAATGTGGATTTAGTGCTGTAAATGATTTACTGGTAAAAAAAAGAAATCAGCTGGATATAACACAACGTGGAGACTTGAGACTAAAGCTAACCAAATTGGAACCTAATATAAAATCTCTGTGCAGCAAGCATCAAGTGCAAGGATCACACTAAATTAAAATAATAAATTAATATAAAAAATCTGTATTAAAATTATTTGGAATTTAAATTTCTGTTTTTCATTATATGTTTTGAAATTTTACTTACTGTGTTTTGTTAACAATTTCATAGTGATTTCTTCCTAGAACCTATCATTTATGTTTATTAAGTGAACAAATCAATTTTTTAATGTTAAAAATTATGTATGTTACATAGGGGGGGACATAAAAATTTTAGAAAGGTTAAGGTGGGGCATGGCACAGAAAAGGTTGGGAAACACTGTCTTAGAGCATCGCAGGAATGAGCCCCCGGAGCGAAGTCAGAGCACGCCAAGCAGCGTGGGAAGTCTGTGGGGGTTTTGTTCCGCTGTTAGGATTCACCCCTCCTTGCCTGTTGCTACCACACTCAGTCCTGCTGTGGTTTACTTTAGGACATTCAGAATTTTCTCCCCGCCACCATCTCCCCTAGACTGCTTCCTGAAAGCCAGGTACTGGTCCGCAGAGAAAGAATAAATAACTTACATTATTTCCATTTTATTTATGTTTAAATCTGAACAATGTTTTATTTTTAAAAATGACCAGATTTCCTCTGTTACATCTGTCTAAGACTCACTCTTGACGCTTGTCTCGGTCATGTGATACATTTATCCGTCCCACCCTAAAGGCCGGTCCGTGAAAATATTTTCTGACACTAAACTGGTCCGTGGCCCAAAAAAGGTTGGAGACCACTGATCTAGAGGAAGCACAGTCTAGAGACAAAGTGGACTAGCGTTTACCAGGGGCTGATGGAAAAGCGGAATGGAGAGTTGTTGCCTAATGAGTATAGAGTTTCTGTTTCAGGTGATAAAAAAAATTGGAAATAAATAGTGGTGATGTTAACGGCAAACGGCCCCAGTTGTTACTGGTGAAGTTAGACCTCAGTCCTTGAGTTTGGCTAAGAAAGAATTCAGAGGCAAGAGCTCTAATTATAAGAGAATGTTTATTTAGGACATCACGGAGGTTGAAAAAGTGAGCCAGCTGGGCCGTGTGGGCTCAGAAAAAAAGTTACAGAGGCAAGAGAGGGATTCTTGGAGCTTAGGAAAAATAAAGCAAAGGTATGAGCCTCAAGGGAAGAAAGGGAGAAAATATATGCTCCTGAGAGTGGAGGGAGGAAGGGGGGAAAGGGAGGTGGAGAGAGAAAGAGAAAGAGAGAGCTGGTTCCTTGGTCTTAAGGGCTTTTATCCACTTTCCAAAGGTGGGGACACTAAGGGAGGTCTCAGGGGAGGAACTCAATAAATCTTCATCAGCTTTCCAGGTGGGTCCTTTCAGGATTGTGTCTCTCCTGATCGGCCAGTGCTAGTCATTGCAGTGGGCACTGACGTCAGCCATGGCGTCTCTTCGTCTGGCTTCGCTGTTTTTCTGGGCCTGGAGCTGAAACACTACTGAGGCCCGAATGTCATCTCTAGTTGGACAGAAACTCTGTCTCTATGGTCAACATATCTGAGACTTTGTTCCTCAGATTATGTGATGTGGGCCAGAACCTCATCGTTCCGAGAGCTTAATGCTAAAGGGACTGCTCGTATAAGGGCTTGTATGGGAGTCATAGGGGGCTATTCTCCAGCCCCCTTGTTCCCCCTCTAAGGGGGTCTTCCACATGTCTAGCAACATGCCGGGGGAGGGTCCGAACCACATAACAGGTGATACGAAAGGTCAGGGGATCTAAAGCACATGACTAGCGGTATGCTGGGGGAGAGAAGGTCACCCTGGGGTGAGGTCCCACCCTACAATTCTTGTTCGCCCACTCTAGTGTGTTGCTAGTTACCCGGGGCTTTCCACCCTGGTGACCTCTGTACCCGGTCTGTCGTTCCTACTCGGCTCGTGTCTAACTGCCTGCTGTATGGTGATCCTCGCACGCCATCGTGGATGTAATTCATGCCACTGCACTGTACATTTAAAAGTGGTTAAAATGGTATAAACTTTGTTATATATATTTTACTCACACACACAAAATCTCAGCTTTCCTTTTCAACCACTAGAACAAAATAAACAACAGGATTTGCAGATCCTATTGCGGAATCCTTGAATCTTAGGTCGCATTGGAATAAGGTCTACTACGAACTCCCACATACGCTGAGCACATACGCTGTTTCGCCTCCTGTCTCCCTGGCCCAGCTGCTGCGGTCTGAGGAGGAAAAGACTTCTGGCTTTTTGGGCTTTCTCAGAAGGGCCCCGCAGAGTGCAGCTCAGCTGAGGGCTCCGCCCGGGCTGCGGCAGACCAGGCAGCAGATGTGCCCAGCACCTCCCATCCTGAGAGCAGAGTTCTGGCTCTCTGTCCTGGGACGGCCTCACTTCATTGTTGGAAATTTCCCGATAACATTCTGCCTATGTCCTTCTCAGGCCCTGTGGAGTTTCTTTTTTCCTTTCTTTCTTTCTTTTTTTTTTTAATATTATATTTATTGATTTTAGAGAGAGGAGAGAAAGAGAGAAAGGTGGTGGGGAGGAGCAGGAAGAATCAACTTGGGATTGTTGCTTCTTGTATATGCCTTAACTGGACAAGCCCGGAGTTTCAAACCAGTGACTTTAGCATTCCAGGTTGATGCTTTATCCACTACGCCACCACAGGCCAGGCTAGGTCTCATGGAATTTCTATCAAGGAAACAAGGACATTTTGAATAAATACGTACACCCACCTCCAGCCTTGTGGTCACTATGACCTGGCAGGGTTAGGTCTTGCTAATCCTACCAGAGAGGAGGGCAGGGCCCAGACTGGGGAGAAAAAAATGCTGCTGGCAACGAGATCCATGGTGGGGTCGATGGTTGGTCTCAAACACAGCCACTATTCAGAGCATGTGGTTAATAATCCTCAATCAACTTTAGTTAATTTGCATATCAAATTGATTTTACACACAAAAAGCATCCCCATATAAATGAAATATTCTGTTAAAGACCTCTGGCCTGCTCCCAAGCCCCAGGCCCTCTAGGCTGTTTGGGAAAACCTTAGTACCACCTAAGGTCTCCTGAGAAGTCCTTTACAGATACTTTAGTGCAGTGGTCCCCAACCTTTTTTGGGCCACGGACCAGTTTAATGTCAGAAAATATTTTCACGGACCGGTCTTTAGGGTGGGACGGATAAATGTATCACGTGACCGAGACAAGCGTCAAGAGTGAGTCTTAGATGGATGTAACAGAAGGAATCTGGTCATTTTAAAAAAATAAAACATCATTCAGACAAATATAAATAAAATGGAAATAGTGTAAGTTATTTATTCTTTCTCTGCGGACTGGTACCAAATGGCCCACAGACCGGTACCGGTCTGCGGCCCGGGGGTTGGGGACCACTGCTTTAGTGTGTTATAATTTGTGTTACTAAGTTATTAAGCACACACATAGACTTATTATGTGCCAGGCTGTCCCAAGTTCCTTACCAATATCGCTTCACTGAATCTTCCTAACAATTAATTACCTATGAGTTGGGCTCTGTTATTGCTTCCGTTTGACAGAGGAGAAAACTGAGGCACAGACTGTGAGGACATTTCCTAAGGGGGCAGGGAACAGACCACTCAGCCTGGTCCTTCTGTTTGTACGTTCGTACCAGGTCCAGGATGGTCTACTACAGGACGTCAGGAAGAGGCCTGCTGCCTGGCTCTGTCTTAAACTTCCCCTCAGACCCGTGTCAATCACGCTCCTTGGCTTCGGGTGAAATGGAGGGGAAGAGGGAGGGGCGGCTGTCCCTTTCCACCTGCCTCAGGATTACGCTCCACAAGGAACACGCATGCGCCCCACCTTCGTCTAGGAGCCGTGTCCGCGTCCTCTCTTCTCTCAGTCCTTTGATGCGTTGGTAACGAGGAGCCTCTCTCCACCCCCATCTCCAGCCTATCTTATTGTTGTGATTCCATCCCCACAGAGGGCCGAGCAGCTTTTCATAGGCTGTGGTTCTGAACATGGACTTCCCGTCTGAGCCGACGGAATCCCACGTGGCGCGGCACATCGGAGGATAGAGGCGAGGCTTCCATTCTCCCCAGGAGGCCCCTGTCTCAGGCACAGCCCCCAGAGTGCAGGCACCGCAGGACTCACCTGGGAGGAGGGTGCCCACCAGGGCCTGCGTCCTGGGCCTCTCTTAGCTGGTCACCACCAGTGTTCCAGCATGTTCTCTGAGTCTCGGTGGACGTAGGCTCCTGGGGGGCTGGCCAGGTCCCCACTGGGACCCTGAGATGCTGGGATGTCTCTAGGGACCCCGTGGCCCCACGAATCTGAAGGGGAGGAAAGCAGGTCCTCTTATCCAACCAGCTCAGCTTTGCTCACAAAATGATGAGAGAGGAGGGAGATGCTACACCGTGTTTTGTGGGGAGAGGGTGGGAGGTGGCGTCCCAGGTAAACAGGGAGTCATTCTGCTAGGACCCCATGACTTTACTCCGTAGCAGTAGCACTGAGTTTAGTGACACTGGCTGACAATTAGTCGCCACTTCTGCCCCAGCGCTATTCTGAGTGTGTGCTGTCTAGTAGCTCACTTAAATTCACAACCACCCCCATTTTACAGATGGGGAAACTGAGGCACAGAGCAGTGAAAAATGGATTGCAGCACTAGGGAATTTGAACCTACACCATCTGGCTTCAAGGGTCTTCCTCCTAACTACAATGTAGTGGTTAATCATTTAATAATAATAAAAATATTGGCTAAGCCCTTATTAAGGGCCAGGCACTATGTTTTGAAATACATCACCCCGTGTAACTTGCCCACTCTTCCTAGGGAAGGCGTTTCTGTACCCATTTTGTGGGGTGGAGAAACTGAGGCTCAAAGACGTTGGCCAACAGCAGCAAGGAACACAGGCTCAGGGTCCTCTGATTCCACCTCCTGCTCCTTATTTTAGGGTTACTCAGGTGAAGGGGTGCCGTGCAATGCAGACCAGGGAGGGGATCGCCCTGTGGGCTTTCATCTGTGACTTACAATGAACACAACCAGCCTCCCAATAACGAACATTGAGGTTGTCTCCGTCTTTTTGAATCTAGATAACCTGGAAGGTGAAATACGTGATCTAACGGGATCGAAAGAGTGTCATGTTTATTCCTGGTTTTCTTTTTTCTGTGAGCATCTCCTTATATTTAAGTCAAGTCATTCATAGGTAGTTTCAGTGCATTCGCTGGTCTTTGCTTTCGGCTTTCCGGATCTCGTGTTAAGGGAACACCCGTAAGACCATTCTCAGTTCCTAATGCTACAGACCTGCTGCCCACGGTGTGGGCTAATGAGGGCTGGTGGGAGGGATGACAGGACCCCTCTGAGTTAAAAGATGGCACTCAGAGGGGCAGGGACGGATGACCCCTGGAGGAATGTAAAATTGGCAGCATGTGTTCCATGGAAGAAAATAATTTTCATTAGACTAAGTACCTCTCAAATGCCCTGACATCATATTAACAAATAACAGCCAGTTTTGTTTTGTTTTTTCCCTTCGAGGATCTACCATGTGGCTGGCAGGATGCTAAGCATGTTGAATGCATTATTTCCTTTGATCCACACAACATCCTGTGAGGTCAGTGCTATTGTTGCTTCTGTTTTACAGATGAGGAAACCACTGCACAGAGAGGTTAACTAAGTAGTCTGTGGTTACACAGCAGCAACCAGGGTTTGAACCCAGCCTGCAACTTTCATGCTGCACAGCCTCCCACACAGATAGGCAGGTACTTCTCAGGCTAGTGAGCCCTGACCTGGAACATGGGCATTTTGAAAACTTCAGCCAGGAAGAACACCCTGATCCCTCCATGGTCACGCTCACCTTTGCCAGTGATGTTATTCAAAGGGACAACTTTACCTTGCTCGGTGCCTGCAAATCTGTTGAATTAAGGATGGCGAGACGCCTGTTTGCTCCAGGCTCAGATTCCTCCACTCCCTAAGACCTGTTTTTGCAGGAGCAGGCTGGGATATTGCCTGTCCTATAAAAGTTAAGAAGTTCCCATAAAGGGGGAAGGGCTGCCCCCCCCCCAGCCCCTCCAGCTGCCTGGTGTCCTTCCAAAGCAGCGCATTAATTCCTGGCTCCTCCAGCACCCACCCGCTTGGGAAGGGAAGCTGGCAGGTCTCAAGAAAGAGCCCCTGACACCTGCCTCTGCCTTTGGCTGAGCCCTGGGAGCGTTTCCGACTCCACCCTGTTCCAGGGCACGTCCTGGACTGTGGGGCTGATTCCTTCGCGGGCTCCTGGCACCCTGGGCCAACCTAGGAGCCTGAGGACAGAGACTTACGTGCCTGCTTCCAGCTCAGATCCATCTGTTTCTGGCATCACTCCCTCTCAGGTGTGTCTTAGCTCACCTGATCACCTCGGGCTGGGGGCAGCCACAGGGAAGAGATGAAGAGATTACTGGAAGCTCTCTCGCTCTCTCTCTGTCTCTCTCTCAGTCTCTCCCTCTCTCTCCTGATGCTGCCTGGCTGCGCGCCTGCCTCGCTCCAACTCACCCTGAACTGGGGTGGGATGAGGACCTGAGTTAGGAGTCTGTCCCCACTGCAGCGGGCTGGTGGCCCATTCCTGGCCTGCTGGCTGTGTTCTACGTCTGTCTTAATTTACCACAATCTCTGTAATAAATTACTGCAGATGTGTCAGCTCCAAGAAAGCTGGCAGGGGTGGGCAGTCAGCCTGCAGGCCATCGCTTCCAGCCTGGTCAAGGCATCCCTCTCAAAGTCGTCAAAGGTGTGTGTGCATGCATGTGTGTGCATGTGCGTGTGGAGAGAGAAAGAGAGAGAAGGGGAGGAGTAATAGACTCAATACAGAGACTATTCCCGTAGAATATTTCCTCTTTCCCAAATGTGCACCGTCAGGAGGAGGGTGGTAGTGAATAAAGCCAAGGTGTGTTTCCACTCAGTGTCTACAGTAAGGAACTAAGACACCCAGCAAGTTGTCAGGCTTAATCATGTGGCCAAATATAGTTTATTCAACAAATGGTAGAAATCAGAGTCCAGGTCACACTGGCTTTGGAAACCCCAGGTCATCATTTCCATCACTGGTAACAAGGGTGACAGAGGGCCGACACCTACCTGGTTTGTCCCAGGCTTCTCTCTCACTGCCCTGCATGGGAACCATATGATCCCTGTACCAGGTCCCTCCCTGATCCGTTCCGGAGAGCAAGGCTGTTCTGTGGCCCCATTGCATCTCCCGGGACTTACTGTCCTGTGCTGAGTGCTGCTCAGCTGCCCCCCAGCTAGGCAGAGAGGCCGCCTTCGCAGGGAACTAGGTTGTTTGGGGGGGGGGGGTGTCTGCCATTCAAGAAATGATAAATGCCTCTTTGGCAGAAAGTCTGCTGCCGGGGTGTGGTTGTTTTTTTAGCAAAAGAGTCACAATTAATAGATATTTCTTTGAACCCAGACCACGGGTTACAGGAACAAACTTTCCTGAAAGATCACACTGACCCCCATCCCTGGCATTTTCTTATTCGGGCTGGCCCAGAGCCAGCAGGCTGCTGGGTGCTGAGGCAACCCAAGCAGCCTGCGGGCCATTGGCAATGGGCCTTACTCGCCCGGGGTGGAGAGACAGCAGCATTCGGACACCATGGGTGCCCGTCTGGGGAACACACATTTCTAGGTATTCTGACAACCTACAGCCAAGAGGTCCCTTCGGCTGCTTCACGCCTCGACTGCTGAAAACGTTATGCACGAGAGACTCCAATGGGCTGTTTCATGGCAGGGTGAGGCGTTGTTCTCTGTCCATAAACAAGGACACCCGAAGTTGGGGGAGAGCATGGGCGGCCCAGGTGCCCCTCCTGTGGGGACAGCGGTGAAGACTTGGGAAATGGAGGATCCCCTGCAGGGCAAAGGGCGCCAAGCATTTTGAGAACGTCTCTGTGTCCTCGGTGGTATCCAGCACCTCAGGTATTTATTGAACAAAATTATTGGAAATTGGGAGCAGAGGTGGTAAATAAGGTTGTAGACCAGGACTAACCAACAGGAATATAATAGCCACAAACAGGAGCCGCTGACGTAATTTTCTTGTCACCATGTTTAAAAAAGTCCAAAGAAACAGTGACGCTAATAATGTTCTTATCTTTTATTTATTCTGTGTATGCAGATAGTATCGGTTCTATACTTAATCAATACAAAAATCATGAATGAGATAATGTATGTGTTTTTTTTCATACTGGCTTTTCCAAATCTGGTGCGTATTAATATGCTGATAGAACGTTTCAGTTTGGATGAGCCACATTGCAATCTACATGTGGCTAGTGGCCACCGCATGGGACAGGGTTGTTACAGACTGCAGACCAATTGAGTCACGGTGTTCCTGTGCGGCGCTGGCCTGGGAGCATGCGCACATGGTGCTGGCGTGCTGGCGGAAGGCAGCCGCGATGGGAGATTTAAGACTCTGAGCCCCGGCGCTCCCGTCCCTCCCTTTCTAGTTAAATCACAGCATCTTCTTATCTCGCTTCGCTCTCCTCTCCCGCCAACATCCGCATCCCATCTGGGCATCGCATCCAAAACAAATTTCCTCCCATCCTCGGCCTCCTGTGGGCCAGCTTGCCAGCGCCCAGCTGTGGACCTGCTGCTGTTTCCTGTCCTGGTTGCTCTGTGGAGAGCTGGCTGCCAGTCCCTGCGAGGTAGGCGTGGGGGGGGGGGCATCTGGCCCAGAGATCGGGGAGAGATCCAGAGCGATTTTAAAGTGTGTTCTCTCTCACTCACTCTTTTTAGCTTTCTCGTACCCTCACTCTCTCTTTCTCAGGGTCAGATGTTAATCCACTGACCTCCCCCTTCTTCATAGGTTTGGTGGGTGGCCTTCCACCTCCTTGAAGAAGCCTCACAAGCTGAGCGGATCTCCAGGTGAGAGTCACCTGGCTCTCTGCCAACCTTCCCAGGGGTGGGGGTGGGGGACCCTGGCTGGGACATTTTGATGCCAAATTGTGCGGCGTTCCCTGGCGGTCCTCGTGTACTAAGCACATGACTTGGCCTCTGGATGTCGCGCTAATGTGGTATTTCTGCAGACGCTTTCCCCTGGCGCATGGTCCCATCGAGCTTGTGGTGATTATCTTTTATTTCCAAAGGCAATTAATCTTTTTGTCACTTTTTTTCTTTTCTTTTTCTTTTTGCATGTGGTCAGTTCCCAGTCTTTGTTGCTGTTTTGAATTGTGGGGATTGTGTGGAAGCATGTTACATTGGCTTTCCTTGCTCGAAGTTCTTGCTGAAAGCTGAGACAGCAGGGATGGCTAATGAGAAATATATATATATATATGTATATATACATATATATATATATATATATACACACACACACACATATATCTTTCAAGTGCTCTAATTCTTAGGCATGTGGAATGGTTTTGCATGGAGACTTGGAGAGATTAATTGTAGATGACCCAATTTCACGGTTCTGCAGCTCAATTACAAGCGTTATCGAGTGGCAACAGGATACACCATAGGTTCCTGGGGCAGTGCTACGGGGACAGATGCCACAGCCCCTATTTAGGTGAAGAAATAAGACACAGTGTGCAGGTGAGTAGAGTAAAGGTGAAAAGGTCAAATACGCTAAGCAGAATTTCAGAAAAAGAAATGCTCCTGGGGGTGTGGCCGGATGAAGAAGGGTGAGCAGTGAAGGCTCCCCAGGGGTGGCGGGTGCTTGAGCTGGGCAAGAAAGGACAGGCTGGTCATGGCCACCTTGGCCATGGCGGGGCATCGGTAATTCCAGCAGGAGGTTGTGTACAAGGCGAGAGGAGAGCATCAGACTTCAGGTGGGAAGCCACTCCATTTCGTGGCGAAAGGACAACTCCAAAACTCAAGAATACCTGTATAGGTTCTCTGTCTAGCCCTGCTGCTGACATCCTCTGATGATTTTGGTCAGTCACTTAACTATCTCAGAACCTCTCCTGAGACTGACCATACTTGTCACTGCTCTTCCTTGCTCAGGAAAGATCAGAGATGGACCATTCATGCATCATTCTTCCCTCCCTTCATTCATCCATCCACCCACCCACCCACCCACATATGCATTTATCTATTCATAAATGCATACATCCCTCTATTTATAAATCATATACCTATCCATCCATCCATCCATCCATCTGTCCATCCATCTACCCATCCACCCACCCACCCATCCATTTATCTATCTCTCTCATAAACCGGCTGTGCATTTGTTCATTTGTTCAGTCCTTATTTTCTGAGAGTCTACTCGGTTACCGTAGAGCCCAAATGCATGGTTTCTGCTATCAAAGCAGGTCGAGGAGGCAATGATACATGTACAAATACACATACTCGCCATAGCTCCGGGTTCAAGGCTGGGAGGATGTGGCACTGCTAACTTGGCTGTCCCCACCCCCTTTCCACACATGGCTCGAATCTCCAATGGCATTCTCAGTGAGCCCCACCCTGCTGTGGTCCTCAGGTCTCCCAAGCAGCAGGTGCCAAGATGGGATTAGTGGGCTGAGAGATTTATTGGAGCCACTCCAAGGAGAGAAAAATGAGGCGGGAGCAGGGAGAGGCTGGGAGAGGCAGCAGGCCTGGTGGAGGAGAGAGGGAAGGCTGGCAGGCGGGGTTGGGGCATCTTAAACCACAGTGCAGCTCTGAGAAGACTCGGTGAGACTGTGGGGGAGTCCTTGGCCAAAGTTGCCCTTAGAGAAACCCTGTGTGTCCCGGGAAGGGCCTGCCTTTTGTTCGGCCATCCTCTGAGCAGTGCGGGTCGTCCTGCAGGCAGGTGGATTTCTGTGCCCTGTTTTGAGATGCCCACGTTCACGGTGCGATGCCTGCCTATCCTACTTAATACTATAACCTACCCTCTTCCCGCCCTGGTCCCCAGTATCCCTGTGCCCCTTACCCCCTCATAGCAGCTATCATCCTTTAACATGCTAAATAAATAACACTGATTTCATATATTTATTGTTTTCTGTCCCCTCCCCCACCTCCTCCAGCTAGACCACAAGGTGCATCAAAGCAGGGACACTTTTCTGCACTGTTTCCATGACAAGACTTGCCACAGAGTAGGTGCTCAATAAATAAATATTGGTTAAGTTGAATTGCGTTGACAGAGTCTGGGAGTCAGGAAGAGGAAGTCGTTTGGGAGGAGGTTTCATGGGGCCGAAGAGAAGAGCTCTGTGACTTCTGGGAGGGCGTGGTTTCTAAAGCACCCGCCCCCTCTCCCTATGCGGGGCTGGTTCTGTGCACCTTCCCACACGTGGGTGGGCTGGCTCTGGGCTCCCCAACTTCAGGTTGCCTCCGCCCTACGCAGACCTGAAGTAGCTCATTCTTCAGAGTAAGGATCTCAGAGGAGGAGAGTTTTCATGTTCCTACAGTGGGAAGCTATCACTTCTCAAAGGAACTTGGACCAACAGGTGTAGCATTTGATGCCACA
Organism: Saccopteryx bilineata; assembly: GCF_036850765.1. Lineage (NCBI taxonomy): Eukaryota > Metazoa > Chordata > Mammalia > Chiroptera > Emballonuridae > Saccopteryx > Saccopteryx bilineata. Next base: position 106,165,211 of record NC_089496.1, on the reverse strand, counting down.
GAACTACTGTTCCTTTGAAAGACGCTCCCCCCCCCCCCACAACAGCAGGTGAGGATCAGTGGCTGAGCTCCCTGGTACAAAGATGCTGTGCTCTCAGGAAAGGGAGCTGGAGTCTCGTCTCAGGCTGTATAAGCCGCAGTGTGCGTGGGCCCAGAGGATGTGGCTTTTCCCTCTCCCCGCCCGAACCCCATGTTCCTTTCCTGCTGTGGCTTCCGCAGGGGTTGTTGCTGACCTGTGGCCAGGCCCCCGGGGCCGTGTGTTGGTTCCGATGCTCCTGGGTCACTCCACTGGTGTTGCATCTGGCACCGGGCTCCCTGGCGGCCCAGGCAGCTGGAAGAGACCCTTTGAGTGTTGCTTCCACCTTGGCTTGCCCCGCGGAAACTCTGGGCTTTTGCATCCCACCAAGCAGGCAGGCTGCCTGCCAGGCCCACAGCATAGCCCCTTCCTGCTCGGGGGGGCCCTCCTGACCCCACCAACCCTGCCCTCACTTCCTCCGAGGCTGTAGCGGCAGCGGGCACCCACAGGCTGCAAGTCCAGTCTCAAGATCTGGAGTGTCAGTGAGACCAGCTCCTGGGTGTCCACCTGATTCATGGCCACCCCCAGCTTGTACAAAGCTGGGGCCAGGACAACCAAACAGACCTAGAGCTTTGGACAGGATTCTGGACAGGAAACTGGGGACTTTTTCCAGCCTACACTAAGGCCTTCCAGAACTAGCCTGGGCCTCTGTGCCCATATCTCACCACTCTGCCCAGGCCCCCCAGGCCCAGAGCCCAGCATATGGTGGGCATCCAGTACATAGCTGTTGAGTACGTGACTTCCAACCGGACTAGAAGCTTTCTACTTCCCTGATCCCAGTGCTCCTGCAACACCCAGGGCCAGCCCTCCTCCTGTGGAAGGATATCTTAAGGTTCTTACCCCACAGCTCCCTGCTCTTTAACCTGAAAGCACACGTCTGAAGTCCTGGCCTGCCGTGCAGCACGTGCTGCTTCTTATTCCTTACTTTGAACTAACATGGGTTCAGCCACAATTGCCAAAACAGCATATTGAAAATTCTCCCAGTTCTTGCCCTCAGAGAGGTCCCCACACCATTAGAGTGATGGCTAATTTATCTGCCAACTTGGTTGGGCCATAGCGCCCAGATATGTGGTCAAACATTATTCTGGATGTTTCTCCAAGAGTGTGTGTTTTTGTTTGTTTGATGAAATTTATGTATAAATTGGTGGACTTGGGGTAAAGCAGATTACCCTCCATGATGTGAGTGGGCCTTGTCTAATCAGTTGAAGGCCTCAACAGAACAAAACTAATGTCCCCAGAGCTGGAAGAATTCTGCCAGCGGACAGCCCTTAGTCTTGGGCCACAACATCAGCTCTTATCTGGGTCTCCTGCCTGAGGGCCCACTGTGCCGGTTTTAGATCTGCCTGTCTCCATATCTGTGTGAGCCAGTTCCTTAAGATAATTCCTCTCTGTGTAGATACACACCCTGTTGGTTCTCTAGCATCCTAGTACAGAGTGGGATCCAGGTCAACCAACAGAAATGGAGCATTGTGCAAAGTAAGGGACATACAAGCTTACCTTGGAAGCACAGAGGGCTCTCTAACCTAGCAGGGGGTCAGGGCCAGCTTCACAGAGGATGGACCCTGAGCTGAGTCCAGGACACCTTGCCATCTTGACTGGGTAGGAGCTGCTTCCACGAGGAGGGCTTCCTTGCTCCCCCAGGGGCTCTCATGGAGCCCCATGATGCTGGGTGCACATGGTCATAGTTCCCGACAATTGTACCCAAATTGTTTTTCCCACGTTGACTCCTCTCTTGCTCTGAACAGATGTGGAAGACATCCAGCCTGCCTTATGGACATCATTTTAATTTACGAAGTGAGATTTCTCCTTACTGTAGCAAGAGGAATGAGAAATGGCTCGGTGAGCCCCTGTGAGCTTCTGCACTCAACACCCCCAGAGGGAGGGTCAGAGAACTTTGGGAAGACCATTCGTCCAGATGTGTCATTCTCTGTCCTTCCTACCCACCGCCCCAAGTCACGGTCCCTCTTCATGGCTGCTGTGCCTCTCCCTGAGCAAGTCACAAATGTACTCGAGTGACACAATGAAGTAAAAATCCACGGTAGCTTAGATTTCTCATAAGGTAGATTCCCAGAGCTAATCAGGTTCCGGTCTTTTCTGAGATTCAAATATTTATTCTTTCCTTCAGTTCTGTTAGCACCTCCATTCTTCCAAATATCTTAAATCAGCCAGAGCTGCCTTCTCCTCAACTTTTCCTTGTGAACAGGGACCTGAGCATGGTGACAGTGGGACTAGGCAGGCAGAGGGCAGCCTTGCAAGGGCTATTTCTTCAGGCCACACAGCGTCCCAGCCTTGGGGTGTATAGATTTGAACCAGCATGCTTCCCCAACACACGCACATTTTAACAGTAAAAATTATCAGTTTGATCCTAGTGGTCAGTCACAGCTGGCTGTGTACCTTAATACCTGTGCGTGAACATCAGTACTTGCTGGGTCAGGGGCTTAGACAGAAAAGCCCCAGAGATAATGAGGAACATCGTTTTGAGAGAATCCACTGGCCACTAGAGTGAGGAATTTAAGCAACGCTGTGTCTCCAGCAAGCATGGAGGACAGTATTGTGTGGGAAAACAGGCATGGTGACAGCTCCCGGGCAGAGATCCTTGAGAGGAATAAGACTGTGAATGAGAAGTGGGTTTAAGACTATTTCAGCCCATTGAATTCACTTATATTTCTCATTTCATCAAGAATGCAAAGTAGCATGTGATAAAAACATCTCTGTCTGAGTAACTTTAAAACCGTTCTCTCCGTGAGTATGAAATGTTCTAAGCTGAGGATTGACAGCACCTTTCTACGAAGAGCCAGGCAGTAAATGTTTCAGACGGTGTGGGCCAGCCCGGTCTCTGTCTCGCCCAGTCGACCCTGTTGCTGTAGCATGGAGCCACCAGAGGCCGTGTAAACGAACGGGCACAACGCAGTGTATATATTTCTATATAAGTATACATATCTCGTGATATTTATCTATGGACTGAAAATTGGAATTTTCATACAGTGTGTCACAAAATTTTATTAGATTGATGGGGGAAAGAAACCATTTACAACTATAAAAGTCATTCTCAGCTTGTGGGCCATATGAAAATAGATGGAAATTCAATAGTTTGCCAGCCCGTGTTGGTATGTGATAAGAAAGCATTGTGTCGTGGTCTAGTGACAGCGTCCTTTTTTCCCCTTTAGTTCGCTGATGATTCAATAATGATGCCCCTTTGAAGTCAATGGTGTGAACGACTGCGATCCTACGAAGTAGGTCACATCTCCAGATGGTGACCAAAAGACAGAGGTTTATGTTGATCAAGCTCAAGCAGTTAGTAGATAGCAGGGTCAAGGTTCAAGTCTCAGCCTGGTTAATTAACTAACTAAAAAAAAAAAAAAGATGCCTTTTTAAAAATAGCAAGTTGGTGCTATAATGGGCAGTATGTCTCCAGGTAAAACCTGGAAGGGACCTAGTGACTAAATTGCTTTTTTTTTTTTTTTTTTTTTTAATCTGCGTCATCCATAGAGGAGGTCATAGGAACCTGGGTCTGGGTTTTGGAGGACTACATACATACAGCCCAGCTGGCCACATGGATTGTTATTCCACCAGGAGCGATGATTGACACGTGTTTTGAAGGGGCTACAATGTTGCTAAGATATATCAGGCTCGCTGTCCTATCCACCTCTTAAGAACCATTTTTAAGCAGAGAGAGAAAACGCAGATAAAAAGAATGCAATTAAGTGCAACTTATAATATGTGCAACTGGCCTCCACCTCCGCCTCCTGCTCTGTTCATACACTCGCTGTTTCTGTAACACGGGCAGGGATTTGGCTGCCTACCTGGGGCCCCCGGAGGCCTGGAGAAACCAAGGTGTGGAACGAGCGAGCCCCGTGGTCGGCGGAGCAGGAGCTGGCACGGCCCCGTGGCCACAGAGCCGCCAAGGGCATTAACAAGGGTTCTGCTTCATTTTTCCAGGCGCCGCGCGGTGGACAGGCTTCCTGGACAGGTCCTCAAATGAGTTCTGCAAATGGGCTTCCAAAATCAATAGGCTGCAAAAACCTATCTGGCCTGTAAAATCTTCCTTGGCCTCCTTCACATTCATCAATGTCTCTCTCCCTCTCCCCGGCATCCGCACTGCTTGGCGGGCACGGCACAAGCCTGGAGGTCTGGCTGGCAGGTCAGCGGGCAGCTTTAAGCACCGGGCTGTGCCGCGGTACCAGGCGTGAGTGGCACCAAGGACCGAGCCAATCCCTTTGGTTGGGAGCAGTGCTAAACTTGCTCATGTCAGTGGCTGCCTTCTCCCCTTCGGAGTGCACCGTGGACCGTGTCATTACCGGCTGGGTCTTGCTTCATCGTAGTCGCCAGCTCCCATTTATTGAGCAACTACTCTGCGCCGGGCATGGGTCTCTGAACTTCAGATTCATTCATTCTCCTCCTTTTTTTTTCTCAGACTAGCCCTTAAAGTATTATTCCTCTTTCACAAATGAGGAAACTGAGGGTCAGAGAGGTAACAGATGTGCCCAAGTGAGAAAGTGGTGTTAGTGCCTTATTCCGGGGGGGGGGGGGTGTTCAAATTCGATTCCGTCTGCTCCAGAAGCTGGAGCTGATTTCCACCATGGTCAGACAGAACATGACTCCGTGCTGTCCCGGGCTCATTTCTCATGTACAGCTTCTCCCTGGCACCCTGGCCCCTTGCTCGGCTAGAAGGTGGCGACTGTCCATACCTTCATGCAAAAACAGGGGTTGGTGGTTTTCTCTCACCTCCTGGACTCGAGTTTGGGTGAATGGGAAAGGGGAGAAAGCCAGTGTTTCTACAGCTGCCCCACCCTGAACATCAGGTACTTCAGGTCGCCAGCTCACCGGATGAGCGCAGCCCTCTGTTCACCCTGGGCCGTGGAGCCGCTGTGACGTCATCCCGTCTTTAATCCTCGGAAGCTGCCTGGTTTCCACACCACGCGCGCAGTCAGCCCGGAGCACGGTGGACGCTTGGGATGCAAGGGAGTTTTTATTATATAATCAGATGTAGTTTTGAACTTACAGGTTCTCTTGAAGGCGTTCCAATTCTGAGTGTTGTATTTTACCATAAAAACAGTAGTGGGTTGTTGAGCGCCAGCTGCACATTTCTAGTCTGGCAGGCAGTGGGAAATATCCTCGCTGACAAAGCAAAGCACGTTGCAATGTTTATGGGAAGCCAAGACACACTTGCTCTTAAATGCTGCTACACGGAACTGGTGCCCAGGATTGTGCGCTGTGGTTGAGTAGAGGAAACAGAACCATCAGCTCCAAAGACAGGGAGAACCATCCATCCCGTTCCTTACCACACAGAGACCAGAGACGTGGGGGCCATGGCTTTGAACGGAACCCCCCCTCCATTTTGCCTTGCCTATGTGACCTGAACACCAGCCAAGAGATTCTAACTAAGTTGCACGTTGGTTTTTGCGTCCCTCTGTGCCACAGAGGGGCCTCAGTCATGCATTTTCTGATGAGACTAGTGCTGGAATGTCCTTAAGAGAATTTCAGAACATCACAGATGCTTTAAAATGTCACATTTCATAGTAACTCAGTAATTTCTGACTAACTGTTCAAGTTGGGAGACTACCAAGCAAAGATTTCAAAACCTGCGGCTTTCGCTGTTGGCAGAGCCAAGGATACTCAGGTTAATTGTGGATGACATCCAAGATGCATCAGGACTGACCCCGAATGTCTTGTGTGTGCACCCGAGCATCGTGGGTCCAGGGCGGCCACTCCCACCCCTGAAGGAGACACCACTTGGAGGGAGGATGGCAGAAAAGTGAGCAGCAAACCAGGCAGGGTGTGCCGAGTGCCGGACGAGAGAGGACCTGGATGGCGCAGGGTTGAGGACCTTGTGGGCAGCCTGCGTGGAAGAGGTGGGTTTTACCTGGGCTCTGATGTGGCAGCTGGGGGACGGGAGTAGATGGGACGAGAATGGAGTGGGAGAGAGTGAGCACTGCCAGGGCTACGGCAGGCGGACAGATGTGGCTGGTGCAGAGTGTTTGCCGGAAGGGGCAGAGCAGGACCGGAATGGACGTGAAGGACAGACCCGGGTTGTAGCGGATTTAAAGCCAGGTGACAGGATTCGAGCCGTCACCCTGGGTGCAGAAGGAGCCGAGGTCCAGGGCCCACTCTGCCCCACTATCTCCCTGCCCTGAATTCCCCATCCTGGCACTGCTGTCCCCCCAGTTGCTAAGGCCCCAAGCCAGGGAGTCGCCTCAGCTCCTCCGCTCAGCTCTCCTCCCCCTGCCCACCCCCTGCAACCCATCAAAAGTCCTGTCATCTCTGTTTTCAAAATATATTCCAAACCCAAGCACTTTTCATCCTGCCTCCGGCTCCCATGCTGGTCCAAGGCCCCATTGTTTCTGGCTGGGTGAGTACAATGACTTCTTCACTAGCCCCTGTCCCCATCTCCCCGAGGCAGCCAAAGTGATCCTTCCAACTGTGAGTGAGATCGGGAAGGGGCTGCTCCACTGTCCTGGCTGCACCAGCCCCCGCCACACTGGGGCGAATCCCCCACTCTGTCCCCAGCATGTCCAGTCCTGCAGGACTGGCCCAGACGACCTTCTCCGTCCCTTCTCCATCTCTGTCCCCTTTCTCCATCTCCTTGCCTGTGGTCACACAGCCACATGCCCCCTCACACCCGCCTCAGGATCTTTGCATTTGCTCTAACCTTTGCCCAGATCTCTCCTCCCTGGATTCTTCTGACTGCTTGAGTTTTATCGTTTATATTTATTCCAATACCTTGCTCTCCAAGAGCCTTTCCTGACCATCCCACCCAGACATTCTATGCCCGTTACCCTGTTGTCTTTTCTTCACGGTAGTCCTCACGATGTGTAATGATATCATTGACTTACCTGAGCCCCTGTTCTCTGCCCCACCCCCTAGAGAGCACACTCTGGGAGGCGGGGATTCATCTGGCCTGGTTCATTGTCAGAGACTCAGGTCCTAGAGCAGGGCTCACCAGGGGGACTAAGGGCCTCCTTGCCATCTGGTGACCATCTCGGAATAATGTTTCTAAGCGCATAAAATAAAATATATAAGATTATAAAGGAAACCACGTATATTGAAATATAACTGGATGGTTATCAATATATTAGAAACATGTGGCATAATGCATATGCTTCTATATTAATACATTAAACAATGAAATTCAATATGGGTGTAATAACTACTATAATAACTGCATTTCAAGGTAATGGTGAGGGTTGATGCTATTTTACAACATCTGCAACAATCAAAAAGGATATAAAATCATCTGAAATTTCTATTGGTGACAAAAGTCACAGATACTAATAATACTACTGGTGTTTGGGACAGATGGTCATCATTTTCTTTTTAAAGATTTTTATTTATTTATTTGAGAGAGAGAAAGTAGGGGAGATAGGGGAAGCATCAACTCATAGTTGCTTCTCGTATGTGCCTTGACGGGGCAAGCCTGGGGTTTTTGAACCAGCGACCTCAGCACTCTGGGCTGATGCTATATCCACTGCGCCACCACGGGTCAGGCCAGATGGTCATCATTGATCGGAATGCTGAATACTAATTTGGGGTTAGTAAGATATAAGATGTCCTTTTTTTCCTACCTAAATTCACGGGATCCCAGAAGTCATGGACTCCAGGCGCAGGTGCTCGGTCGTAGATGCTCAATAATTATTTGATGGAGAAATGAATGAGTGAGAAGACAAAAGGTTTGGGGGCTGATGAGCTATGATAGCTAAATTTACTGCACACTAAAAAAAGACTCATATTGTGTCGGAGAGCCAGGCTCCGTGCTGGGTGCCGGGGATAATGAGACGGGTGCGGGATAATGAGTCTTTCCAGGACTGTGAGAGGGTAAATGCCAGTTGTTTAAGCCCCGCCTCCCCAACCCAGTCTGTGGTATTTGTTACAGCAGCGTGAGCTGACTGATACACATGTGCGTTGTTAGAAGACCACGTTGGCTGCTGGTGGAGAGTAGCCCGGGGTGGAGCCAGGTGGGAGATGGGGAAAGCGTGAGGGACCCCGAGTGCAGATGGTAGAGGAGTCCAGACCGGAGACAGAGCAGGTGTCACCAGGACCAGTGTGGGACATGGAGACAAAGTGACAGCTAAGAAGGTATCGTAGGCAGGGCTGGGAAACGGGGACAAATGTAGGGTAAGGAGGTGACCTGGCAGGCAGGGTTTCAGAGCTGGTGACAACATGCCAGTAAGACCTCGGCCCTGGCTGGGTCACTGAGCCACCGAGATGTCACAACACCAGGCTTTCTTCCATCCCCACAGCTTCATGCAGACGAGGAAATGGGGGCAGGGAGGTCATTGTCCTGAGATTTCCTCTCTCTGGCCAGTGGGGCTCATGGGGGCCCATTGTTCCCACACAAAGGGGCAGTGATCAGTCCATAGTTGGCAGCTTCTGGTGCCAGCGAGAGAGGCCACCTCCTCGCCCCGCGCCCCACCACGTGGGCTGCCACATGAGGCGAGGCCTCCGCTCCGGCTGGGCTCCCACTTGAATCACAAAGAGGCACTGAAGGGCTCTGGCCAGGCTGGGGAGGCTGAGGATCAAGGTGGCAGCACTGGGCTGGCACTGGCTGCCCCTGGCCCATGAGCGCTGTTTCTACATCTCTGTACTTCAGCCCATCCCTCCCCTTCCCCTTCCTTCCATCCTCCTCTGCTTCCTCCCTCCCTCCCCCTCTCTCTCTGTCCCTTTATCTTCTTCCACTTCCCTTTCACTCTTGTTATCTGCAACTCGCACAGCAGGTGTCTACTGCCCCCCATCCCCCTTCTTCCCCGCCCCCCCAACCCCGAGCCCCACCCTAGCACCCTGCACCTCTGTCTTCAGATCAGTTCTTACCTAGTCTGCTCCCTACCCCCACCCCTCTCCTCATCAAAACTGACCTGTCCAGAGTCCCAGCCCTCACAACCCCACTGGGTGGGTGGGTGGCTTGGCGCTTGGCTTACGGACTTCTTCACTGAACTCAGTTATCTGGTTGATCTGCTCTCACTGGGGCTGATGCATCCAGTGGAGCCACTGACTTAGTGTCCTCTTCCTTGCTCTGATCCTGTGGCTTCGAGTCTAGAGGGAGCTGTCCCGTGGCTTTGGGTCTGCCCCACTTCCTTGTCATGCTGGGCACCCCGGCTCTCCTAGGAACCCAGCAGGTGTCCTGGCTCCTTGAGCCCATGGCCATGGATGAACACGGTCTAGTCCCCATGGTCTGTTCTCTGCTCCCCACTCTTGTCCACCTGCTTCTTACCTACCACAACCTTTCCACTTTCTCAGGTTGACCAGTTGTCTGATAAACTAGTTCACACCAAGGCTATGGCTCTGGTTTCATGGAACCTCTGGATTGTAAATGATGGCCCAGGGGACAAGTCTGGTCTCAAGAGTTTTACTTTGGCAAGATGGGCAGGGCATTTGGTGGCCTTGCTCAGATGAGACTTGATGCATTCCCACGTATATTACCCCATTCTATAGAGTGGGAAGCTGAGGCTTAAGGACATTAAATGTCTTGCCCAAGGTTATGCAAACGGTGAGTAGTGAGCCCAGGAGCCAAGCTTAAGGCCTTTGGCCTCCCTTCCTCCTTGGAGACATCTGTGAGCATAGAGTCATGACCTTCTTGGCAGGGTCAGAATTACCTTTCCACCCAAAGGAGACAAATATCCTCTTTTATTTAATTAAGTATGTGGCCTTGGGGGGCCTTTTTTTTTCCTTCTTTTCTTATTGAGGTAAAATTCACAAAACATAAAATTAACCATGTAAAAATGTGCATTTCAATGGTGATCACTACTTTCACAATGCTGTGTGATATCACACCTGTATAAAGTTTCAAAATATTTTCATTGTTCCTAAAGAAAACCCCTTACCTATGAGCCGCTACCCCCTGACCCCCTCCCGTGCTACCTCAAATCCACCAACGACCTGGGCGGGGACTTCATCCTTCCTCTCTGGCCTTCGCTGGTCCTTCTCTGTGCGAGGACTTAGGCCCAGGACCCGTCCCCTCTCTGCCTCTCAGACCTGAGGTTCTACCTGTCCATTCTCCAGCACTGGCCACTCCATGGTCAGTGTCCAGGTTTGGTTCCCAGATTGTTTTCCCCCCCACTCGCCCTGTGGAACTTTTCCGTGCTCGTTAGGACTGTCTGCTGGGTCTGTTCAGCGGACTCCTGCACAGATTGTGCGTGGGGCTGGGGGTCCACGGACCAGGGCTCGAGTGTGAAGTTTCTGGCTCGTGGTAAATTTTGGGTAAGTGTAGCTGTGAATAATATAAAACTAATAACAGTAATTAACATTATAATTTGGTGCATCGGGGCAAAGCAGTACAAAAACGTGACTGGCTTGTTTTGTCTGCCGGGTGGACTTCCGCTGTCCCGGCCCAGGGATCAAATGGAAGCCCCGGGCCTGGGTTGCACAGAGCTAAGCATCGCTCCCTGTGATTACCTAGCCATGCGGTGTTCCCCACCTCCTCGGCAGCCCAGACACAGAGGAGCGGGCTGAGCACCCCAAGTGTGCAGTCCGTAGTTAAGAGGGTCCAAACCAGAGCCAACGCCCCCTCCGTACGCCCCTCCCCACGTCCTGTTCCCAGCGGCTTTTGAGGACAGAGCCAACTTCCCAAGTGATGTCACCCCACGAGCCGAATGCTACCTTGCATAGTTTGGCTGAAACACAAGCTTCATAAACTAGCATTTCTTGAACTTTGTGCTTCCAAACCACCTGCTGACCTTGTCAGGAAGTGGGGGTCCATTTGTCAGATCTGGGCGGAGCCTGAGACCCTGCGCTCCTAGCAAGCTCCCGGGGGGGCGGGGCTCTGGGTCCTCAGACCATTCTCCGACCCTCCCTCCAGGAACGAAACCGAGGCCCTGCAAGCTTCATGCCTTTCCCTGGGCTGTGTGTGCTGGCTCTGCCTTCGCAGGAACTAGAAAATCCCTAGCGTGGCTTGTCCACTGCTCCTTTGGTATAGAAGCTGTGTTCCTGGGTGACATAGGAGAGGGAGTCCCAGCATCCGTGACCTGCCTGGCTGGCCGGAGGAGGAGCCGTGGCCTTGCCTTGCTAATGACCAGGGACGGCAGCAGAAGGTGCCCTTGTGGTCTATTAAATGTGCTGGTCTGCACCGGAGGCTGCCTGTCTCGCCCCACGGGCACAGCCAGGTGGCTGGGGACACTCACCATTGGCGTGGGGATCCAATGTGGAGCTTTGGGGGGGGGGGGTCGGTGGGCATGCCAGGATAGGGTGGGAGTTTGGGCCTCCCTTACCCTGCCCTGGGCTCTGCTCTCAGTCATATGTCGAGTCTGAGTGTGACTTTGGGTGTCACATTACTGCCACATGGGCTGCACCGGGCTGCAGGGGGAAGGAAGGGAGGCTAATTCCCCTCCTGGGGCCACCTGGACCAGACCCGGCACCATCTGGTCCCCCAGCTGGTGCTCCAGAATACACCGGACGGTGGTTACACTGCTGAGAATATGGAGTGCACCAAAGCATCTGGAATACTCTAACTGCAGAAGAGAATGCTTGCCCTGCTCCCAAGAGAACATGGGGAGTGAGCGCTCCGCTTCCTACGGGAAGCCCTCCCATCACTCCTTCTCTGTACCCTCGGTAGCCACAGGGCCTCGGGCCTCAGTGTTTTCCTTGTAATTGCCTCTAGGAAATGAGTGGAGAGGCAGAAATCGTGGGTTTTGTTCTTTCCTTCACGGGGAAAGGAACGTTCTGGGAACAGGAATCCAACGTGTGTCCCAGTCTGAATTTCAGACACACCTTGTAGGTGGGACAGAGCTGAGCCTCGTGGGAGATTTTATAGGGCCAGTGTGGCTGGTGGTGGGGGAGGCGAGTGGTTTGTGGAGATCATTTGAAGCATCTCTGAAAGCTCCTGTGCTTCACACTCAGGGCAGAGGGCCAGGGGTTGCTGGGGCAGCGGGAATGTGGGAGGATTTGGGGAGACAGCCGCGGAGCAGAGCGGTGCTGGGCCCCATGCTGGCGTCCCTGGTTGGTGGGCAACAGAAAAGGAGGCACTAGAGTGAAGGCCAGCAGGAAGGAAATGAGAGCTTTCTTCTCAGAGCAAGAGGTCAGGGCAGGGAAATTGCCTCTGAGAAGGAACTAGCTGTCCCCAAGAATTTTCCAGGGACTGAGTGCTTTGCAAGTGTGTTAACTTGGTTAACCCTCGAAGGATTAAGAGAGACATTCTTACGCCCATTTTACAGATGCAAAAACTGAGGCTCCTTTAAGGACTTAGTCATTGAAAGTCACAGTGGGGCGGCCAGAACAAGGAGCCCCAGGAACGCATCTGTAAGCGGCCTGCATCTCCCTGCGCTTCCAGGTGGTTCTGAGGCACGCTGTGTTGTGTGGTGCTGGTCATTTCCCAGAAAGGATCCTTAGACTCTCAAAACTGAGACCAAGCATCCATGAAAGCTCAGCAGAGAAAAGTTATCCACACAAGGATAACCTTCTCGAAGTATCCTGTAGATTTTCAGGCAACCACTTTCCGAGTGTGGGCTAAAGGCCAGGGTCTTACAGCACGTGGAATTAGCCTGTTTATACAGTGCTCATTACCTCATTGGTAGCAGGTGGGGATTTCAAGCCGAACCTGGACTAGGTGACCGTTTTTGTATTTGCTACTGTTCCCATAAGGTAAGACCTGTGTCTTTAAAAGATTGTATTGACTTAGGACTTTCAGAGATACCTCCTCTTGATCTGTGCCTGTGTGGAACCCAAACTGGTACCCAATACTGACTTGGTGGTGAACATTTACTGTTTACTATGCGCCAGAAATTAAAAACATTTTTTAAAAATTAATTTTACTTTTTTAGAGGCAGGAAGGGAAAGAGGGAAACATCAACTTGTTGTTCCACTTATTTATGCATTCATTACTTGATTCCTGTATGTGCCCTGACCAGGAATCGAACCCACAACCTTGGCATGTTAGGTCAACGAGCTAGTGGGCCAGGGTCCACACCAGACATTTTTTTTTTTTTTTTGTATTTTTCTGAAGTTGGAAACTGGGAGGTAGTCAGACAGACTCCCACATGCGCCAGACTGGGATCCACCCAGCATGCCCACCAGAGGGCGATGCTCTGCCCATCTGGGGCGTTGCTCTGTTGCAACCAGGGCCATTCTAGCGCCTGAGGCAGAGGCCATGGAGCCATCCTCAGAGCCCGGGCCAACTTTGCTCCAGTGGAGCCTTGGCTGCGGGAGGGGAAGAGAGAGACAGAGAGGAAGGAGAGGGAGAGGGGTGGAGAAGGAGATGGGCGGTTCTCCTTTGTGCCCTGGCTGGGAATCGAACCCAGGACTCCTGCACGTCAGGCCAACGCTCTACCACTGAGCCAACCAGCCAGGACCCACACCAGACATTTTTAATGTGCTTTACATGTATCACCTCCTGAATCCTTCCAATGAGCCTGTGAGGCAGGTACTGTTATTATTCTTATTTGTAAATGGAACATTAAGGCTCAGAGAGGTTAGTAACATTCCCTTGATTACACAGCCAGGGAGCGTTGTAGCCCAGACAAGTTCCTTTTCTTTTTCAAAGTTTTTGCTTTGGAAAATGTCATACCTACAAAAGGAGAGAGAATTGCCTAATGAACCTCCACGTGCCCGTCGCCCGCTCTCCACAGTGATCGGTGTGCTGCCATCTTGTTTTGTCTTTCTTCCCACGTGTCATTGTTTTCTGGAATAACTTAATCCTAAGTATTATATTATGTGATCTTACCCGTAAATACTTTCTTAAGTTTCCAGATTAGGTAGGGGCTTTTTCTTTTGTTATAAGACTGTAAAACTCTTATCACACCCTCAAAATGATTCTTTGATATCATCTGATACTTGCTCCACGTTCAGTTTTTCCTGATTGCCCCCCAAAATGTCCTTTCACGACCACCCGATATTGCATTCAGTTGTTTTTTTAGGTTCTTCTAGTCTATAACAATTTCCCACGTATTTTTTCCCCCATGCTAGTCACTTGTGAAATATTCTGGATTTTCCTGGTTTTATCTTGGTGGTGTCATTTAATATGTGTCTCTGTCCCTTATATGTCCTCCAACCTGGGCGTTAGAACTCCAGGGAGATCCCAGTCAGCTTTAATTTCTGGAGAGCATCTTCCAGAGGGACTGCTCCTCCCTCTATCATCCGGGATGTCTGATGCTCAACTTTTAATGATGGGAAGGGTTGTTCCAGTGAGTTCAGGTGGCGTCAGCCTGGACGAGCCCAGCTCCCCGTCGGTCTTTCATCTGTCTCAGCAACCATCAGTCACCAGTGAGCGCTGTCAAGGTCTGTTACATCATCACACAAGGTAGGAAATTGGGGATTTATCATCCTGTCATTCCAATCTGTATTCATTAGCCGAGCTTCCTCCCCGAAGAGTTTTCCCACCTCGACTACTTGCTGGCCTAGGCAGCTTGACTGAAGAGTTTGTGCTCTGAATCTGCGCTTCCCGGGGTTTCACGCATGCCCAAATAACCGGAAGGTTTGGTTAAAATTCAGATCCTGGCTCCCCAGGTCTGGGGTGGGACCTGAGCTTCTGTATTTCTGATGAGTTAGTTCCCGAGCGACGGGAAGGCTGTCGGTCCGTGGACCACACTGGCAGGAGGAAGGTGGATCGGTCACCTAGTCTGCCTCTCAGTTACATTTTTCTGACTGCTTCCTCCCTCTACAGATGAGTGGCTTCTCTGCACACGGACAAGCTACTCTGATGCTGAACGGTGGTTTCGCACCCTTCGACAGACAAAGCTGGTGGTTTTTAAACCTGTCTCCCTTCAAGGTCACCTCCCTGCTTTAACGTAGGCCCCAGAATGTGTTATTCTGACTATTCAATGTTGTTATAGCTTAGAATTTTCTGAGTATGTGTGTGTGTGTGTGTGTGTGTGTGTGTGAGAGAGAGAGAGAGACATTTCATTAAAAGTTTGCCTGACCTGTGGTGGCGCAGTGGATAAAGCATCGACCTGGAAATGCTGAGGTCGCCGGTTCGAAACCCTGGGCTTGCCTGGTCAAGGCACATATGGGAGTTGATGCTTCCAGCTCCTCCCCCCCTCTCTTTCTCTGTCTCTCCTCTCTCTCTCTCTGTCTCTCCCTCTCCTCTCTAAAAAAAAAGAATAAAAAAAAAATTTTTAAAGTCACATGTTTTCCTGTGGGAGCAATGGCCTGGGGCGTCATTGCCAGGAGAAGGGACTTCATCTTCTGGTGCTGAGATTATAAAATAGCTGAGAACTTGCTGGCCCGGTGGCTGAGCCCCTTGTTTTGAACAGAAACTTGGTGTTGCTTTGGGGAACCAGCTCCCCGAGGTGCTCTGCTGTCGCTTCGCCAGGGGGGTAGGCTAAGCAGACCCTCTCTCTGCTAATCGGAAGTCTTGGCTGGAGCGACATCAGGGATGACGATGGGCGGAGCCGACTGTTTCAGCTGCAGCCTGAGAAGGGAGGGAGGCCTTCTGGCCAAAGGAGGCCGAGGGACATCCCTCCTCCCTGTTTTCCAATGACAGAGAACGAGGAAGTACCTTGGTGTCTGGAGAAGCCATGACCTTGTGAAGAACCAGAAAATTCTGATGGAGTTTAGCTCCTGAGTCCAAACCTATCTGTCTAAGAAGAGAGGTTGGTGACATTTAGCATGTTTACTGAGACTCACCGACTTGGAGAGGAATGGGATCTCTAGAAGTCAAGGCAGGAGTGGGTAGCCCTGTCAAAAGATCCCTCGAGCTTGGAAGGCCCAAAATGTCACCTTGAAACCCCAGGGGAGAGAAGGCCTTGTCAAAGCTTGCCATTGTGCAGGGAGCCAAAAACCACAGAAGCATGGTGCAGCCTTGGCTGGCTGGAGCGGACCTCGATGTGTGACATTTAGTGGCATCCCAAAGAGAGAGCAGAGCCCAGGCCTTCAAGAAGAAGCTGCTGGCCATGCTCCCTGCCTCATGTCCTGCCCCTTCCCCATTCCATGTCGCCTCACTGTAGAAGAGTGGAGAGGTTAGTGGAACTCACTGTCACACTACAGGGCAGGGAGCCCAGATAATGTGAAAAGGGGGTGGTGGGGATCAAAGAAAATTCTCCTGCTGTTCAAAGTAAAGAGGTGCAAACAGCAGCAGTAAATGAAGGAAATGAGACGTAACTGGCAATAAATAAATAAAATAAAGTAAAATAAAATAAAATAAAAAAGAAAGAAAGAAGAAAATTAGATGAAGGGCCTGTCATGGATAAAAACATATTATAGAAACTACTGGTGTACATTTTGGATGACAGGAATTTCATAAGACTATGCATTCAGTAAAACAAGACCTCAAAAATGAGATGGTCTAAATTAATGAACAAGCTGGATCAGGCGGTGGCGCAGTGGATAGAGCGTCGGACAGGGATGCGGAGGACCCAGGTTCGAGACCCCGAGGTTGCTAGCTTAAGCGCAGGCTCATCTGGTTTGAGCAAGGCTCACCAGCTTGAGCCCAAGGTCGCTGGCTTGAGCAAGGGGTCACTCGATCTGCTGTAGCCCCATGGTCAAGGCACATATGAGAAATCAATCAATGAACAACTAAGGTGCCGCAACGAAGAATTGATGCTTCTCATCTCTCTCCCTTCCTGTCTGTCTCTATCTGTCCCTCTCTCTGTCTCTCTCTTGTCTGTCACAAAAAAATAAATAAATAAAATTTTAAAAAATTAATGAATGAAATTCAAAAGGATTTCAGAGCAGAAGAAACTCACTAAATTTAAAAAATAATATCAATGACAGTTTATTAGATGTAAGAAATGCTAAAGACATCGCTGGAAAGTCAAATTATTGACAAGGAAGGCCCTGGCCAGTTAGCTTAGTCGGTGAGAGCGTCATCCTGAAACGACAAGGTTGTGGGTTTGATCCCCAGTCAGGGCACATGAGGGAAGCAACCGGCGAAGGTACAGCTAAGTGGAACAACAAGTGAATGCTTCCCTCTCTCTCTCTCCCTTCCTCTCTCTGTCTTTCTGAAATCAATCAACCAATAAAAAAAGTATGGTTGACAAGGAAGAATTGCTGAAATTATTCGTGGTCAAGACAGGGGAAAAAAGCAAAGATTAAAGTAAGTTAAAGGAGGCGACAGCCATGAGGACAAAGATGATCCAATCTAATGATAAATGATGTCTCTGAATAAGAGGGACCCAACAAACGAAACGGGGGGAGGGATATACTCAGAGAGACAAATCCTCAGAAATAAAGTACAAACTTTTCCATCAGAAAAAAAAACCGATATGTGAGTTCTGACATTCAGCCGTATCCTGGATAAGCTATTGAACTTGGAGGATGAACAAAGACTTCTCAGACATTCGGGCAGAAGAAGCTCACACGGGGGAAAAAGTCAGGTGTCCCAGACTTAGTAAGAGAAGACAATGGAGCAATGTCTAGAAAGTTCTGAAGGAAAGGAAGCAAAATCCAAAAATATTAAACTGATATGAGTTGTCATTTAAGCAAAAGAGCAGCAGCAGGACATGGGAGCAGGCAGGCCTGGGGACCTCCAGCGTCCGCGAGCTCTGCTGGGAAGGAGCCCAACGCACCGGCAGGATAACTTCAGGTGAAGAACTCGGGAACGAAACGCCCTGAACCAAACTGGGAGGGGGAGGTGAGGAGTTCAGATCTCCAATTTCTTTTAAGAATAATAAAAAAAAAAAATCAAAATTAAAACAATAATTTTTAAAAAGTTGAATGATGCTAATTCATGACTATTCATCAGCATTATTTTTTTCAAAACTTTGGAAGCATTTATAAGACTATTTCTTTTGAAAGGTCAATGAAGGACCAATGTTTATTTGAAGTTTAGAAATTGGATCAGCTTTTTTACTTTTCACAAAATTAAAATTAAAAAACTTTTATTTTAAAATGACATTTTAGTTACTTTATTCAAGAAATATTTATTTAGCGCCTCTGCTAGACACTATTCTGAACTCTGGAAAAACTGAAGAGAAAAAAGAACAAAGTGATATGTATATGATATATACTTGTATATATAATTACATATATTTATCACATTAACATACAGTAATATAATTATATAACATATAACATTTCTATTATAGAATTTATATAACAAAAATGCTATAAAGTTATTTCTACTCATCCTTCTGTCTATCCTTAGGGGAATCCAGAATGATGCTCACCAAACATTAATTCTGTGATTGCTGGGTGGTGAGGTTTGAAGCGTGTCTTTTATGTTTCATGTTGATTAACCTCCGTTTATAAGGCACATGGATAACACTTTTCAATGAAATACGAGTATTTTTTTTTGTATTTTTCTGAAGTTGGAAACGGGGAGGCAGTCAGACTCCCGCATGTGCCCAACTAGGATCCACCCGGCATGCCCACCAGGGGGCGATGCTCTGCCCCTCTGGGGTGTTGCTCTGTTGCAACCAGAGCCATTTTAGCGCCTGAGGCAGAGGCCACAGAACCATCCTCAGCGCCCAGGCCAACTTTGCTCCAGTTGAGCCTTGGCTGTGGGAGGGGAAGAGAGAGACAGAGAGGAAGGAGAGGGAGGGGGAGGGGTGGAGAAGGAGATGGGTGCTTCTCCTGTGTGCCCTGGCCGGGAATCGAACCCAGGACTTCTACACGCCAGGCTGACTCTCTACCACTGAGCCAACCAGACAGGGCGAAAAACGAGTATTTTTTAAAAAAACTTGAAGGCTTTAATTAATTAGAAATTGGGAAATTATCCGCTTCCATTTATTCTCGTTGCAGTTGTTCATTACTAATGGTACTGAACATTCTTCCGTATCTTTGTGAACCAGCAACCTGCTGATCTTTGTTGATGTGACTGTTACATAATTCTCCATTTCACATGCATTTGTTCGTGCTTTCTAGCCCTGCTATCATCAGTGTATCTCTTCTTTGCTGCAAATATTATTTCTAGTTGTGCTTGCATATACATTTTTATTATTAAAATAATCTTTTTAATAAAAAATACATGCTACTGCAGAAAGATCCAATAATATAAATAAACAGAAAAAAAAGAGAAAAAGCACACAATCCCACCTATTCAGAACCACGTCACAGCTCCCCTTAACACCTTGGCATACATCGTATTTCCACATGCTTTTCTATATAAACAGCAGCTGAGATTTTTATTTTTTACAAAGTGTCGCAATACTACACTGTTTTCCAATATGCTTTTCTCCACTTAACTTACTGTGAACATCTTCCGCGTTCTTAAACTGTTCCCCAAAGTTTATGTACTGTTTTATTATTATGTACTGTTTTACTGTTTGGCTCTTTATTTTTAGTTAATTCACTCTTGGCTATTTAGGTGGTTTCCTGTCTTTCACTATTACAATCCGTAATGCCATGAAGATGCCTTGTAGGTAAATGTTTCAGCACAGCCTTGCTTCTGCACATGAAGTTGCTGGGACAGAATCAAAACACATTTGACAAAGGTGTTTAACGCATATCGAAAACTGCTACCCAGGAGGATTGACCAGATTTCAGCCCCACGAGAAGTACGTGGCTGTGCTTGTCCCTGCAACTTGCTAAAAAGGCGTCCTCTGGGTTTCTTCAACTTCCTTATAGATGAAAACTTGTGTCTGAAAGTTGCTTTAACGTGAAAATCTTTGATTACTAGGGAGGCTGATTTTTTGAATACTTGTTGGTAATTTTATTTCTTCTTTAAGAACTCCCTCTTCGTATTATTCGGCCATTTAAAAACAATCGGGCGTCTGTTTCTTGTTTTGGAATAATTGTTTATGTTGTAAACGTCGTGACCCTTTAATATATAGCACTTCACAAATCTTTTTCCTGTTTGACACTGAATTTTTATTATGATGTTCTTCGTGCAGACTTTTCATTTCTGCCACCAGATTTGTCAGAATTCTCCTTAAAAACATGAAGGAAGTCTATAACATAGTCTACAGAAGTTTCTAGTTAATCGCGGTGGAAGTGGAGACGCCCCAGCCCTTGACCTCGCCAACCTGCTTGTCCAGCACTGCTCTCTGGGGAGAGGTCACGTCACCTGGTCCCACTGCACCGCACTTCCCTCTTTCCCCAGAATGTTGGTGACCTGCCATGATCCCTTTCTCTTTCCTGTGTCACCTGCTACTCACCACGTCCTGGGGGCGGAGAGATCAGAGAGGTGAGACCCGTCCTCAGGGTACAGGGGTTTTAAGCCAGGTGGCCACCAGGCACTAACACGCATGCTGCTGCATAAGCAACCCTTTTCTACAGATAGGAGGTATTGGTTTGGGCCCCAGGGGGATGTGGCTCTGGGTCTGGACTCTGTCCCTGGGTCACCTGGAGCCGGCAAGGTGATGCTCCAGTCATGCAGAAACTGGAGAGTCAGCTAGGAGCCCCGGGGCAAGGGACTGAGCGAGGGCCCTGACCTGACAGCCTCGCGGAAGCTTGGTCATGAACAAAGTTACGATGGAAGTTACGATGAACTAGAATCATGGAAGAAACAGGGTCTCCCCGCCATTCACTTCAGTCCCAAAGAGGAGGTCTGTTATAAAGAAGGATTCTTGATTACAAATGCGGAAACACTGGTCCAAAATTGTATTTCTCTGTAACTTTCCCGAGGCTAGATGTCCAGGAAGGGGCTTGCAACAACATAGCATTTCCTACCAGTTTCCACCGGATCAGCCAGAGCTGCTGATCCCACGTGAGACAGTAATTAAAACAGGGAAGCCTGTGTTCTGCCTGAGTGGAGGCCTGGGAACACTTTCCTCCAAGGATCCACTTCATAATGTCACAGAGGGAAGGTCACCACAAAACCCTGGAGGCCAAGCCAAGAGCCCGGGCAACAAGTGCCCTCCGTTTAGTGATCTGACGTCCGAGGATGGCGGTCGCGGAAAGGAAGTGGTGGGACTGTCCCAAAGACACTGCGGAGATGGTGATGCCGCTGCCCCTGCCCTGGGGTCTCTCAGGTCCAGTTTTGGAAGGACAGCTATTGAAAACGAACCTGAACTCTGTCTTTTTCTGAACGTAAGCTCTGCTTCCTTCTCGCCGGCACTGACCTTGAAGCGCAGGATGTCAGACTGCGTCCCCAGCCCGACTCAGATGATTCACATGTTCTGTGTCACCGTGCAGTTGTGGGGAAGGCTGACCTTCACCCCTCACGGGGACCCCCTCGGGTCCCCCTGCCCGCGGTCCCGCCGACAGTGGCGGCTTGACGAGAAGCCTACGTGTGCAAGTTCTGGCTGAGCGGGCAGAAGGAAGCCGGGGGAAGGCTGGGCGTGCTGGGAGCCCCTCGGCCACCAGAAAGGAACAGAGGAGTGTTTGTTATTCTTTAAAATGTGTCTTTTAAGCATCTGGCAAGGCATCTCCTATAAAAGTAATGCATGTTCCCATGAAAGGAGGGCTCGAGTGAATAAAGCTGACTATTCACTGTCTGGCCCTGTGTGTTTGACTTGAACAACAGTCAGAAGGACAAGTGCATACTTGACATTTCTTCCAAAGCAGAGTGTCTAATGCGGTGCCAACCCGTCCCCAGGATGGGAAGCTGGTGGAGACCTCCTGTGTGCTCACCAGCAGCAATGCCACTTCTAGCTGAGTCACCCAGCACGGGGCCACTTTCGATGATAAACTTGGAGACCCGCACTTTGATTTCTTTGCGCCTGAAACAAAGAGGGTGGAGGGTGTCGATTCCCAACTTCCGATTTGAGGAGGGTCTCTGTATTGCTGCTGTGTTACCACGGGTGAGTTGCTCGGCCTCTCTGTGCCTGAGTTTAAGCATTTGTAAAGAGCAGAGGGCTGCACTTGCACTGATGAAAACCTTCTTTATATTAGGGGTTGACAAACTATGGCCCTTGTGTCAAATCTAGCTTTTGTATAGCTGGTGAGGGAAGAAAGCTTTTAAAGATTTTTACATTTTTTAAATCCATGACAAAGGCACCTGATGAGGCAGTGGTGCAGTGGATAAGGCATCAGCCTGAGATGCTGAAGGACCCAGGTTTGAAACCCCAAGGTCGCCGGCTTGAGCCCGGGCTCACCAGCTTGAGCCTGGGGTTGCTTGCTTGAGTGTGGTACCGTAGACATGACCCCACAGTAGCTGGTGGAAGCCCAGAGGTCTCTGGTTTGAGCAAGGGGTCACTGGCTCAGCTGGAGCCTTCTGGTCAAGGCACATACGAGAAAGCAATCAATGAACAACTAAAGTGTCGCAACCATGAGTTGACGCTTCTCATCTCTCTCCCTTCTTGTCTGTTCCTCCCTCTCTCTCTCTCTCTCTCTCTCTCTCGCTAAAAAGAATAATAATAAAATAAAAATAATAAAATAATAAATCATTGAAAAAGGCAAAAGAATAAGATTTTTTGACATGCAGGAATGCTATGAGATTTATATTATGCTAAATGAAGTGAGCCAGACACAAAAGGACAACATGGTATGATTCCACTTCTGGGAGGTCCCTGGAGCAGTCAAGTTCTTCAAGACAGAAAGTAGGGCAGGTGGTGGTTGTCAGGGCTGGGGGTGGGGAGAATGGGAAGGCAGCATTTCATCTGTGTGGAGTGGCGGTTTGGGAAGGTGACAAAGTCCTGGAAGCCGATGGCGGTGACGGTTGCACACCAGTGTGGAGGAACGTACCACGGCTGAACCGCCCACTGACAATGCTCAGTAAGCTGTATGTCGTGCACTTTCACCATGACAGCCAAGAGCGGATGTGTGACCCCCACCCGCAGCGAAGCACTCAGTGAAGGAAATCCACCTGCGTAGGGAAAGGTTGACACCAGAGGAGAGCGAACCGTGGTAACACCTGTGACCTGAATGCGTGTGCACGCATTGGGTCCCAAGCTTATCACACACACCTTGGTTCCTAAAAGAATTTCCCTGATTGCAGTTCCCCCCCCCCCAGGTTTTTTGCTCGGTGACAAGCAGGGGGGATGGGGGAGTACTGAGCTTTTCCTCCCCACGGAAGGGCGCCAGCAACCAAAGAAACGTGCTTGCCTTCTTCCACCCTTGATGGTGCGCAGGTGGCCAAAATATGGCTTCCACCTCCCATCATCCCACCCGAGCCTTCCTCGACTGGACTCAGGGATTGAGCGGCCCTATAGGGCCCCAGCACGACGAGTGTATAGAATGGGGAGTTTCTGGCAAGTCTCTTGCTTGGTTCCGTCCAGGACTAGGAGCGAACAGTTTCCCTTAGACGCTGGAGACCATTACTGCCGCACAATGAACTGTCTTAGAACCGACTTTCCCCAGCGCAGTGACTTACTCTTGTGAGTAAGCTTTTCCAGTCTCTGCATTTTGTTTCCAAAATAATGGCCTTATGGCTAAATTACTAAGGAGGGGATCAGTTTATTGTTTTAAGAGACTTGAATACGTTTCTCATGGAAAAGTATTCAGAACCCCAAACAGTCATTTCTAACAGTCAGAATAGGCAGGGAGAGT
Organism: Saccopteryx bilineata; assembly: GCF_036850765.1. Taxonomy (NCBI): domain Eukaryota; kingdom Metazoa; phylum Chordata; class Mammalia; order Chiroptera; family Emballonuridae; genus Saccopteryx; species Saccopteryx bilineata. The sequence goes on along the minus strand of NC_089496.1, from coordinate 106,141,907 downwards.
TCTATAAGACTTTTCTTCAAGGTAAAAAACAAAACATAACAAAAACCTTTCTCTCTGTGGTGGTTTTTTTTAACCATCGTAAAGAAATGTTCCTGGGGCGAGCCGGATGAAGCCCACCGTCTATGCAGCGTTACCCAGAGATACCCAGAGAGTCCCGGGGCGTGGGCACTGACCAAGGCAAAGACAGGGCTAAGGTTTCACCAGTGTGAGCGGGCTTCCTAAAGATCCCCACGAATGCTGCGAAACGGCCACTTGCCTTTCAGCCTCAGGCTTTGCCACGGTCCATGACCATCCCTTTAAACAGGCAGGCCGAAACTTAATTCTGTGTATCAGCCTTCCTCAGGAGGAGCTTCCTCAGGAGGAGACTTTGTAGCTGGGATGGGCGGGGGTGGGGGGGCTGCCCAGCCTCTTCCTGGCAGCCTCGCCGGGCAGTGATGTGTGTGTGCCTTTCACCCAGTCTGATCCTTAAAGCCGAAATTGAGAGCTAAGAAACTCTAGCCTGTTGAAAAGAAACTCTGTCCATATGTAAACCCCTGACGAGACCCCGGGCGTGCTAGAAATTAAAAAAAAAAAAAAAAAAAAAGATCACACGTTGTTTGGGGCACGCAAGGGGGGAGTGGAGGGGAACTGGATAATTTTTTAGCAAGTTAAGTCATGTGTAAGGCATAGATCTGAAAGAAATTCTATAAACACTTTTACAAGCAGCATGCTAAACGGACTCATTTGGGGGGAAACTTGGTAATCAAAGGTTCTGTTCTAGATGGTGCCTGTCTCTTTTGCAACAGTGGCTGACTGCCCACTTGGCCAGGGAAGGGCAGAGAAGTGAGGGAATGAGGGGAGACGGTGGGGGGGGAGGCCTGGGTGGATAAAGGGGATGATGTGTGGGGAGGCAGGGCTTCTGCTGCAGGGGCCATGGCGTGTGATAACTGTGTAACCACATCGACAGCGTTTGCCGTTTCCATGGTGTGAACATGCTCACCACGGGCAAGGTCAGGCTACTTACGCGAGTCCCCCGGACATGGCCTTGGCCAGAGGTGCATACAGCTGGCTCCTGTGAAGCAGGAGGAGCTGGCTCCAGTACATGTATGAGGCCAACAGTGACTGTCCAGGTTTGAGAGAGACAGAGATGGACATGTGCACAAGGGAAAAAGATGAGCCTGTTGGGTGTGAACCAGTAGGCTCAGTTATTCAGTAGGATGGCTGTCACTCATCATTCCTTCCTGGTGGTAGGACATTTCTGCAGGGATGTTTGGAGGCTCTTTCTGAGGTTTTCATGTCTCGACGGGCAGAATGTTGCCCCACTGTTTGCTCCTGTTGGATGGTCAGCACTGTGATATCTGCTGAGGTTGCGTGCAGTCCGCAAGGTCATGTGTGAGAGGCCGTACCCCACCACGGTGCCGGGCACAGCCTCTCTCTCTCTGCAGGACTTCGTCTGTAGAAGCAGACGCGTAAGCAGGTAATTATACAATGATAGAGACGTGTACAGGAGGAAGGCGAAGGGCAGTGAATCCACCCAAATGTCTGCTTCGGGCACGAATAATCAGGATGATCGGTGAGCGCTGAAACAAACACGCCCAAAAAAGATGAGTGCACCAGAGGAAGTGTTGGTATCACAACCACTGTCAGCACTCTGGCCACCTCCCGTGCTGTTAGAAACCTCGCAGAGACTCTTGTATCTCCCGTGCTGTTAGAAACCTCGCAGAGACTCTTGTATCTCAGTGGGAGAAAGTCCAGCAGACCACCTGCGCTGGTGGCTGGGTGGCCTTGGGCCAGTCTCTTCACTTCTCTGAGATTCACTGTCATCCTTTGCACAACTGGACCTTGCAGAACTGCGGTGACAGAGACCATCTCTTCACAGTGCCTTTCAGTAGAGCTGATGCTGTTGACGGCAAGGAGCTTAGCAACTGCCGTGTGACCCTGAACCTGGGGTCTGAGCCAGCGTGACCCTGCACCTCTATTCTGTCAACAGGCAACACTACTTCAGGTCATTCTTTACCTCCCCAGGGCTCACTGGCTTCGTGTGTAGTAAACGGTCACAGCGAGGGCTCTCGCTGGCTGGGGACAGTCCTGCTTGACGTCTCCCATTCTGGTGTAATTAATTAATCACAGCACCCTATTTCCTACCAAAGCGTTCCTGTTTGGACAGTGTTGTCTATGGTCCCTTTCGCTAGTTAACATTTTTAAAGTCTTTCCTGCTGGCCAGATAAAGTGCTTCATAGATATGATTTCACTTAATGATTTTATTTTCAAGCTGCTTTCTCTAGTCATTTACGCTTATGAAGACATAAGCTTATCGAACAGCAAGGTCATGAAAATAGTGACAGCACAGAGGCTCTGGATCTGTCTGAAGCCGATGTCTCAATTTCTCCTGGTCCCCATGCTCCACTGCCCAGCTTTGTTCAGTTGCCCCGCAAATATTTACAGAGCGCCGGTGACCTATTCTGGACCTGTGTCTCCGAAGAGGTTTCCAGAAACAAGTTCAAAAAGCTCTGCGTGCGGAGTTGATTATCGCTCATAAGTCACGGAGTCCTGAAGGAGTCCCACGCTCACGGCCCCCACGGGAGGTCTTGGTGCACGTGGTGCGTGCACGGCACATCCTGACCTCAAGGAATCTCACCGTAAATGAGCTTTGCCATTTTTTTAACCTGATGCTTTGGGGAGGCCAGAATAATGTGAAACATTAGCTTAAGTAAAGCGCCAATTAAGTAGGTGTGTTTGGTGCAGGGCATGTTTCTGCTTGACAATTGTTCTTTATCATCTGCAGATGTGGGTCAGGTTCCCAGAGATGCCCAACCCTCATGCCAACGAAAATCAGGGAGCCCTCCCAGGGCCTTAAAGAGACAGCACCTCCTTTTCAGGTGCAACTGGACTGCTTCATTACGGGGATGTGGAGGTCGAGGGGAAAAGAAAGGGATCCCCGAGGGGAGTGTGGATGGAGGGTGGGACAATAGGTTCCATGTCTACCCACAGCCCTTTAAGGGGAGGTCCTGCATGTCAGGCGCTGTTCTAGACCTTGATTTTGCGTGATGTTTATGCAGAGCTTCTCTCTGACTCCCGACCACTGCCTCTCTCCTAGACGGCAGACCTGTGTCTGCTGCACTGATACCTGGCGCTCGAGGCCATTGCCAGCTCTCAAGGGCGCCCTTCAGCTCCACTGCTAGGAGTTCTCGTCTGTGTATGTCAAGGCTGAATAAACGCCAGGCTTCTAGAGCTGAGTCCTTCTTCTGTGAACAATGTCTGTTTTTTTCTGGTTGGAACGCAGTATGGGCGTTATGAGTCCCCACACAAGCTGGGCCACTGGGGACAGGAGGTTAGATGCTGGTTGGTGAGGTAGCCGGGGCTTGAATGCCGAGTCCACACCCGTGACCTTTCCACAGCACCGTGGGGCACCCGGGGACCGAGGACGACAAACAGAGACTTGGGAGTGGAAAGAGGCAAGTGCGAGGGCAGGGGAAGAGAGTAGCCGGGTGCAGAGATATGGCTCATGGCTCTGTCCACGGACAAGTCCGTCACGATTCCACCTTCCGTCGGCCAGCTGTCCATCCGCACCACACGCTCAGATGGAACGGAGTTTTTTTCCAGACAAAAGGTAGATGTATTTACTTGAGTTTCCTAAAGATCCCGGTACCTGGTGGAGACACCTCTGAGCTCTCTCCCGCAGTCCCTGTGTTAGGGGGCCACCGAAGCATGAGCCACTTGGTGGGGTAACCGGGAGCACCCCGTGTTCTGTGGCCCCTGGACCAGCAGCCCTGGGTTGCCCGCGCTGGTCAGGCACGCAGCCTTCCAGGTCCCAGCCCAGAACTACCGAGTTGCACTCTGCGTGTTCACAAGGGCGTCAGGCGCTTTGCGTGCACAGTGCGGTCTGAGGAGCCCACCAGGGGTGAGGGGAGCCTTGCTGTGTGCCACGGCTCCCACCTGCAGAATGTCGGAGCTCAAGGCCGACCCACGAAAGCGAGCCCATAGGGACTCTTGAGTCCCATCGCCTCATTTTTCACTCTCTTACAATCTACAATCCACTCATTATGCATGTGTTTGTTGACTGTCTCCAGAATGTAAATTTTATGGGGGGGGGTGTGTATTGTCTTATCTCGTGCTGGATCCTCAGTGTCCTTGGCCACAGCCCCTCCCAAGGAAGTTGTGCAGAAAACACTAGGAGGCTGGCTGGTTGGTTGCACACATGCATGTGTGAAGGAATGAACGAACGAATTCATGTGGAGAGAGGGGAAGGAAAAAAGAAAGGCTGACGAGTTGCCACCCTCTTGAGTTCCTGGAAGGCATCTCTTGTCAGCCTCACTCACCTGTGAGGCATTTGTCACAAAGCTGCCACTAGTAGAAATGTGTGATGTGCACAGATTGACTGGAAGGAGTGTGGGCTTGTCACAAGGATCCTCCAATCACCTGCCATGGTTGTTGTCTTAGTTACTTTATCAGGGAAACATCTGTAAGTAAACCCTGGTGCAGAGCCCAGTCTTGATGGCACATGTAACTGGGTGTGCATTGCCCTGCGGTTCCAGATCGGAGGACACACTGTCTTGCCCAGCCCAGTGCTTCCCCCTGGGCCACTCTGGGGCTGCCCTGGGCACACCCCTGTCTATGGTACTTTTCTTACAGTAGCCCGAACCGACCAAGACAGTGAATCACGGAGGGGTGGCTTGTGTTTCTATGTGGTCAAGTGTCCACCTATGGTGTGAACTTTAGACAAACCTTTGAATGGTATTTAGTGGCTTGGTCGTCTCATCATGTGTGGGATCACGTCAATCAAACACAGCTGCGGACAGCATTAGTGCTCAAATCATTTGTCATCGTGTATTATGTTTTCAGATAGGACTTTGCAGAATCAAAATTGTAACTTTTCATTCACACTCAGAACAAATAACCTGGATTGCTCTGGCCATGAGGATCTGTTCTCTGTCCCCCTTCCCATCTGTAATTACTCAGGAGCACCCGCGTTCCCCACGGACAGGGGCATCCCACATGTGCTGCTGTCCCTGGCATCGCAGGTGCTTGATACATGCCAAATAAGTGACTGAATAAACAAGTTACAGGTCAGTGCCACCGTCTGGCATGGTTTGGTTACCCATCGTGTGTTTGTCTGCACGGGCTTTTTATCCGATGCTCCGCTGCCTCCCAGATGAGCCTTGATGTGGAGACAGGTTGTCTCTCCTGTTCCATTTTGACTTCACATTTGCTTTGGGAGCAAACACCTTGCAGAAGAAAGCGATGGGACGTTGGGACGTTGGGGCAGCGGACGAGGTCACTGTTTGTCGCAGAGGTGAGCAGAGCTGCGTGGGCACTGTGGCCGCCCGTGCCCCTGGGCTGCCGCCTACAGACGGCTCTGTCCGCACGCGCTCTGGGCTGGCTTGTGGCTGCGAGAGTAGCTTCCTAGAACCCTGGTGTGGTGTTCACAGTATTTGTTTGAGAGGCATAGAAAGCTATCTCTAACACCTACACCGCCTCCCCCCCCCCCCGCCGGTTTTCTAGGGACTGAGAGGACTGGCCGTCCGGGTGTGCAGGTGTCCTCGGGGGCCCGGCTCAGAGGGCCCTGGGGGGCGGAGGTAACATCTGCCATCTGCGTAGGAAACGTCGGGGATGAGCGAGACTGAGAACACAAAAGCAAGTGTGTGTGCCTCTCTCGTGCCTGCATACTCTCTAGCGATGCAGATTAAAATCGGCTACAGGTGAAATAAACCCCAGACTTAAGCTCCACTTTATTTAGATCGCTGTCACAGGTGCCGGAAACTGTGTTTGGGGCTTGGGGTTGAAAGGTGCCGACGGGAAGTGGGTTTCGTAGGCTGATCTCCCCGGTAGACTAAAGCAGGCACTCGCCACTGTGAGGGCTTCCTGTTGGCATCAGGCACATCCAAACTCAAAAGACAGAAAGAAAGAGTGGCCGGGCCCCACGGTGGGGCTCACCTGACCTCAGCTGCTTCAGGCTGGCAGTGGATGCTGGTGGCCCCTCCTGGATCATGTGAAGAGTCATCTCGGCCTGTGTTGTGGGCCTGCCTCACTGTGCTGGAAAGTGTCCTGGAAGGGTCTGCGGCTTGGACCCCCCCTCCCCCCATCCTGACAGGGAGCGTTTCCTCCGAGCGGAACTCTGACACACAGGCCCATAGGAGGGGACCCATAAACTGGGGTTATTAACCAGCTGAAAGGCGAGTAGCTTGGGACCCTGGGCCCTGATGCAAGGAAGATTCAAACATCACCACATTTGTTTATTTTCTTAAAGTTTCTGAGCGAGTGTATATTTCTGCATGTTTAGAGATTGGCAGCCCTGCAAAATGAAGTTTATTTATCCACCAGATACACATCATATAAACAGCTGCAAACGCCTCTCTTTCCCTGCACCCCATGTGGCTGCGGCTCTCCACACTGACCCGGGAACGCACGCTCTACTGCTGAAACGTGGTTGCACTTTCTGCGTGCTCTGCCCTCCACCTCCGCTAGGGGGCGACGCCCGTGGGAGGTGACATCCCACACACTGGGACCCAGGTGGGTCTGAGACCAAGGGTTTTTTTGTTTGTTTGTTTTTTGTGGAGTTTTGTTTGTTTGTTTTTTACAGAGACAGAGAGAGAGTCAGAGAGAGGGATAGATAGGGACAGACTGACAGGAAGAGAGAGAGATGAGAAGCATCAATCATCAGTTTTTCGTTGTGACACCTTAGTTGTTCATTGATTACTTTCTCACATGTGCCTTGACCGTGGGGCTACAGCAGACAGAGTAACCCCTTGCTCAAGCCAGCGACCTTGGGTCCAAGCTGGGAGCTTTGCTCAAACCAGATGAGCCTGCGCTCAAGTTGGCGACCTCGGGAATCTCAAACTTGGGTCCTCCACATCCCAGTCTGATGCTCTATCCACTGCACCACCGCCTGGTCAGGCTGAGACCAAGTCTTGATTGCAAGTCGGAGCGTCTTCCAGAACCTTGACTTGTGGCCTTCAGTCACTTCAAAGTCTTTCTGTAACAAACCGACGCTGGTTTTTCCCAGACCTTGAGCTAGACACTGGTGATGAAAAGATCAGCCTGGTCCCCGGGAGACCCTCACCCCAAAGGTGGCGCCTTGAGGGGCACTGTCCTGGGGGGGGGAATGATGACTTCCCTCTGGCACATTTTCCAACCCCAGACAAGACTGCCTGTCTCTTCCATTCCCCCCGGAGCAGCAACAGCTGTCCCTTGTCCTCTCAGCTCTGTTCTCATCCACGCTGGGGGAGGTTCGCTCAAGAAGGTTTCCAGAAATGAGGAGAGGTCAGGACGCTAAAGTATTTGGAAGTCATCTTAGGGAACTTCCGCGGAGCCTTTGCTCTCCGTGAGACTGCTGGGGGCGGGGACGCTGCAGGGGACTCCTCCGGGGCTGCACGTGCTCAAATTTATTAAATGTGGAGGCGCGAAACAAAAAAATAGGGCGAGATTCCTGGACCGCTGAGGAAATCTATCAAACCTTACCTCCCTTGCATTTTAAGGCAAGCCAGCAGAAGAATAATAAACGTGCAAGGGTGGTGATCAGCCAGTGTAGCGCAGACCCACAAGAGTGATGGCCCCTGGAAGGCTAACTTGGCATGAGTGTTTGGATGTCATTGTTCTTCCTTCTAGGAAGAGCAGGTCACGTTTAACAGATGAATGATGGATCAGGTCAGGAGAGGGAGAGGGTGTGATTTCTTGCCTGAAAATCACTCTTCCTCTGAACCCTCCGGCCCCTGAGTCAGCGCCTCGCTTTACCTTCGTGTCCCCGAGCAGGGTTGAGCTTTGCACCCACATTCCCTAACAGAAAGGCCGTTTTGCCAGCCGGCGGGGCAGCAGGGTTTCCAAGGTGGCCTAGCGTCTCTGTGCTCCGTCTTCAATGGGCCCTACCGCCAACGGGTGCAGTAACCGAGGGGCAGCCTTCTAGAACAGGTGGGGCTTGAAGAGTGGCCAAGATGTGAATTTGGACAGCCCAAGAGAAGGGAGAGGGTGTCACGGGAAACGGGGAGCCTGAGCGAGGGGCAGAGGGAAGCTGAGCTCATGCTGGGAAAGGGCCAGGCAGGAAGGCAGGACGGGAGGAGGTCCGACTTCTCAGGTTCCCACCGCGCATGTGCCACTGGCCCCGTCCATGCCGACAGCGCCCCAGGGTGTATGAGACCAGACTGGTGCAATGTCCCCTGCTACTGGTGACTAAGCACCCACCTGTGGTGGGAACTCATGCTAACTAAGGTGCTTTTCTGGCATGACATTGTGTTCCAGGCAGAACTATGTCCTCCCAAAATATATGTTGAAATCTTAGCCTCGATATCTCTGAATATGACCTTATTTGGAAATAGGATCTATGTCCATGGAGTCAAGTTATAAGGTTGTTAGGGTAGACCTTGTTCAGTAGGACTGGTGTCCTTATGAGAAAGGAAAAGTCGGATAGAGACATTTATTGAATAGAAAAGGCCACGGGATAAAAGAGGCAAAGATTGGAGGGGTGCTGCCGTAAGCCAAGGTATGCCAAGGATCCCTGGCCGTCCCTCGCAGCCAGGAGAAGACAGGAAGGATCCTCCCTATGGCTTCTGAGGAATGGCCCTGCTGACAACTTGACTGGGGACTTCCAGGCACCAGAACTACGGGACAATCCATTCCTGCTGTTTTAAGCCACCTCGTTTGTACTTTGTCACAGTAGCCTGGGAAATATACACCTTGTTTTACCATATAACATCACTGCCCCATCAGTGGTAGGTAGAATATCCCCTCCACCTAAGACATCCATTCTCCCATCCCCTGATCCTGGTTGAAGGACTTTGCAAATGGAATTCAAGGTATGGACATTAAAAGAGGGCGATGGCCTGGTGGACCCGATCTAATCACAAAAGCCCTTAAAAGTGGAGAAGCTTCTCCCGGCGCAGAGGGGAAGTCGGGGAGACGTGGAGTGTGAGGGGGACTTGACGTGTTGTTGCTGGCTTTGAAAACGGAAGGGAGTTGAGAGAGGCTCTGTCCAGCCTGGAAACAGAACCTGAGCTCCGCGGCCACAAGGAACCACGCTCTGCCAACAACCCCTAGGAGCCTGGAAGCAAAGCCTTCCCCACGAGTTTCTAGAAGGGGAGGGAACACAGCTCAGCAACAGCTTGATTTAAACTGAGCCCACTTAGGCCCCTGAGCTACAGAACTGTGACATCGCAAACTCATGTTGTCTCCAGACACTAAGTTGGTGGTAATCTGTCACAGCAGCAGAAGGAATCTAATACTGCCCATAACACAGCGGGCGTAGAAGAGCAGGCTTGGTACTGGAAGCAGCTGGAAGAATGGACCAGATGTATGGGAACACAAGATGTCTGCCTCTATCTTGGACCAAAGATGGTCCCCACAGCTTTGCATGTTTTGTCCAGCAACTAACTTCCCACAGGATGGCAGAGATGGGCAGAGAAGGCTGCCGCCACAGGCTTTGTGGCCGGTCCCTCTAGGAGCAGGAAGGCAGGAGCCGGGAAGGCTGGCACTTGGAAGGCTGATGAGACACCACCACTCCTTGGTGACATTGTCACGGGGCTCTGGGAAACGGATGGTGCCCCAAATTCCTCCTGAGGGCTAGGCGCCAACGGCTGGCTGCTGAGTACCTGCAGTGACGGGTCTGTCTGGCTCATGGTGAAACTGTCTGGTACCTTACATGCTTGGGGTCTCACGGAAGTCCTCTGTGGTGGGAATCGACCATAGCTGTGAATTTCACATACACACTTGACCACATATCATGCCATCCCAACAGCACAGAGTCAACACCGCAATTACGTCACTGAGGGCGAAACGCGGCTTCACAATAGATGATCATCACCACCAGTCAAAGGCTCTGTCAACATGTAAATTAATAACTTTGAAATAGGCCCAAGCCTGCCATTCAGTGACCCTGTCGGGCCTGTCCTGTTGTGTTTATTGTGTTGTTCTCTGGTGTATTTCCAGGTGGAAGCAGAAGGCAGTTAGTGCCCACCTTTCTTGGACGTGCCCCAGCCTGTGGGACTGGTTTCTACCCAGCGCAGGTCAGGTTGCCCCAGGAAACATAGAGCTCTCAGTTTACACTGAATTCCTGAAAAACAAGAAATAATGTTTTAATAGAAGAAGGTCCCGTGCCATCTTTGTTCATGCAACTTTGGGGAGTACTCATACTAAAAGAATTATTTATTGTTTATCTGAAATTCTAATTTTACTGGGGGCCCCATTTCATTAGCTAAACGTGGCACACCCTGGGCCCAGCAGTGTGTCCAGTGCTGTCTTGTCTTATATTTGGACGACCAAAGGCAAACAAATATCTTCATTCCTGTTTTGAGGCACGCAGAGGATTTGTATAAATAAAATGAATGGGTCCATTTTTCGTCCCCAGAGGACAGGAAAAAAACAATGCCTCAGTTGGATAAACAAAGAACCTGCTGGTGGTCATGGTGAGCTATAACACTACAATGAATTTCTGTCCGTTACTGAAAAGACCTTTAGAAGAAAGTAAGCAAAAATACTCTGTCCTAGACAGCTTGAGTTGCTACCGGACTCAAAACTATTAGACGTGAATTTGGAACATGGTTGCATCCAATATTCACAGGCTACAAGTAAGGACACAGAGGCTCAGGAAGGCTTGCCCACAGTCAGCTAGCTAAGAAAACTAGCAGGAAATAAAGCCAGGATTAGGACAGGGCTGCAAAGAACGAGGTCTGAATTCCTCTAGTCTAAAAATAATACCAGCAAAAATGTATTGATCATTTGCTGTGGAGCTGTAGCCTTTGGGGCAAGACATTCTGTCCTAGCTGTGCTTTGGCAAGCCCCAGGATTCCTGCTGCAGACACGCCTCGACACTGATCACTCATCACCTGCACAGCCCAAACGACTTCGGGTGAGGCCGGGTGCAGGCGGGATCGCCCCTCCTGCAGGCGGGCTGCCCACCTCCTGCATTCCGTGGGGCCCCACATCGCCCCGGGCACCGCGCGTCTTCCCATCCACCCTGTACGCGCACGGGACACCTATGGCCACACGGGGGCGCTGGCACCCGCCGCGCGCCTCCCCGCGCAGAGCCCCGAGAACAAAGGGAGCCCTGGGGACCTCCCTCACCTGAAGCCACCTGCTCCCTGGGCGGCTGGCCCGGGCGCCACGTCGGCACCCAGGTCCCATGAAGGAGTTAATTTTTGCTCAACGCAGCCCTTAGAAATCTGTTAAAGAAATTGCTTCCCCCTTGACGGCCTTTCTCCCCAGCCTGGGGACAAAATACAAGAGCTCCGGGACTCTAAAAGGGTTACTGGGTTTGCGGTTTTACGACGCGTCCTGCTCTGTATTCTCCGTCTCCTTCCCCGAGTTTACCAGGGTCCTGGCAGCATCATTTTTCTCCCCTTTGGTTTATTAAAGTGAACTCTTTTCCACGTTTGGACAATGTAGACGCACACCCTCGGGAAACAGTGAAACACAGCAAAGGCGGCAAGCAAGAGGGCTGAATGCCCATGGAAATGAGGTCCTGGCAAGAAGGGTGACTCCCACCTCACAGCTAGGTCAGCCTTGCCTTAAAATGGCTTTGATTCTCTAACTGCTAAAGGTACCTCATCGACTACATGCAGGACCCTCTGTAAATGTACCATGGGCCTTAATTAGCAGACTCCCAGAGAGCCTAAATTACAGTCACCGTCCATCAACAAGTTATCTATTCAGGGTCTGTTAGGCACAAAAGCAGCTCAATAAACTGTCCAGGACTCGCCAGGCAGGGTGCCAGGCCCTGGAATCCGGAGACAGGCTGGGCTTTACTGGGTGTTATAATTCAATGGTTCCCAATTAACCCTTCTCTCTCAAAACTGTCGTCCAAGGTCAATTTCAACAGGGCTTTCTCCAAGGGCATTGCCACCTTGGCTCGGCCGGCCTTTCCTCCTCTGGGTTCAGGGCTCTGAGCACACAGGCTTGAATTCCAGAGGCTTGGAGGGCACTGCCATCCTCACAGAGAGAAACGTAGGGCCTACGGCTGCTCCCACTGAGCCCGGGGCTGCTACAAACGAGCCCCAGAATCAGGAGGTGATGCTTCAGGCACCAGATTGTTTTCTCCCGTGAGCAACAGTATTGTGTTGTCCAACCAAGATCCATTCTGGGTATCTCGGGCATGCCCCCATTATGAGGAGTCGAGTTCTGTCTGCTCCATAAACCTTACTGGTGGCACAAGACCAAGGACAGTGCATGGATGTCCGGGAGAGAAAGGCCGGAGCAGTTCCCGTGGACACCCCGGCCAAGATCTTCCTGGAGGAAGGACGGGAAAGCAGGGGGCACCTTCCAGTGAAGTCCAACCCGGCTCTCTGCCAGGAGACACTTTCCTATAATCCCTGTGCCTCCCCATTCGGTGGCCCTGGCCACATATGGCACTGAGCACTTGAATGTATGTGGCTGGTGCTACTGAGGAGCTGAAGTTAGCTTTATTTTATTTTAATTAACTTAAAATAGTCACACTGGCTACTGGCTGCCAGATGGGACAGTGCCCGCAAAGCTCTCGGCAGTGATGGTGGGAGTGGAAGGAAGCAGAAGTGGCCATGGGACCTCATTGTTCATCTCTTCCTGATTTGCCACCCCCCCCCCAGGGCTAAAAACACCTGTAAGTTTTCTCTCCAGTTCACTAGGAGGCGTTGTGGAAGGGGAGATGGTGGTTGAGTGCAAATTGGGGGTGGTGGGAGGGCACCAGTCTGGCAGCCAGGCAATGACATGCCATAAATTGCCCTTAAGCAGCAATGGACCAAGGATTAGAGGACTTTTCCGGTAGACGGGATCAACAGCAGGGTTCCTAGACTATGGTTTCAAAATACTTGAAAGTGGCTGTTGACTTCCTGTAACCCCGTCTCTCTTGGGTACTGGGTAAATGACAACTTCTCGGTTTCTCTGGAGACGGGAATGCTCAGAGGGGCTGGAGATCATAGGCAAATTTATCTTTTAAACTTGAAGAAGGAGACCTCAATTATGCAAAAGAGGTGAGGCCATGGTGTGTGTGGGGGGCATGTTTAGTGACTTGGCTAGAATTACATCTGTTAGTTCTTGACAATGTCGGATGAAAACTCAGGTCTCGGGGGGCCTATCCTGGTGCTGCTTCTGTCGCACAGTGTGGCTTGTCAAGCACCCTGTGACTTTGGGAATTGTAGTCATTCCACATGGCTGGTTTGGCCAACCAGTGAATTGGTCCATTTTCCTACACATGTTCAGACTGGCAGATGCTGGGTAGGAACTTGCAGCATGGTGGTGGGGGGTACCGTGGGGCAGTATTGAAGCCAGAGCAAAATCTCCCCAATTATTCCCCCTCCCACTAGCTTTTATAACAATTTTTCTTTTTCTTAAACTATACGATACTATAGAATGCTGTCAAGGTTCCTGAACTGCCACTTCATTGCATTTTGAGTGACAGACCTGGCTACCCAGCTGTAAAGAGCAAACGTGTGGCAGATTTTAGGCTTTAATTTCTCAGCCTTTATTAATTCTTTAGAATTTTCCATTTATTTGTTTTTGTAATATCACTAAGAATCATTTTATGAACCACAAATGTTGGTTCTTAATTCTTCCCCTATCTTGAAGATTGCAAACGTAGATGGTGAAACTGCAGGTGTGTGAAAGCGACACCTACCTAATAATAATCTTTTATTATTATTATTATTAATATTATTATTATTATTTATTGATTTCACAGAGAGAGGGATGGGGAATGAGAAGTATCCGCTCAGAGTTGCTTCACTTTAGTTGTTCATTGCTTGATTGCTTGTCATATATGCCTTGACCAGGCAAGCTTGGGGTTTCAAACCGTCCACCTCAGATTTCCAGGTTGACACTTTATCCACTGCGCCACCACAGGCTAGGTGACATCAACCCATTGTATGCACCTGAATTTGGAGCTTCTTGGAAACATAAGTTCTCCTTGGAGAGTTTAGAGAAAGAATTAGACTAAACCCATTGTGAGTGGGTACTTGTTCTCTGGAAATAGCAACATTTTGGGAGGCAATGAATTCTGCTCAAAACATTTCCATTCTACACTGAGTTGGATTACCGGGCCTGTATTTGTGAAAGTGGTCACTTGCTCTGGTGGCCACGGGAATGAACCCCAGCTTGATCAGGAGACCAGACTTCTGGTTTCCCAGCCACTAAGCACTGGGGTGGCTTGGAGCCCGTCAGCCCCCACTCTGTGCCCTGCTTTCCTCCCTTGTAGATATAACATGGGATCAGTGTGATGGTTTAACACACACTTCCTCACCGTGGGGCCCAGCCTTCTTACGAACACTTATCCATGTTACTCAAGCCACTTGGAATTCCAGTCAACCTTAAGAGCAGGGCATAGAGGCCATTTTTATTCAGATGCTGCTCTTGTTTTTAAAGAAGCTCTTTCTCTGGGGCTAAACTGTTCAACAGTTTAAACACTGCCTTCCACCTGGCATCCCCCTGTCTCCTTTGCCACCCCAGGACTGCTGCTGGGAGCAGGGGTGCCAGTGGGCATCGCATCACCTTCCACTGGGCGGCCACTTGCAGGACTCAGGCCACCCACCCAGGCCACACTCGGACGGGCTGTGTAGAACCGGCAGGCGTTTCAGCTGGGCAGAGAGGCGGGGGCAGCATGGGGAGCTCAGAAGGTAATATCTCCAGACTCTATTAAAACCATATCCCTAATAATATCCAGGTGGCGCTAGTGGGTTCTAGAATCTTCACTGAAACATTTCAGCCCTTCTGACAGTTCCAGGAGGAGGGGATACTAAGAGCTAATAATAATCGTAGGAAACACACTGCCCTTCCCATGTACCAGAGAGTTTCTCTAGAACCAAGAGGAGGTCAGGATAGGTACTATTATTTTCCTCAGTTTACACCTGAGGAAGTGGGAGACTCAGAGAACTTAAGCAACATGTCCAAGGTCACAGAGCCAGGACTGAAGAGAGCCACACGGTGCCTGTTGGAACCAGAGCCCCTTAGCCTCAAAATGAGGTAGGACTTTCTCTCCAGGCTCCGAGATTCAGTTCTAAGTTAAAAATCACTGGGGATGTTCACTGCGGGGACCCCTGGTTTTTGCTTCAGTGTAATGCCATCTACTCCCCAAAGATGGGACTGAGCTTTTGGAGGTGGGGTGGGTTCAGGGCCCCACCCCACCCCAGCAGGACAACTCTTACCATAATCCTTGGGCTGTGCCTGATTTCTCCTTTCAAAGGCTTCTTTTATGCTTCAGACATTATTGAGATGTAGTTTAAAGCTTGAAGTTCATCGTTTTGCAGAGAGCCTCAGAATCACATTCGATGGGCTCATTAGCACTTAATTAGCCTTTATTCATCTAACTTCTCTATAGGGCGAAGGAACAGCCACCCATCAAAAAGCAGATTATTAAAACAGAAATTCCAGATCTTTGAAGGGGAGAGGCAGCGGGTCCCCACCCCCCCTTCCCGTTTCTCCTCCCATAACCAACGGGTCCGCGGCACAATTTGGTCCCGAGACTTGGGGCCTTTGGCGATCTGTCCCCATTTCTCTCCCATCCATTGATGGAGCATCACTAGAATGAGAAAATGAAGGGCCGCCCCAGGGCTTTTGAAAAAAAAAAAAAAAGGGTGACTGCTCAGGACATTTTGTAAAGGGGGAAAAACTGTGAAGAAAAGGGTCCCCAGTAGGGGGTGGAGGGTTTGTGAATGTGGCCCTTGTTTGACGGTTCTTTCAGCTGAAACCTGGTGCTGGCGTTCTGAGTTCAGTTCAAACTGTCACCTTTAGTTCTCGCTGGTTTTTCTGCCCTCGGTCCTGAACCTCGACAGATTGGGGCTTATTTACCTATTCACACTCGGCCGTGGAAGCTCATTAATAGGCTTATTAGCCACACCATTCACGGGAAGCCATTGACAAAAGGGGGTCCAGCCACTTGAAGAGAGAAGAGAGAGAGAGGAAAAAAACTGTAAAGAGATTATTTTCTCATTCAGAAGCCTCTCGGGTGTGAAAGCTTCCCTAGACCCTCGGAGGTTACTTGAAGCCTACATATGATGACAGAATTAGTTTTTTGGTTTTTTTTTTTTTAAATTCCAAACATGCTTTTGCTTTTCTCAAAACTGAAGAGTTTGCTCACTTAAAAAAAAAAAAAAAAGGACACTCCGGAGAGAAAAAGGGGCTCTTGATGGATTGGAGGCTTTTCATCCCCGTAAAGAATAAATCCTGCAGACTGCGCCTGGACATAGATGTTCTTATTTGTCATTTTCAGGGAAAGGCTTCCTTTTTATTCAGGGTACACAAAGCTATTGGCAACTGGGCGCGGGGACGGGGGCTTCCTGCGCCAGTAATTTATGTGAGAATGTGTTAGCAGCATCTTCAGTGGCTGATGGATACGTTGTTGCAGGACAGGGAGGAATCTGTCCTGAGACACTTGAGTTGCCCCCTAGCTGGGGAATATAAAGATGTAAGTGGCAGCCTGTGTTCCAAGCAGGAGGAACTTCACGTCTCATTCTGTGACTCTGGGTCCAAGAACTTGGAAAGTATTGGTATGTTCAGGACAAGCCAGGTGGGAGTGGGTGGCAGCAGGGGCCCTTGCCTGAGGTGTCAATTAAAAGGTCTGGGACTGGCCCTGGCTGGTTGGCTCAGCGGTAGAGCGTCGGCCTAGCGTGCGGAGGACCCGGGTTCGATTCCCGGCCAGGGCACATAGGAGAAGCGCCCATTTGCTTCTCCACCCCTCCGCCGCGCTTTCCTCTCTGTCTCTCCCTTCCCCTCCCGCAGCCAAGGCTCCATTGGAGCAAAGATGGCCCGGGCGCTGGGGATGGCTCTGTGGCCTCTGCCTCAGGCGCTAGAGTGGCTCTGGTCGCAATATGGCGACGCCCCGGAGGGGCAGAGCATCGCCCCCTGGTGGGCAGAGCGTCGCCCCCTGGTGGGCGTGCCGGGTGGATCCCGGTCGGGCGCATGCGGGAGTCTGTCTGACTGTCTCTCCCTGTTTCCAGCTTCAGAAAAATTAAAAAAAAAAAAAAAAAGGTCTGGGACTGACTCTGAAGACTCAACCCCAAACGGACCCCACCCCCAAGCATTCAGACTGATCATTGTGCTTGAGAAATCCGACTGTTATTTGTGTTGTCAAATTTTCAAAATATAATTTCATACCCATTTGCTTAAAGTACTTCCATGGATTTGATATTCCTGGCTTTTAAGCAATTTACATAAAGTTTTCTGTGATGTGTTTTGAAGAAAAATGATTTTTTAACGCTGTGGTATTGTCTCAAATCTTTCTGTGCCCTGGCTAGATAGCTCAGTTGGTAGAGTATCGTCCCGAAGCTCAGAGGTGCCTGCTCGATCTCCAGCCAGGGTGCACACAGGGGCAGGTCGACGGACGTTCCTTTCCTCTCTCACTAAAATTAAAAAAAAAAAAAAAATTAAAAACAATTGTAGATGTTATGAGGTGAGTTGTGTCAGTGAACCATGAGTAATTGCAGTGAAAGTTGCGTTTCTGGGTCTGTTTGGTTCTCACTGCTCCACCTATCTTTAGGCCTCAAAATCACATCTGGGTTTAATGACCTTTTTTGAAGAAAAATAATGAAACGTTTTTCTTTTTTTTCTTTTTCTTTTTAATCTGTATTGTCTTGAGTTTAAGCACCACTATTTAGGAGCTAGATGAGCGAAGAGGGAGAGAAAAAGTACATTAAAAAATGAATTACCCTGGCCAGGTGACTCAGTGGTAGGGTGTTGGCCCGGTGCGTGGAAGTCCTGGGGTTGATTCCTGGCCAGGGCACACAGGAGAAGCACCCATTTGCTTCTCTACCCTTCCCCCTCTCCTTTCTCTCTCTTCCTCTCCTGCAGTCAGGGCTCCATTGGAGCAAAGTTGGCCCGAGTGCTGAGGATGGCTCCATGGCCTCGGCCTCCAGCGCTAGAATGGCTCTGGTTGTAACAGAGCAATGGCCCAGATGGGCAGAGTATCGCCCCCTAGTGGGCATGCTGGGTGGATCACGGTCTGGCGCATGCGAGAGTGTGTCTCTTTGCTTCCCCACTTCTCACTTCAGAGAAATACCAAAAAAAGGAAAGAAATGATCCCATGGACACAACCAAGTGTAAAAAAGGTAATGGAAAATATGAAATTTAACCCGTTATAGCTGGGCGTTCAGTTGAGGAATCTAAGATTCAGGGAGGGATATTGACTTGCTCAAGGCCACACAGCTGTTTATAGCAGAACTAAGTCTTTAGAATCTTTCAAATTTATTTTTACTAATCCAAATATACATTACTATGCAACACATTTTGGGTTGCAGTTTTTGACTTTTTCTAAGAGTCAGGTCCAAAGTCAGGCTTTGCCAGTAACCAGCTCTGTGGTCCCGGGCAAATCATTTATCCTCTCTCGCTCTCAATATCCTCATCAGAAACTGAGACTACAGTTCTGCAGGGTGGTTGTGCGGATTAAAAAGTATAACCTACTCAGCGTGCCCTACCTCTAGTAGGGCCTCCGTGAAAATTCATTTCTTCTCTCATTGCTATTGTTTTGAAGGGCAGAAAAGTGCAAGGTCCTGCAAACATTTCCAAGTTGCTTCCTCTCCTCCCAAAGTTTCAGTTGCATTCAATTTCTCCCTCCAATACCGTGTAGATGCATTTTAAAGTCTCCTTAGGGGTAGGACAGGCATTGCCATTTGTTTTCTGACTTGAACTAAAATAACGTAACGCAATCATTCGGCAAACCGTTGGTCAGTCTAATTCCAAAGGAATGGAAGGGACGAGGCCCGATTCACAGAGGATGCTACTGCATCTCCCGGTCCCGATCGTAGCCCGGCCCCTCGCCTTCCCTGCTGGTGTCTCGGCGGCTGGCAGGCACCGGGAGCCGCGCGGAGTTGGGGTAGCCCGGCGCACGGCGCTGATTGGCAGAGAGGGCGCCGCCGTCCAGGAAACGGCTCGGATTTCAGCGGGGGCGTGACCCGCCGAGAGGGGGCGGCGGCGGCGGCGGCCACAGCGGAGAGCGCCGCGGAGAGTCGAGCGAGCGGGCTGGCTGGCGGGCGGCGGGCGCGGAGCGGGCGAGCGAGCGAGCGCGGCCGCCACAAAGCTGGGGCGCCGCGAGGTCTGCGCGCGGCGTAGCTGGCCCGGCGCTGCGACTCCTCTCCAGGCTGGCGGGGCCCGGGCGCCCCGAGGCCGCAGCGTTCCTGCGCGCTCTGAGCGTTCGCAAGTTGCGAGCAAAGTTTGGTGGAGGAAACGCCAAGCCTGAGTCCTTTCTTCCTCTCGCTCCCCAAATCCGAGGGCAGCCCGCGGGCGTCATGCCCGCGCTCCTCTGCAGTTTGGGGCGCGCGTGAAGCTTCGGAGCCTTGGCGCCGGCTTGGACACCAGAACCACTTTTTCCTTTTTGGACTTTCCCCGGAGCTCGTCGCTGGCTCCATCCCGATCCACGCCGGGCGCGGGGACAGAACCGATCGCCCAGGAGCGTTGCCATTCAAGGTAATCGCCGTGTCGGGCGGCTCGGGGAGCCTCGCCAGCGGGGGGCATGGGCTCTGTAGGAGCCTGGGACGCCGGGTGCACGGTTTCCCGAACTGAAGGAGCGGGGGACTGGCACTAGAGGCTGCTACCTGTCCCCCCTTCTTAGGCTGCAGAGGTGATGGGGGACCTGGCTGCGTGCTGGCGGCTGGCGCTTGGGAAGTTCTGCCTCTGCCACCCCTATCTAGATGCTGACATCTCCCCCTGCCGCTGACGACCCCCTCCCTGTCAAACTCCCCCGGGCTTCGTCCCGCCGGCCGGCGCTATCCTCCGATCCAAGAGCCAGCAGGCGAGCAGCAGGACTGTCTCGCTGGTGGCACAGCCCCGCAGGTCTGGGGCTCAGAAGGGCATCTTCGGGGTCCTGTCCCATCGAGGCCCTGGCAGGGGACCCTTCCTCGAAAAGGAACCACTGGAGTGGGGCGGGCGACGGCGCCTTAGGGCTGATGATGCTCGGGGGTGGCACCTTTGGGGAGGGGGTTGCTTCGGTTCTATGATTTCAGTGCCGGGCGCTCCTCGTCCGCAACGCGCCTGGGGCTAGGGGGCGAACTGGACCCACTTTTTCGAGATCGCTGCCTGCTGCTGCTCGGAGATGTCGAAAGCGCAGGCGAGTTCTAACTTGCGCGCTCATTCTTTCAGAGACCGGGCTGCGCCGGGGAGTCCGCCGAGGGCCCTGCCAGGCGCTGGCTCCGACCCTCGCGGCCAGAGGACCGGGCACAGGGCTCCGGCCCGGGGCTCCGAGAGGCTCCGCCGCTCCCTTCGCAGCCTGCTCCCTAGCAAATTCTTCTCTGGCCTTCCTTCTTCTCGCCCTATTCAATAAAACCTGCCCTTAAAGGCAAACCTGCTTTCACACTCGGGGTGCCCATTCTGTGTTTGGTGTGAAACGCTATGAACATTTAAAATCCTATTGTCCCCTTCGGTCCCAAATCCCTGTAAATCTTCCTCTGGCCTCGACTCATTTTCATCTGAAAAGCCTGTTTAGTTTGAATAGAAAAGCAATCAGGCGCCCCTCTCCCTTTCCCTGGAATGTCAATTAAAATGCAGATTTCTTTGAGCTCTTTAGCACTCGGAGACGGGGGAAAAACAGGATATTTCAGGCAAAGAAATGAAGGAAATATTACAATGAAACTGGGTTGGTGGTGGTGACAAGTTCCCTCGGAGCTGCTGCAAGTGGGCTTCTGCTTGCTGGCGTTGGTAGAGAGGGGACTGTGGTCCTGCGGCAGCCTGTAGTATGTATTTTTTGAGATTTTAGTATGTTGAGTCCCACCCTCCAAATCTGACCCGTTGATAGCACCCTCTCCTACTCAGCCCTGGGGAGAAGGGAAGTGCCTGGGAGGCTTTGAACCTGGGGATAGATCTGCCCCTTTGGAGTGGGAGGGGGAGCCAACCCCACTCACAAGGCACTGTTGACTTTCCTGATGTGAAGTCTACCCAGAACAAAGTGCCCAAGTGCTTAGCTAGAGTGGGCAAGCCAGCGGAGGACCGACAGATAACTATCATACTTAGAGATGGAAGCGAATTAAGGCGGACACTGTATTGGCTTGCCTCCTTGGAGCAGGGAGTTGGGGAATGTTCTGGTAAATTGAGGAACCCAGTATAGACCCGGCATGGGGATCACTCCCCAGCCAGGGGCTCTCTCGACTGTCACTGTGCCTGTCTTTGGGGGCTGGCTTGTGTGGAGGTGAAAATGGGCCAGGGGAGCCGGGTGGTCACGACGAGCCAGCCATCCATCACCGGGAGGGTGACAGCTCCTCCCACGGCCGGGCTGAGAAGAGAGTTCCCTTTCAAGGGGAAAAATAAACACGCTGGGGCTTTCACTGAGGCTCCGACTCCGGGAAGGATTATGGTATTGAAGGCAGGAAGCCGGGATTGTGGCCGCCGCGGCATGCTGGGCCTGTGTTACCAACATCGAGCCTCGGGACCTAATTACCCTGTCTAGGAGGTCCCCCCATACTTTCGTCCACTCTGGTGAGAAGCTGGTGCAGGCCCACCACCCTTGGCCTCCGCCCTCCAGAGATTTTGGGGAGAAGGCTGCCATGGGGGCCCGGACCTGGGAATGGCTATAATTCAACTTTCTGGTGAAATCTGATGGGACGAATGAATGGTTTGATATGGAGCTGAGGTCACTGTCCACCTTCCTCTGCCTGAAGTGGAGGAGGCCCCCCCTGGGCTGCGACTGGTGGGCAAGGAGACTGGAGAAGCAGCCTGGGTTGAAATCTACTAGGATTGAAGTTTGTTGGTGAAGTTGTCAGAGGCAGAAAATTCCCATGCATTCTGGAAATGCTTAGTAAATCAACGAGAATGCTTGTGTACTTACCTCCCACGTGTATGTAGAAATAGATACGGAGTTATCTTTGGAGGCTTTTAATTTTAAGAGTAAAGAAAAGTTAGGAGGGGGGAGTCCTTCAAGCTCTCTGAAAACACAGGGTGTGCGCGCACACACTATGAATCACAGTATTTCACATGTATTGTCTTTGAAGCAGAGATTTTCTTTTCCTCTTGGAAACGGTGCTGCACCCTCCTTTTTCCTTACCCATTTTAACCTTTAGTTACTGCTAAAAGGAGCACTTTCACTGAGATAGCTTTGGGGAGGCTCAGGCAGTGTTGAAATCCTCTGTCATAATTTGAAACACAAGTTACAAGTTGGCATGCAAAAAGCACCGGGTTTTAAGATATTTTTATATTAAAAGTCTCACTCCCCCCTTTCCCCCCATCCCCAGTCTTATAAAATGTAGTTCATTCATAGGGTTCATAGAACTTGCTTGTTTTAATCAAATCCGCTAAAAGTTTGTGCCTTTCGACTCTATGCTTAGTAATTGAGGATACGTGAACAGCTAAATTCTTTGACTGCTTTAAGCTTGGAAAATTCTCTTTGCCTCTGGATCAAATGGGTGAACAGACCAGTATGTTGAGCGCCCTCTTGTAAAATTTCTACTCTGAAATTTTAGCCAGTAGGTTAGCATATTGAAAGTTATTGGCCCAGTTGCATACCATGACTGTCGTTTACATGTCATTATCATTAATAAACGCCTGCGTTTATTCGAGTTCGCGGAGGCTCCGTTTTTAACCCACAGTGTAGGCCGAAGGCAGTTACTAGGCCTGGTCACTAGCTGCCACTGGTCACAGCGGCAGGGGATTCAGGCTTCGTGTCTCCTTTTAGATCAGCTGCTTTGCATGCATTGCAGTTGGGTTCAGACTCTCCCAGTGGCCGCTTGGTGAAAGAGTGCAGTCCATTTCTGCGTTCGAAAATGAGTCTTGACAAGTGTAAACTGGTGGGAATTTTTGGTAGCTTTCCTGGGATCTTTTCATTCTGCTACCGTCCTTTCTCGACCCTCCAGTGAGGGTGGGGTGCTCCGCTGCGCTCCGGCCCCACAGGAATAAGCCTGTTACACAGCCTCCCCCACCCCCTATTCAACTTTCTGAGGCCCCCTTGGCTGAGGGGAAGTTATCGAGGCTGGTTATGTCAACCCGAGCATTGTTAACTTGCTTTTCTAGTTGTCCTTGGAACTAAGGGCACGTGGCTTCTGCATTTTGAGGGCGGTGAGGGGAATCTGGGATAGGAACACACTCTGTCTGTCTGGCGTGGCTGCGTGGATCTGTGTCCTGTAGCTATGCTTTTTATCTGTTTCTTAAAAGTATGCTTTTACCAAGGTCAGCCTCACATGGTTCATGGACCCGTCTGGTGGAAACAGCTGGGACTCTGAGACGTGGAGGGAAGGCATTTGCGGATAATGGAAAAACACCGTTTGCCAGTAGTTGGGAAGCCGACACTGGTCTGAGCCCACCTGGGTTTGATGAACGGGCATTAGGGAGGATGGCACTGATTCGCCGAATCTCTTTTCTCCAGAGGCTGCAGCGGAAGCCGCGGCGACACCATCAGCGGCAGTAGCAGCACCGCGGTTGCTGAGCCCACCGCAGGCCGAAGGCATTGCTGGCAGTCCATGCGCGCAGGGGAAGTGTGCAGATGGGATTAACGTCCACATGGAGATATGGAAGAGGACGGGGCATTGGCACCGTAACCATGGTCAGCTGGGGCCGCTTCATCTGCCTGGTTGTGGTCACCATGGCAACCTTGTCCCTGGCCCGGCCCTCCAGTTTAGTTAAGGAGACCACGTTAGAGCCGGAAGGTAAGTTATTTAATCTCACTTTCCGGGTAGCAGGTTGGTTTGGGGGATTTGTCTGGGGAAGTGGCACTTAAGTCCAGGCCTGTTTGAGAATCAGCTGCCCTTGCGAGGGGAGGGTACTCCCTCCTCTCCACCCTCCCCCCCAGAGTCAGCGATGACCAGAGGCGGTCCTTTGCCGGCAGACTGCAGGCAGAATGGGATGGCCTGGTGTGTTCTCGGTGGGAGTGTTTCTCTGTGCTGGTGAGGGAGGCTGGCAGTCCACCCTCGTCCAGTGCCCAGGAGAGCCGTGGCAGGGAGCGCGTGGCTGAATGCCACCTCGGGCTCCCTGCTGTGGCAGTAGTCTTCCCTGACGGAAGGTCCTGCTCACAATGTAAAGAATTGCTATTTCCTGACAAAAGGAGCAACTAAGGGAAGCTGCCAACATCTGAAATGCTGACATTTTACTTTCATTGTCTCAGGACAAAACCAAGCTTCTCAAGTTCAGCCCAGAGATGCTTGACATGTCCGACTGTTTTTTTTTAAGCCATTGTAATTCATAACACTCAAGCTCTACGTCACAGCGGCCAGCAGCCAACTTTGTTTTAGGTAAATTTGAAAGCACGTGGACCTGGGCGTCTCCCACACTTGTGAGAACTTCCAGACCTAACAGCGCGTGCACTGGTTGACTCATCATTGGAAATTCAATCGGAAAGGCCAAAGGCCCCTTGTTTTGAGCACAAATTGAGGCCGAATTTGTCCGCTGGGCAGATCGGACCCACTCTCCCAGGTCCTTCCGTGACGGCGGTTAGCCGGGCCTCTGCTTGGTGCAGCGTGGAAATCTGTCATCAGTAGGGAATATTGGTAGCCGAGTTATTTTTCGAGTGGTAATCCGAGACTAAAATGGCAGATCTCAGCACTCATCGCCACTTAATGAACCTGTTTGCTGTGAGCCCACCTGGTGCCTGCTGGGGGCCCCGCCGCGGTCCTGAGTGGTCTGAGGTCAGCTCAGCGGTTCTGGGAGAGCACCCTGTGGGGCAGGCCGGGTGAGGACAAGAAAGCCCATCCGGAGGCAGAGTGGGAAGGAGGGGCAGGTTCCTGTGTGTGGGGGGGGAGGGTGCTAAGCTGAAGGGCGCGAGCTCCCCCGCGCGTGGACTGTGAAAGGATGGGGCAAAGCTTTTCCTAACACAGACATACTTACTCCCCAACCTGGTCAAGTCATCGTGAGTGAGACCCCGCCCTTTCCCTAACACTAAAGCATGGAGGCTCCATAACGAACAGGAGCGGTGACATCACAGTGGTCTCCAGGTCTTCCGGAAGGGGCTCTGGGTAAGAGTTGGTGTCCGACGTTCAGAGCTGTGACGCCTAGAGGGACCGCCGCTTTGGCGACATAAAGCCAGCACAAATGTAACTGGCCATGGTGGTGCATTTTTTAAAGGGCTTAACAGGTTCCTGGTTTCTGCATGTCATGCCTGTGCTCCTTTAATTTCGCTAATAATCAGAATGGATGTTTCCCTAATTGCTGGTTTTCCCTTGAGTGCGTGGCTCAGCGCGCATGGAGGCCACAGAGCTGGGACTTCCAAGCGTGCGAGCCCAGCCACGGCCCAGGTTGGGGAAAAACTGTCATTCTTCATTTGGACTTTGAGGGCAGCATTCTTGTGAGTTGATTTCAACATAAAGTGTAAAATGGTCCTGGAGGACTTCTTTTATCGTGTTTAATTATTGAAGAAAGTCTAAGATATGTGTGTACATGCAGGGAGAAAGTGGTGAGGCAGAGAGGGGAGAATAGTGGGCAGGGGTGGGGTCCCCCCCAGTGGGTCTTTGCATAAAAATTTGTACCCAGCAATACCTTGTTGGAAGCAGATCTTCCCCACCAGGGAGCTGAGGGTATACTGGGGGCGGGGGAAGTCCGGGAATTCTGTGAAATTGTAGGTCGTATTTTGCAGAGATCTTTCTGTGCATTTTCCTGGGTTCACAGCTTCTGTGAAGTTAGCATCTGGGGTTGTGAGAGGTTATTAGAAAAAGGGGGGGCTTAGTAGAAAGTGTGTAAAGCCTGCAAAGAAACAGCTCTGAAAAGCATACAAAGCCCTGGACCTCAGTTTCTCTTTCTGTTATCTGAGGGTTTGATAAAGCCATCTTTAGGGTCCGTTCATTATTGTTGAATGAATACTTATCTCCCCGGAAGCCCTCTGGTTATCTTCTCGAAGGTTGCTAGAGATACAGAGCAGTGAACACCGGGACCTGGCGTCTAATACACACCCAGGGCGTGTTCTCATTTCCCCAGTGCGCGGGGGGCCCCTGCGTGCCTTCCCAGTCCTGGGGACTGGCCCTGTCAGTTGCCACAGTGTCAGGAAATATCTAGGCTTTTGGAGATCCCTGAGAAGTTGTCATAATGGAGGAGCCTCCCTGGTCTGAGGCAGCTGTGTTTGCTTTCTCTAGAGTCCGCCCTTGGCCTCTCGCGCTGTTGGCCCACTACTGGCCGCCGACCGGAGCCCTAAGGTGAGCTCTGCCGTGCAGGAGTTCTGCTTTGGTGTCAGGTTGTTAGGAAGCAAATCTAATTATCGATGAGAAAAGAGTTTTTAAGGACTGGAAGCAGACCGCCTGAGCCTCCAGTATAGGCTGTGGCCATGCTGAGTTGGGGGGAGAGGAGAAAGAGGCACTGCCCCCATCCATATATGTCCGTCGGTGCCTCCTGTCCTCCTTGGTACTGCAGTTGTAGCTCTGATGAACGGGAACTTCAGCCTTGACCTCCCATTGCACAAGGCCTAATCTTGGAAGGCTTTGTGGTTTGCTGATTGGGAAGCTTAGTTTAGATCATGTCTTTTGGGCTGGACTAGAGGAAAATATGTCCAGAGAAAAATGGGGCTAAGTTCCAGAAAGGGGCCTGAACCTTAACACCAGAGGATCCTTTCCTGTTATTTTGATCTTATACAATATCATATATCATGATATCATATCATATCATATCATATACCATCATATATCATATCATATATCATATCATATCATATACCATCATATATCATATATCATATCATATATCATCATATCATATCATGTATCATATCATATGTATCATCATATCATATCATCTGTCTTCTGGACACTTTCTGAAGTGGTCACAGTAGGGTTGGGTCTACTCAACTGATTTAAGAAGAAACCATCTCTGCAAGATTTTAATTGTTAATGTTCCATATTAAAAATGCATATTTTCAATTGGTCATTCATTGGAGGGGACCAGCTGGAGGGTATAAAATTCAGTTTTTAAGGCAATGGAGGACAGTCCTCAATGCCAAGTACTGTTCCGTTGATTAATATTCTAATTATTTAAAGGATAGTCCAAGCTTGATTACCCTGGGAGGAGGCAACTCTTGCTTTCAAGTTCTTCCTGACTTTGTCACCTACTCCGGGTTAATTAAGTCATTGTTGACATTAATGACATCTTTGTTTACACCAGCCCAGTAGGAGCTAAAATAAAAGGGCTTTTCCAAGCCCAAACCTTCAATTACTTTCTCACCCTCCACAAAGTATGGTTCTGAAAAGCAACAACCTGGGAAGAAAGTCGTTTGCATGTTTTATTTTGTTTTTAAACCACTTCTTTGTCACCCTTCTAAGAGGTGATGCTGTCCTCAACTCACGTTGGTCCAGAGTCCATTAGTGGAGAAGTTCAGTGAGGAATCCACACAGGGCCGCCCCTCCCACCCCCACCCAGCTCCCAGATCATCCCAGTATGGTGCTCGTCTTTTGTGAGGGTATCTAAATGCTCTACAATCAGCCATACGCATTTAATCGTAAGTCAAAAGAAAAGAAAAGGAAGAAAGAAAAAAAAAGAATATATCCGCATACCAGGAGTGAATGATTTAAAATAATCTTCTGTTTTGTATTATCTGCATCTTTGTTCCTCAGTGTGAGTGTTAATATTTAAGAGTTGACTGTAACTTGATAGTTAGCTTAGGAACAAGGACTTATTCTTGGTCAATTAAACCAAATGCAGGCTTATGCAGTTAAATACACAATGAGGTACACATTCTCTATTAGTATATAAAGTATTTCACAATTCGGAGACAAAGAGCTGTGTTTAATATTACTTCTACAGCAAAAATTTGGCAAGCCCGGGGAACTGGTATTTGTGTGTTTTCTATACTGGTTCCCTGTGACCCGACTTCAGTGTGTGGGTGTTTTGCCTGTTTATTTTTAACCAGATAAAACACGAGTACCTACTATGGGACCAGCCCCCCACCCCCCACCCCTTGCCCCAGTAGGCTATAAATTAAGGACTTCCAAGTTTTCCTGACCCAGTTAAGAGTGAGAATTCAAATAACCAGAGCAACCCAATCTGAGATGTCGCCAGTATTAGACTTAATGAATAATTACATGGTTAGGAAATAACTGAGGTGGTGTTTAAACAGGCAAAGTTTTCTTTCATGTTCACATTCTCCATAAAATGTATCTGGTAGCCCTGGCTTGTGCAGTCTGTTTGGGTATTTGTTTATCCAGGGTAATTGTTAAATGGCTACCACCCCCTTGAATCAGACTGTGGCTTCGTTTTACATTTCCATTTCCGCTGTCTGATTTTAGCCTTTAAAGGAAAATGTGGGAAATAGATTTTGGGGTGCCGGTGTGTCAGGGAGGAAGTGCAGTAGGTAGGTGTGCTGCTTCCCGCAGTACTGGTTGGATTCTTAGCAAGGTGCTGTGTCTTGGCAGGCGGTTCAGGAATGACGTGCTGAAGGTATTTTAGACTCTGCCCCACACGGCTTTGATCCAGTGGGTTCTCTGTGGCTGTGCATAATGGTCCTCGTTATTGTTGTGCTCTCCTTGAGGGGTGATGTTAACCTTAGGTTTTACATTCTTTTCATCCTTTTGCTACAACATATCCAGGTGAAGTTTACAGATGGCTCTGCATTTCCAGCTTCCCTGGCATGGCAGTGCTTGATGTTGCTAACCAAGCCACCCCCTACCCTACCTCTTTCTCTCTGTCTTGCCTTTTTTAGTGTAGTTTCTTTTAACTTTTGGTGACAGTGTTGAAGGTTATATCAGGCTGTTATATAAAGGGCTGAAAGTTTGGCCTTAGCTGAAGACATGGGTTTCTTTCTGATCATTATATCCAAGATGAACAGACCACTAAGAACTCAGCTTTGACCTGAGTAGGGGCTCTTGAACTTGGGTTTTTAATGCTATGTGTAACACGTGTTCTGTGTTGCGGAAAACATTTATCTTCATGGGAAGGCTTAAGGCTTCCTGGCATCCTTAGAGTCTCCATGAACTAGCCACTTCCTTCTGCTTATCTAGGTAAACCAGGAAGAGTGACCAGCCAGGTATAGCTCTGGCTTTGATGGATTAGGGCAGTGGGAGTCAACCTGGTCCCTACCGCCCCCTAGTGGGCGTTCCACCTTTCATGGTGGGTGGTAGCGGAGCAACCAAAGTATAAATAAAAAGATAGATTTAGCCTGACCTGTGGTGGCGCAGTGGATAAAGTGTCGACCTGGAATGCTGAGGTTGCCGGTTCAAAACCCCGGGCTTGCCTGGTCAAGGCACATATGGGAGTTGATGCTTCCTGCTCCTTCCCCCTTCTCTCTCTCCTCTCTCTCTAAAAATGAATAAATAAAAAAATTAAAAAAAAAAGATTTAACTATAGTAAGTTGTTTTATAAAGATTTACTCTGCCAAACTTAGCGAAAATCTGACATAAAGTACTTGGTAAGTAATTATTATTATTATATGCTTTAACTTGTTGTAACTCTGCTTTATAAATTTTATAAAGTAAAGTTACTTCCCTACTTTATAAATCACCATTACTGTGGAACCGGTGGGTCGTTAGAAAATCTTACTACTAAGAGAGATACAAAAGTGGGTGGTAGGTATAAAAAGGTTGACTACCCCTGGATTAGGGGATCGCAGAAGAAGGTAGAAAGGGAGCCTGAGGCTGAGTTCTCTAACGAAGTCTGCTTGGTCGAGCTGCTGGGCACTTCTCTGCTGATAGTCCAGCATGTCTTGAAGATGGCTCCTTCTGAAATTAACAAAGGGTACTTTCTCCAAGGTCATTCTCTCTCTCTCTCTCTCTCTTTCTCTCTCTCCCCTCTCCCTCCCTCCCTTCTTTCTTTCTTTCTCCCCTCCCCCCTTGATCTGTCACTATCCCTTTTTAGGGCATGATAGGAAACCCAACTGGTAGCCTCACCAGTGGCACGTGGTGTTTGCAAACTTTCTCTGCCCCCCGTTTCTGTTAACTTCAAGCTTTTACTCTTTATATATTCATGCAGAAGGATATTTAATTATTGGGGCAGACCGAGGCCATCTGTGAAGACTGCCTGTCAAGTAAAATAGGCACATTCTAGGTCCTCAGTAATTGTGGTTCTGGGAACTTGCATCGTGACAGAGTTCTCACACGTTGGGAGGGTGCTGCCACCCTTCACCCCACTTTGGAAGACTGTAGGTGACTATGCCCCATCCTGGACTTCTGCCATTTCATATGAACTGAGTATTAAAAACTTCAGATTCTTTTTGACTCGACTGAGTCAGGGAGCCACGCAGTGGCATACTCTTTCCTGTAACTGGTTGTCCAACGGAAGAAGGGTAAATCCCCAAGTCGTGTCTGAGCAGAATGCAGAAATATAATCGAATTTCAGGTTATGGTGAACACGTTTTGTGAGGAGGTCAAAAGATAGCCTGCGAGGAGATACAGATAGATTCAGAATGAGGACGACGGATGTATTTCTTGGTACGATTTATACAACTCCTTGCCTTGAAAGAGAACTGAATCTATATCCTAAAATGTTATAAATGTTTAAAATTTAAAAAAGACCAAGAATCCTGTATACAATTAACCTAAATTCTGCATCTGACATTAAAATATATATATAAATGAATACAGTCATTTTTAATGGCATGCAATATGCTTTCTGGGGACATGAGCTGCACAGAAGGGACTTGGCCTCTGGCTCTGGGCAGGTCCGGTTTGAATCTTTTCAGTCTCTGGGTGCTGTGACCTTGGACAAGTCCCATAACCTCTCCGAGCCTCCCTTTCTTTATCGAAAACGAGGCTGATAATATCTGTCTTGAATGGGGGCTATGAAGATTAAATGTAAATGGGATAGAAGGCCCTGGCCCGTGGTGTGTGTGCTCAGTAAGTGATCATTTCCGCTCTGCCCCACCCCATTTCCTTGTCAAGGTAAAAACCTGATAATAGGAATTAAAACCAACCTTTCCAGGATGTTTACCCTACAGAATACAGTGATAAATCTGCATTTACGTTCATTGAAATAGAAAGGAGCTCTAGACCTTCAGTTTGTCCAACCCTTTTTATCATCTTGGGCGTTTACAAGTCTGAAATTTAAAAATGTGACCGGCCTGCAGCCTGCAGTCCACATGGTTCAGGGTTGACATGTTCCTCCCCCCGCTAAGAGGGTCAGTTGCATCTATACAATAACAGTGGGACACACAATCTTGAGAGGCAGTGTATTTTGGCAAGGAGAGGGCATTCAGTCTGAGGCACCCCACAGACTGTCCTCAGGCCCTGGGAAGCTTGTGCAGAGGAGGTTACGGGATTGGCTGGGGGTGAGGTGGATGTGGCGTTCTCTGCGTTGGTCCTGGCCAGTGAGAGGAGCCCATGGCATGTGGCAGTCATCCCCACCATGTTTGTTTGGAGTGGTTTCCCCTGGCCAGCCTGCTGGCCGTTTCTCGGCTCACAGAGAGCTAGGCTTCCAGTCTGCATGAAAGGGAAGTCAAGAAATTGTTCCAGAACCCACACACAGTACTCCGGGGGGCGGGGCTGGGCCATCATTTGGATGCTACGCCCCATGGGGTTACTTACTGGACAGAATGGGGGAGGGCAGGGATGCAAGTGGGGTGGTCAGTATGGGGGGTCATGTTCCTTTAGCCCATTCCCTGCGAGGATGAGGACGACTGGGCACAGTAACTCTCATTACCATTTATTAAGTGTGTGCCATGTGTCAGGGACTGGGCTGGGTCCTTGGACATACATCATGTCCAGTTGTAATAATCCAGTCGACTCCAGGTATTTCTAGTTCCATTTTATGGATGAGGTAACTGAGACTGATTGGAGATGAAATGGTTCCTTTAAGACGCCACAGTTAGTGAGTGTGGGCTCGGGCCTTTGGGTGAATTTCTTAGGGCAACAAACATTTCCCAGTTGACTCTTTCTCTTTCCTGAGTCTGGGGGTAGGGGGGTTATGGCCCTCTCTTTCTTAAATCTGTCCCTTCCCCTGCATAGCCCCATGGCCCCCCTACAGCTATCTGAAAAATGGTCACAGGCAATGCAGACGTTCCAATAATAATGACTCCGTGATTCTTCTCGAATGGCCTCTCGTGGCATGAAGCTGATTGGGAAAAAGCTGGTCCTCTCTGCTGCCCAGGAGACAGGAGGGAGACTGCTCCTGCCCCGTTCGTGACCCAGGCTAAGCCACATGGCAGGAGTTCAGGGCCAGAAGGACTAGCCACTCGCTCACAAGACACCTCGGGGAGCAGGAGCAGGTGGTCCTCCTGTGTTTCCCAATCGCAGGAGCTTCTGGAGGTTTGCCCTGGGCCCTCCTACATGCTGTTGGCCCTTTTGGTTGTCACTCTGATGCCACATCAAGCTGTGACCCTCTGT
This sequence comes from Saccopteryx bilineata, assembly GCF_036850765.1. NCBI lineage: Eukaryota > Metazoa > Chordata > Mammalia > Chiroptera > Emballonuridae > Saccopteryx > Saccopteryx bilineata. The sequence goes on along the minus strand of NC_089496.1, from coordinate 106,109,844 downwards.
GATTTGCGACTGGATCAGGCTCCCCCCCCAAAAAAAAATCAAGACGGAAAGGGCAGAAGCAGCGACACCCACATGTCCTCGAGCCTTGGCCAGGAAGGGTGTCCTCAGGGGAGAAGGGGCCATTTTCTATAGTTTGGCAGAGAGAAGAGATCGCAGAATAACGACTGTGGCTTCTTTGAGTTTGTTTCGCCAGATGAGTTTTTTGAGAACCTACTATGTGCCAGGTTCTAGGGGGTGGGGGATGAATGACAGACAGAAAGCGGTCTCAGGCCTGTTGGGCTGGGGGGACACAGGCATCGGTCACAGAACGGCAGGCGGCAGGGCTGTTGCAGTCCCAGGTGGAGGTGCTTGGGAGGTGGAGCATGGTGTGTGGCAGGGAATGGGGGGCCCTCAGGGGAGCCAGTGTTCTGGAACAAGGGGAGGGGCTTGAGAGAAGCCTGAAGGAGAAGGCCGGGTCAGGCTGGGGGTCTGTGCGCCCTGTTCCTCTGGGAGCTCCCACGAGGCTGGTGTTCCAGGTGGTGGGCACACCCACCGTGACTCTTCAGCAGACCCACCACATCGCATCAGCCTTAGTCTGCACCAGTGAGACGTGCCACCTAGGTTGACCTCTGTGCCCAGTTTGGGAAATGCCCAGGGCCTGGCCTCTCTGCTGTCCACTGTCACTTGTGACGGAGAGGTATCCACTGTTAAAGGCATGGCAGGTGAGGAGGTGGGCACGGGCGGCCCGCCCTTGCATGAGCCATTCCAGCCTGCTCCTTGACAGACTCTTTGCTGGGCCTGCAGCTTCTAGTCAGGCCGGGGAGGACTCAGGGAGGTGGCCCGAAGGCAGGGTGGGGGGAGGGAAGCCAGGTGGACCTGGGTTGGGCAGTGATTCAGTCTGTTCTGGGAAGCCTTGCCTGGGGGCACCCCTCTCCCTGGAGAGGCGGGCACCGTCTTGGTTTAAGAACGGCCAGGCTCGCCCTGTCCACAGGAAGCCCCCCCCCCAGCCCTTCTAGATCAGTGCCCCTCGGACTGGACAGGTTTTGAAAGGGGCTCTGAGGAGAGCGGAGAGCAGCGAGGGGCTCTTCAAAGTTTGTTTTGTTTCTTGAAGCTTTTACCTCTATGCAAATATGAGGCTTAGGGCAGGGGAGAAAGGTTAACCCTGGCGGTGCCTATCTTGACTTGGAATTTCCTGAATTAATGCGGTTGTGGTCCTCTGGCTCAGGATCCCCCCAGGGGGAATTTTTCTTTTCTCTGCAACTCACCAGGAGAAAGAAAAGCGATCCCTGTGGCCTCTTGGGGCCCAGCGGGGCAAAGCCAGCTGGGGCTGTGTCCACTCTGCCCGCCCAACTTCGATTCAGGGAAGACTCTCCAAGAGGTCACTCCAGCTGAGAGACCCCTCGGGCTGCAACCCGGGGCCTCCGGCCCGAGCAGAGCTCCGCGCAGCCAGCCCCGAACTCAAACTCCTCGCAGAGGCCAGAGCTGCCAGATCTAACCCATTCAAATGAGGAGGGCCATCTGTTTCCCAGCGTCCAGCTGCTGTCCCTTCATTTGCAAATGGCTGGGATGCTGGTGGTGGTGGGGGGACCAGTCGGAACGTGTCTGCAGGCCAGGCGAGTGTTGGCGCTGGGTCCTGCTGAGCGGAGAAAGGCTGAGCCCTTTAAGTAAACTTGCTGAACAATACGCCCCCCCCCCCCAGTCCCCCGTTGAAAACGCTGGAGGCATCCTTGCCCTCCTGGACTGGATCTTACCCCCCCCTTTTCTTTTGTCCCTGGGGCTACTTTCAAAGTACTCATTTATTCAAAGAGTTCTTACCGGAGAGGGGCCTGTTCCCTGGGCTTAGGGAAAATGTCAAGTAGGATTTGGACGTCAATCTGACCTCTGGGGGCTTAATAGGGAAAATGTGTCCACCAGGTACACATCCTTTACGGACTCTTCGCGTCAGCATCTGGGAGGCGAGCTGGTCCCAGCCGCGGCCTCTGGGAGGCCCAGGTAACACCAGGTACGCAAAGGTGACTGTCTCTGAAAACCTGCTTCTGGAATGTGGTCGGACTGCCGGCTTGGGGCACACTCTCCAGAAAGCAGGCCGAGTACCCCACTTGCTATATAACCCAGGTCCTGCAGCCTGGGAGCTAGGTGAGGGCCCCTGGCCCCCCACTCTCCGGGGTTTGGTGTTTAGGGTTGTTCAGGGTTATGCTAGGCATGCCGTCGGGCTGTGATAAGTCACCCCTGAGCCCTGCTGGGATCCTGTTCTCAAGGGAATTCTGTGGGGGTTACCATGCTCCATGCACAGATATCATGTATCTCAAATTTGTTGGATGGGTAAATAGAATGCACTTGAACAAGCCACAGGCCTATTTTCTTACTAAAATGATCGAACAGGTGTTGTACATGGGTCCTGCTAATAGACGACTCTCATAAGATCCTTGGATGTTTAGTTCTATTTGGGAACATTCCAGAAATCTCCACTTAGGTAACTTACATATATTTGATGTGACAGGTTTGTTCATTTGAAAGAAAACCGTGTGTTTTAAAGTCAGAGGAATGCAAATTGAAGTTCCCATGTGGTTGGAAAAAAAGTCTGCTGATCAGTTAGCATTAACAGGGGCCCCGGCTGAGGTGAGCGGTGCTTTCTCTCAGATGTGCCCTCCCCATTCCCAGTAGAGGGTGTGCAAAGGCCTTCCCAGGCAGCCTGTGGTTTTGTCCTTGGGGTGACCTTGACCGGCAGTAGGCTAGCCTGTCGGTGTTTTCCTGTTCTGTAAACCTGGCCCCGAGGTTCAGCGATGTGTAGGGACCGCCCAGGTTGATGTGGCTCGTCACAGACTCTTGTCCTTGGATACCGGAGCTGACCTTCTCAGCACGTGGCCCTTGGACCAGCACCATCGGCATTAGCTGGGAACTTGGGGGACATCCAGATTCCCGGACCTCCTACCAACCCAGAATCTTTGGAAGTGGCGCCCAGGACCCAGTGTTTTAACAAACTGTGCCGATGGTCTTTACGCAAAATTAAAGTCCGAGAGCGCTGCCCCGTCCCCCCTCTGGAAGCTCTCAGTTGGAATAGGTGGGTAGGCGTGGGCAGGAGCCTGGGTTTGTCTGTGCGTGGACCGGATACAGAGGCAAGAGCCAGGGCACCTTGAAGATGGGAGCAGTGCGGTCTGTCTTAATGGGACTCAGGGACTTTCACAGAGGAGGTGAGATTTGAGCTGGGCTTTGAAGGCTGAATAGGAGCTTGCCAGGCAGAGTATCCAAACAGGAGAGGCAAGTAGAGGCAAGCCCAGTATGTGATGGGGGGGCAGGGGTGGGGGGGCAGAAGCATCCAAGGCCTTAGTGCAGTGGTGCTCCTGGGTTTTACCTGTCAGAGTGTGGGGGCTCCGTGCCCTTTCTTTTCTCTCTCCTTCCTTTTTTCCTTCCTTCCATCCTTCTTCCTCCCCTCCCCCCCTCCCCTTCCCTTTTCAGATCACTCTGGTGGGCCATGGTGGACCCTTGGGCTGGCCGACGGGGGCTTGCAGAGGTCATTTGGAGAGATGGTGGAGGTGTGGCGTAGACTCGCCCGTGCTCTCTTTGGAAAGCTGCTTCGGAGGCAGAATGAGAGGGGCGGGGATGTGGGGACTGATGGGATCTGTGGCGAGAGGGGCCTTCGAGCCACTTGGGACCTTGGGTGGGTATTATGTGCGACTCCTGCAAGAGGCCAGAGGAGGAGGAGGAGGAGGTTGAAGGTCACTTGCTTGTTTTGGATAAGGCTCTCTGGAGACATTCAGGTAACACGTTCCCTTGGGCAGGTAGAAATGTGAACCTGCAAGCAGCGACTTGAGTGGCATTGATGTGGAGGGGGTGGGGAGCTGTGGCGATGGGGAAGATGAGGGTGTAGGGAAAGGACCAGGGTTGCTGGGGTGGAGTTCTGAGCACATCCACAGGGACAGGACAGGTATGATGGTTCCCAGAGGGGCAAGAAGACCTCCGGGAAGCATTCCTGTTCTTAGTACATGCACGCACACGCAGAAAACAGGGTGACGCTAGGTAATTCAGCACTCAATTCGATGCCGAGGCTCTAGAACTGTCGCAGAAGGTTCCTCTTTCTAACACCTTCCCCTTCCCGTGTAGAGGAGAGCTGGCTAGGTGGCTTTTCTGCCTTCCGAGCTGAGTCCGTGTCACCAGGGACTGACAGTTTCAGCTTCCTGGTGCCTGATGCGTGTGCCACGTGGGTGCTTTCTGAGCACGATCTCGTTTCTTATTGTTCCTGGTTTGCAGGTGAAGAAACGTGACCTGATGAGAAGACCTGTCCCAGGTCACACAATTTGTCAGTGGCCCCTTTGGGACTCAGGTCTGTTCTGAGCCTATCCTGTAACTTCCCAGCCTGGCCTTGCCTTTTCTGAAGAGCCAGCAGGGAGGGGACCAAAATGAGACGGGCCCTGATGCTCCCGTCTCCGTGGAGGGCTCAGGGAACAGCTGTTGGACCCGGAGGAGCTTGTGATTAGAGAGGTGGTGACCACAGCCTGTGCAGTGAAGAGAGATGTCATCAGGGACGGGGGGTGTTTTTGAGGATGAGGGTTAGGTTTTTCAGATCCGGTCTGATCTATGTTCCTTTTACACTGGATACCTCTGGAAGGCCACCCTTGACCTTAAAGATTGTGTTACTAAAGGCCAGGCAAGTCCTGTTCATCCCTTCAACAACTTGGGAGGCCCACTCCCTGTCCCCAAAGTCCTCTCCTGCTTGGGGTGACACTGGGGTATAGAATCTCCCCACCGAGAAAGAGATTCCCAGTGGCCTGTGGAGGTCTGCATGGCCAGCTCTTGGACGATGGGCTGTTCCCTAGAACGGGGTGACCTAGGATGCCCTGAAGAGGCCGAGAAGTGCCAGCTTCCTCTGCCATGTCTGGCGGGCGTGTTTCTAGGAGGCAGGCGGCTCGGGCGTGGATCAGCAGGCAGCCAAGCACGTGGGCTCCTCATTGTGCACTGGACTGGGGGTGGGGTGTGGTGGGGGTGAGGGTGGGTATGGGCCCCTTTGACATAACTTTGGAGTACCAGGTTCTGTGTCTTGGGCACTGGGTCATCTCATGGCCTGTCTCTTGGGGACATGCTTTGCAAACAGAGGGCTCAAGTGTGAAGTTCTTGCTCCGGCAAAGCGATGGATATCTAGTTTTAGGCAGACGGCACTGGTTCACTACCTGCATCCTAGTGGTCCGGTGGGAATTGTGCTCTGGTGAATATGAGAATCTGATGCAAGGATTGTGACCAGGGAGAAAACCAGCCTTTCTGTTCTCTCTCTGTTTCCCTCTCTCCCTTTTGGAGAACAATAACTAACATCCTAAAATGTCAGAATCAAAAGGAGAGGGGAGCTGGCAAAACAGGGTGGGGGCCCCTCTTCGAGGAGCGTGCTCTGCAACACCACACTGTTCTTACATTTTTATTGTCTCCTTTCAGACTTGAAGAGCTAGCTGCTCACCATGCTTCTCAAAGACAGACCGAAATTATATGAGGGGTGTGCCTAAATATGTAATTTGTAATGGTTACCATATTGGAAACATTAGCCATTATTCCATCTGATCATCAGGAATGCGAGCCAGGCTCCAGTTTCTGGAACAGTCAGGCTACTGTGGCAGAGGTAGCTATTAGCGGTGGTTACGGCCCCGTGATCCTGACAGGGAGAGTTCTTAAGTCCTGACGTCTGTCCGCAAGACATCCTGACGGTGGGGTTGGGAGGAGCAGGCCGCGGTTCAGCCCCTTCACCGATGTGCATTTCATTGCTCAGACTTCTTCTTTTTTTGTCTCCCAGCCTGATACTGGCAGGATTTCTTGAGGTAGAGACCTTTCATCTTTTATATTGTGCAGAGTACTGCCCCCCCCCCGCCTCCCCCTTTAAGAACAAGTAGTACCTAAGCCTTATAAGGCTGCCGTTTGATGTCAGGGCTGTTTTCTTCTGCACGTCTGTTCTTGTAAAGGGGAAGCTTTGAGGATGTCTGAGCTGAGACAGTGGCCACCTTCCTTGTCCGTGTGTCTGCAGAGCCCCCGGGCTAGCGGGCACGGCATGCCAGGGTGGTCCTTTCTGACTCGATGGCGGGGACCTCAGTACCTTTGTCTCTTTCTGCTGGTAAGTTTTGATGCCAACTAGGCTGAAACTGTGGCAGTGAAAAGTGGGGGTTCCTCTCTCCCAAAGCTCTGACCCTGTAAAACATTGACAAGCTGCTGTAATGCCAGGTGTCTGTCTGTCTGTCCAGGCTCCCTTGATTCAAGCTTGTGAAAAATGGCTCCAGGCGTGCTGGGTCCATGAGGGTTCTGTATTCTCTTCCCGTGGAGAGAAGTTGGCTGTTGGCCCATTGAAAGTTCTTACCAGGACTGTGGCCTGGCCCCTACAGGCCACCAGAAGGGTGAGTTCAGGTTTACCGGAACAGATAGGATCAGCTGCCACTTACTTGCCATGGGTTTCGTGTACTGTGACATTGCGGTGACATTTGCAGCTTCACTCTGTGTTTCTTCTGTCAAGACCTTGGCAGTCCCATGGCCGCGATGTTTATTTCTCTTGTCCCAGGTGGCAGAGTATCAGGGAGGCACCAGGAAATGGGGCTGTCTTACTGCTCTTGCCCCAAATGTTCAATTAGAGTTCCCGTGGGAGCCCCGAGCTATGCCAAGAGGTACAGGCTTGTCCCTGCAGCCCACACCTCCTAACTGGACGGGCCTCTGCTGCAGTCACACACCTGCCTGGTGTTTCTCCCGCTCCTCCTCTCCCCTCCTCTCCCCTCCCCTCCCTTCCCCTTCTCCTCTCCCCTCCCTCCCTCCCAGAGTAATCCATTTCTGGGTTTCTCTCTCTTTCTCCCTTTCTTCCCCTTTCTGCTGGAAGGAGTTGAGGGCTTGAGCACCCCTGACTTTCTGGGAGGGGAAAGCCTCAGAGGGACACGTTCCAGGGGTGACCCACTGTGTCCTTGAATCCGGGGGGTGGGGGTTCCCATTTCTTAGCAGAGATTAATCTTGACATTTGAAAAGACACCGTCCAGAGGAAGCCCCAGAAAAGGCTTAATTTGTGAAACGTGATACGTGAGTTGTCCCCTTGGCACAGACCGCCTTTTTCTTCCTTAACAGTTTAAATCTGTCGTCTGCTCCCCACGAAACGATTGGCCAGGGCAGGACGCGAGTTTCCCATCTGTTCTCTGTTTGCATTTGGGCGCCATTTCAAAAACCACACGGGAAAAGTTTATAGGCAAACATTATAAAAAGTGACAGTCTGAAGCACTGCTATCGCTGGTTTGGCAGCACCAGGTGTTACCTGAAATAGCTCGCGGTGCCAACCCCCCACCCCCGCCCCGCCCGCTGTCTCGGGATGACAGTGGCGAGGTATTCGGCTGGACGTGTGCGGCGAGGTCCCACAAACCGCAGCCTTCTCCGGATCTCACACGCGTTCCCGTCAGGGCTCTGCGCCCACACACAGCGAGAACTGGTTTCCCTGCGGGTAGTCACCGAGAGGCAACTTCACGCACGCGGCGTGGGGCTAGTGACGTCGCTGTGACGTCACGCCAAGACGCATGGCGGTGACCTCTTCTACCTTGATCTGCTAAAGGACTTGGAAAGTAGCCCCGGCCTTGGGTCCCTCCTCTTTCCCGTCGGAGGCCCCTCGGTTCTGAATCCCGTTCGCCTCCCAGGAGTGACGGCCGGAGGAGTGTCCAGGGAGGGCAGGGGACCCAGCTCGGGGCAGGAATTACACACAGAATGTGCAGGTGACTCAGACCTGTCATTTTAGACCAGCTATGAAAGCGCCCTTCCCTGTCTGCCGTGTGTAAATATCAGAGTAGTCGGTTTATTGAAGAGAAGCCGTGAGTGAGTCCGTGCTGCTGGCTCCCATCACGTGCTTGGAACCCCCGGGGACCAAGTTCGAATGGGCAGCTGTGCTCCTCCCCGGCCGGCGGTAGCGAGACGAGACAGTGCACTGAGCCCTCCCAGAAGGTCAATGCTCGGCCTTGTTTGTCCAGCAGTTTTAGGGAACGGAGAGACGGCAAATGTCCAACACGCCTGTGTGTGTTTTTCTGTGTCCTCGCTTCCTTTCAAATTTCAATTTATACCTGTGTTGTGGAAGCCTCTGAAAGAGCAGTTGCTGTGTAGCAAAGTGGCTTCTGGAAACTTCTTCCCTCATTGTGTTTTGGCAAGAAGGGCCCAGGGAGTTGTCAGAAGGTGCGCTTCAGGGCCTCTCTCTGCTCCATGCTTCAGAATGGTGGAAAGCAGGACACGGCACCAGGACAGAGAAACCCAGGGACTGTTCATATCTCTGTAAAAAGGTATCGTTTAACATCGTTCAGGGGGTGCTTTGCTCTGTGTCGGCTGTCGGCTGTGACAGAGCCAGGTGTACGCCTTGGCAGAGTCGTGGAGAGGCCCGGCCTGTGTCGGCGGGAGGCCCTCAAAGTTAGGGAGGTTGTCCCGGCGCCCCACAGACCTATGGGGGTTAAATACTGCTGCCCGTGCAGGGAGCAGGCAGGGAGACTCCTCGCAAGGGGTCAGGCACAGAAGAGAAGCCTGGAGGGGAAAGGGCAAAATGGCCTCCCCTGCGCTGTCTGAGTTCCAGGCTACTGTGCAGTGTTCCTGGCACCTTGGCCTGAGTCATCTTGGATGTGGGAACCTGGAAACTGGGTGACGTTCTGCCCCTCCCCCTATATGTCCCACACACTCTTCCTGACTCTGCTCTTCCTTCTCTTCTTGGTATTGTTTCTCTTTAACGCCCCCCCCTTTCAATTGCTTTCAGTGGCCCACTTGCCCCCCCCCCCCCAGCAAGGTGCCCTCAGAGTCCTCCTGAGAGACCCAGGGATGTTTCTGGGTTCTGCCGGGGTTTCACCAAGGACACTGACCCCCGATGAGCCTTTTGTGAAATGATCACTCAGGCGAGAGAAGGGCGTACACTCTCTGAACTTAACCACGGCAGCAGTTGCTGGTTTGAGACTTTGAAGGTGGATAGCTCAGTTTTGTGGGTGAACATCGTCTAATTGGAAAACTGGGCAACAGTGTTGACCTGATTCTACTGGAAATAAAAGCCACCTTTAGTACATCAAAGTCAGCTTACCGGGCACTGGGATGCTCATGTCCTGTTCAATACCTGGGTCCTTCTTGGGGCCCTTCTTGGGCTGTGTGCCTTTGGAAGTGTCCACTTGGAAGCCCTGGCCTTCCATGTTGGCTGTGGATGGCGGCAGTCAGCAGGATTTCTAGAACCTGGTGGATCTGTAGAGGTCCGAATCCAAAGACCTTCTGATCCTCTGAAAAGAGTGGTGCTCAAGGTCATGGTGAATGTCTTCAGCCTGGAAGAATGACAGTGATAGTAACTGTCATGGGCCCAACGAGTTGTAGTTTGGAAGATCAGGTTCCTATCGGTTGCCTGCCCTTGAGATATCACAGTACTGTGCTCCCCCTCCTCCAACCCGCAGGGGGTGGTGTCTTGTTGGCGACACCAGTCCAGCAGCATCTCAGACACACTGGTTTCAGCAAGGCTTGGCGGTTTACTTGTTGCAGGTGAAGGAAAAGATTCTCGGAACAACACCTTTCTTTAAAAAAGGGAGAAGTCACAGCTCCACCTTTGTTGGGAGAGATTTCTCTGCATCATAATTGCGAGTGTCTTCCTTCTCTTTTATTTTTTTCAACAGTCTTAGAGCATTCCACCGCATCCATGACATAAGGACATGGCTTCACCTTATCCGAAGGCCAGGACAGAGCCAGGTGGCCGCCCGGGCCCGGTCTCTCCTGGAAGGGAGGGAGGGAAGCGTTGCTTCCTGGTCAGTCATCTCTTGATGACCAGTATTCCATAACATTCTTGGAGGCTTGCTGATCACATCACATAGCCCCAATAAATATTGTTTTATGACCCGGGCTAATTATCGTAAATTGACTCTAACATTGTGGCTGTTGTTTCAGTAATTAGTTGTTGGAAATGGGGGACCCAATGACATCTGATCTTTGCTTAAACCAGCTGCAAAAAGAGCCAGACCAGGTGGCCTTCGGGGCCCTGTCAGTTCTAATGTTGTATGAATCTGTGATTCTAGGATGCTGAGAGATGGCCCAGGAAGTGGGGTCAAACTGAATTCTTTTTTTCCTCCTTCTCTTCCATCCGCTGCCCTCTGTCCCGTTTTTCTCTCCCTCTCCCTTTTCTGCTCAGAATCCAAAGTTCAAAATATATCTTGTTAGTCACTCAATTCAATTGCGTAGGGACCGAAGTGGCTTCAGGAGGTGTGGCCCGAGGGCCTTCCAGCTGAGTTCCCGAGAGCATCGCTTTGCCCCTCACTGTAGAGAAGCCGACCCTGACCATCCTGGGCAGAAGTTGGCAAACTTTCTGTCAAGGACAAGGCTGTAATTATTTTAGGGTCTCTTGTAAGGACAAGAGCCCCGCTCAGTGACAACAAACAATTTTCATTATGCAAACAATGAGCCTGGCTGTGTGCCAGTCACACTTTGTTTACAAAAAACAGGTCCACGTGGCTGGGGTTGGCCCAGGCCGAAGTTGGCCCATGGCTGCTCCTCACCCTCTGAGTCTGTAGGTGCCCCTGTCTTGCTGTGGCCTTCTTAAGACCAGCTCACATACTTTGTTGTTGTTTGGGTTTTTTTTGTAGATTATTTATTGCCTGTCACCCCCACTGAAATGAAGGCCCTACAACTTAAACTGCAGGGGCTGTTTTTGCTTCTTGTTCTTGCCTGAACACCCAGAATGCAGGGCGGCCCGTAGTAGGTGTTCAATAAATCGTTTTTGAAGGGGAAAAGCAAACTTGAAACTTAACCAGCTGGTCCACTGGGCTTTCAGGCCCTAGTTCTGAGGTGTGTTTGTCCATGTTCAGTTTGACTTGTTTTTTGTTTTGTTTATTTTTTTTTACTGGGGTTATTTCTTTATGCTCATGTCCTGTTCAGTACCTGGGCCCTTCTTGGGCTGTGTGCCTTTGGAGTGTCCCCTTGGGAGCCCTCGCCTTCCCATGTTGGCTGTGGATGGCGGCGGTCAGCAGGATTTCTAGAACCTGGTATATGTGGCCTTTGCTGTTCCCTCCACAGTGGGGCTGAAACGTGAAGCGAATTTATTCCGATCTTATGTGGGAGATTTGTGCCAACCACACACAAAGGACAGAACAGTTGTGACGTTGCCCAGATTTGGAGCCACCCCAGCGCTGTGAAGCCTATGCTCTCCGGGGCCTGGGACTCTGGGTACCACTCACGATTCCCGCTGGAAGTAATGAAAGCCGATTGACTCATGGACTCCTGTGGGTCCCAATCAGCGGCTCTGGCCGTTCCCCTTAAAGGATCACGGTTGCTTGTTCTGCTCACAGAGGTTGCATGGTCCCATCCTGCGCTGCATATTTGGGGACCATGGTTATGTTCATCATGGGCTACCTTCCATGTATGGCCCTGGGGGAGGGGATGGACGTACAAATAGCCCCGAGACCTGAGCCCTAGCTCTAGGATCTTGCTGTCTTCTCAGGAGACAGGACACATTCAACAGGAAGGTGGCATGTCCCCAGGAGCTGGTGTAATGTCCCCAGGAGTTGGTGTAGTGGGCAGACATAGGAGGAGGAGAGGGGACCACTGCACTCTGAGGCGGGTGACGGATAGAAAGCATCACCCAGGAGGGACAGTGGGATTTGGGCCTTGAAGTCTGCGTTGGGTTTAGAAGGAGGAAGCGGGCCTAAGGAGACGAAGGCAGAGGCCTCGGGAGGCTGGCCCGCAGGATGTGCGGTGGAGGTGGGCAGGCAGGGACCCCAATTTTATTTATTTATTTATTTTTTTACAGATTTTATTTATTCATTTTAGAGAGGAGAGAGAGAGATGGGGGTGGGGGCGGGGAGCAGGAAGCATCAATTCCCATATGTGCCTTGACCAGGCAAGCCCAGGGTTTTTGAACCGGCAACCTCAGCGCTTCCAGGTTGACACTTTATCCACTGCACCACCACAGGTCAGGCCAGGGACCCCGATTTTAACTTGGAGCGTTGGACAAGTAAGGTTTAGCAGCTTTGTATCAGGGTCGGTTTAAGTACTACAGAGACCTCCTCTCAGCTGTCTGGTAGGCGTTTTACTTTTTGGTTTTGGTGTTAAGGGCGCTAGGCTTGTTAATAAAAACAGTTTGTCCCAGCTCACCCAGCACAGAATTCAGTCTTCAGTCCAGCAAAGTTCTGATGTGACTTCGGGAGCCCGTGAACGCTCAGATGGCAGCTTTGTGGAAGGGCCCATTGGTTTCCCTTGAGTTTGAGGCATTTTAAGAAGCTTGGCTTGGTGACAACAGGCAGAGTCTAGCACAATAAATAAGTGTGTGTGTGCGTGCGCGCGCGTGTGCATATGTGTGGACACATAGCCATGCAGTCGTGTTGAATGAAAAAGTTTGTAAAACACACATTCCTTACACATAAAAAAAAAATAGCCACACTAATGGAATTTCTCCGTGATTATATTAAGCATCAACTGAGAAGTTTTGTTGGTCGGTATCTTCCCCTGCCGGGTTCGGGGTCGAGGGGTAAAGCCCTGCGGTGTGTGGTGACAGAAGTGGGCAGCTCCTGCTCCGTGCATCCTCTGGCTCCTGCTTCAGTGCCCCGCTCTGTGCCCGAGGGCAGCGTCCTGGCTTCCTGGGTGGCGGGGAGAGGCCAGCCTGCTGGGGCCAGTGGCAAAGCAAGAACTGCTCTCCTGGGAACACAGGGGCCTCCACTGACCTTTGTTGCACGTTCTCTCCTCCTCCTCCCCCTCTGCCTCCATCTCCTCTCTCCCCCACCTTCTCTGCAGAGCCACCAACCAAATACCAAATCTCCCAACCAGAAGTGTACGTGGCCGCGCCCGGGGAGTCGCTAGAGTTGCGCTGCCGGTTGAGAGATGCCGCCACGATCAGTTGGACTAAGGATGGGGTACACTTGGGGCCCAGCAATAGGACAGTGCTTATGGGGGAGTACTTGCAGATAAAAGGCGCCACGCCTAGAGACTCCGGCCTTTATGCTTGTACTGCTGCTAGGACGGTAGACAGTGAGACTGTCTACTTCATGGTGAATGTCACAGGTGAGTTGGCCTGCGGTCCCTCCATCCACTCTTTCCTCTGTAGCCAATTTCTGGGTAACATTTTACTGGGCAAGTGGGGTCTGCTTGTGGGTGCCAGGCACAGAGCTTCATGGTTTGCTATGACCGCTTTTGAAGTTCTTCCTCGGGACCTGGTGTTATCAGAGAGGCTGGCCGTTAAAAATTAAAAAGGATTCTCATGTGCAAAGTACCATTTTTCTTTTAAGACAGCACACTTTTTTATAAGTAAAAGCACATCTCGCCTCCCCACCCCCCCTTATACCACCGGCATCCTCGGTATTTAGAATGGAAGATTGAAGTTTGGATGCTGAACATTCCCGATTCCTTTTATTAAAATTTGAGTTTCTCTCCCGGATTATTCTTCCATGCAGTAAGTGGGGGGGCTGCACCGGCCCCCTTCTTGGTGGCCGAGTTTAAAGTTTTGTTTTTAGAATGTTAGTAAACGGTTGGAAGGCCACACAGGGGGCCGAGTTTTTCTAGGGACCAATTCCAATTGTGAAGGAGACCCTGGGCGCTGAAACATTTTGCTGGAAAGAATCATTGGCTAGTGTGCAATCAGTAAATTTGTTGGGGACCGTTTATCCAGTTTTATAGAGTGTTTGAATAGTGTGAAAGCAGAAAAACATTGAGACTCATAATAGAGACCAACTGTCACCATGGAGGGAAAATGGAAGCCACTGAGACCGTCTTAACGGAACACAGTCTCAGACTTACTGCGTGGGTTCCTGGGCTGTTGACATCCCTCTCCCGAAGGGCTCTGTTGTAGTAGGTGATGGCGGCCTTTTGCTTGGCAAAGAAACAACCATGGGTCTGTTCTTTTGCTTGCACACAGATGCCATCTCATCCGGAGACGATGAGGACGACACAGATGGCTTTGAGGATTTTGTCAGTGAGAACAGTAACAACAAGAGTAAGTAACGGCCGTCCCCGAAGGTCCCTGAGAGAGGAGAGCCTGGTGGGAAGTGCTGACTCTGACCTGTCTTCCTGTCGACTCTTCGCGACGCCATGCCCGTGACCCTCCCCTCTCTCCACTGTGTCCGCTTTTCCTGACTTTCTGATCTGAGAATAAACCAGTGCTACTGAACACCCTTCTCTACTGTTTGTCCTTTCTTACTGTGTCAGTAGTTAGGACTTTTCTTTCCTTGTCTTCTCATTTCCTTTGGTGTGTGTCTCACTGTGTGGGGACGTAGTAGGACCACATAACACCCTGGTTTTCTTTATAGCTATTGATGGTGCTTGGATTACCCGAGTGGTTCTGCTCTGGGTGTGGGGAGGGCTTCTTCTTCTTCCCCTCCCCTGGGGGACACTGGGACATATTTGGTTGTCATAACAGTGGTGGGAGATGTTGACGGCATCTTGTGGGTAGAGGCCAGAGGTGTTGCTGAAACATCCTACAATGTACAGGACTGGCCCCGTAACCGAGAATGACCTGGGGGGTGCCGAGGTCGGGAAACCATGGCTTTTAAAGTATTCTTTCCTGCATGCTGAGCAGAGATAAGGAAAGTGCCCCTTACTCTGCAGATAGAAAAGGGGGCCAGTGAGTGCTGTTGGCCTATTTAAAGACAGTTAATACCAAGCATGGGCACTTAGGAGGCCTCTGCTTGGTGAGTGAGAATGTGGCTGCTCGGAGCTGGGCAGCCTGGGTTCAAATCCTGCACCACCCCTTCTGCGTTGGGTAACCTTGGGCAAGTAATTTACTTTCTGTGCCTTGTGCCTCAGTTTCTTCAGCTGTAAAATGGGAGTAATATAACTCCTGACAAGGTTGTAATGAGGATTATTTGAGTTTGTATATGTGCAGTGCTCAGAAAAGTCCTTGTGAGTATTCAATAACAAAGATAAACTGTGGAGTTGTACTATTTTTCCGATAACATGACTGGAATGTTCCCAGAGTGCGTTTATGTTAGTCACTGGCATTTGCTGTTTAGATTTATAGTCTGCATTTACTTAGAAGGATTTTTAGTCAGTTTAATAAATATAAACAAGGCCTAAATTGTAAAGGCAATCAGTTACTAAAATAGACCCTGGGCTTTTTAGAGGAAGAAGAGAAAAATCAATCTTGTCAGGCACCTGGGGTAACATGTTTCTTGAGTGAGGAATTGGATTTGTCCCCAAGTCCCCTGGCAGCCTGGGCAAAAAGGGCAATATTTTGGTTTATATAGTCTTTACTTTTGGGCAAGAGAAAACTTGGGGCCTGGATCACTGGCCTTGGAATCACCAGAGAACTTATTAGAAATGAAGGTTCTCAGGCCCCACCCCAGACCCACTCAGAAACTCGGGGGGTGACTAAAGTGTGAGAACCACTGGCTCAGGGGTTCTCATGTACAGATCTGCCTTGAACAGGAGTTTACTGTTAGAGACGTTGCTCATAAAACTGGGTAATAAGGTGAGTGAAAGTGTTTTCCACTGTGACTTGTCCTAACCTTCTAATGAGGTTATTTGTTTGAACAATTAAGCCTGGTGCATCAGAAGACATCACTCGCTTCTTGTTAGTTCTCTGGCTCCGGTAGGGGAGGCAGCGAATGACCGTGGCAACGAGGAGCTTTGGGCAGGCTCCATACTGGCTGCTGGCTCAGTCAGGGCCCGCAGCAACTCAACGGGGTGGAGAGAAGAGTTATTCCTGTTTTATTGAGTGGAAATACATGAATCAGTGGGCAAAAGCAAAGCTGCGAGTCAATCGTGAACCTCTGGTGTGTCAGATCTTAGTGCATCTCAGCCAGGACCCAGGCTGATGATGGGGGTGGAGTGGTGAAGCTGGCACTGTTGTTTACGGCTCTGATGTGGTACCCACATGTGGGTGTGATTGCTGTTGATTGGGGGACATCAGATTCCGTGGGCTTGGTTGTGTTGGCGTGCCTGGGAACCGCATTTTACTGGAGATCAGCGCCATGCTAATGCAATACTTGGGAAATGCTGACATGCAACAGCAAGGTAGAAGTTACGTAACAAGTGGGCTGAGTGAACGGAATCTCTGTCTCCTGATTCAGAAGGACTTACCTGCCCATAAAACCTCCGGGTTTTCATCCTGCTTGCCCCGACCGCCCAGTGCCCATGTAGAAGGGTAGGGGAGTGGGGGGCTCCATTTAATGAACGCCAGCCCTTCACTAAGCGAATTGCCATGCCTTCACCTTGCCACTGGGGTTCTTTGTAATTAGCTCTCGAATGACACCGGCTCTGCCCCGCAATGGGTGCTCTGCGGTGATTCAGGGCCGGTGTTAGCTGTACCAGGGATACTGCTGTCGGGAGCTGCCTCCGTAGGGTGCCCGTGAAACATTAGACGTGATTTAAAGTGATAGCAGTTCTTAGCTGGCGACTCGGCCCCTGCCATCTGTTCGTGTGATTAGGCTGGTCTGATTCACAGGTGCTGCCCGGGGCAGCCGAGATTAAGCAGCTGTGGCCTGCGTGGACAGAGGAATGCCACGGCCAGGGTAATTGGCAAGGCGGGGAAGGGGATGTTGCCATTAAAACAATTTTTGCCACCTCAAATGTCAAATGCCTGACCTGATTAATAGGGAAAATTGGAGAAGCACTGAATTCTTTGCATTTTCAGCCACCTGGAAAACACCCACGTGTCCAGTCTGATTCTGCTTGTCTGGAAATGCCACCGGGGTGTGTTTGAAAGTTCCTCTTCAGTGAGGTTAACAAATGATGCTCCAGTGACCCTGGGCTGGCGGTGACATTGCAGGGCTTTTTGAAGTTTTTTTCTCTTTCTCGGTGGACAGATGTTTGCCCTGTAGCTTGTATAGCTTGAAAGCATACTGCAGGTGATTCCCTCTGCTGGACCGCTTGGTGATTGTTTAATTATTTTTGGTGGTTAATTGTAAAAAACGGCAAGCTTATCTGCCAGGTAGAGCTCTTAGCTTCTCTACAGAGTACAGAAAGCATGGTACCGTGGCAAAAAGAAAAGTAAAAAATTAAAAGCAGGATTGATGAATTTTGGCCATGAGGCTGGTGTCTGTTAACATCAGGATCTGATCTGATTTCTGTAGGGATGTTTGGCAGTCCTCAGGTTGATGGGAACTTCTATTTCATCAGACGAAACCCGGGTCAGAAATGGGCTCATCTGTGGTGGAGTTCCTTGTTTCCATTGGCTGGTTGAGCCGCGCTGGGGTTTGAGGATCGTGTCCTGTTCTCTGACTTCACGGGCATTGTCATGCAGTGTCTCTGATCCACCTCCTCTCCCAGCGGGCTGCTTTGGGAAGGCGAGGATCAGCCTGGATGGTGAATAAATGTTTTGTGGAGTTACAGTCTTCACGTACATCATTGAGGGTCTCATTAAAAACGGGCACCTGCATTAAGAGAGTAAGCCAGTCCATAATACTTCTCTGCTAAAAATTATTTTGAAATAAATTTGGAAAATACCTCTTACCTCCCGGGACCCTTTTGTGGAGACTTGCAGGGCCCCACGGCATGATCTAAGCTCTGGAGTGTTCTGTCCTGAAGCGTGTTTAATTTTGTCCTTTCTCAGGGTTTTCCAAGCTGACTGACCATGAGACCTGTTCCGATGGACGGCATGCTTGGAAACCCCTGACATGAGCTGATTTGATTGGTCTGACCTTCCCCACCCTCTGAAGCCACGTTCTTCCATCACAGCTGTGAGAAGGGCATTCTCAGGCCCTATTTCAGCAGCTGACTAGTGATGACCTAACATCTTAAGGTTCTAGATACTTCCCTGAGCAGAATAGTCCTGTGACGGCCAGGAAATAATGCTGCTACCTATGACCATTAGTGACACAGACTTTCTTCTGGACAGAAAGTTGCCATTCAAAACAGAGAGAGAGAGAGATTTGTTGTTCCATTTAATTTATGCCTTCATTCATTGGTTGATTATTGTATGTGCTCTGACCGGGAATCAAACCTACAACCTTGGCATCATATTAGGATGATCCTCCAACCAACTGAGCTACTCAGCCAGGGCTTAAATGCTAGTTTTTGAAATGCATCCAGGTCGAGGGTTTTGAAAGGTGCCGATTTTATCCTGCAGCGTGGGAAAGCATAATTTAACTATTCCTTGTTCTAGGTAACTTCATGGGTTATCCAGCAGCAAATAAGTAGGTCTAGATGTCCATTGGGGAGTGGTTTTTATTACCTCTGCCTTCTGTTGAAGTGATTCATGTTCCTGAAGGATTGGAGACTTTGTTCTTGGGAAAAGCCTATTGACAGAAAGCTCAGGTTAGCTGCTTAGCCAGAGGGAAATGGGAGCAAGATAGCCGGGTCAAGACTTCGGCTGCTGAAGTGCTTCTTTCTCCCGAGTGAAGAGAAAGACAAGCTAATTTTCTATTTTGGTTTCATGCCTGTTGAGACCTGTAGCAGATGCCCATACCTGTGTCAGGGAGAAAGGCAATTTGTTTTTTGGAAGTAACTAAGGAAAATGAAAGTCCTTGGCCTGAGATTTCAAACTCTGTTCATTGATTAATCTGCTGATAATAGTTTATAGTCACCTTTGCTCTAATTGGGATTTTCAGTTTGTAGAGATTCTATCTAAGTTGGTAAATGTTGGTATCTTAGTTATGTTTAAGTTTTCAAGAATTGGAAGAAACCTCCAAACAAAAACAAAAACAAAAAACAACACAGCAAAACCAAAGTGCATGGGCTTCCTGCATTTTTTGAAGTTCCTTTGTGTAATGAAGAGCCCATCCTGAACGGGTGTGGGTGTTTTATCACGAAGGCCAGCAATGGTGTGCCATCCGGGAGGCTCAGGTGAGTGTTTCTTCTTTCCTGGGTTCCCCTCTGGTCCAACAGCACCACAGACAACTGGAGGGTTTTCTTTTGAAGGAAAGTCCTGGGAACTCTCACAGGGCACCTGGTCTCCCATTGGGCTCTGGCATTTTACACGTGAGTAACTTGCCTGGTTTGGTTTAATGTTTTCCTCAATGGATGCCTGACTGGTCAGCAAACTAGTTGTTTTAATAAGATTTCTCAAATAAAGCAACTCCCCTCCCAACCCCCATAACCACACCCTCACTCATATCTCTGTATTTTGTCAGCTTTGTTTTCTCTTAGTTTTATGAAAAACTGAAAACATATGAACTTCAGTCTCCTACAAGGATGGGGGAGGGGCAGGGGCTCTCGGAGACAGCCCTCCACCCAAGGGTCAAAGCATTCAAATGCCCTGATTTGTGATATTTTTAAAGGCCCTAATTATAGACTTAAGACAGAGGTCTTAGTGGGGCTTTAGGGAGTTTGTGAGACTTAATCTAGGAGCTGAAATGGGCTGTGGGGTTTTTTTGTGTTTTTTTTTTTATTTTTGCATCAATAAAAATACAGTTGGCAGTCATCAGCGTCCACGGCTCACGTAAATCTTGAACTTTTGACTTAATTACCATGGGAGAGTTCAAAGGGCAGCCTGTAGTGGTTGAAAGAGCCTTGCTCAGGGAGCTGGAGACTTGGTCTCTCCTCAGCCCGGCCTCTGGCTGGGTGACCTTGATCAAATCACTTAACCTTTTAAGTGACATTGATCACATCATCGGTCGGGCCAGATGGTCACTGAGGTCGCTTTTGGTACAGTGGTAATATGATTCCTTGTTTTCTTTTAAACTGCTGGGCTAGGTTCTCTCTTTGATTTTGGAGAGAGAGAGACACACACAGAGAGAGAGAGAGAGAGAAGACCACAAACCTTAGATGTCAGCATTTGCATACGTCAGGGATTTTGTAGGGCCGGGCTCAGCAGCCCATTTTTTTTTTACTGAGTTTAAATGGCAGGGTCAAAATAAATCTTCTAACCCTACCATTTGTTGACAGAATATCTGCCTAGAATACAAATACCTGGAAAGAATGTTAGAGCTGGGAGGGACCTTCTCAAAACACTCAGTTCAACCCCCTCATTTTATAGCTGAAGCTTTTAAGAGTTGTCCATCTGGTCTGTCCATTTATCCATCCATCCATCCATCCATCCATCCATCCATCCATCCATCCATCCATCTATCCGATACTCCATAAGCTGATGTCAACTCAAGTTGTACCTTCCAGGTGCTGCATTTGTGTTAACCAGCAGGCATCGAAAGGAATATTTTTTGCTATGGAAACAGCCCAGTGATGGAAACTGAGGTCAATAACAGAGGTGGCCAGGGAAGAAATGATGAGCCTTTGCTGTGGGACAGAGGTGGTGAAGAAAGCATGTGTTGAGGGATCTTTGCGAGAAGTTCCTGTGGGGTTATAAACAGTGGTAGTCAACCTGGTCCCTACCGCCCACTAGGGGGCGTTCCAGCTTTCATGGTGGGCGGTAGTGGAGCAACCAAGTATAAATAAAAAGATAGATTTACCTATAGTAAGTTTTTTTATAAAGATTTATTCTGCCAAATTAGTGAAAATCCGACATAAAGTACTTGGTAAGTAATTATTATTATATGCTTTAACTTCCTGTAACTCTGCTTTATAAATTTTATAAAGTAAAGTTACTTCCCTACTTTATAAATCACCATTACTGTGGAACTGGTGGGCGGTTAGAAAATTTTACTACTAACAGAGATACAAAATGGGCGGTAGGTATAAGAAGGTTGACTACCCCTGGGTTATAAATCTCTTGTTTAACCAGCCACATCTTAAGAGATGTCTGTTGTATGAAAGTGTGAAACTGGTAATGAGTTACGGATACTGCACTTCGTTGATGGGATTGATTGATTGATTGATTTTGGCAAGTCTTGCTGTTCCTTTACCCTCATTATTAGTCTTTCGTGATTAAGGGCATCATTCTTTTGCTACATATTTCATCGGAAGACTCACAGACGTCAGAGCAGAGCGGGCCATACCTGTCACCTAGGTCACCTTGTTTACTCCTGATTTAGTACCGTTCATTTTCGGTGCCCTGGAGGGTTATCTCACGTTCCTCCTCATTAATTGGCTTTAACCCACTCCTCATCCATCTCTAAAGTTATGGCAGGAAAGGTATACAACATGGGTGCCACACATTCCTTTCAAGGAACGTGATGTGACCTTGGCTTGCAGATTCATTTTAAATAAAGTTGTTGAGGAAACATCTTTTCTGAGCCCCTACTGTGGGCAGGGGTTATTCATTTAATGAGTTCATTCTCCAGATAAAAGTTAGGAACGCTGTTCACCAGCCTCGATGTGAAAGAGGCCTCCTTGGGGCGAGGGTTTTGTCAGGAGCCTGGCCCGTTCCTGACCTGCTGCGTTGTGTTGGGGGGTGGGGAGGCCAGGCTGTGAAAATAGAAGTACTGGAAGCAGGACGAGTTTGCCGAGGACATGAGGCCACTGATGAAGGAAACACAACAAGGCCATCATTCTTCTAGTTCTTTTGGGTTCTTCAGGCGTCTCGTAAAACTAGTTGATCTCAGGAAGAACCATTGTGAAATAATAAAATAATTCCTCCCCTTCAGAATCATGCTTGTTGAAGTTCATGAGCTTGACGTCTTAAAGGGAGGCCTAGCCACAAAGAAGCACAACCTAGCCCGTCCGACGTAAGCGCTCGCCCAGAGTGGGGTTGGGCCAGGCATCACTGTCACGCGGGAAACCTGGAAAACTCAGCTCGACAGCCCTTTCTGTCGAGTCAAGACTGATGGTTGTCCATTTAGGTTTTGTGTGATAGCCCTGCAGGTGATCTGTTTCTTCTGTCCTGATCAGAAGGGGATCTCGGGGCCGTGGCTGAGGAGCCCGGTGCCCACGCCCGGTGCCCACGCCCTGGTGTATGGCTGGGTTGTCTGTTTCCTGGGAGCACATCTTAGATGTACAATTGTGATGATTGAAATTTTACCCCCGGGGAAGTGGACACCTGCCAGAAATTCCAGCAGAATTCTTCCACCCTCGTCCTTATGTCATTCTTCAGGTGCCAAGACAAAGGTGCCGGTTGCCAGGTCTGTGTGGGCCCGTATGATCTGGGCGATCCCTGTGTGGGCTGCAGCTTCACGGTCGGCTCAGCCCAGCGAGAGAGGAACAGAGAGGGCAACATTCCTGGTGCCTTAAGTTAAGCTCTACTCTTTGACGCTTCAGGGAACTCAGAGTCGTGCCTAGCGGTCTGTAAGCACACATCTGCTGATTTCTTTTATGCAAGAAAGAAAGGCCATGCCACGGGATCCACTGGGCTGTTACCGATGCTATCTATCTCCGCAAGCACTGCTGCATTAATATTTAGCTAATTCACGTGAATGGGCCTTTGTGTTGACATAAATAGATGACATGAGTGCGGACGCCCGAAGCAGGCTTTTTCATTTGGGTCGGATTCGGAAAAGTCATTGTGCCTGGCGACAAAGCTCATTATTTACTTTGTGCTCTGAAGGGTTTCTTTTTTAGTGGCCGTGGATGGATGTTTTTTCCTAAGTAGAACCTTTTAAGATGAAATGAATGGTGATTGAAATTGTTTCGGTGGCTGCCAGGCGCTGGGTTTCTGGTGATAGATAGGGGTCGGGGTCCCCCTGGTGAACCCCACGGAAGAGCAGGTGTGTTTATGGGCATTGGATGCCTGAAGCCAAAGGGAGATGTAGCTGGGTTCAGAGGAAAGACGGCAGCCCCCCACTCCCCCCCCCAAGCCTGTCTGTCTGCACCTGTGACTGACCAGTTTTGCCGCACTTGGCTCTGTCTTGGATCAGGCGGACACCATGGAGTCGTCCATGACGGTACTCAGGAAAGCAGAGGGGAGAGAGCGCACAGCACGCCCTTGGCGAGAGGCCCCAGCTCCACCTTCCGTAGGGAGTCCAAGAGCAGGGGGACAGCGGACAGGGGGAGGCGTTTTGGGTGCAGTTGTCCCAGTTCCTAACTCTGCCACGAGAGCCCAGCTGTCCTGTGAAGGGGGTCACACATCCACGCAGGCACTCACCCCCCTCCCGGCGTGGGCTGTGCTGTCCACAGAACACAGCAGGGGCCGTCTCCATTCACGTCGAGGCCAGGTAGGCCGTGCTGTCCACAGAACACAGCAGGGGCCGTCTCCGTTCACGTCGAGGCCAGGTAGGCCGTGCTGTCCACAGAACACAGCAGGGGCCGTCTCCGTTCACGTCGAGGCCAGGTAGGCCGTGCTGTCCACAGAACACAGCAGGGGCCGTCTCCATTCACGTCGAGGCCAGGTAGGCCGTGCTGTCCACAGAACACAGCAGGGGCCGTCTCCGTTCACGTCGGAGGCCAAGCTTTCCACCCAGGGCCCCCGCCGCCTCCGGTGTGTGGCGTGTGTGTGCTGTCGCTCAGTCTCACCTGTACCAGGAACAAAGCAGCTCTGAATCCATCTTCTGGAATGTCAGTGCTCTAGAACGTTCTAGAAGGTTCAAGGCCTTGTTGATGGATGCTTTTAGGGAGGAATAGATGGGGAAAGTTAAATGCTATACAAGAGACCGGCCGACGTTCCAGGCAGGAACGAAGGAGGCCGTGTCCCCTTGGCCCCGGCTGGCCGGCCTGGACTCGAGTCTCAGACATTGGTGCCGTTGGAGGTGTGGATTCCAACCCCGTGGAGGAGCTGGTTTTTACCAGCCGTGGACCAGAGTGGGGGCGGAGGCAGGGGCTCTGGAAGCAAACTGCCTGAGCTCAGACCCTGGCTGCACCTCCTCTTGGCTTTGTAGTGGCGGGTGGGCTACACGGTGTCTCTGTGCCTCAGTTTCCCTACCTGGAAATGGGTTGTAATCGATAGTGCCTTTCTCATTGGATTGTTGTCAGGATTAATGTGTTTGACACGTAGGAGCTTTTAGGGCTGACGTTTGTCACATAAGGAGCATTGGTTCAATAGTGGTCGTAGCCCTTGTTAGCGGGCGTGAGGACTTGACGGCGGAAGGAGGAGAAAAAAATTACAGCAGTCACCGAGATGGGTACGGTGGCTCTTGGGCAGAAAAATTGTCCTTCGTTTGGCAACTTTCATAAACCATACGTCTTTTCTTGAGTTAGAAAAAAGAAAAACACAAGGGTTTTCAAAAAGAAAAATGAGGGTCATTCAGAGGGTACAAATTTATAAAACATTTTATCCGTAGCTACCGATCAAGTTATCCATTTAGACACGGTGGTAGACTTGGGGCCTTCGCGACCACCACTGGAGAGGAAAATAAAATTCTCTATTAAAGATGTTAAAATGTTTTTAGTGACACAGTCAGTTGGCTGCCATAGAAAGCGCTGGGCAGGTAACGATGCCTCCGTGAATTTCATCCGACGAGGGTGACGGTAGATACTATCCACAGTCTTTAAAGTGAAGCCTCGATGGGTAGATTGATGTGGGTTTTTGAGCACACAGCTTGTTTTTAATGGTGTGTAGACATGATCATTTCATAGGAGCGGCCTTCTAAAAACGATACATTTTGGGGGAGGGCTCAGCTGTTCTTGTATGTGTTGCCATGGTGTGGAGAAAGGAGCCTTTTAAACACATGATTCAATCCACATTTAAATTCTGGCACTAAGAACAAGGGGGAGAAGGTGCCTGCAAACGGGTTTTCCCTTCCCTGTTAATAGACATAAACTAACAAGCCATCTGTCTCCAGGGACCTCCAGCTGGATCAGATGTCAGAAAATATTTTCCTAATGTAACTCTTGCCCCCCTCCCCAGGATTTTGGAAAAAGAAAAAGAAACATCAGATGGGTCGCATACGAAACAAAATGATCTTACCTGTGAGGAGTTGAACCATGGAGCTGAAGCTGTCTGTCCCAACAACACTGTAATGTTGTTTTCCAAAACAGGAGCGCCTTACTGGACCAACACGGAGAAGATGGAGAAGCGCCTGCACGCCGTGCCGGCGGCCAACACCGTCAAGTTCCGCTGTCCAGCTGGGGGAAACCCAACGCCGACGATGAGGTGGCTGAAAAACGGAAAGGAATTTAAACAGGAGCATCGCATCGGAGGTTACAAGGTAGGACCACGCTTTCAAAATCACACTTTAAAAAAAAAAATTTATTCATTGCCTAAGTCGTCCAAAGTGAGCGGGAACTAGAAGGAATTAAACACAACTCGGTAATTAATCATAATTGATCATTTCCATGTTTGCTATTAACAAAGTAAAAAGAAAAAAAGTTAGCCTGGACTCGCATGTAATTGTAAAGTACAATCCCCATTTGCATTGTTCTTTATATGAGGCGAGTTTAATAACAGAAGGGTCAAAAGTTGAGAGTCTGTTTTCTATATGCTTTATAAGTCTATAAAAACCAAAACTGCCGCAGAATTTGAGAAGTGTAAGTAGGGTTGCTGTGTTTGGGCAGGTCTGTGTGAAAAGCGGGACGGACCTGGGGTAGAGACCGGAGCGCGAAATATTAAATATTACGTATGGAGAAAGGATATGGTGAGATGACAGGAGCAATCTCCCTGTCTTCCATCTTCGAGGATCCTAAATAGCCCATTACCGATTCTGGTGAAATGTCTTACCACTTACTGGGGGTGGGGTGGGAGGATCAGAATGGACAACCGTCTCCTGGAAGGTGCCTGTAGATGTTCGTTCAGGCCGTGGTTCATCCATTCAGCAGAAGTGGATTGAGTGCCACCCTCTGTGTGGCGGGCACCGTCCTAGGCTCTGGGGCAGGCGCGGGTCCAGAAGGGAGGGCGGATAACAAGCCTGGTAATCCGGGCGCTGACGTGGGTGAAGTCAGAGAAGTGTGCAGGGAGAGGTGATGCAGGCTCTTTGGGAGACCGGGAAATCCCGAAAGGACTCTGGGCTGAGTTTGGAGGAAAGGCAAGAGAGATGGCATCTCCAAATTATTTAGGGAGAACTTGAAGAATGGATTGTATGAGGAAGACTTCAGGAACCTTATGATGAGATTCTTTGGTGCATTTGGAACATGAATGAGCATAGTAGTTACCTGCTGCTGCGTAACAAATTACCCCAAGACGTAGTAGTTTTAAATAACAGTGTTTATTACCTCACGCTTCCAGGGTCAGGAATACAGGTGTGTCTTAACGAGGACCTTCCGCATCAAGTCCTCTCACGGAGCATAATTGAGTTTTCAGTAAAGGCTGGGTTCTTATCTGTGAGATCACTTGTGGGGGCGGGGGTGGAGCTTCTAGACCAGCGGTTCTCAACCTGTGGGTCTCGACCCCAGCGGGGGTCGAACGACCAAAACACAGGGTCCGATGGCTTTAGGCGACCCCTGTGTTTTGGTCGTTCGACCCCCGCCGGGGTCGCGACCCACAGGTTGAGAACCGCTGTTCTAGACTGACCCACGTGGTGGTTGTCAGGGTCACTTCCTTGCAGCTTGTCGGACTCAGGAGCCCTCAGGTCCTCACTGAGTGTTGGCCGGAAGCCACCCTCCCGTCCATTGCCAGGTGGGGTCTTCCATGTGGCAGCTGGCTTCCTATGGGTGAGCAGACCAGAGGAGCCTGGGAGGAAGTGTGAGGAAGACAGACGTCACTGGCTTTTGGAACCTAATCATGGATGTGTCTCCCACCACCTTTGCTGTGCTCTGTCATTAAGCAAGTCACTAGGGCCAGGATGACCCAAGGGCATGACTCTCAGGAGACATGGGGACCACAGGGAGCCGCCTGGGAAACAGGCACAGTGGTCACGGAGAGAACGCTCCAGCTCAGACCGTGGGTCCCGAAGAACCAGGCAGGAGGGCTTTCTCACTGGCAGTGAGACACAGACTATTTCCCTGTTCCTCTCACCTGCGTGTAACGGCCACCGCTGCCATGGAGGGCACGTGAGCCCCTGCCCTCCACTGCCGTGGTTAAATGGGCCTTCTCGCCACCCACAGTGCCCTGCAGCCCTCTCCTGAAATACCACATACACTTACGCATCTTTAAAGAATTGTTTCCCTCTGCAAAAAGTTTTGACTTTTAACACTGAAAAATTATTGTCTAGAAGCCCAAACCCAGAGAATGATTGGGAAAGCCCAGAGTACATTTCTAAGAGCATTTATAGGTAGTTTACGTATAACATCTGCTGCAAGGGGGGCGTGCTCTGACGCTGGGGAAGGGGACGTATTTCAAGTGTATTCCACGACTCCTGCTCCTTGGTAGAAGCAGGAGCCAAGAGGGCGGGTTGTCTCTTTGTTCTTAGTTCAGGCCTTAGACCAGGTACACTGAGACCGGAAGGTTGGCTTTTTTTCTTTCTTTTATTTTTTTAAAGAATGAACAAATCTTTCACTAGCTAATGCTGCTTGTAAAGGAAGAGTTAAACGATGAAAATCGTGGCTCCTGGGATTCTCACCCCCAAGTGAAAACATCATTGCTGCACCCCCAATAATTTATTTAAATACATCTTAAGTATAAGAATGATGGTCAGTGCATTTCCTCATTTAAGACGGCCTTGGAAATAAGCACAAAGGGCTGATGAGCCTCCAGAAAGCTCCAGGTCTCAGAAGAAGTAGAAACGGCTTCCTGATCATGGGGCGGGTAGTGCTTGCTGATCGGAATGAGTGATTACGAAGGTGCTGGAAGACTGAGGCTGCCTAATGAGAAAATGGGGCTTGATTTTTAACAGGTGCAGGCAGTTCAGTTTTAATTACTGATGACAGCATTCTGCTAAATGCCGAGCACCCATGTTCTAAAAGTAAAATGAGGACCCGTCAGCAGAATGCCTCCTGCCCGGCCTCACGGAAACCCAGATGACCAAAGCATTTTCGTTGTCTTGCATCTGAGCCATTCTTGGCGTGAAAGAGATGTGGAGTTTCAGTGCATGGGAACAAAATTCTAAAGTATCTTTTGCTTTTTTTTAAAAGAAAAATAAAAGGTGGGGAGCAAAGGGAAGGGTCCCTCCCCTTTGGAAGGGGGTGTGCTGGCTGGCAGTGACCAGGGAGTGTTTCTTGCCCTGCTGGGCGTTCTCCCTGGAGCAGAGGCTGTGGCCGTTGGTCTCAGTGGCCTGGAGGGGCACCCCATCCAATGCGGTGGGAATCAGCCTGGATTCACCACAGTCGCGGTCTGCTGGAAACGTAGAAACTGCCTTGAGCCCCAGAGGCTTCTGGGACTTGAAAGGGAAAGACAGAGATCTCTCATCTGGGAAAAACGTAGTTACCTTAATGTAAGTTGCACTAACGATGTGTTAGATCCGCCCCTGACCCCTGGTCATGAAATCACTGGAGGTCAGAGAGACTGGTGCCCACCGCACGCCTCCCGCGCTGGTCCAAGCTCCCCGATGGCACGGGGCCTGCGTTGGACCGTCAGGGCCCCCTCCTCGGGGCCTGAGCCTGGCAGAGTCAGGAGCATGGTCAGCCATGTTTGGTTTTCCCTTTGACGTTTCTTTATCACCTACGTGAACTTTGAAAGAACCATGCTTCTGTACGTCTCACCCGAGGGGACTGTCCTGGACTGGTTACTCGCTTCTGTGGCTGGCAGCCTCCCGGAAGCCAAGGGACCTAGTGGACACGCAAGGGCCTGCTGTCCGAATGACCCTCTCCCGTGACGGCCGCCTTTTGCCACCTTTTTTAAATGAAGAAGCAAGGTGTCAAGTTTTCCAAGATGTCTTTTTCCAGAAAGCAGGACCCGAGAGCTTCT
This sequence comes from Saccopteryx bilineata, assembly GCF_036850765.1. Taxonomy (NCBI): domain Eukaryota; kingdom Metazoa; phylum Chordata; class Mammalia; order Chiroptera; family Emballonuridae; genus Saccopteryx; species Saccopteryx bilineata. The sequence goes on along the minus strand of NC_089496.1, from coordinate 106,081,532 downwards.
GCAAACAGACGTGTTATTCCTGCGATGATTCTTCTCGTGGTGAGTGTCCTCCTGTAAACCATGGCGGGGCCCCGGGGCCCTGCTGTCCACCTGGCTCTTTTTACCCATTGGCCCTCGCCCATTGCCTTTCGGCTTGCTTTGAGATGGTACACACATGCAGCCAATGAGGAGAGTAGGGAACAGAAAAAAAAACCAAAACACCCCGAAAACCAAATCAAAGGGAGTTATGGAGTGGAATAGAAAGCTCATTTTATTTCATTAAAATAACCAAGAGAGCCATTCGGGAATTCTGCTGTTCAGTCTTATTTATTGAAGAACTCGTGCTGAGCCATCCTTAGGTGATTAAGAGTCAAATTATTGTTTCTCTTAGCATGTGGACCAAGGCTGGTTGGATGTTATTAATTTATTTTGAACGATGAAGCTTGACTTGAAGCAGAACTGCATCTTCCTGATAGCCCGGAGGCTGGGGCTGGACCGTGGGCGCTGTTGTGAAGCCTCTGTGCTTCGGGTCACCTGTCCACCAAACGAGAAGAGTGACTCGGTCACCCTGCACATCTGACCCCTTCCGGCTCTGAATGCCTAGTAGTATAACCGTTGCCTGGCATCCACCATTTTTCATCTTAAACAACAGCACAGATGATTATTATTATTTTTCAATAAAGAGATCGCCTTTAGAGCTAGATATTTCATAGGGCTCCGAACAGTTATGACAGTTTAATGCAGAGAAGCAGGAGGTGACTGAGATAATTAATGGACCACCTCTGTTCCCAGCTCATTCTTAGGTAGTGCTTTAGGCATGGGGGGGGTATTCTCAAAAACCATCTTTCATGCCATTGCCGAGCATGAAGGAACGAGATCACCGGAGAAAGCCCTCCGTGGAATTGGCTCTCGAGCCCAAGGCTCCGGGTCTCCAGGAGGTTGGGGTTCCCACGGAGCCTCGCTGGCGGAGCTGCTGTTTGAACCCGGGCGGTTTTGCACCGGTATTCACGCTCTCACCAACTTACGTTCTTCCAGTGTGGGTTCACGTGTTACAAAAACGGTTATGATGATGAGGAACACATAGATAATAATGGTTTCCCCAGAGCATGAAGGGCCAGCTATCAGACGGGCCAGCGTGTACTGTTGAGAGCAAACCTGGGGCTATTTTTTTTTAATAAATAAATTTTTATTAATTTTAATAAGGTGACATCAATAAATCAGGACATATATATTCAAAGAAAACATGTCCAGGTTATCTTGTCATTCAATTCTGTTGCATACCCATCACCCAAAGTCAGATTGTCCTCCGTCACCTTCTATCTAGTTTTTTGTGCCCCTCCCCCTCCCCCTCCCCCTCTCCCTCCTTCCTTCCCCCTGTCCCCCATAACCACCACACTCCTGTCCATGTCTCTTAGTCTCGTTTTTATGTCCTACCAATGTATGGAATCCTGCAGTTCTTGTTTTTTTCTGATTTACTTATTTCACTCCGTATAATGTTATCAAGATCCCAACATTAATTATAGTATAATACACATAACATAGAATTTGTCATTTATTTTAAAAACATTTTTCTCACCCCAAACAGAACCTCTGTATTCATTCAGCAATAATTTCCCATTCTCCCCCCCCCCCACTCCAGGCCGTAGAAACCCCTAATTTAGTTTTTGTCTCTATGAATTCTGTCTCTGTTCTAGGTTTCTGAAGTGGACTCCTAGGATATTTGTCCTTTCTAACCCTGCTGATTTCACTGAACACGCTCAGGGTTCATCCAGGTTGTCCCATCAGTCAGAACATCATTCTTCTTTTATGGCTGAGTAGTAGTCCAGGCTGTGGAGAGCCCACACTTGATCAGTCCATCTGCTGATGGACACTTCGGTTGCTTCTGCCTGTTGCCTATTGTAAACCGTGCAGCAGTGAACATGAGTGCCTGAGTATTTGTTGGAATGCTTGCTTTCAATTCGTTTGGATATTATACTAGGAGTGGAGTTGCTGGGTCATAGGGTAATTCTGTGTGACAAGGCAATTCTTTCTTTTCAGAAAGGGCCTGAGATTTTTAAAGTTCAATTCAAAGGCAGCGGACGCCCAGCTGGTCCTCTGCCTTTAGCATCTTCAGGGAACAGCGTGTAAGGGAGCAGACAGCTGTGCCTTTTGAAGGTCCCGTCCCACGTCCTCTGGCGGAGGTTCGTGGATGGTGAACGGAGCGGAGGAGCAGAGTTCGCCCAGCCCTGTTCTGTGGGCACCTCCTGAAAAGCAAACTTCTTGGCGTTGAAGCATTAAACAGGCGTGGTTCCCCGTCTGCATGGGGATAAGCAGCTGTAAGGGCCACAGCCCTTGACACGTGTAAGCTCACTGTGTGGATGTAGACCCGGAAGGGCTTGGAGTCACCCAGGAACCTGCTGACAGTTGGGGCCTGGCACAGGATGCATCCTGATGACAGTCGGTCTGTGTGTTGAATTGTAGTTCATGGGGCACCTGGAAGGCCCAGGTTAAAGGGGCTGCTGTCTGTTGGGGTAAATCGGGTCCTGACGCTGGTGGAAGGAGTCTTGGCAGTCTTTATCAGCACATGGACATAGCATCCACCAATTTGTACGGAATGAAACTTCCCTTCCAGCCTCTGGATGTTTACTCTGCCGGTTATCGAACACCTGGGTATTTGGAAACATCTGGATATTTTTGCAATGTGGAAACCGAACTTTGACCTTTCACCTTTCACCTAGGAATTTTGGTGTCATCATACAAACAAAATCTACATTCCCAGTTGTCACCCGAAGGTAGCTGGGGGCTTAACGGGGCACCCTGGAAGATTTAGGTAACAGAAGAATTCCACAAGAACCTGTCCGGGCCACCTTTCCTCTTTGTGATGACAGGGTGTGGAATGTTTGTGGAATCCAGTTTTTGTTTTACAAGTCAGAGAGTTTAGGCTATTAGCTGCCATCTGCTTTGTTTTGGCATTAAAATGTTATTTTTAAAAGTCTTTAGTGAGCATAGTTTTGAAGTCTTGTGCTCTCAGTCTGTTCCTTGGCAGATGAAAAAGAAGGATGAATTCCACCGAGATTTGGCCCTGGGCAGGATGAAAAGAGAGGGTTGGGCATGTGCTGGTCGGTGTGGGATCTCTCTTCCCTCTGGCTTTCGCGTTTCTGCGGGAGCGACAAGTTCTGCGGCAGAACAGCCACTCCTGAGGGGGGCTAGGAAGCTGTTTCAGCCCCCTTTCGGGGGGGAGGAGAGGAAGGGAGGGGAGGGGAATGTGTGCAAGATTTCTGTTTAAATTTGAAAAGTGAAAATGAGAAGTAAATATTTATAATCCTACCACTTAATTATATAAAATATGTTGCTAACAATTTAAGACATTTTTCTTCCTGATTTTAGCTGTGTTTCTGTAGACATGCTTATAGATTCAGGCCTATATACACCTAGAGGGCTGTATATGTATGTGTGTGTGTATTATTTTATTTTATTTTTTTATAAAATGGGGCCCTGGTCAGTTTGCTCGGTGGTCGAGTGTTGGCCCGGCATGTGGATGTCCCAGGTTCGATCCCCAGCCAGGGCACACTGGAGAAGCGCCCATCTGCTTCTCTACCCCTCCCCCTCTTGTCTCTCTCTCTCTCTCTCTCTCTCTCTCGCTCGCTCGCTCGCTCTCTCTTCCCCTCCCGCAGCCATGGCTCGGTTGGAGCAAGTTGGCCTGGACTCTGAGGATGGCTCCATGGCCTCACCTCAGGCGCTAAAATAAAATAGCTCAGTTACTAAGCAGTGGAGCAGTGGCCCCATCAGATGGGCAGAGCATTGCCCCAAAAGGGACTTGTTGGGTGCATCTCGGTTGGTGCACGTACAGGAGGAGTCTGTCTCTCTGCCTCCCCGCTTCTCACTTAAGAAAAAAAATGGGATCATGAACATATTTGATTCAGCCCACACTTTTTTTTTCCCATTTATCAGTAACTATTGATATGTTACCAGGTTGGAATATACAGAATACCTCATTTTTTAGTGACTATATGCTATTCTAGTGGGAAAAGCTACACAATAGTTCATACAGGATGAACTAGACATTGTTAGTGACTCTTCTTGACGGAGTCCTGTGTTTTGCTGTTACAAACAGTTCTTGAAGCCACAACAGTCTTGCTCATATGCCTTGAAGTTCATCTTGCTATTTTCTGTATAGGCTAGATTTCTAGAAGCAACATTAACTGGGTCGGAAAAACAGTGTTGCTAATTTTAGTAGGTATGACCAAATTATTTTCCAGAAGGGTTTTTCCTCCATTTATGTCCCCATTTGCTGAGCCTCTGTTTCTCTGTCACCCTCACCCAAGTACTCAGTGACCTTGGTCTTTCTAATTTTTTTGTTAATCGGCTGGTGAATAACAGTGTCTCATTATTGTTTTAATTTGCATTTCCCAGTTGTTAATGAGATTCAGCATCTTTTCATATGTTTATTGGGTGTTTACATTCCCTCTCCTGGTAAGAGTGGAGCCGGTGAATGGCGCTGGTGGATGTGCTTAGTGTGTGATTGACCTCACTGGCAGCGAAATTCAGGAAAACATGTTGAAGACGATCTGACATTCTTGTTGGAAGGATGGTTTCTTTAGATTTACACCCTATCGTGGTATGGGAACTGTATTTTTTAGAAGAACTCGAATCTCTATGCCTTTGCTCCCCACCTTTATAGACTTTATTGTCTGTAGTCTTAGCTTCCCATTTAATAAGCCACTGTTGGTGGTAGGCTGTCCCCTCCAGAAGTTAGCCAGCAGTCCCACCACTGGTGTCTCCATGGGGCATGGGCCACAGCTCAGAAAGGCTGGGGCTGGTGGTATGTCAGGGCATGGTACTGAAGGAGTGGTGGAAGAAAATAAATATTAACAGCCCTGCATGGGGCAGTATTGATTGAGTACTGAGGTCCCTGGCAGGGCAGAAACGCCTTGTTTGGTGAGTGTGTTTCCTGTTGTGAAAGCGTCTTACGAATGTTAACGTACTAATACTTGTAGTGCATCTCCGGGAAGTAACTGTTCAGGGGCATGTGCCCTTGAAGAGGACTCTTACGTGGCATATCACGGCCCCCGGGGAGAGACTGGACTGCCCATAGGCCCTGGGTTAAAAATGGCCGCAGTAATGCCAGGCCGCATGTGCCAAGATGTAATGTCTTGGGCGGAGGCCGATGATGCCCTCCCTGTCAGTTCAGGTTCAGCTCCATTTGGAGCTCCGCATGTGCCAAGTCTGGGTCCAGGCGCAAGAGAGACATCGGTCGTCTGGGTGGGGTCCAGAGACAGGCACTCACCACGATTAAGGGCTTATGGCCTGACATTTGAGTAGGGGCTCAAAGAACTGGATCCCTTCAGCAGGGCTAAACGCGGGATTACGGGCTTGGTGACGCTGGGGCCTGTGGCTTCATCCCGAAGTTACCCCTCCATATGACTGGTTCCTTAGAGGCCAGGAGAGTCGTCCCATTCTCGATGTCCCTGAGAGCTGGAGGATTTGGGGGGGGGGTCTCATCATGGGCCCGTTTGCCTTGAGTTAGGTCAGGGCACTGGTACTGCTTCTTCAGGCTTGGAGCTTGCAGCTGCCGGGTAGCACCCAGGGGCCGGGATTCAGATAGAGACTTTGAATTGCACTGGAAAATTGAGCACCCACATCTTCTCCTTCAGAATACCCCATTCGATGCCTTCTGCACTGGAGGTGCCCATCTATCCCTAGAGGAGACCCGAGCCTCTCGTTTTGGTTCTGCTGGGGGCAGAAAGGGAGTCTTCTTCTCCCGTGTGGAACACAGACCCTCCCCAACGCGGATCTGATGCCTTCAGGTTCATTTTACAGCCAGGCGTCTCCCCTGTGACAGTGAGCGTGTGTGTCCATCATCCGCTCCATGATATTGGACTCACACACAACCTCCATGGTTATCCAGGGGGGCTGGTGACAGGCAGCAGCTGAAGTGTAGGGACCGCCTGCTCAGAACTCGGTCTAAACCCATTGCTTGTGCTCTCGTTCAGAGGAGTCTGGCCTTCACCTTCGTGATCCTCCCCCTAAGACGGGTGGTGATGGGCAGTGGTCTTGTGTTTTCACTCGGCATCTGCAACTCCACTCTGCCGCAGTGGCGTGCATAGCGCGGGCAGCCTGACCTAACAAGGGTGGTAGGGTGGCTGGTGCGCTCCTACAGCTGCGGACCTCTGCTGGCACTGCTGTTCAAAGGGGACAGCTGCTTGTATAACAGCACTCACAAGACGGTCTGGTTCTCCAGTTTAGTTCCTTGAATCACTCGTGTGCTTGTGGGGGCTCTCCCGGTATTAGCGGCTTTTCATGTGATTAATGCCAAACTCTCTTGCGATGCTCAGAGCATCATTCAGAAGGTCAGTTGAAATTCCTGAAACAATAATTAAAATTAGCAGGTCCTGGCTTTTTCTTCTTCTTCTTTCTTCTTTTTTCTTTCTTCTTTCTTCTTCTCCTTTCATTTCTCCAGAGTAACTTGTCCCAGATACCTTTAAAGAATGATTTGGAATCGCAGAGCAATTCTAAAGCCTTGAAGCCATAGATGAAATCTGCATTTGGTCCTCCTAAGGAAAAAGCATGCTTGCTTGAACATTTGAGTCTATGAAAATATTTGAGAAGCAAGGTGGGACCGTTAGCATCTAGGCTGTTTGCATGTTGACAGAACTGTGGGTAGGAATCGCGATGACTTCTTTTCGCATGTGCTGCTTATCTTTGAAAAGTCTCAAAGGAGTTTGTAAACAGATGGATATACAACTTAAGTTTCCTAAGGATTCATTGCTCCCATAGTTGTCATTCTGAGTCTGTTTCTCAGGAATATGTCACATCCGTTCGTCTGCCACCAATGATGAGAGCTGAAACTTCTTGGGACTGCCAGACAGCCTCTGGGGGCTGTGGGGGTAAAAATGAGAGGTTGTCAAACCAGGAGGTTCCAGAGACAAGGACAGCACCTCCTTTGTGGACTCCTTGGGAGAGTTTCATCAGCTGAGACGGACGGAGTGCCCAGAACAGTGCCTGGCATGCAGAAAGTGCTCATGAGCGTTGGTCCTAGTTGGCTCCTTGGTACCCTGGGGACGAGTGAGTGAGCATCCCGGGAGCTCACCTTCCCTGGGCACGGGTACCATGTGGGCTAGTGCTCAGGTTGTCTGGCCATGTGGCTGCCCTGGAAGGGACTGGGTATTCGAACATGTCGCTACCCATACGCTTGACATTTGCCATGATGATGCTCGTTATTTCTATTTGTCACCATTCTGAGTCCTTACTATAAAGAAAATGCAGAAATCAGGAGATCCTTCTCTTTACTTTCCTTGTCTCCCCCAACTTTTTCTTTTTTGTATTTTTCTGAAGCTGGAAACGGGGAGGCAGTCAGACTCCCACATGTGCCCGACTGGGATCCACCCGGCACGCCCACCAGGGGGTGATGCTCTGCCCATCCGGGGCGTCGCTCTGTTGCAACGAGAGCCACTTTAGCGCCTGAGGCAGAGGCCACAGAGCCATCCTCAGCGCCCGGGCCATCTTTGCTCCAATGGAGCCTCGGCTGCAGGAGGGGAAGAGAGAGACAGAGAGGAAGGAGAGGGAGAGGGGTGGAGAAGCAAATGGGCGCTTCTCCTGTGTGCCCTGGCCGGGAATTGAACCCAGGACTTCTGCATGCCAGGCCGACGCTCTACCACTGAGCCAAACTGCCAGGGCCTCCCCCAACTTTTTAAATCAAGAAAGTGGCCCTGGCCAGTTGGCTCGGCGGTAGAGCGTCAGCCTGGCGTGCGGGGGACCCGGGTTCGATTCCCGGCCAGGGCACATAGGAGAAGTGCCCATTTGCTTCTCCACCCCCCCTCCTTCCTCTCTGTCTCTCTCTTCCCCTTCCACAGCCAAGGCTCCATTGGAGCAAAGATGGCCCGGGCGCTGGGGATGGCTCCTTGGCCTATGCCCCAGGCACTAGAGTGGCTCTGGTTGCAGCAGAGCGACACCCCAGAGGGGCAGAGCATCGCCCCCTGGTGGGCAGAGCATCGCCCCTGGTGGGCGTGCCGGGTGGATCCCAGTCGGACGCATGCGGGAGTCTGTCTGACTGTCTCTCCCCGTTTCCAGCTTCAGAAAAATACAAAAAAAAAAAAAAAATAATAATAATAATAAATCAAGAAAGCAAAGTACCCAGCAGATGGTTAAATCACCGCCTTGGCTTTGATCTTTTTAGGTACGCAACCAGCATTGGAGCCTTATTATGGAAAGCGTGGTCCCATCCGACAAAGGAAATTATACCTGTGTGGTCGAGAATGAATTTGGGTCCATCAATCACACCTACCACCTCGACGTTGTCGGTGAGTTGGCTTCAGCCAGAGTGGCAGCGACGTGTCAGCCGGCTGCGGCTCGACTCATTTGAAACCCTGAGAGTGAGCCTTGTGTCTCCTCATGGTTTAAAAAGGAGAGTCAGCTCGTTTATGGAGAAGGAGTCTTCTGTCATTTGACCATGCTCTGTTTCCTGGTAAGCCAGGTTGTGTGTGTTTTGTGTGATCCTCCTGGCTCCCAAGTCTCATCTTGTGTAAAAGGGACGTGGTTTGGAAGCTGCTGACTGCTGGGAGCGGAGGTTACTCTGGAAATGTGAGCGTGCGTAGGGACGGGGTGTCAATGCACAAGAAGAACTTTGTTTTTAAAAGACAGGCAACATTAGCCAAAGGGGGGCAGCTAGTATGATGCTGGCTGACGAGCCAAGGAGAAGCTGTTGTAATGACTGAGCTGGTAGTTGGCGGGTCGGGCTCTTCAGTTCTGTCAGAAGAAATCAGTGAGACACTACATGTTAGTAGTCTCTCCACGGAGGCTGTTTCTTCTGTGCAAAGGGAACTGTGTACATGGGCTTATAAACGCCATTTATCAAAGTACTCGTTTAATTAAGTACCTTAGGACCACATAGCCCATTGTCCCGGAAACTCAAATTTCTCCCCGCCTTGCCTGTTAAGATGGGTCTTGTGATAAGTGATGCAGAGAAGGTGTTTCCCTGTCCGATTTGAGGGTTGATAACACGGAACTATGCAGAAGCTGTGCCTCGTTGTTGCAGGGGTGCTGGGCTGAGAGCTTTTTTTTTTTTTTTTTTGGTACAAGCCATTTTTTCCCTGCCCCTCAATATTGCCCCCTGTCCTTGAGTCCTTGCTGTAGGTTACCTAGTCAGATTGTCCTCCTCCATCTGCTGGTTGTTGACTCCAAGTCAAAGCTCACCTTGACTCGTTTGGCCAGTGGGATTCCCCTTTGTGACTCTGCAGACCTGTGTCCACCCACCGTGTGTCGGCAAACGAGGCTTTCCTCGCTCATGTCGCACGTGGGCGTGTGTCGTCCTTCCACAGAATATAAACTCCCTGAAGAGAGAGACCCCAAGATATTTGCATTGCCCAGGAGCCACTAAAAATCTTCCTCAAAGCTTGAGCAAACCAAATTTCCATGGATTCAGTTAACTGAAGTTTTAGGTAAACTGAAAACTGCACAGAAGACCCTTTTGATTTTCTATCAAGTTGAAGTAGATTAAATCCATCAGAAACTCTGCATGATGGGGTTTTTATTTCCGGTTCTGTGCCAGCGTCCTGTGAAAGTATCAGTGACATTTTATTTTTGTTATTTAGGGGGTTTTGGTGTGATGTAGGTCCTATGGATATTCACGACAGACTGGGTTTTGGAGGCCTCTTGCCGAGATATTTATGGAATGTTTCTTAGTGGGAATGTCTATGTCCAGCTATGTTACAAAACAGGCACAAAGGAGTAACCCTCAACTACGAGACGAAAATGGTTAACTTTTTTTTTTTTTTTTGGCATTGACGGACTATACATCGATTGAGGAGCATGTGACTTGGATTTCAGTTTGGGCCTCATGTATCCTGACTTGGACATGAAAGTGTTTATATTTAAGGAAAGAAGGTTTGGGGGGCTAAACGTTCTAAATACCTAATTCCAAAAAGAGGTAATTTATTGTGGGAATAAAACAGTCACGTTCTAGCAGTTTGGTGGGCGGGGGCTTAGGTCTGCCAATCATTCAGTCAGGTTTCAGATTGGCTGGGGCCGTTCCAGGAACCGGGAGTCACGTCTTGGCCACTTTGGCCCGGGATGGCTTCTTGCTCAGAGCAGGTTGAGTGGTTATGTAAAACATTTAAAAACCCCACCACCACCACCACCACCAAACCCCCCCACCATCCCTTAGAGCTTTCTGGCAGCTCATGTCTCTGTGAAGCCCTTAAAATCTCTCTTAGAGTTGAGGCTTGGATTTGAATTGGGCTGCTGAATAATGGAATTGTGCTGTCTAATGTTAATCCCCCGGCAGTCGGTCTTGTTGAAAAGAGCGTATGATTCAGTGGTGTAATGCACAGGGAGCGTCGAGTGTATGGGGTAACGCAGAGAAAGGCCTGATTATGTCACAAAGTTGGGAGCGTGCCCAGCTCAACGTGGGCCAATAATGACACAATGCTGGTTGGGAATATCCATTAAAGCTCAATCCTCATAATTTTCCGAGCCTTGAACCCTCTTTATAAATAGAAGCCAAGAGTCAGTTGAGTAGGAGACATTTTCAGGAAAGATGGAGGTGCGAAATACTCTCATCTTTGCTCAAAACCCTAGTAATTGCTTTGAGAAGCGCTAATAAAATAAGCAGTGAGTCAGCTAACACGTCTCACGCCGGCTTACAGGATTGGCAGCCAGACCCTCTGAACATCTCAGCAAGAAGACACAAAGGCGATTCAGGCTTGAACAATGAATGGCTGGTGGCCCACCGGTCCCAGTTTAATATATGGCTGTGTGATCACAGCTTTTCGGGCACGTCTCTGTTTCACAGAAAATCGGACCGCAGCAGCGGAAAGCTCGTCCTCTCCGAGGATTTATTTGCGTTGCTATGATACGCAGGCTTGCGGTTCAGATACGACGAAGCGTCCAAATGGGCGAGATCTTTTTTATTGACATTCTTCCTCGGCGAGGCATTCCCACATGCGCTTTCACGTTAAGAGCCGTGTAATTTAAGTGACATTCTTGTGTTCGGGAATTAAACAGGACACCATTGTTGTGTGTGAGGGAAAGGCTTTCGTGTTTGTGGGATCCCCTTTTAGGAGCCTCGCCTGAGCCTCATTAAGATCAACACTGTTGCTTTTTAGCCGGTTTCTTGCCAGAGGAAAATGAGCGTGAAGCTCCTCCTTGCAGTCATTGTGGCAGTCATAAAACCGGCTCCCTTCTGGTGCTAGGTCTTTGCCCTCGTCTGTCAGTGAATGAGGCCAGAGCGCTGGATTTCGACCAGGGACCTGCCACCAAGAGGCCGCAACCTGGGATAAGTCATTTAACTTTCGGTCTTCATGATCCTCCTGTCTCCGAAGGGAAGGTGCTGGGGCTCGCTCACGTTGGAAAAAGACAGCCAGCCTGGTATCGTGGAGAGAGGAGCAGGTCTGTCAACCCACACCCTGGGCCACCATGCGAGTCGGACACTTACTAGGCATTTCTGAGCCTCTCTCTCCTCATCAGGAAAGTTGGGATGGCCTTGCTTCCCTCTGTCCTGGGGTGGTTGTGGTCAGCATCCTAGGGACTGCTCCAACAAATGATCACAAGCTGGATGGCCTAACACAACAGAATTTTTGGTTTTGGAAGCCAGAAACCTGAAGGTGTCCACGGGGTTGGTTCCTCCTGGAGATTCTTGAGGGAGAGGCCGCACAGGCGGGACCTCTCCCAGGTCCTGGTGCCTGATGTCAGTCCCTGGCTTGTGGATGCCTCGCTTCCATCTCTGCCTCTGCCTCTCTGTGGCCTCCCCTCTCTGTTTGTCCCAAAGCTGCCCACACCTTTCTCTTTAAGGACACCTGTCATTGGCTTTAGGGCCCACCCCAAATCCAGGATGAATGTACCCAGAGATCCTTAATTATGGGGACCTTGTTTTCTAATAGGGTTACATTTGCAGGTTGCAGGGTTTAGGACATGAACTTACCTTTTGGGGGGCATAGCTCAACCCACTACCATGGTTATGAGGAATCAGTTGTGTTAGCAGATGAAAACACCAAGTTGGCACCCAGGTGGCCAGCAGCAGATGCCGGCATCTTCCCTTCCAAATGAACATACGATATTATATATGCTTCAGGTGTACAGCATAGTTTTACACACCTATGTATGTAACTTATGAAGTGATCACCACTATTATATCTGGTACCATGTGATACCATTCACCTTGAATAACTTTTCTTAGACTCAATGTGAAGTTCATTTAAACAAACCGAATGCTGTGCTGGGATCCACAGCAGCGGCCAACGGCCCACGTCCACGTGCCCATGGCGGTTTCCACCGCTGGTCAGCGCTGTTGCCAGGGCTGCCCCAGGGCTCGTCCAGTTGCTGGACTGAGAGGGGAGGCATGTAGGTTTTGAGAGCGCCAAGTTCATTGAGTTGGCCTCCATCTCCGCCTGTCACCCCCTTTACAGTTGGGGGAACTCAGGCTTGGGGATGTGGCAGATAGGCAGTTTGCTAAGGACATGAGGGAACCTCAGAGCCAGGGCCTCCCGCTGGGTTTTCTCAGACCCTTGACTTGCTCAGTGGACTGAAGGCTGATGTCTGTGTTTTGGGTTGACTGTGGTGGGGACCAGCATCGGCTGTGGCAGCCAGACTCTAAAAAGGTCTGCTCTTAACCTCTACTCCATGCTCAGCTCTTTGTTGCCAAAAAAATAAAACAAGAAGTGAAAGAGGTGGGGGAAATAAAAGTGTTCAAAAGACCAGTTGCTTCTTCTTGCTCATATGGAATCTTTGGCTTTGGATTATGAACTGTGTGTGTGTGTGTGTGTGTGTGTGTGTTTTGGGGGTGATCCATTCTGCATTCCCAGAGACCAAAATAACTTGGGAGCTTTTCCCCTGACATTGCATCTTTTGGAGGACAGAGCACAGGGCGTGGGGACGGTGCCTCTGGGTTTGCTGTGACCAGTTGTGCGTTGTCAGTCTGGCTTCCTAGAAATGCATCCTGCCCTGCTGGGACAAGAGCTGTAAGCAGCCGACAGTGTCTCAGGGGCCGGGCAGCCCTCTGGCTGCATGGAGATCACTCGGGTCTCCTCGCCAGCCTGGACTTGCTCAGCAGCAGCAGACCAGCATGGCGCTGTCGACTGGCCCCAGATGTGAATCCTCTGTAACTCAGCTCCGGACATGATGGGACACGGCCCGAAAGCAGGAGGGCCCCCTTCCCGGCGCAGACGCCCCTCAGGTGTGTGTCGGGGAGGAGGGAGGTGTCTCTGTTCCAGCCCCTGACTGATAAGCCTGACTGTGGGGTTGACACCTGGCACTGAGCTGCTGGCAGCCCATCCGCGGTCGGAGAGGGAGCAATTGCGTAAATTGTTTACTGCTTGGGGCAGCCCCCGGCCTGGGAAGACAAAGGCTGCAGTGTGAGCTCCGAGCAGAAGGAAGGGACGGAGCAAATTAGCGTCCTCCAACCACACGCCCCTAGTTTGAATTTTTGACTCTTTTTTGGCTTTGGAACAAAATAGCATTTAAGTCGATGAAGAAATGGTGGCCTTGTTAATTAATCGGTTGGTTTGTTCCCGAAGCTGTCAAAGTCACGGTCACTTCGCTCTCTTGCTCCCTCTGGAAGACCCCTCTCTGGCCCAAAGTCCGTCACACCACGACTTCTAGACAGAGCTCTGGTGTCTCTGTGATGAGGGTGACTGTCGGTAGCAGAGATCTGCACTGCCCCCTGCACCGGAGACGTTCACGCATCGGATGCCTGACCCTCACCTTACGTTGCAAAGCTGCTGCGTTTCCTTCGCACTCGCCAGGCCTCAGCTCCACGGAGCCCCCTCGGGGTTCTGAACTTGAGCATCTTGACCTACAGGCTTCCTGGCCAGGCCTCGTTTGATTTTCCATGTTCATGCTCTTGCTGCCAAATCATTCTTTCCCACTTCTTGCTCTGAGTTAAGACTTGATGTTTATCCTGAAACTGGTTCTGCACGCCAGCTCCAGCGTTGTGAAATCTAGCTGCAGGGAGGCATAAACCCCGCCGTGGAGAATGGGTTGCGCTGCCATGCCAGGTGATGGGTCACAGCGAATGCCTGGGTACAGTGGGTGTTTAGCGAACACGTAACCATGGAGCTGGAGCCGGGATTGTGCAGGAAGCAAAGTCCTGGTGCCGCTTTTGTGGCTCCAGCATCCATTTCCTCCTCTTCTCTCTGATGATGCTCTCTCATCTACCCTCAAGGGTCCGTCCTTGCTGCTGGGTAGTGCCCCTGGACGTTCCGGTGCAGGGAACCGGGGGGACAGTTCAGATTCTCATCCCATCCTTTGCTAGCTCTGTGGCCTTGGACCTCATGGGACCTCTGAGCCTCAGTTCTCTCATCTGTTAAATGGGGGTGATGGCAGACTTTTGTAGCCCTTTAGGGGGGTTGGGTAGGAGAGCAGTGCTTGTAAATAATAATACCACGTGGTCGTTAGCTGCTCTCCTTGGGTGGTCTCAGACCTCTCCGACCTCTAGGCTGAGACACAGGCATATATAGCCCAGCCCTGGTTAAAGGAGGGGCCGTTCCTCCTCTCCTCTCTTCCAGAGATCACAAAGCTTCCTTTGGTAGCTACTGTTTTAATGAACTTCTGGTTGCTACTGAGCAGTTTCCCATTCCTGTTTCACAAGCGAGATTCCAGGGGGCCAAAGCTGGTCACTGGGCAGCTGCATCGCCCCAAATGCACTGACCAGCAAGTAAGTGCTTTCCTGCAGAGCGGTATCAGCCAGAAGCTACTCCTTGCAGGCGCTGAGAGCAGGCGGTGCCTGTGGGTGCCCGCTCCTGGGGTTGGCGCGGGCACCACGCCCACCAGCGTGGACGGGGCACGTTAGAACTTCGCAGTGTCAGCATTTTAACCCCGTTGTTTGCAAACACCAGTCGCCCTCTGCCCCACAGTTGAGGAAGGAAGCTTCATCTATTGCTTTCTATTCTGGAAGGGAGCCTGGCTCAGGGGGCTGGGCAGAGGGCTCGTATTTGTCTAATCTTTGACGTTGAGTCTGTGGCATGGGCAGAGAGGAAGTGGCAGTGTGGCAGGCCAGTTAATGTCTTACAGCATTTCCTAAGAAGAGGGTCTGGTCCCCATACCTGGAGGTGATGCAGGTGGGGACGGGACAGAGGACAGAGAATGCTGCTGCTTTCAGAGCCTGGCCGAGTAAGCTGGGCATGCAGACGTGACTTCATTGACAGCAGTCACGGTGCCCAGTAATGAGCTACCACGTAGCGAGATGTCTGTTGCTGTGTGCTGAATGGGAATAATAGGAAAAAAAAGTTGAATGAGTTACTTATATTTGGAATTTTGTGGTTCTTAACCTATTGCAATTTTTTTTCCAATTTTTTAAATTGAATGAACATATTGCAAATTTGAAAGTGAGACATCGTCAGTGTTTCTCTCTAAACTCTCTTATCCGTACAGTTTCCATTAACAGTCACCTTTATAAAGCGGAAGAGCTCACTTGGGGTGTATTGTGCCCGTTCTCATTAAGACGTGAATATAGAAACACCATCATATTCTCCTTTTCCAGCCATTCATCCACCAGAGCGTTTTTACAGGATTCCCTCCCTTAGAACGCCCCGCTCTTGCCTTCACCTACTTTGTCTTTGGTTTAATTTCACAGTCAAGGAGCAGGGAGGATAAAAATGGACCAGTTTTGTAATGGGGTGTAGCCCCACCTTCAAGGGCAGATAGCTTCTAGAGTCACTGTCATCTTTCACTGAGGTCCAGTGCAGGAGGGAGGTGGGGAATGGATGTTGCCATGGGGAAGTTTTTCTGTTCTGGGAAGACAGAGGCGACGAGGTGAGAACATCATGGCCTTGATTTGGAGAGAGAAAACCGAGCGAGCACTGGAGCAGGAGGTGTCTGTGTTCAGGGTATTGGAATATTAGATTATCTATGTAGGGAGCGCCCTGTACTCAGCCTAGAGGGTGACGTGATAGCTGAATGGAACGCAGGCTTTGTCCCTCTTGGGGTTCCCGTGTCCCAGCACAGAAGACCCCTAACTGCCACATAGGTAAGGCGGTGATTAGGGCTGGTGACGCCTGGATCTTGATATGATTTTTTTTTCTTTCTTTCTCCCTTATAGGATTCTCTCAAATAAGGCCTGTAGGAATTCTGTCTAGCCCAAATAAAGGTACACATCAAAAGGTCAGACTGTGCCCCAGACTCTGTCTCCTCCTGTCATGGGTGAACGTGATCTTTGGGAGACAGGCGTTGGCTATTATTTTGGAAGAATCTTTTGGGGATTTTACTTCTATTTGAAAAAGGAAGTTCTTATGTTGTTTGGTTTAATGTATTCACTGGGCTGAGAGAGAGAGAGGAGGTGAGGATTTAGTCCTTTACATTTTAATTTTTGGCCAAAAGAAAACCATGCTGTGTATGACAGCATCACCGAACGTCCAGTGAGGAGCGGGCTGGCTTGCAGTCTGGCTTGAGGCATCTGTCTGGCATGGGCAGAGAGAAGCTGTGTTCAGGTCGCAGCCTTTTGTGAACCAGCCGGGGGGCTCGTTTGAAGCTCTTCTTTTTAGGTGATGCCCACAGCAGGGGCTACCCAGAACCACTCTTATTTTCAGTGTCTGAGTTCACCTCGAAGAAACAACATGCAGTTTTATTGTGACACGTTCTCATGCGGATCTGACCAAAGGGAGACACTTTTTTTTTTTTTCTCGGTTGTTTGCTCAGATGGGCTGAAAGCTTTTGCTTCTGCTCAAACCACCCCAGGAGCAGAGAAAGCATCCGAGAGATGAGCATGATGGATTTTCCCAACTTCCTCTAGAAATAAGACTCATTGAAGAAGAGTTGGTGAGACCCGTCGACGTTATGAACCATGGGTATCTTTCCATGTCTATACTCCGCTCTGACTAGTGGCCTGTGGGCTGCTCTGTCATGGGTACAGGATAATTTATTCAGTCATCCCCCTGTTGGTGGGTATTTGGGTTGTGTACATCTTTAGTTTTCCAGTTACAGAAGAGGCCGCAGTGCCACCTCTTTGTTGGGCATCTGGATGACTGTTTTTCCTAGGACCCATTTCTAGAGGTGGACTGACGGATTGTGTTTTCATAGATACCAGTGAAACATTTGCAAACTAAAGAGCTTCCTTCTGTGCCCTGCTTGCCTTTGGAGACTGACTCCCCAGGGGGTTTGGTTTTTATTTATTTATGTTTTAGCTTCTTTGCAAACCGTTTGAGAGAAGAGCCTCTTAATTTGGAGTACAGCCTTGTTCACTTAGAAGGCGTGCTTAATTCCTGGACTTTTTTTTTTTTTTTTTTTTTAACATTTACAGCCTGCTCTTCCCACGAAGGACACCCAGGTCTGCAGACACTGCTGATAATGGTGCATTCCTGAAGGATGTTGCGCCCCACCCCGTGGCAGGTGGCGGGTCCGGGATGTGGCTCCCAGCGTGACCGCCCTCAGCTGTGTTTACCCCATCTCCTCGGGAGGGGGCGGGGGCCGCTGACGTCTGAGTTTTACATCAGTGAAAGCCAAGCACAATGTAGGGAGGGACCTTGTGTCAGGAGAGAGAAAGCTCTCACTTAGTAAGCTGGGCAAGGTAAATAGACTTAACTAATTGGGAGGGCAGGCTTTTCATAACCCTAGGAATGTGTCCTGTTCCCTCTGTGAAACTGTCACTTTTGCCAGGTCTCCGTCTCTTTTTCTGTTATGGTGGAATGGACATCATGTAAAAGGGACCCTGCTGACCGTGTTTCGACCTACCTTGAGCTCAGTGGCGCTGAGGACAGTCACATGGTTTGCGCAGCAATCATCACTGTCCAATCCCACTTTTCATCCTCCCCAAACCAAGGGTCCCCTCTTAACAAAAGGAGAGGCATTTGTGGGTATTGCAGACAACATTTGGGGGGTGTGAATAACCCACGGCCCTGTTCCCTGTAATTTGCCCCAAAAGACCTAAATTGACACCCAGCTGGTAGAAGCCATTCAACCCCCAGCCAAATAATGGAAGCCTAGGATGTTAATTATGGGGAGGCTCTTGGCCTCCCTGCCCGGGTTCCCTGGCCGCCCGGCCTCATCGAGCAAGCACAAAGGAATTCGTGGTGTTTTGCTTTGAGCACTTCGCGCGGTGCAGCCTCCGTAAGTCACCCAGGGACTTCGGCGCTGGAGGGTAGACACGCAGGCCTGCCCCGGACAAGCCTCCGTAAGTCACCCGGGGACTTCGGCGCTGGAGGGTAGACACGCAGGCCTGCCCCGGACAAGCCTGTTCCCCGCACAGACTGCTGTCTGCGCTGAAACACTTGTGTTTGGAGGAAGCTGGATTCCCAGCCCAACTCCACAAGACTTTCCAGAGTCAGGTGTCCAGGCGGGAGGAAGATGAGGCAAAGCTTAGGACAGAGAAAGACTAACAAACCAAGTATCTTCTACAAAAATGCTTTTTTTTCCCCCTTAAAAAATAAATTAAAGGAAAGAAAAGAAAAAAATTCCTGGTGCTCAGCATCGCAGTCCTCTCCCCCATTCCACAAGAGGACAAGCCAGATTCTCAGTGATGGTGACTTTGACTCTTGCTGATATCGTAAGGCTCCTTCTCCAACCTGTGTCTTAACCTTGCCCTTTTCTCCTGATCGTCTGTAGTACTGACCTCCTTTTGTGCCAGGCTCTGGAGGCTGGAGGGAGCTTAGGGAAAAAGCAAAACTCAGAAGCCAGCTAGAGTTAGCCTGTCTGGTTTGAGTGCATTAGGCAGAGTCTCGACAAGCCAATGAACTCATTCCACTAATTGTAATTAGCGTGAGGTCTTTAGCAGGTTATTGGGCTCCTCCAACTTCAGAGGGCTTAGATCGGCCTTCCCCTAATAACCATGCTTCATGCTAACTTGTTTAGAGCATTTTTATGCAACAAAAGCAACCACCGCCTACTCTTGAGTTAAAAAAAAAAAAAAAAAAAAAAAGAGAGCCCGGCTGGGCTTTAGAAAAAGAAATCTTGGTTGTTCTCACTTGTCTTCCAAATCGCTGTGTTCTTTCTCTATTCAGCCCCCTGGAGTTGCTAAGAAACTGCCATTTTAGAGAAAGGGTAATTAAATTTTTATTTTAATTTAAAGACCGGGCAGGCAAGGTTCTCTACACTCCTTAAATGAATGAGTGCCCAAGAGCAGGGCCCTCACTGGCTGTTACCCGATCAATATCCGGCACTCGGTGTGATTTGAGTCTCATGATGTTTTTCTGTCAGACAGAGCCGCTTTGAAATGGTTCTTTGTGACCAATACTGCTTAACTTTTTGGGGAGAAACAGAAGACCCACCGAGTGCCAGGAAAGCAGCAGCAACCCCGGGCTTGATTAGTTTATAGGTATAATTTAAGAACCCGGTTCTCCCTCTGACCCCGGGGAGGTGTAGTTACCCAGCCTGTAGCCACGAGGCCTCTCTGCTCAGTGGACGTTGTTTATGGCCTTGGCTATGTCGGAGCAAAAGTTGTCGCTCTCTTGTGAGCAAACATCATGTCCAGAGGAGGGCTGCCCTGTTAAAAAGTTTCAATAGGCAACAAAGATTTATGTTTCTCATCACCCAGGCATTTTCTCTGTCTGTGTCTCTGTCTGTCTCTGTCCCTCTCTCTGTCCCTCTTCTCTCTCAGCAGGACTTGAGAGAGAGTCAGTCTTGATATCTAGACTCCTAGCAGCTGGGCCTTCTGTCATAGAAGCATGGATTCATCTGGAGCCCTTGACAAGCGGGAGTGAGGGAGGCGGAACGTGGGTGGGGGAGAGGATTTTTCTCAGCACTTCAGTCTGTGTTTACTATATGTTTATTCGGTGGAACCTCATTCCAGCCGTCCAGCCAACTGTCCCCTCGGCGGCAGCCACACCCTTCGGGCTGCTTCCCATTCGGTCTTAATTTGGAATTCACACAGGGACCTCAGCATCCCTGTTTGAAAGGCTCCCATCCCCTCTGGTCCACGGGCCGTACAGCCGCAACCTTGGGACTCAGAGTATGTATTGTGAAAATTTGCAGTCATGACACAGGTGATGTGGTCGTCAGCTTTCCTGCTTGCCAGATATTTATTTCACTCCCCTGTCAGAAGAAGACATCGGAGAGTTAAATGTGCCGGAAGAGAACCTTGCCTAAGACTGTAAATCCTGGTGGAGAAGATGTGATTTTTTTGTCTGTTTGTTCGGTTACTACATTGAGGAACAAGAGGTGAACAAGCCCTGGGTTATATTCTCTCATGATTCATTGACCAATCTTTTTATACCAGCTTGCTTGCCCCGAAGCATTGGAAACCTGAGGGGTTCGACTTGCCCAGGGCCTTGTGACGTTCTGGGAAGCACATTAGCTGTCAGAGGGCCTTTGTGCCCTGCCTGTCACTGCCCATCGCCCACGGGGACCGGCGGTGGGGGCCGCCTGCTCCGTCCATCCCCGCAGGACCTGCCACGGAGCCAGCTCCCCCACTTGCCCGCTGCACTCGGTGTTCACCCCAGTTTTTCGGAAGTTAGGACAGGAGGCCAGGCGTTGTCAGCATCCCCTACTACTGATCACTGTTCTGAATGGGCTGACAGACACCAAGCGAGAGTGGTCGCGGAAGGATTTGGAAAGAGGCGCGCCGTGCGTGCAGGCGCTGGCCCCCGGGACCCTTTCCAAGATGTTCGGGGCAGAGAATAAGGTTGCAACGGAAATCAAAGCCTGATGTCGAGAAACGAAACATGAGGCCTACTGACTTTTTAAAAACATTTTAAATAACATTCTCTAAGGTTTCATTTTATACCGAAGCCAGCTGTAATAAGTTTTGGAAGATGGTGTAAGGTTTCGATTACAGAGGGATCCCGCTTACAGTTTCTGTGCCCAACGTGAGAAAGGGCTGGAGGGAGTGGCGGGGGTGGTTCAGGGGCTATTTTGTCGAAGGTGAGAAAATTTGGAAGAATGAATTCAAGACTGCAAGTGGGCGACCTTAGGCATGCAGTAATTTGCAAATGCAATAACATTAAACCATTGATCACACGTTTTTGTTGTTGTTGTTGTTTCTTTTTAATAGTGCGGATAGCAGTAACTTAATAACTGGAGCTCAGCAGCATGTTGGCCACAAGTAAAACAAGGCTGCGGCTCTGTAGTGGGCCCTGCCAGGGTTGCCCCAGTGACTCAACTCCCTGCCGAAGGCTGGCGTGGGCCAGAGATGTCGGGCGGTATGAAAGCGCCCATTGTTCACAGGGCATCGTGATTTGGTATTACACACACAATGTTTGCTTGTGAAAAGATTTATTAGAAACAAGCATGTTTAAGAGAGAGGACGTGGTTTGAAATTCCTGTCGATCTGGCTTAATGACATTTAAGATTTTATAGTACCTTTGTTTCTAAGAATAAATATTTAGGCCCACTGTAAATATTTATCTTTAAACACGCAAACACATGGCGCGGGAAGTGGAACACGGAGCCAGAGAATGAATGGGTCCCTCAATGTCACTTCTCTGTGGAAGGGGTAAACCACCCCAATATTTGACAGGTCCAAGGAGGCGTAGTTTGTGAGCTTGGCTGGCAGTATCCAGCCCAAAGGACAGCTCCCTTCACACTGCGAAGTCTCTTGGGAAGGTGTGCATGGGCTTTACCTCTTTCTTCTCCCATGGTTGGGGCTGGCCAGGTTTAAACCAGATCTTCATCCCTGCCAGCCCTGAAGTCCTGTGGTATCCGGCTGCCTTCCCTGCCTGACCAGGAGGCTCACAGTGGCTCGTTACTGGAATGCTGTGTCAGCCAAAGCCTGAGGGCTTCTGGTGACCTTCGAAGGGATCCCAGCGTTGCAACTGTCTGCCCACAAAATTTAGGTGTTTCATCTTCTGGGTTCTTTGCTCAGCCTATCTGGGTGGTGATGTTGGGGCAAATGAATGACTTCTCTGGGGCTCTGCAATCCTTATCTTTTTCATGTGAAGATGTAGGTAGGTGTCTGTGAAGCGATGGAGGATTCTGGAACGCCATGTGCTAAGTAAGAGTCACCACTAGCACTGTTTCTTTGGTTTAAAAAAAAATTTTTTTTTTTTAAAGATCAGCCACAGGCTTATGCAATAAAATCAATTTGCACATGGTCTGGCTGTAATCCAACAAATTCCACTACATGACATTTTAATCCGAAGGGCGCAAATAGAGAAAGGCTTAGATAGCTGTCATTCTAATGTGCTGTTCCCAGCCCAGTGCATGGGGAGACAGACCCAGGTGCAAATGTGGAGGCGTGCTTGGTGTGCTGACCAGGTGGGGTCTCCTCACTTCCCTTGGCAGTTTTGTTATGTGGAAGGTAAAGGCAGTGGTACCCACTTTGTGGGGAGGGAGACAGGGAGGATGGCTGGTGTGTGCAGGTATGTGGGGGTAGAGTAGTATTTGTGAACCCCCAGTGGATGCCTGGGTATGTGTGGCTCTTGACTTAGCGGCCACATAGGGAGGTTCCAGTTAGTTTGTAATTACAAGCGAGTGCCTCGTGGACAGGGTCCCACAGCAGACTGGCCCGTGACCTGATTCTTCGGGACCCTTGTGTCTCATTGCTCGTGCACTTTGACGTGGTTACCTCTCCAAGACTTCTGCAGAGCCCACCTCTAAGTTAGAAAAGGACCTTTCCAGACAAAAGACAAGAGGGGGAGTGTCCCTTGTTGAGAACCTTTTCCCTAGAGAGAGAGATGGGTGGCCAGTGGGAGTGGGATGAGACCGCTAGCCTGCCCTGGATGGGCCCTCCGCTAAGACAGGCTAAGACCTTGCCAGGATTTGGGAACTGGTGTCTCTTTGTTTTTTGTTTTTTTTTCCTTTCTTTCCTTTCTTTTTTTTTCCAGTGCCACATCTGAATAAACCAAGGAATGCTTACTTGTGCATCTAGCGTTTGGCACGCAGTAACACTTAATATTTATCAAGGAAATGACTGGGGGAATGAAAAAATGAACAAGTGGGGTAAATTCCACAGCAAAGAGAGAGAGCCATTTGTTCGTTTAATCTGTTTATAACTTTGGGCTTTAACTGTTAATTTACTTAAAAAAGAAAAAAAGTGATAAAAGTCTTCTCAGAGCATCATAGAAATGTATTGGGAGACACTGCACGTTATAGGAGCCATTTTTGGTACTCATGGTGACATTAAAGTAAATCTTGTCACCTGCCTGTGATGTTCAAGTTATGGTCAAGGTGAGTCTTTGGTCATTGTCCCACATGGATGAAGTGGAGAGGGGCCCACATCCCTGCCATTTGTCCTTTAGATTGTCAAAGTGTTTCCCCCCCTTGTTCATTAGGTGGCCACGAACCACCAGCAACTTGAGCTATAGTAGGTTTTTTTCTCAGGTTTCTAAGTAAGTATTACGAGGGTCGCTCTCTCGCAGTTTCCTTTGAAGTCGTTTTTTTTGTGAGGCGTTGGGCAGCCATGCTGTTTCAAAGGAGCCAGCCAGCAGACTTGAGACCTTCTTGGCTTGAGTTCACAGCCTTCTTCTGGACAACACACCTTATTTATTCTTCTCCTCCCCTCCCCCACTTCCCATCCTGACTCCCACTTATTCTACCCTCTCTCCACCAGAGCGATCGCCACACCGGCCCATCCTCCAAGCCGGACTGCCTGCAAACGCCTCCACCGTGGTCGGGGGTGATGTGGAGTTTGTCTGCAAAGTTTACAGCGACGCCCAGCCCCACATTCAGTGGATCAAACATGTGGAGAAGAACGGCAGTAAATACGGGCCCGACGGGCTGCCCTATCTCAAGGTTCTGAAGGTGAGGACTTTCTGAAGCCGATGGTACCCCCAACACGAGTTCTTTGATTTCCTGTTGCGTTTGAGGGAGGATGCTTCTCTTATTTGACTGGCTGGTATAGAGTGTGTTATGGGTTTAGGAGATATCATTAAGCTTGCTAGTAAAAATTCAGAAGGGAACTTTGGGGTGGTGGACAGAGGAACCGCTGAAGTTGGAGTCAGAGTAGTTCAGTTATTTGTCAGCCCTGAGATCTGCAAGATGTTGAGGCTCAGCTGCATGTCTAGAAAAGTGGGGACCATGGTATCATCTCCCCTCCAGGGGAGGCTGTGCAGAATAAATGGGTGAAGTATCCAGAAAGCTTTATAAAACTCCCAGGGGTTGGACTGATGTTTATTGTAACACCGTTGTTGTTTTCTCTTAATGTAACATTAGGCTCAAATTTTCATAGCCACCTTTTAGAAACAACGTAGAGTTTCCTTTTCAAAGAAATCCCTTCACCTCTGAGATTCATTCACATACGATATAGATGGGAAACTTTAGAAGATGCTTCTGCACTCATGACATGTTGAACAAGGGACATTTTCTACTCGTGTCTCTTTGCCTCCTTGCAAGTCCCCATTTTAACAGCATCAGCTTTTTTATTTTTTTTTTAGCTCTGTCTTGCTGTTCAGGATGGTGACAGCAAGCTAAGCCTGTGCCACATCCTAGTCCACTGTCCACCATTACCTCCTACATTGAGTTGCTCATAGAGCAGGTCCTTAAAAAGAACAGCCTTCCAATAAAACCGTAGGCGGTTCCATTAAGAACTCTCAGCCCACAAGGTGTTCTCTCCAGCCGAGGACGCTAAGGGTCTAACAAGCTGGAACAAGGTGACTAACCTGGGGCACTGCTCACCCATCCTAGGTGTCTGTCACAACCTTTCACCCCTCTCCACTGGGTCACTTCCGTCCACCGTTGACTTATATTGCTCTTCCTAAACCCATAGCCCTTCAGTACTGCTGTTCACATGTAATGGAGTTGTTCTCTTGTGGTGTATTGGTGGTGGGACCCTAGACGATGCGAAGTCCTTCCTGGTTGGCCGTTATATTGTTCTCTGTGTCTGTTCCAGCACTCGGGGATAAATAGTTCCAATGCAGAAGTGCTGGCTCTGTTCAATGTGACTGAGGCGGACGCTGGGGAGTATATATGTAAGGTCTCCAATTATATAGGGCAGGCCAACCAGTCTGCCTGGCTCACTGTCCTGCCCAAACAGCAAGGTAACAACGTTTTTGTTTTTTGGTTGTTGTTGTTGGTTTTTTGTTTTATTTTTTTTTAAGAAGGCTGAATATAGAAGCTGAAAGGACTGGTGCTTTGGGAGACTGCAGGCAGCTTGTAGGATAACTCTGTGGCCTCGGTATATTCATAATCATCTCTCTCTGGTGATGTGGCTGGTACGATACCAGCAGCCATGGAAAAATGCCCACAATGTTCAAACTGCTTGCTCTGATTTCTTCTAAAGATTACCCTCCACCCCACCCAGGTTTTAAGTCATTCCTTCTGGTTTGTCTGGTTTGGGCTGCACAGTTCCCATCATCACTGCACATAGACGCCATGGTGAACGCACACCGGCGATGCCTGTTGAATTCGCAGCATTGCATATCAGCAGAACCCCTATCTCCTTCTGCCCCCGACGGTTAGAGAAAGAATTGGCACGGTGTAGTTGGTCCGACAAGCCATCATTCCTCTGGTTTGTATAACTGGTGCTTATGAGATGCTGCCCTTGACCTTGCTCTCCCAAACCTGGGGGTAGTCTGCCTCATGAATGTACGGTTGGAAGCTGTTGAAGGCAGCTGGTTGACTTTTTTAGTTTGTCATGACTCACATTCAAATGTTTATATTTAAAAATAAATAAATAAAACAATGGGGGGAAGCGCAGTTCCTCTGCGATCAAGATTGAGCTTCACTCTATTCTGTTTCAATGCGACGTTAGTCAAGGTGGTTACGCAGGAGGGAAACTAACCAGGGCCCAGTAACCAGGGCGAGCCTCCGCTCTGGCGGATTCCCACGGGGTCAGAAGGGTGTGACAGGAGGTCTGCTCGGACTTCCCTGCCGAGTTTTCTTTCACAACACGATAATTGAGGCAGAACCATCCTTTGCTCATGGTGGGAGTCTGCAGCCCACAGAACCAGAACCTGACTTGGACTTTCCGGGTGCTCCACTTTAGGAAAACTACCCTAAATCCAAAGCCAAGCCGAGCCGAGCCATGGCCAAAGAGACCGGCTCTCTGTGGGTCAATTTTTCCATGTGTTTCCTTTGCATGCATCTCTAGGTGGTGAGGCGGTGTGGTGATGGGCCTGCACAGGTGAGCTGCTCCGTGTCGCTCAGTGTCTCTCGGTTGTGGGCTTTGTGGACGGGCTGCAGTCGGAACCTCCCCGCGGCCAGCACCCGCCGGAGCCCCGGGGTGCGGAGCCTCGCGGCTCCACGGCCCCCTCCGCAGTCATTCCTGTGTGTCGTCCAGCCTCTTCTTCTCTTGCTTCCCTTGTTTTCTAGGCTGCCGGTGTTAATACCACGGACAAGGAGATTGAGGTTCTCTATATTCGGAATGTAACTTTTGAGGATGCTGGGGAGTATACGTGCTTGGCGGGTAATTCTATTGGGATCTCCTTTCACTCTGCATGGTTGACAGTTCTGCCAGGTATATACTGCTCTTTCTCTCCGTGGTTTGTTGTTTGTTTGTTTTTTCCTTTCCTTGGTTGATTGCTATACAATTAACACAGCTTCTGTTCTCAGAAATGGCCCCTTTTATCGTTCCATAAAGATTAAAAAAATAAAATGGTTAAAATCACCCCCCCACCACCACACACACACATCCAGGGATAAGAACGTTGCCTTGGAAATTCACTTACAGTGAGATCCCACACTCACATTTATGATCAAATGAAGAGTCACTCTGAACACCCAAAGGGATCTTCTGTTGTCATTGAGTCAATGTATAAATTTGCCCATGCCCACTTCTCTTGAGAAGTTGAAATTACTTTGTAAAATTCAAAGTAATTTTTTTTGCTCATTTCAAATTCCACTTTGCGAACCCCTCCCCTCCCCCATATCCTTTTACCCCACATTCTAGTTTTAACGAGATGTAAACAGATGGACGTGAAGTCCAGGTGCCCGGGAGAGGCACCTGCATGTAGGGTGTACAGAAGCGGTGTGGTACCTACCTCGGGAATCGGTGGCTTGCTGCATGTGGCGATAGAATGGACTGTCAGTCTGCTTTTACTGCAAAGCATGCTCTTGCCTTCGTGAGCTTGATGTTATTTCTACCCTATGGAGAAATCAACATCAGCGAAGCCCTGTTGCCTGAATATGGCTGCTGTCTGAATCTTTAACCGATAGCTCTCTCCTGGTCAAACATTTGTGAAAAGCACTGTCTACTTGGATGCATCTGCCTCCTTTGTCATTTCCATTATGAAACTGCATAGACTGTGATTTGCTAGCTCCTTAATGTTCCACTCCAGTTGTTAACGCCTTATTTTTAGAGTACGGTGCCTACCTGCATGCATATTTTATCTCTAGCAAAAATGAATTGATCGTTGTATTTTGTGCTGTGCTGCTGAGAGTTTTGACTGTCTTGCAAGCATTTTTCTGATTACAATGTGTAAGCTATAAATAATACCATTGCATCCATTTTTCCTTTTGTCATGGATCTGCTTTGTGAATATTTGCTTCGAGACAGTGAGATGCCTCTTAGCTTGAGCTTGCTTGTACTTAGTGGCCCGGCATTCTGCAAGTGCCTGGATGGCACTCTGTAACCAATTTGCCTGACAGTACCAGCATATTAACTAAGAATGCAGTTTGAGAGAAGTACTCTTTGGAAATACACTGCTTGTTGATTGACCATTGAGGACTAAGGAGGGAACAGACTTTATTGGAAGTTGATGTAAGAATGTGCTACCTTGAGTAATTATGCACAGACTCACATGCAATGCCGTTTCTATTTTTTTTAAGGGAAAAATCATAGTGATGTATCAGTGTAACCGGATACACACAAAAAAATTGTAATGGTTATTGCTTAAGCAGTACTGTAAACTGTTTATGGTATGGCTATAACGGTACTACATTATAAGCAATTCTGTCCTCATGTTAAAAGCAGTTGTTTGTTTAGTTAAATAATACACTGGGCTATGTTAAGGAATTTGACACTGGGGGGGGGGCGCCAGCCTACTAGATGAATCTTTATTTCATTTTGTATGGGACTGTGTTCATGTGGGTTAATCACTCTGTCACCTCTTCCCTTGAAAGAGCTTGCCCACGTAAGACAGAGGCATCGTCCGCTCAGGAACAAAGTGGGTCTTGTTCATTTTTAAGAACTTGGTCTGCATCAGAGACCATCATGGAACACAGTCCTTTTATTGTGGGTGCGGCTGGCTGTCCTACACTGCCCAGGTGTCTGTGGTCTCATAGCCTGCCCTGGTGCCTGGTGGCAGCTGACCCATCACGGTCACTGGGTTGCAGAGGCCCACTGCAACCCAGTGAGGCAGTGGACAGTGGCCACCTGGGCCCTGGTGGTAAAGTGAGGAGCCCTTGGGTAGCCACCCTCATTCCAGAGAGGTGCATGGCAGGCCCACGGCCTGTGCCGTTCCATAGCCTTGAGTCCTCAGGAGCCCCTCGCCGTGAGCGGCCATTGCCTGTCGATGCCTCTAGTTGTGCCAGAATGCATCAATCCAGTGTCCTAACTCTGTGGCCTGCTTATCTCTTCCTCCCCTGTGAACCACCATCCAGCCCCTGTGAGAGAAAAGGAGCTCACAGCTTCCCCAGACTACCTGGAGATAGCCATTTACTGCATAGGGGTCTTCTTAATCGCCTGTATGGTGGTGACGGTCATCGTGTGCCGGATGAAGACCACGACCAAGAAGCCAGACTTCAGCAGCCAGCCGGCTGTGCACAAGCTCACCAAGCGCATCCCTTTGCGGAGACAGGTAACAGAAAGTAGATAAAGAGTTTGAAGAAATTGACCCCTCCCCCATGCCCCAGCCAGCTCTCCGGTCTTTCCCTCTGCTTGGGTGCCCCCTGCACCTGGGAGCGTCCAGGTGCGAACAGTTCTAGCGTGCCTTCCTGCGGCCCTCTCATTAGTGTTTGGGGCTCGGAGAGTCAATCCCTGATGCGTCAGTGGGGTCAACCGAGTCAAGTTCCCAGGGCAAGAGAGCACGAGGGTGTGAGACTCAGAGAGCTAATCAGCAGGACTGGAAATAACGCGGGGAGGCAGGCCCTTGTGCGTGTGATGAGACTGAAGAGTCGCGGTCTCTTTGAAGCATAAGCTACTTTTGTTCCTTGTGAGCTAATGCCTCCTCCCTTCCTCCTTCCCCCCTCTCTCCTTCCCTCTCTTCCTCCCTCCCTCCCTCCCTCCCTCCCTCCCTCCCTTCCTCCCTCCCTCCCTCCCTCCCTCCCTCCCTCCTTCTCTCTCCTCTCTCTCTCTCTCTCTCTCTCTCTCTCTCTCCCTTCCTCCCTTCCTTTTTGAGATAGGCTTATGCCACTAGTTGGAAAGGGAGGGACTGTAGTTCTCTTGGATTTATTTATTTACTTATTTACTTACTTATTTATTTATTTATTTGAAATCAAGGTCAGAAACCTGTACCCATGATGTCTTTCCAAACTGAATTTTGGCTCAACGGCTCTGATTCTTAAAATAGAATTAATTGTATGCATGTGTTATATTTTTGTTAAGTCATTCACAAGCATGGCCGAGGGTTTGGTGCGTGAGTGATTGCTGTATTGAATAGGCAACAGGTTGTTGTTAACCTCATGCTTGGGCTTTCACGGTTTCCTTTTGCTTTTGCGTGCCTGCTGATTGGTTTAATTTTGCTTTCGGGGAGGGGGGAGATGGAGGGAGCTAGAGCCTGCACCTCTGCCTTAAGCCGAAGCCCCACCCAGCTGAGCCACGTGGGACAGGAAGGAATGGTTGTCTCTGTTCTCTCTGCTCACGAGGGTGGGAGGGGGAGACAGATGTGAACGCAAAGTGTTTACAGAACTGTTTGGAACTTGGTTCCAATAAAGGTATTTTTTAAAAAAAAAACAGCAAGTAAAATGGCTAACACAATGGCTCTAATTTGGGGTGTATTGTAGTAGAGTTTACAGGTGCTTGTTAAAATTGCAGGGTCCTTAGTCTCAGCCCTCAGAGGTCTTGAATGGGCCCAGAAATCTGCATTTTAAGCAAGACCTCAGGGGATTCTGAAATGGACTTTGAGAAACTCTGGGTTCATCCCAGCCCTGCCCCTCCTGGGACTGAAGGCGGCCATGACATTTTCTGGACGAGGTGGTGGAAGGATTAGGAGCCAGATGGTCAGCAGCAGTTTTGGCACCGATCTGGCTGTTCTCAACCCAGCTCCTTGTTGACTTCTTTGAAGCCATGCTTTATGCAGGTTTCCGTTCATGGACTCTGAGGATAGCGTTTGGAGTGGACGTCAGGTACGGGCAAATGCTGAAATTGTTCTAGGAGCGAGGGAAAAAGGTCTCTACTGGGACACCCTTGCCCCACGAATGCTGTGGTTATTTAAAAAATGACACCACTATCATTCTTGAAGCCAGAAAGCAATGATGGGGCCACTTACCTGGACTTGGGGAGAGTTCAATCCTGAAATGACTCTTAACATGTCCAGGGACCTTCAGGTGGTCTAGCTGCCCCTTCCCCTCCCTCTCCTTTCTGTTTATCTCTGGGCCATTCTTACAGCCATCCTCATCAGAACTTGGCCTTAGGAAGCAGAAAAAGGAGTTGTATTCCCATTTCTATTATTATTATTTTTTTTCTAATAGGGAAAAATGCTTTCTGGAGGAAACCGATCCAGGCAGAGGTTCTGAGGTTTGTTCTTAAGTTGAGTTTGTATATAAGTTGGAACAGGTACATTTGCCTATGAAATGCAACTTAGACAGATGCTTGTCTTAATGCAGTATATATTTTTACCTTTCTGTGCCTATATAAATAAATAAACATTTCAAGTCTACAGAACCTAGCTCATTCATAACCTGGGGACTGCCTGTAATTTGGTGTTAGCCAGACATGGTCCCATAATTAATTTATCAACTTTTTTCCCCTGCAGCTGTTACAATGTTCTTCTTTTTACTTAACATAAAAGAGGCAGGTGCCCTTAAAATCCCCTTGACTCAATCCTAGCCACAGTTTTTATTTCTGGCCGGCTCGGGACTGGTCTTTCTTGACTGTCTCCGCCTAAGTTGGTCACTTTTCCCACACCCAAAGGAACTTTAGGATTCCTCCTCCTGCTTTCTCCCTCCCTCCTTCCTTTTTCCATCATAATTTTCCGAGTGCTTGGTCTCCCCTCCATCCATGAAAGACATGGTCTGCCACCTTTGCCAGTGGCTCCGAGGTTAGGGGACGGAGGGTTCATTTGAAATATGATCGCCTGTGGTTCAGTAGGGTCAGTTCGTGTAAGGAAAGCAGAGGGAAGTGGGCACATTCCACTGGGAGATTAATTAATCTAGGAGATTAATTTATTTGGGGGGACTGTTGACATTTCTTCAGCTCCTCCTAGATGTTAAAACGGGATGTGGGATTCTTCACAAAGAGCACTTGGTCCCTGAGCCCGGTCCCTTTGGTGGAAGGGGAGATGCTTATCAGGTACCTGGGTAAAAGAGGGTTAGTGGACTGTAGCCGGAATGAAATCCCCAGAAAGGCCGGCAGATATGTTGATGAAAGAGCAAATACCACAGGGATGCCAAGCATGCCTTCACCTGGCGGCAGGTGAGCCTGTAATCAGATGCCGTGAGGATGGCTTGGCCCTAGGCAGTTACGCTGGAGGCCATGTTTTTTGCCGCATTGCCCAGCATTGCCCAACCTTCTCCACTGTATGGGTAGCACTTGCTCCCTGTGATCCCCACGGACTCAGTTTTATCTTCTGGGCCCCACCCCTTACCCCCCCCCCCCCATCAGACCGCATTTCACTCAACTCAGTTATTGTTTTTAGAACAAGAGGTGTTTTTTCTTTTTTCTTTCTTTCTTGATCCTATGGTGAGTTTGTCCTTCTTGACATTACTAATCTGTACTGGTCTTATGGTACATGATAGACGTTTCGGTTAACTTTTTTGTCAAAAGTCTTTTTCTCCTGTCCGGAAGAAGAACTTCCTTGTGCTCATTTCCCAGTAACCATGAGGTGTTTTTGTTTTTTTTGGTGTGTTTTTTGTTTGTTTGGTTTTTGAGCCTTTTGATGGGCTTTGGTATTTGGAGAAAGAAACAATTTCTTTTTTGGTGGGGAGGCGGGTGGCACGTGGTCTGCCTGCCAGACCCCACCTGCTGTGCTGGGGCTCAGACACCGTGCCAGCCCCTGCTCCTCCCCTCCCACTTTTTTGCCCCACAGTGTGTAGAAGGGACCCCGCGAGAGCCAGCGCAGGGCGGGGCATCCTTGTGAGCTGCTGGCGCTGGTGCGGGTCTGCAGTGCCGCGAGTGGGCAGTGTGGCTGTGGTACAGCAGGCTCTGCACATGCATGAGTGGAAGAGAGGGCTTCCCTTTCCATGTTTTGCACAAATCAGTTAGGGGCGGGGGGAGAATGGTGCAAAGGGCACTGAAGATATTTGTTCAGGAGGCATGTGGTGTTGCCTGGGTTCATAGCATCGGCTTTTCAGTGGCAACATCAGATTCTTTCTCTGAGTCAGAGGTTTCCATAGGGCCCGATAGAGATTTAGCTGTCCCCACCTCCTGGGTGACGAGACACCCGTGGGTGCAGTGCATTGTCTTTTCAGAGGGAGCTGCAGTGTTTTTTCCCCTCAGACTTTGGTTTCTCCTTTTGGTTACTCATCTAGTAGATTGCAAGCCAGAGAAAAATCAAGGACGATCAAGGCCACGTTTTATAACAAAATCTTTGAGGCCGGTGGCACGTCCCCAAGGGCATCATGGACAGGACCCAGGTGGAGGGGGGTTGGTGGAGTGTGTGATGCAAGAGCCAGTTCTTGGGGTTGTGTATTAATGGCTATGAAACATACACCAAGCTCCGTGAAGGGCAGTTCCACTTGTAGGAGCTCATTTACACCCGAGCAGCTAAACGTCATGATCTCAGAGCATTTTCCGTAATTTGGTCAAACGGTCTCATGGACGCTCACGGGTTCCAGAAAACATTCAGGTCATTAGAGTGGTCATGGATGGCTTAACTGGAAATCTGCCCTCTTGTGTGGGCGCCTTGCCCTCCCCGGCCCCTGTTCAGCCGTTCTTGCCTTTCAGCCTTGGAAGGACCTTGACTGAGATCTGACCTGGAGTTTGGCTGATGTGATCTTCTAAGAACTAGTCCGTCTGGGACTGGTGAGCCATTGCTCTGATAGGTTTACCTTGCTCTCAGTCACCTCCAGGTGGTGAGAGCGTTTTGTATGGCTGGAGGGAAGTGATGGGCGGGGCTTATGGAGATGGTATGTTAACTCCAGAGCCTGGTGTTCTGGTTTGGGGACGTGGATTCCCAGCCCGAGTCCAAGGGTTTCTCTGGCTGTCTGTGGTTTGAGGGTGTTTGTCAGGCCTCAGGAATAAATCCACAAATACCATCTCTTGCCCTGGCATCTTTGACTACCCACCCTGTTTTCTGAGAGGTCCCCTCTGGTTGGGCATTCTAATCTAGTACGTATAGAGAGATAACACAGTTTCTTGGGGGCCCTTTAAAAAGAAAAATGGGGGAAACCCCAGTTCCGTGCTTAATCTCTCACATGTTCGGTGGAAACACACAGAAAGCACACTGAGCAAGAAGCCTGAAATACGGCACATGGTACAGAGAGATTCTGATTGTGAGCGGACTGGACCGAGACTGCGAGAATCTGTGCGAGAAAGCGCTGGCAGGGCTTGTGAGTGGAAGACAGTCTGCTAGCGTGTTGGGGTTTGTTGTTGATCAATTATGTAATTGTCACCATCAATGGAATATTTTTAAACGAGATAAACAGGAAACCTTGGAATTGAAAAAAAAACGGGATCTGATGGCGAAGATGATGATTTGTGCTGCTCCCCTCTCCCCGCAAAAAAAAAAAAAGAAAAAGAAAAAAGCATTAGTCGGATAGTGCTGAAGGATTTGGGGATTCCTCAGGGGCCTGGGTGGGAGGGAAGAGGCTCTGGTGAAACATGGCATCCGTCTGAACCAGGGGAAGACCCTTCTGTGAGAGGTCCTGCCGAGCTTGGACACGCGCTCGCTCCTGGAGTAAAGCGGAGTGAAGAGAAAGCCAGTTGTGCTTTACGGCCCCAGAGGGGGTCTTAAGAGCATAGTAAAAATGAATGGAGGTAAAATTAAGATATACCTCTGTAGACAGAGCGATTGAATTCTGTCGTTTCTTATACATTGGGTATTTTCTTACCTCCCCCCTTAGTGTTTTTTTTTTCCTTTAACAGAAATATTTTCCAAATTGGTCCATGGAATCTAAACCTCTATACTTAACATGAATAAAGTTGCCATAAGTCATCTTTTTCATAAACACAATTTAAAATATTTAATGATAATGACAGCGACCAAGTTTGGAAAGGTTTCCCATTTCCAAAGCTTTTCACGGGCAAACCTTGTTGGGACCCTCTGTTTGGGGAAGAGATGTATGTGCGTGAACTTTTGCCAGGGGTCTGTGGGCAAAGAATCCTTTTGGCTCGTAGGTGAGCCGCAGAGCAGTTTACTCATGATGCAGTGTTTAGCTCTTCTGTACGTGAGCTGGTTCCAAGCTGCATCTGTCATTAGGACATCCTGAGGCTCCAGCTTTTCTCCTGTCCTGGACTGTCCCCAGGTCCTCTTGTCCTCTGACTCCTAGATGCTTCATTTCTGGGGTTTGCTCTGTTGTTTGCTGGAGCCCCAGCCCTTCCTGGCTGTGAGCAGAGGGTCAGATTGGTAGGTCTTCCTTCTGGCACATGGTGTGACAGTATCTCAATTATATAGAACAGCCCAAGGCTCTAGATGTGCCAGGTTCCTCACAGGGAGGTGCCATCATAGGCACCCTTGAATCTGGGCAGCGAATGATTCTAAAAGAGTGGCCAAGGAAAGTGGTGGTGGTTTGGGAGCGAATATGAAAACTGAGCTCGTCGCAGGAACCAGGATCTGCACTGAACACTGGACGGTGTGACCGCTATGCAACCTCACAGTCAACACTGTGGGGAGAACTATCCTGCTTTCCTGCGGACAGATAAGGAATCCCGAGTGAAGGAAGGTTAGGAGACTCCCTCGCGGTCTCACAGTGACCGAGCGTCAGAACTGAGACGGGGACCCCACCAGTCAGCTCTGTGGCCGCAGCTGGGTTGGCTGCTTGGGCTGGGGGACTGTCATTGGGGGGCCCCGTGCAAAGACACAGAGATGCCACAACACTCCACGTGGCACACAGGGAAGAGACGAAAACAACGGTCTCGTCATTTTTAACTCATTTGAGAAGTCAGTATATTTTAAGCGTGTGCTCTGTTTCCCCCTGCCCCCCCCCCAGGCATGCCTCAGTTCAGATTCTTATTATTCCAAAACATATATTTGTTACAAAGCTACTTTTTAAAAACATAAAAGAGATGTATGCATGGTAATACAATTTAAGTTTAAATGGTAATTCAGAAAGTTCTGAAACGGACAGATTCTGATCCCTCCCTCATCTGCCTACTTTTTCTCCTCCAAAACTGTAAGTGTCTTATATAGCCTTCCTGAAAGAAATGCTTACACGCATGTTCTCCCTCCTCCCTGAGGGAGGCTGCTTCCTCACATCGGAGTCCGTGAGCCTTGCTGATGGGCGTGGCGACTTTGTTTTTGAAGGACAAGTCAACAAGCCCCGGACACTGCTCTTCACCTAGAACTGTGTCCCCACAGGCTCCTCCTCCTCCCCACTGAGCTGGTGTGCCCTGCCCGACAGTGCGGTTCTGGGAGCCCGTGGGTCCAGTGCGGACCGGCTGCCCTGCGGGCCCTGGAGAGGGTGTCCCGGCTGGACCTCCACCCTGTGGGGCCTGTGCTGTCTCGTTCCCTGCGGGGCAGACTTTTACTTCTTGCCTGTGGTCGTCAAGCACAAGTTCCCAAAGCATAGAGCGGGGATTTTGGTTTCTTCGTGTGGGAGAACCTTCTAGAAGACTTTTTGGTTTTTGAAAACACCAGCCTCCTTTTGCATCCACGGCACATGGCCCAGACACACAGAGCATTAGGAGTTGGGGAAGTATCTTGAGGCCAAACTCATTGCTACACCTTTCTGGGCTCTTCTCTGTGGAGGGAGCGCTCGCTGTCTGTGTGGCTGACGGAGGCTGGAGATCTTGGTGGCGGTCACGGAGGGGCCCTGCTGCTGAGGTCGGCATCCTGCCATGAGGTTGGGGCCCACGTAGGTCTGTGCAGGGGTCTTTGAAGCCATTGCCTTTTTGGCCAGGGTAGGGTCCCTGCCTAGTCACCCCATGTCATTAGAGGGGACTAGGGATAGATTCCACAAGAGTTCCCATGTTTCTTTTTCACTTTTTGCTCCTTGCTTTGGCCATTTGTCTGTGCTGCTCGGATACTTGGATGTGCGGCCTAAGCCTCCTGAAGCTTGACCTATCCATGAGGCCTTTCTTAGCTCCAAAATGAATGATTCCTCAGTTTCTTTTTTTTTTTTTTACCATGCTCAGAGCAAGTAAATATTGCTCATACTCTCTGCATCATAAAATTTAGGACTAGCTCTCTCTTCCAAAGGACTTCTCAGAAGGCTCAGAAATGTACGCACGTACGTTTTTAAAGATAATAGAAATTCTGCATTAAAAATTGCCTTTTTGTTTTTAATACGGACACCAATGTACTATTTGTAGAATGATCCTTACCCTCATACCTCCCCTTATATTCTTGGTCATCTTGGGCTTCCAATTAAGGGCAGTCTGGGTCTACGAGGGAGAGAGTCCAGGTTTCCCGAATGGTATGTCCCCCAGGGAGCCCAGGTGCTGTGGGGGGGCCAGGCTCCACCTTGTGGAAGTTCATCATCAGTTTGATCATCTGGCTCAGCCTCTGCTCCTTGCTGTGCAGGGTGTTGGTAAACTCAGCTGGGGAGGATGGTTGACCCGGGCAGTCCCGCGGGTGAGCTGTGCTGATGGGTCATGTTTGACTCTATATTCCAACTCTCTTCGGCCAGTCTTGTTCATGGTTACAGTCGGGTGGTCTTCAAGACAGCCCAGGATTGGACCAGACAGAGTCTGTAGGAATCCCCAGAGGTGGCCCTCAGCGGGCTCTGCACGTGCTTTATCTTTCATAGGAACCAGCACGGGCAAGGTGATATTTAAGAAATGACCATTTTTATCAGACGCAGACTGACATGGCTGAGGGCCAATGAGTGACCGCAGTGAGGGCCCGCCCGCCGCCAGGTGGGAGAAGAGCTTTCCTCGGGGAGGGTGGATACGGATGTATTTT
Organism: Saccopteryx bilineata; assembly: GCF_036850765.1. Taxonomy (NCBI): domain Eukaryota; kingdom Metazoa; phylum Chordata; class Mammalia; order Chiroptera; family Emballonuridae; genus Saccopteryx; species Saccopteryx bilineata. The sequence goes on along the minus strand of NC_089496.1, from coordinate 106,044,681 downwards.
TCTTTCCCTCGACTCTTCGTCCCACCTGTTCCATCCAGCCACTAGCTTCTGACACTGAAGTTGACAAGAGGCAGTCGATTTTCACCCGACTGTCCAAAAGTTTTTATGGAATTTCCTAAGCACGACATTGATTCATGATCTGAGCTGGTCTCAGGGAGATTGCTTTTCCGAAGCCCTGGGACAGGTGATACCGAGGCAGAAATGAGGCCTGTGGGGGCTGTTTCTAGTCCTCAAGTGACTGTCCTGGGGAATTAGGACAGAGAGAAGACTTATGCTTTGATCAGGCACTGTGTACAAACGTTGGAAAGCCTGGTCTTAGGAACATGTTTGGATGAAATTTAGTCCCGTGTTGGGGGGGGGGGGGAGGCAGAGGAGTTGGAATCAGTGCTTTGGGTCTTAAAGTTGTGAGTTTGGCCAGTCCCTGCTTTTCTTCCTTTCTAAGAGCTGACCGTCTGGCTGGGCTCTGGCCAGCGTCCAGCCTTCTCAGGTGGAGCCAGGATTACATCTATGTCTGTATTTTGTATCCAGGTGTCTGCTGAATCCAGCTCCTCCATGAACTCCAACACCCCCCTGGTGAGGATAACAACACGCCTGTCCTCCACGGCGGACACCCCCATGCTGGCCGGGGTCTCCGAGTACGAGCTCCCGGAAGACCCAAAATGGGAGTTTCCAAGAGATAAGTGAGTATTCCATGGGGCGCATCCCTGAAGGGATGGAGATTGGGAATAAAGGGATGTTGGGTTGACATTTCCTTTTTCTGACCCTTAACTGCAAAGATCTTGCTGTGATGATGTCAACAGGAGTGAGTGAGGTTATATTTCAAAATAACCAACTCTCAGAAAAGAATGAATTCTCTCTTCTTTCTCTCTCTTTTTTAAATAGTTCTTTAAAAAAAAAAAAAGCTACTAAGCCATGGCTGGTCCCCAAACAAGATGATACCTTGTAAGCTTTTTTTTTTTAAAACTTTCTAGACAATTAAAACCCAGTCAAATGGAATAAAAGTGGAATTATCCCATTTATAAAAAAGTTCTGGCATTTCCACCTTCAGCTTACTAGAGCATGATTATTCTGTAGTTCACATTTTGGGGGGGAAATTTGGCCTAGGAGAATATAAGCCTCCTTTAGAATCTTTATCCAGTGTTGCCGTTTTCAATGGTTATTAACGCACTATCAGGCTGAAAAGCTTCAGATACGGTATCTGACATCACATTTCCTGTGAGTCATAATATCTTCCTTATTGGATGGTATGAAGGTGTTTCAATCACACTTAGTTCGAATCATGGCCACCTGGGCTCTGTTGAAGGCATTGTTGGGAACCGTTCATCTCTTGGGCTGGACTTGAACCCTTGCTCTGCCAACCAGAGGCTGGGCAGCCTTTCGTGCTCTAGACTGCATTCCTATAAAGGAGAGGTCCTGGTACACCCCTCCCGGGGCGGAGCGCAGTTGTCAGCACCTGTGAGTGCACGTGTCCTTTTGTTTCCCTCCATGGATTCCCTCGCAGACCTCAGCGAGATGGCTGTGCTGGGCAGAGAGTCGGTGGGAACGATCTTGGGCTGCCGGCCCTGTCTTCTAGGCAGGGACCAACCCTCACACCCCCCTTCTGAAATGAAGTTCAGTGGCTGCTGAAGGGCCATCAGCTGTCTGCTGGTAATTAGGAGTCTACAAAGCTTGAGAGTAAGGGAAGGTGGAAGTCTCTGACTCCACATCTACGTCAGATCAACCGGAATAAGCTCTTGACTGGCTTCTGTACACCCACCCTCTCTGTCTCGACATCCCTAGTACCGCCCCGAGAGTCCGTCAGAGGAGTGTTTAATTACTAAAGAAGAAACTCGTACACAAATCTGGAAATCCTACAGAGATCAGCTGTTCCAGAGACAAGAGCAGGGGCTTGGGGAGGAGGGGAGCCCGACCCCACACCGGCTTTGTTTCCCAGCAGCCAGTGGAGAGGTCTCCATGTGCACCCTGAGCTAGCACCAGTTCGTTCTGTCAGAGTGTCTACTGAAGTCATTTCCTGCTCATTTGTGTACTGTAGTGGAAGGACCCTTCATCCATGCACCCATTCACTCATTCACCCATTCACTCACTCATTCAGTCATTCAGAACTTGTTTGCCAAACACTTACAGGCGAGGTGCCGGAGAACACGCAAAGAATGGTTGCTTTTCCTGTAGAATGTGGAGAGGGACGGGGCGTCCCTCCCGGCTCCCTGGTTTGACTGTACGAGTAGGTGGGTTCACGAGTACATTCCTGTGTCTGTGGGGCTGAGTTGGGGAGCTGTGACCGTACTCGAAGGAACTGCCGCTCTCGGGTTCAGTCTGTAGTGTTTGCCACCTGCGACACCGCCGTTGACAGTGAGAGTCTGTCCAGAGGAACGGTTAGCTCCCACCGGGGGTACCCTGAGTGTGGAAAATCTGAGCGCAAAGGATTTCCAAACAGTATTGAGCACAAACGTAGGTGGAGCAGCTTTGCAATGAATGAAGGCTATTTAGAAGCCGTTTATTAGATTGGAGGCAGACGTTATACAAAGAAAGGATTGTTATGCTTGTAGTAGCAGGGCAATAGGACATAAATTAGCCATTTTTCCAATGCAAATGTTTATTTTCTGCCAAGGTATTAAATTTAATTTTAGTTCGTCATAGAAACAGAATGACCTCAGCGTAGCATATGTTGCCCTCTGTCTTTGCTTAGCTTTTGCGAACCGTGGTGGACTTACCATAAATACTGTTCACTGAGGTCAGCTCAGTACTTCGCTTAAGTGGAAAACCACATTCACACGTATTTCAAACACTGCTTTATTCTCTTGGTTCCTGTAGCGCCCAAGGACAAGATATGGCTATTAACAGGATGTGTGTATGGGGCTTAGAAATTTAGTTGGATCTGTGCACTTTGGATTTTCTTTATTATTAATTTTGGGTAGTCATAATGAGTTCTGGACTGTGATGTGAAAGAAAGAATTTCCCTCAGTTTTAGAAAAAAATGTGTTTTTTTGCCTTTAGTGAACAATTAACGATTCCTTGAAATGCGTTTAAGATTCATATCATGTATCTTGGCCCCAGAATGTGACCGTAAAATCCATTGGTATTTGAATAATAGCAATTTTTAAAGACTTCACACTTCAAGGAGACAAAAAAAAAAAAGTAAGAACAGCTTTCAGGGTTTCTTTGAGACGTTCCGAGGGACGCGTATCTGACAGGCTGGGGATCCAGTGCCCCTCCTTGTTAGCCCTTAGGAGCGCTGACCACCTCATCTGCGGGGATACCGTCCGTAAAAGAAAATAAACCTGGAATACAAATGTGAAATCTAATAGCTGCTCCACCAGTAACTGACGTCTCCTAAAAAAAAAATGTCACTAAGAAAATACTCAGGCACGCGGGTGCACCCCGTGTCTCATTAGTTCCGTAGGATAAATGCTCCCTGCTCCGCGAGCCGCTGAAAGATTTTTATATTTAGTTCTGGAATTCCCCTCGCTGCACCCCCTTCACCAGATGCCGCGTGCTAATCCCCTCTTTATACAATCTAGGCTGACGCTGGGCAAACCCCTGGGGGAAGGTTGCTTTGGGCAAGTGGTCATGGCTGAGGCGGTGGGGATCGACAAAGAGAAGCCCAAGGAAGCCGTCACTGTGGCAGTGAAGATGTTGAAAGGTGAGTGGGGAGGGGGTGGGGGGAGGGGGAGGGGTGGGGCAAGGGTGGATAGCCTTATCAAGAATGTTCCCTTTGTGGCATGTGACCTCCATCATGGCAGGGGGGGTCAGAGAGCACATAGTTGACCTGGGGGTTGAGGGGCTTTCAGTATAAATCAGCGTCTCAGACGGACTATTTATCTTGAGCTCTGTGCACGTTGAGGGGTGGGGGGTGGAGGGTGGAGGAGAGAGTTTTGTCCGAGTGGTAGCCGCCTAGACTTCACTCCTCGGCTCCCTGCGATGTCTTCATCCCCTCTGCACCTGTGTGTAGGTGCGTAGAAAATACCATCCTGAGTATAATTACTTCATTGAGATGAGTGTTGGTGGCTTGGTTTCTGGACCCAAACCTTAATTTATGAGGGAAGGAAAATTGGCATTTTTGGAAGGAGCTGGAGGCGTACGGAGAAGCCATCATGTCGGAGCTTCTGTTTTGTGAGAGGAACGAAGCAGAAATGTCCCTGGTCTGGCAGAGTCCCTCAGCAAGCCGAGAGGGGACGGGTGCAGAACCTCTGGGATGGGTAAACAGTTGCCCCGAGACTTAAACGCTCAGTGGCATTCGTGGGAATCAGCACGTTTCTGAATTAACTTCCAACCCAGCATCGTGTCCAGGTCTGGGGAGCTTCAAGAACTTGTAACCATTAACAGCTTCCTCCCCCGGTGTTCTCTCCTGGGAGGCGTTACAGGGGAGGGGCGCGTGGTAGGTCCGACTGTCCACATCTCAGGGAGGACAGCTCAGGATGAATTTTTCCCACGGGTCCAGGTAGAGAGACCTGTTCTCGGGACATGGTGTGCCTGGCACGTTGTAGGCACTCAGGAATTAGACTTTTTCTTTCTTTTGTGGGTTCTCCTGGGATAGTGGTCATGTCCCTCCCTGAGGGAAAGTCACAGGCTGCAAACAGCCAAAAAGATGCTGATTTTTAAAGCTATCAATCTGAGAGTCACCCAAGGAAAACTAGGGTGTTTTGAGCTGCTCTCTACTTTGGAGTCTGATGCCAGGGAGGGCTGTGAACCCTTACCCCATGTGTTGGCTCTACCAGCAGAGGCAAGCCACCTGCCAGCGTCCTGCGTGGCCTGGACCTGCCTTATGTGCCCTCACCTTCCTGAGTGGCAGTCGTCATGGGAGGAGTGCCCCATGCCAGCCGGCCTCGCAACCCCTGGCCACGAACAAGGCGGGCAGAGGGGGCGGCACAGGCTTCCTGTCTCTTTCAGCAGAACTTCTGATGTGGGTTGTGGAGCTCGGAGTGACCTGGGAATAAAGCGGGAAGGGAGGTCTGGGAGTTCTTTTCCTCTGTCACACCCGGGCCAGCCTTCCCTGGCTGGATGGGGGAGAACATTAGCCCCAGAGCCCTTGCGACATGCACTTTTTCGTGACCAGCGAGCTCCCGGACCGCAGGGAGGAGACCTGCCTGAGCCCCTAAGTGTTTGTGAGCACAGGTGCGGCTGCGCCCGCCCGCCCGGCAGGAGCTCAGCAGTGGAGGTGTCACACTCCAGCGCAAGAGCTCTCTGCCACGTGGCTCCTAGCCATGCCCTTGTCTAGCTCTTAGGAAGCCCAGGCTTTTCCATAGTGAATGAGTTCAGAGGAGGGGCACATGGGGAAGAGGCTTGCTACCTATTAGAAGCAAAGGATGAGCCCATGGACGTAGGACCCAAGCCATTCTTGCTTGAGAGGGTAGAGCAGAGGTTTATAAAACCATAGACATGGCCGTTCTCACACACACACACACACACAGTTACAGGGTTGCCCCCCACTCCGGAACCTGTCTGTGAACGCCTTAGGGGCAGTGAGGGCTTGCCTAGGCAGCACTGGATCTGGAGAGAGCCTGCAGGGATGTGAGATTCCTCGTCTTCCTCCTCTCCCACCCTCTCCCCCCTCCCCTCCTCCTCCTCCTCCCCCTCCTCCCCTCCCCTCTCCCTCCCCCTCCTCCTCTTCCTCCTCCTCCTTCTCCTCCTCCTCCTCCTTCTTCTTCTTCCTCCTCCTCCTCCTCCTCCTCCTCCTCCTCTCCAGATGTTCTCACAGTTGCTTTCAGGCCCCCTGAAGTTTGACATGGGTCCCAGAGGCACCTTCCGTCTGCCAGAGGATGGAATTATCTCACAATAGAGTCAGACACCCCATAAGCATGATGTTTCCCAGAAAAGAATTGGGCTTAGTGTCAGAGGCCCAGAGTCTCCCTAGTTCTGACTTCTGACCCTGTTGAACCCCACATTAGCCATTTGACACAGAGCAAGAGAGTTCCCTGTTGGGGCCTTTGCCCCCGACCAATAAAATGAGAGAGATGGTTTGGAAAAATCTTTTCTGGTTCTAAACTTCAATTTCATGCCTCACGGCCACCTCCGTTGGGTGAGAGGAAACGCACTGATTTTTTTCCTGTACGCGGTGTTTGTAGATGACGCCACGGAGAAGGACCTTTCAGATCTCGTGTCTGAGATGGAGATGATGAAGATGATTGGAAAACACAAAAACATCATCAATCTCCTCGGCGCCTGCACTCAGGATGGTGAGTGGGAGGGAACATGTGGTTATCGGGGTTCTCCACGGGGCAGGGTTAGCCTGGGAAGCGCCTGGACTTCCGGGTTTGCTCCCAGGGCGTCTCAAGTGCGCGTATGAAGTTCTCTACAGAGTCTCCTGAGGAAGGTGTTCCTGGCCCTGAGCACAAAGGGCGCTCTGTCACCGCGCCCGGGGGCTGGGGAGAGCTGGGTGTTCGGTGACTTTGGGTGCGAGGGCCTGTAGGGTCCTGCTGTGTCTAGAGCCTGACCCCGCGAGGACCTGTAGGGTCCTGCTGTGTCTAGAGCCTGACCCCGCGAGGACCTGTAGGGTCCTGCTGTGTCTAGAGCCTGACCCCGCGAGGACCTGTAGGGCCCTGCTGTGTCTAGAGCCTGACCCCGCGAGGACCTGTAGGGCCCTGCTGTGTCTAGAGCCTGACCCGGGTGGGTTTGGAACAGCCTGCCCGTTTCCCTTAGGTTTTTGTTTTGTGAATGGTAAACATTCCTCAGAATAAGGTCTGTGTTTTGGTTGACACATTCTCTTAACATGGGGATTGAAGATGCCGGGTCTTGCTATGGGCAACAGATGGCTGGGCTCCCTAAAAGAGCTTAAAAAGAGGTATGAAGGGACCCATTGTCTTCCTCAGGGGCAGGAGACCCCGGCTTCTCTCATCGGAAAACCAACCAGCACTTTGGGGATCAGTCTGACGATAGTGAATACACCCGAGAATGTCCGTCTTTGCCTCTACAGTTTCTCCTTAGGTCGAAACCAGGAGTCGGGAGACTTTTTCTGGGGAGGAGGACTGTCAGTGTTTTCAGCTTTGCGGCCACTGTTGTAGGGTGAAGGCAGTCACAGAAATGAGCGGGCCTGGCTGTGTGCCAAAAACAATTTTGTTATAGAAACAGGCAGTGGGCAGGGTTGGGGCAGTAGTGTGCCAGCCCCTGGGCTATGGTATAGCTGGAGAAATGGATACACATGTGTATAAGGAGACATGTCCAGGAGTGTTCATTGCATACTGTTCATGATGGGCAAAATCTGGAAGCAACCTGTAGAGAAAAGGATAAATCCAGTGGACAGTGTTTACATGATAGCGTATACAAGCATATGTCAGAGACTGGGGGTTCCGTTCCAGACCACCGCAATAGAGCAAATGCTGCACTAAAGGAATTCACACAAATTGTTTGGCTTCTCAAAGTGTATAAACATTATGTTTACACCATAGTGTAGCCTGCTTAAGTGTGCAATGTGCACTAGCATTACGTCTAAAAAAAACCAATGTATGTCCTTTAATTAAATGAAGACTTTATTGCTAAAATATGCTAACCATCATCTGAGCCTTCAGCGGGTCGTAATTCCTTTTGCTGGTGGGAGGGTCTGGCCTCGATGTTGAGGGCTGCTGACTGATCCAGGAGCAGGTGGTTGTGGTCATTTCATAACGGAAGACAGCCATGACGCCTGCCACACCGACGTCTTAGAAGCCACCATAGGGTTCCATTTTAATTGGCCTAATTTCAATATTGTTGTGTCTCGGGAAATAGGGAGGCCCAGGGAGAGGGAGAGAGTTGGGGGAATGGCCGGTCAGTGGAGCAGTCAGAACACAGACGTTGACCAAGTTCGCCGTCTTATGTTGGTGTGGTCTCTGCCACCCCAGACAATGCCATTTGCAGCCTCGAAGACTGCCGATCCCAGATCAGCATAAGAAATGGAATGACAATGAAACATTTGAAATACGGGGAGGATCACCAGAAGTGGGATGCAAAGTGAGCAAATCTGTTGGAAGGATGGTGCTGACAGGGTTGCACAAGCCGCCCCTTTGCACAAAAGCGCAGTATCTGTGAGAACAGCAAAGGGGAACTCGGTAGAACAAGGGGTGCCCGTGTGGAGCTGGGACAGGGAACGGTTTAGATTTACTTTTATCAGCCTGGCCTGGTTTCCCAGGGGTAACATGTAGTGGGAGAATGTCGTAGAGCTATATACCTTTGTTACTCATTTAGGTGATTAAAAACAATGCACCGTTTACAGACACACATACGCATGGAAACTAGTTACAATGAGCAAGAAGGAGCGAGTGTTTAACAGTCATTGCTTTCCAGAGGTGTGAGCACGGGAGTGACCAGGGAAGGACACTCAGTGGCATTTGAGGTTCTCTTGACCAACTATTGACTATCATTTGGGGGAGATCAGAAAGCGGGTGTTCTATTTTTGTGTGCTTTTTCTGTGTGTTTCAATGAAAACGAACCGAAAAGAAGTCTTGGGTTGTAATAACTACCACTGCTTTGCTGAGCTGCCCGAGGGCAGGACCTGGGTTCCCTGCCTTAAGGAGCATGTCTCATCCACCCACAGGGCCCCTCTACGTCATTGTGGAGTATGCCTCGAAAGGCAACCTCCGTGAATACCTCCGAGCCCGCCGGCCGCCGGGGATGGAGTACTCCTATGACATTAACCGCGTTCCTGAGGAGCAGATGACCTTCAAGGATTTGGTGTCGTGCACCTACCAGCTGGCCAGAGGCATGGAGTACCTGGCTTCCCAAAAAGTGAGTTCTTCACATTCTCCTCGGTTGGGTGGGTTCCAGTTTAAAATGTCTGTGAGGAAAACAGGCGATTTGAACATGCCCATTTGCTAAATCAAGCCCTTGCCTGTCTGGTGCGGCCTGGAGAATAGCGATTGCATTATTCACGAGGTCTAAAAGCCAAAGCAGCCTCACAACCTTGAGCGACACCGGCAGTGAACAGAAGAGACTCCGCTTCTCTGAGACAGGGCTGGGCGTGGTCGTTCCAGGAGTCAGGCATCCAGGTAGAGAACAGCTGGTTTGGGGCACGCCTTTTTGATTCTGGTGGTTTGGGGGCTTTATTTGTTTCATGATTATTGAGTTTTGGGATATAGCCTCCCAGTGCTGTGTTTAGGATTCTGAGTTTGAAATAATGTTAAAAATACAGATCCAGAGGAGGGATGTTTTAGTGACACTGAATCCTGGGTATTACCTGGGTTTATTTTGTCTGATTTGGCAGAATGGGTCGAAGTGGGCCAGGTCCCCTGAGGTGAATCTCCTGCATTCCAGGAATGCCGCTTGCAGCGGAATGCTAAGCATCCGAGTTATTCCGAGAGCAGTGAGACCGGTGCCCAGATGTCCTCTGGGGCATTTAGGATGACTCAGGATGCCCGTTGTTAGGCCGCACTTGGATGGGGGTTTCACAGTTACCTCGTTGGGCACAGATGGGGTCAGATCTGACCTGCACTGGAGCCTAGTGCAGCCTCAGAAATTCTTTGGGTCCCCAAAGAAGAGAGAGAGCCTCTAGAGCAGGGGTAGTCAACCTTTTTATACCTACCACCCACTTTTGTATCTCTGTTAGCAGTAAAATTTTCTAACCGCGCATCGGTTCCACAGTAATGGTGATTTATACAGTAGGGGAGTAACTTTACTTTATAAAATTTATAAAGCAGAGTTACAGCAAGTTAAAGCATATAATAATAATTACTTGCCAAGTACTTTATGTCGGATTTTCGCTAAGTTTGGCAGAATAAATCTTTATAAAACAACTTACTATAGTTAAATCTATTTTTTTATGTATACTTTGGTTGCTCTGCTACTGCCCAACATGAAAGCTGGAACTTCCACTAGTGGGTGGTAGGGACCAGGTTGACCACCACTGCTCTAGAGGGCTTATGTCTGCAGTCGCCTGGGGGCCAGGCTGGGCGTGGCCAGGTCAGTCACACCAGTGAGCAAGGCAGCCCGGTCAGATCACTCAGTGTGTAGTGGGGGGTGTGTGTGTGTGCTGTCTCCGCCCCTGCTGTCTGTGGCTACATGGGAGCATGGCCAGGGCTGGTGTGTGTGTGTGTGTGTGTGTGTGTGTGTGTGTGTGTTACTTTTCAAGAGAGTCCAGAGTTGAAGACTTTTCAACGTAGAGATATTAAGAAACTCAAGCACAGTTTTCCGTTCCGCAGAGGCATGTGTGTGCGTGTCCGTGTGGGGAGCTTGCCCCAGAAAATGTCAACGGGACTTCAAAATGTCAGTGTCACAAATGACAGGAAAAAATGCTGGGGAGACAGTTCCAAGGAAAGGACTGCCCCACGTCCATGGGTGATCCCGGACTGGGTCCTGGTGGGGGTGCAGATGGGGGCACAGCTTTTATAAAGGACGCTCACGCAATTGGAGATCTGAGCGTGGACCGTGTGTGCGACGTGACGCCCGTGTTCAGCCGGGGCGTGGCGGTCATGGTCTCGTGTCGAGGTGGGAGGCACACGCCCAGGTGTTTCCTGGGCAGTGTCAGTGAGGTCCGCAGCTCTCTCTCAATGGCTCACCCTCCAGACTGAGCGTGCGTGGCCTTGTGTGTGGGGGGGGTGGGGGGGTGGGGGTGGAGAGGGAGAGCGAGGAAACGTAACAAACAAGCACCAAAAATTCTAGTTCACCTTCTCTGTAGCTTTCAAATACTCCCAGGTAGAGCTCTGGGGAGGGCAGCTCTCTGCGGCTACCCTTTCTGACCCTCTGGTCTCCCTGTGTGTGTGGGGGAAGATGCTGCTACTCATACAACCCTGGGCTGGGCGGGGCGGGGGGGGTGCTGGCCTGAGCCTTTTACTAACCCTTAATGAATATTCCTGGGCATTCCTGACTCAGACGCCCGCCTTGTGCCCTGGGTCAGGTTGTCACATTGGGGTGGCTGGAATGGGCAGAATCCTTGACCTCTTGGAGCAGGAACCCTGCGTGACCACAGGAGAGAGCAACAGTAATTGTGGGGATAAAAATATATAAATACGGGATTGGCTGAGGGAGGTCCTGTGGAGGGAGCAGATGGCAGGTCGGAACGGTGGCACTCGGGTAGTTCGAGAGGCCAGGTAGACGTGTGCGGAGACACAGGGAGCAGGGTCAGCGGGTGGCTGGAGACCGCAGGCCCACCCACTGAGGGCCTTCGACCCGGGCGAGGACTCTGGACTGCCCTCGTGGTGCCGTGGGAGGCCACCCGTGGGGACCCATGGGATCGGGGTCATGCTATCAATACAAACACAGCAGGTTGGAGGCAAGTCCTGTGGAAGGGGTAGTGCTTCGGCCTAGGGCTGTGGGCCTCAAACCACTGGAGACATGGCTTGATTTTGGATATATTTTCCACCCTCAGGATTGTTAATGGATTGATTGGCTACGGGAGGGAGAGAAAGAGGGGTCAAGGATGACTCTTGAGCTACTGGATGGTGGTGGTGCAGGTGGCCAGGGTAAGGGAGACTGGGGGGCGGTCAGTCAGGGAGGACAGCGAGGTAGACGTTACTGGAAATGCTGATGTGTATTCAGAGCGTGTCTGAGGATCCTTCGCGGCAGATGTCGGCCAGGAAGCCACAGGCTGGAGCTTGGCTCCCAATGCCAGGCTGGGCGCCGGGAGCCAGCGGAGGAAGGTGTCGCTTCCAGCTGTGGGAACGGGCGAGCTCATTCGGTGGGGCCAGGGGATGAGGTTGAGGCTGAGAGGAGGGGACTAGAAGCATGGAGTCAAATCCTGAAAGGGGCATGGTGGGTGGAGGCTGAGGACTCAGAGGCAGGAGAAATCCAGGATGCGGCTCCCAGAGGTCACCGGAGGCGTTCCTGGAAGGCCAGTGGTCAGCTGAGCATTGGATCGGCTCACGGAGCCAGCGGCAGCTCCCGCGTGGCACCCCAGCCCCAGAGGCTCTGAGGGCCTCCCTGAGTGGGAGCTTCTGGGTGTGGTGGAGAAGGGACAGAGAGTGGAGTGAACTTTGCAAAACAGGGCAGATGAAGACACCATGTAATGATAGACTGAAATGTGATGAGGGTCATCACCGTTACTGATCACTTCCTTCCACTTTTTGAGAGCTTAACGTCTGCCAGCACACCAGCAAGCATGTGACGTACAGTCTTGTCCCTGTAGCTGGTGTGACGAAACCCCATTTACGTATCAGAGTGCTGAGGGCCGTCCGGAAGCGCCATGGAGAGCTTTGAGCCAGGAGTGTGGGAGTCACTGTCTTCATTCCCGAGATGGGGACTTTAGGTCTACAGAGTAAAGTGGCTGGTCCATACCTGGCCTTTGGGTCTACATCCTCCCCCCACCCCAGTCTTGCTTCCCAGCCTCCCCTGCTCTCAGGTAGTCCTTGCCTGCCTCTGTCTGGACCAAGGGAAGGGCCATGGAGATGCCCCGTGTCACTTGCGTGAGGGGGGTGGGTAGGAGGGCCAGTCTGGTTTCCTTAGGGCTTTGCTGGGTTCCAAAACCCCTCGCTGATGGCCACCTGCAAGTTAGGGACCTAGAACAGGTTTGAAGATCTTTTTTTTTTTTTTTTAATTTTATTTATTCATTTTAAAGAGGAGAGAGAGAAGGAGAGAGAGAGAGAGAGAGAGAGAGACAGACAGACAGACAGACAGGGGGAGGAGCTGAAAGCATCAACTCCCATATGTGCCTTGACCAGGCAAGCCCAGGATTTCGAACTGGCGACCTCAGCATTTCCAGGTCGACGTTTTATCCACTGCGCCACCACAGGTCAGGCAGATTTGAAGATGTTAATGGTCCCTTTGAAGGGGACCTGCTTCTGAAAATGGAGGGCTTATTCCCAAAGATGGAGATCGGGGAGGCCAACAAAGAGCTCGATCCTGGCCCCCACACTCGTCCCCTGATGGTGGGTGGTGGTGGGCTTGCCAGAGACCTGCCTCGGGAAGGGAGGGACAAAAAATAACCACAAAGAAGTAAACCTGATGCCTGAAATCTCTGGCTCATTGCTAGGGAGTATGATTATGAATTCATCCCCGTAAACACTTGCTGGGTCAGGCTCTGGCCCAGAGCTGGGCATGTCGAGGTGACCTTGGGCAGCTCTCGGGTATGTGTGGAGGAGGTAGACAGGTGAAGAAACACTGTGGTGTATGCAGTAATATTAATTAGCTAATGGGGTCTTTGAGCCTTATGCAAATTATGAAAGTTTCGGTATTTTTAGTTCAAAGTCTACTAGGTTTTTTTTCTTTCTTTCTTTCTTTCTTTCTTTCTTTCTTTCTTTTTTTTTTTTTTTTTACCAAATTCCAAGAGCAATACACCTGAGCAGATTTTTTAAGCTTCCCCATCTCTCAGGTTGCCATGGGAACTGAATGTGGTCATCTATGCAGAGGCAGCCAGCACGCTGTCTGGGTCAGATGGGTGTTAGTCTCCTTCCCGTCTTGACGGTGGACCTTTACTTACTAAAGAAACGGAATACTCGAGGGCCCTCATTTTGTAAAGCAGTCAGCTCTGCACTGGAGAATGACTCAGATTTCTGCACAGGTGGGAATTGGGCTTGACTATTTTTCTTTCTTAAGTTTGGTCCCAACTCAGCCCAGAGGGTGGGTGTTGTCATTCCCTAGGACCCTGGGATGCGAGAGGTGGCTGCTAGATTGGCTGTCACCGAGAAGGTCGTGGACGTTGCTGTTGTGGGGTCTCTGAGCTGAGCCCTGTGTGTGGTCAGAGCCCAGCACGTGGGAACCCGAATTCTACTGACCACACGCTTGCAAAATGCACAGAGTGGGTATCGGCGGGGAGCTCACCGCCCAGAGGGTTTGGCCCAGGGTTTGGAGGTTCAATTTGAAGAGGCCTCCAAAGCCAGGGACACGGTCCCCAAAGCCAGGGACACGGTCCCCAAGTGGCCACGGGGGCTCTCACGTTTCCTGCTTCGGTTCTGGCCAGGGCTCGCAGGCTGGCCAGGCTTTCTGCGTTCTAACAGTAGTCCGTTCATTCAGGGGCCACGGAAGCACATAAAGACAAAAAAGTATGGGGTAGGGTAGGCAGAAAAGAAGTTCCTAATTTATTCTTCAGAGAGAGCTTGGCTTGCTGTGTGTGTGTGTGTGAGACAGAGACAGAGATAGAGAGAGGGACAGATAGGGACAGACAGGAAGGGAGATGAGAAGCATCAGTTCTTCGTTGCGGCATCTTAGTTGTTTATTGATTGCTTTCTCATATGTGCCCTGACCAGGGACCTGCAGCAGACTGAGTGACCCCTTGCTCAAGCCAGCGACCTTGGGCTCAAGCTGGTGAGCCTTGCTCAAACCAGATGAGCCTGCACTCAAGCTGGTGACCTTGGGGCTTTGAACCTGGGTCTTCCGCGTCCCAGTCCGATGCTCTATCCACTGCGCCACCATCTGGTCAGGCGGCTTGCTCCTTTTTTAATTGGCTATTATGTGGAGTGCCCATCGACAATCAGCCCCACTTCAGGCCGAGTCGAAGGGACTCTCTCCTTCATGGGGTCGTTAACCTTTGCCGGTGACCTGGGTAAAAGCATTTGCTAGAGGTGCTTGTGTACTTCTTCGTACCTTTTCCAGAAAGAGGGGGTGATAATTTGGGACCCTTATTACCATGTGTCTGATGAAATCTCGGTTTGTTACAGTATAGCTAAAATGCTTATATAACAACGAGTACAAAGCATATCCTTTGCAGAAAGGAAAAATAGTTAAGATAACTAGACCTTTCTGAGACCAAGGCGTTGGTGTCAGGACTAAATCAGCTGCCCCCATGTGTGTAGCAGATAGAGGTTGGGCCCTTTGTGGGGACCAGGAGTTGGGCTAGGACTGGGCTGAGCGTGTGGACAGACGGGCATTGGCCATGACACAAACAGGAAAGGACACGGTTCGTCCTTTCAGAAACACCCCTTGCAGGAAGCCTAGTGTGTACAGTGGAGCTGCCTTTGGGGACATGGCGACCTGTGGGGTCAGCAGTGCCGCCATCTGTGGGTAAGAGGACCAACCGTGGCGGTGACCTGGAATAAGCAGTTAGAACGCCGTGGTGCACAAGTTGGAGAAGTGTTTGCGGGTTGAAATCAATAGAACTTGGAAGGAGTGCATAAAGAATTCTGGTGTATGCCTCTCTGACTGAGAGAGACCAAGAGGATGAGAATTCAGGGATTGGAGACCTTGAATTTGAAGTACCAAAGGAACATCAATGTGGAAATGTTCCATGGCATGGGTCTTGGGAGTGAGGTCACAGATGAGAGAGGAATTTGCTATCTTTTGTATATGTCCAAGAATGGAAGCCATGAGGATATAGGAAAATACACAGCATTGATGGGACAATTATTCTTCAATCTGGGGGGGCAGATGGAAAGAGGGGATGGCTGAGAACTCTGGAAGGGTGGGGAGAGGAGGGATGGGATGGAAGGACCTCAGTGTGAGGACAGTTTTCAGAAGTGAGCAAGAATCAGTGGTGCCTGAACCTGCAGAGAGGGGAACACTGGGGCGGCAGAAGAGAATGTTCGGGTCTGATATGAAGTTCTTCATGACCTGAGGGGCCGGGATGGGAACAGGTTGGAATGTTTGAGGAGTGACCAGGAGGTGAAGACCGTGTGATGTTGGAGTTGAACCAGCTTTTCTGAAAATTTGTCTTTCTAAAGGGCAGGAGAGCAGAGCAAGGCTCGAGATAAAAGATTTTAGGATAATCTAGTCCAGATCTGTGTGAGGCATGCTGGTGGTGTTGGTCAACTGCAGATAAAAGAAGAGACTGTGGTTACTTGGTTGGCCTGCACTCTTTGAAAGGGTTGGGGCCTTGGCTTTTTAAAATTTATTTTTAATTAGAAGAGAAATATGTGTTTTTGACTTAAGTTCTAAGAGATGAATGCGTTTCCTTTTTATTCTTGAAGCATTTTAAAATGAGGTTTTCCCTTTGTTTCAGTGTATTCATCGAGATTTGGCGGCCAGAAATGTTTTGGTAACGGAAAACAACGTCATGAAAATAGCAGACTTCGGACTGGCCAGAGATATCAACAATATAGACTATTACAAAAAGACCACAAATGTGAGTCTATGGCAGTGATATGGCGATGATTCTGGCGGTGGTGGTGCGGTGACATGGAATGTTCCAGAAAAAGATGTTCACTGCTAGGAGTACTGCTGGGGGCTCATTCCTCTGCCCTTTGTCTCTGTTCTTTTGCCCTACTCTTCACGAACTTCTCAGTAAGCGAGGTTAGGCTACATTTAAGAAACTTTTAGGGTATGTGGAACTCTCATGTACGGAATAGTCAGCGGCTTCTGGCAGCTCTGGAAGGTGCTTTGTCTCGAACTTTTCCAGCAAAGATTATAGAACTTGGGAGTTTCTGGCTCAGTTTTTGTCTAGAGCCATGTTTTTCAACTGCTGGTCCACGGACCAGTCCACCAGAAGTTTCGTGCAGTCCGCGGAATAGCTAGCCGCCCCGATGTTGTATGGAAATCATAGATCCCATGATCTTTAGTCAGATTCATTTCTGCTCAGGGCGATTTCTGCCTTAGCGGTCCCCGACATAATTCTTCGATTTTCACTGGTCCCCAGTGTAAAAAGGGTTGAAAATCACTGGCCTAGAGGTTAGTCAGGGTGCGTCTGCGTGCTAGGGAGCTCGACGACACCGAGCACCCAAGGAAATGGCGTTTTTAAAATGCACCCCAATCTGCATCTCACACATGACGGACAGTCCCAGTGGGAGCCTGTTTCTGCCCCAGGGCCTGGCCCATGAAAATCATTAGCCTCTGCGTTTTTAAGGCGGGGCACAGCCTAGCTGAGCCTGCTCATGGAAACTGATTATAATACATTGGTTTTTTCCATTTCTTCCACACTTGCAGGGGCGACTTCCTGTCAAGTGGATGGCTCCAGAAGCCCTTTTTGATAGAGTGTACACCCATCAGAGTGACGTGTAAGTAGCTCCCTTTTCCCTGGCTCCTCCCTTGCGTTGAGCTGCAAAAACAGACATGCCGGCTGCATTTCACACATTCAGAGAAGGTGCAGGAGCCGGCCGTAGAAAGGATGGAGTTTATAGTAGGCTGGTACCCGGTGCTCTGTTGCTAATCTGCCCGTCTTCAAAGCGCACGGGACAAAGCTCACCTCTCCGAGTCAGAGCCGAGGTCCCCCACTCCCAACCCCCTTGAACTTATTCACGATGTGCAGCTACAAAGCTGCTGTCGAATCTGCCAAGCTGTTGGCATGTTCTTCGCTCCCTTAACAAAGGAATCCTGAAGCTTTCCTCCTTGAGGGGAGTTTGTAGAATTTTCTCCCATCCCAGGTTTGTCCTTAGAGAGGTGGCTGGGTAGGGCCTGGTCCTGCTCAGGTGACCTCTACAAGACCTACTTGCTCTGTGTATCCTTTGGAGACATTCTGGTCTTGTCAGAGCATCCTTGCTACTTACAGGACTATAGTGAGAACTATATATATAGTATTCCTATTACGATGCACTTAAAAATGTTATCAGGGTCAGCTCCAACTGGTATTATAGAATGGTCAGTTTGGCTATTGGGTTGAAAGATAACAGAGGATTTCTCTGTACTGGTTTGCGAGTATCTAGGAGTCTGTAATTATTCCAAAATAAAAAGTTAAAAAAAAAATAGTTGAGCTACTTTTTGTGTGAGCAGAAGGATGTTTGGGGATGTCATGAATTTTGTGCTGTGAGAATGGCTTCCTCAGCCATGGGGAGGGGGGTGGGGGGGCACCGTGGTTGCCATGGTTGCAGTGAGCACACTAACTGTGTTCTGTCCCTGCTTTGGCTCCGAACAGACGGGCAACAGTTCCAACTTAGAAACTCACCCAAATAGAGTCGGGAAGGGCGTGTTTCCTGAGCCACAGTGACGTAGATACACATGGGATTCTCGACTTGATCATCCCTGGGACTGAGCCTCATGAATGAGGCTCAGAAAGGGCCACTGTGGGTCTCGGCAGGGTCAGGGGTCAGTTGGGCCCCGTGAGACGTTTTCAGCTCCTGTTGGATGACACTCACCTGGATCACAGGATTCATCCTTCATCCTAATGCCAGCACCGGTCTCACTCCCTTCATGGCCTTAGTGACCCAGGGACCTTTGTGCCCTTGATGCTTCACTGGCCACACTGGGCATCTGTTATCTCCCAAAATACGCTTCCCGGACTGGCCTTATCCTGCCCACTGCCCCTCCTGGTAGGTCACAGTCCTGCAGGCACATAGGTCGATGGAAGAGTTAGACAGGAGCTTAGGATTTGAGATCTTCATGTTGCTGACACTTCTTTTAAGACAAATCACTTTGAGAGTAGCAGAAGGAAAAAAAACAAAAACCCAACAATCTCAAACCTCCACCAAAAAGAAAATAAGAGTGATGGTTTGCCGCCACCCGGCTGTTGGTGGGAAATTCCACTGGACATCTCCCCATCGACATCTTCCTGCCCGGGGGAGCAGGGAGGGCCTGTAGGGACCTGCAGGAGGGCACGGGGTGTTGGTCTTTGAACGCAAGAAGGGATGGGTGTTTATTGATTAACGGAACACGTCTGACTTCCTGGGGTTTGGGCGGGTTAGTAACGCTCTGCTCTCTCTCTTTGCAGCTGGTCCTTCGGGGTGTTGATGTGGGAGATCTTCACTCTCGGGGGCTCACCCTACCCTGGGATCCCCGTGGAGGAACTCTTTAAGCTGCTCAAGGAAGGACACAGGATGGACAAGCCGGCGAACTGCACCAACGAACTGTAAGGGCCATCGTCTGTCCCGATGCGCAGTGGGCCCGCCACGCCGATAGCATTTCTGACTTATGTCAGTTTTCTAAGCCCCCCACTCCTCGGCCCCCAATTTTCTAAACATGCTCTGAGAAGAAATGCTGAAGCTTTCTGGGCTCAATCCCAGCACTGAGATAGATAGCTGTGCTGACAGCCAGGCCTGTCTCGGAGAAAGAGCATCGTTCTGAGGTGCAGGCAGTGAGCTCTAAATCACAGAGGGTGTTGGGCTGTCTGGCGAGGTCTCCCTACTTCACCGAGGGATACACAGTGATCGTCCTGGGCCACTGTGCTGTGCCTTGCTGTGGTCCTTCCTCAGAATGACAGGAAGATACAGCTGGCCCTCCCTCACACACAAGCTAGAAAGCCGTGGGGCTGCCCGACAGAGTGTAGGATCAAAGGGCCAGCAGGGCCTCCCCTCGCTGGGTGGGCTGGCCCCATCACCACGCATGGAGAACGGGGGCTTCTGCAGCCCCCTTGTGACCACTGAACGCGGCTGTTAGAGTTTGACACTGACCACATTTCCTCAGTGCGAAGGATCTCGGGTCTGGTTACCTATAGTTTGACCATTTTAGCACAGAGAATTAAAAATGCGTCCAGGTGCAATCCCCACAGTCCCAGATCTGACTCTAAAACCGTGAGCTGGTTTCTAGAGAAACTGACCCCACGCCATCAGTGGAATTATGTTGTGTTGGTGACATGTGTCTTGTGCAATGAAATCAGCGCTCTGCCAGGGAGTCTGTCCGCCCTCCCCGCTAGGATTAGCTAAGAAGAGTGATTGTCCCGGACGCTGCGGTCTATTGTGTAGCGTTTCATGGGGATTTTATATCCGTAATGCTGGGAGTGCTTTCTGGTGTATGGTGGAAGTCGTTTTATAGCACCTTCTATAAAGGCACTTATTGTGCTGTTTGTCTTTCCTGTTGCCCTCTTTCTAATATGGAAGGGCTGTCGAAACCTATCATCAAGATAAGGCCTGGGAACCTGGGCCTGTCCAGGAGCTAATCAGGAAGTTCACGGGCAGCCCCGCGATGGCGGATTAATTCAGAAGAACCTTAGGATTAATTCAGAAGAACTTTATCTTGAAGTTGTAGTTTGCAAACTTGATTTTTTTTTTTTAAACTGAGGGACCTTTGTTCACTCGAGTCATTAGAGGAAAACCCAAAGACTCCCGCGTAGATACTAGCGATCCCCGTGACAATGAAAACAGAGACGGGCCTTCCTCGGTGGCCTCTGCCTTCCTCAGACATGATGGGGAGAGATGTTTCTATAAACCAAATTGCCCTTTTAGCGAGTCCAAGCAGTGACTCTTTTGGAGAAAGTGAAGACTCCTTCTCTGATTTAGTTGCTTAATAAAGTTCTGATACCTTTTCATGATGTGGGGCACACCTCCTATGCCCATTAAAACCAACCGATCGCCGTGTTCCCCATACTTACAAAATCGGTTCACCCAGGAAATCCATTTCTGCCCAGGTACATGATGATGAGGGACTGCTGGCACGCGGTGCCCTCACAGAGACCGACGTTCAAGCAGTTGGTCGAAGACTTGGACCGGATCCTCACTCTCACCACCAACGAGGTAAGGCGCTCCCGCCAGAAGCCAGGGTCCTTGCTCGGGACCAGCTCGCCTTTGTCCATGCAGACTGCCCCCTGTTGGAGTCTGTGGTATCGTTTATCCTCTTGCCCACAGGGGCCAGACAGAGTTAAACTGTGTGTTCTTCCCAAACCCTGATTTTCTGCTGCATCTTGCGAACCCTGACCCACGACATCAAAGATTGAGGCCCCTGTGTGAGGGTGCCCCTCACCGTGGCTCACAGGGGCTGTGCTGGGTCCAGGGTACGCGTCGGCGAGTGGGGAGGTGGAGGAAATGCCCAGCTGCGAGGCTGGGGTTTGTGTGGGATGGAGCCCCCCCCCCCCCCGTGGCTTCTGGTAACCCGCGCAAGAGCTCCTGAGGTGCGGGCACGGCTGAGCCTGGGTGCCCTCCAGTCCGGCGGACACGTGGCACGTGACCCTGCCTGGTGACAGTGTTAGCTTGCAGTCTCTGCCTGGGTGCATCTACGTGGGCACACCGTTTCTTAGAATGAGTGACTTATATCAGTGGTCCCCAACCCCTGGGCCGCGGACCGGTACCGGTCCGTGGGCCATTTGGTACCGGTCCGCAGAGAAAGAATAAATAACTTACGTTATTTCCGTTTTATTTATATTTAAGTCTGAATGACGTGTTTTTTTTTAAATGACCAGATTCCCTCTGTTACATCCGTCTAAGACTCACTCTTGACGCTTGTCTCTGTCACGTGATACATTTATCCATCCCACCCTAAAGGCTGGTTCGTGAAAATATTTTCTGACATTAAACCGGTCCGTGGCCCACAAAAAGGTTGGGGACCACTGTCTTATATGGTTCTGAAAGGGAAACTTGTACCTGTTGCTAAAATGTTCATTTTTTAGAAAATATATATAATCGATACCAACTGTCACTCGCTGTCTGCTGTCTGAGTTCAGCCATGTCATTGGTTGCCTCAGTGTGCACATTAGAGTAGATTCAGGGATGGAGGCAGGAGCATGATTCAAGTGGGAATGGAATGACACACCCACCCACGCCGGAGAGCCCAGGATGGAGAGAGATGGTTGGTGAATGAATTTGAGATACTTGGCTGCAGAGCAGTATTTCTTTCAATGGGAGAAAGAAAACAACACACAAACATTTCCAAAACACAGAGTTGTCTTAACACCACCACCACCAGTTAAAATTGCCTAAAGATTTTAGGGGGAAAAAAAGACGTTGACTTTATTCTTGAATAATACATGTAATCGTTTTAGAGAGATTGAAAAAAAAAATTAGATATGATATGAAGCCATAAGCAGCAACATTATCTTGTGAGTCTGACTGGCTGATAAAGGCAGAGATTGCGTTTAAATGAATACAGCTGACCTTCAGAAGTTGAAAGGAACAGTTCAAGGGGGGAGAAAAAACCCCCAACTTTCTTCTCCTGCCAAAATTGTTGTTTCTAGTATAAGTTCCTTTAGCCCTAAACTTGGAATCCACTGATATTCCTATTTTTTCCTATCAGATCTGAACATTTATGGCTTCATTTAGAAACTGGGAAATCACTGATGTTCCATTTTAATGACCTTACGTCCGTGCTCCATGCTTGATATTTATATGTTTACATTTAGTGGGTCCGTTCATACTGAAATTTACATCCAGCATTCTAAAATAAAATAAAAAAACAGAATGCCATATTGTCTAACGGATATAAAAAAAAAAGTCGAAGTTTTCTTTCCTTCTGAAAATCATTACCATATGCTCGAGAAAAATGGTTCCATTTAGGACAAAATTTCATTTTTATCATTGTAAGCAAAAAGTGCCCTTTGATGTGGTGGGCGGGTTTGTTTCCAGTTGTGTGGTTAATGCTGATGTTGTTGGAACTGACACATCCCCCATTCGAGAATGGGGGACTCGTTCTTTTGCCAACCTCTACTGATGAATTATAGCGGTTTTGGGGTTTGTTTGTTTTTTTTGTTTTTTGGGGGTGGGATTTTTTTTTCCTTTTCCAATGAGTCACCAACATTCTGTGGGCTCTTTTGTGATAACACTGAGGGCATTTGCACTGTGGTCTGCACTTTTTACTCCCCCTCTCAGCAAAGCCACGTGTGCTGGAATGGCTGTTGGCTTCCGGGCGTGTGAGCAGAAGCACCCTCGTGCGCTAGCCCGGAGGAGGCAGTGAGACCCAAGAAGTTGCCCAGTTTAGAAAGCTTTCCATAGTGTCAGAGCAGGGGTCTGCAAGCCTTCTCTGGAAAGGGCCAGAGGAAATAACAATATT
The DNA here is from genome assembly GCF_036850765.1 of Saccopteryx bilineata. Taxonomy (NCBI): domain Eukaryota; kingdom Metazoa; phylum Chordata; class Mammalia; order Chiroptera; family Emballonuridae; genus Saccopteryx; species Saccopteryx bilineata. The sequence continues at coordinate 106,022,292 of NC_089496.1, read as the reverse complement.
TGCAGCCCTGGGGGCCATATGGCCTCTGTCGCAGCAACTCGACTCCTCCTTACGTGGAGAAAGAGCCACAGATAGTGTGCACACGGGGTGTGTCTGTGTTCCGGAGAAAACTTGATGGACCCCTCATATTTCAGTTGTATGGGAATTTTGTCTTTTTTTTTTTTTTTTTTTCATTTTTCTGAAGCTAGAAACGGGGAGAGACAGTCAGACAGACTCCCGCATGCGCCCGACCGGGATTCACCCGGCACGCCCACCAGGGGCGAGGCTCTGCCCACCAGGGGGCAATGCTCTGCCCATCCTGGGCGTTGCCATATTGCGACCAGAGCCACTCTAGCGCCTGAGGCAGAGGCCACAGAGCCATCCCCAGTGCCCGGGCTATCTCCGCTCCAATGGAGCCTTGGCTGCGGGAGGGGAAGAGAGAGACAGAGAGGAAGGCGCGGCGGAGGGATGGAGAAGCAAATGGGCGCTTCTCCTGTGTGCCCTGGCCAGGAATCGAACCCGGGTCCTCCGCACGCTAGGCCGACGCTCTACCGCTGAGCCAACCGGCCAGGGCGGAATTTTGTCATTTTATATCATTTTAAATGCCATGAGATACTCATTTTCTTTTGATTTTTTTTTTTCCCTAACCATTTTTAAAATGTTGAAAACCACTGTTAACCCACAAACCATCCAAGCACAGACTGGGTTCTTCCCGTGTCCCAAGTCAAGAGAAGATGTTAGTTCTTCTGGGGCCACCCACAGGAGCTGTAGGAGCAGAAGGGCCTTTCTGAATTTCAAACCTTCAAAACATTGAAACTTTAACCTCTGTTTCCCTAAACTTTTCTTTAACAGTCCGTTGTGGATTTAATCTACACAAGCCTATCCAAGGTTTTTGTGAACTTGTTTACATTTCTAACTCAGAGAGCTTCTGAGAGTAATGAATTGCATCTGTGAAATTACCCACTGAATGAAGACATCTTGCCCTTAAATTAACCTAGAAACTACAATAGTAAAATGTAATTCATAGAATAAATACTCGTGGTCTAAACTATTTAGAGGGGTCCTGGGAATCCACATCTTAATGCTTTTTCACTGTGCTGGGGCTCAAATTTGAACCCTGTGCTGTAGCGAGGAGGCAGGTGGTGAACAGGTCGTCTGGGTCTGAGCACCTCCAGTCCAGCTAGGTTTTAGCGGTCCCTCTTTGGCAGCCGTTTATTCGTGACAGGTTGTAAAAGAAAAGTTAAGGGCAGTCTAGAATAAATAGGGTTGGGATCTCAAGGAGGTCTTTGTGCAGCCAGGGTGGGCTGGGTCTCCACACCTTTAAGGGGTACCCCCGTCCAGTCCCAACTCCCGTAGCAATGCCCCCAGAGCCTGCGTTTGGAATAAAAGTCTTCTCTTCCCTTCTTTCAGGAATACTTGGACCTCAGTCAGCCTCTCGAACCGTATTCACCTTGTTATCCTGACCCGAGATGAAATAAAAACGTCTTCTCTTCCCTTCTTTCAGGAATACTTGGACCTCAGTCAGCCTCTCGAACAGTACTCACCTAGTTACCCCGACACAAGGAGCTCTTGTTCTTCGGGAGATGACTCTGTTTTCTCTCCGGACCCTATGCCTTACGAACCATGCCTTCCTCAGTACTCACACATAAACGGCAATGTTAAAACATGAGCGAGCCGGTCCTCCCATCCCCAAACAGGGCGGTGCCAGGAGCCTAGCTACACTGAGTAGGGAGGCAGTGCCTCTGGGAGCGCGCTGTCTCCGCTTGTATATATGGATCAGAGGAGTAAATAATGGGCGAAGTAATCGGCACACGTGTAAAGAATTTATACAGTTGGAAACTTGTCATCTTCACCAGAAGAAGAAGAATGTTTCTGGGGCGATGGACTGCCATGGGCCACCACGTGTCCATGACCCGCCGTGGGTACTGGCTGGGGACCAGCTGGACTCGAGGCAAAACATACGCTTTGCCTTCCTTGTGAATTTTGTAATAATTGGAGAAAATATATGTTGGCACACACTTACAGAGCACAATGGCAGTATATAGGTGCTGGATGTATGTAAATATATTCAAATTATGTATAAATATATATTATATATTTACAAGGAATTATTTTTTGTATTGATTTTAAAAGGATGTCCCAGTGCACCTAGAAAATTGGTCTCTCTCTCTTTTTTTTCTTTTTTTGTTTTTAAAGTAGCTATTTGCTAAATGCTGTTCTTACACAGAGTTTCTTAATTTTCACCGAGCAGAGGTGGAAAATACTTTTGCTTTCAGGGAAAATGGTATAACATTAATTTATTAATGGATTGGTAATATACAAAAACAATTAATCATTTATAGTTTGGTTTTTTTTTGTAATTTAAGTGGCATTTCTATGCAGGCAATGCATAAAAGACTAGTTAATCTATTGCTTGGATTTAACTAGTTATCAGATCCTTTGAGAAGAGAAATATTTACAGGATAGGACTAATTTGGGGAAGAAGGAAGTTTTGGATTGTGTTTAAACTCTGCTGTCGGAAGATTGTTCTTCAACCACCTACATGCCCATATTATTAGAGCCCATGTTGTGTTTTGCTGGGCAGCTCTGTCACTGGGCCCGTGTGACCTTTAACTGGACTTCCCAGGGCAAATGGGACCAGCGTTCTCTTAAAAAGATGCCTTAATCCATCTCTCCAGGATGGACCTTAGCTGAGATAATAGCAGAACGTACCTCTCTCCAGCCGCTGGCCACTGCTCTGGAGTTGCGCGGTAATCAGATTAGCCTGTATTCTCTTCGGTGAGTTCTGATAATGGCTTCCAGATTTATTGGCGTCTGAGAAAGCCTTTTAGGATCTTTACGACTCATTGTAGAAAATTGAAACACTGAGTTGTTCTTCTGCTGATAGTTTTGAGGGATGCTTCCATCTTTTTAAGGGATTGCTTCCGTCTCCTGGCAGGACCTCACCAGCAGATCCGGCCTCAATACCAGCATCAAGACGAAGCATTGCCATGCTGTGCGTTCGTATGAAACTCTCATGTTTAGCTTCCTGAAACACCCGCTCACTTTGCCGTAGCCACGCACCATGGACGCGGAATACACTGATTTTGCGTGTTGTGAAATTGGAGAAAGTATTTAATAAAACCTGTTAATTTTTATACTGACAATAAAAATGTTTCTACAGATATTAATGTTAACAAGACAAAATAAATGTCACGCAGCTTATTTTTTTAATACTCGTGTCTCTCGCCAAATGGTTTCCTGTGCTCAGAGGCGCAGACTTGGTGCTGTTTGTGTGGTTGCAGGAGAAGGCGGGGCTGGGGAGGTCTCGCTTATTACCAGTGGCGGGGACCGCAGGACCTTGGACATGTGGATCCCATGGGAAATCACGGGGTTGGTTCGAGCCCTTAGCTCTGTTGCTTACAACCGCAGGGAGTTATCGTACCTTTCTGGGCCCCAGCTGCTCCCAGAGGAAGAGAGAGGGCAAACGGCGTGGGAGGGAGCTTTGTAGGTGGGAGGTATTGCAAGCATGGGAGTTGTTCAGAGGGGAGACATTTAGAAGACCCAGATACCGGGGGACCTTGAAACCTTTCAGCTGGCCCCCTCATAATGTACAGAGAGTTGAGTTTGCTTCAAAATTTCAAAAAAGACAACTTGAACAAATTAACTTGACTCATTCCCACACCACCAAGTGTCAGAAATGAGCAGCAGCGCTTTGCCTGTTGACAGATGCGAATCTAGGACCCTTCAGGTTTTCATTGTATCTGCCGGCCCGTTCCCACCCCAGGAAAGGGAGACAGACGAAGGGCCTGGCTTCTCCTAAACCTCAGCCATGCTCTCAGAACCTTATGGGGTCATTGGTGATGAAAAAGTGTCCTCGCTGGGGTCTTTGCTGCGTTTGAGGGGTCAGTAGTGGAGTGAGGGTCATGCCAGCCATCTAGAGAGTGACTTCTAGTCTCAGTTCTGCATTGACCAATCTCCTGTGCCATGTACCATTTATTTCCTGTAGAGAGGGTTATCATTCCACCCCAAAGTAAGTGATTTTTAAAAAATAAGTGAAAGCTGGCCCTGGCCGGTTGGCCCAGTGTGTGGAAGTCCCGGGTTCGATCTGCAGTCAGGGCACACAGAAGAAGCACCTATATGCTTCTCTAGCCTCTCTCTCTCTCTTTCTCTCTCTCTCTCTCTCCCTCCTTTCCTCTCTCCTGCAGCCATGGCTCCAATGGCTCAAACAAGTTGGCCCCAGGCGCCGAGGATGGCTCCATGGAGGCTGCCTCAGGTGCTAAATAGCTAAATAGCTCAGTTGCCTGAGCAATGGAGCAGTGGCCCCAGATGGGCAGAGCATTGCCCCAAAGGGGGCTTGCTGGGTGGATCCTGGTTGGGGTGCATGCGGGAGACCGTCTGCCTCCCTGCCTCTCACTTAATAAGAAAAAGAAAACCAAGTGAAAACAGCCTTTAACCACATGTGTACAGAAAACTCTCCAGCCCCTGGGCGTTTTCGCCAGTGGGATCCGTGGCCGAGGTGAGGATGGACTTGCTGGTCTGCAGGGGTGTGGAAAGCAGAGCCTCCCATCCACGTTCATCCTTTGAGGATCCGTTGTGTGTATTCTCTGCTTTTGAGACTGACGGGATAAGGAAATGGCTTTTTAGTAGACGGTGTAGATTACGGTCCTATGTTGTTGGCCATTTTAGTTTTAAAATTATTTTGAGCGAGAGATTTGCCATCAAGGGAAAGAAGGAGGTGTGGTCCATGAGAAAGATGGGAACTACTGTTATTTTTGAGACCTGCCCTAAATAAACAGAAGAGGGGCCTGGTAGGAATCCTGCAGCTTATGCCCCGCCCCCCTTCTCATCCTTACACCTAAGAAAGCAATGGGAATTAGTTTGATGGTGACAAGCGGTGTGATTGTTGAGACCTGACATCAGTTCATTTGCAAAAGAACTGATGGTGAGGAAAGGGTAGGGCCTGGCCCTGCTGACTCTGCCTGGGAAGGGGGTGTTCCAGGGGCCACCTCCGACAGTTCAGCTGGTGGCAGCAGGCATGGTGGGGACGACAGAGGAGCAGGGCAAAGAACGGCATTCAGGAGAGTTTTGTGGATCCCCTAGGGTCCAGGTACCTATCTACTACTCGGCCTTACCCCTCCCTCCTTCCCTCAGGAAGCGTTCCTCCACCAGATTCTGTGCGGCCCTTGATCCCAACCCCTGCCCTCAGGAACCGGAAACACGTGGTTCCAGTAGAACATGTGGCAGACTTGGCTCTGGATCGAGGACCCAGCCACCAACCCTGGAAACAAGGAGTTGGTCTGCTACCTTGAACTGTATAATTGAGGCTCTAGAAAGGCAGAGGTACAGAGGTTTCTGCTCTGCCAGATGAGGAGCTTGAGGTTTTTGAGGGTCATGTGGTTGGGTAATGGTCTAAGTAAACAAGACTGCCGCCTATGCAGTATCAGGAGAAAGACGGTAGACGCCGGGTTGGGACAGAGTTGGATTCGTTTATTTCTCACAGCTGCGTGATCCCGGGCAAGTCACGGATTCTATCCGGACCTTCATTTTCTCAACTGTGAAACTGGCTGTAACCAGCCTTGTGGTCTTGCTGTGAGGGCTACCTGTATGGAGGAGCTTAGCTCGGCTCTGGTTAGGCCATAAAACTTATTCTGAAGAATATGTATGTTTGTGATTTGTGTGTGTGTGTGTGTGTATTTATAAGGATGCAACCATTGCGTCCATCTACTTCAGGAAGATTTTTATCATTCCAAAAAGAAGTCCTGTACTAAGGAGCAGTCACCCCCATTTCTCCCTTCCCCCAGCCCTTTCAACCACCTGTCTGCTCTCTGTCTACAGACTCGCCCATTCTAGCCATTTTACATACATGGGATCATAGAACACGGCGTCTTGCATCTGGTTTCTCTCACTCGGCTTAATTTTTAAGATGTGTCCATGTTGTAGCGTCTACCAGCACTTCATTCCTTTTTAGTTGCCAAATCATACTCCACTGTTTATGTATTCCTCAGCTGATGGACATCTGGGTTGTGGCCACTCTTTGGCTACTAGGGACAGGGCTGCTGTGAACGTCCGTGTACTGGTTTTTGTTGGACATGCATGTTCATTCTTGGGTGCCGACCTAACCGTGGAATTGCAGGGTCTTAGGGATACTGTTTAAACTTTTGAGGAACGGCCAGACTATTTTTCCAAAGCAGTGGCACTATTTTACATTCTCACTAGCGATAGAGGAGGGTTCCAGTTTTCCATATCCTTGTCAGTCTCTTGTTATGTGGCTCTAGTTATGACAGCCTTCCTGGTGGGTGTGAAATGTCTTTCTAAGAATTTAATAGCTGAGATGCCATTCGGATCATGGATCAAAGATACATAATACCTTATTGGGTTTTCTGGAACAAAATACCTGACTTCAATGATTTGGCCCAGCTTTTGCTCTGATATAATGGCCAAGGTAGCAAAGAGGGCTCAGTGGAGCCTCGTGCAATAGAGGGGCTGTGAGTGGATCAGTTCCATGTCTTCTTTCCTGTTGGCTGAGAACAGGAAGCAGTGCCCGGTGATGCAAAGGGCAAGTGATTCTTTCTGGCTGGAATTGGTGTGTGCATCTCTGCCCCATGTCCCCAGCTTTACTACAAATCAAGTCCAGCGAGTGTGAGCAATCCACCGGCCCTGATTAATGCACCATGACTTATGTATGCACGTCGGAGCCCTCCTCCTCCAGCCTGCGTTTTGATGTGATTTGTTTTTGGATGTGTTTAAAGAGGAATGCAAAGTTTATCTTCTCTCACGTTTCATCCTCAGGAAGCCTTGCAATGACTTGGCTGGAGAGGCTGCAGAAGCCCTCCAGTATTAAGTGACGTTCTGGAACGGGGCCCTACTTGTGTCTTTTTTTCCTTGGGGTTGCCAGGTGGTACTGGAGGGGTTGATGTGCCTCTTCAGATTGCCTCCAAGTTGTGTCTCAGAGGTCACACGAGGTGGGTAGGAGAGTGAATATGAGATGGTCAGTGTTAGCCATTTAGGAACTCCAGCAGGTCTGGCCATCCTCTGGGGACTTTCAAAACCAGAGGTGGCGGGTTTCTTCTCAGGTGCACAGCTGACTCCGAGAGTCAGAAGCAGGCGTCCAGTCCATATGCAGGTAAGTGACTTTTCCCCGTGTGGCTCAGGACACTGCGTCCTTTCGGGTTGTGCCTTGGTAGGCTCGTTCTTCTAATTCCTTAGTCCTAGGCACTGAGACTGGATCTTGCCTGTTTCTCCCCCAAGTTGGAATCCTCAGCCTGGTGTACTTGCAAAGGGCAGAGAACCCTTATGGATAAATTAAGAAGAACTCTGTATGGTGCCACGTGGGCACTGGGAATATCAGAAGGAACAGGTTGTCTAACCACCCTGGCATACACCTGAAACTAATACACCCACCGCCATCACTTCTGGCTTTGTTTCAAAACAAACGAACAGAAAAAAAAGAAAGAATAAAGGAGGAAATGTTTCCTTGGTCTGTAAGTGGGGTGACAAATAATCTCTTTCTCAAATGATTATGGAATTAAATGAGAATTTCCCTAACCATAAACATGGGGCCTGCGATGTGGCACTCAAATAAAGTCATGGTGCACTTTTGACCGGTCACAGGAAAGCATCAAAAGACGATAGAAATGTGAAATCTGCACCAAATAAAAGGAAAACCCTCCCAGTTTCTGTAGGATGATGTGGCAGCATGTACGCATGCGCAGATGATGACGTAACACCGTGTATACAGCGGAGCAGCCCACGGCCATGTCAGTCGAGATGTGGATGGTACAGAGGAAAGTTCAGTGTGTTTCTGTTGCTCACTAAATTCGAATCCGTGACCAAAGTGCAACGTGAATATTGGCGTGTTTATAATGAAGCGCCACCACATAGGAGTAACATTACTGGGTGGGATAAGCAGTTGAAGGAAACCGGCAGTTTGGTGGAGAAACCCCATTCTGGTAGGCCATCAGTCAGTGATGAGTCTGTAGAGGCTCTACGGGATAGCTACCTAAGGAGCCCTAAAAAATCTGTGCATGAGCCCATATCAAACTGCACTGAATAGGTATGAAACTGGGAGAGTTTTTCTTTTATTTGGTGCAGATTTCACATTTCTATCATCTTTTGTTGCTTTCCTGTGACTGGTCAAAAGTGTACCATGACTTTACGGACACACTGTATTAGCAGCTATCCTTTCTACCTATCCGTCGATACAGACACACACAGAGATGCAGATCTAGAGACAGAGTTAAAGAAAACTCTGTGTGTGTGTGTGTGTGTGTGTGTGTGTATATATGTATATTTATCTATAATGGTCATTACTGAAGAAATCTATGGAAATTGCTAGTCATTTGTGTGTGAATTTCACTAGGGTCATGTCTAGGCGCCCCCCCTCCTTTATACAAAAACTTTTAATAAATTTTAAGTCAGTAAACATAATGCTCAAAATGAACGAATGAACCAAATAAAGTAACAAAATAAAAACAGACTCATAGAGGACAGACTGACAGCCGTCAGAGGGCAGGGGCATTAGTGGGCTGGGTGAACAAGGTGAAGGGAGGAAGGGGAAAAGAAACCATAGATGGCAGTGTGGTGATCACCAGAGGGGGAGGGGTGGGGATGCAGAAGGAGGGGAAGGAGGGGTAAATGGTGATGGAAGGAGACTTGACTTGGGGTGGTGAGCACACAATGCAATATTTGGATGATGTGTTATAGAATTGTACACCTGAAACCTATGTTATTGGATTAACCAATGTCATGCCAATGCATTCAATTAAAAAATAACAAAGGAAAAAAAATGATTAAAAATCATGAAATGACGTTTGCCACATTCAACCTGTTCCCTTTTTATGATATAAATAAGGGTTTGCTGTACAACCGCAGCCGGCAACCCTCTTAAGGGACAATCCAACCACTTTAGAACTGCACCGCTCCAGCTGTGACGGGGAGGAAAAGCAGACCAGCACAGAAGCAGAAGTTCGGGAGGGTGTTTACAAGGGAAGCTCCTCTCTGGCTCCGGGTACCTCGTTATTACACACAAATCAAAACAGGGACCGTAGCCCTAGCCGGTTGGCTCAGTGGTAGAGCATCGGCCTGGTGTGCAGGAGTCCCGGGTTCAATTCCCGGCCAGGGCACCAGGAGAAGCGCCCATCTGCTTCTCCACCCCTCCCCCTCTCCTTCCTCCCTGTCTCTCTCTTCCCCTCCTGCAACCAAGGCTCCATTGGAGCAAAAAGTTGGCCCGGGTGCTGGGGATGGCTCCTTGGCCTCTGCCTCAGGAGCTAGAATGGCTCTGGTCGCGACAGAGTGACGCCCCAGATGGGCAGAGCATCGCCCCCTGGTGGGCATGCCGGGTGGATCCCGGTCAGGCACACGCAGGAGTCTGTCTGACTGCTTCCCTGTTTCCAACTTCAGAAAAAAATACAAAAAAACAACAACCCCCCCCCCCCAAAAACGGGGACTGTGACAAAAGGGAATGTCACATGGAAAAATTAGAGGCAGTTCGATGCAGTGTTTGCAAAGGGTATGATGGTGGATTGTTCAGGGGCCGTCCCATGGCATCTTCGGAAACCGTGACATTTGCGTGTTACCGGACAGGGTAGAGAGGTTGAAATAAACTTTGTCCATTCCGTGGGCAAGATCGTGAGTGGTTCTGGTCGGCCGCCGGGTATCCCATTCCCGAGTGTGGACTGCAGAGGCTTAGGCGGGAGAAGATGGCTGGCGTGTTCTGGAGGGTTGATGCAGTTCACGGAGCGTGGATGCAGTCCGTGAGCCCCTGTGTCGTTGTCCTGTGACTTGACTTGCCCCTTCTGGGAAAAGTTTGGTGTGGCTCTGCATACACTAACACAGCAGGAGAGGAAATCGGAACCCTGACCCCTCCTGGCATCGTCGTTCCACCCCATGAGACGAGCCCTTTGGTTGCTTTGTCCTGAATTTAGATTTAACCAAAATGCAGAAGGTCCTGGTTCACGGCTGGCCGTCACCCAGCAGCAGCTGGAGCCAGGGATGAAAAAGGCAAAGTCAGAACATTAAACCACAGAAAGGACAGTGATATCGCTGGGGTTGGGGCTGAGGCTGCGGCTCGTGGGGGACGTGTCCAGTTCTTGGGTTCAGAGGTCAGGGGTGGACAAGCTACCACCCACAGACCAAATCTGGCCTGCTGGCCTGCTGTCCGCGCTGCTCGCGAGCTAAGAAAGAAAGGCTTTTACATTTTTAAATGGTTGAAGGGAAAAATAGATAAATTTGGTGACACATGAAAATGATATAAACCTCAAATTTCAGTGCCCAAATATGAAGTTTTATTGCCACACCTCCATGCTCACCCATTTATGTATTGTGTGTGTGTGTTGTGCTAAGTAGTTGCGACAGAGACCACACAGCCCACAAAGGCTGAAATTATTCCAGTCTATTGCTTTTTACAAGAGAGCATGTGACCCCTGGCTTAGAGAATGAGGTGCCAGTTGGATGGTAGGCCCATGCAGGTGACTTGTGGGCAATGACAGTAGCAGATAACAAGGTCCTGAAATAGGGTGATGCTTTCAAGAAGGGGGTCGACTTGAAAGAGAGGCCTGGGGGTGGGGATGAAAGTCGTAGAAGATAATACCCTTTGGCCATGCGGGATGTTTTCAGATCCTTTGGAGACAGTTAGTGGCCAACATGATGTGTCTAAACGGGCCTTCCTGGCGCCCTTTCTGCCCCGGAGCGCCGTGTAGCAACATGCCCGGTGTTCTTCCAAACAAGGTTACCACAGAGATCCACAAACCAAAGGCTAAATAAATAATGTGGTTCTTCTAGAAGGAGGGAAGGTGAGAGGTTGACATTCGGAGTTGAATGATGCTTGTTTGGCAGGAAGTAAATCTGATCTCTCCCCGCGAAGGAGCACCTTTGTACCGTAACGCGCTGGAAGCCGCGGCCCGGCTGGAACACCCCGTTCGGGGCAGGCAGGGTGGCTCTCTACACAATCGTGTTGGCCAGGTTTTGTTTTCCCGTTGCTCCGGTATTCTTGCATGCATGAAGGTTTTCATGGAAGAGAAGGTAGGCACACATCCTGGTCCAGACCCTTCTCTGAACACAAAGGCACTCCCAGGACAGATCACGATGGAGATGCCTTCCCTCACCTGGGCACACAACTCAGTGTGACTGTCTATTTGCTTCCCAGTAACTGGAGTTCAAATCACCTCTCAAGGTCAGATTGCCGAAAGCTTGAGATGACAGAGCCACTCGGTCCGCACATCGGGGCGCAACTCCCCCAGGTAAACAGATCTGGAGGGCAAGAATCTACAAATGCGGCCTATGTGTACAGGGAATGGAGACTGGGAATAAAAATACTTGGTCTGGTTTCTGCTTTTCCCTTGTCTTCTCAATGAGGTTGAAAGCCAATCAAGCATTATGGCCCTTACTTTTCTGACCTGAAAGCAGGTGAGTTTAGTCAAGTGCAAGAGACGGGAGATGAAGGGGACCCATGAGAAGGGAAACCAGGTGGGCATCACTGCAGATCCCCGGGGAAAGGCCGGTGTGAGTGTGTATGTGTGTGTGTGTGTGTGTGTGTGAGAGAGAGAGAGAGAGAGAGAGAAGGTAAGAATGTAAGGGGTGTCCCTTGAAAGGTACACATTGTTGGCCTGGCCTCATTTACATGGCTGGCATCTGTAGACCCATGGCAAATCTGAAAAGGGGCCCTGGGCAGCAGCCAGGCAGGTATTTGTGGTTGCAAGTTTGTGTGTGTGTGCACACAAGCCGTTGTAGACGGGGCTTTCACAGCTTTTCAGAACAATAACAACATTTAGTTCTTCTGGTGGCCCCATGATATAGGGCCTTCTGATGATTTAAGATCTCACGTGCCCCAAGTGCATCGTAGAAGGAGCTTTCAGACCGGCTCTGCGTCTATGGGCGAGTGCACTAGCTGTTCAGAAAGAAGGAGAGGTGTGGACGTGGATAGTTCCAGAAGACCATTAGAGTCGCGGGTCTGAAGTTGGCCTGGGCGGGGTTTGGGAATCCGGGGATGGACTTCAAGCCACTTTGCACAGCCAGCACACTGCTTTTATGTGAACCCGTGGTTTTGTTGTTGTATTGTTGCATTTGAGGGATTGGCGGTTGGACGAGGGCTCTAGGGCAGGATCTGCCTTTGCTTCCTGCAGCTTCTGGTGGCCCCAGGCATTTCTGGGCCTGTGGCTGTGTCTGTCTTCACCAGGCCTTCTCCTCTTCTCCATGTGTGTCTCTGGTAAGGACACCTGTCATTGGATTTAGGGACAACCCACATCTTCCAGTATGTTCTCATCTTGAGATCCTTAACTACAAATGATATCTACAAAGATTCAGTTTCCTAAAAAGGTCACTTTCATAGGTTCCAGGGGTTAGGACATGGACATATTTTTAGGAGGGGTTGCTATTTGACCTGTTATATAAGTGGAGGGTGGGATATTCGAAACTTGGTGGCCCTCTCAAATAATTCGATGAGCAGGTTAACCGAGAACAAGGTTGGTTCTCATGGAATAATTTGCCAGTCACTTCCATTTTGTCCGAGGGCTGTCAATGCTAAACCTTGTCTCTCCAGGCCAGTGGGGGTGGGGTGCTGGTGGTGATCTGAGTAGCCACAGGCTCAAAGCCAGGCTTGGCATCTCCTGCCTTCCCTCACTGTACAGACCACAGAGAGCTCTCTCAAGCGTCCGAGTGAGGCTGAGAAGGTTCCCAGCATGGCCAGGCAGCCTAGCCCAGAAGCCAGACTTGAAACCCAGCTCAGCCCTTACCAACTAGATGGCCCTGGGAAAATCTCTAGTCCCCTTAAGCCTCAGGTTTCTCATGTACAGCATTTGCCCTGCTGTGCCGCCCTTTCCTGACTGTCAGGTAACCTTAGGAAAGACCTGGGAGGAGGAAAAACACAGTACAGGTGTAAGGGGTAACTGCGAGCGTGCGTGTAAATAAGAAACCACTGGGTCTGGGCCACAAAGAAGATGGCTATGCTCGGACATAGCTTCCCAACTGAGCTGCGGGCACCAGGCAGCCGAGCGTGGGGGCCCAATCGGGGCACATGCCGTGGGCAAGACTCCCTGCCCCGGGCCAGATGCGGAGGTGGAAGGCCCTCCGGCCCATCTGGCTGCTTGAGGCATGTGGTCCTGCAGAAAGAGAAGCCCAGTTCTCTCTGGGCACGGGGGGATTTCATGTCTCTGGAGATGAGGGCATGCTTACTGAGCCTTCTCTAACATCAGGATGCCCCGGGCAGAGGGGGATGGGCAGGCCTGGCCCCTGCCGATGTCAAATAGATGGAGACAATAAACTCTTGTCTTTTCCCACATCTGGGGTTCTGAAAGAAAATGCCATCAAAGCGAAAGGAGAAAAACCCATTTTCTTTCCAGGTAATAAATCTGATTTGTTTTTAAACTGAGTTATGTGGAGGAGGGTGCGGGGGACTTCGTGGTTGAAGAAAGACTTTCACAAAAACAGAAATGCAGTTGGGGATTGGGTAGACTGCAAGTCAAGCCTGAGGCACAGCGCCCATGCTGCCTTCATGGCGCCCCGGGGACAGTGCCCTGGGGTGCTGTAGAAGGGGCAACTTAAGAAGACGCTGATAGTGGCCCATTTGGGTTTTTATTGCCCAGAAATGGGCTGCCTTTCCCCACAGAGACCAGCCGCAGGTTACCAGGGCCTCCTCTTGGCTTCCCACTTACTGTGACCTCGGCGAAGATGCTTAGCACGTCTGGGCCTCCATTTCCTCATATTCACAATGCAGGCAAGGGACTCACCGAGGTTGCCCACCTCACAGGCTTATTGTGGGGCTGAGGAGAGGGGAGGGGACAGAGTCTCGGCACCTGTGCCAACCCCTGTGGGTAACCCGGATGGGAAAACGTCACCACGTCTCTGCTGCCCCCATGTGCCTTCGTGGGTCAGTTCTCTTTCCTTCTGGAGGTTAGGGAGGCTCATCCCGAGAAATCATGGATACCTGTGAGGGGGGTACGGAGGGCTTCCCCTGCCGGGATTCCTGAACTGACCCTGAGCTCCCGGCTGCCCCTGCTTTCCAGAAATGCCTCTTTGGTGGTGAAGGGCTTCCCTCAGCAGCTGAGACCATAGACTCTTAGGCAGTAGGGACATGAGGCCTGGGGGCTCACCTTGTCTTATCCTTCCTCTTCACAGAGGGGGAACTGAGGCCCAGAGAACAGGGCGGGCGGCTGGCACAGTGACACACAGAAGGTTGATCAAAGAGCTGGGGCAGGAACCCAAGTCCCGGATCTTCCACAAATCGAGATCGTGCACAACAGACGAGTTCTCTCCCTGCCCCCTCTGATACGTGGAAACCCTGCCTCGCCAGGTTCTCCACGACGAGGAAGAGCGCACGTCTCAGCTGGTGCTGGTGAGCTGCCACGTTTGGCCCGTGTTGTGTTTACAGTTTCTGGAACTGATTCTTAAGGTTAACATTCAGAAGATTTCACATGGACGTGCTGATTTCAACCTTCTCTTAGAAATTCAGATATTGGTGCCATGGGCTCTGTGTGGCCACCGTCACTAAAGTGGATTAGCATTTGTTTTCTTTAGACCAGGTACATGAGCTCCACCTGGCCAGCCTCACTCCTTGATGGGCCTGCCTGGGGTTACTGGGTGCCAGAGCCTGGGACACCTGAGTAGAACTTGCTCGTCCAGGATAGTTAATTGTCCCCAGATCGTCCATCTGACAACAGTCCTGGACAACAGGTGGTTCCTGTTTTTCCTCCCCTCCTTCTCTCCACCAGTTAACCCGGCTTCAGGTGAAAGTGAGGGCCGTAAGACATCCCACTCCAGAAAGGAGTAATTTTCCTAACGTCCATTTGAAAACCACAGGCTTCCAGATGAAACTCTTGCTTGCTGCCCTAGTTGACCTAGCTGCAAAGGAAAGTCTTATTTTCTTAAAAAGCTGAGATGTTCCTTGGTGCGTGTGGACAGGCCGGTCAGCGTTTCCATTAGGAACACTTTCCTGGGCTTTACAGCCCAGCCATAAAGATGTGTTTTGAACCAAAATTGGTCCTCCCCCAGTGGAACCTGGGAATCTTTATTTCAAGGGCTCTTTTGAAAGCTCTTTCACTCTTGAAGTACAAATATGTGCGGTTTGCGGCTCTCCAGACCGTATTTGGGGTTTGGGATTTTGCTGCATGACATTTTTCCAACCTCTCATTTTAAAGCCACCATCTCTTATATTTATTTCCACGGTTCAAATGAGTATTTTCTCTTTTTATTATGAGGAGAGGGTTGCATAAAAAGGGGCTTTGTCTGTCATTCCCAGTGGCCTTGGCAGAACCCTAGAGTGGCTGTCTCTTAAGTGTGTTAATTTATGTGAACCGACAGAAGTAAGTGGACATGATTCAAGTGTGAATGAAGAGGAGTCTGTGTTCCTAGTGGTGCTGTGCTTGTTACTCTCGTTCTGATCTTTGCCCGGCCTTCATAGGCCCTTGTGATTTGTCTTGATTATCTTGTTTTAATTATGCAGGCTTGATACATTTGCACTTGGAAAATTTTTGAAAATTTACTCTATAACTTATTTACTTTTTCAAGAATTAATGGATGCTTTAGGTATGAAGGGGTGGCCTACAGAAAATACAAACTTAACTCGCCCAGTATGTATTCATTTGCTCCATTCATGCTGATCTCCTCAAGTTGGCTTCCCTCCTAGCATTTCCTGACTTGGTTAATAACAACTACTCAGTCCCCAGGCTGGAGTCTGTGGGTGTGGCCATGATTCCTCCCTCCTCCCCTCTCTCTTATCCGGTTAGCCACTTTCTGTCTATTGTTCTGATGAAATACCCTGACTCTGTCTACCTCTTCCATTATCATCACTGTCACCACCATCACCACCACCATCACCACCATCACCACCATCATCATTACCACCCACCATCACCATCATCATCACCACCACCATCATCACCACCACCACCACCATCATCATTACCACTACCACCATCATCATCATCACCACCACCACCATCACCATTACCATCACCACCATCACCACCATCACGATCCCCATCCCCATCACCATCCCCATCACCATCCCCATCACCACCACCATCATCATCACCACCACCACCATCATCATTATCACCATCACCACCATCATCACCATCACCACCACCACCACCACCACCATCATTATCACCATCACCACCATCATCACCATCACTACCACCACCACCATCACCATCATCACCATTACCACCACCATCACCATCATCACCACCATCACCATCATCACCAGCATCACCATCACCATCACTATTACCATCACCATCACCACCACTACCATCATCATTATCACCATCACCATCACTATTACCATCACCATCACCACCACTACCATCATCATTATCACCATCACCACCATCACTATCACCACCACCATCATCACCATCACCATTACCATCATCACCACCATCACTTTCACCACCACCATCATCACCATCACCATTACCATCATCACCATCACCACCATCATCACCATCACCACCATCATCACCATCACCATCACCATCATCACCACCATCACTATCACCACCACCATCATCACCATCACCATCACCATCATCACCATCGCCACCATCATCACCATCACCACCATCACCATCACCATCACCACCACCATCATCACCATCATCACCATCATCACCACCATCACCATCACCATCATCACCATCACCATCACTATTACCATCACCATCACCACCACTACCATCATCATTATCACCATCACCACCATCACTATCACCACCACCATCATCACCATCACCATCACCATCATCACCATCACCACCATCACCATCACCACCATCACCATCACCATCACCACCATCACCATCACCACCATCATCACCATCACCACCATCACCACCATCATCACCACCACCATCATCACCATCATCACCATCATCACCACCATCACCATCACCATCATCACCATCACCATCACTATTACCATCACCATCACCACCACTACCATCATCATTATCACCATCACCACCATCACTATCACCACCACCATCATCACCATCATCACCATCATCACCACCATCACCATCACCATCATCACCATCACCATCACTATTACCATCACCATCACCACCACTACCATCATCATTATCACCATCACCACCATCACTATCACCACCACCATCATCACCATCACCATCACCATCATCACCATCACCACCATCACCATCACCACCATCACCATCACCATCACCACCATCACCATCACCACCATCATCACCATCACCACCATCACCACCATCATCACCACCACCATCATCACCATCATCACCATCATCACCACCATCACCATCACCATCATCACCATCACCATCACTATTACCATCACCATCACCACCACTACCATCATCATTATCACCATCACCACCATCACTATCACCACCACCATCATCACCATCATCATCACCATCACCACCATCATCACCATCACCACCATCATCACCATCACCACCATCATCACCACCACCATCACCACCACCACCATCATCACCACCATCATCACCACCATCATCACCACCACCATCACCATCACTATCACCATCACCATCACTATGGCCGTGCTTGTGTCCTCACCATCTTTGGCCTGGGCTCAGTCTCCTGACTGGCCTGGCTGCACCAGGGTCTCGCCAGCCAGTCCAGCCTCCACTCTGCTACCAGTTTTAATTCTAAAGAAATCACATCTCATCCCTATTCTCTTGCTTAAAAATGTGTTGGCTCTTGCTGTCTCAGGATGAAGTCCAAACATGACAGCATGCTATCCTCGCCAACTTTCCTGCCCCTCCTACACCACTTCCCCTGAGGTGCCTTATCTTACTGCCACCGGAACCCATTATTCCATGGACAACCAGGCCCTCCCCTACAATCAACGCTCTGTTCTCTATATGGAGAAGGGCTTGCCGCAGATACCTCTCCTTGGTATACTCACTCAAAGCCCAGATCAAATGTCATATCCCTTGGAAGGCATTCTTGATCTCTTCCAGGTGGAGTTAATAACTTTATTTAAAGCTCAGGGAGGGTATTGGCCATAATGCATTGTGTTTTATCTTTCTTTGGGTCTTATCTTCTCTTAGACTATGAACACTTTGAAGATAAGGGCCTGGATCTTTATTGATCTCTGATTTTCTGTCATCAAATGCAGTGTCTGACCCACAGGAGATGCTTGTGAATCAATGTCTTGTGAATTAACTAATCATTGCTAATGTTTATAAAATGCTTGGATTCACCAGGTACCATTTCAAGTGCTTTATACATTTTAATTTTCCTAAACACCTTTCAGGTATAAACACTCTTAGCAATGCATTTGCTGATGAGAAGAATGAGGCTCAGCGAAGTTATGTGAGTTACCTAAGGTCACACAGCCTGCACTGAATTCAAGCTGCCCTCATGAGTACAGAGCCTGTCCTCTGGCTGAATCCTATCATTGTTCAGTTTTCCATTAAATGGGTCCCAAGTCAACTGCCTTGATCAACCTCTGAATAGATTTGAGGTAGAGGTTCTAGCAGCGACTCAAATCCAGGATCCATTCCTGGCCCTAAGATTTTCATCTCTTTGAAGTCTGTGGGCTCTAGATTTAATCACTGTGCTCTTTGCCTCCTTGGCAACTAGTCCTGGGGGAACCACAGGCGGCTTGGTGGCTAGGTTGACAAATGGCTGGCTTGCTTTTGGGAACAAGTCATCTAAAACCTGAAGTCCTGATCTAAGCAAACACTTTGTGGGGGATGTAAACTTCAGGAACAGGCCCTGGCCGGTTGGCTCAGTGGTAAAGTGTCAGCCTGGTGTGCAGGAGTTCCGGGTTTGATTCCCGGCCAGGGCACACAGGAGAAGCGCCCATCTGCTTCTCCACCCCTCCCCCTCTCTTTCCTCCCTGTCTCTCTCTTCCCTCCCTCCCGCAGCCAAGGCTCCATTGGAGCAAAGTTGGCCCAGGCGCTGAGGATGGCTCTGTGGCCTCTGCCTCAGGTGCTAGAATGGCTCTGGATGCAACAGAGCAGCGCCCCAGATGGGCAGAGCATCACCCCCTGGTGGGCATGCCGGGTGGATCCCGGTCGGGTGCATGCAGGAGTCTGTCTGACTGCCTCCCCGTTTCCAGCTTCAGAAAAATACAAAAACAAAAACAAACAAACAAACAAAAAAACAACTTCAGAAACAAAGGCCCCTTCATCACCACCCTCATTATTTGGGAGTCTCTCTGAGGTCAGAGTTGGCTTTGTGCCAGTTGCAAACCCAAGTGTGAACGATGTTCTTCTGAGCTTTTGTCCACGAGTGACCCAGCGTGATTGTTCTGCAGCTGAAGTTTCCCCAAGAACACCGGTCAGCAGAACCACGGTAATTACTTCCTTCCCAGAAGGACCTGGACGGGATTCGTCTGTCTGGAATGTGGAAGTACAGTCGGTCTTCCCTGGGTGTGGGGACCTGAACTAAGGTTCTTCCTAGTTATTCACCTGGCTGCAGGAGCCTTGGTCAGGTGAACGTGGCCCCTTACATGAGGGGGGAGGGAACTAGCCAGGTGTATTAGAACAGAGATGAGCAGGGGGCCTCACCTGGGCTCCAGTGCCGGTGGTCACCATGACAGGCATTTGTTGCTTGTCCTTCCAGCATAATTCCCTCCCTGACCCCTTCCAATGGTCTCCACGTTTGGTTTTCATGATCTTTGTGGACCTGGGAAACCGGACTCACCACCTAGCCCCAAGCATGGACCCCGAGGCGGGGCTACAAACACCTTCTGGCTCCCTCAGTAACAGTCATTGGTCAGGAGTGGATGAGAGAGCACAGTCTGTCCAATCAGAGGACTTTGACTGGGAATCAGGACAATGAGATTGTCTTTTCCCTGAGTATACTGGAGGAATCCTGCCACCCTGGGTGCTTGTCAGAAATGCAAATTCTCAGGTCCTACCCCAGCCAGACCTATTCAGTCAGACCCTCTGAGCCAGAGCCCTGGAAACAAGCCCTCCAAGTCATTCTGATGAAAACTCCAGTTTAAGGATCTCTTCTCTATTTCATTCAATTTGCAGATGATTTTAAAAACCAAAACCAACCAACTAGCCAACCAACCAACTAAAAAAAAAAAAAACCCCAAAAACACAGGCACAAAGAAGCAAGGTGACTTGCCCAAAGCCACACAGCTAGTCAGGAGTCAGAACGCCCACCCACACCATTTAAGGTGGCATCTTTGTGTTTCCATTGATTTGTAAAACTCTTCCAGCAACAGAAATTGCTTCTCACCTTTTGAAGGTCCTCCCAGACCTGGTCCTTCTCACCAGGTATGGAAGTGAATTTCATGCACTCTGTGGTCGTGTGGGGTGTCGTCCCTGGTACTCACAGGTCTCCGTGCCATGTCATAGACTCAACGTCAGCAGCACCTAGGAGACCTTAGGATCGGCGAGGACCATGTTCTGCCCATAAAGGCAGGTCCACCTTGGCCCAAGACGCTGGGCAAGCTGGGAGAATGGAGGTTGCCATCATGTCTGGGGTCAAGTTATTGGTCTCTTGGCTGACTGCTTCCAAGTTGATCTGGGCTCCCCGTGTTGGCTGGCCACCCCAAAGCTCTGCGCTGTGTATGTGTGAGGGTAGGTGGTGGTGGGGGGGACTGGTTCCTGGCCAGAGTCGTGGCTCCAGTCTGAAAGTCCAGGCATACCTAAGTCGTCTCTTGTGGCTCCCAATGCCATATTAGGCTGCCCCCTCTGAAGGGTGGAATCTCTGACTCATCCTCCCTCCTACCCCCACCTCCTCACTCCTGCCAGTTTTGGCTAAGATTAGATTTCACTCAAATCTGTGGGTTCTAAGGTTTATGTGCTATTTCAGTTTGGCAAGCGGCTCCTTGTTTCAAGTGAGAAAAAAAGAAGCCCTTTCTCAAAACGGGGCTCAGGAAGGCTTTTCTTGGCGACTTAATGTTTCGTGCAGCCGAAAACGTGGTGGTTTCAGTGCCTGTGAATCGGAAAGAGGCTGATTTGTCTCTCCAGTTCATCCTGGGTTAACAGATCTACGGGAGGCAAGCGGAGTTTCTCATCAGAACGACAACAGAAACAGCCACCGACCCTCCCCAGCGTCCTGCAGGTCCCCAGCACCCGTGCTAGGCGCTCTCTGTGCGTTTTAATGACCCGTTCTAACGACCCGTTCCCCGACCCCGCCAGGTAGACAGACTCTCCCGTTTTAGGGATGAGGAGTCAGGTCCCAAGCCTGAGGTCACACAGCTGACAGGTAGCGTGGGGACCGGAGCTGCGGTCTCACCCATGGCTTTGCCACGCCGGAGAGCCCGGTTCTGGGCAGAGGCAGGGGTCCTGCCTTGAGGTGTGTGGTCTCTACCCCTTCGCCCTGGGATGTGGAGCATGAGTCGGATGGAGCTTCCTGGATGTGGGCATCAGGATAGGAAACCGAACAAGAGGCGCAGAATCGGAGAGACAGTGGAACTGTTAGGGCGAGAGGACGGGAGCCCGGGCTGCTTGGCGTCACCTGGGAGAAGCCGATGGGGTGGACGGGCTGTCCCTGTGTTGCCACTGGGACAAGGGACTGGCCGTTGCCTGCTTCATGGTCTCTGCTCACGATTCGGATTCCAGGGAGAGCCTGTGCTGTGGGCTCCGCTGGGCTCAGGTGCCCCTCTCTGGGCTTGAGGAGCACAGGGCATCTTGCATGTCGGTCTCATTAGACCGCATCCAAGTTTGCCTGATATCAATGGATATCAGGGAGCTGTTGGTGAAAGGAAGGGCGGAGAGTGGCGTTGGATTGGGTGCCAGAAAAGCCAAGGACACACACACCACGGGCTGCTGGTGGGGACGCCGGAAAGCTTCGGCCCTCTGGCTGTGGGGGTGTCTTTTTCCTCCTCTCACTAACATTGTGAGGCCCCGTTGCATTTCCAAGCTTGGTAGACCTGAAGACACCAGGCTGTGCTGGGCTGACCGGTCATCCTGAAAGGTGGCTCTGGGAGAGAGGGGCTAGTGTGGTGACAACGCTGAGAACGACAGCCTCCCGGGCCCCTCCTTCAGAGCACCCCCCACGGGAGGCAGCCTGCGGGGTCTGTGGGCTGTGGAGAGGCGTCATTCACATCGTCTAGGAGAACCCGCGGCAAGGTCTCCACGCGCTGACGTTCTGGGGCGTGAAGGGCCAGCAGACAGTGAGTGGGGGCTGAACAAAACCGCTCGCCTCAGCCTGCCAGGCCCCTCCTGGGGGCGACCGCTCGCCTCAGCCTGCCAGGCCCCTCCTGGGGGCGACAGCTCGCCTCAGCCTGCCAGGGCCCCTCCTGGGGGCGAGAGCGAGGACGCGGACCTGCGAGGTCTCGGGGTCAGAGCCGAGCTGGCCTCAAAGACATCCCAAGTCAACCTCTCTACTTTAGAGAGGGACACCAAGCCCAGGAGCAAAAGACAGTGGCCCAGGTGGTACCATCAGCTGACTCAGGGTCTCCTCCCAGCCAGCCTCTGTCCAGCTACCAGCCGCCACTGACCAAGCTCCGCCTGTGTGCACAGCTCTGTGGCCACACCGGGACTTAGAGATCGGCCCTAAGAGGAAGCAACAAGGAAACAAAAAATACTGAAAGGTTGCCAATGACAGGGTTTAACCGCAGGGGACTCGAGTGGGCACCTCTCTAGCCTCTGACGGACCCAAAGGCTGGTGGCATCTTTCTTCTGAGAAAAATGGTCAAGCGAGAATATTTGAAAAGGTCCGAAGCTGCAGAGGGAGTTGGGGGAGGTTGCTGTGTACGCGGACGGCTGAGGTCTTGGTGAGACCTTTCTCTTCCTCCGCGGCGGGGGCTGCTGGGCGCTGGTCTCAGCGGAGCACCTGCGTGTGGGAGGCGGATGTTGACAGTGCTTTCTGGGGTCAAGTGTGCTCCTGTGTTCTTGGGTTGGCCAATGTTTTTAAGAGGGAAGAATTTAAAATTCCCTGGCGATGGCGTTCCAACCTGGACCTTGGCTGCTCTGTGCCCACTGGCTCCGTTGCCTTTGTCTACGCCTGTCCTCATCCTCATCCTCATCCACATCCTCATCCTCATCCTCATCCACATCCTCATCCTCATCCTCATCCACATCCACATCCTCATCCTCATCCTCATCCTCATCCTCATCTACATCCTCATCCTCATCCTCATCCACATCCTCATCCTCATCCACATCCTCATCTTCATCCACATCCTCATCCTCATCCTCATCCTCATCCACATCCTCATCCTCATCCTCATCCTCATCCACATCCTCATCCTCATCCTCATCCACATCCTCATCCTCATCCTCATCCTCATCCTCATCCACATCCTCATCCACATCCTCATCCTCATCCTCATCCACATCCTCATCCTCATCCTCATCCTCATCCACATCCTCATCCTCATCCTCATCCACATCCTCATCCTCATCCTCATCCTCATCCTCATCCTCATCCACATCCTCATCCTCATCCTCATCCTCATCCTCATCCACATCCTCATCCACATCCTCATCCTCATCCTCATCCTCATCCACATCCTCATCCTCATCCTCATCCACATCCTCATCCTCATCCACATCCACATCCTCATCCTCATCCTCATCCTCATCCTCATCCTCTGGGTTCCGGCTCACAGGCCTGTCCCAGGAGCCTTCTCTCTGCTGATCCAGAGTGAAGTGCCCAGGGCCGACTTGAGACTTTGGCTCAGCACGGACACCGTCTACCCAGAAGACTAAAGGATGAAGTGTGTTTTCTCTCCAGTGGACCCACTGCCCTCTCCCAGGCTAACGATCAGACTGCACCTGACATGCTTTGTGTGTCTGCTGGGCACATGTCTCAGTTTCATTCTGGGGTCACAGGATCATCAGAAGTGGAAATGAGGTAGAATTTGGCAAGTACACGATGGCAGGGACGGTGCGGTAGGTTACTACATTCTCGGGATGAGAGTCAGGTTAGGGGACAATTGATCAGGTAGGTTTGAACTTGAAGTTCAAGCCCAGATCTCTCACTGGTCCAGCTGCTGAACTTTCCCCAAACCTTAATTTACTGATCTGTAAAACGGGTAGAATTCTGATGCCTCTCCCCCTAGAAGAATCTGAGAATCAATTAAGAGAGTATATATATATAAAAGTACTAAGTAAGCCTCAAAGTACTAACTAGGCAAATACTAGCTAAAAGGGGGTTTGGGGGAAGAAAAGGAGAGATTTAGTAACCCGTGATCCTCGGCTGTTTTCTCTGGAAATGAAGTTAGACTCCAATAAGAAAGGCCTTGGCAGCCTGATCTGATCAGAGAGTTTCCCGGTGGGGGGTGGGGGGTGGGGCCCCCACCCTCCTGGGGAGGCCCACCCCCCTTCTCCAGGAGGGTGGGCGTGTTATCTCAGGGCTCAAACAAAGCAGGTGTTGACCTTTCTAGGGGAGTATTCCCCCACCCACAGAAAGACCTGGGCTGGAGGGCTTGCCGGCTGATGTTATCTGCAGGGTGTGCCTGCTGCGGATCAGAGGTAGGGACCCACCCATCCAGACAGTAGAAGCAGAAACTGTGTGAAGGCAGCCAGGTGGCAACCGGGCGTAGAAACAGCAGGCACTTTGCCTTTCTTTGAGGACTCCCCTGCATTCCAGGAGCAGGGTGGACACTTAAAAAATTGTCCCCTAACCTGACTCTCATCCAGAGAACGTAGTAACCCTTCCCAGTATGTGAAAGATGAAGGCCATGAGGGAGGGGTTCACGCCAGTCCCCCGCCCCCCGGTCTGAGGCTGGCAAGACCAAGAGCTTGGTACTATGAAGAAGGTGAGGTCCTCTGAGCTGTCCCCAGGGAGAATGGAAGTGTTGACACACAGGAGGGGTGTGGCAGGGAGAATCCCCCCATCACACGGGAAGAAGGTGGGACTGAGGGGCATTTGGACTTGGGTGGTTTGGCTCTTTCCAGCTTTGAGATTTGGGGTTAAGATCCTAATGGTGCCTTGAAGATGAAATACACCAGAACCCATGCTCCTGTGCCCAGTAGAACCACCAGCACTGGGACCTTGGTTCTCTGATCTCCACTGTCCCCAGTTTCTCCCATAGGAGCTCTGCTCAAATAATTATTAGTTGAATGATCAGGAAACGATCAGAGTCCAGATGCATAATAGTTGCTCAGAATCTTTCTCTGCCCATCTGAGCTGGGCTGATATCTTCCATTGGCCCCTCTGGGACTACTCCCCACCCTCCCTACCCTCTCTGTCCCCGAGACGGACACCTATGGACACACAAGCAGCCCATTGGCTTCCACCGGGCTCAGAACCACAGGATGGGAAGAGAAAGTTTGGGACACTTATTCCTTCTACATCCATCCCCAGCTACCTCCCTGGGAGGTCACCACAGGCTGGCATTGCCACCTGACCCCAGGTCCCGGCTCCTCTGGGGTGCAGACACTGTTCCCCGAGGGTGGTAAGGACTATGCTGTTACCATGTCTCCACACTGCCCCTTGGGTTCCCCTTGCCCTGCCCACAGCCGTTCCGGAATTATCCAACCTTGAGTCTGCCTTCCAGTCCCCGCTGAGATCTCAGCGATGTCTCAGGTGACAGCTCTCTCTCCTCCCCCGTCTCACCTCCTCTGATTTCTCTTCCCGGTTCTGCTTCTCTTGGTCACAGCCTTCTCTGCCCATAGCAGAGTGATTTGGTCGCCTCTGTGCCCCGTCTGTCCGGTTAGGTTACCGAGTGCCCCTAAAGGCAGACACTCTGGCCCTGCTTGCCCAGAGTGGCCCAGACAGCTCTCCTCTGGCTGTTTGTTTGGAGTTTGTATAAAAATCCAGACGTTGGGGTTCTGCCCAGACCTAGTGTATCCCGATCTCCAGGCGGGGCCTGGGGTTCGGATGAGCAGACAAGGGTTGACAAGCAACAGAGAAGATGGTTGGTATCTGTGTGTGTGTGAGGTCTGACATGCTGAGGTCCTGGTCATGATATAAGGATTGCAGTCACGTTCACGAATCTCTTGCTCATTCAGTGTGGATGTGTGTGCACAGGAGTGTGCATGAGTGTGTGTGTGAGCAGGCGGGGTTGTCTGCTCAATGTCCTGGGGAGAGCCTCGCTCACTGCTCCTTCTGAGCCTTCATTCATGCTGTCCTGCGAGAACAGGAGAGAGATTCCCTTCCCTTCTGCTCATGTAAGATCCCCCGTCTTTCGGGGCCCACCAGCCTCAGCCTGCCATGCGTGTACGCAGCTCATAGAGGGAGAGAAGGGCCGTTGGTTGTTTACTGTTGTTTCAAGCATAACAGAACAACCCCGCTGTATGCAAGAATGGGAACTAAATTCTAAATTTTTCTTCCTCTTCCTCCTCCTCTTGGCTGTTTATTGACTGGCGCCTCTACGCTGAGGACCATGAGGGCTGCTTTTTCATACGTCAGGTCACTGAGCTTTGCAACCACCTCATGAAGTAAACATCGTCACCATTTCACAGATAAAGAAGCCACGGTTCTGGGTGGGTAGGGGATAAATAACTCGTCCAAATAGAAGAGTGGGGTTTTCAACACGGGTCTGTCTTGACTCCAAATCCTTTACTCTAAATCAACGATTCTCAAACTCTTTGGTCTCAGGCCCCCTAGCCATTTTCTTTTTCATTACATTGTAAAACAGGATTGAGGCTTCCAAAAAGCTTTTGTTAATGGGGGTTATATCTATCAGTATGTATCCTATTAGAAATTAAAACTGGGAAAAACATCAAAGTATTCATTTCACAGAAAATAATAAACCCATCACATATAAAACATATAAGTTTTTCAATGAAAATTAACTATATATTTCCAAAACAAAACATAACAAAAAAATTGAAGAAAGTGGCATTATTTTACATTTTGCAAAACTCGCTATTGTTTGCCTTAATAGGAGACAGCTGGACTCTTCTATCGGCTTGTGTGTTCAATCTGCTGTGATAGCACAAATCACTCAGGCTTTGGAAAACTCCCCTGTGTCCTTTTCAAATAATAAGAGTGAAAAGGGCAGATAACATGTTATTATTGGTACAGGTATCATTTTGAACCCAGGAGACCCTGCGAGGGTTTCGGGGACCCCCCAGGGGTGCCTGGCGATACTTTGAGCACCACTGCTGTGAGTTGCTAAGCTCTGTTTTTCTTCGTGTTTTCGAAGTTTCTGGGTACTTCTTGTCTGCCTGCTTCACCACAGTCTGGACTGCACGCACGTCCATCTGCTGTTGGGTACCGTGAGGGTTAGAACATGGGCAGCCACTGAGTGTGGCTCAGCCCTCGGGCTCCGGCGAGAGGCTGCTATGTATGGTCCAGCGAGTGTCCCCGGCGTCCGCCCTGTGCAGGGGACACGGGAGGGGCCACGTGCTCTTGACCCTGCTTCACGAGAATTTGCGAGGTCAGCTTTCTGGTGATCCTATGACCAGAACAAATGAATGACCGCCATTTATTTTCAAGGGGAAAAAAAAGAAAAGTAAACATATTTCTCTAATGACTTGGGAGTCAAAACACATCCCTATGGTTGGGGGAAGATAGGGAGGAATAAGTGGATCACGGGGGATTTTTAGGGCAGTAAAACTATTTTATATGATTCTGTAAGGGTGGAATCATGTCTTTATACATTTGCCCACACCCATAGCATGTACATCTCCAAGAGTGAGTTATGTGAGCAGTGACTTTCGTTAATAATACCGTGTCAATATCAGCGCATCAGTGGTCACAATGAACCACCCTGATGGATGATGTTGAAAACAGAGGGAAATGACAGAGGGAAGGGAGAGAGGTTATGTGGAACTATCTGTACTTTCCCCTTATTTTTCTTTTAAACCTAAACCTGCTCTTAAAAAAAGACAACCAACTCTCTGCCAGTCTGGGCCTTAACCAGGGCTCTTTGTGGTCTGGGGCTGGGCTGGTCCAACAGAAACCCCTGAACTGCTGTCCCCACTGTGCCACGATGCTGGGAAACCGAACCCACTCGCTCACCCACCTGAGACGTTCTGGGATCTTTCTCCCATGGTCTATAGCTCCCAAAAGTCTACAGTAGCATCAGTGAGGATTTGGAGTGTGTAATTCTGGCGGTGAGACTAGTAATTAGAGGATTGTTGAAAAGACTTCTGGCGTTGTTTAATTACTTGAGAACTATCAGCCCATCATCACGGGGATAATAGGCCCTCTAAAGCACAATGAGGCAGGAATTCTGAGCGTCTATGGCTGAGGAGTCTCCCGCAGTCAGATCTGGGTGGGATCCCGTCTCTCTGTCCAGGCTGCCTGGGACTTCCTAGGGCTGGGAATCCAACAGGAAGGCGTGGTGATTGTGGGATGGGTCAGAAGACCCCGAGAGATGTGAGCTGTGAGTCGATCACCAACCAACTGAGGCAGACAAGCTTTGGCTTGCTATGACTGCACACCCCCAATCTCCTTTCAAACAAGCCAGGCTGGGAGCATGGAACCTATTATTGGCATTCTTGGCTCTTGGGGATCTGGGACCCCAGGGCTGGGACTAAGGTGAGGCAAGAGAGACGCCGAGGGTGCCAGTTTTAAGGAGGCACAGTAAGGGCAGGCTCGGCCCATGAGAGAGAGGGCCCCTTGCACCCCGGGTGTGTGCTTACTGCAGCCTCGTCCTGACCTTGTTGCACACGAGGCCTTACCCCACAGCTGTTTTCCTCTTCAGAGGTGTGACCCATCTTCCCCACCCCTGAGTGACACACACTAGAAATCATTCTCCGCGGGGTCTCCACGACTTTTCCACCTCGTTCGGGGCCGGCGGTCTCCCGACAGGCGCTTGTCTCTGGAAGGGCCCTTGCACAGCCCAGTGAGCACACAGACTCTCAGATAAACCCGTGCTTAGGAGACAATAAGTAGTTGTTCTGAGGCTGAAAGCGGAGACCCTAGTGACAAGGCCTGCAGAGGCTTTCTTGAGTGCTTTCGTGAGACTTCTGGCTTTTGGGTGGGTGGGTGGTGGCGTGCTGTGTGTGAGGACAGGGACTGTGGTGACCCTCTCAAAGAATTTATTTGTGGTGTGTGTGTGTGCGTGTGTGCGCGCGTGTGTATTTTTGTCCTCTCTTTGCTCAAACTTAATTGGTAATATTATAACTTTCAATTTAATCATTGACCTAAATGAGTTGTATTTTTATCTCGGCAGGAGTCTGGCCGGCCTGAGAAACAGCTGTGGCAGCTGAGAGACAGGGAACTCTTACCAGAATATTTGGGCTGGCAAGTGACACCACTTCTGCTCCGAGAAAACATGGAGATTTTTTCAAGCTATGTTTTAATATCATAAAAAAACAAAAACAAAACAAAACAAACCCCACAGACTCTCCTGCCGAAGATAAGATACATAAGTTGGTTTGGAGCATCTGGGAGCCGTAAAAAGGGGAGGGTGCTACCAGCGTTACCGAGATTATTGCTGAAAGGGAGATTATAAGTAATTAAGGTTTTGAAGGTTTTCTCCAGGTGCACAATGGACTGCTCAGTATCTTGGGTTCTTGAGCTGGGGTCAGGTTAACTATTAAAAGAGGACGAAAAGCATTTCTGACAAAGCCTGAAGTTTATTTCAGGCTGCCCCCATTCTCGCTGCTTAGGCACATCCTGCTTTGAGTCTTAGCTGTTTCCCAGGTTTTCGGGAGAGCCACGCTGGTTCCCTTGCCTGCCGAGAGCGATGCTTAGTTGGCTTGCTCATTTTCTACTAGCGGTGGATGGACGCCTTTGGCCACAGCGTCGTCCACTGTGATCAGACAGACTCACAGCTGTAGGATCAACGGGGACCGACGTTGCATTTCCTCTCTAACCTGCAACTCCCTCTGCAAGAACCAAATGTTGGGCCTGCACCGAACATTCTTGCTGCCATTCTTTTGCAGAAATAGCGGGTTGCCTCTTTCACTGCAGAAGCAGGGAAGCCATAACTTTCATGGGCCTGAAATGCTCTTTTACAGTCAACCCTTTTTCAGTATCGGATGCGGAGGATGCAGTCACATTTTCCTGGGAGGCATAAATCATCCTGAAGAACACGGAAGAGGAGAAAATGCCCTTCAATAAGTCCTCAGACCAAATTAAAAAAGTAAAATTAATTATTTTGAGTCATTCCCTCATTCTTCCTTCTCTCTCTCCTGTTCTCATCTTGTCTTTGAATGGGAAGCTTCCGGAGCTTTAAAGGGTCCTAGCGTCAGTTGTGTTGGCTAACCTGTATTTCAGGGGAGCTGAAATACTTCCTTCAGAGAAGGGGACTTTTCATTTGGATCAGTGGGTATGGAATGACTTTCTCAGAATCCGAGGATTTAAACTTTTTAAAATTTTGGGAAATGTTTGTTATTTTTATTTTTTAAAATGTCCTATGACACATGGATAAAGTAAACATGATACACACACATGTGCGTGCACATGCACACAGTGGAATATTACTCAGCCTTGAAAAAAGAAGTGAATCCTGCCATTCTATGACAACGTGGATGCACTTGGAGGACACGTGCTAAGTGAAATAAGCCAGACACGAGAGACAGATACCGCATGGCCTCACTGATAGGTGGAACCTAAAATAGTCACACTCACAGAAGCAGAGAGTAGAATGCTGGCCCCCAGGGGTGGGCGGTGGGGAGCGGGGGATGGAGAGAAGATGGTCAAAGGTGCGAACTTTCAGTTACGGAAGATGAGTAAGATCTGGGAGCTCACGTACCCATGGTGACTGTGACTGAGACTTTATTGTATGCTTGCATTTGCTAAGGTGAATCTCACCACACCTACACGAAGGTAGTGTGAAGTGGTGGGTATGCTAATTAGCTCAATTGCAGCTATCATTTCACAATGTGTACACCTATCAAACATCAAGTTATAATCTTAAATACAGAACATTCTCACTTGTCAATTGTACCTCAAGCAACGTAGAAAAACTTTTTTTCTTTAAAGAAATGTTAGCAATTATTTAATCAAATGTGTGCTCGAGTGGTAAGGACTCCTTGTGTAGCAGGTGACAGAAATTTGCTCAAGAAAGAGACACTAGAGAAAAGAGACATGGAGGGGTAATGCCCAGCACTGAAGGTGCGCTCTGCTCGCCTAGGGATGTGACCAGAGAACTAGAGGCAGGCAGTCCTCAGCGGCTGCAGCCGCCTTCTCTTCCAGGGGGGAAACTGTGTGTCCAACACCAACTGGTCAGGTGACCGTGGCTGATCCTGGGGGCTGCTGCAGAATTGCCGTCTCACCTTCTAATGCCCCAGCCATCGCGTTTGCCCACCACACAGGCTAACTTCATCTTCTCCTGGACAAAATGCCCCACTCCTTTCTCCTAGGGAAAGTGAGCACAGAGGGAGAGTCAGTGTAGTCACGACTAACTGGAGCCCTCAGTTAACCAGAAATTTGTTTTCCATTCAGCTTCACGGGAAAGTTGAAGAAAGTCTCGGCGTGGGGTGTGATGGTGGTGGTGGTTACTTCACAAGCTCTCTCACGTGGTGTGTTCTGGGGCATAAATACATGACTTAGTCTTCCACTGCTTCCAAATGTCTTCTGTGTGCTGCTGTTTAAAAAATTATTATTGTGATGAAATATACATAACAGAACTTACCATTTTAACCATGCTAAGTGTACAGTTCAGTGGCATCAAGTGCATTCACAATGTTGTGTCACCGTCCCCATCATCCATTTCGTTACCCTAAACCGAAACTCTGTACCCACTAAATCATAACTCCCCACCCTCTCTCCCCCAGTCCCTGCTAACCTCTAGTCTATTTCCTGTCTCTGTGAGTTTGACTATTATAGATACTTCATAGAAGTGGCATTGTAATAATTGTCCTTTGGTGTCTGACTTATTTCACTTAGCATAATATTCTCAAGGTTCATCCATGTAGCACCTCTCAGAATATAATTTCTTTTTATGGCCGAGTTTATAGAACTAGCCCCTCCATCTAGTTGATGGACACTTGGGTGGTTTCCACATTTGGCTCTTGTGAATAATGCAGCTACGAACATTACTGTACATTAAATGCCTTTTGGCAGTGCTGAATAAATATATATTTTCATCAAAATGTTGCTGTGGTATCTCCCATGACAATAAAAAAATTAAGTTTCCCATCAAAATGGAGGCTCTGTAGGATCCTGGAGGAAAGAGAGGTTCCAGAATCCTCCAGAGTCATCTTTAATGCTGGGTTTATGATGTCTTCGTCTGTTTCCAGGCAGTTTGAGAATTCAGTGCTTCCCAAATTCACTTAGTAATCAGAAGGGCCTGTGGCACTTCTGAAAGACACAGCTGCCTGAGGCCACCCCGAGACTACTGACTGAGACGCTCTAGGAGGGAGGTCTGGAAGTCCACCTCTTTACCAAATCTCCGGGTGATGCTGACGGAGCCAGACTTAGAGCTTGTCGCTGAAATCAAGCATGTACAGCCAACGCAAGACTTGATACAGAGTAGGAGTCTGATAAACGGGGCTTCCTCCCCCTCCCCCTCCCGCCTCTCTATACGGCATCTGTGGAAAAAAGGTCAGAGGATGGTTGCCTTTTAGGTAACATTTGCAACAACGACCATTTCAGGTAATAACAGAAAAGAAATCACTAGGTGGGTTTGTTTCTATTCTGAGCAACTAACCAGCCACCTCTAACTCGAAATGATGTTGGCAGTTTAGGTTATAATATCATTCACTTGATTCATTTGTATGTTTGGTTACGCATTGGGGTGCAGTTGCCTTGTGTGCCGTTTAAATCTGCTAACGAAGTTGCTGGGGTGAAGGGAGGTTGGAGGAAGATGTTATGTCGAAGAGAGAACTCCTTGGACGTCGTCATCTAAACCTGAAATGTAAAATGAGGAAAGAATCAGTGAATTCCTATCAAACAAACTAGATTGATGTTGTGTGTGTGTGTCTGTGTGTGTGCGCGCGCGTGCGTGCACGCGCACCCTTCAAATTATTAAAGGAGTGGACAGAGGGAACACAGTAGAGGTAATTTGTCCCAGGTTCGAAAAAGTGTATTGATGTCTTACGAAGTCTTACGAGAAAAATGGGATTCGAATTGGCTTGGAGACGAGAGCTGTCATGTAGATTGAAAGCTGGATTATCAACCAAGACCATGAATGAGAGCCTGCGATGTGCAGGGAGTCAGCGATGGAGGCCACGAGGGCGGGGCGAGGTCTCGCAGGGAAGGTCAACGGCCTATCAATTAAGGTAGCGGATGGCAGTAAATCGGGAGCTGTTTCAAATGGTAGGAAAAGAAAAACAAAGGAAAATCCTTGGGGCTGTTAGAAACCCCAGCAGGACACCAGCGACAGGGAAAGAATAATAAGAGCTGCAGGCCTCGCTATCGGGAATATCATGGGGGTTAGAAAGAGAAGAGGAGCATTAGCCGAATGGCCAGGAAGCTACAAGGGAATGTGACCCACGAGGCAACAGCATCATTTCAGGGACCCAGCAGGTCCGTTTCCTCTGTGGTCCTGAGCCGAAGGTAATACCGTTCTGGGTAAGTGTTCATCTTCGGATCTCCCCAGTCAGCATTTGCAGACAGGAAATTGCCTGAGTGGAAGGGACTAAATTGGATGTAAACTGAAGAAGTAAATTAGTCCGGGGGGAGGAAGGGAAAGCAGGTGAGATGCGAGAATCAGTGTGATCTGACCAGAGGAGGCAGGAAAGTGCTGAGGCAGACAGAAGGAGAGCTTCAGGGCTCTCCAATTGGGGCCATCATGGCCGCTCCCACCTGCCTCCAGTTCATTAATTTTTTTGCCTTTCCGAGCCCAGTTTCCCCACCAATATATAACGAGAAGGACGAGACTTCCCGCTCTCTATAGGTATTGTCATTTGGGTGAGATTCGTGTGCAGATGACCTTGCACACCGGCAGGCTCCTCTCTGTGCTCCCTGCAGATGAGGGGGGTCCGCCCATGCTTGCAGGAGGGGGCGGGGAGAGAGTGTGGGGAAGCTCTGGCTGGCATCTATACAGCTGTGTCTCGGCTCTCATTTTCTACATGCAGAAGTCAGTTGTGCACCATTGCTACTACAGTGGGCCGCATCTGAAGCAAGGATTATATATGGTCAAAGTTATCCTGGAGGATCCTTGAAAGCGTTCATAAAATATAGAACTCTCAAAAAAGTTCTTGTCAGCTAGTTTTTTTCTCCAGTGTTGGAACTGATCACTTTTTTTATTTTCTTCAGTTGAACACTAGGCAAAGTAGTTGGCTTGTGCTTATGGGCCATGCTAAATGAAAAAATACTGATCTATTAACACTAAAGTGGCACTTGGATGGTAAGGTGCTCACACTGGCTGGGAACCCAGAGGCCGAGAGCAAGGCTGGGCTCCCAGTCCATGCTGACTGCATCCCTGTGCCTGGCCGGTGGAACTGTGAACTTTTTATTCTCTTCTGGGCCACTCTTAGAGATCTTCCTAGTCTCTTCGGGCTGCTATAGCAAGATACCACAGACCGGTGGCTTAAACAATAGAAATGTATTTCTCGCTGTTCAGGAAGTAGAAGGTTCAAGATTAATGTGCTGGCTGATTTGGTGACTGGTGGGGACCTGCCTTTTGATTTTCAGATGTCTTCTCTCTACATTCTTACATGGCAGAGAGAGCAAGAAAGTCTAATTTCTTTCTCTTCTTATAAGGACACTAATCCCATGATGGGCCTCTCCCCCTTCAGAACCTCATTTAAACCTAATCACCTCCCAAAGACCCTACCTCCTAATACAGGGGTCGGGAACCTATGACTCACGAGCCAGATGTGGCTCTTTTGATGGCTGCATCTGGCTCGCAGACAAATATTTAATAAAAATAATAATAACGTTAAAAATATAAAACATTTTCATGTATTACAATCCATTCATTTCCTACTGCTCATGTTCATGGTTGCAGGTAGCTGGAGCCAATCACAGCTGTCTTCCAGGATAACACCAAATTTTTATTGGATGATGCGGAATGTACACAGGTCGTTGTATGGCTCTCACGGAATTACATTTTATAATATGTGGCGTTCATGGCTCTCTCTCAGCCAAAAAGGTTCCCAACCCCTGTCTTAATACCACCCCATGAAGGGCGGGGGAGGGCTTCAACATACAAATTTGGAAGAGGGGACACAAACATGCAGTCCCCACAGAGTTGAACTTGACTGGCTTCTTTCACTTATACATGTCTCCAAGATTCATTCATAATGTAGCATATATTAGTACTTCATTCCTTTTCGTGCCAAGTCATATCCCACTGCCGGTACACACCACATTTTGCTTCTCCATTCACCCTCTGATGAACAGTTGGGTTGTTTGCACTTTCTGGCTATTATGAATAACATTGCTATGAACATTTATATACAAGAGTTTATTTGAACACCTGTTTTCCACTCTCTGGATATGTACCGAAGAGTCGAATGGCTGGGTCACACAGTGACTTTCAGAACCATTCCACTGTTTTCCAAACTCACTGTAGCATTTCCCATTCCCACCAGCAATGTCTGAGGTTCCATATTTTTCACATCCTTGCTAAAAACTTATTTTTTATTTTTGACTTATTAGAGCCATTCTAGAGGGTATCCAGTGGACTCTTGTGGTTTTGGTTTGCATTTCTCTGATGACTAATGATGCTGAGCAGCTTTTCATGTGCATATTGGCCATCTGTGTCTCGTCTTTGGAGAAATGACTCTTCAGTCCTGCCCATTTTTTTTAGTTGGTTTACTTTGTTGTTTTTGCCCGTTATTGAGTTAGAAGAGTCCTTTATATATTCTGCATACTGGACCCTTATCATGTATATGACATGCAAATGTTTTCTCCCATTCTGCAGGTTGCCTTTCACTTTCTTTTTTTTTTATTATTAAATTTAATGCAGTGACATTGATAAATCAGGGTACATATGTTAAGAGAAAATATCTCTAGATTATTTTGACATTTGATTGTGCTGTATACCCCTCCCCCAAAGTTAAATTGTCTTCTGTCACCTTCTATCTGGTTTTCTTTGTGCCCCTCCCCTCCCCTAACCCCTCTCTCCTTCTTCACCCCCTCCCCCCTCCCCCAACCTCCCGCCCCTGTTGCCATCACATTCTTGTTCATGTCTCTGAGTCTCATTTTTATGTCCCTTCTATGTATGGATTCATCTTAGTTTTTTTTTTTTTTCTGATTTACTTATTTCACTCCGTATAATGTTGTCAAGGTCCATCCATGTTATTGTAAATGATCCGATGTCATCATTTATTATGGCTGAGTAGTATTCCATAGTATATATGCCTTTCACTTTCTTAATAACACCCTTTGATATGTAAAAAGTTTTTAATGTTGGTGAAGTCCGCTTTATCTTTTTTGTTGTTGTTGTTGCTTGTGTTTTTGGTGTTATACCTAAGAATCTATTGCCATATCCAAGGTAAGAAACAGTTACCTCTATGTTTTCTTTTAAGAGATTGTTGTAGTGCTTACATTTAGGTCTTTGGTCCATTTCGATATGATTTTTGTATATAATGTAAGGTAATAATCCAACTGCATTCTTTTGCATCCTTTCAAATATCTGCATAGCATTCTGCTCCATAGTTCATTTAATTTTTAAAGATTTTATTTATTGATCTTATGGCAGGAGGAATAAGAAGGAGTTGCTACACTCTAGCTGTTCATTGTTGCTTGTTGTGTGTGCCTTGACCAGGCAAGCCCAGGGTGTCAAACCAGTGACCTCCACATTCCAGGTCGGCACTCTTATCCTCTGTGCCAGCACAGGCCAGACCCATAGTTTATTTAATCAATTTCCCGATCTAATATTTGGGTTCCTTCCAAAATTTTCCTACGGAAAACAATAATACAACAAATATTCTTGTATATAATCACTTCCTATCTGGGTGTATTTGTAGGCTAGGTTCCTGACAGCACAACGGCAGGATCAAAGACTGATTGGCTAAGTGCTCTCCCTGGAGGCTGAGCGGATGTCCATGCCTTCCAGCGTTGGGTGAGGCTGTGTTTCTCCACATCCCTGCTGATCCTTGTAGGTCTTTGCCAATCATACAGGTAGTTTTAGTCTGGAATGTCCTTATTATGAGCAGTGTAGTACACCTTTTAATGCATTTTAAAAGCCTCTTGTAATTTCTTTGCTAGGAACTTTTCCTAGCTTTTGCCTATAATTTCTGTGACAGGCAAATTCTGTTTTGTTGAAGATGTTTACACATCAAATGAGGGCTGTGTCTGCAGTTTGCTCTTGTCACTTACCTTTCAGCTTTATTAATGACGTTATTTTTCTTCTCCAGAGAAAGTGCTTTACTCTTTCTTTTTAAGATTTTGGGGTTATATGGCGATTTATATTAGCCTTTCCCAGTCTTTAATACTTTTTCTTGTATTTTTATGATTTTAATACATTATTTAATTTCTGGTACTGCTGGAATTTACTTGGTTATCGGGTATGAGGTAGGGATTCATTTTTCCCCCTCTAGGTAGTTCAGGTAGTTGTTTTTGAGGTCCTAAATTCTCAGGTTCCCCTAGCAAACAAAGCAGTAAAAAGTTCAGTCCTGACCAGAGCAACTGGTTTGGCACCAGAACCAGAGGGTGGCCCAATTTTGGCTTTAGGTTGCTTGAAGAATCATAGAGTAGTGGTTAGGAGCAATCTTCTAGGCAGCATAAAAATTTGCTTCCTCAACACCTAGTTGTATGAGTTGCACCCTGCTCAAAATTTTTAACCTCTCCGTTGGTTTTTTATTCCTTGTCTGCATCATGGGGATTGTAATAGTACCCGCCTGATAGAACATTGATAAGAAGTAAACGAAGCCCAGTACGGAAGCTCCTCAGCACAGTGCCTAGCTGCTGTCCATCGTCATCGTCATTGTCACTGTCATCATCGTCGCCATTCTCTGTGGACACTCTGTATCGGCTCCAGCCTTAGGCCTGCCCTTTCTGACATAGCTGACCTTGGGCTGCTCCACCTGGACTGGCTCTGTCATCTGGCAAGTCTTCTTCCAGGGAAGCAAGTGGTGACACTCCAGTGCTTGGCCTAGGCCACCCTAGGGGGTTTCTGGGCTTTTTTTGGACCCCGCCCCCATCTATTTATGAATCTTTTTTAATCACATGAGATCAAATAAAAATACTACAAATCAAATGTTTCCCTGAAGGGAGAAGAGATCCGACAAAGGGTTGGCACCAAAACTTGGTGATTTGTAGGTGGTAAACTGAGGTTCGGAGTGAAAAAATAAATAAATAACCACAAACGAATGATTTCATGGCAGAGCAGAACCAAGGGCCCTTGGACTGCTCAAACGCAGTCCCTGGCCCCCTCTCTCATCAGCTTGTTGTAGCAAAGAGGCAGGGCCCTGGGCTTCCCTCTTTTAGAGACGGATGCTAAAGCTACCTCCCTACTTAGAGAGGCGGCATCACCATTATCATCCCTCTGTCTGTCTGAGAAGCGCATGGGTAGTGACCCTGAAGCTCCTGAAACCCGGTGCTGTGCTGTTCCCTGTGGATGGGGACAGTGACCAGGTACGTGAAGCCAGGTGGGGTTTGGAAAGCATTCCTTCCTGTTATTTTGTCACCTCTGGTGAGGCATCTCTGCTTCCTCTTCCCGGCCTTAGGGCAGAGAGACACAATTCAGAGAATAAAAAAGGCAAGTTCTTGCCTTTTGAATTTAAAAAGGAGAAATAGATGAAGAGATAGGGCCCCAGGGTTGTGAGAACCTGGGAGAGACCCCAGGGAAGAAAGAGAGATTGGGATCAGTTGGAACCTTCAGAAGGGGCTCCATCCTCCTAGGCAGGTGGGGAATCAGTTCTAGGGGACCCACGCCTCCGCTCGCCCAGGGCATCTGCATCTGGAGTAGAAATGGCTGCTGGGAAAGCCACGTTGCAGGAGGTCTCTGAATCCAGGGGTGTATTTAATTTTTTATGGAGCTTGAGGCTTAAACAATTTGGGACCTTCTTTACAAAACAATTCAAAAGGATGAATGCAAAAGTAGGTACAGGCGGATTTCTCTGGAGGTGATGAAATATTCTGGAATTAGCAGTGATGATCGCACAAATTTACAAATATACGCAAAACCACCGAAGCATACACTTGAAAGGGGTGGATTTTATGGTATGCGAATAAGATCTCAATTAAAAAAAGACACTGGTAAAAAAAAACATTAGACCCAGGGTTCTCAAAGGAGCCGGACAGGAGAGGGCCAGATCCCCGCCCCTCCCTGGCCTGCCTCCCATCCCAAGGTCCGAGTGCCTCCAGGGACTTTGCTGCAATCCTGGGGGAAGAGGGAGAATGAATGGTGACAAGGCTTCGGCTTGGTGGGGATGGCACCAGGGAAAGAGAGAAGCCCAGTTGCTTGTGCTCCTGACTTGATGAACTGAGACTCACATCTACCATGTGTGTACCAGCTCTGGCTTAGAGGACCGGGCCTCCCTCAGACACGATAGGGGATGGTGGGGCTGGGATGATCCACACCTTCGGGCCTGAGAAGGTTCTGGCCAGAGGGCTCCCGGCTTCTCCTCCATGCAGGTTTTGGACGGAGCAAACATCTGCAGTCTGGGCAGACAGACGAGGCCCCTTTGGAGGCCAGGGATATGCCACTGTCCTATTTATAATCGAACCCTTGTTTATCTTGAACCAGACCCGGCTCTCTGCATAACTTCTGTTCCTCATATTTGGAAGATTTGGGCCCAAAACACATTTCAGGGAATAAGGAGAAATCTCATGTTTGAAAATGAACCAGCAAAATAAATCATTGTGTTTCTGACATGATGCCCATTGAATACTTTTCAATTCTGAGCTTTGGCAGCAGCATGTTAAAAAAGCACACACTCACAAAACCTATCACATAATTCTTTCTGAAAGGCTCATTCAGCAGGCCTGGCCCTCTCATTCCCAGCCCCCTCTTCTCTTTTCTTCTCTCTCTCTATCTTTTCTCTTTTAAACCAGCCCTTCTGGTGAGAGGGCAAGTGTACACACAGTCTTCCTTTGTGTTTGTAAAACAGAGCCCTATCAGTGAGCAGTAATGATAACATTTGTAGTTATGCAAGCAGAGATAACAGTAATCAGATCTCATGCTCTGGGCAAAAACCAATGGCCAAAAACCTCCCAACCGGCAGGGGTGTTACACTGAAAGGTGAGGAGAAAGTGTACGTGTGTTTTTGTTTTATCAAAGTACCACGCACCTTTTTGCTGCCAGAGTCCTGGTTAAAAGCAACTTCAAATGTTGTCCAGTTAAGGGGACCCTGCCCTAACCGGAGACCTGAAGTTCCTCTCCTTGCTCCGATTCTCTCAGCTATTTTTTTCTTGCATCAAATGATTTAGGGCTTCCTTAGTTTTCCAGCAGGTAATTTGACCTCTCTCTATTGGAAGCAGCGAAGGCTAATGAATTCGCTCAAGCAGAGGCCGGCTGAATGATAGCATCAGTTTGCAATGCCATTTGGATTTTTTAAAAGAAAGGTGTTGTTCTGAGTTGCCCTTGTTCTTTCCAAATCTGATTTCCCTCAGGGGCTTTCTGTTGCATTGTTACCCAAACAACATGCAAATATATTGATACCTGGGACTTTCGACAGTGGCCAGAACTGGAAGTAGCAATTGCCAAGGTATGTCAGACCAAAACCAGATCCCAGGCATGTACAGAGAACAAGATCCCGAAATGTGATCTGTATTTAGAAGATCATGAAGTTAACTCTTTATTAATGTTGGGTGTCTGAGTTGCTCTGATTTCGTTTTGGAGTTGAAGTTGAGTTATTATTTTGCAGGGGCGGGGGGAGAAAGGTAGTAGTGTTGAGTTCTCCAGATGTAGCAGACAATGTCCTCCTGTAGACCAAATGTCCCATCGTGGGACAGTTTGTAAGAGACATATCCTGATTCTTATCTGACTTGAGTTGAAACTTGAATCTACCATAACCATCTCCCAACAAAAGGGAGCCCAAACTATTTTTCTGTTCTGTTATAAAGTGTTCCTAATTATATTTAAAATGTAACCCATGGTTGTTTTAGTTTTCTACTGGAACCCTGAAGAACTGTCCCACTTTGTTCCCTCTTTCTACTCATCTCGACCCAAAAAAGAAACAGGAATTAGGTGAGACCGACTCTACATAAAATTTTAGGTATGGGGTTGTGAAAAGTAGCATCATAAATCATGAATTGTTAGGGTGGAGGAGGGGAATCGTATAAGGAAATACCTATTGTTTTATTTTTTTAAAGATACATTTTCTTCCCTGTCTGCAGCTATAAGTGTTTGAATTAAAAATTATACTTTGAACGCTGTGCAGATGTTGGCATTTTAGAAACCAAATGTGATTGGCCCATTGGTTGCTAAGCAACCTGTGCCACCCAATCAACACAGGTTTTGAAATGGAAACTGGTCTAACAGACAAAATGAAGTTACCATGGGGTATGGCCTGCTGCAGTGGACTGGGCAGGGACAGGCTCTCTTCTAACTGGTTCTTGTTGGAAGTTCAGCTCTCCTGGCTTCCTTTGCCTGAACACGCATTTTAATTTCACTGTGTCAATTCTCATTATCTGTCTACATGGAATCCCCTTTTTGGTTTTCAGAAATAATTAAGTAAAAAGCCCTTTCACTCACTGCATTTTTGGCATTGATAAAGACATTTGAGGCATTTCAGACAAGGCGGGGGCCAGTTTCAGAGAAGTCTTTGAAGATATTCTTTAAAGACAGTTCTGACAAACAGAGGCAAACAGACCAATTAACCCCAGAATCGAAGCCTTGGCTGCTCTAAACTCCCTTCAAGAGAAATTAGCCCTAATGTTAATAAAGTGGGTGTTAGACCATTTCAGACAATCAACTTGGGCAGACTGAGTCAACTGGAATGGAATTAACACATCTTATTGCCAAAAGAAGAGCTTTGTGCTGGGATGAATTTTTGTTACAGTTGCTGTCTGAAAGTTAGAAAAAAAAAATGGCCAAACCACAGTTGAAAAAAATTCCTAGTGGAATAGTACAGGTTTGTAAAAAAAATAAAACATCAAAAACATTTTTTTTTGCTAGCTTCAAAACAGAACCAGAACCTGAAACCAATACAAAATAAAATCTAAAAAACAAAGCAAAAGAAACAAACAAAACCCAGAAAAGGCAGAAAAAAAAGTGCTGAGAAGTGTGTGTCCTCTAACATTGGGGTCAGTGGTCAGAGTCAGGGTTATGGTCAGGGGGCTGGCTTCCCAGTTTTGAGGAAGCCTGGGGACTCAGTTCTCTATTCTTCACTGATTTTTCACATCGCAGGGGAGAGAGATGCAGGGGTTCAGGCTCTGCGGGTAGTGCTCATGAATTTGTATTTATGTTGCTTTGATGCTTTCTCATAACAGTAAAAAGAAATTATTTGCAAGGGGAATTGTTTTCTTCAGCGGGGACTCGATTTTGTGTCATTTTGGTTAAATGTGCAATTTTTGGTGCTCAGAAAAAATAAACATCTGAATCAATGTACTCTCAGAGAAAAGGTAGTGTTTCTAGTGCCTGCCCTGCCAGAGAAGCTGACAACAAGGTTAGGAAGAAAAAGAAACAGCTGCCCCAAGGCCTGGTGGTTGAGAAGGGTGGCGGAGCGCGGTCCCCTGCATGGCACGCCGCTCTGAGCCCTGGCAGGAGCCTCAGACACAGGAGGAGAGATATGTCTGGATATGTTCTGGGATGACGACAAGCTTGTCTTCAGATGTGTGGCAGAGGCGGCTGCGGCCTGGGCTGACGTGTCTGAAATAGAATCAGAGCTTCCACCCTAAGGAACTGTATCGATAATCTACATCTGTTCTTGTTGCTCCCCCCCTTCCCCCCCCCAGCCCCATGTGGGAGCTGTAACTTACCCAGAGTCACATGACTACATGTGTGTAATGCCCCAGCTCTCTGCCGGATTTCTCCGGCCACACAGGGGCCCAGAGGCTCAACCTGGTCAGGACGCTGGCTCTCACTTGAGGTTGACAGGGGAGGACCAGGCTCCTGTGTTTGAGACTGGTGCTTTGTGCT
Organism: Saccopteryx bilineata; assembly: GCF_036850765.1. Lineage (NCBI taxonomy): Eukaryota > Metazoa > Chordata > Mammalia > Chiroptera > Emballonuridae > Saccopteryx > Saccopteryx bilineata. The sequence goes on along the minus strand of NC_089496.1, from coordinate 105,979,640 downwards.
CACCCCCTTGTGCCACCCTGTTCTCAGACTGGCTGGGGGCCCTGGGTGCAGGGTAACTAGCCCCTGTGGCCCAGGCCAGGGCAGGCCTTCGTGGCCAGCTCCCCTTCTATCTCCACTTTCTCATGCTGTCTGTCTTATCTCTCCAGATAACACTCTCCTCTCCCAGCCCTGCATTCTCTGACTCCCGCTAGGAAGCCCTGACTCAGTAGGAAAAGGAAAATCCCCCAGCGTTAAGCACTAACTGTCCTTGTTGCTTTAAGATGCTCCTATGTCATCTAAATTAATCTAGGAAAAATAAAGTTCCTGGCTTTGATTCGCTTGGGAGAGCTGGGACACTCAGCCTCCTTTCTACCTCCTAGCCCTTTGCCTACCTGTGGGTGATGCCCCAGGGCTCTGCGGTGGTTCATCAACTCAAGTGTCCCAAGGGTGAATTCCTTCATCTAGCTAAATTCTCTTTTTTAATATCTACCTTGAACCCCAGAATGGCAGAAATTGAATCTTGCACCAATCCGGGAAAAGTTTTCCAGGGTTGGGTCCGAAACTCCAGGGATTTATAGAGCACTGAGGTCACGAGGTTGCAGAGGTCAGGACCTTTCCAGCCACCTGTTCATGCTGACGTCTGCTGAACTGTCCGTTGTCCCCGGTGGACATTGCTGCTGGGTCATCCTCACTCCCTTTCCTGAGACTCCCCCATGGGATGGTTCTCGGTGCCGCTTCAGGACAGCCTGGGGACATCGGCTGCTTTTACACCGTGCTAGGGCAAGGGCTGCTCCTGAGGGGCTGGGGTTCTGCTTGCCTACATGTGGTGCAGTCATGCTTTTGGCTGGAGTTTAGCCACATTCCTGGGGGCTCTGCCCAGGGTAGGGGACATAGGTCCCTGCACTCCAAGTTTCCAAAAGTCATTCTTGGATTTCCTTGTCTTCCTGCCACACTCAGTTCTTGGAGTGGGGGCGGGGAACTCGGGACTCCTTAGGAACTCACTGTTGTCTAAGTTTCCTTTTCCTCTGACTCTCCCTTTCTCCCCACTTGGGAATCTCGGCCCAGCGTCAAGGACAGGACTCCTTGTTTCCATTCAAACTCCGTGTGTGCCCTGCCTGGGCTTCTCCAGCCCGAGCTTCTGAGGTTCCTTTTCCCTGTTTCCTGTGTGAAGAACTGTGAGATAACTTACATGTTAGAGAACCTGCCCACTCTAAGTATACGGTCTGATGAGCATTTGGAAAAGTCATATAGTTGTGCAACCATCACCACTCTCCGTCACTCCAAAGCATTTCCTGTGCCCTCTGCAGTCAGTTCTTACACACCCACTGCCCCTGGCAGCCACTCATCTGCTTTCTGTCCTGTGGTTCTACCTTTTCTAGAAACTTCATATAAGTGGAATCATACAGTGAGTTGGTATCTGGCTTCTTTATATATATGCATATATATATATATATATACACACATACACACGTGTGTACAGATAAATGTATATCTATATATGTGCTTGTATATATATATGTGTGTGTGTATGTGTATATATATAAAATTTCTGGATAATTATGATTCAGGTGGTCCAAAGATGTTGGTTGGGAAGCATGAGTTCCCCTTTAAGAAGTTGGATCATGAATGGAGAGCTTACAAATGTGGTGTCTGGCAGTGACAAGGGGCTGAGGGGAGGATGTGTTTGTTTTAAGATGAAGGGACTTGAGAAGCTTAAATGCTGATAGAAGAGTCATTAGGAAGGAGAGGTTGAGGATGCAGGGTGGGTGCTGAGTGATAAGCAGAGTTGACAGCATAGGGTCCATAAAATGGGGCAGGGGGACAATGGGAAGGACAGGCAGGTTGGGAGATTAGGTGGCCATTGAGGACATTCTCCTCTTACAAAGCCTTCTTGTTTCTCTGTTTCCTGCTGAGGTGAGTGGAGAGTAGGTGGGAAGTTTGAGCAGAACGCAAGTTTGAAATAATTGTCGTGAAGAACGTGCCAGGCAGAATGAAGAGGCCAGGCAGTGTTGGTGAGTGCCAATCTGTGTGGATATGCCATTGACTCCAACAGTGCTCAGTAGTCTGGGTGCACGTGGGAAGGAGAGCAGACTGGGTGTTTAAGTTTAGCCCGGTGAGAGATGGAAGAATGGGTGAGGAACTTAGCATGTCAATAGGAAGAAGTGTGAAGAAATCATCAAACCCAATTTGACTATGGAGGGAAATAAAAAGATGGAGAAAGATGTGTATGTGTGTGCAGGGGGGAGTCCATCGATAGTAGGACCTGCTGAGGGCAATGAAAGGAGAACTGGGAGTCACCGAAAGGGCCACAGTCAGAGAGAGAAATGCCTGAATTTGTGGTTTCAGAGGTAGAGCATTCCCTCTCTGAAGGCCACCAGGGGCTGAATGGGAGTGGAGAATAAGGCCGATGGAGAGAAGTCAAGGATTCGAGAAGGCAGGTGCAGGCGGACTGTTCACCGCACAGTGCAGCGTCTCCCAGGGAAACAGGGAGGTCGGGGTAGAGGGGGATAGGCGTGCAATGACCAGGTGGGCTGTTCATGATGAGAACAGGCAGGGGTGGAAGGTGGAACAGCTCTGTTTACCTGAGGATGGAGACGGATGGTGGTCTGGAGACCTCGAGAGGGTTAAGGAGGTCTCTGAGAAAGCTGCATTAGGTGTGGAAGATGACCAGGCTTCATTTGAGATGAGACCATGGGGAGAAGGGGTCTCAGTGGAAGCCAGGTTTCCATAGGACCAGCAGGTCAGACCTGGGATGGGTAGGAACTCGCTGGCACCCCCTTCCTGTTAGTCTAATATGTTCCCTGTAGCATCTTTGCTGCAGACGTCTTTGCCATAGCCGTCTTTGCTGCAAGCATTTTTGCTACAAATGTTTCACCACAGAACTATTTGGCTGCAAGGCAATTTTGCTGTGGAAAAAAAGAAAATAACCGGTTGACAATTTTGTTTTTAATTTTTGTTTGCTTTCATTTCTCTATTGACGAAGTTCTCGCTGTCACTCGCATTTTTTGTATTAGCTGTAAATCCTAGCCCTCAGGGTGGTCGCAGAGTTGAACTCACATTTCCTGCAGAAGAGAAGTGCTTAGATACAATCTGGCAACATAAGATCCATTACGTGCCCAGTATTGCCACAAATCGACACACATTGTGTATGAAGTCTTCTAAACGTGCTCATGTTTCCTTATGTGCTTTTTCACGTCTGTCTTTTATTTGTCATGATTTTCTCTCTCTCTTTTTTTTTTACGGCAACATTGTCTTACAGCCAACTCATCTGTGATAAAACCCTTATGGCAAAGATGCTCAGAGCCAGAGAACTTAGAACCCCTTCCTACCTGTTCAGGTAAATTGGGGTGAAGAGACAAAGCCAATCCCAGGTATTAATTGCCCTCAATGTTTTCTCTAAAAGCAGCAGCTCCAACACTTACTAAGTAGCATGGGGTTGGGGGAATTACCAGAAGGGAGGAAAGAAATAGAAATCGTTGGTGATGCTATCCTGTTCGGATCTGCATTGCACTATTAAGCCCCCTATCTGATGCGTGGAGTCTCTGCTGTGTGCTCTGTTGCCTGGGCATGGCTTAGACAGGGATGGATGGGGCCTTCGACTGGGCAAAGTGGGCTGTCCACAGCCAGGCTGTGGGTTATTGTTATTGGCTGTGGTGACTTGTTCTGATGAATAATACAAATCACCATTGGAAATTCTTCTTTATGGAAAGACCCCTCCCACCCCACCCTCTTTGTTGTGTGGAAGATAAATGCATTTCATCACCAAAATGATTCTTAATTTCTGACGGTTCAGTTCTACTTAGTTCTTCTGTTTGCCCCTGTCAGGTCAAAGGGCCTTAGTCATTTAGATACATTTTGTAACCTTCCAGTCTCTGAAACCACCCCGTTGCCTGCAACTTCTGGGCAAGGGAGAAATAGCTGCTTTGATTGTGTAGGCGGGCCCGCCACCTGCCATCTGATGAGCCTTCCTTCCTTCAGAGCATTTGACGATCCTGAACCACATGGGAATCAGGTGTGACTCACTTCCTCTTGTGCCAGCAGCTGTGGAACTGGGGGAGGCCATTCACCCCTTCGACCTTCCTTGTTATGTTCCATCTCTAAAGGTTAAATGGGAGAGTTATGTGTAGGTTGTCAATTTAAGTTCCTGGCTCACAGCCAGCGCTCAGTGGATGGGAATTACTTGGGCCTAGGCCTCCCCTCCAAGTCTATTAGTCGCAACTTAGTTGCAGAGAACAGAACCAACTCATGCTGTTTAAGCAAGAAGGGTTTTTTTTGTTTCTTTGTTTTGTTTTTCTCAAAGAAAACAGATTCGCAGTTGACCTTTTGAGGACAAGCCCTGGCTCTTGCAGTTCAGCAGCTCCCCCTGACCAGGGACCACCACTGCTCCCACCAGCTCCAGGACCACATCTGCTCTGATCCACACCAGCAAAATCGATGCCCCACACTCCACTCTCTGACACCAGGAAGCGAGAGACCCTAGTACTGTGGAAGGAAGCTAAATGGCTGCAAGGCCAAGCTTATCAGCAGGGAGAGTCAACAGAAGAAAGTAATACTTCCCCCTATCACCACCTTTCTAATCATACATGCTTGCCTCTGATTGGCTGAGACTAAATCACCACTGAAATCCTAGTTGCAGGGGAGTCTGGGAAATGTAGTTTTAGTTTTCTAGCCCCTGAAACTCAAGTAGGCCTTGAAGGAGGGTAGAAGGGGTATTGAGTCTCAGTCGACCACACGAGAGTGGCCCATCACAGGGCTGTATGTAGGATACTGAATGGAGCTCCTGGGTGGAACTGCACAACTCTCCTGCAGTACAACACACCCCCTCTGGCTAACACCTTTCTTTGCATTTTACGCGCTAACTGGAGTGGGCAGCGCGGTGTGGTATGAGGCCCTCTAGACAGAGGTTCTGGTTACCCTTCCCACTGACAAGGTGTGACGTTGAGCATGCTTCCTCTTTTGTAAAGGAGGGGGCTGGCCAAGGCTTCTCTTCAAACTCAGCAACCTCTAAATTTATAAGAAACAGACTCGCATGCGGTCACTTCATTCCAGAGCGGCATTGGAGAAATAACATATTTCTTCTCAATATCAACGTTGTCAAAACCACAGTATCTGGGTCCGCATGGTTTCTGGTAAAACAAGAGGCTGTTAAAACTATGTCGGTGCAAACGTGGACTTAAATAGATAATAAATCTTGCTAGGTATACAGCACTGCTATATTTGGACTCCAACCTGTTAACCCTCACAAGATAAAGTTCAGTTTGGTGGCTTAGCTTCCCAAACTGGGCAAAGGTTCAGAAATGAAAGGTTTGTGGATTTCATTGCTAAGAAAACAAAGTAGAAGTAGCAATCTAGAGTGTCAATATCGATGCGGAATTTTGCTGTTGGAACCCAGACCAATATTGGGCCCTCCGTCTTTGGCTCTGTGGAGGTCAGGAGTGAATTCCTGGATTCTATTAGCCTGACATTTCAAAGGACTAGAGCCATTTAAAAAAACTGAATATGCATACAAAGACCAGCATGTAAGGGCCAACATTTTGATTCTGTTTAAGAACTCCTAGCAGCCAAGGTGAACTTCCTAAGTATAAATATAAGCAAGACCTGGTTGGAGAAGCTCAAATACCCAAAAGTTTGATCAGGGGGTTTGCACGAGAGTATTTGCATGGAAAAATACCCAAGTCTCATAAGAGTGAGCTTCCTTCTGCATTTTACATGAATACGTCCCTCTTAGCTCTCCAGAAATCCATCCTTTATGGGGCATGAAGGCCCCAGACCAGACAAGGCAAAGCTCTTTCCTGGGAATGCATATTTTCTTGGTTGCTTGCGGTATTTTCACTGTTTTATTTTCTTAGTTGAGTTGAGAAGATCCAGAGGGTAGTGGAACTTCAAGCTCATCTAGCCCAACTTCCCAGTTGGAGACAGGTGTTTGATGTCAAAGTAGGAAAGCCTTGGGGAAGGTTCTGGATCATCACCTGGTGGTTGATCCTGTGTGGTCCCCCTCACCCTTAGCCAACCACGGGTTTTCTCACCTCCTGGACTCAGCGGTTCTGTGAGTCAGTGCGTTCCTCCCCAGTTCCGTCCTACCCTCATCTTTTCTTTCCTTCTCAAGTGATCCACTGAGAAGTCTTTTCTAGTGGTCCAGCATCTCGAATGTTTTACTAATTAGCTTTGAAGTTATCCAGCTTAGCTTAGCTTTTGAGTCTGGTCAGTCCTCAATTGTTGCTCCACTGCCTGACTGGATCGCTTTCCTTTCCCTCTGCCTCCATCCGTACCCACTCACGGAAGCGGGCAGGTCTTGGCTGGACCAGGGGTGTGGGGACCTGGACCAGTGCGAGCATTTCTCATCCAGGGCAGCGGGGATGCCCAGAGGAGCCAGTGGAGAAGGGGTCAAGTCAGGTTGTAGGTCCCTGGACTGAAGTCATCCACTGGCAGGTGTTGTAGGCAGGAGACGGGCCGGTGGGACAAGAGGACAGCAGCTGCAAGAGCAGGGCCAGCGTCCTGTCTAGAACGGGATCATTTCTTCATGCTAACCAGGGCAAGTGGGGGGGGGTGCTCAGCTTGGTTTACAGGCTGGGCATGAATTAGTAGCACCTACCAGGTCTTAGCACTGTGTGTGTCTGGTGCAGGAGGACGTGAAGCTGAAGACACAGTCCTTAGTGATAGCTCCCCGTCATTTGGAAACATGCAGTGCACCTGTATAACACAGCAGGCCGTGTATTGGGTGCTGAATTGTGGCATTCCGAGAAGAACCATACTGGTAGTAAGGCTGCCCAGTTCTAAGCATCTGTCCGATCCTTAAGATGGTTGTATGGGCCTCAGTTTCCTGTTCTGTACTGTGAAGGGGTGGGACTAAACAATTAAAAAACACTTTTAAGTTTTTAAAAATTTTTATTGATTGATTCATTTTAGAGAGGCAGAGAGAGAGAAAGGATTGGTTGGGGGAGAGAGAGCTTAGAGAGAAGCATTCATGTCTTGTTCCACTTGACCAGTTGTGCATTCACTGGTCGTTTCCTTATGTGCCCTGACTGGGGATCGAACCTGCAACCACGGTATTTTAGGATGACGCTCTCAAACCAACTGAGCTCACCAGCCAGGGCTGAAAAAATCTTTTAAAAAAATTAAGAAAAAAAGATAACACAGATACAGGAATGTGCACAGAACACGTGAATGTCACAAGGTAAACGCAGGAGCTTGTGGTGTGAGTAGCACCCAGGGCAAGAAGTCAAAGAAAGTTCGCACCAAAGGCCACCTTTGGGTCCTCTCCTGATCACTGCCCCCTTTTTGCTCCAGCGGTCACCACTGTGGTCTTAATAATTTGAAGTCCTTTTTAGCTCTAACATGGAGTGACTTTCGACATAACTGCTGTGTACAGATCTCCCCAGCCCTGGCCAAAGCTGTTAAAAACTAGAACTCTGTGTTATCTAAGTTCTTTTAAGTAGTTTTGCAACAATGAGCATTTAGGGTCCTGATTTTTTTTTCCCCATCAGAACTCTAAATTTTTTTTTGAACAACCAGAGACGATTAACCAAATTTTTATATCTGCTCTCTCGCCTGCGTACTTGGCACTGTGGTTCTGAGGTTGTACTGTGGGTCAGAAAATTCCTGCTTTCATCCCAAAGCTCAGCACCAAGTACAAAGCTATTTTTTTTCCTAGTGGTGCAAAATTGGCTGGGTGGGTACATTGTGGTGCAAAGCTGTCCCGCAGGACTGCCAGCTTGTGACTTGGCTTGTGTACTTATGCCCGTAAAAGGTTGTTTCAGGCACAGAAAACAGGCAAGCATTGTGATGAAACAGACACGCACACACACACACACACGCACACGCACACCTCACACCCAGAAAGCACGGCCACCAGCCTCATGCGCACGAGACGCATGATGCACCCATTCGAAAGATGTTTGCAAAAGGAAATGGATTTGAAAATTCTTTGAATGGAAAATGTGGGGCTGGATACTGTTCAGAGACAAATGAGTACACGAGGTTTTACTGAAAAGTTGGCTTTCAACAAGGCTTAGGATCATTTTGTTGTGGCTTTTGCTCTATTAGAGGTTTCTAGCCTCTTTGGTTGGTGACGCAGTTGGAACTTCTGATGATTCACTGGGGAGCGAGCGTCCTTCTTTGTCTCTTTTGATCTCTCCATCAGCTCAGCTGCTGTTGGATCTTGCCTGCCCATCGCTCCCTGTCTCCACACCCGAGCATCTCCATTTGCACGCTCGCGCAGCTATACACACCTACACACACACCTACACACACACCTACACACACCTACACACACACCTACACACACACCTACACACACACACCTACACACACCTACACACACACCTGCACACACCTACACACACATACCTACACACACATACCTACACACACACACCTACACACACACCTACACACACACCTGCACACACACACCTACACACACATACCTACACACACACACACCTACACACACATACCTACACACACACACCTACACACACACCTACACACACCTGCACACACACACCTACACACACCTACACACACCTACACACACCTGCACACACTCACACCTACACACACCTACACACACCTACACACACCTGCACACACACACACCTACACACACCTACACACACCTACACACACCTGCACACACACACCTACACACACATACCTACACACACACACACCTACACACACACCTACACACACACCTACACACACACACCTACACACACACCTACACACACCTGCACACACACACCTACACACACACACCTACACACACCTACACACACACACCTACACACACCTACACACACCTGCACACACACACCTACACACACATACCTACACACACACACCTACACACACACACACACCTACACACACACCTACACACACCTGCACACACACACCTACACACACATACCTACACACACACACCTACACACACACCTACACACACACACACACCTACACACACACCTACACACACACACCTACACACACACCTACACACACCTGCACACACACACCTACACACACACACCTACACACACCTACACACACACACCTACACACACCTACACACACCTGCACACACACACCTACACACACATACCTACACACACACACCTACACACACACCTACACACACACACACACCTACACACACACCTACACACACACACCTACACACACCTACACACACCTGCACACACACACCTACACACACACACCTACACACACCTACACACACCTACACACACACACCTACACACACCTACACACACCTGCACACACACACCTACACACACATACCTACACACACACACACACACACACACACACACACGTGCCCCAGCTGCCCTCACTGTCGCTCCAGTCCAGCTCCCACCACTTCTGTCCACCTGCTGGAAGTGAGGTCAAGGCTGGTGGGGGAAATGTTGAAGAAGATGGTCCCAGGGTTTCCTTCTGACCCAAAACATGGAAACAGTGGCCTCTGCGGGGCTGACGTGAAGGCTCCGTTTCCTCCCTGCTAGGCCTTAAACCATTTTCTCTTCACCAAGTTGAATCTCACATGGACCTGAAGATCTCACATACTAATGTTGCATGATTTGAGGAGCGAAGAGGTCCCCAGCTCCTAAATCTATCTCTTTTTCTCCATCGCACCTGCCTTGTCACAGTGACTAATGCCACCCTGCTCAGCTCTGTATCTACGGGCTGGGAAAGATCATTGGTCATCAAGCTGGTACCTAGTAGAGACCAGAAAAGCAGCGAGAAACTGTGGAGAGGGGAGGCAGGCTGGGGACTGCTCTGCTTCTTGGCACGTGTGTGGGACGCTGAACTTCAGGGCTGCAACCTATACAAGAGGAAGTCCTCCTTCCAGGTGAGCACTGGTTACAGACCGACATGGTCTCTCCACAGGCTGAAATCACTGGTCACGGGTCAGAGGCCTTCTGGAAGGTCTCCGTGACTCAGGTGCGCATGGCAGTCAGTTCCATGCCTACTGCAGGTGATTTCCTGCCTGTTGACTGCTTGGTGCTTCTATTTCTCTGTGGCGAGAATGGAGGCACATTTCTGGACTGGCCGAGTCCTGGATGTGGACGATGAGCTTTAGGGACACTGTTTAGTGTCCCTGATTTGCACAAAGGAGATGGCCTCCTTAATCCTAAAAAGGAGCCGTAGAACCTGGGGACTTGTCAAGCCGTGTGACCGGGTGGGTTCGACGCAAGCCCTTGCAAAAACCTGGAGACTTGGAGCAGAAAGAAAGCAAAGTGGTGCTTGACTGTGAGTCCACGCAAGACTGCAAATGAAAATACCGACTGAAACTTGATCAAACCTGGCCCCGCTCTCGCGGGCTTCCTCGGGGCGGAGGAGATCGCTGCAGACTGGAAAGTGTCATTTCAAGGGGGCCTGGAGAGAGACAGCAATAAAGACCGGTTTGTTTTACTGCACATTTGGAGGGGGAAAGGCTTAGGAAGTACCTTAATGGATGAAACGAGAGCTGGTTCTAGAGGACAGAGCTCGATAAAAGGAAGGCGGCCTGAGCTCTCAACAGGAGAGGTCACGCTTCTTTAATTTGTTGGAATTCATGAAGGTTTTACTGTAACGGCGGCCTAGCGAAAGTCACGGGCCATTCGAGTTTCTGTTTCTCAGTGCTGATGACTATTTCTCGGTGCTGATGAAGCAGAGAAGAGAAAAAGGCTGCATCTAGTTCTGTGGTCCTCAACCCCCGGGCCGTGGACTGGTACCGGTCCGTGGGCCATTTGGTACTGGTCAGCAGAGAAAGAATAAATAACTTACATTATTTCTGTTTTATTTATATTTAAGTCTGAACAATGTTTTATTTTTAAAAAATGACCAGATTCCCTCTGTTACATTGTCTAAGACTCACTTTTTTTTTTTTTTTTGTATTTTTCTGAAGCTGGAAATGGGGAGAGACAGTCAGACAGACTCCCACATGCGCCCGACCGGGATCCACCTGGCATGCCCACCAGGGGCGGTGCTCTGCCCACCAGGGGGCGATGCTCTGCCCATCCGGGGCGTAGCTCTGTTGCGACCAGAGCCACTCTAGCGCCTGGGGCAGAGGCCAAGGAGCCATCCCCAGCGCCCGGGCCATCTTTGCTCCAATGGAGCCTCGGCTGCGGGAGGGGAAGAGAGAGACAGAGAGGAAGGAGAAGGGGAGGGGTGGAGAAGCAAATGGGCGCTTCTCCTGTGTGCCCTGGCCAGGAATCGAACCCGGGACTCCTGCATGCCAGGCTGACGCTCTACCACTGAGCCAACCGGCCAGGGCCTAAGACTCACTCTTGACGCTTGTCTCGGTCACGTGATTTATCCGTCCCACCCTAAAGGCCGGTCCGTGAAAATATTTTCTGACATTAAACCGGTCCATGGCCCAAAAAAGGTTGGGGACCACTGCTCTAGTTGTCAAACAAACAGGGCTGGGCTGGCGAATGCTTTAACAAGTGGCTGTGGGGATGGGGTGGGGAGAAGCGGCCGGGCGCTGCGGTGTGTGCCGATGTCTGTGGTGTAAATACTCCCACTGTGGCTGGTTTCAAGCGACCAACGCAGAGTCACTGGACACAGGTACACACAGATTGAGTTTTCAGGAGCTGGAGCGAGTCAGCTCCCGCCTGACCCTGCTTAACCGGGTTAGTTGTTTCTTTGGGTTTGATGTGGGTGAGAAGAAAAGGCCCGGTGGGTGGGGGGTGGCGTGTAGCAGATCTGGTTGCCCTCCCTCAGATGGGTGCTAACAGCCTGCTTCAGAAAGGCAGGCCACACTGCTGTTGGTGGCACATGACGAGGGCTGGAGGAGAGCCAGGGACAGGCCACTCTGTCCTGGAACAGTGATTTAAAATTCTAATGTTTTTAAAATGCTTCCTGCGGAATCTGAAATGCTTCAGAGACAATCCAAGGAGCTCAGAGGATTCGGAGCAAAAGGCATGATGAGAACGGGCAAAAAAGGGATATCGGGCCTTTAGGGGAGAGCGCCCACTGCTGGAGGCGAGCGCTTCTTAATGACGTGTGCGCTGCCCCTGGGCAACAGGAGCGGCAGAGGTCCCGGGGTCACCCCTCTCGTCCAGGGCGACAATTGCTTGGGAAGGACTGGTTGCTGCTTCCCTTGGAACTCCTGGGTGCACGCCATATGTCTTGCATTTCTTAAAAGACCAGACCCGAATTAAAATGTTCTGTCCTATTATCCATAAAAGTACAATCTTGTCAGGCCAGGCCTTCTCTGCTTGGCCCGCTGCTGAGGCACCTTCCCTTTGAGGGTAGGGTTTCGGGAGCACTGAGGACCAGCCCCTCGCCCCTCGCTGGAAGCTCCCGGAGCAGGGATGCCATGTGGGCCCCCTGGCCCCTCTGTGGAGCAGCCCCACAGTTTTCAGGGGCTGAGGTCGATTTTGACTGAACAAGGATTTCTGTGCATCATGAAGACGTAAATGATCAAAAGTTCAAAATGCAAACTGCTTCCTGCACACACCAAAACCCATAAAACTAACAACAACAACAAATAACCTCCAAAAAAACAAAAAAAGAAGCCACTCTAAAAAAGAAAATCTGCTGTTTAATGGCTTATTCCGGCTTGCTTCTTTCCCTCTCTAACTTATCCCATGCTTAGTGGACATTTCTGTCTGTGAAATCTTAAGACTGGAAAGCTAGGAAGCTCATTATGCAATTTATTCCATCTGCATTTATTGCTAAGCATTGGAAAAATAAATAAGACTCAGTTTTCATCTCCTCATGATACTCATTATTTAATAAGGACTGCGGCGATTTGGAGAAGCTGGAACTCGAGCCTGGAGGCAGCAGGGAGCCGTGGGCAGTTTTTGACGGGGGTGTGATACAGTCAGAGCAGTGCTCTCCGAAGGCAGGGGGGAGGTGGGCTGGGAGGGGGACCATGAGAAGGCACTCACGTGTCAGGGGAGAGGGCACAGCAAGCTAAGCAGGTGGAGGCAGCGGGAAGAGGGGAGAGGAACGGGGAGACTCGTCTGATGAAGAGAGAGGTGTGGAGTCTTCCGAGGGCAGGGTGATGAACTCGGCCGAGTTCCAAGCCTCTCCGTGGACTTCCAGTGTATCTGCACATCTTGTGAGCAGAGGCCCTGACAGCTTTTGTGGTAGAATATAAATAAGTTTGAGGACATTTGTCTAGTGAACCACCTTAGAAGGTAGGGATAGGGTTTTCTTCTGGAGCACGAAGTAAGTTCGCTGGTTGGTAGAATAACATCTTCCCCCAAGGTCAGAAAGCTTTGCTTGTAGCCCTGTTAGAAACACAAAGCTCATATGACCCGCCATGCCATGCTCAAGAATGTCCTGGGTCCCTGGCCCAGCAGTCTCGTGTCTCTTCCAGCATTCACGAAACTGTGGCAGGCCAGTGAGTCAGTTCATGTAGGATGCAATCTCAGAGTTTCCACAGTTCTGGGCCCATGAGAATAGACGTTTAGGTGTAGGCAGTCTTTGCATATCATTTATTGACATTTTTCTTACATGAGAGAAGAGGACACTGAAGGCCAACGTGACTTGTAGGACACAGAACAAGTTGGTGGTGACTAAGATAAAACTTTGTCCCCAGTGCCCCCAACCCCTTCCCTAGAACCTTCACCACTGCGCACTGTCCTCAGCTGCGCTGTGAGAGGCGTTTCTGTGGGTGGCCCAGCAGCCAGAGTCGTTCAGTACTCGCTGCCCCGCAAGGTAGTCCTCTACGAGCGCCACAGCACTCATCCTCTCACTTAAATCTCTTCTGTTATCATCTGTGGTTCAGAGACGAGGACACTGGGACACACAGAGGTTAAGTGGCGGATCTGCTGCACCCAGGCAGCCTGGTTCCAGCATCTGGGACCTTGACCGCCATTCCGGACAGCCTCGGGCTGGTCACAATGGAGAGCTAGCATTTTGGAAGTGGGCATAGGAAAATTTTCGAAGTTTATGTTTTTATTGGATGGGTCATAAAAAGAGAGGAAGTCCTAAAAAAATGTGTTTTGATTAGGGGAGTCTTGATGATTTATTGGGATTATTTTTATTTATAAATACGCATTTCATTTCTAATTTACTAATGAGTTGAGAAAAACGCACGTCCAGGAGATGACAAAGAGAATCATCTGCTGAGGGAGGGAAGGGGGAAAGGACTCAGGCCAGCAGGGACGATTCCCTCGGGCGGAAGGGAGCCAGAATTCGCTTTGGGCTTTTGTCTTGAGTAATACTCAACGTGTCCGGTCTCTCTATCTGCCAGTGAGTGTGCTAAGCATTTCACATGGATTATCTCATATGAACCCCCAGTGGCTCTGTGGGGTGGGTCTTTTCATCGTGTCCATATTACAGATGAAGAAATGGAAGGCCAGAGAGGTAAAGTAACTCAGCAGGTATGTGCTATATAACCCAGGATTAGTTCTAGGCAGTCTCCCCGCCTCCCCTGTGCTCTCAACACCGCCTTGGCTGCGCCATCAGGGAAGGCTCCTCAGAGGAGGGGCCCTCAGAAGGCTAAGCAGACTTCTGCAATGAGGAGGGCATCGTGGGTGAAGGAACTGATTGCAGCAAAGGGGCAGAGAGCTCTCTGGTGGGGGTGGGGTAGTGGGAGATCGGGCTGGAGAGACACGGTGGGTCAGACCAGACCGTGGAAAGTCTGGAGTGAGAGGCTGAGGTTGAGATGGTTGTGGAAGGGAGGGAAGGGCGTATAATAAATTCATGCTCCTGTTCCAGACACACTGACGCGGCGAGGAGATGAGGGCCTCCTCGCCTGGGTTCCGGGGTGGCGGTGAGAGGATGGGGAGGAAAGGAGGCAGCTTCATTCAGCTCTGCCCGCTCCTTCCTTGCCACCGGTCCATGTGCTGGCAGTTTCTTGCACATTATCTAGTAATTCTCCTTGTTTGTGGTCTTCTATATCATTCACAACACTACAATCTAGACTACGAATGTCTGGACTGGAGTCCAGAGTTATGACTATGCTCTAGGGGACAATCTTTCACTCCACTTAAGACACCCAGAGGTGATCAGCTAGTATTTGAAACATTATCGCAAAGGGTGCGTTCCCAGGTAGTGACTGTAGGCTTTAGCTACCCTTACCCACCAGCAAAACCGGGGCTTCTCTTCCTCGTGTCACAAGAGGGAACTGACTCCTCCCTGGTGAATTATGTGTTCAACAGGTGGGGATAGATTGGCCTGCAGTGTTAAACCGACATCTCCTCACTGCACGAGCAGGTGGAGGACTGCGCAGCGAGTCCAAACACCTGTGCCCTTTGGACCGGTGCCCCAGGCTTCGTTCTGAACTCGCCCAGTCCAGCTGGGGCTTCGGAGGATTCTTGCTGTCTGTGTCCAAGGCTTGAACATTGTGACATTGACCTTGAGTGACACTGACATTTCATGCAAGCACAATTGCAGCACCTGGGAGGAGGACAGCGGAGACTTCCTCACGTTTACAGAGCAGGTGTGCGATCACTTTTACGTCAGTTTACTAATATGTGTGTGTGTCTGGGGCAGAATTCCATCTGAAACCAGTTTTCATTGTAGCCTAGAAGGGAAGTTATAGGAAGGAGACTGTATCCTGTAGGAAGGAGACTGTATCCCGATCTACATCTAAGTTTTGGAGGATACTTCTATTTACCCAGAAGAACCTAATAATTGGGAACGGCCAGATTGACTGTGGCAGGGAGCCACTTGCACCTAGGAGGGAGCTATGACTAGCTCCTGCCCTTTATAGATAGGAAACTGAGGCAAAACGAAGGGGTTGAGCTCGTGCAAGTCCACACGGCTGGGACATGCTAGCTCCAGCATTCAGAATGTCACCTTCACTTATTCTGCTAAAGCAAAATGTGTGTCATTCCTTTCTCGTCATGAAAAGAAATGCGTAGCAAGGCAGGAGTGGAGACTAGATATGTGGGATTTGCTATTTAGAATACTCGACTGTCAAAAGCCTGTATTTTTAGACTCCATGGCTGGGGGGCAGATGGAACTGTGCTGAGACCGGCCCGGCCCCCCAGGTCTCTCCTCTCTCCCTGCTCCAGGGGATCCAAATATAGTTTTTAACGTCGGTCCCTTCCCTCCGGCTGATTCTGATCTTATTTTAAGGACAGAGCAGAAGGCTGAGCCTGGCTTGGGTAAAAATTGGAATTCACCTGCCTAGTGTTTTTTCCTTCTGATAAGCTAATGTTAGTCTTGTTTCCAGAAGGTAGATGATGAGCCCTCCGCGGTAGATGCCTCCCAAGAGCAAGTCTCCTTCTTGCTTGATAAAGCTGGGACCGTCTCAGCACAATCTAAGCCCGCCATGGAATGTCTGTCCTCCCTGCTGATGAGGGCTTTGTGCGGGGCCAGCTCCCTGTCCTGGCCAACGATGGGATGTGGGAGTGATTTGGGGACTTGTAAAGTTGGAGCGCATTATGAGGAGAAAGCCCTTTGCTCCCTCCCTTCTCCTTTTTGCTCAGATGGAACCCCGTCATGTGAGGACATGATGTTTGGTGCTTCTTGATGTGGTTATATGTGGAGAGCCAAGAACTCTCGAGCTACAGACAGGTGTGAGTGCAGGGAGTTCCGCTAAGACCCTCACCAGCCCCACCGTGTACAGAACCCAGGCTCACGCCTCAGAAAGTGGCAGACCGGTGCAGGGCACACAGCCTCTGCTTTGCTCTCTGGTGGCTGGAGGGGTAAGTATGTGAAGTGACGAACTGATGGACATTTCACGCGAGTCACATAAAATCCGGGAAGGACAGATGGATGGTGGAGTGACCCTGTTTGTGACTCTACTTGTCACAATGGAGCAGAAAACGATGAAGGCCTCTGTCCTTGACCGTTAGATCAAGGCCTAGGGTGTGTCAGGGGGAGGTCACGAAGGACCTGCCAGCAGTTACTGAAGTCATCGGTGTCCCCTATACTCTGGTGTCTTCTGGAATGCAGGCCTCACACCAGGGATACAATACATTATGATACTAGGGGAACACAAATAAGCACTTTTCACTTTAATAGCTATTAAAGTATTTCTTTGTTTATATTAACACACACACACATGCGCACGCGCACATGGCTAGCGCACCAGGCTTTGATTTTATGAATGTCACTGCTGAAGGAGTGACTGAAGCAATGGCTCTCTGGGACTCTCCTTACTCAGACCTTGTTACTCTCCGACAGCTGCCAGGTGCACGGTGTGCGTGGCGAAGTTGGGGAAGATTGACTGCAAAAAAGCAGACGTTTGTGAAATATGCCTCTTCAAAGTCCTCTCACATTAAAAATGTTAAGCCTGCCATTGTATTAACTTTTTGTTGTTGAGGAACAAATGCCACAAATTTAGCAGCTTAAGACAACACCCGTTTATTTCCCCAGTTTTTGCGTGGGTCAGGGTACTGAGCGTGGCTGACCTGTGTCCTGGGCTCCGGGTGTCCCAAGGCTGCACGCAAGGTGGCAGCCGGGCTCCCTCTCGTCCTGAGCTCGCAGTTCTCTTCCAAGCTCACAGCGTGGTTGGTATATTCAGTTCCTTGTGGTTGCAGGACTGGGGTCTCTGCTTTCTTGCTGGCTGTCAGCTGGGGATCCTTTAAGGCCACCAGTAGACTTTGTCACGTGGCCCTCTCACAGGCCCTCCCACCACATGGTGGCAGCTCACTTCTTCAAGGCCAGCAAAAGGAAGGGTCCCTCTAGTCTGCTAAGATGGAGTCCTTAATTATAGGAGTGAGTCTCCTATCCTCTTTGCTATATAATACAATCTCATTAAGGAAGTGACATTGTATCATATTCACTGGCCCCACCCATGGTCAAGAGTGTGGGGGGTGGGGGGGATTACACTGGGTGTATAGACAAGGGAGCAGGAATCTTGGAGCCATCTTGGAATTCCCCCTACCACAGCTTTGATTTCTCTCTCTGATGGTTAATTGTATGTTGTCAACTTGACTGGGCCATGGAATGCCCAGCTATTTGGTTAAATATTAATTCTGGGCAGGGGAGTCTGTGCAGGAGGCATATTATGAGTATGTTATCTACATATAGGGGTTGGCAAAAGTAGGTTTCCCATTGTCCATTTGGAGAATCGCACATTAATAAATAATACAAAAATAAACAGTGCTTATTCTCGTGTTATTACTATTGCCCACCCCTGTAGAAAAACCTCTATACATGTCTCCATAGAGCTCATGTGATTACGGAGGAAGAGAAATCCAGACGCAGGTGAGCTGGTGGTGAAAGTCTCAGCCAGTGAGGGCAGGAGAAGACAGGTCCCCATGCGAGAACAGTCGCATGGAGAGGGAGACTTCCTTCTTGCTCACCGATTTATTCTCTTCAGGCCCTAAAGGATTGGATGAGGCCCACCCACGCTGGGTTTTGCTGCCCCTGCTTTGAGTCAGGGGTGGGCTCTGGTGGAAAACAAGCTTCTGGTGAAGGCTCTCTGTCCCTCCGTCTTTCCTGTTGCATTTGAACCTGACCACGTTCTCATTGTCCAGTGGGACTTGGAATTGTTGACCAAAATGTTTGGTTTCTCTGTTTACAGCCACCATCAAACATGATTGAAGTGCTCACTCATGCGAGCCCCTGGGTGGGCAGAGTGTCAGTAATGCCGCCCCCCCCCCGAATGTTGTGACAGGCAGGTCCCAGAGAGTTCCCAGGGTAACTCTGAGGGCAGAGGCAGGAGACGCAGAGGTTAGGTGAATGGCACGTGTTCACACAGCCGTTTGGGCAGAAGCGAGAAAGCGTGGGATCAGTCTGGTTCTGCAGGCATGTGACCTGTGCAGCTAGCTGCCCGGCGCTTAAAAAGGCCCCCATTTAGTTTAATTCTCTGCTTTGTCACCCTGAAATACTCACTAATTTTTGAACATTTCTGAACTTGTACATTACAGAGTCATTCCTGCATAAATTGATGCTTGATGGCTTGTAGGATTCAGGTAAATGGGTCAAGTAGAATGAGTGCTTTTCAACCTGAAATCTTAAACACCTGTCTGTAAAGGCAGAGACTCCTACGTGTTTCTGGGGGTGAGGGTGGGGGTGGGGACTAGCCACTGAGGTTTCTTGCCCAGAGCGCTGATTAGGGGTGTAGCAAAGGGAACTCAAAGGAGCCCGTGGTCCAGTGGGGAACACAGACCCCTAAAAAGAAGAGTATAATAGAGAACAGTGTGGAGAGAGTGCAGGGACTGTGGGAGAATGGAGGCATGACCGCTGCCCCCCTCGGGGAATGGGAGAGTGAAGTCGGGTAGACTTCCTGGGGGAAGGGGTACCAAAGCCAAGTCTTAAAGGCTGAACAGAAGTTAGCCCAGCAAAGGGCGGGAATGTAGGTGAGAGAGAGAGAGAGAGAGAGAGAGCGTGTCAGTGAAGGCAGTGGGGGAGAGAAAATATTCTGGGCGGTAGTAACCACTCAGACAAAAGCACAGTGGTCAGGGAAGCATGGCACACGGGCTCTCTGAGCACCGTGTAGCGGCCATTCTGTAAAGCAGGGGTCCCCAAACTACAGCCCCCTGAGGCCATTTATCAGGCCCGTAGCCGCACTTCCGGAAGGGGCACCTCTTTCATTGGTGGTCAATGAGAGGCTGCAAAGTGCGGCATCGCTCACGTACAGTACTACTTCCGGTGACGCAGGACGCATGCGCCATGGCTCCGGAAGCACGTCATATCACTTGTTACGGCTAGCAGTGACAAATATGGAACCGGACATTGACCATCTCATTAGCCAAAAGCAGGCCCATAGTTCCTGGTCAGTTTGTTGATTTAAATTTATTTGTTCTTTATTTTAAATATTGTATTTGTTCCCGTTTTGTTTTTTTACTTTAAAATAAGATATGTGCAGTGTGCATAGGGATTTGTTCAGTTTTTTTAATAGTCCGGCCTTCCAACGGTCTGAGGGACAGTGAACTGGCCCCCTGTGTAAAGTATAGGGTGGCAAGAATGCAGCTGGAAGGACTATGGGGACCCTCGTAGCCCTGTTTTCATGCTGAGGGCATTCCCCTGGTGGTGGTGAGGACCTATCTGCCTCATACAGCAAAGAGACTGACTCTTGGAGAGGTGAGCTCACCGGCGCAAGTCGGAATGGTTAGCTGATTAGCAGCATGGCCGGCATGCAAATCCAGGTCTTCTTGGCTCCCAACTAGGGTTGCCAGAGTTAGCAAAGACAAACAGAGGATGCCCAGTTAAATTTGCCTTTCAGACAAAATGAAAATGCATTTTTAAATTAATTTATTGATGAATTGATTGATTTTAGAGAGAAAGGGGTGGGGGAAGGAGAGAGAGAAAGAGAATGAGAAACATCGATTTGTTGTGTATTGCGTTCATTGGTTGATTCTTGTAAGTGCCCTGACTGGGGATTGAACCCACAACGTTGGTGCATTGGGATGACACTAACCAACTGAACTACCTGGCCTGGGGAAAAACACATTTTTTAAAGCATAAGTATGATCCGTGCATTATTTAGGATATAGTCATACTTCATAGAATGGGACTGTAAGTGGACATCCTGTATTTTTATGTGCTAGCCTTCTGCCAGACCCCGGTTCTGTCTCCTGTTCTGTGCCGTCCACCACTGCTAATGCCCCTCCATCCATCCACAGAAGGTTTCACGGAAGAGGTAGGAGACGGCACACAGTGTGGGACGAGGGAGAAGAGATGTCCAGCCTACAGAGAGTTGCAACTGAACTAGACTTTCGAAAAAGACAAGTTTTCCCGGTCGACAATGGCAGGAAGCTAGGATGGAGAGCAAGTGGGGTTCCGGTTATCCTGAGCGCTAAACGGGGGAGTCTCCAATCGCGTGCACAGATGAGGACACGGGGAAGTCGTAGGTTCTTGCTTAACCAGGTTTATTTCGTCTTTTTTTTTTTTCCATCCACTCTATTTCAGGAGCTTTAAAATCCTTAAGACAACCTTAGGCGCAAGTAGGGATGTCATTTATAGTTTTAAACATTTTTCTATTGTGTGAAAGAAAAGGAGGAGGAATTCTGAATATGGAAGATGAAATTTTCCAGTGCTTGGGCCACTTTAAATACTCTTCAAAGAAAGTGCCAACACGAATGAGAATGAAGAAAAGGTTTGGGGTGTTTTTTGTTTTTTTTTAAATGTCTCCCTTATTATGTTCTTGCCTTCTTAAGATCTTAACATGCCTGTGTCAGATGCAAGTAGCTTTTTACTATCATCTTAAAACAGAATCATGAGATACTTTACTCCAGAAAAATGTCGGCGATTTTTCCTTCTCCTCTAAGTAGAAATAGCACGTTATGGTTAGCACATGTGTCTCTGCCTTTCATGTGTTCCTTTTGATTATGCGCTCTGTCTCTCCAGGTCTTTGTAGTTGAAAAGGTGAGGCTTTCCTTATAAACACCGGAGTCCTGCAGAAATGTCTTGGCCAGGTAACCCCGGGAAGCGTGTCTGCCAGCTTGCCGGGTGTATTCGCTGTCAGGGCTGCGCCATCCGGGAGGCGTCGGGAGGGCTCCCCTCTCTGGGCTGTGCTCCCCCCCCCCCTCGCCCATCTTGTCGCATCGAAGTGTTCCTTTTTCCCCTTGTTTGGAAATATTTTGCGCTGGATAGGAGAGCAATGACTCTTTGATTCCTGCTTCTGGTCATCGTCAACCTAAGTGACGCTCAGTCCTTCTTTCCTCACCTGGAAATTGGGGTACGAATATCTCCCTCGCGGGGTTGCCCCGAGCGTTCAACTCCAAATGTGTGTATAGCTTGTATGCCTTTCCTGTGGGTGCCGTCACAAATTGCTACCAACGGGGTGGCTTAAAACCACGGCAATGTGTA
The DNA here is from genome assembly GCF_036850765.1 of Saccopteryx bilineata. NCBI lineage: Eukaryota > Metazoa > Chordata > Mammalia > Chiroptera > Emballonuridae > Saccopteryx > Saccopteryx bilineata. The sequence continues at coordinate 105,957,986 of NC_089496.1, read as the reverse complement.
CTCTCACCCCCCTGGAGGCTGAAAGTCTGCACTTGAGGTGTGATCAGGGCCAGGCTCCGTCAGAAGGCTCCGGGGAGGACTTTTCCTCGCCTCTCCCAGCTCCTGGTGGCTCTGGGCATTCCTTGGCTTGTGGTTCCAGCCTCTGCCTCTGTCTTCATGTGGCCATCTCTCCATGTCTCTGGGTGTCCTTTTCTATATTTTATGGGGACATCCTTATTGGCCTAGGGCTCATTCTCATTTACTATGATCTCACCTTGGTCCTATCTTTTGTTCATCTATAAGGACTCTATTTCCAAATAAGTTCCCATTCCGAGGTCCCGGGCCCGCAACGTGCACTTTGGTAGGAGACACTGTGGAGCCCGCCGGGGTTTCCCGTGCAGCGTGGCGTGTTCCGAGAACCGGAGTTCCCTGAGCCACGCTGAGAACGTTATGCAACCTTCTCCGTCCTATCTAAAGGAAAGACTATTTACACAAGGCCGCAGAAAATGTCTGGTAGCGTCCCTGGCCAGGTGGTTCTGTGCCAGACGCTGGGAGCCGGGAGCTAGGTGACAGCAGTCCCAGTCTGTCCGGAGCCTCATGGTCTAGCGGAGGAGAGTGACAGGTAAACAAGTAATTACAATACCCGTATTTATTAGGCGGGGGTGTGTGCCAAGGACTCCGTCCAGAACGACGCTCTCCCATGGCGGCTGGCTTCACACATGGTTCAGGGAGCCGGTCCCCGCCTGGGTCTCGCTCGGGCGGGCCGCGCCCTCCTGCCTCTGCGGCTGGGTTGGCAGGTTACTCACAGGTGACTCTCAACCAGCACACTCCCCTAGATCCTTGTCTGTGCTCTGGTTTTGGCCTTTATCTCTATTGGAAGCAGCTCAGCTGGCTCACGGCTGTTTTCGTTCTTTTCCCCTGGTGATGGATTTCTACACCCCTTTTCAAAAGACAAAACAAATTGTTTGTTTAACCTCCCTAGGAATAACTGGGCCAGGGGAGGCGTGGGAAGGGAAGCATACTTATTATTCTTGCGGGCAGCCCTTCCCGGGTATTTCCAAAGAGCTTCTTCCCTGACTCACCTTATTTCATTTCCCTCGTCGCAGTATAAAAAAAATAAAATAAAATGGAAACCAGAAAACAAAAACACCCCACCAACTCCCCTCTTACTCTTCCTTATCCATCCCTCTCTCCTCTCCTTTCCCCCCCATGCTCTCCCATTTTAAAATGGTTGCTTCTTTTTGTCTTTTTTAGGTCAGTGTATGGGGCACAGAAGTCACTCAAGTCGTCATTTGTTGTGGACGGATGACAGTTATGTTGGTCGCAGGAGGTTGGGCCTAGGCGAGAAGTTTCTGTTTCTTTGGCAAAGCTTGGGAGAACCAGTCTTTTGGGCAGATTTCCAAAGTGATGGTTCTCCAAAGCGGGGCATACATTAGAATCACGTGGGCGGAAGGTACTCCTTAGTAATGGAAATATTTGGTCCTCCTGGACCTGGAGGTTCTGGTTCCTGCGTTGGGGGTGGGGGTGGGGGCGGAAATGGTAGCCTTCAGCAGGACCCCAGGTACCTGACACAGAGCTAGGCTTGAGCTTTGGATGCCCACGGTATACCCCTGACCCATCAAATCAGAATCTCTGGAGTGAGAGCCAGGCGTGGCTGTGCTGGGTTTTAAAAGCTCCAGGTGATTCCAATGTATAGCCCGTGCGCAGACTTACACTGGAGGGCAGTTAGAAACAGGTGATGGGCCGCACTCTCGTACTCCGTGGCAGGGGGTCTGTGACATTTCCACCAAATTTTGAGATGCTGCCGCCGCTGTTGCATGTCCAAGTCCATGTCCTGGGGCGCCCAGCCCTGAAGCACAGTTGCTGTCCTGGAGGTACCATGGTATTCTCATTTTCTCTATCTGCTGTTCCACTTCCACCATGCCCCCGTCAGCAGCTCGGGGACCGTGGCATTTTTTCCTGAGCTCACTGGACGGGGGTTTATCCGCTGGCCTCCCTGCCGCCTGCTGGCTGGTGTCACCTACAAGGGGAAGAGCTGCGGGATTTGCGGCGGAAGAGAGGCCTGCTTTCACAGCTTGCCCCAGTTTCAGCTTTCATCCTCTGGCCATCACTCTGGGTGGAGGACAGTGAGTTCTTACGGAGTCCGATTCCACTGCACTGCTCCCTGTTCCTGGAGGAGCCTGGGCCCCACCCCCAGGGCCCAGAGAGGACGCCGCTCAGTGCAGCTCCGAGCCCTAGTCCAGCCTGGTTGCCGTGGCAGGTGCGGGGAGCTGGAGAGCTGGGGGGGAGCCTGGGGAAGGGGGAGCAGGGAGCGGGGGTGCTCTAGGCTGCAGAGCCTGCAAACCTGGAACTCCAAAAACCAGGAGCTTAGGAGTCCAGAATTAGTTGGTGTTTGCAGGTTTTTGTTTTTGTTTTTTTTTAAATTGACATGTAACTAACATAAAAATATCCTGTTCATTTCGGGTGTACATCATTGTGATTCAATATTTATGTCATTGCGAAATAATCCCCAGGATACGTCTAGTTACCATCTGTCCCCACATAAAGTTATTATTATGTTCCCTGTGCTGTACATTAAACCCCCATGGCTTGTTTATGTTTGTTTTACGATCGAAAGTTTGTACTTCTTAATTCTCTTCCCCTCCGCCCTTCCCCCCGCCAAACACTCTCCCCTCTGGTATCCTCCAGTTAGTTTGTGTCCTGTACCTCTGAGTCTTGTTTTGTTTGTTTGTTTTGTTTTCCAGATTACATAAGTGAAATCATACAGTGTTTGTTCTACTCTGTCTGACTTACTTCACTTAGCATAACACCCTCTAGGTCCATCATGTTGTCTCAGATGGCAAGATTCCATTGTTTTTTCTTAAATGGCTCAGTAATATTTCGTTGTATATATAGCTGTAACTTCTTTATCTGCTCATCTATCTGTGGATTCTTTAGGTGGCTTCCATATCTTGACTATTATAAATAATGCTATAATAACCATGGGCGGGCATGTATCTCTTTGAGTTAGTGTTTCCATTTTCTTCAGACAGATACCCAGAGTGGAATGGCTGCCCCCCCTGGAGTTCTATGTTTTGGTCTTGAGGGGCATCCAAGCTGTTTTCCACAGTGGCAGTACCATTTACATTCTCACCGACAGTGCACGCGGGTTCCCTTTCCTCCACATTGTTGCCAACACTGGTTATTTGTTGGCTTTTTGACCATAGCCGTTCTGACAGGTGTGAGGCGATAGCTCATGGTGGTTTTCATTTGTGTTTCCCTGGTATTTAATGACGTTGAGCATCTTTTCATGTGTCTGTTGGCCATCTGTATGTCTTCTTTGGTAAAATGTCTATTCCAGTCCTCTGCCTGTTTTTAATTTTTTTTTTTTTATATTGAGTTGTGTAAGTTCTTTGTATATTTTGGATATGAATCCCTTATCAAATGTGTAATTTGCGAGTATCTTCTCCCATTCCATTCTGGTCACCACCATACTGTTTTCTCTGTTTTATAACCAACATATGAGTGACAGCATACAGTTCTTAGCATTTTCTGACTGACTTATTTTGCTTAGCGTAATATTCTCAAGGTCCATCCATGCTGTCACGAATGGCAGTATTTGATCTTTTCTTATGGCTGAGCAGTACTCCACAGTATGTATATATGGACCCCACATAGTAGATTAGCTATGTCTTGTCCACCATGAATACTGCTGCAATGAACATAGGAACGCATGTATCTTTGCGAATAACTGTTTTTTTTAAATTTTTTTAAAATTTTATTTATTCATTTTAGAGAGGAGAGAGAGAGAGAGAGAGAGAGAAGAGAGAGAGAGACAGGGGGGAGGAGCAGGAAGCATCAACTCTCATATGTGCCTTGACCAGGCAAGCTCAGGGTTTCGAACTGGCGACCTCAGCATTTCCAGGTCAACGCTTTATCCACTGTGCCACCACAGGTCAGGCTGAATAACTGTTTTTGAGATTTTTGGTTAAACACAAAGAGGAGGGATTGCCGGATCACACAGTAACTCTACTCTTGAGTGTATGAAGAAGTGCTTCTCTCTTTTTGTTTTGTTGGTGGTTCCCACTGCTGTTCAATAGCTTCTTTTTTTTTTTTTTTTCTGAAGCTGGAAACGGGGAGGCAATCAGACAGATTCCTGCATGCGCCTGACCTGGATCCACCAGGCACGCCCACCAGGGGGTGATGCTCTGCCCATCTGGGGCGTTGCTCTGTTATGACTAGAGCCATTCTAGTGCCTGAGGCAGAGGCCACAGAGCCATCCTCAGTGCCCAGGCCAACTTTGCTCCAATGGAGCCTTGGCTGCAGAAGGGGAAGAGAGAGAGACAGAGAGGAAGGAGAGGGGAAGGGGTGGAGAAGCAGATGGGCGCTTCTCCTGTGTGCCCTGGCTGGGAATCGAACCCGGGAGCCAACTGGCCAGGGCTCAATAGCTTCTTATAGTTTGATGTAGTCCCATTTGTTTGTTTTTTTTGCTTTTTTTTGCCCTTGTCTGAGGAGGCTGGTTCAAAAAACAAAAATCCTAAATGACAGCACCGACAAGGGGTTAATATCCAGAATATAGAAAGAACTCATGAAACTCAACACCAAACAAACACACCAATTAAAAAAAAATGAGTGGAAGACCTGAACAGACACCTCTCCCAAGAAAACATACAACAGCCAGCAGACATATGAAAACATGTTCAACTTCACTCACTATTAGGGAAATGCAAATCAAAATTACAGTGAGATGCCATCTCACATCTGTTAGGATGGCTGTTACCAACAAGACAAGTAGTAACAAGTGTCGGAGCGGTTGTGAGAAAAGGGAACATTCATTCAAATCTGCTGGTGGGGACGTAGACTAGCATGGCCGCTGTGGAAAACAGCCTGGCACTTCTTCATACACTCAAGAGTAGAGTTACTGTGTGATCCGGCAATCCCTCCTCTTTGTGTTTAACCAAAAATCTCAAAAACAGTTATTCGCAAAGATACATGCGTTCCTATGTTCATTGCAGCAGTATTCATGGTGGACAAGACATAGCTAATCTACTATGTGTGGTCCATATATACATACTGTGGAGTACTGCTCAGCCATAAGAAAAGATCAAATACTGCCATTCGTGACAGCATGGATGGACCTTGAGAATATTATGCTAAGCAAAATAAGTCAGTCAGAAAATGCTAAGAACTGTATGCTGTCACTCATATGTTGGATATAAAACAGAGAAAACAGTATGGTGGTGACCAGAAGGAAGGGGGTGGGGGTTGTGGGAAGTAAAGGGGGTCAAATATATGGTGATGGAAGACAGTTTGACTTTGGGAGGTGGGCACACAATGCACTATACAGATTACGTATCACAGAATAACTGTACACTTGAAAGCTATATGAGCCTATTAACCAATGTCACCCCAATCAATTTGATAAGAAAATATTGCTAAGGCTAATCCCAAAGAGTTTACCATCTATGTTTTCCTCAAGGAATTTTATGATTTCAGGTCTTACATGCAAGTCTTGAATCCATTTTGAATTTATTTTTGTGTCTGGTCTAAGACACTGGTTCCATTTCATTCTTTTGCATGTAACTGTTCACTTTCTCCACCACTATTTGTTGAAGAGAATGAGACTGTCTTTTCCCTACCGTATGTTCCTGCCTCCTTCGTCATAGATTAATGGACCATATACGTGTGGGTTTGTTTCTAGCCTCTCTCTCCCAATGATCTATGTGTCTGTTTTTGTGCCATAACACACTGTTTGGATTGCTGTAGCCCTGTGGTGTGCAGTGTTCTGCAGGTTTGAAGGCAGGTATGTGGCAATGCAGTCTGCAAGAGATTGGGACGCGATTACAGCATGCCTTGCCTGCTTTAGGAAGGTATTATCTCCTTTTTGTCTTTCTCCTCCCCAGACCAGATAATTTGCCATGGAGATCTGTGGCCCAGGAGCCACTTAAGTTAAAGGACATGATCCAGTAATAATCACTGAGTCTTCCAGTATCTAACCCTGTGGAACAAAAGCAACAATGTCAGAAGCTGCACTCCCAGAGGAACATAAGGCCCTCTTTGTTTAGTGCCGGGCTTATCTGCAAGCGCTTCACAATCTTAAGGCAACACGCCCACTCCTCCTGTTTTTCTTGGGCCAGGTAAGCCTGAGCCCTGGAACCCTTGTGTCACTATCTGTTTGGGGGTAGGCTGTGTCTGAGTGGGAGGGGGTTGAGGGGGGAGCCAAGGAGTCCAACTGCCCCGGAAAGGAGACAGGTGAGGGCAGTGTGGTGTCTCTAGACTCCCCGGCCACAGTGCAGTCTGGGATGCTTTGCTCAGTTTTCTTTGCTTTTGGGGTCTCAGTGTCCGTTAAAGCTGCTATGTCCAGCATATGGCACCCTGTGTCGACCTGGGCACAGGATCTGGCTTTCCTATTGGAGTCTATTTGTCCTAACTAAGCAAGCAGTGAGGAGGAGAGTCCAGAAAGCAGGCTCACTGCCCCCCCAACCCCCTCAAGAACTGGGATTTGGGGGAATGGCTTCAAAGAGCATCTCTTTCTTACTATAAGAGGTGATGGTGTTCTTGGCTCTTTAAAACCGTGTCCCCAGTGAATCAGTGAAAGAAATAGGATGATTCTGCAGCTGCTGGGTAAGTTCATCTGGTCACCCTGCCAACATCTGTGCCCATGCTGTGCCCGGCATTGTTTTGGTGCTGGTGGTGCTAGAAAGAGGAAAAGACAGAATCATTGTCCCCTAGGAGAGCAGGTCTCAGACTTTTCAGTCCTAGGACCCTTCATACTCTTAAAAATCATAGGCCTCGAAAAACTTTTGTATGACGGCTATATCTATTAATATTCAACATATTAAACATACAGAGAAACGTCTATCATATTTATTTTTTAATTTGTTAAAAAAATAAGCCCAATATGGGTTAACATAAATATTTTAATGAGAAAGCTACATTCTTTCTTCTGAATAGCTTTATTGAGTTGTAATTCATATTTGATAAATTCTGCATATTTCCAGTGTGTAGTTTGGTGGATGTAACATATACCCTGGAAACCATCTCAGCATATCTGTCGCTTCCAGTGTCCTTGGGCTCTTTTGTACCCCTTTACCCAAGTCCCCTTCCCCCAGCCAGCCCCACCCATAACCATCGACCTGCTTTCTGTTTCTATACCTTAGTTTGCATTTTGTGTGAATTTGGTATATAGGGTGGGGCAAAAGTAGGTTTACAGTTGTTCATATGGAAAATAATGCAATGATTAATAAATACTAATACAAGAGTAAACTGCTTTTCTTACTTCCAACTGGCAACCTACTTTTACCCCACCCTATAAGTGTAATCATATGGCCTGTAGTCTTTCTTTTTTTTTTTTTTGCTAGCTTCTTTCACTCAGCAGAATTATCTTGAGATTCATCTATGCTGTTGTGTGTTTTAATTAATTATTATTATTATTTTTTAAGTGAGGGGAGGGGAGATGGATAGACAGACTCCCATATGTGCCCCGACTAGGATTCACCTGGCATTCCCCTGTTTGGGGATGATGCTCAAATCAGCCAAACTATTCTCAGTGCCTGGGGCTGATGCTCCAACCAGCTGAGCTACTGGCTGCAAGAGGAAAAGAGAGAGAGAAGGGGGAGAGGGATGGGGAAGAGAAGCAGATGATCATTTCTTATGTGCCCTGACCATGGATCGAACCTGGGATGTTCACACACTGGGCCAATGCTCTATCCACCGAGTCAACTGGCTAGGGCCTATTTTGATTTCATTTTATTTTAGAAAAAATTTTAGACTCATAGGGAAAAAAATGCAAGGATAATAAAGAGAGTTCCCAAATATCCCCAAACCCAGTTTCCCCAATGTTAACATCTTACACAGGTACATTTGTCACAAGTAAAAAACTAGTCTATCTTATTAATGTTCATATGTCATTGTTACATCCTTGAGTAGTTTTGACCTAATGACCTTTTCCACAGGACATACCACAGGAGCATTTCATCTTGTCTCCTTAGGTTCCTCTTGGCTGTGACATTTTCCCAGACTTCCCTATTCTTTATAACCTTAAATGTTTGGAGATGTACTGGTCAGCCATTTTGTAGAATGTCTTGCAATTCGATACTTTTCTGATGTCTGTCTTATGATTAGACTAGAGTAACGTTGTTTTGGGTGGAAGACCACAGAGGCAAAACACATATCAAGGTTAGGTATTATCAACTTGACTTATCACTGTTGATATTGACTTTCTATCGATAGTTGGCTCAGATGGCATTTGTCAGGTTTCTACACTGTCAAATTGCCTCCCACCCTTCCATACTATACTCTTTGGAAGAAATTTGCAAGGTGTGGTCCATGCTTAATTAGTGGAGAATTATACTTCACCTCCTTGAGCGGGCAGTCACCCCCTTATTTACTCACTTTATATCAGTATGGTTTCATAGGTATTTATACTTTGGGTTATAATCAAATACTGTGTTTTTTATTTTGTAGCTGCCTTCATTTGGAAAGATATTTTCACCAGATATAGAATTCTAGGTTGACAGTTATTTTCTTTAGTACTTTAGAGACGTCACCTCACTGTTTTCTCACTTGCATTGTTTCCAATGACAAATATGCTGTCATTCTTAATTTTTTGTTTCTTAGTACAAATATTGATCAACCTACGACCTATGCTACTTACGACCTTTTGACTCTATGACCACAATCGCTAGCCACAACTGCTCCGTGTCTGGCAGCGCAAGTGTTGCCCAGCTGGGTGTAAGACAGTGTGGACCAGCTTCCGGCAGCACAACCATCTGCACGTGCACCATTTCAACTGTTATCCCAGACTCGGTACAGCAATTTGTGTTTTGTGTCCTGGATATTTTTCATCAAACCTCTCCCAAGATGTCTACCAAGAGGAAATTGTCTTTGCAAATATTAAACCAGTTGTACTGGTAATGCAGTGTTTTACTTAAACCTGACAAGTGTAAAAATAAGAAACAAAATGAGGTAGAGATGATACAAATGGCATAAAATAAACAAAGAAAATTATGATACATAACAATAATGAAAGAAAATTATGATAAAATATGACTTAAAGATTTTTATAGCATCATTTCACAGTACTGTACATATAGCCTACTAACTTAACGACTAAATTGTGTTACGACTGGTCTGTCGGAACCAATCATGGTCATAAGTCGAGCACTAGCTGTACATTACATGGTTTTCCTCTGGCTGTTTTTAAGATTTTTTCTTTTTCACTGGTTTTAAGCCATTTGACTATGACATGACTGGGTGTAGGTTTTATCCCCCCACATTTTTTTCTGCTTGGGGTTTTTTATAGGCTTCTTAGGTTGTGGATTTCTAATTTTCATTAAGTTTGGAAAGTTTTAGCTATTAGTTCAAATCTTTTTTCTGTTATCTACTCTGTATCTTCTCTGTTAGGAACTCCCAATTATCCATATATACTGCTCACAAAAATTAGGGGATATTTCAAAATGAATATGAAGCGTTTAAAAAAGAGAAGCATTTGATTTATTCTTTTATTAAACAAGAACATCAGAAAAGCAAATAGCAAGTCAAAGAAAGTTGTTTGATTATGCAAATGAGATGCAAAACCAACTTTTATTTCATTGGTGAAAATACACTACACGAAGGCTGAAAGGACTGGAGTATCTCTACATTCCCCAATCCTCTAATTTTTGTGAGCAGTGTTTTAAGGTGGCTTGAAATCGTCCCATAGAATATTGATGTGCTGTTTATTTTGATATTTTTTTCTCATGTATTTCATTTTGGATATTTCTGTTATGTCTTCAAGTTTATTAATTTATTTCTGCAACATTTAAGCTGTCATTAATCTCATTCAATGTAAACATTCAATTTGGGACTTTAAAAAATATCTTTCATAGCCCTGGCTGGTTGGCTCAGTGGTAGAGCGTCGGCCTGGCGTGCAAGAGTCCTGTGTTCAATTCTCAGCCAGGGCACACAGGAGAAGCGCCCATCTGCTTCTCCACCCCTCCCCCTCTCCTTCTTCACTGTCTCTCTCTTCCCCTCCCGCAGCCAAGGCTCCATTGGAGTAAAGTTGGCCCAGGTGCTGAGGATGGCTCTGTGGCCTCTGCTTCAGGCGCTAGAATGGCTCTGGTTGCAACAGAGCGATGCCCCGGATGGGCAGAGCATCGCCCCCTGGTGGGCATGCTGGGTGGATCCAGGTCGGGTGCATGCGGGAGTCTGTCTGACTGCCTCCCTGTTTCCAACTTCAGAAAAAAAAAAAAATCTTTCATGTCTCTAGCTAAGTCTATTTCTTATGTTTAAGAGGTTATAATAACTAATTTAATGTCCTTCTCTGTGAATTCTAACATCTGTGTCTGTTCTGGGTCAGTTTCAATTGACTGGTTATTCTCTTCATTATGAGTCATATTTTTCTGCTTCTTTGCATGCCTGGTAATCTTTGATTGATTGCCAGACATTGTAATTTTACCTTGTTAGGTACTGAGTATATTTGTGTTTCTGTAAGTATTCTTGAGCTTTGTTCTGGGAGGTAGTTAAGTAGTTTGGAAGCAGTTAAATTCTTTTCAATCTTGCAACTATGATTTGTTAGGCTGCTCACAGTAGTACTTATTTGAGGGCTAATTATTCCCCACTGCTGAGGTAAGACCTTCCTGAGTACACAACGAAATGCTCTATGATTGAGTCTTTCCAGTGTGGTAGGTGAGAACTAGAACTTTACCTGGCCCTGGGTGAGAACCAGGAGTTTTTTCCACTAATCCTTTTGAAGGTTCACCCTCCTCCCAGACCTGGGGTAGTTTTCTTCTACACATGAACTGATTAGTACTCTGCTGAATCTCTGAAGGGGACCCTCTATAGGTCTTTGTTGTGTTTTTTTTTTCCCTCTGTGAAGTTCACTCCTCTTTGTCTTATATACTTTATCTTTTGTCTTGTTTTTTCCTGAACTTTCAACTCTGTATCTCCAACTCAGAGAGTCTGTGAAGCTCTGCCTCAGTTTCCCCTCCTTGTGTCACATTCTGCAAGCTCTCCCAAGGCAATTATAATTCCTTTTTTCTCAGAGAGCACTGTTCTTCATTGTCTAATGCTTTGTGTCACAATCCCTGTTGTTTCATATATTTTGTCTGCGTTTTAGGGTTGTTGCAGATGAGATACTAAATCTAGCCCTTGTTACTCCATCTCTATTGGAAGATCCGTAGTTTTTTTTTTTTAAATGTGCACGATTTGATTCTAGACATGGAGATTCTGACTCACTGGTAGGTCTGAGGTGAGCATTGAGTAAAGTTTCTGAGTTTAGGAAACAAATATTGTAACAACAATAACAGCAGCAACCAACATGCATTGGCAATTCTTATGCACTGCCTCCTCCCCCGACCTGAGAACTCTGTGATAGCTCAAGAATAATAGTCATTTATTACACATTTCCCATGCAGTGTGTACCATGCTAGCTATTTTACATACTTTGTATAATTTAACTTTTGTAACAAGTCATTGGTCAAGATATTCTTATTATCCTCATGTCACAGAAGAGAAACCTGAGACTTCAATTGAATAAGAAAAAAAACCAAAACAAAACCCTCGCCTTCAGTTACCTTCGGCCAGTTTTCCAATCCTGCTGAAGTGTTACACACAGGCTAAATCATCACCCATATGCAAAGCATGCACTCAGGCAGCTGCTTGCAGAATCGTTTTTACTCATTTTGATGCTTTTTACTGGGTTTTACATACTGTCTTGTGCAGTTGCTTTGTCACTTAGAGAGATCTTTCCCTTTCTTTTAAAAAATTTTTTAAACTTCTTATTTATTTTTTTTGTATTTTTCCAAAGTGAGAAACGGGGAGGCAGACAGACTCCCGCATGTGCCCGACTGGGATCCACCCAGCATGCCCACCAGGGGGCGATGCTCTGCCCATCTGGGCCGTTGCTTTGTTGCATCCAGAGCCATTCTAGCGCCTGAGGCAGAGGCCATGGAGCCTTGACTGTGGGAGGGGAAGAGAGAGATAGAGAGGAAGGAGAGGGGGAAGGGTAGAAAAGCAGATGGGTGCTTCTCCTGTATGCCCTGGCCAGGAATTGAACCTGGGACTTCCACACGCCAGGCCGACTCTCTACCACTGAGCAAACTAGCCAGGGCCTCCCTTTCTTGATTATCATATCTTTGTAATTCTTTCATCCCTTTTAAAGAAAGATTTAAAAATCAAATTGTAAACACAAAACTGTAGAACATTCGTAACATGTGTAAGGAATAAAGAATGTCTCTGTCCCCACTAGCCAGCTTAAGAAAAGACTTGGATGCCTTCTTATAGACCTATCAGGTGAGACGAAGGTGCTTCAACTCAATGCTCACACCTTGATCTACACTCCCCCGCTCCTAGGTTTCTGGTTCTTCTTGTCTTTATTCCTGGCAAGCTCTCCCAATATGTTTTACTTTGTAAGGTGGAGAGATCAAGGCCCCTTGTGAATGCGGCATGCTCCCTTACACATCCCAGACAATATGTCCTCTCAAACGATTCATTTAGGTGTTTGAAAAAGGAGTGCTTTTGGCTCTTCTGTGGCAAAATGCATAGCTAATCAAAATGGGGATACCTCTGAGGAAAAAAAATGAAGCGTATATTACAGTCTCAGGTGAGCAGTATCCTATCCGAATCAGAAACTGTTTAGCAATTGCATCAGGGAACTTCCCCACTCTAGTGTCCCAGCCCACAACAAAACTGCCCTTGACCTGAGTCTTGCCCAGAAAGCAAAACATGCCATCCCTTTTATTTTTCTCTCCAAAGATAATCTGCAGGCATCCTAAGCAGAATGACAGCGGTGTTAATTTGTGGATGACATCTCCTCTCCCAAGCTCACTGAGTGGATTCTGTTCTTTCACATCGGGAAGCTCGGTGGTTCCTACGTGTGACAGCTCTGACATCCTGGAGATGATGGTGGACGGTGTCAGAGAATAAAAGAATCTTGGCAGCCATATGTATGAACACCGAAGCGCGTGCATACGTAGAGTACTAGTCATCAGGTACGTGTAGAGGGTTTTAGAATTATAAGTGCAAATCCCTTCAGTTTCTGAATTCGTGGTCACTTTGTATCGTACTTTGCTTTCTCAGTCAAGAGAACAAATACTATTATAAAGGGGATTGGTGTGATTCCAACCTTCTCAGCCCATGGTTGGTTCTTCTGGCCGCCAGCCCCATCTTGAAACTCTGCAGGGGCCCACACCATGAGTCACTGTGTGTACAGGAGCTCAGGTTTGGGTCAAAGGGCCTTACTGTGAATAACAAAAGATGCCTCTCTCCCGGGGGTTTTCTCCCTTGCAGCTGAGACAGTGGGTGGGGCAAAGAGGAGATTCATTGTCTTGAGATGGGGGGGGGGACTTAAAGGTTTTTTGTAACATTCAGTTTCTAAGTCTGGGGTTATAAGTCTGTCTAAGAATCTATGCTGAGCTTTCTCTTTCTTTAAAAATAAAAGAGTTTGCTCTCAGCCCTTGAAAGCCACTGTCCCTTAAAGGCTTTCTCAATCTCCTAATCGTTTTCTGCTTCCTCCTTTATCAAACTCGGGAACCCAGGCAGAGGCAGACCTCGGGGGACCGAGTGCATGGTTTTGAGGAGCCACTGAGCCACTTCACCCGCAGGTGTTGTAAGGTACCAAAAACTACAGAATTAATATTAATATTTTAAGAGGCTTGGAGAACATTTTATTAATTTGGTTAAGGTGTGCAGAGAAATTGTGAGAATAGTCTCTGTACTGTGTGATTGGCATAACCAGGAAGGCTCTTCCCATTGTGTTGTAAATGCAAAGGGGAGGAAAACATGGATCCCCAGACATTCCACCACACCTGTGGGGAAAGGGGTGAATGACTAGCCAGGTACAGGGAGAGAAAAGCCAAAATAAACCTTTTATTATAACTATGAGCCATTTGCGGGCATTTGTCCCCACGGAAACTACCTCTCTTATGTAAATGCATGTGGTTAATACGTCTGACTCTGGACAGAGAGATGGATGAACATTAGAAAATATAGGAAGGCCTTTTAATATGTAAAGAGATATCTTTCTACCATTGTATTGATTTGTAAATTTTGTTTTCTCCAAAAGGATGTATGGCTTGCAAATTGAACGTGGTCCTATCATGTTAAAGGACATATGACTATGACCAATAGTGGTAAGGGGCTCCTAATTGCAATTTTTGCTTCTGTACTTCCCACTTACAAAACTATAAAAGCTAAGTAGACCAAAGGGCCGGCACGCGCTCTCCCTCAGACAACTGTCGGAGTTTGCCGCCGCTTGGCCAGGCTAGACAATAAAGCTTTGGTGTGTAATCAACAGACTTTGTTCATGTCTTCAATGTTTCGGGTCCCTCCAGATTAGGCTTAACAGTTTGTTGGGCTCATTCATACAGTCTACTCAGCAAATGGTTTGCCTGGACTTGTCGGCTTCCAGGCAGTTTTAGGTTCTGTTTTTAAACTGATGCCCGTACCTCGCCCCAGTCCAGTTGGGACCTCTGGGATCGGAGCCTGGACCTCAATATTAAGCGCCACCAACACTTCCCAGGTGATTCTCCTGTGCGGCTGGGGGTGAAACAGCTGTTCTGTATCAGGCTTCTCAAACTCGAGCGTGTCTGCAAATTACTCGGGAATCTTGTCAACCGGCAGGTGGTGACTTAGTAGGTCTGGGTATGGGGAGGGAGACCTGAACTTCTGCTTTTCTGACAGGCCCCCAGTTGAGGCCGTGATGCCCGTCCATGCACCACACTCTGAGCAGCAAGGCCGGACCATACCAGAAAGCAGGTTTGTGGATGTGCTTGATGAATAGTTTTAGCTGTTAGCACTAACCAATGTTTGTGGTGAGGCTGGAGGGCCCTTCCCTAGAGCCATGCTTTTTTTTTCTTTTTCTCTCTTTTTGTTTATTAAATCCAAAAGCCGAGGGAGGCTTTGCCCGGGAGGCCTGGGGCTATGGCTCAAGTCCTTGTAGTCCACCTCCATCCCAAGGTTGACTCAGCTGTGTCACCCACACTGGCGTGGCCAGCAAGCTCTTTCTAGGAATGGCGTCTCTCCTGCTCCCTTTGTTTCTCCCTGCGGAGTCTGCACCGGCGTGCTCCCTGGAACTGCTGGTTGGAAGGGAGCTCTCCTGGCCCCAGGAAGCACATGGATAGGCCCTCCGCAGACCTTCCACGCCCCTCGCCAGCGACCCAAACAATGGGGGCTTCATCAACAGGAAGCAAATCCAGGACTTGCCCATGTGCTCGGCAGGATGAGCCCTGTGGCCGGTTTTGATCCAAGAGGCGATTAGTGGTTAATGGGCCTTGAAAGGACATCTTTATTTATTACTGTTGGAGATCACTGTTGCCTTGATATCGATCTTTTCCAATTTTCTATTTTGTCCTTTGAAATGCTCGGGGACACAGTGGGCGGCTCATGGCCTGCAGCATCCGCTTGTTCGGAGCTCATTTCCTTTTGCAATGAGTGATATTTCGTTATAATTGTTATTTGGTTCACCTTTCTTTTAGACAGGAGGCTCGAAATAAATGAGGACATGCCATTGGGAGGGCAGGTGGCAAGTAGATAAGAACCTTTGAAAATAAGTTTCCAACTTCTAAGGAGGCCTCCACACCAGGCCTAATCAGCGTATGTATTGAGAAGTTGTGATTCTTGATATGATGATGCAGGGGAGAAAAAAAATGCAACGTCGGATTTGGGAATTTTAGAAAATGGATCATTTTGCTGATCGGAATGTACATCATCCAGAGTATTTTTAGGGAGGCTCTATGTACATTCAGAAAAGGTGAATAACATTACAGTTCATTCAATGAGCAGTGTTTGTATCTTTGATCCTTTTGCTCAGTAGCAGGCCTCCGATGTTACAACACACTTTCAACGTGCTGAGTCCTGCACGGGACAGAGAGGTGAATGACAATATCGCTGTACTCCAAGGTCCCAGAGTCTGGGGAGGAGGCACACAGATAAGAGAGGGAGCCACATCTCAGAAGTAGGTGCGGTTCTAAAGTTAGTCCACGGACAAAAGCTGCATGGAGTCAAAACACGATAGAGCCAAGTGTCTTTTCAACAAGTCCAACTCAGCTCACATTTCAGCCCAGCTCCAGAGTAGGTGACCGCTCCTGCATTTATGCTCCGACTAGGGACGTCGGCTTGTGTTTGGGGCCACGTGGTTCTCACAGTACAGGTCTGTGAACACCAGAATGGTTCCCGGGGAGGGAAGATGCCTGCAGAGCAAGAGGCACATGGGAACAGCAGGTGCGTGCGCTGCCTGTGTTCCCTCGAAGATGTGTA
This sequence comes from Saccopteryx bilineata, assembly GCF_036850765.1. Taxonomy (NCBI): domain Eukaryota; kingdom Metazoa; phylum Chordata; class Mammalia; order Chiroptera; family Emballonuridae; genus Saccopteryx; species Saccopteryx bilineata. The sequence continues at coordinate 105,941,792 of NC_089496.1, read as the reverse complement.
CGCCCAGGGTGGGAGATGGGCAAGGGAATTCCCTGCATCTCTCATTGTTCCTTTTCTCATAAATTCATGTGTGTATTTTTGATGCACAGAGCCAGTGGAACTAACACGACCTGTATTGTGATTCTGCTGTATGAATCCAGGTGCTAGAAGGAAGGCATGCCCCAAAGGGCTAGAGGAGCTGGGGGAAGGAGAGATTGTTCCAAACGAGGAGATTGGGGAAGTCTTTCAGGAGCTGTGGGGAAGGGAGTCAGGCCTCGGAGGAAGGTGTGACTTGGACAGGTAGTGTGTGGGAAACTTGAGACCCACGTGGGACCCACTTGGGAAAAGCCACAGAATGCTGAATCCGTCTCTGAGATGTGGGTGTGCAGAGGGTGACACTGTGTGACTTTCAAAGGACCCTCCTACGATCCCGAATGGTGTCTGCTTTGTCCTGTAGGTGATATTAGAGTGAGCACACAGAATGACCCACTCTCTGGTGGAAGGGGCATAGTGTAAGGTGGAGGCGAGCTGGGCAGGAGTTACACGGTGACCGGGCATGGGCATAGCCGAGGGCCTGTGGTGGGCAGAGTGAGGGGACCTCACCCAGGGACTGTTTATGACATAGAAGGGACCACTTGATGCCAGGTGCGGTGGAGGGTGTGGAGGTGGTGGGCAGGGGCTAGAGAGGTAGTAGCTTGTGTGTGTGGGGGTAGGTTTGGAAGGACCCAAGGATAGTAATATGGGGGCTGCCACAGAATAGCACAGGTGGCCATCCGTGTTTTGAAAAGCACATTCAGCCTGACCAGGCGGTGGCGCAGTGGATAGAACATCGGACTGGGATGCGGAAGGACCCAGGTTCGAGACCCCAAGGTCACCAGCTTGAGTGTGGGCTCATCTGGTTTGAGCAAAAGCTCACCAGCTTGGACCCAAGGTCGCTGGCTCCAGCAAGGGGTTATTCGGTCTGCTGAAGGCCTGCGGTCAAGGCACATATGAGAAAGCAATCAATGAACAACTAAGGTGTAGCAATGTGCAACGAAAAACTAATGATTGATGCTTCTCATCTCTCTGTCCCTGTCTATCTCTCTCTCTGACTCTCTCTGTCTCTGTAAAAAAAAAAAAGAAAAAAAAAAAAAGCACATTCAATATTATGACATAGTTTTATATTTGGAAAATGAGAAGCTAGATTGTTCTGAGGATATAAACAATAGGGACAAATAAGCTGTGGTCATTTCAGATCGGGAAGGAGAGTGGAGTGTCTTTCTGGCTGGACAAGGGGGGTCTGCAGAAGGAGGGGGCAAATCGGACAAGGGCCAGAGACACGCAGTGTGACAACTAAGGTGTAGCAATGTGCAACGAAAAACTAATGATTGATGCTTCTCATCTCTCTGTCCCTGTCTATCTCTCTCTCTGACTCTCTCTGTCTCCGTAAAAAAAAAAAAAGAACAACATTCACCTGGTCAGGCTGAATGTGCTTTTCAAAACACGGATGGCCACCTGTGCTATTCTGTGGCAGCCCCCATATTACTATCCTTGGGTCCTTCCAAACCTACCCCCACACACACAAGCTACTACCTCTCTAGCCCCTGCCCACCACCTCCACACCCTCCACCGCACCTGGCATCAAGTGGTCCCTTCTATGTCATAAACAGTCCCTGGGTGAGGTCCCCTCACTCTGCCCACCACAGGCCCTCGGCTATGCCCATGCCCGGTCACCGTGTAACTCCTGCCCAGCTCGCCTCCACCTTACACTATGCCCCTTCCACCAGAGAGTGGGTCATTCTGTGTGCTCACTCTAATATCAGTGTGGCCAGAGACACGCAGTGTGACATTAGCAGAGGATCCAGCAGCTAAAGAAAGAAGCGTGGTGCCTGCTTGGCTGAGGCTGGCCTGTGTGAGTCCGTTTCATAAGGGGCTTCTTAACTTGTTTTTGTGCCATGGGCCCCCTTGGCATCCTTAGATTACTGCTCTTAAGTGCATGAAGCAATGTGCATGGGATCCTAAGGGGAATTGATGAGACCAAAGTAAAGTCACCAAAAAATACATCACAACATACATACTTATAATGAAAATGTTGAATAACAAGAATGAGAGGCAGGGTTACTCATGAATGAAATTTTGGAATAGTGATGAGTATACATGCGACTTTGAGATCGGCAGCAATCAATGTGATATGGCATTTTTCAGATATCTAATCTTACTATTCTTATCACCTTTGTTGCCTACTTTTATAATCACCGGAAATGTCAACTATCTGACACATACAGATGGACTGTCTGTCTCGTCCTCATTCACAGGCCCGTGACTTCTGTGAACTCAGGCTCAGACCCCCCAGAAGCCCAGCCCGTGTCTGTCCCTAGGAGTGTGGGGACGGGGACAGAGAGGTGAAATAGTCAACCATTGCTGTGCGCGGCATTAACCAGATCAGTCAAGGACAGCAGCAGTGCCCCTATGCCTGATTCTGGATGGTGGGCAGACGGACTCAGAGGAGGTTTGTGTGGGAACGGAGGAGGGTCCTGCAGGGCAGAGTGCTGGGAAGCCAATAGAACGAGTGTGGGCAGCACGTGGCAAGTGTGCAGGCGGGCTGTGGGACAAGAAGGGTCTCCAGGTGTGTCCTCATGCACGTGGAGCATTCTAGAAGGTCGTATACATTTAATGTAAGGACTCGCATACGGTTTGATATAGAAGAATTTGTTTCAGTGAAGTGCCCAGCGTGTCTGGAGTTTTGAGATGAAGGTGAACTCATCTTCCGACAGCCATGTTCTCGTGTGGAAACCTCACCCGAAGTCTCTTTGGGGAGCAAAGACCTTGTCCGCAGCCTGGACGCAGTTACCGATTCCCTCCCTCCGTGAGCAGGCCCCTCATTAAAGACAGGAGAAACATCAAGAAGACACCAGTTTAAAAAGCGTTTCGACTGTTGAAAACAACCTCTGCCGTTGTGACAAGTGACAGCGGTCGCCGGTGAGTGCCCGTTTCTGTGGACGTTTCCGTGCAGGCTGGCCCCAGAAGTCCCTTCGTCTGTGTGAGGATGACAACAGTGGAGACGTCCCAGGCCCAGCACAGCTCGAGCGCAGGGTGATTTGAACTGTTTTCTTAGCAGAGTGAATTGCAAGTGGGCCACATGGTCTGACCACGGAAATTAGACTCATCTTGCGTGTTCTGTTTTCTGACAGCTTGGAGCTCAGTACAAAGCAGGGCTGGCTAGCCATGTGGGTTTGCCGGAATTCAAAGGGCCATCTGAAAGAATTACAGATATGACCGGGGATGTTAGAATGTGGCGCGGGGAGGATGTACCGTGGTGCCTACAGAGAGTTGTGTTTCCCACGCTCTTCAGGTCGGGGGAGAAGATGGCAGGAGCGCTCCGTAAGCATTGGTAAGGCAGCCTAGCCGGCGGCCTCATCGGTCAGACCCTCCCCACCCCCGAGAGCCTGGCCCTTGCCAACTATACAACATGGTCACTCTCTTGTGCAGAAATTGCAAGCTCTTTGTGAAATGCATACTTCCTATTGTGTTCTCACTCGCCTTTGAGAAAGAGCAAAATTTCTGGCATTCCCGTCGCAAGTTGGCTGGGGCTCCAATTCATAGTGGAGCCGGATGCTCCTTTTTCCATGGTTGTCTGAGGGTTTCGGATGCGACTCGCTAAGTTCCCAGGCCGCGTGACAGTGGAGGATCAGTTTCCCAGGGCCGCCACTAACTGACCACAGATTTGGTGGCTTAGGACAACAGAACTTCATTTGCTCTCCGTTCTGGAAGGCCAGAAATCCGAACTCATCATGTCGGCAGAACGGGCTCCTTCTGGAGGCGGACGGGGAAGCTGTCCCCGCCTCTGTCCCAGTTTCTGGCGAGTTTCTTGTCCGTGGCAGCTTTGCTCCCATGCCTGTCTCCATCGCCACAAAGGTCTTTCCAAGGCCTTCCCCCATATGTCTGTCAAATCTCTCTTTACTTTAGGGGTACAAGGCATTGCATTTAGGGCCCACCCTCAATCCAGGACCATCTTGTCTGAAGATCCTTAACTTCCTTACAGCTGCAAAGACTATTTCCAAATAAGGTCCTGTTCACAGGTACCAGGGGTTAGGACTTAGAATACACACACACACACACACACACACACACACACACATTTATTTTCTTTTCATTTGTGGGGGCAGTATTTCACCACATACCACAAGAGGCAGTGAGGTATGGGGGAAGGAGCACGGATTTGGAATCAGAGCACCTGCTTTGAATCCCAGCTCCGCTGCCGTGAGCTCTGCAAGTCTTTTAACTTCCATCTGTGAGGTGAAGGCAACGATGGCGAACTCACGGGCGTTTGTGCGATGAAGGGAGCGGAGGTCAAGCCTGGTAGCTGTTCTTACAGTGTTTCAGGCCAGAGAGCCGGGCAGCGGGCCCGGTCCTCTTCCCTGATCCCGGGTAGAGCTGCGGTTTGGGGACTGGGCACGGCTACTCTCTGGGCATGTCCAGTGGGCTACACGACACTCTGGTGCTTAGGGGAGGAGCCTACCTCGGCCCTCCCCTGGACAGAGCCAGAGAGCCTAACCCTTGTGTTGATCCAGACCCAAGTCGGAGATGGTTGTGAGAAAAATGAAACCCGGGCAGACGGGCAGGCCCATGTCAGCACGCCAAGACTCAAACCCTGGGCTTTGGCCGGCTTTCTGTAACCTCCTCTGATGGATAAACTACCGAAGGACCCAGCAGCCCACAGCTTCACCTGTTTAGCTCAGGCTGAGGGAAGGGATGGGAGCTTTTGTGGCTAATTTCCTGATAGACTCATCGATAGGATTTTGCCACCATTATCAGCTGTGTGATCTGGGACAAGTGACTTTGACCTCTCTATACCTCAGTTTCCCCACCATGATGGAAGGATAATTAGAGGGACTTCCCCATCAGGTGTGCAGATCAAATGCCCAACAGAGGCGAGGCATGTGGGCCAGGTCCTGGCCCCTGACAAAGCACACCGTGGTGGTGGTTATTAATGTGGCCATCAGGATTTTGCAGTCCCATCAGGACCACAGTTCTACATCTTTGGGGGGGGGGGGCGGTTCGTTCACTCTATCAGAGGATAGCCAAATTCTGTGTTTTCTCAGATGCTTTTCCCATCTATCACTTATTTTATTGGCTGAGACTCTTCAGAATTGATACTTAGGCTTTCTAGACTCATTTTCAGGTAGAAGTGACAGGCTGGGGTAAATACAATTCATGGAATCAGGGTCTGATGGGACCCGGGAAGTAAAAATTATAATCAGAAGAGATACCCTGTTTGCTCTAAGCTGGTAGGTATAACAGCAGCATTTAACTTTCAAAACATGGCTTTGGTTTGAGTTTTACGACAGTTGAAAACTTTATTATTCCTTTCAAAAGATGTAAGAGCACAGAAAACAACAACATACCAACCTCAAAAGTAAATGAACATGATCAGTTTAGCTTCAGACCCTGTTAAAAAGAAAGAAAGAACATGGCAGATGTAGGTGAAGTTCAGTCCTCTGTCTACCCACTCTTAGTTGACACTTTATGTAAATGTCACTTATTTTTTGATATTAATATTGTCAGTACTATTATTCAGTGCCCCCAGACCACAATTCTACCTCTTGGACTTGATGTATGTCTGTCATTCTTGTGTCTGTTTTTGTATGTTTTTAACCACACACACGTATCCATAAGCAATACATAGGTGTGTGCTTTTAAATTTTATCTGAAAGGTGTCGATGTATGTAATTCTAGTTAGTTCATTTTAATTGCTAAATGGGATTCTGTTATGGGATTAAAACATAGTCTGTTTACTCAAAGACTTCCCAAGATAGTGTGGTTGTTTCCACGTGTGAGAGCTGTAGCAAGCACCCTCGTGCATTGCACGTGGCAGTGCCTACGTGTGAGACCGCCGGAGAGGTGGCACTCTTGGAGTGTGGAAGCATACCTTCTGCTCTGCTAGGCATTGATAGATTGTTTTCCAAACTAGTTCCGCCCTAGTTTGCATCTTTAGACGGAGGGTGTGGTGGCATTCCAAAACAGCCTTAAGCGTTTTAGGAAATGGATACAATGAATCGAGGAAACATAATTTGAGCAAAATTGGACCAGAAACATGATAAGCCTTGCATTTTTGATTTTCGGCTATAGTCCTGACTCACTGTCAAGTGTGATGTGTGTATGTCCCTATTTTTACACCATAGCTTCAACTGTGCCGGACCCACAATCCAAATCTCCAACCGCTATGACTTTTGAATATGTTTTCCATTTAGTGCTCAGATGCTAACTATGCCTTAGTAAATTCTTCCAGTGTTTGACTTCAAAGAGAGAAGTGCTTCATATTAATAAAACAAATCTGGACGATACAAAAGAGCTTAACCCTTTTATGGCAAAACTGGAGGGAGGACACGGGATGGGAGACACAACTAGATGGAAGGCATTTCTAGGACAGCCAGATACTGTTTCTACTTGTAAAGAATTCATATTGTCGTCGTGGGTGATGGGCTAATCAACAGAAAGTGATTAAGGGACAGCGCCACAGTAATACGTTAACAAGTACACGAAGGACGTGTTTTCTATATTTTATGACAGAAAATAAGGAGTAAGAAAAGTATAGCAGAGGAGAGTTTGCTTGGAAGGATCTGGTGGGAAATTTATAGCCATAAAAGGAAACTGACAGCGCCTAATAGGAAATGCCATTTAATATCTTCCCCTCAGCTGATTAATAGGTCCTGGTGCTGAGCAATTCTAAATCTATACATTCCCGAAGAAAGGAAGGGAACACTGCTACTTCTCAGAGTGACTTCTGCCTGCTTTTACTAAGTGGCACCCACGGGCCTGGCCCTGGCCAGAATGTTTAGCTCCCCTTTGACCCTGGGGACAGACTTCCCGCCTATGAATTAGTGCCAGAGCATCTGAGCCTGCCCCCAGAACCAAGCTGTCAGTCTGAAAGGGTACCGTGCCATTTACATTTTCAACAGTTTTGACAACCTGCGTGGAGCTCAAATGTCACTGAGAATTGAGAAGTAAAGCCACGTTTGCTAGAGGAGCATGGCCAGCGGGGCCGAGAACCGAGGCGATGCCGAGAACCGAGGCGATGCCAAGCTGGCTGCCATCCTGGGGAGTTTGGTCTTTGGTGGTGGCTGTGCCTGGGGACGTTTGGGAGCGGGGACGTGGCACCAAGATGTTTATAGCCTTTCCTCCAGAAGGAGAACAAATGTTCTCTCCGACAAGTTAACGTTTCAGGGTGATGGGTGATGAGTTTCACATCCTATTTTGCTTTCTAGAACTTTTGCAACATCACTCCGTTTCTCTGATTAAATCTTTCCATTTTCCTCTGCCATGGCTCTTAGAGCAGGTTCCCGAATGTCGCCACTGTGGACACTTTGGGCCAGATGATTTTTTAATTTAATTTTATTGTGAGGCCTGTTCTGTACATGTAGGATATTTAGCAGCATTTCTGGTCTCTGCTAGGTGCCAGTGCCACCAGCCTCTCCTTCCACCCCACGGTCGTGACAACCAAACATGTCTCCAGGTATTGCCAAAGGTACCCACGAGGGACAAGATGGACTCCTGTGGAGACTTACAGTAATACCTAAACGCCTGTCCATGGGCAGCAAAACCCTTCGTTTCCTTTTGGACATCTCCTCCAGCTGTCTGCCCTGGCCTGTCCTGTTCCCGCCCCCGCCCCCACCCCCGCCCCCACCCTCAATCCCACCCTCACCCCCATGCAGTTCTTTGAGCCAAACTCATTCCCTCCCCGGGGTCCCTGCTCTGGGTTGACAGCTCAGTGGGGAAAGCTGTTTGCTTGGCAATTTGCATGGCTGGCTCCTCCTCCTTTAGATACAGGTCCAGGCCTTCCCCCATCTTTCCATGGAAGCCCCCACCTTACCACCCTGTGCACTCTCCTTCTGTTCCACCCCTCTTTTTCTCATTATGTCTATTTCTATGGAACGATCTAGCATAGTCCTTTGTTTTCTTTTTCTTTTTTTAAATTTTAGTGAGAGGAGAGGAGGCAGAGACAGACTCCCGCATGTGCCCCGACTGGGAGCCATCCGGCAAGCCCACTAGGGGGCGATGCTCTGCCCATCAGCGGCTGTTGCTCCGTTGCAACTTGAGCCATTTCTTAGCACCTGAGGCAGAAGTCATGGAGCCGTCCTGAGCACCCAGGGGCCAACTTGCTCCAGTTGAGCCATGGCTGCCTGAGGGGAGGAGAAGAGAGAGAGAGAGTTGAGAGGAGGAGGGGTGAAAAAACAGATGGGCACTTCTCCTGTGTGCCCTTGCCAGGAATTGAACCCAGGACATCTATACGCTGGGCCGATGCTCTACCACTGATCCAACCAGCTAGGGCCATATCACAGTCCTTTGTTTTCTTGTTTATCATCTTTCTACAACTAGACTGTAAGCTTCTGAGAATAGAAACTATTTTATCTTATTTCTATATCCTGGAGTTTTAATACCTAGCTAGCGTTCTGTAAATTTTAGTTCAATAGAATTATGAGAAAAGGTTGGCCAAAGAAGTAGACCAGATGACCACTTCCATAAAGACCTCACCAAGGGTGGTGTTATAAGTAGGTTGAGTGGGGTGGACCTGCCTGAATGACTTTGAGGGAACAATTTATTATTTATTTATTTTAACAAACCCCTAGATCCCAGCAGACCTCTTTTATTTCCCAGCGATCTTGCATCAGTTAGTCGTGGTGGCCATGCCAGTGGTTCCCTAACAGATTGTTGTCCTACTGAAGGTCAGAGGTCACCCACAGGGCTCAACTCATCAACTCAACTGGTGAACGACTGGCATGGGGAGGGCAGGTTCTAATTCTTTCCTATGCCCCCCCCCAGCCTTTTCCTGCGGATCATTTGCTACAGGAGCTTGAAGCTGGTGGCGCAAACCCCACCGAACTCGCTGTCCTCTGCTTTGAACCTGCGGCCGGCCCGGCACCAGCGTTGGGCGGCTGTGGACAGAGCCGGCTCTCGGTGTCGGGCCGAGGCCGCGCGGCGGGTTCAGGTTGAGGTGTGGAAGCAGGGCCAGGAGAGAGTTGCTTTAATAAAAGCAGCGAAAATGAAACTTCAGCACGGGCGGTGAAAGAGCTCTATTTTATGTTGTTTTCACACATTAGGTTCTGCTTATAGCCGACAAGTCCCAGGGAAAGCGCTCTGAAAAGAGGCTTTGTGTCGGACCTGGACGTCGCTCCATCAGATTTGTCATTTCAGGAATGTCGCCAGATGTATTGACTTACTAGCAATCGCGCCGGTGCCATCTGGCCTCACGGAGGCCGCGTTCGGGATGGAAAAAGCTGAACCAAAGAAATGAAATTTGTTCATCATGCCATTACCCTTGCTGCTTATTTAAAGAAGGGGGAAAAAATGTAACTTCTTGGCAGGGGGGATGCCATTTGAAAATAAAATATAAGGTTTTCAAGGAGTAAGAGTTCCAGAACTCCAAAGTCAGCCGTGATGTTTGCACAGAGACTTGAAAGCTGGCCTCCTTTGCTGCCATACTGTAAATATATGTTCTGTTCAATGTAAAACTTCTCGGAGACCCTACTGTTCTGTACGTTAAAAAAAAGTTAACTCCTTAGATCCCGGTCCTTTGCGTGACCTTCCTTGTCATGCCGCTTGGAATGTCACCAAATAACTAACCTTAGGGCTTTAATTCCACGACAGGCCTCTATGCCGGCTTCTAGTGGATAACTTGGTTGTCACCCGGTACACACTGCTTTCCTGTGTAAAAGGGGGACTCTCCAGGAAAATCAGACTCAAATTGCTTCCCTTCCCCTGGTCTGTGTCCCCCCTCCTCGTCGGAGTGATGGCTTCGTTTCTGAGCATGACTTCAGTCAGTTCGCTCAATGAGGGTGGGGGGGGGCTATAGAAATACCTCAGACGTTTGAGTTGATCTATGTTTTTCTGGGGTAAGTAGTCAGAGCACTTGCCTGTTCAGCACCATTTACGTAATCGACAAGGTCCAGTGTGAAATGACCAGGCAGGGCTCTCCGTTGGAAAGGTATTAAGAATTTCAAGATGTCAAGAGCAGAGCATTAAACCAAGCGTAGGGTCTCCCGAGGGCAGGGCCCCTGTGCGATTGTGCGGACCACACGCGCGTGAAGCCTGCCCCGACATCGCTCTGTTACCCGCCCTCACCCTGGTGCGGAGAAGAAGTTTCCATGGCCCATCCCGTCTCCCACCTACCCCGTCCCTCCTGCGCCCACCGTTCTACTGGCCTTAACGAACTTGGCCTTCCAAACTCAGCTAAACTGCTTTCTCCTCTCTGTTCTTCTTCGGCATTGTACATTTCATCTTCAGTTTTGATTCCGTCAGTACAAGGAAATATTGATGAGGTACCTACTGTCTGCCAGATCCCGAGGCGACAGAGTGGAGTTTCTCATTCATTCATTTCCTCACTCATTCATTCTTTTGTTCCTTCCGTTTTCCTCCCCCTGGCCCATTATTCTTACTACGCTGAAAAGTGCTCGCTGCACGAGGGAAGCAGGACAGTCCGGCAGCGGAGTCTGAACCCGGATTACAAATATGTGGCTAAAAACTGAGGAATCCCGACACACACCCGTGCGACTTGGGTACTGGCTGTTAACAAAGTAGGATGACCCCATGAAGGAAAACCGGGCGCATTCTCAATGACTTTTGGGTTTGCTCGTGTAATTCTGAAGAACAAGAGTGGTTGTTCCCATTGTACAGGGGAGGCAAGTCCGTCTCAGGGAGGGAATTTGCTCTAGGTCATGTGACAACCGGAAGGCAGGGCTAAGATTGGAATCCGGGATGGCTGGATGACTTCCGTGTGACCGGGTGGGAAGTGGCTGGAGGCGTGGAGGCTGTTCCAGGTGCCCAGACAGAGGGACACCCGCACCTAGGCAGTCGGGGACAGGAAAGGCTCCTCGCTTCACAGTTCATCTCGTGTGTTCCTATCTCTCTAGTCTCTTGTACTTCTTTCACCAATCCTTGAGGAAGGGAGGGAGCATATAGTTTATTGTCTTAATCTGTAGAGCGTGACTGCATATCCCAGTTTATCTGGGAGAGTTCCAGTCTGCCTGGCCTTCCCAGACTCATTCGTGTTTGTCAACCTGTCTCTGCTTTTGGTTCAGGAATAATGGTCATCACAGGTACCTAGGAAAAGTCCATACCTTATGTCATATAAAAGAAATTTCTGGGCCAATGCTAGTTTTATTTTTTTTCTGAAGTGAGATGCAGAAAGGCAGAGAGACAGATTCCTGCATGCGCCCTGACAGGTATCCACCCAGAAAACCCTCTATGGGGTGATGCTCTGCCCATCTGGGGTGCTCCGTAGCTAAGCAACTGAACTATTTTAGTACCTAAGGTGAGGCCATGGAGCCATCCTCAGCGCCTGGGGCCAATTTGCTCCAACCGAGCCATGACTGTGGGAGAGGGAGAGAGAGAGAGAGATTGAGAGAGATTGAGAAGGGTGACAGGGAGGGGTGAAGAAGCAGATGGTCACTTCTCCTGTGTGCACTGACCAGGAATCAAACCTGGGACATCCACATACTGGGCCGACCCTCTACCACTGAGCCAGCTGGCAAGGGCCAGTTTTATTGATGAGAAGGCAACACAAGGTAGAGAGATCAGCCTGGGTCTAGGAAAGTAGACGCTTCAATTTGTTCCCAGCTTTGCCAACTTCTGAGGGTGTGACTTTGGGTAAAACATTTATTGCTTGTGCCTCTGTATCCACTGTCTGTGCAATGGGCTCTGTGACCTCTCCTTCTAGCTCTGACATTGTAGCTGTCTAAGGAATAAATACATCGATGGGCTAAAATGATGAACTTAATCAGTTAGAACCAGGAGAAGATAAGACACTTTCTCCAGTCTTCTGATTTCCATGTGGAAATCAGTTGTTTGTGGTGTACAAGTGCGTGGTCTTCCTTTCTCAATGGTTTATTTATAAATCTGCCCTTCCTGTCTGATTTGAACTGCAGACATCTCCACAGATGAAGCTGGGCTGGCTTCATCCTGAAAGACAGAGACCAGAACCCATCACCCCGGCAGAGGGACCAGACTTCTTTATTTACTAGGGTGCCAAAGGACAAAGCCAGGGTAAGTGGGTGGAAGCTACAGGGAGACCAGTTTCAACTCGGGAAAGGATGAGATACCTCCGAGGTCGCATCCTTTGATAGTGGAAGTCACCTGAGGTGTTCTAGTAGAAGCTAGATGCCCATTAGTGTAGTGTGTGAGAGTGTGTGTGAGTGTGTGTGTGTGTGTGTGTCGGTGCTTTAAGCATCTGGTAAAGAGCTATATTTAAGGACTCTAGAAGCTTTGGGATATTTATTTAGCACTTTGAGAAAGCCCTAAGGACAGAATGGTATCTCTTGACTCATTCTGTAGGCTCTAACAATCTTTACTCAAACATGACAGCCTCCAATAAGCAAAGAGCACTCAGTAAGCCCTCACTGCATAAATACCAACAATCAAGACAGATGCAGAAGCAGTCAGGTGCCTGAAGATCCCAGATGGACTAAAACCCTCACTTCATCCACTTGTTCTATGTATGGTCCTCTGTCAGCTGTGGCCCGTCTTTTGCTGTCATTTCCATGGTAGGGACAGTTTGGGAAGGCAGAGCAGAGGTCTCACCTTTGCCCAGTCTGTTCCTGCCCCACAATCATGTCAGCCCTGTGGTCTTCGTCTCTGGGTACTTGGTACCTGCTTTGGGATTCTGCAGGGTAGGGATTCATGCTCCTCACTGGGACGCAGGGCCAGATTTCCCCGACTCCCCAGGGCCGTCCCTCAGAATAACACCAGGACGTCACAGACTGGATCACAGGAAACAACATGATGGCCTGAGAAACCTGGGCTGGACGTTTCAGGTCCAATGACACGGAACACCCTCTTTATGCCCTTAGACTTGAGGCTATTCTGTTTCCGGTGCCTCTGCACGAGTACTCATGGGTGGAGAAAAAGTCCTCAGTTGGTGCCAGTGGTCAGGTGCCCCTGTTGGCTGTCACGTGAAATTCAGTCACATGGAAATGGCCCGTGAGACCAGACATGATCACCATGAAGGTCCGCGATAGAATAGGATCGCCGCGGGTGGGGGCCTTGGCCCACAGAGGCTCTGGTATCCCAGCTTCCGAGGGCCCACCCGGAGGCCTTCAGAACTCGAACTCTCGTGGAGAACTGTTGGTTGCTGGCTCTCACATAATGAAAGGAATGGAAGTTTTGGTCCACTTATACCATCACAGACTTCCGTCCCTGTCGCAGCTGCATAAAGGTGGACGGTGTAGGACTGGACAGACCTAGACATTGCTTTTTTTTAAACTAAAACCTTGCTATCTCTTCAGCATGGAGCTAAGTGGACAGTCTCTCTGGAGAGCTAAGTGCCTTTGAATCCTGGCTCCTCCACTTACTATGGATCTTTGGTGAATTACTGTTCACTGCTTTAAGCTTCTGTGCTCATTTGTATAATGGTGATGATAACCCTGCCAGCATCATGGGGGAATGTGAGGATTACATTAGACACTCTACGTGTGGCACTGTCCGTGCCATGTTGGGCATGAGCGAAGTGCTCAGAAGCTCTGTTTTTATTATCAGCCTGATGCTGTTTGTCACCCCCGACCCTCCCCCTCCACCCCCTGGAGAATGAAAGCAGTAGATAGGCCAGAAGGTTTGGGACTGGAGAATTTGTGAGTCGAAGTTGGGGTGTCAGTTAAGGACCTTATTCAGGACCTCTTGATGCTGCCGAAGGAGAGGGGAGGAGGGACTTCGGGGCTGGGCCCCGAGACGGCCTCTGGGACGGGACCTACAACTCCAGACAAGTCTCCCGTGTGTAAGCCTGGGCCTCGGAGAAGCACCGAGAGCCGGAGGACATCACATGACCTTTATCTAAATCTCTTAGGTTTGCAAGTGGAGCTTGGATTTCACAAGAAGGCTTCCTGGCACTTCCTGCTCCAGGCCGGGCGGCACCGTGAGAACAGCTTCCCTGTGTGCTTTGGCAGGGCTCGGCCGGAACGGGGAAGCAGCGAGGTGCGCAGCTCCAGAATAATAGAAAAGGAGTGAAGTGATACTTTCTGAATCTCAGCATTTTTTTTGTTTGTTTGTTTGGGTTCATTTCAAATCTTGGGCAGAGAATCCTGGGGCTGGTTCTCCTGGACCTAGGGAGGACGCTGCTCCTTGTACGAGGGGATTATGCAACCCTCTCCTTTCGCACGGTGGTTGTTTGAAATAGTCCCCCCCTTCTGCTCCTTTCCATATAAAATCCTGAGCACCAGTTATAAGTCTGTTTCCCAGGCCTCCTAGGACCCTGATGAGTGTTGTTAAGGAGACCTACGTAGAACGCGGATGACGTTGGTCTTAGGGAGGGACTGACTCTGATGCACCAGGGAGAGTTCCAGCACCAGTGAGGGCCAGGCACTGACCTTTGAGATAGGTGGGTTTGTGGTCCAGTGAGCTATTAATTTTTTATAACAAAGTCTGCTGGGAGGGACTCTTTTTTTCGGAGTGGAGCAAAGAACAACTTTGTTATTTCATTGCTACATGGAGCGTTGTAGCATTATTCCTTTTTTAAAAGTGTCGTCCCTGACACTTAAAAAAATTCCATCTTTCAACTCCCCTGATCAAGTTTATTTGAAAGAAACATCTATTGGAAATCTAAAGACATCGTGCGCTATCATGTGGGTCTTATCTATGTTGGGCTGATAGGACATTACACAGTGTTCTCTGGGGTCTGAGGATATGCTCTCACTGACAGATATGCAGTTCAAATAGTTCACGAAACAGTGATAAAGTGGAATCTGAATTAGGTTTTCACTCCTGGTGTTCAGGACATTGAAAAGCTTTTCTGATAAAGTTTAAATGAGTTATTCTTTCAGATACTGATTCATTATTTTTCGGGGAATGTCTGGGTTTCCTGAGCATTGACACCCTGGGTGCTTCTATTGGCGATAAGAAGGTGCCTTTTCCCATTTATTCGACATGAGTATCCTGAGCACCTACTGTGTGCTATGAGGTGTGTTAACTCTGTTTCCTCCATTTAGAATTTTCTCCCCTAAACTGCTCAAACTGGCCACCTGGGGGTTTCGAACCTGAGTCCTCAGTGTCCAGGTCGGCACTCTATCCACTGCGCCGCCTCCGGTCTCTGAAGGCCCAGCTGTGAAAACTCCCTTTCTCTGAGAGGGTGTCACACATCCCTCTCCTGCCTGTGTGTTTTCTTTGAGACGACTCTTGCCACAGGTGCTAGCACGTACAGGGTTCATGCAGTGTTTGGTGTTCCTTAGAGCTGGGGACATTTTTAGACTAGGAAACATTCTTTTATTCTTCTTCTTTGTGCTCAGAAAATATTTATTGACTGAACCTCTTAGGTGCTCAGAAAATATTTATTGACTGAACGTTTCATGACATTCCAAATAGATGTGGAATCAATGATTGTGGACTCTTCAGAGGAAGGACAATCTTAATGGGCAAGAAGAGGCTCATGCTGGACCAGGTGCTTTGGCTGCCTCTGCGGGAACAGCCCCTGTCCACGGCCTCTGGGGGAACAGCCCCTGTCCACGGCCTCTGCGGGAACAGCCCTTGTCCACGGCCTCTGGGGGAACAGCCCTTGTCCACGGCCTCTGGGGGAACAGCCCTTGTCCACGGCCTCTGGGGGAACAGCCCTTGTCCACGGCCTCTGGGGGAACAGCCCTTGTCCACAGGCTCTGGGGGAACAGCCCTTGTCCACGGCCTCTGGGGGAACAGCCCTTGTCCACAGGCTCTGGGGGAACAGTCCTTGTCCACGGCCTCTGGGGGAACAGCCCTTGTCCACAGCCTCTGCGGGAACAGCCCTTGTCCACAGGCTCTGGGGGAACAGCCCTTGTCCACAGGCTCTGGGGGAACAGCCCTTGTCCACGGCCTCTGGGGGTCGGGAGAGGCAGCACGTCCGCCCCTGTGGGACTCAGCACTCGCTCACCTCTCTGCAATGGTGAAGGGTGGTCTGCCCGCCTAGTGGCGTTTGGTTGGGCTAAGTGCTGAAGGAATCAGGGGTTGAGTTTATTTTTAGAACAGGTGGTCTGCAACACAGACGACCACAGTCGGTGAAGCCCTCCTCGCGCGCCCCCCCCCCCCCCGGCCCCCCAGCAAAACCAATGAAAGCCAGCAGTGATGTAAATTAGGGGCCTAGAAGCGAGTCCTGCCTTCACTTAGCCACTCCTGTTCCAGTCCGCAACGCTCAAGTTCATTTCAGACGCCTTCCTGTCGGAATTACCCTGGGTTTTTAGTAAGGAAGAGCCGGAGCAAGGACGTTGAACCATCCTGCAAAACAAATGTGCAGAACCAGTGGTCAAAATCCCTAAGTTTTTGTTTTCTTTTTAAAAATGTCAAAAAAAAATTCAGTTTGATTCTTTCCTGTTTATGTTACACTCAAGAAAGAATGAGAAAGGCCTAGACGACTTATTCAAGGTGCTGCGCTGCCCACCTCTGAGCTGAAAGGCCCCCACCCCCAACACCTCAGACCTGCCCGAAACTTCCTCAGACGTCCCGGAAGGCTGCCTGACCCTGAGACCATCCTGTTTCCCCAGAGTGACAAGCTGAGCCAAGCCTCACCCACAAGCCTTCTGTGGTTAGCTGTGACCATGATGGGAGGTGTTTAGAAATGGGATAAATGTGGCTTTCACCTCTCCAGCAGCCATGTTGGTTCGTGGGTTCCGTGACAGCAGCCATATCCTTCGGTTATACCTGGGGGGGAGTTCAGAGATGAGCCCCCTCAGAACGTCTCCGGCTGATCCGCTCAGAGCCCACGCACCGGTCCTGCCTGCTGGGTCTGCCCTGTGTCCTGTGCGCTTCCGGGCTTGGCAGACCCTGGCCCGGGGCTTCCTTAGACGGCTCTCAGCCAAGAGCCTGCCCCAAGCCAGCCCCGTACCTGAAAGCTTTACTTTCATCTGGCAAAGTAGCGTGAAATCTCCGATAATGCTGTGCAAATGTACAGCATATCTGATTTCAGTAATCGTGAAGATCTTTGTTATATATGTTACGCCCAGTGTGCATAAGGGCGCATATATGACTTTATGTAAGATTTAATTTATGGAAAGAATTCTTTGCCTGTAACAGAAAAATTCAAATCCATTGTTCTGTTTAAAAGGGTCTTTCTGTCTTTCTTGATATAAGAGACACTTATAGCACTTCTGAGACACAGCTGGTCTAGGGGTGTCAAAAATAGAAACTCACTGAACCTTCACAAGCGCTGTAAGGGTAGGTGGTGATGTAGCCCCTTTTTAGAGAACGAGGCGTCCGAGGCACAGAGGGGTGAGGGTGCTGGTTTGTGGCAGACCTGCCCCTCTAGTTCAGGCTGTCTGGCTGAATCTATAATCCCATCCCCCAGACTTTGAAACTCCCCCCCACCCTCACCTCCTACTCCCAGGACAGACCCCCCTGGCTACTCTCCTGGGACAAACAGCTTCATTCCCTCCTGTCTGTGGCTGGAGACCTTGACACCCGCGGTCCCATTCAGTACTGACTTCTGAGATGCTTAAGTCAGAGGCTTGGTCGTTTGACTTCCTGTGCATTTGACACTGTGACAGCCAGCAAGAAGGTCCCAAGGGCAGGGATTCAGACCCCAGCAGCAGATGCGGGTGTCAGGCCTCCGGCTGGACTCTAGACAGCCCCGACAAAGGCCACGTTGCGATTAGACAGTAATGAGTGTGGGCCACTGTGGGCCATTAGCAACCTGAACCAGATGTGACACAGCTCTCAGAAACAGAAGGCCTGCATTCTGTTGCCCATCAGCTGGGATGGGAGGGGACAGCAACAGTTACCCTTCGTCTTAACTCCGACTTAAAACAGTTACAATTCCACTGCACTGGCCCTCGCTCACGTTGATCACCCTTTAGAAATGAGAAACGATTTACTAACTGCTAAGTAGTCAGTTGGGGTCAGAAGTTGCCTGAGATTTTATTAAAAATTGTAACAGATTTTATGACCATAATGAAATAGAGACTAAGTAGAGAATCAATAAATGTCTCAGCCATTTTTTTCCTGAATAAGGGGTCACTTATAGTGTTACAGCGAGCTACCTAACTGGCGGGGGAGGGGAGGTCCTTTTAAGAGAGAAAAAAGCTTATAAGCAACTACGTTTTTAAAGGCTCTAATGAAAAGAAATGTCTTAAAGTGACTTCTCTGCATTAATTCAAGTTTTTGTGATGCTGCCGCAGTATCAAGCTATACCCACGGAACATGGCTTTGACGTGGGCAAGTATGGTGTCATCTCTGCGACTCCAGTGTGACTGAGGGAAGAGGGTGGCAGGGCCAGCTAGACAGCAGGGAATTTGAGGACAAGAGAAAGTTGATGTTCTGTCTTTAGGCTAAAAACTTCTTTAGGGCACGAATGCGGGGTGCAGGGCTAGCTTGCTTCTGCGGGAACCCCTCAAACAGCTTGGAAGACTTTCTGCAGCCCATTTCTGGCTCAGGGGGCTCGCTTCCAGGAGGGAGCAGGTGGGAAGTTGCCCGCAGGGCCGACCTGCACAGGACAGGGGTCTGAAAAGCTTGTGGATGAGGCGCGAGTGGACAGAGGTCCCCTGTGGAAATGGCATCACAGTGAGAACAGTATTGTGACAATATCACCAAATACATTTGGAAAGTGCTCTACTGCCACTCAAGAGGTGACCCTCGGAGCTGTACTTAATAAGCGAACAACCCCTCCCCCCCCCCAATGACAATAGAATTTGAAGAGTAACACAGAGGGGCATTGTGACCAGGACAGCAGAGAGCCACTGGGATTTGGTGAGCCAGGAATTGTCCACAGACAGGAGTGTGGGACCCTGGGGCTGGAGCTGAGGCCTGGGCAGTGGTCTGAAGGGTTATAGGGGTGGTTCGGCAGAGGTAGGCCACTTCCGAGTGTTCTGCTCAAGCGCTGGGCACTGATTTCCGGCAGAGAAGTGAGGAAAAGGTCCACTCAATCCTTCAGACAACTTTCATATGTGGGAAATGAAGTCAGACTGAGGGAACTTCATGATTCCTCAGTTGTCCTTGTTCCTTCCTTCTTCCCTCCCCCTCTCCCTTTCTTCCAAAATAACTTAGTGAGGGGCTTCTTCGGGCCAAAGCTGGCAGCCCAAATGCTCCTTTCTTGAGGGTGGAGAAGCTGGTTCCTTTGTGCCCGCCACCTGGTGTCTCCACCCGTGGGCAGTTCCCTCCCACACTGTGTCATGGCTGGTCTGTGTGACCAGTAATAACCATATGGCAGAAATGGTAGTCTGACCCTTCCGAGATGAGGTGATAGAAAGACCAAACCTTCATCTGGGGTGCGTTTTTACTCTCCTGGACCACTTGCTCTGGGGGCAGCCAGATGCCATGCCATGAGAACACTCATAAAGTCTAAAGCAGGGGTCCCCAAACTTTTTACACAGGGGGCCAGTTCACTGTCCCTCAGACCGCTGGAGGGCCGGACTATAAAAAAATCTATGAACAAATCCCTATGCACACTGCACATATCTTATTTTAAAGTAAAAAAACAAAACAGGAACAAATCCAATATTTAAAATAAAGAACAAGTAAATTTAAATCAACAAACTGACCAGTATTTCAATGGGAACTATGCTCCTCTCACTGACCACCAATGAAAGAGGTGCCCCTTCCGGAAGTGCGGCGGGGGCCGGATAAATGGCCTCAGGGGGCTGCATGCGGCCCGCGGGCCGTAGTTTGGGGACCCCTGGTCTAAAGAGAGGTCCAGTGGTGATGGATGGGGCTCTCCAGCTCCAAGAGTCTGGGCGGATGAGGTCTGCCAACAGTTGTACGAGTGAGCGTGGAGGCAGATTCCACCGCCTCCTGCCTCTAGCCTTCAGATGAGGCTGCAGCCCCCGCAGACACCTTGTCTGAAGCCTCACAGCATCCTGGACACAGAAGGGTCACATAGCATCCTGGACACAGAAGGGTCACATAGCATCCTGGACACAGAGGAGTCACATAGCATCCTGGACAGAGGGGAGGTCACATAGCATCCTGGACACAGAGGGGTCACATAGTACCCTTGACACACAGCCCAGCTGCTCCCAGACTCCTGACCCAGAGAAATCTGATCCAATACATGTTTATTGTTTTAAAATGCTAAATTTGGGGATAACTTGTTACACAGCAAAAGATAACCTTAATACAAAGAGTATTTTCTCTTGTCTTTGTTCATTTTCCTGTTCTTATTCTCTAAAGTCCACATTGGCCCTGGCCGGGTAGCTCAGTTGGTTAGAGCACCATCCCTATCCACCAAGGTTGCAGGTTCGATCCCCGGTCAGGGCACACATAGGACTACTGATGAATGTATAAATAAGTGAAACAACAATTTGATGGGGTTTTTTTTCTCTCTGAAATTAATATATATATATATATATATATATATATATATATATATATATATGGCCAACACTGCTAATCAGGAGAATGACTGATTAAAGTACTGGTCTTAGATTTAGGCAAGAGGTGCCTTGTCCCAGGCCCCATGCTTTAGTGGGCCCTACTCTGGTCCTCTTCCAGTCCTGTCTCTGCGGGGACTAAGACTCTGCAGGACTAGGAGGACCACAGCCTGCACCACCTCCTTTGTCCCCATGGCCTCTGTCCACGTGCCTGGGATTATTTGACCAAAGGCACCCAAACCTGCTCCCAGGACCTGGTGGTGTCATCCCTGGGCTTCACCCCCTGAGGGTAAGCTTGGAGGTAAACGCTGGTCTATGGGTTCACCTCTTCTTAAGGAGGCGGGTAGACCTGGAGAGTGTGAGCTAGGATGTCTACACATGTGCTTGTGGGGGCTCCCACGGTGTGTCACGGTGACAAGGTGAGAAGAGAAAGGGGCCCATCTGCAGGTCTGCGTCTGGTTCTTTCTCAGCATTCTGGCAGGAAAGTCAGAGAATTCTAAATTTGAACCTGGTCTCAGTCACTGTGAAATTATACTGGTCAAGGTAGGAGGACAACACTGGTTTTATTTAACTGTGTGTGACTGTGATCTGTAACGTTTGCATCAGTGGGAGTCAACCTGGTCCCTACCGCCCCCTAGTGGGTGTTCCAGCTTTCATGGAGGGCGGTAGTGGAGCAACCAAAGTATAAATAAAAAGATAGATTTGACTATAGTAAGTTGTTTTATAAAGATTGATTCTGCCAAACTTAGCGAAAATCGGACATAAAGTACTTGGTAAGTAATTATTATTATATGCTTTAACTTACTGTAACTCTGCTTTATAAATTTTATAAAGTTACTTCCCTACTTTATAAATCACCATGACTGTGGAACCGGTGGGTGGTTAGAAAATTTTACTCCTAACAGAGATACAAAAGTGGGCGGTAGGTGTAAAAAGGTTGACTAGCCCTAGTCTATATATTTAGATTTATGGTATATGGACCTTCATTTCATTCTTGTTCTGGATCCTAGAAATGTTAGAGTTAGTCACCCCTCCTTGATCTCTAAAAGGATTTGTAGAGCCCTGGCCGGTTGGCTCAGCGGTAGAGCGTCGGCCTAGCGTGCGGAGGACCTGGGTTCGATTCCCGGCCAGGGCACACAGGAGAAGCGCCCATTTGCTTCTCCACCCCTCCACCGCGCTTTCCTCTCTGTCTCTCTCTTCCCCTCCCGCAGCCAAGGCTCCATTGGAGCAAAGATGGCCCGGGCGCTGGGGATGGCTCTGTGGCCTCTGCCTCAGGCGCTAGAGTGGCTCTGGTCGCAACATGGCGACGCCCAGGATGGGCAGAGCATCGCCCCCTGGTGGGCAGAGCATCGCCCCTGGTGGGCGTGTTGGGTGGATCCCGGTCGGGCGCATGCGGGAGTCTGTCTGACTGTCTCTCCCTGTTTCCAGCTTCAGAAAAATGAAAAAAAAAAAAAAAAAGGATTTGTAGAAAATAGTTATTTGGAACCAGAGCTAGTCAACCTAGATAAATGCATTTCTGCCTCTCCAAATTTGGGATAAAATGGAAATGAACTAAGCTTATGTTTTGATCCCAGCTCTATATAAGCCTATCTATCTAATAGGTGATAGGCTATCTGTGTATTTATCTTTGTTATCCATCTGTCTACCACCTACCCACCAACACACTCAGCCAGCCATCTATCTACCTATGTACCTGCCTACCTATCTGTCTAAAAATATGGTTCTCTTTCAGGACATTTGTTTTTCTCTACAAAACATTTCTGCTCTATAAATACCTCTCCCCTTTGTAACCACCTCATCAGTTTCCTTTGGGGCATTATTCTTATGGATTACTTTTTAACATTAGACCGGCCCGCCAAAGCTGTTAGACATACTGGTGAATTTGTGGGATTATTGGATTTCTGAGCTCAGTATCTCTGCTGTTCCCAATTAGGAGAAAACTTGTGATTTCTCCATCATCTCTTATGCTGCAAAAATGCTTCTTCCCTGATTTCCTCTTTGCTGTGTCCGATTACATTCAGCCTTTCTCCGTACCCATCTAGGCGTCGATGCATTTCCATGGTAGAAGAAGGGATAGGATCTATATTTCTGGGTATGTTTTGTTGACTTGGGGAGCTCTTTGTCTAGATAATTTGTAAGTGGGTATTCTAGCCCCTGGGGGTGGGGGGATAGAGAGATGGAATCGTTTTCTGTTCCAGCCACAACTGGGACCTCAAACATAAACCATATTGCATTTGAAAATGGCCTTCTGGCTTTATCATGCTTACGAGGAATCTTATCACATTCTTGTGTTCTAATGAATCCAAAGAGAATGGCTGGCCATTAGGAAAATCAGTGACCATTAAACAACACTCAGGTTACCCAATCTGTATCTTTCCTTCCCTGAAGTATGCGATAGCGCCATTTTAGTAAATATGATACAGGAAAGCAATTTTTTAAAGTTATTTCCTGATATCTAAGAGCATTGAATAATCTACAAAGTTCAAGATGATTTTGGAGCCGTTTCCTCAGGCGGTGTATGTGTGTTTGCGTGCATGCGCGCACGTAGGTATGAGTTCACGTTTTCTTTAAACCGATTTTTTATTCTGAAGTTGTCCCACATGCCTTCTGGCCCGGCGTTGGAACGGGCTTGTCTACGAGAAATGATGGTTCCCGCAGCAATCGCAGCATCAAACAGTCAGCATAGGGGGAGCTTTCCAAGTTATCAGTGTAACTCTAAAAGACACGTTTATTTAATCCTGACTCGTAGGACTTAGGCCATCAGGACCCTCCTACTCCTTTGCCAGCAGAATAATTGCTACCACATTGAACTCCACGAATGTGGTGCCATTTCCCTGCAATTGTGGTTAACTAAGGAGAAATCCTGAGACACATAAACCTTAGTTTCTATGAGACATACGCGTATGTCATTGAAATCGGAGAGCTCGCCTTTACAATGCTATCCTTTTAGTGAGCCAGAGTTGTCCGAGGCTCCTTGGAATGGTTCTGAAAAGACTTTGGCAGTGTAGCAATCTTTTCTTTCTTTTTTTTTCTTCTTTTTGAGGGGTGGGGGTACAGGTTAGAAGAAGGAGGGAGGCAAGTGGGCGGGGGTGGGTGGGTTATTTTATTTTTGTCAGGAATCTGGCATGATTCAATGGAAGCTGTTTTAGGCCCATTTTCAGGCTGGGGCCTTAGAGTCTGACCACACTGGAAATGCTCACCATGTGAACGTTCCAATTGGTTGATGGGCTTCCAAGGGGAACATCTCCAAAGTGTGGCGACTGATGACAATCACTGTATTGAGATCAAAGCTTCAGTGCTCTATCTGTTGACACCTGAGAACATTATCAGAGGGACTATTGAACTGTCAGCAGCAGATGTAAAAGAATTATTTACCAGAGAGCTTGTGAATCATAGCAGGCTAGAAACACAGTCATCTGTGTACACACACACACACACACACACACACACACACCATTTTAAAACCAGCTTCAACCTTTATAATAGCTTCAGTCTGGCCCTCCCGGGGCAGCCATTTTGAATTCCCAGGGACAATGAGGGCCTTGATTTGTGTCCTTCCTCGTGGAGCAGTCGCTCGCGGTTTCCCCAGCGGGGCGGCCATTTCCACAGTCCATTCACTACTCATCTGAGTTTCCGAAAGGACCATAAAATTCAGGAAATAAACAGACACCAAGGAGAGCACTTCTGCTCCAACATACACACGTGTGTGACATCACAGCTGTGTGGTCATGTTTTCTTTTGGAAACGCAGACAGCACATTAATAATCACTGAGCCCTTGGGCACGTCTCAGACTTTCCCAGTCAAATGCGCGCTAGTCCCGCGATGCCCAGGTAAGGCGGGCAAAATGTGCCCTCCTTTTGGATGGGAGGGGTCGGAAGCTACCCGCGGGGTCCAGTGAGAGATGTGGGGAGAGGTAAGGGCAGGGCAGAGTGTCTGGGCCCGGGTTTGGGAGGCTGTCGTTGAGCCTGTCTGTGCTGTAAATATTTACCGAGCGCCTACTGCTTGCCAGCCCCCTGGGATGAGCAAAACAGGAAGACTCTAACTTTCACGAGCTTCCCATTCCAGCGGGGGGTGACAGTCTTTTAAACAGGCATTCACACAAACATATAATTATAAACTGTCACAACTGCTCTTAAATTAAGGACAGGATGCTCTAAGGGAACACAACTAGGGAAGCTTATTTAGATTGTCAGGGTTGGGGGACTCTTAGGGGGCCCCTTCCGATGAAGTGACATTTAAATTGACACGAAGTCATAGTTGTCCAGGGAAGAGAGGTAAGAACTTTCTAGGCCGCAAGACCGTGATGTAGGGAGGAGCTTGACCTGTGAAGGTCTTCGTGGATCCAGAGGGAGAGATGTTGAGAGGGGTTGGGGGAGGTGAGAGCTGGCTAGGCCAGGGTACTAGGAGGTCAGTTGGAAGTGATGAGCCTGTCCCAAAAAGGAGCCCATTCCCACCTCCACAATAAAAGGATGGGACCTACTTTCAGTTCCTAGAAAGGTTCTGATTCACCTTTGGAAAATAAACTATCCAGAAGGAGATTTTAAAAAAATATCTTCCTCTCTACTGGGACCCAATCAGGAATTCGGAACCTATGGCTGAAACAAATCACTTTGCAGAGTGTGTGGGTGGGGGACTTCTGTCTCCTGTTCCAGTAATCCTGGTGGCTACTGTGGATTGTGCAGGAATAGCTCCAAAGAGAACATGACCCCTGTGGAAAGACGCAGCATACCTATTTCAGCTTTGTTTTGACCTACCTTCTCATGTCAATAAGTCTCCGTCATGTAAATAAATTTCTATACACTGTCCAGTAGTTATTTTGAAATATATGGATTTCAGAAAAAAATGATTTTTTTTCTTCAAATCCTAGAACCAAATGCCATTCTCAGACTTTTCAGACAGAGGCCTTCACTGAGACCATAGTCAGGAACTCCAAGTGAGACACAGGAATCCGGTGCAGGCCCACAAACCTGCCCTCCACCAGTCTGGCCAGGTCCACGGAGAGGTGGCCCGATCCTCCCAGAAGAGGAAGTCTCTGACAAAGAGTAAAGTGGCAGTCTGGTGCTAGGTCTTGTCTACTGAGTGATGGGCTAAAACAAGAACTTTCCTCTGCCAAACTTCCTTCCAAAATGACTTGGAGAAGTACACCAGATTGGCTGAGAAGAGCATCCCGTACGTCCATTTGACAAGCACGCCATGAAGGTGTGTTATGCGCCACGTCCTCGGTCAGGATTTCGGAAGGACAAGCAAGCATCCCCCCCCTCCCCGTCTTTACAGAGCTAACCATCTAATGAAGACATAAAAATCTTCAGATTTTCCACCCCAAAGTAGTGTTAAGGAGGCATCCCATTGATAGTTCTGACAGAAAAGGCAGAATTGAAAGACTTTAGAGATCCCTCATTCAGGGGGGTCTGGAAATGGGGGGCCTGGCATGTCAGATGAGCATTCACAGGGGGACAGGGAGGGGGTGAGTGACCACGGTTGGGAGCAAGGAGCAGGGAAGTCACCATGAAGGGTGATGTGGGGGAACCCCGGTCTTGCTTCATAAGGATGATCTGAGCCCATATTTTATTTGGAAAATGGCTTCTTAAGAATGAAGAACTACCTGACCAGGCGGTGGCGCAGTGGATGGAACATCGGACTGGGACATGGTGGACCCAGGTTAGAGACCCTGAGGTTGCCAGCCTGAGCGCGGGCTCATCTGGTTTGAGCAAGGTTCACCAGCTTGAGCCCAAGGTCACTGGCTTGAGCAAGGGGTCACTTGGTCTTCTGTAGCCCCACGGTCAATGAACAACTAAGGTGCTGCAATGAAGAATTGATGCTTCTCATCTCTCTCCCTTCCTGTCCATCTGTCCTTGTCTCTGCATCCCGTGCATCCATTTGACAAGCACGCCATGAAGGTGTGTTATGCGCCACGTCCTCAGTCAGGATTTCGGAAGGACCAGCAAGCATCCCCCCCCCCCCCCGTCTTTACAGAGCTAACCATCTAATGAAGACATAAAAATCTTCAGATTTTCCACCCCAAAGTAGTGTTAAGGAGGCATCCCATTGATAGTTCTGACAGAAAAGGCAGAATTGAAAGACTTTAGAGATCCCTCATTCAGGGGGGTCTGGAAATGAGGGACTAATATTGGTGTGATGAATGGACTTCCATGGAGGAGAACTTGCAGGTCCCCAACAGAGCTCTGGATGGAGGAGGGAGTGATTGTTACCTCTGGGGCCCGTGGCTTCGTTGGTTCTGCACACATCTACTGACCTTTTTTCTCATCTTAGAAGTCATGTACATCCAATATAGGACTAGGAAAAAATATAGAAAACTATAAAGAATAAGAACAGCCCATTATCCAGCTGTTTGGAAGTGACTTCTTTTAGTATAGCAGAGAATATTTATTTATACATGCGCATATGTATGTATTTGAAAAAATGTGTTTATAGTCTTTGTTTTTTGTTAAATGACAGAGTGGGGCAAAAGTAGGTTTACAGTTGTGAGTATGCAAAACAGCACTTATTGAAATGGTCTCTGAGAACATTGTTTTAACAGCTGCAGGTGATTCTATCGAAGGGATATGCCAAATTTTCCTTTGTCATTCTCATTTTATTAGGCATTTGTGTGACTTCCAAATTTTTGCTAATATGAATGACCATATACTAAACACTGTAACATGGTATTATTTTTTACCTCTCTTTACTTTTTTAGTATAAATTCCTAGATTTGTAATTACTGTGTCCGGCATTATAAACATGTTCTAGGTTTTAGGTGCACAATATCAAATTGTTAGGGCCCACTGTTGACCTGTTTGTTCTCAGATGGGAGTAAATATTTCCTCGTTTGGTAAACTTGCTTCTGCTACAGGGACATTATTTTTAAGCCTGTCTCCCAATTGTCCAAACCAGGAATGTATTCCAGGGCATAAAAAGGTGGGTACCTTTGCTCTATTAACAGGTCACAAAAGAGAATGACCTGGCGTAACGGATTAACGAATACAGGGGGTCCTCGGGTTATGACACAGTTCCCATTCCTACAACAGTGACATGACCCGCATGTTGATGTAAGTCGAAATACACCCTAGCCTAAGTCACCTACACATCCTAACACAGTTGTAAAATTTTAACCTAGAACATAAAAACACAATTCAGCCACAGAAAAAGGAAAAGGACATAAATGACTGTCTTGTACACTGTACTATAGGAACAGTCCAAGATGGCATAGGTAAGCGTACCGTGGGGGGCAACTCCCTCACATACTGTGTTACTATGTGTTCTTCTGCCATTCACGACCAAACTAGTTTGCCCACATAGTCCGTAAGTGCAGTGCTAGTGGTGTAAGCTGAAACATGTCTCAATTTTTTTAAGTTTTTAATGGGAGCGAGCATCGTCAATTTGAAGTGTCGTATGTCGAGGCTGTCGTAACACAAGGACCCCTGGATAGTTTATTCACACCATGGAATATTATTCAGCCATAAAAAGGAATGAAGTGTTGACACATGCCACAATGAGATAAACTTGGAAATGTTATGCTAAGTGAAAAAGCCAGAAACTAAGGGGCACATTATTGTGTGATTCCATTTGTATGAAATGTTCAGAATAGGCTAATCTATGGAGACAGAGTAGATTAATGGTTGCCAGGGACTGTGGGGAGTGAGGGAGGAGGGAAAGGGGAATGATTGCTTCATGGGTATAGAATTTCCTGTAGGGGTGATGAGAACATTTTGGAACAAGCTGGAGGTGACTGTGTCATAATGTTGTGGATGTACTAAATGTCACTGAACTGTAAGCTTTACAATAGTTAAGATGGTTAACTTTATGTTATGTGAATTTTACCTCAATGGACAAAAACCACCTCTACCTGAGGTGTGAAATTGCTCAGGGAACCAGATGAGGGGCCAGGCCATTTAAGGAGGAAGACACTTTCCTTTTGGAAACAGAAAAAACCAGATTGAAACTTACATGGTATTAATTTTTCTAGTAATACCTAGGTAAACTTAGAGCACGTTTCTCATAGCATTTAATTTTGTTTTCAAAGAGACTTTTTAATAGGACAAGATTTAGTTTTCTCCAAAAATTAAAGATAGCCAGAAGTGCCAATATTTCAATATGATGGTCAGGTGCTCTTTAATGTAAAGAGTACCCCAGAGCCTGTGTTACGGACTTATTTGTAGAAGTTCATTTTGATAAAACCTCTCCCTGGTTCTTTAATTACTCATTTTGTGAGGAGTGAGTTATTGATTATAAAGTTGGCCAGAGAGGGTCTCTGGGAATTGAAACTTGAATATAAATTAATAATTAGCTCACCTGGCCTCAATTTTTTAGAAGCAAAATATATTCACGTATCTCTCCAAAAATTGCCAACTAGCTAGCTCATTGGAAATCTCCTAAGTATAGGGGAATAGCTTTAAATCTCATTGTCTGTCTCTGAGATTTAAGATTTCTTGTGACAGTTTTGCTTTTAGTTATGTATGAGAATCAGTGTTTCTGGATGTTTAAAGTGATTGGTAGGAAATAAAAAACAGCCATTTGGCCTGAAAAAAAGTGAAGAAGGAGAGAGCATTCCATTAGAAGGTAGCAATGGTGGAAATGCAAGTTCATTAACAAAGCCTGGGGGACTTTTGAAAGGTATTTTAATAGAAAAACCTAGCTCAAGAGACTTACAATTAGACTCCGAAGATGGGGAAAAACATTAACTTCCATATCTGCGTAGGTACAAGACTCGCGACGAAGGAAAGCCCGTGTCAAAGATGATTTCTCCCAAATTGTGACTCACTCATTCATTCAATGTTCATTCATTCAGGAAGCATTTACTGTGATGTGTCCCCCTCCTTGCATAATGCGAATTAAGCGCCATTGATACAAGAACTATATGACATCAAGGTTCTTCTTGATAATTCAGGCACATAGATTAGTAATATTGATACAGAGCAGATAGGAATATGCCATATAATCAGTGCCACAGATTCTACACAAAGGGGAAATGTGCTTACTGGCTGGGGAGATCTGAGAAGGTTTCATAGAGAAAATGAGCATGGAGTCAGGCATTGAAAGATAGGTGAGCCGTACTGAGGCTTCACCGCTGGTGAAGGTGAAAGAGGGTATTTTCTGTGGGACAGATAGCAAGCTATGCAAGTATGGAGATGAGCGGGCAGGGAGGTGACAGTCTGCCGGTGGCTGCTCTCGTCTGGCAGAAGAAGGAGTTCCTGCGAGAGCGAGCGAGGTATGTGTGAGGTCTGAGACCAGGTAGGGACGGGGGCAAGGCTCATGGGAACGAGAAAGGCAGGTGGAGCGGGGCCACGGAGGGTCCTGGGGCGGAAATGCAAAATAGGCATTGCTGTGGGAGGGGTCTGTCAGCTGGGCACCGTGTGTTGCCTTCTGTGGTGGGTTTGCTGAGGGCACTAGCTGTCCCCCTGGGTGGACCACAGCCGCACTCGCTCCTCTTTCCCCTCTGACAAAAGCCCTTACGTGGAGGGAGAAATATGCCATGTTCGAAGAGCCCTTAGAAATCTTGGACTTTTAAAAGGCACACTTCTTTCATTTAAAAATAAAACAAAGCACTTCTCATTTTATTTGGGGCTGTGGTTCTGTGATGAGTTGCAAGACATAAACCATTCTCTGGCAGTAAATTCCCCTCCATCCTCTGAGGATTCGGAGCCAAGTAGGGGAGAGCGAGGTTGACACCCAGGAAGTTTTATCTCAAAAACCTTTTTCGGTGGCACGTGTCACCCCCTCGACTCAAACTGGCCAGTGTGGTGCAGATGGGCACCGACTGGATCCTGGAGCCCCGGGGCAATGGCTTCCTGAGCTAGGGCACAGAGGGCCACGTGGAAGACTTGCTGAAGGCCCAACAAGCGGAAGGGTGGGGGGTTGGCACCAGAGTGGCAGCAGGAAGACCAGCCAAGCAGGTGGCCATCAGCACCAGGCACTGTCCTTTGTTTCCAGAAGGCAGTACTTGCCAACGAGGGGCACATAGTTTCGTTTGCTTGGGATCAAATGGGATTACTAGTCGGTCCTTTTAAAACTTCTTTCACAAGTTCTTATTTGCTCTCCATTCCTCTATCTTTCCTTACCACACACCCATCTAACCAACACCCCACCCACCCATGCATCCTTCCATCTCTGAGCACTGTGTGTCCCAGTGCCCACCCCCGAGTGAAAGCATCATTGTGTGCTTGCGTATCTGCTGTCCTCTCCCCCTCCCCCTCCCCCACACATCCCTTAGCCTTTTACTTCCATGGGAGTACACATCGTCTCTGTCTTGTTCAGCACTGTATCCTCAATGTCTAAGGAACTGTCCAGTGCATAGAGGGCCTAAATAAATACCTATCAAGTAAATTCATTAGTTCATTATCACTCTTATTTCTCATCCATGACGCATTCCTACGTTCTAGGCTTTCTGCTAGATTCTGGGCATACAAAGATTACTAAAAGACATGTTCTTTGCACCCAAGAGAATAGCTGATGTTAGGAAATGGGAAAAAGAACACAGTAAAGCATCTATTTGATAATAGTGATATAGACAGAAAGGAAAAAGAAACCACATTTCGCCTCTGAAAGGCACGCTCTCCATTCTGCTGAGGAGGAAACAGTCTCCGAGGTAAAGCAGCCTAGCTATTGCTAATAAAAATTGCTAATGAAATGTTATTGCTAATAAAAAATAAGAATACAGGCAAGGTGTGGTTCATTCTGTTGGGAGAAGGGCTGCTGGACTGGTCAAGGATGACCCCTCAGAGGAGGTGACAACGGCCCCGAGACTTGAGGCAAGGAGCGAGGTTGTATGGGCGGACAGAGAGGAGAGGGAGGAGGAGGAGAGACTTTCTGTAGCTTCCTTCTAGACGACACAGAAGAGCAGCACCAGCTTCAGACAGGACACTCGGGAACATTGGCAGATGATCAGTAAATATGGCCCACCAACTAGTGTACCTGGCAGAGAAACAGGATGTCGGCCCTCTGCGTCCTAACATGCATTTGCCATAGTGCTGGCTCCCGCGAGGCCCGGAGAGGACTAACTTGCTGCTTGGCTTCTTTTTAAGGACAACAGTGATCACGGGAAAGGGAAGACCTATTTGTCTTCCCAGAAATGGATTGCAGCCTTAAATTTAGCAGGCTGAGTCAACATTCTCAAGTCCTGATGCCTACCATCCACACGGTTCTCGTTTCCCTGAAGAAATGATTATCTTTCAGAACAGAAGGATATACACAACGTCCTTAGTTCATTCGTTTCTAGTGGCTCCATTCTGCCTTGGACTGGAGCCTCTGTTTGGTATTGAGGCATAAGATATACATCCAAACAGTCTTTTTCCTCCCCCCACCATCTCTAAATTATATGGGTCATTGCCTTGCCCTCAACTCCAATTTGACAATCTCACTCTGGTGTGAGAAGAAACTAACAGTATCAGGTTACATGGCCCTAAACAGTTAATTCATCTCACATGGTTGAGTGGCTCATTCCCAGGAAGTGCCTGCCCAGGCTCAGGAAAGGGTCAGCCCCCACTGTCACTGGGGTGAGGGCTCTGGGTGGCAGCAGATGCCCGCCATTCCTCCTCTTCCCCTCCAGAGAACTCCGACTCTCCAGATAATTAAAAACAAAATAAACGTTTGTTGCATGTGTTCCTCTTCCGTAACTCAGATACCTGACGCACTAAGCTGGTATTAATAAAAAAATGTGGAACTCATATGAAGAACCTGGAAAGGCTTGGAGAAGGGATACTAACTGGACGATCAGATTTAAAAGAGATAAATCCGTGGAGAATGTTTATGGAAAAGTGCTGTCGCGGGCGGTTGAAAACCGCAACCAACTGAACCAGCCCACCCGGATGGCCGGCTCTCCGGGGCCTAGCTCTCTGTCTAATGGCAGAGCCCAGATATCGCCGTGCTCCTGGCCATGGCTCCAGGGTGACAGCTGTTTCACGGAGGTGCCCGCTGGGTTCAGGCCCTCCTGCTTTTGATCATTCTGACTCGCCTTCTCCTTCTGAGCTGTGTTTCTGTAACCGATTTACAGGGCTTCGTATTCAGTGCACGACGCAGCCCACAGGCGAGTTCCTTGTGGCGCTTGCTCCTCTCTCCCTTAACCATCCAGCTGGCCTTTGTGTCATGGCCTGGCCTCCTGGTCAGGCACAGGTCAGCTGACCCCAGGCAGCAAGGTCCAGAGAAAGGGCCTCTGGGGATCCCTCACAGGTTCACGTCTGTTCACATCCTGGGAGCCCCCTCCGAGCCGCCCTAGCATCGCCCGTCTTGGAGTCTGTCCCTAATGAAGGGACAGGGGTTGCAGAGTGTCATGCCAGGGAGTCCCCCCCGCTTGGGCCAGCCCGACCACGAGCTCTCCCTCTGCCCCTCACTGTTCTGGGGATTTGGACAAAGGAAATGAACTTTCTTTTAGAAGCAGCAGGAATTCAGTCACCTGACAGATGATATATGTATATATATTTTTCTTTAATAAAGGCTTCTTTGCCAGGAGAGAAATCCTGAGAATCAATCATACATTTATCCCTGGTTAACAATGGGAGTTTAGAATGCTTTCAGGATCCTGCTGACCATTTCCAACTTTAAAATTTGTAACAACCCAAGCGCCAGCATCTGTCCCAAACCCAACATTAACCTTCATAAAGCTCTTTCTGAGAAGACCCTTAACTGTGTCCTCTTTTTGTGACCTGCACCCCCCTCCCATCAAAAAAATAAATAAATGAAAAGGTTTTATGGTTTTGCAATGGTTTCTTCCCCATTCCCCCAGGCTGGGTCTCAGCCCATTCAAACTCCCCTCCTGTCGCTCTCGTAAACCTCTGAATGGCAGCAGGGACAAAGAGGGGGCCACCTCCTCCTCCAGTGCCTTCCACTGTCGGGATTTGCAGCTCTGGGCAGGAGGGGAGGCCAGTGTAGTGACGCCTGTGTCTGCATCCCCTCCCCACCCTCCAAGCTGCTGCTTAGGAGAGCAGAACACAATAATAAAGATACTGCAGACGCCTAGCCCCGTTTGACACAACCAGTCCAAAGGGATACAGACACCCGAGGACTTCATTTAAGAGTCCACCGCCAGGTCGAGGGCTTTGGGACAGGCTGGTGCGTTTCTTGTCTGATGTTCATTCCTGGGGAGAGGGCGGTGAGCCGCTCGAACCTTTGTCTCCAGGAACCTAAATATCCCTCCCACGGCATTATGTGGAACGATGCCTCAGCCTTTCAGGGACCGAGAGGCGTGCACGGGGAGGTGGGGGACTGGGCGCTGGGAACAATGGGGGCCAGGGAGCTTTGTAACTCAGAACCCCGTGTCCCTCTGAACTCTCCTCCTCTGACCTCCCCAGACTGGCCCAGACAATGGAATTGTGGGAATCCCCAAATCTCAGCAGCTTTGACAAGCCTTTTGCGTTTCTGCTTGAAATCTTGTTTCCAG
Source organism: Saccopteryx bilineata (assembly GCF_036850765.1). Lineage (NCBI taxonomy): Eukaryota > Metazoa > Chordata > Mammalia > Chiroptera > Emballonuridae > Saccopteryx > Saccopteryx bilineata. The sequence goes on along the minus strand of NC_089496.1, from coordinate 105,908,161 downwards.
ATGGGGGAAAGTTGTTGAAGAGAGAGGGGTGAGGGTCTTCATGTAAGGGGGGTGCATGAAACGGGGCGACGGCTTCGTTGGTGAGCCGCGGTCACGATCATGCGTTTCTGACTCTCTCTTAACGACGGCAATCCCGTGGCCCCGATCTCACGGCCGAGGCAGGCTATGAAAGACATTGCTTTGAAGCCGACTTAAGTCTGCAGATCAAAAATACTTTTCGTCATCACTCAGTGTTGGCAAAATTAAAGGAGTGCTGCAGAGCCCCGAAATCATTCTTATTAAAGAGCTGACACCCAGGCTTCTCCCGACCAAAGCTTTTGGGAGGATGTGGGAGGGGAGGACCCCCTTTCACATGATCAGTGGTTTGATTTTCGGTGAGTTCAGCATTTCTCTCTTCACAACCATTCCTGACTTGAGACGTGTGGGGAGCGGGAGTTTCCGATTAATTTCATTCATGCGTATACTGGTTGGTGGTGTAAGAGCCGGGAGGTTTAACTTTATTTGGAGAAGTAGACCCCCAGACTTTAAAGGCCTCCGCCTGCATAAAAGTCCCCAACCACAGTGGAACGTGGGGTGAAACGGAGAGCCCTGCGTCTGATGTCTTTCCACGGCTTTTTGGTTTGGATTGAACAGAAAACCCAGAGCAAACAGTCTTTTCTGAGCATGGAAACGTCTACTTTTCAATTTTATTTTTTTCCAAGCTAGAGAAACACCAAAATTTTCCAGCCTCAAAAGACTATTCTGATTTTGATCTGCTCAAAATGGGCTGAAGGACTATGGTGGCTTTCTTCTCGTTGGGGGTTCTGCTAATCCTGGCGAAGGGGAAAGTTTATTTCGTGGAGATTACCCGATGGCAGGTTACCTGTAGCAAGACGTTTGATTGCAGCTGACATAGGGTTTCTGCTTCCGGGCCGCGTGTACTTGTCCACGCTCTGAGACCCGAGAGAGAGAGAGAGAGAGAGAGAGAGAGAGAGAGAGAGAGAGAGCATTCTTTTCACCGATAGCCTGATCCAGGTGGGATTTAGAGGATAAATCAAACCAGACAATACATTCTGCCTCCTCTGTGATTGATTTTTTTTTTTAATAACCTGCTTGTCCTGATTTCTTTCTGTTCTGATTCTTTAGCTCTCTTGTTTAAATTTGCTTTATAATCCTGGTGGCATTTTCTGAAATAAGGTAGCTGTGTTTCAGTAGCCAGTTGGAAAGCAAACCCAACTGGGTCTTTGGTTGAATATGACATTTGCCACTGTGGAGACATAGTCACGAAAACAAAACAAACCAAAACTCCCCAGCTCCCCCTCCCCAAATCTTGAAGGATGCTGGATCCTGGGGGGGAGAATGTCTGCTCCAGGCTTGCTGACTCCAGCTGGCTTAGCAGGGGCTGAGCTTGGCCACACTGGGGCTGGTGGCAGAGAGGGCTCAGAGTGTTTTGTGCTTTGTGTGACCTGGGGCATGGTTTAAATAGTGAATGCTGGTACTAGTTGGTTGGCTCAGTGGTAGAGCATCAGCTCGGCGTGTGGAAGTTCCGGGTTCGATTCCTGGTCTCAGGGCACACAGGAGAAGCGTCCATCTGCTTCTCCACCCTTCCCCCTCTCCTTCCTCTCTGTCTCTCTCTTCCCCTCCCGCAGCCAAGGCTCCATTGGAGCAAAGTTAGCCCAGGCGCTGAGGATGGCTCTGTTGCCTCCGCCTCAGACACTAGAATGGCTGCAGCCACAACAGAGCAATGACCCAGATGGCCAGAGCATCACCCCCTGGTGGGCATGCCAGGTGGATCCCGGTTGAGCACATGCGAGAGTCTGTCTGTCTGCCTCCCTGCTTCTAACTTTGGGAAAAAAAATAGCGAATGCTTTTTTGTTAATATGAACATCATAGAAGTCCATGCCCCTCCCTCCTGCTGCCTACCTAGTCCTCATCACTAACTGATGCCACCAGCCCAACGTCTGAAAGAGGCTGATATTCGGCTGACATGGTCCCAGTTCTTGGGGATATATACTTGTGGACGGGCCAGAGGAACACCCTTGTCCTCAGGAGGCTTTTGCTCTGGGCCGGGGGATTGAAATGAGACAACGCAACAAAGAATTGCCAAGGGCGTTTCTGACGGTGCTGTGCTCTGAAGAAAGTAGTGGAAGGTAATGTGACAGAGGACCACGGAGGGGGGACATTACATAGGATGCTGAGGATGTGGAGGTGACACTGAGCTCAGCCCTGTGGCTTCAAGGAAGTGCATGGTATTCCTGGCACAGCGAATGGCTAAGTGCCAAGTCAGGGGGCTGGAGTGAGTGAGGCCGCAGCCATCCAGCATGGCTGGGGCAGAAGGCGTGAGGGGCGGATGGGAGCTGACCGTGCAGTCGTGGTCCTCTCGGGCTGTGGTCCTCACGGGCTGGGGCCGGGCTGCGGAGGCCCCCAGAGGGACCTGGACTTGGTGCTGGATGTGGTACCCGAGGTTGGACGAGGTGCCTGTCCCTTCCAAATCTGACTCTGAATCTCTGGCCGATGCAGCCTGGGACGAATGGAGACTGGCTGCCCACCGTCCCATAAAACGAGAGTGCGAGTCTTAGAGCGTTCTCAGGCGAGACGTCCAGAAGCAGCGTAGCTGCAGGCGAGCGGCCCAGCCTCATGTTGCAAGCAGAGCAAAGAGGGCGCGGCGAGGTTAAAGGGACTGACCACAGTGACTCCCCCGGGCCGTGGGCAGCACCTGGAAGAAAGCCCCACTGTGTCACCTCCTCTCCTGTGAGCATGGTACCACTGTCTTCTCCCCTGCCTCGCCTCATTATTATTCACTTAAGTGGGTGTGATCTGAAAGGGGACATTGTTTCAGAATCAATAAGGGGCCGAGCTTGTGTAGTACCGTGAGTGTCTGAACTTCAAGTGCCTCCTTATCACCAGTGCATAGTAGAGGGTAGGTCCAAATAAAACACATTATCAGGCTTTGTTGACTCTCCAGGCCCAGCAGCTGCATTAATGGAGTTCTTTATACCCACTCCCTTTCTGAACTGGGCTTTCTCACTTCCAGTTCTCTGGGAACTTCTAAATAAAGCTCTTGCTGAGAACTGACAGGGGTGTTTGAGTTGGAGAGTCGAACAGAAACCATTTGCTCGGCAGAGTTCATACTTGCAAAATGGGGGAAATAGGTGAGAAGTGACCACCCCATTCTGGGAAGGCGGGAAGGGGTTTAATTATTTACCATGTGGCATTCCATCTCCCGTGTAAATGTGTGATGCTCGCCTGACCCAGTCAGCATGGCCTGCAAAAGGAAGGTTTTCTCTGAATCTACATGTCGGCAATTAGAAACCTGAAACAGATCTTTTTTCTTTTTTTCCAAGTGAGAGAAGGGGAGATAGAGAGACAGACTCCCTAACATGTGCCCTGACCAGGATCCACTGGGCAACTCTGTCTGGGACCGATGCTCTGCCCATCTGGGACCATGCTTGCAACCAACCTATTTTTAGCACCTGAGACAGAGGCTTTATGGAGCCATCCTCAGCGCCCAAGGCTGATGCACTCAAACCAATTGAGCCATGACTGCGGGAGGGAAAGAGAGAGAGAGAGAGAGAGAGAAATAAAGGGGAGAGGGAGGGGTTGATAAGCAAAAGGTCGCTTCTCCTGTGTGCCCTGACTGGGAATCAAACTTGTGACATCCACATGCCGGGCCAATGGTCTACCACTGAGACAACTGGCTAGGGCCTGAAAACAAATTTTTAATATATTTTTGTACTTAGAATTCCAAGAACTGTCCATTGGATTTAACCTGTGCATGGATATGGTACTGTAGTGATTTTGGAAAAGATCTAGATTATTCGAATTATGCCTTTATTGTAAACTTTTAGTACAATTCTTACTTGTTGCCAACTTTCTATTGTTGAGCTGGTTATTGTTGACTACCTGGTGGGCACTTTCAGGGTGGATGGGAGTTTCAAGTTGTATAAATCCTATCAAATTCCAAATGAGCATGTTTAAAAATTCTTTTTTTATGTGTCCCGTTTAATAGACCCGTTAGTTGATCATTTCTCTAAGTGCGTTTTGCTTGGTTTATATACTGTTTAAATATTTTCAGAGTCAACATAGAGATTTTTAAAAATGAAATTCTGGACCTGTAGTGTTTGTTGACATAGCAAAAGATCTTGCAGCTGTGAGTCTACCCAGAGCCCGTGCTCACCCCCAATCCATAGTCCCCACCACTCCCTATTGTCACACTGCTCCTGAATCTGAGTATCAGTTTATCATTTGTCATAATGCTGTGGTGTCTTTTCGAGTAGAGAAGTACAAGTTTGGGTCAAAAGTAGGTTTATAATTGTGAGTACATGAAACACAGAGTTTATTCTTGTATTATTATTTATTTATTATGGTAACATTTCCCACACGAACAATAGTAAGCCTGCTTTTGCCCCACCTTGTATTGCTCTGTCCTGAGGTCTTTATCAGAGTGCAAGTACAGCCAGTGACTCAGCTGGACAGAATGTGGAGTGTGGTGTGTTTCGCATGCAATACGTGGAGGCCAGGCTCCTTTGCAGTGGGCCCCCAGATGCGTTTGCATTTGTTACCTTCACACCTGTGCTCCCTCCGCTTGAAGTCACCTTCCCTACCTTTTCTTTGTGTCTCAGCTAAAATGTCACCCCCCCCCACCTTCCCCGAGTCCTGTGTGGGATCAGGTGGCCTTGCTCCCTGCAGCCTTACTTTCCTGGTCACACTTGCCTGCTTTCTCGTAATTACATGTGTAACCATTTGCCTTTGAAGTTCAGGAACTGTCTTTTCATTGTCACAACCCGATTCTAGGATATAGTCGGTGCATAATAATTTTTTTTTTAAAGAGTGAATGTTGTCCCTGTAATCTGGATTTTTGAATGAAAATAAAATGTAACACCATTTTATTTGAGTCCTTGTACAAAGCTTTTAAATGAATTCCTTATAGTTTCAACATAGAAAGACTGCTTCTAAAAGAGGATACTTTTCTTCTTTGAGCTCTGGAACAGAAATTGGTTTGAATCATTGTCATGGGAATAATGCTACTGACGTAATAAGTACTAATTGAACACCTGCTATATGCAGCTGCAGTTCCTGTTGCTGTGATGAGTTGGTGTCTCATGAAACTTTTACTCTAGTGGAGCCAGGGGAGGTATAGACAATAAGCATGTAAAGCCCAGGTAAGCATAGGTATTCATAAACACCGTAAAGAAGGTAAAGCAGGGCCCTGGCTGGTTGGCTCAGTGGAAGAGCGTCAGCCTGGTGTGTGGAAGTTCCAGGTTTTATTCCCACGGGGCACACAGGAGAAGTGCCCATCTGCTTCTCTCCCCCTCCCTCTCTCCTTCCTCTCTGTCTCTTTCTTCCCCTCCTGCAGCCAAGGCTCCATTGGAGCAGTTGGCCCGGGTGCTGAGGACGACTCCATGGCCTCCACCTCAGGCGCTAGAATGGCTCTGATTGCAATGAAGCAACGTCCCGGATGGGCAGAGCATCACCCCCTGGTGGGCTTGCCGGGTGGGTCCTGGTTGGACGCATGCAGGAGTCTGTCTCTCTGCCTCCTTGCTTCTCACTTCAGAAATATACAAAAAGAAGGTAAAGCAGGGGGCGGAATAGAGAATGAGTGTGCAGGGGGAGGCAAGCAGCTCCCGCAGCTAGGCTATCGGGGAGTGCTGGATCCTATGATAGTTCTACTTTTCATATTTCGAGGATCCTACATACTATTTTCTATAGAGGTTGTAAGGGTTGCATTTTCTTATCACTGCTCAGGCATGCCTTTCCTGGGTTGAGTCTCTTTCTCACAGAATCTGTGACATTATACTGCTACTTTGAAGCCCTTTTAATACTTCACAAGTTTACATTTTTATTCATGCAATTATTAGTCTCTCCTTCACAGGCCTGTGACTTTTGTGAGTACAAGGATCTTGCCTACTTTTGCCCCTACCACCAATGTGGTTGTTGTCATTGTAGGTTTAGTGAGGGTCTCCTTACCAGGAGCAGTCAAGGCATACTCCTCCAAGGTTTAAGGGTATGAGAGCGTCAATCCCAGATAGCTGGGTTGGAGTCATTGATCTGAATTATTATCACTACCATCACTGTATCATTACTAACTGCACCTCCATCATCATCACCACCAGCATCACCACAACCATCATCACCATCATCATCACCATCACCATCAGCATCATCACCATCACCATCATCACCATCAGCATCATCACCATCACCATCACCATCATAATTACCATCATCATCATCACCACCATCATCATCATCACCACCATCATCATCATCACCATCATCATCATTATCACCACCACCATCATTATCATCATCATCACCATCATCACTATCACCATCATCACCACCATCACCACCACCATCACCATCATCACCATCACCATCATCACCACCATCACCATCACCATCATCACCACCATCATCATCACCATCATCATCATCATCATCACTACCACCATCACCATCACCATCACCACCACCATCATCATCATCACCATCACCATCATCATCATCATCATCATCATCATCACTATCACCATCATCACCACCATCATCATCATCATCACCATCATCATCATCATCATCATCACTATCACCATCATCACCACCATCATCATCATCATCACCATCATCACTATCACCATCATCACCACCATCACCACCATCATCATCATCATCACCATCATCATCATCATCATCATCATCACCACTATCATAGTAATCTTAGCCCTGTTGTCACAGTAAGACTAGTTGGTATTTTCCTATTATGGGACGCAACCAGTTGTTCATTGGTTTCTTGAGAACATCTAGAGTTCTGATGAAGTTGCCTCAGATACTGATATTATATTGTTTGTCTGTTGATCTCTTTAAAAAATTGCTTTAGACCTTAGAGAGCTTAGGTCTTCAGATTGGAAAAAACATACAAGTCTTTCTAAATGTAAGAATTAGGATCTCATTTTTTCATTTAACAAATATTTGCTGAGTGTCTAATGTGTATAATGTCCTGTATTAGAGGCTGGGGATATAGTGTTCTCAGGGAACTTACAGTAGAAGGAAAGAGGGATAAACACATAAATCAAAAGAGCAATGTCAGGAACATAAACACTATAATGAAAACAGAGTGATACACTGGAGCCCAAGGGGCTATTTCAGATTGAACAGAGTATTAGCTTTTCTTACAGTGTAACAGACAGCATTAACATCTCATTTGCTTGTGACAACAAGGATTTATTCTGAGGTTCCTCATTTATTGATGGGTTCTTCATTCACTTTGAAGGTGTGGTTATCTGGGCACATTCTTCTCGGTAGACTAAGTGGATCTCAGCAGGCAAGCGGGCGACTGGAAACGTGCCACGGCTCTCAGGGTTTCAGCTCAGACCCGGCCACTGTCACCCACACGCACAGTTCACTGGCCAGAGCACATCAGGTGGCTGCTGTCACTGGAGGGAGGTTGTGGCTCTGCCTTCAGGGAGAGGCACCGAGAGGACGGCTGGCGAGAGTGTGGACGCGTAATCCCACCGCTGGGAGCAGAGAGTCGGCACCACCGTCTAGCCTGCCCCAGAGAGCGTGGGCCCCTCAGCGCAGGGGCTGCTCTAGCTGAGACCTCGGCGGCGAGAAGCAACCAGCCCTGGGAGGGTCTCGAAGAGTTCCAGGTCGAGGGCCCGTGGGCAGGAGGGCCCATGGCAGGCACAGGCTTGGAGGGTTGGATGAAACAGAAGAGAAACAAGTGGGGGTGGAGCTGTGGGGGGTGGTGAGAGGGAGACTCGGGGACAGAAGGTGCCTGGTCCAGGGCCTTGCAGGTTGCAGGGAGGGTTGGGTTTTGCAAAGAGAAGAAGAGCTGTGACACGTGAACTCACATGTTCAAAGGAAGAGGCTGGCGGTGTCTGCTCTCTGCTGTCTGGCAGGTAGGCACGTAGGGCAGGGCAGCTATGAACACCTACAGGGAGGCTGACCTGAAGTCCCAGAGTTTAAAAAATATTTTTTGATTGATTTTAGATAGAGAGAAAGAGAATGAGAGAGAAGGAGACATCGGTTTGTTGTCCCACTTTATTTATGCATTCATTGGTTGATTCTTGTATGTGTTCTGACCACGGATTGAACCCACAATCTTTGTGTATCAGGATGATGCTCTCACCAACTGAGTTACCCAGCCAGGGCCCCCCAGAGGTTTGTTCTTAAAAGAGCTAAGAGCCGCCCTAAAACATTCCAGGGTAACATAGCCTGAGCTCTGGTCTTTCACCCCGTGGCTGTGTAGAGACCCTGTTTCCCAGGACAGCACCCTGCCCCCAGGCAGCCACTTGACTTGTCCTAGAGAGAGAGAGTTCAGGGTGGGCCCCAGATATGCTCAGCACTCCGACACAACCTCCTAATTCAGAGCAGAAGCCTCAATAAGGAATCACTTTAGAAGAAAGGCTGTGCTTTAATTTATTGTTTTTTTCCCCCTAAAGTTTAAACATTCTCTGCACTTGAGTGGCTGTTGCTTATGCATCTGACTTATTTATGCAATTTGCTATTGTGTGTGTGGTCCAATCCAGCCTGTTTCAGTAAAGTGTATGTTAGAGGCTTGGAGACTGTCCAGTGGGCGATGTGTGTGTGTGTGTGTGTGTGTGTGTGTGTGTGTGTGTGCGCGTGCACACGTGCGTGCGCTCACGCGCGCGAAAAGCGGGGGAGAATGAGAAGAAGGAGGGATGAAAGGAAAGAGAAGAGAGAGGGAGGAAATGAAGGAATGGGGAGAGGGAGAAGGAGGGAGAGAGAAAAAGAATGGGTGAGAGAATTTTCAACTAGCAACTCAAGCATGGTGTTCGCAGATGAGTAGTATACATTTAATTTGAAGAATGAATTTCTTTTCTTTACATGTTGGCTATTGTCAGTCATATTGCGAGCATACGGACATGGTTTAAATTAGCATTGTGGAAGCAATATGCTGCAGAGGAGTGCGTGCCTAAATTACTAAGAGCAATCCACCCGGACCCAGCACGGAACATCTCAGCAAACAGAGAACCTGATGTGGAGCTTCGCGCCAGCTGTGTCCCTGGCCATTGAGCACAACGTGTAACCATTTGCCCAGGGACTATTTTGGGAAAAAACAGTCATTTCATCAAGGGTACAGCTTAGGTTTGAAATTTTGTTTGCATCACTTGCCAAGAAATTGGTGTCCAAAAATTAAATATGAAAAATGTGAAGAGAACTGGAAACTAAGGCAGGGGACTGTGTTCATCAAAATTTAACTCTTCCTAACCTGCTTGGGAAGAATACTGCTGAACAAATCTATCATGTAAACAATAGATAATTGAGCGTGACCAGGTGGTGACACAGTGGCTAGAGTGTCAGCCTGGGATGCTGAGGACCCAGGTTTGAAACCCCAAGGTTACCAGCTTGAGTGTGGACTCATCTGGAATGAGCGTGGGCTCACCAGCTTGAGCACAGGGTAGCCGGCTTGAGTGTGGGATCATAGACCTGACCCCATGGTCGCTGGCTTGAGCCCAAAGTCACTGGCTTGAGCAAGGGGTCACTGGCTCAGTTAGAGCCCCCCAGTCAAGGCACATATGAGAAGCAATCAATGAACAACTTGAGTGCCACAACAAAGAATTGATGCTTCTCATCTCTCTCTTTTTCAGTCTGTCTGTTCCTCTCTCTCTCTAGCTAAAAAACAAACCAAAAAACAAACAAAACCCACATAATTTGTTGCTATGCTGTCATTTCTGTAATGCTGTTGTGAAAAGTCAAAAGAGCAGAAGCTTGAAAAGTCAAAAGGCTAAGATGCCGTCCAGGTTTCCTCACTGCGGACAGTGTGAGACTGGGCAAGTCCTCTCCCTCGTCTGTGCCCGACTTGGCTCTGCTATAGCCTGGGAGCGAGAGCTCACACTTGCAGGTGTTTGAGAAGAATGAATGAGATCGTGGTTGTGGAAGACCTTTGTCAGCTTGCCTGTATGTGCAAACGTGCATCATCACTTTTATTGATGCTAGTGACGAGCTGAGGGTCACCGTGGAGCACCAGAGCAATGAAGAGTTGGCATCTAAGGATTTAAGCGTTTTTGAAAATTCCTGGGACTCTTTAACCGAATAATCAAAGAGAGAAGCTGGGGCGAATGTTTCAACTCTGGCTCTGGGGGAGTGGATTTGGAAGACGGTGGGAAGCGGATTGTGACCAAAGGCAAAAGGAAAAATAAAATGAGAACAAATCTGCAACAGGTTTAAAGCTGATGTTTTCCTGAACCTCGTAAGCCAATAAAAGACTTTGAGCCCCTCATCTTGTTCTCATTTCCACATGAGAGGCCCATCAGCTTGGGATGATAAACTGTTCCCTCAACGGAGAGAGGAGCATCAGAGGACTGCACACAGCTACAGGTGAGGGGCCCCGGGAGGAGGCAGGTGTGAGGTCCCTAGGGTGGACACCCCCATCGTCCACAGGAGCCTGGACGCGATGTAATTACTCAGGCTCTGCTTACTGCATTGGTGAGCAAATGAGTGCAGGGGGCAGAGGAGGAGTTGGGGACCTAGAATCAAATTTGGTTCATTCTTCAAGTCCCAGCTGAAGTCCCGCCTCACCGGACTGCTGCTTCACCCTGGTTCTTACAAATAGGCATCTGCTTCACCCTGGTTCTTACAGCTTCTGTCTCTGGGGAGAATCCTTTGGGCCATTCTTGACTCAAATCTATAGGCCATGCCTCCATTTATTTATTTATTTTTTCATCTTTTCCAAGTGAGAGGAGAGGAGATAGAGGGACAGATTCCCACATGTGCAACTGGGATCCACCTGGCAACTCCCCCCACCCCCGGTCTGGGGCCGGTGCTCTGCTCATCTTGGGTTGTGCTCACAACTGAGCTATTTTCAGGGCCTGAGGCAGTGGCTCCATGGAGCCATCCTCACCATCCAGGCTGATGTGCTCAAATCAATTGAGCCATAGCTGCAGAATGGGAAGAGAGAGAGCGAGAGAGAGAAGGGGGAGGAGTGGAGAAGCAGATAGTCACTTCTCCTGTGTGCCCTGACCAGGAATCGAACCTGGGACATCCACACACCAGGTTGATGCTCTACCACTGAACCAACTGGCCAGGGCCTAGTCTATTTTTAAAATAAGAGGTTTTCTTTCTTTTCTTTTCTTCTCTTTTCTTTTTTTCTGGAGTATTGGTCATGTGCCTGGGGCTGTGCTTTGCATTAAAGACCCAAAGAAGAAAGGGTCATCCACTGTTGTTGAGTTCACACCCTGGAAGGGAAGACCAATGTAAAAAAACAATAACCAACGTTTCTCCAAAGAAGATTCATAAGTGACTAAAAAGCACATGAAAAGATGCTTCATATCATTAGTCTAAGGAACCACAATTCAAAACCACAATTAAATACCACTTCATATCCACTAGGCTGGCTGTGATTCAACAAACAGAAAATAACAAGTGTTGGTGAGGATGTGGAGAAATTGGAGCCCTCCTGCCCTGTGGGTGGGGATGAAAAACGGTGTGGCCACTGTAGGTTTGGAGGTTCCTCAAAGGTTAACATAGAACTAGCACAGGGCCTAGCAACTCTCCTTCTACGTATGGACCCTAAAGAATTAAAAACAGGCATTCAAACAAAAACACGTACCCGAATGTTCCTAGCAGCACTGTTTACAACAGTCAAATGATGGAAACATCCTAAATGCCTATCAGCTAATGAGTGGATAAGCGAAATGTGGCACAGATCCACACAATGGAATAATACTATCCAGTCAGAAATGAGAATGAAGGACTGATACATGCCGCAGCATGGTGAGCCTCAGAAACATTGTATTAGGTGAAAGATACAAGACACACAGGCCACCTATTGAATGGTTCCACTTATACAAGATACCAAGACTGGGTGAACCCGTAGAGACAGAAAGAGTAGAGGTTGGCAGGGATGCGGAGGGGGGCGGAGACTGCTTAATGGGCACAGGTTTCCCTGAGGAGTGATGGCAGTGTGGAGAATTAGTGGTGACGGGTGCACGTCATTGTGACTGTACTTAATGCCACTGAATTGTGTGAAGAGTATGGAAGTCCGAACAACCTGGTTTGTTTTGGGGACATGAATCTTCCTGCAGGTTCGTGAGTGGGACAGACTGGAAATAGCGTAATTGAAACAAACTAACAAACAAAAAAAGAGTAAATATTTTTTGGTGACTTACTGTGTGCCAGGCAGCATGCTAAGGGCTTGGCATCAGTTAAGTCATTTAATCCTCTCAACAACTCTGATATTTTCCCAATCTTACCTGTGATGACACTGAGTGTCAGGGAAAGTAATTTGCCCGATGTTGTATGGAATCTTTACTTTACAGGTACATAAAGAGGACACACAGAGCTGTGAGTCTATAGAGGAGCCTGAAGCTCCATCCCTCCTAATTAATGCCTCTTTATAAGATGTTCAAGGTGTATTCAGGGATGGCAGAAGAAGCTTTTTCTTGGAACCAGTATAAACTTGCATTGTGTTTCTCAGTGTTCTTTAGTGAAACAAGACCAATAGGAAATACTATGTATCTATGCATCTGTGCATGTATGTATGTATGTATGTATGTATCTATGTATGCATCTATCTATCTATCCATCATCTACCTATCTATCTACAGAAGGAGATTTAGTTTAAGGAATTGGCTCACGAGATTATGAAAGCTGAGAAGTTGTGCAAGCTGGAGACCCAGGATAGCTGGTCGTATAATTAAGTCTGAGTCCCAAGGCCTGAGAACCAGGGAAGCTGAGAGCAGGAGAAGGTAATGTCCCAGCTCACTCAACCAGGCAGGAAGGGGCAAATTTTTCCTCTCCCTCCTTTTATGTTCTATTCAGACCCTCAACAGATTGGATGATGCCCACCCACATTGGGGAAGGCAAATCCACTTTACTGCGTCCACTGATTTAAGTGCTAATTTCATCCAGAAACACCCTTGCAGACACACTCAAAATATCATGTTTAGCCAGATATCTGAGCACCCTGTGATCCAGTCAACTTGACACATAAAATTAACCATCATGTGTGTGTTATTGAGCTGTGTGGAGTTATGGAAGACAGTTGTGATGCTTTTCATTACAGTTTCAAAAATAGTTAAAAAATATTTGAGCAGATCTAGACCAGAATTTTGTGAGTTGTTTGAGTTCAACAGAATACAGTTTGAAAACCACTGCTCAAATTATTTAATCAGGAGCTATTTAAGCCCTGTCCAGGTAGCTCTGTTTGTTAGAGCATTGTCCCCACACACCAATTTTGTAGGTTCAATCCCCGGTCAGGGCACATACAAGAATCAACCAATGAATATATAAAGAAGTGGCACCACAAACTGATGTTTCTCTCTCTCAACCTCTCTTCCTTTCTCTCTCTGTAAAATCAGTCAATCAGTAAAAAAGTCTAAAAGGCTATTTAGCTCTGTTGAATCATATTATGTTTGCCTCTTATGTCTTTGAATTGGTTATTATCTTTTTTGGCCCCATGTAATATGTTCATGAAAATTGTTCAATCAGTGACAGGCTTGACTTCCAATAGAACTGCTATGGATCAGACTTGGTAAATAATTGTTTGCCCAGTTCACTACGTATTTCTGTAATGTCTCTTCATGAGCAATTTCACTTTTGACCTTTGTAACTGCTGCAAAGTTCTTTATAGTTATTCTATATCTCTCATTTAATCTTTTTAAAAAATGTCTTATTTTAAAAATAATTTTAGATTTACAGAAAAAATTTCAAAGATAATAGAGTTCTTATCGATTCCACACTTAATTTTACCTACTATTAGCGTCTTATGTTTATGGTACATGGAGGTACAGTGAGGTCCTATCAAAGTGGGCGTGGCCGCATCCGGGCAGTGAGGGTGGAGAGACGATGGGCCTTCCTCAGGTGGCTTAGTGGGCAGCGCACACCGACGGGATCTGGGTGGGGAAATCGATGGGATGCTTCCATGGTCCCCAGAAGTCAGACCACAGCAGAGGGCTGATCTCTTAAAGACAAGCAGCTAAGGTCTTAAAGCCAGAAGAGTCTGGGCATTGATTAAATATAATCTCATTTATATCCAAAGGCTTGTGAAACCTGGGGAAATTGCAATTATGTGAGGATTTGAGAAAGATTTTAATGAATACACGGAAAGGGGAGGACTAGACTACACAGGTCGGCTGATGTGAAGGTCTGTGACCTGCAGCCCCAGGAAAAGGGTCCTTTAACATAAATGCTGGTTCTCTGTGAGCAGAATAGCTTTTGTTTGCTGTTAAATCCCAGTGTTAGCAGTAATATTAACTGTAAAGTTAAAAAAAATGAGTTAACTATTGGATAGTTTGGTTTAACTACTATATTGTAACACTAAAATATTGCCGAGAGAGAGAGAGAGAGTCTGTGTGTATGAGTAGAAACACACATATGTATGTTATGTTCAGAAACTACCGTTGCGGTATGTCTGCACCACAGTGTGCACATGTGACACTATGTGTGCCTCCTGCTCAGAACTCTTTATGGACATAAGCACCCTGCGGTTTAGAAGAGTGTGGTTTGGAACTGGAGTCAAGTAGCACCCTTGGCTTTTCTCAGGCAATGAGGTCGGACGGCTTATCTCCCGGGAATGGTGAACCATTCCCTTCTCACCCACGAGGTTTCCAAGGCTAAAGTGTTGTTTGTGATGATTTGATGTTCATTCATGTGGGAAAGTTCATTTTTGTTAATTGCCTGTGAGTCAACAACTCGACCGCATTTGCCAGGAGAGAGCAGCCCTCTCTCCGGTGTGCACACTTGCAAGTTTCTTTGAGTGAAGAATGAAAAACCTAGAGGAGCATCTTTGAAGTCACCAGCCCTCAGAAGAGAGACTGATGCGTGTCCCCAGACCCATGATTGCTGATGTAACAGGCCAGAACTAGGAAACATTTGATACATAATTAACCCAGAGATGAGCGTATTCTTGATTCAAAATTCTGTCAAGCTCAAATGGCCCATTTGATTTTTGAACGCCAATGTAAAAATAACAGAATGAAACATTAGCTACAAATACAAAAGTCAAAGATGGTCATGGAGAGTTCAGGGCCAAAAAGCAAGGATGGTTCAACCTCAGAGAAACTGTGTGGCTACATTAACCCAAAGAAGAAAAGCCACGTGGTCATCTTAGCTATAAAAGAACATTTTTATAATGTCCACCATTCATTTATGATAAAAATATTTTGCAAATTCTGTCTAGAAGGGAACTTTCTTAATACAGTACAGATTTATGGCCCTGGCCTGCAACAGACAACATACTTCAGAGAAGCTTGGGCTCACCCCCTTACAGATGAGGAGCACGTGCTGCTGGTGAGTAACGTGGGATCAAAGGTCCCCTGCCAGGTCTGTAAGATAAAAATGAACTAAAACAAAACTTTAACAATTGGGAGGAAGAGTATTAAATTGTCATTTGCCAGTGCTAGGATCTAAATAGAAATCTATCAGTATCAATGGAGGAATATTAGAATAAGGATGTTCAGGAAATTTGCCAGACACAGATAAACTCAGAAAAATCAGTCATGTCTCTCTCCATGTCACCAGCAGCCAATCAGAAAAAAAAGAAAAGAAAAGAAGATGCCTTCATAATAGCAACAAAAATTTAAATTATTTAGGAATGATCAAAGAGTATACATACTATGGATAGCACTTATTTTAAGCATGATTACATGGATAGATACTCGTGCTTATGAATGGAGTGTTTTAACATCATCAAGATGTCAGTTATCTCCAAAGAATGCACAACTTCCGTGTGATCCAAAACAAAATTCCAGTTAAGTATTTAAGGGATGTGACAGAGTTTTCTATGCACAGAAGAATGTAGATCCACAAATAGCTAAGTTACTCTGGGAAAGAAGAGGGAGAAGGCAGACTACCCTCACCAGATATGGCTGCATGGTACAAAAACATTTAAATGAAAGGTGTGCTATGAGTACAAGGGCAGAGAAGTGGACCAATTGAACAGATTACCATCATTATATTATAATAAAGGTAAATGGGCAAGAGGGTAAATTACTTAATAGACGGTGTTGAGAAAATTGGCTCACTGTACAGAGAAAACAAAACTAGATCCCTACCTTACACCATATACAAGGGGGACCCTGGGTGGAGGGAAAGACTAAATTGGAAAGTAAAGCTAGAATACTAAGAGGTGAAAATGTAGGACATAGGGAAGAGAAAGGACTTCTTTCAACATGACCTCAGAAGGTCGTGATTACACAACACCAAGAGTTATAGTTAAAAAAAAGACAACATTGACAAAGTTAACAGACCGATGAGAGATTAGGAAACATATCAGCCATGTCTGAGAGCAACGAGAGGCCAGTATACAGAAAACTCTGCCAGTAAACGAGAAAAAGAGAGAAAGGTCGTGGGAAAACATGAACGAAAGATATGAAAAGTAATTCACAAAAAGGGATAGGCCTGAATATCTAATAAATATATGAAGGGATGCTCAAATTTGGTACTACAGAGAAATGTGAATTAAATTAAGAGTGGGGTAGCATTCTATCTCCATTTTCATGGGCAAAAATTATCATCAATTTAATGATGTCCTACTGGTGGGAATGGGAACTGGTCGGGCCTCCAAGCGAGCATCTGGGGCAGGGCTTGCTCCAGTGATGCATGTGTTTACGCAGGGACTCCGTGTGAACCCATGTGTGGGTAACCTCAGGAAAAATCTTTGCATGACTCCAAAGGAAGACGTGGATGCAAGTGTTCGAGGCTTACTGTCTGTGTCGTGGGGAAGTGGAGTCTACTTGTGCATCAGTTAGGAAATAGTTCAGTAAGACGAGGTGGGTGAATATCCTGAAACACAACGCAGCGGATGCACACAACTGATGTACTCACAGCAGCAGGGATAGACTCTAACCATGGTGCCGAATGAAAAAAGGAAAAACCGATGTGGGTCATAGCCCAGTGCCATGTATGCAAATTAAAAATATATATATATATAAATGCACACACACACAACTTCTATATTTGACAGAGATACCTACATATTTGAGGGTTGTAGGTACTGTGGCTGGGGGTGGGTGGGAATAGGAAATTAGAGGGGGGGGAAAGGCAGTAGGTGTAAGGTCGGTGGATAGAGGGATAGTCATGTGGAGAACTCAGACCCGCCCACTTTGGCTAGGACTGCCCACAATCAAGCCCGCCAAAGGAAGCTTCCCAGGAACCATTTGGAAAGAAGCGATCGTCTGCCAGCCAGTGAAATTTCACCACGTCATAGTAGCTCCACTTCCCTAGAGGGACCCTTTAAATATCTCCCACGCAGTTTAATCCGTGCAACTTCCCTAGCCTCCATCTCCTCCATCTTTCTTTCTTCGGGGCCAGGGAACCTTGCTGGGCGGGATGTGCGCTCTGTACTCAATAAAGCCGTTTACTTATTCCACACTTTGTGGCTCTGGCCCTCTTCCTTCCTTCTCGGCAGGGAAAAATACCTTACATTTTGGTGCCGAAAACCTGGAAGGAGTTAGAAGTCCGCAAGGACCGCTCCTTTCTCCTCCCCTCTGAGAAAGAACCAGGAGAAAGTACCAGGATCTCCGACTTCCACCCACTTCGGCGCACAGTGCGGTAAGTCCCCTGCCTCCAGCTTTCCTCTCAGTTCTTTCCTCCGAGACTCCCTGTCCGAAACCGTAGCTACGTCAGGGAACTCTTTTCCATTCGTCCGAGTGAGCATGTGCTTGTGGAGACCTCCCCATCCACTTTCATCCGTGGCTGAACCTTGAGTTTTTAGGATGCTAATGCTCAAGTCTGACCACTCCGAGAACTGAGTGCGGCTGTTGTGGCACAGGAATCTCCCTCCCTAAGGAAGAAGAAACTGTTCTTCTTCTCCGCTGTGGCCAGGCCACAGAACCCACTCAATTAGCCTCCTGAGGGACTTTCGGTGTTAACACCCTCACCAATTTAACTATCGCCAAAAAAGCTGGGAACTGATTGGAGATCTCTTACATACACGGCTCCTAATTATTCGTGTACCTGTCCTTAATCTCTGTGCTGCCTGTTCCACTGCATGGCCCTTTTTTCTGGCCAGAGAAACCTCAGCTAAAACCTCTACTCCTAATCTTTCCTTCTCCGCGGACTCCAAACTCTCTCTCCCCTCCCTTCGCAAAAACCTGTTTCTTATTCGCCATCTACTACCTTCTCTTTCTCCTCCCCTGCTGGCCAGGGGCCCCTCCCTTCACTGTGTTCTCTAGTCCCGCCTCCGTCAGGCCTTTCTCAGCCTGGCATTGGCTCTTACACTGGTTTTCAGGACGTTCAACCCCAATTTTCTTACAGGAAGTTCCTGCCCTGTCCTGCCTTTGGCTCCAGCGTTTTTCCTGTGGGATCTAGGTGCCGGGCTCCGCACGAGCCCTCCTCTTCTTATTCCCAAACCCCCAAACCCCTATCCGGAATCTGTGAACACGGCATTTAAAGTTTCTAATGGTCCCAACTAGTAGAAACAGGCCAAGGCTGTTTCGCCAGGCCCCCATGCAACAGAAGGTAACGCTCCAAACCCCGACTCTTGTGGCAACCCTGTGACCAGCAAAGCCACCAGCAGCTTGCTTTAAGTGTGGCAAGCAGGACCACTGGCCCTGACAGGGCCCCTGCCGGTGGCTGCCCACTGAGCCCTGCCCTGACTGCAAGCAGCCCAGTCACTGGTGGAGTGATTGCCCCTTTGGGCAACAGGTTTTTTCCTCAGTGCCTCTACGTGGAGGACAAGCCACCCAAATGAAAGGCCAATCCAGCCAGGTGGGTACATCGCTCGAACTCCTAGGACACGGCCTGGACTCAGAGAACCCAGGGTTCTGCAACAAGTGGGTAAGTCAGTCCATCTCATTTCTTGTGGACATGGGGGCTGCCTTCTCTGTTTTTGCCTTCATACTGTGGACCTCTAGTTCCCTCACAGGTTTCTGTTATGGGAATGGATGGGACCCTCTTCCTTTCCCCTTTTTACACCACTCCTGACATGCAGTTCTGCCTCAAGCTTGCTTCCTTATAGGACCTCCGGCGGTTGGAACCACTGGACTCCATCCATCTCCAGTTCCCCAAAAGGCTGGACCCTGCAAATTCCCCTATTACTCCTCTTTTTTTTAAATCCTTACAGGACTGCATCTGCGAAGTTTCTCCAGTCACAGCCACACAGATGTTCCTCCTGACACCCCTCAAAGCCACCGCCTTCTGATCTCCCCCTCCCCATGATGCCCCTATTCAGCAGGAAGTAACCAGATGAATAAACAGCACCCCTTTTTCTATTTAACACAAAAGGTCAGAATGTAAGGTTAGTGGATAGAGGGATAGTCATGTGGAGAACTCAGACCCGCCCACTTTGGCTAGGACTGCCCACAATCAAGCCCGCCAAAGGAAGCTTCCCAGGAACCATTTGGAAAGAAGCGATTGTCTGCCAGCCAGTGAAATTTCACCACGTCATAGTAGCTCCACTTCCCTAGAGGGACCCTTTAAATATCTCCCACGCAGTTTAATCTGTGCAACTTCCCTAGCCTCCATCTCCTCCATCTTTCTTTCTTCGGGGCCAGGGAACCTTGCCGGGCGGGATGTGCGCTCTGTACTCAATAAAGCCGTTTACTTATTCCACACTTTGTGGCTCTGGCCCTCTTCCTTCCTTCTCGGCGGGGAAAAATACCTTACAGTAGGTAAATAAAATAATAGATCAATGATGATAATAGATTGGCCATGAACTGAGGTATGAGATGAACTTCGCCCTGTCCCCCTGAAATCCAGAAAGCCTGGCCAAATAACCTATGTTTATTCATCTCTCTCTACATGCATTTTCTTCTTCTTGTTGTTTGCCATCAAACATGGGCATCTTAAAATGGCAGGTCTTTCACCTTTGCAGTCATCATGGCAAGAAAGAACTCAATTTCCGGTTTCTACAACTTGGAGGAAACAAGTGGTCTGCATCCTTGGCTGAGAGAAGTCCAGCCTCGGGCTTATCCCCTGTTCCTAGCACCTGGCTTTATTTGGGGTCCCACTGTAGCCTGTAAAAAAACCCACAGAGACCTCGTGCTTTCAGAGTCAAGGGTTCAGAGGCGTCACCTCCCGCCCCCACCCCTGCTTTGCCTACACAGGCTTTCTAACTGATTGATGCTTTCCTGTCCATCAAACTGCGTCAGTTATATTAGCAACTTTATGGCCTGACATCTGATCTCCTGGCAAGTCCCACCAGGCAAATGTAAGTTGTGACAGGCAACTAGGGCCTCAGACAATGTCCGGGTTTCTCGGATAATAACTTCTCAAGACCTATTTATTTATTTTTTCATTAAGCGTCTGTTAGGTTATTTACATTTTATTTGTAATGTGGTATGTTCAAAGCAGTTTGTCGAATGTCAGGGACTTTCTCTTCTGAGATGGCCTTTACCCTCCGAAGTAAAAGGTGAGCAATCCTGGGGCCCCAGATAGGCCAGCCATTCTGACTCCGACCCTAAGCGTGGGGTGTAGCTATCTTGGTGTATCGATCCTATCTTCAGACAACACTTGGATATTGTATTTTCCCACCTCTGCTGGCCCCTCCTGAGGGAGTTCCCCTTTATGCTGATTCCATATCCTCACGAGGCAGATTTATTCTTTCTTTCTTCTTTCTTTCTTTCTTTCTTTCTTTCTTTCTTTCTTTCTTTCTTTCTTTCTTTCTTTCTTTCTTTATTTTTTGTACTTTTCTGAAGCTGGAAATGGGGAGGCAGTCAGACAGACTCCCGCATGCGCCCGACCAGGATCCACCCAGCACATGCTCTGCCCATCCGGGGCGTCACTCTGTCGCGACCAGAGCCATTCTAGCACCTGGGGCAGAGGCCAAGGAGCCATCCCCAGCACCCGGGCCATCTTTTGCTCCAATGGAGCCTCGGCTGCAGGAGGGGAAGAGAGAGACAGAGAGGAAGGAGAGGGGGAGGGGTGGAGAAGCAGATGGGCGCCTCTCCTGTGTGCCCTGGCCAGGAATCGAACCCGGGACTTCTGCACACCAGGCCGACGCTCTACCACTGAGTCAACCGGCCAGGGCCAGATTTATTCTTTTGTCTTATGGAAACACAGAGCATCTGGAAAATATTCTTTGTTCAACAAATGTTCATGAATCTAAGCCTATTAATAGTTCCCCAGTCTTTAGTTTTTCTCTGTAATCAATTTTTTGTTATATCAACATCTCTTACAGTGATACTAGTGTAGAAGGTTATAATTCTAGGTATTTCACAGATTTCCTAAGAATAGCTCATTTGGTTATTATGGGCATAGATGGGATTTGTCACGATATACAGTTCCTCTGAGCAACCTCAATGTTCTTTCTCTTGGTGTTGACTTAGCCTCTGTCATTCAAATAAGATTAGTAGAAGCAGATGCTACTCCTCAACCAATTACCAGTCTCCCACATAGAAGGAACATCTCATTAAGGGAGAATATTCCATCATTTAGAAGTATATTAAATTTTGCTGTTTCTCCATATGACAAGTTCAGGGGTCACAGATGTCAGGACCTTTGGTAGGCACACCTGTGCTGCATGGACCGTGGGTAGAATAATTGGGAATCTTGACATTCTCCAGTTCCCTTGATCCTGAGCACATCTCTGTATCTAATTATACTTCGGAAAACATACCTGTATTTGAAAGGCAACTTTACCTCTAATTAGTTGGCTATGAGTAAGTTAATTCACCTCTCTAAGCCCCAGTTACCTTGCCTATGAGAGGATGATGCCGTCATTCACCTAGCTCGTGCTGCATATGCGAGGTAACGTAGGCGCTGGAAGGAAAGCGGCGAACAGAGGCCAGTTACCTCCCTTGTGGAGCTCACAGGCTCCATGAATTTACAACACAAACAAAAAATACGGTAGTGCTATAGTGCAAACATAACAGCTCGCAGAGCAGATCCAAGACCAGCAGAGATGCTGCAAGCATCAAATGAGGAAACGAGCCGTGAGACCCATGGTCTGTGCTCAGTCACAGCTGGACGCTTGAGTTGAAAGGAGAACCATAGTTAAAGGTTGTCCCTTTCCCTGTCCTCTTTAAGACACATGGGTGTGGTGCCAAGGGTGCAGTCCATGACCTGGAAGTGCTGCTGAAGGGCCCGTGGCAGCCCAGTCCGAGTGTGTGGGAATGCAGAGGGGCAGGACGGGGTGGCGACGGACACCAGTCTCTGGTGCAGGTCGCCTCCGGCACCTTCCCTCGCACCCCACCCCGCAGACTTCACTCTGCCCAGAGAAGGCACCGGGATTCTTTCCCAGGATGCATCGGAACAGCCCTCGGCTCTGGTTGAAGGTTCGCGGATGGTTGACATGCTTGTAGCTGGGTGGGTCGAGAGAGAACGAGGCCAGCAACCCCCAGGCCGGTGCCCTTCCTCTCATTTCCCCCTTGTATACGCGCTGAGGATCCTGGCAATTCTCTTTATCATGGTCCAGTCACCATTTCGTCCGGCTGAGTCAGGGATCTCTTGGGGGTCCCTCACGCTGAGACACGTCACAATTCTAACTTCAAGGAGGGTCCGGTCTTCTTTGTCCTTGTAGGACTCCAGCCTTGGGAAGGGTAGAAGCTACACTGGTGACGGGGATGGAGCAGGGCCTGGCCTTTCACTGTGGCCTGGACCAGCCTTTCTAGAACTCTGACTTTTCCTCAGCATTGCACAGAATCCTGGCTCAGTTCCCAGCTTTATAAAACCACTTACAATGTACTCACTCGATAGACTGAGAATATCTCTGGCGCTATAATTTGCGGTCCTTTTGGAAGGGACTGTGAAATATGATTGAAAGGTACACAGAAGGAAGGGGGGAAAAAGTGGTGTGGCTGAACAAGTCAGCAGAAATCAGGTTTGAATTTGTGAACCGCGCGATGGAGTGAAAGCCAAGCCATTGGACGTAAATCAAAATGAGCAAACACATTTTTCTATTATCCTTATTTAAATATTTGTGACATCCATTACAACACGGCAGCCTATTGACCTTTTCTTGGGGACGTTAATTCTTGGGTTATTGGCTTTTGTTTCCCGAAAGTAAGTAATCACTTGAACTCGCTGGCATTGCTATTGGCCATTGGAGTTTGCCGGGTGGATGCGTGGGATAGGCTAATGCCTTCTCCAGCTGCCGCTCCGTGCCTGAGCCGGCTACGTCTGCGACGCCCGAAGGCCCGGCACGCCAACACAAACACGCTGATTCCCCTGAACTCGTCAAAAGGAGTTTCGTTGGGTTACAGAGAATTCCAGTTATTGCTCCTGAAAAACACAGCCAGGCCTACCAGACAGATATGTCACAACAGGCTGGTAGTGTACATTCCCTTTATAAGAGGGGGGGGGGGGGGAAACACTCAAGAGACCGTCTTTCCTGGTTTCAATAGGACAGAGATTTGAGGGGATTCAGCAGGAAGGTTTTCGTGTTGTGTCTTCTGACAGGTACCTGAAGGTAAATCCATTAACCGGCTTGTGTTTCAAGCCCCAGGAGGAATGTCCAAGGTGAACACGCCTTGACAGGCCACAGCCACGTGGGCTTCTTGAAGCAGTTGTATCAGACGCTCAAGTCAAGTTGGGGCATGAGTGACCTCTAACATCTGAAGGAGCGTTGACTCCTTGTAAGTTTATCCTCCAATTAAAAAAAAAAAAAAGTGTTTGCTGACATACAGCCCTCATTAAACTGCCAGAGACTAAGATAATAGCAGGAAGTTCTTCCCAGATAAACGCAACATGGTCATCGGGGAAGAATGGGACTTAGTCAATTAAATCATTAATGGATAATTGAAATGCCTTTATAATTGGGTGCCAATGCCTTCCACACATTAAAAATAAAGGAGAAAACATCTTATCTCGTAGTTCTCTTCGGGGCCAGTGGACTCTCTTGAACTTCACTCTGTTTGTAGATGGCAAGGAATGAGGTTTATTTGACTGTTTTTGTTTTGAGTTGGTGCGGGTTTTCCCGCTCCACTGCAGAATGTGTCCTTTGAGTACCCGCGCCTCTGAGCCTGCTTGTCCCTTTTTTTGTAGCCGTGCCAGGGT
Organism: Saccopteryx bilineata; assembly: GCF_036850765.1. Taxonomy (NCBI): domain Eukaryota; kingdom Metazoa; phylum Chordata; class Mammalia; order Chiroptera; family Emballonuridae; genus Saccopteryx; species Saccopteryx bilineata. Next base: position 105,884,281 of record NC_089496.1, on the reverse strand, counting down.
TTATCACCACTCACTTCTGGATAGTGTTAATGCTGCAGTCACTTCCTGTCTGCAAAACAATCGTAACATTCACCAGAGTTCTGGGTGTTCAGGCCACGTGGGGGATTATTACCTGAAATGGCTAAAAGGAGTTTTGTGAGAAGTTCATGCAAGATGCTGACACTGTTTATAGAGAAATATTGTCCTGTGTTCAACACGTACCCATCAAATGAATGGGAAGGAAAGCAGCACCATAAACAGACCGAGGGTGAACCCCATTGTTGGCGTTGACCTACGGGCACATTAAGGAGCCTGTAAGTAGTGGAAATACCCAAGAAGGGAGTCCCTTAATGCAGAGCAGTGGTCCTGCTACTTCCGGGAGCATCGGGAACACTGGGGGAATTTATAGAAATATACAATGCAGGTCTCTAAATCAGATAGGCATGGGCATGGTGGGTTCTGAGAATTCACAGTTTTAGCAAGTTCCCAGGTGATGCAGTGCCATGGTCCAGGGAGCATATTCTGCGACCCTCTGGTGTCAGTGAGGCCAAAAGGAAAGGGGGCAGAAACTCCACGCACGACTTCATACTTCCACTCCCTTGTCCTAGTTCCAGGAGAGAACACCTTATGAGAGGCAGTTTTGTTGTTGATCTAAATGAGAATACAGACATTCCTGGCTCCATGGAACGAGGTATTTCGGCACCGCGATGTGCAGATGAGCAAACGAATGCACAATGGGCAGAGTACAAACGCATCCTGTTTGCTTCTCTATCTTGTCTCTGAAGCCAGGGACACGTGTCCTCGGAGTGGCGTCCCCTGGAAGAGCTAAGCAGGCGCACTTCGGAAAGGAGGGGGCCAGCGTCCTGCCTGAGGCATTCTGGGTGTAGAATCCTGGGGTTGGTGCAGCACCATTGTCTTGATTCTGTGAGCTCTTATCCCAGCCTCCGCGCCTTGTTACCCTGTCTCCCCTTCAGTGCTTCCCTCCTTAAGAGAAATTTCTCCCTCATTCCTGTAGCTCATATGACTCTATGTGCCCCAGTCTTAGAGTTTAGCTCCCCTCCGGCCACCCGAGCGTTTCAGTGGCTGATGTTAGCAGACGTCGAACATCTGACTTCACTTGTAGAAACTGGCACCTAAATCTTTCTCCATGCCCTGAGCATGCCTTCGGCGTAAGCCTTCAGGTTACGGAAAGGAACCAGTGCCCTGACTGTTCCAGCCCCCAAATTCAAAATTGCCGCCCCCCCCCCCCAAATATCCTGAGCGATGAAGGTAAAACGCGTGGGGAGTGTCATGGAGTGTCATTTCCCAGTGTTTTGATGTGGGAACAGGTAGTACAGGATCACGCTGTGGTGAAGGCAGCAGAGCATTTTACTGCTTGTTTGAAACTCAGTAGCTCCAGGGCAGAAGCAGGAACGGGAGTCGGGAGTCGTCTGTGCTTCCAGAACCAGCGGCGGCACTCAGGAGTTACTATTTTCTTTCGATAAGTTTTAAAGGAATTCGCAGAATGTAAATGGCTCATTATCTTCACGGTCCAGAACATGTCAGCCAATGTCAGGGGATACATATCATATTCTGAGGCTGCCGTTCACTACGGGGCCGAGCTGCAGATAACATCACGTGTGGCGCTGCCTGAGGCTTAGCAGTGGGCAGGGAAGAGGAGAGGCAGATGTAGCCGGCGATACGCCTCCTGTGCAAGAGGGCAAAGAGGGAAGAGAAGAAACAGGGGTTCCCAGCATTTCCGAGTTACCTCGCTGCCTTCCAAGACCTCTCAGGACTGGGCCTTGGCGGCTGCTGGCACTCGTGAAGGAGTCAGTGGCAGGTCTCCAACTCCCTCCACCGTTGGGGTCCTTTCTCATCTACTTTTTGTCCCAGCTTCCTCTTTGGGTTCCATCCCTGTAGAGCACCGGCTGCCCAGGGGCTGGCTGCTGGCTGCCCTCCCTCTTCCCCGCAGGGAACCACGTGTGACACCCTCGCTCGCTGCCCCAGCGCACCTGCTCCAGACAGTCTCACCCACCACGCCTTGGGCTCCTGCGTTTCCCCATCAGTGTGCTCAGAAGGATCACTGTGGTTTCTCAGTTACAGGCTCGATATGAGGTGACAGTTTAGTGGTCAGTCCAGCTGCATTGGGAGTTAAGATTATCCACGCTTGTCCACACTCTGCCGCGCCACGCAGCTCTGCCTTCTTCCGGCCGATTTAGCCATCTGTCCCCTGCGGAGTGTGCAGCCCGGAACGTTTTGCCGGCTCGGACATTGGCTCCTCTTGTTTTTAGGAGTTTGTCAGACCAGGGGGAGGATAATGAAGAGGTCTGGGCAGGTTCAGATTTATCCCTTGGATGAATTGCAAGAAACCATTGTTTTTAATGATGGCAAAAACCACGAGTGGTTCCCCTCCTGGGAGGAAAGTATATTTCTAAATTCTATTATTTTCTTTGTGCTGGTTTCTTCCCTGTTTTGCCTCTGGATTTTCATTGAGGTAAGTTTTTAGTCTCTGAGTGAGCCTTGTTGCGAGTTCCCCATCTGGCTGAGAGGAAGACGGGAGGAAGTGGAAACATTGCAGGGGGGTCCATGGTTCTGTGGGTGATGAGGAGCTTTGTGGTTTCAAACCTCACCCTTCAGATTCCGGGAGAAGTCATGCTCAGGATCAAAGTGCACTTTTCTCTCAAAAACTCTTCCAGAAGAAGTATTTTCCTAAGTTAGGGAAGTCCAAACTCTAAGAGACTTCCTTATGTACTATCCAAATTGCTCTTCCTTATCTGCCTCATTCATCGGCCCCAAGAAATCCAGGGTGCGTTTTAATCAGGAAACGGGGTGTGTGTGTGAGGGCTCAGGAAGCGGCTCCTGGGCAGAGGCTGCAACCACCAGGGAAGGGGTTCGCTCCCCGGGAAGGGGGTGCCTGTGCGATTTTGCCTAGTGGATTTCCTCCACGGCTTCATGGGCGCTTGGTGTGCAGTCCTCTGCCGCCTGCAGATGGGTGCCTCCCCGAACACTACCAAATGCTTTTCTTTTCTTTTTTTTTTTTAATTTTTATTTATTTATTCATTTTTTTAGAGAGGAGAGACAGAGAGAGGAGAGACAGAGAGAGAGAGAGAGGAGAGACAGAGAGAGAGACAGAGAGAGGAGAGACAGAGAGAGAGAGAGAAGGGGAGGAGGAGCTGGAAGCATCAACTCCCATATGTGCCTTGACCAGGTAAGCCCAGGGTTTCGAACCGGCGACCTCAGCATTTCCAGGTCGGCGCTTTACCCACTGCGCCACCACAGGTCAGGCACCAAATGCTTTTCAAGGCAGCAACCCTTCTGTATGTTTCGCATTTTCACAAGTAAAAAATAAATAAATAAATAAATAAATAAATAAATCGAACTGCCTTACATAATGCTCATTCCTGTAATCATAAAACGCATTGCATGTTCAAGACGGCGCTCCACGGTGACGATGCAGTCAGTAACGAGTCAGATGGCTCTGTGACCCCCCATATCCCCCTCTGAGGAACTTGCTTTCTAGTAGTGTGGGCTACCATGTGGACGGGTATAAGAACACAGTGGGAACACCCAGGGGAAAGGGACACGTCTGGATCCGAGTAGAAGAGCTTGAGTGGGAAATTTCCCTGAGAACAGGACCCAGGGGCAGCATCCAGAGAGAGGAGCTGTTGTCCCGGAGAAAAGGAGACAAGGAGCGGCCTCAGGGCGGAGGGGCCAGGAGCCAACCCATGGAATCGTGAGTCCAGCTGGTGTGTGTGGGGATGGCCTTGGACCCCATGCTCCTGAATGTGAGCTGTGCTAATGCAAGCAACTTATGTCATGAGCGATTCTTTGTGCATCTAATGGGTAGATAGACCCCCAGCCCCGGCTCATAGAGACCCGCATCCTCTCTTGCAATAGGAAACCTCGAGTTCCTTTGAGGCTCACCTGTAAACTAGAGAAAGCACAGCCAGAGTCAGGACGCATTCCTCCCCCCTCCTCCACCCTGGAAACTGCGGTCTGCACGGCACTTCATCAGAGTCTCTGGGCTGTGGCTGCGGCCGCCGCCTGTGTTTGGCGTGGGAACAGGGGGGGACCCAGAGCCGCGGGTGCAATTATGACGGAAGCCGGTGAGTTCTTCACCTCCTTGATCTCAGCGTGCCTTGACGGAGCCCAAGTCTGTCTGTCTCTTGCAGACCTGGCCCCGATGCTAGCAGATCTAATAGCTCCAATTCTAGCAGACTTAATAGCTCCTCATTTATTTTTCCAGTCTTCATCAACGGGCTTCTCACTAATTGTCTTCACATCCCATTACCATTTTCTAGGATCTTCCCCGAGGAGAAAAATCAACACACCAACCTGCCAGTCTGGTTAAATGTTGGCAGATGCCTTGTGTAGTTTTATAAAACATACATTAAGCAATCCAGCTAAAAGCGTGTTGCAACAAGCCATTTAACTTTAATGAACTATCTCCACTGAAGGGGTTTTGTCATATTTACACTATGTCTTTCACTAACTAGTTTCCTTTTAAGTGAAAAAGAAAAAAAATAAAAAGATAAATTACTTCCCAGGATAAAGGCAGAAAAATACAAAGGACAAAATTCCTTGCTTGAAATGAGTTCCTTAAGCCACGTGGTCTGCCCTGTACATGGAAGATGAATGGAGAAGGGTCATGTGAGCCCCGAAAAGACCCACGCTCTCTTCTTGCCCCTCAAGAGGACCCTCCCTTTCTTACAAGATGGTTTTAGATACATACATAAGTAAATTTTAAAAGGGCCGTCTTTCACGGTGGCTGAGGATTGACCAGACCACGGAACCCAGCAAGAGAGCCAAACAGAAACAGCTGGTTTTGCCAGGGGTTAGTGTTCTTATTCAGTATTGGTTTGAGACATTACCATAGTTCACTGTGCATGAGAAAAATAGTCATTTGAAAGTAAAGATCATATGTTTGTTTTTTTTCTTTGACAAGATATGTGTCCCCTGGAAGCCATATTACTCCGGGACTTGTCCAGTCAGTGGCTGAAGGATCAATGGTACAGCCTCAGTGACCCCACACTCCCAGGGTAGAATTCAGCTCAGGGATGGAGTCATTGTTTACACAGAAAGGCTGTGGTTGTGGCGTGGACGCTGGGTAATGAGTCTTGTTATGTTTCCTATCAAGGTGTGTATCTTAGCAAGAGCTGACTCTGGTAGCAGGCCATCGGTCTCTTGCTAGTTTATACTGGGGACGGCATTCCAGGCAAGCAGCCAGTTGAATAGGGGTCTGTGTTATACAAGGTTTCAGTACCCAGGGAAGCACTGCTGAATGTAGGTGCGTATTTCTGTTTGTATATATTCACAAGCCTTGTCCAGCCTTAGTTCTCCTGAAGGCAGAGCTCGAGACAAAGACTTGCCTGCAGATGGTTTATTTAAAAAGTGATTCTGGCCCTGGCCGGTTGGCTCAGCGGTAGAGCATCGGCCTAGCGTGCGGAGGACCCGGGTTCGATTCCCGGCCAGGGCACACAGGAGAAGCACCCATTTGCTTCTCCACCCCTCCGCCGCGCCTTCCTCTCTGTCTCTCTCTTCCCCTCCCGCAGCCAAGGCTCCATTGGAGCAAAGATGGCCCGGGCGCTGGGGATGGCTCTGTGGCCTCTGCCCCAGGCGCTAGAGTGGCTCTGGTCGCAACATGGCGACGCCCAGGATGGGCAGAGCATCGCCCCCTGGTGGGCAGAGCGTCGCCCCTGGTGGGCGTGCCGGGTGAATCCCGGTCGGGCACATGCGGGAGTCTGTCTGACTGTCTCTCCCTGTTTCTAGCTTCAGAAAAATGCAAAAAAAAAAAAAAAAGTGATTCTGGACAGCAAGAGTGAAGGGCGGAGGCAGTGACTAAGGGACGCAAAGCGAGTCCGTCAATGGAAGTGCTACTGAGTGGAACACTTTGTGAGCCACCAGTGCTCCGTCCCATGGCACTGCTGAGGGGCTTGGGCGTGGGGGGCATCGCAGAACCCTCTGCACCAGCCAAGCAGAGGGACACAGTGGCCCACCAGCTCCCACGTAGGGCGGGCCAAGGTCACCCAAGGGCTCTAGCTCATCTGTCCCTCCTGGACGTACTTGTGTGCTTTGAATCCCACATGGGGGCCCCAGAGAAGGGCCAAGGCAGAAAGGGAAACATGTGAGGTGAGAGCATGGGGAGGCGTTGTCGGGCTGCTGCTGGTCGGAGCCGGCCTGAGCCTGCATTGAACTGGGCGCCTCAGCGGTGCCCCGAGGAAGAGCTCAACGGAAGAGGTTCCAGGAGGCCCACAGGAGGTGTCTGATACGGGCCTCAGTCCAGCTGAAGGGCAGGCACTGTGATCTGTGGGCTGGTTCCTCCACTCATCATGTCCTGCCTGGGCCCAAGTCTGGAGATAAGTTGAACGGGAAACACCCTGCCCCCTCTTTGGTCTGGATGAGGCCTTTGTTTTCCGGCGGGATCCTGTCCTCCAATGTTTCTAGAGATCTGCTCTTAGTCCCGGCCTCAACCAGAAAGGATCTTTTCTTCCCCAATGCATTTTTTTAAAGAAATTGAAAGGTAATTTACAGTGAAAAGCACCGAGTTTGTGTTTAGTTCTATTAGTTCTGATAAATGCATACACCTGCGTAACCTACACCCCTAGCAAGATATAGAATATTTGCATCTTCCCAGAAGTATCTGTAATCCATTCCCAATCAATCCTTCCACCACCAGCCCAAACTGCGGAAGCAATCACCAATTTGATTTCTATCACCGTATATATACTGCTCACATCATATGAGGCGATAAAATCCCCCCTAAGTTTTTGTGAGCAGAATATTAATTTTCTCATGTTAAAAATGCCGTCTAAATGGAGTCATCTGGTGTGTACTATTTTGTATATGGCTTCTTTCATTCAGCGTCATATTCTGGAACTTTATCCAGACATGGTTTCATGTCTCTGATTTCGTGCCTCTTATCGCCGTGTGGCCTTCTATTGTACGAATCCACCACACCCTGCGTACCCATTCTCCCGCTTATCCATCGACACTTGAGTGGCTTTCGATTTGTAGCTGTTACTCACACATCTGTTATGGAACACGTCTTTTTGGGGGACATGTGTTTTCATTTCTCTTGACTAAACACTTTGGAGACTGCTGGGTCATAGGATAGCCGTATCTTTAACTATATCACAAAAAGCGGCTGTAACATTGTACACTTCCACCGGCAGTGTATTAGAGATCTGGTAGCCCCCGTATCCTTGCCAATAGCTGATGATTTCCGTCTTTTTCATTTTAGTCTTTCTGGTGGGGGTGTAACAGCGTTTTGTTGTAGTTTTAATTTACATTTCCCTGATGACTAATGACGCAAAGTGCTACTACTTCATGTGCATGCTTATTGGTCATTGGAATATTTTCTTTGGTCCATGTCTATTGACATCTTTTACTCATTTTTTTTTTATTGGGTTGTTTCTGTTTTTATTATTGAGTTCTATGAATTCTTTACGGATTCCAGAACGAAGTCCTTCGTCAGAGGTATGCGCTATAGATGTTCCCTCCCGGCTCCTGGTGTGCCTATTCATTTTCTTAATAGCATCAACTGTCAAGCAGAAATGTAAATTTTTGACTTTGTTCAATAATTGTCTTTCTTTTTCTTTGATGTTTAGTGCTTTCTGTGTCCTCTCTAAATCATCTTTGCCTATTCCAAGGTCATAAAGATATATTTGTGAAGTTTTCTTATAGGAGCTTTGTAGTTTTACGAGGCATGTGGTGAATTGTTTGGGATGGTCTATGCCAACTGATATTTCCTACAAAGAGAAGTTGGTAGTCGGTACTTTTTATTATCTCTGCACAGTCATGGAGACATTGCTTTGCAGGCTGATGAATTATAGAGACCTTTGAAAATCCCGCCTACCTTCCCCTTGTTTACATCAAGACCTGCCCCTGAATGGTAGGTGTTTTGGGTCAGGGATGGAGAAATAGTTTCTATATATATGCTCCTTGCATTTACACTGAGTGACACCGCCCCCAGCCTTACATGTGCCTTTTCCCATACACAGGCCACTCTGCTGTGGAAACCTGACTTATGTTAAATGCCTGTGTTGACACTTCTTGTCTTAAATGAATGGGCTTTTTATTTAACTGTTGCTGCTGAATTTGTGGGGGCTGCCAGGTCATTAACATGATATTTGTTTGAATTTGGCAGAATGAAAAATTGGACTTATATTTACCTTTTCTTTTTTTTTTGTTCCCAAGGCTGTTCTCTCTCCACCTACCCTTAACAATACTCTTTTGATTTTATGAAGAAGTCTTTACAGAAAAAATAATGCAATGCAGTATAGGTTCCTGGCATGTTCTAGGCGTCATCAATGTGCAGTTCCTCTATTCTCCAGGGCCTGCAAGGGAAGATGTGAAGAGGCCCTAGATTCTACAGCCAAATTAGGATTAATAATGTCTCTTATGAAATTGCATGTTAGTTGTTCAGATTGTCATTGAATACTAGCTGGTCATTAATTTATGTACTCCAACAACATCTGAACATTTGAGTCTTAGCAAGAAGGGCACTAGAATCGGAAGGTGTGGGTAATATTCTGGGACCTGCTACTTGCGATCAAATATGATTTTCAACATGTCATCTATCTGCTGTGAGTCTGTCTGGTCTTCTCCTCTGTCAGTGGAAGCAGTAAGAGCTAGTGAGTTAGTCAGAACAGGCTAAGCTCCACGGAAGTGGCTGGCACTACAACTCCACATCTTTGTGGCTGAGTCTGGAAGCCTAATTTTTTTCTTGAGCCCAATACATTGAATTCCTGCCTATCTCATGCTGGTTTTCAGTGCCTCTCTTCCACCTGGTGACTCAGAGATTGAAGATCTCCCTCTTCTCCTTGCTTGCCATCTCACTATGTCAGGAAAAAGTGGGAGACGGCGAAAGCACAACCCTGCCAACAGCCTTGACTTGGAAGTGACCGACAGCCATCGCCTCTGCTGATAGTCCATGTGAGCGAGTCACATGTCCCCCCACAGGGGAGGTAGGGAGCACGTGTGCTTTGGTGAGAACTTCCTGTATGGGCCACGCGTGTCTCATGGATGATCTGTGATGCTCTGATGAGATTACAGATTGAATCCCATGGTGAGTAATTTACAACATTTACAATGAGATTCTCTTTCTTTATATTCCACTCAGGACATGTGCTGATTTAGATATGTTTGCTGGCATTTGTGTATGCTAACCGGTTTCTTTTTTACTATTGCCATGCTTGGAAGTAGAAGCAGTGAGCGTGACTCTTTTCAAAGGCTGGTTGGCAAACAGGTCCTTCATTCTTTACGTGTTTGCACCTAAATGCAAGGCCGCTCAAACATCCCTTGGTTAGATGAACTGAGTGCAAACACTCTTTGGAATGAGCGGAAGATTTGAATTATAGAAGGGTTTTGGAAGGAACACAGGGGGCCTGTAGCAATTTGAGCTAGCTGCTTACAAGCCTGCCAGTTCTGCCTTCATGACCATTAAGACACCTCTATAACGAGCAGCTGTCACTTGCATGTAAACTGCGGCCGCCCAGCCTCCCTGAGTAGCTTACACATGACTCCTAGCAATTTTGTTGGTACTGTTGATTTGTTGAGTGAAACCACCACTCACAGAGAATACAAAGACAGGCTTCACTGCAGCCCAAGCCAAATTATTATAATTTTGGAATGAGTGGAATCTGGAATAATGAGGTCTTATTTTAGTTTGCCCTGGAGGTTTCTCTGTTGTGTTGGGAGGGGGGGGGGGAAATATTTGTTTTATTTGAAAAACATACAACTTTCATTGTGTTCAAAGTGGAGTTAGAAAACAAGTCAATGAAACAGTTTCATGGTACAATGGGCCTCGTTCTGTTGTTAATTTCACTGATCCAGGCACTCAAAAGAGTTGGGGTGGTTACCCCCTCACTATTTGGCTCATTTAATCTTGAACTTCCAGCTTCTAAGCATAAGTGCAGAGTCACTGTCTTTGTTATGAATTTCTTGTTGATTGTCTAAAGCTCTGAAGCACAGATTTTGAGTGCAGTGTGTGTTCTCAGGGTCACGTTCAGGTCTGGTGATCCGTATTAGCAGTCACGCAAGTGACCTTCACCCAGAGAAGCCTCCATCACCCGTCATAAATCTCGCTCTCCTTTCTTTCTGCGTTGCATCTGTATGAAACACAGCACGTGGAACACGTGGTCTCAGGTCTGGAACGAGAGGGGTATTAAATTTCTTCTTGACCTGGTGGCCGTTCCCTTTCTGAGGTGCCATCCTATCTACAACATGGGCAGTAATGGTGGGACTTTCAGTTGCTATGAGCACATGATCAAGCTGAGCCAATCCGAATTCTTTCTCCTGGGAAGCTGAAAAATTGACTACAAGGATGAGAGCTGTTAGACTGGGTTCTTCTTGATCATGGCAGCCTAAAGAGATGGTCGTTATTTTCTGCCCCCTCGGCTTTTGAAGGTTCTCTCATTCTTTCCTCTCGGAGACTTGGTAGTTCATCCTATTCTTCAGTCTCTGTGTGCTCCCCCATGTCTTTCCAATCCTGTCTCTCTTTGCTTAGATAAATTCCAATGGGTTTTTATTACCTGCAGGCAAGAATCCTGTTTCAGTGTAGTTATTTGCATTTGCCTTAGAATCATAGGATTTCAGTGGCCGGAACCTTAAAGATAAACTCAAACGGCATTGAAGTGAGGCCTGAAAAGTTGGCCAAACTCCTTTATAACATTACAGCTTCATCTGTTAAAAGTGGTCAAAGGAGCCATTATCTAGAAATTAAAAATATCCCCCTGGATAAGTCCCTTGGTCCCAATAATTTAAAATGAAAAGAATCCTCTTTCTTGTGGACCTATATATAGGTTGGCATTGCCACCGTGGGTCACAGGACCTTCAGCCTCAGATTGTCCAAAAGAAGACTGAACCTTCCCCAAACTTACTCCCCAAGGAATCAAGCAGAGGAGAGTTTGAGATGAGAAGTGAATTCTTCTTCTCATTCTGTTGCATCCTATCTAAAAGGTGCCACCTTATAGAATAATATAGAACTGTATTGTTTTCCAAAAGCTTCGATCTATTTGTCTATCATTGCTTTTCATTATAATTGCATTATTAAATTGGGAAAAATAGAGAAGAAAAAAAATCACCCCTAATTCCTAGCACTCGGAGACAGCTCCTGTTAACATTTTGGTGTGGTTCCTCTTCTGTAGGTTTTAATGTGGTATTGCTGAGAGTGCATATGCATTTTTAACCTATAGTTCCACTTATCATTATATAGTAAGCGGCCTGTGCCTGGCAATATAAGCTTCATGACCACCTTCTGAGGGGCTGCATGTTATTCTATTCAGTGGCTATTGTATAATTTCCTCCCTTCTGGCTAGTTGGTGGTAGAAGAACGATTCAGACAGCTCTGAGGCATGCCTTGGCGGGGGATTTACAAAGTGTCTGCTGTCCCTTCGGTTCTTTTGCTACCAGGAACAAGATGGAGTAGATGAAATTGCTTGTCACAGCGTCAATATCGGTAGTCACAAAACAGTGGGAAACTTAAAATCCAAAGCCGATGCTTACCCACGAACATTTGAAAGGACAATGGATAATTTTACTCCTAGTTTCTGAAGTTGGTAACATTTTAATAATTCATATTTGATTTCTACCGTTGAGTTCGCTGGGTTTAAATTTTGGATCTCAAATCTTTTTGGACTTAACTTCTGCTCCTTCCCCTGCATTTCAGCAGAAAGCGATTGTGTTTGGGTTTCTCCACTCTTGGAGGACAATCCTTGGTCTGAACTGTGTTCATTTATTTTATTTTAAAATTACAAAGGCATTTCCAGTTCTGTTTGGTTTTGCAATTCATTCCTCCGTTTCACAAAAACCATAAAACCCACATTGTCTAAAAATGCTGCGTTGAGCAAAATGGATTCAGCCCTCCTTGGAGATCAGCAAAGGATGGAGCCAGTGCCTGCTCGAAACATTTCCAGGGAGATTGTCTCTTTCCCAGAATCGGTTTCAGCAGAGGCTGCTGACCAGTTGTGTGCTCTCATGCGGGGTTGCTGACCTGGGACCCCACTTGAACTCGACCCTGGATGCCACGGCGGCCTCTACCCACGTTGTATCTGCGTCCTCTCTGCTCACAATTTTTCAGTCTCCACTCCTGCTGGTCTGGCTCCTGCCATTATTTTTTAAGGACCCGAGCCATGAAAAACCAACATTTTGGATTTCTGAATGAACATTTCCAATGTTAAACTCGGTGGTTTCCTGTCACTGAAGCACCGACTCATTGAGTTCGAATTGTTCTGCAAGTGTGGGTCTTTTATTTATTTATTTATTTCTGGTTAGATTAAACATCCTCATTCCCTTCGATTGCAACATTTGATCTTCCATGCTAGGGATCTGCAAATTCTTTGAACAGTTTATTTTCAGCAGCTTGAACTTGGCCTCTTCTATCCCAGTCTGAGGCAGACCAAGTAGAAAGTGTGGGTTTTCTGGGGGACTGTTCCCCCCGGGTTTGCCGTCACGTTAATTGCGGCCTGGGGAAGATGGAAGTCAGATGGAGGACTTTCCCACACAGGCCCCTTCCTCCCAAAGGAGGCAGTTCCAGCGTGCATGTCAGACAGAGTCCTACTTGCCTTGTGTGAAGGACAGGTATTAGAGTCTGGTCACTGTGTCACCGGCCGTTGTGGTCTCAACCCAAGACCTGGGAGGAAGTTTCGAGAGAATCTGAGTCTAGTCCGTCCACAGAGACCACGTCACAGTCCTCTGTGCCATCCTCCAGCACCCCCCCGTCCTTGCCCAGATTGAGGGGGGGATGAGAGAGAAGGGGTGAAATATCTAGTAGGCGTAACTCTGACATGCTTGGGTTGGAAAACTGTCCATTCCCAGAGGGACCTTTGGTGACAAATGTGCATGCTCTTTCTTTGGAGGTGCCTTTGCAAACTGAGCAACACACTCCAGTCTCCCCACATCAAAAAAATTTTTTTAAATTGATTTCAGAGAGAGAGGAAGGGAGGGAGAGAGAGAGAGAGAGAGAGAGAGAGAAAGAAAGAAACATCTATTTGTTGTTCCACTTATTTATGCATTCATTGGTTGATTCTTGTATGTGCCCTAACCTGGGATTGTAAAGAACGATGCTCTAACAACTGAGCTACCTGGTCAGGGCTGGTCTCCCCACATTTTGTATCACTTTTGGTGCTTCCTCATCCTGCCTGTTATTTTTGCACAGGCCTGTCTTCTCTGCTGAGCTAGGAACTAGTTGAGGGTCAAGAGGCACCTTGATCAGCAAGTGTTTGTTGAGTGAATAGTAAATGAGTTCTTGTTAGTGCCTCCCAAGGGGGGCTCTATGCTAAGAGAAGGAGCAGTGACTTCCTAGTTGGACCTGAGGAGGCTCACAGAAAGTCTCTGGTCCTTCTTTCTTTTTCCCCCTGTGTTAGTTTCCCAGGGCTGCCAGACCAAATGACTACAAACTGGGTGGCTTAAAACAGCAGAGATTAATTTCCTCCCAGCTCTGGAGGCCGGAAGTCCAAAATCAAGTTGATGGTAGGGCCTCTCTCCCTCTGAAGGTCTGGGGGAGAATCTGTCCTTCACTCTTCCAGGTCCTGGTGGCTCCAGCGGTCCTTGGCTTATAGCTGCGTGACTAGCTGTAATCTCTGCTTCGTCTTCACATGGCCTTCTGCTCTCTTCTTTGTCTTTTCCTCTTCTGTCCCTTTATAAAGACACCTGCTATTGGCTTTCGGGCCCACCCTGTAACCCAGGATGCTCTCATCTTGAGATCCTTAACTTAATTACACCTGCAAAGACCCTTTTCTTTCTTTCTTTTCTTTTCTTTTTTTTTTTTTGCATCTTTCCAAAGCTGGAAACGGGGAGGCAGTCAGACAGACTCCCGCTTGTGCCCGACCGGGATCCACCCGGCACGCCCACCAGGGGGCGATGCTCTGCCCATGTGGGGCGTCGCTCTGTCAGCGCCCGGGCAAACTTTGCTCCAATGGAGCCTTGGCTGCGGGAGGGGAAGAGAGAGACAGAGAGGAAGGAGAGGGGGAGGGGTGGAGAAGCAGATGGGTGCTTCTCCTGTGTGCCCTGGCCGGGAATCGAACCTGGGACTCCTGCATGCCAGGCCGAAGCTCTACCACTGAGCCAACCGGCCAGGGCCAACCCTTTTCTTAAATAAGGCCACATTCACAGGATCTGGGGATCAGGATGTGGACAAATCTCCTTGGGACCACCACTCAACCTGCCGTCGTCCCCCCGCCCCATCTGAGTTGTGCAGAAGGGCATTGGGTTTCAGAGGTTTACAGTCTTCATCTGAAAGACTAAGCCTTCAGTTGGGTTAGAATCTGGCTCTGCCCAGCAGATAGTCAAGAACCGACCTGCCTCAGGCTCCTCCCTCCATTCCCTCCTGCTCATCCCCATCCGGAAGGGGAGGCATGCAGCTTTGACTTTTTCTCCGCCTTTGTTTCCCGTCTTTGCCAATTGTTCTGACCCGGAGCCTCTTCCCTAACAAACGGACCAGCATCCACGTCCATTGCTAATCCCAGGTTTTCCCGGCACCTGAAGGTCGAGAGCTCCTAGGAAACCTTTCGAAAGACCAAAGGGGTAGAAAGGGAAGAAGCAGTTACCTTGGGACACGTCTTGCTAACGGATGCACAGAGTAAACTGAGATAAAGCACACAGACTCAGACACAGCTGAGAGCCACGTACCTCGATGCCGCGCGGGGTTTCCCGGGGAGGAAGCCAGGGGCTGGGCTCGCCGCCGGGGTGCGCGCCACCGAACACCTCACCATGACACAGGCACTGAACCCTATTTTCACTTTCCCCCCTTCTCTGTAAACGTGCACATCCTTTTTGGGTTTCTTTGGGGCGGTAAAGACAGATACTAATGTAGGTCTTTTGCGAAAGCGAAGTGGCATAAAGTTAGCTTTTAAAAAGTGGGGAGACCTGTCCTGGGGAATATGCAACCGAAAAACGTGCCTTCTAAACAGTTTGTTTATGTCTGACGTTTTATTAATTTTTTCTGTAAAAACAGTTTGGAAAATGTCCTTTTTTATTTCAGTCAGTTTTGGACCTGTCCTAAAACTTGAAGAGAAGATAGTGTTCTTTCCTTTTCCAAAGATGGTTCTTATTTGTTCTGGTTGAATCAGGTCCTTTCAGATGGGAAATTGTAAATACACCTCAGATGCAAGGCCAGCAGCTTCTTTTGAAAAGCTATCACCTTTTATTTGATTCTCTCTTTGCTTTACTTGGTGATTCTTGTGCGGCTCCGGTCGAGTTGTGACAGCATGTCATTCAATGAGTTTTCAAAGGCATGGCTCCTGAAGGATCCCCTGGAGCCACCTGGGGTCTGCCCTGGAAGTACACACCCTGAGCCAACCGCCTCACTGTCGCTTAAGAAGCTAGGCTTTAGCTCTTGAGAGCAGAACACAAGAGGATAGAACTGATTGAAATGGCGAGGATGCTGGACCCTTCTCTGACTGGTGAGTGACCTCAGATACAATCATTTCAACTTCTCTTAGCTTCAAGCTTCCCATTTCTCACCAGTTTAACACTATCGACCCTTCTCTAGTGCTGAAAAGCGAATGCTTCCTGTGACTCTAAGACTCATTTTCCAGCTCAGAAAAGAAGTTTCTACCATTGGTATCTTTGTGTGTGTGTGTGTGTGTGTGTGTGTGTGTGTGTGTGTGTGTGTGTATGACAGGGACAGAGAGAGATGGAGAAAGGAACAAATAGGGACAGACAGACAGGAAGGGAGAGAGATGGGAAGCATCAATTCTTTGTTGTGACATCTTAGTTGTTCTTTGATTGGGTTCTCATATGTGCCTCGCTGGAGGGGGGGTTGCTATAGCAGAGCAAGTGACCCCTTCCTCAAGCCAGTGCCTTGGGCTCAAGCCAGCAACCTTGGGCTCAAGCCAATGACCGTTGGGTCATGTCTATGAACCCACGCTCAAGCTGACAACCTTTGGGGTTCAAACCTGGGTCCTCTGCATCCCAGTCTGATGCTCCATCCACTGCACCACCGCCTGAAGGGTCAGGCAACTGTTGATATCTTCATCTCAATTACTTACGTAACTAGTTGGGAGGTAGGAAATAGATCATCTACAAAGTTACCCATCATTCTCTATGCCTCCAGCCCTCTCCCAAAGCAGAATTCATTTAGATTGTCGCTTTGAGTTTCTCACTGCTCTAGGTGGGGAAAATCTTGGATGTCCTCACTCGGGTCTTCGCTAACTCTGTTTATTCACCTAGGTCTTTCATACCTGAGGTGGCTTCTTTTAAACGGATGTTGTCTAAAACTTTCATAGGAAGGTAACTATATTAATCAGCATCCTTCATGCTAACAACAATGGTCCACATTTCAATGACTTACCATAGTAAACTTATATGGTGCGCTCAGACAAAGCTTATATTGGTGTTCTTGGTCTGGAGGCTCTCCTGGGAAGAGAGAAGATGGCACTGGAAATTGTGTGGTCCCACCAAGCCACGAAGGATGTCAAGAACGCAGTCTTCCGGTGGGGCCAGGAAGAGGAAACAGGTTTGGTGAGCATGTAGTACCATCCCTGACACAATAATTCTACTCTCTGCTTTGGGGGGATGAAGAAACAGAGGCCAGATGATTACCCTAAGCCCTCATAGCAGAGCTGAGTTGATATCAGAAGTGAATTTGTAATTTCCATCTCACTCCTGAAGACATTGATCCAAGCTCGCCTGGTCATCATTCTTTACTGCAGAAACCTTTAACCCAAAACAATGGTTTTATTCCTGCATTGGCACCATGGGCCTCCAGTGCCTCATGGAAATAAGATGGAGAAAAATGTGGGCGACTCTACTCACCGAGGCTTATGGTTCCTTGCGAAGGGGGAGCCAACCACATCTTAAGAGGCTGGAAGTGTAACAGTCATGGTAACAGCCAACAGCTATTAGGTGCCTACTATATACTTAGCACCCCAGACCCAGGCTTTAGATCTACGTTACTTAGTCCTCTCACTTAATCTTCAAATCTTACTTTTACCAATTGGACTAATTTCTACGGATGGGTTTCTAAGTGGTTTAGAGGAAAAGAACAACTATAATTCCTTTTGAGGTGATCAACTGAAGAACAGCAATCATTTGGATGGGTATGTTCTGACGGGTTTGTGAAAACATCAGTCACATGACCATAGAGTCCCATCTTAAGTGACTTGGTGGGGTCCTGGGGCTGGGCTGTTGCCCCTCTGCTCCTCATTTTCGTTGTTGCTGGCTCAGCTAGAACGCCTGCAGTTGGGATGTTGAAGGGATCTCCTTGCTCATCTGAGCGACCAGGAGCATCTATCTGTCCAAGGTGGAGAGCGGTGGTCTTCTCTTGGGGTCTCATGTGTTGCGAGGGACTCTGCTGTAGGGGACCCTGAGTAACTTCAGTGGCTGGAGAGGGCAGTGTTCATTCATGGGCCCAGGCACTCTGGTGGATGAAATTAGCATCTCTCAGCACCTTCCTTCTCCCAGAGAGAGTGGCTGGATCTGTTCCCTGACCAGCAAAAAGCTGGGCTCTCTATGCATTAATCAGATTTACCCTCGATAAGGGTATATATGGCGTTGGAGGATGTCTGAGTCCTGCCTTTCCCCCTAGCTCTACAGACAGCCTTGATGATACATTTCCCAGGGACTTTTGTGTGGGGTTGATGTGGCGGTCACCGAGCTGTGAGAATGGACACTTGACCTAAACCTGGTGTTTAGACAAGGGGCGCCTCTAGAACAAAGGATGTTTATATTGGGGATGGGCACTCCATATGATTAGAACAGGTTTTCACAGGACCTTTATGCCACCAAGACAATAGGAGACATTTCCCCACACCTGAAGAGCCCTGGCAAGAGATGCCAAGGCCTTTGCTGTACATAAGTGAGGTCGGGATGAGGGCCAGTACGTAGCTTTATTAACTACAGCCTTTGTTTCGATAAGTCATTAGGATTTCTGCTGACAATGGGCTAAAGCAGACGGGTGTGAATCATAGCGTTTAGTTCCTGAAATGTAGATTAAAAATTTCTTCAAAAGTCTAAGGGGAGGAGGGAGAGGGCAGCTTGGCATGGGCTTTGCAGCCCTTGTAGGAGAACACAGCAGCCCTGAGTGGGTGTTTCACTGCACACATATACCCTCTCCCAGGGCCTTTCTCTCGGCTCCATGAACTTGGCCGTGGGGGCTTCATGGTACAGCCTGGGGAGGGGGCTGCCAAGGAGGTGATGTTTATCCTCTCCCCTTCTCTGAAGCACAAGCTGCTGGGCTGGGGGTGTGAAAATCCAGTAGGTGATTGACCTAGGTAAGATTAAAGAAACACCAGAGCGATCGACATTCACGCATTCTTCAAGGAGAGAGTTGGTGGGTAACCTTGACTTTGTAGGAACATGCACTCTGTGAGAATGACAAAGGCCTTTCCCTCTGTTCTCTGATCATCAAGAATTGTCTTTGACTCAGCTCTCACACTGTGGCCTGATACCACCAGGACTGTCACCCCTGCCCCCCCATATACATCCTGGGCCTGATATTTACAGCTTAATCAAATAGAGCCACCCAACAGCTAGATAATATATCAGTAAGCGTGTTTGAACATCTTTCCCTAAATAGCCACAATAGCCATAAACTGCTGGAGATAGGCTAATGATGATCATAAAATTTATTATCGAGAGAATCTATTATCTTCCCGAGAGAGGCCCTCTCTGTCACTGTTGGGCTGACTACATTTCCATGGTTAAAATTTCATTATGGCACATGTTTTGCTCAGAGTCTCACAACTTGCCGAGAGCCGACGCACGTTAGCTGGGAGCCCCTTTGGGGAATTTAATTTTATTCATACTTTACGGTTAGCGGCCTTTAATTAATGTTAAATGAAAATAGGATTCTAAAAGGGTTTCAGAGAACTTTTCACTTGGGTGTCAAAGTAATTTATAGTGATTAATAAGCTTTAAATGCCAATCACAAGAGAGTGTTTGAATTCCATTTTGATGGCAAGGCACTGTCTGGGATATGTTTATAATAAAAAGAAAGTGTCCCTGGGAAAAACCTCTATCTGATCTTACCAGTAAGAAATATAGCACTTGCGCTGGGCAACTGGCATGTCCTTCAGGGGTGGCTGTTAGAACCACACGTCAGAGCCGCGTTGGTGGCCTGCCCTGTGTCGTTATGGGTTGATTATGGCATGTGTGAGTTGGCTTTATTTATCCATCCTTTTTCCCTCCTACCCACCTACTCAGACAGACAGACAGACAGACAGACACACACACACACACACACACTCACACTCCTGTTCTGAAAGAATGTGGAGTGTAAACAACTTCAAGCTAACATCAGGAGAGTTCCCCCTGCATGGGACGTTGTGCTGTTTACGGGTGTTGTCTCCTTTAATTCTTACAGTGACTGTATGGACTCGGTCTTCTCATTCTCCCCATTTTACAGATCAGGACACTGAGGCTGACAGTGATTGATGAGTTGCCCACGTCCTCAGCTAGTAAGTGGAATACAAACTTCTTTGCTGGAGACCCGGAGCCAAGCATAACCAGGACACTGAATGACAACACACAAGAGAACAGGCTACTTCTATTAGCAGCTTCAAGATACTAGGCCCCGGGGTCGGCCCTGCACACTCATTACCTGGTTCACACCTCACAGCCAGCTGTTTCTCCTATATAGGCCTCCCCTGCTACAGTGATGTAAAGACCTCTGTGGCTACATATACACACACGCACGTACACACGCATACACACGCACGGACATGCACACACATTCACGGCAGGTGTGTGTGTTGATCCTGAGTCTTTAGATCCAAACCAGCTCCTCTGCAGGACTCTGGCACTCAGCCAGCTCGAGGGCAGTAACGAGGTAGTGGAACTGAGCCACGTGGTCCGTAGGCAGCCTCGTTCTGTCCTCTCGCACCGAGTCCCCAGCCTCCCCACAGCTGAGTGGAACCGTGCAGTCACCCTGTCCCACCCGGGAGGGGATCGCACCCCTGGTCACAGTTGTCCTTTCCATTCCCTTTGTGTTGACTGCATCCGCGTCTGTCTCCTCTGGTAACTGGTCCAGGAGGACAGGTGCTCTCCCCTGGCTCACCAAGGTGTCCTCAAGGCTGGCTGCATCTTTCTTTTTCAATTCCAGTTTACATTCGTGTTGCTCTGTCTTAGTTTCCGGTGTACGGCACCGTGGTGAGACCCCCGCGTGCTCGGCCTGGCTGCGACTCGGGGCCGGCCGGTCCTCGGATGCGTGGCTGAGTGCGTGAGCATGTGAGTGAAGGAGGAGTGGACAGTTTTGTCCCTGGGACAGTTCTGCTTGGGGTCCTTGCCTTCTGGGCATCTGTCACATGCTCTAGGCCAGCTGGTGCCCTCTTATCTCCTGTCTTATGTAGAAAAAACAAAGACAACCCCGTTATCTGCGAAGAGTGAGCTAAGGAGACTCGGGTCTGTTTCAGCTTTTGCCACAACTGAACACGACTTGCACTCACGTCCTATCTGCCAGGACAGGGACCTGCTGAACTTCAGAGTGGAGAAAAGTAAACGTCTCCATGGAAACTGCTTAATTGGTTGAACTTTATAATGGGCCTCCTGGAGAGGTCCTGTGATCAGGAACTGTTTTCTCTCAGGTCCTAGGCCACGGCGCTCCTGTGACAGCTCAGCCTTGGACGTCACTGCCCTGCCTGCTGTGTAGTCTGCAGCCTCCTGCCTGTCCTTTCCTGTGTGTGTGCATGTGTGTGTGCACGTGTGTATCTGTACTGTGTGTCTGTGTCTGTGTGTGTGCACAGGCAGCTCTGGGAGTGTTCAGTGTGTCTGTATAAATGACTGTGTGTGTTGGGTGTGAATATATGTGTCTGTGTACGGGTGAGTACCTATCTATGTGTGCACAAGTTAAGGTGTATTTGTGATTCTGCACACAACTTGTGTGGAAATGTATCTATCAGTTGTACATGTGTGTGTCTGCATATATGAGTGTGGATGAGTGTGTGTACACACGCTGTATGTTTGGGGGCGTGTTAGTCGGTGTGTGCGTGCGTGCATCTCTAGGCGAGAACGTGTGAGTGCACAAGGGGCCCTGGGCCTCCTCGCAGCCCTGTGAGGGAGGGTAGTGGCCTCGTGCTCCCCACCTCTCTGCGTGTTGATATGATCACTTTGGCTTCCCAAGTCTGGCAGGAGACACAGAATTAAACACAGACGCTCTGGTGCCAAAACAAAATCGTGGAAAGATTTGAAGCCCCTGTCCCCCAACTTGCAGCCTATCAAGCTGGGAACAAGCCTGGCTTTGTTTGATTTCTTGCACTGAGCGAGGGCAGAACCGTCTGGAGCCCCAGTGGTTCTGATAGGAGAGCTGACTCTAAGCCAGGGAATTCAAAATTGCTGAAACCCAAGGCAAAATGGAGACAGCAGGATGTGCTGGGCAGGGAAGGCGGCCTGTGGAGAGGAGGGAGGAGAGGCGTTCTCATCCCGAGTCAGGAATGGGGATGCGGCCGCCCGACTCCTGAGGAACACGGATGTGCAAAGAGGAAGAAAAGGTGGCGAGGTGTAGGAACCGGGCAGAGGTGGCCCCTGGTCTTGCTTTGCCCCGGGGGCCCGGGGCCAGCTGGGTAGGTGCCTACAGTGAAGATGGGCAGAAGGAGCCGGTCCCATTGAAAGTAGGCGCATGTCCCTGAGTCACAGGGGATCTGGGACTGACCCCCAGCCCAGCGTTCCCGCGCCTTGGGGCCCTGACGGAAGGTGAGAGCTGGTGTGTCCCCAGGTCTCTTTATGTGCCCTGGGCTGCTTTCTGTCTCATTACTTTACTTTCTGAAAAACGAGCTTTTCTCCTTTATTTGGGGCTCTGATCTTAAACGGACCATACCTGAGTTTTCTGGGCTTATTTTAGTAATAGTGTTTGGCACACGTCAACCAGCTCGCGCTGTCCCTCGTTATGACTGAACCATTTCTTTCTTTTCTTTCCCCCACTCATCTGCTCCTGAGGAAGTTGATGACAATAGTTGCCCAAACCCTCAGATCCCCGGGCGCCCGGCCTCCAGGTCAGCTGTGACTCTGAAGTGGAGGGGTTTGTGGGAGACCTGTGCCAGGCCTTGGGGGGACCAGAATCTGGAGGATGGGGGTGAAGAGGGAGAATTGTCCCCCTGTTGGGGGCGAGCATCCAAGCCAGCCTGGCCTTGGAGTCTGGTAGAACTTGACAGAGGCTCATCATGAACCCCAAAAGTATAGACGGTTCCCCCTGAAGCAGTGTCCCCAAGACCACGTAGGGCCCCAGAGCCTGGTGTGTGACCTTGTGAAGGACCATTCCCTCTTCAAGGGTCGCCAGGCCATGTGCACTGGATCCCCTGGCTCTGCTCTAGCCTTTCCTCCCTCCTCGCCCTCCTAGAATGGCCACATCCGTGTGGAAGACCCGCCTTCTTCAGGAAGGGCCCTTTCTCGCCGGAGAGTGGGAGTTGAAGACTTTTTATTGTTTTTCAGAACTGACCGCATCATCTGCTGACTTTGTCGCTCTTGACACTGTTCTACCAGAGCACCCCATTAGAAGATCTCCCACCTTCTCGGGTTCAAATACTAAGTCTTCTCTCTGCTCTCTCTTGCCCAGATTTTGCATCTCCTTCACTGGGCCTTGTAAAACGAATCGAGAAATGCCAATACAGCAGTATACTCTTCAGATGCTAAAATAGAACGGGGCAGATGTGTCTGAAGGGAAGATGTCATGATAGCATTCTGCAGTCGTTTACTTTGCTAAGTGAAAAGAGCCAGCGTAGAAGAGCGTGGATTATCTGGTTCCGTTTTTATTACATAATGAGTCCGTGTGTCTGGACAGGCTGTATACCGACCTGTTCACAGTCATTATCCTGGGGACGTGGAGCTTGGGAACTTGTCATTTTTTACTTCATGTATCTCTGTTCTCTCTCTCTCTCTCTATGTCATAAGCATGAGCAATTTTTTAAATAAAAAAGTTGTTAACACAGAGGTAAATGTACATTTGGTCTACAATGGCGGGAGTTTAGGGTGAGGCCCTTCTTTCTTTCATGGAAAGAACACGTGGGTAGGAGTTAGAAGCCCGGCTCTTACCTTTACCAGGAGGTTTCAGACTCCTTTGTGCCATGGACCCGGTGACAGTCCAGTGGCAGTTTGGATTCCTTCTCAGAGCAATGCTTCCAATACAGAAGATGAAGTAAAATTACAAGCCAGATCTACTGAATTATAGGTATCAAAATATAGAAGAACACATATTGGGATACAGTTATATAAATGTGTGTGTGTTTCTTAAGTGAGTCATTAAAATACAAGATCTAGCTCAAGGTCTAATTACTATCATTTAAAATTAGCCACAATCATCAGGGATATTTTCAGGAATCTGCAACAACTGAATGTTGCACGAGGGTATCTGTGACAGCTGTTAGTGACGAAGTCACTGATGCCAGTACTGCGGTGATGTGTCCCTTCCTTCATAGACAAATAAAACGCTAAATCACAGTTACAGATAGAAAAGTTAAAGATGCAATTTTCTTTTTCTCATCCAGCATCATAGATCCTTTGTTTGACTTTGCCTTGCAAAGAGCCGATTCTTTTAACTAGCCATGAGGTGTTGAATAATGCTATCCCCTTTCTCCGGGTTTCAGTCTCAGCATCTGTGAAATGAGGGGCATAAGGATAGCAAACGTGTGACATCTTACGTGTCCACTGTGGTTAATACTGACTGAGGGAGGCAGGTCAAAAATGTTCCTGAGATCGCATTGGTAATCGATTGGAGAGGATTCTGTGAGTGATTGGTGATGTCTGCCATGGGCACCAGATGGAAGAGATGGTAGAGGGTGTGCATGGCACAGATTGTCATTCCTGGACCGTGAGCCTGTGGTCTCTTCCAGCTCTGATATTCTAATAAGCCTGAAATTAATTATTCTCTTCTGACTCTAATTAAAAGTATCTCTGTTCCAACAACAATAACAGCGTAAGGACTGTTAGTCCTTCCTGAGAAGTGTGTGTGTGGCATTGGCACCACTCTGCCCTATAAACCACGTCTTCTGAAGACTTTTCATTAAATGAAATTATAAGCAGTGCCTCCAGTTTCAATGAGAGAATGGTTACTGAGAACAGATTGTCTAGAAAGAAAACAAGAATTAGTAAACACAGTCTTACAAATGAGCCATCTGGAGCTTTATTTACATAAGAAAAGAGGAAAACCTCGGTATTTTCATGCTGGGGTTTGTTTCTCTAGCAAGTAGCCACAGGGGTGTATTTGTCATGAACACACATCCAGCTTTTTAGCAGAGATTGCTGAACACAGGAAAAATCAATGCTGGTTGGGTTGGTTATTTGGGGAATTGGAGGAGGAGAGGAGAAATGAGTGGGAGACTCACACAAAAAATGTTTTTGAATGAATTTAAGCATATGGGATTTCAAAATAGTTATAATGCATTCATACCCTGGTTTTGAAATTACACATTTTCATCCAAGTGCTGAATGAGAACAATTTCCCCATGCCAAGGTCAAATTTGGAGGCACTAAACCATCCTGCAAACGCCGAGGGCCTATCTGTGGAAAGAGTGGTCCTTTGACCCCCAGAAAGTCCCCTGGGTGTCAGGCCCACTCTACAGAACCACCTTGCTCCCTCCTCTAGCTTGTCCCCCTCTCACGGTTCCCCCTAGGAAGTGCGCATCGACATGGTCCTATTTTCCCTAGGACTTCCAGCCACATAACCTTTCCTCCCCTCTCCCCCAGGAGTGTTCATCCACATAGGGAGGACAACACAGGAGATAAGAGAGGGGCAGGGACAGAGGCGGATTTAACGGAGGGCGCATCGGGTGCACCTCCTGGGCCCCGACTTCTGAAGGGCCCCACAAAACCCCAACTGGACACTTTTTTCTAATGTAAGGAGCCCAATATTTTCTTCTGCGCCCAGGGCCTCAACTGACCTTAATCTGCCTCTGGGCAGAGTAGATTCCGTGGGGGACAGAGCTACCCAGGCCCTCGGTCCCCATGTTGATGACCTCACACAGGACCAGGCTGCATCTCTTGCCACACTCTCAGAGTGGCAGTCTGGGTAAAAATAGCCCCACTGCGCCTGGACAAGCACCATTTGGTTGATAGAATACAAAATGAACAAGGCAACAGCTTGGAGGGCCTCTTCAGAAAGCTAGCTTTCTGCTCCCGGCCTGGGCTGGGTTGTAAAAGAGCTTCGTGTTTGCTCTGCAGATTGTAGAGCTCAGGGCAGCAATTCTTCACAGAGGCAAGAAGAGGCAAGACAGGAGGTGCCCAGCAGCCCGGCCGCCCCGGGGCTCCCGGAGTCAGAAACAGCTGCACAGAGGACAGGAAGTGGAGCTCGAGGAGGGAATGCAGCTGGAAAGTACCCAGCAATTCAGAGCCATCAGCACAGAAGGTAATTACCTGCTGACAGGTCTCCACTGTATACCTGGCTGGGTGTGTGTGTGTGTGTGTGTGTGTGTACGCACGCGCGCCTGCCTGGGCTATCTGTGTCTTCACAGGCAACTGGGAGGCACATTCTCCCTCCATTCCTGGGCAAGTGGGGGAAGGCTCATGGATAAAGGGTCAGAACCTCAAGCGTTGTATTGCAAACACGCCTGCAGGCTTGAAAATGGGAACGGTGCAAGAAAAAATGAAATCTGAAGTGGGAGAACTTTTTGGAAAAGGCAGATCCAATGCTGCACTCTGGGCCAGGGCCTGGTTTGGCGATGTTTCTGAAATGGTCAGTAAGGAAGCAAACAATAGACCGACTGACTGAAGGTAGTTTAGAAGAAGAAGAACAACAACAACCGGGATGGATGGCAGACACTCGGCTAGGCTCTAGGGCTGTGGCCTGGCATGGCCCATGTCACCGTCGGCACCCTCGATGGGCCCGTCTTCCAGATGAGCACTCTGAGGCTGAGGGAGGGTACGAAGCGAGCGCTCTATAGTCAGTGAGCGGGAAGGCTGGGATTTAAACCCACCCAGCTTGACTCTAAAGCTATTATTCAAGCAAAAGCGACCTTGACCTTATCGGCATGATGAACAGGAGAACCAGAGGAGTGGAAGCCCCCAGCTCAGGAACCGGGGGCCTCCACACCATCATTATTTTTGTATGCTCTTCCTGATGTCATCATTATTCCAATCGTTATGATTTATCGCTACCAATAAGTGGACCGGGATGATAAGGTTGCGGCATTTTGAGTTTTTAAAAAACTCTTAAAAGGATATTTATGGAGCTCTGAAAGTGACTTCAGACAGTAGGGAAATTGGATGGTCTTCTAGGTCAGTGACTCCAAATCTGGTGCTTCCAAACACCATGTCCGCCAGCTTGTAGGTGCTCGCGGACGGCGTGTTGCCGAAACACGTAGTGTCAGAAGCTGCTCTAGATTAAGAAATACCTATTAATGAACGTGTATGTTATGGTTACACTATCTACACGTATCTGAAAACAGTCATAAAAACGTGGAGGAGACAATGAGATTATTTAGAGCACAGACCATGCTTCCTGGGCAAGGGTGGTTAGGCAGGTATTTCAACCCCCAAATGAGAGAATGGCTACTTGTCAAGTAGCACAAAGGTGTTTGTTTCTTTAGCCCCAAAACAGAGCTCTTGACTTTCTGTAGAATCCAACGTTTTCCCATCCAGCATGACCCGTTCAAGAATGAAAACTGAGCCCAAAGAAATGGTGGTATAATTTGACCATTAAGGATGTCAGGCTATGGGTCTTACGTTCAGGTGAAGTAATGGATATGACTTGTTCCATCAGTCATCCTAGAAGACATGGCTTCAGAAGGCAGGCCAGCGAAGTCATAAGTTCAGGACCCTGTTTTCCGCGTCCAAGTCCTATTATCGAGGGCCTGCTCTGGTTTCTTTATGATAGCAGTTGGGGGAAATGTGATCTTCGGAGAAGCGAGGCCTGCAGCCCTCCTGATGAGTTCCATCGATGCTTTCTCGCCCACCCTCCTTCCTTCAGGAGCAGAACTGGCTCTGCTTACCCTCGTTCTTGCTTGTTCCGTCCTGATGCCAGGAGCAGCAAATTCCGCAGGCACTTGGTAGGGCTTTATCTGATCGTCCCTCTTGGGGACTGACACAGTGTAACTCATTGCGGATGGGGAGGAAAGGTAATGTGATACCCCTATTATGCTACTTTTCCATGGAGGCCCATAAGTAAGATCCATGCTCGTTATCCGTTCATCTTCTGCTCTCTCTGAGGTTTGCAACATTTAACCAGCCAGAACAAATCTGTGTACTCTGTCATCGTTTTAGAACTCATGGTGCTGGAATTTTCTAACATTCCTGGTGTTTTCAATGGGAGTGCCAGATAGATTTGTTTTCCCTTAGAAATGAATGAGCTCCCGGGTTTGCAGCTACGAAGACAGGCGATGTTGTGTCTCCCTACATCTTGATGTGAATAACTACCCACGGAAGGCAGAGGGGTGGGTGGTTCCTCTCACTTCTGCTCTTACACTCTCATGAATGAGACGACAGTTTGAGTGAGTGGCGATTCTGTCTTCCTTCGCAAGGACAGTGTCGTGCATTTAGGTAAGCTTTCGGAGAGCATGCAAGTGGCCAGGATTCAATGCTTATTGTGAGTTGACGCTAGTAGGCTTACAGTTCCAACTTGTTTTGGGGCTCAGCCTCTGGAAGACAGCCTATAAAAATAGCAATTTACAGGGGGGGGGGGAAGAAAGCGGGTCCTGAGGCATTTGGTTGGGGCAGACATTAGTTCCATTTAGGGCTTAAACCAGCCCGCAGTTAATTGTAGGTCTCTCGCATTAGCTTGTAGGAGCAGTAAAAGCATGTAATTCGAGCTAATCTGATGGGCAAGTGAACCTGGTACTTGGTGCCAAGTAAGACCGGGAAACAAAAGGACACATATGTTTTCAGGGGGAAAAAAACCCCAACACAACATAGTTTCAACTGTTGCACATGTGAGCCTCCGGAGAACCCTTTGGGAGCTGTGTCATTTTAGAAGAGGACTGTCAGGGACGGTGAGTGAACTGAGGAGTCCAGCACCTCTCAGTTACCTGGGCCGGGCAGCATGCAGCCGGGAATGGTTTGGGAGCAGCTTTCAGAGGAGAAGGTTCATTTCCCCCGATTGTCAAGGCCTCCTTTAGAAAGCCCTCCTGTCCGTCTAGTGGCTCTCGGCATTTGCTTTCCCTGACTGTGCCTTACGATCAGCCCAGGCCCATTCCTGTCAATCCTGAGTTAGTTGATCAGGGGTGGAACTTGGGAACCTGTGTTCTAAAAGCCCCTCTTCCTTCCTTTTCTCCTCCTCCCTCAATTTTCTATCTATAATCATGAAGTATACATGCATAGGCACTATGTGCACATGTAAAGATATACTATATGTGCATACATATGTAACATATATGCGTAGCATCATTTATATATGCACCTAGTTCACTGGTTCTGGGATCCTTGACCGCACACCTGAGGATGCAAATGAAGTTTCTGGTTATGCTCCCCAGTGAGATCACAACTTTTATATTTACAGATGACTTAATACAAAGTCACAGTAATTACTTCAATTTCCATTTTTAATATCAATGTTATTTATATATATATATATGAGAGAGAGAGAGAGATTTTTAAGGAATCAGCTCATACAGTTGTGAAAACTGCCAAGTCCTAAACATGCAGGTAGACCGGCAGGCCAGATAAACACGCAGGTTAAGTAGACCAGCAGGTCGGAGACCAGAGATGAGGTGATGCTATAGCCAAGCCCGAAGGCCTCCTGGCAGGGTTCCCCCTTCATAGAGGGTGTCAGTCATTTTTCCTCTAGGGCCTCCACCCATGGGATGAGTTCCACTACATTATGGATGGTAATTGCTTTAGTCAGAGTCTATTGATATGTTAATCTTACCTAAAAAATTTCTTCACAGAAACATCTTGAATCAGGGTTGACCAAATATCTGTGTACCATGGTATAGACAAGTTGACACATTGAATTAAACATCACAGACAGGCTCCTTGTTGTGTCTAGGATGAAAATGATACCATTTTAGCAATTTGGGGACATGGACCCCCCTCCAAATGAGTAGGCTCATCATGCTAGCACAATAATTTATACTTTTATGTAGTCCCTTCTTGTCCTTTATTTCATACACATGCATTTGCTTGCTTAATTATTATAGTGTATATATATTTTTTATCCATTCCCCCATTAACTTTATCTTGTGAGTGCATTCCCATGCTCTTATAGTTAGTCTTTATGGAGACATAACATCCCATCAAAAGGATGTAGCATAATTTAATTAACCAGTTTCCACTGTTGCCTGTTGAGGTTGCCTCAAGTCTGTAGCTGTTATAAATCATGTTGCAGTGGTTTGCTTTTGTTTTGGATAAATTCCTGACAACAGACTCCCTGAACCAAGGACGTGAACATATTATGGCATTTGATGCATATTGCCTTTTGGGGGGTTTGATTGGATCGTATGCATTTTTCTGGTTGGGTTTTTCTTGTTTTGTTTCTTTCCTTCTCTTTTGTTTCTTTGGCAATGACCCTACATTACCACCTCTGCAGCCAAGGTGGCACACAGATGGCCGTCACAACTCCCTGATTCTTTCTGACGAAAATGTTCTTCAAGGCTAAGAGTGTCCTTCCCTAGTCCCAGCTTGGGGGAGATTTATACCTTGGAAAATCTGAGTATGTTTCTGTAGCCATTTTTCAACGGAGAGCGGAAAGGAGAAAAAAAAAACGCATTTCACACTTAAAAAGCAATTTGGGATTTATTTTTGGTTCTTTGATAGCTCAGGGAGACTTTGAAATGCTAACATCTCATTTCTTCTCACATAATTTGAAGAAGAATCCCAGGTTTGAGAAATTTAAGGAACGGTAGTTAGAATTTGGAGCAAACATTTTAGAAGACAAACGTTAATAGTACTGTTATCTCTTTAAAAGGCATTCATTTTTATTTTTGTTGCAGTATTTGGAGTTTCCTATTGGGTATCAGTGCTCTGTTTTGTTTGGTGGAGTCTGGTGAACATGCTTGCAGGTCTCACTTCGGTATAAGGGAGTGATGTATTTAAGGAAGTGAATTTCAAATTGGTGCTTGGCATGGTGCTAAATTTACATATACAGAGTGAATTACTTATATTTTGGGAAAATTATTTATACTTAAACTCATCTATTTTTGGACATCTCATAGCAATGGAATCATACATTGGGAGACCTTTCGTGAGTGGCTCCTTTCACTGTGTAGCATAATGTTTCTGAGGTTCACCACGTGGTAACATGTAACCTGTAACAGAGGCCTTTGTTCTTTTTTGTAGCTGAATAATATTTCGTTGTGTTGATATGCCGCACTTTCTTTATCCATTCATCAGCTGATGGCCACCTGGACTCCTTCCACTTTTGGGCCCCCAATGAATAACGCTGCTATGAATATTCATGTACAAGTCTCAGGTGAACGTCCTTTTATTTCTCTTGGATACACATGCAGGGATGGAATTACTAGGTCATTTGGTAATTCCGTGTCAGGTTGTTATGAAAAATGCTTTTGTGGGTTCATACGTGTCAGTTTGTGAGAAGGGAAGGGCCCGGGCTGGGGGGGGGCAGGGGAAGCCGTGGAGGAGTGCCTCAGAGCGAGGAAGTCTGAACGTGGGTGGCTCCCCCAAAGGAACTGCTTGTTCGGAACAGTCTTCCCTGCAGTTTCGGGGCGTATTTACTTGTGCAGTCGTGGCACTGGAGGAGGATGTTAGTGGTCTGGGAGATTTGATGTGATCCATCTACCAAGCTTCCTACCATTCATTCTAAATGCCTAATTTGCTTTTTAGGAATTAGTTTTTGCATCGGAAAGCAAATACCACATCCCCCAAACTTTCTCAATAAATATCCTGTTTGGGCCTCCTAATAAAAACAATTTCTGTGCTTGCCTTCAGTTAAAAGTGCTAGTGTTGATTCCTTGAGCCCCAGTGAAGGAAACCAACAGTTCACCAAATGCTCGAACTCTTCCTGACTCGGCCGTGTGCGTGTGTGTGTGTGTGTGTGTGTGTAAAGGTTATAATTATTATTGGTTTATTTTAAGCAGAATCCCTTTAATAACACAGGAGGCAGTTTTTTTGGGGGGAGCATTTCTGAAATTAACATGTAATACATTGAAGAAGCTATACTATAAACACGTAAGGTTACTCTTATGCTGAACTTCTCACTTTTAGATGTTTGAATATGAATTCCTTAGGATTTTCATATTAGCCCTGTTAGGAGACCTAAAATGGTTAAATTTGCATGAACGTTGGCTACGAGATTCCCTTTTCCTCTCCTTTAGCAGAAAGATGATATTAGGCAGTGTAATTATATCCCTAGGTGGCATTAACCACAGAATTGAAGGTTTGGCTTCCTTCTGGCACACAGACCTCGGGTTGAGTTCTGAGTTGACGCTCGCACGGCTCACTTGTGTAATCACGCTACATGTGAAGGCTGGAAATTAGAGTGTAGGGTTGCTGATTTATAGTCCATGAGCTGAGTTTTCCTATGCCAGCCCAGAAAAACCTCACCCTTGCTGAGTGTTCAAGCTTTCTCGTGGCTTCTTGGGCCCCTGTAAGTGATCCGGGGAGCAGATTGTGGTACATTCCAGCACTAGGCTAATTATGGATGTAATGACTGGTGAACATTTAAAGTCAGAGCCTAAAGGGGAAATCTGGACCTTCTTGTTTTCAAATTAAAAGGTCAGTAAACCAGTGTCAACAGTTTTAGACAGCTTGGGTCATACCTCTAAGAAATAATCAAAGGCAGCAAGAAAAAACAAACCCAGTGGGTTCCACTGCTTCTAAAGAGAAGGAATCCACTTGTCTTAGGTGTTGTAACTGACACGATTTGACATTCTCATTTTTTTTTCAGTCTTTGAGTTTTGAGTAATTGCTTCTTGCAGAAAGCCTATATTTTCTGTACTCTGTGGTTGCCAAGCTGTACTTGACTTTTAAAAGGAGTCAAAGGGAACGTATCCTTGTGAGAAATTGCTGCTTTGTGGAGTACAAATGAGACGTTTCATGATCTTTGAAGCTAGGAAGGCCAAATCTAGTTGAGAAACCTCATTGCCAGGCTGAAGTCTATATTCTCAATTGCTTTGCTAAACTAAACTGTCCTTTTGTTGAGAGTAAAAAATAAAATAAAAAAATGCAGTGGAGAGTTAGGGTTTCGTTAAGTGATGTTTCCTGTCTGGCTCAGAAAGCAGGAAGTTCTCCGTGACCACGGCAGTCGGGACATCAGGCAGCGTGGCGACCTGCTCCAGCCCAGGACCAGTGGCTCTCAACTGGGGAGGGTTCTGCTTGACCCAGGGACAAGAAGCAAGGTCTGGAGACATGGGTTGACATAACCGGAGGGGAGTGCTGCTGTAGGCATTTGGTGGGTAAAGGCCAGAGGTGCTGCTAAATGAAACATCCCACCCAGCACGGGGCAGTCCTAGGTCAATAAAGAATTATTCAGCCCCGGCCCTGGCCGGTTGGCTCAGTGGTACAGTGTTGGCCTGGCGTGCAGGAGTCCCGGGTTCGATTCCTGGTCAGGGCACACAGGAGAAGCGCCCATCTGCTTCTCCACCTTTCCCCCTCTCCTTCCTCTTTGTTTCTCTTTTCCCCTCCCACAGCCAAGACTCCAGTGGAGCAAAGTTGGCCCCGGCGCTGAGGATGGCTCTGTGGCCTCTGCCTCAGGTGCTAGAATGGCTCTGGTCACGACAGAGCGGCGCCCCAGATGGGCAGAGCATCGCCCCCTGGTGGGTGTGCAGGGTGGATCCCGGTCGGGTGCATGCAGGAGTCTGTCTGACTGCCTCCCCGTTTCCAACTTCAGAAAATTACAAAAAAAAAAAGAATTATTCAGCTCCAAGCCGGTAATGCTGGGCGAAGAAGTGCTGGTGGAGGGCGCGTTCATAACACCAGGGGTGATGTTTCCCGCTCTGCTACGCTGTTCACGGTGGGGAGGGGGCAGGGAGACAGAAGACTCAGTGTCTTGCTCATAAGAACACATTCTCTTTATTGGGCACCTCATTTCTCGGGGTGGCTCTTAAAGACAGCCATGCGCTGATACCAAATGTGGAGCAGGCTCCCTCCCTGGGGGCGGGACCAGTGGGACCTCGAGAGCGCGGGGGCGGAGTCCCGTGACACCCCCTGCTCCGCGCTGCTGCTCAGCCACTGTTGGCAAGACCCTGCAGGCCTGGGCTCATTTTGTTCCTTTATTTGCTCAACGTTTCATAAAATGATTTTGCCCCAGGTTACCTTGCTTCTTCTTTGTCGTTAAAATAAATAAAAAATAAAGGTGTGTTTTCTTTCTTTTTGATGAGGAATTATATATATTCTTTGAGCCTTCCCCTTTCTTGGAAGGGAAACACTTTGACAAATAGTTTAGAAAGTCGTCCAAAGTCACCCTAACCGTGGTCTGTTTGGAACCTTGCTGACATGTTCAGCTGTTTCCTTAGCCCTGTGTGCAGGGAAATGAAACCGCTTTCATCAGTTTTCTAGCATCAAAACGTCTAAGCGTTCTGGGGCCAACTGTGGTCTGTGCGCAAGCGCACAACCCGCTTCCCGCCCCGCCGTGAACTAAACACGTGTACACTAAATGTTCATGTTCTCATTGACTTCCCTCCTACACTTTTTTTTGTTTTTTTTTTTAGATTATTTATTTTTAGAGAGAGAGAGAAGGAGGGAGGAGCAGGAAGCATCAACTCCCATATGTGCTTTGACCAGGCAAGCCCAGGGTTTCCAACCCGGGACCTCAGTGTTCCAGGTCAATGCTTTTATCCACTGCGCCATCACAGGTCAGGCCCTCCTACACTTTTTAACAAAAGGCCTGGAGAGAATGACAAGCACTCCTTTGGAGCAGTGGCTGCCTTGTGCACTGTACGACGTTCAGTTACAGCATGGAACCATAGAGTGTTAAGGCGGAGAGGATCACCAGGATGTCCCCGCTCAGCCTCTGCCTTTCCAATGGAGCCCCCTATCTGGGCAGAGAACTGGCCACGTGAGGAGCAACCCGCAGAGCTTTGGGAAGTACACACTATGGCTCCCATACCAGCCACGCAGAAGCAGAACCCCTCAATGAAACCTGGACTCTCAACTTTTTACAAGTGCCCTGGGTACTCTGATGGGCAGCCTGGTTTGGGGGTCATAGGTTACAGTTACTGTGTATTTAATTTAGTGTTAATAATTATTTGAGAGAGATGTTATTGTACCCATTTTGCCATGCAGGGAACCAAGACTCACAAGTTGAGCGGTCCCCTGATTTAGATCCCTGGTAAGCAGCCAAGCCAGGATTTGAACCCTGTGTTGATCTGATTCCAAGCCTCTTGCTCTCTCTGGATACTTGACTACAAAGCGAATTAATAGTGTAAAGAGGATCACAAAGGGAATGTTTCATCTACCAAAGCAAGCAAGTACTTCGGCAGCATGAAAACAAAATTTATTGCTAGCCGATTGATACATTAGTTATAAGTCAGATTACATTTTCCACAAAGCATTTTCTAAAAGAGCTCTCTGTGACCGTGGTGTTAGCAAAGTATGAATTATTTTTGTACTTCAGAGTTATTAAGCTACTCCTCATTAGAAAGAATTACTTATTCAGACTTTCCTCTAATTCAGACTGACAGTTTCCTGGAAATAGACTGAGTTAGCACTTACCATCATTTGCTAATTCCCTGGGCCGCAAGAAACAAGCAGTGTGGCTTGCCCATATGCTAACTTAGCCCTGCCTCTCATTATCAAATATGCTGAAGAGTATAGCTCCCCCCACCTCACCCCACCTCCGCCCCATCAGAATTCATTTTGACCCCTCCTACTTGGTCTCATCCACCAGTCTGCTAAGCCTTTGTCTAGGACATGACTGGCACAGAGTATGTGCTCAGTGAATGTTTGTCAATTAAATGAAGCAATGTGCTCATTGTAGCATTAATTACAAAGTCACACAGAAGGAGGGTGAAACACACACGGCTCAACAAGTGTTGGGTCCCCACAACTATCTACACATGATCTTTGTGATAGTCACCAGTGGCTGCTTGACTGCTAAATCCACTGCCCTTGTTTAGTGGTCTTGTGTCTTTCTCTTTGTCTCCACCCCCTCTCCTTGGCTAAGGTCCAGAAGAAAATTGTCACTATTTTTGTAAGCCACTTGTCTTGTCTGTCTTGACCTCTTTTGCTCTCCTCCTCCTTTGGTTTTCCCATAAATGCTGGAGTTCCCTCCAGCTCCGCCATTGGCTTCTCCTCTCTCTCCATTCTCTTCCCACTGTGCAGCCTGTCCCCTCCCGTGCCCTTGCGGACCTCTGGAGTGATAGCTTCTAAATCCATCTCTCTTCCAAGTTTTGGAAACATATGCCCAATTACTTACTGCTTCCTCCTGATTAGAAAGCCCTACAAAAGGAGCATTTTCCAAATCAACTTCTCAGTTCTGTGGCATCCCAAACTTGAACCTCCTTTGGTATTTTCTAGGGTGGCTGGTGGCATCACTAACTCTCCCAATCTGGAGACTTCATACTTGTCTGGGATGCCTCTCTGCTCTCCTGTCGCTGTCTAGTTAGCCATGAAACCCTGGTGATTCTGTTCCAGAAATATCCCACAAAGTCAGCCCTTTCTCCTTCTGGATCCTGCTTCCGTTCTCTTCTCAAAGTCACCCTGAGTGGCTCTCAGATGAGAGCGTCACACGAGTGGCGTGGGCCAGTAGTGGTTGCCAGTCTCAGACTTGCCCCGACTGAAGGAAGCCATGGTTGACTTCCAACTCCCAACTCGTTAGTGATTGGAGGAGGTATTTATTGGATCACGTGGTTAGACTGACCCACAAGGAAGTAGCCTGGGACAGGCTTCCCATCATAAAACACACTTAGACACAGAAACAGGTTGGTATCTCTTAGTGGTATCTCCCCTCCTTCTGTGACTGGACCTCAGGAGGGTGCCCAGGGATGCTCGCCACCTGCTGCACAGAACCTGAGCCATTATCTCCAATCAGTGCCAATGGTCTTCCTAGTGGAATGTTTTTTCTCTCTTTGGTCAAAAGCACTATTTTACCACTGTGTGTGTGTGTGTGTGTGTGTGTGTGTGTGTATGTATAAGTATGCGTAAGTTACTGTGTATGAGTGTGTGTGAGTGTGGGCATGTGTGACTGTGTGAGGGTATGTGTTTTAATCAGTAAATTCATAATGAGGAAAATCCAACCCACATGGCTTGGAAGAGAGAGACTAGATCAAAATTAGACCAGGAATTAATTTACTAGCAAAACCCAAGAGAGAATAAATACCTGTGCTTTTAAATAGGAACCATTGGAAACAGTCATCCCTCTGCTTAAAAATCTCAGCTCCCTCCCTGTTGTCTACAGTGGTGTTTTTAATCTTCATACAACATCAGGGTGGTTAACTCTTTCGTGGACTGGCAGGAAATTTCTGGAGGACCAACATTGGTCCGTGGACTGGTGGTTGAAAAATACTGTTGTACAGGGTTGAGTGTGACCCTTGTCCAGTGGCCCAATCCTCTTCCCCCTCTTCAGGCTGATCCAGCCATTCCACCCCCTGCAGCCACACCTCGTTTTTGGACAGGTAATGGCTCCTGGGACTTGGAGCTGGGTACATGTCACATCCTGTTCTTTGAACACCTTGCCTCCTTTTCCACTGACTTGTTCACCTTTGCTCAAACGTCAGCTGTGACTGTCCCTTGGTCTCTTATCGGATAAAATATAGGATGCCCACTTAAATTTGAATTTCAGATAAACAACAAATAATTTTTCAGTGTATGTCATGAATAATTTTGTCATTGTTTATCTGAAATGCAAAATTAATGGTGAATCCTATTTTTTGGTTTGTTTTGTTATATCTGGCACCCTGTTTGTGACAGTCCTTCCGCCTCGGTATTCCTACAGAATATTGTACACAAGCCTCATGTAACTTCTTACGTTGTGGTGATTTATTATTTTGCCAACTGTCTTCCCTATCAGAATACATATCCCTGAACCAAGAACTCACTCACTCAACCTCTCTCAATCATGTCCCCTGTACCAAGCGCTGTGCTGGGTGTGGGGGTGCCAAGACTGGTAAGATCAGGGTCCTGCACTAGAGCGGCGGCTTAGCAAACCATGGCCCGTGGCCAGCTCCAGCCCCCTGCCTGTTGTGTGCGGCTATGGACACGCAAACCTTGTGCGTTTATGTATCACTCATGGCTGCTCTCATGCTACAGCGGCAGAGCACGTGGCCTCAAATACTCACTACCTGGCCCTTTCCAGGAACAAATTTGCCAACCCCTGGTCTAGAGGATCTTACAGCCTAGCGGAGGGAGACAGACATAAACAAATAAAAGCAAATTCATCTTTCATCTCTGAGGCTTCCTCTGTGTCAATGTGTGGTCTGGGACCACCTATCTGAGAACCACCTGGAGCCTCATTCAGCTGAGCCCGATTTCTGAGCCTGGAGGATCTGCCCTTTGAACAAGCCTTCCAGTGGTTCTGCCCACCGATGTCTGTCTGAGCGTGGCTGCCCGGGAGCCCGCCGCTCTGCCTGGTGCGGGGTCAGCCTCGGTAATTGTTTGAATGAGCAGAAAGTGTCTGTTTGTTCATTGCATCTCAGTTCTGTTAAAAGAAAAGAAGAAATTGTAAGTCACTGGCATTGTTTGTTACCTAGAGTTACAAGTTCTGCCTGTAATCCTGTAAATGGATTTAGCAAACTTGACCATCGAGTCAGGCACGGTGTTGCTGGGCTTCCTCCTGAGAAAATGCCATTCCCTTATTACACGGACCTGAGTGGGGTGGTGGCTGTGTCCCGTTCTTGACCAGTGGAGCAGAGCTGTCCTTCAGTGTGGACAACAGCCATCTTCTACCTCAGGGGCCACCGCCCGGAGCTGACCTGGACAGCATCACTCACAGTCACATAATCAAAGTAAGCTTACTCATTCCCCCGTGTCCCCACGCTCAGAACATGCCGTCTCCTCATGGTGCAGTGTGATGGGCCGACAGAAAATAAATAAGTCAATTCAACCCAGTAGTGTTTGGAAGGCAAATGTTTCCTAGTGAAAACAAAGTCTGCGACTATATGTTGAGACAGATGTTCACACTTGCTACTCTTGTTAGAGGACTTGAGAAAATAAATTCAAGATAAGAGAGCCATGGGGCATTCCTGGGGCCTGCGTGGGTCCGGCTCTTCATGGCGTTGCAAACAATGTTCAGATCCCGGAGGGAATACAATGTCGAAATAAAGTTTCTGGCCAAGTCCACCTAAATTTTCTTGCGGGAGCCAAATAGTTAGGACAAGTGGGATTTTTAAAAACTTGGGTTATCTATGGAATTACTTCGGTGACCCTTTTACTATGGCATTCAAAGATTCAGACTAAAGGCTCAGTGGACGTGTTGGCAAGAGTGGAGGAGTTTGGACCACTCCTTAGATGTAACAGGGATCCATTGAAAACCAGTGTGTGCTTGTCTCTGCTGTTGGGGTTCAGGTGCAGATGCAAGAAGACGTTTAACTGCTGTCACATGAAGATAAGTGGAATGTCTGGGTCTCATTGGACGTGTCAGGGCTCCTGTGATAGACTTTGGTATTCGTTTTCCATTCTTTTCATTTGATACGTGATGTTACTGGTCATAGGTGTGCTTATGTGAGTGATTGTTAGGGCATTTTAAATGAAATGTCACAGCATAAACTATTCAGCCTTTGGGTAGCTAAGTAGAAGTAAAAACTATCTTCTCTCTGACATGCTTTGGAGGAGAAAACAAACCTCCAAATAGCACCACACCAACAAATCTTTGGATCTTTTTAAAAATCCACGCAGCCCAGGGGATTCCATCCTTGGATATTTTTTTGATTCATATATTCCATGTTTGTTAAATTTATTCTATTTCAAGCAGTTGATGCTCTGCTACATCCCATATGTGATCTTACTTGATATAGAAATGCTTCTTTGCCTCATTATTATATCAGGTCTACCGGAAAGTTCTGTCCATTTCTATCACAACAAGTTTTGACACGTAAGCACATGTTTATTTGGCGCATGTGTGCCTCTCTATTTTTATCACTTAATGTATACATACTGACATAGCAAATTAACTAAAACAAAGTTGATTCACGTTAGTCTTATGTGTGAAGCGATAGTGTACCCATGGCTGCTGATAAAGTTCATTTACGCCACTGTAATTTTTACGAATTTCAACAAGGAAGAAATGCTACAGAAGCATGTCTGTCACATCCACCATATTCTCCGGACTTAGCACCCTCCGACTATCACTTGTTTTTGTCCTTACAAAATTTTTTGAAGGGCAAAAAATTCAAAAATGAAGAAGATATCAAACAAGCACTGGTTCAATTTTTCGCATCAAAAGATAAAACATTTTTCAAAAATGGGATATACAAATTGCCCTCACGCTGGCAAGAAATCATTAATAATAATGGCAATTATATTATTTAATAAAGTTTATTGACGGTAAGAAAAATTTGTATTTTGTTTTATTCCAAAAACGGACAGAACTTTCCGGTAGACCTTATATTTTTGTATTTATGTGCTTAACCTAATTTTTTTAAAATATATTTTTAATTTAAAAGATAAAAGGATGTTTCTTTTTGTGTGTGGGCTTCTGTTATTATAGAAATGTACCAGGGAGGGAAAGCTGCATTTAAAACGGTCTTCTCATGTTTTTTTAGACAGAAGCCTTAGAATTAATTACTAATTGCACCAGCATAGGGCTTCTAGCTGGTTACAGCCCAATGTGGGCAAATTGCTACAAGAGTCCAAATGAATTTTATGTGCAAATCTTAGGTTTACCAAGAAAAAAAAAACCCTCACTTATGTAATCATGCCGAGAAAGGATCAGGTGTTGTTATATAGCTAGGACACAAAAATAAATATAAAAAGAGGGTCCCCCACCATTCAGCTGTTTTTTATTAATAAGACTCCATCCATCATAAATTGCTGGGAGAACTGGCCAGATGTTTGAAACCCACCCCACTTGTCACCTAGGTCACGCCTGTAGGAGTTGCAATTTAGTTAATTTCACTGCTACAGTAGCTTGATATAATTAAAGACTCAGTAGGTTGTGTTTTAAATGCTATTAAGTCATTATGGGTTTTCAGGGGACCAGGAATGTGTGTTCACTGCAGAAAAGAGGGCAACTTTTCTTAATACAAAGACGCCAACGATCCATAGTTTCAAAAGTTGGAGTTCAAGCGCCTGGTGCTGAAATGCGATTCTCTGACATCAATTATGGAAATCAATAAAGAATGTTGCAGTATACATAGGGCTTTCTCTGCCCTTTCTCAATAGAAGGAGGGATCATGGTGGGACCAGCAAGCCTGTGCTTGCTTAATCAAAGCAATAAATTCTCTGTGTCAGAACTGCATTCTTAAAGATGCTCTTAAAAAAAATTTTTTTTTCCTTTGGTGCTGAGGACTGTTTCTGAGCCCAATTTACCTAATTCCTGAGAACAATAAAGGCACAATAAAGAATTTTCTCTGCCGAACTAGTTTAAAATAACATATAGCTATTGCTCCACAAATCTTTCAACAGTTCAGCCTTGTTAGCAAAATAGTATGAGGCAATTGGAGGAAGGCAGGGGTTGAATGAGAATCTATGAGCAGCCCAGTTGCTAAGAAAATAAAATTATCATAGCACCAGAATGCATTTACATGGATTGAGTGGATCAGAAAGTGAATCACTGTGGACGTTCTTTCCTTAGGTAAGGTCACTTTCAAGGTTTGTTTTGACCAGGATGCTTTCTTTCTACCCTGCTGGGCCGGCCCGACATCACCCAAGGGTGCCCTCTACCCCGGGCCGTGAGTGGCCCTCAGCTCTCTTTAGCCCCTTCAACACCCTCTCTGGGACCATCAGCGAAAGGGTGGCATGAAGATCTCCCACGTGCTCCTCGATCGTTTATTTAAGTTGGGTTTTACTCCATGAGTATTGAAGTGGTTCGCAATCAGATTCCAAAACGAGTCTCATAAATCAGAGCAGTGGTCTTGAATCTCTGCCCTCCCTCTGTTCCTGTAACAAGGAGAGACCAGGGCGCCAAATGAAGGTGTTGAGTTTCTCTCACGGAGCTGTTTGGGGGACTTCCAAGATGCCATGACACGACACGTGACAGTGAGATGTTGATGAGATGTGACGAGGGTGGTGATCAGAAAGGGTCGGGGGTTCTCTGTGACTGTCGGGCCATGCCAGGTGTTTGGGCCACATGACACTTGTTTGCCCAGGTCTGGCATGTTTCAGGCACTTGGAGGGAACCCGGGGGAAAAGAAAATCACCAGAGAGAGTTCATACAACCATGATGAAGGCTTCAAGAACAAGATGGCTGTGTGCATTCAAGGTCAAGGGTGCATATAGGATGCCACGGTCAATGGCTGGCT
The DNA here is from genome assembly GCF_036850765.1 of Saccopteryx bilineata. NCBI lineage: Eukaryota > Metazoa > Chordata > Mammalia > Chiroptera > Emballonuridae > Saccopteryx > Saccopteryx bilineata. Next base: position 105,843,176 of record NC_089496.1, on the reverse strand, counting down.
TATGGTCACTGACAGCAGGGGGACATTTGAAGGGTCCAGGCAGTTTGATTTTTGGGGGTGTGGGGTGCATGCCATAAATTACATCATTAGGCAGTGTAGCAATCTCAGCATGTATCTGAATGAAAATCCCACTGGACCATAGACTGGCTTCAGAAAAATAAGGGAATCTTGTCCTCTGGGTGCCTCAGGCTAAATCCCTCTCTTGGACATTGCTGTTTGGGACTGTCACAAGGAAGAACAGCCTGATCTAATTGGAACCTTGATTTCTGACTTGATCCAATTAACATGCCTAGTTTGTTGAGGGCCTATGGTGACTAGAAGGATTCTAGTGACCAATGGAAATTTCCTGTTTTGAGCTGGAAATAAACCAGATGTTTGTTGAGTGTGCAACTGGCTGTCAGTGTTGATCCTGGTTCACGTGAAGGTGGCTCCTTGCAGATGTGTGGGCTAATCAAAGCCAACTGGCTGTCTGGTTTTCTGCTCTTCTTGCCTCATCCACAACCCCCAACAGAAATGATTCAGCCTTTAAACATGTTTAATTGTAGCTCTACTTCAGGACTCATCCATCCTTTCCTGAGCATTTACTATATGTTAGACACCATGCCGGGCATTGGGGATACAAGCAAGAGTCTTCTCTCTAACAAGGCCTTCAGGGTCACACACGTGACCTGGTCTTGGCCTGCCTCTCCAATCAGATCTTGTATCACATTGCTCCCTTTGTGTTCCAGTCACACTGGCCTCAGGGCCTTTGCACATGCTGCCTCTCTTAGAATGTTCTTTCTCTTGTTTGTCACACAGCTGTACCAGTCTCTTCTTTTAGGTCTCAAAGGCCTTTCCTGACCACCCCTTGTACAATAGATTTCCTATCCAGTGATCCAACAGAGAGCCATAATAATAATAACTGTTACATTTTAACCTTATCCACCCTATTTTTCTTTTCCCTTTATATTGGTTAAGAATGTGAGTTCTGAGGTCAGACTGCCTGGGTTCAAATCTTTACCCTGCTATTCCCTGGTTCTGTGTCTTAAACTCAGTGCCTCAGTTTCTTAATCTGTAAAATGGAAATAATAACAATAGGTGTGTTTTTTTTGTGACAGAAACAGAGAGAGACAGAGAGAGGAACAGATAGGGACAGACAGGAAGAGAGAGAAATGAGAAGCATCAAGTCTTTGTTGCGGCACTTAGTTGTTCATTGATTGCTTTCTTATATGTGCCTTGACTGGGGGGTGGGGGGAGCACAGCAGACCAAGTGACCCATTGCACAAGCCAGCGACCTTGGGCTCAAGCTGGTGAACCGTGCTTGAACCAGATGAGCCCGCGCTCAAGCTGGTGACCTCGGGGTTTCGAACCTGAGTTCTCCGCGTCCCGGTCTGACACTCTATCCACTGCGCCACTGCCTGGTCAGGCAACAATAGTTTCTTTTTCAAGTCAGTTTAATTAAATTTTTTAGTTAATAGTTCCACATTTCTTTCTTTTACTTTGGACCATCTACTTAATAAAACAGTAGCATAGCCACAAATAGAGTCAGACTACATTAATTCATAGAAAATATCTCAACATTTTGTAATTTTAAATAGATCTGGTCTTCTTGCCCCAACCCTCACCAAAATATTTTTATTAAATGGGGAAATTTGCAACCATAAAATATGGATGAGGAGATTTTGCTTGTCTGTATAATGTAGAAAAATAGTTCTGAATCAGGAGAAAGCTTTTACCTCCAAGCCTGAGATTTACATGGTGAGTGCTGTCTCATATGTGTAAAACAACTGAATTCAGATGTTTCAACTTAATCTCTGAAAACCTGGCTATTTCTAGGATTTAATCATTTGTCAGTCTAACATAATGAGAAGAGAACAGGTAGTTCACACACGTTTGAAATACAGCAGGTGTTCATGGCATGAATGCATCATCGTAAACTGTAATGGGAAGTATGATGAGTAACTTAAAGCAGAAGAAAAGGATGTGTTTTTTTTTTTTTTTTTTAAATAGGAAACATTGAAAAATAAATGTCCAAAGTTGTTGGCAGTAGATAACATTTTATAAGAGAAGGCATAGAATGAGGCCATTTCTGAAAGGTGAACTTGTCCTGAGAAGATGCCCTTTCATTCAGAGCGGAGCATGAATGTGGTTAGCAGGTGATCGTACGGCGGCTAGGGTCATGGGAACGGCACGCCGTGCTTCTGTGTGTTTCATTAGCAATCCAGAACACCCTCTGTTCCCTGATAAGAGCATTTGAAGTAATCCATGTTATGACTCTTGAACGGTGCATGCATCACCACAGTGTCATTTAACGAGGACACTCACGCGTTCTCTCCCTGCCATTAGCTCTGATAACCAGTGCGGTTGGCAGTCAGTGTCCTGTCGCATTAAGGGAACTGGTGAACCTAATCGCTACATGGGCCCTACACAGATTCCGTCTGTTCAGGGTCTCTGCCCAGTGAAACTCACAGGACACGAAAGCTCTGCTAAACAGAACTGCCTTCTCAATTCAGAAATTACACAAGGCGCTTTTAATCTTTTACACGCATCACTCTGAGCACCAGTAATCATGCTGATAGGACAGGTTGGCAGCTGTTTTCACTTGACACGCTGGACACACCTGTTGTTTCTAGACTGGATGTGGATGTAATAGTGAGAGAGGAGTCCCAGCTTGTTGTGGGTCGGGCACTGAGCTAAGCCTCGACCTGTTAATTCATTTAATCGTCACAGAAACCCTTGGAGAGAACCACCAGTCTTAGTCTCATTTTATGCATAACGAAACCAAGGCCCAGAGAGGGGAGGTGACTTGCATAGGGTCCCTATTCGTGAACAGAGGTACTGGGATTGGAACTCAGGTACTCTAGTTCTAGAATACTACACGAAACTGATCTTTGGTTTGTGTGGCCATTTTGGTGGGGGGTATATGTATGCAGGGAAGCTGTAGAAAATAATGACTTGAACATCAGACAAATGTCATGATGATGTGTGTCTATTTTCACATGGTGTGTGTGTGTGTGTGCGCGTGCGTGCATGCACACCTGTGTGTATGGGCCAGACTATTTCCTTCTCAAATGGGCAAGATTATTCGCTGACCTTTTGGCTAGAAATCCCACTGTTAGTAATTAAAGCCTTTGGGAAGTTAAGTGTTTCTCTCCTCCTGGTGATTTTTTTTAAAAAAATTAAAATACCCTTGGAGGAGAAATAACTTGTTGTGAATTAATACTTCAAACGCCCCAAGATAATTAGTATGATGTTTGAGTCAGATTTCTTCAGTCTAGGAAATGGTCGCTGAAACAGAGGTATCTGAGGCCACAGACACTTCCAAATTCATTAAGATGAGTCTCATTATAAACTTTAAACCTGTAATTTGAAAATTAAAACAAGTATAAGCTAACTGGTTATGAGCTGTCAAATATATGCTGTGATATAAAGGAATCGAAAGAGCCTGTTCTCCCTTGAAGCAGGTTTGCAAATTATGATGCTTGTCAGTTGTCATCACAGATAAAATGTACTGATATTTCATAGAGTGGTGGCTGTCTTCCTCATATTTCTTTGAGTGCATTTAAGTATATTTCTTATTGAAGTGGAGCATACATACAGAAAAGTGAACAAGTCGTAAGTGTAGAGTTTGATCAACTTTTACGAAGTGAAGACACCCATATCACCAGCACAGCCGTAACTAATCCCAGATCGAGAAATACATAGAATATGAACAACCCCCCAGAAAACCCTGGTTGGCCTCTTTCCAGGCATAACCTCCACAGGTTAATTACCCTGACTGCTATCATTATCAATTAATTGTGACTGCTTTTGAACTTTCTGTAATTGGATTCATACAATATGTGTTGTTCTTTTGCATATGACTTCGTTCTGATGATGGAATTTAATCACGCATTTGAGTGTAGCAGTATTCTATTTTGGGATTTAGTGTTCTTTCTATCTATGTCAATTAACATATAGATATTCTCTATATATGTATGTATAGCTATTTATAGTCAAGTTAGTTCATTTTTTTTGTTAAGATTGCTGATGTTCTTACTAAATTTTTTTGGGTCTGGTCTGTTACTGAGAAAGATGTGAAAAAGTCACAATTACAGTCTGTTAGCCCGTATTAAGATGGCTTTGAATATTTCTCCCTTTAGGTGTATCTAATTTTGTTTTATATATTTGAAGCTATATTATTAGTTGTTTGAAGATTTAGAATAATCACACCTTCTTTTTGGATTGATACTTTTATCATTATGGAATATCCCTCTTTAATATTTCTTGTCTAATACCAGTGGATCTATTTTCTTTGGCTGACTTTTGCATAGTATATTTTCCAACATTTCCTGTAAAGTTTTTCTATGTCCTTATATTTAAGGTGTATCTCTTGTAGATATTATACACATGAATATGTGTCTTTTAATGAAAATATGTAAACCATTTATGTTTAATGTAAATTTTATGTGTTTGGATATGTCAGTGTTTTGTATTTTGCTTACCTGTTTTGTTTTGTGAATGTTTTTCTCAATCATACTGTGTTTCTCTCTTTGTTGCCTTCTTACTGGTTCATTCTTCACTAATGTTGTTATTATAACATGCATTTTTGATTTTTAGAGCCTAATTTGAATGAATACTTTCTCTCTTCCTGAATGTTAGGATTTCTGAACATTTTAAAACTCTATTTATCCCCCTTCCTTCTTTTTACCTTGTCATCCATTTTAATTCTACACATGTACCTTTCCAAGAGATAGTGTTACTGTTTTTTATATTTATTTAGGTTTACCCACATGACATTAATGACCCTTTCAGTTTCTTCCTGCATAGCTGGGTCTCCATCTGGGATCGGTTCTCTTCTGTCTAAAAACAAAGCAAATACAATGCCTTTTAGCCTCCTCTAATACAGGTCTGCGGGTGACTCATGTTCTTCATTTTTGTTATTCTAGAAATGTCTTTATTTTGCCTTTAGGTTTGTTTTCAGTCTTGAAAATTTTCCACGGTTTCAGTTACATATGGAAAGACACAGATCTTAATTTTATAGCTTAATTTATTCCAATGTCTGTACAAACCTGTGTGCCCAGCACCCAGATTAAGATCTGGAACATTCACAGCACGCCGGCTCATTCTTCTCTCTTCAGCTGTGTCTCCTCTCCCTATTCAAGCCCTCTGTTGAGTTCTTGATTTCGGATATTTTATTTTCCTAGAATTTCTGTTTATTTCTGATCTAGAATCTTCACCTTTTAAGATGCATTTCAGTTCTATTTTCTTGAACGTATTAATTATAGTTATTTTAAAGTCTCTGTTAACTAGATTTTGTAGAAGCTTTGCATCAAGTTGTGTTCCTCCAGGGAGAATACATGATATCCTTGGGTAACCAGTGGAGAAGCAGGTTATTTCAGATCGTAGGGTCTAAGCTGGCCCGAGCCTGGCTTGGAGTCTTTGCAAATGCTTGGTTCTCTCCAGGTGCGTTCCTGCCCCTCACATGTCATCCTCTGGGATTCCCAGATGAGCACTTCGGGTGTTTCCTAGAGCCCTTTCTCTTTGGTGGGTCTGGGATTCGGTCTGTTTTGAACTTTCCATCACTCTGAGACAGCCAAAAATTCTGTTCTGCTCTTCAGTTTCTCTTTGCTTGGCTTTTACACCCTCATTTTCTGTGCCCCTTAAATAGAAAATGTAGGCTCCGTCCTCTGCACGTTGCTTCTCTCTGGGACCTTGCTCCCCAAACCTGGCTGACTTGGCAACCCTGGACTCCGTGTCCCGCGTCTCCGGCCCGTGTGACCGCCTACCCTCCGCCAGCGTCTCTGCCTCTCAGCTTCTTCCCTCCTCTCTGCTTCTCAGCGAGAGCCCCGCGGAGAAAAGAGCGGGGTGGAAATTTGGGCGCCCCTCGGTAAACTCCCTTCTCTCCGGGATGTGCCTTCTCAAGTCCTGGGTGCCCTGGTGGTTCCTGATGCCTTTAGACAGATGCTGTTGTATTTCTTCCAACTTCCTTACGAAACACTCCTGTTTAGATCTATGGTAACCTATTCCATCCTCTCCGAAAAGCTCTTACCATCTTTATCCTTTAATAAACACGGGCTACTATCTCCAGCCACCCTAGAGTAAGAGAAATACAGCAACGTTTAATCAAATGGAACATGGCTATACTTAGACATTTTTCACTATCAGTTATGATGCATAACAGCTTCTGGAATGGCACTATAAAACCACGTGGCGTGCACGTTCTAGCCTTGTGTTTACATTAAGATAGAATGTTAAAATGTAACTTCAATATCCATCTGGGTGCAAGACCTCTGCCACCCAGGAATGCTGATGTGACTCTGAGAGGTCACCGGTTGCAGGAGGGGACAGCACTGTGGTGGAGGGACCCCTCTCTGCCCCGTGCAGTGGGCTGTAGTTTAGGCACTGATAACATTTACAGCCCGAGTTGAGCTCCCCTGCGGAGACTCAGCAGGGCCTGTCTCCCTGCCGTGTTCATGTCACCGTGGTCTGGGAGGCTGGCAGCTGCCAATCACTAGTGCCCGCATCAGAAACAGATGCTCCATTTTAAACTGACAGCATGTTAAGAGCTGCCAAATCAAAGCAAGGAAGGCAGGAGTTAACTCTGTCATGTTCAGTGGGCACCTTGCTGTTAGAAAATGCCACTTCAGATTTATTGAAGGAAAACGCGGTGATGTTCCCATTTTACATTCTCTTGATAAGTATTATTTACTTACGGTGTGTGTTCAGGTGCTCTGAAGCATACCTGAGGAATCTAAAACATTACCCACTGCAAGTCCAGCAACTTAACACTCTAGGGAGTAGCCAAGACTTAGCTCACAAGTCAAAGCAGCCTGCTGTTAAGGGTGGAAATAATTGTAGAAGGTTAATGCTATGGGAAGTTTTTCCAAGGGGGGAAATCTGTGAGATGTGGAGGAATCTGGGAGGGCTTCCTGGGGGAGGCAGGCCTCATGTTGATGCCAGTGCTCAGCAGCTCCTGACCACGGCTTGCAGTGATGAAATGGCACCCACCTCTGCTTCATAATGTCCACTGGTTCTTTCCTTCGCCTTTGGTTCTGTGGTCTGAACAAGATTTGACAAGTGCCACTGTAGCATTCTGTGGTTTATTCCCAGGCAAAGCCATCTCCAGTGCCAGTGGGTGTGACGGGATGACTTCCAGGCTCTCCTCTCTGTCGGACCTTCGCGGTCCGGAAGGAACGCTCACCTGCACACGGCGCCCGGCGGCACACTGCAAAGCCTCCTGGGCAGTCGGCGCTGCCTAAGGATGAATGAGAAGGCAGGGCAGCCCGCAACTGATTCGGGACCTGGGCTGCTCGGGCCCATTGCTCAGAGCTTTGAAGGGGTTTCAGCGAATTAGTGGCGTTGAGAGAAAATTCTTTTTAATCATTTCCTCCCTTTTTCTTGTTGGCTCCGTGAGTTTTTCCAGAAGGCAATGGCCAAAACTTTATGGAAACCAAATGACATGTTATTTGAGAGAAATAAAAGATAATTGACTCAGAATATCAATTCATCTCCTCTCTGTAGTTCAGCAGAGAGGGTGTCCCAGCCTCATCTCCCACGTCCTTGGAATCCAAAGGAGGTTTGCTATTTAAGGCTGATGTGAACTCGTTGAGTCAGTTCGCCTCAGAAATTGTTCTTGCAGTAGGTTAAGGCTCCAGCAAGGAGGCCGCTGTTTGTAAAAGGGAGGGCACCAAGCAGGACGTGGTGGAGGCGGGTGGTGAGCCCATGCGGCGGGCTCCTCCATGCAGACCCCGTGCTCCGGGGTCTAGCCCGTGGGACTGGGCACAGAGAAAGGGTTTGTGTTGTTCAGTTGACTGGGGAATTGAGTTGCATTCCTGCACGTGGTGGTCATGAGCTCTCACTTACACCCTTTACCTGCCCAAGGCTGAAGGTCCCCTGATCTCATTGCCTACATTGAAGAGCTGTTCTAACAGGGCTGCACCTATTGGGACATTCTCTAATCTGTCATCATCTCTGTTCTGGGCTTCAGCAACTTCCCGTGGAGCCTTTGGGGACATGATGGAAAAATGGGAGCTGAGTGCATTCGGCGGGCCCATATTGAGGTAATGAATGTGCAAGGGGCCCTGGCCGGTTGGCTCAGTGGTAGAGCATCGGCCCAGTGTGTGGAAGTTCTAGGTTCAAATTCCCCGTGAGGGCACACAGGACAAGCATCCATCTGCTTCTCCACCCTCCCCCCTCTCCTTCCTCTCTGTCTCTCTCTTCCCCTCCCACAGCCAAGGCTCCATTGGAGCAAAGTTGGCCCAGGTGCTGAGGATGGCTCCATGGCCTCCGCCTCAGCACTAGAATGGCTCTGGCCACAATGGAGCAACACCCCAGATGGGCAGAGCATCGTCCCCTGGTGGGCATGCCAGGTGATTCCTGGTCAGGTGCATGTGGGAGTCTGTTTGACTACATCCCCGCTTCTAATTTCAGAAAAATACAAAAAAAAAAATGAATGTGCACGGGTTGGTGCTGGTGGCTGAGCCCACCCGGAGGGAGGTCTCCAGAGTGTGCAAACAGTTCAGACTTCAGTCCTTGCCTTCACTCTTTTCTCATTTTAAATAGCGGCGAAGAGGGAGAGGCTGATGGCTGGCATAGACCAGGCGTGCCCTAACTTCCTCTGTAAAAGGCCGCAGAGTAAACACCTCAGGCTCTCCCGGCTGCCTGACCTCGGCTGCAGCTACTCTGCCCCGCCGTAGTTCAGAACAGCTATAGATAATATGTAAGCAAGGGAGTAAAGCAGTGTGCCTGTGTTCCAGAAGAACTTCGTTTTTGGATGCTAAAGCTTGAATTTCAGATCATGTGCACTTGTCATGAAACATTATTCATCTTTAGAATTCCCCCTCCCTCTGTCACAACCATTTAAAAATGTGAAAACCGTTCTTAGCACATGGCCTGTGTATAAGAGAAGGTGCTGGCTGGCCTTGGCCTGTGGCTGTCCTTTGCTGTCCCCTGGTGCAGATAGGAGGCTGCGTGGAGGGGTCCTACTACAGCCAATAATGGGTCTAAGATCCCCAAGAACTTGGAGCAACTTAAACGATGGACCAAATATAAGAGAATAAAATGTGACGAGATATGTTCGTTCATTCGAGTGTCCAGCAACGATCCCCTGAGCATCTGCTCTGTGTCATGGGCGATACAGCAAAAACTGTATGGCCAAGGGCCTGTCCTCAGGACCTCACGTTGTTTTGTGCTCCGAGGATAGCTAGTCCTCGCAGCTCAGCCTGGGGCTCTGAGAGCTCAATACCTCTGGCCTCAAGAGACCTAGAGAAAAATCCACTCATAGGTTCAGAGAACCAAATCTACAAATGCAGGACAGGACCACATCTTGTTGGGGTCTCCACCGACTCAGTATGAATCAATGTGTGTTGCTGCTGAATTTAAGGTAGCACAGTCTTTCTATTTATTTATTTTAAGTGAGAGGAGGGGCGATAGAGCAACAGACTCCATCATGTGTCCCGACTGCCCGGCAACTGGCCAACGCTCAGACCAACCAAGCCACTGGCTGTGGGAGGGGAACAGAGAGACAAGGGGGAGAGGGAGGGGGGCAGAAGCAGATGGTCGCTTCTTTTGGGTGCCCTGACCAGGGATCGAACCCAAAGGTAACATGATCTTAAGCTGTGTGTTCATAGAAATACCAGTGAAGGCCGGGCGTGCTAGCCCGTCTCTTCTCCCGGCTGGCCAGGCCCCACTTTGAATATTAGTGTAGAGATCACACCATCCCTCATTCCACTGCTGCTCATTGAGGGCTTCCGTTGTGCCAGCCGTGAGCCGGAGAGGTCATTTCTCAGGAACGTAGCAGCGAGGGAGGCGGGGATGGACAGTCGTGGGAAGTTTTCCCTTCATCATGGTGCTGTGCGACAGCGAGGAGAGAAAAGTGAATGCGCAGGGGAGAGCACGTGGGTTACGGAAGAACAAGCAGCTACCAGAAGTACCTGTGCCACGGCTCTGTGGTCGAGGCTGATGCAAGGGAGCGCGGCGTCTCCTTACCAACGCTCTCTCAGGGCTGGGACTGGCGACGGGCTGCTGAGCGGGGTAGGTCCCGGGTCCACCGATTTGGGATAGTCTCCTTTTCTGATCAGAACCTTTTAGAGGCAGAGTGGGCCCTCAATTCTCTGTTAGCACACTTTGTTTCTTTTGGTTGGTCTGTGTGCTTGTTTTTTTACTTACAGTTTTTGTAACAAATAAATAAAAATAAAGCTGCTTTTATTTGTGTTTTAGATAAGGTCAACAAAACCTCGGTTCTCCATGTTAAAACATATTATTTTTATTTAAAGATGCTCTGGAGATGATGACTGGCCATCAAACCCCACTCCCCACAAACCCGCCCCAAGTTCCCTTCATTAAGAGTAGAATACTTCCTTTAAAAAATACTACATTGTATCAATCTACAATACTATTAATTGAGCCATGTGCTTTCACGTGAAAGTAAGTTTGCTGTGCAGCTGGGACTGGAAGAAAAGTTTCTGTCCCCAGGGAAGCCAGATTGCTGACCCAACACTTCCAACTAACTGTGCTGGAAAGTCAACGTGCCCTCTAAGAGGCAATTTTATTTCAAACATGTCTTTGCATTTTTTAATGCAACTGCCTCTAAATCCTCTTTTCGTCATCAGCACACTTCCTTGTGATGTATAAAAGAGGCTAGATGCAAATTATACTCACACACGCACACATATATATTTAGATAAAGGTTATTTTATGGTCAATTGCTAACTCATGGACTCACTGGATATGAATTCCCAACTACTCTTTTCATCTAAATCAAGACCAGGAGACTCACTGATGTGCTTGAACTTGCTGGTAAAAAGATTATTCTGCGCTCGGGCTGGAGGTACAGGAGACCTCACTCTCAGGAGTGAGCAGAGTGGATGGTGTGGCTGGCGATTTCAATGCTTTCCACACATCTTCCTTCTGCTTTTCATTCTGGGTCGTTCTTACCAGAGTTCAAAGACTCTCTCTTCCAGCCTCTAGAAGCTCAATGATATATGACTGTCTCTAAGTTTGTCCTGCATTCTGCTTTTAACAGTAATCAAACCTCATTCCTCAACTTAATTTGGTGAAAAGAGCTTGTAGTGTAACTTTAAGGGATGTCTTGTGATGTCAGGGAACTGTAACGTGGCATTCCCTAGCTGTCACATGCAGGGGAAGAAAGAAGTTGGCAGGCTTCTATAGAATAGATTATTTTCTTTGTCTTTCCTTTTTTATTTGTGTTTGGAGTTATTTGTACAATTTAATAATCCTCCACTATTCCTTTCTTCATCTTTGGTGAAAAGCTTTGTGTAGGAGTAAGTAGAATATAAAAGAGCTTTATCCGTGGTAAGGTCCGCTTAACCACATAGTCTGCAACTGTCTGTTACTTTGCTGTATAGCATTTCAGTGTTTAGTCTGGGGAAAACAACAAAATCTGTATTTTAACACTCCAGTCAGTCGTTTTTATTTGCTCTAGTTTTGCTGTTTTGTTTGACATCTAGCTTTGCATGATTACAAACACAAGAAAAAAATATGCAGAGAATTCAATTTGAGATGTGAGTATTGCTTTTGCTATTGTAAATTTACTAAGAATTTCAGGTAATATATTTCTTTATGCATAAATATTTGAGATATATATATATATATATATATATATATATATATATGAGGTTTGGGGGATATCTGAGTTGTTGTTTTTTTCAAAAGCCAAAGAGGGACCACTCTGGTTTACCCTCCCCAAGAGCCTTCATGTTCCCTCATCTGGGAATATCTCCAGTCTGAGGAGCAACGAGAAATCAGCCCACGGGCTTTTGCTCTCCTGGAGATCCTTCTCATATACATAGGAGATCTTTCCTGAACATTTTTGCCAGAAAAATATTTTATCCCTACTGTAAACTGAAATGCTCTTTTTAGTCGACAGAATCATAAGGGCCTTTGTCTCCCCATGTTCCTACACCCCTCCCTTCTTCCCTTTCTCTCTTTTTTAACATTTGGCAACCAGCAGCCCAGAAATAAGATCATTTTATCCCAGGAACAATTTCTTCCACCATAATATATAGTGTATGAACTTTATTTAATCTAATTCTTAAAATAACCTTTTTCATTTCATACAAGGAATATTTGTTGTAAAAATGGCTAAAAGGAAAATAAAAACCCTCGGCATATAACGAAGAAAATAAAACCTAAATCAATCAATCTCTCTCTCTCTCTCTCTCTCTCTCTCTCTCTTTATTTATTTATTTTTATTTTTCTGAAGCTGGAAATGGGGAGAGACAGTCAGACAGACTCCCTCATGCGCCCGACCGGGATCCACCCGGCACGCCCACCAGGGGCGACGCTCTGCCCACCAGGGGGCGATGCTCTGCCCCTCTGGGGCATCGCTCTGCCGTGACCAGAGCCACTCCAGCGCCTGGGGCAGAGGCCAAGAAGCCATCCCCAGCGCCCGGGCCATCTTTGCTCCAATGGAGCCTTGGCTGCGGGAGGGGAAGAGAGAGACAGAGAGGAAGGAGGGGAGGGGGTGGAGAAGCAAATGGGCACTTCTCCTATGTGCCCTGGCCAGGAATCGAACCTGGGTCCCCCACACGCCAGGCTGACGCTCTACCACTGAGCCAACCGGCCAGGGCCTCTCTCTCTTTTTTAATTAAGTGAGAGGTGGGGAGGCAGAGAGACAGACTTCCACGTGCTCCCTGAACAAGATCCACCTAGAAAACCCACTAGGGGGTAATACTCTGTCCAGATGGGCTGCAGCTCCGTTGTTCAGCAACCGAGCCATTTTACCACCTGAGGCCAAGACCATGGAATCATCCTCAGCACCTGGGGCCAACTTTCCTCGAACCATTTGAGCCATGGCTATGGAAAGGGAAGAGAGAGATAGAGATGGGGGGAGGGGAAGGGTGGAGAAGCAGATGGTCGCTTCTCCTGTGTGCCCTGACTGGGAATCAAACCAGCGACTGCCACATGACAGGCTGACGCTCTCCTCCTCAGCCAACTAGCCAGTGCCAAATCCTCACTTTTCAAATGCTTAATTTTTGATGGATTGTTTCCATCTGGTAATTTTTTTTAACTAAAATAATATATATATTTTTTACTTAGGTGAATTGCTAATGTATTTTATATTCTTCACATTTCATGTAACAAAGTCTTGTCTTTCCACATGCTATTAAAGTGATTTATAAGTGAAATTTTTGAGGGCTGCATACTATTCTGCCATATGTTGACCATGTTTTCCTAACCACTCCACTACTGTCAGCTGCATAAGCTGAATCTACTTAATTTTAAACTTCAGTTTGTGAATTAATCTATAACGACCACCTTTGGGAATACATCATTGTCAGCATTTTATCTCTGTATCTTTCCCTAGCACAGGCATCTGCAAACTTTTTGGTAAAGGTCCAGGTAGTAAATATTTCAGAGTTTTCAGCCCATATGGTCTCTTTCAACTACTCAACCCTTCCCTCGCAGCCACAGACCACAGGCAAACAAGCTGGGCATAGCTGGGTTTCAATAAAACTTTATTGATTCAAACAGAATTTGGCCCTTGGACTATCGTTTGCCATTTCTGCTGTCGCGTATACAATTTGATGCTTACAGGTCTCAAAACCTTTTTTTTTTTAATGGCAGATAAGTAATTATAAATCAGTTGCCTTATTCTCTCTCATTAAGTCCTTTAAAGTTAATATTTAGGTCCAAACCAGCTCTCTGGCAGCAGTCCAGGGCTGGCCTCAAGGGCACAGGAGTGGTTCCCTGCTTGGGCTCCCCTGGCAGCTAAGATGGACCATCCCCCAGGCTGGAAAGCGCCAGGGAGACATCAGCTGCCCTGCAGCAACCCTACAGCTCCGTGTTACCCACATGTCAACCATGTTTACAAAGTGACTCCTATGGCCTTGCCTTTGTTTATACCTGTGTTTGCCAGACCATGACTGGCTCTAGCCTCTAGCCAGGTAACCAGCCAAAAAAGCCAAAGGGCAGGAAAAATGTGGCGAAACCAGTCCAGCTGTCTTCACAGAGCTAAGCCCTCCATTTCTTAGTGGTCAGAACCTACTCCTTCGAACCCAGCTCCTTTGAAAGTCTGACACGAAACAAGTTGGACAGGGAGTTACTGAAGTAGCTTCTCTTATTCGACCACTTTAAGCCCCCTTGAGGCTGTTGTGCGCAGTGTGCCCCCAGCGGAGAGGGTTCTCACATGTTTCTTGCACGTGTGCGTGCGCACACTCTGGGAGGGGGATTCTCTGGCTCTATGAACATTCCAAAGGAAGCGCAGGAGCAGTGCTGCCATATGTTTGCGTGGACGTGAGGAGTACGAAGAGCTGGCATGAACACCCCACCCGTCTGCTTTCCTCCAAGGCAGGAAGAAAGCTTTGTGTGACCACACTGTCACTGAGCGTACTGCAGAACATTTCCTAAACCATTAGGAGGTAGTCCTAAACACCTATTGCCATTCAACCAACCATAATATTGAGTGAGAAGCCAGGCTGGGATTTATTTCATGTAACCTGAGATGTGATTTTTTTTTTTTTTTTTTTTTTTTTTTTTTTTTTTTTTTGCCTGGAGCAGGGTTGTCTCAAGTGCTATGGTATGAAGTTCAACTTATTTATAATTTATTGCTGGTGAGGAGGAGCTAATTTGGGGGTTATGATATTTTGTCTTGAAGCTGATATTTGAGGGAGAAGTAGCCTTCACGGCCCACCCACTCTCAGGTTTGCCAACAATAGATTTTCTTCTTTATCCTTAAAGTCAACCGAGGAATTTTTGAGAGGGGAGAAGACAAATGCTGGTAGGAAAATGTTAACTTAATAAAAGGAAGGAAGATCAGATTTCCCTCTTTCTGACCGCCTCCCGCCTGGAATCCTTTTGTTGACTTCTTGAAACTTCCTGTGATTTATGGGACCCCCTTTCCTGTGGGCCGAATGCCTTTTGATTAAGAAGTGAACCACAACTTCGAAACCGCAAGGACAGCTGTTGTTGGAATTATCCAGGACACTTACTGCCATTTTCCACTTTGTTGTGTAAAGGCATCATCTTAGTGCTGAAAGCTGCCGGCGTTGCAAGGAGACACCCGTTGCCTAGACAACCGCTGGTCCCCGTTTACACCTTTTGGCCGGCAGAGGTCTTCGAGAAGAACTAGGTTTCTTAGACGGATGAGAGCGGTGCTGTACTCTGTGCGCTGGAATTCTTTCCCCGGTGTTCTATGGGCGATGAAGACGCTGGGATCCCACGAATAACATCGCAACTACCCAGAGCAGCGACTGTAGATCTCTCTTCCTAAAGACCCGAGTCAGGTCTGGAGAAGCTGGGAAAAGAAGGGTGCGTGTTGTTGGAAAACAAAGCAAGCTTGCACTTGCTGGTCGGCCGTTTGATGGAGTTTTAATTTCAAGCAACATGGAAAGGCAGTATGGCATTTTCATTTGTCCGAGGGTAGCACAGGGGAAGAAAGGATAGCAAACATGCGTGTGGACCGTGGCTGGACAGGTCCTCCACTTGGGACAAGGGATGGAAAGATGTGACCGAGCGTCTCCGGTCTCCAACAGATTAGAATCTCCAGTATTGAGCCCCTCCTTCCAGACGGACAGAACGATCAGGAGAATGTAACGGACCCGTGGCACCCGAGAGGGGAGACATTGTGGCATCCGCACCCATTTGGTGAGAAGGGCATCAGGTTGTGACTGGACTTGGAAACTCGCAGATCACAGCACCTGGGACGTGGGGCAGGCAGGCTTGGATAGGAGGAAGGGAGTGATCTAGAGCAGGTCTTGGCACACGCGGCCCATGGTCGACCTGGCTCACTGCCCACTGTTGTAAATAAAACTTTATTGATGGAAACTTTATTGGCGCATGGCCATCTCACTCATTTGCATATCGCCTATGGCCTTTTGCTCTACAGTAGCAGAGGCAAGCTGTTACAACAGAGACTATATGACCCGCAAAACTGAAACTATGTACTTATCTGGCCCTTTACAGAAGAATGTGTTTGTCAACTCCTGCTCTAGTGTCCGGGTCCCTGTTGGAGGAAAATGTTCCAAATGGTCCTTAAATGGGAAGGCCACGCCCGGCCAGAGAGTGCAGGGAGCACGGTGCCCGGGCGGAGGAACAAAGGAGAGATGGAACAGAAACATGTCATGTGTCCTTGGCTTTTTATTGGAGTCCTTTCACGTGAGCCTCCCTTGCTGTACTTTGTTGAGGTGTAGCAGCAAGGACAGTTCGCAGGGTGACTGTGTGAAAATTCACCCCCTGTCTACTTCCTGCTCCCCACAAGTCTTTGGTCAGTGGAGATGGAATCCAGCCTAGGACTTGTGCAGGACCCTGTGTTGAGCATGGCTGCAGTGAGGTGTGGAGACGTATTCCTGGGTGACTCGTGTGCGGAGGTCATTGCTCTCTAAGAAAACAAAGGGAATGGAAGGCGCCCCCATGCAGGGCTATCCTTCCTCGCTGCTGTCTGGGAGTCACCATCGGGGCCAGCCACGTGGGCTCGCACCGGTTCTGCCTCCATGAGCCAGCAGCTAGGAAGGGCAGCTTATCAGCCCCAGACAGCAGCGATGGGCAGGGACCTGCGGAGTCCTCAGCGAGTCCCCGCCATGACGCCCACCAGCACGATCAGCTCATGAGGTGCTCCTTCCTGCGGTGGCTTCGGGAGGGGCTGCACAACCATCAGAAGGGTGTTTCCCGGGCCCTTGTATTTCCATGTATGATATTTTCTAGTTTTTTTCTCCTGAAACTTAGCAACGTGCCATGAGAAGGGAGCATTCTTCTCTGGCTCCCACATCGCCAGTGGGATCTGTTGGTGCTTTTGTGTCAGCGGGGTTGAGATTGCTGTGGGCCCCTCCTTCCCGACAAGGGGCAGGATGAGGATGTAATCGTGACGTGATTCCCCTGTTCACTTCTTCCGGGTGTTTCTAGTTACATTTTAGAGTGCTTCGTGGTGAGCTAGACAGAGGTCATTTTTAACCTGATAAAGAATTACGTTGTCAAACTTCTAGATCTCAGTCTATTACTGTGATCCTTGCTGCTACACCGAACAATTTTGTGTGGCCCGCAGACTAATCCACGAAGTTCAAAATATTTTGGATAAAATTAAGTAAGCCTAGGGGCCTACTTGTATTTTTCATTTCTCTAGCATCCTAGCTAGATATTAGCTTATTTAACAGCAGTTGTGATGCGAACTACAGTTTCTGGTCGTTTTGTGACACTGAGTAAACTGCATGTACGATTGTGCTTGTTGTACTGATTTTTTTTTTGTTTTCAACTGCAGTGAGAAAAGTGTTGCGTAACAGTTGCCTTTTGTAGACCTAGTGCGGCCCGCTGAACAGCTGTGATCTTGCTCTGCGGCCCACATGCTGAGTTGAGTTTGAGACCCCTGGTTTAAAGTAATTTTTCCAGTAGCCAGCCCCCCACACACTCGGCAAGGTTGCGTGTTCTCTCTTTAAAATGGAAGCCGCGTGTACGTTCAGTAGCGTGCAATTCACTGGGGTCACGCCATGCAGCTTGAAGCCCTACCAGCGCCTTTATGGCAGCATCCTCCCCGTTTGCCTTCCGACAAATTCACTTTTGGGAGAGGGGTGTCGTGATCCTGAGTCATTTTGTTTTTTCTGTTGGAGTTGAGCTCTGGTCTGTGTCATCTGTGTTCTCGGGCTCGATGTTGAAAGCATGGTTTTGCAGTAACTATTCACCTGGGATTCGTTCTCAGGCTGGTCTCTGATCTCGGGAATGTCTCAACTACAAATGAGGCTTGGCTTGGTCCTGCCACGTGTGACTCAGTGCGGATCCCGGAGCGACCTGCCTGTCACTGTCCTTCCAACTCCTCCGTGGGGCCTGTTCCATGTAGAGCCCTATTGGTCCAGGGTGCAGGCCGTCTGTTCCAACAGCTTACAACCAAGGCAGGTGCCCGGCAGTCCTCCCACGGGCCGAACACTGGGGTATCATGAGCAGTTCCTTGGTATAAAGAGTACATGTCTAACCGTTAGGATTTAGAGTGAGTTGTGTTTGTGTTGTCTGCAAAGTGGAGCGATCCCATGAGAGCTGGAGGCGCTGGTCTTTCTTATCCAATACATGGGTGTAGGGGTTAGCCGAAGGGCAATACAGGAAGATGCGGAGAGAGCTTCCTGGTACTAATAGAGGAAGCTCGCCCTTGGCAAGCCCCAGGAGAAGGTCCATAAAGGAAGATATGCATCAAGAGCCAGATGCTCCTGTATCTGGGTGAGATTACCATTCCTTAGAATACGTGGGCAATACAGTTAAGCACAGTTGGGCAGGACTGGTAACAGGTGCTCTTTGGCGCTTTTATTGTTTTGTTATGTGTGTAACGCTCTTCAGCCAGAGCAAAACAAACACATATCCTGGTTATTTAATAACAAGAAAAAGGCCACGCACCAAATCAGGGTGAAAAGACAAACAGAACAGGAACAAATGCTCTTGTTTGACAGGTGGTAGGCGCCAGGAGGGGCAGGGGCCAGGAGGGTGTCAAGGTGAGGGGTTTAGCTGCAATGAGGAACTTCCCCAAACTGAGGTCCGAAGTCATGGGTGTTGCTGGGTGTTGAGCCCATCCCCCATCCCATCCTGGTTTTGGGGAGAGGGGCAAGTCCCCCCCACAGGGAGGAGTTCTCAAAGGAATGGCAGACCTGACCCTGTGGGCGGGTGGTGGTCCTTCTATCGGCGTGGGGTGAAGTTCAGACATGTTGCCAAATGTGGCGGGGTTGGAGGGCACTTCCAAGTTATGGCGTGATGAGGTGCGGAGCGGAGCTCTCCCCTCCAGAGAGTTGGGGGGAGTCAGGGAAGCATGGGGTGGAGCCAGGAGAAAAGGCAGCGAGAGAGGCGTGGCTGCCCCCTTGAGCCTCTGCCAGATTTGTGACTTTTTTATGGACCAGCAAGGGTCACTGGGCAGAGTGTCTGGGACAGGGGCCGAGAAGACCCCACAACTCAAGAGTCCCCTGGATTTCTGTGTGTTTGTCTAAGCGTCAGCCATCATAGGTCTGGTAGAGAGCTGCCTTTCTTTCTCGGGAACTTTTCAGAAAATGATTGGCTTATGTATTTCTTGTTCTGTGGTTGCATGATTTTGAAAGCAGATAGCCTAGTTATACTCCCACAGGCCAACAACCCATACAAGCAGTAGATGGATGGGGACCCAGGAAGGTCTTCTTCCTCTTGCACTTTTTTGATAAAAGGTTGATAAAATAACCTCCAAACCACAGACACCATCTCTGATTTTTCTTGGGCTTTTCTCATGCCATTCTCCTTTAGACCCGTTCACACTCGCTATTTGAGTTGATTTTGAGCTGTCCTGGTAGGTATACACCTTTTTTTATTTTTATTTTTATAAGTTTTCCCTGACAGTTTATCTTTTGAATAACGGGAAACAACTCCCATTAGGATAGGGATAGACACACGGAGGGAAGAGTGAGACCAGGTGGCTGGTTCTGTTCCATTTACATATAGAGAGGCCAGGGCTTACGAAGGGTGTGTCCTGTCTCTGTACATAGTGGGGTGGGGCACCTGTCAGAGCCAGTTCCGACCGCCAACAGGCTCTTCCTTCCCCCTGCACAGTGACAGGTGGAGAGGGGCCCAGAGACTCTCAATGAGCAGAGTTGCCCCTCATGAACATTCACAGACCCAGAAAGGGGAGCCACGGTGGCTGCAGGAACCCAAGTATTTATTGACTTGAGTTTTATAGAATGTGCAACTGGAAGCAAATCAGGGTCTCATTAATAACCAGCCCACCCACCCCGCCCCACCCATCCACCCACCCCGCCCACCCATCCACCCACCCTTCTCCTGACCGCTTTTCTTCCCATCCGAGGATGGGACTGAAGGACCAGCTAATTGAGGTTATTCTAATCACATCCGGGCATAAAATCAAATCCAGGTCAGCTTCAGCAGTTACTAACTTGAGAGTTAAGATGGGCCAACAGTTAGGAATTAGAAATATAGATATCAAATTGTACTCAAGGATTAGTCTTCTTTCAAAGGTTCCTGCAAAATCATCTGGTGTTTTTGCTGAATATACAGTTGAAATCGGAGAGCCTGTCCCCCCCAACCCCCAATCAGAGTGTCCAGGGAGCACACTGGCATCAGCGCCATCGAGAACGTTTGGGAAACAGAACTTTGACTTACACACATATTCTTGAAAAAGAGACTTCTTCAGGGTTGACACGCTTGACACTTCGGGGCTACCACCTGGGATGGGGACCCTTCAGCTGTCTCTGCTATGCCAGGCCTGCTTCTGCTTGCCCCCGGGGCCAGGCAGGATATACAGGAGTATCTGTGTAAGCTATATGGGAGACCTGCAGAATCTTAGCTGTTAACTTCCTTCATATGAGCAGCTGGGTAGAGGAGTTAAACCAATATCTACTTTCTAGATCTTTCCCCCTCCCCTGAAGATAAGATCCTGGAGACTGGGGCGTGGAGACTAGGAGCTCTATCTGGGCTTCACCCTCAGCTTCCTGTCCAGAGCCCCTGGTCCAGATTCTGCGGGAGTGGGGGGTGGGGGGGGCTGCTATGCATAGTGAGGAGGGTCTGCATTCTCATCCTGCTGTGGCTCCTCTTACATGCAGGTCACTCAGTAGCCTGCAAGGGGGGAGGTTGCTGAGGAATAAGGTGGATAATGGGGTGGAGGGTTCCATGGGGAAGAGTTCTGATGGGGAAGGAGGCGGCATTGGGGTGGAGCAGGGGCTTTGGGAGAGGTGGGTTGGGGAGCCAAGTGGGGATTGGGCCAACAAGAGAAGGATGGGAAGGAGGACCAATGGGGAAGGGGGAATGGGGGGAGGAGCCTAATAGGGAGGAGGGCTTATCAGCAGGACAGGATCTGGGTATTCCCAAGGCTCTGACCATAGTAAAACCACATTCTATCTAAACCTTCTCCTTAACCACGCCATTGTCTTCATAAAAGATGGTGTGAGTGATGAAATATCTCAGTTTCTAAGAAGGTCTCTGCCTCCCAATGGCCCGTCCATGTAGCCTGCCTGACTAGAGTGCCGCCACCTCTCACCTGTGGAGCGTGTGCTAATTACAGGCAAAGAACTCTGCCGGCATGAGTTTTCCGAGCACTGGCGTTTAAAAAATGAAAATAGAAAGTAGCCGTAGTTAATACACAGAAATTAGTGGAAGAGGCACAGATTTCAAGTATGATACTTGGTAAGAAAACCCCCATCTTGTTCAATTACGCCTAGTCTCAAACATATGTTCCCCCCTCCCGTCCCCCCCCCTCCCTCAAAGTTTGCAAAGAGCAGCAGACAAGCCAGAATACTTTCTGAAGCTATTTGTCATTTGTGCTTTTTGGAAGCAGATTTCTGTCTGGAATTTGACTTCCTGAAGCTCAAAGACACAGAAACAACTTGTTCTTTTATACTTTGAGTACCTAAAGGCCGCCAATAGCAGTTCATTAAATTTGTCAAAATATTCTCTTTTTTTATTATTTATTTAAGAATGATGACTGTAGAAAATTGGGGGTAGAGGTTGATTTAACTTTCTATAAAACATCTTCTGAAGGTAGTGAAAGGTGTTGGCAGAACACGTCCTGGATCGTAGGGATGGATGGTAATTAGGTGTAATATTATACTCTCGTGTCAGGAAAGCTCTCATTTGTCCACCACAGAGAGGTGCTCTGACTTCTATCCCCTAAGCACTGAGTTTGGGAAATACGCTCTTTGGGGTGTGAGTATAGTAAGGATACAAAGGAAACTCTGGTCAGCTCTTCACGATGCTGGATGGTGGCCAGGCAGAATCCAACACCCCCCCCAAACCACGTCCCAACATGCACAGTCCC
Source organism: Saccopteryx bilineata (assembly GCF_036850765.1). Classification (NCBI taxonomy): domain Eukaryota; kingdom Metazoa; phylum Chordata; class Mammalia; order Chiroptera; family Emballonuridae; genus Saccopteryx; species Saccopteryx bilineata. The sequence continues at coordinate 105,821,497 of NC_089496.1, read as the reverse complement.
CTCTCACTGTCTCCTGGCTGCCAAGAGCCATGCTCACTGTGTGGACCTTAGGCCTGCCTGTTTGCTCTGCCTGGGACCCACCTCCTACCCACCCCTCTGAGTATGAAGGCTTACCTGGCCTCATTGTTTGCTCTTCATTCCATGCCTGGTATCCTGAACACTTTCTCCATCTGCCATCTACAGCTCCTTGCCAGGTTCTGAAAACACCATCCTAGTTGCCAGTCTGACCCTACTATGTGGTGTGGTCTATGGAAAGAGTTCCCTGCTGTCCAACGGCCCCCTTGCACCTCACTTCAAGTGGGGCTTTGTTCTCGTCTTCCTCTGTCTGGCCAGTTGGACCCCAGAGAGAGGTAGCTCAGGCCAGGGGCTGTGAGTGGGGATCCACGCCTTCCCTTTGCAGGTGTGGCGGTTGGCAGCTTTGACTAACGAGTCATCCGAGGAAGTGATTGGCTGGAGGGACTGCAGGCTAGTTCCTATGGTGTTTTCCATTTCCTTCCTAAGCTTCCTGTTCCAGCCACTGCCCTACCCTTATGACTGGGAGCTGTTGATCTTGACCACCAGGTCGGCACAACTTCAAGCCCTCAGAGCCAGTCCCAGCCTTGAGGTTGGGTGAATAGGTGGGTGGAGAGACAGGAGACCCAGACTCTAGTCTCGGGAGCCCAATGGCCCGGGGAAGACACTTTCTGCCTTCTTTTCTTATTAGTTCTCCACTTCCCGGGGCATGGACATCCTACATGTGAAAGGAAATATTGAAATGAACTGGTTCCCTGCCTTTTCCCACACCTGCTTGAATTAGTGTCCCCCTGGGATAGCTCCTCTGAGACAATGTCAGGACATGGTCCGGTAGGGTACTGTTGTCAGATATTTATTATATTTTCTCCAGGGTGGATGTGCCTAGCACTTACCTATTGAAATACAGACTACGTATTTTATTATAAATTATTTAACTTTTTATTTCTCTTTCTGTTACAGTCAGAGCACTATACGGAGTTGATTTTATTTTTGAAATTGTGTGCACGGTTCTGTATAAGCTATGAAATTCCTTAAAGGTTAATAAGGAGGATGTTATAAAATATTTAAGACCTGTGCCTGGTCTTCCCCAGCCTGTCTGTCCTTCAACTGCAGCGACGGGAGGGGGGGGGGGTTGACCGACACTCGTCCACAGGGAGGTATATTCTAAGGGAGAACTCAGGGAGATCCTGTGCCTTCAATTTGACGTAGAACATACCATTTTCTTTTGTTTCTAAAAGGTAAACCCTTTTCTGAAGTGTGCTTTCTTTTATGTGTCGTGACTGTGACATCTTTACGGAACTCCCGGCTGACTTTTGACTCGTTGAAATCTGGGAAGGAGAACATCTCTCTGGGCCTGATGATTGCCCATTGGGCAGGACACGGGCTCCCCGGGGTCCCTTTTGGGGCCTCCGGGCTGAGAGACTCCCCTTTGGGCTTGAAGCCGAGGAGGCCAAGTGGCTCTGTCTGCTTCTTGCCAGATTTCCGCATCTGCCAGGAGTCCTCCTCCCGCAGCACCGTGGGAACCCAGAGCGACCCCTGCACCCTGGCACCGGGAATGATAACGAGGCCCTGGATCATTTGAAGAAGTCTGTAGATTGCCTCTTGCCAAAATCACCCTGTGTAAGGCCCTCCCCCCCCAGAATACACTGTTCCCTCAGGCCCTCCAAATGCTGCTCCTTTGACCTTTGACCTCCCAGCCCTGTGGCAGAGTGCTACCGCTTGTCCGTTCCCACCCCTAACCCTGCTGTGCTGCTGGGAGTCGTGGTCTTCCGACGGAAGCAGGGAGACGGGACCGAATAGGAGAAAGAGCGGAGCAGGTGGAAGCCCAGCCCTGTTGAGACACCGTCCTCTCTGGGCAGCTCCATGTTCACGTCCAGGGCACTTACACGAGTGGGTGGTGAAGCCCACTCCCTCTCTCGTACCAGCCTGATTTTGCTTTTCTGTCTTAGAATCCAAGTGCAATGCGCAGTTAGAACCTCTCAATGCCACGTATGCTCAGTGTCTTTACCAGAGGTGGCATGTCACTTGACATGTGTGGTGTGCACACCTCCACGTGTGCTCAAGGAGGACACCTCTGTTTGCTCACTCACTCACTCGAGAGCCCGCTGGGTGCCAAGCACTCCTCTCGTCGTTGGAGATCCTGTGGTGGGTAAACCCTTGCATCTTCAGAGATGCTATACATACGTTACATAATTGAAACAGACAAATGACTGGAGGGGGATATAGAAAGCCATGAAAGACGATGACAAGGGAGACTCATTTAGAGCGGGCAGTTGGGACAGGCCTCTCTCTGAAAAGGTAACATTTAAAGTGAGATCTAGAGATGAAGTTTCCAGACAGGTGAGGAACAGAGGAGGGCATTGCAAACCGAGGGAACAGAATGTGCAAAAAAGCTCAAGGCGGGAAGGTGCTCAATGTGTGTGAACTCAAGGGGAGCCGGGGCCTGGCGCATGCCTCACTTAAGAGAAAAGTGACGTCAGGTGAGGTCAGAGTGCGAGGCATGAGATCATGTAAAACCTGTGGGGTGATTTTTAAATTTGTCCCCACAAATTCCTTGGTACAAATCCCTTCAAAAGGTGAATCCTGATAGCCTTCCACTTAAGTGAAGTCGATACTTGATGACCAGAACGTGGCGGAAGTGATGGTGTGTGATGTTTAATATCAGGGCAGAAAAACACATTGCAAGCTTCCTGCTGGCTGGGTCTTGGATCACTTGCTCTGGTAGAAGCCAGCGTCTATGTTGTGAAGACACTCAGTCAGCCCTATGAGGTGGTCCACATGGCTGAGACCTCCCACTAGCAACCACCCAGGGTACCATTCTGGGAGCAGATTCTCCAGCCATGTTCAAGTCCCAGCTGATATCTTGATCACAGCCTTATGAGAGACTCTGAGCTTAAGTCTCCCAACTAAGCCACTCCTAAATTCTTGACCCACAGTAATGATTATACATGGTTAGGATAAGCTGCTGAGTCTGGGGGGGGGGTAGTTTGTTACGCAGCAATGGCTAACTAACTGATACAGCTTGGTAGATGATGTTGAGGAACCTACATTTTTGAAAGTGAAAAGAAAAGTCATTGAAGAGATTTGAGCAGGGTAATTGCATAATTGTATTTTTTTTCTGTTAAAAGGAGCACTCTGGTTGCTGCCTGAAGAGTAGTGTGTTGATGACCAGATGTAAAAAAGATGAGCCCATTGCAGCTGAATCCGTCAAAATGCACTTGACTACAAGTTTTGAAATTCCCAATGCAAATTGGCTTAAACAATCAGGACATTTATTTCTCATCTTTTAAGAAGCCCAGGTGTAGGGTGGCTCTCAGCATAGTTAATTCAGCAGCTCATCAATATCATCAGGACTCGCTCTCTTTCTGTCCCTGTTCTGCCTCTCTTGGAGTATTGGCTTTGTCCCCAGACCGACTTCTCTCATGGGGAGCAGATGGCTGTCAAGATTTTAGGTGTCACATCTAGAAATGACAGAGTCCAGTTGAAGTTAAGGTCATTTCTCCGGAGTGTCCTTCCTGGGGAGTGTGGGACCCTTTCCCAGAAGCTCTCCGCGGGCTTTTCTCACATATCGTTTCTCAGGATTGCATTGCTAGTGGATAACTGATCCCTGGCGAAGGGGAAGGACCACCATGATGGCTCGGACTGGGCATGACGGTGGCCTGCAGTAGGACTGTGGCAGTGAGATAGGAGAAACGAGATTTGAGAAATACTTGTGGACACCAAATAGAGAGAGAAAAGAATCGTTCATGGCCCTTAGGTTTTTAGCATGATCAACTGAGGGTATGGAAATACCTATTCTAAGGTGAGAAGCCGAAGAGAAGAAGCTTTGTGCTGCAATGGAGAAATAAAGAGTTCGCTATTTCTATGGGCAAGGCGCATAAGGCCCATTTTATCGACTACCAGTACATCCCCGAAGGATCCAGCATCTTTGTTTCCAAGGACCCACCAGTGATAAATGTCTAGCACCATTACAGGCTGACTAGGGGAGTACATTTAGTGAGGGAAGGCTTTCTAACTAAACTCTACAGGCTGCCGTAATTTCTTGTTACTAGTAAGGCTTGCTTTAATGATCACTGTTAAAGACATTGACACTGTAGCGTGGGTTTCAATGGCTGTCCAAGGATCATTTTCTCTGCAGTGGACACTTTTCATTAACTCACTTAGCGGCCAGATGCATTACCTTACAACTTCCATGAATAATAATGACATGAGCATTTGCCTCTGGGTTATACATTCTATTTTTAAGGCTTTCTGTCACATTAATGAATTGATCCATAAATGTATAAAAGCTCTATAAAAGAAATATTCCCATCACATTTTCATATCCTGTATTATGGTTAAATACAGTAAAGACCAAAATTCCAGGTGACATTCAGTTTGACAAATGTCTATAGAGTGTGCCTACTATGTTCCAGGCACTATCCTAGGTGCTGAAAAGACCATTATGATCGTAGGAGTTCAATCTTGACTATTCAAAGAACAGGCTTAGATGTACCTAGCTAAGGAAATGATAACTCTGTGAACCATGAAGAGTGGCATTTTTTTTTTCTGGCACGTTTTCCTCTTTCTAGGAATGATGGTAAAATATCACATTGGCCTTGACTCGTGGGATTTTCAAAGAAAAACGCCAGAGAGGAGGTCTATTTGGATCTTATTGGGTGCAAGTCCTATTTCTGTGTAGGGTTAAAACATGGTGTCCACAAAGGTACAAAATCTTTCAGTCAATTTGAAACTTGAGGTCTTAAAAGATTTCTAAAAGCTTGAACTTGAATTGCAGTAACATTGGGAATATGTTCCACCGATGTTAATTTTTTTAAATTTAATTTTTCTTAATGTATTTCTTATTATCTGAAATGAACTCATATGTTTGTTTATTTTTGTCTATAGTATCTGTTTGCTCCCAAGACCCTAGCACTTAGAACAGTGTCTGGCACAGAAAACAAACTTACATATTTATTGTGTGAATAGATGAAATCCTTCTCCTGACTGAAGTTTCTCTGTCTATTTAGCTCTCCTTTCCTTGGCTTCTGGTTGCCCTGAATATTATATAGTAAGTTCTTCTTGTTGAGGGTTAACTATTTAAAATAGACAACTTAAATTCTACCAGACTGTAAAATCCTTGAGGCCAGGAACCAAGTCTTTACACGTCTCCTAAAGCCGACCTCTTAGGCTCGGATAAAAGTTGTCTGTCTGATGCTGGCTGGACGGCTGATCAAGGTGAGAGGCAGGTAGAAGTTCAGGGAGGACCCTTTTTCTACTGAGACTCTAGTAACAGCAGAGAGCTGTGACTCAGGAGAAGCTGTGTAAGTCTGGTTTCCAAAATAAAGCATACCCACTGCAGGAAGCGGTCTCACTGTAGGCTGTGGCACTCAATTCTGCAGCCATGTGGCTTTGGGTGCAACTGAGGAGTGTCATCAAATGGTCAGTTGTGCCTGTGGCTTGGAACTGGAGCTTTCTGCCAGTTCACGCCCTCAGGAATTGCATCATGGAGTTAGATTTGTGTATTTTTAAGAAAAACCGACAACTCAAAATGATGGCAGGAAACTTTAAGCTGAAACATTTGCTCCCCACCCACTAAGGACGAGCGCAGACACCAATGGCACAGAAATTGCTGGGTGGACACCCCTGGAGGCAGGAGCCAAAGAGAGATCCCATCAGAGGAGAATTCTGGTTGCTTTGCTCTTGAAGTTGTGTGAGAAAAAAAAAAAATTCAGGATAAATGTGATCAAATTATGAAGATGCGTTTGTGATTAAATAGCTTTGGGACAGCTTGGTTCACTCCTCCTGGATTCAGTAAGGCATCAGTATTTGCTACTGATGAGTGGTCCAGAATGCAGAGTGGTTCCCAAGAGCTGGATTGTCAGTGAACTTGGAAGGTTAAACTGTGGTTTTCAGGTGCCAGGGGTCTCACTCTCTAGAGAGACATCCTCTGGAGCAAGAGCCTGGATGGTTTATTACACTTACTCTGGCTATTTTGGGAAAGTTAGCTTAATTCTCAAGGAGCTCAGGAAACTGTCAAAATGGTTTCAGAGATGTCTTGAAAGGTTTCAAACCTAATTTTAGACTTTCAGAAAAGTTGTAAAAATAGTACAGTGAATTCTAATCTAGGCCTCTCCCAGTTTCTCCTAACAGTAGCGTATTGTATGACTATAGTATAAAGATCAGAGCCTGGTAATTAACATCAATTCTATACTATGTAATAACTAGACAAGGCCTTGTTCGACTCTCACCAAGCTTCTCCCCGATGTCCACAACCCCATATTGCATTGAGTGTCATTTCTCCTCAGTCTCCTCCAAGTCTCTGTTCCTCAGCCTTTTCTTGTCTTCACCACTTTGACACTTTGGAAAATTGTTGATCATCTATTTTTGTAGGTGATTCCTCAGTTTGGACTTATCTAGTTTCTCATGATTGAAATGAGGTGATAGATGTCTGCAAGCACCCTGCAGCAGTGATATTGCACCCTTCTCAGAGCTCCATATCACAGGGTTTCTGATGCAGAGAGACCTGATTACTGGTTGATGTTCACCTTGATTACTTGGTCAGGGTGGTGTCTGCCGGTTTTCTCTGCTGGTTTTTCCTTTGTAGTTAGTACCTGGGGGGAGATATTTGGAGACTAAGCAGATTTAGTTTCTCCTCTAACTTTCAGCCTCTAATTTTAGCAGCCATCAGTGTCTCTTGTCTACAACAGTTATTACTCTGGCCTTTGCCTTTTATTTGCCATGAAGTTATCTATTTCCCTTTTGTTCTCAATTGGAATTTTATGCCAAGGAAGAACAATCTATTCTCCCCATTAATTAATACATCAGTACATGTTAATTAATATATTAGTTCATTAGTGAACAAATAAACTAATATAAGTAAGCCTGTATAGACTTAGGCTGTTCATTCTGGTAAATGAGCTGTACCCCAATGCTATCGTTATTTATTTTGTGTTCTAGCTTAGGCCATTAGGAGCTTCCCTGGCTCGGTCTTTCTGTTCCATCAATAAGCCCTTATCATTTTTTTTTTATTATTCCCTTATTTTCTGGCACCACAAGATGTTCCTGGCTCATCTTGTACGTTCCCTGCCCCAGCCCTGTAGTCACTGAGTGACTTTTAAATGGGAGTAACTACAGAACACCAAGTCATTATTTTAGTCTTGAATTTCAGATCCAATATTAGAAATCAATGGACAATGGAGAGACCAGATGACCTGCCATACAGCATCTGAACTCTGTCCAGGTATACCAGAAGGCAATGTTAATGATGCATGCTTAAACTTGAACCCGGTTATGGAGGTCGGAGATCTACTTTACCACACAGATGAGGGGGAGAGCTTTCAGGATGGAAAGGCCTGGGTGAGGGGCATCTTTTACTATCTGTGTGTCCCTACATAAGTCACGTTGCCACTCCACAGAGGGACCCAGTCTGACTGAACATAACAGTTATGGATTTACTGTGGGGATCAAATGAGACATACACAAAAATTCTTTATGAACTATAAAATGTTGTAAAAAATGTGAGGTGTTAGTGTTATTGCTTCTATAAACACGTTTTCATCATAATCATGGTAGAGTTAGAATGGACCTGAAATTCATCCTGTCCAACACCTGTGTTTTACGTGAATAGAAGCAGAGCCCCAGACAGGGTAAGGGGTCCATTTGCCCAGGGCTCCAGAGTCGTAGAACTGAGACTAGAACCAAGATCTTCTAACTCCTTGTCATGTGTTCTCTCCATTACAACATCCACCAAGCCTTGGAAGATCTACTATGATTAAAAAAAAAAAAAAAAAAAAAAGGTCCTGGCCGGTTGGCTTAATGGTAGAGTGTTGGCCCAGCATGTAGATGTCCCAGGTTTGATTCTCCATCAGGGTACACAGGAGAAATAAGCATCTGCTTCTCCACCTTTCCACCTCCCTTTTCTCTCTCTTTCCCTCCCACAGCCATGGCTCAATTGGTTTGAGCGAGTTGGCATGCTATGCTGAGGATGACTCCCTGGAGCTTCCACTCAGGTGCTAAAAATAGCTTGGTTGCTGAGCAACTGCATCAATGGGCAGAGCATTGCCCCGCTAGGGGGCTTGCCAGGTGGATTCTTGTCTGTGTGTATGCAGGCATCTGTCTTTCTGTCTCCCCTCCTTTCACTATAAATACATACATACATACATATATACTTCTAAAATAGAATTCATATAGAGTAGAGAAAGAGATTGCCAGTTTTACCTTCTGAAAGGTTGTTACTTTAAATTTTTCTTCTATTCATTTTCACTCATTATATTTGGTTCTCTAATTAGAGCAGGGCTCATTCATTTCGATGAGAAAAAGCACAAAGTACATCATCCCTGTTCTTAGAAAACTGCTATCTGAACCTGGTTCTGGGAAGCGCTCCCAATTCTGCCGCTGAAGGGGACTCCCACACACTGCGCAATGGCTAAAGGATGCTAAACATCTGATGTTTAGGAACATATGGATGATTACCTACATGCTTTCTGTTTTTATTCCAGATGTTTGGAATCATGGAGACAAAGTCCCTGTGTCTAGAACATCAGGGGGAAAGGTTTTAGTTTAAAAAATCATATGTACTCTCATTGTATCTCAGAATAGATTTTTTCTTTTTAAAGATTTTTTCCCCCCTTGGATATTAGTTGAGAAGAAACTTGGAATGTCAGAAATGTGTGCTTTATAGAGTCCCCATTCTCAGAAATTTCCTGTTAAAACCATTAGTGGACACCTGTTGCAATCTGGTGTTCAGTAATCCTCTTTCTGTTGGGCAATTACCTTGTCATCCTGTGCAGGTCTGGCGCTTGTCAGTTGTGATGTCCTGCCCGCCCTCGGGCTGCAGATATGCATCTATGACCAGACCTTGCTAATCATGGCATCTCATCTCTGTCTATGATAATTGTGCAGGACTGATCATAGTATTTGTGTTTCTGGATTCAGCTGTACCAGGACTTTATAGTCAAGTGAACAAATTAATCCTTCCTTGGCTTAAACTAATTGAGGTGGCTTCTGTCTCTTACAACCACAGGAACCCTAACTAAGTTTAGGTCCTTGTCTCAGGGACTGCCTATCCTACTTGCTCCATCAGAGGCAATCAATCACTGCATACTGAATGCGTGAGTACATCAGGGACCATATAGCATGCGTTTTTTTCAGTCCAAGTAGGTTAGTCTATAGTTTCAACTTTTTCTTTCAAAGTCATTTATCAGGGTACAAGAGAAAAATGGGAAACGGAGCAGTTTATTTTTGAATTATCAGTGAGCAGCGACATAACTCAGAGGACAAGAAGAAAGACAGCCGACATATCTGAATAATTCAAGAATGGGGTGATTAGCCTGGGTGGTTAGCACGACCAGAAATTCCAGCGTTCAGGAGCCCTTTGTTCAGCCAATAGCTACAATCTGTCTCCTTTCATTACATCAGATTTTTAATGAGAAGGAAAGAAGGGAGGGAAAGAAAAGACGCTCATTTGTTAGAGTTTCACCACATGCCAGACACCAGGCTGGGCGGCTGGGCTGGCTTCATGGGTGTGACTGTGAAGCCCCCATCCCCCCAGGTCCCACGTGCAGTTTAGTGCTCTATGGTCACCAACTTGAAATGATTAATAATTTTTGAACAGGAGATCCCACAGTCTCACCTTCCCCGTAGTCCCTCCTGCTGGTCAGTTGCTGTGTGTTCTCTTAATCCTTGTCTGAGTCCAAGGACATTGTGTCCTTTACCTCATCTTCCCAGAAGGAGGACTTGGATAAATGTGTGACCCCAGGTCACACTGCAGAGCCAGGATGTGGACTTGCATCTCGCTGACTGGAATGCCCCTGGGCTCCCCCCACCCCCGCCTCCTCTGCTTACACGCAGGTGATAAGGGGAGTGCTGTGTTCAAGGGGTTACCTCTCATCTTACCTAGATGACATGGAAAGTGTGTGGCCGAGTGAATTTGAGGATTCTCCAAACACCATGTGTGTAATTGAACGAGAAGCTCCTTGAGCTCTTTTTATTAATTCGTCTGGACAACATTTTTTGAGGGCTCCACATTGGTTAAGCGCTTCACATGCATTTATTCATCCCACAACGAATAGTCATAGAGTCCCTGCTCTGTGCCAAGCCCTGGCGGAGGCTCTAAGAACATGGCAGAGAATAAAGTATGCAACATTCCCGCTGTCCTAGAGGTCACGTGTGTGTGTCAGGGTTGGGGGAAGCAGGGGAAGTGGCAATAGATAAGTTAACAAAAGAAGTGGATGATTTAGAATGTGATGGTTACCACGAAAGAAATATACATGACGCCTGATGGCGCTAGGTGAGTGGGGACTCTCTCCACAAGGCATGGCCGTTGGAACTGACCCCGGAAGAGTCCAGCTGCGGGGACACTGGCTTCAGGGGCTTCCAGGCAGGAGCAAGGGCCAGTGAGAACGTCCCTGGTTGTGCGCACAGCTCCAGGGTGCATTGATCTCACCAAAGCTCACTTGCAGATGAGAAAACTGACCTGGGGAGGTGAAGAGACGCGGCAACCTCACAGTCAGTGGGAGACTAAGAATTAAATTCTGTCGCCAGAGCTGGTGCTATTGATCGCTCTGCTCTGACCTCCCAGAAGCAAAATGCTGATGAAGGAATTTGTTTTAGACAGTGACAGCCTTGGAAGGGACAGGCATGCGAATGAGAGTGGAGACCTCCCTGACCACATCAATATTTGTTATTAATTTGCATCACATGTTCCAGTCTTCTTACCCCCCCCCCCTCCCAGCACAAGCTGTAGCCCAGGGACCCATTCATCCTAATGGAAGATTAAAGTTTGATTGGGAGGGCACATGTCATTCAGATGATCTGTCCCACTTAGTAGCTCCTTACCTGGAATTCGCAGGTTTCAGTGCCCTGAGAGATGAGGTCTCAGCTCCAGCAGAATGACCAGATAGATGCTGCCCAGAACCATTGGCATCAGGGAGATGCTTATAACGTTCAGCTCGGATCATGGGGGTGGACTCACTGTTACTTCTGATCTGGACCATGTCCTTGGAGAGACCTGCCCTGGTCCCTAAATGGATTAGGAACTAAGCGAGGCTGGTGATAGCCTCGACCCTGTTACTACATTGTACCAAAGGAAAAACCACGCCCAGTGTCCCTGCTCACTTCAGGTCCTGTAGAAGAGAGAAACCTTTGCGTTCATTGCCTTACCTCGAATTACTTTGGATGGATTTTTAAAACAAGTAATAATTAATAACAATTATTGGGGGTGTTTAAATATAAAACACATTCGCTTAAGTGGTGATTATTAACAATCACCCTTCAAGGTAATAAGACGATTTAGAACTTCAATATGTACTTGGGATATAGCTCAATGCACTGAGAGTTGCATTTATGCCAGTTTCAAACCTATAATTTCAGTGCGTTATAGTTAATCATTGGGCCCTATCATTGCTTTATTGCTTTTGGCTATAAGATTTATTAAACAAAAGCATGAAGAAAATGTGATTTTGCAAGTAAGTTATAAAGACCCACATATCACTAAGCTAGAGTGGATGTCTGGATGTTAAAAAATAGCTATCTTTTTTATAGTTTCATAAAATAGTTGGCATTTTGAATCACAATGGCGAGTTAATGACAACAGTCCACAGAATAGCCGCTTCTGACTTCCGCCTTGCGTGGACTGAAACAAAGCAGCCCTGAAAGGTCCGTCCGCGCCTGTGCCTGGCAGGAAGCAGGTGATCTTTTCTGGTATTATTCTGGGGTGGGTATTAATTAAAGTGCCCTTTGCAAAATGTCAAGTGTGTCCACAAATCTGTGGTCTAGGTTGGACTCACTAAGAGAGAAGAGGGTTGTGTGTGTGTGTGTGCATGCACGCACGTGCGTGCGCCGATGGAGTCCCAGTTCAGTGACGTTCCCTTGAGGTTGGATCAGTGGCCCGTCTTTAGGCATGAACATTTCTTGAAGTTATATTATTGATAGAGTCCTTTTATCATTTATAATTCTTCTGGTGAGGGGGTGGGGTGGGTCGATGTCAAGAAGTAATTTTACTAATGTACTTTCTTTTACAATCTCATTCCACCCGGCCGTATACACCATCGTCATTAGTAGGCTTGCTTTGCATGTGGACGCCTGGTTCATGCTGAAGGAGAGTATTCAAAACTCACCCCTTAGTGAAGGTCACTCACCCCTTAGTGAAGGTCACTCACCCCTTTATGAAGCAGTATCACCTGCTGTCAGTGGGATTCTGGCCAGTTTAGGAGTGATTCCTCCAGGCCCACGGTGTCTCTTACCGCTTTTCCCTTCCTGCACCCTAGGCATTTAGACGCTCCCCTGCTTTTATTGAACTCTGTGTTGATCATGTCACAGTGACCTTCTTGCAACTCACCACGACCCACTTGACCCAAGTTACAAGGAATTATTCCTCCTTTCGCTACAATGACGGGCTCACCCCAGACTTCACGCATGCATGAGCAGTCCGCCACAGCTCCAATTGGTGAGAAGTGTCTAGTTGCTGGTTTTCACGTGTGAGAAGAGGCTCGGCCCCACCCCCTGGCCCTGACGCAGGCCATTGTTATGCTATCATCAACAATAGGGAACCTGAGAAAAGTGTCCCCATCCCATCTCACAGCAGATGGAGCACATGCCAGTGCTCAGAAACTGGCTTCCTAGCAAAAACTGGAATGTTCTGCTGAGCTTGCCCAATTAGCCGCTTCAGGAGGCAAATTGGTAATAACAACAAATTGGGTCAAAAATAATTTTCCTGCATTTTTCTTAAGTTTCTTCTTACCTTACCCAGAGAAATGGGGGGGGGGGGGAGAGGGGAGTAGGGAGCGTGCCATAAAAAATAAGCCATCTTTTCACGAGCACTTACAAAGCTACCTGCTGTCTAAATGCACAGGCCAGAAAAAACCGTGTGCTCAGCAACCTCGGTCCAAAATACCTACGGGCTTTGCGTGTTTGCAGAATGTCCCGGCTCATTCTCTTCAGATAATCACACACCGAGTCGGAGTGATGCCCAGAGTGATTCTTTCCCACGGGCGCTGCTGTTATTGGGAGGGCCCCAGTTCAGCCTCACAGTGTCAGACCAAGGTCATCCCGAGTTGCTGGTATTCACATGTTGATAGTACCCGCATGCTTTCTGCTCCAAAGACAACAGCTTTCTCGGATGAAATCATATTCCTTTCGCTTTGCAAGTTGATGTTCAGGCAGGGGGGCATGGTGGGGAAACACCCCTCCTCTCCAGGCAGTGAAGGGTGTCTGTTTCTGGGGCCCCAGGATGTCTTGTCCCTGCCATGCCTGGCAGACAGCCTCTGGTGGAGGCCGCCCCCAACGCTGACATGTTTGGTAACTTAAGGAAGAGATGGAGCAATCAGTTATCTGCATGGGGCTCGCTCAGCAGACCGCATGCCGGGAGTGGCCATCTTGAATTGATTGCTTCAGCCATGCAAGGCAAGCAAACCCCGGTGCCAATCCTGCCTGCCAGCAGATGGCTCCAAATGAGGTCATTGTTTTGACAGTTTCACAAAAGAACCCCAAACAGCCCAAACAAACCCTTACACTTGTTGGATCACCCCGGAACAGTTGTGAGAGGAAAAAAATGAATTCGGACCGAAACTTTGGGAGAAGTGAAAACACGCTCAGGGTTTCTCTCTGACTCTTCCCTGCCAGGGAAACCCCGAGTGAGGCGGGACAGGATTGGGGGTCCGATTCCCTCCCTCCCAGCCTCTCCTCCACCCAGGGTGTTAGCACTGCTTGGGTGGCAATGATGATCTGATTAGGAGAAGACAATTATCTCAAACCTCAGCGATTGTGAGCTCCATTGAGAAGCTTCTTGGTGGCCTGGAATCTGATATTCTTGGAACACTGTGGGTTTTTTTTGCCAATTCCAAGAGTGTCTCTGTATAGCAGCAAATCATGTGACCCCAAAGTAACATGGGAAGTTCATAGAATTAGAGCGTCCACGGGGACCATTTATCATTTTTGTTGGGAAACCGGGCAGGCATATATCTTCCTGAGTTATTCTTTGCGAGCTGTGTCCTGGCTTCCAGCGCGCGATCCCTTGAGGGCCATGCGCGAAGCCTTCACGCGGAGCGGAGCAGACTTCACCAAGGCTCCGCCCCTTGTTTCCGAAGGAGGGGCCGGTCCCTGGGTTAGGTCTGTGTGCTCACCAGAAGTGGAATCGGAGGAGGCATAGACTTCCTCCTCCGTTTTGATAGGGTAGGTACATATTTTTCAGCCTTTGGTTCTCGTCCTGGAGACTTGTGAGGGCAGAAAAACCAGATCTGGGAGTTGTATTGGTTTCCGACAGCGGCCGTAGGAAGGTACCACACCGGAAAGGCTAACGCTTCAGGAATGGGCCTCTCACAGCGCAGGAGGCTGCAAGTCAGGAATGGGCCTCTCACAGCGCAGGAGGCTGCAAGTCCACAGTCAAGTCGTCAGCAGAGCCGGTTTCTTCTAGAGGGCTCGGGACAGAAGGAGATTCTGCTCTGTGCCTCTCTTCTGGTAGCGGCCAGAAATCCCTGGGGTCCCTTAGGTTGGGGTCACGTGACTCCAATCTTTGCCTTTCTCTCTCTTTTTTTTATTTATTAAATTTAATGCAGTGACATTGATAAATCAGGGTACATATGTTGAGAGAAAACATCTCCAGATTATTTTGACATTTGATTGTGCTGTATACCCCTCACCCAAAGTCAAATTGTCTTCTGTCACCTTCTATCTGGTTTTCTTTGTGTCCCTCCCCTCCCCCAACCCCTCTCTCCTTCCTCGCCCCATCTCCCCTTCCCCCACCCCCCCACCCCGTTGCCATCACATTCTTGTTCATGTCTCTGAGTCTCATTTTTATGTCCCATCTATGTATGGATTTGTATAGTTCTTAGTTTTTTCTGATTTACTTATTTCACTTCGTATAATGTTATCAAGGTCCATCCATGTTATTGTAAATGATCCGATGTCATCATTTCTTATGACTGAGTAGTATTCCATAGTATATATGTACCAAAGCTTTTTAATCCACTTGTCCTCTGACGGACACTTGGGCTGTTTCCAGATCTTCGCTATTGTGAACAATGCTGCCACAAACGTGGGGGTGCATTACTCCTTTTGGAGCCATTCTATGATGTTCTTGGGGTATATTCCTAAAAGTGGGATAGCTGGGTCAAAAGGCAGTTCAATTTTCAGTTTTTTTGAGGAATCCCTATACTGTTTTCCACAGTGGCTGCACCAGTCTGCATTTCCACCAGCAGTGCAGGAGGGTTCCCTTTTCTCCACATCCTCGCCAGCACTTATTCTGTGTTGTTTTGTTGATGAGCGCCATTCTGGCTGGTGTGAGGTGATAGCTCATTGTGGTTTTAATTTGCATTTCTCTAATGATCAGTGATGTTGAGCATTTTTTCATATGCCTATTGGCCATCTGTATGTCCTCTTTGGAGAAGTGTCTGTTCATTTCTTTTTCCCATTTTTTGATTGGATTGTTTGTCTTCCTGGTGTTGAGATTTACAAGTTCTTTATAAATTTTGGTTATTAACCCCTTATCAGACGTATTGCCAAATATGTTCTCCCATTGTCTAGTTTGTCTTTTTATTCTGTTCTTATTGTCTTTAGCTGTGCAAAACCTTTTTAGTTTGATAAAGTCCCCTTTGTTTATCCTGTCTTTTATTTCACTTCCCCGTGGAGATAAATCAGCAAGTATATTGTTCCAAGAGATGTTGGAGAGCTTACTGCCTATGTTTTCTTCTAAGATGCTTATGGTTTCACGGCCTACATTTAAGTCTTTTATCCATTTTGAGTTTATTTTTGTGAGTGGTGTAAGCTGGTGATCTAGTTTCATTTTTTTGCAGACAGCTGTCCAATTTCCCCAACACCATTTGTTAAAGAGGCTGTCTTTACTCCATTGTATTTCCTTACCTCCTTTGTCAAATATCAGTTGTCCATAGAACTGTGGGTTTATTTCTGGGTTCTCTGTTCTGTTTCATTGATCTATATGCCTGTTCTTATGCCAGTACCAGGCTGTTTTGAGTACAATGGCCTTGTAGTATAACTTGATTTCAGGAAGTGTGATACCTCCCACTTTATTCTTCTTTTTTAAGATTGCTGAGGCTATTCATGTTCTTTTTTGGTTCCATATAAATTTTTGGAATATATGATCTATATCTTTGAAGTATGTCATTGGTATTTTAATTGGTATTGCATTGAATTTATAGATTGCTTTGGGTAATATAGACTTTTTAATGATGTTTATTCTTCCTAACCATGAGCACGGTATATGCTTCCACTTGTTTGTATCTTCCTTGATTTCTTTTATCAATGCTTTGTAATTTTCCGAGTACAAGTCTTTAGTCTCCTTGGTTAAGTTTATTCCTAGGTACTTTATTTTTTTGGTTGTAATTGTGAAGGGGATTGTTTCCTTAATTTCTCTTTCTGACTGTTCATTGTTGGTGTATAAAAATGCTTCTGATTTCTGAGTATTGATTTTATATCCTGCCACTTTGCTGAATTCATTTATCAGGTCCAGTAGCTTTTTGACTGAGACTTTAGGGTTTTCTATATACAATATCATATCATCTGCAAATAATGATAGTTTTACTTCTTCTTTTCCAACTTGAATGCCTTTTATTTCTTCTTCTTGTCTGATTGCTGTGGCTAGGACTTCCAGGACTATGTTAAATAAGAGTGGTGAAAGGGGGCACCTCTGCCTTGTTCCTGATCTTAAGGATATTGCTTTTAATTTTTGCCCATTGAGTATGATGTTGGCTGTGGGTTTCTCATAGATGGCTTTTATCATGTTGAGGTATGTTCCCTGTATTCCCACTTTGCTGAGAGTTTTGATCATGAATGGGTGCTGGATTTTATCAAATGCTTTTTCTGCATCTATTGAAATTATCATATGGTTTTTCTCCTTCTTTTTGTTTATGTGATGAATCACATTGATTGATTTGCGAATATTGTACCAGCCTTGCCTCCCCAGAATAAATCCCACTTGATCATGGTGTATGAGTTTTTCCATATATTGTTGGATCCGGTTTGCTAATATTTTGTTGAGGATTTTAGCATCTATATTCATCAGAGATATTGGCCTATAATTATCTTTCTTTGTGTTGTCTTTGCCTGGTTTTGGAATTAGAATTATGCTCGCCTCATAAAAGGAGCTTGGAAGTCTTCCTTCCTCTTGAATTTTTTTGAAATAGTTTGAGAAGGATAGGAGTTAGTTCTTCTTTGAATATTTGGTAGAATTCACTTGTGAAGCCATCAGGCCCCAGACTTTTCTTTGTTGGGACTTTTTTGATAACTGTTTTGATCTCATTTGGTGTAATTGGTCTGTTTAGGTTTTCTGATTCTTCCAGATTGATTTTTGGAAGATTGTATGATTCAAGGAATTTGTCCATTTCATCTAGGTTGTCTAGTTTTTGGCATACAGTTCTTCATAGTATTTTCTTACAATATTTTGTATTTCTGTTGTGTCAGTTGTTATTTCTCCACTTTCATTTCTAATTTTATTTATTTGAGTCCTCTTTCTCTTTTTCTTGGTGAGTCTAGTTAAAGATTCATCAATCTTGTTTACCTTTTCAAAGAACCAGCTCCTAGTTTCATTGATCCTCTGTATTGTTTCTTTAGCCTCTATGTCATTTATTTCTGCTCTGATCTTTATTATTTCCTTCCTTCTACTACATTTGGGTTTTACTCGCTGTTCTTTCTCTAGTTCTTTTAGATGTAGGGTTAAGTTGTTTATTTGAGCTTTTTCTAGCTTCTTAAAGTGTGCCTGTAGTGCTATGAACTTCCCTCTCAGCACTGCTTTTGCTGTGTCCCATAAATTTTGAGTTGTTGTATGCTCATTGTCATTCGTTTCTAGGAATTTTTTTATTTCTTCTTTGATCTCATTCTTAATCCATTCGTTATTTAAAAACCTGCTATTTAGTTTCCATGTGTTTGGGAATTTTTGAGCTTTTCTGTTGTGGTTCATTTCTAGTTTCATGCCATTGTGATCGGAGAAAGTGCTTGATATGATTTCAAGCTTCTTAAATTTGTGGAGAGCACTTTTGTGCCCTAACATGTGGTCTATCCTAGAGAATGTACCATGGGCACTTGAAAAGAATGTATATTCTGCTGCTTTAGGGTGAAAGGTTCTGAAGATATCTATTAAATCGAGTTGATCTAGTGTGTCCAATAAGTCTACTGTTTCTTTTAAAATTTTCTTTCTGGAGGATCTGTCTAGTGATGTTAGTGAGGTATTGAAATCCCCTACTATTATAGTATTGCTGTTGATCTCGCCCTTTAAATCCATCAAAGTCTGCTTTATATATTTAGGTGCTCCTATATTAGGTGCATAGATATTTATAATAGTTATATCTTCCTGTTGGATTACTCCCTTTATCATTATATAGTGGCCTTCTTTATCTCTTACTATATCCTTTGTTTTAAAGTCCAATTTGTCTGATATAAATATTGCTACCCCAGCTTTTTTTTCATTTCCATTTGCATGAAATGTTTTTTTCCATCCTTTTACCTTCAATCTATGTGTATCTTTTGTTCTAAGGTGTGTCTCTTGTAGACAGCATATGTACGGGTCCTGTTTTCTTATCCATGCAGCTACCCTATGTCTTTTGATTGGATCATTTAATCCATTTACATTTATGGTTATTATTGATATGTAGTTGTTTATTGTCATTTTATTCCTTTAAAGCTGTATTCTTTTTTTGCTATATTCTTTTCCCACTTTGATCTGTTTACAACAGGCCCCTTAACATTTCCTGCAGCATTGGTTTGGTTGTAATGAATTCCTTGAGTTGTTTTTTGTCTGAGAAGCTTCTTATTTCTCCTTCGATTTTAAATGATAGCCTTGCTGGACAAAGTAGTCTTGGTTGTAGGTTCTTGTTCTGCATTACTTTGAATATTTCTTGCCATTCCCTTCTGGCCTCAAGTGTTTCTGTTGAGAAGTTGGATGTCATCCTTATGGGGGCTCCTTTGTAGGTGATAGCTTTTTTTTCTCTTGCAGCTTTTAATATTTTCTCTTTATCGCTTAGCTTTGGTATTTTAATTATGATGTGTCTTGGTGTAGGTTTCTTTGGGTTTCTCTTTAATGGAGTCCTCTGTGCTTCTTGAACTTGTAAGAGTTTCTCCTGCATTAATTTAGGGAAGTTTTCAGCTATGATATGATTGAACAAAGTCTCTATCCCTTGTTCTTTTTCTTCTTCTTCAGGAACCCCTATGATGCGGATGTTATTTCTCTTCATGTTGTCACAGAGCTCTCTAAGAGTTTCCTCAGACTTTTTGAGTCTCTTTTCTTTTTTCTTCTCTGCTTTCATGCCTTCATTCCAGTTGTCCTCCAACTCGCTGATTCGATCCTCAGCTCTATCTATCCTGTTTTTAATTCCTTCCATTGTGGTCTTTATTTCTGATATTGTATTTGTCATCTCCGACTGATTCTTTTTTATACTTGCTATTTCTTTATTTAGTTGTTCATAATGACCATCCATTGTTATTCTAAGATCCCTAAGCATCCTTACAATCATTATTTTGTAAGCAGAAAATACTGAGTTACTGCCCCTCCTCCCCACTTCTTGTTTTCAGCTGTGTCTTGTTGCGCTGATTGGAGCTGGAGAGATGTCTGGATATCTCTGATCTGGAAGTAATTCAGTACTGTTTTGTGGAAGGGTCAGTCCCTCCCCCCGCTATGGCCACCTCCAGCATGGGTGAGTCTGCTTTTTTAGGTCATCTCCTGCATTCCTTAGCCCCTCGCAGTCTGTCCCTCTCTCTCTTCTTTCCACTTGGGAGATAAGCTGGTCTTTTCAACACACCTCACTCCCTGGTCACCGGGCAAGTGGCTGTGAGCAGTATTTTCTGCTCTTTTCCCTGGAGTGAGATCCCCTCTGGGCTCTCCGCCTCACCCCCCCCCTCCATTCCTGTAAGCAGGGGAGATTCAGGCACTCCCTACCAGGTTTGTTGTGGCTTCTTCTTTGCTCCTTGGTTTTTGAGAGCTGCTCTTGTAGTCCAGAGTTGGTTTTTCACACTGATTTTTCCTAAATTGATTTGTATTCCAGTTTGGTGGTGAGAGCTGGGCGTCTGTGCATCCGCCTACTTCGCTGCCATCTTTTGCCTTTCTTTTCACGTGGCGTTTTTGCTGTGTGCCTTTGTGTCCAAATTTTTTTTCTTCTATGGACACAGGTCATTGAATTAGGACCCACCCTGCTCCAATGTGACCTCATCTTAACTAATTATATCTGCAAAGACCCTATTTCCAAATCAAGTCACGTTTGCAGGTACCAGGGTTAGGAATAGGGCTTGGACATATCTTCTTGGAGAACATTATCTAATCCACTACAGGGTCTGACCCCCAAGTCATGCTCAGTGCCAGCCACCTCTTGCTGTCTGTAGGCCTTGGGCAGGTCATAGCATTTCCAGGCCCGCCTTGCCTCATGCACAGTATGAGATCACTGAACTAGAGGCAGTGCCATGCTCTCTGCTGGCATGATCGCGTCCTGGGTTGTTTTTGCATATGTTCTCAGCCACAGGACTTGGTGTGCCCAATGAGGAGGCCAGAGCTGAAGGTTCACCACCAAGGCTGATGAAAGCCCAGTGGTGTGGTCACTTCAGCTTTGTGGAAGGGCTTCTCTGCCTTTTCTGTAGAGAGTTGTTCATATCGCCATTTTAGTTTCTGTTTTCTTATTTCCTTTCATAGCTCAGGGATTGCGAAGTCCCATCTAAAATCTTTTCTTCTTTTCTTTAACTTTTCTTTCCTGATTTTAGTGAGAAAGGGAAAGAGAGAGAGAGGGAGGGAGGGAGAGAGAGAGAGAGAAGAGCATCGATCTGTTCCCTTATGTGCCCTGACAGGGGACTGAACCAGCAACCTCTGAGCTTCGGGACAATGCTCTACCAACTGAGCTATCTGGCCAGGGCTAAAATCTCTTAAAATGACTTCTTTTCATACAATTAGTTTCCACCCCCAACCCCACTAACGCATTATTTATTGTGGTGCTTTGTTTATTCTAGGAACCACTGCCTGGGGGGGGGGGCGTGTACACGAGCCCGGCTCCCTTGTGTGAGAGACTGGTCACGCAACGGTGATGGCAACACGGATGCTTTTTTTCACGGAGCGCGCAGTCTAAAGGCGAGAGGTCAGAGCACAGTATCTAACTAAGCCCAGGCAGTTATGGGCGTGCAGAAGCCCAGCACCTAACCCACCTGGGAGGACTTCCAGGAGGAGGAGAAAAATGAGTCCAGGGTAAGGGGGAGAAATCATAGGTTTGTTGAGATGGGGAGGCCTTCTCCTCAGCGCGGGGAGGGGATGGTGGAAACAGACCAGAGGCGGGAACAGGAAGCGGTGTCGGGGCAGCTTGTTGGAATGCAGCTCCCATGTTCCGAGGTCACAGTTAATGAAAGAGACAGCGGTGAATGTTTGTCCTCTCATGGACTTCCTACAGATTAAACCTTGCCTCAGAACCGACTGTACAGGGAGGCCAGGCTGGCTCCCACGCCTGGTGCGATTTCCTCATAACTCTCCAAAGTGTGTGTGTGACGTAGAAGAGGCTAAAATTCATGGGGTGAGCCATCTTCCTCGGTCCGAAGGCTCATAGTGAATAATGCAGGTTTGCTTCTGGACGTTATCATGGGGCGGTTGGTGAGCAGGCCAGATGCAGGCCTACAGTGTCCCCCCTGGAGGGATAGGGACAGCCCAGCCTGTGGCCGGGGCGGGGGGAGGCCTTTTAACCCCCCACCAATTAAGCCTTTGCTGAAAACCTTGGTCTGCTCAGTGAGTCCGTAGGGGTCAAGCCTGTCCTTGACCCCGTCTCCTAGGCAGTTAATCCCCCTTGCCAGAACCTCCCTTCTCTTGAAGAAACCTTAGCTGTTCTTCAAGGCTTTGCTCTCCCTGGGCACCCTTTGTGGGTCCCCCAAAATCCTCCAGGGGAAATTAATGAGCATACATCAGGATTGGAATTCCTTCTGCAATTTGTTTATACTAATAATAACCTCTCACTGTGGATGAGGCCGGTCAAACTTTGGACTTGACATACCTGGGTGAGCGCTGCGTTTTCTCACGAAGCCTGCCTGTGATGGCCATGACCAGAACCCTCCACGAACTCGCAGTGCGGGGAGCTTGCTTGCTGCTGGTGGCAGCCGCCACTGGGCAGAGCCCACTGCCATGTTCATGTCGCTGCTCCCAGACAGTGGATGCATTTGGCAGAGAAATGTGGGTCTCCTCTGCTATGCAGTTTTGACTCCCAGGTCCTCACCGGCTTGCTAAAACTTTCTTAGGACGGCCTGCAAGCTCAGACCCTTTCCTGTCCAACCTCCTTTCCTTTCTCCCGGTCTTCTGCACTGAGCACACCTGCTCTGCCAGCCTCCCCCAGTACCCCCACTGACCCAGACTCTCCAGTGCAGCTCGTCCTACTTTGGTGTCTGCCTCTCAAGGTTCCAAGCTAACACACCCCCTAGCAACCTCACATAGAGGCTCTCTTCTCCTGTTTCCCTGAGGAGGAAGCTGAGAGCTGGACCCATTAGGTTTTGAACCCTGGTCTTTCCGGCCCGACATCTGCACTTTCCACCCTGCCCTGTGGCACGTCCCCCCATGGCCCCTGTTCTCATGTATGAAGAGTTAGTCCTGGTTACCTGTTTTCCCACCAGAATCCATGCTTTGTAGGGTCTTTATCATCTCTGGAAGCCCAGTTCCTAGCTCAGTGCCCTACACATAGTAGGTGCTAATTGTTTGCTAAATAAATGCATCCAAACACCTACTTACTGAGGTCTTTCTGGCCCCAACTCCTCCAGAGAGCCTTGTTCTGTTCCCTCCGGCCCCATGGCAACTGCTCTGTCTTGGATTGTGCCTGTTGTGCTTGTAGTCCTCACTGTGACAGGGACATATTTTTATATTATTCTCTAAGAGCCTGTGTTCTCTCCTTCGGTCTCCAAACAGAGTCATTCAGAGCATCATCATTAAAGGCAGGGATGGTGTCCCCACACACCCAGAAGTTGGGGACATCTAGTTCACATTGAAAAATACTTTTTGATGGATTGTAATGAATTAATTCTTAAACATTGTTGCTCATTTTCCTCTGTCCCCCTGTCCACCCTGACATGGACTATTGAGCTCCAGGGTCTTTTAGCTTTTGACATTTGTTCTAATCTGGTGAATATGTTCTAGGACATGGGTTCTCAACTCAGGTTTGGAGCAATATTGTCCCAAAGGGGACAAAAATCAGTTCTTGGGGGGATGAAAAAAAAATCGTATTCTCCTATATTCTCCTAATAGTATATAAAGTGCAGATATATATTCAGAACATAAACAGGTATACAGTATATCTATAGTTATTAAAATTTCATGGGAGGTAATTAAGAAAAATGTCTTAAGTAGCTCTTTGGGTGGGAGAAATAATGATAAAAAATAAAAAGACTGAGAAATGTGGCTAGCAGTCAGACTGGACCACAGTGCAGGGCCCATGTCTGTACCTGACCTTAGTGGGGAGGCTTCAACTTTCTCCCCATTAAGTATAATATTATCCAGTGGTCTTTTGTAGGTGGTCTTGATCAGGTTGAGAGTGTTTTCCTGTTTTTAGTTCACTGAGACTTTTTATCATGAACGATAGCTGGGTTTTGCTGAATGCTTTTTTTTGTATTTACTGATATGATCGTGTGATTTTTTTTTTAGTTTGTTGATGTGATAGATTAACTTAATTGATTTTTGAATATTTAATCAGCCTTGCATATTTAGGATAAACCAGTTGGTTGTAGTGTATAATTTCCTTACACCTTTTTTGGATTTGATTTGCTGATATTTTGTTGAGAACTTTGGTATATATGTTCATGAGAGCAATTGGTCTATAATGTTCTTTTCTTGTCTCTTTCTGGTTTGAATATTAGGGTAATGTTTGCCTCATAGACAAACTTAAGAAGTATTCTCTCTGCTTCTATTCTCTGAAAAGGACTGTAGAGAATTGGTATGATTTCTTCCTTAAATGTTTGGTAGAATTTACTAGTGAACCTATCTGGTGCTTTCAGTTTTAGATATTATTAATTATTGACTCAAGTTCTTTAATAGATATAGCACTATTGGCATCATTTATTTCTTGTATAAATTTTGGCAGATTGTTCCTTTCAAAGAATAGGGTAATTTCCTCTTAGTTATTAAATTTGTGGTCATAGAGTTGCTTATTGTGTTCTTTTATTATAATTTTAATTTCCGTGGGCTCTGTAGTGATGTTCCCTCTTTTATGATATTAGTAAATTTGTGTCTTCTCTCCTTTTTTAATGAGTTAGCCTGGCTAGAAACTTGATCACTTTATCAATCTTTTCAACCATTCACCATTTTTTTTCTTACTCGTAGTGACTACATTCACTTTATAGTCTCACATGTGTTTCAGGGAGTGGTTCAAATTGGAGAGTTAATCAAGATTATTTAAAATTAACCTAATGATTTTATCCAGAGGGAACATCAGAGTAGAGTTTTGGTGAAACATTAATATGAAAAGAAATATTGAATAGTTTAGATAGATTACTCTGGTTTCAAATTAATTTTCTTTTGAGAAGTGGCAGCTTACAAGGGAGGAGTTGAGGGGAGGCATTTTGCTAGGAAGGAGCTAGGAGTTTCTTTTGAATTTCACCTCAACATTAAATTGCTGTATTGAATTACATTTCAATATCAAATGCAAAACTTTTCCTTAGCTTATGCTTTTGGGAGGGAGGGTGTGGCTCGTTGAGAGAGCACTGATAAAGACCATGGAAGAGGGTCAAGCCACCCTTTCCTCTAGCCACTCTTTGGGAAGTTTCCTTATGTAAATATAATGATACCTACTTCATTAGTAATACTATTATTAAGCCATTTTACAAATAAAAATACCCTGAGGCACAACAGTTTAAATGTAGTGGCAACATCTATTGATAGTAAGGATCAAAACCAGGATATGATCCTAGGCCTGTTAGGTACAGAGTCCAAGCCCCTCTCACCATATGTAGACTCCACAAGAATTCATGGAGTTTAAAGATAACCGGGCTGTAATCTAATTAACTTATTTAGGATTTTCTGCCGCTGCACCAAGTTAATTTCAGTCTGCAGCATCATAATTAAGAGGCTCAGAACATCATAGCCCAGACTCCAGGGGACTGAAGAGTTGAGCGATGGCAGCCCAACAGAAGAGCTCACTCCTAGTCATAGGCAAACTCTGACATGGAACCACACTGGGAAGGGATTCTGGGAATTGTAGTTTCCCAATCTTTAGAAGGGGATGGAGGTGATATGTTGACCAAAGGCCATTCATTCACTCCATGTGGGTCTCAAGTTGGGCTTTTGCGCTGTTACTCTTTTTAGTGAAATAATTACAGGCAGACCTACCTGACTGACAGACAGCATCTCTTTCACATGTTACTTTTCTCTTCTCATGACATGCTCTCTCTAAAAATTTTCCTTGCCTCTCTTTGTCCCTAATTCTGTCACCAGGAGGCTCTCCTTTTTGCTCAGTTGTTTCCATCCTTTCTTTTGGGAGGATGACAGGTGCTTAGAGAGCACCTAGTGTTGGTCACATATTAGGCCCTCAGTCCAGGTAAGTTTCTTTTCTCCCTATAGGAGATATTTGGTGTTTCTGACCATCCAGTATCCTCTCACTCTTCTATTGGTCATGGCCGCTCCTTTCACCTTGGGAAGCATCCCTCTCCCATTCCATATCTACCTGTCCTTGTGGTTTAGATGGGACTGGCCACTGTTTGCTTCTTTTCTACACATCCCTCTAGCTGCTTGTGGGGGTGAGCATATGCCTTGTGTTTGGCCAATCAGTGCTTCTCATCTGTCTGGTCCTCATGATTGGCTGAGAGATGGGCACATGACTCAGGTTGATCCAATGAGAGTCAAACCTGGAAATTTTAGTCTATGAGATCTGTGGGAAAGAGGAGCTCTCTTTTGGCTGGGCTGATTAAGGTGGTGAAATGTAAGCATGGAGCTACTGGAGAACCTCTTTGTCTCTAAGAGTTAAGAACTTCCCTGAAATGAAGCCTTCCCAGGGAAAGCAGAGTCCAGTGATGGAGGGAAGTGCTGACAACTTTGTTGGATCCCTAGATTTAGTTCATTCTAAGGCTTCTGGACATTCAGGCCCAGGTTAAACCCTCCTTCTTAACCCTCAACCCACAGAGATTCTAGAGCCAAAGGCAAAAGAGAGAAAGTGAAAGAGAGGATTTCAAATGAAGAGTAATGCAGCCCTGGCCAGATAGCTCCGTTGGTTGGTTAGAGCATCATCCCAAAGCTCAAAGGTTACCGGTTCGATCCCCGGTCAGGGCACGTACGGAAACAGATTGATGTTTCTGTCTCCTTCTCTCTCCCTCTCCTGCTAAAATAAATAAATAAATAAATAAATAAATAAATAAATAAATAAATAAAGTCCCCCCAAAATGATTAATGTAACTCTAGCTGTATCAGGACAAAGGGCAGGGGTATGATTAAATTTGATTTAGACATAGAATACCAGCACCAGGGATCTCTCCTGTTCTTTGGGAACCTCCCCAGAATTTTTCAGAGTCTATCCCTAAAATCTTTAGCCACCTTTTATGCCTGCTTTAACAAAACTTACTTTACCTCAAACCTTGGAATTTCAGATAAGTAAAATAAATCATAGTCAATATTTTTTCTCTCATAATTAGAAATACAAAGACATGCCAGGCAATGACTCTGTATCTAAGATAGTATTGGGTATTTTCTATGTTTTAAATGGAATTAATGTGCTTAAAAAATTATTTTTACTGCCTGACCATGTGGTGGCGCAGTGGATAGAGCGTCAGACTGGGATGTGGAAGGACTCAGGTTCGAGACCCCGAGGTCGCCAGCTTGAGCACGGGTTCACCTGGTTTGAGCAAAAGCTCATCAGCTTGGACCCAAGGTTGCTGGCTCGAGCAAGAGGTTACTCAGTTTGCTGAAGGCCCGCGGTCAAGGCACATATAAGAAAGCAATCAATGAACAACTAAGGTCTCGCAACGAAAAACTGATGATTGATGCTTCTCATCTCTCCGTTCCTGTCTGTCTGTCCCTGTCTGTCCCTCTCTCTGACTCTCTCAATCTGTCCCTGTAAAAAAAAAAAATTATTTATACTAGTGTTTTGCACATAATTTTTAAAAAATGTTTAAATTATGGGAGGGATTACAGACAGCGATTTGACTTGCAAATATAATCTTCATGTATTATTGTATTTTTATTAAAGTTTTGATTTTAAATAATTGGCCTACAAATGAATGTTTAGAATACAGGCTGTGGGACTTCCTTGCTTCTCTAGATTAGCATTTATCACAGAGGACTTGATGTATGTCTGCTATGTCCTAAAGAATGCAAGTTCAATGTTTTTTAAACTATGCAGAAGGGCTAAAATGATCATACTTTAGAGCTGTGATAACAGAAGTCCAGTGTCTGGCTCTAAAGAGGTGACCCTCTGTGCTGGTCAGACCACCCAGAATAGCGTGGGGTATGGTCAACTACATGGTCAAACCACCAGGAGCCAAATTCTGAGGACGCTGATAAATAAATTGGAGCAGTCTGGAGGAGAGCGGTCGGGTACTGGGTCATAGGAAACTCTGACAGATGGTTGAAGGACCCAGAAATGCTTAGTCTGGAACACAGAGGGCTTAGGGAGAGCATGTGGTCATGCAGTAGGTGTTGGGTCCCCTTATTCTGTGTGGTTCTGAGAGCTGAACAAAGCCAGTGAGTGGGAGGTAAAGAAAGGCAGAGTCTAGAAATCTGGGGATTGTCACAGTTCGAGGGGATGGCCTGACCAGGCCACCAGGAGACTTGGCTGCTACAGCTCTGGGGTTTAATGTCTTGATTAGAGTCTTGCTTAACAGATGTGAGACCTTGAGCAGGTTCCTCATTTCTAAATTAGAACGATGATAATACCTACCACAGAGGGAGGGTTATGGGGTTGACTGAGTCAGTGCACAGGTTTTCAAGAGATGGCATATAATAAGTGCTGGGACCTCACCTAGCACACTGCCAGGCATAGCACTTGCAGATGCCTAATAAACTGTTGATGGACTGAATGAATGAATGGCTCATTCTTAGGGTCTCATGCACCTGTGAGTCTGATGCTTTATCAA
This sequence comes from Saccopteryx bilineata, assembly GCF_036850765.1. NCBI lineage: Eukaryota > Metazoa > Chordata > Mammalia > Chiroptera > Emballonuridae > Saccopteryx > Saccopteryx bilineata. The sequence goes on along the minus strand of NC_089496.1, from coordinate 105,793,501 downwards.
AAATAACAGCATTTTCTTCTTCTTTAATATACATCAACTCTATGTTTAGGGTTTTAAGAAAATAAATATATAATATTTATATTATATAATGATATAAAATTATAACATACAGTTTAAAAATATAGAAAAATCAAGAAGCAGGAGAGAGAGGGGGTGAGAGGAGGGGAGGGGCACAAAGAAAACCAGATAGAAGGTGACGGAAGACAATTTGACTTTGGGTGAGGGGTATGCAACATAATCAAATGTCAAAATAATCTGGAGATGTTTTCTCTGAACATATGTACCCTGATTTATCAATGTCACTGCATTAAAATTAGTAATAAAAAATGTAAAAAATATAAATAAAAAAAGAAAAATCAAGAAGCAGGAAAGAAAAAAAAGCCCATGATCTCATCCGCCAGAAATAACCACTGACATTTCCTTCGATTCTTTTTCTTTATGTTTATTTACATAGCTAGATCACGCTATGTATAGACATTGTATCCTGTGTGTATTTTTGTTTGCTTGTTTGTTTTTGGTTCAACACTACATGATGGCCGATTGCTTTTGGAGATGCTTTTTAGTGCTTATTTGTTGACTACTTCAATCCTGAGCATTCACTGAGCACCTACTCCGCGCTCAGGTCTGGAAACAGAGATGAACAGGAGACTTCTTCTCCCCCACTTGCCAACACAGACGCTAGATGTTGGGCTCATAACAGCAAGTTATTGGATGTTAAACAATGAAAAAACTCTTGTCTTTACCATTTTCATGGAAAGTCGTCCCCTAAATGTGTATAATCAATAGTTAACATGTGTTTCTTTTTCCTGTGGACTAGAAAATCTTCCCCAAATAACCGGTTCCTTTGCCTTCAACACTTGCCTCCCCGCCCGGAACCACCTGAGTGCTGGGAGCTGCCAGCATGCATCCTGAGCTACTGGATGTGCTCCCAGACGATGCTTAATTAAATCCTTTCTTTATTAGCCACTCACCCCATTTGCATCATTCCCTAGCGCTTAGCACCAAAATTCTCTTCGGGGAAGAAGCCAGCCTCCTATCTGTCCAAATTACTGCCTAATTAGAGTTTTATCGGTTTCAGAAAAGTTGGAATTCTGAAAAAATATATTTTTGAACTCACCAGCGTTTAGCTTTGTGCTCAGCAAGTCTTTATGCCTTGAAAATGCCCTTTGTCCAAATCAATACCTTAAACTTAGACTTCAGGTTGGACCCAAATATAGGATTAGCTTATATCACACTCACTGACAAGTAGCATTATCAAAGGTAACTAACTGCAAAGCAATATATTTATAGCTTTCATCTGAAGACCCCCCAACCTTGTGCCACTATGGAATATGGTGTCTTTTTCTGTGTTTTCCTAGGATGGTGGTTCAAGTTGAAAAGGCAGTTACAGAGGGAAAGGAAAAAAAAAAAGAATGGAAAAACCTGAATCGAATTTCTGCTTGGTCACAGGTTAACTGATGACCTAGCTTTCCCCTTGTCTGCATCTCAGACTCCCGATCTCTAAATTAGGCTGGCTTCCCTGGGCCGGTCCCAGGACTAAGTGAGGCAATAGAAGGAAAGGCACCTTTCAGGTAGAAATGATAAGGGGATCCTGAAGGGTGAATTGGCAAGAAGTACGGAGGCCACGAGGGGACAAGAAACCTCCACACAGCTCTTGTGAGGAAAGGGAACAGTGTGGGCCATGTGTTGGGTTTCGTAACCTACCTTTACAGCATATTATATATGCTCGGCAGGCTAGCACGGGGTTGGGGGCAGAACTGGTGTTAAAATCTCCCATGTTGCACATGAAGGAACGTCCTTAGCATGCTGAAGAGGACCCCTTTCTCCCTGAGCTCACAGTCTCAGTAACATATTGCAAAGCAGAGAGCAAAGTAGAAGAGTCAGCCCCAGGTGCTCTGTCCTCCTCCTTCTGTGAGACCCAGGAGGCTACACCTGGAGCTGGGGCTGTCGCAGGGTTGGTTTTTTGTTTTTTTGAAGTGACCTCAGTCCTCCCTCTTGAGTCCTGGGATATCATTAGGGGCGACCTATCCAACGCTGAGGATGTTGCGGGACAGGTAAGGTAAAAGCAATTTCATGGGAGCAGAGAAAGTATTTGGCAACTCGAAGCACAGATACGGTGCTCAAAAATACATGTTTTCAATAATAAATTTAATCCTGCATGGACTTCATTGGTGTTACAATCTCTACAGCCTTCCCTAACTATTGTATCTAAAATAGCAACCCCTGCCCTGGCCAGATAGTGAGGTTGGTTAGAGCATCGTCTGAAGCATAGAGCTGGTTTGATCCCTGGTCAGGGCACATACAGGAACAGATTGATGTTTCTGTCTCTCTCTCCCCCTTCCTCTCTCTCTAAAAAAAAAAAAAAAAAAATCAATAAATAAAAAATTTTTAAATAAATAAAATTTACAATAGCAACCCCTGCCCCCTCCCACTGACATCTGGGCATTCTCCGCACACGTTTGCCTGCCATCATTTCCCCCTTAGCTCCCGTTACCATCTAACGCACTGAAAGAGTTTGGGTCTATATGATTATTATCTAACTTCCCCATCCCATCTTCCAGAAGGGCAGGTTCATCAAGCCGTTGTTCTGCTCTCCACTGGGTGCCCAGCCCCTAGCAGAGCACCTGGGACGTGATAGGTGCTCAGATATTTGTTGAACATATAAATGAGTATGAGCAACTCCTAGAACCTCCTGAAGTTCAATGGTAAAGGAGTCTGCCTTCAAGGCCCTTTATTTATACAAAAATACTTAATTAGAATTGATTCTTCTGTGTAAGATGGTTCAGGAGCATTGGCCCAGGCTTGTAAAGCAGGAGTCGAGAAACTTTTTGGCTGAGAGAGCCATGAACGCCACATATTTTAAAATGTAATTCCATGAGAGCCATACAATGATCCGTGTACCTTATGCATTATCCAATAAAAATTTGGTGTTGTCCCGGAGGACAGCTGTGATTGGCTCCAGCCACCTGCAACCATGAACATGAGCGGTAGGAAATGAATGGATTATAATACATGAGAATGTTTTATATTTTTAATGTTATTATTATTTTTTATTAAAGATTTGTCTGCGAGCCAGATGCAACCGTCAAAAGAGCCATATCTGGCTCGCGAGCCTTAGGTTCCCAACCCCTATTGTAAAGCCTACTTAGAGAAATGGCTTGCTGTTTCTGTAGACATTTCATAAATAATGTTTATGTGCCAGGTACTGTGCTGGGCACTTGGGATTAAAAAACAAACAAACAAAAAAGAAAGTCAGTGGAACATGTTTCTGCTCCCAGACTAAGGGGCGGACAGACAAGTAAGCAGGTCGTTAGAGGAGAACGTGGGTGGCTGGGGCTGCTCAAGCTGCCGAGGAAGTCTGGGAAGAGAAGCAAATGACTTTACCTGGCAGAGCTGGGGGAAGGGTTTTAGAGAGGGGACAGAGAGGAGAATGGAAGACATTCTGGGCAAAGGCAGGGACGTACAAGGCAGGTCATCGTTAGAGGACACAACTCCTGTGCCTGGCTCTGCAGGGGGTGCACGGCACAACGGTGTCTGTGTGTCTGTCTGCACGTTCATGTGTGTCGTTTGTGTGGTGGGCCTGCGCGAGGACAAGGCGAGGTCAAATCACAGAGAGAAATGCCCAGGGGCTGCAGGACAGAGAGCGCTGAACGGAAACGGGAACATGGCCAGAGGGCGTGATGGGAGGTGAAGATGTCAGATTGCGAAGGGCCTTGGAAGCAGGTATGGATTTTGAAGCTTCCTCTCCAGGTCACTAGTGCAGGGGGTCGCCGTGGGGCCTGGAGGGTGTCCTCAAGCTGAAGGAGCTTTTGTAGAGGGTTGCAGCTTCGAACACAGGGAGAGGCACCGATGGGGCAGGTGCGGGCTGTACAGGAACAGGCAGAGGGCGGGGCTGGGAATCGGGATTGACAGTTGGAGGCAAGATAAGGATTAGGGCAGAGTGACATCTCGAAAAGAGAATAAGGAAAGTGTCAGAAGTCACTCTGTGGGGTCAGCAGTGTCAAATACTGCAGACAGGTGAACTAGAACGAGGCCGGAGAAGGGACACGGGGTTCCCCATGCGGAACCTTACCACGCCCTGAGGGGAGTCTGGCTGGGAGGAGGGGGCGAGGCCGGAGAGCTGAGGAGGTGGAAGCAGAAGCATGGAGAAACCTAAGACCCAGGAGAAACCTTCCTGGCCCACCTGCGAGGACTCCTCCGCAGCTCCCAAGCTTTACTTCTCATCAGCCCTTGAGTGTTGGGACTATGTTAGCCCTGATTCATTTACTCATTCATTCACAAAATACATCATTGTTTCCTGTGCACCAGGCTATTGAGACACGGCCAAAAGAGACAGTTAAGAATCCCTTCCAGTGATTCTGACCTTCCGGGGGAAGTGGCTGGACCGTCAGTCACGACTTAAATGGAGACCAGCCTTTCAGATGGTGATGAGGGCCACGAAGACAACATGGCAGAGTCAGGGAATTGGGAGTGACAGCTGTGACCTGGACAGAGAGTGCGGACCTAGGCAGGCTGCTCCAGGAAGGCCTCAGGGAGGAGGTGGCGTTGGAGCCCAGACAGAATGCTTTTCTTTGGTCTCTGGAATCTCAGGCCCTCTCGTTTCCCTAGACCAGGGGTCCCCAAACTTTTTACACAGGGGGCCAGTTCACTGTCCCTCAGACTGTTGGAGGGCCGGACTATAAAAAAAATCTATGAACAAATCCCTATGCACACTGCACATATTTTAAAGTAAAAAACAAAACGGGAACAAATACAATATTTAAAATAAAGAACAAGTAAATTTAAATCAACAAACTGACCAGTATTTCAGTGGGAACTATGGGCCTGCTTTTGGCTAATGGGATGGTCAATGTGCTCCTCTCACTGACCACCAATGAAAGAGGTGCCCCTTCCGGAAGTGCGGTGGGGGCTGGATAAATGGCCTCAGGGGGCCGCATGTGGCCCGCGGGCCGTAGTTTGGGGACCCCTGCCCTAGACCTTCGACTCCCACCATGCCTCCCATGGCTCTGGAGTGTCCTATGTCTAAATGGTGGTCATCAAACCCCCTTGGGCCATAGGATCTTGATTACTTCCTCTCCAGGAACTTTTCTCCACTTTGTTCAAGAGTCCCTTGCCAAGGCTGCACCATGACGTCATCTGCCCCCTGAAACTCAGCTCTGGAGAAGCATCATTATCATTTCATGTATAAGAGGAGGTCTGGGGGCAGCTGTCTGGTTGGTAAGTGTAGCTGAGGCATTTACCTTAAGATAGCAAATACAAGGTGAATGCAAATATATATATTTTTTCATCTAAAGTACAGTCTGCATACTTTACAGAAAGTTTTCATTTTTATTTCTGTTGGTTGTTGATTTGGCGAGGGAGATGATGGAGATTAGCAGGCTGAAGCTCTTCTCTTCAACTCTTAATACCTTTGTTGGCTTAAACTCATTCACCCTCCCTTCTGACCGCGCCACTGACCATGTGGGTTTACACTCCTGTTCTCACAATTCTTGTTCTTTTATTTTGCCAAACCTCTGGTTCCTTCAGGCTCCGTTTTCACTCTTATTTTCCTTCTGCCTTTCTTCCTTTCTTACACATTTGTGGTCCATCCTTGATATTCTTCTCATTTCACATTATTTTCCTGCCTTAGCTCCCCGCTGCCATCCTCTTCGTCCATCAGTAACTCCCAATGTCCAGGCCGCCTTCTGTCCTGAGTTCCAGGTCCATCTGGCTGTGCTATGACCACTTCAGACCTGAGAGGATAGCAAGCCCGCACCTGTGCAGACCTTGTTTCCCCTTTCATATTGTCACCTTCTCATTCGTTCCTTTCTCAGTGAATTAGGTGCCTGATACCCAATAGCCCAAGCCAGAACCCTGGGGTTGTCTCTGAGCGACACATCGGTAACCAATCGGTAACCCATCGGTCATCGGCCACTGTGTTAACTCTGCCTCTCCCTGCCGTTGCTTCTCTCTGAGCCTCCCACCGAGACCACCTTGTCCCAGGTCCCCGTTCCTGGCCGGCGTGATTGCGATGCCTCGGAAGTGGTCTCCTTGCCCCATCTAACCCGTCCTCCACGAGTGAGAGTTCCTTTTCTAAAACGCTCATCCTACCGGGCTCCTCTCCAGTTGAACTGTCCCCCTGGGTCCAGTGCTTTTGTGCGCACAGCCCTCGGTCTTCCCCAGCCCCCACTTCTCTGTCCGGCCTCACAGCTGGCCTCTCCATCTCACACTCCTCACTCACACTCCGCCATCCCGGCCTTTCAGCGACTCAGAGATGTGCTATCCTCCACGCTCTCCGCAAGGGCTCTGTGCCTCGGCCCCTTGACTTGGAATGTGTTCTCGGCAATACTCGGCCTTCCCGCGAGGAACCATCTTTATGTGTCCAGGGAACTTGACCACATCACCCCCTCCTGGCCGGTCTCCAGGCGTCTCTCTCTTAGACTCGGCTGCAAACATATCAAAAGCGCAGATACGGCCCTGTTCATTTTTGTAGACATATTTTTGGCAGCCTGTTCGATACAGAGTGATTGAACAAATGTGTCGTTTTCTTGTTTGAAAGCCAGATTTGTAAATAAACTTGGGCAGATGATGCTTCTTCTGTAGACATCAGACTCCTTGCTTGAATTCAGTCGTGTCTCCGCCCTCCCAGTATTGGCTGAATGAGAATTGATTCAATAGGATTCTGTATCCAAGATAAAGTAACACTTGGCTTACATGCGTCCTTCTCCCCCCCCACCCCCCAATATCTATGGTCTTAAATTGGGGTTTAAATTTATAGGCATTTGAGGGAAACACCCTAATAACTGGTAGAAGAAGGCAAAGCCTCAAGGAGCCATGGCTTGGTTTTTAATCAGAGCATTGTCACATGATGCCGTTCTTCTGAGTTCTTTACTCTTACATCATCATTTGTGAAGAGATCTTGACAATAAACATGGTTTTCACGTGAAGAAAACGGGGAGGAAAGAAGTGAGGTGAGCCAACGATAAAGAATGGCTATTCCAAACCAGACAGCCTTGACTTTTCTTCAAGGCCACCTGAATGTTGCCCATCCTCCCTGCCCATGGCCACGAGTGGGCACAGATGGGGCAGGGGTGGAGTGGAGGAATAGGACCCTGCCTGACTGCCTGGCGCTCTGACACCGCCCCTTGGGGGGCCCACACCGCACTGAGCTTCGTTCCTTCTCCCACACCCAACTGCATGGGCCGGGCCACTGTCGCGCACTCTCTGAGCAGCATCCCGGCTCCCATAGGTGGGGACAACCAGCGAGGAGCCATACCTCTGTGGTGATGACAGAGCGTGCTTGAGCTCCCAACTACAAGCCTGGTGGCCAGGCGACACCAGCACGTTCAGTCGGCTCACGGCGCTTTCACAAGATGAACTCGAGGAGACATCTGACACCATCCATTGCTGCAGATCGCCACTGTGCTCTTCGCGGCTGTCCGTCCAGAGCCACATCGTGTTCTCGGTCAGGGTCCAGCCTCCCAGGTTACCGTGCCTCGCTTACGGCATCTGTCCCCTCCTGCCTGACACGTTATGTACACCTTTGGAGCTGCTGATACTAGCTTCGCATCACTTGGTGGGCCCTGCGGGCTGTGGCTGGATTCCAGAAGCAGGGACGCTAAATCGGGCTGCAGGGCACCCTGGGGTCACAGGGCAGCCCTCCAGGTTGCAAGGCGCCCGTTCTGTAGGAAGCCCCACCCAGCCCGCGATGCTGTTTGAGGCTGCGATCCTCTTCTCATCGACGTAGCTGCTTTTCCCTTTGGAACAAGTGAACGACTTGAACAAACTTCAGTACTCTTTGCTTCTAGGTGGCAACATTCCATTTTATAAAGACTGTCAGAAAGCGTCGTTTATTGACTACTTACCAAGCATGTCTGTGGGGTTTTCTGTAATCGAATGACGGTGGCCGGTCCCCTCCTACTTGGTGGACTCACAGGTAGCAGCGGCATCAGGGCTCCCGGGGGGTTGGACGTGCCCTGCACCTGACGCAGGTGTGTACAGAGCCTCGTTATGTGAGGATACTTGGTTCTAGAATAAGTAAAACCCTTTAAAACCAAGACCAGAATGCTTATAATACACGATGCAAGAAAAGGAGAAGATACTACAGCCCGTGAAAGGAGGTCTCCTTCCTGTCAGGGTGAGCGCAGTGTGGGTAATTACTCTGCAGCCCCGTGCTGATGGCTCAGTGTGAACCAAGAATGTACCCAGTCCTAGGGCAGTCGAGGCGTCATTTTTTTTCTGGACAAAATTGTCTTGTGGCAGCACCTTTCCCTGCACGTGTGACCTTCACAGCACTAGATCACAGGAAGGGTCAGTCTGGCAAAAGGATAAGAGGCTGTTTCTAGTTCCTCCCGGGACCCTCTTTATCCTTGGCTATTTATATCTTCTGTTTCCAGTGTGCCCATCATGTTATCATTCTAGGTGACTTTCTTTTCTTTTCTCTTCTTCAGTTGTTAACTAGTCCCTTCTCTCCACTTCTTTACCTATCGGTGACAGCGGCTCTGTTCTGAGCCATTCCAATTTAATCATGATTTTAACATTGTGTATAAATGATAATGCAATGGTATATGTATGTATTTTTAAATTTTTCCATTGATCTGAGCAGGAAGTGGGGGAGAGAGAGGGAAGAATCAGCTTGTTGTTCGACTTAGTTGTTCCATTCAGTTGTGCACTCGTTGATCGCTTCTTATATGTGCCCTGACCGGGGATCAAGCCTGTGCCCTTGGTGTATTGGGACCATGCTACCCAGCCAGGGCTGAGATATTTTTTATTTTGGTTTTATAAATAGTCCACTTGGTGAGTTCTTCATGAGTATTTTTGTGTTCTGGTCACTTTTTCTTTCTCGTAGAATCTCATGACATGGAGAAACTAAGTGTCTTACCACTGAGAGGAATGGAACCCTAGAGGCTGTGGCTGGGGTGACTTGTCAGCACCCAGACATCTGTGTTTGGAGGAAGAGGTGCGACTCTACAATTGTGTCCCTCCAGAGTGTCCAGAGCGCTGTGCCATTCCTTAACAACATTGGCCTCTCTGTTCCCCGCAAGGTCTGAAACGATGGACCCATTTTACAGATGAACCTTAGAGGGTCAACGCAACTCACCCAAAGGCATGCACCGTTCAATGCCAGGGCTGGGACTCCAACTACGTCTCTCAATTTTACGGGCATTGAGGGAAGCTCAAAGGGTGGGGGCAGCTTGGAGGATGAGCAGAGACAAGAGAAAGACTCTAGGTAAGGGGGCGGAGGGACTACCGCAGACCTGAGCGTGGGACACACGAATCATGGAAAATGCAAACAGAATAGTAAATACAAAGTATGTAAAAGGCATTCTGAACTCTGTGTGTCAGATGACTGGGCTTTTAGTATTTCAAGGAAAAATCTAGGCTAGCGGCTGGGACTGTTGTCACTATCGTTACCTCCTCACCTGTGGCAGGGCCATTGTCCCTGGTCCTTATCTCCTGTAACATAGGCTGGGCCAACTCTTGAAGTTAAACGGAAAATAGTCTTTTAATCCCGCAGCCGCCAGCCCGCCAGGAGCATCTAGATAAGGCACTGGGGCCCTTCCCGGAGCTGCGCGCGCAGCACGTGGTGTTTGGCAACAGAAAACAGTCGATGGGGAAGGAACTTAGGGGAAAAAAACAAAATCTTTTAAATTGTTATTTTTCCCTGAGGTCTTAGAGGAAGAAAGAAAGGGGAACACTTTTCCATAGACTAGTAGCCAGTAATTCGGGCCTGTAAAATGGCATTCCAATGACACCCGCACCCCAAACGTCTTGAAAATACTTTCTGACCCGAGGAACTGACTCCAGGAAGCCACTGTTGATGTGTTTAAATGAATCCAGCTGGATCACTCTGATATATTGATCTAGGGGATGTGGTAGGGAGTCTGGGGGACAATGCTTGAAGTTGCTCCAACTCATTTTGAATAAAAGTTTATTTTATTGCCACTTTTATTAAAAGCCCGAAGACTGCGCGGCTGCAGTGGGAACAGTCGGGTGCCGGAGCAACGTGCTCGGGCCTCCTGGGCTCCGGCCGCGGCCGAGCACAGCCTCCCCAGGTGCCCGCCATGTCTGGGCTCTTTGCTTTCGGTAACCTGGCTTGGGAAAAAACTGGGCATAGCTCGTGCTTGCCATCATTTCCATGAGCACCCCTTCAAAGCATCTGGATGCTGGGGACCTCGGCAAAATCCCACTCACCGCCTTTCTATGTGCCCTCAGACGGCCGGCTGGACAGGGCGTCCCCTCCTCCCCACTGGCCTTGCATTCTGCTGACCTCCATCTCTCCACCGTCCTCCTGTGCTGCCAGGGTCCTGTGGCAGGCCAGCGTGTGTCGTCTCGGCTTCCTGCGGGACACCGTGGCCAGTGCCCAGGCCGGGCCGCCACGCTGAGCCCCTTGTTTGCCAGCTGAGGGGCAGGGAGGCTGCCCGAGCTAAATCTTGTCCCTGTGTGCCACATGGGCGTCTCTTGATGGCCAGGGCTTTTCTTCTCTTTGGACAGTGTCAGCCGGCGGGGACGGTGGGAGCACGAGGGCTAAACCTTGTCTTTCTCAATATACCATAAAAAAATACCCCAAAACAAACAACCCAATGCATTTGGACAGACCACTGAGATGTGATGAATACGAGGGTTCCACACCCCTGAGCCAAGAACAAGTTGAGAAAAAGCAGAGCCATTAGGGAGGCAAATAACTGACAAAGACAAAAACGGGCTTTGTGCAGGCCGGAGGAAGCCCGGCAGGGGACTGTTGCCGACCAGTTGCCCGGAGCAGGAGCAGGAGCAGGAGCAGGAGCACTGCCCGGGCCAGTCTTTCCAAATCCTACTGCTGGATTAATCCTTAGCAAAGAAACACGGCTCCAGTGCCGCTGGGGTCCGGAAGAGTTTCCTAGGCACGGCCCTTCAGAGGTTCTTGGAAGCTGCGGTGTGAAGGGCTCCATTATGAAACACTCAATGTCACCACCCAGGGGGATGGATGGATGGTCCCGGGAAAAATAGAGGAAGCTATCCTTAATAATGCCTATTGTGGTCCCCAGAGGCCACCATCAAGACACAATGGAGCATAAAATGTTATACTCAAGCCTTAAATTGGCCATGTAGATAAATCAGAAAATGGCCCAAGTAAAACTCAGATTCTATGACTGAGTTCAATTTGACACACCATTGTTGATGTACCCTGGCTTAACACAGAGGTAGAGTTAAAATAAGATCTGTTCTTCCCTCCTCAGCCTTCCATTATTAAATTGGGTGGCTAGAAAGGAATTTTAAGAGGTTATGTTGTCCATAGTGTCATTGTTTTTACTTTTTTATTTTCTAATTATATTTGACATTCAATATTATTTCATATTAGTTTCAGGTATACAGCATAGTGATTGGGCCTTTATATAATTTATGAAGTGATCACCCCAATAAGTCTAGTACCTATCTGACACCATGCCCAGTTATTAAAACATTCTTGGCTATTTTCCCTATGCTGGACTTTATATCCCTATAACTACCCATTCTTCTGCTCTCCCTAATACCCAGCCCTCTTAGCCAGTGGTGGTGCGGGAAACATGGCCTAGCGCAGGCTGTGGGGGTGAAGCCTGCCACCGTCCATGTGATGGAGTTGGCAAGAATGTCGGCTGTGTGGACAGACTGTACTTTCCTAACAGGAGTACCAGTGTTCGAGGAAAGGAAAGAAAAGAATTTCTCCTTGCAAAGAGGTCACTGTCACGCAACAGTTTTATTCACTGGTAAATGAGCAAGCTCTGACCCTAGAGGATCATACGTGCCTCCTCAAATGGTAACATTTATCCCGCCTCACTTATTCCAAAGATGTGGCTATCTCTTTTGGAAACTTGTCCTCAGCATCTAAGCCACTAATGTCATCTTTATTGGGAGCCCAGCACAACTCTCTGATGATAGGTTGGATTTTGGAGGACCCACCAGAAATCATGAGGAGGCTAATTGGGGTGGATAAGGTGGTCATCAACCTGGTTAACAGTTTTAAGTAAAAATATATATATGGAGAACAGTTTTTCCCTGGGGTTCATGAACTGATTCTGAAGAACTTAGGTTGAAAAAAATTAATTCATTCTTTGAATCACTGTTGAACCTCTAAGTAATTTCTCCTCGGTGGCTACCTCTTACTGTTCTTCAATTAAGAACATTTGGCCTCTTAGCCAGTATGACCCATTGCTTCGGAACAACAATTTCATTCATTTATGGCAACTGTCACTCAAATGAAAATCCAGCAATCGCCTGAATGGTCTCAAGTCCTTCCTTAAGCTGCCATATTTAAAATTTAGGCTCCAGAAATTCTGCTTGCATTCCATAACATTTGGGAGGCTGACCACAGTCTGCAGTTTTCTGTGGGCTATTTTTAGAGTGCAAGATATGCCAGCACGTTATTTACATTGGTCAAATTGGCTGGCTGCTTGCCAGGTGGCCCCTTTCCTTTCTGACATGCTGACAGCACCTTCATTCTGCTGTTCCGAGGAGGGCTGGGGCTTCGTGGGGCACACATTCTGTATGCTGGAATAGAACAATAACTATCTTAAGCATCTGCTTGCATAATTCATTCCTTTTTCTCAGAGAGAGCCACAAACACAAGCTGAATTTTTTTAAATTTTATTTAATTTTATTTTTTGAGAGAGAGAGAGAGAGGAAGGAAGAGAGCGGTAGGGGGAGAGAGAGAGAGGAGAGAGAGAGAGAAGCATCAATTTGTTACTCCACTTTAGTTGTGCATTCATTGATTGCTTCTCATATGTGCTTTGGTTGGGGATTGAACAGGTGACCCCGGGCTCAAGCCAGCGATCTTGGGTTTCTAACCAGCAACCTAGGTGCTCCAGGTTGATGCTCTATCCAATGCACCACCCTGGCTAGGCCAAGTTGACATTTTTTTTTAATCCCCTTTTCTTCTTAATAGTAACCATGTTGCCAGACCGCTGGGATGCCGAGTAGATGCAGCTGACCAAAACACAGAACAAATTCTAGGAGACCAGCGAGGATGTCAACCACAACACCGTTCTTTTGTTTCCATAGAACTGGGTTCACACTGATGGGCTGCTTTAATTTTCTCCCTTGTAAGATATACTGGCAAGACATGGGCCTGTTTGAAATGTAGGGAGGGAGACACGATTTCCAAACTCGTGGCATGAAATGCGATGGCTATTGTGAAAGCCCCGTGCACGCAGCGCTGAAACGTCTCTGTAATGTTTTCTAGCTGACCAAGTGTAAGTATCAAACTGGGAACATTCCCCAAAGTTTCAACACATTTCAGTGTATTCTACACTGCATGTCATTATTAGTCATTTCAGAACAGCTTGAAAAATTGCACAAAGTTCAGTGGATGACCCAGTCACGTTAGAGTAATAATGGAGCTTAAAAAAATTCCTCCGCACCTCCCTCTTTCATGTGAGAACCTTATTGCACTTTATAAATTTGACTTTGTTAATCTTCACGGTTTCGTTGCTAGGTTGACACGTTTGCCAGTGTTTCAGATGTCTCTTTTCTTCCCCCCTTCGGTAAGTGTGTAATATCAAGGTCTGCATTTCAGAAAATGGATGCAGTCCTTGACTTTTGCCCATTCTAATATGATCATTAAGTAACCCTGGAGGAAAATGGAACACTTTGAACAGCGATGTGAAGCAGATGTAGCTTCAGAAGTAACATTAAAAAATGTGCATTGAATATGACGTCTTTTCACATTTCAGAAATCGCCAGCCCAGTGGATTGTTTAAAATATATGAAGTGAGATTTAGCAGCTGGGGAACACTTGTTTATCCGCTTCATAGTGTTAAATCCCAATAAATGTTTTGAACAACGAACTGGTATGTAACATTACCAAATAACTCTTTCTAGTAAATGAAACTCGTTAGATCCTACGGCACAGCTGAGTTTTGTAATATCAAAGGATTATGGGCCACATGTTAATCCAGGATAACATATAATCACATAATTGTTATAGCTGTATTTCAGAAGTTGTTAACTTTAGTGTGCAACCTTATTTTATATATTATGGTGAGATATATCCTATAGTCTGGAAGCAGGGCCAATCAGAGTGCCTTGGTTTAGAGATTAAAACTCCTTGCTTCCATCGCGTACATCAATTGAGAAGAAGAATCAGAAGGAGGCCTAGTTGGTGTTTTGTAACCAAAACTACCTGTTGGGTTGACCAGTTGTCCATTCTTCGTCTTGTTGGGTTGGCTTACTATAAGTTAGGTCTAACATGCTGTCTTGGCTTTTAGTTCTAGCAGAAACCATAAAAGGGCTCAGCTACTGCTGATCTGACTGACTCATTTCCATTCCTATGTGGGTTCTCATGCAGTGGTAAAAATTTTATGCTAATTTTATTTTCCTGGCTCTTACATGAAGATTCTGAAAGTCTCCTCCCCAGGGATGTACTATGTAATATGGACACTATACCCTAAAAATTGGTTGTAACAAACAAACAAACAAACAAACAAACACAGAGAAACTAATGTCAGCAGCAGGCATGAAGCTCGAGTCACAGACTCTGGTGCAACAGATATGGCTTCTTTATTTTTTTTCATCCCAAGTTCCTCTTTTTAACCTGGATTTTTACTAAGGAGGCAGGAGGGGTCTGACGTAGTGGCAGAGAGGGACAGGTGGGCGTATCTGGGTGTGAATGTCCTCTTTCCACGTTGGTGCCTGTGGCTCCTTCCTAAGGTGGCTGGCTTGCCGTCGCCAGCAGGGTAGCCCTCCCTCCTCTGCCTGGCTCCCCACCGCGAGGCCGTCTCGGGTCCTGGGGCTCCCCACCGCGAGGCCGTCTTGGGGTCCTGGGGCTCCCCACCGGCGAGGCCGTCTCGGGTCCTGGGGCTCCCCACCGCGAGGCCGTCTCGGGGTCCTGGGGCTCCCCACCGGCGAGGCCGTCTCGGGTCCTGGGGCTCCCCACCGGCGAGGCCGTCTCGGGTCCTGGGGCTCCCTACCGCGAGGCCGTCTTGGGCCCTGGGGCTCCCCACCGCGAGGTCGTCTGGGGTCCTAGGGCTCCCTTTGTTGCCCCCCTACCACACGGGAACATTTTGTGGCTTCGAGAGCAATTTGGGAGTAGAAAATTTGTCAGGCTAAGTCACCGTCTGCCTAGAAATTTCGTATTACCATTTCTTTCTTTCTGGGGGCACTCCCAGGAACTAAGAGGTCAGGAGTGTCTCCTGTTCTTGGATTCCACCAACTTAACCGGGGGTTCCCGAGTCCGTCCTAGGGCTGGGTTTGGGGGATGGAATAGGAGGAGCACGAGGGTCTTTATCCTGAGCCCTTCTGGCTTTTACCTTCTTCCCTGACTCTTCTCGCCTCTCCCGGAAGCCCTTTACTACTCTTGGGGTTATTGTGTTCTTATTCATGAAGTATCCTCCTTAATATTTTGAAGTTAATCATCTTTCTCAAATTATCTCAGATTTTGAAGGGAAAGGCAAATTGAGGGTGAGAGAAGGAAACTGAAGAAAATATTGTTGAACATTTTAAAACACTATGTTGTTACACAAGGATGGATCACTTACATGCTAAACAATATGATCACAAATTATATTTCATCCCATTCTCACCACCTTATAAAGTAAGCAGCCTTAACTTTTGAATATATATATGTATATATGTATGTGTATGGAAATCTATGCTCAGAGCAGTTAAATAACTTGTCCAAACATCAGTAAGCAGTAACAGGGAGATATGAACCAGACTTTTCTAACTCCAGAGCCCAAAATCTATTCCCTAAAACAGTGGAATTTCTAAAGATGTGACTAGTCAGCACTTTTTTTAAGTTTCCCAAGGCCCTAGCCAGTTGGCTCAGTGGTAGAGCATCAGCCTGGTATGTGGAAGTCCCAGGTTCAATTCCTGATCAGGGCACACAGGAGAAGTGACCATCTGCTCTCCACCCCTTCCCCTCTGCCTCCTTTCTTCTCTTCCCATAGCCATGGCTCAAATGGTTCAAGCACGTTGGCCCCAGGCACTGAGGATGGCTCCATGGCCTTGCCTCAGGTGCTAAAATAGCTTGGTTGCTGAGCAACAGAGCAATGCCCCAGATGGGTAGAGTATTACCCCATAAAGGCTTGCCAGATGGATCCCAGTCAGGGTGCATGCAAGAGTCTGTCTCTCTGCTTCCCCACCTCCCACTTAAAAGAAAAAAAAAAAAGTTTCCCAAGAGACTGTTCAACTAGGATTGGGACCCGCGGCCCTGAACCGTGTGCTCCACAAACACGAGCCCTCAGTATTTCAGACCAGCCATGCCTTGCTTGGAGCGTCCACCCAGCAATGGGCCTTTGGTTTTCGTTTCTCCTTGTCTCTGAAAGGTGAGTGGGCTACTGAAAAGGACCTAGAGCTGGAGGAAGCTTCTATGTCTTGGGGATTTTGAGATACAGAATGTCTTTTCTTACTTCCTACTTTTTCGTGTCCCAGAATGATTCCCCAATGTTCACAGGTGACGATGTACCTCTGGTCATCTTGGAATTCAGGAGAAAGGAAACCTTTTAGAGAGAGTAAATGTTTATATTACAATTTAAGTTCTCCAGAAAGAGAAAATTTGAAAGAAAAAAAACACTTCCTTTGTAACATGTGCTGAAGGGTTGGGTAGGGGTGTGTCTGTGTGCTATTTTGACCACTTCCAGTGACACTCATAAATGATCTTCTTCCAAAAGGACTGACTTCATAGGAGGCTGGAGAAGTCAGTAAAGGCCTTAAATAGGTTGAGCGTCTTTAGTTTTCACTTAAAGGCCATACTCAATTGTAGCTCTTGTTAAAACTTAAGCCGAGAAGTGTCTCTGAGGACACATTCAAGCTTGGCTTCCAGCTTGGACTGGTCATGAATGGTGATTATCCGACTGTAATTCAAATCATATGTGCTGCCCAAGTGTTGTTTTTTTTTTCACCCCCTCCTATTCACGATTACTCTTTCCCTTTTAAGTCAGGCAAAATAGTCCTTGGCTTAAGGCAGACCTATTCACAGAAAGACACAAAATAAAGTGGTATTCCAAGATCTCAAACGGCAAACCAGGTTGATAAATCCCCAGCAAAGATGAGGCCCAGTATGTACGAACGCAGCCGTGATATGCTTGATAATCTTCAATTCAGCCTTTTTCCCTCTGCGCCCCCACCTGCCCCATGACTCATCTGCGAATACATTTGAAACCGTGAAACTAAAATCGTCAGAGAAATACAAATGCAGGCAAAAGAGAGTCCAGTACTTGGTTTGTATTCTAGCAGCGGAGGCTCGCTTTCTGCACAGAGGGACCTGAGGGTGCTTTGATCTCTAACCACCTGCACGATCAACCAACCTGTCTCTGCGTATTTTCCAGCCCTTTAGCGTTGGGTCTCCTTGTGGACAGGGTGTGCAGATATTTGGTTTTACTGTGTGAAGGTTTTCCCTGCATTTGGCATCTTTTTAGCCAGAACTTTGGGCCAAGGGGGAGAGCATAACATTGAGAGTCACCACCCAGGAGTGGAAGTTCTGCTCTGTCACTTACTGGGGGTGACCTTAAGCAACCCACATATACTCTGAATCTCAGTTTCCTTCTCTGTAAAATGGGAGACAATAGTTCCCACCTCCCGGGGTCAATGTGAGGTTTAAAGAAGGCTACTGGTGGATTTGGTAGAGCTGTTGCTGTTATCAGGGGTCATTAGGAGGGTGCAGAGGACAACAAAGGAAGTAAAAAATGTCCCCAGCCCCCACCCTGCTTTGCACAGGTGCATAGCCACCAGGGGACCCATCCATTACTCAGCCTTTCCCCACTTTTCCTTTTCATTGGCCTTCGAGTTTTCTTTGGTTTTCCAACCTATTTTCACTGATAGTACCAGATTTGTTTCAAGGGTCCTCAGTGTTCTAACTTTTAAGACCCTGTTCTAAAATACCTGTCTTATCTTGTGTTGCCAAAGGCAATTCTTTATCCCCTCTGGCTTGTTTATGAACTATCAACTGGACTTAGTAGAACTTGCCTCTAGCCATATTTCCTGTTCTTCGACAGCTCGTTGGACCCAGCACCCTACACAGCGCTGTCCCGTCCTGTTCTGTGGTGTGCGTGTACGTGGGCATGCGTGCGTGTGTGCATGTGTGCATGCGGGATGTGTTTACTTGGGTGCACATCCTTGCACCCTTGCTTTTGACCCTCATGTGTTGATATGGCCAAATCAGCAGAACACATTAAGCAGATCTTTTGCACAGCACCTTCCACCACTGCATTTTGTAATAAAACATTGAAATAGACAGGGTTATTTGAAAACTTCACCTATGTGGCCAAGTATTCTTCTGACAGTTTAGCTGCATCAGCACCAGACGGCTATCACGGAAGCAGTGACAACAATCTGAGTACTGCCTGCCTTTCACATAGTGGGGTGCACACATGCCCCTCCTGAGCTAGAAGAGACAAAGAAGAGAAACAAAGCTACATAAGGACAACCACTCCCTAGAACAGTGGTCTCAAAGTGTGTGCCAGGGCACATTGGTGCGCCCTAGAAGATTTCCAGGTGCACCCTGTGGTATTCCAGAGAAATACATGTCTGTTAGGAATCAAAAAACCAACAGGGTTTTTGGAGTTTAGATTTTGGGGGGACAGAGGTGTGGGGAATTGGCTGTAAGCTGGCAGTCTGCCCAACTCCCCACCTCACTTCCCTGATTAGGTTGCAAAGCCTGTTAAGCTGTGGTGCTGGATTGTTTACACTACCCCCCATGTTCCCCAGAAAGACTGGAGGCAAGTTTCTTCTATCCTTTGTTTGGTGTAAAGTTAAGATGATATGTATGGTGGGGGTTTTCTGCACTTGATAAAAATTCTTGAGTTGCCTTGGATAGATTTCTCAAAAAGAAACGTGATATTAAAGAATCTGATTCTGGAAGTGAGCAAAAGTTAAGTGTAAATAAAATAGGACTTGAAGACTGATGGGCAGAATTTAATTTATAGCATTTTCTATCATTTAACACTGAACAATACGATTGGATTAGAAACCCATTCATGAAAACTTCAAGTGATTTTGGTTTAACATTAACAGAAGAAGAAGAACTGGCAGCTATATCCATTGATCGTGGATTGATGATTAAACATAAGGAATTGTCTCTTGAAGCCTTTTGGATTTCTATTAAAAGAAGAATATGTGGCAATATCTAAAAAAGCTTTGAACATTTTGCTACAATTTTCAACATCCTATTTATGTGAATTAGGATTTTCTACCCTCAACACAAGAATAAAAAGAGAGGAATTCTTCAATGTATTGACGAGGAAATGAGAGTTTGCCTTTCAAATATATGCCCAAACATTGAAGAAATCACTAGGACACTTCAGGCTCATGTTTCTCATAAACACAAGAATGAAAAAACTTAACACATTTGCGCTGGGACCTGCCAAATTTACTAAATCTTACTAAGAATGTATGTGTGTGTGTGTGTGTGTGTGTGTGTGTGTATATATATATATATATATATATATATCTTTTGTTATTTTTTATTTTTAACCCCTCTTTTTTACGAATTCTAAAAAAGCATAACTCAAAAAATGTAACATAAAAATGTTTTTTAATGTCAGAATAAATTTAATTTTGTCATATTTATTTTGTTTAATTATCATAAAAGCACGCTTAGACTTTATTTTTTTCTTTAATATATATTTGATTTAATTACTATAACATATTTCTCAGAGATTTGTATATAGTGCGCCTACAATTATTTGTAGGATTTTAAATGCACCCGACTTCAAAAAGTTTGAGAACCCCTGGACTAGAGCACCATCAGGCACAATTCAGGACCCTTCAAGCTGCCTGACTTCTCCAGGTTTTAAACTCAAGACTTTCCCTGGGTTGAACCTCTCCTTTCTCTTCTTTGAAGTCATGATGGAACCAGGAGGAAGAATAAACAACCATCAGGTAGAAGAGACACCTGTGTTATCTCTGGGACCCTTCCTGTTATTGTTGTAAGATGTTAAGGAGATAAGGAGATGTCAGTGGCGATAAGGAGCCCAGGGAGAGCCTCAGGTGGTGTTGCTGCTTTGGCAATTTTGTGAATGGGAGGAGGCCTATGGTTTAAAGCAAAGAAGTGCTCCCTTGGGAGGCATTTTACCTAATTCAGGTCACTAGGGCACCACGGAAAACATCCGATTTTTCCCCCCAGTGTGTTAAGACCTTGCCTGTGTGTCTCCCAAATTCTTTAATTTGCCGAGAGGAATGCCTGTGTATCATCTCCAAGGTTTTCCAAAACGAATCCCTTTGGATAAGCAGAGACCCAGACACTCAGCAGAACAAATCTGGGCCTTCATTGCGTCTCCTGGAGCGCCAACGGTGGCCGCGCACAACCTCAGGGCTGTTGGAAAGGGCTTTCGAAAAATCTAATTTCGCACAACGGATCCATTCCAAAGACAGGGCGAACACGCCTGGGTTGTGTTTGTTTTCGCAAAGTGAGCCCTGGTTTTTGGAAGAATGACAACCAAGGCATCCGCAACTACAGAGAACATTTCTGTGCCTTTTCCAACCCAAGTTTTCCACCAGATTTTAATGTAATTTGCTCCCCTCCCGCCAATGAGAAAAATCTGCTTCCAGAATGAGAAGTCAGGTTTCAGTAAAGAATAATAATCTGTTTGCAGCTCAATTATGCATCACGGAGAAGTGGTCTTTGCACTGTAAATATTCAGCTTGCCACAGCGCGGACAGAGGATGCCAGGCCTGGCGAGGGCGAGTGTGTCCCTCTGGCGTCGGCAGCTGTGCCACATCTCCGCTGGCGAGTGTCAGCCGCCTGGACCTCTGGTGTGGCTCCTTGTGCCTCTGGTGGGGCACCAGCCATCAGCAGCAAGGATAATCTTTTGTTCCTTTGGAATACATGGATGGGATAGTGTGACGCGTGGTGATTTCCAGCCGGGCTTCTCCCACACGCACTCGGGCAAACCCTCCATCTCCTGAATTGAAAGTAATATCAATTGTGACGGTGGAGGAAACATGGAGAGGGCGTTCTGTTCATTTCTTCATAGCTTGAAATGACACCAGACAACGGTTAGAGTGAGGAGGAGGGGCCCCTGTTTCTGTTTAAAGAGAACTTTTCAAGCTCTGAAAGTTATTACACTAATTACGGTCAGTGCCAGGCCCCATCCTAAGCATTTAGCATTTACACAACCCCCTCTATGTATTCCCCCGCTACTTACTCCTTTTTAATGTGTTATCCAGATCGAGTCTCAGGCCCAAGTTTATGCAGTCAGTAAACTGAGTCAGGATTCCAAGCCTGGACTGAAACCCGCACCTCCGCTCAAAGTGTCTGGCCGAGTCCGCGTGTTCACTGGTGGGTCAGATCTAAGCATCCCCGGAACATCGGCGGAACTTTGTCATGTCTGCCGATCTCAGAATCATTGCTTCATCGGGATCGTCGAGGTGAAAACCTGAGTTTCTGTCGGCCGAGCACACAGCGGAACAGAGTGACCTTCTGAGCCTTTTCATCCACACCTGGCCCTTTTACGGGAGCCCGGATTGTCACGGCTTCCATGGACCCAGCTGGACGCCAAGCCAGTGTTACATAGATCAGCCCCGTAGGGCCACAGCGGGTCCCACGTATGCGAGGGTCGTTGGGTGACCTGGCCCTTTCCAGTAGGAAAGTAACAGCCAGGAAAATGGCTCCTTTGTGCCATGTTTTCTCCCTCATTTCCAACATTTGAGTCATTTAGAAAAGAAAGGAGTTGTTCTTTCCCTTGTTTTCCGAGGATGGCTATGCCCTTCAAAAATTAAAACAGTGCACGTGCGAGAAAGCCCAAGCCACGCCACCCGCGGGACACCCCGGGGAAAAGCTCGAGTTTCTCTCCCTTCTCCACTCCCCCCCCCCCAGTGCCCAAGGTCCCAGTCGTCGCTCAGATGCATAGAGTCCACGCAAGGGAAGTTCCCCACTTGCACTAACTGAGACCCAGTGGCTTTGATGAAGGAGTGGAATGAAATCTGTTGGGTAACTAACTGTGGAATACACACGTGTAATAGAAATTCAAAACATTCAAAAGAGCACCCAGTGAAAGGCTCCTTCCCACACTGTCTGACAATCAACTGAGTTCCCCTCATCGAAGGCAGACCAAAAGCCACCAGTACTTGTCTTCCTTCCTTCCTTCCTTCCTTCCTTCCTTCCTTCCTTCCTTCCTTCCTTCCTTCCTTCCTCCTTTCAGTTATACGGAAGTAATTAGGATTAAAATCATAGTAGATTCCCCATCTATGAGTACCCCCATTTGCTATTGGGAAGTTGAGCAGAATACCTCAAGGTATCTCACTTCTGTTGACATTGATTTCGTCCCTGCTCTGTTCCGGACTTTGTAACAAGCAGCCAACTCACATCTCTGGTTAAACAGCTGTTGACTGGTTTTTAGGAAACAGAGTCAGAAATTCCAACTGGAAGCCAGGTGAGTAATTAGGACAAGTAGATATCTCTCAGTAGCTAAGGAAACCCTGGAGTAGAAGAGCTACGAGGTAGACACACCGCACCAGATATCAAAACGCAGTCGGAAAGCTCTGTCATCGGATCAGGCCGGTCCCAACACGTGACGGGCCAGGGAGTGGCCCAGAGCGGGAGATGCGGAAGGAGAGCCACTTGTGGACAGAATCTCAGTGTGTGAGGGGAGTGGACGCCATCGGAAAAAACGCAAAACCCGATCACTCCTCAGACCACGAACCAGGGTAGTTCTAAGCAAGGAAGAGATTTCAGTGTAAAGCACTATAAAAATATTAGGACCAAATACGTATTGGCAGATCATTCCCTAACCTTGGAGAGGATGAAATGTTCTGAACTGGGACTCAAACCCAGAAACAATAAGGGGAAAAAATTGATCAATTCAGATGTATTGAACATTTAAAAAAATTGTATAAAAAATTAAAGAACAAAAACAACCCCCCTTCCAACCTGACCAGGCAGTGGCGCAGTGGATAGAGGGATGTGGACTGGGATGTGGAGGACCCAGGTTCGAGACCCTGAGATCGCCAGCTTGAGTGCAGGCTCATCTGGTGTGAGCAAGGCTCACCAGCTTGACCAAGGTCGCTGGCTCGAGCAATGGGTCACCTGGTCTGCTGTAGTCTCCCTGGTCAAGGCACATATGAGAAAGTAATCAATGAACAACTAAGGAACCGCAATGAAGAATTAATTTTTCTCATCTCTCTCCTGTCTGTCTGTCCCTATCTGTCCTTCTCTCTGGCTCTCTTTGTCTCTACCACAGAAAAAGAAAAAAAAAACTATTCCAAAAAAAAAGAAAGAAAGAAAAACCCAATAATGAATAAGATAAAAAGACAAATGACAAGGTAGTAGGGAAAATATTTATAACTTATATCATAGAAATGGTTAGTAGCCATAATGTGTAAAAAAGCTTCTAAAAATAGAGGACAAAAGGTCCAACTATTCAAAAGAAAAATGGGCTAGAAATATGAGCAGACAATTGACAGGAAAAAAAAATGCAAATCTCTCTTTACAGTATGAAAAGATTCTCAACTTTATTCACAGTCAGATGAATATAGAATAAAAACTACACCCAAGATACCATGTCTCAACAGTTATATGCCCAAATCTAAAAGGGTGACAACAGGCTCTGTCGGCAAAGCGGTGGGCACACGGGCACCGTCACATGGTGCTGGTAGGACCGCGAAATGGGACCATCCCTGTGGAGGAGACTGCGGTATCATCTCGTAGAACTGCACGTGCGTTCACCCTACGGCCCAGCAACTCCATGTCTAATCCTTTTCAGAACACCGGGGCAAAAAATATGAAAGAAACACGCACAAGGCTACTCACTGCAGCACTGTATATGAGAGCCAACGACTGGAAACCATACAAATGTCTGTCAGTAGGGAGCTGGTTGAATAAACTGTGCGGCATCCATATAACTGGGTCCTGCGGAGCTGTGAAAAGGAATGAAGTTGATCCCTGTATGTGGCTCTGCAGTGATTTTCCAATATCTTAAGCAGACAAAGAAAAGGAGAGAAGAACAGTGTGCTGTCATTTATCACTTTAGCATTTACTCTACTCACTTCTATTAAGAAAACAATGAGAGAATAAACCGTTCATCTAAAAAGAATAAACCATACGTGTGGGGGTGGGAGGAACTCGTAAGAGAAGGACAGAGAGGAGAGCTGGGCTCCTTGAGTCTGTTCTGTTGCACAGGTTTGATGGCAGAACTGTGCAAGGGTTTTACGTCATTGTAAAACTGAACTGCAAAAGAAAGTGTAAAAGCAATCTCTGAAAGTTGAAAATGAAGCGAAACAAAGAAACCTGTGTATTGAGCTGGCAGCATAAGCAAAGAAAGAAACTCCTGCAAGTCGCTTTTAAATATGGTAATGTGGCTGTGTGTCCCTGGTGAGTATACACTCGGAGGACAAAAGGAACTGCAAGAAGAAATCTTAAGTTGTGTTCAGTAATCCTGGTGTAGGTGCCGTGCTTGTGTTTGTATTCTGAGACCAAACGTGTGGTGTGGGTTAAGGCAATTGAACAGTTAGGTTGGTGTCATTGAGAAATGGGACTTTTGGCATGAAAATAGATACAAGTTGTAAGACCAAGGAATTGAAGTAAAATCATATATGTAATTTTGAATTAGGAGTTTGAACTCAGATAGATAGATAGATAGATAGATAGATAGACAGACAGATTTTCCAAGCTCTGTCTACTCAAAAGGCCAAGAACCAATGACCAAATCAGCAATGAGCACCCAGGCTGTGGGTCTGCTTAAAAGGTTCCACTTTCCAAGGCTTTTTGGCAAAAGGTGGTTGCTTCTAGCTTTAGGAGGAAATAAGCAAAGTGAGCCTGGGGCAACTTGTCATACTGAAACCAAGGAAGCTGTTCAAGACTAGAAGGGACATGTCAGAAGGACTCAAGAGCCAACTTGCAAAAGCTCCCTCAGGGCAAATATTTTCACATCCACAAAGGTAATAACTAAAACAGACTGAAACACATCAAACATGTTTGAATCTGTGAGTTCAAAATGGTGCTGGAAAAATCACTGGTTACCTTTGGAGAACACTGGGAATAACTCATCAGTGGCAAGTAAAGAATATAGCATGTATCCTGTTGTTTCTATGGAACTCTTCCTCCGGCAACAAAAGAGTTGTTGAAAGGAAGTTTCTCTTTGGAGAAATATTACAGTTCGTGGAGAGGAGTGGCCGGAGTAATGAAGCCAGTGACAATAAACTTCAGTTCTGATGCCCTGCCTGGGGCACAGGCTGGAGCAGAGAGGACCGTTTTTGCAAACCCTGATGCATTCATGGATCTAGGCAATGATCTCAGTTGCTACAAATATCACTAAAAAAGAAACAATCTGACCGATATAAGAACACCACGTTACTAGTGAAGTGGTCTTACCAAAAAAAAAAATCAAAGTTGAATCTGATCAAGACTCAACTTCCAATTACAGTTACTACGGGGAGCAGAGGACTAGGTTAACTCCGTGGGGATACAATCAGTGAAGTGCTGAGTGTGGGAAAACTCTTCGGGACAAATGACCCAGTTTCTTTAACAAAAAAACTTCCAAGGATATGAAAAAAGGGAGATCAGGAAGAACTTATACATTAAAAAGGCTTCGGAGACTACAGACAGGCACCTTGTATGGACCCAATTTGAATACTTAAAAAAAATAATTTTAAAAATGTTTACTATAATCAAGGAAATGTGAACACTGGGATATTGACTAGATCATTTGGTGATAATAAAGAATTATTGCTAATTTTTTTTGATGTGGCAGTATTATTGGGGTGTTTTAAAATGCCCTTATCTTTTAGATATACATAGGATGTTTATAGATGATTTGATATGATACCTGAGATTTGCTTCAAAATAAGTTGTGGTTTGAGAAGCGAAATGTGTGCGGTATAAAATAAGATTGGCCATAAACTGGTAATTCTTGAAGCTGCAGATTGTACCTCCAGGGTCAATAAACTACTCTCTCCTCTTTTGTAGACACTTAAAGTTTCCATAATAAAAACTTGAATAAAAAGTAGAGCTTGACAGAAGTATAAAGTAGCCTTTTCTTCACTACAGAAGAGCTTTATTTACCTAGGTATAACTCATAGATCACACAAAAAATGAATTTGGATTTTAAAACTTCCCAGATGGACAGCTAACTTGAACCTTTAAAAAGATATATTCAGAGATCTTTATTTCAATTCACCTCAACTGTGTTATCATTACAATTACTTTTTTTAAATCCAAATAAAACACAAATTTTATTTGTGGGAATTGATGCTGAGTGGGTGATTTCAGCATATTATTAGAATTTTCTTTTCACCAAAGACTTGGAAACATCAGCGCGAACCCATAAAAAGACCTCTCTCAGATCATTAGAACTCCTCCCTCTTCCCCTCTCCTGCACCCATCTATTTCATTGTTTGAGGGGACGTACTATTTTCAAATTTACAAATTGCTATTGATTAGAATGCAATAATTGTCAGTATCCATTTTGAGGATGCATAGAGGTGTGATGGATTCACCTGCTCCTTGGGTTGTATTTGAACTTAAGATTAATGGTTTACATGTCGATTCAAATACCTTATAAATAGAACTGCATTATTTGTGGTCAGCTGCCTAGAACTTTGACTATTGTAAGCTGGTTGTTTTGAAGTTTGAACAGCCAGGATCTTGCCTAGCTTTGAAGAACAACCTCTAAGTGGGGACAGGGAACAGGGTGTGTCATGGGAGAGGGAACGACAGTCTTTGTGCCTGGAGTGGCTTCGTTTGGGCCCCTCCCGGCAACATCTGTTGCTGTCCTCTTTGGGATGGGCTCTCAGATAGATAACTGGCCACTAGCATTTCGATGGCAGCATTGATTAATTTCATAGTTAATAATAATCATGATTTTTTTTTTTTTTAAAGCGAGAGACCGGGAGGCAGAGAGACAGCCTCCCATATGTGCCCTGACCAGGATCTACCTGGCAAGCCACGTGGATGCTCTGCCCATCTGGGGCCGCTACTCCGTTGCTTGGCAACAGAGCTATTTTAGCACCCAAGGCGAGGCCATGGAGCCATCCTCAATGACCGTGGCTAATTTGCTCGGACTATTCGAGCCATGGCTGTGGGAGAGTAAGGGAGAGATAGAGAGAAAGAGAGAGGAGATGGAGGGATTGAGAAGCAGATGGTTGCTTCGCCTGTGTGTCCCGACCGGGAATCAAACCCAGGTCTTTCACATGCCGGGCCAATGCTCTACCACTGAGCCAATTGGCCAGGGTCAGTAATCATGATTTCTATCAGGCAGGTATATGTAAAAAAACCTGGGCTGACACCAGCGATGAAAGATGATCAGATGGTGCAGCCTCTCTCCATTCGTTCACCAAATAAAGATTTACTGAGCATCAACCATTTCCCAAACACTGGACTAGGAGCTGTGAGGCATGCATAAGAAGCCTGAGACCTCCACATGGTCAGCCTCTAGTAGGAGTGAAACAGAACGGCACTTTTAAATTTCTATTAGAACTGCATACGGTTCCGAGAAAGGGACACGAGACTCAGAGGAGTTGATTTGCGTAACTTCTACCTTCAGTGGGGACAGATCAAGGGAAGATTCCTAGAGAAGGTTATGTCTGCGATGGGCTTTGAAGGTCGGTAGGACTTACAATTTAGGCTGGAGTTTGTAAGTCTCACACGCAGGCCCGCGCTTGCGTACATTTGGAAGAGCCTTGGCTGTGGGCCAACTGAACCTCTCGTTCTCAGATTAACAGCAATGGGAGCCATTGAGGAGTTTGAAGCAGGGGAGTTGGCAGGCCCAGAGGTGCATTTCAGAAAGATGCCCTGAGCGGCCAAGTGCAGAATGAATGGGAGAGGAGCAAGAACAGAAATAGGGAGACTAGTTAGGAGACTAGTCTAGGACTGCAGGGACTCTGTGGTCATGAAATGAAAGGTGGGACCCCGGTGGGGCTGGGGGTGGGGGCAGGTAGTGTAGACACGTGGACGGACCTGGTGCCGTCAACTTGATATCACATTGGGTGCCACATTTTTATTTTTAAGTTTTCTTTGTAACGTGCGTCCTGAACATTTGCCTCTTATGCAAGCCACGTGGATGCTCTGCCCATCTGGAGTGCTGCTCCGTTGCTTGTCAACAGAACTATTTTAGCACCTGAGGCGAGGCCATGGAGCCATTCTCAGTGCTTGTGGCCAACTTGCTCACATTGGTTACAAGGAAAACTTAAAAAGAAAAATGTAGCACACAGTGTGATATCAAGTTGACGGCACCAGATGGGCAGAGCATCCACGTGGCTTTATGGTACATATTTGGTTATCCGGTCCTGCGAGGGGATGAATGTTGTGGTTAATAAACACTTGTCCTAGATAGATTGGTTTATTTTCTGAGAATTTGAACAGGGAAGGGTGCATGTAGTGCTAAAATTTTACTTGTCTGCTGAGTAAACAGCAGCTTGTAGAGCCTCTGAGTCATGACTCCAAGCCAGGATTTGTTTACTTGCCTACGATGAGTCTTTCTTACTTGGACGTAAGAGCAGGGACTGTCACTCTCCAGCCCGGGAACCGACTCTTACGCGGAGGAGAAGCTCAGTGCACGTTTTAACAGTGCTCAATCTGGGCCTGCCCATGAACATCAATTATCCTGGTACCAAAGCTTCCCTAGCCCGTATCCTGGGAGAGGTCCCCTGGCTGGGTGGCAGAGCTTAGCATTCATGCCCCAGGCCCTGTACAGTTAGTTCCACAGAACTCATTTGCAAAACAACCGTCATTTTTGCAAACATTTTCCACCGAGAAGGGTGGCAGGGGGAACTCGCCGACAAGCAAAGAGTGGTAATGTTCTTGATTATTTGGATTTTTTTTTTTTTTTGTATTTTTCTGAAGCTGGAAACCGGAGAGACAGTCAGACAGACTCCCGCATGCGCCCGACCGGGATCCACCCGGCACGCCCACCAGGGGGCGACGCTCTGCCCCTCCGGGGCGTCGCTCTGCCGCCTGGGGTAGAGGCCAAGGAGCCATCCCCAGCGTCCGGGCCATCTTTGCTCCAACGGAGCCTCGCTGAGGGAGAGGAAGAGAGAGAGAGAGAGAGGAAGGAGAGAGGGAGGGGTGGAGAAGCAGATGGGCGCTTCTCTTGTGTGCCCTGGCCGGGAATCAAACCCAGGACTTCTGCATGCCAGGCCAACACTCTACCACTGAGCCAATCGGCCAGGGGATTATTTGGATTTTAATTTATTATTTTCCTAAGGAACAATTTGTCCCCCTTACACACACACACACACACACACACACACACACCTTTTTTTTGACACACTGTTTCATTAATTTAGGTGGATTACAAGTTAATAATTTAAAACAGTAATGGTTTTGCTTTATTGAGCTCTTACCGACGAGCCAGGTATGGTACTGAACACATTAGAAAGTCTCAGCTCACAGTAACCCTCTGAGCAGTCCTGCAATCAGCCCGTTTCACAGACGGGGTACTGAGGATTGTTAGCCAGGCCGCAGTAAGTGCTCGCTTTCCCACGGATCGTAAACTGCGGGCCTGAGACCTACAGGCCAGGAGGCTGACTCTTAAGCCCGCAGCTAGAACTCGGGCTCCGTTCCACCTCCTCCTGCCACCTCGTTTCACTCTGGCTTCCCGGGGGAGGGTCCTTGCCTCCCGCACCCCACACAGCGTTTCCGGTGCACGTGGGTCCGAATGAACCGAGGCTCTGGGGTTCCGGAGAGCAGGGGCTGTGCTTGTTCATCGTCATATCCTTACGCCTCCCGTAGGATGGGTCCTCAGGAAATAGTCACTTAATAAAACTTGAATGACGTCCTTTCTCTTTTCTCCCAGGCCTCAGACCCTAGTGGGTAGTGACAGAAGAGTCTGAGATTTATTTTGACTTTCAGGAAATGGTAAAGCTGAGATGAGCAGTGCCACGTGCCTGCGCAGTCCTGAACGTCACCCCCCCACGTTCCACCGCGGCTTTGGGTGCAGCTTACTGAACCTCACCATGGACTGGCCCATCAGGCAGTTCTGCTCCGCGGTGGAGGGCAGGCGAGCCACGTTCCAAAGGAGCAAGAAGGTTTTTGTTTGTATGGCAAGTGGAATTTTCTGGCATTGCCCGCTTTTTCTTCTGTTGCCGTTCCAGTATCCCGCTCCAACGTGGAATAGGACAGCCGGCGGGTGTGGGTCACGCGGCACAGGTACAAACGTGAGACTGAGCTCACGGACACGAGTCCTAGCTGACCGCTGTGCTGGCTCCTCCGTGCAGATGGGCGGCGTGCTAGGGCCATTGTTCTCCTGCCTCAAGGCTGGTGGTCAGGCCGCTTCCTAGTCCAGAGGCTTTTTCACTGGCCTCCCACAAGCAGTCACTTGGGGTGATGGATCTGTTCCCGAATTTTTTAATTTCTTAACCACTCAGCAGCTCTTTTTACAGAGTTGTTGAACGGGTTAAGAAATAGAGGGAGGACTTGCTTGTAACATCAGGATCCTCTTCGGCCTCCCAGGAACGTGGCGTCACTATGGCCCACCAGGATCTGACCTTTGGGACATCCATATGGCAGAGAGCATTGAGCAAGAGTGATCCAGTTACAGTCCAAGAGATCTCGAGGGATGGAAATCCTAACTTGATGACAGGGGGTGACAAGCAATTGGACCCAAGGCGCGATTTACATTGCCTTATCAGGGGAAGGGTTACATCTTGGTTTATAAAAAAAAACCCAACTCTCAGTTTTTTTGGAATTACTACAGCATCGAGTGAAGAAAGTTGCTGGAGAAAGAATTACAGAGCTAGTCTTGACTCTGGCGATGGCTTGTATTTTATGTCCTGTGCCCAGTCGGCACTCAGGCGATATTTGATGAGCATTACCTTAAGTAGCACCTCGGGTTAGGTCCTTAACCTCTCTGGACCCCATTTCCTGTATCCATAAAAGGGTAAATGTGCATCACAAGGTTTTGAAAAGTCTGTCTCGGTCTCAGTCTGTGATTCTTTTTTGTAAGAAGATGCACTGAGGAGAGAGTTAATTAATTTTAATTTTAATAATTAATTAAATCAGCATATCTCAGTTGAGATCAGGCAACTAAGACAGCCTTTTAATCAGGAACTTTAGAAATGGTTAGTTGGCAGTGCCTAAGGAGCTCCAGGACCGCCCCCTCCCCCCAATTACCAACAAGAATTCAGGGGTCACTGTGGTCGAGGTTGGCTGTGGTCATTTAGTCCAGTGTGGGTAGCAGAATGTCTGGTTGGGAATATGGGTCAGGCTGCCTGCCTCTGAGTTCTGGTTTGGCCAGTTATTAGCATGTTCTTGGGCAAGTGTCTTCTCTTAAACTTTGCTTTATGTGACATGGTGATAACGCCGTGCCTTTCCTCATGCTATTGCTGGAAGGGTTGAATGGAAATGTTGCCAAGCACATGTTTGGGGGACAGATGAAGGGCATGTTCACTTGTACCCAGCATTGTCCAGGAGACGTAGCCAAATAGCTCCAGCAGCAGTGTTGCCTAGCCACCCAGGAATGGGGAAGAGTGACTCAAAACGTCTTTTGGGAAGAAGGTGCATTGGGAACACCCGTATTCCTTTGTTCTGACTCAAGAGTCACCCAGTTGCAATGTGGGTTTCCTTATTTGGGGGGCGGGAATGCACTGACTGGCCAAAGTGGTCATTCCAGTCTGTTCAAGTTCAGCAGTTGCTCTTTTCCGAGTCTGTTCCTTGGCATCCTAGTTATATGCCAGTCTTCTGTGAGATTAGTCACCAAGAATGCATTATCCGGGGTTTGCCCAGCTCCAGGGACTCACCTAACCTGCTAAAATGGAGTTCCTCAAGCAGCAGAGCGGAAGACCGCACCCTGGATGGAGGTGCAGACCCCAGTGAGCGGGTGGCCTGGAGGAGACCTGACCCCTCCGGAAAACACGGAGACCACACACCCGT
This sequence comes from Saccopteryx bilineata, assembly GCF_036850765.1. Classification (NCBI taxonomy): domain Eukaryota; kingdom Metazoa; phylum Chordata; class Mammalia; order Chiroptera; family Emballonuridae; genus Saccopteryx; species Saccopteryx bilineata. Next base: position 105,761,766 of record NC_089496.1, on the reverse strand, counting down.
GCACCCTCCCCTTGCCTTTCCTAAAGTGGAAAGCCCTCCATTGGGACCACTTGGGTTACCAAAGCCCTAACAGTTACGATCCTAGGTGTCGGGTCTTGTCACCACTGGCCCAGAGCATTCTCATTTTATAACAAGAAACTTGCTGCTCAAAGAGGTTGAGAAACACCTCTAACCTCTTGGTTAGTACAGAGAGGAACTGGGGTGAACCCAGGGTCTTTGATGGCAGGGCTGGATCTTTGTGACTTTGCATGATATGCCTGGGGCCCTCATCTGTACGAATGTGTATTAGAGCAGGCTGCAGGAGTGTTTGTTTTATGAAAATGTCAGCGGCAGAACTCCGAAGATTACTTTTACTTCTGTAAAACAGGAAAGGATGTCGCTGGAGTCAGGAAAAGGCACAAGCTATATTCTGGGGTGTCCTTGGCCAGGTTAAGTTTATTGTACCCAGTTTCCCAAGTGCATAAGGTTAGCCTGATGGTGTGTTTAAGCCATTCCTCTTGCTCCACTCGGTACCTCCTGTGAAATTCATACATAAAGCTGTTTAAAGAAAGAAGGGTAACACACGCTTGCACACTGACTTTGATGACTTTTGTTGGTTTCTATGAAACAGTAGCAAGTTGCCACTCGAGCTCCCCTCACACACCCTCCTGAATTTGCAGGTGCCTCCCCTGTTCATTGACAAGTTTCTAATTTCACCTGCAAGAATCCAACAGGCACACTCCTACAATAGCGTAGTTTTGTGTTTCAAAACACCAGGCTTACGCTATCGTGGGGGATTTGTTCTGATTCTCTAAAAGATCTTTACTTCCTGCCTCTCACCCCCGCCCGTAGGGAAAATATGAATAAGCGTCAAATAATGTGCTGTCTCCATCAAGACAGACGCCACACCTGCGACCAGTTCACCTGGGAGAAGGCACAGGCGCCAGTTCACGGCTGGGTCATTCAAGCCGCACGTTTATCATTCCAACTGCACAGAGTGTGTGAGGGCAGGTGGCGGGGAGAGAGGCGCCTCCCCCGCACGAGGGAGAAGGCTGATAAGGGACACAGCGCTCCCCACTGTCATGACCACGGTCGGTTCCAAAGGCAAGCTTTGGACCTGAATAGTGTGTAGATGCCACTGAGGAGGAGCTGGCCCGTCCAGTCCTCGTGCTGACATAGGGAGCCCTTACTTGCCAGGGTGGAGTAGAAAACCCCACTGAGGGGTCACATGCTCCAGAGCAGCCGGCGAGCAATGCTTTCGGTTAGTGCTCTGGAAGCCGGAGAGGCAATTTCATGTGAACTGAAACATGAAAAGTGTTCCAAAACTTTTCTCCCTTGGAACACTTCCTGGAGGAGTGTCCTCCCCTCTCCTCCGATACCTCTCGCCACGCCGAGGTATTTCCACGCTGTGTGTTGAAGCCAGGTACGACTTGTCTGCCGGTAGGATCCTCACCTGTGCCTTTGTGTTTCCCCTTGTTCAAGTCACGACTGTGCTCAGGGGGCAGACAAGTCATCATTTAATGCGTACTTTGGGCCGGCAGAGAAGGTTTCTAGCTCCGTGGGCATGGAGTGTAGCAATCCTCGCAAATAGTGATTTCTATTCGTCCCCTGCGGTCCTTTACCGAAGCCATCAGTATTCACTGAGTGGTCACGAGGTGTGACGACAAAAATAGCAGCATCAAGTAATGGCAATAGTACAAAGGTGTCCTGATCATTAATGCTTTCAATATTTTCAGAGTGCTAAGTGCTGCAGGTGCATCATTTCATTTAATCTGCATAGCACTACCCTGGTCTCCATCCCGCAGACAAGGGGAGTGATGGCTGAGCATGCTGGGTGACACGCGTTCTGCACAGCCCACTCAGACACAGAAGACACCTTCAACGAGAGTTCATCATGCAGCAGATCTTTATGGCACACCTAATACATGCCACTGGAGTCACGGGGACCCTTGGGAGACAGCAAGGACCTTGAGTTCAAAGATTTTTCTTCTAATGGGGTATGAGAAGTGTGCACGTAACTCTAGCATTACATGGCTCAAAACCAAGTCATCCTGCATAGAAATCACAGCTCCAATGGCGTCTGTCAAAAACTACGTGTGTAATTCAGATGCCTGATTGTTTCACGAGGGGACTCAGCTACATCCACAGCCCTGCTCTCCTGCCACTGTCTGTTGTCTCTCTGTCCCGCCTGTCCTTGCACAGACCTAGAGTGCCACAAAGTTGTCTATAAGATGCAGTTTCCCTTGGAAGACTCTGCTCTTCCTTGTTCTAGAGTTATTTGTTGTTTGCTTATTTCTATAACATTGTTGAGATATAATTCTCACACCCAATAAAGTGTACAGTTCAGTGGTTTTTAGTATGTGTACAAATATAACTAGAATCAATTTTCAAACATTTTAATCACCTCAAAAAGAAATCTGGCACCCAGTAGCAGGTGCCTCATTTCTCAACGCCCCTAGCCCTTGGAAATCACTAAACTACTTTGTCTTTGTAAATTTGCTTATTCATGAGATTTCATATAAATGCAATCATATAATTGTGTGTGTGTGTGTTTATGGCTTTTTTCACCTAGTATAATTTTTCAAGGTCCATCCTTATAGCATGTATCGGTATATTTCTTTTTATGGCTGAATAATACTCTGTTTTGCGGGCGGACAACATTCTGCTTGTCTATTCATTAGCTGATGGACAGTTGAGCAGTTTCCACTTTTTGGCCGTTATGAATAATGCTGCCATCAACATTCATTTACAAGTTTTCATTTCTCTTGGGTGTTTACCTGAAAGTGGGTTGGTTTGCTGAGTCATCTTTTCCTGTGTTTATTGGCCATTTGTAGATCTTCTTGAGAAACATGTCTGTTCAGATCTGTGGCTAATATTTTAATTGGATTTTTTTTATTGAAATGTTAAAGCTCTTTCTGCGATTTATAAATTTCTCCCATTCTGCGGGTGGTCTTTCTTGGTAGTGTCCTTTGAAGTGCAAAGGTGTTTAATTCTGAGGAAGTCCAATTTATCTTCCTTCTTTTGTTGCTTGAGCTTTTGGTGTCCTACCTAAGAACCTGTTGCTCAGTCCACATTATTGTTTATCCCTGTGTGCTTTTAAGAGTTTTATAGTTTTAGCTCTTACATTTAAGTCTTTTATCCATTTGTATGTGGGGTGAGGTAAGAGCCCAACTTTATTCTTTCCATGTAGCTATCCAAGTGTCCCATGATCATTTGTTGAAGAGACTGTTCTTTCCCCATTGATGGGTCAGGGCATCCTTATTGAAATCGATTAACCAGGGACCCATAGGTTTAGTTACGGGCTCTCAGTTCTACTTATGTCTCCCACAATGCCACCACCACACTATCCTGATTGCTCCTGCTTTGCGGTAAGTTCTGAAAGCAGAAGATGGAGTCCTCCAACATTGTTCTTCTCTATTGAGATTGTTTTGACTATTCTGGGTCCTTTGCAATTCCAACTGAATTTTAGGATCTGCTTATTAATTTCCACAAGAAACCAGCTGGGATTCTCTTAGGGATGGCATTGAATCTATAGATCACTTTGGGGAATGTTGCTCTTTTAATAAAATTAAGTCTTCAGATCAGTGAACATAGGATGTTTTCTATTTCTTTAGGTCTTAATTTCTTTCAACAGTGCTTAATAATTTTTTAGAGTGTAAGTTTTATACTTTTTTTGGTAAATATATTCCCAACTATTTTATTCTTTTAGATGCTATTATAAATGGAATTGTTCTCTTAATTTCATTTTTAGGTTGCTCATTGCTAATGTATAGGAATGCTTTTATTTTTGTATATTGACATTGTGTCTTGTAACCTTTCTGAACTCAGTTATTAGTTCTAATACTTTTTTTGTGGGTTCCTTAGAATTTTCTACATATAAAAATATGTCACCTGTGAACAGAGATAGTTTTATTTTTCCTTTCTAAACTGAATGCCATTTATTTATTTATTTATTTATTTATTTATTTATTTATTTTTATCCTAATACTTCTGGCTGGAGTCTCCAGTACATGGTTGAATGCAAGTGGCTAGAACAAGTATTTTTGTCTCTTTTTTTTTTTAGGTGAGGCGGGGAGATAGTGAGGCAGATTCCCACATGTGCCCTGACCAGGATCTATGCAGGGCTGATGCTCAAGTACTGAGCTATTTTTAGCACCTGAGTCTGATGTGCAGACCAACAGAGCTAGCCTTAGCGCCCTGGGCTATGCTCAATTGAGCCACTGGCTGCAGGATGGGAATAGGGAGAGAAGGGGCAGGGGGAGGAGAAGCAGATGGTAACTTCTCCTGTGTGCCCTGATCAGGAATCAAACCCAGGATCCATATACCAGACTGATGCTTTATCTACTAAGCCACCAGCCAGGGCCAAATATCTTTGTCTTGGTCTTGACTTTAGGCGAAAAGCATTCAGTTTTTCACTATTAAGTATTATGTTAGTTGTGAGTTTTTTCATTTATGTCCACATCCAGTTGAGGAAATTCCCTCTTATTTCTTCCTGTGTATATTGAACTAATTATGTGGTTTCTGTTTTTTATTCTATTGATATGGTATATTAGATTAATTGATTTGGGGGTATTAAAGCAACCTTGAACTCAATCATGATGGATAATTCTTTTTATATGCTGCTGGATTTTGGTTTCCTGTTATTTTATTGAGGATTTTTACATCCATATTCCTAAGAGATATTGGTCTGTAGTTTTGTTTGTTTCTTTGTTTTTTTTGTGGTGTCTTTGTGTCAGAATACCACTATTCTCTTCAGAGGGCTCTTGGCCTTTCTCTTTACTTCTCTTTCCATTGGCTTTTATAGGTCCGCAGGAAACCTTAAATCCCTGTTGGTGAACATCTCTAGGCCATGCTTGCTGCAAACATTGCACCCCCAGAAGCCTCATGTGTGCATGAGACAACATGGAGTAGTTCTCTCTAGTGCCCTGCAGCCCTTTGTAGATTGATCTCAATGGAGAATGGGCCTCTTTGATTTTTTATTTCAAAGGGATATCTGGTCCCCAAACTAATTTGTGCTTAAGAATTTCCTGAAAAATGTAAAAAACTATTTCAGAATCTCTGGAAGTGGGACCCAGGAATCTGTCGTGTTTTATATTTTTCCAATCTCTCCACGATAGTCTGATGTTTGGCTGAGTTTGCACTCCCTTTTATGAACTCGATGTCTGAGCTCCGGGCCTGATGGCTCCGGTGGGACCGAACACCAGGGATAACCAGTCAGTGCTGTCATCTGCCTTGATCGTGGTTTTCAAACTTAAAAACTTGATTTATAATGTGAGATATATTTTACATCCCGACGCAGTGCTTATTATATACATTTGTGTGTATGAGTATAAACTGAAACAAAAATTTTATGCGATAACACCCACTCTTATTCCAGAGTATATACTGGCTTTTCTGTTTTTTTTTTTTATTTTATTGTTTTATTCTTATTCATAAAAATTGGACCAAAAACCTACTAATGAATTTCACAATTGACTAATAGGCATTAACCCATAATTTGAGAAGGAGTATCTTAGAATGCTTCTCAGAAGCTGTGGCATTTCTTCTAAACACCTTGGCTCTGGGAGCCTCAGTTTGCTCTTACGTAAAACAAGAAGGGTATTAGATGACATGATTTTTAACTCTTGGACTCAGTACATTTGTCAGTTAGTAATTGTCTCTGGTTGGTTTTTGCTGCTACCAGTTCTCTGACCTTGGCTAACTGTGTTGTGTTTTCCGGCCCACCATTAGTTTAATCATGTGAGAGGGACCCTGTGCATCTCACGTGAGCAAGGCCAAAACTGACTCCACCAGATATCTCATATACCAACTGCAGCACAATAAAATCAATCACCCCCCTTTTTTTATATTTTTGTCTGCATGAAATAAAAAGTAAAGACACTGCTAATGGGTCTGCACAAGCAATACTCTTCATTCGATCATTCAACAAGTATGGATTGAGGGCTGGCCATATGTGTACTGGTCCGTGTGTTCGGGGTAAATACAAATGTCTTAAAGAATTCCTTGTTTGGTAACTCATTTTCTTCATTCACACCTAGAGATGGAAGGAAGAATGAGGGTGGGTAGAGGTGACCTATTGTGTTCCAGCTGTGTAATAAACTAGCAGCTGCCGCGCTGAGGCAGAATGTGGCGTGGGGATAACGCTGTTATTTATATTGTCGATTGGATGGAGTGGGCGGTCTCCAGTTTTAGTTTGTTTGCCAGTAAGGACAGTCTCGCTAACACTCCTAGCTCTGGTGCCAGGATTCTTGTGGCTGAATGCAACAGTAAATCCAACTCGGACTGGCTGAAGCCACACAGGGAACTTTCTGATTTACATTCCTAAGACGTTCAGGGTCCCATCACCTGCTTCTCCCAGGGGCCGCTGCTCTGGTCTGTAGCAAGTAGAGCTGCTCCAACCCCCACGACTTGATCAAAGAAGTTGGGGGGGGGGGCAACAAATACTGGTGCCTAAAAGGACAAGAGCTTAAAAGTGGTTTGAAAATTTTCAAGGCATGTCATCACCCAAGAACAAAGAGAGAGGGCTGGCTGCACCTGCAATGACCCTCGAAGGGTTCAGGGGTCAGCCACTGTGGCCCGAGGGCCCCATCACCCTACTGCCTGGTTTTGTATGGCCTGTGAATAAAGAATAGTCTTTATATTTTTAAGTGGTTGGGGGAAAATGAAAAAGACTAATATTCTGGAACCCATGAAAATGCTAGGACACTCCCATTTCAGTGTCTATAAGTAGTTTTATTGTCAAACAGCCGTGTTCATTCACTTATGAATTGTCCACACCAGTTTTAATGCCATAATGACAGGTAGTTATGACAGAGCCCGTAGGGCTCACAAGGCCTACAATATTTACTATCTGGCCCTTGACAGAAAAAATTGGCCAACTCCTGCTCTTGGGACATACCACCTGCAGAAATTTGACTAATTAACATCATAACCCAATTCATTTTCAAGTATGTTAAAGAAAGTGGAGGTAGCAGTGAAAACATTGCGAATAATTCCACTATGCAGTGCCAAGGGACTCTGTATCCATCCTAGATTAGGTCACCACCTTGAACCCTAATGCCCTGGGACACTCATCAGCCTTGACCTGGATGAAGGTATTTGGTCACTGAGATGTGCAAATGGTGATTGGACTTTAAAAAATCCATGATAGGTCTTTCTCTCCCACATTCCTCTAAGCGCCAGCACTTGGGACTTGGTCTTTGCTGGGGGACAGTCAGAAGAATCAGTAGCAGCAAATGGAAGGCGGGACTCCAGGGGGTGGCTCATCGCGCTGAGACGTCTGGTCTTTTGTGGCAACAGTGGTTTTCGTGACACTTTGCGCCTATTTTGTAAGCCGGGCCGTGCTCTGATTGGTATTTCTGAAACCCTGCAATGTAAAAGGGTTGGAGCCCCGTTACCCCAAAGACATCATGATACAGAGAAGGAATCCAAATTCAAGGTCAGAGACATGTTGGTTCAAACCCTCAGCTTGCTCACAAATTCTGTAATCTTTCTGAGCCGCCATGTCTTCATCTATAAAACAAGGGGACAGTACTCTTTACTTCCAGATTGTCCTGTGAGCCTCATGAGCGATCAAGCCCTCGCCTGTGTTGCTGTTACTGTAACTTCCCGTGTGGGGGCACCTTCTATTGCTATGGACTGTTTATGCTGGGAGTTGAACCGAAAAAATTTTTCTTTGAACTATTTCCTTCTTGGTTGCATGAGTCCTGCCCGTTATCTTTATGATACAAAAGTATAAAACACCAGGGAGAGAAGTCTGTGTTCCTTTCAATGGACCATTAACTCTTTGTTTTTGATCTTCCTGGTCTTGCTACTGGAATTCACATTACTTTCCTTTTTCTTTCTTTCTTTCTTTCTTTTTTTTTTTTTTTTTTTTTTTGACAGAGACAGAGAGATAGTCAGAGAGAGGGACAGATAGGGACAAACAGGAAGGGAGAGAGATGAGAAGCATCAGTTCTTCATTGCGGCTCCTTAGTTGTTCATTGGTTGCTTTCTCATATGTGCCTTGACCAGGGGGACTACAGCCGAGCAAGTGACCCCTTGCTCAAGCCAGAGACTTTTGATCTCAAGCTAGCAACCCTGAGCTCAAGCTGGGGTGCCCGTGCTCAAGCCGGTGACCTTGGGGTTTTGAACCTGGGTCCTCTATGTCCCTGTCCGACGCTCTATCCACTGTGGCACTGCCTGGTCAGGCACTTTTACTGTATTTTATTATTTTTTATTTTTTTTTATTTTTTTTTTATTTTTATTTTTTTTTTCATTTTTCTGAAGCTGGAAACAGGGAGAGACAGGCAGACAGACTCCCGCATGCGCCCGACCGGGATCCACCCGGCACGCCCACCAGGGGCGACGCTCTGCCCACCAGGGGGCGATGCTCTGCCCATCCTGGGCGTCGCCATGTTGCGACCAGAGCCACTCTAGCGCCTGAGGCAGAGGCCACAGAGCCATCCCCAGCGCCCGGGCCATCTTTGCTCCAATGGAGCCTTGGCTGCGGGAGGGGAGGAGAGAGACAGAGAGGAAAGCGCGGCGGAGGGGTGGAGAAGCAAATGGGCGCTTCTCCTGTGTGCCCTGGCCGGAATCGAACCCGGGTCCTCCGCACGCTAGGCCGACGCTCTACCGCTGAGCCAACCGGCCAGGGCCTGTATTTTATTATTTTTTTATTATTGATTTTAATTTATTGTGTTTACATAGATTCTAGTGTCACCTCAAATGCATCCCCCTCACCCTCGTATTCCAGGCACTTTTATTTTTAAATTAAGGACATATTTAGCAGGTAATAGCCAAGATAACAAAAAACACTCTGGTAGTGCCAGAGCCATCAAATAAGGGGAACTCCAGGGGGACCTGAAAGGGATGACTTTTTAGTGACAAATTGTTTAGACCTGGCCACAGTGGAGGCGCGGCCCCCTCTCCGGTGGGATCTGGTGGGCAGGAGGAGGTGGGGCAGAGCTGAGCCCCGGTATAGAGACCTCAAATACCGGTTCCTGGCTGCTGGTTTTAAATACGTCTTCTTTGAGTTTTCTCTCTTGTTTTCTCCCTTTTCAGATTTCCTCTCTAGGGTTTCGATCACACCATCCAGACATCCGTAGAGGCAGTTCTTTTCATCTGGCAGAGATACGTCCCCAGGTAGATCACCGATGGGGGAGTGTAGTTTTAACCCTCGCCTCTGAATCCTCTTCTACACCACTTCAAGAGGGAGCTTGCTAACGGGCAGATCCGCTCATGTCTCTGCCCTGTTTAACATTCCTCCCTGGCTACAGCAGTTTTGTTTTGCAGTTAGTTGTTATTTTAATTAAAGGTATCCATTCATGTAGGCTTTCTTTTGGGAAAAATGCAAATAGTAGTACAAATTTATAAGAAAAATGGCAGCTGTGTTTTGCTCTACCCCTCCCTAACCCCAACTCTTCTCCCCAAAGGAGATATTTTCCAGTCTTCCATAGTTCCTTCTCACATTTCCCAAATACACATTCACACTCGGTGGTTAGCAGGTACGTACCCGTCATGTCCAGATTCCTGGACCCCATGACTATGTTGGGTTACATGGCAAAGGAGAATTAAGATCGCCAGTGGAATTAAGGTTGCTAATCAGTCCACCTTAAAATAAGGGGATGACTCCGGATTCTCCGGGTTGGGTCCACTGTAATCACAAGGGACCTCAGAAGCAGGAGGAGGAGGCAGAAGTTAGAAGTCAGACTCGACCCATCACTGCCGGCTTTGAAAACAGGAGGAAGCAAGCTGTGGGCAGAGGAAGGTGAGCGACCTTGCAGAGTGTGAAAAGCAAGGAAATCGACTGTCCCCTCCAGCCTCCAGACAGGAAGGCAGCCCTACTCACCCCCTGATCTTAGCCAGTGAAATCAGATCCGACTTCTGACTAACAGAACTATAAGGTAATAGATGTGTGTTGTCTTAAGCGACCAAGTTTTTGGTTTGTTACAGCAGCGATAGGAAATGAATACACACTTTCATTCTTGATATTTTTCTTATTTGTTCTCTCTAGAGACTATTGATTTACTGTTGGTGAAGGTGAAGACTCCACCATCTTATCCATGCCTTCTCCCCACTTCTCTTCTCTCTGCCTCCCCAACTGTGATATCATAACTTACCAGTTAGAATAGTTAATATGTAATACGAACAGTATCATGATATTGGGTTTTGAGCTGAACCATATAGTGTACTATGACTCCATTTCTTTTATAGCCTTTTCCTTTTGCTAGAGCTAATCATGATTTTATCTCTCTAGTTTCCTAGTCCTTACTGTTAATGCACCCCCAGACATTGTACCAGCCATGTGAGTCTTCTCCTGCACCCCCAGACATTGTACCAGCATGTGAGTCTTCTCCTAGTATATTCAACCTCATCAACTGATCCTCCAGTCCCCTCCCTTTTTTTTTTTTTTTTTTTTTTTTTTTTTTGCAGAGACCTCCTTCATTGCTTTCCATTCTGACTCTCCAACCAGGTCTCTCTGCCTCCAGGTTTGTGCCTGGTGCCACCATCCTGTGTCTCCTTCCTCACCATGTTGGGGCTTGCCTTTCTCCTGCGTTGGGACCCTGGCTTCTTGGATCCCATTTCTTCTCCCTGCTTGGTAACTCCTATTTCTGTGTGTATGAAGCATGTGCTCTGCAGCTTTCCGAGAACAAGGTGCATGCGAAGTACAGTTTGGAGAACTTGAACATCTAAAAATATCTTTCTTTATTCTATTCTCCAGCTTAAGTGATGGTCTGGTGGGGCATAGACTTCTAGTTTGAAAATCATCTTCCCTCGGAGTTTTTGAAAGCTTTGCTCTACTTTCCCAGCAGTTTGAGGCGTCTGATGCTTGAGTCTCTGGTGATGAGTTTCTCCCGTCTCTTCTGGAACACCTGTTTCCCAGGATGTCCGACCTCTTGGAATTGTGCTCTGGTTTTTTCTTGTCTGTTCTTTCTTTATTTTTTTATTTCCTACCTCTCTGGTCGTTTCTTCTTCCTCAATCAAAATTATGATTGTGTCTTTCATTTTTGTTCTCTGAATTTTTTAGCTTTAAATTTTTTTTAATTGTTCCTGTTTTATGACTACTCCCTATTCTTTTTTATAACCTCTGATTCTTATTTCATGAGTAAAATAGTTTCTCTTGACTTTCTGGGGATAGCAGTTTTAGTGTTCTTTTATTTATTTATTTTTAAGCATTGCTTTGATTTCCCACACATTTATTTTTGAATTTTGTTTGCTTTGATCTCTGGCTTACAGGCTTTCTTTAAAGTTAATGGTGCTCCGTCATTGTTTACATTGAAGAGTGGGCATGTGTGTGCCCGTGCGTGTGTTGTTTATTTGTGCACTCACGGTAGGTGGACCCAGCTTCTTCACTGGGAACCCTGAACCTCCAGCCCTTCTGGATTTTTCTATGTGAACGGGATGTTTTGCAGAGGTGCCTCTCCACCTCCTGCCTGGGAGGGATGGCGCAGCTCTGAAGTTTTCCTGAGGCTTTAGGGTTTGGTGAAGCTTTGCCTGAGACTTCCACTGCTCTAGCTTCCTCCTTCCCCCCTTGTCCTGCACCCCTGACTTGTCTCCCCTGGTAACCTTACCTTATCACTTCACTTCATCTTCCAGAAACTCAGTCTAAAATGTCTCACTTTCAGTTTGGTACCTGCGCCTGAAGTCCCCTTCCAGGTCCTCTTATTCCAAGTGTCTGAGCGCCCGTCCAGTGGGAGAAGGCTTAGCATGTGTAGCTCCAAAGAGACAGATCTTTGATCTGGGATGGAATTGATCACAAGGCAAGAGTTCAATTTATTAGAGGACTTCCGTAGAGTAAGTAGTAAGTTGACCATCCTTGGAGTTGTACAAGCAGAGGCTGCCATATTTGAAGATAGGGAATCAGACAATTCATGTGGAGGCTGAGTCTAGATTGAGTAGCATGTGTGATGAAACAATGTCATGTAGCAGCAGGAATACCTCAGTGGGGCGGAGAGCCAATATTCCATGTTGAAGTTCTGTGCGGCTACCACGTGGTGCTCTTTTGAGAGTGTGAGTATAATTAGAGCTTGTAGGATTGCAGAGAGGTGTCCATGTGTTAATTTCCAAATGGCAATTATGGCTCCATTAAGAGAGTAACTAAACAATTGCAGTAAAAATGCGCCGGCAGTAAATGCGCTGTGTGTTCTTGGCCTGTCTTTGCCTCACTTTCGTTACCAAGAGCATATGGCAGAATTAAACATTCACACACTCCAAGAATCATGTGCCTGTGGCTCAGTGTTCCAGCCCTACCTCACGTCACCGGACTCAATCTTCCCAGGTCATCACCCCAGGACTTGTTAGATCCTCTCTTCTTTATATCTTAGTTGTTAATGCTTTGCCTTTCCCTTCCCTTTAGTCTCTCTGCAAAACTCCTTCTCCTTTTTTTAAAATTTATTTTTTTATTAAGAGGCAGGGATACAGACAGACTCCCACATGTGCCCTGATTGGCCTGGCAAGCCCCTTATGCAATGCTCTGTCCTTCCTGGATGTTGCTTCATTGCTCAGCAACCGAGCTATTTTAGTGCCTGAAGTGAGGCCATGGAGCCATCCTCAGCACCCAGGGCCAACTTGCTCAAACCACTGGAGCCATGGCTGCATGAGGAGCAGAGAGAGAAGGAAGCAGGGAGGGGTGGAAGAGCAGACGGTCACTTCTCCTGTGTGTCCTGATGGGAATTGAACCCGGGACTTCCACATGCTGGTCCGATGCTCTGTCGCTGAGCCAACCTGCCAGGATCCTTCTCCTTCTTCTGAAGCAATCAAATAGCGAATGCACATGACAAACCACAAACTTTCCCTGACTTTGCCATTCTCAAGATGTGCTTCTTATTTTCTCGTTATGCTTACCGTAAAATTCTCTTCAAAGCAGACACCTCTGCCACCTGCTGCCACTTTTCATCCCCGTCATGCTGTAGGTTACCTTTTGTGCTCACTGCTTCACTGAGAATGTTCTAGGTAAGGATAGCCATAGCTTCTAGATGTCAAATTCTGTTTCTGATCCTTACCCTGTGTGAGCAGTCGGGAGTCATTGGATGCTGCCAGCCACGGTGTTCTTGAACACTCCTTTGATTCCCGTGAAAACAATCTTGGGGGGGTCCCTTGTGTGTCTGTGGGTTTCTGTTCAGTTTCCTAAATAATTTCCCCTTTCTAGCATTAAAAAAAAAAGTTTCTTTTTAATTAATTTAGAAACTCTTACTCTTAAGTTTTATCTACTGCATTTCTCTGGTATAGTTAATTGTTTGAAAAATTTTATAGATGATTTATTAATTCTTAATTATCTACTCTAAACCCTTTGGAGGTTATTAAGAGATTTCCTCCATAATATATGGCTTAATTTGTGTCTTTTGCTAATAGGAAACTATGTTAATTAGGTTTAGAAAAATGGGTGGATTATTCCTCACATTTTTCTCATTTCACAAGGAAAGGAGGAGCCATTTGCTGACAGCTGAGGACAAGAAGGGCTATGTATGAAATAGCGTAGAAAAGAAGTAGGTTACACCCATACTGAATTGTTGATGGATTGCTTATATTTAATAGTGAGTGCCATTTTATTCAACCGTCTTGTTGGTATAAAATTTTAGTCTCTAGTTTTAAGCATAATCTGCCTCACATTTTGCTAATGATAGAAATCTAACCCAATAATTTAGGCCTATACAATTTCCCCAACAAATTGGAATTTATTAATTAGTAAATATTTATTGATCACTTACTATGTCTGTGACATTCTGACAATCTTGTGAGTAGATATCATTAGTTCCAATTTATAAGTGAAGAAACAGATCCAAAGAGCTCAGAGCAAATGGGCAGAGGAAGAATTCCAATGCCAATGTGACTCTTGTGGCTGAGGACACGCTGCTCTGCATTTGCCCCAAGGTTTCCTCTCACTGGGTGCAGTGGGAGTCCACATTTCCCAGCAGTCCCTGTCACTGAGTTCTGGCCAAAGAAATGTGTATGAAGTGGCATAGAATCGAGTCGGGATGGTCCTTGGAAACATCCCATGCAACTTTCAGACCTCTTTCCAGTGTTTGCAGTCACATTGGAGGCAGCCAATCCAAGATGGAGCCGTCTGGATCTCCGAGTCACCATATGGAGGAGAAATGACAAGGAAGGCTCTCCAGGCCTCACTGGATTTTACATAATAGAGATATAAAATTTATCATGGTAGGTGGCTGAGATTTCTGTTGCAGCACCTAGTGTCATTCACGTTAATTAATAAACTGCTACTGGAATTGAGGTGATATTATGATCAGTATTTGCTTAGTAGTCAAAGTGCCGGTATGAGGAAATGATAGTTTCCTCTCATTGATGAGGTGATGTTTCAACAGAGACCTGAATGACATGAGGACGAGCCATGCACCTGTCAGGGAGAAGAGTGTCCCCCACACAGTAGCAATGTGTTCCAAGTGAAAGAGAAATAAGGACTATCAAGGAGGCTGTTAGAACCGGAGCACAGCAAGCCATGGGGGGAGATGGTGAGGGCGGAAGGTGGCGGCCTGATCACCGGGGACCTTCCCGATGATGCAAATCCCTTTGGGTTCAGAGGCTACATCTCAGGTGACCTGAAACAAAATCAAAGTGACTGCTCTGGAGAAGTGTGTCCCTTGACTCAAAAACCAGCCCCAGCCCTGGCCAGTTGGCTCAGCGGTAAAGCGTTGGTCTGGCGTGCGAGGGACCCTGGTTCGATTCCTGGCCAGGGCACATAGGAGAAGCGCCCATTTGCTTCTCCACCCCCCCCCTCCTTCCTCTCTGTCTCTCTCTTCCCCTTCCGCAGCCAAGGCTCCTTTGGAGCAAAGATGGCCCGGGCGCTGGGGATGGCTCCTTGGCCTCTGCCCCAGGCGCTAGAGTGGCTCTGGTCGCGGCAGAGCGACGCCCCGGAGGGGCAGAGCATCGCCCCCTGGTGGGCAGAGCGTGGCCCCTGGTGGGCGTGCCGGGTGGATCCCGGTCGGGTGCATGAGGGAATCTGTCTGACTGTCTCTCCCCGTTTCCAGCTTCAGAAAAAAAAACAACAACAAAACAGCCCCAGTGATGACAGAGACGCTGATGATACAGATGCCCGTGAACAGCTTGAGTGACATTATTTAATGCAAATAAACTGCTGCTTTAGATGAAATTTTTAATGCCCATGTGCAACTACCTTTACAAATTAAATATTAAAAGTACACATTTGAATATATCATCTACCTGTACGCATATTCAGATTTACATATAAAATATTTGTTATAATAGCTACATACCTATACATTATAAAATACATTGTAACATGATGTATATTATATATTTATTTAACATCTCATTGAGAAAATGGAAAATGGTTTTATATTAATGTCATATTCAGGAACATATGCTTATGTACTTTTATATGTGTCTTATATACTTAATGCAAAGCCAAAAATGCACAGCCTTGGCTTTTAAGCAACTAATTAGTATACAACCCAGAAACCACAGAAATTTTCATCTGACAAAAACTTAAGAAATGGACTCCAATTCCCTCATTTTTTCAGGCGTGGAAACGGAAGTCTGGCCAGCGAGGTTACGCAGCCTGCTGAACTCACACAGCGGTTGGCTTGGGACAGAGTGTAGATTTGGGCCCAGCAGCTCTTTCTGTGTGGAACTCCCTCTGCCAGGGACGTGCAGTGTTGTGGGCAAGGACTTCAGTCACTTGTGTTGATACTCTTAGCCAGTTAACTTCACTCTGGAACTGTACTGATTTGCTTGTTCCTTTGAAAGGTGCATTTGCTACCATTGCAGTTTATTTGTAATAATAAAGAGTAGCTACTGTTAATTGAGCACCTACTATGTGCAGGAGCTGGAGTCTGCCTCCAGAGCCTGTGCTCTTAACTGTGGGGCATACCGCCCTGCCCCTACCTGGCCTAGACACTCAACAAATGGTAGTTTATATTTGGGGGTGTGTGTGTGGAAAATGGAAAATTATTTGAGGGCACAAGACAAGTGTATGAGTGTAACTTAAAGCCAGCCTCTGATTCTTGGAAGGTAGCCTCCTGGAAGGAGTCTGAGACATCGTTCCCATCAGCGCCATGGTGAGCTGTGCCACGCTCCCGGCTGCACCGTGCTCAGGCGCGAGCTGGCCGGTGGCTCTCTACAATGCCGTGTTGTCTCCGCCGCTATCAACTGACTACCCCGGGTACCCCACAGCCTCCCTGACTCCAGCCTTATCTCCAAACAGGACACCTTCCTTCGCACATCATTGAGAGGCTTGTGATGCCAGCTCTGGCCCTCAATCGCGGTCTGTTCATCTGTGACCTTAGGCGGGAGCAGCAGAGGGACAGGCCAGCTCCCCCCTTTCCACCTGAGTGACCGCGATATGCAGCCCCGCTCTGGAACGCTGGCCGCCCGAGCCCCGCGGCGCTCCCTGGGCACCCGCACCCCTGCATGAAAGGCCCTTCTTGTTCTGCGCTGTGCGGCCAACTGTGAGAGAGCCTCCAGGGTGCTTTTCATGTGGCCGCATCTAGGCTCGCCCGGCACATTTAAAGAGCCAAGCATAGTAAAGGTAACTTGATAGGCAGGTATGTCCGAAGCCTGGGAGTAGGGCCTGGATTCATTTATCCCTCCTGTTAAAAATTGAGATGAAAATAGCCATTGTGGCTAATTTCCTCCTCCTTTCTTAAATATCTCAAGGTATAATTTAGAAAGCAGCTAAATATATTCTATAGTCAGCAAGAAATGGAGGTCCCTGAAATATCATTTGCGGATGCCATATTTTTCCAGATTCACCTCGTCATAGCCAGGTCAGGCTTCGGTGCTGGTCCAGGAAGCAAGGGGAGCAGTCGCAGAGTCCTGGTTGTCACCTCACTGTGCACTTTCTGCCCTCCGGCATGGGACCAACCCCCAGAAAGGTCAGGAGCTAGTGAGGACAGAATGAGAGTGAATTACTCCTTTCAGGAGACTGAAGGATACTGTAGACCAGCGGTCCCCAACCCCCGGGCCGTGGGCCGGTACTGGCCCGTGGGCCATTTGGTACCGGTCCACAGAGAAAGAATAAATAACTTACATTATTTCCGTTTTATTTATATTTAAGTCTGAACAATGTTTTATTTTTTAAAAATGACCAGATTCCCTCTGTTACATCTGTCTAAGACTCACTCTTGACACTTGTCTTGGTCACGTGATACATTTATCCGTCCCACCCTAAAGGCCGGTCCGTAAAAATATTTTCTGACATTAAACCGGTCTGTGGCCCAAAAAAGGTTGGGGACCACTGCTGTAGATGGTTTTGAACTTTCATGTTCCTTTGGATGTTGGTGTGGCTGGTGGGAAGTGGCTCTCATAGGACACCTTTTTGGTGACCTTGGCAGTCACCCGCCTCTCTGAGATTGGGTCCTCTAGTCTGCAGTAGGAACAATCTCTTTACACTAGAAGCTTCTGGAAAAAAATTCACATACCCTTTGAGTTTCAGGTTGGTCCCCAGGTGACCAACTCTCTAGGTTCCCCAGAGGCTGAGAAATTTTCTGGGATGCTCACACCAGGGAAGTCCCCAGCAAATCTGGACAGTTGGTCAACGGATCACGAATGATTTTATCGCACCTTTCTCGATACTTGTATTAGTAAACACCATGGGGTTTGTGTAACGTTCGTGTTTTTATTAGTAGAGACCTGTGCTTCGTTGGTTGGCGACACTTTCAGACCGCAGGACACCTCCAACAGAAATGGTGGCGGTTGCTGTAATAAGAGGTTGGAGCTATCTTCTCCACCAGGGTGGTTTGGTTTTCACAGGGACTAGGGAGGGAGTCAGGCATGACATGACTGTCTGGCATCTAGGAAACCCAGGGTCCTGTGAGGAGGAGAATTCATTCAAAAGGCTGGTAGTGTCCCGGCTGAAGAGTGCTGGGTCTGGCCCGGTTCCTTCCACCGTCCTGGTCTTGATCCTTGACTGGCTGCGGTCTGTCCCATTGGCAGAACACAACCGTCCCGGAGGTGGCAGGGAAGCTGCTTCATAAAGAGAAGCGTCTACCTTTACTCAGGCGTTTATTTTAGGAAGTATTTATCGAGCATTTCCTGTGCACTCTGGGGATAAAGTGGAGAATAAGAAAGACACGGTTTTGTCCTCGTGAGGCGTAGAGTCTAACAAGGAACGCAGTATGACAGCTGAGGACTGCTGGGAGGAAGCCGGGCGGCTCTCCTTACCCCACGACAGTGAGGAGAGGAATGGAAGAATAATGTCCCTGTGGGACTGCCCTTGGATGGCTGACAGCCACTACCCGGGGAATAAAATAGCGCACTCGATTGCCCCAAACCCTGTCCTTTCCACATGGTCCCTCATGGAAGAGGACGGCACCCCTCTCCTTCCCACTGCTCAGGCCAGACTCTTTGGAGTCATCTTTCTCTCCCCCACCCCCACCCCCAATCCATCAGCAAATTGGGTTAGAAACGCCTTCACAGTAGAATCCAGCCACATCTCACTACCTTCCCTGTTACGGCCTATTTTCCACATAGCTGGAGGAGGAGCGGCCGTCTGCGAGGGCATGCCGCTTTAATAATAATGATGACAATGACAACAACAAGAATGAGTACTTAGAGCACTTAGTGTGTGCCAGCTAGACACGGCATGGCTTTGTAAATAGCACTCTAACACGGTGCTCCTACGCGGTGGGCACTGCGGTCAGTTCCACTATACTGTGACACACGCGTTCGCAAAACCAGCACGCATTGCAAACTCCCACTAAGGGAAACTGCAGGTGGGGGAGAAATGCAGTCGGGGTTGCTGCAAAACACTCACAGACTTCATCAGTGCGATGTTTTTAAAGAAATATAGGAACCTACTGAAAATGGTAGCCCGGTTTAACACCTATTAAGTGATTCAGCATTACATAGATCCTACACTGGAGAGAGCACTTGAAAAGGACGAAGTTTGCTTGTAGAAGTGGGAGCTGGGAAAATGAAACAGGTCAGTGTGTGAGTTATTGTGACATGGTGGAAGGAGGTGGTGACTGAAATGGACAAGCAAACCCCCCATGGGGAGGGGGTGGCCCCTGACACAGTGGGGAACTAGGTATGTACGGGACACGTTGGAGGTGCAAGTCTGCATTTGTGTCACCCCGCGGGCCTTGATTGACCGGGGTGCAGTGCGGTTCTGTTTGTTTTGCGTGTTTTGCAGTTGAAATTACACATAATCAAACTTGGACTTGCTGACCTATGCTCAGATTGCTCCCTTGCCCATCATAAATCGCATTTAGAACAAATGTGTGTTTTCAAAAGAGGTGTTATAGCATAACCATATTGCTGGCCCCATTTAACAGATTAGGAAACTGTTAGGCATAGAGGCATTCAATACCCAAGGTCAAGCAGCTGTTCAGTGGTGGGACTGGCTTTTGGACCCGAGCTGGATGTCAGCATCTTTGTGCTCCATCTCTGGAGTCATGTTGGGCTCCATCTCCTGGGTCCCAGGTAGGCTGGGAATCAGAAAGCGCAGAAAGACTGTGCATCAGGATCAGGGGCTTTTAGTGACCTTGATTCTGTCTTGATGAACTTGCCATTAACTTTCCTACAGAGTGATCTCTCAGAGCTTAACTCAAGTGGGAAAAGTCACTTATATTGATTAAAAATAATAAACAATGTGTGTGCATGTATGATGTATGTGTGGCATCCATCCTGGACCAGGTGGATGCCACCTAGGGTTGTCTCTTTAAAATCCCAAAGTAGGAATAAAATAACAGAGGTGGGTACCTCAATTCTCACTACTTGATAAGTAAAGGGAAAGAAGCACAGGATAGTTAAGTAACTTGCCCAAGATCACACAGCAAAGCAAGGATATGAGTTTGGATGATATAATGTCTAAGGCCACACGCTCACTCAACTGTCACATTGCTTAGAGTAGTCTCCCTTGCAGCAAATGGAACATGATTTTGGAGCACAGGGACCTCAGGAGCAGATGGATGATTTTACCATTAAAGAGAGGGGCCATGGCTTGCTGAAGCCCCCACGGCTGACACAGAGAGTGTCCCCACTTCCAAGCTCAGCACTGGGAGCTTCCCCCCTGCACCTGTCACCTGTGATGCAGAGTATCCCTCAAATGGACACCCATTGAAGGCGAACTGCGATGTTCCTTTTATCTCTAAGTCTTTGAAATCTGGGGCACTTTTTTTCCCCAGCAAGGAAAATGCTTCCTAACACCCACAACATGTGGTAGCAATCACCTCTACTTTCTGGACACGTTTGAAATTTGACAGATCGCCGGGTAATTACATCATTTGGTAAACGAACATCACCAGCCAGTCTCGGAGGAGTAACTCAATGCGGACTCGTCGTTGTAACCCTGAAACCGTCCCCAGCCACGCCAGGGGACAGACCTCTCGAGGCACCTGCATCGGCCATCACCCTGCCTCACACAAACAGCTAGAGCAGGAAGTATGGTGTGGAGGAGGGGAGAGTGTTTGACTCAAGAGTCCCTGCCCTGACTGCTCTGGCTCTGCAGCCCCTCTCCCCGGAGGAGGGTCCCGTCATCAGCAGCGGCCCACCTGGCTGCACCCCTGCTCGTCTCCCACGCGGGTGGACAGTGATGGACACAGCGCTGGGAACACGCTCTGGGCTCCTGGATCCGCCAGAAGCATGGCCGGAAGGGGAAGGTGCCAGAGTCAAACAGAGTCTAGCCACCAAGGAAAGATTTTACCCACATCCTTGATCTTTGTTGAGTTCTGGTCTCCTTATCTGAACATAGGAAGCAAAGAAAACTAATCTCACAGGTTACTGTGAGATGTCACTTCGGTAACTAAAGGCCCAGATAGTAATGTTTTAGGCTTTGCACTCCGTATGGTGTGTACAGACTACTCAACTCTGTTATTGTGGCCCAAAGCAGCCGGAGACATTATGTAGACAAACAGGCATGGTTGAGTTCTAGTAAAAACTTATTTACAAAAATGGGAGGTAGGCAGGATTCTGTCCATGAGTCATACTTCTGATATAGAGCATCTAGGTCAAAATCAGGCACATGGTCGGCACTAAGTAGAAGCTCTTATTATCGTTATTATTGTATTGTTATTATATTAGTGTTGCTAGATGGCCATGGACAACCAGAATGCACTGGTAACATAAAAATTAAGCGAGATAAATGTATAATGACAACAAGAATAATAAAGAAATAATATAGTAAAGTGTTGGTCAAATAAGTTTGTAAATATGATATATAGGTTTGCTCGCTTATAGTTTGCATTGGGTGTGGGGGACAGGCTGTAAGCAGGCAGGGTGGTTATACCCTAAGGCTTAGTGTTAAGACTAAGCCTTTCCCACCCTAAGTGACTTTGTATCAGAGACTTCCTTGTTTGTATATTGGATTAAAGGTTTTGATTTCTACACTATAAAATGGGGCAGATCGGGAGCTTGCTCTCTCGGTTCCTGAGATTAGCATTAGAGGGGAGAGCAGAGAAAGGCCATGTGGAGTAGAGAAGAAGCAGTCAAGATGGAGGAGTGAGAAGGAGAAGCCAGTTTGTGCAGAGTTTGTGCAGAGAGAAGGAGATGGGGAACAGATGTGAATAAGGCTGATGAGGTAAAAAAAACTTTTGATTCTAGGAAACTCGGATAAGTCAGTGGCTTTGGGAGCCCTGAATGGAAAGGAAAGTGTTTTCTCACTGTGAGTATTTCTTGCTGGCCGGGTGCAAGCTAGGATTAAAGGTAATGGCCCACCAGTTCTTGGCTCCATTGTTTCATTACCATCTGTCCGAATCTAATGCAAACCTGCATGGGCCAGGCGGCTGTGATGGTGGCCGTGGCTACTGGCTTTACATAAGGAATACTTACGTGTCTTACCATGTTCCAGTCAGTCTTCTGAAAACTTCATATGTTGTGTTAACTCATTTAAGCTTCAGGTAGATTTTATTATTCCCATTTTGCAGATAAGGAAACTGAGACAAAAAGGTCTTAGTAACTTGCTCAAAGCATGTAGCTGGGATTCCAACCTCGATGATATGACCCCAGAACCCAGATGGCTTCTATTATTCCTTGGAAAACACCATCTCCTGATAATTTATTAGGGGATTCTATTCTATCATGCCTTTCTTTGCCTCTCCTTCAAAAGTGATGCTTTCTTGGGGATTCGGGGAGTCGGTGCTCGCTGCTTGGCCTGTTGAAGGGCTGGACCACTGGCCGGGTCCTGTTGCTGGCTGGGGTGGACTCTTCTCCAAGGGTGGTGCTTAGCTCCCCCCCCCACCCCGAGGCTGTAATTGCTGCCCAATGTGGGAGATGTTTGGGACTCAGCAACCATGCCCACGCTCCTGGGGAGCTCTCATTTACTGGTGCTGATTCAGTGACTTCATACCAGGGGTGCCCATTAGCTAGTTGATTATTTTTCCTCTGCCCATTAACAGTGAAATTATTAGAATCTGCAAAGGGTCTGCTGGGAGAGAAATAACTCTTATTCGGGTGGGATGATTATTTCATTTTTACCGTATATTACGTCCTATAAAACAAACAACTCATAGACATCGTTTCATTTTTGGAACCTCTTTACCAAATCCAAAATCTGGCAGATTTGGGTGGTGGTAAAATTTCCACTTCAAGTGAAATTGTAATTTCTCGGGGATTTATGGCCATCCTTCCACTGCCGGGTGTATTCCCCCTGGCTTGAGAGTACTTCAGCTTCCTAGAACTTGTCACCGGTGTCTAGAGTGGGTGTGGGAGTCTGAGAAGCCGAGGGACAGGCTTCGCACCCTCCCCCGCGGCCTCACGATAACAAAATACACCAGAAAGCGAAACATTCCATTTCTTTCTGGAGAGACATGGAACGTCAGCCCGAGAAAGGAGGAAACACCATGCCTCTCGCCAGGCAGCCAGCAGAGCAGGGTGATCCAATGGGCCTCTTCCACGTTTGATGTGTGATTCACGCGTACAGACGAGAGTGGTTCTTGAGTGAGCCGAGCCAGAGGCCGCCGAGAGAGAACACACCTTGCTGCGATTTCCATCTCGGCCCCGTCCTTGTAGAACCCACCCTCGACTTCTATACACGGCTTTGGTTGAGCGCGCCGGGAGAGAATATTTTCCATGCCTGGTGGGTATTCTCTTTAAGGCCACACAGTCTGCTGTTTCAAAAACCAAAGCCGGGCAACGTTCCTCCACCGGGTTTATTTGGAAATGTCAGCATCCTCTGTGGCACTCACCCATTAAAGGTGGAGAAAGCCACCAGCCACGGCCAGAAGGCTTCTCTCTGCTCACAGGCTCTCAGACGCAGCGGGGTGGGGTGAGGGAAGATGGGGTGCAAGGTTTACAGGGAGCGGATCAATGGGGGGGAGTACTCTGGATAAAAATAGCACGTGCACGCAGCATGCCCCCCCACCCACCCACACACTCCTTAATGATTTCTCCGCTGACTGGTGCTTGGCGCTCGGAGAAGCAGCGGGCGGGCGCTGAGAACTGTTACTCAACGGGAGAGAATGGAGGGAGCCCGCCTGCCAGGTGGGTTTTCCAAGCCTGCGCAGCTCTAAACTTCTCCACATGTGAACAAGTGTTTACAGTTTTAAAGATGTGTTGAGTAATTGCACATGCGAGATATCTCCCCTTTAATGCGCCCAGCATGCTCCCAGGCTTTCCAGAGAACACCCTGGTTGACAATGAAATTGTTTGCCTTCTCTGCGTCCGTCCGAGGCTTATGGAGGCACTGGTTTGTGTTGAGATATAATTGGTAGCACTTGTGCCTTTGTAGTTCGCTTTTTGAGCTACTGAAAATTACTGCCTTAATCCACTCTTTACTTCCCCGGCTTACGGGAGCAACCCCATGGAGCCCCCTTCACACCACAGGACGGAGTGGCAGGTCCTCAGACTCACGCTGAGGCTCACCTAACATTCCACACTGCCGGGAGAAACACAGAATCAACAACATCAACTCGCAAGTTCCCTCAGTTTGCAAGGATTTTCGAAGCCCCTCAGAATAATTTAATAATTGTGCTCCTGCAACCGGAACGCTGTTGAAAACCGTCCCATTTGCACAGATGGGTTCCCTCTGATCCCCTCCCCCCTCTCTCCCAATTATTTCTTACTCTTTTTATTTCAGGGGAAAGTAGCTGGTGTCCCCTCAGGGAGGCAGGCAGGGCATTCTGCTCTGCTTGTTATTTTTTTTTATAGAGTTCTTTGTCTTCTTTCTGGCTTCCAGCAAAACGCAGCCAGCATGGTTTGGCAGGTCATCTTGCGTTAGTAAAACTGCGTGTTAGCCACAACTGAGGCTCAAAGGGAAGCTTGCGAGTTGGAGAAATGTCCCAAGCCCCACACACGCCTTCCCATCAGCCCTCGGAGGGGATTCGATGGGTGAGCAAGACCAGTGGGACGGGTGACGCCCTCATGCACGTCGCCGGCCCGTGCTCCCGGGCTGCCCAGGGCCTCCCCACCTCAGGGACAGATGAGGGAACCTCGCGGCCTGGCTGGCGCCTATCAGTTAACTTTAGGGCTGCATTTCCCAACTTGAAAATCTTTTTACTGCTGTTCTGCCATTTCCCCAGCTGAAGGCCTTGCCATGGGAGGAAGAGTGTCCGAGAGGTAGGGCGGGCCCGGGGACTGTGACTGCGCCCCCTCCTGGCCAGGCAGCTGCGTCTCTGCTCTGGACACCCTGCTGACGCCGCCTTCAAACTCCTCGCAGCCCTTTCCTTGAGGTCTGCCAGGCACGTCCTCACCTGAGAGGTGAGTGTGTGTTTGAAGAACGGACCTCCCAACTTCTAAACGACTTTAGAAGTGTCTGAGCCTGGACCTCTGCCTTGCTGGAATTAGACATGCATTACACTGAAATGAGAAGTGCAAGTCTTGTTCCCAAAACCTTTCCCCTGGGACCTTGCCGCCTCCCCTCCCCCTGAGCCAGGAGGGGCACCCCTTAGTAGGGCAGTCTGGTAGAGAGTTGCTGGGTACTCCTGCCCCACACCCCATAGCGCTAGCAGCAGAATTGGGTCATTGATCATTCTACGGCAGTTAATTTTTCCTTTGCTGTTCTGTGAGATTCTCAAGGATAATTTCTGTGGTTGCTCATTTTTGAGCAAGTCTCAACAGAAGATCCTATAAAGATTAGGTGCTCAATAAATATTGTCTGAATAATTCCTATGATCTCTCTGGACTTGTGCCGATTGCTGAGATTGGTGTTAATCACAGACTGGTGTGAAAGGTAAAAATTCTTGCAACAGGGAATAGAGGCAGGGGAACTGGACCGGAGATGGGACTAGGAAGTCTAGGCGTGGCCTCTGGAGGATCTGGGGACAGTCAGCAGAGCAGTCGGCACCAGGGAGCACCAGCACGAGGGAGGGCAGTGACCCATGGGCAGTTCGGGGAGACCCGGACCGAAGAGAACTATCTGGGCATCTGGTCACTCACCAGCAGGCACTGAGTGTCTAGGGAAGGCGACTGGGCACTAGGTGGGGTCCTGTGGATCCAACAGGGAACAAGAGACCAGCAAACACACTCCCTGTGATACGTGCTGCTTACTGAGAGAAACAGATAATAATATGTGAAACTAATACCTCTGAGATGCACCAGGGAGGAACCACCCTCCCCAAGGGGAGTCAAGCATAGACCTGAATCCCGCAGTCATGTGGACAAGAGTAGACAGGGCAGGTGCTGTAGGCAGGGCTTGTGCTCAGAGCCTCAGAGGGGGCACATGGGGCCACAACCGAGTACAAAGCAAAGGTGGAGTTACAGCAGGGAGGCTGGACAGTGAATCCAGAAGTCTGACCCGTCTTGTGTCAAGAAGAAGAAAATGGTTGAGCTTAGAGTTCAGGGCCCATTTCTTTCTTTCCTATTTTTTCCTTCACCCCTTCCTTCCTCCTTGTTTTCCTTCCTTCCTTCCTTCCTTCCTTCCTTCCTTCCTTCCTTCCTTCCTTCCGTTTTTATTCTTTCAATAGTTTTAGAGCATCTGCTCCATGATGGACACTGTTACAGGCACACAGCAAAATCAGTACAGTTCCTGTTCTTATAGAGCTTGCCACCTAATGAAGAAAACAGTCCACTAGCAATTAGATAAATGTATCTAATTGCATGCTTTTGGAAGTGCTGTGAAGGAAAGAAACAGGAGCCGCGGTGGAGTAACCAGGGAGTCTAACGTGAAGTGGGTGTTTAGGGAAGTTTCTTCAAGGATATGACATTTGGCCTAAAGAAGCTGGGCTGGTACATAGGAGGTGAAAGAACAGTCTGAGTAAAGCAAACAGCATATGCAAAGGGCCTGTGGTCTGCAGAACACTGCCCCCCACAGATGCTTATACCCTAACTCCCAGAAACTGAATATCTAACGACATGACAAAAGGGACTTGCAGATGAAGGCTGTAGAAGTTGACATGGGAAGGTAGCCTGGGCCCAGTCTAATCTCATGAGTCCTGGAAATCCAAGAACCTTTCCCAGCTACAGTCAGAGAAAGATGTGATGATATGAGAAGGACCAGAGAGGTGCAATATTTGAAGTGGTGGTGATGGTAAGGAGGTAGTGGGTGGGTGGTGGCGTGGTGGAGATTGATCTAGGCTGGTCCAATCAGAATCATCTCAGTAGCTTTTCTGGGCACTTAGTCTCCTCTTCTGGGGGTGGGGGTGGGATGCTGGAAATGGGGGTGGAAGTGGAGCCTTTCAAAGGAAGGGAGGCCAGGAGAGGAAGGAGACCAGTATCGAGCTATGATCAAGCCAGATGTACCCCCTGGACTTTGACCTGAGACACTCCGAACTGGTTGTTTTATTGCTCACATCTTTAAAAAGAGCCCCAACCAATAAGCTTCGGAATAGACATTCTCCTTGCTTTTCGGAGAATTTTCCTTCATCTTCCAAGATGACAGCTGCTTCTCAATGATCAGCTTTGCTGGTGGCAGGCAGGGCCATCTGTGCAGTGGCCGGGTGTGGTGGGGCCCTGCTCACCTCCTCCCCAGCATCCCTCGACCTTTGTCCTCAGCCTCTGCTCAAGCCAGAAACCTTGGGGCCATCCTGACTCCTCTTCCTCCCAAATCCAACTGGTCAGCACGTCTGATGTACATATTTCACCTGCAGACAGCTCTCAAATCCGAAACTTTCTGTCTTCTCTGACACCACCCTAACTTGAGCCCCCCCCCCTCTTGTGAGAGCATGTCCCTCTCTGATAACACAGGTGCTTCCGGCCTTCCTTCCAGGGACCGCCTCGGAAGCTGCCAGGGCACCAGGGACCAGAACCACTGTTGACCCCGACTCCTGAAAGCCTGTCTTCCATGACAGCTCTGTCACCTCCCCACAACCCCCAGAAGCCGTTACCACTGGAGCTGTGTCTCCTGCCTCCCTGGGCTGGTTACATCTCCCGTCCAGCCACTGTCGCAGACTGACTCCAGCAGGCCCTGCCCAATCTGGCCTCAGAGCTGCAAGTCACGTTCCAGGACCCTTGGGCGATGGGCTTGATTAGAGGGAACCAATAACCCTGAAGCCCCCTCCCAACCTCCCCTCACTTGTCGGCTGCCTTGATTTTCACACCAGGAGAGCACTGTCCAGAGTTCACTGTCAGGAGGATTCTTAAAAGTAGCGTTTCTATGGTGAAACAATGTCCCTTGTTTGGCAAGGCACGGGGCTTAGAAAACACGTTCCTGTGTTTTCCTGGATCCGGCGCTGTGCAGAGCCTAGGGATTTATTTACAATGAAGAAAGTGTTTCTTTGCGAATTGTGGTTAAACAAAAGGATTGTTTTGGGAGTGCTGAGTGAAGGAGGCATTGTTTATTATATTAGTTATTTGGGACACAAGCTAGAAAGGGTTTTACAGGGAACAAGGCGGGGTAGCAGTCATCAAATGCAATCCTCCATTTCTTTGGGCTGGGCAGGCAAGAAGAAAACACTGTACCCTCTGCCATCCACCCCGGCTTCCCCAACCTTGTTTCAGGGTTTCTCCTCCAGCCCCTACAAAGGAACTTGTATCCACTGTGGCCCTGTCCTCATCCTTCACCCCTGGCTGTGTGGCACTGGTATCCTCCAAAGCCCGGTGACAAGACATGTGCTGGGTGACCTTCCTTATCTTACTTGCTCCAGGACTTAGCTTCCAAGGAGCTCTCAACACTTCGGAGACAGAGTACGTCTCCTGCACCAAGCCCCGAGCGAGCGGTGGAGGAGCGGAGTGTGTCAGAGTTCGCAAGATGAAAACAACAGCCCGATCCAAAAGCTTCCCGTGGTCACAGTCCGATCATATGAGCTTCCCCATGTAGCAAAACTGGGGCACAGAGAGGACGAGCCTATTAACGAGCCCCTCGTCCTCTGGAGAATCCAGGCAGCAGCGTGTCTGCTGTTGGGGAAGATATGTCCTTACTTATTTAAGGACGTTGCTATCTGTCAGGCGATAAGCTTTCTTCTGGATGTCCAATTATATCCGTTCAGGAGCAGAACTAACTTCAGTTACTGGGTGTGGGGGGCGGCAGGGGGTATAGGATGGGGCTTGGTAGCCTAAAATATCTACTCCTTGCGTGCCATTTGAGCACCTTAAGAGACCTTGAAGACGTTTCTCTCTTCCTGGAGCCCTGGGATAGTGAGAATATTTTTCAGAAGCGTGTGTTTGTCAGTGAATGATACCTTGCTAATCTGCTAACTCTGGAGGGCTTCGCTGTCTGCCACGAGGGGGGAGGATTACAGCCGTGCACGCTGGGAAAAGGCAAGGGAGCCAGCTGATGAGGACGGGGCTAGGTTGCACTCGTGTACTTAGCAGTTTGTGAAGCCAGTCGCCACGGCCACCATCACAGCTGCCTGGCCCATGCAGGTTCGCATTGGATTCGGATAGACAGTAATGAAACAATGGAGCCAACAACTGGTGGGTCATCATCTTTAATCCTAGCTTACACCCGGCAGGCAAGTAAAAACACACACTGCGCTCCAAAACTCACTCATTCAGTGCTCACAAAGCTACTGACTTATCCGAGTTTCCTAGAATCAAAGGTTTCTAGCTCACCAGACTTATTCACCTCTGTTTCCCATCTCCTCCTGCCCCTGCACTAACTGGCTTCTCCTTCAGCACTCCGCCATCTTGGCTGCTTCTCCTGGCCTCCTCCACGTGGCCTCTCTCTGCTCTCCTCTCTGCTCTCTCCTCTAATGCTAATCTCAGGAACCAAGAGAGAGCAAGCTCCTGGTCTGTCCCACTTTATAGTGTAGAAACCAAAACCTTTAATCCAATATACAAACAAGGAAGTCTCTGATACAAAGTCACTCATCTGAGGCATAATGGGATTCCTCATGAGAGTGCACCACCCCACATCAAAAAGGGTGGGAAAGGCTTAGTCCCAAACCAAGCCCCAGGCTACAAGGATCCTGCCTGCCCACAGCCTGCCCCCAGCACACATTAATATAATCACGCCCATCCCAAGCAAGAAGGGCAACCAATACCATCACCTGGGCGATGGGCTTCCATGTGGGCAGCGCCATCTTTAACAAAGTTAGCATAATATATTTTATCTGCCCAACACAGTGCTTTCCCCAGGGCAAGGGACATTTATCCATGACAACCCATGGGCAGCTCAGACCCACAGCTGACTCTCTGAAGGCCCGGGCCACAGCCCTCAGCCCTCGCTCTCCTCTTCATGCTGAGGATTTTCTACTGCAAGCCGCCGAGGCTCCCTGCCTGCTGTCGACTCCGTGGACATGTAGGTCTTCCCAGACAGAATTCATGTGTTGGATTTCTCAACCCCCAACATGATGGGATTTGGAGGATGGGTCTTTGGGAGGTGAATAGTTCATGAGGGTAAAGCCTTCATAAACGGGATTAGTGGCCTTATAAAAGAGATCCCAGAAAGATCTCTTGCTCCTTCTGCCATAGGAAGTCATAGGGAGAAGATGGTCATTTTTGAAGCAGGAAGTGGGCCCAAATCTGCAGGTGACTTTATCTTAGACCTCCAGCCTCTGCCACTGTGATGTTTGTGTCATAGCAGCCCAAACAAATGGACTGAGACATCCCCCCCCCCCCGAGTATCTTTTAGCTGGGAATGCACTTGTCCTGTTCTTGGGCAGGATCCGTGCTGGGTGGGTAAGCCTCTAGGAGCAGCTCAGCCACTGACCGATGGGGGTGGGTGAGTAAATACCCCCCCCCCGGGCCCTATACCCTGGGAAGACAACACTGTCTCTCAGAGACCCCCGCAGGCAGTGGCGTGCTCTTTTTTTTTTTTTTTAACTTTTTTTTTTTTTTTTTTTTTTCATTTTTCTGAAGCTGGAAACAGGGAGAGACAGGCAGACAGACTCCCGCATGCGCCCGACCGGGATCCACCCGGCACGCCCACCAGGGGTGACGCTCTGCCCACCAGGGGGCGATGCTCTGCCCATCCTGGGCGTCGCCATGTTGCGACCAGAGCCACTCTAGCGCCTGGGGCAGAGGCCAAGGCGCCATCCCCG
Source organism: Saccopteryx bilineata (assembly GCF_036850765.1). Classification (NCBI taxonomy): domain Eukaryota; kingdom Metazoa; phylum Chordata; class Mammalia; order Chiroptera; family Emballonuridae; genus Saccopteryx; species Saccopteryx bilineata. Next base: position 105,731,536 of record NC_089496.1, on the reverse strand, counting down.
GTGCCCGGGCCATCTTTGCTCCAATGGAGCCTTGGCTGCGGGAGGGGAAGAGAGAGACAGAGAGGAAAGCGCGGCGGAGGGGTGGAGAAGCAAATGGGCGCTTCTCCTGTGTGCCCTGGCCGGGAATCGAACCCAGGTCCTCCGCACGCTAGGCCGACGCTCTACCGCTGAGCCAACCAGCCAGGGCGGCAGTGGCGTGCTCTTAACAGGCCCTTTGGGAGGAGATCGGTGCAGGTAGAGCCTTAATCTATAGTATCTGTCCACTTTTCTACGGTGCCAACACTCCCATGGTGATGGGACACAGGTTACCAGTGGATGTGCTGTACCCAGCGCCAGGAAGAGAAGCACACAATCAGCTCTTGTTAGTCAGTGCGAGCCGCTCCAGCACGTCCCTGCCAGCAGGACCAAGGCCCAGCCGCCCCTGCGGTGACCTGCTCATTAACATGCTCCACACCCGCGTCCTTCCCTTCCCCGTCTCCATCCCCCACCGCCTTCCCAATGCTTCCCTGGATCGCCTCCCACATGAACGCTTGCACCCAAATACTTGTCTCGGGCTCTACTTCTGGTAGAATCCAAACCAGAACCAGAGAGACTATTCGTGGTTGGCTGTTGTTTGAATCAAGTGGGCCGAGTTCTCCGCCGAATAGGGAGCTGTGTGTGCTCTGGGTCTGCTCCCAGCCTGGCTTTCGACGTCACTGCCCCCGGAGTCAACACATTTCTCTGATTTCCTGTCCGTCCACCACTCCACCACTGCTGTTCACCTGCCGTCACCTCCACGCTGGCCTCTCTGCCCTCACTCACCGTCTCCTCTAGACCCACCGTCTCCTCTAGACCCACCGTCTCCCCTAGACCCACCGTCTCCCCTAGACCCACCGTCTCCTCTAGACCCACCGTCTCCCCTAGACCCACCGTCTCCTCTAGACCCACCGTCTCCCCTAGACCCACCGTCTCCTCTAGACCCACCGTCTCCTCTAGACCCACCGTCTCCCCTAGACTCATCGTCTTCTCTAGACCCACCGTCTCCTCTAGACCCACCGTCTCCTCTAGACTCACCGTCTCCTCTAGACTCACCGTCTCCCCTAGACCCACCGTCTCCCCTAGACCCACCGTCTCCTCTAGACCCACCGTCTCCCCTAGACCCACCGTCTCCTCTAGACCCACCGTCTCCCCTAGACCCACCGTCTCCCCTAGACCCACCGTCTCCTCTAGACCCACCGTCTCCCCTAGACCCACCGTCTCCCCTAGACCCACCGTCTCCTCTAGACCCACCGTCTCCCCTAGACCCACCGTCTCCCCTAGACCCACCGTCTCCTCTAGACCCACCGTCTCCCCTAGACCCACCGTCTCCTCTAGACCCACCGTCTCCCCTAGACCCACCGTCTCCTCTAGACCCACCGTCTCCCCTAGACCCACCGTCTCCTCTAGACCCACCGTCTCCTCTAGACCCACCGTCTCCCCTAGACTCATCGTCTTCTCTAGACCCACCGTCTCCTCTAGACTCACCGTCTCCTCTAGACTCACCGTCTCCTCTAGACCCACCGTCTCCTCTAGACCCACCGTCTCCTCTAGACCCACCGTCTCCCCTAGACTCACCGTCTCCTCTAGACCCACCGTCTCCTCTAGACCCACCGTCTCCCCTAGACCCACCGTCTCCCCTAGACCCACCGTCTCCTCTAGACCCACCGTCTCCTCTAGACCCACCGTCTCCCCTAGACCCACCGTCTCCCCTAGACCCACCGTCTCCTCTAGACCCACCGTCTCCCCTAGACCCACCGTCTCCTCTAGACCCACCGTCTCCTCTAGACTCACCGTCTCCTCTAGACTCACCGTCTCCTCTAGACCCACCGTCTCCTCTAGACCTACCGTCTCCCCTAGACCCACCGTCTCCTCTAGACCCACCGTCTCCCCTAGACCCACCGTCTCCCCTAGACCCACCGTCTCCTCTAGACCCACCGTCTCCTCTAGACCCACCGTCTCCTCTAGACCTACTGTCTCCCCTAGACCCACCGTCTCCCCTAGACCCACCGTCTCCTCTAGACTCACCGTCTCCAGCCTCCTCTCCAAGTGGTTCCCGCTGTCTCCAGGAGGAGTGAACCACTTCCTCCGTTCCACTGAGTGGTTTGGACCTCAATGACGACATTTCTCAGGACTCGGTTTGTATTAGCTTTACTTGGGTTTGGATCCCTCTCTCACTGTCCTGGGAGGGTGAGGACCATGGTCTGAACAGTTCCCGGCCCAGGGCTGGGAGGCTGTGGTCAATAAACGTTTGCTGAAATACGTGGACCTGACGCTGTTCAGAGTTGTTGAGTCTCCAACTTCTCCTTTGACTTTCCCCAAGTCACAGCTGGGAGTGTTCTTTTCCCCACAGGCAGGTGGGCACAGTCATGGGTCTGAGCCCAGGGAGGGCAGTTCTGGGGCGGGGGTGGGGGGGGTAGGGCAACCTTTCCTTCCGGGGAACAATACCAAGGCAAAGGAAACTTCCCAGTTATGCTCAGTTGTGTTTCAGCATAGCAAGGGGAGGTAAGATAGAATCTCAACACTTAAGTTTCCCTCCGATGGAAGAATGGGGTCACCTGGCAGTCACCATGGTCTAGTGAACATTCTCTGATCCGCAGGGTCACCCAGGGCACGTTACTTCATGCCTTTGTCCATGAGTTCAGGTGGTTGGCAGTGCTGTAGGGCTAGGGGGCGTAGTCGGAACAGCTTGGGCCCTGGGCGTGGCTCCATCTCTGGGAGACTTTGAACAAGTCATTTATCCCCTAAACCTCCATCACAACTTCTGTGAAATGTTGATAATCTTACCTCTTAGGGTTTGGGACACATTGGAATAGGATGATAGATGTGAAATGTTTTGTGTTTAGTACCTGGCACAACTAAGCAACTGAAACGTATCAGCTATTATTAAAATAAAAACGTGGGCTCAAGGAGTGACCATGTGAACAAGAGGCAGCCCCTGTCTTCAGGACAGTCACGGTGCTCAGCAGACCTGCAATCAGGGTGTCCAGTGGCACCCTGACAGCCAGGTGAGCAGGGGCTCAGGGAGCCCTGGAGAGGAGTCACACAGCGCGGCCCCCCAGCCAGGGGCCGCTCTCGAATTCCTTTTACTTCTGATAAAAAATGTTGAGTTTGGCGAAAACTCGCTCCCCTTCCTATTCCTATCCTGACCTAGGGGAGGAGGCTGGCTGGGGAAGAGCAGACATTAACTGAAGGTGAGATCGTGGGGAGAAGCCGGGGCTTTCGTGCCCTTTTCCCCCACCCCCAGTCCTCCCCACGCGGGGAAGGGGTCTCAGAGTGCCCTCGGCCTCCGGGAAGGACGGGCCGGCCCCTTCTAAAGAACACTTCTTGTTCAACTCAGCTCTTGGACTTCCTCCCAGCTACTGAAACTCCCTGATTTGTTTAATCCAGGAAATAAGTTGTACGGGGCGAACTTTCTTACTCACCTTCTAGTATCTCTTGGCTCCACATACACACACACACAAATAAACTAGAAATGATGCTCTATTTGGGCCTTGCAGGTTTAAGAAAATGGTGGTTTGGCCCTGACCGGTATGCTCAGTGGTAGGGTGTCAGCTCAGCATGTGGAAGTCCCGGGTTCGATTCCCAGCCAGGGCACACAGGAGAAGCGCCCATCTGCTTCTCTACCCTTCCCCCTCTCCTTCCTCTCTGTCTCTCTCTTCCCCTCCTGCAGCCAAGGCTCCATTGGATCAAAATTGGCCCTGGCACTGAGGATGGCTCCATAGGCCTCTGCCTCAGGTGCTAGAATGGCTCCGGCCGCAATGGAGCAACAGTCCAGATGGGCTGAGCATCGCCCCCTGGTGGGCATGTCAGGTGGGTCCAGTCAGGCACATGCAAGAGTTTGTCTGTTGCCTCCCCTCCTCTTACTTCAGAAAAAATTAAAAAATTAAAAACAAAAAGAAAGAAACTGGTGGCATGTCCTCAGGGGTGATTTGACCTTCCAGGGGACATTTGGCAGTCAGTGTCTGGAGATATTTTTGGTTGTCACACTAGGTGTGTCCTACTGGCATTGAGTGAGGTAGAGGCCGGGGTACCACAGTATACCCTACCTGGCCCGGGGCAGCCCCCACCACAGAGACTCGGCTGGCCCACGGTGCTCATGGGGCTGAGGTTGAGAAACCGTTCTAGGAGAATGTAAATTAACGGGGGGGGGGGGGTGTAAAAGAGTAAGGCATGTGGCTAGGGTGTCAGGCACAGAGTCTCTAGAATGTCCAAGTGTCTGAGAAAGTAATGGCATGGGACACCACTTTAGACCTCACTGTACTGGAATCAGATTTACTGGTCAAGTCAACTAACCAGTACAATTTCATATTTAGTTTCCAGTGGGAGGCAACTGAGAAACACCGGTCTACCCAAGACACGCATGGAGCCTGCAGTCCATTCATGGTGCAGCTGGAGCTCATGGGTGAGTTTGACCCTGATGTCTGGACCTCCAATGGCGGCTGGGAAAAATCCAGCCTTCAAAACACCAAACAAGACAGCTCAAGTGTTGTGGTGGGAGCCAAGGGAACAGAGCCGGAAATGACAACTGGGTCCCCCCTGTCCCATCAGCTACGATACAAGGGGAGCTCAGAATACATCCGACATCCTCCACTGAGAGGCACGGACCCTGCTCATCGGTTTGGAGGGCCACTAGTGACCACTTGAGAGGGACCCTCACCCAGCCCCGCACGGCACCAGAGGAGCCGGGAATGGGCCGCCGTGAAACATCTGCTCTGTGGGCTTTGGGACCGGGCAGTCTGGGCCACCGCTTCTGGGCGGCACTTGCAGAGTCAGTGGCTTGGAGACCGTTGCTGCCTTTGCACTTATCTGGCCATTACTGTCCCTTTGAAGTGGCTGAGCTCTCAGGGCATGCTGTGCAGGCTTCTCAACAGGAGGGGGACAGGGTGGGTCTCGCTGGAGCTGCTATTTATTTGAACCTCTCCTGCCTGCCCACCGCTCCCCCATGCCCAGCTGTAAGACTTCATTTGAGGTCTGACCAGGCGGTGGCGCAGTGGATAGAGTGTCGGACTGGCACACGGAGGACCCAGGTTCGAGACCCCGAGGTCGCCAGCTTGAGTGCGGGTTCATCTGGTTTGAGCAAGGCTCACCAGCTTGAGCCCACGGTCGCTGGCTCGAGCAAGGGTTCACTCGGTCTGCTGTAGCCCCCTGGTCAAGGCACATATGAGAAAGCAGTCAATGAACAACTAAGGTGTCGCAACGAAGAATTGATGTTTCTCATGTCTCTCCCTTCCTATATGTCTGTCCCTGTCTGTCCCTCTCTCTGACTCTATCTCTGCCACAAAAACAAACAAACAAAACTTCATTTGTGGTTCCGACTGCAGGGTATTTCGACCATTGGTTGAACTGGCTGAGGATGTCAGTGAAGGCGTGTGTGTGTGTGTGTGTGTGTGTGTGTGTGTGTGTGTGTGTGTGTGTGTAGTAGGTCTGCTCTGTATCTGGGGCAAGCTGCCAGGTTGGTTTCTGCCCACAGGCCAATCCCAGGCCATCGGAGCACCATTGAAAGAACAGCTCTGATGGATCAGTCCTCTCTGCCATCGTCCCAAGAGAGTGGAGCGTGCGAGTGCGTGGCACACCTCTGCCATCCTGAGTAATACCATGACCCTTCAAAGCAGCTGGCTGGGTTGCGAGTTTATTCTTCTGCCTGCTCTGTGAGCATTGGTGGGGTTCAGCGCCTGGTTTAATGGTCCTCGTTTATTACATGCACCCCCCTCTCTGAGAAGGCCGAGGCAAAGCTCATGTCACAGGACACCCTGAATAATGGTGAAGGGGCTGAGACACAGTACTTCATCTCTCCCTACTGCAGGGCTGTGTCTGGATGCTGCCACCGTTTCTTTCCACGGTAAGTGACTGTTTGCTTGGTGCTCTCAGATGTCTGTAGACCCCCTTGCAGAGCTCCTGAGAACATACAGCCTTTTAAAGAGAGCCTCCCAAACCCTGGTTCTGAGTTTATTATTTGCTTTCTCTTGTCTTATTTATCCATTGTTTTTAAACACATGCAATTGTGGCTAGAGTGACCTTGTTTGACACATCTGGAGGATCCAAAATAACAGATTCTAGAGCTTTTGAAATGTGCTTGGAGAAATCTTAGAATTTGAGGAGAATTTGAAAATGGATTTGTGGAGGGAAATTTCCTACCATTCACGGTGACTCTAGACCGCATGTTCTTCCCTTTTCTTAGAAAGTAATGTTTCTTATTGCTTTTCTAAATAGTAAAGCAAAACAATATGCATTATGAAGAATTTGAAAACTAAAGAAAGCATACATATGAAAATTAAAATCATCCATTTTTCCCTCCACCAGGACAACAGTCACTGTTGACATTTTGGTGTTCATTCTCTTAGTCTTTTTCTGTGCTTGTATAATTGACATACATTTGAAAATAAACTATAAATAGACACTGTATTTAAATTTATATCCTTAGGTTTCCATATACATTGTAGCCTTTCCTGTGTTTTTAAATATTCATTAGAAACAAGATTTACAACCGCTACATCAAAGTCTCTAATATAGACTCAATACAATTCATTTAATCACTGTCTGCTTTCTCAACATTTCCCTTTTCAAAAAAGTAGGAATGATGCTATGGCAGATAGATAAATATTTGACAGCAAATGTGAATGTATCCTTAGTGTATTGACTTAAAGGGGGATTACGGAGTCACAGGATAGGAGCGTTTTCAAAGTTCTAGAAACGCATTGCCAATTTGTTGCCATAGGGGAAAATAATGTACCAATCACAGTTCTAGCGGCACCAAATATTATCATTAAAAAATGTTATGTGCTAGTTACAAACATCTTATTCTGCGGTAGTTTTAAGTTATGTCCTCAATTTCTCTACATCTCCTCCCATGGCAAGGTGGGATCCATGTCCCTCCACAAGAGTCTGGTCTGATCTTAGTGACCCACTTGCAGTCAGTGCAATGCCAATACAAGCCAGAGGTGTGTGACTCTGTGTCACTTCCCAGGCTCTGTCTTAAGTGGCCACCTGGTTGTTGTGTAACACATGCTCACAGCCAACTGTCAGGTAAGACGTCTGTTTTCCCTGAGACCTCTGTGGCGGAGAACCCACGTGTTGACGTTTCCATCAGCACAGACGAGCTCCCAGCCCACAGCCTCGACAGCCGCCCATGAGGATGACCATCCCATATTGGTGGTTTATGTATATCACTTGCCAGTCTTTAAATTTAGCAACTAGTGTTTCCCTTAGTGATTGAAAAATATTTTTTGATTCATTAGGAATAATTATAACAGTGGTTGAAAATACTTTTCTGGGCTGTCATTTGCCTTCGTTTTCTTTAAAATGCTATTTTGGAAATGACAGAATTTCAGTGTAATCAGACCTATTAAGTGTTTCATTTGGTGATCTCAGTCATTTCTAGGTTAGAAAATGCTTCTGCCAGGGCTCAGTTGTTCACTCACATTTGTGTGTGGGGGTTGTCTTTCCTTTTCTTTTGTTTTTTTTACACCCCTCCTCCCATTCCCTTTCCTTTCACATCTGAAGCTTAGACCTGTCTCTAGCTATTCTGGTATTTGGTTATAATTCGGGTTGACAGCCAAGTTTTCCAATATTGTTTGTTGAATTATTAACAATTCCTTCGCCATTAAGTTATGCTACTTTTTATTATATTTTACCATCTCACACACACGTGCATGCACATGCGCACGCACAAGCGCACGCACGAGCACACGCACACACATTCTAGAGCAGGGGTTGGGAAACTTTTTGGCTGAGAGAGCCATGAATGCCACATATTTTAAAATGTAATTCTGTGAGAGCCATACAACGACCCGTGTACATTACGCATTATCCAATAAAAATTTGGTGTTGTCCCGGAGGACAGCTGTGATTGGCTCCAGCCACCTGCAACCATGAACACGAGCAGTAGGAAATGAACAGATTGTAATACATGAGAATGTTTTATATTTTTAATGTTATTATTATTTTTTATTAAAGATTTGTCTGCGAGCCAGATGCAGCCATCAAAAGAGCCACATCTGGCTCGCGAGCCATAGGTTCCTAACCCCTGTTCTAGAGTCCATTTTAGGGCTATCTGCTCTATTTAATTTGCTGTTGGTCCTTGCTCCAGTAAAATATTGTTTTAAATTCTAAAAGAATAAGGTAAGCATTTTTTTTTAATTCTAAAATAGTCTTAGCTATTTTTTGTTATTTTTTCTTCTAGAAGATGTTTAGAATTACCTTTGGAATTTACGTTCAGCATAAAAGTGATTGGCAAAGACCTGGCATCTGTATCGTGCTTTGGTTTGATACTTTTCTCTATGTACTCAGCCCTCTAATGTGGTTCTCGCGAGTTTTATCATTTTCACATACTTTTATTTTTATATATACTTTTTTTTAATGAACATTATTTCTGAGTATCACTATTATGAGTCGGCTCTTCTGTGATCTTTTTAGTTAATTCTAGTGTAATAGAAAAACTATAATTTTGCATATTTATTTTATACACTGTTTGGCCATTTTAACAAATACTTATTTCTATTATCAATTGCTTTTTTTTATTTTTCTAGATATATAATTATAGTATCTATGTGGAGTAATTTTATATCGTGTTTTCTAGTAGTTTACTGTTTATTTCTTTTTCTTGTGTTATTGCACTGGCTAGTCCTTTCAAAACCACACTGACTAATAGGGGTGGTGGTGAGCCATTGCATCTTTTTCATAATATTCATAGGAATGATTCCAGTATCTTACCACTAAAAGAAATTAGTTGTTTTTGGCTTAAAATCGCCATCCTTATTTTAAGAATATCCTTTTGTACTTACTTTAAGAGTCTCGTCACCAAACACTGAGAATAATATTTAATTGATTGACAACTAGGTATCTTTCAAAGATGATCACATAGTGCTATTTACTTAATCTATTGATATGACTAATTGTATTAATAAATATAGTAATATTGAACCATCTTTGTAATTCTGATATAAATTGAACATAACAATTGTGGATTGTCATTAATTCAGTTGTATTAGATGATGTTTTACTTAGAATTTGTTTTTTATCTGTATTCATAGTGAGGGTGAATGTCAGGTAACTGTGTGTGTATGTGTGTGTGTGTGTGTGTGTGTGTGTGTACCTGGTCACTGCCCTTTGCTTTTTCATCCCAGTAGTCAAAGAAGACATTTTTTTTTTTTACAGGGACAGAGAGAGAGTCAGAGAGAGGGATAGATAGGGACAGACAGACAGGAACAGAGAGAGATGAGAAGCATCAATCATCAGTTTTTTGTTGAGACACCTTAGTTGTTCATTGATTGCTTTCTCGTATGTGCCTTGACCGCGGGCCTTCAGCAGACTGAGTGACCCCTTGCTCAAGCCAGTGACCTTGGGCTCAAGCTGGTGAGCTTTGCTCAAACCAGATGAGCCTGCGCTCAAGTGGCGACCTCAGGGTCTCGAACCTGGATCTTCCGCATCCCAGTCCAATGCTCTATCCACTGCGCCACCTCCTGGTCAGGCAAAGAAGATATTTTTAATATAAGTCACCTACTAAGCATAAAATGCAGAATAAAATGTAGGCTTTTTCCATAGCCCCTAGGACAAACTCTGATGTATTTCTCAGCTCAGTCTGCACAGAGTCTGCCACTCCAGCCACACTAGTTTTTCTGCTGTTTCATAAATAGACCAAGCTCATCCCTCCCCAGGACCTTTGCATATGATATCTCAGCTTTGCATCACTCATTTCTCATTTTATCTAGGTCTGTGCTCAAATGCCCCTCCCTCGAAGAGTTCTCCCTAGACAACCCTACCTAAAATAGCCTGCCAATCTTATTCTAATACTTTTTTTTCTTTGTATTTTTCTGAAGTTAGAAATGGGGAGGCAGTCAGACAGACTCCTGCATGTGCCTGACCGGGATCCACCCGGCATGCCCACCAGGGGGCGATGCTTTGCCCATCTGGGGCATCGCTCTGTTGCAACCAGAGCCATTCTAGCACCTGAGGCAGAGGCCACAAAGCCATCCTCAGTGCTCGGGCCAACTTTGGTCCAATGGAGCCTTGGCTGTGGGAGGGGAAGACAGAGACAGAAAGGAAGGAGGAGGGGTGGAGAAGCAGATGGGCGCTTCTCCTGTGTGCCCTGGTCGGGAATTGAACCCGGGACTCCTGCACATCAGGTCGACGCTCTACCACTGAGCCAACCGGCCAGGGCTCATTCTAACACTTCTGACCCCTCACCCTGCCGTATCTGATATTACATTGTCCACCCGTATGCTTAGTTGTTATTTTCTATCTCCAACATGATGATGTGAGCCTTTTGTGTGTTGAAGGGAGAATATGTTGATCGTATCTATATCACCAGGGCCTGTCAAGCAGCCTGGCACACCACAGGTGATCAATAAGTATGCTGGGTAGGTGAATTAGTGGATTCTTTGTAAAAATATTTACTTGCTATCGGATTCCCTGTCATACTCTTTAACTTGATATGAGGTCCAACATCCTCACCTCGAGAAAGCACAAGCATGCCTCTCATCTTCCCCACTCCCTCTCCCCACCTCTCCTCCGTCGCTCTGGAAGGTGACTCTGTTGTGGCCCCGAGTCTGCGCTCATGGGCGCCATTCCATCCAGGAACTGTCTTGCCTCTTCAGGCAGGTCCCTCTTCTCCCTTGGAGAAACTTAACCATTCCCTGTACCTCTACTGGGTTCCGGCACATCCCTGGCACCATCGCCCATCGTGGCTCCGCTGCCTCCTCCACTGGACCCCACTGCTCATGCCAGCCACCCTGGGTGCTGACACCATGACCATTTCCGTGCCCTTCACAGCTTCCAGAAGGCAAGAACTTGGTCTCCCGGATGACCTTGTGATGACCGGGGTCTTTATCATGTTCCACTCTTTAGAACCAATGTGTAGCCGTCAGGAGTGGGGCGTTAGCCTCCCTAGACCTGGATTTGAGCACTGGGTGCTAAGTACTTGTTGGAGAACCTGGAGCAGATCACAACCTTTATGTGCCACCCCCTGATTCTTAATCTATAAAATGCAAGAAAACTCCAAATAGTATCATCGTGATTAGTTTAGAAGACGACAAAGAGGTCAGTCCACGCTGTCAAACAACCTATTCCCTGACCCTTGCCACCCCTGCTTCACACTCCAGCTGCACAAACATGTTCTCCTTGTCTGTGCTGCCCGCACACCGGGCCTTGGCTCACTCTCTCCCTGTTGCCAGGGGCTGCGTTCCATCATCTCGCCCTGGCCACACTCCCCAGCACATCCTCTGGGAGCCAGCTCAGGGCCACCTCCTCAGACAGTGTTCCATGACTGGCCCACCTTCTTCAGCGCCCACAGCCACCGAGGGCTGTGACGGGTCCCTGGTTGACAGCCACGCTCGGTTCACAGTCTCTCTCTCTCTGTGCACCGACCGCTCTGTTGTTAGGTTATCCGCCTTCCCCGCTGGTCAGTCACATCTCAAAGGCCGAGGCTGTGTCTGGGTCTCTTATATCCCTGGTCCCAGCGCCACGCCAGCCCTGAGGGAGCTCAGTGGCTGTTGCACTTCAGTAAATTTCATGGATCAGATTGAACACTATTTCTCTCTCGGGAGATGGGTCCTCTTTGAGTGGGTGGGGAGAAAGGCTATCATGACCGACAGGGCCAACCAGCAGAATCCGCCCCAGGGGTGAAGAGGAAGACAGACCGGATAGTCAAGATGCCTTCCCTTTCAGAGGGCGGAGGTTTGGTCTGGGGGTTTCACTTTGACATGGAAACGACCCGCCCTTGCAGTGCGGCCCTCTCTGAGAGCTGGCCTCGTCTCTCCCTTTCTGATGAGGACGGCCAAATTCAACATGCAGCAGGGGTGGATGCAAAGACACACATGTCACATCCAGGCAGCCACAGGCTCCCAGCCCCAAACAGGGCCCAACTGCAAGGATCAAAGGCTGCACATGGCCAGGCAGTGACAAATTTATGAAGTCCCGTCATCCACATGAAAACATTGTGTATTTCAATCTGCCCGGTGGAAATAAATCACTCTCAAGTTTCTGTGGCAGGAATTGCAAGTCAGCTACACTTACTTCTCCATAAAGATGGAAGGAATCTCTTTCCAGTGAGTTTTACATCTTCCAGAGAATAAAGGTTTTCTTCCCGACGGAGGCATCCAAGTGCACCTTTGTTGTTTCCCCTTTCACAAAAGCCCCGAACATCCAGCTCTCAATGAGTACACAAGCTTTGTTTTTACACTAAGATTTACAAACAAAATTGTTGGCACGGGCAAGCCTGTGGTAGGTAGGACAGACCACCCGTAAGTATGCATATGAGAGCCCAGTTGGAAAAGCTCCTTATGTCAGCCAAAAGGGTGACTGCATTTCGAAAAACTTGGCTGTTCTCTTGGTTTGTCGAAACAGTGAACCTTTTTGTTCATTGAACGCTGAAAAAACAAGCACACCAAAGTGTGCCTTTTCCTAAAGGGTTTTAAAAAACTCCTTGCTATTTTTGACTCTTTCTCTCTCAGGACCCGAGAACATTCAACAAACGCAAATCGGAGATGTTTTATTGTGTCGTGTGTAGGGGGAGATTTCAGGCCTTGGCCAACAAGTGTTGGCGCATTTGCCCGCAACGCAGCTTACAATGGAGCCTCTCTCTGCCGTCCTCTGGCCACAGGCAGGGGCGGATGCTGGATGTACTCACTTCGCTCCTTGGAGATATGGGAGAGAGGCTCGAGCATTAAATGGAAGGGAAAGGGAGTGTGGTCTTCCCTCCTGGACAAGCCATTGTGCAAGATGGCTGACATAGGCTTTGAGCTCTGTCTGTGGTTACGGACGAGAGAAGCTGTGTCTCCAAAATGGGAGGGGATTAGTAGCTGAGATCTCATGAGTGTGTTACTTCTAACCAACCGGGCTAACAAATTCTCCAAATGTTACGTGTGTGAGATAGCTCCGTTATATCTGTATCTCTATATCTCTAATGTAGTTGACGTATTAATTTCATGTATAATAGCAATACTATATATAATGCTATATATGTGGATATGTAATACTCTATGTAACATAGTTGATGTAACTTCTCTGCTGTATTTTTGTGCTTTTGTCACAGACTTTGATGGCAGAAACCCCTTTTTAAATTAGGGGAGGGTGAGAAGGGAAGGCTAATGGTTCCTTGTCTCAGTCCGTTTGGGCTGCTATAACAGAACACCATGGACTGGGGGGCTTCTCCACACCAACGTTCTCATAGTTCTGGAGGCTGGGAAGTCCAACATCAAGGTGCTGGCAGATTCAGTGTTGGGTGTTTTTTGTTTGTTTGTTTTTGGGGTGTTCTTATGAAAAAGTAATTATGTGCAAAGTAAAAAATTCAGAGTACAGAAAGCTCTGCAATAAAAAATAGTTCTCCCTTTCATACTGGGTCCCCATGTCCTCTCCCCATAGCAACCATTGTTAATAGTTGTTTTTAAGGGAGTTCTTCCAGACCAGCTTTGTGCGAGCGCGTGCGCGCACACACAGTCCTTCAAACCATACGGCCAAACCAAATGGCAGCAAAATGTATTGTCCTCCACTTTCCTCTCTCAGTGATTTATTTCAGAACTCCTTCTCTAGCAGCTCACTTTCCTCTCCCTCATTCTTTTTAATAACTGTGTCGTGTGCAGAATAGGATGTAGCACAATTTAATGCACCAGCCCTCACCAAAGGGCATGTAGTTCACTGCTAGCTTTCTGTTCAAATAAACAGCCCTGTTATTTATCTTCTGTGTGCAAACATATCTGTATGGGACTCTCCTAGATGTGGTTTACCCGCGTCAGTGGGTATATGCATCGCAATTTCTTATGATTGTCACTGTGCTTATTGTTACTTTATCCAAAAAGGTTGAGCTGGTTTATTCAGCCAACAGCTGACCAAGAGCACCCCTTGTTGTCCCTTCCGCTGTGCACGCTTTTCAAACTTTGGTCTTTGCCAGTCTGATGAATGAGAAAAAATGCCACGTTCAATGTTACGGATTTAAAGACTGTTTTTATTGCTTTCCCGTAGCTATTGCAACATTGTAGAGCTTAAACACCCCTCAGAGATCACTTGGTCCAATTTTCTCATTGTATAATTTTATAGACTAGGAGACGAGCTCAGCATGGGACTGCCCCTGTGCTGTGCCAAGCAATACCCCTGCCGCCCCCACCAGGGCAGCGCCCGCAGAGAGCTAATGCAGGGCTGATGTAGACCTTCAGTCCTGTGGATGCGCTCATGTTCCTGGCGAGTGACAGGACCAATTATTTGACATCATTAATGTGATGACGTTGGTTTACAATACTTATACCCCATTGTGTACCTCTCCTGGAAATATAGATTGTGTATGGGCAGGGTTTCCTTCACACATCATCTCGGTGACTTGGCACTTGAAATTCCCTTAACGGAAGTAGCAAAACACCCTTTTCGATCAGATGAGAGAATTTCTAAAAGGTTTCTCTGCTGGGAGAGGTCATGCATCCTTTCATTGTTTCAAAGTGTATAATTGCAAGGTATGATTGGCAGCAGACCGTTCCTCAGGGGGAGGGGTTTTGTTTCGGGGGTGAGGGAGAGGAAAGGCAGATAGGGGAAAGGGAAGAGGGAAGGCTGACGGCTCCCTGTCTTAGTCCATTCAGGAGGGTTTACAAACCACAAACACTTATTTCTGACAGCTCTGGAAGCTGGCAAGTTCAAGATCAAGGGGCTTGGCAGATTTGGTGTTAGTAAGAGCCTACTTCCTAGTTCATAAACAGCCATCTTCTCCTTGTCCTCACGTAGCAGAAAGGAGGAGCTCTCTTTGATAAGGACGCTAATCCCACCCGTGAGGGCCCCACCCTCATAGTCTAATCAGTCTGAAAGGCTGCACCGTCAGTGGGGATTAGGTTTCTCCATATGAACTGCGGGAGACACAACGTCAAGTCTCTAGCACTCCCTCGCAGAAGCCGGGATCAGGGGGACAGTTCTAGTGCTGGTTTTTGTCTCATTAGTGTTACTACTTTGGGCAGACTACCTAATACCTCTAAGCCTCAGTTTTCTCATCTGCAAAATGGAGTTAATGATACTATCCAGCTTTTATGGTTTCCATGAGGATTGATCAAATAATACATGAAAAGCATTTGGCACAATGCCCAACTGCCCATTAGGCCCTAGAATATGAAAGTGTTTGCATCAGCGTTGTTACTCACCGTTCTCATTTCTCTGCATATGATTTTCTTAACATCTATTTACTGATTTTAGCAAGAGAGAAAGGGAGAGATAGAGATAGAGATAGATAGATAGATAGATAGATAGATAGATAGATAGATAGATAGATAGAGGTACAGGAACACTGATCAATGCCTGTATGTGCCTTGACCGGAGATTGAACTTGCAACCTCTGCTCTTTGAGACAATGTTCTAACCAACCGAGCTATCCAGCCAGAGCACTGCTGTCGTTTCTGCTAGTCTTCATCTCAGTTACCTCTGTTCTTCATGTTTTAAAACCTGCACTTTGTTTTATTCTCAGACCACTCTTCTGCACAAGGCATCATCTAAAATAGGAATGTTATCAGGGAAAGTGACTCCCTCTTGGAAGAAATAAGCCCCACTCTTATGTGAAGGCAGGTGAAGGACGCTCCCCAGAAAGGCCAAGCCCTCTCCGGGGTACGCTGAGTCGGCTCTGGGAACTTAGATGGTGCAGTGGTGTTTGTAGCCTCAGTTCATCCAAAGGCATCTGTGAGAGGGCATCGGGTTCGTCTCGACTCCTGCAGAGCCAGCCACAGAACCCTTCGGGTCTGTACTCAGCATCGTTCTGAACCTGCCACTCTTGTTTGATCTCAGAAGTTGGGCACCCTCGGCAGTAGCACCCAGGTGGCCAGACAAAATGGCCACCTAGATGACTGGTTGGGATAAACACAGTTTTTCTAGACCAGTGGTGGTCAACCTGGTCCCTACTGCCCACTAGTGGGCATTCCAGCTTTCATGGTGGGTGGTAGCGGAGCAACCAAAGCGTAAATAAAAAGATAGATTTAACTATAGTAAGTTGTTTTATAAAGATTTATTCTGCCAAACTTAGCGAAAATCCAACATAAAGTACTTGGCAAGTTATTATTATATGTTTTAACTCGTTATAACTCTGCTTTATAAATTTTATAAAGTAAAGTTACTTTCCTACTTTATAAATCACCATTACTGTGGAACTGGTGGGTGGTTAGAAAATTTTACTACTAACAGAGATACAAAAGTGGGCGGTAGGTATAAGAAGGTTGACTACCCCTGTTCTAGACTGTAAGAACACCAAATAGAAACTGTTTCCCTCCAGTGTTTTAAATAAAGAAATTATCCGTCTTTCAGCCCACTTTCTCTTTCGCTAGTAATGGTACAATCCGTGGTCTAACTCCTGTGTTTTTGAAACTGGTGATTAGTTGTAGTTCTTGGCTTTGGGGATTTTGGGTGTGCAATGTGTGTACGTTAGTGTGTGTGTGTGTGTGTGTATGTTTATCTTATTAGCCATTCTCTTCATACCAGTAGGAGAACTGGTTTCTAGGAGGTCTGTGGGTTTGGAGGTCCAGAAGAGGACATGTTCCTTTTGACCAGGTGCAGGATAGCATTTCCACAATCTCTGCATGTTTTGGCGACATCCACTCCTCCACTAGAAAGGAGTCAGTATAAAGACTAGTTACAGGAATAAGGTGCCTTTCCATCTCTGTTGGGCAGATAAAATATATTATGCTAACTTTGTTAAAAATGGCGCTGTCCACATGGAAGCCCATCGCCCAGGTGATGGTATTGGTTGCCCTTCTTGCTTGGGATGGGCGTGATTATATTAATGTGTGTTGGAGGCAGGCTGTGGGCAGGCAGGATCCTTGTAGCCTGGGGCTTGGTTTTGGGACTAAACCTTTCCCAACCTTTTTGATGTAGGGTGGTATACTCTCATGAGGAATCCTATTATGCCTCAGATGAGTGACTTTGTATCAGAGACTTCCTTGTTTGTTTATTGGATTAAAGGTTTGGATTTCTACACTATGAAGTAGGGCAGACCGGGAGCTTGCTCTCTCTCGGTTCCTGAGATTAGCATTAGAGGAGAGTAGAGAAAGGCCACATGGAGGAGGCCAGGAGAAGCAGCCAAGATGGCAGAGTGCTGAGTGAGAAGCCAGTTTGTGCAGAGTTTGTGCAGAGAGAAGGCAGGAGATGGGGAACAGAGGTGAATAAGTCTGGTGAGCTAGAAACCTTTGATTCTAGGAAACTCGGATAAGTCAGTAGCTTTGTGAGCACTGAATGAGTGGGTTTTGGAGCCCAGTGTGTGTTTTTACTTGCCTGCCGGGCGCAAGCTAGAATTAAAGCTGATGGCCCACCAGTTCTTGGCTCCATTGTTTCATTACCGTCTGTCCAAATCTAATGCGAACGTGCATGGGCCAGGCGTTTGTGATGGTGGCCATGACGACTGGCTTTACAACCTCACTTTGATGTTACATGTTATTCTAATTTAGCCAGCGCTGCCTGCCCCCAGAACAACTGGGGCTCTGGCAGGGAGCTTTCCACCATGTTAGAAGCACCTTTAAACAAGAACAACACACACACACACACACACACACACACACCCCATGATGTGGGCACTTCACAGCTTCAGCCTTAGGAAATCTGTAGCAAAACAGAGCTAATCTGTTTTATTAAGAAAATGTAAAGGGTGTGAGGCTGGTGGTTCACTGATCAGGGCGCCAGAGCGGGCAGTCCTTCCTGTCACTTCAATGTGTCCCTGGCCCTCAGGGTCCTGTTCTCTCATCCGCATCAGGACAGTGGATTGAATAATTGGATGATAGAGACAGGGTTGGGGCCCTCCATCTGTGATACATCCGAATTCCGGCTTCCTGCTGATTTTTGTTTATTCCTTTTGCTTTACTTATTGGTTTACTTGTGGTGTTTTATCGTTTTTGGAGGTTGTAAAACCGAATAAAAGAAGAACATAGCAACAGTCTTATTTGTATCACAGACTGATAGGTTAATTTGCGCATCCAGCATCTCCCTCCTTCTGCCCTCTTTTAGAAATTGTGCCACCAACACAGTAAATGGGACGCTTGCTCATAATGAACAAAACCTCGTACACTCAAGGCAGAGAATAGAAAGGTAAAAGTTAAAATAATGAAACCCCAACTCCTGCAAACAGAAATTCTTAACATAAAATGAGCATCATTTCTGCTCTATATGCATATAAAAGTATGGATAGACACAAGGGTGATGGATAGATATATTTTATAAAGATGGACTTCATCTGTACATATTCTTTTAATGACAAAATTCTTTAAATTTAACTTTGAATTTAAAAGAAAATCTGAACTGAAATAGAAGGTTTTGTCGGACCACATTTTTTTGTTCATGATGGAAAATTGTTTCCTAAAAGAGTTCTCTAAGGCTAAAAAATTATATATTTTTTAGCTTATGAAAAAAAGAAGAAGAATGTATTGGTTCCTATGACTAGCAGGTTCCGAATGAGTGTTAATTCTCGATGCAGCTGGGTACAGGAACGGCGATGAGATTACCGTGCCTCCCGATCTCTCCCTACACCCGTAGCTCTTCCTCTGTCTTCTGGTTTTGTTTTCGTTTTTTTTTTGTTTTCTTTTTTTGTGATAGAGATGTTGAGAGACAGAGAGAGGGACAGATAGGGACACACAGACAGGAAGGGAGGGAGATGAGAAGCATCAGTTCTTTGGGCACCTTAGTTGTTCATTGGTTGCTTTCTCATATGTGCCTTGATGGGGGCTAGAGCACAGTGAGTAACCCCTTGCTCAAGCCAGCGACCTTGGGTCCAAGCTGGTGAGCCTTGCTCAAACCAGATGAGCCTGCGCTCAAGCTGGCGACCTCGGGGTCTCGAACCTGCGTCCTCCACATCCCAGTCTGACGCTCTATCCACTGCGCCACTGCCTGGTCTGGCTCTGTCTTCTGGTTTGTTCCAGGCTCAGACCAGCTTCCTTCATGTGGTGGCCAACACTGCCATGGGGCATTGTACTAAAATAGAGACAATGGCATTTTCCAGAGGTTGAAGTCACATTGCATCTTCTTTGTTTAACTGCTTGTTTCAATTTTTGACAACACTGACTTCCTACGCTAAAAGGTCGGTGTTCGTGTCATCATGCATTTTCCCTCATCTCTTCCTACTAGATACCAATGTTTGATAAGTTCCGTGTTTACATCATCCTGATTTATCACACTTGCATTTATCATCATAATTCCAACAGTTGTTCAGTGTTGGTTGGACATAAAAATGAATTCGCTGCTGACACTGCCCAGTCATTCTTAATACGGTTCTCCATTCCTGACATCTCTGCTTTGATTTATCGCTAATTGGTTGGATGTGGGTGTGAAGCATCTTTTCAAAAGGTGTTCATCATTACTGTGTATCCAATGGTTGTTGTGTTTTTTTTATACACATTTGAGGCTGTCTCCATGTTGTTTTTATACTTGACCCGTAGCTTGTGTAGGTGAAATTTTCTTGGGATGCTTCTTTTCCTTTGGGCATTGTCATTGTGCCAACGTCTTCTGACACTGAATTCTGCGGAGAATTCTGAGACCTCCTGATCCCCGCCACCACCAAATAGCTATATTTTTTTTAAACCTGTCTTTTATCCTTTAAATTTAATAACTTAAATAGCATATGTCTTAATGTTACACATTCACCTTCAGGTTTTCTTGGAACCCTATAGTCCTTACGGCAGGGAATGAATGGATTGGGTCTTTATTTGGGGACATTTTCATATACTTTATATCTAAATGCATCTTTATCTTCAGTTATATTCTCTGTCTAGGGATAGTAATTATTTTTATGCGAGATGACTTTTTTCTGACTTCTGTATTTATTAGTTTTATTCATTGTTTTAAAGTCTGTGTTTTTGGGGGTTTTTTTGTAAACTCTGTATTTAGGTCAATTATTTCAAATCTCAACAACAGCAATGCGAATTTATGTTTTCCTTTATATTAACCATTTCTGGTACTCATTGTTCCAAGTTTCCATCTACAATCATTTCTCGTTAGCCTAAAGGACATCCTTCAGCGTGTCTTAGAGAGCATGTCTGCTAGAAACAAATTTTCTCAGCTTCTGTTTATCTGAAAAGTTCTTTATTTTGCTTTAATATTTGAAGAATGGTTCCACTGGGTATAGAATTCTAGATTGCCAGGGTTTCTTCCACTTCCTCCTTTTAGATATTTGTTTTTTCTGTTTTTGTTTTTTTTAATAATTTTTATTTTTTTAATTTTTTAATTAATTTTAGAGAAGAGACAGAGAGAGAGAGAGAAAGGCGGGAGGAGCAGGAAGCATCAACTCCCATATGTGCCTTGACCCGGGCAAGCCCAGGGTTTTGAACTGGTGACCTCAGCATTCCAGGTCGATGCTTTATCCACTGCGCCACCACTGGTCAGGCCCCTTTTAGATATTTGAAGGCAATATGTTATCATCTGGTCTACATTGTACTAAGAGATCAGTAGTCATTTAAGTTGTTGTTCCTCTGAGCCTAAGTTTAATTTTATTCTCTATATTTACCCTCCTTTTAATTTGCTGAATTTCTTGGATTTATAAGTTAATTCTTTTTTTTTTTCTATACCACATTTGGAGAAATTGGGGGCTTTTACTTCCTTTAATATGTTTTTCTGCCCTAGCCTTCCTTTTTCTCCCCCTTGAGACTGTAGTTATAAGTGAATGTTAGCCTATTGAATATCTCCTCACTGGTCACTCAGTACTGATTAATTCTTTTCCGATTTTTTATTTGTTATTCCGTTTGGGTAATGTCTCTTGATTTAGCCTCGATTTATGGGCTCTGGCTTTGTGCCTGACTGAAAAGTCCAGGGATGAGTCATTTCACAAGCTGCTGGGTCCAGGAGTTCAAATGTTAACCCCTGGACTCAGTTTCCCTTTCTCCACCTCTCTCTTAAACCCTCAACAGAGCATGAGCTCCATTCTCAGCCAATTCTCACCTAATGGTGGAAAGATAGTCGCTCAGACCTCACTTTGGTCTGGTTTCAAGTCCAGTAGGAATATGGGTCACTGACTATCTCTCAGTAAGAGCCACTGAATCTGACTGTGCCTGACTGCATCTCCATTCCCTGGGCCACTGCTTTGCGAGGAGGCCGTGAACCTCTCCTCGGCAGGCCTGGTCAGTGGCCTCCTCCAGGTCAGACCTAGGGTCGACTCCTCTGGGGCACACGGGTGGATGGATGGTGGAGGAAGAAGTAGCTTCCCACAGGAAAACTGAAACAGTGTCAACAGAAGATAGCTCATTGGACTCTAGAAGGCCTTAGAACAACAAATGTTCTCTACTGCCCAGTAGTATGTTGGTTGGTTGGTTGGTTGGTTGGTTGGTTGGTGATTGGTTGGCTGTTCCAGGTGTATTAAAAATATATACAAAGGTCCTGAATGCCACTCACTTTCTGCTCATCAATTGACCCTCAGGATATATCTTAGGACCTACAGGAACCGCCCGGAAGAACCCTTGTGAGTTTCCCCAGCAGACGATCTAAAATGCTGACAGTACTAAGGATGTTCCTGTGGCCCATCTACCATTTATTTCTATAAACATGAATTATTCCAGGTTCATTTAAGGTAAAATAAGTGTTGGATTTTATAAAAATTAAATAAGAAAGTATTTCTTATGGATATTAAGATCAAAGACCCATTGAAAAATATTTAATATTCTGAGCAAAAATAAAATAAAAAAGGTGCAGTGCTGGGGCCCATGGAAGCTGAAAGGCCTCGCTTTGGCTCAGGTCGTTCCTGCTTACTTATCCCTGTTTTGTTATTTTTTTAAGAAATGAGCCTCGACTCTGGTGCAGCCTGTCTCTGCAGAGCTTTACATCTTCAGAGAAGTATGCAGGACAGGAGGGCCTGGAAACCCTATCTGGAATTTGTTTTTAGTAAACCAGACAGAACTAGAAAGAACAGACTGAGCTCCTTTGCTACATCTTATGAAAAGGAATTAGCCTGTAGGATGGAGCCAGTCTGGTCTGGTGTATTCTTTCTTCGAGGCGCTTCACTTTAATTTACAGTCTCTGTTTCTTGTCACTTCCCCGGTTATCTGGGAACCTTTAAGGCAAACGTGCAGACTGGTTAGATTCTCTTGATCGACGTTGGCATCGATTCATCCCGAGCCTGGATGACGCTGTCCTCACAGATAAAGAGGCTATCGTGTAATTCTCACATCTAATCTTCAGAAGTTAAAAATAAAATCAAATTCCACATCGGAGGAGTCTGTAGCTCGCTTAGCCCAGGTTCATGTATGAGGCCAGTGTTTAATTTGCTACTTTCAGGATTCGGTACCGGTTTAGGACCTTCAAAGATTTCTATTTTCTTCTTAAGTGTCTCACTTATGTTCTGGGATATTTCCTTCATACTCTTACCTGGCACAGTACCTTCGGTCCTAGAGCCCTGTACAAAAGCAATGACGAGTTATTAATTTTACAAGTTTTTGCCGCAGAGTGTCCACATCAGGGGGCCCTCAGAGTAGAGGGAGGGGCCGATCTGGGTGTCCCACTGTGTGTGGTGACGTTCTCACCGGTTTCCAAGTATTATTTGTACTCGGTTTTATTTAAAAGATGACTATCTCACATTTGTAAGAGATAAGGAAATTGGAACCTAAAAATTTTAAAACAGGCCCTGGCCGGTTGGCTCAGCGGTAGAGCGTCGGCCTAGCGGCCTAGCGTGCAGAGGACCCGGGTTCGATTCCCGGCCAGGGCACACAGGAGAAGCGCCCATTTGCTTCTCCACCCCTCCGCCGCGCTTTCATCTCTGTCTCTCTCTTCCCCTCCCGCAGCCAAAGCTCCATTGGAGCAAAGATGGCCCGGGCGCTGGGGATGGCTCTGTGGCCTCTGCCTCAGGCGCTAGAGTGGCTCTGGTCGCAACATGGCGACGCCCAGGATGGGCAGAGCATCGCCCCCTGGTGGGCAGAGCGTTGCCCCATGGTGGGCATGCCGGGTGGATCCCGGTCGGGCGCATGCGGGAGTCTGACTGTCTCTCCCTGTTTCCAGCTTCAGAAAGATGAAAAAAAAAATTTTTTAAACAATTTCTTGCCAGCTGCCCAGTCCCTAACGACTCGCAAGCCTTTCAGGAGCACTAGGTTTGCCTGCACTGGCTGGGGGCTCAGGTGTCCAGGGGACGGCCTACAGACTCTGTGTCAGGACTCTGCTATTGGGGGGGAGGTGTCACATGACCCCCTTGCTTCCTGGGGAACAAGTGATGCCACATGAGGAGGAAGCGAGCACTGTGGGGTGGACAGGAGGTCTCACACCAAAGCTGCAAGCATGGCTGCCTCCTTAAGAACCCTTCCGGCCTCCAGGCTTGCGCCCCTCTGACCCCATCTTCAAACCATAGCTCAAGTGATTTTGAAAATGGCTTGAAATTGTTGATAGATACTCTGATGAAAACCCGGACATTGTGTGGTTATAAACCTTCCAGGACACCCCCTCTCCCTTTGAGGATGAAGCCCAGGTTCCTGCCCGTGTCTTGCGAGGCCCAGGAGGCCTGGTCCTGCCGGCTGGCCGCTTTGTCCAGCCCTCTCCTACTCAGGCTGCAGGTGGAGAAGGTGCCTCCTGCTCTCCTTTTCACGTCTCTATTTATCTTTAAGCTCAGCTATTAGCTTTACCAGGGGGTCTCCTGGACAGTCCCCTCCCTAAGATAAACCCAGAGTGTGCAGACCAGCTCCCATCTGGCCTGAAAGCTCCTGAACCACCGTCCAGACTGCATCGTCAGGCCCAGCATGTGCCTGGCACGTGGGAGGGACCCAGTCAACGTTTGTGGAATGACTCTAAGCACAGGTCGCAACCCTTCCACACTCAGGGCAGGGGCACAGGAAAACAATTTTTGCGATCTGGCTGTCTCGTTTCTTCTTAAAAGAATTCTTTCTGAATGACGCATCATTTAAGAATTTCTGGGATTTTTTTTTTTAACATTTTTTAGGGTCTGTCATTTTATAAAGGGGTCCTTCTCGATCTCTAGCTACCACGACTGAGTATGAGGTCACGAAAAGACCCTGGCTTGATTTGGTCGGATTCAAGCTGGTAGAAGTGAATGAGTGGACTTCCCACTTTCCATCTGAACTGTATTTGTTTATAAATAGTGATGAAGTATTTCCTCCTCGGCTTTCCCCTTAGAACATCTTGTCCGACAGGCACGAGAGAGGGACTTGGAAAACTGTCTGCTGGAACACTTATTAACTAAACCTGGTGTTAAAGGAAAATACGCGCCTCATGGAAATGTAGTTTTGTTATCACACATATGGGATACATTTTACTGAAGTTGCAGTCTCTGAAGGAAAGAAAACACCCATACATATACAAACAGCCTCACTGTATTTTGTTGTTCGACTCAATTCAGAAGTGCTACAGGGAATTTAATAGAGGGAACGTTGGCTTCTGAAGACCACTCCTAATTTTATTGTTGGTGTATTTATCAAAACATATAGCATAGATGATTGATTGATTTCTATGCTGTTTTGCTGAGCTCATGTTAGTTTTGGTGTTTCAGGCTGACTTTCGTCTTTGGAGTCTTAGTTGAAAGAGTTTTTATAATACATGAATACATCCTTTTTGACTTTTATTTCTATTAGTAACAGAACTGCTCTTGGACTTCCGTTTTTATGGAGAAAGCATTAAAATTAGATAGTGCTGATGGGAGGAGTTTCGGGAGACTCCATCTCCAAAGTGTCTCCCACGCGTCTCCCCCTCACTAGCTCAGTCCCCAGAGCAGGACCACTTGGATCAGGGTCGTGACCTATGTGACTCTTCGATATGGCAATGGCAATATGATGTGCTACTTACTCCGACATAACACTAGATCTTGGAGGATCTCAGGCTGGGTGCAGAATCCCAGGCTTTGTGTGAAATTAGCATGTCGCTCACACTTTCTCTTCTTCTTTTCAATGCTGGGTCAAAATGCAGTTAAAGAGATAAGGCGCTGGCCAGTTGAATGGAAAACATGTAATAAAAATGAGTATTTTTTTTAAGTGAGAGGAGGGTAGTGAGACAGACCCCTGCATGCATCCCAACTGGGAGCACCCCAGCAACTCCCATCTGGGGCCAATGTTCAAATCAACCAAGCTATTTTTAGCACATGAAGCAAATGCTCAAATCAGCTGAACTATTTTTAGCACCTGAGGCCAACACTTAGACTAATACACTATCCTCAGTGCCCAGGGCTGATGCTCGAACCAACTGACTATGGAGGGGATGAGAGAGAGAAGAAAGTAGGGGAGAGAAACAGATGGTCACTTCTCCTGTGTGCCCTGACCAGGAATCAAACCCAGAACATGCATGCCCTGGGATGATGCTCTATCCACTGAGCCAGCTGATCAGGAACTAGGATTAAAATGAGTATCTTACCACTACACCCATATCTCTTTTTACCAACTCTGGGCCACCTCTGGCATGACCAGGGGTCCTTGAGTCTTGGACTTGCATCAAGGGAAGAGAATATTCCAACCAAGTGAGATCGTAAGAATTCCTCTTCTGGAAAGCAGCCCTTTGAGGGAAGGGGGGGGATGAGGGGACACCTGTGGTCAGCTAGGGGCTCACTGCCCAACTCCCTTGCCCTTCTCTTGTAAAACAACCCACCCAGGACTCAGTATCCAGAGACCATGGTGATCCCAACATTTCTCTTTGTCAATTCTCAAAAGTGTCCAAGATTATCTTAATTGCAGTCTGACCTCTCTGGTCTTCTCGATGTTGTGATCCTGAGAAATTATTGGGCAGTAGCCACTGGGAAGAAATGACCAACAGATGTGCTTTCAGGGAGTTTCCCCGGGGCGGGGGCATCTTCCTCAGAGGACAGGTTCAAGAGCAAGGAACAGCTTAGGACACAAATCTCTGGGGTCTGTAAGGGAGGCAGCATGTTGGGGACCTATGTTCCTTGACAGTTCATCTTTCAGTGTCTCCCTCACACTGATTTTCCCTATTATAGGAGCTGGTCACTGCTTCTTCTGTAGATACTAAATGAAATAGTTGACTTGCCTCTAGGGGCCACGTTAGAAAAACACATAGTACAGATGAGAGGCTCCCCCTGTGAAACCCACAGTACAGAGGGAGGGAGGGGGAAGGGGCATACAGCAGAGAGAGGGGAGGCCTACTTCCCAGTTCACATTTATTTAGACACTGGCTCATTGAGGGAAAAATTGCCTGTGTTATTTAAATTGTTATTTTTTTCCACCCCTCCCTGTCTGCCAATCACTGAACTTGTGTGTGATGTAACTCCCTTGTTAACCAGCCAGGAGGCTACGGGAAGGTGGCGGGCGTCCGTGTCTGTTCCGGTTGTTCCCATCGAGCCAGCGCCTACACTGTCTGCTGTCTTCTGTAAACATGTGTTAAATGAAATCAAATATTTAAGGAGAGATGACGAGAGAAAACAAAATAATGACAGCGGCTGTTTCAAATGGGGAAATCCGCTTAGGAGCTCAGAGCGAATCCGTCCGCAGATGTTGGTCCAGGCCAGCTTCCTAGAGGGTTGGGGCTTGACTTGGCCTTTGACAGTAATGCTGGAGCTGTGGGCTGACCAGTGGGCAAGAGTGTTAGCAGAGCAAGAGTAGAAAAAGTACATAAAGCACCCAAAAGTTGGACTACATTGAAGTTAAATGTTATATTTCCGAAATTTTGGGTCCCTCTTTCTTACGGTATCTTCTTTTTCCTCCACCCACCCTCTCTGACTTCTCAGATATCTGCTCGGCTTCTTTTTCTGGAGTTTCTCCTGGGTTAGCAACCTACTGATTTAACGTCCCTGGTGGGATCTGAGGAAGGACTAGGGTGCTATAATTCCTGAAACTGGGGTTCTTGGTTACTGAAGGGACCTGAGTCCACTATCTCTGTAAAATGTGACACAATGGGTTAAAAAATAAATTAATTGAAAAGGTGCTTTAAAATATATGGGGCGTTCTGGCCAGTTGGTTCAGTGGTAAGGTATTGCCCCAGCATGTGGATGTCCCAGGTTTGATTCCCAGTCAGGGCACACAGGGGAAGCACCCATCTGCTTCTCCATGCTTCCTCCTCTCGCTTCTCTCTCTTTCTCTCTCTCTCTCTCTCTTCCCCCCACTCCTTCAGCCAGGGCTTGCCTGGAGCGAGTTGGCCTAGTGCACTGAGGATGGCTCCATGGCCTCTGCTTCAGGTGCTAAAAAATGGCTCTGGTTGCAACAGAGCAACGCTCAGATGGGCAGAGCATCGCCCCCTGGTGGGCATGCTGGTTGGATCCCAGTCAGGGCACATGCAGGAGTCTGTCTCTGCCTCCCCTTCTTCCACTAAATAAAAATAAATTAAATCAAAAGAAAAGAAAATATATGAAGCAAAAACCAAAGTGAATATGATAAAAATTCATGTGATTTCTCTATCTTTCTAAATGTGTATTTAGAGGGAAAATTAATGTACTTTAAGAAAGGAGCTGTCCTGAATGGGGGTTGCCGATTTGGATATCGGCGGAGTAATTCATATCATGAAGATAGCCCATTGCCTGGTCAAGGCACATATGGGAGTTGATGCTTTCTGCTCCTCCCCCTTTCTCTCTCTCTGTGTGTGTGTCTCTCTCTCTGTCTCTTCTCTCTAAAATGAATAAATAAAATCTAAAAAAAAACCCAAACTACATGATTAAAAAAAAAAAAAAGCCCAGTTATCAAGCCCAGGGTAACCGGTGGAGAATGCAGTCAAGTTCAGAACATTTCTCAGGGCTCTAATGACAGAGCGAACGCCCCGTAATCAGAAGCACATTTCCTGCATTACTATGCAAATCGCGCAACTGCTAAATTAGTGGTTGTCATTTGTTGTGTTTCCTGGGTTCTCTGATCCCTTTCATTTTGGTATCAGAGATTAAGAAAAAAGGCATATTTCTATTATCAGTCAGCTTGGACTACATGTATTTTCACTCTTTTGGGCCAAGCTCTAGTTCATTGACACCGACTTAATGGAAAGAAATGATAGTACTATTAAAAAATAATTATGGACTTAAAATAGCAGGCACAGTCTGAACCGCCATGGTCGTAATGGAGATGGGTTATGATTAGAACTGTAAGTGTAACTGTGAATTATCTTTCTTCTGCTGTTTTGGGTGGGGGGAGTGGATACATATTGATTCTGAATATTTTTTTTTCTTTTTATAGTTATTTTTGGCTGGAGACATGATTTAAGGATATCTCTGCTATGGCATGCTCTAATAAGCCGGGGGTTTTTGTGGCTTATCGGTGATTCCCAAAGTGGGTGGGAGGGTGAGCCGCTTATCAGAACCAGCAGGGGTACTTTTTAAATGAAAAGTCCCCCGGAGATTCTGACATATAACTTAAAGGGGACCAGCCAGCCTCCCCCTCCCCCATCACTCCTTTCCAACATGAGAAATTTCTATTAGCTGGTCATATAATATTCTTTAAACTATCTTGGGGATATATAAGAGTTGAGAACTACCAGCTTGAAAGAATTGTATAGCTAAAAGAAGTAGGCCACAGTTACTGGACTCTCATATCTTCAAGGATACCTGAGCTACGGATTCCCAAATACTCCTTAACTGCTGGGTGCTGGTGTCCAGTCCCCACACTGTTCTCTCTGTATTGACAGGGGAGTGGAGACTCAGCCAAGGGTATTGCCTAAGACTGCCTGTTAAATGGCGTTACAGTGGTTTGCATCCTAGCTTTTCCTGCTCCAAAGTTCAATCAACAAGGTCGCTATCATTTGAAATAACTGGAGCATGGCCCAGTTATTTCTGTCTTAAGGTACAGCACGCTGACTCTCCCTTGGGGGGTTGGTCCTCACCATCTCTTTCTGTCTTAAGGTACAGCACGCTGACTCTCCCTTGGGGGGTTGGTCCTCACCATCTCTTTCTGTCTTAAGGTACAGCACGCTGACTCTCCCTTGGGGGGTTGGTCCTCACCATCTCTTTCTGTCTTAAGGTACAGCACGCTGACTCTCCCTTGGGGGTTGGTCCTCTCGCTCCCTCTCACTGCATGAGGTCCTAGTAGGGCTATTCTTCCTGCAGACTCTAGGCTGGGCACTCTCCCCAGCTCAGCCAGCCAATCAGCACCTTCTATAAATCCAGCCGCAGCAGCCACCGATCCCAGGAGGGGCATAGGCCCCTTCTATATGTTCCAAGGAATGGGCTCATGTCGCTGTGGAGGCTAACAGGGCCCAAGATCAGCAGCCAGCAAGCTGGAGATTCGGGAGAGCCAAGGTGTAGTTCCAGTGTGAAGGCCAGCAGGGTGGGGACCCGGAAGAGTCGATGTTTTAGTCTGAGTCCGAAGGCTGGCAAAGATGAATGTCCCAGCCCCAGAAAGGCAGAAGGAGCTCCCTCTTATTCTTGGGAAGGTCAGCCATTCTCCTAGCCACGCCTTCAGCGGATGAGATGAGGCCCACTCACATTGTGGAGGACGACCTGCTCTATTCAGTCCACCAATTCAAATGCTCCTCTCCCCGGAAATGCTCTCCCAGGCACACTCAGAAGACTATTTGATCAAATGTCTGGGCACAGTGTGTTCAGTCGGGTTGACGCATAAAATTAATCCTCACGTGCTGAGGTCAGCTCAGTGCGGTAGCCCACGAGGCCCGCACATTATCTCCGGAAGGCACCAATGCAGATTGCAAAATTGAAATGACTTCACTATATTTGCAACCTTTTAGTCATTTTAGATTCTACATTGGTCAGGTTTTTATTTTATTTTATTTTTTGCAATTTGTTTATTTTATTTTAAAATTTTTCAAATAAAAGTACTTGGCAAAGCAAAACAGCCCTGTGGTCTAGTCCACATCCTTTAAAAGTTAACCTTGTTTTCCTGCTGAGATATTTGGAAAATACTCGCTACAGCAGGAATTAGGTCTTCAATGCCTCCTTGTTTCAGGCCGTCGTTACTTCTTGAGTCTATTCCTGATACTTTGCACGTGCAGGCTTTTGTGATCTAGAAATAGGACTAAAAAGGCTTGAATCCTAATCACATCCCAAAGACCTTGTGAACCTTTATTTATTTATTTATTTATTTTTAGATTTTATTTATTCATTATAGAGAGGAGAGAGAGAGAGAGAGAGAAGGGGGGAGGAGCAGGAAGCATCAACTCCCATATGCGCCTTGACCAGGCTAGCCCAGGGTTTCGAACCGGCAACCTCAGTGTTTCCAGGTTGACACTTTATCCACTGCGCCACCACAGGTCAGGCGACCTTGTGAACCTTTAGATGTGTCCGTGAGTGCTGGGTTGGGGCGCATTCAGAAAGGCTCACTACTAAAACTAAGAGGAGTCCTCTCAGGAATCTGCAGAAAGTCATCTCACGCGAGAAGTGTACACTTCACGTCTGGCCAGAGGGTTTCCTCTGTGCTGTGAAGGCCACACCTTCCCTATTGCTTCTTTGTTTAAAACTGCGCCCTGCGACACGGCCAGACTGCTCCACACGTCATCAGAACACAGGACGATTTAAAATAGTACAAACGTTTTTATTATGCATTTATCATATTATAATGTATTATTATTGCAATGAATAAAATTTTTCTTTAATTAAAAAAAAAAAAGAACACAGGACGAAGTAGTACGGAACATGGATGGAATAGTGACAGAATTGTAATGGGAGAGTAAGCGAGTCTCGCTGTATAGGATACAACAGCAGAGTGGTCTTCTGGGTGCCGGGGACTCAGAAAGCATTGACATTTTGCTGTGCGCCACTTTGGGTGTCAAAGGCTACATGGAAACGAGCTGGGCCCTGCCTCCCGGAGCTCCCCACAAGTGGGGAAGACAGACACGAGTCTAAGGAATTCCACGTGCGGGTAAAGCCTATGGGGGAGGGCAGAGGAAGTTTCGTGGGAGCGGGAATGGGAGGGTGGGTGGCGAGTGTTTGCCCGCAGCCGACATGGAGAAAGCTGGGATGCTTAGGAGCTCTGAGCCCCCCCCCTCCCGTGAAACATTCGGCCGTCCTACCTTAACATGTTTGCACTGCGCATTGAGGGAGCACGCCCCCTCTTTTCAAATCAGGTTTGACTACTGGGCACACAGAAATCACCAGGGTACAGACTGCAGTGAGTACAAAGGAGGTAAGACACGAGTCTCTCTCAGACGCATGCTCCCTGGCCGGCCCTGAGTGCCACCCAGCAGGCAGGGCTTGCCAGTGGGCGCACGGCCGAGGGCCCCTTGCAGCCACTGAGAGCGTGAGGCTCTGTTCTTCCTTGAAGAATTTCCACCCTCACAGAAAGGAAATAAAAGCTTTCCTTCCTCATGGCTGGAACAATGAAGAAGTGACTAATGGCCTCCCCTCCTGGTGCTGCTCTCCCACTGGACGGTGGCACGATCTGGCCGCTGTTGTCTGGCGGGGCTCAGCCTGTGATCTGGGAGCCAAGAGCCGGCCTGGCGTGCAGCTTATTGAGTGGCTGCTTAATGTGCAGGCTGCATTCAGATCGAAGGCAGCCCTTTGTCTGAGCTGAAGCTGCACCGAGCAGCCCCTGGAGATGAGCGGGGTGCTGGCTGGATCCAACCCCCGTGTGGAGGAAGAGGCTGCGACAATGGCTCACTTGGAGCCGTATCCCGGGGCGTGGTTGCTGGCTCCTGGTGCGGAGGTAATGACGGTTTGTGAGATCCCTGTAGTCAGGAGGCCAATGACTAAATGCACCGACTGGGACACCATTGGACAGCCTTGCTCCTGAAACTGGGTCAGGATAGGGAAGCCCCAGTGTAGACAGGCATTACTAAAATACCAGGACAGGTCAAAGCTGAGGGTGTTTAACAGCGCACACTGTTCTCACTCCACCACAAAGGCAAGGGACTTGCATTGTTGGAGCACCCGCAGCTTGCCAGCTCTGTGCTAGACGCTTTCAGTCAGTGACCTGATGCAGGCTCATAGCAACGTAGTCAGTGGCTCTCATTGTTTCCATTTGTAGGTGAAGCAGACACTCAGAGGTTAAAAAGTTGCCTGAACCAGTTGCAATAAGCAGTTTGGTAGAAGAACCAGTGTCCAACCCCAGCCTTGCCAGACTAACACTCGTCTCAGAGGTCCCCCTGTTACATTGTTGTTCCTTCCATGCTTAGCCCAGTGTAAATTCTCTAAATATTCATGCTTGTAGGCGTGATCTTGTGCAAGCATGGTCCAGACAGAGAACTGGGACTCCCCACGCAGGTGCAAGAATCCAGTAGATGTCCACAGGAACTTACTGACCTTCCGCTGTCAGAAGGTGCCGTCGGGAGCCACAGAGGAAGGCAGGCAGGCAGTGCAGCTGCCTACTGGGCTCACGTGAGCCCAGGGCCTACTGTTCATAACAGAAGTGTGAATGGTGGGATGAGGTGGAAGAAGGGGGTCCTCACCAGCAAGTGTCTACCTGCCCACTTTTTCAGTGTCAGCTCTTGGTAAGATAGCATTTGAAGAGTAGATGCCATGGTCTACAATATATTCAAGGCTTCTTGTTCTTTGGATGTGAAAGCTGAGCTCCTGGTGGTGAGCAGTGACCTACCCCAAGTCACCAAGCGGTCAGTGGCAGACCCGAACATCAGGGGGAAAAGTCTGGGGACCCCTGCATTCCCGCGTCCCTTCCGAACAGCAGATTACAAGGCCTCCTCTTGGGGAAGGCATGGCGGCAGAAAGACCCTCGTGAAACACCCGGAGAACTGATCTGTCTCATGAAAAAACTCCAGCTGCTTTTGATAGCAGCAATTGCTAACCAGTCTGCTGAGGGCTCACACTATGCGGGGATGTTCTAGGTGACTTTTTCATTGAATCCTGGTAGAAAACTATAGGAGAAGCACTATTATTATCCCCATCTTGCAAAAGACAAAAAGATAACGGATGCTCAGTGACTCACCCATAGTTGTCCCAACTGAGCCCTGGTCCATGAGACCCTGGATCTCACGGAAAGATGCTTCTCCATGAATAGTGAATACTTCAGTGACCGCAGTAGTAATTCGGTTCTTTTCTGTACATTGTTGCATTTCTTCTGGTTATAATGTGTCTTTTTTTTTTTTTTTTTTAATCTAGTGAGGCGTGCTTGAAAGAGGGTAAACCAAAAGATCCTGTTTATTATTTAGGCAACAGTTTCAGTAATGACTTTCATATGAACCTTATCAGTGTCAAACCAGGGTTTACTAACACTTCGCTAACTTATAAACAGGCTCCCACACACTCACTTTTGTGCTTATACAAAGAAACACATATAAACATTTCAAAACATTTCTGGTGGGCCATTAATTATATTTTCCTTTGGGAAAAAATATCCGATTGATGATACTAATGAGGCAATGCATACTTGGGGGATAAATCATCCCAAAAAGGGGTAGCTGTGGTCTCTTTCAGGAATTGTAGATGCTTAGAAATTGACACGAAATTCCTGCATGCACTTGGAGACTCCTTTCTCAGCTCAAGGAGTGTGCTCAGGAATCCGAGGTGGAAGAGAGGGAAGCAGTCATGAGGTTTGGGGGTTTATTTGGAAATTCTGGAGAACTGAAGACTTTTTTGGGGGGGAACATTTGTTGGTTTTTCTAAAGTACAGTGCTGCATGTTTAAGAACTGCCTGTAGCTACTCCCAGATTTCTTCTTTATGATTTCTCTTTTCCTTTCTCATTCTCCCTCTCTCCTCTCTGTGTGGGAAAGGGAGACTGGGAGAGTGGCCCTTGCTGGCAGGGGCAAAAAGAGGCACGTGTTTTTCATGGTTTATGACCCCAGTGCCTCCCAAAGGAGAAACAGCCCCATCTGACCATCTTTCCTGGGCCTGCTATCCATCTTCGAAATCTTCAAAGATGTCTCTTCCAGGAGGAATCCCTGGGTCACAATGGCTTGCTTCTCTCTAGCTGTATTAAGATAACATCATTCCTCTAGTTGAACACCAGATAACATTTTTTTTTTTTTTTTTGGCCAAGTACTTCAAGAAAGACACCAACAGAGTCAAACCTATGACCTGCAGAGTTGAATGGTGCGCTACAGGCATCGATTTTGAAAGCTTTGGCCCTGGATTGGCTAGGGGCCTTGGGAAGGTCAAGAAGACATTCACTACCTCTCCTTCTTTCCTGGAACATAGTAGGACTGCACTTCCCCACCCCCATTGATGTCAAGCACAACCACATGTCTTTATCTGACCAGTAAATTATGAGCGGCGGGGAAAAGCCAGAGAGTGACCTGCCGCATTCTTTTCTCCTCTGTTGTGGCCCCATCAGTGGGGATGGCCCTGCTACTCTGTGACAGGGCTCTGCTGTGTGATATAAGTGCTCAGGGGGTGGGGGAGGAGGATCTCGGCCCAGATAGCACTTGTGGGAAATTCCTTGACTGGATCAAAGTTGCCTTCTGAGGATCCTCTTCTAAACTCCCAGTCACTAGGACTCTGACTTAGAAGGGAACTCTGGTGTCTGGCTGCGTGGTGCCTCCTCGGTGTGTTTTCCAATGTGTTGTTCGGAGATCTGGGTGCAAATTTGGTTTCTGCCTCTTGTTAGCTGTACAGCCTTTCTTAGCAGAATCGTTTAATTTTCCTGAACCCCCGTTTAGAAAATCTAAAAGTGGGGTGCCACAAACTCCACCTATTTCCCAACGCTTTTTTTATAGTAATATCTTTTTTTAAATTTTTTATTTTATTTTATTTATTCATTTTAGAGAGGAGAGAGAGAGAGAGAGAGAAAGAGAGAAGAGAGAGAGACAGGGGGGAGAAGCTGGAAGCATCAACTCCCATATGTGCCTTGACCAGGCAAGCCCAGGGTTTCGAACCGGCGACCTCAGCATTTTCAGGTCGACGCTTTATCCACTGCGCCACCACAGGTCAGGCCATTCCCAACGCTTTTGAGAAGTCTCCAAGGCAAAGCAAAGGGTCTTTGTAGAAGCGCCGTCCAGCCCCCTGGAGGCAGAAAGTGGTGGCTTCACTGTTCCAGCATGCCTAGCTACACAGGTGCATCATGGCTGCCAGGTCCCGGTTGCTGGGCGGGGTGGTCCAAGGGTGGGTGTAGACGTGCATGCATCCTGGTTGGGTCAGGGGCTCTGGTGCCTCACTCAAGGGCATAAATGGTTTCTAACTTGGGGATTGAAGGCTTCTTGCCTACTCTGAACACCGCTCCCTGCAGTTCACTTCACTCATTCCAAACACAAGCTATACATCTTGGCTCATCCATTTGCAAAGTACCCAAAATATTCACTTCATTTGATTAATGCTTTACAGCATGACATCTGAAGAAATATCGTATGACCAGAGGGGTCACACAGAAGGTCTTGCTAGGGCCCTCACTAGTCCTTTTCCATCTGAGAGTGCTCAAGGTCCCATTCAGTTCGTTGTCCCCATGTGTCCAGTCTCCGAAGATTCCAGTTCCAAGAATCAATCATTTGGGCTGTTTCCTAGTCAGTGAGATGCAAGCAGCGCTTACCGAATTCTGACACCTGCCTTTCCCAGAAGATAGAGTCCCTTTTGTAGATAGAGCCCCACTAATTTTTCTTAAGTCGGCTATTTGCTATAAAACAGATCCTAAACTTTGACTAATTTTTTAACTTCATGAAAATGTTTAGATGTTTTGAGACCCCACCCCTAAAAGTTAATGTAATTAAAAGTTTATGCATCCTTTTCTTTTCCATGTAATGTTTCTATTTTTCTACACTTGTCCTTGCCCCTGTCCAGTGATTCAGACTAATTTAATTCTTCCGTTCTTCCCTTATCCCTCCTTCCGTCATCCATTCCTCCCCCAGTTCCTGTCCTGTAGCGTTTTGACCAGCTTTCTGCTGCTCCTGGCTTCCTTGGGGAAGCCATCTTCCAGACATCTTCCAAAATGGCCCCTGGGAGGGTGATGGGGGTAAGTAACTCCCATACACTCCTCCTTAGGACAGACATCCCTAGGACAGTTCGCCTCGCTGTCTGGGAATGCGGTTCCGGAGCGTGGCGGGGATGTCAGCCTGGAACTGACTCGCTGGAAGGCAGGAGGCAGGAGGCAGGCAGCAGGCAGAGCGCAGAGACAGGCCCTGCCCTGCCCGGGCTCCCCTGCCCCACCCGGGCTCCCCTGCCCCGCCCGGGCTCCCTGCCCCGGCCAAGCAGTTTCAGCTTATCTCTAAGAAGATTAGAAGACCTCTGGCTGGTCGCTGGCTCTCTGTCCATGCCAAGAGGCCTGGCAGATCAAAGTCCCACGACTTCACAGAGCTCGCGGCTTCTATCCTGCCTGTCCTGAGACCACTGACCTCTCAATTAGGATGCAGCGGCCATTTCTCTTTGGGGAGGAAGTGCTCTGCGGCCGGAGGACAGTTGACACTGCTGGACCCCTGGTCCTGACCCCGCGGCTGTGCGCCCTGCCATGACTGCTCGCCGCACAATTAGGCGACGACGTTTCTCAGTTCCTCTGGAAGAGGAAAAAATGTTATTATTTTTACCGAAAATATCTCCAAGTGTCCTAAAGCGTTCTGTTTTTTCTATCTAATGAGGTGGCGGTGGAATTTGTTAGCCGCAGATGGCTTTATCAAGCTCTAATGCTAACACTTCTCGGAGGCAGGGCTGCGCGGCGCGTCCCAGGGGACACGGTAACCCCAGCGCGGATGGATGCGTTTCCTCGTGTTTCTTCGCTTTCTTGTGGAGACCGCCCCCCCCCCGCCTCCCCCCGCCCCCTAGCGTTTCAGTTTCATTTGAGACATGGCCCGTTAATATGCAAGTTTTGAATCGATTAAATTGAAACAAAATGCCAAAGAAAAATATTGTATACTCTGGCACTGAAAAATTCCCTGAAAGATGTGGGTTTTTCAGTTGAATGTTGTACACTGGGATATTAGAAATACATGCATTTTATATATAAATACATGAGTTTTATATATAAGATATAGGTTTTATATATTGATATAAATATTAAAAGTTTCATATCTAAAATAGATGAATTTTATATCTAAAATAGATGAGTTACATGTAATATGTAAATTTTATATGCATAAGTATGTGACTTTTATGTATAAAATATAAGTTTTATACATACATTTTACATATCACATATACATTTTATGTACAAAATATACACATTTCTTTTTGCTGCAGATAAATTCCTCCTATTGGATGTTTGTGCCGGTTACCCCGGAAGACACAATCAACACATACAATGTATCTCTCCCATTGAGAAGCTTTCATTGTAATTAGAGAGAGAGAGCAACACAAGAGGGTGATCAGTTGTTAGGCTATCGGAATAGACTAGAGCTCAGGCTGGCTCAGGAGCAGACAGAGCCGGGCTTGAAGCTCAGCTTCACGCTGCTCCTTGTTGCCCGTGCACCCTCAGTGACTCTGTCTTTAAAGTTGGGGGAAAGTGTCCTGAAGGCTTCTCGGGGTTGGTGTAAGGATCAAGTGACATAAAGCATCAAAGCCTGTAACCCAGTGTGTGGCAGTGGTCCCCAACCTTTTTTGGACCATGGACCAGTTTAATGTAGAAAATATTTTCACAGACCGGCCTTTAGGGTGGGATGGATAAATGTATCACGTGACCGAGACAAGCATCAAGAATGAATCTTAGATGGATGTAACAGAGGGAATCTGGTCATTTTAAAAAAATAAAACATCATTCAGACTTAAATATAAATAAAACGGAAATAATGTAAGTTATTTATTCTTTCTCTGCAGACCGGTACCAAATGGCCCACGGACCGGTACCGGTCCATCGGCCCGGGGGTTGGGGACCACTGGCCTAGGGTAATCATAAATGGTAAATGCTAGTTGTTGTATTCATTATTGTAAGTTATGAAAAGTTTGTTGTTAGAGATAGAAGTTCCCAAAAGGCAAGCAGGCCAGAAGCCCGGCTGGAGACGGAATCAGAAGGTAAGCTGAGCACTGAAGGGACAGCTGGCGAACCCTCAGGAGCCACCGGCCAGCTGATGTTACGCTGCCTTCCTGTCTTTCATACCCCACCGGCCTCCCCGACTTGCTGAGAATTACAGAGGAGGCCACGAAGTTAGTTTTCTGTATCTATTACAGATGAGGGTCAGTTGTCATCTCCATCATAAAATCCATGCTTCCTGGATCTAAAGCTTGGAATTTAAAATGACATGGGGCTTAAGCTCTACTTAACACTTCTGATTTAAAACCTTCTCAGAGAACTAGAGTTCTTAAGGCCACATGGCCAGTAATACTATCGCAAGATCTTTGGTGTAAGTTACCTTTGGAAGTCAAGTCTGTATCTGGCTTCGCACAGCCTGCTCAATGACAAATAGCTTTAAACAAAGAGTCATAAAAATTCAACACTTTTAAAAAGCAAATAATCGGTCACATTGGCCTTCTCTGTGGAAGAATAATGGGTACCTTGGGAGGTTTCATTTTCATGTATTTTAATGATGACTTTCCAAAAAACAGTTACTTTTAGGAAAGAGAAGAAGAAGCACTTTTAGCAACTACTTTCTCAGCCTCGAGAGAGATCTATATTTAATTCATCTATATTTTACACAGACTTTTATTTTAAAGATAAAAGTGCATTAATACAATATCAGTACATGTTGTGTCTTTTGGCTTATGCATCAAAGACAGACTACAGAAAAAAATATGCGTCTGTTCTTGGACTGATTCGAAAGCGCTTCATTTAAAAAGAACAAGATCACTATCCCATAGAAAGTATCTGTGGCCAGGATCAGCAAGGGGTTTTCATTTTTTTTGTTAAAAAATAATGGTTGGTCCGATTTTATCTTCGGAGATGAGTGGAGACATGAATACACTCGAGAAGATTCCAAGAGATGGTTGAGAGTTTGAAGCCCTGTGGGAAACGCTCATGATCTAGTTGGAAATGTGAAAGCCCCACAGTATTTAGTGTCACGCTCTTCTGCTTTATCAACCCTTCTGCGCAGTGTCCAGGTAAAGGGGATGGGAACAGGGAAAAGATAATGGGGCGACATCTTCATTAACATACCATTGTTACTGTAAGCCAGGCGTCCCCAAACTGCGGCCCCCTGAGGCCATTTATCCAGCCCCCACTGCACTTCTGGAAGGGGCACCTCTTTCATTGGTGGTCAGTGAGAGGAGCACTGTATGTAGCGGCCCTCCAATGGTCTAAGGGACAGTGAACTGGCTTCCTGTGTAAAAAGTTTGGGGACCCCTGCAAGCAGTAGGACAGGTCGTGGAAGGACAGGACTTAGGCTCCTTTTCCCTCTGGACACACATGGGTATCTATCTCCCATAGCCTCTTAGTCTTCATGTCCCAGGGGCCAATGAGCACTTCTTCTGACCTCGGGCAACATTCATATTTAGACTAAGATTCTAAGGAATGCTATCCAGATGCCTAGGCAAGGCTGGTGAGAAAGTTTATTGTCTTGAGTGGTGAATGCTTGGATTCGTGCTGGTGACAAGGGACCTACGCTCCTCACAGACTCCGGTGGATTTCTGTCCACTGGGAGAAGATGTGACAGCTAAGGTACCCTGTTCATTTCCGAGACAGATTGGAAAATAATGACGGTGACATTGGGCAGCTCCCTCCAGACTCCACAGAGGTGGAGTGTGTTTCCCCACCCCCTTGAACCTGACCCAGCCTTCTGGCTTGCCAACGTGGCAGAAGTTGTGTAAGTTCTGGAACCTTGGCCTCAAGTGGCCTTCAGCTTCTGCCTTTGTTCTAGTCACTGCATAAGGAAACCTGGGCTGGGTGACTGAATGTTGAGATCACGGGAAGGAAAGGCCAAGCTGATAGCCAGCCCCAAAGCCATGCGAGGTCATGGTCGTCACTCCAGGACCCCCTGCTGAGCCACGGGATGACTATTGTTGCCTGCAATGAAATGTGAGCCCGGGCAGGACCAGCAAAGCTTCCCAGTGAGCCTACAGGGTCATGGGAAATAGTGAATCATAGTTTTAAGTCAGAGTTCACAGGCCAAACCTAACCAGGCACATGTTTTTGTAAATAAAGCTTTATTGGAACACCACCCACCACACTCATTCGTTACATGTCTATGGCTGCTCTTATACTAAGTAGCAGAGTTGAGTAGAGACCGTATGGCCCACAGAGCCTAAACTGTTTACTCTCTTCCTCTTTACAAAACATAAGTTTGCCTTAAACATAATGTTTTAAGTCATTAAGTTTTAGGGGATTTTGATATGCAGCAACACATAACGTATACAAGTTGGTCTGTTAGTCAGTATTTTCTAGAGAAATGGGAGCAATAGGCAATGGTCCACATGCTTAGGGAGGCTGAGAAGTCCCCAGCTCTGCAGTCAGCAAGCTGGAGTCCCGGGAGAGCTGCTGGTGTAGCTCGAGTCCGAGTCTGAAGGCTCAAGAACCAGGAGAGTGGAAGGTGGACGTTCCAGTACAAACATGAGCAGTCCCCAAACCCAAGATGAGCCCAGTGTTCAAGTTTGAGGGCCGGGAAAGGTCAGTGTCCCTGCGCAGCCACCAAGCAGCAGAAGCTTCTTCTTATTCTCGAGAGTGTCAGCTATTTGGTTCTATCCAGGTTTTCCAGGGATTGGATGAGGCCCACCCACGACAAGGAGGATGATCTACTTTATTCAGTGTCAGTGCAAATGTCAGTTTCATCCAGAAACGCCCTCCCAGACACACCCAGGACCACCTTTGACCAAACATCAGGGCCACTTGGTGGCCCAAGTCCAGTTGACACAAAGTTAACCATCACAGTTGGCCTAAAAGTGATGACACAGGCTGTGGACCAGGAGGTGGACAGGAGGCAGAAAGGACACCATTAGCGAGGGCCAGAAGGAAGGTGAGGACACGGCTGTCAGACGCTGGAGGAGCAGCAGCCCAGGGCAGAGAATGGTGTCACAGCCATCCAACGTAGCCCAAACTACCAGCCAAGGGAACGTGAAGATGAGCATTAGCTCTTGAATTCATTGGTCTGGCCAAGGATATCTCTGCATAGAAGAAGAAGAGCGCCAGCCGGCTTCTCTAGCTGCACGTGAGTACGCGTCAAGACTGAGGTGGGTCTGAGGAGCTGCTCAGTTTACAGGCAGGACTTAGAGGAAATGCAGGAGGTCCAGGGCAGGTGTGATGAGACCACAAAACTGTCTCTCTTCCTTCCACGTTAGGAGTAACTGTTCCCATTCCGGAACCTAGCAGGGGCAACCGTGAGAGACGTAATATTTAAGTCAGAAAGTCCTGGTGAGCCACACAAACTGAGAAAGAGCATCAGTCAGCCGCAACAACCCTGTCACTGCAATGAAAAGAGGAGTTGGGGGCCATTGTGTTAAAGCCTGGCTGACTGCAACATTTGCTTCTGGAAAATTAAAATAGAGCTTGACATTTGAACGAAAGTCTCCGTGAGTGAATAGAGCTTTTTTTCCCTCTCATTAAAAAAATAAATAAATAATAAATTATATAAGCAGTGATGAATTTCCTTGTCACTACATTTGAACAGAATGAGGGCACATGGAAGCTACAGGGATGTTCAGCCAGCCACTGGGGGGTTCCTGTGTTTACTGGCGTCCCGCCCACAGCTGCAATTTATGAGTCATTTTGGTTTGTGTCTCTGTTTCTGTTTGTAAGAGGGGAGCTTCTGCCCCCCCCAACCCCCAGGCTTGGCCCATTTCAACCATGGCTGTTCTTAGCATGCAAGAGCAAACTGATAACTCCAGGACTGAATACCATTTTTAAAGATTCTCGTGGCGTTGCTCACTCTTCCTTCCCAGGGTTCAATGTGCAGCCCTGGTATTTACTGTAGGATCTCGGGGAGGTTATATAACCTGAGTCTCAGTGTCTCATCTATAGAGAAAAAAGTAATCGCTGCTCCTAACAAGATCGATGTGAA
This sequence comes from Saccopteryx bilineata, assembly GCF_036850765.1. NCBI lineage: Eukaryota > Metazoa > Chordata > Mammalia > Chiroptera > Emballonuridae > Saccopteryx > Saccopteryx bilineata. The sequence continues at coordinate 105,690,006 of NC_089496.1, read as the reverse complement.
TATCAGGGACAATATGCTATTTCTCTTTACAAAGTTTAATATTTGTAAAGCTCTCAGAAGACCGTCTTGCATATGGGAAGAGTCTGTTGAATGAAATAAATACAAATTGTCTGGTCTCTGTTGTCATCAGTAGATGCCAGACCCCAGGGAGTTTGCCTTTGGTTATTTATGCATGAAACACAGGGTCAAAAACATGATCGTTTATGACCAAGACCAGTAGTCAAAATGCAGCGGTGTCCTGGCTCTCATGCAGCCCACACACATTGGATGTGTGCCGTGTGCCGTGCCGGGCACCGCAGGGATCACGGGAGAGAATACTGTATAGGCAGCGGAGAAGGAGAACTAACCAACCATTACCTGGGTGTTCTAGGATGGTGTCTCTGTGGCCCTGGGTTGCCTGCTCAGTATCTATCAGTCCCTTTGGGCTGCCATAACAGAATACCATGGACTGGATGGCTATATACATCAGACATTTATTTCACATGATTCTTGAGGCTAGGATGCCCCAGATCAAGGCACCTGGAGATCTGGTGTCTGGTGAGAGGCTGCTTCCTGGCTCATGGATAGCAGCCTTCTCCCTGTGTCCCTGTGTCTTCTCATGGTGGAGAGGACAAGGACGTTCTCTGGGGTCTGCTTTAAAAGGACACTAATCCCATTCGTGAGGACTCCACCCTCATGACCTAAGAAAGGCCCCAGCTCCTAATATGACACCATCAATTGGGGGTTAGAATTTCAGCACATGAGTTTTGGGTAGGACACAATCTAGAACAGATTGTCCCTTTCCTCTATTTCCTTCGGGGAACTACCCACCCACGGGATACTGTGTTGGGGGGACTGCCCGTTAGTGTGTCTTCCCTTCTCTGACCCAGAGGGGGCCTCTGGCCGGTCTGGACTGGTCAGAAGCTCTTCTTCCTGCGCTCAGACTCTCCGTCTCAGTGGAGCTGAAACCCCACTGGACACTCTGGTTCTGACCACTCTCTGAAACGGTATCAGCCCTCTGGGAATGGGCCCGGAAATGTGTCCATTTAACAGGAACCCTGACGTTCTGCTGCTGTAAGTTAGAAAACCTGTTTCTGGAAATTTCCGACAGGATCACCCTGGCGGACTAGACTCGAGTGAGGGAAGTGGGGTGAAGAGAAAATAGTGGAGGGTAGGGTGTCGATAACAAGGGTGAGCTGTGTTTCACAGAACTCTTTTAATTGGTCATTTATACGTGTGTGTGTGTGTGTGTGTGTGTGTGTGTGTATTCGCAATGTAGAATTATTCATTAGTGTATTTCTTACTGTGGGTCTTGGCAGAAAAAGAAAAGGAAAAAAAAGCGTGAAAGCCATGCTTGTGAAATCTATTTCTCCAATTTGCTTGCTAATAAGAATCCCTGGGGAGCTGGTTAGAAATACAGGTTCCTTGGCCATTCGGGTTGGGTCTGATTGGAATTTCCTGCCTGCCTCCCTCCTCCTCCTCTTTTTCTTTTTTCCTTCTTGAATAACAGCTACCCCTGATGCGTCTTGTCATCAGGCATGTGTGCGAGAGGCTGGGAGGTGGGGGGACACGGCCCTCCTTGCAGCTTGCGCCGTGTTTCGGGGAAAAGAAGCCATCAGAGGAGGCTAGAGGAGGCAGGGTTCGTTGTCAGGGAAGGAAGGCTGCAGAATCGTGGCGCGGTGAAGACCACGTGGTGGCGGAGTGGGGAGCGAGCTTGTGACCGTGGCCCTGACCACGGGCTCATTCCTTCTTTTCACTCCCGTCTCCGGAGACTGCCAAGGGGCTCTTTACAGACCAGCATCTTTCGGTCCCAGGAGCCCTTTAGGTAGAGATATGAAAACCAGGACTCTAACCCTTAGGGTCACGGGGAGTCAGGGGTGGGATTCGAACCCATGACCCTCTGGCCCGGCGTGTCTCTGCGGCTCTCACTGTCCTCCCCCCAGGGTACTTTGCAACAGGCTTGCACTGCCCTGCCTCCTTGACTCGCAGGCTGTGTCCCTCTGACCTCTCCAGGGTCTATCATTCTCCATGGTGACAGAAAATACCCTCAGATAGCAGGGAGACAGGGAGGCCCATCTCGGGTCTGGGTTACCTCTGGGGAGATTAGCCCGGGGCCTAGTGTGCGAGCCGCGGGGAGAAACTCGATTCCTCATCTCGGGCCGCGCTCCCTGCCCCGTGCCTCTTATCACAACCCTGGGGAGGAGACACAGTCTTCGTGGAGACTCCTTGGCTCCCTTCTGGGACACAGCTGTTCCCCATCACGGGGTAAATCGAAACCCTGGCAGGGCGCAGCCCAGAAACCTCTGCCCAGTCTTCCTCGCTGGCAGGGGAAATCTCTGTCCCCATCCTGTTGGGATCCTGGTTCTTGCACTGCATCCAGCCCAGAGGAACCAACTGCCCTCTGGGGGAAGGGGGGCACAAGGGAGAGGGGAGGACTGGGGGAGCCCCCGGTCCCACCAGGTGCCCACTTCAGGGTTTGCTTTACTGTGGAAACAACCTCAGACCGAAAGCCACAAGGCACGGAAGACTCGGAGCTGAGCTCACCCTCTGGAGAAAATGACATTTGTCTCTCTTTCCGTCTGTCTGTAGGTCTGTCTGAAGCCTTTACTTGGGAATGTGTATTAGCTGGGTCAAAGTGAAGAGTACATTGGGGGAAACTGTTAAGTTTTTTTTAAATAAAAAAAAAGTTAAATAATAAACATGCGCTGAAGGTGTAAGAGCTATAGAGATTGTTCTAGAAAACTGGCATGAAGAGGCAGAAAGAGCTGTGATCCGAGAATCATGCCTATGGCAGCAGTCCTGGCCTCACCCACTTCTGTGTACCTCTGGACCTCGGTTTTGTTCTTCTTTGACATGGGGGAAATGATACAAGCCGTTCTGGATTCAAAATTGCTTGGGGAGACTCCTGCCACGTGCTGGGTAACATGTGGGCACCGTTCACATACAGGAACTTCCTGCAGGCTCCCACGCAACCCCGTTTGGTGGATAGAGAGGATGCCCATTTTGCAGGTGCGGGTATGAAAAGTTTGCTTCGGGGATTTCTGTGGGTTGGCAGACTGGGTCGCCTGCATGGTACATCTCGGCTGTACCACGCTGTCCCAGGCTGGTACTGAAACGGCAAGGCCATACACCATTCATTCATTCATTCATTCAGTAGGTATTTGTTAAGCGCCTACAACATGCCAAGGTTGTTCTAAGCTGGGGATAGGTGGTGAACAAGACAAATAAGTTCCCCTGCTTTTGTCGATGCCTCCCTCTTCTAAAGGAAGGGGATTCTAAACCAATAAGCAATGATGTATAAGGTAACAGAAAGTGCTGCGCGTAAAACAAGACAGGGAGATACACTGACGTAAATTCAAGGGCCATTACTTAGAAGGGACATGGCCTCCTTCGGGACAGTATTGTTGAAACGCGGGCTGGATCCCACCAACTTTAAGGAACAAATGTGCCCTGTCCAGTGTCCGCCTCCTTGGACACCAAGTGTCCCGTGACTCTGGGAGTTGAGCTTTTATAACCACTCCAAGCTGTCTGCTATCCATCCGAGGGGGCTTTGTTCACTGTGATGGATGTGTGGCTTAATCTTCAAAAGAAGATCAGATAATGAGATTAAGGGAGGCCAACAGACAGAACAGAATACACAGTTTTACACCACTATGAACTCAAGATAGAAAAGAACATTAGGCACGTCATCTAAACAAACCATGATTTTTCTGCAACGATTAGCCCCCGTGTGCGCATGCGTGCATGCACTGGTGTGGACGTTTCTTCCAATTAGCAGATACTGCTCTGTGGCCAGAACTCATCCATGAGCTTTGGATGTCACCCCACTCCCCATCACATCATGCCTTTTGTCACCGGGACTTGAAAGAACCATTCAGGAGCTGAGGACCGTAGACAGCAGGACCTTGGTGTGTGGGGGTCTCAGTCTGACTGCAGCCCCCAGCTGCTAAGCCAGATTCAGTGCCGTTGCTCCCAGGGCCTTGTCTCTGTCATGACGCCGGAGCAGGGAAGACGCGGTGGTGTCTCGGCCTCGCGTTCCATCCTTCACTGTCGCCGGCCGTGTTTATCATCTCCCGGTATCTCTGTGGTCCTGTCAGATACCGAAGAAAAATGGAGGCAGCACAGTCCTCATTCCACTCAGCGATTCCCATCTGCAGCGTCCACTGCTGACGGTGCTGAGGAGCTTTCTGCTAGACAGGACCTGAGAGGCCAGCTCGCTCAGCGTGTGGTTTGATATTTACACATTTAATGATTTAATTACATACGGGGTTTTCAGCCACCAGACCCTTTGTTGAAACAGCATTTCATGCAGAATTCTAAAATGTAAAGCAGGCCCTCGTGGGTCAGGGCACCCGAGTCCCTCCTTCGGAGCCCCTCCCTGTGGCCGCCTCCAGGGCGGCCCTTGAAGTGCCCAGAGCTCTTTCCAGAGCCCAGTTTGGAACATACCCGTTCCTTTCTTTCTTTTCTAAATTTTTTTATTTATTCATTTTAGAGAGAGAGAGGAGAGAAAGACAGACAGACGGGAACTTCTATCTGTTCCTGGATGTGCCCCAACTGGTGATCGAACCAGCAACCTTACAATTCTCTAACCAACGGAGCCGTCCAGTCCCTGCAAACCCCCTCCTGTTACAGAAGGGCCGGGAGGAGCAGGAGGAGCGAGGGAGAAAATAGGTGGTTAATTCAGTGAGTGCAAATGAAAGCCAGGGAGGAAACGGCTACTGTGGGAGGGTCGAGGCAGGCTCCGGGCTTGGCCCGGGAAGCCGGATCATCTGGGTTAGAGGGAAGCGACGTCCACTGCCAAGGAGCGCATGTGCAGCGCACGCGAGCGGGGGCCAGGAGCGCAGCGTGAGGGCCGTGATGACAGCTCGGTAATGCATGTATCCCCAGGTGCTCTTAGGCGTGTTATGGGTTTTGATATTTTTATTTAACTGGAAGCGGTCAATCTGGTGCATGCGAGGCAAGGAGGAGGGGTCTGCCGTTGGCCCGCAGCCGCGGCACCCCTTCCTGCCGCTGGGAGCCCCCGGACTCTGAGCGCCAGCGGCAGGGGGCCAGCGTCCCTCTCACACTCACCCCGAGATGCTCTGGGCTGCATCCTCGCTTCACAGCCACTTGGAAAGGGTTAGGTCCCAAGTGTCCCTGCAAGAGAGACGAGACTGGGGGAAAGTGCACTGGGCTGGGAGGCTGTGTGACACAGAGTCGTGTGGCCTCTGTGCAGGGGGCAGACTAACTGTGTGCCCCGGAAAGTCTCTTAACCTGTCTGGGGCTCAGTGTTTTCATTTGTAAATAAGATGGACAGCAGTGGGTTTACCTCACAGGGTCCATGTGAGGACTACATGAGGCAAGCCTCATAAAGTGATGAGGACAGTGGCCAGTGCACCCTCTGTAAGTCTGCAGTAAATGCTCGTGTTGCTACAACTGCCCCAGACCTGGTGAGGCCGCTGCCTCCACTTCTCACTGAAGGAGGCCGGATCTCATTAGCGTCTCACCACATGGAGGGCGGCCCTCTGAAGACGTTTAGGATGGATTTATAGGAGACGATTCTACTGGTCTCGAAGAAGCAAATGCCAGATGCTGTCTGCTGAGCATGTTTTCTGCATCTTGTCATTTAAATCTCACGCGTGGCCTTGAGTTAGGGACTGGTTAAGCTCCATTTCCTAGGTAAAGAAACCAAGTCTGGACTCAGGGACATTGAGGAATTGCCCATCCTGGAGAGCCAGGATGAGGACCTGGGTGATTCCTTTCTGCTTTTGTTCGCTTGTTGTTTCTGATTTGTTTGAATGTTGTAGATTCAGGAGACACAGGCACCAGCGAGAGAACAATGGATGCTGCTGGCGGATGAGACGCCAAAGCCCAACGTGGGGGCACCACAGGAGGAGGCCGGCGGCTAACTCAGGTGGGCAGTGGAAGCCACCTGACTGAGCCCTGCAGTGGGCAGAGGAGAGCCGCAGTGACAACAACCAGGGCTGGGACACTTCTTTCTTCAGTGCAATTTAGCAAATCTGTCCCTCCTGCAGATTCTGGGGTAGAGACCCTGCTTCTCCGTGAACCAGCCCTGTGACCTCCAGCAGACCCCCTCACCTCTCTGAAATGTAGTTTCCTGCCCTACAAAACAGGAATAAAAATTTCTAGCATAAAGTCTGATGCCATGCACTCATATCTAATTAAATACTGTTGGCATGCCATATGTTTTTGTAACGTATACGCAGTCTACATGTTGTGTACCATACAGTAATGTCAGAACAGCAGCTACAGTGACCAGGAAAACACCAGATGACTGCTCTGATCAAAGCAATGTCCTCCTTACCATGTGGGCCAGACAGACTTTTTATAGTATCGCCATAGGAGCTCTTGAGAGGAACACTCTCATTTCTTGGAGTAGAACTAACAGGATTATGCTGACTGCTGATTCCCAACCACCCTTTGGACAGAACAGGAAGGAAGCTCAGGGGTGTTCGGCACTCCCTCCCTTTGGAGGTGGCCAAGGGCAGATTTGAACCCAGGTCTGTCTTAGGAGCCCCTGCTGGTTGGCCTGTACCACGTGATCCCATGGAGCTCTGGACATTGACGAGAAGAAATAGCAAAGTGGACCTGGTGGCTTGGTGCTTGTCCATCCTCTTCACCCTGTATCTTGCCTGGGCACTGTGATCGACGCGTGTAACCTCTCAGGGTCTTTGGTAAATCGTGCTGTAGAGAGAAACACCCAGCATCGTTCTTGTCTCTCCTCTGCCCTTGGCCCCCACTGTGGTTCCGGGGGCTCCCCGAGGAGGCAGTTGGCCAGGTTCCTTCTGTCCAGCTGAAGCACACACCCATGTACAGCAGCCAGGGTGACAGTGCCCGGGAATCCCCATGCTTACGGCAGCCCAGTCTTTGTAGCTTATAGCGTGGAGAAAGCATCTCTCCCCAGCTCGGGCCCTGCCTGCCGATGGGCTCACTTCCCAACTCCCTGCCAATGGGCTGGCTCTATGCTTGATTAGGGTAATGAGGCTTATGCAGGCTTCCTCTGTTCCTCCCCATCTCCTTGGCTCGGAAAGTGAGCCCACTGTCTATCAATACTGTCTGGCACCAGAAGAAAGCCCCTCTCCCTTCCTGCACCCAGCATCTGGTTGCCTGGAAACCAGGACAGAAGCCTAGAGCATCTTGGGTTTCTTTTTTCATTTCCCTGCCAGGTCCCGAAAGCAAGCGGTGTTTGTTTTAAGCAGAACCTTTGCACTGTGGAGATGTGCCTTAACCTTGCCCAGCATGATTTCATCAACCTGCGTAAATGTGATGCAGGGAGACAGGGACAGCCACTCCGGGTTCAATGTCATTTGGTTATCGGTGTACCGAGTCATAATTAACAGTGAAAGCAGAAGATGGATTGCTTCAGAGGGAGCCAGGGCTAGGATTGACTTATGTGTGTGCGCGAGCGTGTGTGCATGCGTGCATGCGCCCATGCACATGTGTTAAAGTTGGCAGCTCTGTGAATTGCAGCTTGCTGTAGCCACGTGCAAAAGGGAAGAGAGGTTTTGGGTGTTTGTTTTTTTTCCAAAAGAACAAAAACCCATCTTGAAAATGAATGTCTCTCAAAATCCACACAATTCAGGGGTAAAAGCGCCAAGACTCCACAAGGCTCATCCCTCCAGCCCCCACTCGAGCTTCCCTTCAACAGGAACGTGAATCGTCTTTGGATAGGGCTGCAGGAGAGGCGAGGATTTTAGAAGAAAAGAACTCCTCACTTGCCCAATCCTTTGGCTTAACACCGAGAGGGCCTGCCAGAGTTTAGGACTAAACCTGGCAACCGTTGCCTCCCCTGTGTCCTGGCTCTTGCTGCCTCGACACTGTATGTTCCCAAGGCTAAGAGGCATTCAGTTCATTAGGGGTTGGTGGGACTGGGCGTTCTCCCTAGTCAAGGCCACCCTGAGTTTCCAAAATACAAAATCTTTTGAGGAACCATCACATCAGGCCCCTCTGAGGAAGACACATTTTAGAGATTATGAGCTAAGCATCCTGCCCCTCACCGAGCCTTGCTGCCACTCAAGTTCTCCCATGTGGCAGATGAGACAGGAGGGCCCAGAGTGGCCAAGCATCTTGTCTGAGGTTACACAGTGAGTGGGCAGTGGTGCCCGTATCTGAACTACATAGCTTACTTAGAAGTCATTATAATGGAACAACCTTATTGACGTCCTGAATCTAAAGATCTTTCAAGGCGATGCTGGCTCTTTGAGTCGACAGTCTCTCGGAAAATTCTTATCACTCAGCGGATAAATTGAAACAGAGCTAATAATAGATAGGTATGTAGCATGTCTGAAAGGGCCCGTTTGCTGTGTCTTCTTGGTAGAGTTTTTTAAGAAGTGCTTTGATGTGCTTTTTTTTCCCTGAGAGGTGGAAGTGTGGAATATTTTCGTTCTATAACTAAATCCACATTTCCTCATTCCATTACTTCCCTGGACTTTTTTTGCCCCCCCCCCTACTTCTGTGTTTTAGGGAGTCCTGTGTGCTAAGTGGATATTTTTTTTTTTGACAGTGGCTTTTCTCCTGGTTTGAGGAATACTTTAGAAACAAAATAATGTGAAGACAGGGACTTGTATGTTTTCCTCTCATAAACGGAAGCAGAGTGGTTAAGTAGCAAGTCACAAATATTTAGCCATAGGAGCCCAACGTCCTAGGTTCAAATCTTGGCTCCACCAGTTTCTTGCCTGTATCATTTAGAGGACATGGATAACACATCCAAGCCTCGGTTTCTAATCTGTGAAATGGGGATGTTCATGGTCTGAGTTATTGTGAAGAATAGAAGAATTAACATGTCAAATGATGAGTGTGGTGCCTGACCAATAAGGAGTCAATAAAGGGGTAGCGACTATTATTTTTTAAAATTATCAACTTGAAGATTACAGGATTGAGTAAGTCTCTGGAATAAATCCCACTAGAAATCATACATTCCTAAGAGAGGTACTCACAAGAAGCTTTCCTGGTGCAAAGATCTTTGTCTCATGACTCCTATAATCTTTAAATTTTTTAAATCATTAAGATATTACTGACCTGTAGGAAAACAGCTACATACCTGCCTTCTTCCTACAGGAAAATATTGTACACATAAGGTGATTCCTATTGCCTGCTCGTAGGCTAGGTTTCAGGGAAATAATTTGAAATTATGGACTTAAAGAAAAAAAAATAGAAATTCTACCTCTGACCCTTCAAAGAGAAATGCCCCCTCTGCTCTTTCCTACTTGTCCAAAGGCAACAAGAGGGGGGCGTGCTAGGAGCGAGGATGCTGTATCTGTGAAGGGATGTACTCTGCTCATTTCTGCACACAAAGCACACCTCCACCCCCTTCCCCCTGTGTCATCTTTGTAGCTGTCACTGTTCCCTGTGCAAACATCCGTTGGGCCCCAGTGTGTATAAGGCAGGACGTCAACATCAAGAGATACAACACACATAAGAAACAGACCTTCCTTCCCGAGGGTTAGTTCCTGGGCCCAACTGCTTTATGTGCATCCCTGAGGCTTCGGCTAAGCCCCATCGCCTGGACCAGCCACCCACAACCCCTCAGCCTCACACAATGGGGACTGGGGTGCGATTTACACCTCTAGGATTTTGGCCAGGACAGAATGCTCAGGCTGTGAAAAATCAGCTTTCTGCTTCTTGCCGCTCTTCTCCGGGACCCTGCTGTCTGGTCGCCACCTCAGTCCCTGACCCAATAGCCCCCGGCTCACCGCCACGCTCAGTAGAAGAATATCACTCTCTCCATAGCAAGATGATACTTCTTGCTGCTGTCCTTTCAAATTTTCTCATGCCAGCCTCCCCCAAATAAAGCCAGCTCAGCAATTTACTAAGAGGATAACTGAGTATCTTCCCCTTCTCCCGGGAAACCCATTTGCATTTTACAGCACATTTCCTAGAGCCTCAAAGACCATTAGGGACACCTAAAGGGTGCAGCCTAATGGTTTGAGCCTTAGGCTCCACGGCCTAACATCTGGGCTCATAATTTTAAACATATGGTCCATTTCACATCATGCCATCCACCAGCTGGCTGCCCGGCTCCTGCCAGCCTTTGCCGCAGCCCCGCGCTCAGCACCTCGTGGCAGCAACTTACCATTCTTCACACTGAAGGCAGCTGTCCTCGCTGCCGAGCAGGGTGGCACTTTGGATTAGCTGGCGGTGGCAGCAGCTGCAGGTTACGGCTGCCACCTCGCCACCTCCTTGCGTCTGATGCTCACAGCCAGCCCAGGAACCACGTGTCACTGATCCCGCGTTACAGATGAGATCAGGAAGGTGCTGGGAAAGGTTGAGTGCCCCGTCCCAAGTCACAAAACCGGGAGCCAGAATTCAAACGTAGGTTCATGTGCTTTTTTTTTATCCACCACACGGTACCCCTGACTTGAGATTGGCTTCCAGCTGCTCGCTGTCACAAGGGCAGTTAATACCAACTACATCAGCTAAGCAGTCGTTAGGAGCCCGCGGTGGCCTTTCCACGCTCTCGGGCATTTGAAAGGCACCGACCGCACACTCACGGTGGGAGGAGGCAACGGAGCACCTTCCCTGGAGCACCTTCCCTCGCCTGCCTGAGCCTAGGGCGTGGAGACATGCTGTGCTCTTAGAAGCCACTTCTGTTGCTTTGCATCTGACTCACTATGGGACTGTGGCAAGTCCCTTCACCTCTGGGAGGGGAGGGAGCTTTCCTGGTCTGACAAATGAAGTCACTGGCCTGGAAAATGTCTGAGGTGCCTCCCAGGGCTTCCACCCGACTCCCCGGTGATGAGATTAAGAAGCGGAGCCAGGCTGGCCGGCCTCCCATCTGCCCTCCCAGGCTTTATTTACGCTCCGTGTCTCTGGCGACAACCGCTTGACCAGATGGGCTGCCCTGGCATGGGACGGGCTTGGTGACAACCCTGCCAGTGGAGGTGCTGGCGCCCCTGATGGAGAGAATGTGGTCCTCCGCGTGCTGGCCTGCTGGCAGGCTGCAGCCCCCGGGTACACCCTGAGCGGGCACCCCCAGGCAGCTGCTCTCGCGCGGACGGACGGCCTCGCCAGACAGAAGCCTCGCTGGCTGCCTCCGCTGTTTTTATTGCTTCACCGTCTTTCAAGTCAGAAAATGCGAGGGCGCAGCTTGGGTTGCAATCTGTTCACTCGCCAGCTCTCGGGGGCCTGGCTCTGGCCAAACCTAGAAAATAGTACTGCCCCTCGCCTTCCCCAGCCCCTCCGGCTGCACACGCCCCGAGCACATGAATGCCAGCTCCCTTCTTGCCTTTGTCCCCAGCTTTATGGACAGCGCTACTTTTTTGCCGTGAGGTGGAGTGTTAGAGACGATCATATAAATTCCAGTGCATTGCGCTCACAGCCACTGCTGTGTCCCTTTGTTGTCGGTTTCAGGAGGAAATGCCTCCCGAACACCGTGAACCTGAAGGCCCTCAGCTTTCATTTGCAAGCCCCCCCCCCCCCCGTGGTACTTAGCAGACCGCTGGTAGGCCATGTGCGAGCTGTCCCAGAGCCCCAGCTCGGGGTGCTGGCCCTGGCTTCCCAGTTCTGTGCACAGATGCACTGGGCCGTGAGGCCCAGCGAGTCCTGAGGGGCAGTGTGACCCCTACAGAACGATGAAGCTCGTTTGTTTTCCTGCGCTGGGTGAAAGGGCTACTTCTTCATTTCCAAATCCTTCGGCAATACCTGGAAAAACGACTGGAAATTCATTTCAAAGACTTGGGATGGTACCAATGCCTCTGCTTTTAAAAGGCTGAAAACACCAGGGTGGTTGTTTTTCTTCCTCTGCGCAGAGAAGGAGTTCCATCTTGCAAAAGCACGCTTGCAAAGAAAGTAAGACAAGGAAGGGAGAAAGGGGAACAGAAAGAAACCCTCCCAAGGATATCTGACCTGAAAGGGAGCCCACACTGGATGTCGCGTGGGCTGCGCTTTCCTTCCAGGGTGGTGGCGGCTCTTCCCTCCGGGACCTTGTGGCTCACCCCAGAGGCGCTGAGCAGCTGCGCCCCGGATCCTCTGGACTGTGTCAAGGACGAGTGGCGAAGAATGTAAACAGCGTGGGTGATTGCGAGTGTGGTTAGCATGCCCCGTGAACCCGCTCTGGTAGGGAACTGACCGCCGGAGCCTCCTTCACACAGCCCAGAAACTCAGCCCCCACTCCCATGGCCCCGTCCCTGTGCTGTGGCCCGGGCCGGAGGACGAGATGAGCTTTGCTTGCTGGCTTTGATTTTGGATTTGTGCTCTCTCAGATAGGATCGGTGCTATTGGATGGCTGCAAGCCTTTTCCCAGTGATGGTTCTTGGGAATCTCTAGAAATGGCCAACGCTGAGGTTCCCTGTGTGTTCCAGTCAAGGAAGGTAGCGAGGGGGGGGGGGGCGGGGTCAGCCTGGGTGGCAGAGCCATGAAGGCGTAAGGCCCACACCTGGACTTGGGGTGAATCAGCTCAGTGCCCCACCTGGAAGACTGGAGGGGAGGGGGCCGCAGCAGGGCCAGAGAGGGGCTGGGAATGATGGTGAGGTCGTGCTGTGGGGTGAGGACTGGCAGGCAAGACAAGTTCAGTCTCTGCATCTGGAATAAGGGAGACCTGGGCAACATAGATATCAGCCCGTAAGGGCGTGAAGCGGGCAAGGGTAGCACATTCAGATGCCAGAAATCTACCAGGAGGAAGGAGCAGTCCCGGAAGTGGGAAAGAGACAAACTGTGAGACAGTTAAGTCACACAGCTGCCTTCGTGCCAAGCCTGTGATGGGGTTGGACGTAACCCAAAGCAACGAGGAGGTCCTCACTGGTGGGGGCCTGGGCCTGTGCGAGGCCCAGTGCGTGAGGTCCTGCAGAAGCGAGGAGTCCATCAGCGACACTCTTCCTGCTTCCGGCATTTACGGGTGTCCCTGTCAGCCAGTTGTTGTCATTGGTGCCGGGACAAAAGGATGGAAGGATACAGTCCCTGCCATCAGGGACAATCAAAACCATTGTGTCCCCCTCCAGTGTCACTGCCGCAGAGGGGGTAGGGGAATGGGAGACTGAACAGATCCAGGAATCAGAGAGAGAGTCATGGGGAGGTTTGCCAGACGGGCAATAAGGTTGGCTTATTCAATCACTGTAGCAGCTACCATTTACCCTGCACTCGCTAAACACCAGGCACTGTGCTAGCAGTGCATTATAATGTAGTGTAGCACAGCGTACTGCAGTGTGGGTCAGACAGACAGCACAGTGCAGGCACGTGTCATGCAGGACAGTGTACTACAGTGCAGTGTAACCTAGTGGTATAGAAAAGCAGAGTCAGCATAGTACAGTGCGTAGTGTAGTGTAGTATAACATAGTATAGCGTGGTATGGTGTAGTATACTATAGTGTGATATAGTGCAGTATAGTGTAGTATAGTATAATATACTACAGTATAGTACAGACCGTGTAGTATAGAATAATATAGTATAGCACAGCATAGTGTAATATAGTATAGTGTAGTATAGTATAGTATAGTATAGTATAGTATAGTATAGTGTAGTGTAGTATAGTATAGTATAGTGTAGTATAGTATAGCACAGCATAGTGTAGTGTAGTATAGTACAGCATAGTATAGTATAATATAGTACAGCATAGTATAATACTGCGTAGTGGGGTATAGTATGGTATGGAACAACATAGTGAAATACAGGATAGTCTACTACACTATAGTATAGTGTAGTATAGTATAATATATTGTAATATGAGGTAGGAGCTAAGGTTTGACCCAGGACAGATCTGTCCCTAGAGCTGGCTCTGTGCCCTTCCTGTGTGCTGCATCAGTCCCCAGGAGGGTGAAGGAGTGGGGCATGGGTGGGGCATCATCGATGATTTGGGGATAGCTGCCTTCTCCCCAGCATCTGAGGTTGACATCCTAAACAAAGCTGGGTCTCTCAGTCGGCTGTCCTCTCTGCCGTGGGTAGGACGCCAGGGAAGGAGGCAGACCTCACATCGCAAGCGCTGAGACCTTCTGCAGTGCCCTCCTTACGTGCCATCAGCTTTGCTGGAAGTGTGAAGTCCATTCTCCTTGGGGGGAGCGTCAGCATTCTGCTCTCTCATCCTTGACCCCAAATAGTCGGTGGTGGGTGTGGAGTCCAACGCACGGAGGGCCTGCTGCCCGGCTTCGTCCCCTCCAGTGTCAAGACTCGGACATGGGAACAGTCTTGCTGCCGGCGCCTCCTGGGATTTAATAACTGGAGAAGGTGGCTGTCAGAAAATGGAAACCGGTGTGTGGAAGCAGTTGTCTCCGCAGGCTCTTGCCCCGGAAGGAGTGTCAGTCTTTACTCTGGAGGCAGGTACCTGTCTGTTCTGTTCACGATTTATTCTTGCTCATCTGCCCAAGTGCAGTCAAAGTTGGAGTGGAAGAGGGGACCGTGAAGAGCAGGGGCCATGGGGTTGCCATGCCGAGAGCGAGAGGGGACAGACGTGGCATGTCCAGCTGGGGCACCTGTGCTGTCTGTGGGGACTGCAGTGGTGCCCTGCGGGACACTCCATGCTGAGAGGGAAGCATGGCCGTGTCACCTGGGTGGGGCCTTCCCTGACCACCCTGTCTAAATAGTGACTTTTCATACTTCCTGTTCCTATTGGCTACTGGTTTTTAGCCCTAGCCTCTCTGGCATACCATGTGTTTTACTTATTTTTCTTGGCTGTTACCTGGAAGGTACACTCTGTGTTGTTCACTGCTGCATCTTCAGTGCCCAGTATCAGCCCTAGTGACTGACTAGGTGTTCAGTAAATGCTTGTTTGTCGAATGCTGAGGATGGAGCCCGGCATGTAGTGGGGACTCAGTGTGACAGTGACCGGAAAGCCCCATTCTTGACAGTTGTTTCAATGTTCTCCCAGCCATGGTACATGGAAGTGCAGCTCAGGTGACCCGGCTTCAGAGAGAGGAAGGGAGTCTGGGATTCGGACAACACAAGCTGACCGCCCAGCCCTGGACGCCTGAGAATGAACTGAGTGTGTCCCGTAGCCCCTTGGCTTGACAGGCGCGGCATGCATGTGGCATGGCGTGTGTCGCTCTGGATGCCCATAGGACCCTGTCCGCTGTCGGCTGGCTCAGGATGCCTCCCAGCCCAGGCAGGGACTCCTCCCATTCCTCCACCCTGAAAGCCCTGGCAAAAGCTTCAGAATTGGGCCCTGGCCGGTTGGCTCAGCAGTAGAGCGTCGGCCTGGTGTGCGGGGGACCCGGGTTCAATTCCTGGCCAGGGCACATAGGAGAAGCGCCCATTTGCTTCTCCACCCCCACCCCCTCCTTCCTCTCTGTCTCTCTCTTCCCCTCCTGCAGCCAAGGCTCCATTGGAGCAAAGATGGCCCGGGCGCTGGGGATGGCTCTTTGGCCTCTGCCCCAGGCGCTAGAGTGGCTCTGGTCATGACAGAGCGACGCCCCGGAGGGGCAGAGCATCGCCCCCTGGTGTGCAGAGCTTCGACCCTGGTGGGCGTGCCAGGTGGATCCCGGTCGGGCGCATGCGGGAGTCTGTCTGTCTCTCCCCGTTTCCAGCTTCAGAAAAATACAAAAAAAAAAAAAAAAAAAAAGCTTCAGAATTGGGGACAAGGACAACAGGTGGCAGTCAACACTGCCCCTGCTGACAGACCACGTCGGCCAAGTTTCCCCCAAGAAGCACGCTCCTTTAGGCTTTATCCCTCACTGGCCAGTACCTGTCATTTTGAATGGGACATTTTTGTTTTTGAGTTGAGCACAGAGACTACTTTCTGGCTCTAGCGGAAAACCTCACAGGAGGAATGCTACCCAACTTTGTCATTACCGTTTTAATGAGCAAGAGTCCACTAGCCAGACCCTTATTAGCTAATAAACTTAGGGGAAACTCAATGCTGGGGTCTCACATCGTTGAACGGCTACCTAATGATCGTTCGGAAAAATTATACCATTTGTTTTTCCAATACCATGAATTAGTTATAATCCTTCACAACCTAGGAAGTCAAGGTTCATTATTAAGTTAGTCTTGTAAAGAGAGGGAGCCACATTCTCTCTAGGGACAATTTTGGCCTGAGGTTGTCCAATCACTGTGTACATGCCAGCAACCTATTAGATAATTGCTTAGGCTTTCTCAGTCTTTATTTTGTTTCCCTTTCTTCTCTTGTAAAATCATTGTTTTTAACCCCAAGGGAACCTCGTAGAAGGGCTCTCAGCCCCCACCAGCCTGGATCATTACCCTCCTTTTCCTCTTCTGTTATTTTTCTTTTCAATTGGCCTTTTTTTTTTTTACCCCTCCCGCCATGTCCTTCTTTCCCCCTTCTCTCTGTCTCTCTGTTATGTTTACTATTACTATAGACTTTTTTCATTAAAAATTCATGGAAGTTTATTGTAAGAAATTTGAAACTTGGCCGGATAGCTCAGCTGGTTAGAGCATTGTCCCAAAGCACAGAAGTTGCTGGTTCGATTCCCAGTCAGGGCACGTACAGGAACAGCTCGATGTTCCTCTCTCTCTTTCTCTCTTCCTTCTTCTCTCACTGAAATCAATAAAAAAAAACATTTTTATAAAACAAAATTTAAAAAAATTGAAAAAAACATGGCCAAAACCTAGCCACATTGCAAGAAAAAAATATGTGTGTGTGTGTGCATTTTTTTTTTTTTTTTTTGTATTTTTCTGAAGCTGGAAACGGGGAGGCAGTCAGACAGACTCCTGCATGCGCCCGACTGGGATCCACCTGGCATGCCCACCAGGGGGCGATGCTCTGCCCATCCGGGGTGTCGCTCTGTTGCGACCAGAGCCACTCTAGCGCCTGAGGCAGAGGCCATGGAGCCATCCTCAGCGCCCGGGCCATCTTTGCTCCAATGGAGCCTCGCTGTGGGAGGGGAAGAGAGAGACAGAGAGGAAAGAGAGGGGGAGGGGTGGAGAAGAAGATGGGCACTTCTCCTGTGTGCCCTGGCCGGGAATCGAACCCGGGACTCCTGCATGCCAGGCCAACGCTCTACCACCGAGCCAACCAGCCAGGGCCTGAGTGTGCATTTTTAAAAACATTTTTATTTATAAACTTTTTATTCCCTCTCTCCCTTTCTTTATAAATTTTAAAAAGAGATAGGCATCAGATCGATTGTACACCCTCTGTTTTTTCCTCCCACTTACTGTGTGGCAGACATCATGCCCATATCACTGATAACTTTGCTACGTGTTTTGAATGGATGCTTAGTAGTCCCTGGTAGGGATGAGCTGTAATTTATTAAACCAAGCCCGTATTGTTGAGCCTGAAGGTAATCCACCCCGCCCTTTTGATTGCTATAAATAATGCCCTCAGGGACATCCTCAAACAAAATAAATCTTTGCGCACACTTTGGCTTTTCCTTAAATTCCTCGAGGTGGGGTTGCAGGTCATAAAGTGCGAACGTTTTTCACTCTTCTTAGAGTTACCAGTTCTCTGGAGTCAGGTGCACCCCCCACCCCTCACAGCAAGGGGGAAGTCTATTGAGTGAGTGAGCGAGCTTTCAAGGGCTCCTCTCCCTTCTCTTCCCATTTACTGCTGAAGATGCCCCCTCCTTCTTTGGGGAGGCTGTGCCAGGGAGCAGCTGTGTATCTGTCAGCCCACATTCCCGCTCACTCTGACCTAGGGTTAGCAGTCTTCAAAATCTGCTGGAAAAATCCTAGCAATGCCAAATCTTGGCTGGGTTGCCATGGCGACAGACAAGGACAACAACCCTTTATCCACCTCCAGCCCCAAATCTTCAGAAAGCTTTCAAGATTCAGAAGGCACTGGAGAATATTTCTGCTTTATGGGCAAGGCAGTTTAAGCCTATTCCACCAGATTGGGGGTCCCCTACGGGTAAAGCTGATGACCAGCAAGATTACCTGTGCCTCTTAGAAAAATACCACTGCTATGTTTTTTGTTTGTTTTTACTGCTTTTTTTTTTTTTCTTGCTTGCTTCCCTCTGCTTTTGGTATATCCCAAATAATCCCAGGTTTCCAAAAGTCAGCCTAAAGATGTGTGAGGCCACTGACAAAGCAAGGCCCTTAAAAACAAGAGGATACACAGCAGGTGAGGAAGGCCCTTAGGCGCTCAGGGAAATTTGATTATGGCTTAAGTATTGGAGGACTCACACACATAAAATCACCTCACTCAGGTATGACGGTGGCCCCATACTTATTATATAAGAACAAGACCACAATTTTTAGAGATGCATGTCCCGAAGCTTGTGCAGATGAAATGACATGATGTCTTAGATTTCCCTCAAAATTGTCTAGCAAGGAGAAAGCGAACATCAATCCAGCAAACACAAACTTTAATCACATTGAACTTCAATGATAGGTTAAAAAATAATCACACTATTCTCTCTGTGTTGAGTATGTTTAACAGTTTTCATATTTAAAAAGTTTGAATAAGGACAATGTAATGTGCTTTATGCTCATTATTTTTTAACAAAGCATTGAAATGATCATTGCAGAAAATCATCAGATCTCTTACATTTGTTCTGTGACTTCACATTTTCTTTTGAGTTGTGTGTGGGGCCGTGCTAATATCGCTTCAGGGCTTAGGGCCCCTCCAGGGCTCAGTGGAGCCCTGGTCTCAGTGTCTTCAGTCCCAAAGCTACAGGGGAGAGCCTCCTCTCCCCCGATGCCAATCAGCAGAACAAAGGCTGAAGTGACCCCTGACCTCTCCTTCAGGGTAGGGCCCCGGCCTGTCAACTCCTGTGGCTCTCAGCCTTGGCGACCCTGCACCTTCTGTAATTTAACACTCGAAAGTGTATTATGAACACAGACAAGACTTTAACTGCAGTTTGCACACAAGGGCCTGCAAAAGTCAACCCTCTTCCTTCAGGCCTCTTTTGTTCTTGGTTGCTAGGCATTCTACTGCTTACGGGTACAATATTTACTTTTGTTTATTTTATTGGCCCTCAGTGTTTGAAGAGGCTGGGCAGCTCCCAGGATGCGGGGACTGGGGATTTACTGGGAGATAAAATGCTCTATGGCAGTCTGTCCGCGCCTGCATCTTGATAATAGGTTGTTCCCACAGCAGGTCAAGGCCCTGGATCAGTGCTTGGGTCTCTGCTTGAAGCAGCAAGTGTGGAATGCCCGCAGGAGACCTGGGTTCAGGGGGCTTCCGAAAGCTGTGGAGAGGTGCTGGCCAGGGCACCACCCTCCTCAGTTATTCACACTGAGGGTTTCCTTTGTGAAATACATGTTTTAAAATAAATAGTCATATTATGAAAGGCCCAGCTAATACAGAAGTCCTGCTCATTATCCAATCCTGGTCCCTTCCCCGTGATAACCACACAACTCGGCATGACCCATGACCTTGTAGAGCCCACAGCTCCTCGGAAGTAATTCTAAGGACCTAAGGTGGGGGTGCAGACACAAAGCAGACAAGCCCTGGTTCCTGCCTTTAAGAAGCTTAAGAGATTCGGGGTCAAGAAGATCTCTAAGAAGTCTCTAAGAAGAGCTCTAAATGACAGGCAAGATTCAAAGTTATAGGTAATAATCACAGCCATTTGGAGAAGTAAAAGGGAGACCTCTGTTTCCTCCACTCCCAACACTTCTGACCCCAGATGTTTAGGGACTCCCCCCACCACCACCACCAACCCATTCCCCAGCTGTGCAGACACCAGCGGGGTCCCACAATTCAGTTCTGACACAAACTACCCAGATTTAATGCCAACCTCACAGGCTAAAGGCTGAGTCCCACAAGGCTGCCCCCACTTCAGGCGTCAGTCACGGGTCCCAGGGTGTCACCTGCGCTTCTGATGGGCTATATAAATCAGGGGTTCCCGTGATGCCCTTCTCCTCAGGTTTGGTAATTTGCTAGAATGAATCACAAAACAGCTAGACGAAGAGAAACGAAGGGCAAGGTCCTAAGCACAGGAGCTTCTGTCCCCATGGAGTTGGGGCACACCACTCTCCTAGCACCTCCTAACACGTGCACACGTTCACCAACATAGAACCTCCCCAAACCCCAGAGTTTAGGGATTTTTACAGAGGCCTCGTCATGTAGGCACGATCAATTATTAGTGGAATCTCCAGCCCTGCTCCTCTCCCCGGACGGTGGCTAATGGCGCTGAAAGTTCCCAGCATTTAAACAGGACTTGGGCTTCCTGCTCCTCAGCCTCCATCGGAAGTTACCTAGGAACCCAGCAAGAGTTGCCTCCTTAGAACAAACGATGCTCCTATCACCCAGGAAATTCCAAGGGACATAGGACGTCAGTGTCAGAAACTGCGAACAGAGACCAAACAGATATTTCTGATAATGTCACAAGCAGGAAACTATTAGAACAGAAGTCATGGGAAGCTCCATGTAACAAGTAAGCAAAGCTGTAAAGGTTGGGAAAGATTTATGTCTTGGAGGAGAAAGATTTGCCTGGTGGGGGAAGAAGAGGGGAACAGGATGGAGCAGGGCCTGAGGCTTCTACATGTCTGTGGGCACAGTGATTGCATCCTTTAGGAATATTTTGGATACAAATAATGGAAAATCTAGCCCTAACTGGCTTAGGCAAAAAGAGATTTTATTTATCTGTGTTATTATGAATTTAGGCATGGCTTGATCCAGGAGCTCGTAAAATGTCAAACCTACCTTTATCCCTCAGTTCTGTTCTCTTTCATGTGGACTTTATTCTTGGACCACATTGGTTGGATCAAGATGGTGGCCAACAGCTTCAAGGCCCGACATCTTCCAGGTTAGAGGCTGTAGAGAAAAGGATGCATCTCATCCTGTTAGTGGATAAGGATTCACTAAGTACCAGGATTCACTCTGATAGAACACACCTGGGATATGAGCCAATCCCTAAAGCAATTGCTGCCACCAGAGACTGAAATTATGCTAATTGACCAGCTTGAGTCACATGATCAGAGAGCAGGGGAGTGGTTGTTATTCAAAGGAGACTTGGGGTTCTGTTACCAGAACAGGGGTACCTTGATGCCCAGAGGAAGCCTGAGACCATGGTTTCCAGGGTCATTACACATAATGAGAGCTCCGGTTGTCCTGCTTCCAGGAGCCTGTTCGGGAGCAAAAGACCACAATAAAGAGATTAAGTTGAGCAAAGACTCTTCTCCAGTCTGGGGAGCCTATTGTGCTGCAGGAGCTCTGGGAGGGTGACTTAGGAGGCCACACCTAGTTCAAGCAGGGCTTCCCAGAACCTTCTGAGGAGGCGCTGGTCGCCAGGTGCACCAATCTGAGCCCAGGGGCATGAGATGACTGGTTCGTTCAGGCCTCCGGAGACGATGAGTCACCCAGCGAGTCGGTGATGCAGGAAACGCAGGGACGTGTACATTCAGAGTTCCTGGCCCGATGTCAGGGTGGGCTGAGGAGTGAGTTGGGGGGCCCTGCCCTTGGCCGTGGCTGAGGCAGCCACACCCTGACGAGAAAGAGGATGGCCTGCCTCAGAGGCAAAGAGGCAGCCCCTTCGGGTTCCACTCTGGTTCACACCCTCAGGAGTGGCCTGAGGACAGTGCTCGGTCTGTGTGGTCAGCAGGCTCCCAGCTGCTCCTGCAGGGACGTGGAGGGTGGTCTCCCCACTGCTTCAAACAACCCCCTGAAACACCGTGAGGCACTTGTGGTTCATTCTTCTTCCTGCTCGTCCCCAAGGGCCAGCTGTTGTCCCCCACTGGGTTTGAAAGCCATGGGGATAAGAAGACCACGGAGGGAGACCTGTAGGTATGGGACAGGGAAGGGGGAAAGAAGGTGAACTTGGGTTTGGGAATAAAAACAGGTGTAGGCGTGAGATGTAAGCGTCCCCTTAGAAAGGTTATCGAAGGAGTATGTTGCTCGAAACTGACTATCGGGCGTAAACAGAAAGTGGCATCTCTGGGCGCAGCTGGGGAATAGGGCAGGCGAAGGATTCACCTCTGGAGCAGGGACTCTTTCCACTGTACTTAACCCGTTCTGGGCAGAAATGTTTCACAGTGTGCTGTGCAGTTCCGTGCCTGAAGCCTGAGCTATAACAGAAGGATCGATCCTTTTGCCTCGAGTTTGGTGTGGTGAGCATCAGGTATGATGACACCTTCCGGAGGGTCCAGGCTGTTTCACAAACTTGGAAGTCCACACAACTCTAGGGTGGGTGTAACTTTTTTTTTTCTACAGAGACAGAGAGAGAGAGTCAGAGAGAGGGACAGATAGGGACAGACAGACAGGAACGGAGAGAGATGAGAAGCATCAATCATCAGTTTTTTGTTGCAACACCTTAGTTGTTCATTTGCTTTCTCATATGTGCCTTGACTGCAGGCCTTCAGCAGACTGAGTAACCCCTTGCTCGAGCCAGCGTCCTTGGGTCCAAGCTGGTGAGCCTTACTCAAACCAGATGAGCCCGCGCTCAAGCTGGAGACCTCAGGGTCTCGAACCTGGGTCTTTCTGCATCCCTAGTCCGATGCTCTGTCCACTGCACCACCACCTGGTCAGGCAGTAACTTTTTAAGGAGATGACTAAACACCCAAAAACTAGGACTACGTGGTTCTAGCAGCCACCTGTGCGTCATGGCTCCTGGCTACCTCCTCCGGTTTCTTCAACTCGCCCTCCATCTCACCCACTGCTTATCGACACATTGCCTTTCCCTCTTCTGTACTGGCAATCCCGTGAAATTTATAATTGTCCCTTAGAAGTGTCTTATAAGGACCCTGTGATTACATTTAGGGTCCACCGAGATAATCCTGGATAATTTCCCCATCTCATGGTCCTTAATTCAATCACATCTGCAAAGCCCTTTTTGCCATAAAATAACAGCCACCGGTTCCAGGGATTAGGGCCTGGATGCCTTGGGGGCCGTTATTCAGGCTACTCAGCAGTAATGACATCGGATAGTAAGTGCAGAACCACACCGGAGGTACATGGGATGGGTGGGTCTCTCTCGGACCTTCAGCTGAGACGTTAATGCACCAGCTGGCCTGGGTCTAGGACGAAAACCTCTCAGAGAAACTTTGCATGCATTATTGTTGTTGGTTGCAACAATGTGAAATGCATCTTTGTGAGGCAGGTGTGTGCACAGAGCCTGCTGGGGTCGTTTTGAAACTAGTGGTGGACAGTCAAAATTCATTTTCCTTTGTGTCCCATGAAAGGCCAAGTCATCGGCTGTTCGGTGAACATAATCAAGACTAGTCCTGGAAAGGGACAGATGTCTCCCCATGGAAGCTTCCAGGCTGCTGTCCCTTGATCTCTGGTGTCTGCTCTGTGCTGACTTTTTCCTGCCCCCTTCGCTTTCTGCCGTCCACACCTCTCAACGAAACTGCCGTGCCTGCCTCTGTGAGGTCCCCATGCAATGCGGGGTGGCAAAGCCAATCGCACAGCTTTGGGTGAAGGAGGGACAGATAAGTCTTGGCTGAGAGGCCAGAGAAAGGGCCTCTTTTCTTGCCTCCTGCATCTGAGTTGACTTCTATATTTCTCCTTTAACTCCCAGGCTATTTTGTGAACTTCTAAATATTCCAAAGCACGCGAGACACGGGAGGGTGCTAGACTGCTGGTCCCTGAATAACGGAAGTATTTCAGAATCAGCCATCCCCCAAGTTAACCAGCTGCCCTGCGGTCTGCTGGGTCTGCAGTCTGCTCTGACCATTGAAGTTACGAGTCTCCTAACGGCTTCACTCTTTCCTCTTCATGATTGAGACTGTTCTGAACAAGTAGAACAGGTGCACGGAAGACCTGGAGGGGTTCTAGCAAATTGTCTGCCAACCTTCCTTGAGCTCTTTGCTCTGAACAAAACTAGACCAGACTTTTTGTTGTTTTGACATTTGCTGTGGCCCAAGGGCCATGTGACACTTTTCTGTTGGTCTCCTATAGAGCTCCGTCTGGTGCTGTCAGAACCCACACTGGGTCCTTCCATACCGTCTTACTAATAATAATGGTCACAGAGACCATGTATTTTTTCTTTAAGCTATGAAAACAACTCTAGGAGGAAGCTCATCATGTTTCCATTTTATAGACGAACACATTGAGACTCAGAAGAGTGAGCCTGGCAGGCACCCCCGTTATTGGGTTGCTTTAGTCAATCAACTTTTAGATAAGTGACACACCGATAAAAACACTCTTTCGTATGTCCTCACTTGTTACATACACCCTTCCGGGTGATGTTTATTTCTTTCCGCAGATCTAGCTTTCTGATCTCGTCAGTATTTGAGCTAAGATGGGGTTAAGCTGTGGTCCCAGAGGCCGGTGGTTCCTCCTGGGCTCAGCTCTTTCGGGGCTCTTGAACCCAGGACCCCGGGTCTGTTTTCCAGTCCCTCTTCGCTGCCGCCGCCCCCAGGAAGTGGTGGCCTGGGCACATACGGGTGGGAGGATCATTGGCTGATCTGTTTGTGGCACTTCCCGATTCCGTCCATCTCACCAGCCCACATGGTCCTGTGAGGCTCAGCTGGGTTCCACTCATCCCTGCGGTCTCCCCAGCACCGGCAGGACCCTCCTCCCTGTTCTCATGCCAGGACCTGGTCCGTCCCCAGGGCGAAGGGTGGGGGGTGGGGGCTGCTCCCCCATGACGGGCTCGTGTCCCCTGGAATTCAGTTCACCCAGCCTTTCTTGCTTCCCGCTGCTCTTAGGCAAGCACACTTTTCGTTTTGCCCCTGATTGTCCTGTGTGACCCCAAGAACCAAGTCTGTGCGTTCTCCCACATCCGAGCCAGAAGCAGAGGGCCCCTGCATGTTCACGCTGCTTCTGTCCCCTCTCCTTTTTCATCAGTGGGTCGCTGTGAGGGGCTAAGGCAGGACGGGTATGTAACAAGGCCAGGATGATCCGGAGCCCTTGTGTACAGCAGCCAGTGCCTGGGACGCTCCAGGGCCACCCCTTCCCTGGAACACGGACCGCGTGCTCCTCCATCTAAGGGAGACTCTGGGAATGTGACCAGAGCACGGACATCTCTGTCAGTGGGGACACCTGGGTCCTGTCTGGCGGTGCCCCTGCCAGACCGCTGTGGGGTCCTGGATATGCCACCACCTCTTTGGACTTCCATTTTCTCATGTGCAAAGTGAGGAGTTTCTGCTGTTACTCCCTTAGTGCAGAATTGAGCCACAGCACTTCAAGATCCTAGCTCAGCTTTTGCATGAAAAAAAGAAAGAAAAAAAAAAATGAAGAGGGCGGTTTGCGGTATCTGGGTTCCGGTAACATGAGAGGCCCAGTCATGCTACCTCGGTCATTAACTTGTGACGATAATGTACACACAAGGCACTAATTCTTTATTTTTCAAAAATAAGATGGTGACTAATTTGATTTGAACGCTCCAGTCTGGGAGTATGCCCCATGATTTTTAATCCAATTAGCATTGGAGATACTTCTGATTCTAAGGCTGTCTGGTTTCTGCTTCTGGTGTAAGCTCTATGCCCCAGTGACTCGTGTTTCAAGAAGGGAGAAGTTGGGGCCTACAGTCAACAGAAAGGGTCTGTTTATACGGTTGCTTTGTTTTTTTGTTATTAAACCCAAGTGGCAGGGAGCAAAGGCCTCACGGTTAGCTCAGGTTTCTGTAAGCGGCAGAAAACCCACAGACAATTTCGACATGAAAGTTTTGGTCCCTGCGTATTAGAGTTATTTTTCCATAGGGTCTCAAAACATCCTACTGGAAGATAAACAAAAGCTGCCGTTGTGACAACCACGCAAAGGAACATTCTGGAAGTCCCGGCCCAGAGATCAGAGGTCCATAAACCAGTGGGTCAGCTTTCGATTTGAGCTGAATTATCCAGGCGGACGAACCTTCTGTGCCCGATTTACCCCAACCCTCAAGCCCTTCACTTCACATTAGACCTCAAAGTCGGTCCAAACCATTCTTCAAATAAGTAGCATTGTCGCTGCAAAAATAATGGCCTGAGTCAAACCTTTGATTCTGTTCTGATAGCGTCACATCAGTTTCATACTCTGGAACTTCTAAAGAGAATGTATGTGTGGGTAGCACCACCATGGTGTAATTTTCACACTTTTTTATTTCTATTTTTAACCAGTAACACTCCTTGTCCCTCTCAAGGTAATTTCGTAATGAGAAACGTTCTTCTGTCCTTGGCTGTGGTCGATAGAAGTGACATGCAACCACTCTGGACGTGACACACACCATGCCCTGCTGCCCCTGCGATAAGTCAGCCTCTGATCCAATTTTTGTGTGTCAGGAAAGTGGGAAGAAAACACAAAAGTGAAAAGAGGTAGGAAAACGTGTCCCGGGTCCCCTTCGTCTGAGGACGTGCGCTCTGAGCTGGGCCCCCGCTCGCGGTGGTCTGGGGACAGAGTTTGTGCCGATCGCGCCGGGCAGGAGGAAGCACTGCTAAGTAGTCCTGGTGTCGTTTCACAACATGGAATTTAACAGCTCTGCGGCTGGGGCCTCGGGTGACCAGAAAAGAACGGGAAGATGACTTACATATTTTCAGCAGGAAAAAAAATTCCTGGGACGTTATTATCCACCGGGCCCTCGACGATGACTCCGGCTCCGTACGTCCCAATTAATTATGGAAACTGAGATGAGACCAACTAAAATACTACCGAAATGAAAAACAAACACTGTCCCATCAGTCCCGTGTTGTGGAGAGTATGAAAAACATACCTCTGTCAAGAATGTGGAAAACAGGGAGGGGCCCTGAAATAACATTTCTTTCTCTAAAGGCGCTAGGAAAATCAAAACCACATTGAGCTTTGGATCGGAGCTCGTGGCAAAGGGGGTAGTGACAAGATTATTTCTCTCTGGCACTTCTAGGAGCGGGATTAGTTAATTGAATCTGTGGTTTTTAGATCTGGTTGGTGCTTCTGGCGCGGCTGCCGGACGGACAAGGCTCTTGGGTCCGTTTTCCTGCTGGGTCCTATGCCCGGTTCTCCAGCACGAGAGAGAGGGCTTCTGCAGCGCGGCAGCGCCTCGGCCTGTTCAGACAGCCTGATGCAACGGGGCGGGCTTCTGCTGGAGCCCCGCTCGGACGCTGACTGTCACCAGCTAATTGGATGCTGCCCTGTACTCTTATCTCAAGTTCAAAATGGGAGTAGGGGAGAGGGAGGAATAGAACTCCAGCCTCCAAAAGATTCCTCAGCCTTAGGAAAGGAGGGGAAAATATTAAAAATATTTAAATATGTGAGGCAGAGGAATAGTGGGGGGACTTACCGATGACCCTCTTTCACCTAATTGTCAAGCTTGACACTTAGAAAACCTGAAGCTCTCAGAATCGCCTCTCACAGATACGAAGGGGGTCACAAGGGTGGTTCCTGCAGGAATTTTGTTTCCGTCCCCTACCCTGTGGTCATCAGCTCCACCAATTGTTGTTCCCCTATATACTAAGGGTGTCAAAGGTGGGACAGTTGTATTTCTAACTTATCAGCAGGGCATCCATGCCCTGAATAACTTCTTTAAGTAAGAGCATGGGGCCCAAACTATTTCTCTAAATGCACTCAAAGTGAACAGGCCTTGGCAGTTCTCAGGAGAACGTGGCATCCTCACACTTGATGGAGATGAGCTACTACTCTGTTCTTCCCTGAAATCTCTCAAGTCTAAAGTTAGATGTCCGTGATCGGGGTAGGGGGTGGGGGTGGGGGGACAGTGGTAATGATTGGGAGATCATGAAACCCAACACATACATTTCAGTTGGACAGCTGTCCTCTAAATCAGTGGTCCCCAATCCCTGGGCTGCGGACCGGTACCAGTCCATAGGCCATTTGGTACCAGTCTGCAGAGAAAGAATAAATAACTTATATTATTTCTGTTTTATTTATATTTAAGTCTGAACGATGTTTTATTTTTTTTAAACACTTTTTCTAAATTTATTTATTCATTTGGTTTTTTTTTTAGAGAGGGGAGAGAGAGACAAAGAGAGAGAGCAAGGAGAGAGAGAAGGGGGGAGGAGCTGGAAGCATCAACTCCCATATGTGCCTTGACCAGGGTTTCAAACCGGCAACCTCAGCATTTCCAGGTCGATGCTTTATCCACTGTGCCACCACAGGTCAGGCTATTTTTTTAAATGACCAGATTCCCTCTGTTACATCCGTCTAAGACTCACTCTTGACACTTGTCTCAGTCACGTGATACATTTATCCGGCCCACCCTAAAGGCCGGTCCGTGAAAATATTTTCTGACATTAAACTGGTCCGTGGCCCAAAAAAGGTTGGGGACCACTGCTCTAAATGGCTAAATGACCAAGTAAAAGTCAGGTGACCTTGACTAGGTCTAATTTCCTCATTAATCAAATGAACTGAACGGGGATAGATAATCTAAAACATTTCATCCTGCCCCTCCCCCAATATCTACTGGTCAAGGAGCTGATAAAAATTTATTTTTTTTCTTAGAAGGTTAAGGTTCATGTTTGTTGAACATCCTAATTTTCTAGCCCATCCATGTTTATAAATTGTACACTTTAATTGCTTTTGAAAAGACTAAATCGAAACTCAAGATTCTGGAGAAAAACACAGTTACAAAGGTATAAAAATATGAATAGCCAATGAGCATCCCAGGTGTAGCCACGCCTTGGCTAACTTTGAGAGATGTGAAAATTCTATTCTGATTGCTAGTTTATAATTCTCACCATTAATACATTCTTTCCTTAGGTGTGAGTGGCTATCTTGCCCAAATTGTCCAACTTTCTAAATATCCAAAACAAATCAAAATAACCAAATACAAAAAAGAAACAAACAATAAGAAAGCAAAACAAGTAAATATATATATATATATATATATATATATATATATATATATATATAATATGATCTAAATTCTTGCCCCTTCCATCATACTAAATCAAGATTATGCCTTCAGATGCTTTCTTTTAGAATCTAGACGTTTCAAGGGTTCTGCACATGATCACTGCAGACATTGGCCACTGGGGAGAAAGGAGAATGGGACAAAATGATTTCTCTCTGACTTACCTCTTCCTAAGGGGGTCCGGGCAGGGCACGTGGAGGAGTTTCAGCAAGAAGCAAACTTCCTGTGATTCTTTCCCCCTTTTTCTCTTGCCCACGTGCTCTTCAGGGTCCCACACGGTTTCTTTCAGGGGCAGCCATGTAGAGAACTCAAGAGGAAGTTGTAAGACCTTGGCTCTACTTTCAGTGTGGCCGTTCACGTGATTTGGGGCACAGGTTCTGGGACTTGGTTTCCCATCCTGTGAGAGGAAAGGTAGACATACATGGATCGTCTCCAAGGTCTCATCCAGCTCCAGCATTCCACGGCTCCAACTCATTTGGCAGGTGTCTCAGTGATGCATCTTATTTGTTGGAAGAAGCAGAATTTTGTAGAAGGGTAAAAAACCATAAGTTTGGAACAGTTTTTGGTATATCTCTTTCTCTCCATAATTAAAAGTCTTTAGAGATCATTTTCATTTCAGGTTCATTATTGTACTAGTTAAGAAAGAAACCTATTGGCACTAAGTATTTGCTTATTCCAAGATGATTGAGGTTTTAAATATTTAACTTGTAAATATCGTGATTCAGACAAACATAACTTTATGGACAAGGAAGTTCAGGAGATTAAAATCCAGGAACACCATTCTGCGGTTGGGTCACGTTATAGATTGTGCAACCCTGTGAGCCCATCGTCATTGTTGAGGGAAAGAGATTCCAGTTAAGGACACACAGCTTTGAGTTGTGGTGACCTGCCTCCTCAGACCGCCTTCCGTCAGTTTTTCCTTCCTTTGCTCTTTTGGAATTTGATGACTCTCTTTGGAGCAGTTACCCCTCATAACAACGGGTTCTTCGGCTCTGCATTCAACTAAGCCTACAGTCCTGCTAGAGGGATGTCGGTTACCTGAGCATGACAAAAATTTCAGATCATGTGCAACTGGGAGCCATTCTGTGCCAGTTACAAATTTATTGCCACTCAGCTCCAAGCTCACCCTTAATTGCCTGCTCTGGAAAAATGTAGAGCCCTTTAAATGTTTTTTCTTTGCCAACTGGCATGACATCAAGCTTTGTCAATAGAGGGGGCTGGAGAGACATTGCAGGAGAAAGGAGTTGGTCCTGTCTTGCAAACTCCAGCAACTTCTCCAACAACCAGGTTGCCAGGTGCCTGTGGCTTCTGCCATACCCAGCCTTCGCCGTGTGCATGGCCAGCAGCTTCCCCTAGTGTCCTGGGGACAATTTTGTAATATGGTACCTCCAGTGAGACCTCATCCTATAAATCAGTGGTCCCCAATCTTTTATGGGCCACGGACCAGTTTAATGTCAGAAAATATTTTCACGGACTGGCCTTTAGGGTGGAACAGATAAATGCACAAAATAAAATTATGCAACTGGTGTAAAAACTGTGGTATTTTGTCTTATATTGTCGAACTTACGAGACAAGCGTCAAGAGCAGAGGTCTCCAAACTTTTTACACAGGGGGCCAGTTTACTGTCCCTCAGACCATTGGAGGGCCGAACTATAACAAAAACTATGAACAAATCCCTATGCACACTGCACATATCTTATTTTAAAGTAAAAAAAAAAAAAAAGGGAACAAATACAATATTTAAAATAAAGAACAAGTAAATTTAAATCAACTAACTGACCAGTATTTCAATGGGAACTATGGGCCTGCTTTTGGCTAATGATGGTCAATGTGCTCCTCTCACTGACCACCAATGAAAGAGGTGCCCCTTTCAGAAGTGCGGCTGGGGCCGGATAAATGGCCTCAGGGGGCCGCATGCGGCCCGCGGGCCGTAGTTTGGGGACCCCTGGTCAAGAGTGAGTCTTAGACGGATGTAACAGAGGGAATCTGGTCATTTTTTTAAAAATAAAACATCATTTAGACTTAAATATAAATAAAACGGAAATAATGTGAGTTATTTATTCTTTCTCTGCAGACCGGTACCAAATGGCCCACAGACCGGTACTGGTCCACGGCCTGGGGGTTGGGGACCACTGCTATAAAGTATTGATACTTCCCCTGGCACTATACAGGGCAGATTTCTGGCAAGTTCCTCTGGCGTGGGACCACAGCCACTTCCTGCCGTCCTGTGGGCTCCATGGCAGTGCCCTCTCTAACAAAATGGACCTCAGCCCTGAGGGTGGGCTGGGGTAGGGTGGGGGCTCTTCCTCTGGCTCTCTACACCAGCCAGTGACTGCTCCTTGTGTCAGCTAGTCCTACATTCCTTCGCGTTTCCGTTATCCATTAGCAGTCAGCTCCCTATCGTTCCAACCCTATGTTGTAGTCGATGACTCTTTATGTTCATGACTCTTTGTTCATAATGATCCCTGTGTGCTTTCTTTATCCTGATTGCACCCTGAGGGATATGTATCCCAAGGTGAAAATTTACATATACGCAAGGAGAGATGATAGGTAGATACTGATGTTTAACCTGGAACAGATATAGTTAACATCATTGCTCGTTTGTTAGTGTTGGTGGCTGGTTTTGGTGCAGGCTCTCTTTCTTCTCGTACTACCATGTATTGCTGTGTCGTTTGCTAGGTAGGGGCTGCCTGAATGGAGTGCTACCCATGGGGGGGTTGGGGGGTTACATAACAGTTATTTATTCACAGCTCCAGAGGCTGAAAGTCGAAGGTGCCAGCGGGTTTCACTTCTCCTGGGTCCTCTCTCCTTGGCTTTCCAATGGCCTTCTCTCTTTGTCCTCACATGGCCTTCCTTCTGTGTGAGTGTCTTCCTGGTGTCTCCGTGCCTTCAAATTTCCTCTTCCTATAAGCACAGCTGTTAGATAGGATTAGGACTTGCCCTTATAGTTTATAGCCTGATTTTAACTTAATCACCTCTTTAAAGGCCCTATCTCCAAATACAGTTCCATTCTGAGATACTATGGAGTACCTTTAACATATAAATTTTGAGGTAGAGGTGGGGGAGGGGTTGGGCAGACACAGTTCAGCCCATAATATTTTCTAACTTTGGTGTTCGGTATCAAGGAATAGTATAGTAACTGTGGTCAGGACAGGATCATCAGCCTCGGTTTTAGAAGACCTGATTGCAGGCCCCAGTTCTGCTACTTACCAACTGTGCAAGGTGTTTAACCTCCTGAATCTCAGTTTTCTCATCAGTTTAATGGGCTTGAAGGGAAACAGTGAGGATTCCTTGAGCCCATACAAATGAAAGTGTTTTAGAAGCAACAAAGGACCTTAGGAAAAGTGAGATGTTCTCTGATAGATATATGGACTCACAGGTTTTAAAACTCTCCCATTACGGAACACAGCCACTCCTGTGAAGAGAAAATGTGGAGGCAGAGAAATACAACACAAATAAACCAAGAGAAATCCCCAGAAAAGGACCTAAGTGAATCAGATATAACCAAATTACCAGATGCAGAGTTTAAAATAACAATTGTTAGGATGCTCAAAGATATTAGAACAACCATAGATGGCCATTATGAAAACCTAAATAAAGAGATAACAAATATAAAAAAGGACATTGAATAATAAAAAAGAATCAGTCAGAAATGACAAATACAATATCTGAAATAAAGAATACAATGGAAGGAATTAAAAGCAGGATGGATGAAGCAGAGAATCGAATCAGTGAGTTAGAGGACACAATAAATAAAGGCATGGAAGCAGAGCAGAAAAAAGAAAAGAGACTCAAAAAGTCTGAGGAAACTCTAAGAGAGCTCTGTGACACCATGAAGAGAAATAACATCCGCATCATAGGGGTTCCTGAAGAAGAAGAGAAAGAACAAGGGATAGAGACTTTGTTCAAACATATTATAGCGGAAAACTTCCCCCAATTAAGGCAGGAAAACATTTCACATGTTCAGGAAGCACAGAGAACTCCATTAAGGAGAAACCCAAAGAAACCAACACCAAGACACATCATAATTAAAATACCAAAGCTAAATGATAAAGAGAAAATATTAAAAGCTGCTAGAGGAAAAAAGACTATCACCTACAAAGGAGCCCCCATAAGGATGACTTCTGACTTCTCAACAGAAACACTTGAGGCCAGAAGGGAATGGCAAGAAATATTCAAAGTAATGCAGAACAAGAACCTACAACCAAGACTACTTTATCCAGCAAGGCTATCATTTAAAATTGAAGGAGAAATAAAAAGCTTTACAGACAAAAAAACCTCAAAGATTTCACTGCAACCAAACCAAGGCTGCAAGAAATGCTAAGGGACCTGTTGTAAACAGATCAAAGGAAAAAAAGAATATAGCAAAAGAGAAATACAGTTTTAAAGAAAAAAAAATGGCAATAAACAATTACATATCAGTAATAACCTTAAATGTTAATGGATTAAATGATCTGATCAAGAGACATAGGGTAGCTGCGTGGATAAGAAAACAGGACCCATACATATGCTGTGTACAAGAGACACACCTTAAATCAAAAGATGCACACAGGCTGAAGATAAAAGGATGGAAAAAAATATTTCACGCAAATGGAAGTGAAAAAAAAGCTGGGGTAGCAATACTTATATCAGACAAAATGGACTTTAAAACAAAGACCATAGTTAGAGATAAAGAAGGTCACTACATAATGATAAAGGGAGCAATCCAAAAGGAAGATATAACCATTATAAATATCTATGCACCTAATATAGGAGCACCTAAATATGTAAAGCAGACTTTGATGGACTTAAAGGGCGAGATCAACAGCAATACTATAATAGTAGGGGATTTCAATACCCCATTAACATCATTAGATAGATCCTCAAGAAAGAAAATTAACAAAGAAACAGCAGACTTAAAGGACATATTAGATCAACTCAATTTAATAGATATCTTCAGAACCTTTCACCCTAAAACAGCAGAATATACATTCTTTTCAAGTGCTCATGGTACATTCTCTAGAATAGACCACATGTTAGGGCACAAAAGTGGGCTCAACAAATTTAAGAAGATTGAAATCATATCAAGCACTTTCTCTGATCACAATGGCATTAAACTAGAAATCAACCACAATAGAAAAATTGAAAAACATTCAAACACTTGGAAACTAAATAGCATGTTATTAAACAATGAATGGGTTAACACTGAGATCAAAGAAGAAATTTAAAAATTCCTAGAAACAAACGATAATGAGCATACATCAACTCAAAATTTATGGGACACAGCAAAAGCAGTCCTGAGAGGGAAGTTTATAGCATTACAGGCATACCTCAAGAAGCTAGAAAGAGCTCAAATAAACAACTTAACCCTGCATCTAAAAGAACTAGAAAAAGAACAGCAAGTAAAGCCCAGAGCTAGTAGAAGGAAGGAAATAATAAAGATCAGAGCAGAAATAAATGACATAGAGGCTAAAGAAACAATACAGATGATCAATGAAACCAGGAGCTGGTTCTTTGAAAAGGTAAACAAGATCGATGAACCTTTAACGAGACTCACCAAGAAAAAAAGAGAGAGGACTCAAATAAATAAAATTAGAAATGAGAGTGGAGAAATAACAACTGACACAACAGAAATACAAAATATTGTAAGAAAATACTATGAAGAACTGTACGCCAAAAAACTAGACAACCTAGATGAAATGGACAAATTCCTTGAATCATATAATCTTCCAAAAATCAATCTGGAAGAATCAGAAAACCTAAACAGACCAATTACAACAAATGAGATTGAAACAGCTATAAAAAAACTCCCAAAAAAGAAAAGTCCTGGGCCTGATGGCTTCACAAGTAAATTCTACCAAATATTCAAAGAAGAACTAACTCCTATCCTTCTCAAACTATTTCAAAAAATTCAAGAGGAAGGAAGACTTCCAAACTCCTTTTATGAGGCGAGCATAATTCTGATTCCAAAACCAGGCAAAGACAACACAAAAAAAGAAAATTATAGGCCAATATCCCTGATGAACTTAGATGCAAAAATCCTCAATAAAATATTAGCAAACCGGATCCAGCAATATATGGAAAAAATCATACACCATGGAGGCAAGGCTGGTACAATATTCGCAAATCAATCAATGTGATTCATCACATAAACAAAAGAAAGGAGAAAAACCACATGATAATTTCAATAGATGCAGAAAAAGCATTTGATAAAGTCCAGCAACCATTCATGATCAAAACTCTCAGCAAAGTGGGAATACAGGGAACATACCTCAACATGATAAAGACCATCTATGACAAACCCACAGCCAACATCATACTCAATGGGCAAAAATTAAAAGCAATCCCCTTAAGATCAGGAACAAGGCAGGGGTGCCCCCTTTCACCATTCTTATTCAACATAGTTCTGGAAGTCCTAGCCACAGCAATCAGACAAGAAAAAGAAATAAAAGGCATCCGAATTGGAAAAGAAGAAGTAAAACTATCATTATTTGCAGATGACATGATATTGTATATAGAAAACCCTAAAGTCTCAGTCAAAAAACTACTAGACCTGATAAATGAATTTGGCAAGGTGGCAGGATATAAAATCAATACTCAGAAATCAGAGGCATTTTTATACACTAATAATGAACTGTCAGAAAGAGAAATCAAGGAATCAATCCCCTTTACCATTGCAACCAAAAAAATAAAGTACCTAGGAATAAATCTAACCAAGAAGGTTAAAGACTTGTACTCGGAAAATTATAAAACATTGATAAAAGAAATCAGGGAAGATACAAATAAGTGGAGGCATATACCGTGCTCATGGTTAGGAAGAATAAACATCATTAAAATGTCTATATTACCCAAAGCAATTTATAAATTCAATGCAATACTGATTAAAATATCAATGACTTACTTCAAAGACATAGAACACATATTCCAAAGATTTATATGGAACCAAAAGAGAACACGAATAGCCTCAGTAATCTTGAAAAGGAAGAAAAAAGCGAGAGGTATCACACTTCCAGATATCAAGTTATATTATAAGGCCATTGTACTCAAAACAGCATGGTACTGGCATAAGAACAGGCAGATAGATCAATGGAACAGAACAGAGAACCCAGAAATAAACCCACAGCTCTATGGACAACTGATATTTGACAAAGGAGGTAAGACAATACAATGGAGTAAAGACAGCCTCTTCAACAAATGGTGTTGGGAAAACTGGACAGCTACCTGCAAAAAAAATGAAACTAGACCACCAACTTACACCACTCACAAAAATAAACTCAAAATGGATAAAAGACTTGAATTTAATCCGTGAAACCATAAGCATCTTAGAAGAAAACATAGGCAGTAAGCTCTCTGACATCTCTCGCAGCAATATATTTGCTGATTTGTCTCCACAGGCAAGTGAAATAAAAGACAGGATAAACAAAGGGGACTTTATCAAACTAAAAAGCTTCTGCACAGCTAAAGACAATAAGAACAAAATAAAAAGACAAACTACACAATGGGAGAATATATTTGACATAGCATCTGATAAGGGGTTAATAACCAAAATTTATAAAGAACTTGTAAAACTTAATACCAGGAAGACAAACAATCCAATCCAAAAATGGGCAAAAGAGATGAATAGACACTTCTCCAAAGAGGACACACAGATGGCCAACAGGCATATGAAAAAATGTTCAACATCACTAATGATTAGAGAAATGCAAATTAAAACCACAATGAGATATCACCTCACACCAGTCAGAATGGCGCTCATCAATAAAACAATACAGAATAAGTGCTGGCAAGGATGTGGAGAAAAGGGAACCCTCCTACACTGCTGGTGGGAATGCAGACTGGTGCAGCCACTGTGGAAAACAGTATGGAGATTCCTCAAGAAATTAAAAATCGAACTGCCTTTTGACCCAGCTATACCACTGTTAGGAATATACCCCAAGAACACCATAGCACTGTTTGAAAAGAAGAAATGCACCCCCATGTTTATGGCAGCATTGTTCACAATAGCAAAGATCTGGAAACAGCCCAAGTGTCCATCAGAGGCCGAGTGGATTAAAAAGCTTTGGTATATATACACTATGGAATACTACTCAGCCATAAGAAATAATGACATAGGATCTTTTACAACAACATGGATGGGCCTTGATAACATTATACTGAGTGAAAGAAGTAAATCAGAAAAAACTAAGAACTATATGATTCCATACATAGGTGGGACATAAAGATGAGACTCAGAGACATGGACAACAGTGTTGGGGTTACAGGGTAGGGGGAGGAGAGGGAGGGGGTTGGGGGAGGGGAGGGGCACAAAGATCATGGCTTTTCAGCATTTGCCATATTCCCCCCTTAATCTGTGGACAGACAGCAAATATTTACATATGGTGTTCCCAACTGCTGTCTTAGGGACAAATGCTGATAAACTGTTTCAGCAGTTCCTCCTTCTTCAAAGACTTATATGTCAACATAGAGCTCCATGTTTCATAGGACATACTCGAGCTCACTCCATGCTCCCTGGAGCTTTAGCACAAGGGAATGCCCCCCCTTTTTTTGTAGCATTTTTTCTTTTATTTATTTATTTTTTGTATTTTTCTGAGGATGGAGATGGGGAGGCAGTCAGACAGACTCCTGCATGCGTCTGACTGGGATCCACCTGGCATGCCTACCAGGGGGGAACGCTCTGCCCATCTGGGGTGTTGCTCTGTTACAACCGGAGCCATTCTAGCGACTGGGGTGGAGGCCATGGGGCCATCCTTAGTGCTTTGCTCCGGTGGAGCCTTGGCTGCGGGTGGGAGGAGAGAGGTGAAGAGGAAGAAGAGGGGGAGGGGTGGAGAAAAAAAAAAAAAAAAACTCTCCCATTACATTTCATACTTTATAAGTAAAAGGACACTGCCAACCTATTCAATGTTAAGTATACAGATTTGCCTAGCCAAAAAAATCTCCGTGGCTTATTAGGCACAAGAATAATTTCTCTAGTCCCACAGCTCTCTCTGTGGGTGTCAGATAATAGTAATTACACAAAAATTTTGAACTCATTACTATATCATCTCTTTTGTTTTCTCATTCTCTACAGAAGTTATATGTTTATAAAGCCTCTTGAACTTATCTGACTTACCCCTCGTTTTTGGAAAAGATAGAAATTACATGGTCTTTAGATTAGAATGACAGCCAGCAAAAAAAATATATATATATATTTTTATTTTTTGGCAAGTATAATATTCACTAATAGAGGGCTAGGAAAGAAGCTATAACCTGGTTCTCATTTTACCCAACATCACAGCACTTCTTCCACAGTAACCACGGTAGGTCAAGACTCAGAGTCATCTCGCACAGAGGGAAACTGAGGCACCAGGCCTCCTCCTCTTGCTCAGGTCCTGCAGAGAAAAGAAACTCCTTTCTTGAGGAGCTTGATGCACAAGACACGTTACACACATTTCATTTAATTCTCACAACGTGCCTAGAAGGTTACTATTAACTCCCCCTTACAGATATGGAAACTGAGGTTCACGGCGAGGAAATCACTTGTCCAGACTCACGAGGCAGTCAACAGTAGGTCAGAGATCAGAACTCAGACCTGCCTGACTCAGCCTCTGCCTGTTTTCTCAGAGCCTCTGTTAGCAGAAATTCATTCACATGGACCCCGGTTTAATAGTGCTGGTAGCAATGTAATTGTCCTTGAATGGAGAGCAATTAGCAGTTGATTCTAATAGAGCTCGGCTCAAAAAATTCTCCAGTGATTAGTTATTTAAGAGTTCTCAGGCTATATCATGATAATAAGAGTTAAGTAGTAGATCAAAAAAAAAATTTTTTTTTGGCAAATATGTCAACCATGTGCTATAATAGCCCCTTGTGCATATGTAATCATTCTCCACGACGATATTTATTCTGCTGCCTTTTCGGTTCCCCTTTGCCATCTATGTGTGCATTGACTTCATCTGCAGAGCAAGTTATTTTCACGTATTTACCTAGTGAAAGAAAGGGCCCTCGTGGTAGCTATTTGTTCGTTCTTTGTCATTTTCTTATCAGATCCAGCAGCTGAGGAATGGCATACCTTTTAAAAAGTTAGACTCTTTCGAGGGTGGGCTAGATCTTTAAGGGGCTTGAAGCGTCTGGAGAGCTCTTTCCATAAGCTTCACGGGCAGGGCGGGGTGGAGGGCATCACATCAAGCTTGACTGAAACTGGAAAGACAAGTCGTGAGACGCGAGGAGTGACCTCAGGTCTCTTCTCCAGGTCGAGTGGGACTGTGGCTGCCACAGCAGGAGGGAGGAAAGGCCAACACCTAAGTAGAACCACTCACGGAGAGCCACTGTCTTGCTGTCCTCCCCTGACAGCGCCTGGCAGTTCAGTTCTTCCATGTGGGGCTCCACCCCCCACGTCTCACCTGCCGGATGGCCAGCACCTTCTTTCTCTAGCTGGACTCTGACCCCGGCTTCTAGAAGAAAGAGCTTCCTGCCTCCCAGCCTTCTCAGCATCACCTCCTGTCACCAATACAAGGTGACCTAGTCCCGGAACACTCCCCCGCCACCCCCGTCTGATGTCAGCTCGCTCCGCAGGCACTTGACTCTGGAGGCCTCGCAAAACTTGGCCCAAACCAAACCCTTTTGTCAGCCATGTTTCCCGCCATTGTCCCTCTTCCTCTGGGACTCTGTGAAGGAAATCAGCAGGAGGGGGTATTGGGGTAGGTGATAGTGAGGACCACGAGGTACAGTGGCCAGGACTTCTTCAGACTCAGTGGACAGGGGAGGCTTCCTTGAGGAGGTGACACTTCTCTTAGGACATTTTGGAGTTGGCTGTAGGAAGAAGCAGGAAAGAATGCAGTGTGGCCCCCAGAGGCTCAAACGCAAAGGCTGCGTGGGAAGACGAAGCTGACCTTTGAAAAAGACATAACGAAGCCCAGGGTGCCTGGACCAGGGTGAGGATGGGGCGCTGCAGGACACAGCTGAAGATCTGGCAGGACCCAGGTCCCAGAGGACATTTTCCACCACGCCAAAGGGACAGGAGGGAGCCTCTGAAAGTGTCTGCATTCCCTACATTTTGAAAAGGTCATCCTGGCTGCTTGGGAGAGTGACATGGAAGGGACCCCTGCTCCCAACCACAGTTTTCCAAAGTCATCTTTCTGAACACGATCTGTGTATAGATGTGAGATTATTTTTGTCTCAGTAACTTGGAAGAAGAGCCACAATACCTTTTCCCAGGGGGGTGGGGGGCTGCATTTTGGAGTCTCCGTGGAGCAGGCGAGTGCCAAGGCGTGTCACGAGGATTATTATGCAGTTTGGGTTCTGTACTGCTCAATAAAGTCATAAATCTCTTACTAACACTTGCATTTCAAAATTAAACATGTGTTGAGTGCCAGGTGTGGTACTTGGCATGGAGGATGCAGAGAGAAATAAAAATGGTTCCTTAGCATACATAGTAGGCTAGCATCATTCCTCATGACCCATATTTAAAGTTCCGTTGCTCCATGACCTTCAGACTTTTAACCAACCATGCATTTTGGACACTTGAAGATATTATGACACTGCATTCTTTACATCAGCTGTAATTCTTTTATGACAATCAGGTGCCATTGGCATAGGGACATCACACTCTTCTCTATATTTCCCAATTCAGTCAGTGTAGTTGGTTTCTTTCTTTCTTTCTCTCTCATATTTGGCCTCAGGGACTCATTCTCTTTGATTTTTTAGGACATTTCTAAGGATATTTTTAAATTTGAATATTGGCTGCAAACAGCTCAGGGGTCACTTTAGAGCAGTCTTTCTTGTGTAATAATAACAATAATAATAATAATAAATGTTGCAGATTAAAAGGTTTCAGGCGTGAGGTTGACTCTGGGGTCTCTAGTTTGATCACTTTCTTCTCTGTTTTGGCAGAAACTGTAGTTAGGAAGTCATCGACTTGAGTCTGTTTCTTTAAAACGGGACAGTGCTTGGGTTTAGGGGCAGAACAGAGATTTGCAAGAACTTTGGAAATTCTGAGCTATGTACCCCACAGTTATAAAATTATATCTTAGACAAGTAGCTCATTTTTGAGGAGAACACTTAGCCTTCTATTCCCAACCACATTTGTTGCATTTGGACCCGGCAGGGAAAATGAAAATCTTGTGTTTGTCAGCAGTGCGGCCAGGATGCCTGTGCCCTGAGTTAAAATATCCAAGAATCATCCAGCGGTTTGCTTTTATTGTTCATAAAGTCGGCAGAGACAAACCACCTGAGTAGTTCCAGATGTTGACTCAACAAGGCTGTGCTTCACGGACCTACATGTGAAAAAGAAATTTATAGGCCCGAGAAGAGGCCAGGAGGATTGGGCCATTTCAGGATAGAAAGCTACTTTGATTCTCCAAACAGATTAAACACAAGATGTCCAGCCTTGTGGTGGCACGTCCAGGTGACTTTTACCTCGATTAGGCTACTTGGAGGCTTCATGCGGTTATCTGCTCCCTTGTACTCTCTCTATAAAGAAGAATTGCCAGCAATTGGCTGGCCAACTCCAGGAGACTGGCATGCTTTAAGATATAGCAAGGCTCTCTTAAATTTTAATAGAATAACTTGAGGGCACCTTGGCAAAAAAAAAAAAAAAAGAAAAAGAAAAAAAAACTCCATGTTGACTCAAATGCTGGAGAACATAGAGATATAAATGTGACTTATGGTTATTAAAGTCTCGCCCACCCCACCGGTATTTTGGCAGTGAAGCCTAACCTTGTTCCAGGCACCTTGCTTTGTGAGTTGGCTACACAAGTTAACATGACATGGTGGTAAGTAACATGACTTGCATAGGCCCGGGGCCAGAAGGTTGGAATTTGCTGCCATCAATCTTGAAACTGCTGACGGTGTCTCATGTTCAAGTTTATCTGGCACAGCCCAAAAAGTGAGAGTTCTGATAGCCAGGATGCCTACATGGCCGTAATACATAACCTTACTGAGTGGTAAAGAATTTTTATGGCTACTGGCAAGAATCCAAACAAAGGTTCAACTATCTCTCCACAAACTATTTCAGCGGAGTGACCCAAGTTTTTCAAGTAAGATTCTGGCTCATAAATCTGGGCTTGGAATGGTAACATTATCCTGCGTTCTGGAGGTTGCATTACAGTGGCCAGAAGATGGAAACCTCTGTATGACTTATGCACAGGACTGCTCCATGGTCAATCGATGAGTCGTCGTGATGACCATACAGTCCCCTGTGTTCTGTGCAGTAGCTGCAATCTAACTCTTACTGAGAGGTGATTATGTGTCAAGGTCATTCTCTTGTCAGAGCCTCCCAGGGATTATGAAGGAGATGCTCTTGACTGATGAGAAGTGGAAGCACAGTGCAGTTAGGCAGAATCCCCCAAGGTCACGAAGTCATGGAGCCCCATTCACACCGGCTTTACTCCGTACTCCAGGCATCTTTAGACAATGATAGAAACCTTTACAAATCGGGTGCCTTCTGAAATATTAAAGACATTCAAGAAGGTATCGAGAATAAGGAAGGAATACCCAAAGCACCTTCTCTCCACACTGAAGAAGTAATATTCCCACCCAGTCAGACCCAACGGCCTCCCTGCCCTCTCCCACGCCAGGGGTGACCCCTGCCCTGAACTAGACACTTCTCATTCCCACTCATTGCTCGGCTGGGCGTGTTAGCGTGGACGGGGTAGCACGCCATACACGTTCTTTTGCAGCTTTTGTTCGGTCAGTGTTGTATTTGGGGGATTCATCTGGGTTGACTGAGTGTCCGTAGCTCTATTCACTATTGCTGCAGGAACTTACACTGTTTGTTTCTCCTCCTCCAAAAGGCATCCTCACCTCAGGCACGTCCATGGCCTCCGCCACCACCTTCTGTGTTTAGCGGGATTGGTACTGATGTCATTTTACAGATGCAGAAACTAAAGCCCAGTTCCGTGCCTTTCCCGAGGCCCCGGCTTCGTTCGGGCGGCCGTAACAATGCTGTCTGCTGGGCGGCTGACAAGCGCCGAGCATCTGTTTCTCACGTTTCTGGAGATGAGGATGCCAGCGTGGCCGGTTCTGGTGAGAGCCCGCTTCCGGGTGGCAGGAAGCTGACCTCCTGGATTCTTACATGGCAGAGAAAGTGAGAGCTCCAGGGTCCCTTTCATGACACCATTAATCCCATTCACAAGGGCTCCACCCTCGGGGCCTGATCACTTTCCAAAGTCCCCCACCTCCTAGTACCATCGCCATGGGGGGTTAGGATTTCCACGTATGAACTTGGGGGTGGCGAGCCCAGATGTTTCGTCCATTGCAGATACAGAGCCAGAAAGTGGCAGAGCCAACATATGAACTCGGTTCTGCTGACTCGTGGTCTGGGGCTCTGTCTCCCACTGGACGCTGGCCTGCTCAGACTGCAGTCTCAAAGCCCGTGCGAAAGCCCCGACGGTCAGAGCGTGTTCTGGCTCTCTCCTGGTTTCCTACTTTTCCTTTTGAGGCTAGAACATCTTAAGCTAGACCTGGTGGGCCTGCCCGGTCTCTTCTCCGAGGCTCATGAAGGCAGCACCTGGTGTCCTGTGACCCCTGCTCATTCCCCCTGACGGTCATGGGGGCGGCGATTCAGCAGAGATAAAAGCATGTCTCTCTTTCTGGGGCACAGCACGCCCTTTAATTGTTTGTTTGTTTGTTTTTGTAAAAGACTCTTAAAAGGGTGTGTGTGCATGGCTAACAGTGTGGTGATTGCCGGAGGTGCGGTGGAGGAGGGCGTAGGATGATAAGTGGTGATGCACGGAGACTTGACTTGGGTGGTTGATCACATAATACAGTGCACAGAGATGTGCTGTAGAACTGTGCACCTGCACCTATATAATTTTGTTAACCAGTGTCATCCCAAGAAATTTCATTTTAAAAAGTGTGTGTATCAGTGTTTGTGTATGTGTGTGAGAGTGTGTGTGTGTGTGTGTGTGTATGTTTTGGCAGGAAAGCCTTAGCGAGTGTGTCCAGGTGGCCGCAGTACACACACCTTGCTAGGGGCATGAAGGTTGAGAAAGTAGTGACATTTTGTCATGAGGTTTAATACTTGACTTCTGGGGGACTTGTAAACTGACAAACCGAAAAACAATAAGAAGGGACTGGAAACAAGTACTTGTCATTTGGGTTTTATTGTTGAAGAGGGGGAGACTGTAGAAGGCAATTATTTCTACCTGTAGCTTCCTTCCCTGGCATCCTTAACCATGGGGACCATTTAGAAGCAGAAAGACCATTATTATGTTGCATTGCATTTCATAGA
This sequence comes from Saccopteryx bilineata, assembly GCF_036850765.1. Taxonomy (NCBI): domain Eukaryota; kingdom Metazoa; phylum Chordata; class Mammalia; order Chiroptera; family Emballonuridae; genus Saccopteryx; species Saccopteryx bilineata. The sequence goes on along the minus strand of NC_089496.1, from coordinate 105,646,320 downwards.
AAGCACCTTTTAGAGTAATAAAGTTACTTATTTGGGAGGTGGAGGAAGACACATTTTTAAGTGTTTTCTTATTGCAAACTGGTAAAATCCAAATAAGATTGCCATATTGTACCATGTTGTGGGGCAGCTGTGTTAGGCTTGCTCGCTGGTTTACCGGCTGCAAGCCCTCTGCCTGATTAGTGTGTGAGCACGTGGCAGCGCCGTGTGTATATGGCCCATATAAGGCTATGGGTGCGTGCACTCAGGGGGATTACAGGTGTGCGGCTTGCCTGCCACTGTGAGGGGCCATTTTGCTGTTTGCCCGAGAGGCGGTTTCTCTGCCTGAGTGCTTGTCTGCCATTGTGAGACTTTATTAAATGGAATGGCCCAACCCATGCTGGCTCCACGGTTTTCTACCATCAGCCTGAATCTTGTGTACCTGCCTTGGCCTCAGCCACCTGCATTACACATGTCAATTTCCTAGTGTGGACACTGTACTGTAGTTATGCACGATGTCACTAGGGGTGGCTGGGGAAGGGCACTTGTAATGCCAGTGGCTGAGGCCAGGCAGGTTCACATTGGTTCTCAGCCGGGGCACTAGTAGCATTTTGGAAAGGACAATTCTTTGCTGAAAGGGCTGTTCTGTGCATGGAGGGATGTTTAGAGCATCATGATTTATACCTACTAGATGCCAGTGGCCTGTGTGCATGTATGCACACGCGCGCGCGCGCACACACACACACACACACACACCCCTGCACTTTGTGACAACTAAAAATATCTCCAGACATTGCTAATTGTCCCCAGAGGGAGCAAAATTGCCCCTGGTTGAGAATCTCTGCTATGCCTATTAAACAAATCATTTGCCTTTAAAAGAAAATGAGATTTACTGATTTTATAGATTCAAAGGACAGCACCCTCCCACTCAGCCTTCTGTGGGCCTTAAAGCATAAAGTCCTTGAGTGTAAAGATTTTTTTTAATGTACCATTTCACCTATTTTTAAAAAATGTTTTGAACATACGCAGTGGTATTGGAATAGAAGTATTTTTTATTCTTACAAGACTGTCGGAAACAGACACTTCATAAGGAATAGCGTGCGGTCCCCAAAGAGTGGAGCGTAGACAGCGTTGGCCATATTGAGTATCCTATAGAGCTGTAATTCACACGTGAAGGTAATTCGTTACATTAGAACATCCACAGGCTTGGGCTGATTTAAGCCTCCAGGGCTCACACAGCATGTTTCTAAATATTATGGGTTTTGTAAAGGTGCGTGACGACCAAGCTCACTGCCAGCTCACTGGAAAAGTGCTGAAAATCAGGGCTGAGCCTAATCACAGCTTTCTTAGGAGGGTGCATGTATGTGGTGACGTCAGCATGCTGTGCTGAACTGAGCTCACCTTCACAGGATCTAGAAACTTCCAGGAGTGTCGCTGGAGCGCATGGGCAGCCGGACTGGAGCATGCTGCCCCTTCCAGGTTATCTACGTTGTCCTCCAGCAAAGGCACTGAACAAAGAAATCCATCTTGAAACGAGTGCAGAGCCGCAGCGGCTCAGTCTTTGGCCGCATGAGTTGGTTGAGTTATTGAGCCCGGCTCCAGTGGTGAGCCGTGTATGTTGCCTTTACTGTATTTATTTAACCCAGGACTGCCACGGAGAAGGCAAGCCCCCCTCAGCACGCGGAGGTCCACGACAAAGGAGACATTCAGGCCAGATCCCGGTAACAAGCACATCAGGAACTCTGGCAAGGGAGGGATGTTGCAAGCCCAGCACAATGCTCAGCTTTATTCCCCATGTGGGGGCAGGCTGCAGGCAGCCAAACTGTAAACTGTTGTTCTCGGAGCAGACCCAGCCTGATGGCCGAGCTGTGGAGAGAGGGGCTCCAGCAGGGCTGCACGGAGCCCTGATGGTGACACGGCCCCTGCAAGTCCAGGTCATCTGCAGCCTTGTGTGTCCATTTGGGGGCCCTGAACTGGCTGGGTGCAGCTTGCCTGATGCTGCACAGAAAGATTCTGGAAGCCCAGCTCCCACACTCTTGTCTACGAACTCACACAGCCACCTGGCCCAGCCCACCCTGGGCCCGGGCAATCCTCACCCACATCTGGGAGGGGGTGCTCAGGGGTGGGCCTGCCTGATGCCCATGAACACTGCTTTCAAGTACCAAGTCCTTCAATTCTGATGACTCTACAGATGTAGCACCAGCGGGCCAGTCACGGATTAAGCTAATCTGAGCTGACAGTGTCCAGTTTGTTTTTTCTCGGTGGGTAGATGTGTCATTTGGGAGGCAGGACAATGGCTTTGGAGGAAGTTAGAGGCTCTGCTACCATGTGAGGTAGCCTTGTCTTTCCATCAAATCCAAATGACATACCAGCCACTAATGTCACTCTGATGGCCAGGAATCTTTCCATTGCAAATGACAGAAACACAAAGCAAGCAAACCCCAGCAACAGCATCAACAAAAATAGTCACATTACGTGCCAGGCCCTGTTCCGAGTCCTTGCCTGTACAAACATATTCAAGCTTCACGCAACCCTGTGGGGTGAGGCTGCCATTATTCTCATTTTAGAGAAAAACTGAGGCACCAAGAAATGAAGCACTACACCTCTGAGTCACATAGTTCTTCAACGACTGAGCTGGGACTCAAACCCGGGAGGACTGGCTCCAGATGCCTTCGAGTCCTAGCTGATACAGCATGTGGGAGAAGGGATCGGCTCGGGGATGGTTTGGGTGCTGGACTGATCGGCGGACATTAAAAGCTGCAGGGGGCCTGACCTGTGGTGGCGCAGTGGATAAAGTGTCGACCTGGAACGCTGAGGTCGCCGGTTCAAAACCCTGGGCTTGCCTGGTCAAGGCACATAGGGGAGTTGATGCTTCCTGCTCCTCCCCCTGTTCTCTCTCTATCTCTCCCTCTCTCTCTCTCCCCTCTCTCTCTAATAAAAATGAATAAATAAAAAAAAATCTAAAAAAAAAAAAGCTGCAGGGACTTCACACCACGTGGCTCTTGCTTTCTGCATGGATGCTCTCTTGCCTCTGCTTCTCTTTACATGGTGGTCTCATTTACTGGCGCAGGAAGCAGACTCTCTGAACTAGGGGTCCCCAAACTTTTTACACAGGGGGCCAGTTCACTGTCCCTCAGACCGTTGGAGGGCCAGACTATAAAAAAAACTATGAACAGCCCTGGCCGGTTGGCTCAGTGGTAGAGCATCGGCCTGGCGTGCAGGAGTCCCAGGTTCGATTCCCGGCCAGGGCACACAGGAGAAGCGTCCATCTGCTTCTCCACCCTTCCCCCTCTCCTTCCTCTCTGTCTCTCTCTTCCCCTCCCGCAGCCAAGGCTCCATTGGACCAAAGTTGGCCCGGGCACTGAGGATGGCTCTGTGGCCTCTGCCTCAGGTGCTAGAATGGCTCTGGTTGCAACAGAGCGATGCCCCAGATGGGCAGAGCATCGCCCCCTGGTGGGCGTGCTGGGTGGATCCCGGTCGGGCACATGCGGGAGTCTGTCTGCCTCCCTGTTTCCAACTTCAAAAAATACAAAAAACAAACAAAAAACTATGAACAAATCCCTATGTACACTACACATATCTTATTTTAAAGTAAAAAAGCAAAACAGGAACAAATACAATATTTAAAATAAAGAACAAGTAAATTTAAATCAACAAACTGACCAGTATTTCAATATGCTCCTCTCACTGACCACCAATGAAAGAGGTGCCCCTTCCAGAAGTATGGTGGGGGCTAGATAAATGGCCTCACGGTGCCGCATGCAGCCCGCGGGCTGTAGTTTGGGGACCCCTGCTCTGGACACATGGCTGGGGAACGTGGCTACTTGCAGCCTCAAATGAGCAACCCAGTGGAAACAGGAGCTTCTTCCTCCAAGGATTTATGTGTTAATAATCAATATCTCAACCCTGGCTGGTTGGCTCAGTGGTAGAGCATTGGACTGCCTGTGGAAGTCCCAGGTTCGATTCCCGGTCAGGGCACACAGGAGAAGTGCCCATTTGCTTCTCCACCCCTCCCCTCTCCCTTCTCTCTCTCTCTTTCTCTTCTTCTCTCCTCCTGCAGCCATGGCTCAATTAGAGCAAGTTGGCCTCAGGTGCTGAGGATGATTCCATGGCCTCTGCTTCAGGCGCTAAAAAATGGCTCGTTACAACAGAGCAAGGGCCTCAGATGGGCAGAGCATCGCCCTCTAGTGGGCTTGCCAGGTGGATCTGGTTGGATCCCAGTAGGGGCACATGCAAGAATCTATCTCTGCCTCCTCTCCTCTCACTAAAAAAGTAAAATTAAATTAAATTAAATAATTATTTTGAAATAAAATTAAAATAAAATAATAATCAACACCTCACCAGGCTCAGTGAAGACCGCTTGGCCGCCATCTGGCCAAGCCTAGGTCACCTGCCTCCTGTGCTAGATGCCAGTCCCTTACCCACCAGGCGTCTGTCTGCTTCTCCATGCCCTGATTCTGAGTTTGGCTGTGTGATGGTTTTGTCAGTAGGATGTGAATAGATGGGGTGCCTGCTGAGGTTTGAAAAGGCACTTGTGCCACTTCAGCTTCTGCTCCTGGAGCTCTGCTGTCCCCTGAGAGCATGCCAGGCTAGCATGCTGAAGGCCAAGAGACCTATGGAGCAGGGCCAAGAGGCCCCAGGGGCCCCAGCAACAGCCAGGCGACCCCAGGATTGCGAGAGGATCCAGCCAAGCCCAGAAGTACTGCTTGGCTGAGCCCAGCCTAAATCGTCAACCTGCAGACAGACCCGTGAGCTAAAGCAATGCTCCTACGCCTCTGTGTTTCCGGTGTGGTTTGTTGCGAGGCAGTATTCTCAGTGGAAGGGACGAGGCGTGCTTACTGGTGCCACCAGGATCATGGAGAGTCAGGGAGTTGGTGCCCAGAGAAAAGGGGGTGCTCTTTCCAGACGAAAACCTCAAAGAAAGCATTCTGGATTGACAAAATAGCTGTCGTGCCAAACATTTGCTTTTCCTTTGTTTTAGGGACCTTGTTGAGGACATTATCTGTTATATCAGAAGACTATCAGAAGTCACTCTTGAGATAAACCATGTGAATTTCTCTTAGATTTAAAATCCAAAAACCTTTGATTTTCTTAAGTTTTCTTTCCCTTATGAATAAGGTATATTTGTTGACTGGTTATATTTTCCTTCTTGCCCTGCCTTCCAGGAAGCTCAGGGCCAAAACCATGGACCAAAATTAGTAAACTTTTGGACCTGAACATACGCATTTCTTTTACTAAAATTTTCTCTCTTTCATCTTAGCCCTTTGCCTCTATTTTCCTTTCTCTTGATTAGAAAAAACAACAACTCCCTCCTTTTTCTTCACTCATTAGTTTTTTTGTTTGTTTTTTATTTTTTTATTAAACTACCTCAAATTTATTTTGGGATGAACAGTGATGCTAAAATGTAATTTATAAAACTAAATATCTTTTTAGTTTCAGGATGAACACAGAATTGGTGTTTTGTAGTATCTTTGACATCATGAGACTTGTGGTTAAACATTAAGCTGGACTCTGGAAAAGTACAGTAGATCTCATACTAAGAGAAATGGACATGAAAATTACACTGAGCTTAGCTCGGATCAAAAAGTCTAAAAACCCATCTTTTAAAAAATTTGTTCTGCCCTGGCTGGTTGGCTCAGTGGTAAAGCGTTGGCCTGGCGTGCAGAAGTCCCGGGTTCAATTCCCGGCCAGGGCACACAGGAGAAGTGCCCATCTGCTTCCCCACCCCTCCCCCTCTACTTCCTCTCTGTCTCTCTCTTCCCCTCCTGCAGCCAAGGCTCCATTGGAGCAAAGTTGGCCCGGGCACTGAGGATGGCTCTGTGGCCTCTGCCTCAGGTGCTAAAATGGCTCTGGTTGCAACAGAGCAACAGCCCAGATGGTGGGCATGCTGGGTGGATCCCGGTCGGGCATATGCGGGAGTCTGTCTGACTGCCTCCCCGTTTCCAACTTCAGAAAAATACAAAAAAAAAAAATTTTTTTCTATTGATTTTAGAAAGAGAGGAAGGGAGGGAAAGAGAAAGAGAAAGAGAAACATCAATTTGTTGTTACACTTACTTATGCAGTCATTGGTCGATTCTTGTATGTGCCCTGGCTAGGGATCGAACCTGCAACCATGGTGTATCAGGATGATGCTCTAATCAACTAAGCACCCGGCCAGGTAAAAAACTCAACTTGACAAGGAACTTATCACAGCGGCAGTGGTAACAGCAGCCAGCATCAGGATCTGCCCTGGGTTCCGCTCTCCTGTCCTCCTTCTTTTCTCCTCCCTCCGTCCCTCTGCTCTCAATCCCTCCCAGCAGTGCTGCAGCCCAAGGCACTCTTCCTTCTTACTCCTGCACCTTGGTGCAAGCTGCTGTTTCTGTTATAAACACATTTGCTACCTCCTTTATGTTCTTCAAAGTTCACATTGGTGTTACCTCCTCCAGGAAGCCCTCTTCGATCACCAGTTTTTTCACTTCCCCAAGCCTAACACCCCTAGGCTGGTCCCCTGGCGTGCTAAGCATTAGAGGCCTTCCTTACCACAAAGCCTTCCAATTTGTTACTTTGCTGCCTCCTCGGATGGACTGTAGGCTTGAGTATGAGTAATTGAATGGGTCTTGTATTATCTTCAAGTCCTCAGAACCTGGGGCAGTATTTGGCACACGGTAGGGACTCAAAGAGTTGTTGGTTGAATGATGAATGAAGAATGAATGAATGAATGAATGAATGAATGAATGAATGAATGAAAGGGTTCCATTGAGGTGACACCCCGCAGGAAAGGCTCCACCCCCTGCAGGATGTAAATGAGGAACTAGGGGTCTGTCCAGGCTGCAGAGAGTACAGGGCTGTGAGGACTGCTCGATGTACAAAGAAGGAACAGAGCCAAAATCTGGCCACAGAGTAATGGGTGGTTTTATGAGTTTATCCCTGGAGGCAACATTTGCAAATGCCAATTCCAAATCCTGGGTACAGCCTTTATAGAGTGGTTCTTGAAAAGCATTTTTTTTTCCCCAGCGAGAGAGAAGTTAACAAAGCTAGAAACACAAGACTTTACCGACAGGAAGTGGTTGCTTTTCTTTTCTTTCCTTTTCTCTATAGTTAAAGAATGGAAAACCCAACCCCATTCTTCTTTAAGATTTACAAAGAGATATGGCTCTCATGGCCAGTCCACAGCCGCTGCCACAGGGCCCGCCTCTGCACGCACGGTGGCGTGTGAGGAGCGGCTCAATCTACGGAACGGCCACCAGCCCCTCCAAGGACAAAATCCACCCAGCTTTCTGCATGAGGTCATCACTACACAATGGGCTGTAAAACTATTTGTTTTTTAAACAGCTGGGTCCAACCTTGTACTGGGATCTAAATATAAAGTTGCAAAGCAATTGTTAGCATTTCACATCGGATAAGTGTAAACACAGGGGTCATAAGTCACACACCTGTCTTGTTCTGATCATTAGCACTGCAGAGCCAAGAAACAGGCCAAACAAAGGTGAGGCAGAGGTGCTCTTATGGAGGAAGGGAGAGATTTTGTTCTTGGGTGGCTTTGCCAACACCTCAGGGCGAGGACCCCTGTGGAAGGTTCTGGAAGACAGCTGTGGAACAGTTATGCATTGAGAAGAGTAGATTCCTTCAGACAACTAGTCACCCCAATAATTTGGCCTGTAATGTCATGGAGGTGGCTAGATTTGGAAAGCAGAGATAAAAATGGATCCAAGCTGAATTTCGCCAAACTCAGTTTAAAGGACCTAAATACTGGTACATTGTTGTCAGCTATTGATAACAAAAGGGAAATAACACCATATTTAGCATTGGCAGGTTTAGTTTCAAAGCTCCAGTTTCACAAATAGTGCTGGATGACTTTGGGCAAGTTACGTACCAAGGCAGAGCCTTGGTTTCCTCCTGTTTACAATGGTAATTATGAAAACTACCATAGAGACTTGTTGGGGGGACTCAAGAAAATGTACAGAATTACTCAGTGCAGTAACTGGCACAGCAAAGACACGGTGTAAACACTAGGAACACGGTATGACATCGGTAGTCTTCTGCTTGGAAAAAAACTGGCTCTTTTCAAGTAACCAGGCAACCCACTGCATGTCCAAGAAACAGAGAAAGAGGCAGCAGGCCTGATAAAGATGATGACAGGGCCAAGGCAATGAAATCTCATTTTATTAAGGAAATGACAAGGTGCGTATGGCCCGTTCTAGTACCTTCTTATTTATGGGTTCCTGCCAGGATCATATACTTTTTCAAGTGTTGACTAAGGTGGGCTAAAGGTCTCTTCATATTCACAGTCCAGGAAAACTGGATCGTTTCACTGTCAGGAGGAACGACAGCCTGCTCAGACAGGAGGTATGCTTGCTCCATACTTCCTGAAGCCCAAGGTCCCAGGGGAATTCCATTCCCTTTCTTGCCTCCCAGTGCATGGAGCTTGGTCTGCACAATCAATCTATCCTTTGGCACCTGAGAGATGCCTATAGAAGCAGGTGTATCTGCTTAATATGCAACCAGTTTTTATTGCCAATTGCAGTGACCCAGTAGGTTCAACTGGCCATGATTTTAGAGGAGTCAAGAGTTTGTCATTGTTCCAAGAATACAGTTTCATAACAGCCATAAAATGAGGACACTGTTTAGCTCAAGGATATTGAATTGGGGTGAGGAGCTCCAGCTGTCATCCTAAGAATGATAAACTTTTCAGCAAATTGGCAGGACTATTGTTACACCTGTCTTCTACGGGAGGTCATGGGCATCATCGAAGACACTGTGTTTGAGTTACATATAATGATGTAAATACAGTGAAGATCCTCTACGCCCTGATTGCTGCCTCAGGGATACCTTCTGTATGCTTCCCAATGACACTCAGACAGTTAATAGTCTTGGACAGTTTAGAAAGGGCACTTATTGAAATCCCTTTTTATGTGAAATGGTGAAAGCACGAACTGAGGGCTATTTATAATAAGCCTGCGGTTCAGCATACTGAGAAGCATTTGTTCACCACCTGGCTCAGTCTCGGTTCAGGAAAAATCAATACAGCCATCTCCATTGTGGGCATAAAAACAAAGACCCCCAAACCTTAAGATGGACAAGGATGTTACAGAGATGCACTCAAAACAGCAGGCAGAGTTGTGCAGCCACCTCCTTTCAGAGACAAAGAGCATCTTTTGTTTCTTGCCACCTAGTATTTCCTATTAGAGAATTGCTCCTTTGCTTGCTGTCCCTCCCTCTGGTTTTGTGGATAAGGACTCGATGCTTGATTCAGGCTGTTGAATGATCCAGGCTTAAGCCAATCAGTGCATTGTATCTTCCCTGGCACTCTGATTGGTAGAAATATGGGCATGTGACTCCAACAGAGCCAATGGGATGACATGAGATTTTCTTTGGGAATTATGGAAAATCTCACTGGCTGTGAAGTGAGAAGGATGTTGAGGACCACATGAGGTCTGGTGCCGCTGCAGGAGGAAGCCCATGGCCCGGAAAGATCCAGGTAGTAAACTGAAAGACAGAGGAAACAGGGTCTGAGGGTCATTATTAGAGCCCTGCTTCAAGCCAACCCTCCTACAAACCCTGGTGGGCGTGCCGGGTGGATCCCGGTCGGGCGCATGCGGGAGTCTGTCTGACTGTCTCTCCCTGTTTCCAACTTCAGAAAAATGCAAAAAAAAACAACAAAAAAAACCCCACTTCAATTCTGTGTCAACAACTTCCCTTTTCTGCTTCAGCCACTTTGCGTGGGGAATTTTTACACTCCTCTTGCTTCTCCATCACTTCCTCTTTTTTTTTTTTTTTTTACTTTTTTCCCATTTTAAAAGTGAGGCATACTTATTTTAGATAATTTCATAAACACAACAAAGAAAAGAAACTTTCCTAAGATCACACAGCTCCAGGCGGCTGAGCCATGAGTCTGACCCAGGCAGGCTTATGCCAGAGGCTGCGTTCCTAACCCTGCCATCTATGTTAGCTTCTCACGGATACCTACTAGACATTCTGATGTCAAGCCTTCAGTCTTTTTCACTCTTTGGAGTATTTTTTTTTATCATGAGCACACATAATTATATATTTTTGCAAAGTTGGGTGATATTACAAATACAGTTTTTATACTATTTGTTTTTTTTACTTAGTAGTACATCATGAACTTTTCCGCAAGCCATTAAGTATTTTCTAGGAACATTATTTTTAGTGCTGTATAATATTTCATTTGAATTGAATATGTCATAATTTGACATTCTTGTATTGTTGGCCTCCTAGGTGACCTATATTCTTCTCTATTTAAAAAAGCAAATAGGTGAAACAAGAATTTTAAGGCAGTGAAATTGTTATGTCCAATACTATAATGGTAGGTACATGTCATACATTTAACCTATAACTTCTCCAGAAAAATATTCTATTTATTAGAAATGATTGATTGACAGTATAAATAAGCAATCCAAAAGCAGTTTAAATATAAATTTTTCTCCAGTTCTGATTATTTTCTTACAATGAATTCCTAGGGGTGGGACTACTGAAGCAAAGGTTAAGCTATTTTAGACATATTACCATTATTTCTTTTCAGGAAAAAAAAATGTATCACTTTACATCTCACAACAAATGTATGAACATGTTTACTTTATTAGCTTCTTGTCAACACTGAACGTTACTGAGTTTTTAAATCTTTGTAAATTTACTAAGAAAAGCATAATATCTAATTCTGATTTGCCTGTCTTTGGTTATTAGCTATAAAACTGAAAAGAGTATGATGCAGGATATTGGTACAGAATGAGTACTTCAGAAACAGAATGAAGTTACTGGGAAAGGTGGCTCTACACACTAGTGGGCAGGAAGAGTAATTCCTCAGGACAGAGTGGGACACAGGGAGACCCTCACATGCGAGTGTGCATCGCGATTCTGGAGGGCTTCCTGCGGCACAGACTTCTGGGCCAGCCCCAATTTCTGACCTAGCAGGTCTGGGTGGGGCTCAAGGTTTCGCATGCCTACCACGGCCTCAGGTGCTGCTGATGCTGCTGGCCCAGGGACCACACTTAAACATTTCCTTGTATGATAAACTCCAGAAAAATGAGAGGGGTGACTGACAAAAATCAAATTCCACATCACTCTTAGATCTTGACAGATCAAGGACATTAAAACATATGGATATAGGCCCTGGCCAGTTGGCTCAGTGGTAGAGCATCGGCCTGGCGTGCAGAAGTCCGGGGTTCAATTCCCAGCCAGGGCATACAGGAGAAGTGCCCATCTGCTTCTCCACCCCTCCCCCTCTCCTTCCTCTCTGTCTCTCTCTTTCCCTCCCGCATCCAAGGCTCCATTGGAGCAAAAGATGACCCAGGCGCTGGGGATGGTTCCTTGGCCTCTGCCCCAGGCGCTAGAGTGGCTCTGGTCGCAACAGAGCGATGCCCCGGATGGGCAGAGCATCGCCCCCTGGTGGGCGTGCCGGGTGGATCCCGGTCGGGCACATGCGGGAGTCTGTCTGACTGCCTCCTCGTTTCCAGCTTCAGAAAAATACAAAAACAAACAAACAAACAAACAAAAAACATATGGATATAGGTGATCACAATAGCATAATTAATAACATGTATATATGTTATATATGTATAGAAGTAGATAGTAGATGTAGTATATTTCTATACATCTATAACATCTATTACATGTTACATATCATAATTAGAGAATGTATGTTATTTTCCCAATATTTATGAAATAATTATTGACCCTAACTGTTTCTCAGGCATGAAGTAAGTCCACATTATGCCGTAAAAGCTACTTCAACATATTTTCAACAGCAGGAAGAGTAGATCACATTTTCTGAAAAAACTAGAAGTAAATAAGTAGAAACAAACAAACAGTAACTCCGCAACAACATGGAAACACTGCACACACTCTCCGTACCTATTGGCTAACACAACAGACTGACATTGCTGCGCGCCAAAACGGAATAACTGAAGTTGAATTGTCCTTGGGGAAATTTTACAGCCGTCAATGCTCTTATTACTAAGAAGAAAGAGTAAGATCAACCACAAAGCGGAAGGAGATAAAGACTAAAAGCATGACACTGAGTTTAAACTAGAAAACCTAAAAGCAAGATCATTCATTAACTCATTAAGGAGATATAAAACCCTAAAAAGACAAGTCATAGTCTACCTTAATTAAAGAAGAACAAAGAGTAGAGAAATACAAATATCCAAATTAAAGACAAAAGAAAGGGCAAATAACCACAGATGTGGGGGAAAGATTTTTTTTTCAATTGTTTCATTGATTTGAGAAAGAGAGAAGAAGGGAGGGAGAGTGAAAGAGAGAGAGAAAGAGAGAGAGAGAAGCATCAACTTGTTGTTCCACTTAGTTGTACATTCACTGGTTGCTTCTCATATGTGGCCTAACAGGAGGATCGAACCTGTGACCTCTGGTGCTCCAGGTTGACACTTTATCCACTGAGCAACCCAGCCAGGCCCCAGGGGCAAGTTTTTAACATATTCAAGAATGCTTTGTGCCTAACCAGGCGGTGGCACAGTGGATAGAGTGTTGGACTGGGATGCGGAAGACCCAGGTTTGAGACCCCGAGGTCACCAGCTTCAGTGCGCGCTCATCTGGCTTGAGCATAAAGCTCACCAGCTTGGACCCACGATCACTGGCTCGAGCAAGGGGTTACTCGGTCTGCTAAAGGCCCACGGTCAAGGCACATATGAGAAAGCAATCAATGAACAACTAAGGTGTTGCAATGAAAAATTGATGATTGATGCTTCTCATCTCTCTGTGTTCCTGTCTATCCCTCTCTCTGACTCACTCTCTGTTCCTGTAAAAAAAAAAAAAAAAAAAAAAAAAAGAATGCTTTGTGAAACTGCTGAAATAAATTTTAAAACTTGGATAATGTGGACAAGTATTCCAGGAATAATAAATTGTCTATATCAAGAAGAAACAGACAACCTTAAATAAGCTTTGAGGCAATTATGAAGAAGCTATTCCTCAAAGGAGTCAGGCCCAGGCAGCCTACATGGCTCAAACCATCAAAGAATAGATAATACAAAAAAATGTTTAATTGTTCCAGAACTCAGAGAAAGGAGTGCTTCTCAATGCTTTTATTGTTTTTATAAAGCCAGAAAAACACTACCCCAAAACCTATCAAAGAGAAACCAAAAAGAAAACAGTAGACCTCATTTCACTTATAAATCCTAAACAAAATATTTGCAAGTAGAATCCATCAATTTCAGCGGACCATTATCGTCACTGATATAGAACATCTGTCCAAGCCAGCACAATAAAGCAAAACAAAAGGTATAAGTATTGCAAAGAAGCAAGCAAAATTTTTATTATTTGAAGATAAAATGATTAGATACCAGAGAAAACTGAGGAAAATAAACTGAGAAAATTGTTGGAAACAACGGTACTATTCTCAAGGTCCAAAACAAATATACAAAAAAGTAATAACTTTCATGCTAACAATAACCAGCAAGACAGTGTAATGAATAAAATTCCGTTCCCAATAACAATTTATATATAACTCTCAGACACATGCTCTATGTAGAAAACAACACTCTATACGGACAATAAAGGAGACTTGATAAAGTGGAGAGATGTACCTTTTAGATAGGCTATCTTAACTCTGTGAAGTAGGAAAAAAAATAATTGTTAAGTTTTTTGAGCTGTGAAACTATAGAATTCCTCTCCGGAGAGAACTGGTCCTTTTGTGAAACCTTGTTGGGCTGGTTTAGTTTTGAAACGATAATCCCTGTGCCTTGTGTAATGGACCAGATTTAAGGTAGGGAGATTGGGCTGGAAGTGAGTAAGCCAGGAAAAAAGAAGGGGAGACATCAAAGTAAGTGGCCCGAGAGGGAGCTTAAAGAGCAAGTGAAGACCTTTTTCTAGGAAGAGGATGAGTAGAGGCTCTTTTAAGGTAAACACATACATTATTATTCAGTTTAAAGTCATGTCTTGTGCTCCATCACAATATAATCTATTTGTATAGCCTCCAAACCTTCAATGATGATGGTGGTGGTGGTGGTGGTGATGATGATGTTAAAAGCTCCTATTTATTGAGCACCTACTTTCTGGATCAATGCACGACACACTTCAACTGTTTGTCATTTAGTTATCGCAAAAATCCTATTTCCCAGGACAGTGAGAAGTGCAAGCAAAGAGAAATTGAGTAACTGGACCAAGTGCACAGCTTGCAAATGGACTCTAGCTGTTGACGCAGACAGTCTGACTCCAGAGCTCGGAATGTTACGCCACCCTGAAGTCGCCTATCTCGTGTGCTCACAGCCTTGAGTTGGTGCCAGTGGAAAGATCAGATGGTCCAGTGGAGTGTGCGGACCGGAGAAAGGACAGATGTGCAGGGGTCAGAGCCAGAGCGGAGATCAAGGATTCCAAGGCAGCAGGAAAATGGAACTGGCCCGGGGGAAAAATAAACAAACAGCCAACCCTGGCACTGCCACGCAGCCCCAGGGAGACCGAGGACGCGTTGGGACTTCTATCAGGTGTGAGATGGATGTTGAGACAACGTTATTACATCTCAAAATAAACTATTACTTCAGCTGGCTGGATAACTTAGGTTTATTCAAGAGGCTTAAATGTGGCTTATAATTATTAAAATGCCAGTGCTCCCTAAAAGAATCTGTAAAAATAAATGCAAGCACACCCAAATGCTAGTGGGATTTTGTAACTTGCCCGAATTAGTCAAAAATGTATTTAATAGAACAAACTTATACAGAGTGCCAGAGTGCCAAGAATGCTTAAAAAAGAAAGAGAAAGAGAGAGAACTTATCCCATAAGATAATAATACACATCATGAAGCTACATGAATTAACTCAGTGTGTATCTCCAATTAGAAAACTGGTCAAAAATGTTTAAACAAATGGATAAACATTTTCTAAATCTAGACCTCTCTGTACATCTAACATCAAATAAAACTTCAAAGGAACCAAAAATTTAAATGTGAGAAAATAATAGAGATGTACTAAAAGAAAATATGGAAGAATCATCTTAGTGTGGCACAGACCATTCTAAGTGTGACCTAACCTCCAGCTCACCGCCCGACCACCGAGACAGGGAAAGGGGGCTGGCCTGAATGTTTTCACTTCAGGGCTGGATAAGACAACTATTAAGTACTTGCAACTATTCCCGATTCCACCCAAACTTTCATAAAATTCAGGAAAAAAATATATGCTTCAATAATAAAATCATAACTGTTTTAAATAATAAGAGGGCATTGGCAGACAAGAAATTTTGCAACATGACTTAAAATGTTAAATGGGTCAGATCAACATAGGGCAAAAGGAAAGAGAAAAGAGGAGCCTGCAGGGGACCCCGGCTCACCTGAGGCAGGAGGAGCCTCAGGGGAAGAGGAGGAGGTTGAGAACAGGGAGCCCCGAGG
Organism: Saccopteryx bilineata; assembly: GCF_036850765.1. NCBI lineage: Eukaryota > Metazoa > Chordata > Mammalia > Chiroptera > Emballonuridae > Saccopteryx > Saccopteryx bilineata. Next base: position 105,631,019 of record NC_089496.1, on the reverse strand, counting down.
GAGTGGAGGTGAGTGAGGCCCGGAGGTCTGCACCTGCGGTTGCCCAGGGGCCTGCCTTCCAGTACTGACCTCCAGACAGAAGCGGTGAGTGGCCACAGGGTCCAGAGAACAGGCCAGGGTCCAGGTAGCTGCTGACCCTCGAGAGAGGCAGGACCGTCTCAGTAAAGATGGATCCAACGCTGGTGTTTTCTTCTTCTCCCTTCCAAACCCTCTAAAATCAGTATAAAGAGATTTTCTTGGGTTTTTTTTTAACACATAAGCACACAAGGACAGACTGAAAAAACTATGGCAAAATTTGGGATGTGGAAAAGCATATGGACCAGGGGTAGTGGACTCGGGCAAGCTGGCTGCTGTGAGGGTGGGCAGCCAGGACCCCCACCTGGACCCCCCCTGCCAAGACCCCACCCACCTCCAGGACCCCCACCTGGACCCCCCCTGCCAGGACCCCACCCACCTCCAGGACCCTGGCCAGGACCCCACTCCCTCACCCCAACCGAGACCCCCCCCCGCCAGGACTTACCCCCCTCCCCCCCTGCTGGGACCCCCGCCAGGACCCCCTCCAGGACTGAGCTCAAATGAATTAAGAGCAGGAATGAAGTTGGCGCAAAATGAATCAACAAATACAAATGGGTATTTCAGAAGTTGGTTCCCTAGTCGGCCCGCACCACCAATACTGCCCAGAGAGAAATGTGGAGCCCCAGCCCGAGGGGTGGAAAGTCGGAGAGCACCAGGGACAGCTGAGGGCTGGGGTGCCACCCGGGGTTTCAGTGAACGTTCACCTCGCTGAATGTTGGGCTGTGATCAGTCCCCAGAACTGAGGCAGAAGGACCATAGCATCCTCCAGGCAGACGGCAGACCCTTCTCTAGGAAGTGTGACGGCCCAAGAGGAAGAACTGGAATCCTGCAAGAAGCCCATAGTTTTCACATCCCACCCACGGGCTTAGTGTTTCCAATTGACTTATTTTTTCTATTCCCAGGAGTGATCTATATATCACAGCTGCCCTTCCCTGCTCCACCCTGGCTCCAGCACCACTCCCACCCCCCACCCCCACCCCGCAGCTCCCTGCTCTGGGCACAGATGCTGGGCCCAGGGAGGCTGGCCTCTGGGCCCCGGGGGGCCACCTCCTCACTGGCCAGGAGCCTCCCTGCCCCCCCCCCCCCACGCGCCCACCTCCAGCGGCAGTAGACTCAGCAGCAGTTACACCTGCGTTCCCCCCCTTCTGACAGGCGGGGGTGGCCCCACTCCGTGGGGAGTTCTCGGGCACCTCCCACTCGCTGCTGAGCATCTTTGCCAAAGCTGCCCAGCTGAAGAGCCGCCAGGTCCTCCAGGGGGCGCTACAGCAGGCGAGGCTGGGGAGGCGCTGTGGGCTGGTGGGTGGACGGACACACTCGGGTCCACACCCCAGCATTGCCCTTGCGAGTCGTGAGACCTCGGGCACGTCACCCAGCCTCTCAGAAGAATCATCGTAAGCTGATTGAAAGTGGTTGCCCCTTCTCGGACAAGAGAACGGAGGGTGAGAATTACGTGCTGCTATTTTTATAACAAACTTTCCAGTCTTGTTTAAATTTTCATGCTACTCTAGATAAAATTTCAGTCGAAAAAAATGAACTCAGAAAGTACAGAGAATTGCCAGATTCAGACACAGACCTCGGGCAGCGTGTGCCTACAATACAGCCTACGCGTCTTCCGCTGCCCGAGGAATGCCCCGGGTCACCGGAGGGGCATCGGACACAGGGCGCAGGGGATGGCAAACAAATAGCTTCACGTGCAACCAGGGGACCCATGACATTTGAATAAAAACCAACACCATGCAAGAAGGATCACAACCACAACAGAAGAAGCTAAACCCCGAGTAAATCGAGTTAATAGACCGGAACAAGACTTTAAAAATGTCCAGTCATCAGAGGGTTCAGAGAGGATCCCTCACCACATCTCTAAACCAAGGACATGCTGCTATTATTAACCAGTGAGGGATCCTGGAAGTTGAACTGTGATATTCAGGATTAAAAGGTCCCACTGACATGCGCTCCCTAAGATTGAACCAGTGAGCTGGCTGATTGAACCAGAGAATTTCTTTATTCCAGAACACAGCTCAAAAGGGCAAGCAGATGGAAGGTGTGAGAAAGGAACGAGTCTGAGAGGACAGACTCTCGGTGTTGAGCTTGGTCACTCCAAGCAGGGCTCTGCGTGTGCACACACGGGTCTGGGCAGAGCCACGTGGCGTAGCTGCACCCATATCCCCACTTCCAAACTCAAATTTGGAGGTCAGTCACATGTCTTGCAGGAAAGATTTGTTCCCTAGACTAAATAAATACAAGTCATAGAAATATTTTGCTTGGCCCACATGGTATTTTTTTTAATGATTTTAATTGGTTGTTGGCATATCAGGCACAAGGGTCTGTGAAGCAACAGTAGTGACTGTCCCCATAACGGGCACGTGCTCGCCCAAACTACCATGCAGCAACGTAAGTGGGAGCAAAGCACTTCAAACTGTATTATCTTTGTTGAGCATGGCAGAGAATCACTCTATACTTATCCACCCAAGATATTTATTAAGCACCTGCTATATACTTCAAGCATGTTGATAGTTAAAGGGGAGAAAAGATGGGTAAGGCCATAGGATATCAGAGCAGGGAGGACTTTCGAAATCACCTTCATCAATTTCCAGACAGAAATAAAAGCTCAGCGATGTCCTCAGCCCTGTCCAAGGTCACACACCAGAACCAAAACCCAGGTTCTTAACGAACTCAGACATTGTTTCATGTGGTTTCTTTCGTCGCACCCATTCTAATCTGGTCTTTAGCAAGTGCAGCGGAATAAAAGGTAATCTGATATTAAAAAGAAGACAATTCAGTTAGTAAAAGGGTAGGGGGTGATTTTTTTTTAATAAATAGTACTTTGACCTCAGTTCCTTATAAAATGTCTTGTGGAGATTACCGTTCTGCTGAAAAGGATAGTCCATGTACACAGAGACCCGAGTATTTGCTTTTTCAAATCTCACTTTTTTTTTTTTAAGGATAGGTGAAACTTTACAAACATCAAGGAATTCAATATGAGAGAGGAATTCGCACTGTTTATGGCCCCTCTCGCCGCGTGGAAACGGGATACTCCTCTTGGGTGGAGGATCCCTGGCTTGGACCTCGGAAGATGATCCCTGGTCCTTACCTCCCTGTATTTTCAGCTAGAGTGTTGCTGAGGGCTTGGGGGTGGGGGTCGCAGATGAAAAGGCTCTGAACTGTTTGTGCTCCTCTCCGTCTGGCTTGGACCCAGCGTCACCGTGGAGGGAACTGGAGAAGAGAGCATTTGTTGCGATAGGCAAATTTTTTTTTTTTTTTTTTTTTTTGCATTTTTTCTGAAGCTGGAAACAGGGAGAGACAGTCAGACAGACTCCCGCATGCGCCCGACCGGGATCCACCCGGCACGCCCACCAGGGGCGACGCTCTGCCCATCCTGGGCGTCGCCATGTTGCGACCCTCCTGGGTGTCGCCATGTTGCGACCAGAGCCACTCTAGCGCCTGGGGCAGAGGCCAAGGAGCCATCCCCAGCGCCCGGGCCATCTTTGCTCCAATGGAGCCTTGGCTGCGGGAGGGGAAGAGAGAGACAGAGAGGAAGGCACGGCGGAGGGGTGGAGAAGCAAATGGGCGCTTCTCCTATGTGCCCTGGCCGGGAATCGAACCCGGGTCCTCCGCACGCTAGGCCGACGCTCTACCGCTGAGCCAACCGGCCAGGGCCACATTTTTTGTTTTTAACTACACAACAGAAGCGAATCACAAGAGGCTCTTGGGTGTAAGGGACGAGTGAATGGCACAAACTGCACGGACTTGTCTATCAACGGACCGACCTGTCTGTCTCTATCACCTGTGTATCCATCTGTTCACAGAAGCTGGATTTCTTGTAGGCATCCCTCCTGAATCACGCCCCTTGCGGCCTTGTGCCTTTGTCCCTGCTCTGGTCAGCACGTGCTGCTGGGTTCCTCTTCCCCTCTCTCTTCCCCAAAGCTCCCCAGGCTTTGATTAGAAGGTACTGGTTTTGGTTTCTTGAAAGCCCAAGGCCTCTGCTACTGGTTCAAGTCCAGATCACTGAGCCCTCTCCTGAGTGACCCAGGAGGAAGGGCTTGGTGGCCGTGGAAGATGGCCACCCAGGGGGTAACACTCTGGGTTGTGGTGGTTGAGCCCGATCTACTATCAGTGGTTGGCAAACTCATTAGTCAACAGAGCCAAATATCAACAGTACAATGATTGAAACTTCTTTTGAGAGCCAAATTTTTAAACTTAAACTATATAGGTAAGTACATTGTTATTAACTTAATTAGGGTACTCCTAAACTGGCCTGTGCTAAAAACGTCCTCAATCTGATTGAGCCGCATGTGGCTCGCGAGCCGCGGTTTGCCGACCACTGTCCTAGCGGATGTCTCTGTTACACAGAGTCAAGTGTCTGTGACAGTTTTCCTTGTTCATCTTAACTTTTTATTCCAGCCAGGTCACTCTGCTCTTGTCCTCCAGGGACACCTGGGACATCCTCAACTCGACCCACGGGCTGCCCAGGAGGACTCACAGTCTCCTAACTCCACCAAGCACACCTTCGAACTTTTGTGCGTGCTGTTCCCTCAGTCTGGAATGTTCTTCCCGGTCCTCTTTGCTTGGGGTGGCTTTCCCTGACCCTCATTACCCATAGCAAGACTTGGTCCTTGTCACTTTGTGCTTCGAATGTAGAAGCTTCCAGAATAGTAGCTTTCTAGACCACTCACGACGCTACGTCTGGTCGGCTCTGCTTGCCTTTGACCATGACCCCTCCCCTTTAGAGCCGGTGCCTCTTTAAAGCAAGGACTATTTCATCAACTCTTTTGTCTCTCCAATGCTCCCACATCTGAAGCCTCGTTTTAAAGTGAGTAAGTGGCTGCTGTAGAGTAACTGTGTTCTGGGAACTTGCTCATTGGGGTTTCCTTTTCAGTTGAGTTGTTTTCTGAAAACTCCTGATTTTTAGAGGCCTGTCTTTAACAAATGCAGGAGATATCTCTTACTCCAGTCATTGTCAGTTTCCCACAATTTCACTGATTTCTCACCACAGGAGCAAAGGGCGGGGCTTACAACTTTCCTTTCTGGCACCTGCCCATCATTGGGCTTTTTGAGCACTAACTTCCTCTCCTTTGGTGAGCCTTACTTGCAACAGAGTAACTGTGTGCAATTAGAAGGATGCGTGGAATCCCTCCTTTATCCTATGAGAATGAGTGGCCATAATAACTCTGTGGTGGATACAGGGGTCAGATTTTCTCTGCCATATGAGCTCCTGGAAACTTGTGAAATAGATAATAAAACTAAAAATTGCCCCATTGAGCCAGCTGGCCCAGAGTACATCAGGTTGGGTGGATCTATACATCGCACAAAATCAGACAATAACAAGAATATAATGTAGAACACAGCAAACAGTCAGGCCCAAAGTTACTAAGATGAAGAGGGAGTGTTCAGATGTCCCATCCTCACCACCTCCTCCCTGCCCACCCGAGAGAGACCTGTAACCGCCACCCCAGTGCAGGGCGAGTGCGCAGAAAGGCTCTGAGGACCAGTGGGAAGAGAGGCCTCCCAAGGACCTGGGAGGGTGGACACAGGGGGGCCCGTGAGAGACAGGCCAGTAGAAGAAACTGCTGCTGTGAGTTCTAAATTTGGATCCCCTGCACAGTTTAGAGAAGGTTTGGAATTCCCTTTTAATTACTTTTTTGGCCGCAAGGCTAGGGTTCTTTGAATGCAACGCTGCCCACGTGGGTCCCGGGATTTAGAAGGGTTACTGAAACAGCGCGCTCCCAGCTGGCTTGGCTTGTAGCGCTTATCTGCCTAAACACGCCTACTGTAGGCTGTGCAGACGGTTCCTTAAAGGGAGATAATTACTGCGAGAATGAAAAGGAAAGTAGGAAATGACACGTAATCTATAAAATAGTTTGAAAAGAAATAGAGTCCTGCTTGGCACCGAGAAAGGGGTCTTTTCTGTTGCCAGAAGAAAGTCAAGGCGAGTTTTCAGGACTGTGAAAACCTCAAAGTTTTGCCTGGAGGAATTTCCTCCTACAAGAGAATTTTGAAAATCTTGACTTTGATCTGTCTTGTTTGATCCACGGAGAGTAATATCGGCAATATTTCAGGGGTTAGCAGAGAACCCCATTAACCTGCCATCGCCGTGGAATGATTACTTCTGCTTAAACAGAGGCATATTTAAAATAAGACAAGGCATCGCAGGCGTCCTAAACAGTCCCATGTGGTGGACACAGAGTCATTTTCAATAACCAGATAGTTCAGCTGGTCTTCAGAGGTGTCTGCTGACAGCAGCTGGGGCTGGGGCGTGGGCCGTGGTTGGCATGGGAGGCAGGTTCTAGCCCACCTCCACGCCCTCCATCTCACCTGCCACTGCCGATGGAAAAATCTGTTTTGTATCTCAGGGAGGTTATTTGAACCGAGGTTTCTGTGGCTAAAAAAAAAAAAAAAAAAAAAAGTGTCAAGAGTGTTTGAAAACCGTGAGTTGCCCATTCACCTATAGCTATAAATGGCTGTTTTCAAACACCGTGTGAGTCAGTTACTTGGAACTCAGGGCACATCTTCCTCCCCCAGCAATGACGTGAGAGCTTGTAGGTAGAATCCTGAACTCGTTCATGGAAGCCTGGTTCTTGCCCACCGTGTCCTGGAGAAACCAGGGCAGATGGTGGCACTGCCCCTGCAAATGGATATTCTAGAAGTGGGAGGCTCGCTGTCGCTCTAATACAGGACAGAAAATATGAGTGAGGATGACGTGATTTACTAAACACGCTGTGTATGCCGGGCTCTCCTCTGCGGGGTTTGTACGTGTCGTCTCGCATGTTACTAATCGCAGGGGACCCCACCAGGCTCTGGGTCGGGCACTTCTCACAGGTTTCCTCGTTTTTGTCTTCTTAGTCACCTGTTTCACAGACGAAACTGTCAGAGGAGTGGCTAATTTGTTTTCATTTGTTTGTGCTTATATCCTGTTTTCCAATACCTGGTAGAATGATTCTTTCAAGTGGTCTGCCCCATCTGGACCTGGTACCCACAGATGTGCACTTTGGGCCACGTGGGGGGGGTGTTGACAGACCAGGGAGCAGCAAGTCAGCAGGATGGGAGAACCAGCGGGCCGTCTCCTGAGTCTCCACGTATCAGCTGTGGGAGCCAGGCAAGTCGAGTGACCTCTCTGAGCCCCATTGTCCCCATCCGTTTCCTGAGGATAAGAGTAGGGTCCACCTCATGGGGTTCAGTAAGGATTAAGGGGGGACACATTAAATGTCCTGGCACTGTGAGGGTCTTGGTAGTTATTATAGCTCATAACTGTCCCCTGCTGCCACAAGTTACTGAATTAAGAACTAAAAGCCTCATCTCGGCCACTAGGGACTCCTGACTCACATCTTACGGTACGTCTGGAAGTTTCTATGGAGACCTAGTCATATCATCTACCATCACAGCGGAAAGCCTGCGACAGCAGGATAAAGGAAGTGGTGGATAGCATGCAGATTCAACGCCACAATGGTGGGCTTGAGATCGGACATACTGAATCCTCTCATCCTTTCTAGAAGGCTCTAGAAATTCCTAAAAGACATGAGCTGGGCCTTGATGCAAACAGTGCGAAGAATGGCCACCCCAGCCTTTCCTGGTCAAAGTCTGTAACCAGGTGGCCAATGTGGAGACCCAAGCAAGGGGTCTGGTGCCAGTCCTGGCACGCCAGACTTTTGAGCCCGAGCTCCTCGGGTCAGGAGCAGAGGATGGCCAGGAAAGGCCGCGTCCAGGTGGCGTCAGGGCAGGTCAGCTACAACAGCCCTTACCCAGAGGCCTCACGGGATGGGCGTCTCCTGAAGGGATTATTTATATTTCTCTTCTCTTTAAATTTTACAAGTGGAGGAGAGGAAAAGCTCACCTCTAAAACAAAAACTTCTGCCTGACCAGGTGGTGGTGCAGTGGATAGAGCGTCGGCTTGGGATGCTGAGGACCCAGGTTCAAAACCCTAATGTCACCGGCTTGAGCACAGGCTCATCTGACTTGAGAGCAGGGTTGATGGCTTGAGTGTGGGGTTGCCAGCTTGAGCATGAGATCATAGACATGACCCCATGGTCATTGGGTTGAGCAAGGGATCACTGGCTCAGCTGGAGCCCCCCGGTCAAGGCACATATGAGAAGCAATCAGTGAACAACTAAGGTGCTGCTTCTCATCTCTCTCCCTTCCTGTTTGTCATTCTCTCTTTCTCTCTCACACAAAAAAATAAATTAAAAAAAATGCAAACTAACCCTGGCCGGTTGGCTCAGCGGTAGAGCGTCGGCCTGGTGTGCGGGGGACCCGGGTTCGATTCCCGGCCAGGGCACATAGGAGAAGCACCCATTTGCTTCTCCACCCCCCACCCCCCTCCTTCCTCTCTGTCTCTCTCTTCCCCTCCCGCAGCCAGGACTCCATTGGAGCAAGGATGGCCCGGGCGCTGGGGATGGCTCCTTGGCCTCTGCCCCAGGCGCTAGAGTGGCTCTGGTCACGGCAGAGCAACACCCCGGAGGAGCAGAGAATCGCCCCCTGGTGGGCAGAGCGTCGCCCCTGGTGGGCGTGCCGGGTGGATCCCGGTCGGGCACATGTGGGAGTCTGTCTGACTGTCTCTCCCCGTTTCCAGCTTCAGAAAAATACAAAATAAATAAATAAAAAAAATGCAAACTTATTCTGTGACTCCGTGAAAGGGAAGCTTGGATAGGGATTGCGAGCCACCCGGCAGGGAAGTTGGTCCTTGGGTAAGAGGATGAGTGGGTGGGATTCTCCAAACACACACAGGTTCCAGGAGACAAGCAAGGGCGAGGCACCCAGCTCACCATAGGAAGTGTGCGTACACATCGCTTTATTATACACTGATAGGAAGGGTTACAGCCCACCGTTTACAAATAACACAATGTTCAAATGATCTTAATTGTAAATTCCATGTACCTGTAACTTCAGTGTGACTTCCTGTTTCTTGCAAAACCCACCACTTTCATTATTTGCAAGGCAGTAGCGTCAGGATCTCAGACCACGGCTAAGTGCGTAAACACGGGTCACGTCAGCAGTGCGGCTCTCGTGGCTGAGGAATGAGCACACTTCTAACAAACACGTGTGGGCTGGCATTTTCACAAGATGCAAGTGAAGCCAAGAAAATGTATGTTGGAACTTCATTCATCAGTGATGCTAGCGACTTCTTTGCCGAATCAGACAGCAGTTTTCTACTACTGTAAGAATATTTCCTCAATGTTTTGCTACTACTCACACCGTAACTGCTACATACAACACCTTATTATGTTGAACTGTATGATTAACAGTTCTCCATCATTTTCTTAAATCGAGACAATAAATGAAACAGTAACTCACACCAATCCCTGTGGTGTAAATACTCCTATTTGGAGTATTTAGCCATTTCAGGCTTCCAGGGTGTGTTTCCACTGTACTGATATGACATGTAATGTAAATGTCCTCAAGAGCACGAATACTAATGACATATGAACTAGCCAGGAAGTAATCAGTTTTGAGTATTCATTACCTCTGACTATACTAGACTACATTAAATTGTATATATAACTTAATTTTAATATGGCTTTCTTTAGCCAGCTCACAAAAATCCTTGAACGTATAGAACCAACTATCAGGCTGGTCCAGGGAGGTGTCGGCACACACTGTCCGGAGTGCTGAGGGGCAGGCAGGGAGGAGGCCTGGGTGAACGCAGGGGCTGGGCCCTTGCTCCTGGAGGCAGAGCTGAGCTCAAGCTGGTAGTGGGCTCACAGAGAGAGCTAAGCTTGAGTGCTGGGCAGAGGGCTGTGGAAAACCACTATGACCAGGAGCAGGAAAACCAGAAACAAAAAGCATCTTCTTACCCAGCACTGGTTATGGCAGGAAAGGACTGCACCCTTCACATCACAACTCCCGGCTCCCTCCTTCTCTCCGCTAAGGGCGCAGCTTAAAGGCCACTGCCCGGGGGGTGCTGGGAAGCCTCCCCTCCCCATGCCACTCACCCCCTCTGCAATGACATCTTCACCCTCTAGGCTCCCGGTAGACTACTAGCCCTACAAGGGTGGGCCTCTGCTTTCCTGCTTCGTGCACAGGGCTTGCACTCAGGAGGAGCTAGCTCACTAGCTATTGGATACCCCAAATTAAATGACTAATTCCTGGCATTGCCTGCCCGGCCTTATCTCAGCGCTACTTCCTGTGTGGATTCGGGTGGCTGATAAGAGGTGCAGGTGAGATGCATGGCCTTATCAATCAGGCAGGCTTGGCCGGGTCACCTTTCAGATTAAAGAACCTGCTGGAGGGGAAGTTTCAGCATGCGGTCATGGGCAACCTTTTGAACTGGGTGCCCTAGTCTCAAAGCAGTCTTGTTTTTTCATTTACTCATTCATTCACTCATTCATTCATTCATTCATTCATGCTTCACTCATTTGGCAGGCATGACTGTGTATACTCCACACACCCGTAACTTCAGTGTGACTTCCTATTTTGCCTGGCATTGCATGTAGGTGTCTGGCCCCTCTACCTGCTCAGTCATTGGAAGAGCAGTGTTTGTAAACCAGTCTTGTGGGATCAGCCAGACATGGCTCCACATTCTCAGTCTTTACGAACAGCCTGTGAAACCGTGGGTGTGTTTCTCAACCTCCCTGAGCCTCAGTTTCCTTCCTTGTGGACAGGGCTCTCACCAGGTTCATCTCACCAGGCTGGTGTGAGGTCCAAAAAGGATGAAATACCCGCCAACAACCAGCGCCTGCTTGGAGCTCCATGCGTGCTAGCGCCCGGCGCCCCGCCCACCTCTGCCACGCCTCCAAGGGGTTTCTTCCACTCCCCTTGTCAAAGCATTTTCTCTGCTCCAGCATTCAATCATTTGGCAGGCTTGCCTTGGTGCCCTTCAGAGCTTCTCAGGGTTCAGTGCCCAGACCACCGGCATCAGTCACCTGGGGAGCCTGTTAAGAGTCACATTCCTGGGCTCTGAGGTAGTTTTATAGAGTCAGAACCTCCCGGGCTCCACAGGTGGCACTGCAGACACCTCCCTGAGGTGGGAACACCTGCACTCGGCCCTCCTGGCCCAAGAAGCCCATTGGCAGCAACAGTTGGTGCCAAAGATCTAGACTCAGCTTGTAGAGAAACCAGAATGGAAAAGGGTCCAGAAACGCCTGTGTGCTTTACTAGGAGCTTGGGGGGGGGGTGGGGGGGTGGGAGGGAGGGAGCAAAGATGTGAAATTCAGTTAGCATGAATGAGCAGGGGTGGAGAGACAGGGATGAAGGAGATGCCAGACAGCAGAGTCCCAGCAGGGCCGAGGCCTGAGGGTGGCCATCTGCCTCACCCTGGAGGTGGCAGCATGCCCCAGGAGTCACAGGGGAGGGGCAGGAACCAGCAGCAGTGAAGTCCTCCCAGTCAGTCCTGGTCTCAAAGATATTGCCCCCTTATTAGATCATGTACCCTGATGACATTAATAGCTGCCACCACCAATGGAGACCTGTCTGGGGGCGTCTCAGCGGCTTGGCAAAGGGTAGAGGCACTGGGGTCAGACTCGCATTCAAATCCTGGGTCTGGCCCTGGGAAGGAGGGTGGAGTTGCGAAAGCCATGTGCCTCCATTTGCCCATCTGTCCAGTGGGGGTGAGGAAGTTCATCCCGCAGGGCTGTGGCCAGGAGCCGATGACACAGACATGTTAAAAGCCTGGCACGGAGACAGGCTCCCGGTGGGTGCTCCACGACCCCCTTACTCCCCCCCCCCATTGTTCCAGAACAGCAACCCAGGCAGGCAGCACTGCCCTCACCCGGCCCCGGCCCCCAGCCCGGGTCAGCTCAGGCGGCTCTGGCAGCCACACATCCCTGAAGCCACCCGCAGAGATGCTGTTTCTGACTGCCTGTTACACGTTGACTGACGGGCCATGCTAACCACGGAAGGTTTGCATTTTCAAGGGGATCGGGGAGGGGGGCCTGGAAGGGCGGTGCGCCGGCCTCTGACCCAGACCCGGTGGCCCGCAGGCCAGCCCGAGGTGTGCGTGCAGGGTTGGAAGTGTCATCGGTGCCCAGCAAGGGACAAGGGGCACTTGTTTAAGACCCAGCTCCTTGGCCTTTCACTTGGAACAAGGCAAGGTTTGAGTCATTCCGAGCTATAAAAATGGCTGTGAAGGTGGCTGGGAGGTGCCGGAGGCTAAGCGGTGACGAGCGGTTCCAGGCTCAGAGGCTGGGCTGCTGCTCACGGGGTGCGGGTGGGGTGGCGGTGTCACATGAAAAACCCGGGACTGGGCGGCCTGAGGAGTGTGTCCTTCTCTGTGTGGACACAGTGGCTCTGTGGGCAACGAAAGGCCCTGGCTGTTCCCTGCCTCTGTCCTCACTGTCCCTGTGGCTGCTTCTTCTGGATGTCATCACTCTTGGGACCTGGAGGGTGGAGGGGGGCTGGGCTGGGCCACTGTGGTGACATCAGCAGCAGCAGGAAGCAGCACTGGGGGCATAGCCACGCTCCCACCCTGACGGGCGGAGGTGCTACTAGGAACTTAAAACGAACAACTTACAGCTTTGGGACATCTTGCAGGGATCTGCTGCTGTGTCGTCATGGCAGCAGGGTGACATGCACTGGCAGCAAACACAACCACTGAAAGGAAATTAACTGCCCCCCACAACCCCTACAAAGGCAAGAAGGCATTTACCGAGTGTTCCTGGCCTCTCACCCCTCTGCTCTGAGATTTCAGACAAGCCTGGGAAAGCCCTAGAATTTGGAAGCAAGTTGCAAACCCAGAGTCTCAGTGTAAAACTCAGGGGTGCATATTCGCATCTCAGGGCCCCTTTAGAGATGAAGTAGCTTATGCACGCTGTCCCTTAGTCTGGAAGAGGTGCTCTGTGTGTCAGTCCACCCCTCCCCCTCCCGCCCCCCTGGGAAGTGGCACCACCCAGCCAACAAACGGGAGCCATCAGCCCCTCCCCACCAGCTGACCCCTCACACCTCGCACACACGAATACATGCTTCCACGTTGGAATCTGTGATTTAGAAGATTCTTGGGCTTGGGTCTTGTCTTACTGATTGATCCTACCCTTGTTCTCCAAGGACACCCTAGTTCAGAAGTACAGCTAACTGAAGAGCTTGTCTCCTTGCCTCCAGACTCTCCCCCATTCTGCTGTCAGGGTCAAGATCACAGAACCTGCCTCTATCCATGCATCTGCCTGTCTCCTGATGTCAAGTTTGTTTCACGCGCAGACCCAGACCTGTCTTTGAAGCCTGGTGTCCTGTGTGCCCTCTAGTGGTCTATTCATGTTACAACAGAGAATAAGTACACCTGGCCCTTGCCTTCAAGGAGCTTCTTCCTGTTCTAGAGAACAAATGAGCAAATAAAAGCCTAATGGTTATTAGTGCCTTGGAAGAAACAGATAGTGACTTGTTTCACTCCTCCCACCTGCTGGGTCCCCAAGCCAAGTGGCAATGACAACTGTGTATCCTGGTTCAGGAGATGGTCCATTTTGAGCACTTTGCCCCTGGCACTTGCATGGTGACTTTGGTCTATCACATGGGGTTTTTTGTTTTGTTTTGTTTTTGTTTTTTTTTGTATTTTTCTGAAGTTGGAAATGGCGAGGCAGTCAGACAGACTCCCGCATGCGCCTGACCGGGATCCACCCGGCACACCCACCAGGGGCCGATGCTCTGCCCATCTGGGACACCACTCTGTTGCAACCAGAGCCATTCTAGTGCCTGAGGCAGAGGCCACAGAGCCATCCTCAGTGCCTGGGGCCAACCTTGCTCCAATGGATCCTTGGTTGCCGGAGGGGAAGAGAGAGACAGAGAGGAAGGAGATTGGGAGGGGTGGAGAAGCAGATGGGCGCTTCTCCTGTGTGTCCTGGCTGAGAATCCAACCCGGGACTCCTGCAAGCCAGGCCGACGCTCTACCACTGAGCCAACAGCCAGGGCTCACATGGTCTTTTTAAGAAAAGATTTATTGCTCCCTGATCCAGTCCAGACACTGGGCCAAGGACAAACATACTGCAATTCTCACGATCACTAACTCAGGGCGGGGGCGGGTGGACAGCAATACTGTTATATTCCCAGTGTTACCCATGGGGAAGGGAGGCTCTGAGAGGCTGGGTGACATGCCCGAGGACTCATGACTCGCAAGGGCAATGCTAGGGTGTGGACCCGGGTGCATCCGTCCACCCACCAGCCCACAGCGCCTCCCAGGCCCCGCCTGCTGCAGCGCCCCCTGGAGGAACTGGCGGATCTTCAGCTGGGCAGGTTTGGCAAAGATGCTCAGCAGTGAAGTGGGAGGTGCCCGAGAACTCCCCACGGAGCGGGGCCACCCCCACCTGCCAGGAGCGGGGGTGGGGGGGGTGCAGGTGTAACTGCTGCCGTGTCTACTGCCGCTGGAGGTGGGCACGTAGAGGAGGCAGGGAGGCTCCTGGCCAGTGAGGAAGTGGCCCCCGGGGCCCAGAGGCCAGCCTCCCTGGGTCCAGCGTCTGTGCCCAGAGCAGGGAGCTGCCTGCTGGGTGTCTGGGAGCTGCGCTGGGGCCGGGGGGGGGGGGTGGCAGCCATGGGACAGATCACCGTCCTAGGAGGGCTCCCAGAGCACCGGGGTTAGATGGCCACTTCACAGAAGACCCGAGGCCTCCTGGGCACCAGTGTGAGGTGGCACCGCTGAGCAGGTCACCCCTGGGATCTGCCCTCAAGTGGGAGCTTTGCTCACTGTGTCCTGGGGCTTCCAGAATGCCAGCCAGCACCCTGGCACAGTGGCTGCTGAAACTAGAATACCACCAAGGATAATAATAACTACCTTTCTTTTTAGCCCTTTCTGGGTGCCAGGCACTCACTAAATGCTTTGCATGTGTCTGTTATTTTATACTGCGGCCTGAGAACCTCCCCCAGGAGGATGCCATGATTACCCACATTCACAGCTGAGAACCCAGGCCCCAGGCATGACCCGTGTGAGGCCTTGAGGGACGAGCTGCAGGGCAGCCATTTCTATCGGTTCCCCGGGCGGTAATGGAGAGGGGGGGGCAAAGGGGGCTCGGAGAGGAGAAGGGGCCTATAGAGCTATTTCTCTGTCTGTCTGTCTGTCTATCACACACATACACACACACACATACACACAGTCTGGATGTGCCAGGTGAACACAGTGCTATGCCAGGCACCGGGCAGTAAGTGTGATTTGGGCTGGGCAGGAAGGTAAGGAGGCCTAGGGGGAATGCTCTCCTCCAGGTGGACAAGACCATCCCCTCCGTCCATTCATCACCTCCATCTACAATGACTCCAACTCCGTCTGTTTGGGCAACCTCCCCTTCTGCTAGAACTCTCTCCTCCTTCAGGAAGGCTCCCCTGATTGCCTCTCCCCCCACAGGGGTTGGGCACCACCCTCTCACAGCCAGCCGTCTTGGCCCTAGTGTGCTGTTGGTCTGTCCAGGCCCTGCCCCTCCCCTGGGCCCTGCATCTTACCCAGCCCTGGGTCCTGGTGCCCAGCCTGGGGGAGGTTGGTTGAGTTGCATGGAGGGGAAGGGTGAGCAGAGCCAAGGAGGAGGGAGAAGGCCAGGCTTGCGGGTGGTGACAGCACCTGGTTGCTTGGAGCTGAGGGTCTCTAAGGAGCAAAGTGGCAGGTAGTGCTGGAGGAGTGACTTGTGCCTGTCCTGGACCTCACAGCCCTGGAGGCTGTGGTCACAGGAACTTTGGGGAAAGTGCACTGGTTTCTCCCACATTTCTTCAAATCAAATCTGGGCTCAAATGCCCCGGGCAGCTCTTTCCTGCAGAATCGCTATGCGTGTTTATTTTGCCTCCTTGGACCGAGCTGACTACAAGGGCCAGGAATGCGGCCCTGGCAGGCTCGGGGGTGCAAGGTAAGGGAGCGTTTGTGCTCAGCCAGTGCACAGACACAGTCCGAGGGTGAGGTCGGGCCGAGCTCGTAGCTTCCATTCGCCCCTCGTGCTCCTTTCTCTTGCTTGGAGAACAGACAGAAGTCCTGGTCTCATTCTGAGGAAACAGTCTCCTTAGTTATGAACTCTTCGCATGCTGGAGAATTCTGGAGCTGACGCCGGTCCGCCGAGCCCGGGAGGTGGCAGCCACTGCGCAGGATGGAGGCAGGGCCACCCTTCTGCGGTGCGGGTGCCTGAGCGCAGGGAGAGGGTGCCCGCATGGCTGTCCCTGGCTCACCGCACAGAGTCCACTCTACACTCCAGGCATCTGAAGGCTAATCGCTGGGAGCAGGATGTGGGGGGTTATAGCCAGCTGCCAATCTGGGGCACAGAATGTGGGCTGAGGCAGAGAGGTCTGGACGAGGGCAGGAGCCCAGCAGAAGGGACTCGCGTTACTTACAGGGAGACAGAGATGGAGAGATGGATGCGGACGGGAGGACTTGGGCTGGAGTTTGGAGAAGAGGGGGCCGTGCAGGAAATTCTGAGTCTAATCCTCTGGGAGTGCAAAGGGCTCAGCATGAGGGCATCGGCCACAGCTGGAGGAGAATTCCTACTGGATTCGGAGCTTGTGGCCACATGAATGTGGCAGGCAGAATAACGGCCCCCGAACATGTACATATCCTAAAACCTGGAACCTGTGAAAATGTCACCTTTCGTGGCCAAAGGATTTGCAGATGTGCTTAAATTAAGAACCTTGAGCCTGACCAGGCAGTGGCACAGTAGACAGTGTCAGACTGGGATGCGGAGAACCCTGGTTTGAAACCCCCAGGTCGCCAGCTTGAGCTCAGGTTCATCTGGTTTGAGCAAGGCTCACCAGCTTGAACCCAAGGTCAATGGCTCCAGCAAGGGCTCATTCATTCTGCTGTAGCCTCACAGTCAAGGCATATATGAGAAAGCAATCAATGAACAACTAAGGTGTCACAGCAAAGAGTTGATGCTTCTCATCCCTCTCCCTTCCTGTCTGTCCGTCCCTCTTTCTGACTTTGTCTCTGTCACACACACACACACACACACACACACACACACACACAAATAAATACCTTGAGAGGGGGAGATTAACCTGGATTATCCAGGTGGGCTCAATCTAATCTCGTGATTCCTCAAAACCAGAGAACCCTTCCTAGCTATGATGGTCAGAGCGAGCTGTGACTACAGACAGGGCAGAGAGATGTTGCCTTTGAAGACAGAGGAAGGCATGGGTCATGGGCCACAGAACATGGGCAGCCTCTAGAAGCTGAAGAAAACACCAGGGAAATGGATTCTTGCCTTCAGCAGACCTGTGATACCTTGCATTTAGCCCAGTAAGATGCATTGGACTCCTATCCTACAGAAATAATGTTCGTGATGTTTTAAGCTACCCCATTTGTGGTCATTAGTAACAACAGCAATAGAAAGCTAATGTAACAACATAAGAACCTCTCAGGCTCCACCCACTCCCACCCTCCCAGGCCAGCTACTGCCCTTGCCCAGGTCTCTGTGCTTCTCTCCTTCTCCATCCCTACCCAAGGCCAGACCAGCCCCTCCTTTCTCGTCTCTGATCCAGGTGTCAGCCCCACCTGGCATTGGGCCACCTGCCTAGCACTCTTCCCACGTCAGTCAAGCCTCCTAGATGCTGGAGTGCTCATTCAAAAACTCAACTTTCGCCCAGGCCAGTTGGCTCAATGGTAGAGCGTCGGCCCGGTGTGTGGAAGTCCCAGGTTTGATTCCCGGTCAGGGCACACAGGAGAAGCGCCCATCTGCTTCTCCACCCCTCCCCCATCTCCTTTCTCTCTGTCTCCCTCTTCCCCTCCTGCAACCAAAGCTCCATTGGAGCAAAGTTGGCCCGGACACTGAGGATGGCTCTATGGCCTCCGCCTCAGGTGCTAGAATGGCTCTGGCCACAATGGAGCAACACCTTAGATGGGCAGAGCATCGCCCCCCTGGTGGGCATGCCAGGTGGATCCTTGTCAGGCGCATGTAGGAGTCTGTCTGTCTGTCAACCCACCCCTTCTCACTTTGGAAAAATACAAAACAAAACAAAAAAACCACTCAACTTCCATGAGGAAGATTCCTACTTAAAAGTTGTTTTGAATTGTTTCTTATTGCCTAAGGAAGGATGTTCAGATGCCCCCATCTGGCACACAGGCCACTCACGGCCTCCTCCTCATCTTCCTCTCCACCACCTCCCTCCTTGCCACGTGCCGGCCAAAGGTTCTGGGTGTGCCCGCCCTCCTTCCTCCCCAGCGTCACTGGTGTTGCCCCCACTGCCTGGAATGCCCTCGCCAGTCTAGAAGTACTCAAGGAGCACCTCTCCTCTTGTCCCCTGCTTGGGAGGAAGGCTTTCAGCCACTCTCCTCTGGGACTTGTGCACAGCCTGACTTGGCTTTTGGGAGTGAGAAGACTGTTCTGTCTCTTGTTCACTTCTTCCTCTGCCACCTTGTCTCCCCAGGTCCATGCCGACTCCTTCAGGGCAAGGACAGTCTCACTCGTCCTGACTGCGTGTATACATATTTCCTTGAGAAAGGCAGGTGGAGAGGGTGAACTTGGGGAGTCCGTTGGGAGAGCAGGAGGCGAAGACATCTGAGACCTTTGGCAAATGGCCCCAGTGGCTAACTTTCCACAGCACTTGATGGTTTTCCAATCTCGTACAAATCTACAAGCGCATTCGTGTCTCTAGTAGCCAATTTCACCAAGAATCTTTCAGTCTGACTGCTGACATTTATGAAGCACTTGGACCTTTACACAACCCCAGGAGGTAGGGAAAATGCCAAGGGTTTCCCTTCAGCTCAGCGAAAGAGAAGCGTGAATGAATCAGAAAAAGGAAGGGAAGTTGTAGTTCTCACACATCTCGGCGTGTGGAACGGCTATACACAAATAGTCCTCTTAACTCCTCGCCATCACGCTGTGCGACAGTTACAGTTTCCCAGCTGGTATCGATGATGGAAGTGTGGCTTAGACAAGAGGTGGGCCACTCAAGGCCGGGTGGCCAGGAAACAGCAGAGTTGGGACGGGAGCTGGGGTTTGATTCTATTGCCTATACTTTCCTCACACCTCCAATCGGAGGATGCAGCCAGCAGTTTGTCCCAAGGTGATGGACCCCACCCTGAGCCAGATGGACGTAAGGAATTGTCTCTACCACCCTCACGTGGAGGCCACTTGCTCACTTGTGTTTCTATTCTGTATGCTGGGGCTAAAATGTACCTGCACGCCCTGTTATGGGCTGAACTATGTCCTTTCCGAAGTTCTATGTTGAAGCCCTGACCCTCAGTACTTGAGTGTTTAACCATATTTTGAGATAAGGATTTAAAAGAGATGATTGCATTAAAACTGGTGTTTAAGGTGTATTAGTATTAAGGCCCTAATCCAATGATTGATGTCCTAATAAGAAATTTGGACCCATGGAGAGACACCAGGAATATGTACAGACAGAGGAGGACCCATGCAATGACTGAGGAAGAAGACAGCCATCTACAAGCCAAGGAGGAATCTCTTGACATCTTGACCTCAGACTTCCAGCCTGCGGAAGGATGAGAAAATAAATCTCGGTTGTTTCAACCCTTCAACCTGTGGTATTTTGTTATGGCGGCCCTGGCAAACCCTGACCATAAACTATCAGTCCATACACACCTATTAAAATTGGCTCAGCGGTAGAGCGTCGGCCTGGCGTGCAGGGGACCCGGGTTCGGGTCCAGGGCACATAGGAAAAGCGCTCATTTGCTTCTCTACCCCCCCCCTTTCTCTCTGTTTCTCTCTTCCCCTCCCTCAGCCGAGGCTCCATTGGAGCAAAGATGGCCCGGGCGCTGGGGATGGCTCCTTGGCCTCTGCCCCAGGTGCTAGAGTGGCTCTGGTCGCGGCAGAGCGACGCCCCAGAGGGGCAGAGCATCGCCCCCTGGTGGGCGTGCCGGGTGGTTCCCGGTCGGGCGCATGCGGGAGTCTGTCTCTCCCCGTTTCCAGCTTCAGAAAAATACACAAAAAAAAATAGCTAAGAAGAAAAAATGTGGACAATGCCAAGTGTTGGTAAGGATGCAGAGCAACTGGAATTCTCATGCATCCCAGAGAGGGGGGCGGGGGAAACAGTTTCTTATGGAGTTAAATATTTCCATGCGACCCACCAATTCTACTCCCAGGTGTTTACCCAAATTAAATGAAACTTAGCTTCACATAAAACCCAGAACATAAATTTCAACGTCTCTTTGATCATCACCCCAAACTGGAACTCACCCAAATGCCCTTCATCTGGTGAACATCCTGTGGTACTTCCATACAGGAGAGCACTGTATGAACTGTTGATGATGCAACAACGTGGATGGGTCTCGAGTGCACGTTGCTAAGTGAAAGGAGCCAGGTCTCAAAAGCTGCATCTACCAGGCGATTCCGTTGATATAACATCTATGTATATTTCATCTGTATTACACATAATCATACTATCTGATTCCATTTATATAACAGTGTGGGAAAGGCAAAAATTGTAGGAAAAAGACAGCCCAGCGGTTGCCAGGGGGCGGGGGCAGGGAGAGAGGTTGGCAACCAAGATGTCAGAGGAAATAATTTGGTGCACGGGTCCCGTATCTTGATCATGGTGGTGGTGACGCACTATACAACTAGAAATGTACACCCAAAAGAATGCATGTAACTGTAGGTCAAATTATTTAAGTGAATAAAAAATGAGGCTGCAGTTAAAAGAGCAAAACGGAACCTGCCAGTTGTTACAAACTCCTGCAATGCTGGTGGCTACCAGCCCCCTTCCCCTGTCCAGGGCGCGTCCGTTCCCCTGGGCCTTTCCTATGCAGTCTCTTTCTGACCTTCTACAATCTTGCGAGCCAAGGCACTGAATAAAACTGCCTCATTTTACAGATACGGAAGCAAAGTAGAGGTTCAGTGACCATCCTCAGGATTGGCCGCTTGTCAATGCTAATCACAATCCCCGCCGCTCTCATGTGCTCGCCCCCCCCATTAGTCAGTCCACACGTGGCAGCTCCGCAGGGCCTGGGAGACACGGAAGACAGAGGGCATGGACTGCCACCTGGGGTACCCTCCAATTGCGGTTCGCCTGAAAGAGGGATGGAGGCCAGAAAATTCGGTGACAGTGTATGGTGTTAACTAATTGTGATGATCATGTCTCAATATGTGTGAAGCATCCACCGGGTATAATAAAAAAAAACCAAATGTCGGAGACTTTCAGAGGTAGGTATAGATGTAACTTTATTGGCCAGTTTCACCTGCACAGGGGCGAATTCCCTGGTGTCCGGAGACACCGTACTCAGTAGGAGCTGCAAATGGGAACCAAGCCTGGTGCTTACAGCTAGTTCCTTATATATATCCTAAGTAAGCAAGCATATACAGAAGCAAAAATAGCGGTTACTTATTCGCTAAGGGAGTTGCACATAGCATAGCAACAGGGGCTGGGTCTAAGTCATTGGTGAACTTCAAACATAAACTTCTGATAAGGGTCTCTAACCAATGGAATGCAAACGTTTGTCTTCCTTTGTTCTTAGCCTTACAGGGTCCCTATCCTTACCTCCCTGTCTCTGCGTCTACACTCTGACAATCCCAGCACACTTTCCTGAATCTAACAATTTGATCTTTTCTTGATCCTTACAATGTGCAAATGCCAACTCAGAATCACTATATTGTACACCCGAAACTAACACAATGGTATATGCCAATTATACCGCAATATAAAAATAAAAATAAAAAATCAAGCAAATGGCTTCAGTGACATTTCCACCAGTTCCTTTTTTCTTCCAGACGGAAACTAACACCACTTACGGAGCTTCGATGGGAAATGCTTGGCTGGCCCTGGCCCACGTAATTCTCACCACTGCCCAGAGAGGAGAACGGTACTACCTCCCATTACAGACCAGGAAATTGAGGTTGAGAGGGGTTAAGGGACTCGCAAAAGGTCACGCAGCAGAAGGGACAGGGGAGCTGGGATTCCAGTCTGGGTTTGTCAGGAGAGAACAGAGGCCTTTCTCCTTCGCCTCCTAAGTGTGAGCCATCAACTGCTGGGTGCTCAGATCTCCAAGATTAATGAATCAACAGGACCCCCAAAGCACTATCTGAAGGTAAACAAGTCAGTATCACCTCTGGCTTAGGGTTTATGAATGACTTTTCCTCCCTTGGGAGACAAGGGTGGAAATGTATACCTAATTGAGCCCAAGGCAGAGGCTCAGGTTTCTTCTGGGCAGCCTTTGCTTCCAGCCCCTGAGGGTCTTGGCCAGGTGCTATTTCCAGGAGGTTCTCAGCAGGGATTTGCAAGAACTCCAGCTGGAGACAGCACTTGGTTTAAACCAGATCTGAACTATTTCTCTCAACCCAAGGCCTGGGGCATGAGGCCCCCTGCCAGGGCCCTAGGTAGAAAGGTCTTATCTTCTCCTGGGAAAGGTCTGCAGTGTCCTCCGAGACAGGGTGGGCTCAGCCCTTTCTCTGCAGACGGGTTATGGCAGAGGTCCCAGAGCCAACAACGTGTCCTTCACGGGCTCCTGTGTCTCTCTAACAAATATCAGGGAGCTCTGAGTGGGACACCCACCAGGGCGCCTGGTCTGCGAAACAGCTGAGAATGAAGGGCCTTGGCTGGGTTTATCCGGCTCCCACCGGCCCACCCTGGGCAAGGTTGCAGGGTCAGAAACTCCATCCCCCTGAAGGAGTAGATCTGAAATCCCACCTCCTAATGATTCATGCACCATCTTCACTATTTTTGCCATGTCTGAGTTCCACCAGTACTGTTATTTAATTTAAAAAAAAATTTAAGTCTATTATTTTATTCTTTATCATTTTCAAAAGTATCCACAGAAGTAAACGGTAAAACCAGTATCCGTGTATTATACCTGGAGAGTCACCATAACAATAAATACAATGAATGCTCATCAGCAGTGAGGAGGAACAATCGACAGCTAGCTCCCAAGTGGATGAGTTTCACAAACAATGCTGAGCTGGACCCAGGTGGTTTCCTTTGTGGGGCTGGTATGAAAACAGGCAAATCGAACCCATGCTGTCAGAAGTCAGGAGAGTGGTCAGGCTTTGGGGAGAGGGGACAGTGACTGGAAAGGGACAGGGGAGGGAGAGGTCTTGAAACCCAGAAAATTCTGTGTATGGAGTTTCAAAAGTAACAAATTCTGTTTCTTGATCTGACTGCTGGTTCCACAGGTGGTTCAGTTTGTGGTCATTCACTCAGTTTAACGCCCCTGACGGTGCTAAACCTCAATATTTAAAAAGTTAAAAGTGAATAAATAGAAAGGCAGTGAACACATCATGTTGCATATTGAATTCTAGAGAGACGCCATGGCGGCTGCGGGCTTGGTCCGCTCCCTCCTGTTAAGCAGAGAGTGTGACAGCTGTTCCAGGGGGCGTCAAAGGGCCGCGGCTCCTTGCCAGCGCTTCGGAGGAGCTCGGGACAGGAAATGACTTCCTGGCTGTGTGATCTTGAAGCGTTGTCCAAGCACTCGGGAAACCTGAAGGAGGCAGCTCCTTTCCAGCTCCAGGTAAATGATTAAAATGAGATAAGGGTGGAGGGGACCCCGCGTGTGAGCCCTGGGGGCGGGGCAGGCTGACGATGGGGGTGGGGTGGGATTGCGCCCCGCAGATGTCAGAGCTGACCCCTCACCCCGGAGGAGGGGGTTGGGAAGAGCCTGAGGGCGGGTGGGGGTGGGGGTGGGGTGGACGCGCAGCCTCTGGGGCCTCACCCTGTGTGTGCCCGGGACTCGCCCAGCGGCCAGCTGGCCAGTGGCGTGGATCTTGGCTGCTTACCCACCTGGATCTCAGGTCTGGCCTAGAAAGTGAGCTAGTAATTCCCGCACGTTCACGGGGCAGGAGTGCCTGAGGGAGGGATCCAGTCCCCAGTCTGGTGTCACCCGAGTGGCCCCCCCACTCTCCCTGGAGACATCACAAAGCCTCACCTGCAAGGATGGGCCCGGGACCCAATGCCCTGAATGCCCACCCCCAATGGCTGAACCAAAGCCCCCTCCCAGCGCCTCCCAGTTCCCTCCGCCTCACTCAGGGGGCTCCTCGGGCAGCTTTAGTATTAACGTTAATGATTAAATCCCAGGTTCTCCATTAACCCGCCGCCGGCCTTTGTCTCCGGGCCGCCTGGGAGCCTCCGCCTTTAAAATGCCACATAAAAAATGATAGATGCCCCTTGCCTCTCTCCTGGGATTCGAGGGCCCTGTTTCCCTGTAAAAGTCGGGGTGGGAACGCAGAAGCGCCCGTGAGGCTGGGGCTGCGGCCGCGAAGGGGGGCGGCTCCGCCGAGAGCAGTGCCTGGGCTGCAGAACTTGGCGGGGAGGGTCGGACCCGGGGACCCAGCTGCCACCGCGACCCGCAGGGACGGCGCCGCGCTCAGGCAGGGGAGGATTTGGAGACCTGTATCTTTGCTCAGGATCACGTTGGTGGCTATAAATATCAGCCACAAGAAGAACGCTTGATCTGTCCCCCTGGGCAAACGTTAGAAGGAGAATTGAATGAGAAAGGATGTAGGCACCGTTGGTAAATTCTGAATTCTGCACCTACTCAATTCAAAGGTGTGGGCGCGGAATGTTCAGGAACCAGAAGCCTCAACATCACCAGCCAGCTTGTTAGTACCCTTGTTAGAGCCTGGCCTCTCAGGCACAGGATCAGACTTGGAGCTTTAATTAACTAGATGCCCAAGCGACTGGTGTGCACATTACAGTTTGAGAAGCCACGTCCACATGACCAGGGATTCTGGTAACAATAGTAACAACACTGTGTAACACGTGTTGAGTGTCTATCATGAGCCAGCCTTGTTCTGAACACCTTAGGTAATTGTTCTGTTTAATCCTTACAAGAGGCCAGAGAGATGCATCGTTTTGCAGCTGAGAAGGTCGAGGTCCAGGGGTGGTTGGTGCTGAAGAAGAGGTCACACCGGTAGGGAGCAGAAGCCAGGTGCGGACAGGCTCACATGCGAGTACCCACACACACCCCTTCTAGGTCAGCTCCACGTGTGTGTCCATCACAAGGCGAACTGATCTTTTTGGAATGACCGGGAGCCAACTCCTGGCAGCTTTGTGTGCACCCAGCAGAGGGGGATTAGTAGCAAGCATGCTTGGTCACCGAAAGACATGCTCCCCATGTCACCCATCTTCATCTGCTGGAGACAGACATGTGGCACGTCTCCTCTCCACACTCCAGCCTTGAAGAATACCAGTGCTAATATAAGCACACACAAACATACACACAGCCCACTACACTCGTACCCCCCCCCAAGGTCCTCTGTGGCTCCATGCAAGGGTTAAGTTAGGGCTCAGCCACTACATAAATCTGTGTTTATCTGCTGCAAAGCAAGCTATTTAGGTTTCTGATTTACAATCCTCGGTTTTCATAAAAGTCAGTCATTCCCAGTAAAAGAATGTGGGTTAGATTTATAGGATCTGCGTTAGTCTTTAAAGCCCTGAGCTGGTCTATGACTCACCCTCCATAATGTTTTTGCTCTAGTCCGGAGATATTCATGTGCAAAGAGAAAGATTCAGATCTCTGCCCTAAAATATAAGACTTTGGGGGGGAACTAATTATAATGGCGTCAATTGTGCTATGCTTGTAAACTAGCCGTCAGCGGGCCCCCCTGGAGCCTGTTTTCCAGGGGTTTTATTCCACAATAAAAGGCGCTCTGGTTTGCAGCTTGGTATATAAGACCTCCACTGGTATGAGCGAATGTTTTTTTCCTAACCAAATCATTAGGAATAAACAGCCCACCAGTGGAAAGGCAGAAAAATTATAAGCAAGGAAAATAAATCTTGGAATGTTTGCATTTGGTGACTTTTAATAAAATTGGTC
Organism: Saccopteryx bilineata; assembly: GCF_036850765.1. Classification (NCBI taxonomy): domain Eukaryota; kingdom Metazoa; phylum Chordata; class Mammalia; order Chiroptera; family Emballonuridae; genus Saccopteryx; species Saccopteryx bilineata. The sequence goes on along the minus strand of NC_089496.1, from coordinate 105,605,371 downwards.
ACTTAGCCCAGCAACCCAACTGGCTAAATGGAGCCAGCCTGGTATTTTTATTTTAATTTGAGTTTGTGTTTTGCCAGTGTGAAACGGGGTCAAGGCCAGACACCATGAAAAAAAGGCTTTGATGTCTCCTTGAAAAATATTTTGCCCTGTGACTTTATGGAATTTCATGTCCTTCTCCCCCTCCCTTCCCCCAGCCCCCAGCTTGACAAACTGCATGTCTAACCCAGGACCATCACACATAATAAAACGTAGCCATCATCAACAATCCTCATGCCAACTCTCCCCTCCCCCAATGAAGGCAGCATCCAAGGCAGAATGTTTTAACAATGCAAAATAAAAATGCTGATCCAGATAACCGAGTATGATTAAAGGGGATGGAGGAAACCAGCCTTTTCAAGTTTCTCCAAAGCAAAGCCAAGGTGGGGGGTCCAAGTGTCAGAGGAGGGGTTGGGAAGAAGGTCGCATGGTCCGGGCTGATGGCCGTTTCAAATAGAACCGGGTTAGGCGGGGAAAGTTTGCCAGAGGTTGAGAAGCAGAAAGGGCAGGTTTAGAAGGATGGCAGAGAACAATGAGTCCCAAGTAGAAGCAAGGTCCCCTTACCGAGTATGTGAGGGAGAAAGATGTGGTTAGGTGTATTTGTAAGAGCCTTAATTCAGTCGCAGCGTGGGCACAGCACAGATTGTAATGGTGAAGTGAAAGAGTGCAAAGTATTTGCTGTTGGTCACGGTCAGGGAAGCTTTTCTGTGGACCTGCAGGTGCGCGCTAAGGCCCCCAGGTTACACGTGATTACCCTCGACCTTTTCCCAGCCTAGTGCTGGAGCACATCAGTTGATAGGGGGTTTCAGTGCAAGGGAGCAGCGCACACAAGGATACCACGTGGGTCCCCTTCATGTTTCAATGTAGCCAAGACAGAAAATCCTGCTGGGCCTTCTTCCTTTATTCATCTTCACCTTCCGCTCAGTGTAGGTTATTATGGTAGACAGGCTCTCTGGAGCTCTCAAAAATGAACAAAATATGGTGCCTGCCCCTGAATTGAATGGCACAGAGACATGGACAGACCACTCCAGTACCACATGCGGGAACAGATGAGATCAGTGATCTGAAACCAAGGAAGACTTCAGAGAGGAGGTGGTGTTTCTATGGCCCTTAAAGACTCAGTAGTAATTTGACACGTGAAGGTGTAGAGCAAGGTTAGTCCAGGGAGAAAAAAGAATGAACAAAAAGCATGGATCAAAGTAGGAGGAGGTTGGCCTGTTTGAGACACTCAGAGGCTTTTGTGGTTTTTTCATGGGACACGCGAGGTGTCTAGAGGCCTGGAAAGGGGATCAGGGCCAGTTAAGGACAGCCTCTCAGCCTTGCTGAGGACTCAAGACTCGAACCACCGAGGCTGGGGCCTGTGTCTTTACTTGTGGCTCCAGAGTATATTCCTCCTCCCTCCCTATTATAGCACTTTTCACCCTGCCGCACAACTTCATGGTGCCTTCCCGACTAGGTCATGAGCCCAAGAGTCTCTGTCCCTGTGATGATCCCAGTCCCTAACACAATGCCCAGCACATAATAGACAGTCAAGACATAGCAGGTGAAGAATGAATGAAATGGCGTTTTCATGCTAATGAGTTGAAGGTTTGTAGTGGCCACCGATAGCTTGCATGTTGCTGGGCTTCAGAGAAGTTAGACTTTGGGACTAGGGTCGCCTGCAGCAGGGAGAAGCAGGGATCTGTTGGGATGGCAGGCAGCTGGGGGTTGTGGTCCACTGGGAGTCAGAATTGGAAGGGATGGAGACGTCAGGATGCAGAGAGGTTTAGAGATGATGGTGATGTGAGAAGTGCAGTGAATGAATGAATGAATGAATGAATGAATGAATTCAATTAGAGACATGTTGCATTTGAAGTGTGCTGTGACTCCAGATAGAGTATTTGTGGCCGTCAGGTAGAAATTTAGCTCAGAAAAGTCTGCACAGTGAGGTCTGAAAGACAGTGCAGAGTAAGCCAAGCTCGGGACCTGGGAGGCTGCCCATTTTTCAGGAGACGGAGCAGCAGACACTAAATCTGAAATTCCATTGTCTGTGATCTTCATGTTCTCTACCTATTTTAGTTCAAATCACTTTGTACTCACAGTGGGTCAGGCAGTTTTCCCTCTGACCTTGTTTTGATCTTAAAGCTCCATAAATCGGGGGCCTCTCCAGGCATGTGAAATGCACACCCCTCTGGCGCATTGGGAAACAGCCCTGCTGGCAGAAACCTTGAACTTGTGTCACGTTGTGAAAAACAGTCCTGGGTGAGGAACAACCCGCCCCTCTGTGGTCTCCTCTCATCGGCTCTTTTGCAGCAGACATGAATTATCTGCTGTGAGGGCATCCAAAGCAGGTGCTTACTGCTCACATGTTGGAGCTGGTTGGGAGGATCCAAGCGTAATGAGCAGAGGGGCTGGCCCTCGCATCCAGGGAGCAAAGACACAGAAATGCAACCAACTAAGGTCAGCAGTGAATGTGATAAGAAAAATGGCCATCAGGTTGGAATGAAGGGTGGGAGGTATGTTACAAACTGGGGGAGACTGGCCTAAACTTGTGCCTGGGAGGAGAGAGTATGTCTGGCCATACCGAGTGTGCCAATCAGGAAGGCAGGGTGACAGAAGGCCCCCCTGGGGAGCCATGTCTGGCTGCGGCCAGGGCCACCATCCGGACAACCATCCGTAAAGGGCCTGGAAGGGTGGAGAGAGAGTCAAGGAAGCTGGCCTGGCTCAGGACACCCACATAATTTAGAAAACAGAAGTTTCTGTTAAGCTGGACCCTGAGCCAGTGGCTGCCTCTGACCTTCTGTCCAGGTCACATCTCTAGCCAAATAGTCTTTCCTCTGGGCAGGTTGTCTGGGATACTGTGAGGTCACTGGGCTACTCGCACCCAACCCCAAAGGGGAATACAGAACAGAGTGTCCTCAGCCTCCCCACTGGAGATGTCATAAGTGCCCAGGGTAGCCTCAGGTCCAGCCCCAATGTTGCTCAAGAAACTTCTGGAAACTGTGCCTCAAACCACCTGCTCTGGTTGCCACGCCCTGCCGCAGTCAGCGAGGCCGCAGAGAGGTGCTGGCCTCCCTCGGCAGCGGGTGCATTTGCACCCCCAGAGGAAGACATGCTTTTGCAGGAAGGAGCCTTGCGGAAGTCAACAGAGGTTGCCCCCACGATGAGTAGGCTCCTCAGGGGGGCGGGGGCCACTGTAGAAGTGACGGCTCCATGGAGGACTGGCGGACTCCTGGGGCTCTGTCCTGGTAGCAGTCATGTGGCACGTTTCAAATAATTTTAAAAGGAATGTTTGTTCACATACCATGAAGCTTACCATTTAAACCATTTAAAAGTGTTCCATTCATTGGCATTTAGTACATTCTCAGTATTGTGCAACCGTCACCACTACCTAGTTCAAGAACGTTCTCATCACCCCGAAAGGAAACCCTGTACCCGTGAAGCACTCACTCCCCGTTCTCACCCCCACCCCAGCGCCTGCTTTCCGGACATTTTCTATAAATAGAATCATACGAGATACAGCCATTTCTGTCTGACTTTTTCACTTGGCATAATTTTTTCACGGTTCATCCACATTGTAGCATGTGTCAGAACTTCATTCCCTTTTATTGCCAAACAATATTCTACTGTATGGATATATCACATTCTGCTTACCCATTTATCTGTTGATGTACATCTGAGTTTCCACCTTTTGGCTATTGTGAATAATGCTGCTTGCAAACATTCATGTACAAGTTTGTATCTGAACCCCTGTTTTCAATCCTGTTACCTAGGAGTGGAGTTGCTGCGTCATATAGTAATTCTATTTTTAACTTACTGAGGCGTTGCCAGACTTTTACATGATCGAATGGCTGCGCTGTTTTTACATTCCCACCAGCGATGTCCGCGGGTTCCGCCCTCTCTACGTCCTCACAATATTTGTGATTTTCCTTTGGTTTTGATTGTAGCTGTCCTAGTCTGTGGGAAGTAGTATCTCATTGTGTTTTGATGTGCATTTCCCTGTTGAATAAGGATGTGGAGCATCTTTTCATGTGCTCATTGGCCGTTTGTATACCTTCTTTGGAGAAATGACTATTTGAGTCCTTTGCCCACTTATTAACTAGGTTGTTCGTCTCTTTACTATTGAGTTTTATACACTCTCTTAGACTCTTATCAGATCTATGATTTGCAAACACTGTCTCCCACTCAGCAGGCTGTCTTTTCACTTTCTCGCTAGTGTTCTTTGATAGACAAAAGTTTTTAATTTTGATAAAGTTCACTTTATCTGGGGTTTTTTTGTGATAGAGACAGAGTCAGAAAGAGGGACAGATAGGGACAGAGAGACAGGAAGAGAAAGAGATGAGAAGCATCAGTTCTTCGTTTCGGCACCTTAGTTGTTCATTGATTGCTTTTTCATATGTGCCTTGACCAGGGGGCTCCAGCAGACCGAGTGACCCCTTGCTCGAGCCAGTGACCTTGGGTCCAAAGCTGGTGAGCCTTGCTCAAACCAGATGAGCCCGCACTCAAGCTGGCGACCTCGAGGTCTCGAACCTGGTCCTCCGCATCCCAGTCACACGCTCTATCCACTGCGCCACCACCTGGTCAGGCTCTGTTGTTTTTTGTTGTTGTTGTTGTTGTTGCTGATTGTGGGTTTTTTGGTCCTATCTAAGAATCCATTGATAAATCCAAGATCATATATTACGTTCTAAGAGCTTTATAGTTTCAGCAGTTTTATGTCAGACAGGAATATTTTCCAAAGGTGTGTGCGGATGTAAAGAAACCAACCAGAAATTGTGCAGGACTCGGGACTAGGTAGGCGGGGGCACTGTTACCGCCGGGTGGAGCTGGAGCTGGAGCTGGAGCTGGAGCTGGGGCTGGAGCTGGAGCTGGAGCTGGAGCTGGAGCTGGGCAGAAAGCCCTGCGCCTTGTCCTTCTGCAGAGGGATGTAGTCACCCACAGGCCCCCTGGGGTGCGGGAGGACCAGGCATGCCTCTGTTTCCTGATCTTTGCGGGTGCTTCTCTTTGGTTGAACCCTACCAGAAAGGAGAGGGCAAGGAGCCAGTAGCTACAGTTCCCCCGGGTCAGAATCCTGGGGCACTGAGCAGTGCGGGGAAGGTGAGAAGAGTGGATGGGGAAGGTGGCTGGTGGAATAATAGCCCCCAAAGACAGGCAAGACCTAGCCCTCAGAACCTGTGACTGCCTCACAGGGCAAAAGGGACCCTGCAGACGTGGTTAAAGATCTTGATTTGGGGAGATTATCTTAGATGATTTGGGTTGGCATACTCTAACAACAAGAGTCTTTACAAGAGGGAAGCAAGAGGGTCATTATATGGAAGAGAGAATCGAAGCTGCCACTGCTTTGAAGATGGAGGAAGAGACCAGGAGCCGAAGGATGCAGGCAGCCTCGAGATGCTGGGAACGGAAGGACACAGTCTCTCCTGGAGCCTCCAGGAGGCCCTGAGGACCCCCTTGTTTCAACTCAGTGAACCCTATTTTGGACTTATGACCTCTAGAACTGTAAAATAATAAATTGGTGTTGATTTAAGCCAGGAAGTAGGTAGTAATTCATTAAGGCAGCGATGGGGAACCAGCGCAGCAGGGGTGGGTTGAGGCTGCCCCTGGGAAGAACTCCCGGGGGCCCTGTTTGATGAGTCCCCGCCCCTGGCGGCAGCATGCCTGCGGGGGGCGGAGGGGAGATTGCATTGCGCAGGAACGAACTGGGGCTCACACCATCCTGGAAGGTGGTGGGCGATTCTGTGCGCGGCCGTTGTCTCTGCTGTTGAGTCAGAAGCCGGTTCGGAGAGCCAAACCCGCAGTGAGGAAAGCGATCTGGATGGAGGGAGGAGAGCACAGATCCACTGAAACCCGCCAGGGAAGCTGGGACCCAAGCCTGTCTCTGGTGCAGCTTGGATGGCGCAGAGGACCTGCTGGGGAAATTGTGCCCTGAGTCAGAGAAGTCACGGGCTCCTGGCACAGGATCTGGAGAGGTCGAAGGCAGGCATCCAGCAGGAGCTGGTGAAAATGCTGGCAGATGTGCTGTCTTACCGCGACAAAAGGACGCGGCAGAACAGAGGCCACACGCGTGAGCTGCCGCAGCGTCCTACTAACCTTCAGAGCACGGAATGGCTGCTGCCCCTTTGAGCTTTCCAAATTAACCCCAGGTGTCGCCTGTGGTCAGTTCTAACCCAGAACCTCACAGAGCAAAGGGAATTATGGAATCATGGTTCCAGCCTGGCTAGGTTAACGTGCTTCAAATTAGTGGTGTGCAAAGGTCAACCTTCACATGCTTACTACATAGCAGGAACCCCAGCTCATTATCTCATTTAATCCCCTTCCATTTTCTAGTCAGGGAAACGGAAGCTCAGGATTACATACCTCCCCAAGTCATGCAACTGCTCCGAAGATACACAGATGGCCAGAAAGTGCATGAGAAGATGCTCAACCTCATTCTCCATTACAGCAATGCAAATGAAAACCATGATGAAGGGCCTCTTCACACCACTAGGATGGCTGTAACGATAATAATAATAATAATAATAATAAATAAAAGATGGACAAAACAAGAGTTGGCAAGGAAGTGGAGAGATTACAACTTCCATGTACTGCTTAGTGGGAATGTAAAATGGTCCAGCACTTTGGAAGACAGTCTGGCAGTTCCTCAAAATGATATGCAAGCCCTGGCCTGTTGGCTCAGTGGTAGAGCATCGGCCTGGTGTGCAGGAGTCCTGGGTTCGATTCTCGGCCAGGGCACAAAGGAGAAGCGCCCATCTGCTTCTCCACCCCTCCCCCTCTCCTTCCTCTCTGTCTCTCTCTTCCCCTCCCACAGCCAAGGCTCCATTGGAGCAAAGTTGGCCTGGGCACTGAGGATGGCTCTGTGGCCTCTGCTTCAGGCACTAGAATGGCTCTGGTTGCAACAGAGCGATGCCCCAGATGGGCAGAGCATCGCCCCTGGTGAGCATGCCGGGTGGATCCCGGTCGGGCACATGCAGGAGTCTGTCTGACTGCCTCCCCGCTTCCAACTTCAGAAAAATACAAAAAAAAAGGGGGGGGGGAATGGTATGGATACAGTTACCATAGGATCCAGCAATTCCACTCCCGTTCACATACCCAGGAGAAATGTAAGCATGTATCTGTGCAAAAACCTTTACACAAATGTTCATGGCAGCCTTTTTCATAAGAGCTAAAAGAAAAATGGAAACAACCCAAGTGCCCGTCGACCCATGAATGAGTATAAATAAATTTGGTATATCCATACAATGGAATATTACTCAACCATAAAAAAGAATGTGAAGTGCTGACATGCTACAACATGAATGAACCTTGAAAACATTATGCTAAGTGAAAGAACCCAGACACAAATGGCTGCCTATTGTGTGTTTCCATATATATGATGAAGTGCTCAGAATAGGCAAAGCCATAGAGACAGCAAGCAGAGTGCAGGTTGCTCAGGCTGAGGGGCTAATCGAGATAGGGCTTCTCTTTTGGAGTAGTAAAAATATCCTAAACTTGATTGTAATGACGATGGCACAATGTTGTGAGTTTACTAGAAACCATTGGACCTGACCTGTGGTGGCGCAGTGGATAAAGCTTCAACCTGGATCACTGAGGTCGCCATTTCAAAATCCTGGACCTGCCTGGTCAAAACACATATGGGAGTTGATACTTCCTGCTCCTCCCACCTCCACTCTCTTTCATTCTCTCTCTCTCTCTCCTCTCTCTATAAAAATGAATGAATGAATTAATAAATTAATTAAAGAATAATAAACCACTGAATTGCATGTACAATATGGGCAAATGACATGGTATGTGTTTATATCACAATAAAGCTGTTACCGGTAAAGAGCAAAGGACAAGATTTAGCTGGGGTGTTTCTGAGTCCAAAGCCATGATTCCCACTCTCAGTAACAGCGGATCCCCCAACTTCACTGAGAGAAAGGATTGCATGTGAGCTCGTTAGACATGCAGATTTTCTGGCCCACTTCCCAGAGTCCAATTCTGTAGACCTGGTGCAGTCTGGGAAATCTCCAAGCTCAACAAGACCAGGTGAGTCCAGAGCAGGCGGTCTGAGGTCACACCTGGAAAATCACTGTCCTCTGCTCTACAGTAGGAGGACCTCTACATCCTACATGGGCATCAGTCAGTGAGATAAGCAAAAGTGGACATGTCAGAGGCCCATTTTTCTATGGAGGGTGATTCAGTTTTCAGAGGTTGGTAGAGGGAAAGGAAGGAAGGTGAAAAAAAGACATGAAGCTCATGAACTGGGAGATGTATTGGAGGAAGAGATTGGTGGAGCGCTGGGTCAGAAACCTATCCAAGGGAGGGTCTGGCAGGGGGACCAGGAATGTCAAAGGTTTGTGTAAGTTACTCCAGAGGAGAGAGAGAGCAAATACACACGCTAGCCAGGTTTACCGCCTGCCTGGGGCTTCCGAGATGACTTGCTTCATGTTCAAGTGCAATCCTTGAGAGAAAGAGAATTTCAGCGAACCAAAGGCAACGTCAATTCTCCGGGGCTCCTTTTTGAAGAACTAATCTGAACAAGCTTGGAAAGCACCCAGAGTGGAGGTTAAATTTCAGTCTTCTTGGGCTGTTACATCTTTGTTCCCTTACCTTCTCCTTGAAGTGGGAATGATTGATGCTTAAGTAACTTTGACTATTGAATAATGTTTATTCAGACTTGCAAGGGAACAAGATAGGGCTTAAAAATGAGGTGCACATTTTTCTTTGAATGGCACAAGTAGAGCCTTTGAAAGTCAAGTGTATTCCCAGTTGCGCCGTATAATAAAGAGAGAGAGAGGCCAGCGGGCCAAAGGTCTCCCGCAGATGATCAATGGGCAGGAGTTAAGTGGAGCTCAAAGAGTCTCATGAAGCCACCTGAGCTGAGGCCCCAGGATATAAATATTGACTGGGGCCAGGATTGCTCTGAGCATACCTGGGCGAGTCTTTCAACCCAAGAGCTGGAGGGCTTTGTAAATAAGCTTCGAAAGCTCTGAGGAAAGGAACAAGTCATGTCCCCATATTCCAACTCTCTACCTGCACCCTCTCAGAGGTAAGTGGAGCCTGGCAAAGAAAGGGGACCCCCCAAAACACACACACACACGGGGCGGGGGCAACTGATCCTGGACGGACCCACTTTCTTCTAGGTGTGGGTGTCTTCCGGTCAATTCGCTCCACTTAGCCTGTCATGGTGGCCCACAGGGCTCAGATCAATTCAAAACACACCCAGAAATCTGGCTTGGTAAGTTATTATTTGATCTTAAAATCTAAAAATACAGAAGCAAAAAAGCAGGGAAGAGTAATTGCTTAACGTGTCTTCCTTTTGCTAGGATGCACTAACAATGGGATCGGTCATCTTTGAATCTGTGGATTAAAAATGGGACAAGTGGCCCTAGCCGGTTGGCTCAGTGGTAGAGCGTCTGCCTGACGTGCGGAAGTCCTGGGTTCGATTCCCGGCCAGGGCACACAGGAGAAGCGCCCATCTGCTTCTCCACCCCTCCCCCTCTCCTTCCTCTCTGTCTCTCTCTTCCCCTCCCACAGCCGAGGCTCCTTTGGAGCAGAAGATGGCCCGGGCGCTGGGGATGGCTCCTTGGCCTCTGCCCCAGGCGCTAGAGTGGCTCTGGTTGCTACAGAGCAACGCCCCGGATGGGCAGAGCATCGCCCCCTGGAGGGCATGCCGAGTGGATCCCGGTCGGGCGCATGCGGGAGTCTGTCTGCCTGCCTCCCCATTTCCAGCTTCAGAAAAAAAAAATTAAAAAAAATAAAAAATAAAAATGGGACAAGGAAACTATACTGTCCTGGCAAGCAAGGGAAGGTTAGAATTTTCTGGGCCTTGGGTGGTAGGTCCATCGATGAGTGGTTGTGGAACATTGTGAGGGAACAGCCCTCTCCTGGGGTGGGAGGTGGTGTATGGAAGGCAGACTTCCTTCTGCATGCTCTCTCCCACCCACCCACCAATGCCTTGGCCCCCTGGGTCTGGAGAGGAAGGAGGTGCCATGCTATGCTGAGCGGGCCAACAACCTGATTGACAGCCATTCCCACCAACTGCAACCAGTTAGGGCTCAGGCCCACAGTGATGGGGAAGGAGGGATGGAGGAAACGGTTCAGAGCTCCAGAAAGGAACTCCGGTGCTGGGAAGGACTCGAGACCCTTGAGCTGGCCTGTCTTTGAGACTTTTAGAGTTAGGAATCGGAAATCCAGAACGCCGCCATCTTTAATTCCTTCATATTTCAAGCATTTATATGCTCAAACCTGTGAAAAATCTCCACCATTTCCTTTGAGCGAAGCAGAACTTTCCCTGTGCACAGGCATGGGGCATCAGCAGAAAGGGAGATTTAGGAGACCCAAGCAAGATAACCCTGAGAGGGTTGAGAAGAGGGATGGACGTGGCGATGTCCCCCACCTGTGCCATCAACCCCTGGCCACTCATCCCTTCCCATCCCTCGAGATTTTTTTTTTTTAATATTGAGATATAATTCACCTTTTAAAGTGTACAGTGTTCTTTAGTATGTTTTCAGATTTCCACCATCACCACTATCTAACTTCAAAATACTTCTATTACCCCCAGTAAAAACCCTTACCCATTCATCCTCACCCCTCCTGCCAGCCCTGCCCAGCCTCTCCAGCCTCCCAGTAGACGAGATGACCAATAATCGCCTTTCTGTGTCTATGGACTTGCGTATTCAGGATATTTAACATAAAGGCGTGCAATGCCTAGCTGTTTGTGACTGTCTTTCATTCAGCATGTTTACAAAGGTCACCCAGGTTGTAGCAAGAGCAGTATTTTGTTCCTTCTTGTGGCTAAGTAACAGTTCTTTGCACGGACACACCACAGTCTGTTTACCAGTTCATCATTTGATGGACCCTTGGTTGCTTCCACTTCTGGACTGTTGTAAATAATGCTGCTATGAACATCTGCATACACTTCTGTAGGATTTTATCCAGGGATTTTTATTATTCCCTCCCTGCAGGAGCACCCAGGTTCAGTGCACACGAGAAGCAAAAAAGTTCACCTCAAAGGGCTCAGTCTGACCAAGAAGGCACGGGGAAGTGGGGAGGACACTTCCATTTGCTGAGTGTCCACTGGGCTCAAGGACATACCCAGTGCTGTGTGATATATTTCCCTCTTTAGACAAGATGACTTTTACAAATGACAAATTAAAAAAAATTAACCTAGAATACATAACTGTTGGATTCAAAATTTGGGGTGACTTCCCTGGTACCATCCTACCACATGCAAAGATGTCTGATTAAGGACAAAGGTCAAGTGTCAAATGATAGTCCAGTTCTTCAGAATGACTGATCAGAAAGCTAGGAGGAAGCTTCCTGTCTTGGTGGGGAAATTGGAAGCCATGTTTTGTGACTTTCTCAAGATCACACAGCTGGAAATCACACAGGTGGCAGAGCATGGTCTCCATCTGCAGGGGAGGAAGCTGGCGGCATCCTGAGATGTCAGTACCACTTCTGTATTTGTCAGAGTTTAAGTTATGTGTCAGTAACAAAAATCCCCAAGTCTGTTTGGCTTACAGGAACAACAGCTTCATTCTTGCACGTGGTGATTGCTACACGGTGGCCCCTGTGGCTCTCCTCCCTGGATCTTCTCATCCTGGGACACGTCCTGAAGGTGAAGCCTGTGGTCAGGATATTGTGTTCTCTCAGCAAAGAGAAGCGAACAAGAGGCAGAGCTGTGCCATCAATTACTCTTAAAGCTTCTCAGACATGGCTTCTGTCATCTCCGTCTTTACTCCATTGGCCAAGTCTGGAACAGGAGCAGGGAAGTGTCCCCTGGGGTCACATGTCAATGAATGGGGACGTGCAGTCCTCTCGCAGGGACGGCAGTAGCTGAGAACATTAATGCGATCGACCGCAGCTTCCAGCAGGAACGGAGGAGTTGTAATCAGTAAGCCTTACACTGCTGCAAAGCATTCCTTCACTTAACAGATCTTTATTAAATATCCCCTAAATGCCATCTACTCTACAAGGCCCTGGAGACTTAAACAAATATATTTTCTGTCCTCATGCAGTGTACAGCTGAGAAAGACCGAGGTTAATTATAGAAGTACAATGCTGGGATTCTGACAGGTGCCACAGGGGAAAGGCAATTGGTGCTGTGCGTACATTGACCTACTCAAGGGGACCAGAGAAGCCCAGCACCGTGATCACCACCGCAGACACAGCTGGCTTCCTGGGCCCTGTTTTGACACCCACCTCACCTGGTTGCAGCTGTGGGTTTGTCTGTAACACCATTTTGTATCAGGAGCTGGGTGGCCGCAAAGCTGGCTCACGTCGGTGTGGCAATAACCAACCCCAAAGGCGGGCAGGAGGCACCTGATGCTTTCTAGAGGGACGAGGGAGACTGATGGCCAGAGGGTCAGGATGGGTGAGGATCCCCTGAGGTGGCTGCTAGTTGCGGTGTCAGCAAGGAAGGGAGTGGCGAGAATACAGTTTCACCTTTACTATCCTGCTGCTGCCTGTCTCTGGCTAGGTGTCAGTCTTCTCATCTGCCGAATGGGGGCAATGCACATCTGACTCCCAGGGCGGTTGCCAGGGTGTTGGGAGATAGAATAATACTCCACCCCAGAGATGACCACGTCCTAATCCACAGAACCCACGAATATGACCTCCCGTGGCAAAAGGGATTTTGCAAGTAGGAAGGGCAGGTGGGAAGGCGAACCTGGAGAACCCAGTTCGTCATAAGGGGTCTTCGACGAGGGAGACGGGAGGGCGAGATCAGAGCAGGAGATGTGAGACAAGCAGACATCAGAGTGACCTTGATGAAGGGACCGAGGGCCAGGAAATGCGGGCCGCCTCCAGAAGCTAGCAAAGTCAGGGAAACGGACGAACAGATGGGAGGCGACCCTGCAGATGGAAGGCGACCCTGCCACACCTGATGTTAGCCTGTAAGACCGTGTTGGACGTCTAAGCTGCAGAGCTGTTGGATAACAACTTGTTTCAAGCCATGCCGTTTATGATAGTTTGTTATGTCATCGGTAGAACACTAATACCCAGGTTAAAGTAAGATCGTGGCCTGCAGGGTCTATCGGAAGCATTCCATTGCTCAGAGGCATGGGGGTGGCGGGGGCTGCTCACCCGCTGCCACGTCCCCACAGATGAGTTTGTCAGATTGACTCCTTATCTGTTTCAGGCACCCCATAAGTGGATAAAACTCCAAAGAGCTGCGTGCTCAGGTCACCCCTCTGGCGTCCCCTGAATCAGTTCTACGGCCCCTCCCAGCAGAGGGGGAGACGGAGGGGCAGAAAGAAGAGCCCCTCTCCTGTCCCCTAGCTCTGGAGTCTCTGGGGGTTCTCCGTGCTGGTGTCACATTAAAATAATTCAGCCAGCGGGCCCCACTTTCAGAGCTTCAGATTGGCTGGGTCCATCATGTGGCCCAGGCAGCAGCATTTTTAACCACTCCAGGGGCGTCCTGTGTGCAGCCCGAGCAGGGAGCGGGTGGCCAGGGGCCATCGTGCTAGTCAACGGGAGAGTCACCCCCCTCCCTTACAGGGATGCTGGTGTCCAATTTCTCCCAGCTCCTGCCGCCGGGCTGGCGTCAGCCTTGCCCACTAAGCCAGCTTCTCCCAGACAGGCAGGCTCAACCATAAATTTTAATTCAAAACTTTTCCTTTTTATTATTCTCAAATGCTCAAGGCCCTGCCGGTGATGAGAAGCTCTTCTCACACTGGGATCTGCAGAAAAGCAGAGAACATCTCCTCGAATTGAATTCCCCTTTAACAAGTGCTCGTATTTCAGCAGCCCCCACTACCCTGTCTGTACACACCCACACGTGCCTGCGCACACACACGCATGTACACACACATACACACACACATACACACACACACATACACATTCAGCTGGTTATTCTTTGCCTCTGTGGATACTGTTCTATCCAAAGTGCAAGGCCAGCGACTTCGCTCTACTTAGCTGTGTGGCAGCTCCTTCTGGGGCCAGGTGGTAAGAAAGTCCAGATAATCATGGATAATGGAAGTGCTGACAGGTACGGGCGCAGGACTCCACCTGTGCAGCCCGCCTCCCCAACGAACACATGTAACCTGTTGCGGCACGAGTTATGGCTGCTCCGCATCACATGAGCTCACCTGCATTCCCAGGTTGTTTTCGGTTCCTGACGCCGTGTGCCTGAGGGTGACTGAGCCCCTTCTGGCTGGCCTCCCTCTGGCAGTATTGAAACCCGACCCGAAGCCTTGCTTAGCACCTGGAGACTGTTGCATGGCCTGAGCCTGGGAGGGCCAGAGTCCATCCCTGAGGTCACATGGCGCCCCAGGCAGCGGCCACCTTGGTTCAGGAACCCTCAGGGAGTCCCATGGTTCTGGTGAGCTATAAAAACTGATCTAGTGGGTCTGGGGCTATGCATTTCTAACAAGCTCCTAGAGGATGCCCACGCCTTGAGTACCAAACCCGGGGGTTTCGACTGGTGCTGGATCTAGGTCCAAACCCAGGTACAGCTTGAGTAGAAACCCCTCTGGTTTATAGGCTGAAAAGCTACAAAGAACTATGGGGTACAGTGGACCGACATCACAGTGGCATGACCCCACTCATGGCCGTGGCTGACACGCAGTAATGATGTCACTCAAAAGCAGTCAGTGGGGGAGGCCTCCCTTTCTACTTCTGTTTTCCAGCCTCTACTCTGCGCCACACACACACACACACACACACACACACACAGTCCCCTTGCCGGATCCCTGGTGGAGTTCTGTAGACTGGGCGTGACTGTCCCAGTTGCTCATGGCTAGGCAGCCCGCAGAGTCCCTTCTCTCCAGCCTGAGTCCCCTGCCCCCACCCAGTCCCTGACCTCTGATTCCCACCCCCTCACAGTGGGACCCAGCGATACCCATCATCATCAGAGGCCCAGCCCCGCAGTGGCCTCCGCTGCATGGTCCCCGACCTTCAGGACCTTTAAAGAACGATGGTCACGTTCCCTAAGCCTCGCGGCACTTGTACATTTTCTGTTCCGCGCCTTCCCTTCCTCGTCGTCTCCCTTGCGGGCTTCTGAGCACCTCAAAACAAAGCACCTGCCAGGCATGTGGGCGGCGTCTAGCCAGTGCTTGTTTGAAATATAAATATGGCAAGTGTCTGGTCCCTCTGGCTTCCCCTGTGCACAGGGCCACCTTTCCTTAACAAGGGCCAAAAATGCAGTCTGGGTCAGAGCTGGAGGCGCCACGGGGCAGAGAATCACTGCGAGGAGATTAGAGGAGATTGATGGAGAGCTAGCTCGCACTCCAACACTCCCCCTCCGTCTGCTTACCCAAAGAAAACAGGCCCAGGTCTGCGCACGCAGGTCTCCCCGGGAACCTGGCAGGTGCATGGGAAGCTACCGGTGTGGAGTGTGAGCACTGCGGGCCTCTTGACAAAGTCATGACCGGAGGTTGGGGTCACGCCCCGATCCAGGCGTCCTTCTAAGGCCCTGGGGCCTGTGGTGCCCTGTGAGGCCGCACTGCTTTTGTGATAGGACAGGTTCGTGTTTCTTACATCTCTTGTTTTCTTTGGGATGTGGGGCAGGTCTGTGAAAAGGGGTTTGCAGGCCCTGAGCATTTGCATTTGGGGAAAATATTCTCTGTTCTAGCAAAGGGATTAAAATTCATCCCTGCCTAATATTGGAACATGTTTTTAAATATCATATAAAAGTAGAAAGTGAAGGTTGACTTTTAGGTGTAATATGCTGCTCACAAAAATTAGGGGCTATTTCAAAATGAATATGAAACGATAAAAAAAAAGAAGCATTTGATTTTTTTTTTTCATTTTTCCGAAGCTGGAAACGGGGAGGCAGACAGACTCCCGCATGCGCCTGACCGGGATCCACCTGGCATGCCCACCAGGGGGCTATGCTCTGCCCATCTGGGGCATCGCTCTGTTGCATCCAGAGCCACTCTAGTGCCTGAGGCAGAGGCCACAGAGCCATCCTCAGTGCCCGGGCCATCTTTGCTCCAATGGAACCTTGGCTGCAGGAGGGGAAAAGAGAGACAGAGAGGAAGGAGAGGGGGAGGGGTGGAGAAGCAAATGGGCGTTTCTCCTTTGTGCCCTGGCCGGGAATCGAACCCGGGACTTCTGCACGCCAGGCCGACGCTCTACCGCTGAGCCAACTGGCCAGGGCCTTGATTTTTTTTTTATTAAATAAGAACATCAGAAAAGCAAATGATACGTCTGAGAAAGTTGTTTGGTTATGCAAATGAGATGCAAAACCAACCTTTATTTCATTGGTGGAAACACCCTATACAAAAGGCTGTAAGTACTGGAGCATCTGCACGTTCCCTGATCCCCTCATTTTTGTGAGCAGTTATGCTTCGTTGATGTAAAATTCAACACATAGTCGTATCAGTTTTGTTTTTCCACTCCGTCTTTGAGGGAGGGGATCTGGGTACTAAGTAAGCCCAATGTAGACCCTTCCAGGCGGGGCTGGGAGATGTCACTCTCCTCTTCTTCCCTTACCTTCTTGGACAGGCACCAGTGCTCAGCTAATGGCTTCTCTCTTCTGCCTCAAAGCCGGAATCTTCTTCCAAGCTCCAGCTGAGCTGGGAGGGAGAGGAGTAAGCCAGAACTCAGAGATAGAGTCCAATCCCTAAAGCCACCAGGACGTCATGAGGACCAAGAAATCAACTTGGGGCTTTGCACTTTTCTTGAAGAGGGTCCCTCCAGTTGCTGCTTTCTGATGCTGTACAAGCACAGAGCCCTTTCTAGGGGACCTGGCTTGTGCTCAGAGGGAAGTTCTGTCCCGTCCCCCGTCCCCGTCCCCCCCCCCCCCGCGTGGCTCACGCCCAGGGGCCATCCCTGCCCATCTCTGGCCCCTCTCCCCCTCTTCTTTCCCCTGGTGTATGAGCTTCCTTAACCCCAGGTGTCTTCGGTGCAGGAGCCCTGCCAGACGCCCCCGGAAACACGTCTGCAGCCTGCAGCCTCCTGACCCGGGCCGGGCCGGGCAGGTGCACGCCCAGGCGGCCGCCGCCACTCCGCATTCCGGGGAGCGCCGCATCTTCGGGCTGGCTCAGACAAGCAAGTCTCCCGCCAGCCAGCTCCGGATGCACAAACAGGGGCCGCTCCCTCTCCTTCTCGGCGGGGCCTAATTGCAGCCTGGATGTGTCAGGAGGGACCGAGGAGAGCGTGTTAACAAGCCAGGAGGCTCTCGTGCTGAGTTCTTTGGCACTCAGGACGCCCGCGCCAGTGTGGGGCCCAGCGCAGAGACAGCAGCGCAGGGACAGGAGCTAATGAAGCTGTCAGCCCTCCCGGGAGCCCAGTTCATCTGTAATTACGCTCTCTGATCTCAGAAGCGCCTCGGGCACTCCGGGGGTGCTGGGACGGGAGGGGGGAGCCACTGATGGAGAAGCTGACCGGGACTTTTAGAATGAACTTTCATGAAACTGACATCGACACGGGTCTTGAAGACACCGCCTCCTTAAAAAGAGCCATAAACCGTGCCTAATTCTAACTCATTCTGCCCTGTGGTCTGAGGAGCTCCGATCGGCCGGCCCCAGGGGGTCCTGACTTGCTTTATGTAGGTCAGGGGACCCCTGTGTGGCACGATTTGGGGGGCCCCTCCTTTGCTCTCGCCCACAGACACACCAGGGGTCAGCTCAGTGATGCCGAAACTCCAGTAGCCCTTTAATCCTGGTGTTTGGACATCGGAAGCACCCACATCCTGTGTTTGCCTTAACGGACCCCACCGTCAGTGGGACAGAGACCTGGACCCCCAACTGGTATTTCTTATAAACACTCAACAAATCAAAACGACCTAATATTTGAACCCAGTTTTTCAAATGGGTAAACTGAGGGCCAGAAAGTGTTAAGGACTTAATTCAAGGTCACGCAGGCAAAATGTGGCACAGAAGACGGACCTGCATCCAAGCCCCTCTGGCCTCGGACCCAGCAGACTCTGCCATTTATAAGACATGGAATAAAAGGAAAATGCATTTGTCAAGTGTCGGACGCACAGGCTGGTCCTGGGGAAGGGCGCCCCACACGAAGGGCAGGGCGGGAGCCCCAACGTGGTTCCCGTCACCAGCTTTGGTCACATTGTGATTTGCTGACTGTTAGAAACATCCAGGTTGGGGATCTAGCCATGCTCCAGATGATAGGTTACAAGAGAAACTCTCACGCCAATGAGCTGACATCTGCTAAGCTCGTCCCTGTGCAGTAAGGGGCCCTGCTGACAACCAGTTCTGGTCTGGGCTGGGCACAGGCTCTCCCAGAATCCCTTTCTCCAAACAGCCCCGCATAACTAAGTAGCAGCAGCTCATCTTTGCTCAGCCTTTGAAGAAAACCAGATAACGCAGGGCTCGACCCAGGTTAGGCCATGGCGATTTCTTTTAAAAACAAAGAAGGAGACAGACAAGAATTCCTGCCTGAATCCGTTCACCCTGTCCCTGTGGCCAAGCCCCAGGAATTCTGCCCTGGCTGGGAAGATCCCAGGCCTCAGCACTTTTCTGAGCTCTGGGGCCACGGCCAGAGGCTCCGCCCCTGAGTCTCCTTCCCAGAGTGGCAGCAAGGCCTGTGGGATGGAGCCGGCCCTCTGGAGCCCCAGATCTGTAGCAGGAAGCAAGGGGAGCTTGAGACTCTTTATTTTTATCACACATGATAAAATAGAAATAACTACTGCCTCATCGAATTTTAATAAAAAATTGAGTTAAGGAATTTAACTCGGTGCCCAGCATGGAATAAGCCCCCCCCCCCCAAAAAAACCGGTCATTATGAAAACAAAACATTTCTGGATATAAAAGTATTGTAAATAAATTTAGAAAACACTGACAGGTACAAAGAATACAGTTAAATTCATCTGTACTCCAAATCTCAGACATGCTACCTTATGGATATATATCCTTCCAGATTATATTCTACCCATAAACTCAGTTTATATATATGTATATCATAAACTGGGTATGTCTGCATCACACATCATAAGTGAAATAGATATGGTCACAGAACTGGGACTGTGGTACGTGTACTGTGTGACTAATTTCACTTTACAACATTACAGGAACCTCTTTCATATTAGCAAATATTCAGCTCTCATTATTTTTCACAGCTGCATAGCATTCCATCACATTATAAATACCTCTTCCATGAGCATCCTTGTACGTAACTATTCACTCACTTGCCTGACGATTTTCTCTGGAGACTTTTAGGGCTGCCTGGCCCTCCTCCCCTCCAGAATGAGCACACCAGTTTTCATCCTGAGATCTTTTCAGGTGCTACCAATACATGGACGTGAGTCAATCTGCATTTATTCATGGATTCCGTGTTTGTGAAATCACAAAAAGTATTCCAAAAAGAGTTCTAGAAAGTTTCTATGTACACAGTAGGCACTCAATAAATATAGTGATGTTCAATAAAGAGAAAAAAGTCTGAGGTGGTTATACAATTTGGATCCAAGTTCCACAGTACAAATTTTTCTATTTTCTCTTTCTCTCTTTTTTTTAACCAGTATTTTTTTCCTGCTCTGCCTCTGACTGATTCCTTGCAGGCATTTTTCTGAGGCCAACTCCAGGTGACACCCTTTATGTCTCAACACCCATGTCACGTGAAGGCCATCGACGGCTCTGAGAAACGTGGAGAGGCAGCACAGATAACCTCTGTCCCAAACTAGAAGGAAGGTAACACAGGTGTTACTAGATTTATAAACCTACTTATGCGAAAGAAAAGAACATCTTATTTGCAGAAGATTAGAGTTCAAGTTTCAGCCTCTGTAAGTAATTGGATTGGAACATAGCCACGCCTGTTTGTTACTGGTTGTCTAGGGCTGAGTTTGCGACGCTGCTGTCAAGTTGTGGGGTTGCTGCAGACTCAGCAGTTTCCCACGCATCCAGATGTGGCCCAAGGACTAGGTTTTGGTCAGTGACATGTACAGAATGAGCCTTTTGCCTCTAGTCTCTCTCTCCTTCCTGCCGACCAGCTGCGGTGAAGATTGGATGGCTGTGGCACCAGTGATCATCTTCAGTCATAGAGTGGAAGCCACATGTTGAGAGTGACAGACCAGTGAATATTCAGAGGACCCCTGGTCCCTGACACTGAGCAACACCCCAGCATTGACGGCCTACCTCTGGTCTTTTGAAGGAAATAACTCTCTTTTTATTTTAAGCCACAGTTTTCAGTACAAAGAGCTAAACATGTTCCTTATACAGACCTTTAAGGGTTATTGCTTTTAATCCTTATAACAACAATATGACATCTTTCCCAAGTGAGGAAACTGAGGCACTTAGTGATTATATGACTAACCCTAGGTCATAGCCCTGGAGAAAAATGAAACCAAGATTCCAGCCCAGGCAATCAGAGTTCAAATCTTGTACTTTTAACAACTATACTTTGCTGCCTAATGTTTCAATAAATGATTGGCCTTCTTCATTTTGGGTTTGATTTTCTGACTTTCTTCATTTACTGTTTAACAAATCATTTGCTATTTGACATGAACTTCTGGAGTAGAGCCACTGGGTGGCCAACTACCAAATGTGGCAATAATACCACTACTTACTATATTTTCACTCTTATGAACTTAAAGGTATATAGATATATGCATACATGCTTACACACACACACACGTGTGTACACACTCATGGTTACGTATCCATCTGGTGAAATGCCAGGTGTCCACCCTAACTCATCAGGCATTGGCTTTTAGACGCTCTACATGCTGATCATGATCTTAAACCCACAAACATATCCCATAATAAACAGTTGTGTCAAATATCAAATACTTATTGTGCTTCCATTGTGTCCAAAGGAAACATTCTTTGTTGGCCATTGGCAGTCCCACTTTTATTTTCCCTGAATTGGAAGTCAGGTGGCACGTCTTCCCAGGAGCTGAGTCAATTCTCGTACCCGGGCTACCCACGTGGTCTGCTCAGACAGGAATACTCAGGTGCCTTTGAAAGATTGTGCCAGCTCACGGACCTATCCTTTTGTTGTACACCATTGGAGTAGGTAAGAGTGGACTATACTTTAATAACTAATTAACCCTAAGACTTTAGTGCCTTGACATAACAGATGTTTATTCCATGCCCAGTGTGGGGTGACCAGAGGCTGAGCGATATTCAAGGGAGCTGGTACTCCACAGAGTCACCTGAAGATGCAGGCTGGTTGGTGGTGGTACCTACACCTTGTCACTACACTCTCTGGAACGTGTGACCTCCATGATCACCAAGGAAGGAGAAGAGGACACTTGGACACCTCCCCTCACTATTTTATACTTCAACCCAGAACATGTCACTTCCTCTCACATCCCATTGGCCAGAACTAGTCACATGGCCCCACCTATCTGCAAAGGGGATGGGAAGCAGGGAGGCGGGAGGGTTTAGGCACATGATATATGGTGAGCAGGAAATATATCTGCCATCCCTTGTAAGCATCAACATGTCTACAGTCAAGAGTCCTACGCCCAATACCCACTATTCCTACTGAAAACTTTGGGAAAATTTTTTTTCAGTCTTTTAAAATATAGAATATGTACAGGTTGCATACTCAAAGTCTTCCACTTGGCATTACATCATGGTCATGTCTCCATAGCCTTAAATATTTATAATAATAATAATAATGGCTGCGTAATAGTCTACCATGTGGGTGATAACAACTGTAATTTCTGTGCATACAGGCTATCTCCCAAAATGTTGAAGCAACTCGAAAAATAGGAAACCTTTTAAATAAGTCTTTATGGTATTCTCTGAGTGTGGAGCATTTGCAGAAATAGGAAACCATGAGAAAAGGACAAGGTCATTCTGAGGCTCTTAATTAACAGTACTGTTTTACAGAAAGTCTCTGTCAGCAGGAGATCCCACCAGCAATGTGCACATCCATTTGATTTACATTTTTAATCCATAAACGAGTATTTTTACACATTTGTTGACTTTTTATTCCTCTTACTCGTCTTCCTTCTCCATTAATATTGTTGTAGTAGCACTCTTCTCATTGTCTTATTTCAGCCTTTCACATAATAATAGGATTAATTCTCTGTGATGTTTTTCCCAAACATCTTCCCAGTGTTACTGGTATCTAGAAGTTGTCATGCTTCTGTGGTCAGCGTCAATAATCTTTTATTTATTAACCTAGTTGGAAGCATTTATATCTACAAAGTCCTCCTCTTGAGAGCTGAAGTTTACTTATGGCCTCTATTTTTATGTTATTTTTGCATACAACTGTTAAATGCATGTGGAACTTATTTCGATATATTGGGAGAGCTAAGGAGTATCTCTAAGTTTTTCCACATGGTTGGTCCTAACATCATTTATGGACTAATCTCTCTTTCCGCACGGACCTCTACCACGTATAATTTTTCATCTGCATTAACTCTATCAGCGGCCATGTTTAAGGCATTGTTATAGCAATCCACCTGTTGATGCTTTCATTTAGCTATTAAAATGTTATATCTTATTTTCTTTTTCCTCAAGGAGATGCTGTTTTTTATACAGTTCTTTCCCAGAATATTCTGGGCTAGATTAAGCTACCAAAATGTCCTTAGAAGGAGCACTCCGGGCTACGGCATGTTTCATTTGAACAGAAGTCGTGTTGACCAGGTACCCTCATCTCTCCTCGTGAGTCAGTTTCACAGCTGTTCTCCCGGGAAAATGCTCTATTGGATTTTCCTTGCTCATCTTGGCCTTTCGCTTTGGAATGCAGGAGCAAACCAGGGCAGAATGAAGGCAGGTCTTGGGCCATGCTGGGCCACATTGACAGGAAATTAATTTGGGGTGACCCTCTTTTTATTAAGAGTGTCATGTGCTATTGGCTGGAAAGTAATGACTTGCATTTAGCTACACCATCCTTGCACCCTGGCAGAGAGACATCCCATACGAGACCAGAAGCTGACCGTTAACGGGCAGCAAAGGGTGCCAGCTCTACTGGTAGCTTCATCGCTAAATGACCTTACTGTCACAGCATCTGTAAAATGAGACTTCCAGACTGACTACCCTTCCCTTCCAGCTCCAACACTGTGAAACAGGTTGTAGGCTTACAGTCCAAATGGTCAAAGAAACCTTGCGCTCACCTCTGTTCTTCCCTGAAACCAGCGTTGCTCAGGACTTTTCAGTAGCTCTAAGTTAAGACATCTTGGCGTTTCCCTGGGACTTCTTGCTTTGTGACAGTTCTTTCAAGATCCCAGAGATAAGAGTCCCCAAAGTGTGAAGTGGATTAAGAAGCAGTGTCTATACCGAAGACAAAGACGAAAAGTTGTGGGGTTTCCCCTCCCTGCCCCCATCCTTCATTAGTTTTAAGTTCTGACCGATTTAAACATTTGTTACACTTTTCCTGGAAACATTAAAAGTTTAATTTGGAATGGAGTCACAGAGCAAAAATTCTGCTGAGTGTATAACGCAAAAATAAAGTTCTAATGGGTGGCACTGATTTAACAGGAAATAAGGACGAAAAATACAAATTTTGGAAGAAAATAAGCAATTTCACAATGTTTCCATTTGCTCCAAATCCAACTTCACTGCTTCAAGGGGTAGCCTGGAAATCTTTCTCATGAAAGCACAGTAAATATTCCTGTAGCAGTCTGTTTTCTGGCCCACAAGAATTAGGTAGAAATGACAAATTTCCTAGAGCAACTTCTGGGAAATTTGTGTTGATGATACCTCTGATTTTAAACTCTTCATTCTTTCCTCCAGCAAAACACACCAAATCGTGCAACAAGGCAGGACAGGGC
The DNA here is from genome assembly GCF_036850765.1 of Saccopteryx bilineata. NCBI lineage: Eukaryota > Metazoa > Chordata > Mammalia > Chiroptera > Emballonuridae > Saccopteryx > Saccopteryx bilineata. The sequence goes on along the minus strand of NC_089496.1, from coordinate 105,581,751 downwards.
AGTAAATTACTGTTTCTTTAATTTTTTAAGAAAGTCTTTTATGTCTTTGTGGTTATGTTGCTTGTGTGTGAATGCCTGTGTGTTTTGGAGTATGTTTTGAGATCATTTAAGGAGCTATTACAAAACCCTCCCTCCACATCAGAAATTCTGATCCAAAAAAAAAAAAAAATCTTATTTTACACCATTAATTGGCATTTTCAAAATGCCAGGTGCCCAGTTTGAAGTCTACAAATAAAACACAAGCCCAGATGCTGCGTTTACACTTGCCTGCATTTAACACTTCATAAGCAGTTCATTAAACTGATAACACTTTAAACAGCAACACTGGCTCTTTCAGACCCCCCCCCCCCCCCCCCCCCCCCCGCCTTCGATTTCGATTGTCCCGAGTTACTGCAGGAAACCTCCCTAGCCTGAGAACCACAGGAATTTACATTCTTGACCTGTGTCTCTTAATTATGGACACCCTGGGCCCTCGCTGACTCAGAGCTGGCCGGCTCGAGTCTACACGCCCCAGTGGCCGCACACACAGGACAGGCCAGGAGGGGCCAGGGACCCTGCGGGGGTCGGGGGAGACCAGATATCGACCCATCCAGCCACAGCGGCAAGGGCAAGACTGACCCTCACTGCCTTCCCGAAACACCTCGCTGGGCTTCGGTGCAGTCTCTTGGCTCTCCTGGTTTCAAACCAGAAACCAGTTTGCCCAGAGTGAATCTCTCCGTTTATCAACGATTCGGGGTGAATGTGCACCACCCTCTCGAGTTACCTCCTAGAAGTACTGCTCCCCTGCTGCCCACGTTCTTCGGGAAAACGGGAGACCCTGGCACAGTGTGGGCACCATTTCCTGGCATAAACCCCTAGGCTCTGGGGCGACTATGTCATTATAGAGGCAGCGGGCTGTCTTGGTGTCCGCCCACGTGCGAAGAGGGCGTGCTGGAGAACAATATAACAGTCCTTAGCTTTTCGAGTGGGCTACACATGGCACGGGCTGCGCATGCGTTTCACTCAATTTTGCAACCATCTGGGCGGATGCTGACGTTCAGGCAGGTTCGCCCGGCCTGAGTCAATGGAGATAACGATGTTCGTTTCCACAATGCACTTGCGCGCAGAGCACTGCGCTAGGTAAGCCTTTCCCAGGATCATCTGGTTCCATCCTACAAACTGGCTGGCACATTTCAATCCTCATTTTGCAAAAGAGAAACATGGTGGCAGAAGGGGAGGGATGCAATTAGAATTCAAGTCCATCTGGTTCTCAGGACAGGGCGCTTGGCCTCTACGCCATGGCTCCTCTGAGAACAGGTTGTGCGAGTTCGAGGCTCTTAAAGCCGGGCTCCTGGAGTTTCACTCAAAGGCTGCGAGAACCCGGCCCTTCTCGCCTCTCCTTATGGTGCCCGGGCACCCCGCGTCCCCACGCCTCCAAATCTGGGGAAGGTTTCCAGTCCCATGGAGTTGATGGGTACTGATAGCCACCTGATGAGTAACGGACCCTCTGCTGCTAACCTCAACCGGGGCCTCTGCCAGACGCGCGGAGGTTCCGCAGCCAGGGGCACAGCGCCATTGCGTGGTCAGGTAGGGAAGTGCATCTGAAGCGGTGGTCCCCGACCTTCTTACTGGTTAGTTGGGCGAATGCAGAAGATGTTGGAAGTACTTGCTCCTGGATACTTTGGGGAACATCCCCAGTCTCAAGCTCAGGACGCGGGTGGCCCTGTAGCTGCAACAGAAAAGGGAGTGCTTCAGGGAGGGGCGGGGGTCCTGCGTCGTACGGACTCCTTGGTCAGCCCTGAACTCTCAGAGGAGGGGACAAAGCCTGCAGCCTCTCCTGGTGGAGCGGGGGTTTGTCGTGGGGAAAGTAGCCCACCTGGCAGAGGGTCCTGGGAACTTTTCCTTTGGGGATGCATGGGTCCCTGAACTTGGGCAAAGTCGTGGGGGTTTTTTTGGATTTTATTATTTTTCAATCCGAGTTGACATACAATCGTTATATTAGTTTCAGGTGTGCAACATAGTGATTAGACATTGTATGTGGGCAACGTCATATTTAGGCTCATGCCACGACTCATTCACTTTATGGTTCATTCATTCAGTCAACAAATATGTAACAAGCACCTACTGTGTGCCGGGACCCGAGGTACGTGCTGATAATAGAGAAGTGGATAAAGATATAACTTAGAACATGGCAGACAGTCAGGTGAAGCTCCTGAGCCCTGTTTCTGAACATTTGAAAGCAGATAAAATAAGATACACAGGACTACAAAACAGCCAATTAAACCGACACCGTCATAAAATATATATATGACAAAATATATATATGACAAAATATATATTTTGTATTTTTCTGAAGTTGGAAATGGGGAGGCAGTCAGACAGACTCCCGCATGCGCCCGACCGGGATCCACCCGGCATGCCCACCAGGAGGCGATGCTTCGCCCATCTGGGGCACCGCTCTGTTGCAACCAGAGCCATTCTAGTGCCTGAGGCAGAGGCCACAGGGCCATCCTCAGTGCCTGGGCCAACCTTGCTCCAATGGATCCTTGGCTGCAGGAGGGGAAGAGAGAGACAGAGAGGAAGGAGAGGGGGAGGGGTGGAGAAGCAAATGGGCGCTTCTCCTGTGTGCCCTGACCGGGAATCGAACCCAGGACTCCCGCCCACCAGGCCGACGCTCTACCACTGAGCCAACAGGCCAGGGCCTAAAAATATTTTTTTTTAGATTGTGAAATAGTCGTGTTCTTTGCTAATATCTGCCGTAACAGATCTGCAGACCAGTATGTTACCTACAGTCCTTTCAAACAGGGATGAGCACGGACGATATTTCAAGATAACAGCACCAGTTGCCATGTGATATGAAAACAGCTGTCATTGCTGTTGGTAACAAAGTCACAGGCACTGTCATGTGTTGCCTATATTCATAACTGAAAATGTTAAATTCCGTTAGAGGTGGGTGAAACTAATGATGTAACTGCCTGCCTCCCCATCCACAGACATCTTGGTTAAGTAGCTTGTCGTGAGCAGACAATGAATAATAAACAGGGCGAGCAGAGATGGTGCTGAAAGCTTTGCAGAAAATCGACAGGGTGATGTGCTAACACTAAAACCAGAAGGAAAAGCTTGAGGCAAGTGGTGGGGCAGTCTGGGATAGGACTTGCAATGTTAAGAAGCCTCGTGCACAGGTAGGAAGTGGCCACCAGGGGGCCCCATTTCGCGCAGAAACCTGCACAGTCTGAAAATTTTGACTCCTGCACAGGACCACAGTCAGTGTACTATTCTCCCCTCCCTCCCCCAATTCCTAAACCCGGTCAGACTCATTTATGTGCCTGCCTGGATCCAGAAGGCGTTTGATTTTGCTATGTTGCTGCTTGAGGTAACGCAGCCGATACGACAGCAGTCTGTCCTGTGGAACGAACCTCACGGAGTTGAACCTGCAGATAAAGCTCAGCATCTCTGGGTCCTGTTGAGGAGCCAGGCTCCTTCCTGGCCTCTACCCACCTTTCATCCAAGCTGTGATCCCCCCAGGGTCTCCCCTAAGCTAGCAGGTATGGGGCCTCTCTGTTCTCACCCCGGGTCCCAGCCCAGCCACAGCACGGGAGGCAGCATTTGGGGGGTGGCTGGTGAGCTTAGGCCTGGGTCAGAGGTGGCCTTTGTAGTTGGGTATGAACCAGTGTGGCAAGCTTGCGGGCTGATGTCAGAGCTGGCACCGGCAGAGAACAACTCTGTTGACAAGAAGATTAATTAGACAAATAGAGTGCCCATCAGTTACTGCTGCCGCCTCCTCAGGGGTCAGCTCTAGTCAAGCCTTTGCTAGAGATATATTTTTTTTCATGTTTTTAAAAGAAAGCTTAATCTCCTAACAAGGCAGCCAAAAAACAATTCATGGCATGCCAGAGAGCAAGTACGCACAAGCAGGTTCTGAGGGAGGGTTCTCGCGGAGCACCAGCCAGGCTGGCGCGGGAGCCCGGCGGCCCCCTCCTCCCACCTGTGCAGACCCGGCCCAGGAAGCTGCTGAACCCGCATCCTTCCTCCCCCGGGGAGGACGCCAGTGGTGGTGGTGGTGGGGGGGGGCTGGTCCCTCTTCCTCTTTGCCTTTCCCGGGCCAGCGTCCCTTGCTTGGGGTTGGCAGCCAGCCATGCTGGGTCTCCAGGGCTTAGGGGTTTCCGCCACCTACACCTTCCTTCGTTTCAAACGTCCTTTTTCTCCAACAGACGCCTGTCCCATTGTCCTATTAGGAGAAGTGGCCGCATTCATCCCTCAACAAATACTCATTGAGCCTGTTCTATGCCAGCAACACCGGGGATAAAGGCGTGATCTCCGTCTAGCAGGCCCTTACCTTACATAGGGGGGCTTCTGTTCCACACAGGGAGATACCGCAGTGAGTAGAATAAATGTGCAAAGGAGCTAGCATGTGCATGTGGCAAAGAAGGAGCTAAGGGAGGGGATCTGGTGGAGAGGGCCTGGAGGTGGCAGCCATTTTGGGAAAGGTGCCCCTGGAGAGGTGAGATTTCAGGGAGATCAGAGAAAGGCGGGAATCTGGCCGGGGAGAGATAGCTTTTTTTTTTTCTTTTTCTTTTTCTTTTTTTTTGCCACCAGAGACAGGAATCTGACAGTGCCAAGGGAGGGGACGCTGTAAATATCTGTTGACTGGATAAATAGAAAAATGTTTCCAAGTTGTGCTGTTTAAATGTTCCTGTGAATTTGATTCTTTGGGGGGACTCCACTGATCCAGAAGGGGGGGTGGGGCCCGGGTGGGTGGAGGCCAGAAAGCTGCGTTTGAACTGCCCTACCCTCTGGCACACCCCTCCCCCCACCCAACCCCCATCCCCACCCCAAAGAAGGTGCTGCAGTGGGCCCGCCTGCTGCCTGAAGGCTCTGGGCCTGCCCAGGCAGCAGCCTTCAGCTGCACCCTGCGCTGCGGCCCCGCCTACAGCACCACCTCCAGGCAGCCCGCTCCATCCCGGATTGCTGCTCTCTGTCCTGTCAGGACTCCACGAGGTTGGAGAAAGCCCCTCTCGGATGGGCTGTGGGTGCCCAAAACCACAGTCAAAACCAAAGCTTTGGCAGGCCCTTCCCGGTAGCTTTTCATACCCTGGGGCCCTCTCCTCGCCCCCTGCCCGCAGCTCCCACACCAGGCCCGGGGGAAGCCCATGGCCCAGGCTCTGCATGGCCAGTCACCTGAGCACTCCGAGGCTCCCGGGCCCAGCGCTCCCCTCGGAAGCGGCAGGCAGATCTGGCCTTCCCTCTGACGGGCCTCTGGAAGCCTCCTAAGGCAGGGGAAGGGGCAGACGGCACTCACTCGTCCTGCCCCCCCCCAGGGACTCCCTGACACTCCATGGGTCCCCAACAGCCTCCTGGCCCTCGCACCTGTTTTCTCCTGGAAAGAACTGAGCATCCTGCATGAATCGCTGGAGTTCCAACCTCTGCTTCCACAGCAGGGGAGCCCGGGTCTGATGAGAGCACACTCGAGGAGCACGGGGGGGGGGGGGGGGGGCAGGGGGGGCAGCCCTGCGAGGAGCAGAGCACAGGGGTCAGTGCCAAGCGCCCAGTCCTCCACGGGCAGAGGTTCCGGCTTTGTGCCCCCTACCCCGCCCCCGCCCCTGGCAGTGCTGGATGAGACCCGGGGCCAGGCCCTCTATAGGTGGAAGAGCCCCTGCAGTGGGGCTGTGCCTCCTGGGTTCAGCATCCTGTCCTTTCAGAGTGCCCTAGAGTGCCTGGGGCCCTGAGCCGCATGGGGCTGCCGGCCTCCCTCCCTGTGTGCAGAAGGGCTATAAAGGCCGCTTACAAGCATATGACTCTAATAAACAAACGTCCACGGAAGGCATCACTTCTCTTCTAGTCACAACAGAGAGCACAAATGAATTCGGGAAGGTCTTGTTCCTTTGGCTAATGGGTTTTGGGGCGTTGAGTTGCCAGACAGATGTTGTTCAAACAAAAGAAAATTGGGTGAACTCCGAGTTTCATTGCGGTGGTTGAACCTGGGGCCAAAACTGCATTTCCCAATCTCTGCTGCCCTCTGCTGCCTGGCGGAGGCTGGTACAACTGGTGCAAAGCCTAGCCTGGGCCTGGCATCACAGAGCCGTTCTAAGGGGTCCCCTCTTTCCCGCGGGGAACCCGAGGCTCAGAATGGGCAGTGATTCCATTCCTCCACAGATACTACAAAGCAGATGCCTCGACTGCAGCATGGCCTCCTGGGGATGGCTGGAAAGGTGGCTCCTTGGGCCCCACCTGGACCTCGGGAAGTAGAAAGTGTGGGCGGGGCTCTGCGCAGGGTGCTTCAGTGACCTTCCAGGTGATGTGAGTGCACTCCAGGTGAGACCCTTTGGTCTCTTTGGAAACAGAAGTCCGGGAGAAGAACAGACTTCCTTATCATATTGTGAGTCCTTTAAATTATAAGACATTAAGCCAGTGGTAGCCAACCTTGTCCCTACCGCCCACTAGTGGGCGTTCCAGCTTTCATGGTAGACGGTAGCAGAGCAACCAAAGTATAAATAAAAAGATAGATTTAACTATAGTAAGTTGTTTTATAAAGATTGATTCTGCCAAACTTAGCGAAAATCCAACATAAAGTACTTGGTAAGTAATTATTATTATATGCTTTAACTTGCTGTAACTCTGCTTTATAAATTTTATAAAGTTACTTCCCTACTTTATAAATCACCATTACTGTGAAACCGGTGGGTGGTTAGAAAATTTTACTACTAACAGAGATACAAAAGTGGGCGGTAGGTATAAAATGGTTGACTACCCCTGCATTAAGCAATAGAAAACACACAGGAGTAGGACTCCAGGGGGTGCTCGGGGTACACACAGCTCCGTTCTTATGACAGTGATGTAACCCGAATTTTGGTGTAAGTGGAAACACCCTAGCATAGCCTAACACAAACGGAACTCTTGCGCTTTTAACAGCCAAAGTGGTGTAGGTGAGCGTGCTGGCGGGCTCTGACTTCCTCTCTCACAGCGCCTGTTACTGCATATTCTTCCGCCACGCCACCAAGCTAGTTCGCCCGCATCATCCATAAGTACTGTGCTAATGGCGTAAGCCAGACATTCACGTCTCCATCTTTTAAAGTTTTTATGGGAGAGAGCGTGGTAAACTCCAAATGTCGTATGTCGAGACTGTCGTAAACTGAGGCTGCCCTGTACTTTGTTTTCATCTTCTGTTTGGGAAGGTCCACCCCGCGCGGTGAGAACACTGACTCCCAGGGCACACAGGCGGCTCCGCTGGAGCTTTTGCAGAGAACAGACGCCTCAGGGACAGATGGAAAGTCGTCTTTGCTCTCGGTGATGCGTGTGCCATGCCAGAGTGACAAAGAGCCCCCCCCCACCCAGATGTCTGCATTTAGGCGAGACACATCTCATGCGGACATGGCGCAGGGATTTGGGTTCTCCGAGACAGCGCTGATTTGAGCTCATTCACTCACTTGTCAACTGTTGACTGAACACCAACCGTGTGTTCTGCAGACTGGTACATAGCTGTTGGGCATTTGGTTCCTACCCGTGTTGGTGTGTTGGTGCGGTCCGGTGGGAAGACAGACGGCAAAACTGAAATTGCACATAAAGGCGATCAGCTGGACTTAATTAGTCACAGCTGTAATGAGTGCTTTGACGAAGACGTGCTGGCGGTCTGCAGGCAAGAAGGCACAGCTGAGGGAGAGGTTTTTAACGGTGATGACTTGACCTGTGGAGCAGGTGGCCCCCAGGTAGGCTGCCGAGGGAGCCCCAAGAAAACACTGTCGAGTTTGGGGATTGCTAAGCCAAGACTTTTTTACATTAGAAATAAATACTTTTATTATGTGACAATTTTTATTGTTAGAGCAGGGGTCGGGAACCTATGGCTCGCGAGCCAGATGTGGCTCTTTTGATGGCTGCATCTGGCTCGCAGACAAATCTTTAATAAACAAAATAATAACATTAAAAATATAAAACATTCTCATGTATTACAGTCCATTCATTTCCTACCACTCATGTTCATGGTTGCGGGTGACTGGAGCCAATCACAGCTGTCCTCCGGGATAACACCAAATTTTTATTGGATAATGAGTAATGCACACGGGTTGCTGTATGGCTCTCACGAAATTACATTTTAAAATATGTGGTGTTCATGGCTCTCTCAGCCAAAAAGGTTCCTGACCCATGTTGGAGTTTAGAAAATATAGGTAATAGAGATAAGGTGAACATTTTAAACCACCTATATAATCCCACCGTGTAGACATAACCACTCATAAGAGCTTGTTGTAGAGACTTGAATATTCCATGTCAATATGTGTGACCTCTCTTAACTATATTCTGTTATATATTATATTATATTATATTATATTATATTATATTATATTATATTATATTATATTATATTATATTATATTATATTATATTCCAGCCATCCTACAATGAGTTGCTTGTCAGTTTGCTTTTTAAATGAGTGTTGTAGCGAGGGCATTCTTTGTGCCCACTGTTCATTTGTGAAGACCCCTCTGCTAAAACCCGGCTGGGCCAGGGGCATCCAAGGCTTATGTCATTCTCATACCTTTCAAGTTGTCTCCTGTTCCACGTTCACCCTGAACAGAAAGGGATTTTATTAAAAATATGGCCGTTCCTTTCAGATGGTGCTCTGGGCCTTGCTGTGTGAAAAATCGCTCTCCACTTACAGAGATAATGACGCCCCACCGGCCAGGAGAGCAGGAATCGGACCCCGGGAACTCCGGGCAGGAGGATGGAGAAGGGGGAGCAGAGGGGACCCTGCGGGCCAGGACTGGGAGGAGGGCAGGGAAATGGGGGAGGGCTGGTGTCTCACTGGGGAAGCCAGAGCTGGCAGAGCGTGGGGGTGGGAGCAGAGTTGTGGGGTCTCAGGGGCTGGCCGCCCACTCCCCTCTCTGAAAGGCCTTTAAGGGGCCAGCGTCGGTTACAAGGACCAAAGTCTCCTATCCACAGGCTGAGCCAATAAGCAGTGAAGCCCTGTGCCAGCTCTATGCCCTGGACCAGATGTGGCCCCGAAATTCCACATCTGGGGTGACAGAACCTTCCACTGAGGTTCTGGTGACATAAAGGCAGAGACAAGGGAAGGAGGGAAATGGGCCCCAGTGCAAGGACCCAGGAAGCAGCATGGGGCAGTGGAGGGCGGTGACGAACTGGGGAACTGGGACTCACGCAGAGACGTCTGGGATGGAAAAGTCAGGAACCCAGCGTAGGGGCAGGGGTGTTTGCTGCACTCAAAGCATGCTAATACTTGTGGAAGTCTGCGTTTCATCCACATCACTGTCACTATAGTGTAAAATGTGGGGACATTCAGGTCACAGAGCGCCATGCTCCATCCAGCCAACAAGTGACAGAGGTAGGACACCACCTGGGGTCTCCTGATGTCACATCTCATGCTTTCTCCTCTGTCCTTGAGATGGGTCCCAAGAGTGGTTCAAGAAGTCTGTGGAGAGGTGACCATTCCCCTGTGCTGAGAAGATGGTCCTTTCGAAGCCACTGGGGACCTTGCTGAACGGGGTGGCCACCACGGGCACGTCAGCCACCACTCTGAGAGGACGACAGGAGAGGGACAGGCAAAGTAAACTCACATGAAATTTTCCTGGGACGCTGCGCAAACCTCTGATGCTCAGACCCCAAGCCTCGATACTCCCACTGAACCACGCTGGGTGGAGACAGCTTTTGGTTTGTACATACAAGCCTGGGGACCAGGAGTGAGGCCTGACTGTGTCCAAGAGGGGCTCTGGGAAGTGCAGGGAGACCAGGATGCTCCCCAGTGTTGACGTCTTCTAGCTTTCTCTGCAGGAACGTAGTGAGGCTCAGGAACGAAGCACGATGCTGAAGCATCTCCTTAGGATTATGGAGGTCACAGACTGTCAGCACGAGACCTGGCTTTGACCCAGATATGTATTTCATTTGGCTTGCATTGGATTTTTTCTTTTTATTTTTTAAAACAAGCCAACATTTTAAAACCTGATATTTCACATAGTTATTTGGACTTTAACGCTTCTTTGGAAAGATCAAACGATCTGACACTTGGGACCCCATTTATTTTTTTTCTGTACCAATAGCGGCCCTGAGTAGCTGCCACAGCTTTGCATTCCCGAGCCTGTGGCCCTGGGACTCCCCCTCCCCTGCCCTGCACAAGGTGGGCTCCAGCACGTGCCCTGCTGTCTCCCTCTCACCTAAGATTGCCACACCCTTGCTGGCATTTGACTTTCTGGTTTGTTCCGGAGCCTGTGGACCCCAGCCATCCACAAAAGAAAAGGTTCTGGTCCATCTGAGCGCAATCTGTATGAAAATCAGGCGACACAAACCGAGTTGCTCAGGGGGCTCTTTGCACAGCACCAGAAGCATGTGCAACATTTTCTTCTGTCCCCCCAAACCAGACCAACCCTAACCAACCAGTAAAACATATAGCCCATCTCATATAATGTCACTTTAAAATAATATAACCGTGGCCCTGGCCAGTTGGCTCAGTGGTAGAGCATCGGCCTGGCGTGCAGGAGTCCTGGGTTCGATTCCAGGCCAGAGCACACAGGAGAAGTGCCCATCTGCTTCTCCACCACCCCCCCTCCTTCCTCTCTGTCTCTCTCTTCCCCTCCCGCAGCTGAGGCTCCATTGGAGCAAAAAGATGGCCCGGGAGCTGAGGATGGCTCCTTGGCCTCTGCCCCAGGCGCTAGAATGGCTCTGGTCGCGACAGAGTGATGCCGGGATGGGCAAAGCGTCGCCCCCTGGTGGGCGTGCCGGTGGATCCTGGTCGGGCGCATGTGGGAGTCTGTCTGACTGCCTCCCCGTTTCCAGCTTCAGGAAAAAAAATAATAATAATAATATAACCGCAGACACACCTAGAAAACAAAAGCAGTGGACTTCAGTATTACTGATTATTTCCAAGTTCCCTGTAATGTACTCTTTGCTGTTTGTTTTTGCTCACAGGGGGAAGGAAGGTCAGCACATGCAAACAAACAGGAGATTTGATGACCATTTGCTGTGTCTTGCTGAAATGGGAGCAAAGGGCTTATCTGGCAGTCACAGTGGACCCAGTGAGACCATGCAGGTAGGCACCAGGGTGGATGGAGTCTTAGTGCCTTCAAGAAGTGGCCAAATACCTGACCAAGTGGAGGCGCAGTGGATAAAGCATCGGACTGGGATGTGGAGGACCCAGGTTCAAGACCCCAAAGTCGCCAGCTTGAGTGTGGGCTCATCTGGTTTGAGCAAAGCTCACCAGCTTGGACCCAAGGTCGCTGGCTCCAGCAAGGGGTTACTTGGTCTGCTGAAGGCCCGCAGTCAAGGCACATACGGGAAAGTGATCAATGAACAACTAAGGTGTCGCAATAAAAAACTGATGATTGGTGCTTCTCATCTCTCTCCATTCCTGTCTATCCCTCTGACTCTCTCTCTGTCTCTGTAAAAAAAAAAAAAAAATGTAGCCAAAAAGTTTTTTTCCTGACTTTAAAAGTGGTGACTGAGCCTGACCAGGCTGTGGCGCAGTGGATAGAGCGTCGGACTGAGATGCAGAAGACCCAGGTTCGAGACCCCGAGGTCGCCAGCTTGAGCGCAGGCTCATCTGGCTTGAGCAAAAGCCCACCAGCTTGAACCCAAGGTCGCTGGTTCCAGCAAGGGGTTACTTGGTCTGCTGAAGGCCCGTTGTCAAGGCACATATGAGAAAGCAATCAATGAACAACTAAGGTGTTGCAACGCGCAATGAAAAACTAATGATTGATGCTTCTCATCTCTCTCCGTTCCTGTCTGTCTGTCCCTGTCTATCCCTCTCTCTGACTCATTCTCTGTCTCTGTAAAAAAAAAAAAAAAAAAAAGTGGTGACTGAGAGGCTAAGGACCTCAGTGCAGCAGAAGGGGTTGGGGCATGCACCAGCTCAGTGCATGCCAAAAGAAAGAGTTAACTGACCTGGGGTGGCTCAGTGGTAGAGCGTCGGCCCGGCGTGTAGAAGTCCCAGGTTCAATTCCCAGCCAGGGCACACAGGAAAAGCGCCCATCTGCTTCTCCACTCCTCCCACTCTCCTTCCTCTCTGTCTCTCTCTTCCCCTCCCGCAGCCAAGGCTCCATGGGAGCAAAGTTGACCTGGGCACTGAGGATGGCTCTGTGGCCTCTGCCCCAGGTGCTAGAATGACTCTGGTTGCAATGGAGCAATGTCCCAGAAGAGAAGAGCATCGCCCCCTGGGGGGCGTGCCGGGTGGATCCCAGTCGGGCGCATGCGGGAGTCTGTCTGACTGCCTCCCCGTTTCCAACTTCAGAAAAATACAAAAAAAAAAAAAAAAAAAAAAAAAAAAAGAGTGAACTGGAAATAGACCGTTGCTCACAGAGGTCAAAGCCCAGTTTGGGGTCCCTGCCCTGCTGACTCCCCAGCTTCCTCTGTCTGCTTTGCTGTTGAACTCAGTGCCCTGCCAACCCTGGTGGAAAACAGCAGGTTCTGGCTCAGCTGTGGGTCTGATCCCCCTAAGTGACCCCTCCTTGAGTTCGAGTAGTGGGACTGAGGTGTCAGACAGGCCTGTCTTGTGTCCTAGTTTTGTCACAAGTCGAGTGACCAAGTGCCCCATTTGCACAGGAATGTCCTGGTTTTAATACCAAAAGTCTCCTTCAGGGACAATCTAGCTTCCCTCAAAGTCTGGGCCTTAGCGTACTCCTCTGTGAAATGGGCAGTAACACCCACTGTGAAGACATGAGGGTCGGACGGTGCATGGCCCTGAGCCTAGATGGAAGCTTCGCCCCGAGAGGCCGAGGGTGGGCTCCCCGAAGGGCACTCGCTCAGCAGCGCAGACCCCGGACCCACCGTTACGTGGTCCCGAATCCTTGCCGTTCCCACCCCTCACCTCGCTGCTTCCAATGGGGACACTGGCACTTGGTCACATCCCCAGGAGAGGGATAGACAGGGAGCTGCGGAGGCACCGTGGGGGCTGCAAGTGCTTCTAACATCTCGGGGTGGCCCTGCCTCCCAGTGCTGATGTCACACGCCATCTGCCCACCACCAGCCTTGGGCTTGGGGCGTCCCTCAGCTCGCTCTGAGGACAGGGGCGTGTCCTGCCCGTGGCTGAGGCATCCCCCAGAGCACTCCAGCCCTGCTCCACCGGGTCCTGCTGGGTTGTGGTTCAGACCGTCCCTGATGGGCCCGTGGCCTTGAGTGGACGCAGCATCTGGTCATCAGAAATGAAGGGACTCTCCCATGTGCTCTCTTCCCCCGTGTCCTGGGGACCCGTCTCAGAGCCAAGAGCATCACACAGAGCCCGCCTGCCTCCCTGCCTCACTTCCCCTCCCGGCCCCAGGCGGAGCCCAGGACCCATGTGCTGCCCACCTGCCCACCCGTCACGCTGTCCACTCTGCCGAGGGTCCCTCTTTCTCTGCTGCCCACCACTGACCGGCCCCCACCACCCTCCTGCAGGGCTGCTCCCTGGCCGCTCAGTCTCCTCCCCGAGTCCCCTCCACGCCAGCACACGGCAGCCTGGCCATCTCCACCTCCACTGTGTCCCCGGGGCTGACCCCAGGGCTGGAGTCCCTGGAGGAAGGTTCCACGGGGAGGAATGTGCAGGGGTAGGGTGGCAAGAGGCAGCCAGGGCTGGGCTGGAGAGGAGATTTCGTCCCAGGCCGGCAGAGATGCTGCACAGAAAGAGAATTCCAGGGAGGAATGCCGAAGCAGCCTGGGCGTGCTGCTAGGGACGCCTGAGAGCCAGAGAAGGAACCGCCTGGCTCTAGATCATATCCTTTCTGCTCAGGAACAAGTTTCCTACAAGGACAGAGTGGGTGACCAGCAGAGATGTCAGGCATCAGCCTTCTCCCCACCCTCTCCCTCCCTCCCTGCTCTGGGCCCTGCTCCTGCTTGTCTGTGCCAGGGAACCAAGACTGCCGTGAGCGAGAGCTGACCATCTCCCCCACCGTGCAGCGAGTAGTGGAGCTGATGATGGCCCACGTCTCTGCACAGCTGCTGAGGATCGGTGTGTCCTCTGGACTGACAGGCCCTTGCCGCTGACACCTGTCATCTTTCTCAACCACCCCCGTCGGTAGACAACGCTGTCATCATTTTATAAGTGAGGCTCAGGTGACGACTTGCCCAAGGCCAGGCAGCTGGAGCAGGGACACACCATCACCAGCTCCACCCTGCTCCTCTGTCCCACGTCTCAGGCACCGGTGTTCAGTGCTGAACGGGTTCGCGGAGGGAAAGAGCAAGACCCAGGCTCGGCCGCGTGTGGCCCCCTCAGGCCCTGGGAACGTGCGATGGCATTTCCAGTAGCACAGGCCCAGATCACATTCTTAATGTCAGCCGAACTGGCACTGAGCTCTTGCTAGAGTGCTGCCTTTTAGGACAGGTTTCTAGCTGCTTAAAGGGATAGGGTACATTTTTCCTTGGCCTGCTTCTGGCAAAGGTCAGCGATTTAAGACCAGCAAAGGCCTGTCATTCAATAAATTCCCAGTTGATATGCATTCTAGAAAACCATGGGGTAGTAACCTGTAGAATTAAATGTTGTTGGGCACATAGTTCTTCATAAAAGTCATTTCCCCCAAAATTGGCCTTAGGAAATCTTGTTTCGTAGGCCTCCCTCCCCCTCCACAGTGTTTCTGTGCAAACTTCGGGTTGACCGACTTCCTCGAGTTTTCCATGTGATTATTACTGCAGACCTGTCCGTCAGTCACATCTGGTTACTGTTCCACTTCCTGGTTCATCCACGTGGGATTCTACGAGGCCCCAGTCCTCAGGCACTGAGATTCCCCGGACCCGGGATTCTCTCCCTAAGTGGGGTGCTCGTGAATTCCCTTCAGCAGCAGCAGTGCCTACCTCTGGCTTAGGACATAAATGGTTTTCACCATCTGCCCTGGCTGAAGCATTATGGCTTAAAAATGATGGTAGAATGTCCAAAGGTTCATATAAGGTGAGGGTCTTAATAGCAGAACATGTTAGGAGATGTCTGGATTAAACTGAGATTTGCTTTAAAATGTTCTGAAAGTGAAACCGCTTTTGGGTTTAAAGCTCTCTATCCTCTGTTGATGCCTTTTCTGTCAGAACTGTCAGCCCGGTGAGGCTTGTTGAGTGTGCCTTCCTAGACCTGTCGCCTTACAGTCTGGGAGAGCTGGGGAGTTTCCCCCCGCTGGCCAGGATGGCCCAGGGGGCGGTCCTTACACTGAGCACGCCAGGAGCTAGCAGCATAATTGGTCAGAGAAGAAAGCCCGCCCCTCCTCATCCTTAGAGCAGTGATTTTCAACCTATTTTGAGTCGCGGCACATTTTTTACATTTACAAAATCCTGGGGCACACCACCTACCAAAATGACACTCTACCTGTTAGAATTTATTTAAAGTTTAAATAAATTACATTTATTTAAAAAAAAGTTAAATAAAAAAGGATAACCCCTCATATATACAGTCCCATGTAACATCCCTCATATATACAGTCCCACGTAACATCCCTTTATAAATACAGTCCCATGTAACATCCCCTCATATACAGTCCCATGTAACCTCATATATACAGTCCTATGTATCCCCTCATATATACAGTCCCATGTATCCCCTCATATATACAGTCCCATGTATCCCTTTATATATACAGTCCCATGTATCCCCTTATATATACAGTCCCATGTATCCCCTCATATATACAGTCCCATGTATCCCCTTATATATACAGTCCCATGTATCCCCTCATATATACAGTCCCATGTATCCCCTTATATATACAGTCCTGCTGATAGACACTGGAGCTTTCATCAAGGTTGTGGGTTCAAATCAATTTGGCGAATACTCTATATATAGACTGGAAAAAATCAATTTTAGAAAATGTTGGGTACTTGTGTAACATCATAAATCCTCAGAGCATCTCTACTGTCAGATTGAGAAGTTTGCTTTCTAGGTAAGGATTCTGATAAATACTAGAGTTCTCCCTGAGGTTGTGGGTTCAAATCGCATGGTCAGCTGGGTACAGGGGCCTTGGTTCTGTCTGTTTTGATAGTGTATATAGAGATTTGAGCTCTTTAAGAAGATGACCCTTCAGGAGGCCATATATAATATAGATAACATTGTGATGCATTGTATATCACCCTCTGTGGGGGCCTCTTTTAAAAAGAAAAAGGTCAAATATCTATATACACCATCAGGATAGACATAACCAGCTGAGGCTGAGGCTTCATCTAGTGGTGGCAACATTTACCTCCAGTCCTGACCAGGATTAGAAATTGGGACCATGGGGAGGAGTAGCAGCTTTAACTACTTGCCGCGGCCACACAATGACAAGTGCGCGGCAGCCCGAGCGGGGACCTTCCTGGGTGTGGATGAGAGGCGGCCTACTATTGGTTCATCGCTAGTGGTTGGGATGAATCCTAGAAGGTGATTGGTCAGTGAGCGGGTCCCTATGCCTCCGCTCTTCCTGTCGCTGATAGCTGGAGGGATTGTGAGGGGAATGTTTATGTCGGATGGAGGCGGCTGGCGGTAGGCCGGATAAATAGCCTTCGCGGGCCGTAGTTTGGGGACCTATGTTTAATTTCCCCACGGCACACCTGACCATGTCTCACGGCACACTAGTGTGACGTGGTACACTGGTTGAAAAACACTGCCCTAGAGGAACCGTGGGCTTGAGCAGGAAGGGCACATGGCCTTTGAGACGGGAGTCCACCCTTCTCCCAGGTCTTGGTGCCTGAATGAACCTCTTCCCTTTTGCACCAGCCGTGGTCCACAAGTTAGTTTTCTTTGTGATGCAGCAGGCAGCCAAACCCACTTGTTCGGTTATGTTTTTGGCGAACCAGCTAAGGGGAACGTGGACCTCGGTAAGTCCCGGAAGGCCCGAGCTCAGGTCCCTGCTGCCTGTGGCAGGCTGACCCCGGGAACCGGAGGAGGGGGGATCACCAGCAGCTGCCGAGAGCTTTTCTCGGGGAATTTCCCTGCACACCTTTTCAGGGAGTTAGCCGCCTGAAACACTTGGATAATGGAAGGAAACAGGTTTGGGGGAGTAGACAGAGCCCAAGACTGGGTGAGTCGAACCAGCGTGTACACCAGGGGTCCTCTGCTCCTGATGCTTGGGCTTGTTATCACAGAGAGCCGCCAGCAGTTCTGAAGGACTGCCACGTAGCGTTAATGGCTGGGACGCTGCTCCCTTCTGAAGTCGATGCAGCTGAGAGATCGTGGACAGCTGGCGGCAAAGGATGGATGAGCCGGCCGGTTACCCCTGCCACTTGGGTCCGGTTAATACCATTTGTGGTTCCGGTTGGTAGGCTGTCTCTGCCGCTTGGGCTTCATGCTGTTTGGGTCTGGTTAGGACTGCTGCGGTACTGGTTGGCAGGAGATAAGACGCCAAGTCTTGTTTGTGAGCACTCGTTTGGTTTAATGGAATTATGGCTCCAAGTCTTGTTCGTACGTTCCCACTGCGTCTGGGGTCTTTCTATGGTCATGGTTTTGGGTTTGTACTTCCATGCCGTCAGGGGTTGTTCTGACTCCTGAAGGGAGCCCACTGGGCGGAATGTTAGCTGATGGGTCATCGGTCCGTGTACAGCTAGGATCCACTGACTAAGGAGGAACTGGCTTTCTATTGTAACACTGCTTTGCTGTGTGCTTTTGACCAAGGGGGAAATGGCCCCTAGACGCTCTCTTAGTTACTACACCACCACACAGTTGGGATCGTTTTGCCGACAGGGAAATGGGGTGAAATCCCTTACATCCAGGCGTTTGTCTTTACACAATGAGGATTCGGTGAGAAAGGGAACCGCCTAGTGGTTCAGGGAAAGGAACTGGCTTCACAACCCCTACAGGACAGTGAGACGCGAGGAGAAAAGTAAAGTGAGGAGAGCCTCTTCGCTGCCCTGAACCCCGGGGCCCAGGGTCAGCAGCAAGAAGGTTTCCCGTCACCACCTGCACTGCTGGATACCCCGAAATAGGGCCCAGAGGGGCAAGGGAGCGGCCCCACCTAGGGTGGGACACGGCCCTCTGCGGCAGTCCACCGCTGAGACGGGAGTCCACCCTTTTCCAGGTCGCGGCACTGGAACGAACCTCTTTCCTTTTGCTCTGGCACTTGTTTTACAAGGTTTTTGTTGTTTTTGTTTTGTTTCTTTAAACCCAGCAGGCAGCTGATCCCACTTGCTCGGTTACAGACCTCCTGAGCAGGGGCCAGATGGCGTGACAGCTACAACACCCTCCTGAAGGGAGGTTCTAGGGCACCTAAGTTGGAGAAGGGTGCACAGGCCCTCGTGCTGATCTGGACCAGTATCAGCTGAAGGTCTGGAATTGTGTCCCAGGGAAGTGTCTGGCCCTGGGGTAGGGGCGGGTGAACGCTTCTGGGAAGGTCGGACAGGAATGGTTTCAGGGGTCCCCAAACTTTTTACACAGGGGGCCAGGTCACTGTCCCTCAGACCGTTGGGGGGCCGCCACATACAGTGCTCCTCTCACTGACCACCAGTGAAAGAGGTGCCCCTTTCCAGAAGTGCGGCGGGAGCTGTATAAATGGTTTCAGGGGGCCACATGCGGCCCGCGGGCCGTAGTTTGGGGATGCCTGGTGGGTGTTCCAGCCCCCTGACGTCTGCCGCAATGCTTAGCTCTGCTGTGCACAGTGTGCACAGGCGGCTGCCGACAGAGTAGCGGGCACAGCTGTGTTCTAGGGGAACTTTATTTACACAACAGCAGGGAGCGGGCTCAGGGCTGCAGGCTGTGATGACAGACCCTCGACCCAGAGGAAGGGCTGCAACTCTCTGAGCCCCTGCCTGTCTCCGGTCTTGCTGAAGCGGGCTCTGCACCAGCCTTCTTCCTTAATTGCACCCAGCTTTGCGTACTTATAAGATGGGAAAGCTAAAAATCAACTCAAATCACCCATGGAGCCAGAGGGAGGTTTAACGGCAGGCACACCGGGTGCACCTCCTGGGCCCACTTCCAATGGGCCCCACAAAACCCCAACTTGACACTTTTTCCTAATGTAAGGGGCCCAATATTTTCTTCTGTGCCTGGGGCCTCAACTGACCTTAGGCTGCCTCTGTATGAGCCCTGTCCCTTTCCTTCCCTTGTCCCTAGGGCAGTCACTCTGCCCTCACCTCAGCCACGTATCCATGGTGGTGTTCATTTGGTCCTTTTGGACACGGGAGCCAAACACCAGAGAATAAAGCCTGAACTTGTCCGACGGACTCATAGGAGCGCTGCAAGTCGCTGGAAGTCTGCTAAGTGGAAGGTGAGTGGGTTCTGGGCGGGTCCCCAGGGCTGGCCGAGCAAACCGCAGGGATGAGCCTTTAAGGACAGGCCACGCAGGGCGACCCTCTCCCGGTCCCTTTGAGCCGGCCCTCTAATTTGAGTCCTCGGTTCTCAGGAGAACCCATCCTTAAAGCCTAGCCTTTCCTTCTGTTAAAACACCAGCACAAGTGTAATCAATTGAACACGCATTTGTATTTTAATTGAAAAAAGTTCTTTCATCACAAATTGTTTTGAGGCAGCCCAATGAATTGCAGGCAGGCTCCCAAAGCCACAGAGCCCTGTGGGCTCGCCTCTGCCGGCTGGGGCCTTTGCAGCTCAGAGACAAGTCTGTGCCCTCTAGGCTTGTCTCCATCACACCCTCCGCTGACAGTGAACTTCACGGCGACCACAGGGCTCAGGGCTCGCTGACACAGAGCACTGTCCTCCTGCAAGAGGACATGTCCAGGCATCAGAGCTGAGAGGGCGGGCTGTCCCAGCAGGGCCGTTCTGCGGGGAAGGTCTGTGTGCCCACGTGCCCCCCGATCTCTATTTTAAAAGAACTAAACGTCCTGTTGCCACCTTCACGGCAATGGAAAGACCTAGATAGTGATACTTTCTGGAGCAGACCTGGCCTCGCCTTGTTGGAAGAGCAGCGACCGCCTTCCCACCCCGGGGGCCTAGGACAGAGCCCGCTCAGCGGCTGCCCGCTCCTCTGCCCCATCAGGCGACGCCTCGGCCCTGGCCTCAAAGCCAAAGCACATTTCATCTCCAAAATACTCTCTTTTTCCTCTCTGTGCCCTCGGACCTGCACCCTTTTCCTTTAACTAGTTAGTGGTTGAATAAGTAAAATATGTCCAGACGATCACTTAAATAAGTAGCATAAGGAGAGTGGTTTTGCCCGTGGCCTTGAGGAATCCTGCTGTAAGGCAGCCAGGCAAGTCGACCCTGCCACTTACAGGACCCCAATTTCTCCAGGAGATTGAGCCACCGCTGGCCTGAGACCGCCCTTGCTGTCCATGGATCTCAGTGCTCATCACCTGTAGAAGCCACAGGCTGCGCCCTGCGCCCCACTCCCGGGAGCTCAGGCCTGCGCGGTGCTGGGTCAGCTGTGCCACGCCCCGCTCCCGGAGCGCAGAGGCCGGCCCCCTCGCTTGGGTGTGGCGCTTGGTCAGCTCTGTGCTGCACCTCAGAAGTCCTGGCGCCTCTTTTCTCCAGATTCCGCAAGGGGCCGGGGCTACGGAGGGTGGGCAGCTGGACTGGCCGAGCAACAGTACAGTGCCTGGCCTCATGCACAGCAATGCAGAGAACACAAAGGCCTAAATGGAATTTCCTCTTTTTTTTATTTACCATTTCTGTGAGTTATAGACATTGAAGTTATCAGCAATAATATATAACAGGCACATCAAGAACACAAAGACAAAATTAAAGCACAAAGATTTTAAAAGGAGGTTACCATAACGCATCAAAGAAAGGGTTACAATTCAAATATCAAAGACCCCACAAACTGGAACAAACACAGAGCTTAAAATTTCCCCATGAGCCTGAAACTATAAAATTCAGCCACTGCTTAAACTGGGGGATAAGCAACTGTGTTTTCAAGGTCAGAAAACAAGGAATGCTTTGATAAATCATCATTACTGGTGAAGTATTTCTGCTGTTTTTGTTTCTTAAATGATTGTATAAACATAGGCACATATGAGAACAGGTCTCACAAACTGCCTTTACTATAGATTTTCCAAACATCTTTAATCAATGAGAAAAGCAATTCAGTCACTTGAATTTTTACCCTTAAAAAACTGGTGCTTCCAGGGGCTCTTAGAGCTCTCTCTCCGAAAGTAGAAAATTACACACTTTCAACATCTGAAGGTTTCATGATTTTCTGAGTTAACACAGGACACGGCACCAGCTCCTACCAAGGTCAACGTTCATACACCGGGAGCCGGGAGTGTGGGGGAGAGCGCAGGACCCTGGAGGGTCAGCTTCCCATCAGGCTGGCTGTGACCCTGACCACAGCCAGACCGACACCCTCACCTGGCTTGCAAGGTCAGCTTTCCTGACACGCATTCACCTGTCACTCTTCAGCCAGGTCCTGTTTGGGGGACTCCAGCTCAGTCAGTAAATCTCTGCCAGCTGCCCCAGCTTTGGAAGCAAAAAGAACTGCTCCCTGTTTAAAACCCAGGTTCTTCAAGCTCCGCGCGTAATCCGCGTAGACAGCTGAGACGAGCTTCTGTGAGCCGCGGTTAAGGGCCAGCAGGGCAGCGAGGGCTCGACCACACTCCACCCAGGCTCCCCTGGCAGGAGGGACTGAGGGCTATTGTTGGCTTGGGGGAGGCAATGCCTCCATCTGCAGCGTCACTACACTGAGTACCAGCTGGGCCCAACGCTTCTCCTCCTAGAAGACCCAACCACCATCCTCCCAGAGCCTCCCACGACCTGAACACAACTAAAAGCTGGGACAAGAAAGAGGACAGAGGGAACATGCACACCCCTGTGGCATTCTGAAGTCCAAGGTTGGCAGTTTGGGGTCGAGACAGCTTGAATGAGCCCGACCCACGGCGGGAGCTCCATGCGTCAGGGCTCAGGGTTCTGGATGGCCCTGCTCCCAGGTTCTGATATTCAGAAGGGCTCCTCTGAACTAGAGTCAGTTTTACCAGCACCTAGATACGTGATTTTGAGTAAGCTTAATTTAATTTTCTGTAATGAAAGTGTACAGAAAACCACGCACCTGCCATGCAGAAACAAGGCCGCAGGGTAGGAGGTCAGGAAGTACCGTGAGCACAGGCGGGGCTGTGGGAGCTGTATTCTCAAGCCCACTCTTTTCCAAGGAAAAACTGGACTCCACTGCTACCAGAAGACACAATGGGTCCCTGGCTGTGGAGGCTCAGGACTTGCTCACACGACATCTCTTTGAAGTGCATGTCTTGTCCCCCATGGGACCATCACTGGAGAACAGTGAGTCTTTTTTATATTTATTCCTATAAATTTTTCCAGGTAAATGTGTATCTTTCATTCCATGGAGTGCACCGCTTTGAAACAGTACTAATGTTAAAGTAGCAGGCGCCTCTACCTTTCCCAAGTTACTTCTTTTACTTTCTTTTCAAGTTAAACAAGGGATTCCGGAATTTGAGACCCCTTCCTTTCACAATCCCTCCCTGTCCCTGGTCCGTCTCAGGGCTGAAGCCAGTGACGCGACCCCCTTCTCTCCGACTCCTCCCCGCACACTTCTCCCCTCCTGGCTTGGGGGGAATCGGAACAGGACCTTTTCTGATAGAAGGAGGTTCCTGCCCAGCAGCACGCCCCAGGGGGAGCTAAAGCCCACTCGACCCCCGTGCTTCTGCCTCAGCGTGAACGGCCTGGCAAAGGATATCGGTGTCCTCGCTGACTTCAATGGCGCCGTACCTGAGACAGGCTTCCACAAACAAGGCCGCTCGGTCGAAGTATCTCATGCTGCTCAACAGAACAAGAGTCAGGCCTGGTGGTTTGCGGATTCACAAAGCACCGTCCCAGGGCACGTTTCTCTGTAAAGATTCCTGCACGTTTCCCCCAAACCCCGAGTGCTACGTCAGTTACAGCAGCACCTGAGTCCCCGCTTACAGAGGAAGGGAGGCGCACACGCAGGTCCCTAACCCCAAGCACTCTTTTATTAACACTTAAGTATGGAAGGGCTGAAACACATAGAAACCTTCAGAGCTAGGACAAGCATGCACATTCCTGTCTCCAGTTAGTAAGGGATCTTTGGCCATATTTACCCCAAACTACCTCCCTTAACTTTTTTTTTTCTGAAGTTGGAAACGGGGAAGCAGTCAGACAGACTCCCGCATGCGCCCAACCGGGATACACCCGGCATGCCCACCAGGGGGCGATGCTCTGCCCATCTGGGGCATCGCTCTGCTGCAATCAGAGCCATTCTAGCGCCTGAGGCACAGGCCACAGAGCCATCCTCAGTGCCCGGGCCAACCTTGCTCCAATGGAGCCTTGGCTGCGGGAGGGGAAGAGACAGAGAGGAAGGAGAGGGGGAGGGGTGGAGAAGCAGATGGGCACTTCTCCTGTGTGCTCTGGCCAGGAATCAAACCCGGGACTCCTGTATGCCAGGCCGACACTCTACCACTGAGCCAACCGGCCAGGGCCTTCCTTAACTTTTAAATAAGTAAAATGTCCCATAAGCACTTATGGGCTTTACTATTCCAAGATTTTCAGGGAAGATATTGCCACTCAACACACTTTGTCACCCTTCCTACTGCTTGCTCTCTGGTTGCTCTATGCAAAGCTGAACTGTCCCCAGTTCTCTAAGGTTTCTCTGATACTCATTTAGAGGTAACTGTTAACCTAGAGCCCCAGTTCCCCTTCCTGCAGGCACTGAGCCCCCCCCCCCCCCCCATGCAGCAGAGCTGCGAGGACTTCGCCCACTCCACGCCTACCTGTGCAGCGTCTCGGCCACGCTGGAGAAGCAGCCCAGGGACAGGAGGACCAGGAGGGCCTTGGACTTCTGGTTGACTTGTGGAGAGCAAAGGTGGTCAACCCACCGCTTTAAAACATCGGCGCACTCTTCAGAATTTAAACGGACCTGAGAAAGATGCCCACGGTTAAAGGTATCTGCACTAGATGTATAAAACACTAGTCAAGAGGGGACCTGTCCCTATGAAGCAACACTGGGCTTTGCTTGACTGGCACAGTGCCAACCCGCTGCTGGCCAGGGCTAGTGGTGACAAGGACCCAGCCGGGGACAAGGGGGCCTCACGGCACCTCTGGGCTCACACCCTAGCAGGGGAGGGGGAGACTGCTTTCACTTCATTGTTACCAATGTGAACTGCATCTTTCGATAGGAAACAATGCAACTTAGTTCCTGAAGAACAGGAGGATGAGAGTTATAAGAAAAAATGTGTAGAGCAGCTCTGCAGCCCCCCCCCCAAAAAAAACTCCTCAATGAGGAGTGAAAAGTTCACGACTGCGTTTCCATCCCAGACAGGCAGGGCACCGCCGGACCACCCACCTTGGCCAGCCAGGCCGCCCGGCTCCACTCGCCGTAGGTCTGCAGGTAGCGGCAGGCGTCCGCGGCCTTGTCGATCAGGCACAGCAGCTGCACGCCCTCTGCAAGACAAACGGCAGCCCGCACCCACGCGGCGTCCGACCAGTCACCGAGGGCCCGCCCCGCCTGGCCTCACTGGGGCTGGGGCGCTGGTACCTGCCGGACACACTCTGGAGCGCAGTTTTCCAGCCTTGCCCCCACATGCCCAAGCAGGAGGCACGACAGTCCCACGTATAAACGGTGACGCACGTATCCACTGGTTTTCACACTTTTTGTTCTGCCCAGGTGTGTCCAGTTTATGCCTGTCGTCTTATTTACTAATAGTGCCCCCTTCCACTCTTAAGTGTTCTGGTCTCGATTAATTATACAACTGTCTTCTAAAGAGCTAGCAATAATCTTTTTTTTCCCAGCATATGTAAACAGGAACTGTCCCTAATAATCTCATCCTTGGCTGGGAATGGGCCCAATTTTCAAGTGCTGACAAACACACCTGCACGGCCCCCTTACCTGCCAACTTGCCATTGGCAATCATATTAGTTGCCACCAGCTTTATGGTGCTCTGGGAGGGGCCTGACGAGGTGACAGTTGTGACCAAACAGGCTTTCAGTGAATCACAGTAGTAGTGCTGGTTATCCGCACTTGTTTCCAACAGCAACTGCACAGCTCTGTCTGTCTAATAAGGAAGTTCTTTTCATTATTTTCCTCCAACATAACCTTTTAAATTCATAACAAAGAACTAAAACTTAGCTGAAAGAAGACTTTCACTTTCAAAAAACTGCTCAGGAATGCTGTTTACATGTACAAAAACACAAGCCCTGCACTGCCCCTTGGGGACGGACACAACCCCCCTCTGGTGACACAGTGCCACAGCGACTGCTCATTCCAGCTCCGCACCAGTCACTGCAGGAATACGGAACAAAGCAGGCCTCATTCAGCACCGGGGAGGCCCAAATTACAGGCTGGTCAACCAGATCATTTCGCTTTCTTAAAAGATTTGCTGGTCTTGTCTTTAGAGAAAGCCTAAATTTATACTCGTACCTTAGGAGAAACACTATGATGATGCGTGCACGCGTGTGTGTGTGTGCACGCCTGTTTGTGTGTGTGTGTGTGAGAGAGAGAGGCAGAGAGAGAGAGAGAGAGAGAGAGAGGAAGAGGCAGGGAGAGACGGAGACACAGAGAAAGACAGCAAGAGGGAGAGAGTGGTGAAGCTCTGAAACAAGGACGCCCGGCCACCCCACGAATCATGACGAGCTCGGACGCCGGCGTACCTGACCCAGGAGAAGGAGCTGGTCCGTACATTTCCGTGTATGATCGTATGTTGACCGTTTCACTTCCTGCAGGTTAACCCTTTCCAGCTGAAATTTCTAGGGTAGGAAAAAGGAAAATTGACCTTGGATTGTAAGACTTTTGAATTATTTAAACTCACTATTATTAATAGTGTCACTTGAATAAACATTACTCTGACTTCTAAGGTGATGACAACTTTCCGGAGGCTCAGGGCAGGAGGGGCGTGGGGCGGGGCCAGGGAAGCGCACTCTGGTCTGCGCGCAGGTCTGCCTCCTGCAGGCGGCGCTTGTGCAGAGCAGGGGACATCTATACTTAAAAAGTCACAAAGCTACCTTTTTATATATAAAATAGAAAATTCAAACCAAGTGAAATAAATACTGTATGTCATTTATAGAAAATAATAAAAGAGAATTATAATCAACCTAAATGGAAAGTATTTTAGGCAAAGAAAAATAATTGTTAATAAAATTTCAGTGTGTATTAAAAAACTCAGTAAACACTATAAACTTTTCAAGGGTCAGCCCTTTTTAAGCAAATGTGCGAAGGGCCTCATTTCTATCATGTGGGCCTGAACTTACTTCCAGAGTCCCCGAGACGACCAGACTGAGCCGCAGAAGCAAGGTGGAGCCCAGTACCTGAAAGTAGGCGTTCTCACAGAGGACGTCATAGCAGATGTCCAGTGGGTTGCTCACGCCGTCCCGGGGCGCGGTCTCCCTCGCGGCCGGCTTCTCGGGGGACAGGCTGTGCAGGTAGTGCGCGGCCACCGTCCAGAAGTGCAGCTCTGACTCGTCGCCGTACAGCCTGCAGCAGGGGGACCACAGTGCGCTGACTCACGTGGCAGGCGGGCCCCGACCCCAGGGGCCGTGTGTCACGGGGAGCACCAGGGCTGCAGCCCTGTCCCTGGACCGCAGGGCCTGATTGCACAGGGTCCCGGCAGCCCCCGCCCTCTCCGTTCTGTGAGGAGTGACGCCGCGGCTGCTGGCCCCTCCTGTCTGCCGCCGGCACACCTCACTCTGCAGAGTCTCACTAAGGAAGAGTCCTCTGGGACAACTGGCCACATGAGCCTGGCGACAGCCTGCAACTCATTCTCTGGGGAGTGGAGGGAAATGTCTTTTTTATAAGTGACAACACTGTACAGTGTAAGTGTGTTACTGATTCTAAATATAACTTATCAGTGTATTTAGGGACATGCCCTTATAGCTAATATTATAAACCACACATTTTTAAAAAGCTGTCTCTATGTAAGAGGGAGTCTTTTCGATAGGAAAGGCCTATATTTCACATTTAGATGTATTTTTGTGTCACTACTTTCAAAATTGCCATATTAAAGCATGAACTAAAATACTTTTCTAAAATCTGAGTTTGGTCTTAACAGTGGTAATAAGAGAAACGAGTTAACCTGAAATTCTCTGTACCTTACACAGAATACTTCAAAAAGTGTTACCTGGACACGAGCAGACATCTTTGCAAGAGGCTGAATTCCGGGTCGAGCAAGAGTCTCTTTATGTCACTGCAGACGGGAATCCAGACCAAGGCAAGAAGAGCATTTTAATGAAACAGTAAAGCAAGGAGTTCAATCAATGTTTAGAACTTACAGAAGTTGATGTTTAGAACTTACAATAGTTACTCTGCCATGTCCCTGGTACTACGGAAGCTTCTGGAGCACAGGGTGTACCACGGGAGAAGTGGCACCTGGCAGCCACCACAGGGTCGGTGAGGCCCCGACTGTGGCTGACTCCTTGTGATACTACAGTGCAATTAGCTGCCTGACTACAGGCACGAGAACGTCACTGTTGATAAAGTGACTTTGCTAGTTACCAGGAACAGTTTATACCTTAGAGAAGCTGCATTCAGAACTTACATCTGAAACTATCCCAGAAATTAAATATTTACGGAAGAAGGGCTAGCGTTTTTATGAACTGATATTTCTAAAACAAGCAAAAATAGAATATTCATAAATTGGGGGGGAAGAGGAAAGAGAGATATTCTTTATTCTTTTTCCACTTAATCACAAATGTTAACCTCTGAAGAGAGAAACAAAGTCATAATTTTGATTTGCCATCAATACAGCATTCTATTACAGCCAACTTAGTAAATATTTAATTACATGTGATACTCTAGACTGCAAAAATGTGGTAGGTTGTACCAAGAACTCCTTGTGGACCCATATTTTTCTACTTCCTCTGCAATACTATTCCCAGTACATACTTCTAAATGCTCTTGGCTTGGGGAGCAAACTGATCTTCCCCAGAGCTGTGCCTGGCCCCACGTGGAGAGCCACTTTGGAAGCAGGAAGCTGGCCCACAGAACTGCCCGTGTCCGTCCTCACAGGCGGCTTCGCAGGGCATCTGTGGTGGAGGCCACCAGACCACAGGACGCTCTCCTCCAGCTCTGTTCCTGCCCAGACCGGAGACCAGAGCAGCCGGACACTTAGGAACTTGCCGAAGATAAATGCTGTCAGTGTAGCTATGACACAACCACTTCCACACGCACAAACCTCGGTGACAGAAAATGGCCTCTCCTTGGGCCACTAATGTTTCCTAAAACACAACCTATTTTAATTTTAAATAGCCTAAATGACTGTATTTTCCTTCCTCACATTCTTACCTAATAAAAAATAATTGGAGTACTTACTTAGACAATGAATTCAACTGCTCTTGAAGGAGATTCTTTATTTCTTCATTTTCTGGATAATCCCTGCACAGAAAAGATTTTGAATGAGTGCAATATCTCTTCTCTTACAACCATTTATTTCTTCACCAGAAAAAAAGTTGTGTTCATCACAGAAATAACCTCTTTGCAGTCCTTGGTTAAAACCTGATTGTTAAACAAAACAACAGTCTGCTTAGGAACCCACCAATCATCTTTAATGTCTGCTTCAAGTACCTTTAGTCGAACCACAAAGTGAGTCAAGAAAGTCTGACTTTC
Source organism: Saccopteryx bilineata (assembly GCF_036850765.1). Classification (NCBI taxonomy): domain Eukaryota; kingdom Metazoa; phylum Chordata; class Mammalia; order Chiroptera; family Emballonuridae; genus Saccopteryx; species Saccopteryx bilineata. The sequence continues at coordinate 105,553,414 of NC_089496.1, read as the reverse complement.
AAGAACTCAGAAAATGCAGCAGTGGGCTTCAACAACTAGCAGGTTTAGGGTCATGTTAGTTAATAAGGAGCTTAGTGACGACCAGAGAAGTCTGCTCATTCTGCTCAGTCAACAGGACTTGCGCTCTCTGGGCAGGTCCGCCCTGGAGAGCAGGCCCATCAGCGCGCTACTTTTCTCTTCTAACCTTAAACCTAACCTGTGCTCTCCACGCGGCGCAAGGTCAGTAACATTGTGGGCTTACTCAATAACTGAAAATAGAAGTTCTGGACGTATTTGTTTTTTGCAATGAGCCAGGCATTGAGATTTATAAAACAAAATACCTTTAAAGTAGGCCAATTAAAAAAGACTGAAGCCTGGCCCTCAATTCCTCTTGGCCTCAGCTGGCCCCGTCCACACTCCTGCCACGTTCAGCCGGTGAGACAACCGTGTGGCCAGCCGAGAGCGGAAGGTGCACTGAGCGCACAGCCGGGGGGCTGGCCACAAGAGGCAGGACGGCAGTTCCCCGAGTGCTGCAGTCCCTGCCTCAGCCTGGGTTTCAGTCCTGGAGCACTGCTGATTTCCACTGGTGTCCTTCATCCCCAAGGAAATTTAAAAGGACAACAGAAATGGAAAAACTTACACATGAGAAATATCCAAAGAATACTGTCCATTCCACGGCTGGTGGAGTAGGAAGGCTTTCAAGGCGAGGGAGGCCCTTGGGACAAGGAGATACGGGCACCACACAGGCTCTAGACAAAAAAAATCCAACTTAATAAAATTGTTATACCACTATAAAGCTTCAGCCTCAGACAATTTAGAGATAAGCTGGCAAAGAATTATGTATAAATCTGGTGACATATAACAGTATGGCCAATGTATCACTACTTAAGACACATTATGAGTGGAGAGATGTTCTTCATTCAAACTGACCAATATGTTTTTCTCCCTCTTTTAAAGATTTAGGTATCCTGTATGGTTTATAATCCTGCTTGAATAAAAAAGTCAACGCAACAATTCGACAGCAGTATAGCTCATTATTTAAAAATACTAACAGTCACACTCACCAGTATCATCTTACACCGTTCCATGTCTTTGCACTGTTAAGCTGACACGGTCCAGCAACCTTGAGCTTATTGCTACAGGGACTAGGCCCACTCTGGTCACATATCTTCTCAGCCTCCCTTACAAAGGCAGCCCTTGAACAAAAGCACTACCTTCCTAGAATCTAGGCCCTAACCCCCCCCCCCCCCCCCCGAATGCAGCAGTTGGCTGACTGGGGACACAGCAAGCAAGATTTGCCTGTTCTTCAACAACTTCCAGTTCAAAGAAACAGAAGACCCAAAGGCCTCAATACCCAGACAGTGGGCTCTGACGCTGAATGGCTGCACTCTGTCAGACTCTTGACCTGAGACACAATCTCTGGGGTACACTGACTTTTATGAACTCAGCCTCACGCCGCTGCAGTGTCCTGCAGAGCCCCCCACGAATCCCTTGGATAGAGTCAGTTACATGAAATGAAGCAAATTTACAAATGGCTTTAACACTGTGCTGTCACATGCGACAGCCTCTAGTCCTACATGACTACTGATCACTGGGAATACGAACTGCCAGTGATGAAAATGAATTCTTATTTTAATTAATTTAAAAATACACTGCTCACAAAATTAGAGGATCAGGGCACATGCAGGTACTCCAGGACTTTCAGCCTTTTGTACAGTGCATTCTCACCAATGACATAAAAGTTGGTTTTGCATGTCATTTGCATAATCAACTTTCTTTGACTTGTTTTTCTGATGTTTACTAAAAAATACACAAATACTTCTTTTTTTATCGCTTCATATTCATTGTGAAATATCCCCTAATTTTTGTAAGCAGTCTATTTGATTAAGTCACTGGATAACTTTTAAGAATATTTGGAAGAACAAGGATATAGGACTAATCTCTCAGTCATAAATTTTATAAAATCTGAACACGACTGAAGTATTCCTAGCTGAGAATGTGTCCTCTGAACTGAGACGTGCTCCCTATGGACCACACACTGGACCCCAAAGACCAAGCACTAAAAAGTGTCCACTATCTCATTAGCAATTCTTAATAATGATTTTATGTTAAAATGATAACATTTTGGATATACTGGCTTAAATAAAATTTTTATTAAGATCAATTTCATCTGTTTCTTTTTACCTTTTTAATGTAGTACCAGAAAATTTAAACTCACAAATGTGGCTCACAGTCTGTTTCTATTGGACAGCTCTACTGTAGAACACTTCATTCTATGTAGTTATGTATAAATTCAATCATAGAGAAAGTATTTTATGTGGACTTTCCAATTTCAAAGTGGGAAAGCGGCCAAGGCTATTCTAATATTACTTTTTTCACAACCAAGTTTTAATACTGATTCAATAAAATTATCTCAAATGCAGTCTATATTCAGAAGTCCCATTTTCCTCAAATATTCCAATAGCTGCATTCTTTTCAAAAACCTGAGGCCTAGCCAAGGCTCTGCCTGCTGCCTGGGTATGTCTCTTCAGTCTCCTCTGCCCCAGGACAGACCTCCCACTTCGCTTTTGATCTCACAGGATGTTTTCATTCTTACAGTCGGTTGTCCTAATGACCTACACTCTGGCCTGAGTGTTTTCTGAGCATAGACTGGGGAAACATCCCTGACACGAATGCCGCGTCCCAGCAGAAGGAAGCAGCACGTCAGGTCTCCTTCGGGTCCAGGTAGGGGGGAACTCCCCGGGGCTCTCTAGTCAGGGCACCGTTTCCTCTTCCGAATTCGTAAGGTTGGGGAGATACTGGGAGACTGAACTTCCTCCTCCGAGAACCCTCTGCCAGCCACTCAGTGGTCCTTGCTGGACTCACTGATGATAATGGGAGCTGCACAGTGGAGGTCTGCTAACTACCACTCGGTCTGTACCCACCGGTGCTCCTCTGTACACAGGGCTTCCCGCTCCGGCTCAGCCTGCGCAGGGGGCAGCACAGAAGACGGCGTGTCCTCACCGACTGTGTTTTTAAACTTGGATTTTTGTTATCCTGACAGCTGAGAAAGGGTTTCTTGGTATTTTTTCATTTATTTTTCTTCTTATGACTAAAGTTGGGCACCCTTTCACATGGTTGAGGGCTGTTTGTAAATCTTTGTCCCTCCCTGGGGACAATCTGTTAATGACACACAAACACTTCCCCCAGGTTATCATTCCTATATTGCTTTGCTTATGGTTTCTTTTGCTATGAGTTTTTTTTCCCCCATTTAGTCAAATGTATTTTTTCTCTCACAGCCAGTTATCAAGGCTGAGCCTGGTAAGAACGAGGCTCACCTGCCCACCACCGAACCACTCAAGTCAGCACTGGGCGGGAGGAAGGGGGTTAGTTACTCAACGCTCTCATCTGGTCAGCCCAGTAGGTGGCGTCTTATGATTCACAAGTCCTCCAGGCAGCCCCTGTCACCCTCAGACAGTGGTCGCTGCTGGCACCAAGTCACAGAATGTGTGTAAACAGTAAATATCAGGGAACAAAATATTGATGATACAAATTAACACCCCAGTTGTGACACATTCCCAAATACCCCAAATGAAACGACTAGCAACGACCTGGCAAGCAGAGGCAGACGAGAGGGAGGTCCCTGTCGGCCCTGGTGCTGGAAGCCCCTTCTGCAGCTGCTCACTTGGGAACAGTGTGCGCAGAGGGGCCCTCACAGCTGGGGCGGACGTCCGACTGAAATCTCTGAGCCTGTGGCGACACTACATATTGAAAGTGTGTGGAACCTGCATCAGACTAGAATGGTACTAACAAGTCTCATCTCAGATTCCTTTGAGATGCTGCTAATAAGAACATTAAGATGTTTACGCCATTTTATGACCCTGATAAACAAGGCAGCAGGCAAGAAGGAATCTTCAACTCAGAACCAGGGATTCCAGCCTCCCACACCGGCTGACCAGTCCTGCCTGGGGGAGCGTAAGACAATGTAAACAAAGAGGGCGTGGCAGAACAGGGCTCTCAAAGCTCTTCTCAGGGAGATTTGACCCAGCATTTTATTATATTCTCCACTTGTTATCAAGGGGAACTGAAGAAAATATATTAAACATGATAGATATATCAATGCATAGGGCCTAAAATGATTTCATTTTTATCCTGGACATCAGTAAGTCCAAATTATACTTCTAATTCCCCAAAATAGAAATATATGATCTCGGACATATTTTCTAAAACCAAATCAGCGTGTACCTGGAGGCACATACACAGACATCTTTTTCCTAACTCCACGTTTACACCACCACCAGCTTTATTCTTTAACTTTATTACGCAGTGTTCTCAGTTTTTAAAGTGCGATATGTATAATGTATGCACAATTTTATTGATATTCCTCATTACTACTTAACATTTTTTTCCCTTTCTGGCTACGGCTGTACCAAGAGAAGTTAAATAAAAATAATTATTTTTGTTACTTTAAAAGAACAATGCCATCTAAAATCTGGCCGCAGGTTGGATATTCAAGTCTGGTATTAAATATGGGCTAATTCTGCAGTCAGTGCATTTCAGAACAAGCCACTTTGGCTCTGGAAAATGTTAGATGCAAATTCTAAATTAAAGTCCAAAGAAAAGCTTCTCAAACATTTAGATGACATTTCCACACGTCTTTACCTAGAACTAGCAACTAAATTAAAAGACAAATCACCCTTGAAGTGACCTCAATTTCCTTAATATCCTTCGATTTCCACGACCAGCCAGCTCCCCCACCAGGAGGTCCTGCTATGCCGGCAGAGCTGGCCGGTATCTTAAGGACATGATGGAAGGTGATGTACAACTTCTGGCATCACCAGGTGGTACCACAGCCACACAGGAGGAAGTGGTGTCCAAACACTGCAGCAGGGGTAGACGGTGAGGCAAACAAAAGCAGACCTGACGGAAGTGAGCCCAGCCCAGCCAACACCCAGCAGCAGCTTGGTAGTGCCTCAAGCATGAGCAGAACACCACAGAGGAGGTTTGCAAAATGCCCCTGTCTCTGAAGGGGCTAAAGGCGGACCCTACAAAGGTGCCAACAATCCCCAGAGCCGCAGTTCTGCGCTGAAGCACAGGGCATGACTAAACACACCTCTTATAAACGTTTTACAGATCAGACAGCCTGGAGCGGACACCAAAGGCATGCTTAGAGAAAACTTCACGTGGGAAGTTTCCTACATTTCCCCAATTAGGGTCGGACTAGGACTCTATCCACAAGCATCTTGCAAGGATGGGCACTGAATTTCATCAGACAAAAACTGCATTACAACCGAGTGATGGCTATAGTCAATCTTATTCTTAAAGTTACATATGAGGTTATTTTTACTAAAACATTTTTCATTCTGGTAAAAGAAATCTAAAAATACATCTAATTTTGTTCTGGCTGTTTAACAAGTCATAAGATAGGCATCAAAATTCATAATACAACCCTTTCCAAAATGACCTTTCAATGACAAATGGGTGCAAAAGATAGAAGGCTCCTCACTAATAAGCCAGCAGCACCTCACCCCTAGGTTCATGTCCTCTGCCGAGTTCTCCTAAATTCTGAGAGAGCCATTTGACTGACATCTGTAATTGCAAGAGTCCAGCATCTCAGCAGCAAAAACACCCAAGATTTAATTTCTTAAATTCAGATCTCAGAAAGCAAGGATTGAGTGAACAGAAGCCACTGTGTCCTCAGAGAGACTCTTACACAAAATAAAGACAGATTTCAAAACATCCAATCATTAGAATGCCATACCGGTTAACTCCTGTTCGTCCATCCTAAAGCACGCAGACTTCATAGACATCTCGAGGACTCGGATACACCCATCGTCTGATGCTAAGATCACTTTATCTGACGTACACCAGTCCACGTCCAATATCCGAAAGGTCACATTTCTTCCGCTTCTTAAACTGCTCACCATCTGAACCTTCGAGAGTGAATTTGATTGTCACTTTCAGAAAGTAAAGAAAGATGTTTTATCATTCTGGATGACAGTCAAAAAAAGACGGTGCCCATGGCAAAGGCCCAGAGCAAGCTCAAAACTGAACAGTCTGGCAACCCATCTTCCACGGGCAGACCGCATTTTAAAGTTCCCAAAGACAGTAATAACAACAAAAACCATCTGCTGAGCTGTCCCCTCTGGAAGAGACACTGCAAGGAAAACTGTTCAGCAGGAGCACTGTTCTGAGGGTGGCAAAGCCGTCACGCAGCCCCCCCCCCCCCCCCCCCCCCCCGCGGAAGGGAGCGGCTTCCCGTGCTATCTAAGTGCGCACAGGAGGCTCTGCCTACCTCCTTCGCGTCCCACACTTCAGCCCCGTCGTTGTACATCGCTATTAATTTCTGGTTTCCTTTCCCAGGGGCAAAACGAATCTTCCGCACCCAGCTTCGGTGTGTAGGGATCCCTCTGTGGACACACACACAAACCAAACACCAGGGTGAAGCAGGGAAGACCCCGTCCTCAGAAACTATGTCCCACATCCCCTTCTAGTTCCGTTTCTGACAAGTTCTGGTGATGGGAGCCACTTCACTTTCTGGGCCGGGGCCACATGACAGAAAGGGGTGTGTGCCCTTTAGCAACAGCTGGAGCAATGTCCCACACTTCTGTCTGCCCCACTTGCAGACAGGAACAATCCAGAGCTGGCTCGAGGCCCAGGCCCTTACTCCCAAGTTCAATGACAAGAGACCCATGGCAAGAGGTTACTTAAAAAAACAACAACAAATCCCAAGAACGCATTCTTAACTCATACCTGGATACTCTGCCTTTCAAATCCCAAAAATTTAAATTTCCATCCACATCTCCAAGAACTAACATATCACCTTTCCAAGCGATGCATGTAATACTTCCCATATTTCCCTAGAAAAGAACAGCAACAAATAACAAATTGTCATAAAAGAGCAATATTTTTATTTAATGACTGTGATAAAGTGATATTTTAATAAAACTTAATTATAAATGGTGTTGCTTTATTATGAATGCAATTAAACACTAACAAACTTTGGACACTACAAAAAGAGCTACTTTCAGCACATCAACTTTGCAAAAAGAGATTTCAACCTCATAGACATTAAGTTATCTGACCTAGACTTACAGAGAAGGGATGTCTTTTGAGAAATAAATACCTTAAAGAAAATTGAAAGATTAAAAAAAAAAGAACGAAAGGAAACCCTTACTAGAGAGCTCTTGTCTCCAGCTTCTCTCTGATTGCAAAAGGGTAACTAAATCTCTTCTGGGGGAGGCTCAGAGCTGTTTCATAGGGGGGGGGGGCGCAGCTGCGACACACCAGGGCTGTGTCACGGGAGCTCATGAGCCCGGGCTGGGGAGTCTGTGCCTGCACTGGAGCCCGGACTTGATCACTTCATTTGCTGCAGGATTTGGGGCATGTTTGTTTAATTTCTCTATGTCTTGCGTTTTATCAATAAAATCGGGTAAGGTCATGAAACCTGGAGAGTTCCCCCTCGTGTTAATAAAAGTATACAGGTAAAGAAAGGCCTCAGAACAATGCCTACCGCACTGTAAAGCGTCAGTCTTCATTAACTATTAAGTAGTAAGTAGTATTGCTCAATTACTTCTCTACTTACTTTGTCAAGTCTTGGTTTTGCATTTGTAGAACAATATAACAGCTCACATACTCAGTCCTCAGGGGGCCCACAGTAAGCAGAAAGAAAGCTCCGGGCGGCCACACTGATGTTAATACACTGCACACACACACACACACACCATTCACACAAGTCCCAGCAGCAGTCATGACACAAAAGAAAAACTAGATTAAAAATCAGTGTCTTAATGAATTCATTAATAAAGTTGGAAAGTCATGTTCAATAAGGAGAATTCTGTGTAACATGAAGCAACACTCCCAGAGTTCCTTCTGTTCTCCTGCCGTGTTAACACAATGTTTAATTAAGAATTTGCCTTTAAATTTACTTAGTTGTCTTGAAATTTTTTCACATTTTATAATCTTACTTTCAAAACTTGTAAAAACTAGAATATTAAGGTTTAAGTTAACCCAGAAATCAGTGCTATCAGCTCAGAATGACAAGTGAGGCATTAAAAGAACCGTACAACAAAAGTCCCAGACTTTTCTGCCGAAGAGCTTGCTGCTCAGATCCAAGCCGTAGGAGGCACTAGGCACTTTCAGAGGCTGAGCCACAACCTTGCTGTGTGGCTCCAAACAGTCCCGACAGAGTCAGTGTGAGATTAAAGCCCAGCAGAACACTGACGCTGCCTACATGTAAGCTAGGATGTTCAAACAGGAGAAATGGGGCTGGCTGTAGAGCAGGGCCCCTCACTCCTGCCCACTGTTTTCAGCTGTCTGAATAAGGGCACTCAACTACAGACTCTCCATGCCAACAATGTAAAATATGCCAAGCTTCCTCTTCTTTTTACCGTATTTATATACTTCACAAGGCCAAAATCCGGAGGGAAAGTGTCACCTCAAAACAAATGTTGAACTTTACATTTGAGAAAAAGATAACATAAATAATAAACAAAACCTCTACCTAAAATCTACATTATAATCTTGAGAAAATATTTAATTACAGAAAATAAAAATAATGATCCTAAAACCACTGCTTGCTGTATTATAGAGTAGATGCTCACTTCCCTTTCCCTAAGAACAGTCTGCTTTAAAATCTGTACTAATTTCACCGGAGGCTAGACCCTTACTGTTTGGCTGGTCGCCCTCCCTTCTGAGGAAGCGGTGTCCCGCTGGGGAGAAAAAGGACCGGCCAGCAGGAGAGAGACTCGCTGACCCTGACCTCAGACAGCCACAGAGGGGGCTGGAGAGCTGTACGGTGCAGCTCTCATCCTGCAAGAAGCACTTATATAGAGAGGGAAACGAGTCAACGTCCAGAAGTGCTCACTTGTTTTGCAGGGAGGGTGGGGGAACTGGCATCTCAGTCACTGGGGGTTTCTAGGTTCTGATCTCAAGTGTAAAGAGATGAAAAAAAGGCGCCGATGGTCTGCAGGTGGCGCTGAAGAGCTCGGCTGGCCCGTGTGGGTTCTCATGGAGAAGTGTCAACATTTTAAGGAAGCAACTGGTTTTCCAAGGACAGCTACAAGCACTGGACCCTCATGTCTGCACTTGAGCATCAGCTTTTCTTCCTACGCCTTCGAGTTAGGTTACTTTTCCTATTGTAGCTAGTATCAATCTTTCATATTTGCATTATTATTTTCAACCTTTTAAACCAATGAAGAATTCTGGCACCACGGAGATAAGTCACACTAGGCCGTGTCCGGCTCTGACGTGCTCTGTGTACGTAAGAGTGAAATGACAGCTTGAGAGCCCTTCCGCGTGTGGGTGTCCCCCCTCCACAGCGAGGGCTGACACTCCCCGTCCTTCCATACACTTCTTTTTTTTTTTTTTAAATATCAAATTTATTTTTTTTAATTTATTCATTTTAGAGAGGAGAGAGAGAGGGATGAGAGAGAGAGACAGAGAGAAGAGAGAGAGACAGGGGGGATGAGCTGGAAGCATCAACTCCCATATGTGTCTTGACCAGGCAAGCCCAGGGTTTCAAACCAGCGACCTCAGCATTTCCAGGTTGACGCTTTACCCACTGCGCCACCACAGGTCAGACCATACACTTGTTCTTAAGGAAGGTGTGCTGGCTGGCCTCCGAGAGGTGCCACCAATTCTGCCTGTTGATACCAGGTCCCTGGTAGTCACCTCCCAGTGGCTAGATGACCTGTGAACCAATGGCATACTGCAGAAATGGCGGAGTGTGGCTTCCGGAAACTAGGTCCTAGAAGTCAGTGCAGCCTGCTTCGCACCGTCCTGAATCACTCACTCACTCACTCTGGAGGAAGCCAGCTGCCATGTCATGAGGACACTCTCGAAGTCCTACGGAGAGGGCCACGTGAGGAAGGACTGAGGCCAGCATTCGTGTGCCATGACCGGGTAAATCAGCCGTCTCAGGAGCGGGCCGCACCCCAGCCAGCATCCTGCCTCAACCTGAGATCCAAGCCACTTGTAAGACATGGGGCTAGCATTTGACTAAAACATTCCATTTAAGATGGCAATTCATATACATACACAATAAATCATCTCCTGCCTCTACTTAACCATTACAGTAGTATTAGTTAACAAAAACATCTTCTTAATCCAACCATTAAAAACAACCTGTGAGACACATGCTGACACAAACATACAAAACCTTAGAGGATTCCACAAGGACATAGGTAGAGAAATATAACTTAGTAAATATTAACGATACTATTACACTTACAACCTGATAATTTCCCAAAAACGATACTGGACTGTAACTCAAATCCTTCAGGTAATGCCTGAGCTGGAGAGAGGACAGGTGCTGGAGTCAGTCACACCTGAGATTAACCTGCCACGTCACCAAGCTGGGTGACCTCACACTCAGTTGTGTCAAAGGATAATAATTCCTCATGGGTTATTATGGGGATAAAAGTGAGTAGCACAAGGTAAGTTTTAATCAAAGTAGTTATAATCTTATAGCAGTATGGAACAAGTTTAATCAATGATAATATCTCTTTAAATATTAAAGTTTATTCGTATTAAATTTTTCTGAAATTGCTTTCCAACTGAAGTATGGCTTCACTGGATATGGAATCAACAAAATCTCTGATAAGAATGCTTAATAGCCCTGGCCGTTTGGCTCAGTGGTAGAGCGTCGGCCTGGCGTGCAGAAGTCCTGGGTTCGATTCCCAGCCAGGGCACATAGGAGAAGCGCCCATTTGCTTCTCCACCCCTCCCCCTCTCCTTCCTCTCTGTCTCTCTCTTCCCCTCCCGCAGCCGAGGCTCCATTGGAGCAAAGATGGCCCGGGCGCTGGGGATGGCTCCTTGGCCTCTGCCCCAGGCGCCAGAGTGGCTCTGGTTGCAACAGAGCGATGCCCCGGAGGGGCAGCGCATCGCCCCCTGGTGGGCAGAGCGTCGCCCCCTGGTGGGTGTGCCAGGTGGATCCCAGTCGGGCACATGCGAGAGTCTGTCTGACTGTCTCTCCCCGTTTCCAGCTTCAGAAAAATACAAAAAAAAAAAAAAAAAAAAAGAAAGAATGCTTAATAAAGAGGTCATCCAGGCTTGAACTCACATCTGGTGGGATCCGAGCACTGTCTCTCACTGAGTTCCCTTCCACCGTGAAGTGGTAAACTTGGCCGTCGGTGTCGGTGAACACAAAATGCTCGCGGGCGGAGATGTTCTGACTCAGCTCGGATTTACTTTCTGCTTCCTGCAACAAGCTTTGGAACAGAAATAAGATAAAAACAGTTCATTTCCCTAGAGTGACACCCATAATATACCCAAAACACAGAAGCATTAATAGGAGGTCCAGAAGCTTTAAAAAGAAAAAGGCTGGAGCTTTTAACAGGAAAACAGAAACCACTCCCAAACAATCACACCCACGAGAGAACCGCTGCCCCTTTGCCCGTACGGGGAACGCGGCGCCCCAATGCCACATGAGGAAGAGACCCCTCGCTGTTTCTGCTGCTGAACTCTCCTCAGCAGAGAGGCCCTACCTTGACCCATCCTTCTCTCCAGTGCTTTTATTTGTAAAACTGGTGGCGATGGGGATGGGAATGATACATCAATTTAGACTTCTCAAAATGACAGTGTGATCTCTCTGTACCTTCAATGTTACATTCATTTGAATTTCAGAAACCTGCAGCATGGCACACCGGCTGAAATTCCCCGGTGTGAGTTACTGACTGCTAAGCAATGCAATAGTTAAATAACTCTTCAGTAATCTGGGCATATACTAAAACACCAAAGTACGTTCACGAGCAGAGTGCAGCTTGCTCCCAGAGATGCCTCTGGATGACACTGGTCAAGGTCCCAACCACGACACGGCTGTTACAAACGACAGTGCCAGGGAAGAGCAGGCTGCACCTGATCACGGATGACTCAGCGATGCTCAGCTCTGTGTCTGAGACCACAGTCTGGCGGGCCATGGCCTCTCGGGTGGCCAGCTGTTTCTTTCTCAGGCTCTTCAAGTTGTGAGACGGTGACCACTCCTGTGAAGTAAAGACAGACACACCAAGAACTGCTCGGTTTCCTTCCGTCAGAGTCCTTCCAGAACAGCGGGGCACGCTCACCACTGCCCAGCGCCACTTATTACTACACACGAATCTACAGTTTGTTCTTAGGATCTGCCTGTTTATAGAAAGGCTGAGTGAGTGCATTTTAATTAGAGCTTAAGGCAAAGGTTTAATAATCTACCTGTACCTCCTGCTACCTCTAATCTCTAATTACAGCTTGAGGTAGAAGAGTTTAATGGCAAACTTCCAAGAATAACCTTTTGATACTTTCTTTTTTACAAAATGAAAATAATAAAGTTAATTACAGTCTCTGCTATTCCCTCCTTCCTCCCCTCGCCCTTAGGTGGACAGCGTAAGACCATCATGCTTTCTGATCACTGCCCATTATCACCCACAGGCAACCTCAAACCTCTCGTTTTATCTACTGATTCTTTTATATGCCCACCTACTTTAGTGCATTTAATCGAATACTCTCATATTGTAAATTCTGGATGCATAGTTGTTTGAGAAGCATGTATCTGTAACATACACAAATAGTACAGTGTTATCTACGCCATTCTGTCTCTGTTTCCAATGCCATGTAACATGCCACGTGGGCATCCACCAATTTTTAGCCTGTCTGTTCTCTTAGCACAGGACGCACGGATGACCTCTGGCCTCTCACTATGATGGGTAACACTGCGGTCCAGATCCTGACAGAAGGACGTTTGTTTGCCTAAGTGCTGTCAGGACGGCTTCTCTGGTCTACATCCCTGCCAGGGTACATAAGGGTTCCCACCACCCACATTACACCCATATCTGATGCTCTCCGGCTGGCTTGCCAGTTCTTGCTTGTCTAAAGGGTACATATTACTGATCATTATTTTACATTACAGATCTCTAGCAACTGATGAGTTTGAATAGACCTTCATTGCCTTTTAGGTTTTTTGGGCATTCATTAATTGATCATATACTTGGTCCGTCTTTCCACTGGGTTCCTGTCTTTTCATTATTCAAATGCAGGAGTTCCCACAATACTAATCTCCTAGAGGGATTAGTTAGTCCCCTGTTGGTCTTAGTCACTGGAAAATCTCATTTTCCAATTTGTCTTCCATATTTAACTTTGATATTGGTGTCCCTCATTAAATAGAAAGCACTAATCTTGATGTGATTGAATGCATTTTTTTTTGCCTTTTGAGTTGACCTTCTTTTGTCCTCTCCTGCCCCAGAAGACAAATATTCTTCTAAGTTTGATTATATAATTTTATTGCTTTACTTTTTTACATTTAGCTCTTTAATTTCATGGAGCCTACCTCTGAATGTATTAGGTAGAGACCCAGTTTTCTTCTCCATAAGGTGAGTTTTCCTAATACTGTCTTACAAAACCGTCTGTGTGCTCCCTCTTGGATTTGTGTGATCCTTTTCTGAATGGTAAGCTCCCAATGTTCATGTTCATGGGTCTGGTAATGAGCTCTTTATGACACTGGTCCATCCATTTCCTTCTTGGGCTAACACAACACTGCTTTTATTTCCCTGGTTTTGTAAACTGTACTGGATCCTACATTTCTCTTCTTTATCCAAAGGTTGACTTTTGCTATTACGACCTTTAGTCTTAAATAAACATTTCAGAACATGTTTATCATGCTCCCCAAAACATCTAAATAAAATAGGAATTGGAACTGTACTAATATTAACTTAACACCTTCAAGAATAAGAGTGATCTCCATTATTTAGATCATCTTATCTGAACACACCTTTTAAACAAGAAAATACATTGCAGTAATGATTTTAATTCAAGCCAAAGAAAAATATTCACCACATATATATAATACATACCTAAATAAACTGTTTAGTTCTTAAATTGCAACTTACCAAAGCAGTTATTGCAGGGAAGTTTCTAGACATTTCTCTAAGAATGGTACAAGTCCTAACATCCCATAATTCCAGGGGTTTATCTTTGAATACAACGGCCAAATACTGCCTAAAATAAACAAAATGACTAAATAAGACCCTTTTTCCAAAGTTTTCACCATACATAGTATATAAAAAGTTCAGTAAATCAAAACATTGCGAGATGACACATTCTAAACACAGACAATTTAAACGGTCATTGAGCCCTCATGATTAGTAGTCGTAAGAAGGAAAGCTCTGAGATGACCCAGCTCAGAAGAAAGAATCAGAAAAGCATGAGTGAGTTCACATCCCGGGGCCACAACTCACAGTAACCCTCCGCCCTCTGTTTTCCCATACATGACACAAGCTACCACTACCTACACCTCAATGGACATTTATGCAGTTATGGTAAAACTCAAGTGAGAAACTACAGGAAGTTTCTGTCCTGCTGACACTCAGGAAACATGACAGCGCCGGAAGAGGCCTGTCCCCGTGTACCAAACAAAGGACTCAGGTTCTCCACTCAGCACCAAGTCTGCCACGTGATACCTGTTGCAGTCTCAGACCACGTAACCTTTTCAAATTTTATTCTAGTCATCTTTAAAATGGTGTTAACCCTTGTCTTCCCTACCTCACTGAATGATATAAGGGTAAAAATAGAGCACACATGGAAGAATTTTATAAGCCATTACCTATTATATAGAGCAGTGGTCCCCAACCTTTTTTGGGCCACGGACCAGTTTAATGTCAGAAAATATTTTCACAGACTGGCCTTTAGGGTGGGATGGATAAATGCACAAAATAAAATTATGCAACTGGGCCCTGGCCGGTTGGCTCAGTGATAGAGCGTCGGCCTGGTGTGCAGGAGTCCTGGGTTCGATTCCCAGTCAGGGCACACAGGAGAAGCGCCCATCTGCTTCTCTACCCCTCCCCCTCTCCTTACTCTCTGTCTCTCTCTTCCCCTCCCGCAGCCTAAGGCTCCACTGGAGCAAAGATGGCCTGGGCGCTGGGGATGGCTCCATGGCCTTTGCCTCAGGCACTAGAATGGCTCTGGATGCAACAGAGTGATGCCCTGGAGGGGCAGAGCATCGCCCCCTGGTGGGTGTGCCGGGTGGATCTCGGTTGGGCACATGCGGGAGTCTGTTTGACTGCCTCCCTGTTTCCAGCTTCAGAAAAAAAAAAAATGCAACCGGCGTAAAAACTGTGGTATTTTTAAATATAATTGTCAAACTTACGAGACAAGCGTCAAGAGTGAGTCTTAGACGGAGTAACAGAGGGAATCTGGTCATATTTAAAAAATAAAACATTAGGCCCTGGCCGGTTGGCTCAGCGGTAGAGCGTCGGCCTAGCGTGCGGAGGACCTGGGTTCGATTCCCAGCCAGGGCACACAGGAGAAGCGCCCATTTGCTTCTCCACCCCTCCCCCTCTCCTTCCTCTCTGTCTCTCTCTTCCCCTCCCGCAGCCAAGGCTCCATTGGAGCAAAGATGGCCCGGGCACCGGGGATGGCTCTGTGGCCTCTGCCTCAGGCGCTAGAGTGGCTCTGGTTGCAACATGGCGACGCCCAGGATGGGCAGAGCATCGCCCCCTGGTGGACAGAGTGTTGCCCCTGGTGGGTGTGCCGGGTGGATCCCGGTCGGGTGCATGCAGGAGTCTGTCTGACTGTCTCTCCCTGTTTCCAGCTCCAGAAAAATGAAAAAATAAAAAATAAAAATAAAACATTATTCAGACTTAAATATAAATAAAACGGAAATAATGTAAGTTATTTATTCTTTCTCTGTGGACCGGTACCAAATGGCCCACGGACTGGTACAGGTCCGCGGCCCAGGGGTTGGGGACCGCTGATATAGATGCAATGCTACATTTTTATTATTACCTAGTATTAAAGCATCTAAAGGCTTGTATGTAAATAATGTAAGACAGAATCTGGTAAATGCTATAAAGGTTCATTATGAAAAAGAAGATTTATTTTGACAATAGGGAAGTGGTATTCTAAGCAGAGTTACAAGTGACAAAAGACAGGTAAGGACACAGGATGTTTGGGGGAAACCCGCTACCTGAAATGCAGAGTATGTGAGAGCAATCATCCTGAGAAAGAACATTAAAGTCTGAATCTAGGCCCTGGCCGGTTGGCTCAGTGGTAGAGCCTCGGACTGGCGTGCAGAAGTCCCGGGTTCGATTCCCAGCCAGGGCACACAGGAGAAGCGCCCATTTGCTTCTCCACCCCTCCCCCTCTCCTTCCTCTCTGTCTCTCTCTTCCCCTCCCGCAGCCAAGGCTCCATTGGAGCAAAGATGGCCCGGGCGCTGGGGATGGCTCTGTGGCCTCTGCCTCAGGTGCTAGAGTGGCTCTGGTCGCAACATAGCGACGCCCCGGATGGGCAGAGCATGGCCTCCTGGTGGGCAGAGCGTCGCCCCCTGGTGGGCATGCCGGGTGGATCCCGGTCGGATGCATGCAGGAGTCTGTCTGACTGTCTCTCCCCGTTTCTGGTTTCAGAAAAATACAAAAAAGAAAAAAGAAAAGTCTGAATCTGAATCGCATTATAAAAGACCTAAAATACCTAAAATGCCATGCTATGGTATGCAGAAATTTATTCTGCAGAGAACAGTGGATTTCTGAAGATTTTAAAGTAGGGGATAATGTGATCAGTTGGTTTTTTAGGGTTATTAATTTAGCAGACATGTGCAGAGTCGAGACTGACCGGAATGGAAGAGACCAGAGTCCAAACAGTTCATCTGAGCAAGTTTCAAACATTTTAGTCTGGGGACTCCTTTACATTTTTAAAAATTATTAAGGACCTCTCTCAAAGAATTTTATGTGCATTTTAACAATTCATGTTTTGCATATTAGAAATTAAGCCTATTAATAACCGCATTAATTCATTTTAAATGAAAAAAAAGAAACTAGCAAGATGGTTGATTTAAATATAAGCTACATGGATAACATTTAATATAAGTAACTTAAATACTACAATTAGAAACAGACTGTCAGAGCAAACAGAAAAACAAGCCCCAATTATATGCTGTCTACAAAAAGTCAATTTTAACCATACAAGTGAGTTACAAGTAAAAGGTAGGAAAAGATGTACCATGTAAACACTAATCAAAAGAAAGCCAGAGTGGCTACACTTAACAGACAAATCAGAACTACTGAGCAAAGAATATCACCAAAACCAAAAAGGACGCTTCACAATGATAAATAAGCCAATTATGCGAAAGGATATAACAAGTTTAAATATATATGTACCTAATAACAGAGCCTTAAGAGAGAAATCCACGAAGTTCAAAATGTCAGCACTTATCTATCTCTTAGTAATAGAAAAGCAGACACGATGATGTCCCTAAATGCAGAAAAGAATCTGGCAAAATTCAATGCCTATTCAATGATACAGAGTTCCAATAAGCAAGGAATAGAAAACTTCCTCAATTTCAAAAGGGTATATATGAAAAATCTATAGCTAATACGTCATTTAGTGTTGAAAGGCTAAATGCTTTCTCCCTATTAGCCCTGGCCAGTTGGCTCAGTGGTGGAATGTTGGCCCAGCGTGTGGATGTCCCGGGTTTGATTCCCAGCCAGGGCACATAGGAGAAGCGCCCATCTGCTTCTCCACCCTTCCCCCTCTCCTTCTCTGTCCCCGCCCCTCCCCCCCAGCCAAGGCTCCACTGGAGCAAAGCTGGCCCCTGGGGCCGGGGGGGCTGAGAATGGCTCCCCGGCCTCTGCCTCAGGCGCTAGGATGGCTCCACTAGAATGGATCTGGTTGCAAAGGCACAACACTCCAGATGCACAGAGCACTGCCTCCTAGTGGGCATGCCGGGTGGATCCCGATCAGGCACATGCAGGAGTCTGTCTCTCTGCCTCCCTGCTTCTCACTTCAGAAAAATACAATAAATAAATAAATTCTTTTTCCCTAATATCCAGCAACAGAGCAAAGATGGCAATTCTCATCACTTGTGTTCAGCACTGTACTGGAGGTCCTAGTCAGTACAGCAAAGAACAAAAGGCCTATAGACCAAAAAAGAAAGACACAAAAGTGTCTTTATTGCAAACTACACGATCTGATTTATAAGATCTATACACTTGAAAACTATAAAGATTTCTGAAACTAAAGAAGATCTGAGTAAGTAGAGTGATGCACCATGTTTATAAATCAAGAGACTTAAGATGCCCATTCTTCCACACTGACCTACAGATTCAATGCAATCCCCATCAAAATCACAGGCAGCTCTTTTGTTAAACTGATAAACTGATTCTAAATTTTATATGGAAATGTAAAGATGCTAGAAAAGATAAAATTTTGAAAACTATTTTAGAAAGCTTACTACTACTTTCTTTTGTCTTTTGATTAGTTTTCATTGAGTCTTCATTTTTAATAATCCTGCCTTTCATGTCTATTCCCTTGGAACAAAAAACTCAAAAACTCACTGGTATTAAAATGGGTATAAACTGTAAATAAAGAAAATGCTTTCTTTCACTTAATAAATAAACCCATGCTGAGGTGGAATTACATGAGAATTTCATCATTTAACGAACATAATTTTCTTAGTGGGTGACAGGATTTATATCAATACAGCCATATATACCCATCTAAAGAATATGATTTACACGAAAGTTACCTCATCTTTTTCGAGTGGAGAATTAATGAAGACAGCAACATAGTTTTGTGATCAAATTATTTTCCTTATATGGTGGTATGTCATAATTTGCTAACATTAAGATTTCTATATGGATTTTAGCAAATTCTCACTTTCTTAAAGATAAAGAAAGAATCCTTGAGATTCTACTGTGGTAATATCAAAATTTTTTTAGGTTGACACTTACTTCAAATGAGACACTTTAATCATTTCAATGGGTGGTTCATCACTGCCTCGTTCACCTCGAAAAGCCGTACTCCGACCTTGAATTGTAAACAGTACAGAAAATGCACATAAGACATGAAAGAAACAAGAAGCCACACCAATGTAATCTGATCTGTGCAACTCCCTATTTTCCCATTCACTCTTCTGCTTGCTTCTGTTCCTAATAATCAAAATGCAGAAGTATTCTCAAAAATAAGTTAAAGACTTGTAAAGAAATATATTACTGATATTCAAATATCTATTTTATAAAAAGATATTTTTGGCCCTGGCTGGTTGGCTCAATGATAGAGCATGGGCCTGGCGTGTGGATGTCCTGGGTTCGATTCCCAGTCAGGGCACACAGGAAAAGTGCCCATCTGCTTCTCCACCCCTCCCCATCTCACTTCTCTCTGTCTCTCTCTCTCTTCACCTCCTGCAGCCATGGCTCAACTGGAGTGAGTTGTTCCCTGGCCTGAGGATGGTTCTATGGTCTCCAGCTCAGGCGCTAAGAAGAGCTCAGTTGCTGAGCAACGGAGCCATGCCCCAGATGGGCAGAGCATCATCCCTCAGTGGGCTTGCTAGGTGGATCCTGGTCAGGGCACATGTGGGAGTCTGTCTCTGCCTCTCACTAAATAAAGGAAAAAAAGATATTTTCACTTGTTATAGAGTTTCTTGAATTTCCTCTGTGATTTCTTTCAAATAATTTAAGAAACTAAGGAATATCAATTTCTAAAGTTTGAGTGTATTCATGGAAGAGCAATTGTCACTGTAAAAACTACTGGTCTATTTAAAGTAATATAAACAGTCCCATGATTACAAATACTAACCAGTAGGGAAAACATTACAGATATTTAAGATTTCTTGTCCCATATGCAAAATACTCAACTGAAATATTGTGACATATTCCTATCAAAATTTCTCTACAAACTAAAACTGGGGAATGATAAGATTTAGTTAACTGCCAAAGAAGCGAAATGATTTTTTTAGTTAAAAAGTGCAAATTCCAACTTACATCAAAACAAATAAATTTTAATATATTTTCTGAGATTTATATTAAACAAAAGAGAGAACATACTCAATTTAAAGACAGCTGCACGCCCACTAGCCTCCCCACTCTTCAGTGCCATCAGGGGAATCTCACGATCGCCATTCACTGCGTGTTTGTTCCCTGTCTGCCTGACTCCCTGCTGGTCGGCTGCCCTCCTGGGAGGACAAGGCTGTAAGAGCCTATAAACTAGGAACTCCTGTCTCACTTTAAAAAGTCTATTACTTAGAAATTTGTTCCTCAAAAATATATTGTAAAAGAGATTTTAAGTTATCTAAAAGCCCTGAACTTTGAGCTGACTAAAAAAAATGAACAGGGCTTTTCTTTTCTTTTTTTTTTTTTAGTAAACGATACTAGAAAACACCATTTTGTCCCTGGGCTACCATGCAACAAGGGAGACCATGCAACAGTGCCGGTCTGCTGTCTAACGGTGGAGCCGGGTGCTTGAGGTCTAGTGGCATACTCTGATACCAATGGTAGTTGTTCTCAACTATATCCTGGAAATACATATTGAGACTACAAGGGAGCAACAATGTACCTGCTTTATTACACACACATCTCATTGGTTAGAACCATCTACGTACAGTCATACTACTATGCCATTCTGAAGAAACCACGTTTTTATTTTAAAAAATTATTTGAAATCCATGTGCTATAAAATAATTTGAAATCCTCATTCTATTTTCAAGTTTTTCATTTTAAAACTCTTTGGGTTGTAGGTTTTTAACAATTCTGAACAAGTTACTTTACCAGAAGTTTCCTATTATAAAGTCTTTGAACTCCCAAATTAAATTTCCCCATTCAGTCAGCCTATTAAAAGTTTTAAATTTGAGCATTTTAAAAACAATCCTTACCTGTAAATTTTTTAAGGGTTTTCTGTAAAATCCAAAATTTTGAAATAGAATCTAATAAAGCTAAACTACAAAGATTTATTTTAAAACTGTACTTTTGGTTATCTATAACAACGCACATAAAAGAACTGAAATATTTATTTATTACTGTCTCCTCGGGCCAATGGCACTCCATGTTACCACAAACTTGTGTTATCACAATTTGCATACAAACAGTGGCGAGTCTTTCCTAGACAACTATTACAGAACAACAAGCTATAAATACGTGAGCACAGAATATAAGAAAAAACTCCAAGGTGAAATGAATTACTCTAGAACATGTTAATAAATGACAGTATCTTTGATCAGTATGACTACCACTTTGAATCTTTCAACAGTCTAAATTCACAGACCTGTTGGGAGATCAACCAGCTGAAGTTCATTTCTCACTAATCCCATGTTGTTTGGTGTTGAGGTAGCAAAAGAAAGAAAACCAGTCAAACTTGTCCATTCAATACCTCTATAATGAGAAATTAAGCAAAGATCAGTCCAATCCCTTTTTGTTTGACCTAAATTTTATTATACAAGTTAACTAAGAAGTACTATTAGTATGAGCTTCTATTTGAAACCATATAACCATGTATTTCCAATATACCTGAAATTATTACTAGTTAGAACTTTATCTCCAAATAACAAGATAGTTGTCAATATTTGCAACAGACACTAACAATTCCAGTCCTCCCATTCTTTATTCCTTATTTTTAAAAATAATAAGAACAGCAGCTCATTTTCTGAGTCAGCCTAGGTTTGTTTTGTAGGATTCTTAACTACAGAACAATTGTAAGCCTAGCTGTGGGTACCTGGGGCTCTGACTCCTGTAAGTTCCCAAGCTGGGCCTGCTGACCTCTACTGGGGATGCTAGAGTCTGCCTCTCCACCCTGGGGGGGGGGGGGGGAGCACACACTTCCTGAAAGGCCTTGATTCTAGGTTTATATAAAACTAACTTCTGCAAATTCATGGACAGACAAAACAGAGATCGTTTTACTTTCCACAAATCACTCAATTTACTCCAAGCAACACTGAGTCAATCGATGTTCTGATACCCATATAAACTCCTGTTCTATAATTCCCGATATTGAAAATAGCACTGGGCCATTATAATTATAAATCTAGTCTAGTAGACAAAGACACAAACTAATCATCTAAAAACACCTACACGTATCCGTCCATTTCAGCTACTTCTAGGTATCTCCCCACAGACTACAAGCCTCAAAGACGCCTGTCTGCAGGCACACAGAGCCGCTCACTAAAGCATACCTGAGTAAACAGCATCATTTAAAAAAACTAGACAGCTCCAACTATTTGCAGTTAGCAGTCACTGGCCATGTGAATACATAAGATTCAAGTACTTAAGATTAAGTCGTTTTAAACAACACACTGAGTATAAAGTAGAAAAACAACTTTCTAAAAGTTGGCCTTTAATTTGCATGTGACTATCTAGAATGGGTCGGGAACCTACGGCTCGCGAGCCAGATGTGGCTCTTTTGATGGCTGCATCTGGCTCACAGACAAATCTTTAATAAAAAAAATGTTAAAAATATAAAACATTCTCATGTATTACAATCCATTCACTTCCTACTGCTCATGATCATGGTTGTGGGTGGCTGGAGCCAATCACAGCTGTCCTCCGGGACAACACCAAATTTTTATTGGATAATGCATAACGTACACGGTTGTTGTATGGCTCTCATGGAATTACATTTTAAAATATGTGGCGTTCATGGCTCTCTCAGCCAAAAAGGTTCCTGACCGCTGATCTAGAAGGTAGTGCGTTTACTGCTAATAGGTTCAGCAGTTTTTATAACATATCCGTGAAATTTTCATAATGGCTTTTCATTCTTTTAATTATTATACTAAAATTGTATTAATTGAAATACAAAGACAACCAGGATTTTAGCATCTTCTTGGGTACCATCTCTGAATATAAAAGGTGAATTATCTTCAAAGTGTCAATTAAGGGGGTAAATTCGTATTAAAAAAGGAGAAGATTCATGCAATCATTCATACCAGCCTGTCTGCGGAGTGTAGCCCTTAGAGTTATTTGATACACCAAGTAACAATTTTTTTTTGTATTTTTCTGAAGCTGGAAACGGGGAGAGACAGTCAGACAGACTCCCGCATGCGCCCGACCAGGATCCACCCGGCATGTCCACCAGGGGCGACGCTCTGCC
Source organism: Saccopteryx bilineata (assembly GCF_036850765.1). Taxonomy (NCBI): domain Eukaryota; kingdom Metazoa; phylum Chordata; class Mammalia; order Chiroptera; family Emballonuridae; genus Saccopteryx; species Saccopteryx bilineata. Next base: position 105,530,643 of record NC_089496.1, on the reverse strand, counting down.
CCCCAGGGGGCGTCGCTCTGTTGCGACCAGAGCCACTCAAGCGCCTGGGGCAGTGGCCAAGGAGCCATCCCCAGCGCCCGGGCCATCTTTGCTCCAATGGAGCCTCGGCTGCGGGAGGGGAAGAGAGAGACAGAGAGGAAGGAGAGGGGGAGGGGTGGAGAAGCAGATGGGTGCTTCTCCTGTGTGCCCTGGCTGGGAATTGAACCCAGGACTTCTGCACAAAAGGCCAACGCTCGCCCTGGCCGGTTGGCTCAGCGGTAGAGCGTCGGCCTAGCGTGCGGAGGACCCGGGTTCGATTCCCGGCCAGGGCACACAGGAGAAGCGCCCATTTGCTTCTCCACCCCTCCGCCGCGCTTTCCTCTCTGTCTCTCTCTTCCCCTCCCGCAGCCAAGGCTCCATTGGAGCAGAGATGGCCCGGGCGCTGGGCATGGCTCTGTGGCCTCTGCCTCAGGCGCTAGAGTGGCTCTGGTCGCAATATGGCGACGCCCAGGATGGGCAGAGCATCGCCCCCTGGGGGGCAGAGCACCGCCCCTGGTGGGCGGGCCGGGTGGATCCCGGTCGGGCGCATGCGGGAGTCTGTCTGACTGTCTCTCCCTGTTTCCAGCTTCAGAAAAATGAAAAAAAAAAAAAAAAAAAAAAAAGGCCAACGCTCAACCACTGAGCCAACCGGCCAGGGCTGCCAAGTAACAATTTATAAGTACTTTCATTGTTATTCAATAATAAGTATTATCATAGCATGTGTTAAGTCATGTAATTAGTGACATCTATGACCTAACTGACCCAGGATAACGAATCTCACTTTAAAAAATGAATAGCTTACCGATAAACTAACTACTAGGTCTTTATTAAAAATTTCAGAAAAAAAATAATTAAAATGTGCTTTATTTTCTGAAAGTATGTATCAAATTCCTAACATGAATCCTGGCTCAGTAAAATTTTCAGCTTATTGTCAAAATATTTCCTGCTACTCTATGCACATATGCCGTAAGTATAGGAGCTCAATCCTGAAGCCGAGAAACCTTAGCTGAATTCCATCTAACTTCTCACCGATTCCTCAACAGTACTGGTTCCTCCACTGTCAACTTGGGATAATAACAGTGCCCACTGCATTGAACTGTAGTGGAGAGTCAATGAAATGATGCATGCAAAGTGTTAATACTTCACCCAATCCTTAGAACAAGTGCTGATTAAAAGGAGAGCTTTGACTGGTTGGTGTTAGCCACAAGAGGAAACGCCACACTAAAGGCAAGAGAAGGAAATTCAAGAGAAGAAAGTTAGCAGGAAAGAAAGAGAAGTCAGCAGCAGTGGCGGCAGGGACTCCTGGAAGGAGAAAATGAACAGCCTGTGTTGCTGTACCTCAAAAGCACAATGCTTTAGTGAGACACGGAAAGGGCAGCGCACAAGGGGGAGAGAGTCACCAGGCTGCACAGGAGACAGTGCACTGAAGGAAGAGCATTGAAGGATACCTTGTACCCTTCCAGACACGCCCAGCCCAGTCCGCAGCTGCCATGCCTAAAGGGTTAACCCAGGGGTCCCCAAACTACGGCCCGCTGAGGCCATTTATCCGGCCACCGCCACACTTCTGGAAGGGGCACCTTTCATTGGTGGTCAGTGAGAGGAGCAAAGTTCCCATTGAAATATTGGTCAGTTTGTTGATTTAAATTTACTTGTTCTTTATTTTAAATATTGCATTTGTTCCCGTTTTGTTTTACTTTAAAATAAGATATGTGTAGTCTGTATAGGGATTTGTTCATAGTTTTTTTTATAGTCCGGCCCTCCAATGGTCTGAGGGACAGTGAACTGGCCCCCTGTGTAAAAAGTTTGGGGACCCCTGGGTTAACCCCTGCACATTCAGAAAACTCACTGTCTCAGGAGAATGCATTGTTTAGCACTGGTCTGCAAACTCATTAGTCAATAGAGCCAAAGATCAACAGTACAACGATTGATATTTCTTTTGAGAGCCAAATTTTTTAAACTTAAACTATATAGGTAGGTACATTGTTATTAACTTAATTAGGGTACTCCTAAGTTGGCCTTTGCACCCACATGTGGTATTTTGTGGAAGAGCCACACTCAAGGGGTCAAAGAGCCACATGTGGCTTGCGAGCCGTGGTTTGCTGACCACTGGTTTAAGGGGATCACTAAGAATTTTAACCTATATATGGGACCTATGTTTATATAATGTACATAGGACAGAAAATGGCCTTTCTAATACTTTTGTTAAAGATCATCAGAAAATACTGGTAATTTAATAACTTTACATCATACATGTATAACTTCACATTCCATCCTTACTCAGGCATAAAAAGGAAAACAGCCATTAAATCAGCCAACAAGCCACCGAGACCCTTTTAGCCCTCCCTCACAATGTCTGCATACTCATACGACAGCTCACACATCTCGAAACGAAAGAATAAATGTTACGCAGTCCTTTTCTGATGGTGCTTAAACAAAAAAATAAATGAGATTATTAAAATGACTTTATGCAAATTTTCATAAGCAGCTTATAGAAATGAAAAACAAACTAAATAAACCTGAGCAAGGAAATGGTGAGTTCCACTAAGAAAACAGCCTGAACCTTAAGAGAAACAAGGCACAGCAAAAAGAGAGAAATCTCCACTGCATAATGCCCTTTACAAAAAGCAGACAATTAGTACTCATCCTTGATTAGCATAGCCATTAGCTGGACATGAATATTTATTACCCCAAGTGTGCACAGTCAAATAATCACCACGGCAGAGTCTCGGTGGAGAGGAGTGATGAGAACCCCCTGCTGGAGTCCCATGTGTCTGTGAGGTCAACGACACCATGACACTCACCTGACTTCACAGGAGTGGACGCTCAGCTCCTTGTGCAGAAGCCCACTGGTGAGATGGTACACCAGGACAGAGCCATTACCTGTACCTACAAAAATGACGTGGTCACAGAAGAGTCTTTATTGAGGGGGAGTTCCAGAACTTTTCAACACAAGTCTTTTCTCAAGATTTTACATTTATCTTTTATAAAAGGGACCAAAGGTATGTGATAAAAAAAAGACAGCAATTTTTTGTCCTTCTTATCAAAAATGGGCCTAATCTCACATGCTCTGAACTCTTACCTAAGTCAAAGGATCGATTTTCACAGATTTCAAAACCTACTGCCACACATAAAATTTGAAGAAGCACTTTAAGCTTTCTTACACATGGAGATTACACTTTTTGAAATTTGGAATGTTTATTATAGCTAGTCTTCAAAAAGGGCTCCTAGTAGAACTCATTGACCAGTTCTATTTTTTGTTTGGAAGAATTTTGTTTTTGTTTTGTCATTTATATTAAATACATCACAAAGAGATGGTAAAGATAGTTAACTGGATTCTGCAGTCAAAAGAGCCTGAGGTCAAGCCCTGACTCGGCCCTGAACGCTGACCACCTACCTGCCCACACTACATGTGTTTCCATCCCTTTAACAGGGTGTATAACAGATAACCTGTTTTCTGGACATTAAATGAGAACACATATATAAAACACTTAGAACAGTGCCTGACACAAAGCAAGCATATGATTGTTGCTATTTCTATTACTGTAATTATGGTTCATAGTTGTTTTGTCTGAAGCTTATGATCTCGGGTAGAATGTCTAAAATTTAATTAAAAGGGACACAGCCATACTTGAGAAAGTAATATTTCAATCCTCAAACTGCTTTTATAAGTTAAGCAAGAGAAGTGAACAGTATCATTGGTCAAACAATCACTTTCTCACTGCACATGACTTAAAGGGATTAATGAATTCATACAAAGCAATAAATGCAGAAACAACAATAGAATATAATGATAATAAAATGGAGGTAAAAATGGCAGGCTACTTTCAATTTTAGCTTACTGGGCTGAATAAAGCTTCAGAAATATTTTGTAAAACTGTTCTAGAAAAATATAGTATTATACTTGTTTCCATTTATCACCTACGCCACACTTTCTAGTATTCATCTTCTCTAGTGATCTGCAAACACTGAGGCACTTAGTTTATATTTTTGCTTTTATTTCATTATACTGAGTTCAGTAAACAACTTGATACTCATAAACCAGTACAACAGAGCTTATTCTACAAGAGAGGCCTCAGGCCCTGACTTAGCTCTTATCATCGAGCTGTCCCAAGAAATAATTTCCTTCAAGTAACGCAAAAAATCCTGACAAATTAAGCATACTGACCTACTACATACATTGTACACTGACAAATCCTATTAAATTTCTATGGGATTTTACTATCAGTAGCTTCTAAAGCAAAAATTAAGCATTTACTGCATTTATATAAATCTGGTCATGGACTACTGAACCTTAAAATTCAAGTTGCTTGCAGAAGATAGTAATGAAAAAATGGAATAAAAACAATACTGCCAAATAATAATACTCCAATGAGCCTTCAATCCTCACAAGCCAGCCACTGAGCTGACATACCAGCATAACTCAGACATACCAGCAACAAAATAAATGTGGTCAGGGTTTCATTTCAGGGGGAAAAAAAATCACAAACCAGTTTACAGACCTGGGGAGAAAGCCAGAAGCCAACAAACAGCATCTTTACAAAAATTTTAAACAATATATTACTTTTTGATATTTGAGAAATGCATTTGAACCTTGTATTTTAATGGCAAATTAAAATGTTTATTTTTTCTCTAAAGGAAATTATTCACATTACTCTGAAATTAATGTGACAGCAAGTAGAAACCCAGACCATTTTTTCTGTCTACAACACAAAAATATGCAATTTCAATCCAACAGGCAAATCTTTTGTTTACAGAGCCCATAGACACCTTAAACAACTTCTAATATACAATTGTAGCAAAGGAACACTGCTGTTAAAATTTAACTATTAACTGTGACTACATTAATCAGTCAGCCAATACATAATGACAGGCACAGAGAGACCCTGGGATGGTCCAAGGGAAGACAAGGAGTCCGGACTCAGCACCACACAAGGACTATCCTCCCGACCTTTCAGAAAGGGATCCTAGTGCCAGGGTCTCTACCGTTCTGTGTCTGGTGGATAGATTACCACTGTGATTAAAAATAAATAACACCATGGGTGACTTCAAAGGACAGAAAGAAAGAAATATATTTTAAGGTGAGTATTTTACATGATTTCACTTAGCTTCTTCCTCTTTAGTCTCAAAGATAAAAAAGGATTTTCTAGTAACTAGCAAAGTCACCTGTCTCATAAATGTAAAACGTGCACGAAGAACGGAAAAAGAAAACAGGCCCACTACCTACCAACGGCAAGCAGAGGCTGGTACATCTTGATGTTTTTGGTGGTCAGCGGCGGGCACATGCGGACCGTGAACTGCGGCGAGGGCAGCCCCGAGAGCAGCCCTGTGAGCAGGAACTTGAGCTGCACCTCCTGCAGCGCCGAGCCTTTGGGATGCTCTTCCCCAGCAATGGCGCTCTGCCCTGGATGGTAATCAAACCACCAATACAGTAACTATAAGGCATGCTGATCTTCAAAGTCTAAAAAATTTCACTGGAAATACTCTTCGTGCCTAGAAAAAAACATTCAGGTCCGGAAGGTACAAGACAGCACCCTAGGGCTGTACTACACAACGGCGCTGTACCTGGCTACGGGACTGACTGCATCGGCTGACAGCTCAAAGGGTACAGCACTCCCGAGTATCCCTATCCAGAACTGCTCCTCTCTGTCTTCTAAGAACACTGTTTCAGCCAGAACTCCTGGTATTAGGGCACCAAATGCAAGTCAAGAGACTTGGGTGAGAGGACAGCTTACGTAGAGTGAAACCTTGTAGCACTTTCTAAAGGGTTAATTTCAATCAATGCACTTCTAAAAGTGCACAGAAAATCAGTAATCACAAACAACAGATTCAAGAACTCTTTCTAATAACAAATCTTACTCTTTCCATACAATCACAAAATTTAAGCTTTATAATTAAATACACTATATGTAAAATAATATATATTGCATATAACCTATAACTATCGAGAGTTAAATATTAAATGCAGTAACTTCCAGATATAATATTCATACTTAGGTTATCAATCTCAAACTAAAAGTATGGCTACAATAAAAACCAGTGTAACAAAATGTGAATATCAATAGTACAACAAAATCAGTACCACTTACTAACAAGGGTAAACAACTTTTCTTTCTAAGTCACCACTGACCACTGGGATTACACTGTCAAAAATACATAATAAAGAATACATGAGTGTACTTATGTATATACACACAATATAAACTGTGAAAGGAAAAAATGTAAATAATTACTAAGAGTGGGTAATGGGACTCAATCTTTTGAGGCCATAAAGTTATTTTAATAATAACGTTATTTCAAAATCCAGAAGATACACAAAAAAGAATGGCCATCAATTTAATGCAAATAATATGACCTCTTAGGATCACTCCTATAATTAATATCAATCTTTGATTACAAAAGACGGGGTGTAAAGGGATGGAAAGTTCAACAGGTGGGTACATGTTTACCAACCCTCAGTATCTTGAGGTCGGCTCCTGAGAACTCATATTTCTGTTCCAGCATCTTCCACAGAGGCAATTCACAAGGTAGGGCAGGTCAGGCCTTAACAAGCATCAGCCTTTACCCAATGAATATAAATCAGGCCTCTGTATTTAGCTGAATTGCTTTCAATTATCACTAAGTACACAGTGAATTTCAAATTAAGTTTAATTAAAAGTTTTAATTAAAATGTTTTCCAGTAACAAAGCTTTATTTAATACTTTTAAATGAACTACACTGCCAAGAACTGTCATGCAATCTATCCTTGTCTCTTAAAAAATGTAATTTATAACACTTAGATACTTAAACAGCATAAAATTTCAAGATCTTTCATTTAACTGATTAGTTCTGTGCATGTGTGTGTTTATAATTCTTTTCAATTTAATGTTTTTATCAAGTGCAGACAAGGGCAATTAACTAAGAAAATTGTGTTACTGATAAAATGCATTTTGCAAAACAAGTATGTATCTAAACTTCCTAATATGGATTTATGTCTGGAAGGTAAAGAATTTTAAATACAGAAGTTAGTGTCATCGAGCACAAAGACTTTACAACTTACAGGAATCATAAGGAGTCCTGTAAGGTCAGGTCCCGCCTAAGATCACAGTGGAGCAGCCTGGACTGGAGGCCATGGCCACGGGGCAGGCTCCAGTCCAAGGTGAACAGGGTCACGTTTTGGCTTTTCCACTTACTGAGTGTGTGCTTCTGAGCAAGAGTTTTAAATCTCTCTGGGTCTCAGTTTCCACATCAAGTGGAAATAATATTACCAACCTTGCAGGATTGTTCAGGGTAATATACAGAGCATTTAGCACAGCACTTACCATAGTAATAGGCACCTCATAAATGTCATCTCTAATTAAAAATATTAATAAAGTAATGCTCTTTCTTGCAGATCACCTATCAAGCATTTAAACAAAACAACCTACTAAGTAATATCAATTTTCAATTAAGTTATAGAAGAACAAATAATGACACAGAAAATCCTTTATAAACAACAGCCACAATTTTAAAAGAATTAAGCATCAACATGGCTTGGCATATTTATAATTTCTAGTTGTAGAACATTTGAAATCACAAATCTTCATTCTTCCTTTAATATATACTAGCCCTATAATAATTAAATAAGTTGTTAGCCCTGGCCAGTTGTCTCAGTGGTAGAGTGTCAGCCTGGCGTGAAGAAGTCCCAGGTTCGATTCCAGGCCAGGGCACACAGGAGAAGCCCCCATCTGCTTCTCCACCCCTCCCCCTCTCCTTCCTCTCTGTTTCTCGCTTCTTCTCCCGCAGCCAGGGCTCCATTGGAGCAGAGTTGGCCCGGGTGCTGAGGATGGCTCTGTGGCCTCTGCCTCAGGCACTGGAATGGCTCTGGTTGCAGCAGAGCGAAGCCCCAGGTGGGCAGAGCATTGCCCCTTGGTGGGCATGCTGGGTGGATCCCGGTCGGCGCATGCGGGAGTCTGACTGCCTCCCTGTTTCCAACTTCAGAAAAGTACAAATAAATAAATAATAAGTTGGAAGCAGTATTTCAACTTCAAATAAATATTTGTTGAAAGTGCCCTGGCCGGTTGGCTCAGTGGTAGAGTGTCGGCCTGGCGTGAGGGGGACCCGGGTTTGATTCCCAGCCAGGGCACACAGGAGACATGCCCATTTGCTTCTCCACCCCCCCCTCCTTCCTCTCTGTCTCTCTCTTCCCCTCCCGCAGCCAAGGCTCCATTGGAGCAAAGATGGCCCAGGTGCTGGGGATGGCTCCTTGGCCTCTGCCCCAGGCACTAGAGTGGCTCTGGTCGTGGCAGAGCGACGCCCCGGAGGGGCAGAGCATCGCCCCCTGGTGGGCAGAGCATCGCCCCTGGTGGGCGTGCCGGGTGGATCCCGGTCGGGCGCATGCGGGAGTCTGTCTGACTGTCTCTCCCCGTTTCCAGCTTCAGAAAAATACAGAAAAAAAAAAAAATTTGTTGAAAGTAAGAATCACCAACATGTAAAGAAAAAAAGGTATATGTACATTGAAAAGGTATAATTTTTTCTAATTCTGCTCAGTTACTTTATTACTCCTCAATAAATATTTACTGCATTTCTAGAATGTATGAGACTCTGCTCTCTAAATTTTAGTTTCTCGGGTATTAACTTTGACTTTATAATAATTGCAAATCAGCGACTATTCATTTTGCCCTTCAAAAAGAATACCTAACACGAAAGCCAGAGAAGGAAGCAAAGCTCACCGATCATGTTGTCCAGGGAGAGGTCTGGGAGCTTGTTCTGCAGCGCGCCCACAGGAATCCCACAGAAGGACACTGGTGAATACAGAGGTGACACACCAGAGCTACTGCAAAGACATAATAATTACAGATTTTACACACTTACACTGTGCATCATATGATAGTGATTGTAACAAACTACTAATTGCAGATCACGGCATTCCACCTCTTTTTCTTACCCATAGCTAAAATAGCTCTAGCAGGTTTACATAATTCCCTATTAATCGAAGTGTCCATTTTAAAATATTTTTATTATTTTAAAAGGTCCCTTCTATTTTTTTATGATTCTGGTAACTTTTAAAAACACAGAACACAAAGAGACGAGCCCAGTGCTTTGTTTACCTGCTCCGTGAGTTCCGATTGCAAACGGCGGACTTCAGCTCCCATATCATGACCCTCCCGTCACTCACGATGAGCGCGGCCGCGTTCTCATTGACCGGACAACACACCATACTGAAGGGACGGACAGTTTTGGTCACCCTGATCGCATCACACTGGCTTCGTAAATCATAGGTCAGCTCCTGGACAGGATCTGGATCTTAACACCACAACATTGTTTTCTTTTCAACATCAGAAAGCATCCATGTCACTACCACTAGTATTTCTTCTTCTCTGAATAAAACCTCAACTAAAAAGGTTATCATTCCTTCACTAATGGAAAACTTGTCAAAAATGGCTTCCCTATGATTATTACTAATTTATTCAGAATATAAAGATAACTAATTACCTTAATGATTATATACACCAAGTTTAATTTCCAAAATATCTATAAATCATGATAGCTTGTTTTTAAATACTTCTAAATGAAAATGCTTTGAACAGTGACATATGAAATAATAAAGTGCACTTTAGACCATCGTAATTTACAGTGGTCTATAAGCCTAAAAATAATTGTACTTTACAAAAGATGTTAAAGTCACTTTCAATATTATGTAGTCCATTATTTCACAAAACATGATTTCTATTCCCCAGGTTAAGACTGAAACTGACAACTGAATGGCCCGGAGACTTCTTCACCCATGTCCTAAAGCGGAGGAAAAGTCAAAGCAGTGCAATAACAAACGTACATATACAAGGTTGGGCTTGTACTAAAGAAAAAATTCACAAAAGATAATATCTACTTGGCCTCTGGAAACGATCAAGAAGGAATTACAAAATATTACTTTCTTTATTGTACACTAGACAGGCACTACTGTAACACCAAGAGATTACTCTTGGCCTTGTGTTTCATTTTCATGCCCCATAGTACAACCATATTCTTTCTCAAGGCCAGGATTACCATGAACTCTATGATTTGGCTGTTACTTGCTTTATAAAATAATACTGAAGAAAATATGATTAAAATTATTGTGAGATATCAACTTACCTGGTTCCTCATTTGAATTGGTGAAAATACTATTGTAAGATCTCCGAACACGTAAAGTTATACAACCGTTTTCATGCAGGCAAAATAAGCCATCACGTTGAAAGCAGGGTATTACCTTTAAATAAATGATCCATTTATTTTTAAAACACAATAGATTAAAGAGTATATGCTCTGAAACTCATAATCTTATTTAGAGAGTATTGGCAAAAAAAACAAAACAAAACAGAGAAATAAAAATATACCACGTAATCCTGAAGTTTTAAAACTAAATGAACATTTTAAAAAATCCATTTATAATCATAAAAAATGTGTCTTTATCCATGTAACTTAAATAGTTCAATAAATATTTGCAGATCAGTCGACTTTCTAGGGTAAATCAAACCAATCAAAAGTGGGAAAAAAAAAGGAAATGTAACATAACACTGTTAATTTTTAAATAAATAGAAAAGAGAAAGCCTAATGAAGAACTTTTATGATTCTGGTTTTTCTCTATAGAACATTCACAATCAACATCAAGAGAGGTAATTTATGAACTGTTGATACCTGCAGAAATGGAACTCCTGTTCGTTCTATTGCAATCACACCCACTGTTTGATTCACCTCAAGGTCAAGGATTAAAATCTCTCGAGGATAGAGTAACAACATGTGATTCCTTTTGGAAGGCAGATATGACAACTGAAGGCAATCATTGAGTGTCATGAATTCAGCACTGAAAAAAGCAAACGTTTACTTTAGGCATTCAGATATGAGTCCAAGACTTTATTCCTATCAGAAAAAGCTAATAAAGAATTGAATTTTGAACTTTTTTGGGGGGTATATTTCTGAAGTGAGAAGCGGGGAGGTAGAGAGACAGATTCCTGCATGCGCCCGACTGGGATACACCCACCATGCCCACTAGGGGGCGTTGCTCCGTTGCAACCAGAGCCATTCTAGTGCCTGAGGCGGAGGCCATGGAGCCATCCTCAGCGCCTGGGGCCAACTTTGCTCCAATGGAGCCTTGGCTGCGGGAAGGGAAGAGAGAGAGAGAAAGGAGAGGGGGAAGGGTAGAGAAGCAGATGGGTACTTCTCCTGTGTGCCTTGGCCGGGAATCAAACCTGGGACATCCACACTGAGCCAACTGGCCAGGGCTTGAATTTTGTACTTTTCACATAAAAACTATCAATGAGAATGTTCAATTGTTCATGGAATGATCAACAGGGCTAGTACCTAAAACTTAATGGGCCACAATCCAAATTATGACAATAATACCACATAGGTTGAGATGTGTTTAAAGTAGTAATATTAAGTCTATAAGATGATCTGAAAAGTCTATGATATATTAGGCATTCATAAGATAGTAGTTTTAGTTTACAATTAGAAGTACTAACCAGATTGCTGAAATCAAGACTCAGGAATAAAACTGACAGGGTGATTAGGGCCACTGGCGCAGGGGTCATCTGTGAAATGGACAAGTCCTTCCTCTACTCTGCTTTCCTTCCTAATTTACGCTGTCCTAAATCTTGCTGAAACAAAGTGTATTTTACTAACAGAACTTTCTTCTGTGTAAATAATATATAAAATTATACAAAGATTATAAAAGTCTCAAAAATAATTTTAGTAATTTGTGATTATTACGTATATGTCAACAAAACCTTCTTATAGAAAATATATTTCAATAGGAATAGACATACAGTTGTGTTCTAATTTTTACATAATGTTATTAAAAGGTTCTGAAATTTAAAATAAAGATTAGAGGACTAGAGAGAGGGATATGGACTGCATCAGAATCTGGCTCTGCCATTTCTTGTTTCAATGAGCTGAGTAACATTCAAAACCATGGGAGACACAATTTCTGAATTTATAAAATGGGAACAGTGCTACTACACAGGACTGTAGTAAGAGTATATGTAATAATGTATGTGAAAACACCCAGAGCACTTCTAATTGAAGGGAAAAAGAACTCATTTCCCTAAAACTCAGGATGAACATATGATTCAGATGACATAAAATGCAACATATCACAACGTATAAAACCACTCTGATTACACAATAATTTATTTGAGACAGAATAAAAGAATAAATGGAAAGTTCTCTAAAGATACTTAAGGAGCAATCTTAAATTATTTTGGCACAGGGTGAAGAATAAATGAGTAAACTTAACCAGCCTACGGTTTAACATGTAAAAAATTATATTTGCATATAAATTCAAAAGGTATTTGTAGAGCAACTTGTATTTTACCATATATTTTTCAGGTGATTACCCACAAAGTCTAGATAGAATAATATTAGCATATTAAACATGAGACTCTTTTAAAACAAATGCCAAAAAAACTACCAGAAAAATAAAAATATAAGAATAACTTTAGTAAAAAGACAGAAATCTACAGTGTGTCCGTAAAGTCATGGTGCACTTTTGACCCGGTCACAGGAAAACAACAAAAGACGATAGAAATGTGAAATCTGCACCAAATAAAAGGAAAACCCTCCCAGTTTCTGTAGAATGATGTGGCAGCATGTGCGCATGTGCAGATGATGACGCAACACCATGTAGACAGCGGAGCAGCACACCGCCATGCCAGTCGAGATGTGGACAGTACAGAGGAAAGTTCAGTGTGTTCTGTGGCTCGATAAATTTGAATCTGTGACCAAAGTGCAACGTGAATATTGGTGCGTTTATAACGAAGTGCCACCACATAGGAATAACATTACTCGGTGGGATAAGCAGTTGAAGGAAACTGGCAGTTTGGTGGAGAAACCCTGTTCTGGTAGGCCATTAGTCAGTGATGAGTCTGTAGAGGCTATACGGGATAGCTACCTAAGGAACCCTAAAAAATCTGTGCGTGAGCCCACATCGATCTGCACTGAATAGGTATGAAACTGGGAGAGTTTTCCTTTTATTTGGTGTAGATTTCATACTTCTATCATCTTTTGTTGCTTTCCTGTGACCGGTCAAAAGTGCACCATGCTTTTATGGACACACTGTATTTCTAATTCATAAAATCAGTTACTTAAAATAAATATTCAGTTGCAATTTCTGACATGAACAATAATAGCTAGCTTTTACCAAACTAATGCTAAGTATCAGCCACTATGTTAATTATTAAGTTATTGTGTGTATTAATCCTTACAGCAACCCTGTGAACTCCTTTTAAACACAATTTTAGAGACTGGGAGAGAGAAATTTGAGCAAAATTAAACAATCTTCAGAGTCATATATCTATAATCTCCTCTAGAATCCTGGCCCTTAACCAGGATGAGAACATCTTTATATGCAAAAGAAAAATACCCATATTTTACAGCTAATGGGATAGAAGTCAGAAAAATGTATTTAAAATGAAAATTCAGATTTTATCTTCAAATTTCAAATATATTCAATACCCACGATATTAGAATATTCATCTCATATTTTCAAAAGTAAAAATTGGAAGTCAAAATTTTAATCTGTAAAATATCAGTGGGTGGAATCTGGCTCCATTAGTGGAAAGAAAGGAGCCGCGTTAAATGCCAAGTCTCCTCTTAGGAAAGGAGACAAAAAATATTTTCCTTTTGTAAGTTCATAAGTGGAAATGAAAGGAAGGGATGAAGAAGAAAATCAATCTTAATACGGTTCAAAATTGACTTTTGCAAGAACAAATGATAAACAGGCGAATGTTGTTGCTAGTTTTACACTGTAACTGACCTAGGTTTCTCCTGAGTGATCAAGATTTTGACTTTATGAAGAGCCTTCTTAGCCCCCGTGGCTGCAGCCAGCTTGTTATGAGCTGGGCTCGAGTGTGGGCTGGAGATGTAGACTTTTTTCCCAGGGCCTGCCGGAGGCTTGGACGGGGAGAAGTCTGAGATGAACACAATGCCCTCGCTGGCGAGCACTAGACATAGAGAAGCAGACCGCTGATTCAAGGTCAATCACGTTTAGCACAGTGTTTCCAATTCTGAGAGCAAGGTAATGATAATGTTAATAACATAGAATGGGAAGTGTTGTGTAATCACCACAGAGCAGAAATGTTCTTCCAGTTGAAGTGAAACAGTGGTCCATTATAATTTGTCAGAGGCCCCACTATCAGCATTCTAAATTCATGTTTTGTATTAAAATATACCAGAAGGTTACTGGCAGAAAGAACAAATGTTTGTTCTTCCAAATAATTCAGTGCACAGATTTTCAATAAAAACCTTCCCTTGTTATATCCCCTAACTTCAAAATCTAAACGCTCTTTTGAATATAAAATCTACAGAAGAAAACCCCCATATATTACACAGAGGCTCTGCATAGCTCATTCAGCTAAGTTCAAATATTTGATTTGATGGTACAAATTTTTTATGATCATCATGAGCTACTCAGTTTAAATACATTTCCTCTTTCTTCTGGAGCACCAGGTTGAACCGTGGGATGTATAAAGTGTCTTCTTCTCTAGTAACAAACTATAGAAATGATCCCTGAAAGTACAGTCTTTCCTCCTCATTGTATCTAGAGTAAAGGCAGAGTGCCAACAGAGGTCCACGACCTAACACAACAACCCGCTCACTCTCCCGCACCCCATTCTCCCATTCCCTTTACCCTGTCTTCCTTTTGTCATGCTACTAACAACCTCTTACTATACTAGCCTTTATTAACTCCTTATGCTCCGAGTCTAGGCTCTGACCCTCTCACTAGAATGCAAACGTGACGAGGGCAGGAATTCTTGTCATGTTCCACCGACATGTTCTAGGTCCCAGAAAAGGCCTGACATATAGTAACAGCTCAAGAAATATCTGTTGGATAATCGAATAAACCATTTTCTAAATAATTTAGTCCTAAAAATGTCTGCCTAAAAACAAACCTAGTTTGGATGAGGAGCTCAGTAAAGGGTCTAAAGCACATTGGCACAAAAAAAGCTCTGCAAGGAAAACTCCCCTTGGCTCTTCTGTTCCCCACACGCATCTGGTTATGGCACTCAACACACACGGCATGAATTACGACAGCTGGCTTTTTAAAGGAAGAACTGAGTCTGGCAGATTAAATGAAGCCTTTAACTTAGGTCCTTTGTTCCAGAGAAACAAAGTTAATGAAGTTTGAGTTAGAACGGCACAGCAACTCTCTCTCCCGGCTAATCTAATTCTACTCACAGGTTCCACACCGGGAAGGTCAAACTTGCTGATTCAAATTTCTAAGTATCAAAATCCTTGCCCGTGCTATGCGCTATGATTTAGTAGCTGTATTAGGAGCTGCAGGGGCTGAATAGGACCTTAGAGATGTGCCTCTCCACTCCGCTCAGTTGTTTTAACATTTCAGATACACGACGTGTGTGTAACTTATGCGAATAGCATTAATGGTATTATAAATAAATACCTCAACTCACTTGCCACACAAAACTATTACTCACAAGTCAAATGTGAAGGATCAAAAGGGTCAAAAGAAAAAGACAGGATATTATCGGCATAGCTCTTCTTCCACAGTTTGGTGCCCGTGTCTGCGTTCCAGAGCGCTATGTAATTTGGCGGGTGGATGGCAAGCAGCAAATCCCGGGAAGCATCCTGACTCCATAACCACTGAACATCTGCCAAGACCAGACAGAGGCGAAACTCAGACATCGTCCTTCAGAAAGACCTGGATAACATGGCCTTGATATTCAGATCTTTCTTTTTACTAATCCTTAAACTCTTAACTTTCCCTCTGCCACCAGTGTGTATGTATATGTGTCAAGACTACAGAGGAAAGGTTCTTTTACATAAAAATGAGCTGTGTGGCCTGACCAGGCGGTGGCACAGTGGACAGAGCATCAGACTAGGATGCGGAGAACCCAGGTTCAAGACCCCAAGGTCACTGGCTTGAGCCCAAGATCACTGGCTCAAGCCAGGGGTCACTCGGTCTGCTGTAGCCTCCTGATCAAGGCACATATGAGAAAGCAATCAATGAACAACTAAGGTGCTGCAACGAAGAATTGATGCTTCTCATCTCTCTCCCTTCCTGTCTGTCTGTCCATCTCTGTCTCTCTCTGTCACACACAAAAAAATAAAAAATGGGGGAAAAAAAAACGAACTGTGTGGACATTAGAATCTCAAGATCAAAATTTTCAAGGAATCTAAAATATTACTTTAAAGAAAATATAAGGCTCTTTGCAGCAATCGATACTTAGACTGTCCCAGGCATTATCATTAACGTCAGACTCTCATGTTTTTGTGGAATTTCTCAATAGAACTTAGCAGTTTGAGTTATTTTTCACAAAAATAAATAGGATAAAGATCTAGTTCAGTATGTAGCACAAACGTACTCAATAAATATCTTTAAACAGTCATTTTAAAAATTTATTCATTCAAAACAGCCACTTAGTCAAAGCCTTGAATCCAAAGAATAGTGTATTGGTTTTAGATCAATCAACAAACAAGCAAACAAATGATCTATACAAAAATGAAAATAAAATTTTGATCACCTCCATTAATAGAAAGTAAGTGATGAGGGCTAATACAAAATAGCAGTTTGGCCAAGTTTACTTAAACTATATCTTCATTTACAAGGTTGTTTACAGCAGGTTGACTTTTCTCACCAAGCTTGACTGAGACTGATGTTGAAATTAATGCATTTTACTAAAACCAAAACCAGCTGAGATTTGAGGAAATATGTCCAGAAGTACCCTGATAAGGATAAAAAAAAACTAGCTTCAAGACTGGTAGAATACACTAAACATAATCCACTTACTTAAGTGGGGGAAGTGACGAAATGGAATGAATGGAAAAAAACCACGCTGAAGGGAAGTGGATAAATATAAACACCTGACAGAGCACAGACTTTCCTCACCCTGAATAGGCTTGGCGTGTTCCTGGATCTCACACTGAGCCACGCCTGCTGCCACATCCCAGACAATGATCTTTCCACTGACATCAGCAGAAGCGAGGCGCAAGGAATACGGCGAGCCGATGTTATGGTGATAATTTTCTCTGGCCCACTTAACCTAGTATCAAAAAGAAATAAAAATAAGTAAATACTTGTACTGGATGAACTTAAACATAATTTTCAAAGAGCATCCACCCAAACCCACACTATATTCAACACCTGTATTACAAAAATATTTAGAAAGATTAAACAGGAACCTGGTTTCCATCTTGAAAGTTAGACATTTTTATTATTTATGATATTTTTAAGGTTGCAACTAAAATATTTTTGAAAACATCACCATGTTCCTGCCTTTAAAATATGAAAAATGATGCATAGCCTTAGTATTCTGGGAACTTCAGGTAAAACAGCTTATCATAAAATGCTAATAATCACTGGTACGCCATTTGGGCATTCTAATTATCAAATGTTACAATCATGAAACCTAATTGCGACAGAACAGCTAAAGCCCCAAATTGCTAAGTAGAATGCTTTTCCGTTCTCTAGTCTCCTAATTAAAAGGAGACTTAGAGATGTAATAACCTGGCAGAGAAAAATAAAACAACTCTGGCTGTCCCTCTTTCATAAAATGGGGGGAAATGTTAACAGGTGTTTTTTTCTAAAACAAAACATAGGCTTTTTATACTTCTAGCAATATTGTGAGAACAGAATTTTCAAAATAAAGACCTTAAAATTTCCAGTGCAAATCAGATTCATCCTGACATCAAATTCAGACAGTCAGGAATGAAACCGCCCTCATTCTGAGCCGCGGCTTTCCCGGGCCACAACCCGCCCCCTCTCCTCTAGCTCAGTATCTTGCTTGTTTTCTTCAGAGCATTTACCACATGCCAATTCGTAATTCTTTTATTTAGTTTGTTTTAACCTATCACCAACTCATGAACTATAAACTAGCTCCACAGGGGAGAACCGTGTTTACACTGCAATTCCCAATCGTCCACTTTGCTCGTGGTATCCTGTGAAGCACAGTTTTACATTTTGACGTAGTCCAATTTATTTTTTCTTTTTCTGCTTTACTCAAGAAACTGCTGCCTGACCAGACGGTGGCATAGTGGATAGAGCGTCGGACTAGGATGCGGACCCAGGTTTGAGACCCTGAGGTCGCCAGCTTGAGCGCGGACTCATCTGGTTTGAGCAAAGCTCACCAGCGTGGACCCAAGGTCACTGGTTCGAGCAAGGGGTTACTTAGTCTGCTGAAGGCCCGCAGTCAAGGCACATATGAGAAAGCAATCAATGAACTAAGGTGTCGCAACGAAAAACTGATGATTGATGCTTCTCATCTTTCTTCATTCCTATCTGTCTGTCCCTATCTATCCCTCTCTCTGTAATAATAATTAAAAAAAGACACTGCTTTCTCCAACGTCAAGAAGGTTGATACGTACATATACATGTAGCACTTGAATTCCATCTAGACAAATTCCAAGCAGTGTGTGTGTGTGTGTGTGTGTGTATTTTAAATCACCTAGACACATCATAGTCAAATTGTGAAACCCAAGGATAAGGAGAGTCTTGCAGGCAGCCAGATGACTAAAGACACACCGCAGAGAAACAAAGAGGTCCTCATCAGAAACTACACGACCAGGAGGACAGTGGAGTAATGCCTTTCAAGTACTACAGGAAAACAGCTGGTGACATACATCCTCAGGCAAATAAAAACTGAGAGAATCAACCAATATTAGATATAATACCTCAAGAACTTGAAGCATCTTTTTCAGGCAGCGGGAATATAGTAACAGGCTGAAACTTAGATCTACACAAATGAAAACTGCAGAAATGCCAAAAAGACAGGAGGGAGGGGCAGAGGGCGGGAAGAAGGGGGAGAGAGAAAAGGAGAGAGAGTATATAAAAGATATTTTTCACAAACAAACAATCAAACCGCCTATACCTAACATCAGACTTAACAGGGAAAAGCTGCGTGTTTCCTGCTAGGCTCAGGAACAGGACAAAACATCCGCTCACCACTCCTATCACCTTTGTAGAGGCCCAGACAATGCAGTATGGCAAAAGAAAGGACACATTATCAATGAAAAACTAAACTGTTACTGGCAGATCACATGATTTTATATGAAAAATTCCTCCCCAATCCACTATAGCTAATGAGTTTAACAAGATCTCAGGACACAGGTCAACATACAAAAATCAATAGTATTTTTTCCTAGCTCACATTATATATATTAAAAAATTTCCTCAAAATGGATCAAGAACCTTAATGTAAGAGCTAAAACTATAAAATTCTTAGAAGAAAACAAAGGTGTAAACCTTTCTGACACTGAAAAAAGCAATGGTTTCTTAAACAAAGCAAAAAAACTAGATAAAATGAACTATAACAAAATTAAAAACTTTTGTGCTCCAATAGGACATAGGCAAAAAAGTGAAAGACAACTGACAGAATGAAAGAAAATATCTTCCAACCATACATTTGATAAGGAACTTGTATCTAGAAAACATGAACTCTTACAACTCAATAATAAGACAATACAATTTAAAAACGGGTGAAGGACTAACAAGACATTTCTCAAAAACATATACAAATGACGAATGAGCACATGAACAGATGCTCAGTATCATTAGCCATCAGTAAAATGCAAACAAAAACCACAACAAGAACCACTCCAAAGCCACTAGGATGACTATAGTTCAAGGATAGATATTAACAAGTGTTGGTGAGGGTATAGACAAATCAGAATCTTCACACACAGCTAATAGGAATGTAAAACAGCGCAGCCTCTCTGGAAAAGTCTGGCAGTTCCTCAAAAGTTAAATATACCAGTTACCATAGGAATCAGTAATTCTATTACTAGGCATATATTCGAGAGAAATGAAAACACAGGTTCACACACACAAAAAAGGACAGAAATGTTCATAACAGCATTACTCATAATACCCAAAAAGCCCATCAATACATAAACGTGGTTTATCCATAAAGTGGCACATTATTCAATAAAAAAAAGTAACAAAGTACTAACACTGATACAACATGCATGAATCTTGAAAATATTATGCCAGGTGAAAGAACTGGACAGATTTTATTTACACGAAATGTCCAGAGTAGGTGCATCTACAGCAGGGGTCTCAAACTCGCAGCCCACGGGCCACGAGTTTAAGACCCCTGATCTACAGGATAGAAAGATTAGTGATCGCCTTAGGATGAGGGGGATGGGAAAAGGTGGGGGGGGGGGTGACCGTTAATGGCTACAGGGTTTCTTTTTGGAGTTAGGAGATTGTGGTCATGGCTGCCCAACTCTGTGACTGTACTAAAAACCACAGAATGCTACACTTTACATTGGTGAACTTTATGATCAGAGTATCTCAAAGCTGCTATCAAATAAATAAATAAAAGACCTTGAATCTCTACCTCCACTCTCTCCAAAAATTTCAGATGACCATAAGGCAATTGCCTGAGGCGGTGCAAATTTTGGGTGTTGCAACTTTAAACCCACTGACTTCCCACAAACTCAGCTTATTGTAAGGCTGTCATCTGGTCACTCAGGAACTTTGGAATCATTCTAGTCTGACCCTCCCTTAAAGTTGGTTACTCTAATAAAACTATCAAGTTTACCTCTTAATCAGCTCCTAAACAAGACTCCTTCTTGCCTCAGCTTTCTTTCAGGCCCTTAGAATTTTCTGCTGAAATTGCTGCAAAAGTCTCATCTCACTGCCTCGTCTTGCCTTTCTCCAACAGACCCTCCTCTCCTGCCAGAGGAAGTCTTTCTAAAATGCAAATATGATCATATCAGCCTCCTACTTAGAAATCCGATTTTTTTTCATGATCTTATGACACTTGCAGGGCAGGTGAATGTCTGGCCGCCCCCTCCATCACCCCTATGTGTGTATCCCATGTTTTAGTGACCCTTCGCAAGTGGTTTCCCTGGGTATATTCTTCTTTTTTCCTGAATTGCTCCTCCCTCAGTTTACTGGTCCCTAAAATGAGGACTTCAGTGATCCTCCCCAGTTCCCTACAACTAGGTAACATGTCTTCCCACAGCATACTACCCAAGTCTCACTTGTCACACTGTATGTGTGTTTTCATCCTTCCTTACTAGACCATGAACTGCGAGAGGGCTTGCCTTCTTCTCTCCTTAGCACATGCTAAGTGCTCAAAACTAATAATGAGTGCATTGTCCACCAAATGGCAGAAATGGTATTTTCCATCAGCTTTAAAGTGACCTAAGAACTAGCATTTAATAACTCACCCTGGATCGACATTAAACCAAATGCATGGAAATATATACTAGGTTAACCCCAAACAGATTATTAAATAGGAAAATCATTCAACATTTATACATACAACTTACTGAGATCCTAACATTAAAAACTTCAGAACAGACAATATGTTACAGGACCCAAGTGGAATCTGACTTACCTTGACAACATCAGCTTTGTGTTTTTCTAAAACTTGAAGCGTTTGGGCAGTATTGGAATCAATCACTACCACCAGCGAATGACATCCATAAGCAATGAGACCTTGCCAGCCCCTAACAAAACAGTAACGTTAAAATTTAAGTAAAACAAAGCAAGAGGCCTCTTGCCAAAAGACATCCTAGAAAAATGATAAGTCTAACTAATAAGTAATACCATTAGTAAAATTATTATTGAAGCCCAAAGGTCGGCCTTTTACATGACCTCATTTAAATAAAAGGTTCAGCTAAGCTCAAAAATGCTTAATGAAATTTGGTTTTCATTGGGGTAAGAAAGGTTCTAAGAGATTTGCATATGGAGCCAGTGAGAAAGTAGAAAGCTACCCCACGCCTCTAGTTGTCTTTGAGGACATCCTGCTTGTCTTACTCCACTTCGAACCCTGAGCGCCTCCCAAATGCTGGGATCAAAATGTCCAGCAGCCTCCGCTCTATCTAGACTTTGGCTTTATATTAGTCTACTTACTGATTTTCAGAGCTACAGTGTTATTTTCCAGTAAAAAGGTAAACGTGAAGCGAAGGACAGGTGAGAGCAGGTGCCTAGGACAGGAGGGCGCATCGCTGGGTGAAGGAAGGGAAGGGTCGGGGATAACTGAAGAAGAGGGCAGCACTAGGAAGACAGTGGTCGGGGGCACTGGGCGTGGAGGAAGGAAACCGCAGGAGAGGTAGGGAGCGAAATGGATGTTTGAAGGTGCGGGAGAAAGAGCAGCGAGAAACAAAGACCCAGGGAAGAGGGCAAAAATGCACACGGTAAGTTCCCACACGGGGCATTTACTCCTTTTACAGCAACAACAAAAATCCAGCATTTAAAAGAAAATCTCTAGCATAGGAAGGCGGCACCCAGTCCTGGCGAGGCCAAACTAATCAGTCGGGGCAAGCTCTTGTTCCTTTCACAGACTTCCCCTTCCCTTCACACACTTTTGGCCAAGCCCGGCCGCCTCGACACCCGGCGCCCTCACCAGTCCACTGCCGCCTTGTTGTGGGCGTTGAGGGCTCCGGTGAGGGTGCGGGCCGACACCTTGAAATTCACCGTGAAAGGAAACATCACGGCAGTCCACCAAGATCTCGGAGCCCACCGGCGTTCCGGAAGCGGTGGCCTCGGGCACTTCCGTTCCAAATGTAGTCCGGGTGGAACCACCCGCGCCGCCGTTTAGTTCCGCCCGAACGTAGGTTTCATTCTTGATTTCCCTGACCTTGTTCCGCCACTCCTGGTTCCGCTTTCTTCCAGGTTCCGCCGCTGTGCATAAGCCTGGGCTGTACCTTGGAGGAAGTGTTGCGCCTCCTTCTGTCAAGTCTGGTTTTTGTTTTTTGTTTTTTCAGATGGAGACTTCGTAGGCCTCTGTACCTTGCTGGAAATGGTGAAAGAAGAGCTAGAAAGTCCGATTTAGCCTTTCTGCCTCTGGTCAGTTAACTTAGGGCAATCACCAACGCCAGGCCCTGTTGCATGCGCCGGTGTTGCCTTGGTGAAGACAGTCTCCGCTCACACGCAGTTTATAGAGTCAATGCATGAATGGAAATAAGTGGATGAAATGGAGAGAGTGAATGAGATTCACGGCTCTAATAGGAAGATTTCCAAGTATGGTTGTAATGCGGGTGGTGGAGGCCAGGCAGGTTCGTGTTGGACTGCGGCACACCACAGAAGAACCGCGGAACCAAAGGGCGTTGGGCCATTGCAGTTTATTGGATTCTTGGAGACCCGCTTCTCCGCGTGGTGGCCAAGCAAACGGGAAAATCGACCCTGGCAGCAGCATTAAAAGCAACCTATCTGGTAGTATGGGCTACACACAGGTGGCTTTCTGCCACGTGCTCCCGCACTAATCTTGCAAAGTGCTTGCAGCCGGGAAACAGGCAAGCAAGCATAACCACAGCTGTTTTCCCTGCAGTGGAGAACACTCCATGTCTGGTATTGGAACTGCTTGGGGAATGTTTTTCTTGAGGCCATGTGCCGGTTTGTCTGCCTATTGTCATCTACAATTTGCAGTTTCTCCTCTGCGGCTCTCCTAGTCAGACTCAACCTCCCCTGTTCTCTGCGATTCCTACCCTTTGCTACAAGCACTTTCCAACTGATTTTTGCAGATATCTATTTTTCTCTAACACATTTAGTTCCTTGATCAACAAAAGGGACAAAATACTGGTAATTTTGTCATCCCAGATCTTTGTGTCTGTAAGGTATTTTTCCCCGCCAAGAAGGAAGGAAGGGGCCAGAGCCACGAAGTGTGGAATAGTAAAAGGCTTTATTGAGTACAGAGTGCACATCCCGTCTGAGGAGGTTCCCTGACCCCGAGGAAAGATGGAGGCCAAGGAAGTCGCAAGTGGTGACCCGTGGGAGATATTTAAAGGGTCCCTAGGGTGGTCGAGCTAATATGACAGTGGTGAAATCTCACTAGCTGGCAGACGGTTGCTTTTTTCCAAAGGGCTCCTGGGAAGTTTCTTTTGGCTCGCTTGGTTGTGGGCGGTCCTAGCCAAAGTTCCCGGGTCTGACCTTTCCCAATTATCCACCGACCTTACAGTGTCCACTTTATCACTTATAAAAGAGCTTTCTCAAAGGTCACCTGCAATACCCACTTAGTTGTGACATCCAATGGACGTGTTTTGGCTCTCTGTTGTTCTCTGGCAACTACAGTGTGGCTGCTTTCTTGCCCTTGCTGTCCGACCTTCCCTGCACCATATCCTTCCCTACGATGCTTTTGGGGCCGCCAGAGCTGCTCATAACCGTAGATCTAAATTCAATACGCCCTTAGTAAAGTTCTTTGATGCCTCTTGTGACAAAGATTGCTGATTGGCTCCCAAAATTCATTCTCCCCTTCTTTCATCAGAACATAACCACAATTGTATTGGGGCACATTGTCACTCTGTTAAATAAATCCATATCCCAGCTTCCCTCCCAACTAGATCAGACCATGAGACTAAATTCTGACCAATCAGATGTAAGTGGAAGTGTCATGTAGTATAACCTTTAAGAAATCACTCTTCTGTGCTGTTCTGTGCTATTTCAATATTTGCATTATTGTTATTTGAAGATATGCCTGCCTAGCAGGGGAGACCTACACATTTTTACGCAACTTTAATATAGGAGAATAAATACTGTAGGAGGCTTAGAACCTCTGTCAGAATAATAATAATAATAAAACCAAACTTCCTTTGTCCCTAATATCTACCACCCTTTCTGGTCCTCAATAAATGATTAAATGATTGATGGTGTAGGAGTTTTAAATGGCCATAAGCATAAAGTCCACCAGGCACAATGAGGAGTCATTGCAGGGGCTCCCAGAAGCAGAAGGACAGAAGGTGACCCTCCTGGAAGAAGAGGGGTCACTTAGTTTAGATCTGTAAGCTACCAGGAGGACATGGATGTTTCATATTCAAGGCAAGGATGGATGACTAGTTGGGATTGGGACAGCAGTATGTCTCCCATGGTACAAGAATATGAATTAAGTATGTGGATGGATTGTATGGTCTTCTCTGAAGCATCTGTTGTGGACCATGTGGAATACAGAATATTGAACACACTGGACAATGACTCTCTTTGATTGGAAAGAACCAAATGCTCCGACATCTAAAAAACTACCATTTCACCCCATGCCCAATGGGCTCGGAGTATCCTTCCAATGCTATGCCATTTGCATCCTTAAACTAGGACAACTTTTTTTCTCTTTTAAAATCAGTGGAGGGGAGAATATAATGGGGATATTTCTGATTCCTATTCTGCTTGGGTGGGGGAAAGTGGAGGAAAAGGATGAAGACAGAAATAATATATTAATAAATAAATTACCATACTTCATCAGTAAGCTTTTTCAGGTTACACCAGAGAGAGCACCAGTAAGTAGGTTTGAGCATGGATGGAGATGCTGAGAATATAGTTGATGAAGTTGGTAACTTACAACAAGCCCTCGTCAAGGCCAAGTGCTGCAATGAACCCTTTATGGACATCATCTCATGTAATTGACTCAAAGTCATAAGGTTCCATTATAACAAGAGTCCTATAGATCATCAATTTTCAACCTTTTTCATATCATGGCACACATAACTAATTACTAAAATTCTGTGATACATCAAAAAGTATATTTTTTGCCCATATGACAAAAAAAATAGGTATAATTATGATTCATTCACCAGATGGCTATTGTTGTGTTGGTTATTGTCATTTTTTTATTTGACACTCTAAGGGAAAAGAAGTTAGTGCCCCAGATTAAATAGTCAGGTATTGCATGTTTTAAACATTCTTGCAGCACACCGGTTGAAAATCGCTGCTATAGATGACAAAACTATTGACAACAACACACTGCCCTCCATGTCAGAATCAACACTGCAGACCAGTTGCCTGGGAAACATGGGATTTACAAAAACTGCATATCTATAATTTAGAGACCATATAACCAAGACATTTAATTTAAGTACATAATTTGGTTGGTTTTAGCATATTCACAGAGCTTTGCAACCATCACCACAATTTTAGAATATTTCATCACTTCAAAAAGAAACGTTCTAGGCCCTGGCTGGTTGGCTCAGTGGTAGAGCATCAGCCTAGCATGTGGCAATCCTGGGTTCAATTCCCATCCAGGGCACTCAGGAGAAGCGCCCATCTGCTTCTCCACCCTTCTCTCTCTCTTCTCTCCTTTCTCGCTGTCTCTTCCCTTCTCGCATACAAGACTCCATTGGAGCAAAGTAGGCTGGGGTGCTGAGGAGGGCTCCATGGCCTCCACCTCAGGCACTAGAATGGCTCCAACTGCAACAGAGCAAAGCCCCAGATGGACAGAGCATTGCTCTCTAGTGGGCCAACTTGCCTCTGTTACTTTGAATCTCTGAGTGTTATACTTGTGTTTCTACCCAGGGTAGATGACTGACTGGCAATTTAAGACATATTTCAAAATCACTGATGTGTAATTCAGAGCTGCCCTGTGACAAGGCTTGAGTGTGGACACATTGAATGCAGAGGCCCAGGCACCAGCATGAGACAGAGCAGGGAGCACTGGGCCCTGACCTGTGCGAATAGTGCTTGTCAGGCCATCTCATTTTACTTTTTTAAAATATGAAAAACAATAAAAGATTTAAAATATATATATATCCATACTCTTCATTTGCTAATGTAATTGTTTTTCTTTTAGTGTGTGTGTGAGAAAGAGAGAGAGGCAGGCAGGCAGACAGACAAACAGGAAGGGAGAGAGATGAGAACCATCAACTCATAGTTGTGGCACCTTAGTTGTTCATTGATTGCTATTGACAGGGGCAGGGGTCTCCACTGAACCAGTGACCTCTTGCTTAAGCCAATGACCTTGGGCTTAAGCTAGTCACCATGGGGTCATGTCTATGATCCACAGTCCAGTTGGCAACTGCTCAAGCTGGTGAGCCTGTGCTCAAGCCAGCGACCTTGGAGTTTCAAACCTGGACCTTCTGCATCTCAGGCCAACACTCTAACCCAGGGGTCTCAAACTCAACTCAGCATGTGGGCCGCAGAGCAAGATCACAGCCATTCGGCGGGCCGCACTAGGTCTACAAAAGGCAACTGTTACGCAACACTTTTCAGTGTCACAAAACGACCAGAAACTGTAGTTCGTGGATTAGTCTGCGGGCCGCACAAAATTGTTCGGCGGGCTGCGAGTTTGAGGCCCCTGCAACCACTGCACCACTGCCTGGTCAGGCTAATTATTTTTATATTTACACATTTCTCCCAGTTCTTATCAAATGAAGATGTTTTACATAGTTGATAATATCCACATATCTTGTTCATTTCTTCTTTGAACATTCTATCACAATCATTTATAATATTTATATAGTCATCATAATTATCATTTGAGCGATTTCACAATATTTGGTAGAGAGAATGTACAATAACTTATTTAGCTATTCCACTATTGCCTGATATTTAAGTTCCTCAGTTTTTTAAAATAACAAAGATAAAGCTACAGTAAATTTCTTTGTGCTTACAGTTGGTTTTAATTCTGTTAAGTTATCTCTACACAGGAGTGAGAGTTAAATTACAAAATAAATAAATGCTTATTGCAGAAAATATGGAAGTTTCACAAAATCATAAATACCACAAAATGTAATTATATAATGACTGGTAAGACTGGCTTCTTTTCAAAGACTGACTTTCTTTTTTTTTTTTCAAGTGACAGAGAGAGAGTCAGAGAGAGGGATAGATAGGGACAGACAGACAGGAAGGGAGAGAGATGAGAAGCATCAATCATTAGTTTTTCGTTGTGACACTTTAGTTGTTCATTGATTGCTTTCTCATATGTGCATTGACCGTGGGCCTTCAGCAGACTAACACCTTGCTTGAGCCAGCGACCTTGGGTCCAAGCTGGTGAGCTTTTTGCTCAAGCCAGATGAGCCCGTGCTCAAGCTGGCAACCTCAGGGTCTCGAACCTGGGTCCTCCACATCCCAGTCTGACGCTCTATCCACTGCGCCACTGCCTGGTCAGGCAAGACTGTCTTCCTTTTAAAAATGCATCTCTCTTATTTTTTATAAATTGAGGTCACAACACAACTATTTTTACTCTCCTCTCTCCCTCTCAATAATCAGTCATAAATATATGCAAATATTTTCCTAATTTATTCTCCCCTTTATTTTGTGAATTTTTTTTAAATACAGAAATTGAACATTTTTAATGGAATAAAATGCACTGCCCACTGGATGCCGCTTTCATACAATGAAAGCATGCCTTTCATTGCTTGCCTGCTAGTCTACCATTGGACAGCACAACGATCTGAATTAGCAATAGCGCATCTGACTCAAGGCCAGGTGTCAGCTGCAGAAGCTGAAGAAAAGGAGCCCTTTCTGAAGTCCCCAGGTAACCCCAAATCCAAAGCTGAGCCAGGCACCAGGCTTAGGAAGCGTCATCCTCCTTCCCTCTCATCCTGCTCCCTCATTGCTCTACTCCTGTTCCCACCGGGGGCTCTCCTATGGCGGCCTCGGGTGCAGCAGAAGCTGTCTCTCAAAATCTACACTCACTACCTACATGGACCCTGCAGGCAGCCTGGGCTTCCCAGCCTCCCCTTGCCTTTCCTGGTCCATTGCAAGCTGTTCAGTCCCACACCTGGGAGGCTGCTCCAGGTGGTCAGAGGCAGCTGCTACACCCACACATCCACCTCAAAACAGATCTCGGTTACATTTTCTAAATAAAAAACAACAACCAAACAACAACAAAGAACAGATCTAGGTGGTAGTCGGTCCTCTTCAAACAAGCTGATTACTGGGAATTTGGCTCCTATCTCTAAAGAATGCTCTTTTGGGGGTGAAGTTAATGCCAAGGGGTTTCCAGCCAAATTAATCAAGGAAGTCATACCTGGCTCTGCTGTGTGCCAAGTTCCTCACATCTGTCTCATTTGCATGAAGGATTGCCATAGAAAGTTGAGAAGGAGAAGGGTCATTAATCTTCCTTGTGTCAGAATGTACTGGTTATAAGAGTTAATTCCCTGTAGGAATCAGGCTTACATTTCACTTTCAAGTGAAATAGTCACTTTTAAATATTTTAAAAGGGAAAACCACTAGGATTCTTGCATAACCGTAGAAAGGGGCATCTGTTCAACTTGGTGAGCTGAATAACGAAGCTCTTCATTGAGAAACAGTACAGCAAATGGAAATTCATTCTTCAGATTATATATAATATATATCATTTATATATGTACATATAATTACAAATACAAAAATGAATATAAAAAGTATTTTAGGCCCTAGCAGGTTGGCTCAGCAGTAGAGCATTGGCCCGCCATGTGGAAGTCTTGGGTTTGATTCCCGGCCAGGACACACAGGAGAAGCACCCATCTGTTTCTCTACCCTTCCCCCTCTCCTTTCTCTCTCTCTCTCTCTCTCTCTCTCTCTCTCTCTTCCCCTCCCGCAGCCAAGTCTCCATGGAGCAAAGTTGGCCCGGGCGCTGAGGATGGCTCCGTGGCCTCTGCCTCAGGTGCTAGAATGGCTCTGGTTGCAATGAGCAATGCCCCAGATGGGCAGAGCATCGCCCCCTAGTGGGCTTGCTAGGTGGATCCTGGTCAGGTGCATGTGGGAGTCTGTCTCTCTGCCTCCCTGCTTCTCACTTCAAAAAAATACAAAAAAAAAAAAAAAAGCATTTTAGTTCCAAACATCACTTGCCACCCAGTAAAATGGCAGTGGTATTAAATTACAATGTTCTTATTTTGTGTCTTGCATCTTGCGTTTCCTCGCTGAGCACTTGCTGGGGCTCAGGAAGGAGAAGTTGCCTTACTGCTGAAAGCCAGGGCAGAGGGTAGGCAGAGCTGCTGTTATTGAAGACATTTATGGTGTCTATGATTGAGGCATCCATCGTTTCTCTGCTCAATTTAGCCCATACGCACAGTCTTTACACAATAATATGTTCCTGTCAGGGTTTTATGGGTATTGGATAATTTGCATTAGGGCTCATTAATCTACAACAGGAGATAGTAGGTATCTTAACACGAACATTAGTGATTTAAGGAAGTGATAATAACACAACATCAATGTTTAAACTGAGGGGAAATTGTCCGTCCCTGAACAGTACCTATTTTTCTAAAACAGAGCATGTCAAGTGCAGTAAAAAAATTTCCTTTATGCTTTTAAAACCACAGGGGCTCCCAATGGCCTCCCGGATTAAATCTGTCTTCCTAGGCAGTGCTGCTCTCCTCTGATTCCTGCCCTTCTCCCCTGGACCCCTACCTCATCTGTCCGCATTCGGTGGCACGCATGCTCACGGAGCACCTGTGAAGGCTAATGCGGGGGCTCAGCTGGAGTCCACCTGCACCCTGACCTGCATGCCAGGCTGACGCTCTACCATGGAGCCAACCGGCCGGGGGATTTTTTTTTTTTATAAATAAATTTTTATTTTAATGGGGTGACATCAATAAATCAGGGTACATACAGTCAAAGAAAACATTTCCAGGTTATCTTGTCATTTAGTTCTGTTGCATACCCATCACCTGAAGAGAGATCCTCCTCTGCCACCCTCCATCCAGTTCTCTCTGTACCCCTCCTCCTCCCCCTCTCCCTCCTTCCCTCCCCCCCCGTAACCACCACACTCCTGTCCATGCCTCTTAGTCTCACTTTTATGTCCCACCAATGTATGAAATCCTGCAGTTCCTGTTTTTTCTGATTCATTTATTTCACCCCGCACAATGCTACCAAGACTCCACCATTCCGCAGTAAGTGATCCGATGTCATCATTTCTCCTAGCTGAATAGTATACCATGGTATATGTGCCCCATCTTCTTCATCCAGTCCTCTATTTTTTTTTACAGTGATTAAAAGCCTTTAAGCAAACTCTTGGCCAATACAGCAAGAATCCATAAAAGAGTAGTGTCCTTAACATGTTCCCCAAGTCCAAGTTGGCCCCATCACCTTGCCAAATCCCTGAAAAATGCAACCCAACCACAGTTCAGTCTGTTAGGAGCTGTCACAGGGAGCAGGAGTCCAGGAAAGTTCCCCACAGGAAAAGTCCGCATGGCACTGGAATTGTTGTCACCATTCTATACTTTGCAGCTCATGTCCAAGTCCCAATGACCGCTGCTTCTAGCTGGTAATGATTCAGGTAGACTGGAAAAAGCCATTTGCAGCATGCATGGATATGGAGCTTCTGTTCTCCTCTGCCTGGAGAGTTGAGACCAGGTTGCTTTTCCCTGGAGCTCTGTGACTGTGGCATGGTAAAGAGAACCTTGGGATACACTAAGCTGGGTGGCAAAAGTAAATTCATAATACAAGTTGGCAAAAGGAGGAAAGAGAGCTCTAAATTAGGAGTAGGTCCCAGCCTGAAATTTGAGTGGGGCATTGAGGTAGGAGGGATAAAGGAAACACTATATATTAAGGAAAGCAGCAGAAAATAGGACTATCAACACCCACAATAGATAGTCCTATTTTCTGCTGCTTTCCTTAATATATAGTGTTTCCTTTATCTTTGAGGGAAGAATAAAAAACCTGACTATTCAGGCAAAACATAGTTAAGTGGCCCTTGTGCAAATGAGATCAGTTTACCTGCTTCTTGGAAGAAATACCCTAGGCTTGTCCACAGTGTCGTAGATAGGGTCAGCCAGGGGATTTTTTTTTTTTTTTTTGTCTTTCTTATCTGGTATCTTCTTTGAGAGGTCTTTCTAGATACTCTAGATTCAAGGCTAAATAGCACCAGGTCTACACTGTCATATTTTTCTTTTTTAAAAACTGTTTATTTTCGCCCTGGCCGGTTGGTTCAGCGGTAGAGCGTCGGCCTAGCGTGCGGAGGACCCGGGTTCGATTCCGGCCAGGGCACACAGGAGAAGCGCCCATTTGCTTCTCCACCCCTCCGCCGCGCTTTCCTCTCTGTCTCTCTCCTCCCCTCCCGCAGCCGAGGCTCCATTGGAGCAAAGATGGCCCGGGCGCTGGGGATGGCTCTGTGGCCTCTGCCTCAGGCGCTAGAGTGGCTCTGGTCGCAACATGGCGACGCCCAGGATGGGCAGAGCATCGCCCCCTGGTGGGCGGAGCGTCGCCCCTGGTGGGCGTGCCGGGTGGATCCCGGTCGGGCGCATGCGGGAGTCTGTCTGACTGTCTCTCCCTGTTTCCAGCTTCAGAAAAATGAAAAAAAAAACAAAAAAAAAACCTGTTTATTTTCTGTGTTCTGATGATATAAATAGTGTATGCTCATAAATGAAATACGAGTAAATTTAAATATATCATTGGGAGATTGTAAATACAAAAATGTACATAAGAAAAAAATCAGTATTAGTTTCATTTAAAGAGAACTATTATATTCATATTTAATTTTTTTAAATTTATTGATTTTGGAGACAGTGAGAGGAAGGCAGAGAGAGAGAGAGAGAGAGAGAGAGAGAGACATCAGTTTGTTGTTCCCTTTCTTTATGCAACCACTGGTTGATTCCTGCATGTGCCCAGACCAGGGATTGCACCTGTAATCTTGGCATATTGGGATGATGCTCTAACCAACTGAGCTACCCGGCCAAGGCTTCCACATTGTTTTAAGAGTATCTTTAACTATGCCTGTTTTCCTCTCCAAGGCTCGTGGGGCCACACACATTCATGTCTTACTCCTCCTTCTACCTAGAGCTTTGCTGTCACATAGCCTGCCCTCAACACGTGTTTGTTGAACTGAATCGGATTAATTCACTTAAATGTTCTTATTGATACAAAAAAAGGCAAAGAGAGAAAAAAATGACCCAATCAAGCATTTCGTTTGGGATGTTAGAAAAGAAACATACATTCCTCCCACCAACTAAAGGGGTAGAATAAAGGCAGAAGAGAAACACACTCGAAAGCAAGAGTGCAGTTAACACGTCAGAGTGCTCTGCACGCAACAACACGGATTACCCCGGCCAATCTCTTTTTTAAAGTAAGGAAAGAAACTCTAAATATTAGAAACATGGAGTTATAGCAATAGAAATATATTTTAAAGTATCATACATATTTTTTTATTATAAATTTGAAAGGCTAAATGAAATGGATATTTTTTCTGGAAAATATTAATTGACCGTATAATACATTTTAAAAAAATAATATAAAAAGACAAATTAAGGAAGAATAAACCAAAGAAATACACCTGCCCTTCTCTACCATACTGCCCACTACTGGCCTGGATTATTTTACAGGTGAATTCTTTTACTGTCAAAAAAATTGATCAATACTATTATCTAGAAGCCATTGTAAAATCTTTGGCCAAAGAGGATATACTTATTAACGCGTGACTCTCAAACATCGAAACCTACTCTGGTTGACTTTACCAGAAAAGGGATTTGTTCTAAGAGTGTTTGGAAACTTATACTCAATGGGAAGAATGGAGAGCTTAGGTTTGAACAGGAATGAAAGGGGGGTGAAGCCTACCCCAAATTATCCAGGAATCTGCTCAGGACTACAGTGCTCCCCAGCTGGACAGTCATTGCTGCTGGCCCCACCACTGCTGGACCTCTCTCTCTGCTCTAAGACCCACCAGTGGACCCCACCACAACCACCACAAAAAAAAAAAAGATTCTAATGTCTAACTCTTTCAAGGTTCAAAGTCCTAGAGCGAATCATCTGCTTGGCTGTGCTTGGTCATGAGCTTGGTATCCCCAACATAAAGCGTGTTTGGATGCTAGACAGTAAAAAATGATGACCATCTACCATGGTCTGTTGTTCTTTGGAGGTCCATGCAGGCTCCTTCCTCTGCTTACACATATTGTATAAAGACTAACTCCTGCTAACAATTTTATTCCCTCTCAGAACTCAAAATGCAGTAGTGCACTCCTGCAGGGAAGGCTCACCCAAATCCCACTGGATAGTGGAGTGAACCATAGGAAATTGCCATTTTGTAGGTGAAACAAATGGTTGAATATCATAGTTTTATGTTTCAGCCTGAGACTATACCCAGCTTTGATTTCTCTAAACTGGCAGAACCCTGGACTGGACTGGGATGATGGGCTCCTAATACCCATGTCCCCAAGGGACACTTATCTCACCAAGAAGAAAGTTCCATTACAGAAGTACTACTCTGTGGGCTACCACACTGCATCATAGTGCTGACACAGCAGGATGGGCAGGAAGAGCAAATCCAAGCCCAGAAAGAGGACTATCTCAGGGAGGAAAAGTCTCTGCCCATCCACAGTGGAAAGAGGCTGGTATAGTCAGCCTACTGCCAGGTCATTATACCCTTATTAGGGTTTTTGGTTTAGTTGCCGCCACTATCAAATTGTGGGGTGAGCAATGGCAGTAGCCAGGTCATCTCTAGAGAGAGCAAGTCCTGAAGTATAGCCATCTCATGGTGTGCTCACATGGCTGAGAGGAGAGAAGGCAAGCTCTCCTGTGTCTCTTCTTAGAAGGGCACTAATCCCATTCATGAGGGCTCCACCCTCATGCCCTGTTACTTCCCAAAAGCCCTGCCTCCTACTACTATCACATTGGGGGTTAGAATTTCACATGTAAATTTTGGGGAAACACAAACATTCCATCTATAGCAGATACAGAGGTGGCAGTTGAAGAATTGAACTAGAAAGAGTATTAGTGTTGCATCTGCAACCTAGAAAGGAAAGGGGATTATTCAAACTCTTAGCTGGTTGACATTAGCTAAATATTTGTCTGCCTAGTCATGTATTTCCCTGTGCCTCGTCTAATAGAGCTCAGACTTGACTCAGCTATCTACCTTTTCCCAAATACTCATTATACCTCAGGAGCAGCTGACTTGACCACCGTTGGCTCTAGGCATGAGCTTAACTGGTCCAGGTGAGGTCCCTTCCTCTTTGCCAGGGGTTGGTTCATGAGAAATGTTCCTGGCTGATTAAATATGAAGAATACTTTACTGGACATTTCTGGAAACATTTTTCCTTGCTCTGCGGGCTCCCAGAAGTCACCCTCCCTTTCTTCTGTTGTGTGGGAACAAGGGGGAATGTATCCTGACTGCTGCTCGAAGCCACCCCATGACCTGGAGGAAAAACACTTTTAGAATGCTGTTGACCCTGGACAGCAGAGCAGGGTCACAGAAAAAGCCTGGGTTTCAATTATATCACAAGCCTGATGACATCAACCAAATCAAAGCCCACCCCAAGACCACACTTCCTCTTATGTGAGCACTGGCTTTCCAGTCAATCCAATTTGAGTTGGTTGTCTGTTACTACAGCCTAGCACGCAGACTGACTTGTTTGACACTGAAAAGAATATACACTTCAAAAGCATGGAATACTGTTGCAAGCAGTGTCTGAAGGGGTCCTCTGATAGGAGTTGGTAAGCGGTCCACACTCCCTGTCAGGATAACATCAAATGCAGAAGACACACACTGCCTCCTGTCAGAACGCATCAGGCTCCTGTGTAGGCGGTGCGTGTTTCTGTGCAGTCCATGTGGTGGACTCTGTTGTGACCAGAATTGCCACTACTCAGCTACAGTCTGGACACTGAGCATTGAGTCGTGCCACTGATTTTCTTAAGACCTCATTCTGTTCTTCATTTCTCCACTGCTGTCCCAATAGGTGGAGTGAGACAGCCATCGCTTACCTTGAGAGGCACTTTCATTTACACTTGTGGTTCATTGGCGGGGACCCAGCTGGAAGACAGCAACAGAAAAGCGGTTGCCCGGGAAACAAGACTTCTCTTGGTATTTTTTGAGAAATGTTGAGTCTTTGATGCTTCACAAAGCACTCAACTTCATCTAAGGGCTGAGCCACCGGGGCAACCCTGCCCAGCCACGCCAGCGTGCAGAACTCCAGAGCCCAGAGTCATTGCTGACTTACTGCTGTGCCCTCTCTTCTCAGAAAGCTCTGTCTACTGTCATGAACTCCACACTTATACACAGTAACTGAGAGCAGCACATTCTGAAGGGTTCCAGGCAGTCTGTCTTTCCACCTGCTGGGCTGGTGGCCACTTGCTCTCTGATATGCTCTTTTTTTCAGACCCTCGTGGAAAGAATGCCTGTTGGACCTGAAATCTTCAGATTATATGCTTCCAAGGAAGTTTTCCTCTGGGGTAACAGCATGTTGCAACAGAAGCTGAGTTTCAAGGGTAGCAAAACAGTAGGTTTAGTAAAATATTAAAAACCATGCCATCTCACCAACAGTGTGTAAGGGTTTCCAAGGGTTCCAACTTCTCTCTACATTCTCAGCAACATTGGCTGTCTTCTTTTTTTATATCATAGCCATCCTAACACATGGGAGACAATATCTCATTGTGGTTTGGATTTGCAATGATCAGCAATGCTGAACATCTTTTCATATATGTGTTGGCCATTTGCCTTCTTGGGAGAGAAATGTTTATTCAAGTCTTTAGCCTATTTTTGAAATCTGGTGATTAGATTTTTTGTTTTGTTTTGTTATTGAGTTATAAGAGATCCTTTCTTATTTTGGAATTTAACCCTTTATTAGATATATGTTTTCCAGCTACTTTCTCCCGATTCTGTAGGTGGGACCATTCTCATGAGCCCAGTGCTGTTCTCTGTGCTTCAAGTTTGCCATTTCGTTTTATCCTCACAGCACATTACGAGTGGGCACCCCTGTTTTACAGAGGGGGCAACAGAGGCTCAGTGAAATAACATTACTCGCCTAAGAGCTCCTAGTAAGGGAGGGATGTGCTTTTTTGGCCAACAACAGGCTAGAAACCCTCTCCCTGTGTGCGACCATGATGGAGGGAGCTGGCTGAGAATCTGTTCAGCCCCGATGTAGTGCAAACATCCTTTCTGCTGACCCTGCAATAGATTCCTAATGAATCTATGGGGATATTTACAAATCGGGAGTAATGTGCTCCCTGTCCTCCCGGCCCCATCAGGAGAGACAGCAGTTCTGGGCAGAGGATAGATACTCAGGCTCCCTCCAGGGACTAGAAGCCACCTTCTGCCCCAAGCCGCGGGAGTCTATCTGAGAGGGCTCTAACCAAGCCCACCACACGGGCTGGGCCCTGAGATCAGCAGCATCTGTACACACCAGAGTTTGGGAAGT
The DNA here is from genome assembly GCF_036850765.1 of Saccopteryx bilineata. NCBI lineage: Eukaryota > Metazoa > Chordata > Mammalia > Chiroptera > Emballonuridae > Saccopteryx > Saccopteryx bilineata. Next base: position 105,493,917 of record NC_089496.1, on the reverse strand, counting down.
TGTTGGATAGATTTTTCTCTCTTAATCATAAGTAGGGCTATTTTTTCTTTTGATTTTCAGATATTTGACTTTCAACCATAAGCATGTCATAAGGAAAGCGGTGGATTATTCATGCCGGGTCTTATCTCTGTGTCTTCTGAATTATATTACAGTTATTTATTTCCTCTCTTAACAGTCCACTGGGTTGCTAATTCCTGTCCTAACCTCACCTGTGCCAAAGCTGACACAGCTAATAAAATAATGTTTCCCATCGCCCCCGCCGCCAAAGCAATCATTGCTTATAACCATAGCTCAGAGACTATTCACACAAAAGCATTCGAATCCCTTTGGGAACTGTATTATAAAGATGGATTTGTGCTATGAGTGTGAAATTCAATTTATATGTTTTCAGCTGGTTGTCTGGGTATTAGACGGCTTTCCCGGTGTTTAATGGAGCCGTTTGTCTCTAGGAATGAGCACTAATGCAATGTGACACATATAGACCTGGAGTTCTGCCTTTTTTCTCCTCTGGCATAAGCACCCACTGGGGAAACGGGGCTCTGGCATCAAAGAGAATCACAAATGACCACGCTTCTCAGAAAGAGTATCAGTCTCTGGGAGATGGCAGACACTGGCAGACTGCGCATTCTCACCGTTCGGGCCCTCAGATTCCTGATTGAAAACATTGCCTTCTGTGTGTGGTTCTGGATTCTGGTGCTTAGAGCCCTTTGACCCTACAAATGTCTGGAATTTAGACTCAGGAGGAAGGCTGGCCAGGATTATAGCTCTATCCTAGTAATCTGAATGGCAGTGACTAGGGCTGTTATTGTTGTTATTTCAGGCATAGGTAGACCTCTACAGACTGCTTCATAGTCATTTCAGGCAGAGAAATGGGAGCTGTCTGTTGCTAGAGAGCCCAAGAACTGCTGACAGTTAAAGAAAGACTAGTGGGGAAGTACATAACCAAGGAAGCTAATTCTAGAAACCCAAGAACAGATGCTGCTGCAAAAAATAATAGCAGTAGTCAACATTCTATTGTGCTTCTAAGTGGTTTATGTCATTTAACTCATTTAATCCTAGCAGCCATCTGAGAGGGCAGGGGAGTGCCCTTTATCCACCTAGGATATGTCCCCAAACCCCCAGTGGATGCCTGAAACTGTGGAACCGAACCCAATATACACTGTTCTTTCCTATACATACATACCTTTTCCCCCCCCCTGAAGTGAGAAGCAGGGAGGCAGAGAGACAGACTCCCGCATGCGCCCGACCGGGATCCACCTGGCATGCCCACTAGGGGGCGATGCTCTACCTATCTGGGGCGTTGCTCCATTGCACCCAGAGCCATTCTAGTGCCTGAGGCAGAGGCTATGGAGCCGTCCTCAGTGCAGGGGCCAACTTTGCTCCAATGGAGCCTTGGCTGTGGGAGGGGAAGAGAGATAGAGAGAAAGGAGAGGGGGAAGGGTGGAGAAGCAGATGGGCGCTTCTTCTGTGTGCCCTGACCAGAAATTGAACCTGGGACTTCTGCACACTGGGCTGACGCTCTACCACTGAGCCAAGTGGACAGAGCCTAAAGAAAGTACTTTTTGGCTTCTGTCTTTTTTTTTTTTCTTTTCTTTTTGGCTTCTCTTTAGCATATCGGAATTGCCATTGTCACTTACACTTTGGGGCATTAATAAGTAACATAAGGGTTATTTGAACACAAGCACTGTCATACTGTGACAGTTGATCTGATAACCAAGATGGCTACTAAGTGACTAATGGGCAGGGAGTGTGCACAGCCTGGATATGCTGGACACAGGGATGATTCACATCCCAGGCAGGACGGAGCTGGATGGCATGAGATTCCATCATGCTACTCAGAATGGCATGCAATTTAAAGTTTCTGCAATTTCCATTTAATATTTTCTGACCACAGTTGACTGCAGGTAACCAAAACCACAGAAAATGGAACTGTGGATAAGAGAAGACTACAGTATGAGTATTATTCCCATCTTACAGGTGAGCAAACTAAGGCACAGAGATTTACCCAAGGTCACACTACTAGTTACTCAACCTCTGTTGTTTCTGCCTGGCTGATATCCATTCCAGCTGCTCTTTTATCCTCGGGGAGCCCCCCCCCCCCAGCCTCACTGCTGTGGTTCACTGAAGGTTGTCAGCTCCCTTTGCCCTTATCCCCCAGAGTGACTGGGGTGCATGGGTATGTGACTCAGGCCTAGGCCAATCAGCATAGTTCTCCCCTCCCCGCCCCCCCCCCCCCCATCACAATGTCTATCTAGCTCATGACCGGCCACGGACACAGTCAAGCTGAAAACTTCTGTGCAATGTTAAAAAAAAAAATCTTCTCTTTGGACTGGACTCAGACCTGGGAGGGTGCAAGCCTGGAGCTGTAGGAGCCCCCAGGGGAGGAAGCAGGAAGGCTGAGCTTCAGCGGGCAGAGGTGGGTCCCTAACACTGTGGAGGCCCTGCATTCAGCTGTCCCCATGGTCTGCACTGGACTTGCACCTCTTTATTTATTTTAACTTTCAGTGTTTTGTTTTGTTTTTAATATTTGCAGGGTCGCACAATCATTACCACTGTCTAACTTGGAAAAATTTCATTGCACTCTCCCCCCCAAAAAATTCATTTATAGTCTCTCCCCATTACCCCCTCCCACCAGCCCTTGGCAAGCACACATCCGTGCTCCAGTTCCCACAGATCTGAGATGGAAGTGTTGCTCACTCAGGCTTCCAGGGCGCCATCTCCTTGGCTTCTGTCCCCGCTCTGGGAAAGGGCTGGTCCTCATGAGCATCACTGAGGAGAGCCACAGAAGTTCATTCACACTGGGGGTGGGGACTTCTCTGTTACATGTAAACAAAGGAATTAGAGTCAAGTGACAGTAAAGGGTTGTGGGGTGACAGGGTGGCTGTGACATTTGACTCTGATGGAGGTGGAACCTTGCTATAACTTGTGGTCTAGATAAGATGGTCCCTGAATCCCCAAGTTCAAAGCCTTCCCCACAATTACTGTAAATCACTGATGTCACTTGGTTCCTGCATAGGGTGTACTGATTCTTATCACCTGTTGTCAATTTAGAATGTGGCTCCTGTTTAATTTTTTTCTGCTTAAACTCCACTCACACAGAATTTACTAGAATCAACCTGACTGATAAAGTGAGGGGCCATAAGGAAGGTAACTCCAAAGTTAACAATAAGCTTCCCTGTTCACAAAGTGGTCACCCACCACCAGGGACTGTCCTCGGGCTCTTCCTGCACTGCTTAGTCCCCAGCCCCATGTCACCTTGCTGACCTCTCTCCCTACCTGCACCTCCACTCCTCTCTGTCCATGTCTCAGCCCGTTTGGCTCTAAATCTGGAGCTCATGACCACCAGCATGTTCTTCCAAACCCTGACTTCAGGTGCCATTCCACACACTGTATCTATATTTGTACACTGACTCCTACTGTAAGAAATATCACATCCGTGGTTCTCAAACAGAGGTGATTATACCTCTCAAAAGACATTCGACACTGTCTAGAGATATTTTGGGCTGTCAGAAATGGGGGTGGGGTTGCTACTGGCATCTAGTGGGTAGAGGCCAGGGATGCTACTAAGCATCTTACCCGGCAAAGAATGATCCAACCCTAGTGCCAACCGTGCTGAGTCTGAGATGCCCTGCACTACATAAACTACCCCTCTGGTTCCAAGTCAAAATACAGTCATCATACTGTTTGCCCCCTCTTGACACAGGATGGCATTAGCCAAGAATGCAAAGTACAGTTTTGGCACCAGGCCATCGGATGCTGACTCTGAAACGAATGGCTTTGTAAGGGTCCCCCTGGGTAGAGTAACCAGATATTTTATCCTACAAACCAAGACACCGACTGGGAAAGGAGACGATTCATCCATGACAACAAGCATAAACCTGGATGAACAGCGCCCCCTACTGTTGAGTTCACTGGCAAACACGTGCCTGTGCCTGTGCCTACAGCCAGGGCAGCAGTAAAGATAGTACAGTATGCTGCTGCCTATATCTTGGCAATGGCTTTGAATCTTCCTCACTTAGAGGTACATTCCCCTTCAAGAGCTCCAGAACATTTATGTTCCCAAAGGCTGTTCCACTGCGTCCCTGGTCCCCAAGGGGAGTGACCCCTAACGCCATCTGCCGGTATAAAGTGGAGCTGAAAACCTGCAGCCAGCTCTCATGCTAGTTTGGAAAAGTCCATCAGTCAAATTCCAGCAAGTTGAAAATCTTCGGTAGTTTATTTTATTTTGACAAGCACTCTGTGAGGAAGGTCATGTGTCATGTCATTTGGGGGAGTGTGGACCGAGACACAGAGAGGCTGATGCCTCCAGGGAGCAAAGCCAGATCTGGAATCTGCATCTCCAGGTGAGTCAGAACCCATCGACTCGTTCTGTACCTAATACAGGAGACAGACGGTGTCACACTCTGAATACAGCCCCTTGGGTGTAACCACATTTCCATAAAAACCTAAAAAAGTCTTTACTACGACCATATTGAACTGCCATAATTATTAACAGGGTCTCAGTGCAGGTGCGGTATGTTCTGAGTAGAGATGGAATCCATGTAGTTGAAGGGTTGGTTCTGGTTGTGCTATCTTTTCCTTCCACTGAAGAAAGAGTATCAGAATGTGAGTGAGCGAAAGTAATTTCATTATAAGTGTACCTTGGCTACATTCTATTTTAATAGAAGAGGGATTTACTCACAGACTTTAATTAGTCGTAGTAATTGCCTGCGACCCATCTCAAAATGGACTGTGACTCACCAGTGAACTGGGCAGCGTGCCTCCGAGGGGGTGGGTGTCCCCAGCACTGTTCCCTCTCTAGAGAAATAAACACAAACGGCGGGCCAGAAAATAAGAAACTGTCATTGGCGTTGTTCTTGTCTTAGGGTTGCTTCTCTTGATTTCTCTTTTGAACTCAAAATCAAATCCCCTGTTTAAAAGCTCATGGGTGCCAGGGAAGATAAGAGCCGACAACATGGGTGGTAGAAGGGTCTAAAGCAGGCATCTCCAAACTACGGGCCGGGGACCGCATGCGGCCCCCTGAGGCCATTTATGCGGCCCCCTGAGGCCGTTTATCCGGCCCCGCCGCACTTCCGGAAGGGGCACCTCTTTCATTGGTGCTCAGTGAGAGGAGCACTGTATGTGGTGGCCCTCCAACGGTCTGAGGGACAGTGAACTGGCCCCCGGTGTAAAAAGTTTGGGGACCCCTGGTCTAAAGCGTCTGGCCATGTTCAGACCAAGGTTGGAGAGGTGGCCGGGTGGACAGCACATGCTTACGAGGGGTAAAGAGGCTACGACTAGGGGCGAGCTCTTGGGAAAGAAGGATTGGAGAGCATGCTACTGATAATGTGACAAATTAGGTCATGAGCTTGATGTAGCGTCTTACCCCCCATCCCTTCCATTCTGCGATCAAAAGAGGGAACCGAGTGCCCTGTGTTTGTTTTCCCTTTAGTGAGGGTAGCAGCTGGCGGCCAGAGCGCTTGCGGATGACCGGAACGGGAAGATGAATGAGCCCAGCTACGCGGAGAGTTTGTAATGCAGTTTTCTCCTCCACCGCATTCCATTTTTCCTTGCCACAGATCCCGAATTCTCTCTCCCCAGCTGAAATGCACTCCCCTCCGCTTGTGACAGCCCATAGAGCTGTGGTCTATAATCAGATCTGATAGACACTCTGGTCTGTAGTGGAGGCCAGGAAGGACGGGGGTGGGGGCGGGGCAGAAATGCAAACCATAGAGTTGAGCTGGCCTCCTGGAGTGCTAGAGAGGCCCTGGACAACTCAGGAGCGCCGGTTTGCAGATCAGCTTTCTTCCTCTTCTCTCCCATTCTTGGGACAACTCTGTCTCCTCTTCATCTTTCTCCTCTGCCCTAGGAGACCCTATCCTGATTCAGGGTACAGCTATAACATCTCGGGAATCCTCCAGGTTGACTTCTTTTGGGGTTTATGGACCTTTCCAAAGGACTTGCTGGTCAGCTGAGAGAGGAATGGGCCGGGACATCAGCCTGTTGGACCTCAGCTTGCAGGAGCTAAAAGCATATCTGATTTGAATTAATGAATGTGTAGTGTATATGAACGGTACCCTACATGTGTGCCCATAAGAAGTGCCACACTGCTTTTATTTTGCTAAATCGACTGTAGTCAGCTCTGAGCTCCCACCAAACCGACTTGTAGGAAATTCAAGCCCAGTCCTAAATGACAGTCTCTCTGGTTTTAATTAAAACACCATCAGAATCGGTCTGTGGCAACCAAGAAACCTATTTTACAGATGGAAAAACTGAGCTATGCAGTGCCTTCGAGAAGTGTGATTAGAGAACGAGACAGAAGCAAAAATCTTCTCTGAACTCAGCCTCCAAGTTCTAGGGACCCCAGCTACATCTCTCTGTTGACATTTAAGGGGGAGGGTCACAAGGGACATTTTCTGTGGGTCCTGCATGTTCACCCCATGACGTGAGTCTTCAGAGGTCTTCACCATGTGCCAACGGTTCCTTTGTGACTAGTGATTATTTAAAAATATTTGGCTTTGCATGCTTCAGTTTTGAAATCACTACAGTATGTTTTTCTTTCTCATTAGCAACCACCACCTGCTCCTGGAAGTCAACCCAAGGACCTGGCTCGCGTTCAGTGGAAATTTGCCACCACGCCTCACAGAAACACTCTCACCATGCTAAGAGTTCTCCAGGTGACATACCTCGTCTGCCTACCATTTTTACTTTTCTCTCCTCTATGTAGGAGAGAGTCACAGATGGAACTCTGAGACAGGCCAGGAACAGAGATGGCTAAGAGCCACTGTGTGAGAAGAGATACATTTGACTTGGAGGCCTCGTGTTACTTATTGGTTCCACTGCATCAAATAAAGTCACTTGGGCACTGGGCTTTTCATCTATCTATCTATATCTATCTATCTATCTAACCATCTCTATCAATCATCTATATCCATCTTCTACTTTTATTTAAAAATAATTTTCATGCCATCAAATTCACCTCTTTAAAGTGTACAAATCAGTGGGTCTTAGTATATGTTGTGCAGAGTTGTGCAACCATCACCATGAATTCCAGAACATGTTTAGCATCCCCAGAGAAAATCCACAACTGTTCTCCCTCACTCTGCACTGTAACCTTCCCCCGAACCCTGGCGACCATTCACCTACTTTAAGGCTCTCCTGACAGGATCCATTGCTGCTGTTCATTATGAGCCAAGAAAGAGGAAGAAAGTAAAGTCCAGCATAAGCAAGGAAAACCAATTTCTTGATATTTCTTCTTGACTTCTGAGAAAGAACAACATCCCAATTTCTCTCCTGTAGCTGCACTCACATCTTTCTTTTGCATCTACGGCTCACACACTGTGGTGTTCTCCAGCCCTGTGTGGCTCCTGGTGTCCCTCCTTTCCTGTCCCCGCCCACTCCTGTGGCTTTCACTGTTCCTCCTGGCACTGACTGCCTCCTTGTCTGGCTAAGCCCCCAGTCCTCCTCCTGAGCTTTGGTTTTACCTGATACAATGATTGGTCCTTAAATTAGTTTCCTATCTGTTGGTCAAATAAGTTTGTAAATATGATATATGTTTGCTTGCTTATAGTTTGCACTGGGTGTAGGGAACAGGCTGTAAGCAGGCAGGGTGGTTATAGCCTAAGGCTTAGTTTTAAGACTAAGCTTTTCCCCACATCCTTGACTGATTGCATGATGTGGGGAGGTGCACTCTCATGAGGAATCCCATTGTGCCTCAGATAAGTGACTTTGTATCAGAGACTTCCTTGTTTGTATATTGGAATTAAAAGTTTGGATTTCTACACTATAAAGTGGGGCAGACTGGGAGTTTGCTCTCTCTTGATTCCTGAGATCAGCATTAGAGGGGAGAGCAGAGAAAGAGCACGTGGAGGAGGCCAGGAGAAGCAGTCAAGATGGCAGAATGCTGCAAGAGAAACCAGTTAGTGCAGAGTTTGTGCAGAGAGAAGGAGATGGGAAACACAGGTGAATAAGGCTGGTAAGCTAGAAACCTTTGATGCTAGGAAACTCAGATAAGTCAGTAGCTTTGTGAGCACTGAATGAGTGAGTTTTGGAGCCCAGTGTGTGTTTTTACTTGCCCACCGGGTGCAAGCTAGGATTAAAGGTAATGACCTACCAGTTCTTGGCTCCATTGTTTCATTACCGTCTGTCTGAATCCAATGCGAACCTGCATGGGCCAGGCGGCTGTGATGGTGGCCGTGGCTACTGGCTTTACATTTGGCGTAGTCTGTGGCAAGATTTGATACAGATGAGTATGGAGCCACCACCACCTTTGAGTGGTGGAGTAGAGGACTGGCTGCTGTTATGGTTCCCCATGGCTGTCCTTTTGGGGGCTATAGGCTGGCTGATGTTTACAGCCATGCATGAGGAAACCAAGAGCTCTGTGGAAGAGGCTTCCCAGGACCTGCAAACCAAGAAGTGGAAGGAACTGGGGCAAATGTGGGAGAAAGAGATGCCGACCCAGGAGCTGGAGCAAGCACCAGAGGAGGAGGCCGACCTGGTTCACAAGATTTGCTTGGAAATACAGCAGTTGCTGGAGGAGGATTCACAGGTTCATGAGTTGCAGATTTCCCTGGACACTGTGGAGAGCCAGCAGTGGTGGGAGGCTGGGGCTGAGGCCAGAGCTAGGGCTGCAAGGCCAGTGGAGCAGAAGGCTGCAGCAGCCCAGGGCTCGAGCCTGGCAGCGGGAGCTGGTGTTTTCAGTTCCTCTTTGGAGGATGAGGAGAATCGGGCTGGAGTTGCAATCCGCAGTCTCCAGAAGGTGAGAGCCCAACAGCAAGGAGTACCTGCTATGCCCCTGGTAGGTCTGCAATTTTGGGACATAAGGGTGAGTGCCATCATGCTCTCCAGAGCAGAGATGGAAATGCTGACTGCATTGCCACGTGCTCCTCTTTGGAACAGTGTAAAACCTGCCAGGATGGCAGGGATGATGGGGGTGACTGAGGCCCCATGTGCTTGGACTGATTCCTGGATTACGACCAGAGTGAGCACTGGCTCCTTTGTTGGATGGACTTACAGATTTTGGCCAATGTGAAATACCCTGATGGGGGTGGGGGGAGGCTTTCCTGGAAGCACTCCCCTGCCCCGGGAAGCTTTTCCCATGGCTAGAAAGAAGGCCGTGGACATTTTGCACTTTGGGCTAAGTGCTCAGAGACTGGTGAAATGTACCTTTGTAATTGTTGAAACTGTATGATTTGTGCTGTTGTAATTTGTGTAATGTGCCTAATTTCCTTGTGCAGAAATACCTGTGCTTCAGATTGTGAAGCGAGCAAAAGGGGTGGAATGTTGGTCAAATAAGTTTGTAAATTGATATATATGTTTGCTCACTTATAGTTTGTATTGGGTGTGGGGGACAGGCTGTAAGCAGGCAGGGTGGTTATAGCCTAAGGCTTAGTTTTAAGACTAAGCTTTTCCCCACACCCTTGACTGATTGCATGATGTGGGGTGGTGCACTCTCATGAGGAATCCCAGCATGCCTCAGATAAGTGACTTTGTATCAGAGACTTTCTTGTTTGTATATTGGATTAAGGGTTTGGATTTCTACACTATAAAGTGGGGCAGACTGAGAGCTTGCTCTCTCTTGGTTCCTGAGATTAGCATTAGAGGAGAGAGCAGAAAGGAGAGCAGAGAAAGGGCACATGGAGGAGGCCAGGAGAAGCAGCCAAGATTGCGGAATGCTGAAAGAGAAACCAGTTAGTGCAGAGTTTGTGCAGAAAGAAGGAGATGGGGGACAAAGGAGAATGAGGCTAGTGAGCTAGAACCCTTTGATGCTAGGAAACTCGGATAAGTCAGTAGCTTTGTGAGTGCTGAATGAGTGGGTTTTGGAGACCAGTGTGTTTTTACTTGCCCGCCCGGTGCAAGCTAGGATTAAAGGTAATGGCCCACCAGTTCTTGGCTCCATTGTTTCATTACCATCTATCCAAATCTAATGCGAACCTGCATGGGCCAGGAGGCTGTGATGGTGGCCGTGGATACTGGCTTTACAACCATCGATGCTGTAACAAATGAGCACAGACTTAGTGGTCTAAAACCACACAGATGTATTCTGGTAAGGTTTCAGAAGTCAAAAGTTCAAAATGGTGTCACTGGCCTGAAAGGAAGGTATCCCAGGGCTGTGCTCTGTGCCCCCCCCCCTCTCCGCCCAGGCTGGGGGGTGGGGGGAGGAGCCATTTCCCTGCCTTTTCCAGTTAGATTCTGAGCTGCCTCCCTCACACTCAGCCTCTTTCTCTGTCTTCAGAGCCCGCAGCGGAGCATCTTCAAATTTCTCCCGCTTTTTGTCACATTACTTCTTCTCCGACTCTGACTCTTCCTGTTCTCCCTTAATCCCGTCTGCAAAGTCCCCTTTGATACCGACAGTAACACAGTCACAGGTTCCAGGTATTAAGACATGGCCATCTCTTGGGGGGATATTATTCGGCTTCATTATTCACCACAGTGCTCAATGTATGTTCATTGAGAGAGGAGGGAGGGAGGGAGGGAGGGAGGAAGGGAGAGGTTCAGAGGGGTGGAGGGGAAATAGGAGGAAGGAGAGCATGGGATGAAGGAATGAAGGGAAGAAGGGAGGGAGGGAAGGAGGGAGGAAAGAAGGAAGGGAGGAAGGAAGGGAGGGAGAGGTTCAGAGGGAGTGGAGGGGAAATAGGAGGAAGGAGAGCAAGAGAGGAGAGGGAAAGAAGATAAAGGAAAAGCACGATGTTTTCTTCCCAGGACCTCCAATGCACTGATTTTTCTGTCAGTGGAAGAGACAGGACTCCAGGAAGGCCTGAAAGAGCCTCCAGTCCTGGGAGGGGGCGGCAGGACATCTCTGTGTCTTTATGACTGTCCCAGCTCTCCTCTCAGCAGCTTGGGCCAGGGTGGGGCTCCCAGACATGGAGCAGGGAGACAGCACTGGATGACAGTGATAAGTCACGCAGACCTTTGGGCCAACAGAAACTGCGCAGCTTGTGGCTGGGACCCACAGTCCTCAGGCCACTCTGTCCTTGGCCCCATGTATCTACATTTGTAAGAGCAGAACAAGGAAGTAAGTGGGAGAGAAAGAAGAAAACGCGACATAGTAAGGCTTCCTCTGCTGCTTCCTCTACAGCCACCAGAGTAAAAATATCTAAAACGTGAAGGTCGTGTGTGGTCCAGCAGGAGGGGCCGCCCCAACCAAGCCTTCTACAAGTTAGCATATTATTTTTAGGGAAGTTGTCCTATGATGCAGCAATCACAACTAATGCATGTGGCTAAACAAGCTAAAAGGTTGTTCCAGAAATCAAAGCTTGCCGTCAGATCCCAGGGCGTGTGTGTGTGTGTGTGTGTGTGTGTGTGGTGTGAGAGTGTGTGTGTGTGTGTGTGTAAATTTTAAAAGCTCTTTGTTGTTATTTTAAAAAATTTCTTTAAAGAAAATTCACTGTTTACAGCAAAAATAAGAGAAGAGCCTATATTGTGTGGTTCATAACAGGGCAGAAATGAAATGTATGACCCTGATAACAGGAAGGCTGGGAGGTGCTGTAGGCGAGGTCCTACGGAAGCCGGGCGGTGGTATACTAACACCTGAAATAGACTGGGATAAATTTAACAAGGATACTATGTATTCACGCCCCACTTGGTTTTGTTTTGGAGACTATGTTGCTTTTCATTTACAAAATTATACTATTTATCTTACCATGGATTGTTATTGTTTTAATATAAATCAACACATACTTTAAAAATTTATCAGTTTTAACTCTTTTTTAATTAATTTTAATGGGGTGACATTGATAAATCAGGGTACATATGTTCAGAGAAAACATCTCTAGGTTATTTTGACATTTGATTATGCTGCATTCCCATCACCCAAAGTCCAATTGTCTTCTGTCACCTTCTAACTGGTTTTCTTTGTGCCCCTCCCCTCCCTCAACCCTCTCCTCCTCCACCCACCCCGTAACCCCCACACTCTTGTCCATTCTCTGAGTCTCATTTTTATGTCCCACCTATGTATGGAATCATATAGTTCTTAGTCTTTTCTGATTTACTTATTTCACTCAGTATAATGTTATCAAGGCCCATCCATGTTGTTGTAAATGATCCAATGTCATCATTTCTTATGGCTGAGTAGTATTCCATAGTATATATGTACCAAAGCTTTTTTATCAGTTTTAATTTCTAGCATGATAAATATGGATAGCTACATAATTCACAAAAGACTGTTTGCAGTCTTCAATCTTTTATCAGAGTGGAAAGAGGTTCTTATACCAACAAGTTTGAGAACCATGTGCCCTTAGCCAGAAGGCGTCATCTAACGTTCGTTCTGTTCCAGGGATGGACACCAGAGCCCGCTCTCTAAGTGTGTTACTGCCCTGCTTCCCAAATGTCAAAAAGTTATTTCTCAAAATTGAACATCCATTTATTCTAAAGAAAGATAGAAAACTAGGACTAGGAGAAAACATTCTTGTTTGATAAAGGGTCTTCCTACACCATACAGAAGTCTGATACCTAAGGATTGGGACTTGACACATATTCCCCTTGAAGTTAGAAAAAACCCCGAATTGCTTCAATCACTGCATCTTCTCAAGATTGCACAAGAGGTTTTAAATTAGTGTAGTCAGATAAAAAATATGTAAGAATTACAGAGGCAGAAACAAAATCACGTTGTTTGCAGACAAAATTTCTGTTGACGCAAAAATTCTAAGAGAACCTACAGAAAACCTACTAGAACACGTAGGGTGATTCTAAGGCTGCTCGACAGAAGATGGGTATTTAAAACATCAATACCGTTCTTACACCCCAGAAACTTTAACTAGAAGACGTAATTAAAAAAGACACCAGCCTGACCTGTGGTGGCGCAGTGGATAAAGTGTCAACCTGGAAATGCTGAGGTTGCCGGTTCAAAACCCTGGGCTTGCCTGGTCAAGGCACATATGGGAGTTGATGCTTTATGTTCCTCTCTACTTCTCTCTCTCTCTCTCTCTCTCTCTCTCCCCTCTCTATAATGAATAAATAAATCTTTATAAAAAAAAGACACCAAACTTCATATTTGCAACAGACTTTTGCAGATAAAACAAACTTGAACAAAAAGACCTTATTGAAGATGTCGAAGGAGGCCTAAATACCATTTTGTACGTGGGAAGATTGATTATAAAGGAGACATCACCTTCTTATCACTTCATTGATAATTTTTTTTGTTTTTTTTTTATAAATAAAATTTTATTTTAATGGGGTGACATCAATAAATCAGGATACATATATTCAAAGAGGACATTTCCAGGTTATCTTGTCATTTAGTTCTGTTGCATACCCATCACCCAAAGAGAGATCGTCCTCCGTCACCCTCTATCCAGTTTTCTCTGTACCCCTCCCCCTCCCCTCCCCCTCTCCCTCCTCCCCTCCCCCCACTCCCCGTAACCACCCCATGCCTGTCCATGTCTCTTAGTCTCGCTTCTATGTCCCACCAATGTATGGAATCCTGCAGTTCTTGTTTTTTTCTGATTCACTTATTTCACTCCGCATAATGTTATCAAGATTCCACCATTCTGCTGTAAGTGATCCGATGTCATCATTTCTTCTAGCTGAATAGTATACCATAGTGTATATGTGCCCCATCTTCTTTATCCAGTCTTCTATTTTCTTTACAGTGATTAAAAGCCTTTAAGCAAACTCTTGGGCAATACAGCAAGAATCCATAAAAGAGTAGTGTCCTTAACATGTTCATCAAGTCCAAGTTGGCCCCATCACCATGCCAAATTCCTGAAAAATGCAACCCAACCACAGTTCAGTCTGTTAGGAGCTGTCACAGGGAGCAGGAGTCCAGGAAAAGTCCACACGCAGGAAAAGTCCTCATGGCACTGGAATTGTTGTCACCATTCTATACTTTGCAGCTCATGTCCAAGTCCCAATGACCGCTGCTTCTAGCTGGTAATGATTCAGGTAGACTGGAAAAGCCATTTGCAGCATGCGTGGATATGGAGCTTCTGTTCTCCTCTGCCTGGAGAGATGAGACCAGGTTGCTTTTCCCTGGAGCTCTGCGACTGTGGCATGGTAAAGAGAACCTTGGGATATACTAAGCTGGGTGGCAAAAGTAGATTCATAATAGAAGTTGGCAAAAGGGGGAAAGAGAGCTCTAAATTAGGAGTAGGTCCCAGCCTGAAATTTGAGTGGGGCATTGAGGTAGGAGGGATAAAGGAAACACTATATAGTAAGCAAAGCAGCAGAAAATAGGACTATCAATACCCACAACAGAAATCTTTGAGGGAAGAATAAAAAACCTGACTATTCAGGCAAAACATAGTTAAGTGGCCCTTGTGCAAATGAGATCAGTTTATCTGCTTCTTGGAAGAAATACCCTAGGCTCATCCACAGTGTCGTAGATGGGGCCGACGGCCTTGGGCACCTTCAGCCTTCAGTGGCAAACTCCAGCATTCTGGGCAAGGTTAGGTCATAGGTGGCTGGAGCAGGGCTGGAAGAGACTGAACCCTCCCTTAGAGGAGCAAGGGGGAAGCCTCCCTTCTAGTGTCCCTGTTTCCTCACAGCAGAGGCATGTAAGCCTGGCAGGCTTTAGCTCAATGACCTTCCTTTCCACTATTGAAGCAGGACCCAGATGGCATCCTATGAGACCCCTTTGGAGCGTTGGAGCCTTTAAGGGCGTATCCTAAAAGCTGGTAGTTCCCCTGATCTCTATTGGGCTTTTTCTGCCTCTTGGTATCTTAAAAGCCATGCTCAGAAGATCTCGCTGAGGGGTTTGAGGATCCCCATCCACCTATATAAATCTTTTCCATATATCTGGAGCTATTTGGAAAAAGACAAAACAGTGTTATTAGCTGGATCTAATAAAGAAGGTAGTAGTTTGCAGGCAAAAAAGATTTGGTGTCTCCTGTTCATCAGCATTCAAAAGAAATGTAAATTTTTTTTTTTTAAAGTAAGAAGCATGATATGGTAGACCCGTAGGAGTTCCAGGATATGACTACCCCCTTTAAATTTTTTTTTTAAATTGACCTTAAAATGTTTGCTGAGTACACTTTAATAATACCTTAACTTTAAAGATTGTAAGCATGACAAAATACAGTAAATGCTTTTGCTCCATATGCAGGAGCATTTTCAGTTTAGCCAGTTTAGGAAATCCAATAATAGAACAATGCATACAGACAATGAGCTATAACATGCTTAGCAGCCTCTCCTGTTCTGACAGAGGTTTCTATAGATCCGGAATATGTATCCACTGTAATGTGGACATACGACTGTTTGCCAAATGAAGGTATATGAGTAACACCCATCTGCCAAAGTTGTCCTGGTAGGGGTCCTTGAGGGTTAACTCCAAATGAAGGGGCAGTATAGGACCCCTTGGACAGGATTTCCCAATCTGCCGTGCTGCTTCCCGTCATTGATAATTTAATGAAAAACCTAACAAGTTTTTCCCAGAATTTGACAGAGGTGAAGAGATGCTAAGGCATTTGAAGAACGTTGCCATGTGTGTGAGGAACAAGACTTGTCTTCCTAGAGAGCAAAGCTGACCACACTGGCACAGGGCACCAAACATGCAGCGCTGGCCTGGGGACGCATACAACGGCCAGTGGAACACGCTGGGCAGCCTGGAACTGAACCACATATGTATGCAAAATTAGTACACAATAGAGCTGGCTTTAACACCCGTAGGAAAGCCTGACCTGTGGTGGCGCAGTGGATAAAGCGTCGTCCTGGAAATGCTGAGGTCGCCGGTTCAAAACCCTGGGCTTGCCTGGTCAAGGCACATATGGGAGTTGATGCTTCCAGCTCCTCCCCCCTTCTCTCTCTCTGTCTCTCTCTCTCCTCTCTCTCCCTATCTGTCTCTCTCTCTTCCTCTCTCTCTCCTCTCTAAAAATGAATAAGTAATTTAAAAAAAATAAAAAAAGAAAGAATTCATACCTTAAAAAACAAAAAAACCCGTAGGAAAAAAACAGACCAAACAGCTAGTGACTCCGGGATAATGAGCTGTCTTCATTTTGGAAGAAGATGACATTAGGTCATTATCACCCACCATATTAAAGATTAATTTCCATTGTGTAAAAGACACACATGTCAAAAACAAAACCATAAAACTTTTTGAAGAGAGCACAGGCAAATATCATTATGACAGCAGAGTAGGGATGAATTTTTTTTTTTCCCTGAAGTGAGAAGCAGGAAGGCAGAGAGACTCCCTCATGTGCCTGACCAGGATCCACCCGGCATGCCCACCAGGGGCAATGCTCTGCCCACCTGGGGTGTTGCTCTGTTGCAACCAGAGCCATTCTAGCGCCTGAGGCAGAGGCCATAGAACCATCCTCAGCGCCCGGGCCAACTTTGCTCCACTGGAGCCTTGGCTGCGGGAGGGGAAGAGAGAGACAGAGAGGAAGGAGAGGGGGAGGGGTGGAGAAGCAGATGGACACTTCTCCTGTGTGCCCTGGCCAGGAATCAAACCTAGGACTCCTGCACGCCAGGCCGATGCTCTACCACTGAGCCAACTGGCCAGGGCTTGGATTATTTTTTAATGATAGGAAAAGCGCAAGTGACAAACAAACAAACAAAAATATCAGATAAGATTGTCTAAATTATCAACTCTCTTGCCAAGAGGCAGAAAATAAGCATGAAAAGATAAGGACAGCCCTGGCCGGTTGGCTCAGTGGTAGAGCGTCGGCCTAGTGTGCAGAAGTCCCGGGTTCAATTCCCGGCCAGGGCACACAGGAGAAGCGCCCATCTGCTTCTCCACCCTTCCCCCTCTCCTTCCTCTCTGTCTCTCTCTTCCCCTCCCGCAGTCGAAGCTCCATTGGAGCAAAGATGGCCCGGGCGCTGGGGATGGTTCCTTGGCCTCTGCCCCAGGCGCTAAAGTGGCTCTGGTCGCGGCAGAACGAAGCCCCGGAGGGGCAGAGCATCACCCCCTGGTGGGCAGAGCGTCGCCCCTGGTGGGCGTGCTGGGTGGATCCCGGTCGGGCGCATGCGGGAGTCTGTCTGACTGTCTCTCCCCGTTTCTAACTTTAGAAAAATACAAAAAAAAAAAAAGAAAAAAGAAAAGATAAGGACAGATTTTGTGATCCATGTAACTGACAAAGTACCAGTAACTGGAATATATAAAGAATTCCAATTTAAAAAGATCAACCTAATAGAAAGATGGGGAAAATAATACAACAGGTGATTCCTGGAGGAGGAAAGACGCACAGTCAATAACTATATGCAGATATTCTCAACCCCTCTCAAATCAAACAAAAAGGAAACAGCAATGAGATACTAGGACACACATTGGTTTAGGATTTTTAATGGGCCTGTTTATACCAAGTGTTGGTGACAATGTACAGAAATGGGCATCCTGTCCCATTGCTGGTGGGAGTGCCCGTCAGTAGACGGGACCACTCCACCAACCAATCTGCCATCTCTCAGTCCATTCTTCTCCAGAGAAACTCACATCTGCACCCAGCTCATATGTGCATGAGTGGTCCCTGCAGCTGTCATTACATAGCAAGTAACAGAAGCCACCTAACACTGGTGAAATAGATTTTAAAAAATATGAAGTCTATTAATTAAATGGGAGACTGAACTAGATCTAAATGGAACCATTTTTAAGACATGATATTGAATGAAAAAACACAATGGCCAAAGAAATAAAATGTTCTACTATTTACCTAAAATTTAAAAACACACAAAACACTGTCTATATATAGCTATATACTATAGAAATTATTGTAGGAATGACAAAAATACATTTATGGTAATAACTCACATCAGCCTCAGAACAGTAGACTGACCTCTTTAAAGGAAGGGTATGAAGGAAAGAAATGAGAAGTGCATTTGGGACTTAACTGCATTTGCAATGTTTTATTTCCAAGAGAGTTTCATGGCCAGACATACACAGCAAAATGTTATCTGTTTAGTTTTGGTGGAAGATACCGAATGGGCAGGGTGTGGTTAGCCCAGGACCTGGGCTCAGTATGAGTCTGTTTCTGCAAATGGACTCAGGTGGTGTGAGAGCCTGGGTTTATCTAGTGGCCTCAGGTAATGTTCCAGGGATTTTGGAAGCAACTGGCCTTCCTGGCCATCTAGACGAATGAAACTGCAAGAGCATCTATCAAGAGAGGAAAGCACAGGAGCACAGGGAGCACAGCCACCGTTCAGGGAAGGAGTTTCGTAGAAGAGCTGCTATGGACCAGCAGGAAATAGGTGGGCAGTGTGGGCAGAAGGGCAGGGGAGCGTAGACCTTGGATTTATGGGGAGCTGGTGTTGGCCTTTGAATTTGCTGTGATGCAGGAAGTGAGTGAATCAAATGTGGGCTTTAAGAAGGTTCATTTGGTATAATTTCCCCTTGAATTTCATTTTCTTCATTATGGAAAATCGCTCTTGGACCGGCATTGTATTTAATTCGTAAAGTGCATCTCCTTACACTATAAATTCAGAGAGGTCCTTTGTTCCTGAAACACACACACACACACACACACACACATATATAATTTTTTAAATTTAGTTTTACAGAGGGATGCAGGTCTAGCTGATCTTACTTCCATGTTACTCAGAAAAATAAATCAAATTATCAAATAAATTCTTGGAGACATTGTGCTTCCTTTTTTTTTTTTTTCTTTTTAAAAAGTACTTGCCCTCTACCTCCAGTTATTCAATACAAGCTTATTTTTAGTAAGGTCTCCTTGCTGTCCTTTTGAAACATGAAAAAGCTGTTATATGTCAGAAAACCATAAGGGAAGAGTACTCTCTACCCTAGATTTTGACCTACATGTCTCTTTTCTTCTATTTGGTTTTACTTAATTGAAGATGGTTTCATATCTTTTTCTTCCCCCCCATATCTATTTTCATTCTCTCTAGTCTCATTTCAGAACTCATTCAACCATTCTGCTTCTCAGAGTATCTATTCTGTTGATGATAGAGAAAGCTCCAGGTGCACTGCCATAATCTACTTTCGGGAAAATATTAAAAAGCATTTAATTCACATAATTGTGTTTGATTAGAAAAGAATGACAAAATCTGGGATTGAACTGACTGGGGCATAACTATTTTAGGGCTTGTTATTAAGAATTTACATACTATTGGGCCATTTCTTATGTCTGCAGCGTCTTCTTGCACTTATAATAATGAATCTCCATGTAAAGCTCTCCAACAGGATAGCGTTTTATACTTAACAGGGGGCTGCCGTGTTTTGTTTGATAAGGTGATCACCTTAATGTGTCAGATGCTTTTGCACTATTTTCCTTTTTAGGTCTGGGAAACTGAAGCCCGAGGCTTAAATGACTGCCCAGAGCTTGCTAGTAGTAGGTGCTCCCCTCCCTTGTCTTCGGGTTTAAAGGTCAAAGTCTCCTTCCATTGTTGTCGTGGGAATGCCAAGACTACATGCACGATATTATCCCTGAATTTGTTTG
Source organism: Saccopteryx bilineata (assembly GCF_036850765.1). Taxonomy (NCBI): domain Eukaryota; kingdom Metazoa; phylum Chordata; class Mammalia; order Chiroptera; family Emballonuridae; genus Saccopteryx; species Saccopteryx bilineata. The sequence continues at coordinate 105,474,619 of NC_089496.1, read as the reverse complement.
TTCAATTGTCTTCAAGAAACCTGAGAATTAAGCTATCTGCTTCCCAGAAACATGGTATGATGGATTGTTATTCAACAATTTCTACAGGAAAAGGACGGCTGGCAATGTTTCCATTGGACACTGATAACTGTTGAAGTTGTGATTTTTAACTGAATTATGTCCCATTCGTTTCAATTGATTCTTGATATTACAGTGGGCACCAACGTTAAATTACTATAATTATATCTGTATTGTGAAATCAATAGCTATGTTGTTCCCTCTTACTATAGGTGTGTGTGTGTGTGTGTGTGTGTGTGTGTGTGTATTTGGTATTAAAGTTTGGGGGTTTCTAAATCTCAGCACTACTAACATATTGAAGCAGATTTTTCTCTGCAGAGGGGCTGGTCCAACTAGGACATTTCACAACACTGCAGGCCTCTACCCACTAGATGTCAATAGCAACCCACCTTCCCAGTTGTGACAGCCAACAATGTCTCTGGGTATCATCAAGGATCCCCTGGGGCAAAGCCATCCTTACTGAGAACCACTGCTGTCAAACATATAGGCAATGAAAAGATTTATTCTCTTACGATTGAATCCTCTACACTAAAGGTGTTTATCAATTACCTGGAAGCACATTTACCTGTTGATTCTCGTACCAGCAGTAGAACTCGGTTGAGAACACGTCCTAGAAGAGCAACCAAAATCTAGTGAAGTCCAACGGAACTCCCGGGACCAGGTTATTAAAGTTCTTAAGCCACTGCCTTCCCTAGATCAGTACAAACTGCTATTGCTTCCATCTTCGCCTTCAAACATGTCTTCTTCTAGCGATGTTCCTTTTAGTGGTCTGCGAACTAATTGGGAAGGGAGAAAACAAGCCAGGGTGGGCATCTTCGGTTGCCTAATAAATGTGTGTCACACACATCAACCCAATTACTCTGAAATTTTGATCCTTCAATTTTCTTTTACGTAATTTGAAATAAAAATAACCATTTATGGTAGGAAAGAAGGGAGGGAAGGCTCTGAGTAAAGATGCATAAATAGGAAAAGGAGGACAAACAGGTCATTTCAACACTGAGTGCTTCTTATTTGTCGGTTCTGTCCAGCACGCAGCTGTGCTGCCAGAAGGCAGTGAGCTCCCTGTCACCGGAGGTGTGCAAACAGAGTAGTATTGGAAGCAGGAAAGGAACAGGTCAGGCAGATCTGAATTTGAAAGCTTGGGGGCTTAGAAATTAACTTTACTGGGCCTCATTTCCCTATCTGCAAAATGAGAATACTTAACACAAAAGGTTCTTTTGAGAATTAGAGATGCCATTTACAGAAGCCTTGGCTTACTCTAAATACTCAATAAATGACAACCTGTTTCTAATTTCTCACAGACCCGAGCTTCTGGAGGGTCGGGCAGCCTCACCTCTAGAGTCTGTGCATCACTCTATCCTGACAGACACCCAGGAATTGGGGCTATACAGGATTTGCTCCAACAGGGCCTTATCTATTACCATAAAGCAAACATTTTGCAATATCCATTAGATGCATATTCTTATTAACTCTTCCCTGAAACCATCCTTTACTCTTGTCATGAACTGAGAAAAAGGAGAAAAAAAAATGTTAATAGCTCTACCCACTGAACCCTAGCCTATGGCAATAAAAGCAGCGCTGTACCCAACCGTAGGAATGTCTATTTCTAAGTAAGCTATGTTATGCAGACCTGCAAGGAAACGTGGGATTGAGTGTCTGAAAGTATCTCTAGGCTCTGTTACGCAGGCTTGGCTTCCGCACACGTGATGTTGGGTGGGCGAGGGTGACCAATCACAGGCAGGAGAACACTCCCTCCTCCTATTGCTGGGGCAGGTTCCCTAGGCACAGCCCCAGGGCTGACAAGGGGCACCGGATGCCAGAACAAAAGAAACCAACATCATAGTGCTGTCTGCACCCCAGGTCTCACTTGGTTATTCATCAAAATGGGTGCTATTTCACACTATTTTGCCCCAAAGAGAGTACTCCATCAGCAACCCTCTCTAGCATGCTGGAGTAGGCAATTACTTTCAAAGTCGTAGAACCCTTTCCATGCATAGAATTTCCCAGGGGTATGGAACCATAAGGCAGATGACAGGGAAGCCCCATCTGTTGGAGGCCATGGTGGGGAACTGCAGCTCTGAGGTCTGTCCACCCTCTGGACCACTCTGCACAGCTAAAGCCTTGGAGGCAGCCCCTAATGTCTCTGGCTTTTGAAATACAGATTGGAGACCAGTGGACACAGCAATCTCAAATCCCTCTCTTGTTTTAGGAGCCCTCATTTGCACACCCTGGGTTGGCAAGCCCTGTTAGCACCAGTGGATGACAAGGAATCGGAGGTGCGTCCTTGCCGACCTGGTCTTCAGAGCCACCTGAATATAACACAGCCCCAGTTCTTAACCCAAGTCTTTTAATGGCCTGTAGATAAGAACGGTTTTGTTTTATGTTGCACTGGATGCTTTTCTTCAACTCAGTATTATTTTCCAAATAGAAGGCTGTGGAAGAGATGGTAATCCAGTAGCTACCAGCATTTATTGAAAGAACTTCAGGAAGGAATTGTTGGCTTGACATTGTCCTGATTTGAACTGTCTGGGGAAAAGCCCCAGAAGCACAGCGTCTTGAGTGTGAATGATGGCTCCCCACCTTTGGGAAGCTGGGGGTGGCTCTCACGGGCACTCGGGGGATCCCACTTAGGCTGAGAAGGACCCGGAACAGGGCGGCACACGGAGCATGCGCAGTGCGCAGTGGCTGCCTGGGAATAATCCCAGAGCCCCAGGAGCCCCTCGCGCGGTGATGCTCTCCAGCACGCTGCTCAAGCTGAATTTCAGCCCACGCATCGCTGGATTTGGCCAATTCCTTCCTCCTGTTCTCTGGCACCCATCCCCTCCAGAAAAAATTTAAAAATGAAGAGACAATATGAGATAAGATAATTTACATTTTAAAATCCTTTTAGTAAAATAGTTTCTGTTGTGTTCTTGTTTTTAAAGAGTATAGTGGTAGCAATTGGCACAAGTAGATACGGAAACCAATTAGCAGAATGACATGAAGTAAGACCAAAACTATGAAGATGTAATTGGATGAAGTTTCAACAGATAATCAAGCCGCCGGGCTTTAAAACCGCAACTAATTCTACAAGGACGAGACGGCGTATCGAATCACGCTCGCTGCATTCTTGGTGGTGTTGGCACAATTGCCCGTCTCAATTAACCCTCGTTCCAGGTGCTCACGCCGGTGTCTTCTGACCTGTGATGGATAATAACTCTTTTCCGGAAGGTGATTTCGGGACCCAGGGAGTACTGAGCAGCTCTTTCCTCTAGAGGCATTTTCAGAACTCTGAACGATGATGCCACTTCCTAAATTCTGCCAGAAGGCATGAACTATAACAAGAGACAGGATCAGGCTGGTAACGAGCACCCCAGGTCTCTCGGGGGCCAGAAACCACAGCTTTATTGGAAATGATGGAAACAACTGTCAGCCAGGGAGCTAATGATCTCCAGCTCCCAGGCCGGGCTGGTACTACCCCACCTGGCCACGAGGGAGCTGGCGCTCGATAGAGTCACTAAGCCTGTCTGGAGGGAGAAAACAAGGATTCAGAGTCTGAAAGTCCCCCCCCCCCCCCACATAACACCACAGTGCTCACATCTCTCGCAACCCCAGCCTCCCAGGTGCTTGAAAACTCCCCATTACAAATTCGTACTGTGGTTGATTTCTCCAGGTGTCTTTTTAATCAGGTAAGAAGTCGAGAAGGCACCTGCGTACCTCAGTGTGAATTAACTCATCAGATACATTTCTCCACTGGGAGTAGAGGCAGAGGCAAATGGCAGCAGGACCTCGTGTGCCCCTCTCATTACATGGCCTTCCAGCATACACTAAGTATGGGAGATACTGTCACAATGGGGCTCTACTACACTTCTGGGAATGCCATGCTCTGTCCTCTCTGTATGGGCAGAGGAAGCAGAAACCCGATTTGTGGGCCCCTTGGCATGGCCACTATTCGGAAAAAAAAAACCCCAAAAAACCCTCTGCTTAGTGAATAATGTCACGTCATGCGTTCCTGACCACGAAAAGCAAAGAACCAGTGTTATAGGAGAACACAGGAGCTGCAACATGTACAAAGATGCCCTCCCTGGGCATACATGAGTCATAGGGCCTGTGCAGTTCTGCTTGAAGGTATTATGGGCACATCAATTTTCCTTTCAGAAAATTTCTCTCCATCTTTCACCGATCTTTAATGCACAGCAGCGAACGATTTTCACTTTCTTTGTTCTTGCCCTTGAGCTTGTCGATGGAATAATGATCTTCCATGAAACAAGTCCATGTTGTGCTGCCTGAAGAATTTTTTTGCAAAATAAATCCTGATGCTCTAAGTGATCTAGTACATACATTTTTTTTTTTGCTTTAATACATTGAAATATTTCACTCAGCAAGGAAATGAGAAAGCTGGGTAATTTGATGTCTCTTTTCTTTTTTTTCTTCTTTTTTCTTTGTGAATGTAACCTTTTTTCCTGGGAGCACACCTGACCAGGAAAAGTAGAGGATAAGCAACAAAGAAGCCTGAGCTTGTTTGTTAAATTTTTTTAGTTTATTTACTGGTTTGAGAGAGAGAGAGGAAGGGAGGGAGGGGGAGAGAGGCAGAGGGAAAGAGAGAGAGAGATAGAAACATCTGTTGGGCCACTTAGTTGTGCATTCATTGCTTGCTTCTTGTATATGCCCGGACCAGGATTCGAACCTGCAACCCTGGAGTACTGGGAAAATGCTCTTACCAATTGAGATACCTGGCTAGGGCCTTCTTTCCTTTCCCTTCCCTTCCCTTCCCTTCCCTTCCCTTCCCTTCCCTCCCCTCCCCTCCCCTCCCCTCCCCTCCCCTCCCTTCCCTCCCCTCCCTTCCCGTCCCTTCCCTTCCCTTCCCTTCCCTTCCCTTCCCTTCCCTCCCCTCCCCTCCCCTCCCCCCTCCCCTCCCCCCTCCCCTCCCCTCCCTTCCCTTCCTTCTTTTTCTCTTCCTCCCTCCCTTCTTTCTTTCTTTCTTTCTTTCTTTCTTTCTTTCTTTCTTTCTTTCTTTCTTTTCTTTCTTAATTTTAGAGAGAGTCGGGGAGAGAGAGACAGAGAGACAGGAACATTGAGCTCTTCCTGTGTGTGCCCTGACTGGGGATCAAACCAGCAACCTCTGTGCTTCGGGACAATGCTCCAACCAACTGAGCATCCAGCCAGAGCTTCATTTCTTATCTATTTATTTTTAGAGAGGCAGAGAGAGGAAGGGAGAGAGAGGAGAGGGGGAAGGGAAGCATTCATTTGTTGTTCATTCATTGGTTGCTTCCCGTGTGTGCCCTGACTGGAGATTAAACCCACAACCCTGTTGTTTCCAGATGACGCTCTGATGGACTGAGTTAACCAGCCAAGGCTGGGCCTTCTTTTCTTGATGTCTATAAAATCTGCAGTGATGTCCCCACTTTCAATCCTGATGTTGGAAATCTATGTCTTCCTTCTCTGTTTCCTCAATCAGGGAAGCTAGGTATTGTATCCACCTGCCCCCCAAAAACTGTATTTGCCAGAATTGGGTCCAGGAGAAATGAACATGAGATGTAAAAGGCAGACGGGAAGTGGAGACCAGCTTAGGGGCTGGCAGGCAGTGCTCGGCTCCTGCACTGCCTTGTTCTGCGGGGTCACCTTATGGGTCCTCCAGCTCCTGTTGGATCTCCTCCTTCTGGACCCACATGTTCACGCAGCTCCATGGCAAGTGCACCAGCATGTAACCTGAGACTTTGAAGCAGAATGCTTAGTGGCCGGTGAAAGATGGAGGTTCCAGTTGGTCCTTCCTGGTTTTTCCCACTTCCTGCCTCCTTATCAACCCCTGAAGCAGTTGCTTCACATGGAGCCCCAGTTGCATACGGTCAGATTTTTATATCCCATATTCTGTATAACTCATATTGGCTCAGGCTCTCTGATCAACCTTCAATGGGTAACGTCAGTCTTGCTAAGGGATTATCAACATTACCAATTTCTTCAAACAACTGGCTATTGTCCTTGTTAATCTTCTCTATTCTCCATCTACTTTCTGTTTCTTTGATTTTGATTCTTATCTTTCTTTCCTTCCTTTCAATATATATTGGGTTTAATTCACCCACATTTTTCTAGTCTCACAAGGTGGAAAGTTGTGTTAAATAAGAAGAAAGATTTCAAATCCACAGTTTGAGATTTAAAGCTATAAATGTCTCAGCCCTGGCTGGTTGACTCAGAGGTACAGCATCAGCCTGGTGTGTGAATGTCCCGGGTTTGATTCCCAGTCAGGGCACAAAAGAGAAGTGCCCATCTGCTTCTCTGCCCCTCCCTTCTCTCTTCTCTCTCTCTCTCTCTCTTCCTCTCCTGCAGCCATGGCTCTATTGGAACGAGTTGGCCCTAGGCACTGGGGATAGCTCCATGGCCTCCACCTTAGGCGCTAAGAGAAGCTCAGTTGCTGAGCAACAGAGCAACACCCCAGATGGGCAGAGCATTGCCCCCTAGTTGGCTTGCTGGGTGTATCCCAATCAGGGCACATGTAGGAGTCTCTCTGCCTCCCCTCCTCTCACTGAATAAAAATAAACAAACAAACAAAAAAACTATAAATTTCTCTGAAGTCAACGCTTTAGTAGAAACCTTGAGTTTTTGATACACTGTGGTTCTGAAAAATGAAAACATTTTTCAGTGCAAATGTTGTCTTATCACTTAAGATTTCTTCCTTGACTTATGCGTCAGTTAGAAGTGTGCTGTTCAATTTCCAAGCAGCTGGAGACTTTTTAGATATCTTATTGCTCCAGATTAATTGGGCTGTGATTCAAAGATGCACTTTCAGAGATTTCAATATTTTGAAATTTACTGAGAGATATGTTATGGCCTACCATACGGTCTCTCCTAGTGAATGCTCCCTGCCTTCTGGAGAAGTGAAGGGGTGTTCTACGGCTGTCCAGTAAGTGCCAGTGAGGCCACGTTCACGAAGAATGTTAGTCAAACCTTCCATAGCCTCCTATTTTTTACCTATGTTTTCAGTCAATTACTGGGAGAAAGATGTTAACATCTTCAACTACATCTATGTCTCTTTTTATTTTTTTCCCTCATGGGCTATGTATGAGATTTTGAATTTTGAAAGGAATACATCATTTGTATTGATTCTGAAGACCACATACATTTTGTGTCATTATGTATCCTGATGAATTGACACTTTTCTCACTATAAATTGCTCCTTTAAATCCCCGCTCAGAGTCCTTCTCTTGTAATTTATTTTGACTGGTATTAATATAGCCATACCAGCTTTCTTATGTGTTACCTAATATGTGTTTTTCTGTTCTTTTTTTTATATATCTGTGTAGGTCTTTATATTTAAAGTGCATAATTTTTAGACTTTTTTTTTTTTACCACAAATGAGAAAAAAAACCATAAAAATTACTAGATGCCTGTGATGGAAGGAGTTTCTAAATGGTATTATTATGTGTAGGTATCTATGAACCAAAATTAGCTTTCATGACTTGAGGCCAGTGTGATTGATTAAAGATATAATTTCCCCTAATTTGTCAGTTGCTCAGCTCACCCAGATCCCGTTGACAGCTGTTTCTTAAACAAGAGAAATATGAGACTGTCAGAGACAGTTTGTGTTGGCGGTGTTACATCTTGCGATAATAACATCGTTTGAATGAAATGAGATGATAACTATTTGCCGCTGTGAGCCAGCACGGCGGCATCTCCGAGGCTCAGGCAGCAGCCGCCTGAGGACACTCACGGAAACACCGATCCTTAGAACCGAGATGAAGAGACCAAGAGTGGAAACAAAGCAACTCTGCCTCTCCAAACATTAGGTGCCTTGAAATGAAACAATCATTGGCACTAATAAAATGACCTTACGTTCCCACACTCTTTTCCTGTCTGTCACCGATGTGCACATTCCACTCTTCAAACTGCTAGACCGAATCGAAATTCTTTTCTACACAGAGTCAGAAAAATATGAAAATCAAAACAGTTATTCTCATGATGATTAATTATGAGACTCTGTATTTATGAACTGTACTTTCCCGTTACAGCGAAGGTTTGCTCTCATTTTCCAGAGTGGCTGATTTGAAGTCCAGAAATGTTTTTGAGAGCCTTGTTTCTTATATATTCTTAGAATATTTTGCCAAATTCCTCGAGATGGTACTTACAAGCCGCTCGCAGGTCTGAGCAGGGACCCAGGGCACTTCTGTGGCATTCCTGCTGAAAACGCTTCACCTGAACCTCATCACCAGGGAATGCCAAACTATCCTGAGGAACATTCTGCAAAATAACCAGCCTGTGCTCTTCAGGAATGGCCATTTCCAGCAACACGTAAAGCTGAAAACCAGCGGTAGACAAAACGACGAGATAAAACGCGGGTCCTTGCACTGGGTTCCGAACCAGAGGGAAAACCTTCGAAGAGAGACTCTGTGGAGACAGTGGATGAGATCTGAGTATGGGCTATCATCGCATCGCTGTGAAAGGGTCAGAGTTTGACACTGCACCGTGATGAAGGACGGGGATATCTTAGTTCTTCAGCAATGCACATGAAAATGTTTAGGGGTAAATGCACATAAACAAAATCAGCAGAAATGACTAAGGGAGAGAGTCTAGGGGTTGTCTTTTCTCCACTCTCCCTAACCCTCCATCACTCCCACGCCCACCCCAACGCTAGGGCAAGCAACGGACAGTGTTGTGCACAAGAAAGACATCGTTCCTCTCTCCTCCCAGAGCCGCCTGGACACGTGGTCCCAGCAGCTTAGAGAGTTTTCACAGAAGTATGAGACTGACCTTCAGAAATGGGCGGGAAAAGGCAGTTTAAATAAAAGTGATGAAAACAACCTTTTAAAAGTAGATTAAATTGTAACCATGAATTAAAAAAAAAAGGAAAGGAAGTGGCTGGCAATCATGAGGTGGTAATAAAGCAAGGAAAGGGACTCAATGAGGCACCAGGGAAGAGGACTGGAGAAAACACTCCCCGTGATCCCTTACAGTTGCACTCCTCAGTTGCAGCGGGCAAGAGACGTCACTGAGGCCCTGGCCGGTTGGCTCAGTGGTAGAGCGTCAGCCTGGCGTGTGGAAGTCCCAGGTTTGATTCCCGGCCAGGGCACACAGGAGAAGTGCCCATCTGCTTTTCTACCCTTTCCCCTCTCTTTCCTTTCTATCTCTCTCTTCCCCTTCTGCGGCCAAGGCTCCATTGGAGCAAAGGTGGCCCAGGCTCTGAGGACGGCTCTATGGCCTCTGCCTCAAGCACTAGAATGGCTCCAATTGCAGTGGAGCAATGGCCCTAGATGAGCAGAGCATTGCCCCCTAGTGGGCTTGCCAGGTGGATCTCAGTAGGGTGCATGCGGGAGTTTGTCTGACTGCCTCCCTGCTTCTAACTTTGGAGAAATACAAAGAGAGAGAGAGAGAGAGAAAGAGAGAGAGAGAGAGGGAGAGAGAGAGGTCACTGGATGCCTGGGAGAAATGAATGGTAACTATAGCTTGAGAATAACTCATGACCAGCCTGCCTCTCAAGTCATCCCCAGATTCCGCCAACCTGGAAGATCCCTGATGTCCCAGAGTGGGCCCTGGATTGCTTAGATGAAAAGTTGGCATTTTCTTCCTTCTTTTATCTGTGTCTAAGCCTCCTCTCCTGAGTTTTCATTTCCTGGACTGATCTCTACTTAAAATGGCTGACAGTGGGAACTCAACCGCACCTGCAGGGGTATAGATCATCCTATAGCATCCCACACACTCACACAATGTGCCCATACTATGCCTGTCTACTTTGTTACCCAGCCTCAAATGCCACCATAGGTGGGACTTGGTTAACCCTGGAGGTGTAAAACTGAGCCAAGTTCAGGCCAATTTCTTTTCAGGCTTTTCTCATTCAGGTTTAAAAGATCGTGGTGTTCATTCTCCCCTAACATCTCCTGTGGACAGTAAGAACTGCCACGCCCATTCTATGGATAAGAAAACTGATGCTCTGAGGCGCGAAGGCCACACCTCAGGAAGTGCTGGGAATTTCTGTCCTTTCTACACGTTCAGACTGCCTAAAATATAAACCATCCCGACCTACCTTCCCAGCTGGACAGGGGCTGCTCACGCTGTCTCAACAGCCCCACTCGGACAGCAGTCTCGTCCAAATGGGCACTTGCTCTCCTCTTCAACTGCAGAGGGAAGCCTGGGGTAAATCTCCAATGGTCCTCTCTCTCCTCTCTCGGTAGCTGGTAGCATACACAAATGATACCGTATTTCACCATGTATAAGACTCACTTTTTTTCCAAAAAATTTGGGGTCTAAAAACTGGGTGCGTCTGATACAGGGGTTGTGGCATTTCAAAAGCCATAGATGGAACTGAGGGCAAGGCAATATATGAAGATTTTATTCATCATCAGACACAGATGAGGACAAGCTAATGGATGGCAGTTTTGACAGTGATGAGGAGTTGTATGAATCTCATGATAAATAAAACTTGAGTTCAATAACTTTATGTAATACTTTTTTTTTTTTCAAATTTCAGGCCCCCATGGTACTTAATAGCATTCACCTACCTTATAATGACTTTTCCAAAGCAAGGAATATATCCATAGAGAAAAATTTCAATCTAATAGATTTTTAGAAAACACCCCTAAGTAAAAGAGCATACTTCAAAAAACAGTTTAGATAATACAGAAAAAGAAGAAAAAACTGTCTTTCTGACACGGGGTGGGGCAGGAGGGGATGAAGATGGAGAAATGGACTGGAAATAAAGACTGGAAAGGTGCCATGCAAAAGGCTCAGTAACCCACAGCAAGAGCTTTGCATTTGGACAGGCTCGCCAGTGCACCTGTGTCGTAAAACACACCCCACGGCAGAATGGCCGCCTGCACACAGCTGTGCTGCAATGTCCCACTTTGGATCGGGGACTGATCAGAAGGTGCAGGTGAGTGAGGTGGGACAGGGACAGGGAGCAGGACAGAAAGGGTGTGTGCGGAGAACGCTGGGAAGCTTGTTCTGACTGAATGCTAGCTTGTCCCTCAGCCTGGGGCTGCTGGCTGGGCACACGCCCATCTTTGACCTGTGTCCTTCACTGTACTGAGTAAGAACATGCAGCAGGTGCCCAATGAGGGCTCATCACTTGATGGCATTTCAAGCTAAGTAAGAGGGCAGTGTCTCCCCTATCACCAGCAACTCGTATTTCTACCCTCTTCTTCCTGATGTAAGCTATAGGGGTATTAATGAGCACAGAGAGTAAGTGAGCACAAGCAGAATGGGGTGAGGATATATTAGGCTTAATTTTCTTTCCTTAATTATATGTGCCTATGGGATATATCATTCATACTTTAGCGGGAGGGGAGGAAAAGAGAGAGGGACAATACAAACGAGAAAGCAAACTGCTAGGATGGATGGATAGTCTGGCAATGCCCCAGAGCACTTTCCAGCGAGGAAGAGCTAGATGGAAGCGTGCAGAATTTCAGGAGTGGGGTCTCAGCAGGGTGACAGTCTCTATTCTCAGGAAGGTCTCAACTGCCTCACCCTCGCCAAGGGGGATAAAACTACCAGCCCTGGGGGTGAGATGATGTTATGCCCCAATTCCATCAAGGCTGAAAGTAGGTCCAGGACATGGACGTCGTACCCACACGAGGTCAAGCATGATCACTGATCCACTATTCCCTCTTCCCAAGTACCGGGACCCAGCCTTGCTCATCCCTCTGTGCTCACGCATTGCACACGTAGAAGCCCATGCACATTTACTGAATAAACAGATAAGCAAGTGAATGAACGAATGAATGAGTGAGCTGTGTTCTTATGTTTGTTAGAAGAAACTCCCCTTTTTATCAATAGTTTAGAAATCATTTTCCCTTTTTGCTTCTTTAATCGTTTCTCCGATGGTGTTTTGTGACATTGCAATGCACGACCGCCCTCACACCCTATATTCCAGCCTGGCCTGAAATCCTTGTGCTGAGCACAAATACAAAATCATTTCTAAAAAACACACCAACCCTCACCAACCAGAGTGGTATGTCTGGAACCATGTGGGAGGGACTGATGTTTGTTTGTGCGCCTACAACCTAATATTTCAACCTGGTTTACCCTCAGGAGTTTCTGGCTCCACTCTGTGCCTCAGGTAGTCTCAGCCACAGAAATTCCCTCTTCGCCTGTGATGACGTCTGCTCTCTGAATCACAAAACACTCTTCATCCCCAAAGTAAGTGTTTTGAATTCCTGCCCTTACGAGCTTCGTGGATTGGAGAACCTGGTGGCTGGTGCCTAGACGGCATTGCTAAGGTGCCACCAGTGCCGCACAGCAGGTCCTGACCACCCCGAGGCGCAGAGAGGAGCCTGAGACGGTCAACCAGGAGGCATGCAGGGGCTCCACAGCCCTCTCTTGATAACGACACGTGGTGAGCAGTGAGAGGTGCCACCAGCTGAGTTGATTCACCAGTGAGGCAGCGTACAGGGTCAGTCAGCCAGGTTCGACTAGTCAGCCATGCCAGCCTATGTCACAAAATGCTGGCCATGTGCCAGAAGCTGTCCTAAATGATTTGCACATACTGACACATCAGCTCATTTTATCCTCAGGATCCAAAGGGCTTGTTTCTGCCATCACTCTCCTGTCCCCAAGAAGACTCAGGTCTATGGCCCTGTTTCATGGCTCTTCGGCCTGTGACGTCAGGGGGCGGGGCTAACAGGTCAGGTCATGGCACCCTTGTAGAGCTTCTCATCAAAGGCAGTGTTGCCTTTTCAACTACAACCTCCAGGCCCAAGCCTTCACCCCTGACAGCTATTACTTTTGTTAAATTGGGGCTAATTCAACAACAATAGCTACTTCCTCAGCCTGTAGGAGAGGAAAACTAATTACATCTAGTGCTAACTGGCCTACAGTATCTGTTTGATAAATGGAGTCCTTCTTATTAGGTTAAAGATTAGAAATTGAAGAAACCTGAATCTCAACTTATATTAAGTCTAATTTCCTTTGTATAGAAAGACAGGTTGGACTAACTAAAAAAAAATGGAAATCTGCTTATATTGATTTTCCTTTAAAGCTGTTTTTAAAAATATATAAGAGAAATGTCACAGGGTTATTTCCCATGACACAGAGTCCCCAGGACAGCTCTGGGTTTCCATAACTATTAGTTCCCTGTGTTGAGGCACCCAGCCCAAGGGCATGGGCATGGAAGGTCAGCGCTAACCTTGCTCGTCAGGTGTCTCTGGGGTGCCCTTTGTTTGGATTTTTTTGTACATTGAACAAAATCAAATTTCCTTCCTCCTTCCCCATGAGAGGCTATTCTATTCCATTCACTGGTTATCTGATGTGTCCAGGCAAGCTCGCCACTCATAGCATTTCCCTATCACCGCTTTGCAAGGGAGGCGTTACCTCCACTTCGCGGAGGGGAAGCCTGCATCCCCACGAAGTTCTGTGATCTGCTCAAGGTCACACGGCTCCTGAAAGATGACGCTGGGGTCCCAGCACCCGGCCAGCTCCCAAGCGTGTGCTCCCTAAAATGTCCTGTGCATAGGTCAAGCTTTGTATGCCTCTGGGTCTTGAAAAATTGTAAAAACTTTAAACAATTAAACTGCTTTCTGGATGAAAGATTGGGAAAATGAAAAATCAACACATTTGGCCTTGGCCGCTTGACTCAGTGGATAGAGCGTAGGCACAGCGTGAGCACATTCAGGGTTCGATCCCTGCTCAGGGCACAGAGGAGAAGCGACCATCTGCTTCACTTCTCCTCCCCCTCCCCCTTCTCTCTCTCTTCCCCTCCTGCAGCCAGTGGCTTGGTTGGTCCAAACGTTGGCCCTGGGTGCTGAGGATAGCTTGGTTGGTCCAAGCGTCAGCGTCAGGCACTGAGGATAGCTCTATTGATTCTGAGCATCGGCTACAGACAGGGGTTGCTGGGCACCAGGGCGCATGTGGGAGTCTGTCTTTCTATCTCCCTTCCTCTCACTTAAAAAATAAAAAAGAATCATCACCTTATCTCCAATCTAGCCCCAGCTTAACGCTGTACCCAATGATACCAGGCTGATGTCTAGTGTGCCAGGGCTGCCAAATAAAAATACCACAGACTTAAACAACAGAAATGAACTTCCGAACAGTTCCAGAGCTAGACGCCCAAGGTCAAGGTATGTTTGTTTCCTCCTGAGGCCTCTCTCCTTGGCTTCCAGAGACCTCTCCCCTCTGTGCCCACACGCTGTCCTTCCTCCAAGTGTGTACAAGTCCGTGTCCTAATCTTTTCTTATAAAGATACCAATCAGATTGGATGAGGGCCCACCCAAAGGGCCTCCTTTTAACTTAATCACTTCTTTAAGGATCCCATCTCCAAAGACAGTCAGATACTGAGGTACTGGGCGTCTGGACTTCAACATATGAATTTGGAGGGGGGCATAATCAACCCACATTAGCTGAGTTCTGTTTTCCAAATTACATCTGTTATGGCAGAGCAGAAAGAGGTTCCGGTGGCGTGTGCCGTGGGCACAGCGAGAAAGCTCGGCTTCCAAGTGCACATAACACGTTGTCCCACGAGCCAGCTCGGCCGGGTGGGTCTATCTGCAGCATTCATAGCGGGCACCAGCCATCAGCAGTGTTCGGTGTCAACAAAGCCATCACTTCCAAAGTGCTTCTGAAAAGTGAAAATGAGTTTTTAAATATGAACCATTTGTTGAACACAGCCACTAATAGGCACAGCCAATATTTCCCACTAACGGATGGGCTGAAAAATGAACGTACAGCCAGTCTCACATAATGAAATATGTGCACGCTTTCTAATTGCCAATGATTCAGAGCAGATCATTCCCTCACTTTGTAAATGGAGTTGTTACATCTTTTATCTTCGATTAAATAAAACGAAATTGTGTTTGATGAGAGTCAGCCAAATCGAAAGGCAAAATAAGATGGGTTTTTGTTTTTTTCTTGGTTGCTTGTTTTCAAGTTTTGGGTGTCATGTGTGTTTTAACATGCTTCCTCAACTTTTATACTGCTAATAGCCCAGGGAACTTTATAGCTAATTACTGGCTCGTGGTGCTCAAATGCAGAAGGAATAGAAAATCCTACTCGAATTATTGCGTTACCTAGGTTTGGCCATGAGGGCTCTCCTAGGGTTTAAGTAAGTGCTTGGCTCTTCCAAAGATTTCCTTTACTGTCTCTGGTCTGCGAGGCTACACACGGAACAAAATTAAATTCATTTAAAAGTTTTTCTGTCCTAATAGCCTGGAGTGTCCCTGTGAGCCTTACACACACACACACACACACACACACACACACACACACACACACACATACACACACCTCCTATTAAAACCACATAAGAGCCTGGAAAGCCTGGAAAGTTAGGCTGGATTTCAGGGTTATTCTGGAGACCCTTTCATGCTCTGTGGCTGGGCCAACAGAGCCATGCCTTTCGGGGATTCTGTTTTATGTATGGGACAGTTGTCTCAAACTCAGGCCCTACGTCGAGTCTGACAGATCGCGTTGAGGCCTGGCTCAGGCATGAACCGCCTTGGAGGGATTAACTCGTCCAAAGCCACACAGATAGGAAGTACCTACTGCATAGGGTAGTGAGAACTAAAGGGTACCAATTATTCGTGTCTGGCACATTTAACAGCATTGGTTGTTATGATTGTTAATGCTGTGATGCTTATGTGTGCACAGCTCTGTTGGCATGGCTGGGTATTAGCAACACCCACAGACAAGCTAACAAATTCAGCTGGTCTGTGATTAACTTGACCCCCCCTCTCTTGCCAAATTTCCACTTTGTTTTCTGCTGGGTAGGCAAAATCACGTACAAAGAATCGGAGAGGCTGTAATGTATTTAAATGTATGTGAGCCGTTCCAAGCCATGCAGAAACCTCGTGATTGCCAATGTTCATGAATGAAGCACCCAGCTCCTAGGCCATACTTCGAAGAGTTTTACTTCTCGGCAAAAGGAGCCAATCAGTGATTGATTAACTTGACCAGTGGCCGCCTGGTCAACACAGGGTGAGCGTCTTTGCCAGGCAGCCTGCGAAACCCGCCATCCAAAGGCTGCGGGGAGTCCTGGCCCTTCACGGTTGGACCAGCTCCCGATGTGGGACCTCACTCCCTCCTAATCTCCCGGTGCGAGGACGCTATTCTCCTTCCACAGGGAGGGGTGAAGAACACAGAGAAACAAATTCCTTCTCTGCTGCACTGATGTCAGGGTGAATCATAAGAGGGGAATGTCAGAGAGCCAGGGACGTGTGAGCTGCAGGGTCCCCCATCTAGCAACTCAGCAGATCCCACCGTTTGGTCCTCCCCAGCCGGTCCAGTGTCTCGGGGGGAGGGGGACGCCGCAAAGCATCACTCATCAAAGCAAAGGCTGCAGACTCTTGCTTCCTCCTCACGACAGCCACCGTGGATCACGGTTGCCAATGGCATTTCTCTCTGCTCCTGTCCCTCAGGGCTCAGACAAGGGGACAGCTCAGCCTTCTGTCATCACTGCCGTTGGGGGGGGCTTCAGCTCACAGCTCTCAGCACGATTCCTAGTCAGGGTCACGGGGCAGTTATGGGGACCTACTGCTCCTTCAAGAACCTGAAAAGATTCCTAGGCAGCTTGACGGTGCCAACAACCCACCTGTGCCTGCCATCCCTTCTTGCTCCGCTCTGAAGTCTCGCTGACTTGTTCAGGACAGCCCTCCTCCACCTCTCCTCCTGGGGGTCCCAGGGGGATGTGATTTCCTGCTAGCTGTACCCTGCAGGGTCATGCGGGAGCAGTGCATTTGGGAGGACTGAGAGAAGGTCAACTTTTTATCTTTTCTCTTGACAGTATACTGTGTGTGCCAGGGTTACACCAGGACAGAAAGTGAGAAGCACAAAGGCTCCAAGCAAGAGTGGAAGGGTGGGAGGGGCGCCTAAAAGGATGCTTTTCGTTTTAATTGAAGTATGATTGGCATAGGTAGAGCATCCTATTAGCTTCAGGTATACATTGTAGTGATTCAATATATATATATATATATATATATATATATATATATATATATATATATATGTTTACCCCTCTGAATTTCAGTTAGTTCATCTGTAAAACAGGCATGCAGTAGGTTTCTTTCTCCTTCTATGGGGAATCTTAGGTATCTGTAATCCGATGGTACGGTTTATAAAATCTTAGGAATATTGTCTATATTTTACTTACTTTTATATTTCCTTTCGAGCTTTTTCTGGTACACAGGATAGCAATAGATTTCCAGTTGGAGCCACGCCCCTTGCCTCGTGATATAAGGAATCAGGAAGAAAAGATAAAAAGTTGACCTTCTCTCAGTCCTCCCAAATGCACTGCTCCCGCATGACCCTCCAGGGTACAGCTAGCAGGAAATCACATCCCCCTGGGGCCCCCAGGAGGATTCCCCATAGATAATATATATAAATACACACACACACACACACACACACACACACACACACACATTACGAAACGATCACCACAATGTGTCTCGTTTCCATCTGTCATGATACAAAGTTGTTATGCTATTATGGACTGTATCCCCTAGGTTGGAGGAGACTTTTTTTCATCTGGAAAGCAGACAAAAGGGAATTTAAACTGTAAGGACTATGTTTTTTTTCCCCACATAGAAATTCTGGAAAGAGTTGATTATTGGGGTTGCTAAGCAACTCAGTGGTGTCTGGACACCGAATTAGTGCCTCTGCTATCATCCGAGTCAAAAAGTCCAGAAGGAAGTGTGAGCTTCCTCCCATCTGACTCAGGGAGCAAGGTCTTCCCGAGAAGACCCTCAAGATACTTCCCCTAACGTCTCTGGACCCAAATTGGCCCTGTGGCTGTTAGAAGGGCAGATAGAAGGGGGTTTCTGGCATTTTTGGTCTCCGTTCATCACTGACCCAGGCTCCTCCAGCAGGGAGGTGCTGGCGGGGTGGCTATTGAATAGGCAACAACATTGTTGGTGCAGACACTGTCGTTTATGAGAATCAGAGTGCTACGACCATATTTCCACTGCCCCCCGATACACTCTAATTTTTTTTGCAAATGCATGTATTTTCTTCTCCCTATCCCCCCACAAGGGATAATATGCATTACATCAGGCAGCACAGTTTGCGTGTGCATATCTGAAAATTCTGTGTCAAATGCGGGTTATGTAGGCAGATGAACAAGAGTTAGCTTCGTCTCCAAAGAAGCAACAAGATAACAGCATAAATAACTAGGATATGCGCCCCTTTATCCCTGTATTGAATCAAGGATTGGGACCTGGGGTCTGCTATTAATTTAAATGCTTTAGCAAGTTAGTAATCACAGTGATGAGAAAGTGTAGTGTTTCTTCCTGATTCCTTGTATCACGAGGCAAGGGGCGCGGCTCCAACTGGAAATCTATTGCTATCCTGTGTACCAGAAAAAGCTCGAAAGGAAATATAAAAGTAAGTAAAATATAGACAATATTCCTAAGATTTTATAAACCGTACCATCGGATTACAGATACCTAAGATTCCCCATAGAAGGAGAAAGAAACCTACTGCATGCCTGTTTTACAGATGAACTAACTGAAATTCAGAGGGGTAAATACTCAGCCACAGAGCTAGCGAGCTGGTCTGTCCATCTCCAAATACTGCATTTTTATCACATCGCCCAACACAAATCCAACATGCTAAGGATGAATCCAGATTTTCTTTCAATTCTTCAGGTGAATAGGGAATATTATATTTTGTGTGTGGTATATTTCAACATGAACATATTTTGTGTGTGTGTTGTGTGTGAGATGTTGTTTGATATTTATGAACTTATGCCATTTACAAAAACCCCTGTAGTGCTTGGAAACTGCACCTCAGCCTGCATCACAGTTTCCTGGACCGGTCGGTCAGGCTCAAGTGACTCCATCTTGGAAAAGAAAACACTCAGGTTGTGTGCCCGATGAATGGCAGTCATGTCCCCGAAGCGGGACAGACTCAAAGGATGCTCACTCGTCTGAAAGGTGCCGATTTTCACTCGGTACACCAGGTGTCAATATGCTCCATAAGACACCCATCCTCTAGGGGTCAAGCTGTCAATGGGACAGCTCTTCTATTAGCCCACGATTTCCAAGACTCAAAATGTCTCTCATTCTTGTCTTATTTCTGAGGCAACATGCATAGAGTTGTTAACAAAATGTGTGATGATTTCTAAGGAAAATTACCTGGCTGCGAAGGAGAAAGCTTTTACGGAATGGGTGGCAGCCTTTTTGCCCGTAAGTGAAATTTTCAGCCGCTAGAACGATAGGGTGTTCAAAGAAAGGCCCTTACCTAGCACCTCTGTGAATGGGTGTGCTCTGAAGATGTAGAAACTGAGGCAGGACAAGGTGAAATCGTTGACATAAGAGCACACGCAAAGGTCAACGATAAACTTTATATCAAGATATTGTAACTTGATTGTACAAAGTGTTGATATGCAGAAAGAAGAAAAATAAATGGACTTCAATTGCTCCCTTCTTAAGTAATTATTTTGGATTTTTTCTTACAGTCGTTTCTTTTCTATTTTTACTGTCAGATGTCCTAAGACCCCCGATTCCTACGATATGTTCTTAGATATCAAGCTCACTAAATGTAAGGCTGTCTAAAGGAATGCTAAGAAGTCCCCTACATAGATGGACTCTGATCAGTCCTTGGGGACAGTACTAGATTCCCAAGGTTCTCTCCCTACCTGGTGCAGATGGTCTTTCAAAAATGCTTTCCCCAAGTCAATAGAACAGAGCTGGGTATTAGCATGTCGCCAGAGCTTATTTTAAAAGCCAAACTCCTTCAGGTCAATTATTTTATTTATGTTTCCCACTGGGTCTCTCTCCCCCCACTGAACTGACGGGGTGTTTGGTCAACAAGTAAACTCAATCCAAGGGCACTAGGACACGAGGCTGTCCTCATAATAAGCACATCCACGGTGCCACTTAGTCCCCTCACAGACACCCTGACCAGGAACCTTTCACTCAGGGGGCAAGAATTCAACCATTGTTAAGTATCCGACTCCGAGGCATGAGTTTTACGATAATTAGATTGGCTCTAAACGGGACCTGAGGTTCTGTTACTGTGACCCTTCCAGCAGAGGCCAGGCCAGGGGGCAGGAAGAGGTTTCTCGAATTAAACTGGAGGTTAGACTCGGTTATCTCTCTGAAGTGCCTTCCTCCTCTAAGAGCCTATATTACTGAGGTATCACCCCTTCCAACGAGTCCCGAGGCCGGGATGATAGATGGGCGCGGAGTGGCCAGCAAACAAGATCATTTGCTGATAAAACTGGGTGCCGCGTGGCCCCGTTTCAGGGGAGAGCCACATTTGTACAACCCCAATCGGAGAAACCCATGGAGGATTTCATTTTACGTAGGTCTCTTTCAACCATCCGTGGGGCTCCCAGGGAAAAGTCTGTCACAACTCCTCCTAAGGTCTCGCATCTTCCTCTCTTCCCTCTCGCCCCAGGGTGGGGCTTCCTCCCTCTCCCGTGCCGGAAGCACCCTCTCCTTCATCCGTACCGTCCTGTCTGCTGCCATACTTGCTTGTCACTGTCATGACCATTGGACTGGTTATCCCTTTTCCTTCCCCATGAAACTGCCTGGGGGGGGGGTATGTTCGGGCTGATCTCCTTTCTCAACAGGATTCACAGAGACGTTGCCCTTTCTGTTCTCTGCATTCAGGAAGGGGGAGGGGGTTGAGAAGAGACAAAGACAAGCAGGCAATTCTGAAACTGTCACGTGTTGGGGAAGAATGAAGTCTGAAACGCACGTATTAAAAAAAAATGTATTGTCCGATGTCACACATGGACTGTGTAGCATCCAGAGTGGCCCTGGTGCCCGGAGCTGCCAATCTGCCATCCTCAGCACCGTGGGTCCCTTCTGAAGGGGCAGCTTCTGCGGCGATATGACGCCTGGAAGGTGGTGAGGGGGAGGATCCCACGTGGATGAAGTGGCAGTTGCTTTTCCCCCTTCGTCGGGCACATGCAGCCCCATCCGTGGCTATCACCGACGAGACCGCGACGTGAGGAGGACAGTCACGTCCGCAGGGAAGCGGCATCTGCATCCACAGGGCGGACGATGCAATCTCGCTGCTCAGCTCCCGGAACTGGGCGAGTGGGCTGTGAAAATCCTCATTAAGCGAGGCATTAAGATAATGGAAAAATAATGACACGCACAGGACAGGGGCTTTCATTCTAATGTAGGAATTCAATCAGAGCATCTTTTATCCTATCCCTCTCTGTGTAGTTCAGAGAAGACGCTTAGGGGTCTTAAGCTCGCTCAGATGAGGGAATGTTTAAATACATTCTGTAACTTTAGTTCATTATCTACCAATGCTCAGAACTTTCCACCTGTGGCAAGATGGGCTGGCCCCCTCTCTGCCCTCTTCCTGCCAGCCTCCATCATGGCTGGCCCAGTGGAGCCCCTGGAGACGTTGGCAAGATAATACAAAGAGGGAAAAGTTTTGGGGGGATGGGGTGGGTCAGGCAGCATAAAAGCACATTAGGGTTAAGCAGGTAAAATTATTTGTCTTCTAACAGCTCCAGTCTGAAAATCAGAAGGAACCATGGCTTCCTTCAGCTAAGATCCTGCCACTTCCTCTCTGAAAGGGAGTCAAGAGGGAGGCTCAGCACATGAGGACCCGACAGGTGTTTCTGGGAGGCAGCCCGGAGCCCCAGGCTGAGCGAAGACCTCAGGTGGTCACAGCAGTGGGACAGGGGGAGGGGGCTGAAGGAAAGGCAATGCCCCGGGGTGTGGTGGGCTGGGAGTCTCTGCAGAAGGATGGGGAAAGGGTGTGCAAGATCCTCTGGAGTCTTAGTGGAGAGTCGGCCCTGAGTGGCATTACAACCGATACACAAATATGTGACATTAGTTGACTATATGCCCTGTTCTGGGTTGAATTGTTAAATCACCTCCCAAGATAAGTTTATGTCTTACCTGCTAGTAACTATGACTATGGTCCTATTTGGAAATAAGTTCTTTATAGATATAATCAAGCTAAGGTGAAGTCATACTACTTTAGGGTGGGCTCTAAATCCATTGACTGGTTCCCTGGCCGGTTGGCTCAGTGACCCAGCATATGGAAGTTCTGGGTTCAATTCCCGGCCAGGGCACACAGGAGAAGCACCCATTTGCTTCTCCACCCTTCTCCCTCTCCTTTCTCTCTGTCTCTCTCTACTCCTCCTGCAGCCAAGGCTCCATTGGAGCAAAGTTGGCTCTGGGGGCTAAGGATGGCTCCATGGCCTCTACTTCAGGAGCTAGAATGGCTCTGGTTGCAACAGAGCAATGCCCCAGATGGGCAGAGCATCGCCCCCTGGTGGGCATGCTGGGTGGATCCTGGTTGGGTGCATGCGGGAGTCTGTCTTTCTGCCTCCTTGCTTCTCACTTCAGAAAAGTAAAAAAAAAAAAAAAAGTAAATCCATTGACTGATGTCCTAAAGAGAGGAGACTTGGGACACACACAGGGAAGAAGGCCATGTGATGGCAGAGGCAGAGACAGGAGTGATACAAGGCAACAATTGTCAGCAGCCACGGAAAACTATGGGAAGTCAAGGAAGATTCTCCTTTACAGCCTTCAGAGGGAGCCCGGCCCTGCTGACCCCTCGATTTCGGACTTCTGGTCTCCTCAACCGGGAGTGAATTTCTACTGTTATAAGCAGTGTGTGTTCATTGTTATGGCTGCCTTAGGAAACTAACACACGACCTTGAGCAAACTAGTTGACTTGTCTGGGTCTCACCTCCCTGGGCCTGTGTGAGGGTGGTTCTCTCTGCTCCACATTCTCAGAGCTCCCTGTGTGAACTCCTCTTGAAGGCACACGCAGCAGCCTTTCTGTTCTCATGGGTCCAGCTTCCTTTCCAGGCTCGGTTCAGGGAAAGCTGAGCTAATGTAGGGACATCATTCACTCCTCTGGCCCTGTGGCTATTTCAGTGCCAGGAACATATCAGATGGGACGGGATATATCCGGGAGGAGGGCGTAAATTAATGTGAATAATAACAAATAAAAGCATTTGGTAACAATAGTGGCAAAACATGCCAGTTTTATAAATAAGGCTAAATTGGGATATTGGGCTATTTATCAGTTAACCCCGGGTGAAGGCTGAAATGAGAGGAAACAGAGGGCAGGCAGCACTGACTTGATGGACCAGGTACAGAGGTTGAAGGTTCATGGTGAAGACTATAGGCTGATACGCAAGGTCCACTGGTATCGCAAAGTTTCTGCTGAGCATTACCCGGCTTGACCTGTCTTAGCTCAATAACACCACATGCTCCTCAGGAGTCCTCATGAAACTCTTCACCTTCCCAGGCCGCTAGCTCCTCCTCCCACTCTTGGATCACAGGAAAGTGCCCTGTGACACTGTTGTTAGAGAACCTTCACTCTAAGAGTAGATCTTCCCCAACTCTACCACGCTCACAGAAATGAGGGGGTCAGGGAACATGCAGATACTCCAATACTTTCAGCCTTTGGTATAGTGCATTCTCACCAATAAAATAAAAGTTAGTTTTGCATCTCATCTGGATAATCAAACAACTTTCTTTGACTTGTTGTTTGCTTTTCTGATGTTCTTGTTTAATTTAAAAAAATTAAATGCTTCTTTTCTTATGGCTTCATATATATTTTGAAATATCCCCTAATTTTTGTGAGCAGTATATTATTCTTACTAAACATAGATTAATGAAAAGCTATGCTTCAAATGAAATAGAAATCTGTGGGCTGCATTAGAGGGGTCTGGTCAAGACTCCTGGGTTGTGTAAAGGAAACCGGAGACACCAGAAAGTGGTTCACCTTGAATAGGTGATGCTCTCTGGTAACTGTCTAGGCAAGAGGATGAGAGAAAGAGAGGCTGGCTAATTTAGGATGAGGCCGCAAGAAGAACACAGCTACTGAAAGTCAACTGACTGCACACCCACGTCCTCAGCCCTTCTCCTTCTGCTCCTGCTCTGGGAGAACGGTGTTTCCCCACCGCAGGGAGAGAATTCCTGCCCAGAACCCATTCTCATGGCTAGCATTTTAGTGCACCTGGTTTCTGACAACAAAGTGTGTTTTGGTTTCTGTGATTGATAATAAGAATATATTATACATATTGGGTCTTTGTCCCTGGTTCCTGGCACAGAGCTTCTAAAACCCTGAGTGTCAGGAGTGACAAGAGCAACTTCTGTGATTTATAACGAGGCCAGACAGGTTCAGGATGAGGCTGGTGGCCAGAGGAACCAACCACGTGATTGGAGGGTTGAAACTTGTAGCCTCACACCCCAAATTCTGGGTGGGGAAAAGGGGCTAGAGATTGATGGAGTTTAATCACCAATGACTTAATTGATCATGCCTCTATTGTGAAACCTCTTCAAAAAAACTCCTAACTGCCAGGGTTTGGAGAGCTTCCGGGCTGGGAAGACATGGAGGGGCTGGAATGCGATGGCCCCGGAGAGGCCTGGGAGCAGCAAGTCCCCCGTCCTTTGGCCTACACCTCTCTTGCATTTGGCAGTTCCCAAGTTACTGCCTTTATGACCAACCAGGCACAGTAAATAAAGCATTCCCTGGGTTCTATGAGCTGTTCAAGCAAACGATCAAACCAGAGGAGGGGGTCAGAGGGACCTGACTGACAGCCGTTTGGTCAGAAGTCCAAAAGGCCTGAAATCTGCGTCGGTGTCTAAAGAGCAGACAGTCTGACCGGTCGGAACCTTAAACTTGGGGTCTGTGCTAATGGCTACGTAGAGTCAGAAGTGAATGCAACTGCAGGATAGATAAGCCCTATATATTCGGAGTCAGAGGCTTGCGAGTAAAGACAGTTCAGAGTTTCTGACAGCAAAGTGTTATCATCATTATTATGTGTCATGATTAATAAACAGCATTAGTAAGGTTTTTACAGGGTACAAAGTTTATCTAAACAAATAATTTCATTTGATGCTTATAAGACTCTGTGTTTGTATTATTAATACCTGTTAGTATTACTGTTTTCCTCTCTATTTTATAGGCTCAGGGTTGTAAAGCTAGTAAGTGATTTAGTCCAGGGCTGGTGACATTAAATCTGTTATTCTCCTTCTAGTGTTGGTCTCTTGAAACATTACTCTAACATCTAATGGCTAATTCTTTACTTCTACTAAATGTCGACATTGGTTCAATCCCTCCAAAAGAAGTAAGCCAATCAGAGGAAGACAAGTACCACATGATTTCACTTATATGTGGACTCTCACGAACAAAATGAACTAACAAGCAAAATAGAGACAGACGGATAGATAAAGAGCAGGCTGACAGCTGTCAGGGGTGAGGGTGGTTGGGTGTGGGGGTGGAGGGATTGAGCAAAAAAGGAAAAAAAGAGAAAAAACTCATGGACACAGATGACAGCGTGGTGACCGCTGTGGGGAGGGCAGTGGGGGGAGGTGGCGTCGGGTGTATGGGGGACAAATGGTGATGGACGGAGACTTGACTCGGGGGGGGTGTGATCACACAATACAGTGTACGGAAAATGTGTTGTAGAATTGTGTACCTGAAACCTGTATGATTTTGTTAAACAGTGTCACTCCAATAAATTCAATGAAAAAGAAAATAAATAATAAAAGTAACAAAAAAAGGAAAAAGCTGACACCAAGATGGGATTAGCTGTGCGAGATACACCTGCGAAGGAGAGATCTCTGGGAGGGCTGGACGGCCGCCATGCTAGTCTGACACCTGTGAGTGGGGGAGGGGAGAAAGGGACAGTGGTGGAGTCTTAGACCCGTGGTCCCCAACCCCCGGGCCGTGGGTACCGGTCCACAGAGAAAGAATAAATAACTTACATTATTTCCGTTTTATTTATATTTAAGTCTGAACAATGTTTTATTTTAAAAAAATGACCAGATTCCCTCTGTTACATCCATCTAAGACTCATTCTTGACGCTTGTCTCGGTCACGTGATACATTTATCCGTCCCACCCTAAATGCCGGTCCGTGAAAATATTTTCTGACATTAAACCAGTCTGTGGCCCAAAAAAGGTTGGGGACCACTGTCTTAGACTACATGGCAGTTCCAAGAAAGTTTCGGGAAGACCCACAGGGCGTTCTCAAGCTGAAGTCACGGGTAAGAGGAGTCCCGCGTCGCGTATGGATGGGCCTACCTCAGTGTCCCTGATGTGCTCACTGGCTGGGAGCAGCCCCAGAGAAGTGAGGTGTGGCTTCCACAAACTCGGGGCCAGCAGCTGGGGTCATATACGTGACAGTGTATAAAGTATTGTGGTCTTTACCCAGGGAGGCACTGGAGAACGGGAACAGCACAAGGGAAAGAGGGTTGGCCTTTCTTTGCAGTTCTCAGGAAAGAATGCAGTAGTGGGGGTGGGGGGACCTGCCGTCTGCCACCCTGTGCAAACCTGGGAAGAGCTGCACGCTGGAGGACTGGAGTCCCATCGCTCCCTCGCCCGCCTGCCTGCCCGCCCGCCTGCCCGCCAGGAACTCAGACAGCGGGCATCTTCGTGGTCAGACGCTGTGCTATATAGCACTTGGAATAAACTCAGCGGTTTTGCTGATTTTTCTCTCCTTGATGAAAATTTAAAACCAAGATCCCAACTGAGCTGCCTCTTTTCTATTCCCTGGTAATAGCTTTGAACAGTGGGGAGGACGAGGCTGCGGACAGCTGAGTGTGGAACTAATTGAAAGTATCCACTGAAACTAATGATAGTTATCGGGGAAGGAACAGGAATCTCAGGATTCTGAGGCGTCGGGCAGGTGGACAGGGACAGGGCACACTCGCTGCCTCGGCTTTTCTCGTGACCCACTCCCTTCTCAACCCCCTCTCCCTCTGCCTGGGATGTCTCTCTGTCCCCTGAGCACTCTCTGGGAGTCACAGCCATCCTCAGCTTGCGTCCCCACCTTTCTGCAGAGTTGGCACTGCCGACTGCCACTGGGTGATGCCCAGGGTGTGCCATCCCCAGAGTCTCTGCAGAACCATCTGCAGCAGCTTCACCCCCAAAGCCAGTCCCTTTGCCCCCTTTCCTCTAAACGAGAGCAGATAAAAGACACAGTGAGCAGACAACCGAGAACAGCCAGGGAGACTTGTGACAACCAGCACAGAGGCCTGAAGACGATAAGTGATGCTCTTCTGTTTCCTTTACGTGACGGAAAGGGGTCCATTCCTTCATCTCCTCAGAATTCAATGAACACGTACAATGTGCTTGGCGTGCTAGACCCACAGCAGGTATTTCTGTCTCATTTCTCTGGAGCTGATTTGTTTTTACACCCCCTTTGCCCTGTGTCCTCATTCCAGAATTAGCACAAAAAGCTACTTACATCCATGAGCATGTTACTGGCTTCAGGGTGGGTCTCTCCTCAAACTCTTTGTGCCTCTTCCCCAGACCTCACTCCACGCCCTCCCACTGCGCACCTGCTCTGGGGGTCCTCAGGGAACAGTCCTTTGGAGTATAGGGAGAAGAGAGACTTGGGTCAGTGAGGTCTTCAGGGCGATGGACTCTCAGCTTCAGGACCACCTGCAGAATCCACCATGGCTTCCTCCTCCCACCCGTCCCTGGGAGCCCCGCCCTCTGCACTTGGCTCAGGCTTCCTCCCAAAGCTGACAAATGCTCCCAGGCAGGACCTTTCTTTTGGACGTCAGTCAAATGCATGAAAGTTGAAGACATACATATAATACACTTTGGAAGATGGTTTCTGTTCTTCAAGAGATACAAATAGACTATGGAACATCTACCTACACTTGCGTTTTAGGCATAGGGAAATATTGACAATATTTTTCCTCCATTTTGTACATGCTTTTCAATATAAAATATATATTGCATTCTACCTTTGTTCACTGTAATGCACTTATAAGACCAATAATTCTTACCATTAATAGCAACCTTTTATGGTTTGCTTTTATTAATAGCAAACCTTTATTTATTTCTACCAATTTTTATATAGCATTCTTTTTTAAAATGCTTCTTTTTGTTGACTTTAGAGAGAGGGAGAGGGAGGTAGGGAGAGGAAGACAGAGAGACAGAAACAGGGTTCTGTTCCTGCAGGGGCCCTGAGCAGGGGTCAAACAGGAAGCCTCTGCACTTCTGGTCAATGCTCTAACCAGCCAAGCTACCCAGCCAGGGCTTAGCAATCTTAAAATACAATAAACTGTACAGGTACACACTGATGTAGAAAGACAGTATCCAAACCCAACTGAGGTTGGCAGGCAGTGCCACCATGCTTAGCTTCTAGCTGGTAATTTATCAAATACTCATATGCTGGAATATTATATAGCCATTAAAAATGATAAAGTAATATGCAGGTATTTATGCAGAAAAGTCTTTACAATATGCTATTAAATTAAAAGCTGGTTATAAAAGTGCTTACAATAAAATCCCATTTTAATTGTATACTGTCTATATATGACATATAAAATAGCTAAAAAGCATTTCTTGAATGCTTACCAAGTGCCAGCCACTCATTTTAAAGACTTTAGATGTATTTATTATCTCATTTATTCCTCCTAAAACACTGGAAGGATGGTACTCTTTTTTTTTTCTTTTACAGAGACAGAGAAAGGGATAGACAGGGACAGACAGACAGGAACGGAGAGATGAGAAGCATCAATTATTAGTTTTTCATTGCGCGTTGCAACACCTTAGCTGTTCATTGACCACTCTCTCACATGTGCCCTGACCGCGGGCCTTCAGCAGACCGAGTAACCCCCTGCTTGAGCCAGCGACCCTGGGCTCAAGCTGGTGAGCTTTTGCTCAAACCAGATGAGCAAAGCTGGCGCTCAAGCTGGCGACCTTGGGGTCTCGAACCTGGGTCCTCCGCATCCCAGTCCGACGCTTTACCCACTGCGCCTCCGCCTGGTCAGGCCAAGGATGGTACTCTTTTTATCCCAATTATACAGATAAGAAAAATGGAATCAAACAAAGTTGAAGGTGAATTCCCCGCATCACCCAGTCAGTAAGTGATAGAAGTAGGCGATACATTCAGTGACATGACTGTGGACCCCATACTCTTGGTCCCCAGGCTGTCCTATATAAAGCTATGGGAAGCTGAAAGTATGATTAACATGAGTTATTTTGTGAAATAAGTTATTTCCTTCTTTTAGCTTATCTGTAGTACACATTGTAAAAATTATATATGTACAGAATACATTTTTTTTTTTTTTTACAATGGATGTCTGCATTGGAAAAATAACCAATTAGTGGTAACTGGAAAAAGAATGCATTCTGAGAAAGGACGTTTATGAATCTTTATGTCTGCCCGTTGAGTTCTGGGATGCATATCAGGGCCCCTTTGCAGTACTATTCATCTGCCTGTAATCTTCTTAAGTACTCCAAGGTCTAATTGTTTAGCTGCTTAATGAAACCAATTCCCTTTGAGACTCTCTAACAAGCTTAATAATGCCTTTCAAAAAGAGCTGAGCAACCAGTTAAATGGAATTATGGAGCCATGACTATTTGCTGGGTATAGAAGTCCGTTTCGGCATCCGCAGACTTCACAATCAGCTGTGGTTTGTCTGACTTTGGGTCCAGCGAACATGCCCTACCTCTCAGTTTGCCAGCATAAGAGGGAATCAGTGGAAGTCTTGGCTTCCTGAGATGTATTCTAGTGTGAGGTATTGGAAAACATGTACTTTCAAATTCTGAGTATTGGAAAACTCATCATCACGGTCAATTAATCTTACAGTTTCAGGGTGTTAGAACAGAGGTTGAGGGGATCAAGATCAAGGATGCCTAGGGCACAGTTTCTGGATCTGCAGTAGCACAGGCTTCCTGAAGATCAGAGGAAAACGACTGGAGGATGTGCGGGCGTTGTGACTTACAAGGTTGCTACCCTTGGGGGCTTCTCCAGGGTCATTAACTATTGTCTCATCCTTATGGAGGTTTTTAAAGCTTAGATCTAGGCATCTGGGTATCTTCCTTGTGCAGGTTACAGTTAAAGACAGAGAGCTCTCATTCCTTGGCCCATAGCTTTAGCTCATTTATTTTTAAAGTTTATTGCCAGAGATAAAGAACTCTTGCATATTCTTAAACACGATGCTGGGGCATGAAGAGGGGACGTGCTCGGTGTGACCGCTCTCTATCACAGGAGCTGCCTTTGTTAACGCTGGAGAGATGCGGAGACAGTCCGGGCTGCCCAAGGGAGAAGCCTGCCCCCAAAATAATAATGGTAATCATACCTCATTGGAGCAGTCATCATAGCCTGTCTGGAATTAGCTGGGTCTCTGCGTGGACCACAGATTTAATAACAGTAATAAGAGCAGCCGTAATGATTTCCTGCCATGAGCCACATGCTAATAAGCTCTTTAGGCACATTGTTTCATTAAATCTGTCCCATCGCCCTGGGAGGCAGATCCCCATTATTATCCCCATTTGTTCATGAGGACATGGAGGTTCTGAGAGGCCAAGGTTATAAAAGCTACTGTGGAGGAGAGGCAAGGCTCATAACAATGTCTGCCCAATTCCAAAGCCCCCGTGGGTTAAATCTCTCTGCTGTGTTATCTATATACGGTGCAACTGCTGATGTGGAAGACACCCAGATGTGTACACCGCAGCATGGCCGGTGGCAGTAAGTGAGGAGGGGTATTATAGCAGCAAACCTAGGGAGTTTACATCCAATTTATTGTCCCCACCCCTAGCCCGCACCACCCCAATACTATGGTACTGGGGAGAAACTACAGACAGATTGTCACCCCTGATATTCAGAGAAAAAATCCTGCTGCCATCTGCAGAAGAACTTTGAACAAAGTGACAGCTATTGTTTCCAATTCTATCACACATGCCATTTTATTCTTGCAAAGGATTGTTTGTTTTCAGAGATACCTTTGTGACTTTAAATAAACAATGGCCCCACTCAGTCAACCCTGGTCTTCTTGCAGTTGATTCAGAACAGTGAACAGACCCAGGGTATGATTAGAGAAAAATGAACCCAGGGGTAGGTCCCAGCCAGGCTGACGAGATGGCGTGAGGAAGACTAATAGCACTAAAGATGTGCCTGGGAGGGGTCCTCCAGACAGAAGGAAGGGGCTGGGGGCATCAGGATGATGCTCCAAACCTGCTGATGCTCCTTGGATGCCCAAATCCTCTCTCCTCAGACGTGAGCTTGGAATTCACGGTTCAGTTCCCAGCATTGGCGCCTGCGCTCGCCATTCTTGACCCAAACGGGCCAAGCAATCACTGACCCCGGGCTGCGCTCCTTTCCTGGTTTTCTCCAACTGTCAGTCACTCTGGCGTCCACCACCTCCTTCCCCGGGTGAGCTTGACTTCTAGGACCAGGGGAGAGGAGCAGCCAATAGAAGTTAACTATTTAACGCTCAGAAAAATCTCAAATGTTATCGTGTCTTATTTCATCAAGAGTAAAAGTTTGTGGAATTTGCATCCAAAATATGATTATTTATAAAGATGGATACATAAATGCATTATATACAGACATTATATTCAAGGGCTAGACAGGGGAAACAACATAAGAATCCAACAATAGGGAAATGAATAAAGACCTCATAGCACATGCATTAAAATGCAACTGTCAAAAGAGTAATCTTGAAAAATGGGGTTAGTAAAATGACTGCTAAGAACCACAAAGAGTTTGTGGTTTTGCCCCCCTTGGTTAACAAGTTGGGCATGTTTCCCTGGATGCTGGCAAAATATACAAGACTCCAGAGTCTGAGACACAGGACTTTCTTACTCACAGCAGTAGCAGTAACCATGCTCCATTTTCCAAAGAATAACACGAAGAGGTCCAGGTGACACCTGCATTGTCATCAAAAGTGGGCTGCATTTTAGGCAGGAAATCTGAGCTTAAGGAACCCAAATGTTTTATAAGGAACAATCAGCATTCCCGCTCTTTGCCACAAAGGGTGACACTATCTCTGCCTCCAAGGCTGTTTACTGTCTCAGTCTCCTTGAGCTGATAATCTGGGACTAAGGGGAAACGTGCAGAAACGTGAAGGACATGCGAAGACTTGTTTCCCAACAATGACAAAATACTGACAAAACATTGCCTGGTGAAATAAAGCAAGTGACAGAACAGTTTTAACTTCATTTTTGTAAAATATTTAAATTGTGTATTGGCCCTGGCGGGTGAGCTAAGTCAGTTAAAGAATCGTCCAGAGACACCAAGGTTGTGAGTTCGATCGCTGATCAGGGCACATGTAGGAAGCAACCAAAGAATGAATAATTAAGTGGAACAACAAAGGAATGCTTCTCTCTCTCTCCCCCTTCCTCTCTCTTTCTCTAAAAGCAATCAATAAAAGAAAATGTGTGTGTCAATAGGAGAGTTTCTATTTTTATTAGTTATATGTTGAAACTTTTCTGGTGAACATAGATGACTTGTTGAATTAAAATTTTAAGAACGTTAAAAGTAGCTCTCAGATGTCAATTCGAAAACTCAAGCATGCCCCTAAAATTGTTTCACTGACTTCACATGGGCAGGTAAAATGCAGTGTCTGACCAATCCCCTTCTTAGAAGAGAGAAATACACTTCCAACACTTTTACAAAAGATCTGCCTGTTGACATGGCTGTGGTGTTGTTCACAAGAGCAACCCTCCTGAAACAATGCAACTCACATTCGCATCAACGCTGCCGGCGCATTTGTATTTTCCCTGACTCCACGCTGCTTCCTACCTGCCTGAGCAGCAAGGAGCAGAATGCAAGTGTCTTCAGGGCCTGTCTCTCCTGTACTCATTTTTGCCAAATATGGCAGGGATATTTAGAATCTTTTTCATGTTTATATTGACTGCAGACCATAAATGTGAATAGAGTCCTCCAAATAAGCTTTCTTTTTCTGCCTACATTCGCTCTGCGTGGTTTTAAGTGTTATGAATGGTCTGGAGTAACCGTTATGCCTTTCTGCATTTTTTTTATGCTTAGTCCACACTTCACACTTTTGCTTGGTTTAATGGTTTGCACACACACACACACAGATTCTCATCTTTCAACAGGAACAATGATTGTCTCACAATTGTAGCTGGGATGGGAGAAAATATAGGTAAATCTCTCGGGCTTACTGCCTGGCATGCAATTGTCACACAATTCCAAACTTTCTGCAACACATAAATTGTCTTTTATAATTGACAGAAAATGAAAACAGACTTTAAATTTAAAATTTCTTCATATTCCACATTGAGAATTGAACTAATTTTGCAGACGTTAGTAGATTGTGTGCCTGTGGGTACCCAAACCACAAAACCCAACACTCACACACATATTTCTCAAAAGCATTAAAGGGAACCTTTTCTAATAGATGCTATTTAAAAGCTATCCAACTTACCAAGTAAAGAGATCACCTTGTTATAAGGATTCAACTTACGATAGTTAATTGTCTAAATTGATCATATATTTTTAAAGCTTTTTATTTATTTATTATTTTTATTTTATTTATTCATTTTTTAGAGAGGAGAGAGAGAAAGACAGAGAGGGATAGAGAGGAGAGACAGAGAGAGAGAGAAGGGGGGAGGAGCTGGAAGCATCAACTCCCATATGTGCCTTGACCAGGGTTTCGAACAAGTGACCTCAGCATTTCCAGGTTGATGCTTTATCTACTGCACCACCACAGGTCAGGCCTGATCATATTTTTTAAAAATGGATTTCCTGGGGTCCAGGAAATTTCATTGACTTAACTTGATCTACCTTAGACATGAAGAAGTCTACAGAGAGAGCGTGTTTATTATTTGTGGGAGACGCTCTCACCATTCTGTTGAGATTCTCTTGGCTACAGATATCAGAAACCCACTTTGAATTAGCTTAAGCCCAGAGTGGAGTTTATGGGAAGGGTACTGAGGGAGGAGCTTCTGAAGTCAAAGAAAAGGCTGAGGGACAGAGTTGATGGAGAGGAACAAAGTAGGAACCTTCTAGAGTCTGGTCAGTGACCTCACTTAGTGCTCTTTGCCCACTAGCATCGTCTCAATTTCAATATGGACAACGAGGTGCTGAGTGGTCCAGCTTGGGTCCGTTCTGCACACCTGCTCTCATCGCCTATGTCCAGGAGAGCAGGGGATCATTACAGAATCACAGCTTCCGGGAGTCCATGGCTGCGCATGTGTACATAACATACAGGTGTTCTGTGTGGGCGTGTTTGTGTGTGTAAAAAGGGGTGCAGCGGGGGAGGGGTTGGTTCTCAGGGATCTGTGGCTGGACTGACATCCCCAAATGTCTTTTCCACGCACATTTTTGCTTGAGAGGGAGGGAAACTTCCATTTTTTCTTGCATTTTAATTATATCACTCCTAGATCGCCTCCCCTTTCTGGATGTTGGTGTGCTAACCAGAATTTGCTTGGATGATACCGAAGCATCTGGGAGCCTTCCAGTGTACCCAGCCACATGTCCTCTAGACTTGGTGGATGACAGGTTCCACTTAGAAGCACCTACTGCCCTTTGTCATGGGGCTGCCAAGCTTCAATCATGTAGCAAATATGTCCTTTTCAAAGAAGGATGCTGCCCTCCGACACCAACTTGATAGGTGTTTTACCTCTGTGGACAGTAAATTTCTCCTTTTATGCAACGTCATTCATGTTTGTGAGCCGAATGCCTTTGAAGGCCTGCACTCCTGTTCCATGCCCTCTTTGCCAAAGTCCGTGCCCCACAGTGAACTAATCACTGCATACAGTGGGCTTAAAGAAAGAGGAGGGTGAGCCTTGGGCTGGGGTTAAGGACCCATGTGCTGACTCTGGGTCTCCCTTTACTGCAAAGGGAGACTTAATCAAATAGTATAGACTGTCGGGACTTCTCTGCTTCCCAATCTGCAAACTGGGGTCAGAATCCGCCTCCAACCCAAGGAGCGGGGAGGATGCAGGTGGGATGGTGTGCGTGAACTTCCTCTGGATGGTGTGGAGCTCTATGCAAACCATAACCACACTCTCGTTTTATAACCTGCCAACCCACGTCTCTTGGGCGTGCCAAACCACCAGCATCCATGCCTTCCATCAGCCAGATGCCTCACCTTCTCTGGGCCATGTGGCAGAGGAACAAGATCGGTAATTATTTTATTTGAACTGCTCTCTCACTCTAGAAACCGCAAAATCCTCAGAGAAGATAAATATTCTGTGATGTTCACAGCTGAACCCCTATGAGAGTCATTAGGAGACTCTCGCAGGCAAATAGTTATATGGAGAATATCCCCGGAAGATTCATTTTCCCCCAAACCATTCAATAAAAACGAGAACTACGCCTCTCATTCCTACCCGCCCACCCCCTGCCACAGTCCCTAAAGACACAGAACTCCTGTAGTATTATCGGGGTTACTTACATTTAATTGCAAATGTAAATATTAGTTAGTTAGGCTCTTAAAATTTAATATCTACACATCTAGGGTCATCACAAACGTTCAGAAAATGTAAATAATTTGTTTTTCTGCAAAAATAGCTATAAACCTAGAATAGATCCTTCCTACTCTGAAGATAATTCATATCCCTGGACCCTCAAAGGAAATTACACTTTTTGGCTGTGGGCTTGGGGCGCGTCCATTAGTGGCGAGCCCATCTGCCCAGAACCGCCCCCTGCCCA
The DNA here is from genome assembly GCF_036850765.1 of Saccopteryx bilineata. NCBI lineage: Eukaryota > Metazoa > Chordata > Mammalia > Chiroptera > Emballonuridae > Saccopteryx > Saccopteryx bilineata. The sequence goes on along the minus strand of NC_089496.1, from coordinate 105,439,309 downwards.
CAGCATATCTGAATGACCGTGCAAATCTGCTTCCTAAGCCACAGTGGCTGGCAGCTGAAATTTCAAAGTCAAGACCAGCAGCAGCAGCATCAACAGCTACAGAGGGGTCAAGAGGATTAGAAAGGCCACTGGTTTACAGAGAAGTTGGCCATTGGTGACTTTGGAGAAACCACTCTATGTCAGCAGAATGGCCAAGTGCAGAAGTCAGAAGGCAAGGCAGGCAAGACTCAGGCAGGTTGGGATGCTGAGGAAATCGAAGCCCAGGTGCCCACCTGCTTGACAAGATACATTAGCAAGGACAGAAACAGAACAGTGTCTCAAATGAGATACGTTTATTTTCTTTTTTTTTTTTTTTTTTTTATATAATTTTATTTTTTTAATGGGGTGACATCAATAAATCAGGATACATATATTCAAAGATAACAAGTCCAGGTTATCTTGTCGTTCAATTATGTTGCATACCCACCACCCAAAGTCAGATTGTCCTCTGTCACCTTCTATCTTGTTTTCTTTGTGCCCCTCCCCACCCCCTATCCCTCTCCCATTCCCCCCTCCCCCCCGTAACCACCACACTCTTGTCAATGTCTCTTAGTTTCAGTATTATGTCCCACCTACGTATGGAATAATACAGTTCCTGTTTTTTTCTGATTTACTTATTTCGCTTCGTATCATGTTATCAAGATCCCACCATTTTGCTGTAAATGTTCCGATGTCATCATTTCTTATGGCTGAGTAGTATTCCATAGTGTATATGTGCCACATCTTCTTTATCCAGTCATCTATTGATGGGCTTTTTGGTTGTTTCCATGTCCTGGCCACGAGATACGTTTATTTTCTTAGTAACCAAAACATACCCATGTTTCAAGGCCAGCGAGAAGTAGCTAATGGGATCCACAAGCTGTGCAACCTTCAACACAGCTGATGTCTCTGAGCCACAAAAGCATTGTCTGTGAAATAGAGGGAAAGGTACGATGTGCTGATACCATCCATTCCATTGGAAACGAGATCACTCATGAGACACAGCCTTTCCATCTTGCTTGGTACCATGAAGTGAACAATAAACAAGATGCTGATTAACAAAGAGGAGGAGGAAGGAGAGGCAGCTGAGCAGGGGCAGGGGAGGGAAGAGGAGGAGGAGGAGAAGGTGAGGAAATAGAAGAAACTGGCAAAGGACCCTCTGAACCCTGACGGGAAACAGACAGACGGACGGATGTGTGGAAAGTTGCTCTCTGGCAGAGGGGAGGCAGGGGGCTGCCAGGGGACATTTCCAGTTTCCTGGACAAACGACGCCTGTTTTTGTTTGTTTGTTTGTTTTTCAAAACAATAGCAGACAGGGGGCAATCAGGAGACAGAGGAAGGGGTCCGGGGTTGCCACTGTGGAACAGGTGTTAAGACTGGCTGTGGACTTGGGGCACATCCATTAGTGGCGAGCCCATCTGCCCAGAACCACCCTCCCACAAGAGGCAAGCATAAACCTTACAGAGTAGCCACGACAGCCCGTCTGAAGCCCAGAGGAAACCCATGGCTGGAGGCGCAGGGCAGGCCACTGCAGAAGTCCAAGGGAGAGAGGATAATGGAGAGCAGGTGCGGGCAGTCTGTCTGTCGTCTGCCCTTCCTTCCCTCCCCATCTTTTCTTTTTCTTTGTCCTTCCCTCCCCCTCCTTCTTTCTCTCTCTTTTCATTCTGTCTTTTCTTCTCCTTTAAGGAGTAATAAGCAGTAAAAAGAGTTCTTCACTGTTTCCCCTTCAGGGTTGTCTACCCTCTGGGGAGACCTAGAGAACCGACGTCCAGTCTGCAGTCCTGCGGACGTGCTGAGCTCCAAGGAAGAAGGAAAGTCGCAGCACTGATCTACGCGGAGAGCCTCACGCTGTTAATGTAACGACACGCAGGTTGGCACCGGATCCCAGAGCCAGAGAAGCTTAGGTATCAGAAAGAAACACGGAAGTTTAATTGGGAACCGACCCCTGCCTCGTACCTGCACACCCTATTCATTCCGCAGGGGCCCTCCTGGTGGCGAGGTATCGAAGCCCAACCACTCTGTCTTCATAGGCTACCTAACACAATGCCATTTTTCTCAGGCAAAGCATAAAAAGTCTAAAATTTAAAAAATGACTTTATATGTCATCTAAAATATCTTAAGAGTTTATCATTTCACTGTAGAAATGTTTCATTCAGGACCTACTATGTGCTAGGTATTGTGAATTTAATAGATTATAAGCTTCTTGGTTCTTATAATCATGGGCACTCATATTCTTTAGAAGAATAAGCTGTTGCTTCTCTTCTTCAAACCCAGTTTTGAAGATTTTAGGGACAAAAAGCTAAGAAAGGCCATGTTATGGGTCCAGGACTTAACATCAAAACCATAAAAAACTCCCAGAAAGACAGAGGTGGTTGAGCCCCTGTGTAGAAGGAAGATGCCAGCCCACGAGAAGCCCAGGGCCATGGGGGCAGGGTGCTTGGGAGGGTTGGCTGAGGGCACCCTTCCTACCTCCTTGACTTCAGAGGACTATTGATCCTTGTTGCTTCAGTGCCAAAGCACCAACCCAGCCCAGTGCTCATGAGAGGCATTTAGGTGACACTGGACAGAGTTGGAGCCCAAACCCATGTAGGGAGGCTAGTCAGCCCCTGAATAGTTCCCTTCACATCCCCCCCATCCCAGAGCAGAGAGGGAGATTAGAAAATAGCAGTTCTCAAGGTTCTCTGAGGAAGAGAGACGCTAGGGGGTGCTGGGGTGAGGGATGAGGGTACCGGGGAGACAGCAAACTGGGGGTGGTCGATTCCTGACTGCAATACCAGAGGCTGTCCAGCTTGAAGTACACTCGCCACAGGTCCACGTTACTCCCTGCAGCCATGGAATTGCCGAGAGAACACGCACGGGCAGGAGGGAGTAGCAACAAGACCCCTGCAGAGCACGCATGCGCTCAAAGTCAACGCACTGGAGCAACTGAAAATAAGCTCAATAAATATCTTCAAAAAGGAAAGGGGAGAGATTTGAAAGGTGAAATAAGAACAATGAGTAAGAAACAATGGGAGATCCCGGGCATGAACACTGCGAGTATAGAAAGGAACAACTCAACAGGTGAGTTGAAGAGCTCAATGGGTCCTTCCAAAGAAGAGAGATGAGTGGAGGAGAGAGAAATGAGGTACGGGCTAGTGAAGAAATTGACATATTTTATTTTTGGTTAGATAGGCAATGACCTCTTGTTACAAGTCCCTTACAAACACCAAAGCGCAGCCATGATGTACAAAACAAAACTAGAGATGAGACCAACATGGCAGGGGTGGAGTAATGAGAGACCAATGAGGGTGTGTGCATGTTCTTCTAAGGGGAATAATTCCAATAATAATAGACAAATAAAATCTAATTAATAAACTTTAAAATAACAACAATGCATCTTGGTCAGGGCAGAGGAGGTGGGATGGAGAGGGAAGGAGAACGGGCTATTGTCTTACTAATCTTTGATGTAAAAAATATATTCTCAAGCACACGGAGCACATGTCATCATTCCTATTGTGCTCCTTTCAATCACATAGCCCCCTGGGACCTAATTTATGAAATTTGTATTCAATGTAAGGTCTTTATTTCCAGTGGCTCCCCATCCCCCACAAATCTAACTGTTTCATACTTGAGCCACACTTTGGGAGTAGCTGAATACAAAATCCAATAACATTCTTGGGATACTGTTTCCACTATCCCCCACTCCCACCCCAAACTCTCTCCTGGACCATTCGATTTGGATCACAAACCATCCTGGGGAACCTGTCATGCCTTCCGTGTTTCTGAGCCTAGCTCATTGGATAAGCAGGTGATTCATCAACCAGAACAATAGAACTGTCGCCCTGCACGGCCACTTCCTCTTGTCTCCTCAGCTGCCTACCCCTTTCCTTGCAATGGCTTTTGTACACAGCTTTCCATCTGAATTCAATTCATTGGTCCTCCTCCTAATTAGCCCACAGTATCTCATTATCAGCTCATGCCCACTCAGTTATCTGATTCCCTGCAATATCAATCACCAAGACATCTCCTCTGATTTAATTTGTAGGCACACAGCCCTGAGATGTCAGACAGTCCTTTTCTGTCAGAGATTTATTAAGGGAGCAGGATTTGTTGCCCTTGGTGGAGATTTCCTTCATTGCTGTCAGCTTCTCATTACAGTTGGTTCAACCTCCATTGTGATCACTCCAGAAGTCTGACTACTGCATGGAAAGGTGTTGTGTTTTCCGGGAGGACTTGATGATGATGTCACCAGGCTCCGAACAATGAATGTGAGGAATCGCATAGAATATTTCCCATGCCAGACGGGGCAAGAACGGTGGGTGGCTTAGCATTTCTTATATGCTCTTAGTTAACTGAATTTTTTTTAGATGTTATTTATTCATTTTAGAGAGGAGAGAGAGAGAGAGAGAAAGGGGGGAGGAGCAGGAAGCATCAACTCCCATATGTGCCTTGACCAGGGAAACCAGGGTTTTGAACCAGTGACCTCAGAATTCCAGGTCGACGCTTTATCCACTGCGCCACCACAGGTCAGGCAGTTAACTGAATTTAATGATTGACGTTTGACAAGGTCATAATTAGGCCTTGAATTAATGTCTCTTTACAACAGAGACTTGGTCAAATTTCTTGAGATCCACAACATTTTTTTTGTGGGGACGTTCATTGGAAAGGACAGCATTTTAAACAAATTGTAGCTAAGCAAAACTGCCCTCAACTTAGGGTTATAAGAACTTCTTTAGCTCATCATTCGGCTTTTATTGAGCACCTACTGTATGCAAGGCATTGCTAGGTGTTGGGGGAACCTAGTAACACTGAGACAATTAGTAGGTAAATACAGCTTGGTTTGTTTCTCTGAGTAAAGGACCATAATGGAATTCTCTTCCAACATAGAAGATCTTTGATTCTGACCAATCTCGGTAGAAAGGGTCAAAACAAAGCTGCGCCTTCCTCAGGAAAACTCCCTGAATGGACAGCGCTCAAGTTCTCAGGCATGCTTACAGCCTGTCTTACCCAATTACAACCCCAGAGTACCGAGAGGTGTTTCGTTCAGACTTGAAATGGAATATACTATTTGAACCCTCTTTTTTCTCAGCAAAGATACAGGGAGCAGTTCATCCAAGCTCGAGAAAGAAACTATAGAACTCAGTTTTCTATTTACCTTCTTGTCTCGAAGGAAACTACTTCAGTATTTACAACCTAGGAGGCAAAAGTATCTGTACAATGGGTATTAAATTGCCCTCCTGCCTTTCCAAATGAGAGCGATACTTTGACTAACGAATAATGTGTGGTGTTCCTCCATCCTCTGGGGGAAGGGAAGCTCAATTTCAGTAGGAAGAGAACAAAGGCCACGTGTCTAGGAGGGAGGCAAGCTCTAAGGACTAGTCAAAGTTCCCTGCCTGAAGGCAATGGTGGTTATCTTGGGGTCCTGCTGCTGGAATTGTTGGGTGTCTTTAAATGCTTCAAAGCCACCAATAATGGGACTGTGAATAGGTACATCCACTTCGGAAAAGAGTTTGGCATGCCTATTCAACGTAAGGATACCCCTAGTTAATGATCCAGAAACGTTATCACCAGAAAAATACCCTGGAGAAACTTCTGCACAAGAATGCCAGCATACAGGAGCAAGAATGTGTCTCACAGCAAAATATAAACAACCTGCATGTCCACCAACCCCTGGGGTCAAATGGATGAATCAGGTCATTGTTCAGTAGTGGATTACTGCAGCAGTCTGAGGATTGGACTCTAGTTATGCACATCTCCGTGAATGAATTCCACAGACACAACGTTGAGTGAAAGACACCTGTCACAAGCAAACACATGTGATAGGAGGACTCCATTCATGTAAAATTCTAAACCAAGAAAACTAAGCCATCATGCTTAGAGATGCACAGGAAGGAGCTAACATCATGAAGAAGGCCAAGGGAATGATTTCACAAAGATCAGCGTATCAGCGTGATGAGGAAAGGGCACACATATTTTGGGGATGGGCAGGTAATATTGTATTTCCTTACCTGGGCAGTACTTGCGAAGGTATTCCCTTTATGACCATTAAACTTGCCTGTGTTTTTTAGGCACTTCTCTGTATGTCTGCTATATTTCAAGTCAAGGTAAAATAATCTCCTTTTCCAGTGCTTTCGATCCAAGCTTGCCAGTACCCTTCTGGTCATGCACTTCTCTACCCTAGATGTGTGGGTATCTTCACAGTGTCATTAGGGGTCCCCTGCTGCATCTATTCACACCCCAAAAGGTAGACACCATGCACTGGAGGGCCCCTCCCTGTCACCAGCAGAGGGCACATTCTTTTCCCAGGTCAGCGCCGGTCAGCACCTGTCAGCGGCACCTAAGTGACCCTTGTCTCTTAGAGTGTCACTCTGCCAGCACAGACTGCAGTCCACTGACAGGTCCCAGGGGTCTCCTAACAAGGGCCAGAGCAAGGCACTGGGCTGCACTTCTGGGTCCGCATGAGTTAGGGACAATGTGGCCATTTTCTTCTCCTCAATATTACACATAATGCTTGAATATACATACCTCATTTAATCCGCATAACAGTCAACCTTGTGGGTCTTATTATAATCCCCATTTAAAAATTTTTATAATCACAGGCTCTGAGAGAATAATGACTTTCATTCACATTTCCATGCTGATATGAGGTCAAAATGAAATGGAAACAGTAACAAGCAAAGCAACAGTTATTTCCTGAATGCCTCTAAGGGGCCAAGCATTGTTCTAGGCATCTGGAACACATCAGTAAACGAAACAGATCATGTACAGTATTGGTGAGAAGAGAAATTCATTGTATTAAAATACTGGATTTATAGGTCAAGAATTAAGTATATATATATCCATATATATATAATATGTTTAATAAGAGATCTAAATTCTATTCTAGATGAAGAGACACACAAAAAACATAGTGTAGAGAGATTCAGAAGAGTAGAGTAGGTAAAGGGGGTCAGAAGAATTGGGGTGGCGGCAGATTTTAATTTTACCTAGGGTGGTCAGGGTGGGCTTCGTGGAGAAGGTGATAGTGGAGCAAACTCTTGAATATCTAAAGGAAGTGTGATCCACACAGAAGAGACAGCAGCACAGGGTCTATGGCTGCCACGCTCTAGGGATGGGGGCGACAGGGGGCTGAGCAGAGTGAACAGGGACGTGAAGTTGGAGAGGTAATAACAGGTGATGATCTCAGAAGGGTTGTATTCCAGGCCTCTGACTTCAAGTCCAGACACATTTCACCACATTACCCAGAAGAAAGCAGGATGCATACAGCAGAATATGTGATGACAAGAAACAGTCATTACGGTTAAAGATAAAGATGAGTCCAAGGCTTGTCCTGGGCCATCTACTCATTCACATGAGAAAGTCTGGACGCCATTTCAATTCTGGTCATTTCTATGTTCCAGCAGGGAAAAGCCATGTATGCGTTGCAGGTACAGCACTAGTCACTTCTGGGGAACTTCTAATGAGCATGGCCGAGAATTCACATCTATTTTCCCCAATAGTGAAGAAACAGTTTACATCTTAAGGGGAAAGTAGGGGATATTTTGAAGTTTCCCCATCCGTCTTGGGAACAGCATTCTTGGGACCTTCAGCTCTCTCCCCTGTGCATTACTGGTCTGAACCAATTCCTTCCTACATTTCAGCAGGGGGAGGGAAGGACCATTTAATGGGAGCCAGAAATGGTGATGCATGTGACCTTCGTTTGGATTCCATGTCCCCCAGGGAAAGAGTTCGGAGACACAGAACTTACTTGATGATGGTAACAGCAAATTGGCAGGGAGATTCTAGCGCATAATGACAGTTGGAACCAAATGATGTACATGTGTTCGTTGGAGAGAAATACCTTTATGCATAGGCCCTCCTTTAGGGAGAGACAGCTACAAATTCGCTGGAAGCGGATACCTGGGGAGGGCGGCCGCCTCTCTCAATGGGCAGCCCTACTCTAGCCGCCCAGCTGGAAGTCTTAAATAAGCATTTGCACACGAGGCACAGGGAACTGTTGACCAACCACTGGACTGACTTGGAAATTCACAATAGTCCTTAATGCCCATGACAGCAGAGAGACTCCAAGTTACTCTATCAGCAAGGGAAATTTATAGGGCAAGACACAGGCAGGATGGACATATTTTTTAAAGCTTACTCTCAGGATTAGATAACAGATAAACTTGATCCAATGCAAACGTAAGATCTTTTGTTTGGTGCACATTAAAATTAAAAGGTCTGCCTTGGGCTCCTCACCATGGAAGTGCACAGAAGTCGTGTGGGTTAGAGCACTGCTTTGGAAGAGTGGTGTGATGCTGGATCTTTTGTAAGGCAGGACTCTAGAGAGGGGGAGATTGAGCAGGAAGTTTCTGGAATGGTCTAGAACAGGGTTTTCTCAGCCTCAGCACTACTGCCGTTTTGGACCAGAAAGTTCTCTGTTGTGCGGGATGTCTATGCTCTCTCCCTATAGGGTGTTTGACAGCACCCCTGGCCTCTACCCACTAGATGCTAGTGTCACTCCTGTAGTCATGACAATCAAAAGATGTCCCCAAACTCTGCTAAGTGCTGTTCCCTGGTGGGCAGAGCAACATTGGATCAGAGCCTGGTGGTTGGCATGTAGACTCCTGTCCTCACCTTTGACTCAGAGAGGACTCGGAGCCCACACCCTGCTGTCACGTTCATGAGATCAGGGGGGAGCGGAGGGATTGGGGCAGACAGCACGCTGGGGTAATGAGCTTGCCCTGTCGGGCCCCGGGTGTCCCATCCCTCTCCGTTTCTTGTCTCACAAACCAACGACCCACGGGCCAGCAGAAAAAGCCCCTGGCTTTGAACCTGATGAACTGTAGCATTTTCAGGATTCATGGCCAGTCCTTCACCCACATCCTTCACTGGGTCCTAGATTAAGTTCTTTAGCTTCTACCCCTTTAATGGTTCTTTTTTTTCCCTCCTGAACCTTTTTTATTGTTCTTATAATCACCTTTAAAAAATCCAGGAGGATTTATTCCTCTCTTTGCAGAGGAGTCCCCAGCACTCTGGGAAGTTAGGAGATGTTTTGTCCCTTGCCTCTGCAGGAAGTTACAGGAACTGGTAAGGGGAGGCTAGTGGTTTAAAAAACAACAACAAGCTTTTCCCAAAGCAAGGCACCTGGGAAAACCATGTCAGAAAAACGGTGCCCAGAAGTCACGAAGAGTTGAACCTCATAGGACAAAACCCTGTCCTTTGGTAGAAACACATAGATTTTGTACAGAGCTCAAGACCCAAGACCCGCTCTGTCCAACAGAGGGCTCGGGAGTGTGGCTTCATTTCTCTACTTCTTGCCTTTCCTAATTTATTTCTTCTGTGTACTCAACAAATCACATTTATCTGCGCACCTGCTGTCCCAGGCTCCGACTCACATCTTGCTGGGAAGATGTAGCGTTGATTACAGCAGTTCCTTTTTCCCATCCCGATGGGCACATGCAGAAAGAAGTGAAAAGTTTGTTTTCTTTCCCCTCCATGAAGAGCCCGAAGAAGTGTGTCAATGAATCCCAAAACTAGCCAAGATTAAATTTAATGTTGCAGCTCTGCAGATCGCCGTAGGGCAAAAATATCCTGTGCTGAGCGAAGGGAACGGATGGGAGTCACGGAGCATGTCTACGCATGCGCAGTGAGACTCTCTTGTAATTGTTGGGAGCCAAAAACTAAAACTAAACAGAAATGAAAGGACAGGGTGAGGGGTGAGGGGTGAGGGTGGGAGAAGCGTCACCCATCAGCTCTGTCCTCGTCCCAGGGAGCCAGGTGGCAGAGGACATGCTCAATTCTGGCCGATGCAGTAGGTTCTTGGTTCTTTGTAGGCCAGATGGGGTGTTCTGAAGGATGCTCACTCCTTCTAAAATGAATAGCTCTTCTCAGCTGAGAGCTCGTGGAGTGCAAGGCTCTGCACTCAGCACCTTGTGTGGATGAGCCCACGGCACAACATCACACCGAGGACGGCCCAAGTTCTGTTCTTGTCTCCACGGGAGACAAGGAGGCCAGGGCTAAACGAGGCGGAGGATGCCTGCAGGGGGCCCAGGGAACCCATACTTAACCACAAAGCTCACGTCTGAAAGAGCAGACTGTAGTTGACAGTTTGTGATCACAGGACGGGCTGATGGTGACGACGGGGAGGTGTCCGCCCCCTCTCTGGCCCCCCTCACACTTCACCCTTTCCCTTTGCTGTGGCAGCTTGTTATAAACATGGACAGGGGCGACCCCCACTGAACAGATGCCCATGTCACCACACGGTGTCTGGCCCAAGCAGGACCTTTGATACAACTTGGCCAGGCTTCTACTTCTCAGATCCCACCTTCCCCCAAGCTCCTGGCTGCACACTACCCCCTCCTCCTCATGAAGACAATGGAAGTAATCAGGCAGGGAACCCCTCTCCGTGCTGGCCCCCAGCTGCCCACACATCAGGTTGCTGCAAGGTGCCAGGACACAAAGAAGGCAAGACTGTCCTTTGCTCTGCCTGTGGGAGCCACGTTCTACACCCTAATAATCATCTCAGATCAAAACCCCTCACTGCACTGGTCCCTGCCCCACCCCATCTCACGGGGATTCAGGCCCTCCTCTGCCTTAGGCTGTCCTATTTAGCGCAGGCGTCCTGCCCCGGCCTCTCCCTGCAGCACCCCAGCCTGTCTTTCTGCAACTCAGCTCAGGTCCCACCAGTCACTGCTTACACCCCCAGGGGCTCTGATCCTAAACCTCAAACCTGTTCGCAGTGACAGCAGGCCTTTCACACTCAGGCCATGGTGCCGTCCAGGGACCTCTGTCTGCAGCCCCGGGGGGCACGCTGTTTCTGGGAGCGTGGTGGGCTCCTTCACACTCTCCAGCGCTTGCCCACAGTTGTCCTTCTGCCCTCGTCCGCTGTGTTCTCTACATATTTGGTAAATTCTGACACCCCCCTCCCTTAAGACCAGTTTAAATTGGTTTCAGCAGAAGGTGAGTAAGTGTTAGGACTAAACTGATGTACAAAAGAGGATGAAGAGAAGACAAGCATCACACAGACCCTTGGGTTTCAAAACAACTTCAAACACACATGACCAGAAATGGTCAATTGATTCTCTGGGGGAGGAAGCATTCAGCATGTTATGGTGAAATAATTCCACTACCAGAAGTATTCTGATTTAAAAAAAAAACAAAAAAAAAATCTCTTCTGTCCACTAGGTGGCGCACCAAATTTACAAGGCAGACATCAGAGCACATTTCTCTTAACTCAAGTTTATATTATTAAGACAATCTCTTTAAAATGATTACAGTATTTGTCCACACACCACTCGTTACAACGTAAACACTCATCATGGGAATAAATATTTAGAGGATAAATTCCTATATGCAGTTGGTATCAAGGATCATTATTAAGATCTGAGTCTGAAGTAGGCTCCCCCAACTCCACCCCACGCCACCCCCTCACTGTTGGTTACGGGAGATACATTTCTTAGTCAGGTAAACTAACAGCCCTCAGCCTGCAATACCAAATGTTCAACCCAGTTCTAAGCATGCAAATTGGAACCAGAAATGGCCCTGCTAGACCCAATTATGGAGTAAATGGGTGCGATTTTGACATTCCTTAGATCTCTCCTCTGATCCTCTCCTTCCCTGCCTTCATCCTTATTAATAGCCCAAAGCCTTTGCCTTCAGGGAAGTCAATACACTGTCAAGCTGGTGTAAGCACAGTAATTTTTACTGCATGCTAAATGGTATTTATGGAACAATACTCTATGGTGTTGCAACCTAAAAATCTTTTAGAGTAATAATGAGTTTATTTCTGTGTAGGTGGAGATGCATATCTAACTCACTTCCATAAATTCTGGTCTGATTGTATTTTATTCCCTTCATTTTGTTTTAGTGTCCACAAGAGTTTCATCTGAATTCACACTTGTCTTCAGCCTCAGCACAGAATGGCCCTACATAAATATGAGTGCTGTTGTTATGGTCATTTGAGGAAAGAGAAGTTCACTTTTTAAAGGTAAGCATGGTTCACTGAAGAAACTTCACACATTAAATAAGCCAGGTTTGCAAACATCTGCCCTAAGACATGGGCAACACAGAAGCCCCACGGTGTCGGCAGATTACTGAAGAACATTCTCAGCCAATTCAGTAATTTTCTCTAGCAATTTCAGGATTGGAGTTCACAATGAGGTCAGGCCATCAACCACATTTTGCCATCTGCCCCTGGAGGGTCACAAAGCATCCCCATATATTAGCTACTAATAACTCAGCTTAGATGTCACTTCTTCCAGGAAGTCTTCTGTGAATTCCCTTCCCATATAAATATTTCCTCAGCAACATTCAGTGATCTAGTCCTACACTTAACACAGTGGATTGTGATTGTTTATGGGGTTGACTAACCTCTCGAGGGCAAGGATTGTGCATTATTCGTCCTATTTCCCAGCAAAATGCCTGGTAAGTGGGGAAAAAGTACAGTAAATGAATGGATGGATTATACAATTAATAGGTAAAAATATACATAAATGCTACACTTCCTGGGGAGAGGAACAGGGTCCCCATTTTTATGAGGTGGCACATTTCCCAACCTTTGTTTCGTGGCTGTTTTATTTGCTTGCAGGTTAAAAAAACTATCAGATTTCACCACGGACACCGTAGATATACAAAGAATTATTGTAGAATACTATGAAAAACTTTATGCCACTAAATTCAACAACCTAGAAGAAATGGATAAATTCCTAGAACAATACAACCTTCCTAGACTGAGTCAAGAAGAAGCAGAAAGCCTAAACAGACCTATCAGTAGAGAAGAAATAGAAAAAACCATTAAAAACCTCCCCAAAAATAAAAGTCCAGGCCCTGACGGCTATACCAGCGAATTTTATCAAACATTCAAAGAAGACTTGGTTCCTATTCTACTCAAAGTCTTCCAAAAAATTGAAGAAGAAGCAATACTTCCAAACACATTTTATGAGGCCAACATAACCCTCATACCAAAACCAGGCAAGGATGGCACAAAAAAAGAAAACTACAGACCAATATCTCTAATGAATACAGATGCTAAAATACTAAACAAAATACTAGCAAATCGAATACAACAACATATTAAAAAAATAATACATCATGATCAAGTGGGATTCATCCCAGAATCTCAAGGATGGTTCAACATACGTAAAACGGTTAACGTAATACACCATATCAACAAAACAAAGAACAAAAACCACATGATCTTATCAATAGATGCAGAAAAGGCTTTCGATAAAATACAACACAATTTTATGTTTAAGACTCTCAACAAAATGGGTATAGAAGGAAAATATCTCAACATGATAAAGGCCATATATGATAAACCATCAGCTAACATCATATTAAATGGCACTAAACTGAAGGCTTTCCCCCTTAAATCAGGAACAAGACAGGGTTGTCCACTCTCTCCACTCTTATTTAATGTGGTACTAGAGGTTCTCGCCACAGCAATCAGACAAGACAAAGAAATAAAAGGCATCCATATCGGAAAAGAAGAAGTAAAGGTATCACTTTTTGCAGATGATATGATCCTATACATCAAAAACCCCAAAGAATCCACAAAAAGACTACTAGAAACAATAAGCCAATACAGTAAGGTCGCAGGATACAAAATTAACATTCAGAAGTCAATAGCCTTTCTATATGCCAACAATGAAACAACTGAGAAGGAACTCAAAAGAATAATCCCCTTCACGATTGCAACAAAAAAAATAAAATACTTAGGAATAAACATAACAAAGAATGTAAAGGACTTATATAATGAAAACTATAAACCATTGTTAAGGGAAATTGAAAAAGATATAATGAGATGGAAGAATATACCTTGTTCTTGGCTAGGAAGAATAAATATAATCAAGATGGCTATATTACCCAAAGCAATATACAAATTCAATGCAATTCCCATCAAACTTCCAATGACGTTTTTTAAAGAAATAGAGCAAAAAATCATCAGATTTATATGGAACTATAAAAAACCCCGAATAGCCAAAGCAATCCTAAAGAAAAAGAATGAAGCTGGGGGCATTACAATACCTGACTTCAAACTCTATTATAGGGCCACGACAATCAAAACAGCATGGTATTGGCAGAAAAATAGACACTCAGACCAATGGAACAGAATAGAAAGTCCAGAAATAAAACCACATATATATAGTCAAATAATTTTTGATAAAGGGGCCAACAACACACAATGGAGAAAAGAAAGCCTCTTCAATAAATGGTGCTGGGAAAACTGGAAAGCCACATGCAAAAGAATGAAACTGGACTACAGTTTGTCCCCCTGTACTAAAATTAACTCAAAATGGATCAAAGATCTAAACATAAGACCTGAAACAATTAAGTACATAGAAGAAGACATAGGTACTCAACTCATGGACCTGGGTTTTAAAGAGCATTTTATGAATTTGACTCCAATGGCAAGAGAAGTGAAGGCAAAAATTAATGAATGGGACTACATCAGACTAAGAAGTTTTTGCTCAGCAAGAGAAACTGATAACAAAATAAACAGAAAGCCAACTAAATGGGAAATGATATTTTCAAACAACAGCTCAGATAAGGGCCTAATATCCAAAATATACAAAGAACTCATAAAACTCAACAACAAACAAACAAACAATCCCATAAAAAAATGGGAAGAGGATATGAACAGACACTTCTCCCAGGAAGAAATACAAATGGCCAACAGATATATGAAAAGATGCTCATCTTCTTTAGCTATTAGAGAAATGCAAATCAAAACAGCAATGAGATACCACCTCACACCTGTTCGATTAGCTATTATTAGCAAGACAGGTAATAGCAAATGTTGGAGAGGCTGTGGAGAAAAAGGAACCCTCATACACTGTTGGTGGGAATGTAAAGTAGTACAACCACTATGGAAGAAAGTATGGTGGTTCCTCAAAAAACTGAAAATAGAACTACCTTATGACCCAGCAATCCCTCTACTGGGTATATATCCCAAAAACTCAGAAACATTGATACGTAAAGACACATGCAGCCCCATGTTTATTGAAGCATTGTTCACAGTGGCCAGGACATGGAAACAACCAAAAAGCCCGTCAATAGATGACTGGATAAAGAAGATGTGGCACATATACACTATGGAATACTACTCAGCCATAAGAAATGATGACATCGGAACATTTACAGCAAAATGGTGGGATCTAGATAACATGATACGAAGCGAAATAAGTAAATCAGAAAAAACCAGGAACTGCATTATTCCATACGTAGGTGGGACATAAAAGTGAAACTAAGAGACATTGATAAGAGTGTGGTGGTTACGGGGGGGAGGGGGGAATGGGAGAGGGAAAGGGGGAGGGGGAGGGGCACAAAGAAAACAAGATAGAAGGTGACAGAGGACAATCTGACTTTGGGTGACGGGTATGCATCATAATTGAACGACAAGATACCCTGGTCTTGTTATCTTTGAATATATGTATCCTGATTTATTGATGTCACCCCATTAAAAAAATAAAATTATTTAAAAAAAAAAAAAAAAGATTTGCTAGGAAAAAAAAAAAAAAAACTATCAGATTTCATCTATACGACAAGAAATAACCAGATGATACAGTCAAGTTCACCAACAACTGAGCAAAAAGAGTAAAAATCATTATGTAAGTTTTCAAAAATTAATGAAAAACATTTTGATTGACAAAGCACCCTGAAATATGTACGTTATTCTTTGCTTCTTAGAACAATACTATTGAATGGGATTATTTTATAAGAGAAGGAATTAACACTTAGAGAAATGACTTGACTTGAGTTCAAGGCCAAGTCCGGATGAGACCTTCTGATTCCAAATGCAGTGTCCACATTACGACACCACAAGCTCATGGACTGTCGCCTCGTCAGGGCAGGGACTGCTGGCTGCTGGACTAGTTTGGCCAGTGAGTTGGCTGTTTTGACCAGTTAATGTCCTGGTCCTGGGCTAAAAAATAAACGTTTTTCTAGTCAGTGGAGTGGGTTTGGAACTCAGGTCATTTGGCTTCAAAGTTGGTGTTCTATCGCATGGGAAGCACTTAGCATGACGCCTGACACAACAATGCTCAATAAATCCATTATTATTATTATTATTATTATTATTATTATGCAAATCTGAACAACTTACTGGGGGAGAGCCTAGACCAGTCTCCTAGTCAATGCCTAGGGGGCATAGAGCTCATTTACCTGGAAAGATGAAGACTGGGGGGGAGGGTCTCTTCTGGGGGCTGAACTCCCATCCACGCATGCCCAAGCCTGCAGCCAAAGTGCCCAATCAGTGTAAAGTTCCTGCCACCGCTTACAAAGCCGTGCAAGCCCTTAGTTCATATCAAAGCTGCTATTAAGTTATTTTTGTACCCAAAACACCGCCTTCCTTTCATTTCTATGCAAATGCGAGGAAGCCAAACAGAAGTATAGTTTATTTAAAGATGCTCTTGGAGGAACTGAATGTGTCCTTTTGCAGAAGCTGCGGAGGAAAGGTATGGAGACGAGCAAGACAAAGGACAGTGTCCTGAGCCACTGAGAAGGAAGAGGCAGCTGGTCTCCCTTTGAATTTCACGCCAACCCCTTTTCTCACCTTGGCCAAGGTCAGCGCGCACAGGTCCGTTGTGGCCGGTAACACTCAGCAAGACCATCCAGGCATTTGTCTCCATGATGCTGAGTTACCATAACATCAATCCCAGCCCACGTCTCATTGCCTTTAAACATTAGAACGGTGACTGTGACTGACAATGTTCAGTGCATGTTCGTGTTTTTATAGCGCCCTGGAGTGCACCATAAAACTTACCGCAAAGCAATACCCAAGCACAACATTTTGAGAAATGGCACAATATACGAGAAGGAACATTGTACTTGGGGGGAGGGGCCGAAAGCCGGAGCCGGAGCCCAGCTCTGCACTTACAGACTACGTCCCCGGACAAGTCGGGAGCTTTCTTGAGCCTTAGTTTCCTTTAGAAAACAGAAATCACTGTAACCGTTAGAGGTACTACTGTACATTTTGAAAAAAAATGAGCTAGCGGTCGTGAAAGCACTTGGCAAACTATAAAATACTATTCGACGGCCAGACATTTTTCATGCACTCTTCATTGGAAAGGAGAGGCGCCTAAGTATGGACTGTTGGGACCACCGAGAGATCGGAGAACTAATGACGATGTGACCCTGCTGTCTGGGTGCGGGTATCAGCTCGTTCTTGCCAGACTGATTGGGCCACATACTTAATATTACATTCAGGCCATGCCATGCAAATTAGAGTCAGGGACAAATGTGTTGAGCAGAAAACTGTGTGATTTAATATTTACTGTGCATCAGAGCTAAATTGGCAGCCATACCTGAAGGGGCTGATTTAGGCTATTAAGCGATCGTAATAAAAAATGACTGATTCCCATTATAGTTCTGGAAGAAAAAGATGAACTTCTTAAGAGGATAAAAGGAGTTTTGTCATAGCTTTTGATAAAGGCCTGGCCACTGTTGACCGACTCTGATGCAAACCGTCGGTTGCTTAAAGGTCAAGCGATATCATGCATCAACTCTTATAATAATGTGTTCTAAGAATTAGGATCTCCTCTGGAAATGAACGCGAGGAAACAGAATTTCCCAAGAGCAGGTGGGCCCTGGGTATCTATGGTCGGTTCCTTCTCCTGTGCCGCCTTCTGTGGGGGACGCAGGGTGCCTTGGCTGAAGTACACGTGGAAAATGACCATCAGTGTGCCTATGGAAAAACCCGACCCACTGTGGATGAAAGATTTATCAGCTTGCCTCTTTGTGCCCCATCTGGTAGCAAAATTAATGGCTGTTTAAAAGCTACATATTTAGAAAAACCCTTTGCGGGTGCAGACTCGCGTTGACGCACACTGGATGTTAAGTGGCCCGGGAGGCAGCTGCACCGTTGAGAAGCAGCCCTTCCCCACTCTGACCTGTACACAGCGGCTCAACTCACTTGAACAGCCTCTCTCTTTTCTAAGGAATAAATCCACTGCAAATATTCTAATACATAAACAAACAAAAAATACCCACTTAGGCCCTGCAGGATAAACCAGATCCCAAGGTGCCAGTGCTTCGGGAAAGTTCAGAGGGAAGGGATTTATTTCCTCGGTGAAGGGACTGAAATAAAAGCTCTGTCAAACTTGTCTTTCTCCTCAGATAAACTTCAACGCAATAGAATGTTTTTTAAAAACATCTTGAACTAATAGTAGGAATTATGAGGGAGCATCGCGGTTAAGTATTTTAGAATAGAACAGTTGAAAGCATTTCTTAGATTTGCCCTCCTGAAAGAGGGTGACAGGTGAGTGACAACAGCTAATCTCTGAGGTTCCTTCCGGCTCTGACATCTCAGGATCCTCTGAGTCCATTAGATTTCGGTCTACCTGTTAGGTGTACAGGTAGGTGTTTAGGACAAGTTTTACAAACTTAAAATCCTTAATGAGTCAGAGGAGCAACAGTCATGAACACCTGATTAGATGGGAACTAGTCAATATGAGAGAACAGAGGAATGCATGTCGCTTTGGAAGGGGGTGTTACGGGTTAAACTGCGTCCCCTTCCCAAATTCATATGCTGAAGTCCTTACCCTCAGTGCCCAATAATCTCATCTGAAAATAGGGCTGCTGCAGATATAACTAGTTAAGATGATACTAGGGTCGGCCCCTCGTGCAGTGGGACTGTGTATGCATGGTGAACACCATGTGAACGCAAGAGCAGAGGTCAGAGTGAGGGGTCTACAAGCCAAGGAGCATCAAAGATTACTAGCAAACCACTGAAGTGAGGAGAGAGGCCGGGGACAGATCCTCCCTCTCAGGCAAAAGAAGGGACCAACCCTGTCAATACCTTGATCTCAGACTTCTTGCCTCCAGATCAGAGATAATAAATTTCTGTTGTTGAAGTCACCTAGTTTGTGGTACTTTGTTATCGCTGCCCTAGGAAACTATGACAGATAACAGCATCTCTTACTTGTCATGTGAGAAATGCAGGTGAACTTCTTCTAACTTGTTAACAGAAGTCAGAAGTATAGATTTTGTTCCATATAAAATCTCCCAATTTAAAAATGCTGGCAATAAATAACAAAGACTTAAAAATACAATATAAAGGCAAAGTATAACTGATCCACCAGTTACAAGCTAGAAACCTCCACTATAACGGTTGTTAAATCTACCACAAGTGATCTTCTTCTAGATAATCTGAAGAATTTCCTTGATGTTCTCACCCATCTTTACTTTAGATTAAGGCCCAGGAAGTCTCCCAATACAATCAACGCTCATGGGGTATTTGGTGTGCTAACACAGAACCAAAATCATTGCTTTTTAAAATGTTATTAGCCCAAGTTGCTTGATTAGATTCATTTATTGACTTTTAACCTTCTAAGCATGGAAATTCCATTATAAAATTAATCTCATGAAACTCCAAAACAATAGTGGAGGCCTATTAGTATCTATTGTAAGGTATTTTTCCCCACCGAGAAGGAAGGAAGGGGTGGAGCCACCAAGTGTGGAATAGTAAAGGCTTTATTCAGTACAGAGGGTTCCTCGGACGAGATTCACTGGCCTGGAAGATGGAGGTCAGGAAAATCGCACATGGAGAGACCACACGGGTAAATTTAAAAAGGGGTCCCTCTAGGGAAGTTGGGCTAATATGACGTAGAGAAATCTCACTGGCTGACAGTCAGTCGCTTTTTTCCCAAGGACTCCTAGGAAGTTTCTTTTGGCGCGCTTGGTTGTGGGAGGTTCTAGCCAAAGTTCACAGGCCTGGGTTCCCCACGTGACCATCCCCCATTATCCACCAATCTTACATCTATAATTTCATGTGTTCAAACATAACATCATTTATATAAAAGTGACAAATGAGAATATTAAGAGCCTTTGATTAATAAAAATATGAAATTAACATTTGTGCACATCTATAGAAGCTTCACCATCCAATTATTTTCTTTGCTTTGTTTTGCTTGTGGTTTCAAAAAAAAAGATCCTTGGTTTACACAAATTAAATAGTTGCAAAAGATAGCAAAAGCTCAAATGCTTCCCTTCAAATCTCTGGATTTTTGTTGACTAAAAAGCTTAAAGGAAGAATAATAGGAGATTTTTACTGCTCACAGAATATTTAATATGCAGAAATCAAGAGAAGAACAGAATTTCTATTTCTAGTTTTAACAGCCAAAGTTAATAAGACTGACTCTTTTGCTAAGAAAAATTCGAGAAGTTGGACAGAATATTTTTAAAGGCTACTTGAAGGCATTGAGAAATGACAAGAAGATGAAGCCAAGACCCTGAACGTAAAAAGAGGCTCAGCTTTTCCTCGTGGGGTCACATGTCAGTCCTCAAGGGGATCACTGAGATGCTGAGACCCCCGCGGGGTTTGAATGGGGACCCCAAGGGCTATGCTTTAGGAGCAGAGCGGCACTGGAAGTGGGCTCTCATAGTACGCCTCACCTTTAAATCAACTCAAACCCCAAAACTGAATTAAAATTATGTCAGAGTGGAGTTACCCTCATTACTATAATATCAATAATAACAATGATAAACAGACATACATACTCTCTGACATAAATATCCTTGTCTTGGTCTTCAAATTATTTCTACATGTAATTCTGCAAATATAATTCAAACTAATCAGACACTGAAGATATAAGACATGCTGAATGACAACTGACCATCAACAACAAAAACAGGCCTGCTCAGGTATAGAAATGTTTGTGTAGCAAAAATGTTTGTGTGAAGATGTTTACAGCAAAAATGCCTTTAGCGAAAATATTGAGAACCATCATTTTGACTCCCAGGAGCAGAGCAGAGAGAAGATGGAGCAGAAGCAATGTTTAAAGAAGCAATGGCAGAGAATGTTTCAAAGCCAAATTGAAAACCAATCTGAAGACTGAAGACGCTCTGTGAATCCTGAGTAGCATAAACACAGAGCAATCAACACCCAGACACATCACCGTAAAGTTTCTGAAAACCAAAGATAAAGAGAAAAGGATACAAGCAGCTGAAGGAGGGGGGAAAGGTGATCTTTAAAGGGATACAATTAGATTTAGGAGGTCAAAAGAACAGAAGCCAAATGTATTAGTTATCTATCACAATTTGCGACAAACTTAATGGCTAAACCAACACCCATTTATTATCTCACAATTTCCATAGGCCAGACGTCCAAGCATTGTTAGCTGGACCCTTTGCTCATCACAACCTAAAATTAAGGTGTATGCTAGACCATAGGTTCTTAGAATTCACTTTTCAAGCTTAGCCTGATTTTTGGCAGAATTCAATTCCTTGTGTTTGCTGGACTGAGGTCCAGATATTCCTGGTTTTTGTTTGTTTGTTTTGTTTGCTTGTGTCCTGATTGTCATTCAGGAGCCACTTTTAGGTCCCAGAGACCACCCACATTCCCTGTTGCCATGTGGAGCTAGTGTTCATCAATTTCTAACAATTACAATCATTGATTATGTTCTCTGATCACAATACAATTAAGCTACAAATCTACAAATCAATTCTAAAATAAATAGCTATAAAACCTACATGTTTGAAATTTAAAATATATACTTCTAAATAACCCATAGGTTAAAAAAGAAGAAATCACAGTAAAAATTATAAAATATTTTGAATTGTATAATAATTAAAAGTGAAATTTGTATGTTCCAGCGAATGCCATGCTGAAGGAATTTCATAGCCCTACAACACACAGCCATTACTTAAAAATAAGACAGTTTGAAGAATCAAGTTAAATAGTCATCTCAAACTAAAGAAGCATTCCAAACAAGAAATATTTATAGATATGTGTAAAATGCATGTGGGTTACATGCACATAACTATTTCCGTGCTTTGCTAGCTGAGAGAGCCGAGAATAATACCATTTCAGGAGAAACAAACACACCCCCTCCCAGATCTCAGTCTTTAAGACCATTCTTCAATGAATGGTTCAGGGCTCCCTGAAGAAATTCTGATTCTAGAACTGAGGCAGTGAATATACAAGATGAGCATCAAATATTTTTTAAGGAAGAGTTAAAAAAAAAACACATGCAAATCCTGCAATGGTCAGGTATGTCAAAGGGACACAGGAGCGAACTGAATGAGTTCTCAAAGGCCACAACTAGTACGATTCGAGCAAAAAACAAAACAAAAGAAAGTAGTATTTGATTATAGCCCAAAGCATTAAATAAATATCCATGAATCTATACTGATAGAAATAATTGATTGAATAAATAACTCAGTGGAAGTAGAGAGAAAATAAACAAATCTCCCATACAGAAGAGTTCCAAATAATTTATGAAGCTATTCTACCTTCAGGAACCTAAGGCCCCACTTTTTTTTCTTTTTTTTTTTTTTTACAGAGACAGAGAGAGAGTCAGAGAGAGGGATAGATAGGGACAGACAGACAGGAACAAAGAGAGATGAGAAGCATCAATCATTAGTTTTTTGTTGCGACACCTTAGTTGTTCATTGATTGCTTTCTCATATGTGCCTTGACCGTGGGCCTTCAGCAGACCGAGTAACCCCTTGCTCGAGCCAGCGACCTTGGGTCCAAGCTGGTGAGCCTTGCTCAAACCAGATGAGCCTGCGCTCAAGCTGGCAACCTCGAGGTCTCGAACCTGGGTCCTCAGCATCCCAATCCGACGCTCTATCCACTGTGCCACTGCCTGGTCAGGCTAGGCCTCACTTTTTAAGGGTGGGGTTAACATAATATATCATATGGAAGGGTAGCTGGGGAAGAATCACTTTCTGGTGGAGGAACCTGTAAACCATTTCCTTAGCCAGGCGATCAGCTAGGTCCATGTCAATCAACAGTGGTGAGTCATGTTGATAGTCTATACTCTTGATGTGACATAATAAAAAGGCACTTTACCTCTGTGGTCGCCATCTGATGATGCTTCCACCTCCAGGGCGCCCACGGAGGAGAAGGCGTCGGGACCCATCCCTGCTCTTCTATGCCTCAGATTGGAAGTGACACCTGCCATGTCCTCTCAGGGCCCATTGGCCCAAACTAGTCACATGGTCCCATCCTAACCACACGGGAAGTGGGAAACGCCAGGCAGCTCCTGGAGAGTCTGGTGATGAGTATGCCTCCCGCATCCGGGCTTCTGGAAGCAGAAGTGGATTCGTGTGTGACCGTGTTATAAAGCTGGCACATTCAAGCCAAATATAATAAGCTTAAATACGCAGGGCTTCAGCTCTCTCTCGGGCACAGCACTACATCAGCCTGATAGATCCCCTTAATCCACCGGGCTGCAAAAGTTTTGCCTCTTTTTTACTTCAAAAGCTCCTGGCACTGATATATTTCTTGCCAGCAAATAACGGTAGCCCGTAGGGGAATATTACTACTGATGTAATTTGGAGCTTAAATTTTTATTAAAATTCTTACATATCTCCGCTTTGGTATTTTTCAGAGAGATCGTAATAATTGTGGAATAGGATTTATTTTCTTTGAAACAAAAAATCCAGTTTTGAAACTGACTAAAAGTCTGCTTCTAAAATAAAGAATGGGTATTATCAAGCAACAAATAGCAAACGTGTCTGTCTTATTTCTGTACGTTGCATTTTTTTAAATGTTTGAGAGCCATAGAGAGCTGAACTTTTAGTACTTCTAGTACCTTTTGAAAAAAAAGCCATTCTTCCCTCCTCCCTTTTTTCATTACTTTCTTCCAGAATAATTCAGCCCGAAGGCCAGCGGGGTCAGGCGCCACGCAGGGCCGGTGCAGCCGGAGTGCTGTGGTCGACCCGAGAGGGCCTGGGGACCAGGCGCAGAAGGTGAAGGGCTGGCCACCTGGAGGGAGGGATATGGCTCACGGGAGAACGACCAACGGCCAGGAACCCCAGCTCTGTCCTAACCAGCCTCTCAGTCACGGACAAGAAACTCTGAGTCTCGGCTTCAACAGAATGAGTGACTGGCCTCGATCAGTGACTTTTATACTCTGGTGGCACCTGGGAGCCACAGAGGACAGCAGAGGAAAGACCAGGACAGAGTTCCAGCCTCCTACAACCCTGTTCCTGCAAAGACGCTCCATGGTCTTCTGTTCCGTGATTCATTTTTGTTTGACCCCAGTTTCCTTTGGTAAAACAAATAATTTGAAAACCCTACATTTTAAAAACTAGTCAGCACGGCCATTTTATCTCTGGGGCTTGTGCTTTAATGTTTTACGAGATTGTGTGCACACTCTTAGGGAGCATCGCTGAGACCCCCGTGAGCAGAAGCGCCTCAAACACAAGAGGGCTTCTCTCTGCGTTTACACCAGGAAATCGCGTGAGTTCCTGCAGCATACCCACAGTGTGCACGTCCACACCCACGTCAGCAAACACTGCTCCTGCCAGGAGGGCACCCAAGAGAGCAAATCAACTTAGCTAAAGCCACTGACAAGAAGAAAGATGATCTAAAGTGTTGTTCGGAACATCATGGACACTCTCAACCTCTAAGAATATTACACACACAAAGGAACACACATGCACACACATATGCATATACCTGCATATACACGTGCACACATACACACACCTGCACAGACACATGCTCACATCACTACGTGCATGCACTTCTATGCACGCATATCCCTGCCACATGTATGTATGCTCACGCACACACCAGCACACACAGAACAGTTGCACAGCAGCCGATCTGATTGGTGGGACCCCAGGCAAAAGATTTGGACCAAAAATGCTATTAGAATTCAAAACAGTGGTGGTTGGAAAGTCGATTCCGTCACAAAGTTGCAGTAGTTAGAACCGCAGTTAAGACCCGAGATTTCCTAAGGTATTTATTTCTGCCGCGGTCCAGGGACCACATACATATTCACAGGCACACAGTTCTGTTATGTTGTCAGGTGTGGAAATAGAGACCAGGGGTCCCGTTTCCCAGCTTGGTGCTCTGGACTCTGCCCCTCTCCGCCCCGAGAAGGCCCGTGGCGTGGTACCGAAGGACCATCTCAGGAATCCAGGGGACAAAGAGCGTGCTGCCTTAACTAACAAAGTCACAGGCCAACAGTGACTCCTGCCACGTTTCTCTTTATTTCTCTAGCTGCCAAATAAAACAACAAATGTAGACTTCAGTCAGGGGCAGACTAGTGGAAAGGCTTACAGCAGAGGGAGGGGCCCTGCAGAAGGAAGAAGTGACTATGGCAATAGGAGGCCCCTGACCTCTGACCCTTGACCCTGAGATCTACAAGCCTGTCTAAGGTCAGCCAGAAAGGACTTTCTTTTTATGGGGCCGAGAGAGAAGGGGTGGGGGGAGGAGCAGGAAGCATCAACTTCCACATGTGCCTTGTCCAGGCAAGTCCAGAGTTTTGAACCTGTGACCTCAGCGTTCCAGGTCAATGCTTTATCCACTGCACCACCACAGGTCAGGCGAGTAAGCTCATTTGGGAAGAACCAGGCAGTGAGATGGATGAGCAGTGGACTGGCCAGTGGACCAGAGGCTGTTTTACCCTGAGGTCAGCCCGTTTGGGTGGGGGAACTGCTGAGAAGGGGTGGTTTGCTGCTGCAGGCTGAGGGCGGGGCACAAGTAGGGGCTGGGCTACCGGAGAATCTCACCAAAGTCTGGTTAACAGCATTTTGTTCAGATCGATCCCAGACAGTTCAGCTAATCATTTATGAGGCAAACCATGGGAACTTGGAGGGTCTCGTCTGGCCCCGCCCTAGGTAGAGAAGGGGGTCATCCAGAGTCTCCACCAAGCCCTCC
Organism: Saccopteryx bilineata; assembly: GCF_036850765.1. NCBI lineage: Eukaryota > Metazoa > Chordata > Mammalia > Chiroptera > Emballonuridae > Saccopteryx > Saccopteryx bilineata. The sequence goes on along the minus strand of NC_089496.1, from coordinate 105,413,718 downwards.
GGGAAGGGAAGGCTCCCCGCAGCAAATCTGTTCCAGGCAAAGGGGGTGGGGGGACCTCTGAACAGGGGTAGTTTTCCAGGGCCACAGGGTCCTGGTGAGTCAGTGTGGTCAGAGCGAACTGCAGCACTCATTGGTGTCATGGCTTTCTCTTTTTTTTAAAAAAAATAAAACATTTTTTCCCCAATTAGTTTACATTCAATATTATTTTGTATTAGTTTCAGGTGCAGGTGTCATTTCTAATCACCAACCCTGGTTTTCCCACAGCACAGCCCGCCCTCGGAAAAGGGCTTTGTTTGGGAAGAGGAACTTATTTTGCAAGTCTCCTCTATTGAACCAAGTCTAAAAGTAGGACCAGTGGTGGGGACATCCCTTCTGATAACTGAGACAATACTGATTTTAAAATAATGGAGATCCAAATCCCCCACTTCTTACAACTAACTATTTCAAAATCCGTTTGTTTTTCAGGCTGCCCTTCTTCCGGGCTGTGGATAAAGGACAGAGTTTCCTAAATCCTGTCCCATGGAAGCCCGATTCAGGTAGCAGCTGAGACCTCCCTACTTCTCAGATTGTTTCATTTACCTGGTTTAGACCTTCAGTTCCACAACTCATATGAACCCTCCCCTCTCCCTTCCTCGCGTATTATCGTATTATTGGGGACTTCTGCCTCGTGGACATCTGTCCCTCCCTGAGCCAACCCGGACGGAAAGCCCTGTGCTTCCAACGTTCCCACAGAAGCCTCACTTCTGTCGTGCCTTGGTCAATCTAATACAATATATTTTAATGAAGATCGAGGGGGACAACACATTTCACATTGTCTCCCGCCAACTTGCTGTTTCTCACTCGCTCAACTTGGGCGAGGGAATAGTTCGCCCCACCCCCAGATTTCTGTATAGCTTTTATTTTTCACCCACAAGCTCTTGACAGCCTCCCCCCCCCCCCGAAACAGTTTATGGCCACTGGAGATTTCCTGAGAGTTAGGTTAAGCGTGGCCCGCTACCTACACCCATTTCCAGACACACACTACAGCTCTGCCCTTCGGTGCGGTCCAGACCACAACGGCAGCATCACCTGTGACCTGCACAAGTGCAGAGTCTCAGCTCCACCCAGACCACCCTGTTCACAACATCTCCAGGTGATCACAGGTACATTCAAGTTTGAGAAGTGCTGGTCTGGAGAGTGAGGTCAGTGGGATCAGTTCCTTTAACTCGGGAGTCACCTGGTGTGGCGGACTGAATTGTGTCTCCCCTTCCCACAACCCCCCAAATTCATGTGCCCCTAGAACTTCAAATGCTGTTATTTAGGATAAGGGTGTTTTGCAAATGTAACTAAGTTAAAGATCTTGAGATGAGATCTTCCTAGATTGAGGAGGGGCCATAAATTCAATGGCTGATATCCTTATGGCAGATAGGAGAGGGACATTTGAGAGAGTCAGTCACAGGGGAGAAAGCCAGGTGAAGTTAGGAGTGACGCAGCTACAAGCCAAGGACTGCTGACAGCCACTGGGAGTTAGGAGAAAGGTGTGGAGTGCATTCTCCTCCCCAAAGGAACCAACCCAACCGACACCTTCATTCTTCTCACCTTCAGAGCTGCGAGAGAATCAATTTCTGTTGTTGAAGCCACTTGAGTTGTGGTCTTCTGTTACGGTAGCCACAGGAAGTCAATACACCCGGTGAAACCCGGCATTCGGTTGTATGCCTCAGTCTGGGTTTTCTTTCCACTGGGTCATATCCATCCTCTTTTCTCCTCAACCCTGAGCTGGTGCCAGCTCTGCAGTCTCCTGTAAGTATGGTCAGGCTGTGGTCATGACCCTGTCCAACTTGACCACTACTAGCCTTCTCTCACACACACAGCTTCTTCCTCCCCTCTCCCTTTAGCTCCTGGGTTACATCTCTCCCTTCTGCTTCTGCCTGCTTCCTCCCCGAGCCCTCGCTCTTCCTGCGTCCTGTGGGTCCTTTAGAATCTGCCCTAGCCTGCATTCTCTCTACTCTCAGTCACTGTTCTTCTATAGAACTTCATTCTCTTCCTTTATGGATTATAATGCCCATCAGCCCTCCAGAAAGTCCTGTTGATTATGCTGGAAAATACAGGATTGGGGAAACTCTCAGGAACACATTCATTCCCCTTATCTCCTCCCACATTTGGGTCAGAGGGAAGGAATCCTTTCTCTCCGGTGCTCTCTGCTTCTTTAAAGACCTCTAGAGCACAGGACGCATGTACACATGCGTGTGTACACACCAGTTATTCCGAGGTCTTCCTTCTGAGGGGAGCAGTAGCTCATTCATTTTCATTCTTTCCTTCTCTGTCAAACGGGTCACATTCAGAGCAGAATGAGCTGACAGCGGTTTTTAGCTCATTTGTATTCTTTTGTTGGAAGACAGTTTCTTGTTACCAGGACCATATGTCATCTGGCCATGTAAGAATTGCAGACAGTACTAATTCACCTTCAAGATTAAGCTGTTGGATGTGGATTTATTCTGGTGTCTTGTGCTTTAACATGCTCCCCACTTTAGAGTTTGCTGGAGGGGTCACACTCAGTCACTGTGGTTCACTGAGAAGTTCCATCTGAGCCTGACAAATTGATGCTCTTATCAATAAGAAGCGTCTCTCTTTATAAAGTCTGCTTAATCTGATATTAATATAACCACGCCAGCTTTCTTGGCCTTAGTGTTCATGTAATATATTTCTCCCACTTTTTAAAAGTAATTGAAATGTGTCTCTCGCAAACAACCTGAAATGGAGTCTTTTTTTTTTGCATTTTTCTGAAGCTGGAAACAGGGAGAGACAGTCAGACAGACTCCCGCATGCGCCCGACCGGGATCCACCCGGCACGCCCACCATGGGGCGACGCTCTGCCCACCAGGGGGCGATGCTCTGCCCATCCTGGGCGTCGCCATGTTGCGACCAGAGCCACTCTAGCGCCTGAGGCAGAGGCCACAGAGCCATCCCCAGCGCCCAGGCCATCCTTGCTCCAATGGAGCCCCAGCTGTGGGAGGGGAAGAGAGAGACAGAGAGGAAGGCGTGGCGGAGGGGTAGAGAAGCAAATGGGCGCTTCTCCTGTGTGCCCTGGCCGAGAATCGAACCCGGGTCCTCCGCACTCTAGGCCGACGCTCTACCGCTGAGCCAACCGGCCAGGGCTGAAATGGAGTCTTTTTAAAATCCATTTGACCAACTCTGCTTTTTTAACTGGAGTGTTTAGTCGATTTTCATTTAACGTAATTCTTCACAAGGTTAGATTTCAGTCTCCCATCTCGGTACTTGTTTTAATATGTGTATACTTTATTTGTAGTGGAATTGTTTTTAAGTATTCACTTTTTTTTTTTTTCCTTTTTCTGAAGCTGGAAACAGGGAGAGACAGTCAGACAGACTCCCGCATGCGCCCGACCGGGATCCACCCGGCACACCCACCAGGGGCGACGCTCTGCCCACCAGGGGGCGATGCTCTGCTCATCCTGGGCGTCGCCATGTTGCGACCAGAGCCACTCTAGCGCCTGGGGCAGAGGCCACAGAGCCATCCCCAGCGCCCGGGCCATCTTTGCTCCAATGGAGCCTTGGCTGCGGGAGGGGAAGAGAGAGACAGAGAGGAAAGCACGGCGGAGGGGTGGAGAAGCAAATGGGCGCTTCTCCTATGTGCCCTGGCCGGGAATCGAACCCGGGTCCTCCGCACGCTAGGCCGACGCTCTACCGCTGAGCCAACCGGCCAGGGCCAGTATTCACTTTTATTAAGCATCACTGTAAACGTCACATGAATCACCCACCCTTGAAGAACCATAAAATCCGCAAGTTATAAGGGATCTTTAAGGCCACTTAGTGTGACTACAATTGGTGGAAGAGTTCTTCAGAGATATTGTATATGAAAATCCACAGGTGAACTAAATCCCCACCTGACCAATAGTTCTCAGAAATCATGACAGTCCCCTCAATCCTTTTGTTTCAGGTCCTTCCTGGAGACTTGGGGTCCTCCAGAGACACTTCCCACAGACTTTCACGACAGTTCTAATTTGGGACAAGGGGAGATTACTGCAGGCTCCCAACCCTTTCCCCGTCATTTCCAATTATTCAAAAAATAAGTAAGCTTCAATGTATCCTGCATCTTCCACGTGCAGACACAATGATGGCACAAAGGGGAGAAGATTCAAGGTAGAGACCCCGACCTAGGCCTTTGGAAACCCCAGCCTAAAGGAACTCTGAACATTTATTTTTGCATCAGATAATTGACAATATTGGGACCAACATCTCTCTCTGGTTGAACTTAACTTTTATTTTCCTTTTGAAATAAGCAAAGAGAAATCAACTTCATGGCAGCAGGAGACCTAGAGAGCCACCAAAGGATTATTCTGCTGTCCCTTTTTGCTCAATAAAAATAATATTAATCCAATTTATAGATATATTCATACAGGTTATAGTACTTTTTAAGGTGATGAACAGAGAGAGGGTCATAGGGCTACATAGACAGCGTGACACAAATGAGAATCGCAGGAAGCCATCTGAAAAGGCAAAAGGACAGGTCCTGCTCCATCCTCCCTGGGAAACAGGTGGCTCAGCTCTGGGGCGAAGTTTTCTCCTAAGAGCTCTGTAGGCATCATGTGTTCCATTTGGTGCAATAATGAGAACTATATATCTCCGAGGAAGGTGCACACAGGTCCCGGTGGGACTTGCTTAAGAACTCTATGACAGCCACAACTGACTCTTTCAATCTGTCTCTCATTAGAAAGCAAAACTCATCCATTTCAGAAAGAGTGTTAAGAGACCTATAAAGTAGATTTATCACCATGGGGCTTCTGGACCACCTGTGATTCACTCTCATTTTAATAAAAATGGGAACTCCCAGCCGTGTTCATTGCTCTCTGAAACCAGATGGTCATCTCCCTTTTCACAGGCTTTGGCTTTTGGGATTTGGGTGCAACTGGAAGAATGCATAGGCTTTACAGCTCAGAGGGAAAAAGCCAGAGTTTTAAGAGCAAGTTCTTTCCCCTTGACAGCTGAGTGCGGTTGTGGACTAACCACCAGATGTCATGTGGCAATTACACAGATCTGATAACTTACGAAGACATTTCACTGAGTGTCTACTCCGGCCCCGGCCCTTGAATGTCTGAGCTCCTGGCCCTGGGACCAGTCTGCAGAGCCCTTGCAAGCCACTCAGGCAACAAGATCAGTCTGTCCCTGTGCTTTCTGCAGGTGACATTTTTCACCTCGCTCTCTGCTACGGTTGGATTGGCGTCACCATTTCTTCCTCCCTTTTGCAAATTATAGTTTTCCAGTTTCTTAAGGATTAAAGATCTGACCTAAGAAATGCTAAACTGCCTAGGGCAGTGGTTGGCAAACTGCGGCTCAAGAGCCACATATGGCTCTTTGACCCCTTGAGTGCGTCTCTTCCACAAAATGCCACATGCGGGTGCTACCTCGATAAGGAATGTACCTACCTATATAGTTTGTTAAAAAAATTTAGCTCTCAAAAGAAATTTCAATTGACGTACTGTTGATATTTGGCTCTGTTGCCTAACGAGTTTGCCGACCACGGGCCTAGGGTGTTTTGACCTGGAATTATAAGTGGAGTTTCACTTCTAACTCTGAGGACTTTTAAGAGCTGGAAACTTCCAGATCATGTATACTTGAGCTCCTGACATGCAGGATTAGGATCTTGTCCATTTATTTACGTATCTTGTGCAACCCCATTGTATAAGGTGAATGCTCCCAACAAGTTTTCCGAATCAAATTTAGTCCAACAACCTCCACTTGACAAATGAGGGTATCGGGGCTCGAGAACCAACAACCTTTATTCAGCGGATGGCTGATGGGAGCACGCCTTCCGCGTCCTCCTGTCCAAGTGCAAGTTTTGGTTCAAGACTCGGCTATACGCCTGCCGCCTCCGGGAAGTCTCCACAGGCGTTCTAAGTCCACAGATTTCCCCTTGAGGTGTGCCTGGCAGCTTCTCCCAGAAAGGATGTTTTCAGCCCCACAATGCAGAATTTGCCGAGCTGTGTCTCCTCGCTCCATGCTCGGCTGGCTGGTGACAGCCAACAGCTCGGGGCTCTGACCGATCTGCACGTCTGTTTTCCCACAACGCGGTCATTGTTCTCACGGTCACGGCACAGTCCACCTGCTGCTCCTGGTCAGGCGCAGTTCTCCCCTGCTCTGCATCTCCCTGGAGCCAGGGGCCGTCGGGGAGGCAGCCTCACATCTTAGTGCAGGAATTCCCCAGCTCAGCACGACTCCCATGTCGGGCCAGGTCATTCTCTGTTGTGGGGGCTGTCCTGTGCGTTGGAGCTACACCCATGGTGTGTACACACTCGATTCCAGGAGCACTGGCCCGCTCAAGCTGTGAGCACCGGAAATGTCTCCAGAGTTTGCCAAATACTCCCCATGGGGTAAAATGGCTCCTGGTTGAGAACCATCGCTTTAAGGGGACATGTCAGTCATTCACGAAGCCCAAACACGGACCGCAGTGCTCTGTGACTTCCTACCCATGTGGGGGTGACTGGGAACTAAGCTCTCGCACCGTGTTGGAAGAATAAGGCTCTGTGCTCTGGAAACCCACACTCAAATGTGAGGGGCCTTGTGGGAATGCCAGCGGCTCTTCTCGTCTCACAAAGAAGGCCTCTGTGAGCTCCTCAGTGCACACAGGGGCGCACTGAAGAAGAGGGCAGGACCGGGGCATAATAATAAGCTCCTGCATTTATGTAGTGTTTTAGAGTTTAATAACACTTCCCACGCGTGTCAGCTCATTGTGGCTTGGGTCTTCGAGGCACTGAAAGGAAAAGGGTGATTATGAGTATTACCGCTTTAATATCATCCCTGGGAAACGGAATTTAGCCTGTTTTTAAAGCTTCTCCACTAGCTTTATTTTCTTGCTAGACAAACTAAGGGCAGATACACACCTCTTTTTTTTCTTATAAACTATGCAAAATAGAGATAATTTCATGAAATACTTGCAAACTCTAGTAGGGTATATCCTAGTGGTGGCTCATTCTTTTTCCTACCTCAAATGGAATAAAAATGATTAAATTACTTATTTCTGGGTGGAAAAAAAAATCCCCTTAGCAGAGAAGGAGCAAGAAGTGGGTTTTGCTATTCCAGCAGTTGCTTAATAAGCATTCCGCATCCTTGTCACCTCTCGGTAACCAGAAAACAGCAGGTGTGCCCGACAGCCCCTGGTTCCCAGCATGCTTAGCATTTGCCTAGGTTTCTTGATCATATGGTCTCATCGCTGATGGTCCAGCAGTGTCTTAATGTGTCCTCTTCCCCACTGCTCTCTCCCACCTCATTCACAGTAAGTGACGGGCTTGTCTGCTGCTTCTCATCCAGGAGGGGTAGTATATCACAACCATCTGTGTTCTGATGGTGCCTTATCTTTGGCTCAGTGGGTCCATCTGCTACCAATAGCCTACTAGAGCATTAGTGAGGTGATGGACCATCCCTTCCCAGACAGCCATGTGTCATCAAGTTCCCTCGGCTTGTAGGTGCTGCGCCTTTTGGATGAAAGGGCTTGATCTGTGCCATGAGTTGGTCCAGCCACAGGCAGTATCCTAATGGGGCTCTACTGGACTCAAAACTATGCCGGAAGAAAACGGCTTTAATTGGTTATCGCTATGCAATTTTGATAGGCATGGGTTGAGCACCTGTAATTTGGAACTTGGTGAAAGAAGCTGGCCCAGCTAGCACAGATACAAGGACACTCAAGAGAAGATGCTGAGTGTACGGTGGGGGCCGTGAGGAGGGCGTGAGAACCTGGGATCTGCCTGCATTCTTGATGCTGTGACCACCTGATACATTACCGATAGCCAGAGGCAGGGGCAGTGGGACTCGAGTGGAGATGCAGTCTGCTGACTCTCAGTCCAGTCCCACACAGTCCTGCCCACCGGTGAGGAGGAGGACACATCCCAACCATCCGACGGGACTATGACGCCGTGCTCATCTATAGTGGTGGCACGTAATGTGGGGTGTGACATAACTGTCCTTTTGGCATGAGGCACCCTCAGACCATCTTTAAATTTCTTGGCTGACTGAGGAATCAGTTATAAATCCACTTCTTTCCTGTTAACACACTGAATTTGCTGACACCAGGTTGTCGTTTTTTGTTTTTTGTTTTCTTTTTCCTGCAGTCTCAAAAAAGACTTGGACTCACCAACAATCCAGGCAGCTCCTCGTGTTAATCTAAAGCTACAGTGACCCAGGCTCCAAGCCAGCACTGACGCACAGTCGACGACCACAGCACACGCTGTACGGACAGGTGTCTGTTTGAAACTGACTCATCGGGGAGGCAACAGGTTTAGGATGAGGGGAAATCAATGCCAGAGGTCACAAAGATGCTGTAAGGTGAACAGTGACTGAGCAGCTGCTTTCTTTACATCCAGTCCAAGACGGAGGGAGGAGGGGTCCTGGGGAATCCTCCCAGGAGGGAGGGAGTTTCCCGTTAACGGTGCTGCCTATAGTCAGAGGCCTGGCTGCAGCACGAAGGACAGTGCCTGCCTGAAACATAGCGTACCTGACCACCCGGGAAGGGTGTCCTCTGAGCCACAGGCGCCAACCACAAACATCTCTCACACTGGCAGAGCCTGGCTGAGTTTGCAGCGAGCATTCTGGACCGCTCCATCATTTGAAATGCAATCTGGGGAGCTGGGCTTGATGGGGCCGCAGGTAAATGAATGGACACCCTGCGAGAGGACTGCGTGGGCTGGTCTTTGCAGACAGCTGAGGCGTCGGGAAGGTGGATGGATTGGACTCATTAGCTGCTTCCGCTCCGAGGTGCAGCATAAAAATGATTTGCCTGTTTTTCCCATCACTCTTTTCTAGAGGCTACTTTGTTTTTAGCTGTAAAACAGGTGTTCACAGGGTGGGAGCTGGGGCCTCCCTGCCTGGCTTTCTGAGGTTCTCAGGTGACATGGAGGGGCAGCTGCACAGTGGCTGCCTCTAGTGACCTCGCTGCCCTAAAGTCAAGGACACCCACAGGCGGCTCTGAAACCTGCAGGGCCAGGTGAGGCTGCCACGCGTGGTTTTCACAATCCAGCAGACCCGGTGGGCGTGCTGAGCACTGGGAGACAGAGCCCACCCTCTGCCCGCACCCTCCTGGCCTGTGCTCTGTGGTGGGTCAGAACTTTCCTAAAGCAGGCGGAAGCACAGGAGGACATTTTAACTCTGGATGGCCAGCCAGATCTGATGATGTGCCCACCAGAGATTTGGAGGGTCTCTTTCTCCACCAACTGAGATGCAAAGTCCCCAAACATTAAGTAAAGAACATTGAGTAAAGCCTCCCTCCCAAAAAAGCATAAAAAATGGGCGATAGAAGGAAACAGGGGAAGCAGGAACAAAAGGAAAGTTTTTGTTGCTATTTTATTTTAATACAGTTACTGCTTTCCTATCCTCAGAGAGATGAAGAAGCTCTTCCAGCCTGACCAGGCGGTGGCACAGTGGATACAGCATTGGACTGGGATACAGAGGACCCAAGTTCGAAACCCGAGGTTGCCAGCTTGAGTGCGGGCTCATCTGGTTTGAGTATGGCTCACCAGCTTGAGCCCAAGGTCGCTGGCTCAAGCAAGGGGTCACTCGGTCTGCTGTAGCCCCCGGTCAAGGCACATGTGAGAAAGCAATCAATGAATAACTAAGGAGCCACAACAAAAAGTTGATGCTTCTCATCTCTCTCCCTCCCTTTCTGTCTGTCCCTCTCTGTCCCTCTCTCTGCATTTCTCACTGTCACACACAAAAAAACCCCAACAAAACAAAACAAAAAGAAGCTCTTCCATTCATAAAATAAGAACAAAATGCTTTAAAAAAGAATAGGTAGGAAATAAGATAACACTCTTAAAAATAACAAATATATTTATCTAAATTTTTTTTTAATCTAAGAAGGGAGAAGTCACCCAGAAGTCATGTAGGAAAAGAAAAACTGAATAACAGGAGGGGATTGTGGGTAAAATTAGAGACTATGTCTGTGAGGGTCTGAGCAACAGGAGCTGTAAACTGAGAGGTCGGAGAGAACAGAGAGGAAGGAGTGAAGAAACAAGCAACATAAGAAGTTTCCCAGAACTAAACTTGGGTCTCCAGATGGCAAAGGCCTACTAAGTGCAGCCCAGGGCATGGCCCGGCCCCACACCGAGGCTTATCATGTTGACATTTCTGAACATGAGAATTAAAAAAAAAAAAAACTAAACTAAAACTGTACAGTACTAGAGCAAAAAACATTCATTAAATATTTCCTAAAACTGATCATTCAAGAAATAGTAGCGTAACTATAAAAGAATAGAGCTAGATGGATTCAAAGTAGCTGCCTCTGCAGACAGTCTGATAGGTGAACAGTAGTGGGGGAGGCAATAAAGAAGATTATACAGGTGTGTGTGTGCATATATACATGCACGTGTGTGTACAGATACATGCATATGTGTATATATATTATATACATATACAAACATAGTCTGTGTATTTTAAAAATAAACATTAACTTTTCTATACACACACACATTTTAAGTGAGAAGAGGGGAGATAGAGAGACAGACTCCCACATATGCCCCAACTGGGATCCACCTGGCAACCCTCGTTTGGGGCTGATGCTCAAATCAACTAAGGTATCCTCTGAGACTACACTCAAACCAACCAAGCCACTGCCTGTGGGAGGGGGAGAGGGAGAGAGAGAAGGGGGAGAGAGAGAAAGGGAGAGAGAGAAGGGGAGAGGGAGAGAAAGAAGGTAGATAGGGAGAGAGAGAAGGAGGAGAGGGAGAGGGGGGAGAAGGGGAAAGAGAATAGAGTGGGAGAGGAAGCTCTGGAAAGAAAGAGAGAGAAGAGGAAGAGAGAGAAGGGAGAGAGGGGAGGAGAGAAGCAGATGGTCGCTTCTCATGTGTGCCCTGACTGCAGATAGAACCTGGGACATCTGCATGCTGGCCCGATGCTCCATCCACTGAGGAGCAACATTAATTTTTCAAAATAAAAGCAATGTGGAAAATTTTTCACATCTGACTGAAATAAAATTCCTGAATGTCATCCCATCCGAAGGCCTTGTAGGCTTAACTAGCTACAAGTGCTATCACCTGATGAAGACAGCTGATAAAAAGTTTGTATTCAGTATCTTTTAGCCATAACTGCAAACTATCAAACTGTACTTTAAGATGACCCCACATGGCAGAGCCAGAGAATATGAACTAATACCGTTTTTCCTGGGTTAAAGCGGTGAAATCTAATTTTGCTAGTATTATAGAATAACTTACCAAGCGCCTCAGAACTATGAAATGATGATGTCTTATTGTCCTCGACACCCATTTTGTTCTGCCCTATTCACACTTCTGGGTGTAAAATTAAAGGTCTTAAAAACTGAATCGCCCATACAATTGCAGTCTCTATAATGTTAAGAAACAAGAGAGTATACTTGACCCCTATTTAATTTTTTTTTTTTGGTCATGAGAACACCATACAGTCAGAATGAGGGTAGATCAAGGTGATGGGAAATGATTGGACTTTGGGTGATGGGTATACAACATAATCAACTGTTCAAATGCTATAGAAAGTTACCTGAAACCTATGTACTCTTGTTGATCAATGTCACTCTATTTAATTTAATTTTCTAATAAAAAAAAAGAATGAGGACAGACTGAACATTAGGACCCAGTAGACCCATCTTCATGAGAAAGGCTGTAAGAGGAAAATTGACTCTGAGATGGTGAACGCACCGATACCAACTCCTTCCTCTGGCTCCTGTCGCTTGTCAGTCATCAGCTGAGCCGCCTGGCCCGAAGGATCTCTTATGCAATTTAAACATATCCTCTGTTCTCAGGGTTGAGATAAACAATGTCAGACCTTCCATTTTGCAAGCAAAGTGGATGAGGTTCTGGGTGGAAATGAGGTGAATGCTTAGTCTAGGCAAATCTATAATTGCCCTGTTAGAAACACCTTCATTGTCCGGAGAGATAAATTAATGTAACTCATGTTGGCAGCATCTTCTTGAATCAAATACAATTTTGAAGCTGGGACAGAGTGGGAGAGGAAGCTCTGGAATTAAAATGCAGAGAGATATCTGTATCAAAATCATTTCTCTCCATTCTTCAAAAATAGGAAGCTGTCACGCAGCTCAGACCACAGAGCCCTTACCTGCAGAAGCTGATGCAAACAGAAAAATTCAGCCTTTCGCATCGGTATTCTGCTGCAAACTCCTTCTATGAGAGGAGAAAAAATCTACATTATATCCCAGGATTTGCCTGGAGGAGGGACTGCTCCAAGTTATGATTTCATTATTACAGCCTTTGGGCTTTACTTATCATTTTTAACCGTTTTCTTTTTTCTCCCACGGAGTAAAGGACTTCATTAACTAAATGTTCCATGAATTAAACTGCAGAAGAAAGCTTTAATGAAGCTAAAATAAAACTATTATTATTTAAGACGATTTTATCTGATGAGAACTGAAATAAAACTAAACATTTTAATGAAAATAACAACCAAAAAACATTTGAGGGGAATATTTCTCAAAGCCAAGTGAGTCCCGAGAGCAGAGAAAACACCGCTTTGGGCAAAGTCTGAATGCCCTCACGTGAACCCAGTGGAAAGGACTCTGTTCTTTGAGATAGTCATTATTGTATTTTCAGTTAAAAAAAAGAAATTGCTGGATATCTGTTTGTGTAATTCGAGACACGTTTTTCCAGAAGACAGGTATTAAGCCTGTAGGTAGAAATCTCAGTTTGGCTAAATTTTGTTTTGATATTCACGGCTGAAAATATTGACGTTAAAATATACTACATCAAAGCTGAATAAAAACATCCATCGCTATTTCACACAAGCAGGTGATTGATGGGTAGATTTCTTTCTGGAAAGATTTCACCCCGCACTTCAGGAGAAACACAGCCTCCGGTGGTCAACAGGGAGGGCTGACCACGCTGCCTCTCAGTGCCCCCCAAACCAGGTGCCTGAGCACAAAATACCACATGGTCACCTGCCCCGGCTTCAGATGGGCGAAGGCATGCAGCAGGCTCCAGACGCCCAGGGCGCTCACATAAGAAGATCATTTCCAAAGAGGGGCCAGGAGGCGGGCTGAGCATGGGACGTCAGCTTATGCCTGATGATGGGAACTCCTCTCCTGTCCACTGTGTTCCTGCGAGTGAACTCTGACCTGGGTTAGGAGACGACCTGCCCCCCTAGCTCTATGGCCCAGACATTTTCTCCCTCCCACTCTCTCCACAGCCTGTGCTCAGTGCACTGGCTTTGTATTTGGGGACCTCTGGCTCCACCCTGGCTCTGCCATCCGTGGCTGTTGTGCCCCTGGCAGGTGACTTCAGCTCTCTTGTCCCCTCTCTCCTCTTCTGTACAACAGGGAACATGATGCCAATGCCTACTGCCTGGGGTGAATATGAAGAATTAGGAGATGTGCTTAGCACTGGACCTGGCCTCTAGTATGTGAGGAGTGCTCATTACTAACTGTTCAGCTGTTGACACTTTTAAAACTTGCTGATCTCCTACTAAGTGGTGATGCCAGGGGACACATGGATGAATCTGACACAGTCATCTCCTCCGGGAGACCATACATGAGGGGTCGCGTCTAATACACGCCCTCTCACTATTGGGGACTGAGACTTCAGATGCCATCTCAGGGCATGCAGGGGACTTCCTCCTTCAGACTTCCACCCACGCTGTGTGTCTCAGGGTGTCACACAGCTATGTGTCCCTCTCTACAAACACTATTTGCCCTTGCAGGTTCAGAAAATCTCCTATCCAAAGCCTTCCTCCCCTTCGCAAAGTCCAAAGGGCATGATGAGTTTCGGGACTGCATCAAGTGAGAAAGAAACAGCTTCACAGAGGGCGGGGTGAGAGGGACACAAAGTGGCAGGGTTCCCTTCACAAAGTGCATGCCCAATGCTCACTGATCGCCTTTAACAAATAGCTCTCGGAGAGGAGGTTTTGCTCCTAATGGCATTCATCCCATGCCAAAAAATAAGCAGGAACCAGGGAATAGTCAGCAAAGAGCAAGTAGGTGCCCAGCTGCTCCTCCCTGTGCTAAAGGCACACAGGACACTCCCCGAGCATGCCTTGGACAGTACAGAAGTGGTCGGCAACCACACCATTTGGGAATTTACATAGAAGCCTGGTGGAAAAAAATGTTCTCCATCCATCTCAGCTTTTAGAGCCAAAGCCCTCAGGGTCCTCATTACTCTGTGCTACAGAAATGCAAGTGCCCACAGAGCAAGAAATGAGCGGGAGGCGGAGGGAAGGCGCAGGCTGGGAGCAAGGAAGACATGGGTCTGGAGCTGAATGCAGCTCAGTGGTTAACATCATCTCACCAAGAGGAGACGGTCCATTCAGAAGCCGAACACTCATATGTCAAGACCTCTCCCCAGGATGCAGGGGAGAGACATGCATGCCGATGGACAGAAGCTTCCTCTAACCCTGGGAGAGGCACTTGGGTCCAGGAGACAAGAGACTGGCTCCCCACACTGATCATCCTCAGTGGCCCCACCAAGAGCCATCACGCTGAAGGGCACTGTTGAGGGCTCTCAGCGAGCTGGCAGGAAGTCAGCGACCCCATCCTGCGTGCTGAGATCGGCCTGATTACCATTTCATTTTTTTCTTCAAGAAAATAGATCCGGCACATTAACCTCCCAAAGAAAAAAATGAGGATGTTAAAGGCTTTAAAAGTCCATTAATAAAGAAATGTTTTAACTTTAATATAGTGCTTTTCACACTTATTATAGGAGTGAGTGATTTAGAAAGACAGAGAGAGAGGCTCATTAACCCCCTCTGGAATACTGTTTTGTCTAGGAACAATGCCCAGAGGGGAACTGTCCATGGTCCACGCACAAGTGGGCTTGGACTCCCTATTGGCCACTGTTAACATCCACCGTTGTGATGCACCCATTGCCCACTCCCCAAGTGTCATCCTGAGCGGCACTGTCAATAGCCTGCCTGGCACAAAAGCCCATACAACGTACGATTTTAGCCCTAACTTGAGCCTTACAGCCCATCTGACACAACCCCACGATTGTATAGATAAGAAAGCAGCCAGAAAGGGGAAGTGAGTTGGTAGCTAAGGTAGAAACCAAATTTATATTTCTCACTATTCGAGTATTACTCTATTCCACTCCTTATTTCACCTATTATGTGCCTCTTGTTCTCCCGTTTGGGAGACTTTGTGTGCTGGTTACATAGCCCATACCGTCTGACATCACCAAACTCAATCTACTATGTCAGTGGTCCCCAACCCCCGGGCAGCAGACCGGTACCGGTCCGTGGGCCATTTGATACCGGTCCGCAGAGAAAGAATAAATAACTTACATTATTTCCGTTTTATTTATATTTAAGTTTGAACAATGTTTTATTTTTTAAAAATGCCCAGATTCCCTCTGTTACATCCGTCTAAGACTCACTTTTGATGCTTGTCTCGTAAGTTTGACAATTATATTTTAAAATACCACAGTTTTTACGCCGGTCGCATAATTTTATTTTGTGTATTTATCCATCCCACCCTAAAGGCCAGTCTGTGAAAATATTTTCTGACATTAAACGGTCTGTGGCCCAAAAAAGTTTGGGGACCACTGTACTATGTTGTAGAATGTGCATCTTGTCATTTCTCCCCCAAAACCTTTTCAGGGAATTTCCCCAAGGTTTATACATCATGTGTCCCAGAAGAACTGGCTGATTTTCATTCATTCACTTATTCATTTATTTAAGTAACCCTGATCATCTCACAGAGAGAGAGAGAGAGAGCAATGTGCTAGGCACTACTGCAGGCTTCCGATGCACAGTCTCTCCCCCAAGAAACTTACGGTCTGTGTGGAGAAAAAAAACCCAGACAGAGACAAGGGGTAAATCATAACTCAGTGGTTAATAACCGTACATGATGATAGATATCACAGGCCCCATCACAACTGCCTTCTCAGTACAGGCAGGTGTTGTGACGTTCAGGGTAGACTGGCCGTGCACCCTGGGTCACCTGGATGGACCCGTGCTGGTCCTTGCTCTTTAACCAAGGTATAAACTTGCTTTTTGAAGGTGGGAGTCAAAGACACCCAGAGGAAAGGAAAGGGACGCTGTGCTGTGTTGGAAAGACATTTCTAAGGTGATGGCAGTGGGTGCAATCTTGGACTTTTTAAGCCTCTGCCCTGTTCATCTTTAGAATGACACCTTCCTCTTGAGCTGTGATGAGAATAAATGAGATAGCAAACACATGCCAACCAATGAGCTCGTTCCAGCTCCAACAACGCCTCGCTACACGCTAGTTCTGCTGGTAGATATTACCTTTCCATACTTAAAAAAGAGAAAGAGTATTTTTGTGCTGAGTCAAATTTTCCAATGGGAAAATTTTTAATGTTTGAGAAAAATTAAAGGGAAGACCTTCTGTAGCTTCCACTTTCTTGCTAAAAAAAAAAAAAAAATTATGTTAATTAAGCAGAGAGAACAAATAGGAAAATGAGAATTTCAAATGCTGACTTCAATGCTTTCAGAGGCCAAGAGACAGCCGTAAGTGCCTTTTTACATATTTCATTTTAAGTATCATTTCTTAGCGGAGACAAATGGGGCTTCTTTTTTTTTTAACATCAAAGGTTTGTTCTTGGCACAATGATTTCTCTTAGCATTTTTCCTTCACAACTGAAATGGCTGATGAAAATAAAGAAAGCATTATGTGACAAAATGTAGCAAGTTTTAAGAGGACATGTTGGTGATAAATTAGAGCTGACTTGGTGGGATCTAGAACCCACGGCGTGAGAAGGAGCGGGTTTAGGGCACCCTGCTCACTGTGGACCATTATCGACGAGCTGTCACATAGAAGAGAAATAAACCTTGTTCTCTGCCTTTTCCCAAGAAGCAGAAAATGGACCGATTTTTTTAAGCTTTAAGGAGACAGACTGGATTTAGTATTTTAAAAATACAAGGAGAAAAAGAAGAAAAACAGAGAGGAAGTACCCCGCCCGACATCCTAATGATTACCAATCGCTTGCTGTCACGAGGGACACAGAAACGCCCTAAAGTGCTTGGTAGCCCAGCTGCTGGGGTTGCTGCTCTCTCCACCTCCCCGGGGTCCCTCCTCCCCCACCCTGTCCATCAATTCTCTGCACCACCACCAGGCTGATCTTTTAAAATGGAAGTCAGGTGATACACATGCACCTAACACATTCTAATCCAGTGGTTCACAAGCTTATCTGCCCAGCAGAATTACCTGACTACCTTTTAAAATCCTGATTCCCAGGCTGAAAACCAGACCAATCAAAATCAGGGCCCAGGACCCAGCATGTTTAAAACTTGCCAGATGACACTAATGGGTATCCATGTTGAGACCCAGTGCTTCAGTCCAGAGGCCCAGACCCTTCCACGGCGGCACGACCCTCACAGGAGCCCCCCACCCACCTCCCAGCCCCCTCCCGATCTTCTCTCTCTACCTGCTTTCAAGCCACACTCGCTGCTTTCTGTCTCTCAGTGGCCGTATTGCCTCTCATCCCAGGATTCTGCCACACGTGGTTCCCCCTGTGGGGGCTTCCTGCTCCCCACATGGCCAAGCCATGTTTCAGCGACTGCCCATGCTTCAGGCCTGATCTTAGTGAGGCCTTCCCAGTCTCCCCGTGTACACTGGCCTACCTCCGCCTTACATGGTCTCAAAGCTCAGAAAGACTTGACCTCAGAGCACAAGTCTTGGTTCTTAATACAAAGCATATTTGTGAAAGTACTTAATCAATGATTGAATCCCCCAATCGTTTGTAAGCTCCCAGGAGGGGTGGGTAGCCATGCCTGTTCTATTTACCCTGAGTGTCCAGGTCCTTGTACCATGCTGGCTTATGGTGGACTGGATGGATGATTGGATGGATGGATGGATGGATGGATGAATACATGAGTGTTGCGGATGTAATTTCTGCATACTTGAACTCGACATAATTTCTATCGAAACATTCTACATTCAGACACCTTGAGTTCTCACTCAGTTCTGCCACGGCTTCCCTATGTGGCTGTCCCCCTCGCTAGTCTCAACACCCCCATCTAGACTCCAAACCAACAAAGGGCTGCGAGTTCAGCCTTCCAAGCAGGCTGACCTGGGTCTTAGTTGAGACTTAGCTCCTTTTTAGTAAACAGTGATTACAGGCCAGCTGCTTATCTTCTCGGAATTTATCTCCTCATACATATGTAGTGTAGCTGGTGTAGAAGGAGATTAATCTTCATTTCATAGAGTCATTGTGAGGTTGAATGGAATTGCTTAGTACAGCACTTAGCACACGTTAGGCGTACAGTAAATAGCAGTAATAATGCCGAGAATAACTATTATTTGCATGTTTTTCCCTTGCTCACAATTTTTCAAAGGCTCTTCCCTTGAATACTGGATTAAAACTTAACTCTCAGCCAGTGACAGAACCTTCTCACCCATTGTCTTTGTTGTCCACACCTTGCACTATATACACTGCTCACAGAAATGAGGGGATCAGGGAACGGCAGATATTCCAGTCCTTTCAGCCTTGTGTACAGTGCGTTTCCACCAATGAAATAGAAGTTGGTTTTGCATCTCATTTGCATAATCGAACAATTTTCTTTGACCTGTCGTTTGCTTTTCTGATGTTCTTACTTAATAAAAAAAAAACCAAATGCTTCTTTTTTTTTAAATCACTTCATATTCATTTTGAACTATCCCCTAATTTTTGTGAGCAGTATACATAGTCCAACAAATTGAACCAGGGGATTAGATGGTACTCCGCACCAATGCTGATCCTTTCATCGGGAGCATCCCCCCCCCACCTGTCTGCCCCTACTGCCCCCCCAAGCATCCTTCATTCTTCAGCTCAATGTCTAGTTCCTTTGTGAAGCCCACCCTGGCTCCCCGGGAGGGACCCTGCTACATTCCTTCTGAACTAAGATACATGCCACCACTAAGCGGTGACCTCACTGTGTTGTTCTTGATTTAGTGTCTGTCTGTCTGTCTACCCACGGGACTGTAAGATCCCTAAGGGCAGGGATCATCTCCGTCCATGTTTGTATCCATAGACTCTTATGCAGCCTTTGGTCACTTGAGAAATGTATTGATGTAATGAATGCCCCTGATGGCAGGTGCAGACGGTTCAGGAGAAAGTCATTTTTCTCCTGATTTCTTTTATGATCCTTTCTGGAATGGGCGTCCCAGTGTCTGGGGGTGCTAGGAAGCAGTCACAGGCACAGGGGTGCTCAGGCCAAGGTTGAGCTAGGAGAGCAGAGACTCAGTCCTCTCCAAGTCCTAGAAAGGTAGCACAGAGCCCGTGCATTCCTAGCATAAGGTCAACAGAGCATATTCGATCCTCGCTAGCCAATCACGACAGAGAGCCAAGGCACACCCGGGGGAATAATTATATTTCTTCCCTACATCACTTTCAAACCATCACCCTCTGCAAATAATCAAATGGGGAAAAGCATCTCTGTTTTAGAGCCAGAGCTCCTAAAAGGTACTTTGAGACAAGAACAGCAATTTTCAGACTTTTTCACTTACACATGGCTCAGATGAAGGTTGCATAAAACCTGTCCCCTCATTTACAAACAAGAAAGAAATGGCTTTTCTGGCCGAGACCTAAGCCTGAGGGGGTCTCAGCTTCCGCTGTGCTTACCTCTTAATGGGCTTAGCCATGGCATTACTCAAAAACTCAAATGAGCACAGGTTCATGGTTTTGTTGTTGTTGTACTGTGTAGTTGTTCTAAAATAATAGTTTCTGCATGTTAAATCTCCATACTGATTTCAGCCGTGTTATCATTAAGATTCATCAAGGTTCAGTAATGGAACTGGATGAGGGTTGAAAATCTGCTTGCGCTAAAGCAATAATCATCATCTCCTTATATATTACATTACCAGGGCAGAGAGGACCTACCGGATTGAGGTCATTTGAAAAATAGCCCAAACATGCATTTGCATTTCCTCCGGTACTTATTGCCCTGAGAAGGCGGGTCAGCGGGCCTCGCAGGACGAATGAAAGCAGTCGAACGTCACGGCCACTCCGAGCAGTTTCCAGGACGTCTGGCCTTTTCATCGCTGCAGGCGTGAGTCTTGGACAAATCGGAGAAGGCTGTCTGGTTGGTACAGTCTGCTCATGTTCAAATGAGAGCTTGCTTCAGAGTCACAAGGAGGGACTTGGTCAAACAAAATTGTTATGCCCACCACCAGACTTGTTGGTTTAGTAGACAGAGAGGGGCCACGGAATGTGCAAGTTCTAGCTAGTTCTCAGCAGAGGACAATACTTTTTTTTTTTTTTTTTTTTTTTTTAATTTTCCCAGGTGATCTTGAGGCTGCTGGTCCAATATCTGGAGAACTGTGGGGGTGGGTGGGGCTTCTCAACGCTGACTGTGCATTAGAATCAGCTGGGGATCTTTTAGATCCAGTCAGTTTCCGCCCCGACCCTCCCTGCGGAGTTTAACTGGGGCTGAAGGAGCCAGAGTAACGTGTCCCGACACCTTGGCTAAACCAGCCTCTCTGCAATAGACAGAGCACCACTTGGTTTTAAAAAAATAAAAACATACACAGAAACACACAAAACAAATGTATAGCTCAATGTATATGGTTTGTATCCTTGTAACCGTCAGGTCAAGAACCTGAACTTGGTCTGTCAGCTAGGCCTCCTCCGTGGGCCCCTTCCCAATCACAGCCCCTCCATCCTGACATTCTGCACTTCCTTGGCTTTCTTTCTAGGTTTCTCTACTCAGATGTGCACCCCCAGACACTAGTTTCATCTTGCCACTTAAAAAGTATTCAAGCCCTGACCGGTTAGCTCAGTTGGTTGGAGCCTCCTCCCAATACGCCAACTAAGTGAAACAGCAGGCTGACGTTTCTCTCTCTCCCTTTCTCTCTCTCTAACATCAATAAATAAATGTAAATTTTTTTAAAAAAAAGAATCAGATTCTACTTAGGATGTAGAAAGAGACATCTAACGACGAGATGAGAAAAGAGGCAGGTAGGTTACTTGCTGGCAGGCACTTCAACTTCTATTTTGTTCAATGTTGTGCCTTTAACACTTAGACCGAGCCTGAAATGATTACATGGATTAATTCGTGAATCTATCTTTTTTTTTTTTTTAACAGTTGTCTGTTAAAAGAACATTAGGTTGACCCAAGAGTTTTTAATTATGTTACCATGAATTACTTCCTACACACTTTTCTCCCAAGAGCTGGTGCATTTAGACCATTTTCTCTAAGCATATTAAATGGATTAATGAGGGAGAGGGGAGGAGAAAGAGGAATTATTGGTGTAGTGCAAAATGGTGTCAAAAGGCCTAGTGGAAGCTACAGAAACCGGGCTTCCTTCTCCTACTTCTTACTGGTGTCTAGTTCAAGGGTGGCCCATTCCAGGAAGCCCTCTTAGCCCTAGCATCCCACACGTAACAAAACGGTTGGATTACTGGCCTTTCTTTTCGGTCTAAACCGTTGACCTCCAGGAGCACAAGGTTTGTGACTCACTGCAAACTGCAGGCTGCAGTGTCTGGGAGAGAGATATTGTTTCACTCTGACAAAAGACCATCAACACACCTGCCATATGCCAGGCACTATACTAGTAAGTGTTGAGAGTCACAAAAACGTATGCAGTCCCTTTTCTAAGGGACACACAGTCTAGATGAGGAGACCTGTTACTGTCATCAGAAGTCAGCGAGTAGAGATGCAGCATGTGTCCGAAGTCCAGTAAGTGACAGAGGAAGGGCGACAGACCTGTTTGATGAAATCGTGAAACCTGTGTTAAAAGAACACACAAGAACTGGATCAAGGAGTCTTAATAACATAAACAACAAGTGTTAATAAAGAATAATTTATACCATTTGAAGACATGATTCAGGTGACAGGCCACTCAAAATAATAATTTCCTAGGTAAACCTGCAGGGAAGAAGCTTGGGTTGGGTTGGAGGTCCTGGCGCTGTGAATCAATCTGGGCTTCCGTTCGCCATTTTCCCTTAACCAGTGTAGGCGGGGACAACCGGAGCCCACCTCCCATGCAGAGGCAGCCGTGGAACTTGGCTCTTCATTCCCCGATTGCTCTTTGGAATAATCACACCACCTGAGGGCGATGAGCAAGGGAAACTGTGGCAAGGGGTGTGGACTGTGAAATAATACACTCACACACATTTTAAAAAATAAAATATTAAGTTCACAAAACATCTGATATTAACCTCCCTGCTGAGTCCCCCAAGAAATCTGGCAAGTCCCCTACCCCGAAATAGGATACTTCAGGAATCAGGAGATTTTCCTTAAAAACTAAAACAAACCTGATATAGTTATAAACTCCAGAAGAAGTTCAGAGAAGGGGGTCGATGAGGGTTACTGAAGTCAGAGAAGGAGGGGAGGCTGGCCAGGCAGAAACGAACAGCTGCAGGGCAGAGCTGATGGCTGTCCAGATAGGGGAACTCAGAGGTACCTGCTATGGGCTAGGTTTCCTGGGAAGGCTGCCTAGAGGAAGAGGCATTTGTTGTGTAGAGTTTCCTCTTGCAAGGGAACTCCCGTCTTAACTTACGAAGCATGGCACGGAAACATAGAGTCAGAGCTCAGTGCCTTCCCACAGAACATTTCACTAGATATCCTTGCTTTCATCTGATAGGGGCCACCCTCCCAGCTTCTGGGCGTGGCTCTTTCATCCTCTTGCTGGTGACTTCGGGCATGTCATTCCCTTCTCTGGGCTTCAGTTTCTTAGGCTATAAGGAGGGGTGTGAACTGAGAGGGGTTGGACCTGGACACCCCCAAATAATGATGAACTGTAGTCATCTGTGCTAGTTTTTAGGATAAAAAGTTCTTTGCCATGTATCCCGATATTTTACTCTTTGAGCGTAACACTGTAACACTCATTCGTTGCATAAATTTATATAAACCTCTGCAGCCCGCCGCTCACCAATGTGAACAGCTGGAGTCTTGCTGTTCCAACGGTTGCGGGCATACAGGCGAGTGCCATTCTTCTCCAGACACCTGCAGACACGACAGTCTCAGCTCAGGCGAACAGAACAGTAAACGAGGCAGGGCGGAGCCGAGCAGGACCGCCAGGAGAAATCCGTCTGAACTAATTACCTTTCCATGCGCACCCTCACGAGAAGAGGAGGCACTGTGGCAGTATCTTAGGAGCAGGACTCTTTGCCTCCCCGTAATCAAAAGCAGTAACAGTTTCATTCACAACGGGATCTCTTTCATTCTTCAGGGTGGAGGGCCTGTAGCATCCCAGCTTCCTGTTCTCTGCCAAAATTCAGTTCGCCCTGGTAGCCTGGCGCGTTCCTGAACGGAGCTCGTTGTACAGGGGGTGGATGGGAGCGTGACTTTGCCCTGGGAGACCGTCCACGTGCCATTCACACAGTGTGGGGAAAGCCTCCATGGGCAGATGATTTCTTCCTTCGTCATCCTTGATACCCAATTGAATGAAGTGCTTCTTCATTCCATTCTTACACATGAATGGATTTCCCATTTTCCTGCCATTCTTGTTTGCAGACATTTCCTGATCCCACACTTCGGGTCACAGATTGGGGAGCTGCAAGAAATCCTAGAGCGAATCCACTTCTTTATTAACTCAAGGTCATCGAACTCCCGAGAGGTTAAGTTCATGGCTCAAGGTCGCAGGGCTCGGGGGTCAGGTTTCATGAGACCCATCAGTGCCCTTTACACTTCAGCGGTCTGCCCGGAAGAAAGATTGTCCTGATGCTCTTTTATTTGCCTCCGGTGTCATTTCATCAACAAATGGTGACAAAGAGCCAGAGCCCAAAAGGAGTGGAAGAGCCCCAAGGGATGGCAGGGGAGGGAGGGCAGAGTTAGGAAATTAGACACGGGTTATAATAACTTCCCTACAGCAGGGAAGTCAGCAACATTGTATTATGAAGGCTCGCCCTGTAAAGAACCCTCCACCAAAACAGCTGTCGGGGACGATGATTCAGCCACAGTTTCCTTCAATGTCTTCAGTGCCTTTTCTCTCTGCATTTCAATGCCAGCAAGACTTTTTTTAGGCACTTGTGTTTCAAACCAGTTAAGTTAGCAAGGCCCTAGCCTGAGAGGTACTCTGGGAGTGCTGTGTTTTTGACTATGCAATGGAGATATTATTTCTTTCCGGGCTGGTGTGCGGGTTCGTCACCTGGCCTGGAGGGGTGGCCCCTTCCTAGCTCTGTTCTGGCCTGTCCCCACCCAGTCTTCCCCAAGAGCCCCAGCTCAGTGGGGACTCCCTATGAGATGAAGAACAAAAGAAAACAAAGCCAAGCCCCCCTCCTGTGCCCTAGGACTGCAGGGTTTTGCACAATGCAAGGGCCCTAATGGAGCTCCAGAACTTTCCCTAGAGGAGGAATCTTACCACCCAGGCAATATCTGGTTCCCATTCTTTCTTCTACCCACCAAACCTCCTGAGGATAGTTTAGGGGTCCTGGGCACCTGAAATCAAGCCTGGGGCCACTGATGACTATGCATTCGTTAACAGTGGCCACCTCCACTTTGCTACATAGTACAGAAAATCAGCACAATGTGAAACTTCAAAGACTGCAAGTCCATAAAGAACGCACCACTGAAAACCATCCCAGATGGGTTCATTCTCACCACGAAGATGTCACCTGTCTGTAGTCAATGCCCACACCCCTCAGACAGTGACCCAAACGTGGACCCAACTCTACAAAAAGGAAACTGTTCCCACCATGCCCCAGAGAAGACCCTCTGGGCTGCTCTCCTGCAGCCCCTGAGGCACAGGGTAGCAAGAGGATTTAAAGTCCGTCCTCAAACCCTGCCCTCAGCCAATGGTCGACTTCCCCCCAGTTGCTCCCCATAAAAATAGACACGATACAGCAAGGCGAGCCTGGTGAAGAGTGGAGTGCACTGTCCACATCCACTTCGGTCGTCCTGGCTCTCTGAACCGTCCATGGAAGGTGAGGCAGAGGGAGAAGGAAAATGAGGGTGCCCCTTGGGGGGATTCCTTCTCCAGTGAAGGTGGTAGAGATACAGGAACTTGGATTGCCCTCTGCTGGCTTGGGGACAGCAGAGAGTGTCTCTCTGGGGACAGGTGCTGGATGCGTCTTTCAAGAGCTGCTCATGGTGATTGGTCCCCGCAATATAAACGCCTTTTTTTGGGGGGGCTTTTGGTCCTCTTTGGGGCTGCAGAGGTGCCCAGGCTTACAGAAGGAGCCACTAACTTTTACTTTTTGCAAAATATAAACTGTTTTTACAACCAATTCAAATGCTTAGACACTTAAATCATTTGAGAAGCACTTGTAATCAAACTCCTGATACTTGAATAGGGGTTTTCTACCAGGATGCAATCGCAATCTGAAACCTCACCTTAAGTAAAACGGTTAGTTTACAGTGATCAAGCCCCTTAATGGGGAGGTGGGCAATGGGGGGGGCAGCATGCCCAGCAAGCAGCTTTCCATTACTGCCTGCCATGGACACACAACACCTCCACGGAGGGGGTCACTGGCACGGGAGGCTGTTTCCTCTGTCCCACCGTTCAAGACCATGGGCCCTAGGCACGACACAGCCGCTCCAGGGGCAGGGTGGCCTGACAGAGAGGCATCAGGGTCTGGAGTCCCGTGGACTTGAGTTAAATCGACTCACTGCCTCTGTAACCTGGGGCAGGAGACCAACATCCTGAACCACAGGGGAGCCAGATACGTACTTGGCCGTAATGTGAGGATTAAATGGGTTGAAGGACGTGCTGTCAGTCCAAACTCAATGGCTAGCACCTCTTACTGTAATGTAATAAGCAGGGTTGGCAGATACTTTTGGCTCTGTCATAAGCACTATTGCCCTTAATCCTCATGATCAGTCCTGTTTTATGTAGGTGTTTCCTCATTTTACTGGTGAGGTGATCAGGTGGGTAAGCAAGTCCCTAGAGCAGGGGTCGGGAACCTATGGCTCACGAGCCAGATGTGGCTCTTTTGATGGCTGCATCTGGCTCACAGACAAATCTTTAATAAAAAAAATAATAACGTTAAAAATATAAAACATTCTCATGTATTATAATCCATTCATTTCCTACCGCTCATGTTCATGGTTGGGTGGCTGGAGCCAATCACAGCTGTCCTCCAGGACAACACTAAATTTTTATTTGATAATGCATAACGAACACGGGTCGTTGTGAGGTCAGGAAGTAAACTTCCCTCCCTTTAATCAACTAGTCATCTAGCTAATTGCAGAAACCCTTTTGACGAAGAAGATGGCTAAAAGAAAAAAAGATGAGGAGTACCATACTTTTCAGCAGGAATGGACAGAGGAATTCGCCTTTGTGGAGAGAGCAGGTTCTGCAGTGTGTCTAATATGCAATAATAAAATTGCATCGATGAAATGGTCAAATATAAAACGGCACTTCGACACACGCCATACTACATTTGCATCGAAATATCCAGCAGGGGACAGCAGGAAGAAAGCATGTTAGGAGCTACTGTGCAGAGTGCAAGCTAGTCAGCAGCAACTCCGTGTTTGGACCCAACAAGGTGACTGGAATTTGGCGAGCTTTGCTGGTGCTTTAGCAATTGTGAGAAACGGAAAGCCATTCACAGATGGGGAGTATGCCAAAACATTCATGCTTGATGTTGCCAATGAACTTTTTGATGACTTTTCGGATAAAGACAAGATAATCAAACAAATAAAAGACATTCCTCTGTTGGCAAGAACAGATCATGATCATACCATCATGATGGCAAATCAAATTGAGGCAACACAAGTGAAGAACATGAATGCAGCACCATTCTTTTCTCTCGCTTTGGATGAGTCAACAGACAAGCCATTTATCCCAGTTCAGCGTGATAGTAAGGTAGGCTGTCGGTGACACACTATGTGAGGAAAGTCTTACAGTTTTGGCTATGAAAGAGACAACAAGAGGGAGGATTTATTCAAGTCTTCCACTGAGTTCGCTAAAGAAAAAAGTCTACCAATGGATAAACTTATTTCGGTGTGTACAGATGGTGCTCCGTGCATGGTGGGGAAAAACAGAAGATTCGTAGTGCTTCCTCATGAACATGGAAAGAGACCCATCCTAAGTTTTCACTGCATCCATCAGAAGGTGCTTTGTGCTCAGATGTGTGGCGAGCAGCTTGGTGAGGTGATGTCACTGGTCATTTGGGTGGTCAACTTTATTGTTGACCAAGCTTTAAATGATTGCCAGTTTAAAACACTGCTGGATGAAGTTAGGAATAATTATCCTGGTCTGCTTCTGCACAGCAATGTGCGTTGGTTGTCAAGGGGAAAGGTGCTCAGCCATTTCACGGATTGTCTGAGTGAAATCTGGACTTTTCTTGAAATGAAAAATGTTGAGCATCCTGAGTTAGCTAACACTGAGTGGCTTCTGAAGTTCTACTATCTCGTGGACATGACTGAACATCTGAACCAGCTCAATGTGAAAATGCAAGGCGTTGTAAATACAGTCTTATTCCTTCAACAAGCAGTGTTTGCATTTGAAAACAAGCTGGAACTCTTCATTGCTGACATTGAAACAGGTCATTTACTACACTTTGAAAAACTGGGAGAGTTTAAAGATGCATGCACAGCAAGTGACCCTCTCAACGTCTTGATCTCCAGCAGCTAGCGGGCTTCACATCTAATCTCCTGCAGTCATTCAAAGCACACTCTGGAGAGTTTCATGAGCGCACTCATCTTTTTAAGTTCATCACCCATCCATACGAGTGTGCAGTGGACAGCGCCAACCTGAGTTACATCCCCAGTGTCTCCATCAGAGATTTTGAGCTACAAGCTGCTGACCTGAAGGCCTCAGACATGTGTATGAATAAGTTCAAGTCACTGAATGAAGATTTAGAAAGACTTGCACGACAGCAAGCAGAGTTGGCAAGCAAACACAGTGGGGAGAAATGAAAAAACTTCAACCCGTGGACCAGCTGATTGTCAAAACTTGGAATGCGCTTCCCATCACATACCACACACTGCAGCATGTGAGTATTGCTGTACTGACAATGTTTGGCTCTATGTATGCATGTGAGTTTTTCTCACATCTAAAGAACGTTAAGACCAACCTACGATTACGTTTAACGGATGGAAGTCTCAACGCCTGCATGAAGCTTAACTTCACCAAGTATCAACCAGTCTACAAAGCCATCAGCAAAACCATGCAGCACGAGAAGTCGCATTAATGGTAAGAAGTACTTTATTCATCATTGGTTAGCAACAGCATAACAACATTATTAAAAAGAATTCAGAGACTTATTGTACTTTAAAAGTGTTGGTCTTACATAAAATGCACACATTTACTTATATTTAGTGTTAAACATGTTGTATGGCTCTCACGGAATTACATTTTAAAATATGTGGTGTTCATGGCTCTCTCAGCCAAAAAACGTTCCCGACCCCTGTCCTAGAGTCACCATGAAGCTACTGAAACTTCAGCTCTTGTATACACTGGTTCCCCAGCTCTGGGGTGTGTTCATGTCATCACAGATTTGTGATAATATTTGCAAAAAGTAAGACTGTCTGCAGTCATGTAAGACCACCTGACTCTTAAGTTCCCAACCATCTCAATTCACTCTTGCTGGGTTGATGTTGGCGTGGGTGTGGGCCTGGTTGAGATCCGGCTAAGGGGAGGATGCATTGGGTAGCATTTTGTTTAGTGAGCAGGATGTTTTGTTCATGGTTTTGGTCACTTCTGCATAAGGTTAAATCCTTATTTACCTTCTGGGTTTAAGAATGGCTTCTAGGAGTGGTCCTGTCACCAGCTGTGCCAATTCACCTGAAACCACAACAGGTTGTTTCGGGTATTTTATACCAGGATAATGTATGGAATGAAGGAACAAGGCTAGGATTGCGTGAAACTCCGAGGCTGACCTATGAGGAATTCTTCCAAATGTTATATCTCTCAAATATATAAAAAGAACGTGATAGAGTTTGCCCAAATTTAACAACAATCCTCTAAAAAAAAAAAAAAGCATGTTATTACCGATAAGTTGTGAAGCTGAAAGAAACATTTCTAAGTTATCAACAACAATAACACACACAAAAAAACCATGTCTCTAAATCAGGGGTCTCAAACTCGCGGCCCGCCGAACAATTTTGTGCGGCCCGCAGACTAATCCACGAAGTTCAAAATATTTTGGATAAAATTAAGTAAGCCTAGGGGCCTACTTGTATTTTTCATTTCTCTAGCATCCTAGCTAGATATTAGCTTAGTTAACAGCAGTTGTGATGCGAACTACAGTTTCTGGTCGTTTTGTGACACTGAGTAAACTGCATGTACGATTGTGCTTGTTGTACTGATTTTTTTTTTGTTTTCAACTGCAGTGAGAAAAGTGTTGCGTAACAGTTGCCTTTTGTAGACCTAATGCGGCCCGCCGAACGGCTGTGATCTTGCTCTGCGGCCCACATGCTGAGTTGAGTTTGAGACCCCTGCTCTAAATCATGCTGGAGCAAAGGCCGATTTTCTTTCTATTCAGTGTATAGAAACTGTTACAAAATCCCTGTCATGTGAAGAGGCCAATGGAGGATTAGCTAGCAGCTAGTTTTCTAGCTATTTAGGCCATGGTATTTGTCAAATTTGAAATTGGCTGTGATTCCTTTTCTCATTCCAAATAAACTTTATAATCATATTTTTTGTTCTCTTTTTCCTAAACAGAGCTCAAGAATTGTATGAGTTTCAGGCCCCGCAGAATGTGCACTGGTCCGGAATGTAGACCACGTGAACAGAACCCACGCTCTGGGTGCCAGGGCTGAGCGGCACCAGGGACCACAGTGGGCAAGTCTGTCCCTGGGAAAAAAAACACATCTAAAATTTTCCATTGGATTTTAATCTTACAGACAGGCCTCTCTATTCGACCCTAATTTGGAAGCTCTGGCTGAGGTACCAGCACACTCTGTTTCTGCTTTCTCCAATAAGACATCATCAGATTATTGATTTGTTGTTTTGGTTTTTTTTAACAAAACTTAATTTACTATCTCAAGGATTTATGAGATGCTAGATGGCATTTGGTCTTCATAGATGAGATTGCCTGGCGCTGTGTGGAACTGCTCTTTGCAGTGTCACGGACCCCCCAGGCAGGGTCACCAGCAGCGTGGAGGTCTCAGGGAAGTTCAGCCTTCTACCTTTCTGTGTCTCCCGGGGCCCTGCATCTGGGATGGAGGGAGCAGGGGAGGAAGGTGTCGGACTCAAGCTAGCTTTCTCATCGTTCTTGCTTTTACTTTTTAATAGAGAACGTTAAACCACTTATGATTACTGAAGTAATTGTTAGATGTCTGGTCTTAATTCTGTCACCTCTTGTTCTATGCTTTTGGGGCTATTTCTTGGATGCGGAGACATTCGGTTTGGTTCTACTTCCTTGCTATTACATTGGTTTTCTCTTTTTCTTCATAATGTTCATTGTAGTTTGCTTGCTTTTACTTTTAAGTAAGAATGAAAGTCTTACATGCTGTTATCTTTTTTTTACTTTTTTGTTTATTGATTTGAGAGAAACATCAATTTGTTGTTCCACTTATTTATGCATTCATTGGTTAGTTCTTGTATGTGCCCTGACTGGGGATTGAACCCGCAACCTTGACATATCTGGAAGACGCTCTAACCATCTGAGCTACCCAGCCAGGGCCCCACATGCTGTTTTTAAGTCTTTTAAGAAATAAACTACAGGCCCTGGCCGGTTGGCTCAGTGGTAGAGCGTCGGCCTGGCGTGCAGGAGTCCCGGGTTCGATTCCCGGCCAGGGCACACAGGAGAAGCGCCCATCTGCTTCTCCACCCCTCCCCCTCTCCTTCCTCTCTGTCTCTGTCTTCCCCTCCTGCAGCCAAAGCTCCATTGGAGCAAAGTTGGCCCGGGCACTGGGGATGGCTCTATGGCCTCTGCCTTAAGCGCTAGAATGGCTCTGGTTGCAACAGAGCAACGCCCCAGATGGGCAGAGCATCGCCCCCTGGTGGGTATGCCGGGTGGATCCTGGTCGGGCGCATGCGGGAGTCTGTCTGACTGCCTCCCCATTTCCAACTTCAGAAAAATACACACAAAAAAAGAAGAAATAAACTACAATTTGTATAACTATCAAAATCAAGAGTGAAACAGTACCTTCTGACTTGACCTAAATAAAAACAAAAACTAAGTATGCTTTCACTTACTTCATCCAAGTTTCAGTAATATAACTTAGAGATGAAAGCTATTATTTTAGAAAATATTTGTATTCAACTTTTTCACATTCATTCCTTAAGAAAAAGCTGTCTTTGTAATTACTTGAGCCTCTTGTCTGAGTTTGCCAGAGTTCCTTCTCTTTGCTTCTCTTTAAGTTCCTGAGATAAACCACTTCTGAATCTGGGTACCGTGCTTTCCCTGGAAATGTATTCCTCAGCCCTGAGAACCCAGGGATCTCCCTTAGAGAGATTTGCACTGTCCTAAAACCTAGGTCACAAGACAACATGACACTTAAAATTCTGAGACCCAACTGATATGATGCTATGGACTAAATGTTTCTATCTTCTCAATATTCAT
The DNA here is from genome assembly GCF_036850765.1 of Saccopteryx bilineata. NCBI lineage: Eukaryota > Metazoa > Chordata > Mammalia > Chiroptera > Emballonuridae > Saccopteryx > Saccopteryx bilineata. Next base: position 105,382,429 of record NC_089496.1, on the reverse strand, counting down.
ATATTGAAGCCCTAATCCCAATCTGATGGTATCGGGAGGTGGAGGCCTTTGGGGATTAATTAGGTCATGAGGACAGAGCCTTCTAGGAAGAAGTCAATGCTTACTAGCGATGTTTTAGGAATTTAAGATTGTTTCCACATTCTAATTAAGAATAGCTCACCTATTGAATTGTATCCGTTAGCCTAGGATGGCTACTTGTGCCGTAGACATTGCCGTAAATGTTTACTGAGTGACTCAGCATCTGTGAGCATCGTCTCTTCCAGTTCTCACATACTCTCAGAAGTAGATGCTCTTGTTATCCCAGTGTTGTGGATAAGGTTCAGTTGCTTGCCCAAAACCCACCTGGTAAGAGGCAGGATGAAAATTCTACCCCAAATCCATCTAGTTCCAAAGCATAAACTTTGAAGCACCATGCCGTGGTACTTCTCATCATTTTCTGATGGTTCCTTTATGTACACCTGTCAAATCCTAACAAGCCAAACGTCTTCCTCCACCTAGTTGTGACCACGGTTGACAGCAAATTTATCGCATGGCTTCCACTACCTCCACCAGTTCTTGTTCCTCTGGATCATCATTCTACTCCTAGAAAGATTTGCAAATCATGTGTTAGCCTGCCGAAGGTCCAAAGGAAACAAAAATAAAAGAACATGCTCGAAACTGCTAACACCCTGACAATAATCTTCGATGGGAAACATGGATTTTGAAGTGAAGCCATCTCCAGCAAGTCTCTGGTGAGGCCAACTTGGAACATTAGATTATACAGTCCTCATGATGCTGTAATCTCTTCTTCTTAAATATCAAATGCCAAAGGTTCCGTTTCTATCTTGATTTGTACTGGAAATGGCTTCATTTGATTATTTGCCATCATCTTTACTGATAGACCTTTAGAAGTTTCACTGTCATTTTGGGGACACAGTTTATATTTGATATTATATGACTTGCTCTCTCTCTCCAGAGATTGCAATTATTCAGATGTATGTCTTCTCTTATTTTATAACCCAAAGATTATTCATGAGCAGGCTATCAGTATCCAAACAGGAGACATTAAATTTTGATCCTAGGGGAGGCTGCACGGGGTCAAGTAGTCAATTGAGATCTTGTCTTCCCTTAAAAGCATGACATTTACTCCTCACCCTCCTGCAAGAAAGACTCCAGATGGAAACCAACGTTTACAAAAGATGAAACTGTTCCCTGTTCACTTCTCCAAGGCTGAAGTTTAGCTCTTGCCAAGTCTCTGAGCGATCAGAAGAGGCTTGTTCAGATATCCCAAAGATTTAAGATAGCACTAGCTAATGTCTGCTTCCCCTCCCCCAAATCTGGGAGGAGTAAGGGAATATTTTTCTGCCGAAGCATTTAGAATGGGTAATTGCCTTCACACCAGGCATTTTTATGAAATCAAATGATAAACAAGGTTTTAAAGTCTCTGTTTCCCTCAAATTTCATGAGCTTAGATTATTTCTATGGAGAATTTTATTTATTTATTTTTTTAATAACTCTATTAAAGCTTTTGCTTTCCCCCACTGGTACCCAGCTGTGTATTTTGGGCACGGAATGTCATCTTCTCTGGCCACAGCTCAGAGGAAGCTTCTAAAAAGGCTTAATTTCTTCTAACATGTGAAACACAAACTTCTGGGAAAATGATGGGCGTATATTGGCTAATCCAGAGCCATGCAGACCTTTTCTGTGAAGGAGTAGATAGCAAATACTTAAGACTTTGCAGATCCTACAGCCTCCATGGCAGGGGTCGGGAACCTATGGCTCGCGAGCCAGATGTGGCTCTTTTGATGGTGCATCTGGCTCGCAGACAAATCTTTAATAAAAAAAAATAATAACGTTAAAAATATAAGACATTCCCATGTATTACAATCCATTCATTTTCTACTGCTCATGTTCATGGTTGCAGGTGGCTGGGGCCAACCACAGCTGTCCTCTGGGACAACACCAAATTTTTATTGGATAATGCATAACGTACACAGGTCGTTGTATGGCTCTCATGGAATTACATTTTAAAATATGTGGCATTCATGACTCTCTCAGCCCAAAATGTTCCCGACCCCTGCTCCATGGTATCAGCTTTTCCCATGAAGTATGAAGGAGTGGCCACAGACAATACTAACCAAGTGAGAATGGCTGTGTTTCAGTAAATACATTTTTACAGTCATTGAAATTTGAATTTCAGATCATTTTTACATGCCGTAATATACTATTACTAGTTTGCTTTTTCTCCGACCATTCAAAGATATCACAATCATTCTTTCTGTTACATTATATGAAACACAGGCAGCAGGCCAGAATGGGCCCGTGCCCAAGCGGTTTGCTGACTCATATACTAATACGTTGAGTTAATAAATATTGTTGAGTATGATAAGTACATGGAACAAAACAGATATAATACCTGCCCTTGCATTGTTTATGGAAGAGAAAACTATTAAGAAAAATTGAAAACAAGGACATTACAGATTTGGAGAAAATGGTATCGTACATTTAATCATGTTCCAAGCGATTCTTTCAGATTTGACCATAAGTGTTTTTTTAAAGTTACTCTGAGTACCACAGAAAACTGAGCTTTTTGACTCAAGGCTGCTGTTATTGCTGTATTATAGAAAAACAAACCATTTCTTGGTCTGTGAAATACAGAGATTTAATATATTTCAACAGATTTATACTAAAAAGTGTAAGTTGCTTGAAAGCAGGGCATTATTCCGTGTCTGGGTCCTTCTCATAAGCACTGCTCAGCCCCCTGAAAACAAGTCAGCGAGTAAAAGCACTCAGACTTTCTCACAAGTACCCTGTGTTAAACGCCACTAGCCACGCTCAAGTGTTCAACAGACTGGACAGTGTAGGTGTAGATTTCTATCATCATAGAAAGTTCTCTTAGACAAAACTTCCTAAAACATGGGAGCACTTTTCTTCCTTCTCCTGTTGCATTCAAGCAAACTCCTCATGAAAGTGTGAATTGTGGCATCTGTCCCTCTTTCAGTGAATATAAAATATGATTAAGAAGTTGGCTGCACTATAAGATGGCAGTAGCATTGTGGAAAGGTGGTAGAATCTCCTTGAATCCATACATCAAAATAGACAAAAGATATGAAACCAGAAACTTACAGATGGTATTTACAAAGTCACTAGGTAATAAGGCATCCCCCATGAACCCCATAATACCAGTGGGGACACACCTCCAACAGCCATAAAAAACTGTCAATATGAAGATAAGTAGAAGGAAGCAATGGACACCTATATCAACTATGAAGGATTTTAACTTTTAAATATGTACATATAATAAGAGAATAGGAATACAGGCATATATATCCCAGCTTTTTATACATAAAAGCCTAGAAATAATGACCTACCCTAGTGATCTTAAGATTCTATTTCCTATTAAAAGAAATCTTGGCTGATCCCAGGTCTGGGGCATAAGAAACACTAATAAGCCTGAAATGTATTGCCACACCCAATGGCAAGAAAGTTATCAAAGACCACTAGGGTCATATCCAAAGGATTCGCCAGCCAACCAATTTAGGCTTTCATTAGCCATAATTGACAAAATTTTTGCTCCAATAAGGATAACAACTGCAATGAATCAAAACCCAACAAATATATTTTAAATCCATGAGTTCACAATCATAGTTAAAAAATAACAAAACAAGAAACCACCAACCTGTCAACTTCACAGGGTTTCATTACCTTAAACACTGGTAAATAAAGGAAAGAATAATGCATTTATTGTTCTGTTTTTATGCGAACAGTACCACTAGATAACCAAACGTAAGATGAAAGAAAGCATCTTTGTATAAAAGCATCCCAATTAAAAGCAAAAACTAAGTTAGAATATCACCATTTTGAAATCCCCAAGGCATTATGGATGAATAGCTGCTTACATCACAGAAAGAGATGCAACTAGACATGGCCTCCTAATGAAGGCACACAGAATGCCTGTAGCCTTGCCAATGTCATCAAACCGGAGTCTGATCGAGCCTTTGGATCCAGCTGCAATTAGCAAAAAACACATAGGAAAGAAGGACATACTGAATTGTACAATGAGTATATAATCAACAAAATCCAAACAGCTAGCAACTTCATGGGTTAAAGGACTCAGGGTTTTCAAAACGTAAATATAAAGGGAAAAAGAAAGAGGTGGAGATAACTCTAGAGCAGGGGTCCCCAAACTTTTTACACAGGGGGCCAGTTCACTGTTCCTCAGACTGTTGGAGGGCCAGACTATAAAAAAAACTATGAACAAATCCCTATGCACACTGCACAAATCTTATTTTAAAGTAAAAAAACAAAATGGGAGCAAATACAATATTTAAAATAAAGAACAAGTAAATTTAAATCAACAAACTGACCAGTATTTCAATGGGAACTATGCTCCTCTCACTGACCACCAATGAAAGAGGTGCCCCTTCCGGAAGTGTGGCGGGGGCTGGATAAATGGACTCAGGGGGCCGCATGTGGCCACAGGCCGTAGTTTGGGGACCCCTGCTCTAGAGATTAAAAGCAATTTAAAATATTTTTCAAATAATTTTTAAAATTTTTATTTATTTATAATTGTATTCAGAGAAGGGGGGGGAGAGAAACATCAATTTATTGTTCCAGTTATTTATGCACTCATTGGAGGATTCTTGTATGTGCCCTGACCAGGGATGGAACCTGCAACCTTGGCGTATCCAGATGACACTCTAACCAACTGAGCTACTCGACCAGGGCCTGGAATCTTTGATTCTCTTTCAAGTTGAGACCAACTGGGACAAATAAAGGAAAAATCAATCTGATTTCCATTTCACAGTCAAAAGTTCTACTTAATCCACATTTCTGCTTATGCAAACATGAGGGGAAGGAGAAAGGGTATTCCAAAAAGCCACTGGCTCAGTCTGCCTGACCCTCAGAGAGTTCTCCTCTCTCTACAAGAAAGCATGGCTAATATGATGCCCACCCTCCTCCATGATCCACACATCAAGAAGGGGAAGGTAAGTTGCCATTGGCTGCATGCACCTGGCCCTGGACTCAGCAGCTGAGTGGCATCCCTCCCCACCTGCTTGGGACGAGCAGGACTCAGCACTCTGAGCCCACTGACTGCCAGGAACCTCAACACCTGGGTATCTGTCCCAAGCACACGCTGTTCTTGCCCTTGCCCGTTGACTTTGCCCTGCCAAGGGCTCAGCCCCTCTCACAGTCCCCAGCAGGAATCCTGTAGCACATGGCACGCCAGCTCACAAAGGGCTATGGACAGGCTGCCCCTTCCGGGGGTTCCTGCTGTAATCTGTGATGCCTCCTCTTCCCTTCTGCCCAGGGAACTCACACTCTCATTGGTTCCTGCCATCCCTGCTCCTGCTCCCTCACGGGTGGTATGCAAATATTTAGGAAGCAACAACGAATCAGAACTGGTGCCTGGAGGCCCCCTGCTGGGTCAGGTGTCAATGGCTAGATTCCCTGGGCCACCCCCTATCCCTAAAGGAGTATCTCTGTGTTTTAGTCTTCCTTACTGGTGGACATCTGTCTCAAACCTCTCCCTCCTTTGGGGGAGTGCAGCTGGGCTCTGCTGGCTCCTGTGAACTCACAGAGGGGTTCTGTAGCTTTCAGCAGGTCCCCTAAGAACACTGCAAACTCTAGAGGCCCACCCTCCCCAGGAGAGGATGGTTCCAGAGATAACTCCACCACAATATTCCCTTGTAGTTCTCTTTCCCACAGAGCACCAGCTGTGGCACCTTTCTGGGGAGAGTCCTACCCTGCTGACACCCTGTCTTGCTGCCAGATTTCGCAGATGTTACTGCAGGGTCTGACTGTAACAATCCATAAGGCACTGGCTACAGCTATAATTAAACTGAAAAAAAAAATCAATCCAGCAGCAGCACGCAGCTGGGGAAGGATTCATCGCCTGCAACGTCCCTCATGGCCCATAACCCTCCTCTGGCGCTGTGGCATGTGGCACGGGGCACTATGTCAGCAGCAAGGGGGCCCAGAGTGCACCTCTGGCTGTTATTTCCACAGTAAGGGTTTGAGAATTAGTCACTGGAGCTGCAGTGACAATGACGTGGAAGAATAGTCCATAGGGTAAGAGGTGTCAGGATGAGAGACTCTCAGGCTGCAACTCTGAGAACCCCGCAGGGAGGGTGTAGGAACTGGTACCGGGAAGGGACCGGCCAGGGCTGGGATTTCAGTCGGACACAGAGGGCGGGAGGCCGGAACCAGGAGCATGAAAAACCAATGGGATCCAGGCCAACACTTCCGACTGAGGTTTTCATGGGTAAAGATAGCCAACCAGGCTAAATTAAATCTGCATATCTGCTTAAGTTAACATACGTGTGTGTGTGCGTGTGCGCGCATGTATGCACGTGTGGGTTTATTCTACAATGCAAATTTCATTTCCAATAATTCCTTCTGCTGTTTTCATTAAATTATGGAATTAAGAAGAATCTTCTGGGATGTTAAGGTGAAGTAATAAATTTAAAGTCTGCGTTGGCCACAAGCGCTCTGCAGCCCGGTTTGGAACAGCTGATGACCGCGTGCCTTACGCCGATTCTTCTCTTACATGGTTGGTGTCTTATCCCCCCTTCACCCCCCTACTCCTGGGATAGGTCCACCCAGAAACTATGATGCCTCCTTATTTGGGAAAAGAGTCTTTCAGAAGTAATTGAAAGATCTCAAGAGGAGATTAGGGTAGCTCCTAAATCCAGTGACAAGTATCCTTTTAAGACAGTGGTTCTCAACCTTTCTAATGCCGTGACCCCGCAATACAGTTCCTCATGTTGCGGTGACCCCAAACCAAAAAATAATTTTGGTGGCTACTTCATAACTGTAATTTTGCTACAGTTATGATTCGGAATGTAAATACCTAATATGCATTATGTATTTTCCGATGGCTTTAGGCGACCCCGCTGGGGTCGCGACCCACAGGTTGAGAACCGCTGTTTTAAGAGGAGAGAAAGGAGGAAAAAAATACAGAGAAGATGATTAGAAGATGGAGCAGCAGAGATTGGAGTGATGAGTGTACAAACCAGGGACCACCACGGATTGCCGGCAGTCACGGAGACGAGGGGAGGGCACGGAACAAACCCTCCTTCCGAAGCCAGCCTGCTGAAACCCTGACTTCAGACTTGGGCCTCCAGACATTGAGAGCATAAATTCCTGTTGTTTTAACTTTATGGAAATTTATTACGGCAACCACAAAAAAAAAATAATATACTTGGTAACTAATGATGTGATGACATGAGAAGTGGCAGGTAGTGCTGGCTTTGGAGCCGGAGGAACCTGGATTTGGATTGGAAATGCACCCCTGCCATGCCTACTTGTACAAGTTTAGACAGATGATTTCTCACTGGTCCCCTCTGTGCAACAGAGATAGTAAACAGTGTTTATTTCACAAGGTTGTAAAAATCAAACTGGATGGGACTACAGTGCATCTGGCACACAGTAAGGACTGGGTAAGGATTAGGTTATTATCCCGTCCTATTATTGGGAGTTGGTTGAACAGCTAAGTCAATGACTCATTAAGGGCAAGACAGGAAAGGACAAGAATTACTTTGAAGGTGGCATCCCAGAAATGCCTCCTTCAGACATCGGCTCCTCCTCTGAGAAGATGTTGGGATACAAGACCTTTGGGAGAAAAGCTAAACAGAGTTCGCTGGTCCTATCTGAAAAGAGTAGAGAGGAGGGGTAGGAAGGGGAACAGGCTGAAAAAGACACAGAGGAGGACTGAACTTAAAATTAAACAAGTTCTGTTATTTTGCAAGATAAATGGGGGGGGGTGGCTCTGTGTTTGAAGAGGATGGAAATGGGAAAACTATGATTTTAGAGGACAGAGGAAGAGAGGCTATAACTAGGAAGGGGTGTACATATCCCACATGCTGGGTGATTAGATGAGCATGCCCTAGGGAGGAAGTGGAAAGGAAAAGCCCAGGGAAGAGTGAATTTTCTAATCAAAACGTCTCCAGGTAATAGAACGGGTACCTGCCCAGCTCCTGGGCTGCGGGTGATGACAGTCCACAGGGAGATATGTCCAGGCGACTCTGGAGAAGAACACTGACTGGGGGTTGTATCAGGAAGAAATATGAAATATCCCCGAAAAGGTTCAGAACCTGTCCATGGGGTCTCATCAAGACTGAGCTAGTCCTGGAGGTATGGTCTTAACAGAAGGAGGGTGGGGGTGTTCCAGGAGGAAAGAACAGGTGGGACAAAGATAGTGGGTGCACCCTCAATGAAGGGGATAAAGGAGGAGGGGAGAGGCATGCGAGTGGACCCAGGGCAGCAGGAAAGAAGGGGGAGAGAAAGAGGCAGGGCACCTGTCCCTCCTGAGCAAGGGTGCTATGAGCAGTGCCCAGGCAGCTCTGCGCAGACTGAATGGAAGGGGGAGAAGCCCTCATAGTGTTTTATTTAAAAATTTAAGATTAGTGCTAATATTTAAGAACCAAGAGATTTCACTTAAAAGACAAATTACTGGCATCTCCTGAGAAATTGGAAGGTCTGGCCACTCCCGGTCCGTGTTCTGGTGTGGTCTCCCATTGGCCTTCTCCACTGCACATCCACTTCCCTTTCATGTGCATCCTGTCTGGGCTTTGTTCCCAAGACCTTGAGAACAAAGACAGTACATAGCGCAAATTGGTTTATTAGGTCAAGATGAGCACCTGTTGTCACTCCTCAGAAAGTGTGCCTGGGACAAAGGGTGGGCCAATGTTGACAATAGGAAGAAGAAAGGATTTTTAAAGCCAGGCTTAGATGGGTATCAGGGTCCTGGACAGGGAAGGTCAAGGCATGGTCAGCCCGTGCCTCTCTACTGTGCTCCCCCTGGATGGACTTATTTATATGACCGTCTTCCCATTGAGTTATAATCCCCCCCCCCTCCAATGTCTGTGTCCTATTTCCATTCAACTGCTTACTGACGATGAACTGTTGGCAGCCGACACAGCACAACCAATGCACCAACAGACAAGGAAGCTGAGAACTTGCACTCTGGCCATGACCGAGTAACTAGTACCCGCCTTGTCTTTCCACCATTGCCTACTAGAAAACTGAACAGAATATGTGAAACAGCTGTTTTTTTTTCAGGCATTGGACAGCAGGCAGCATAAGACTGATCCCGAGGGAAGGGAAATGAAGAAGGTGAGTGCAACCAATCACCCTGACTCTCCTCCCAGAGGCATTTTCCAGATCTCAGTGCAGGGAGAGGGATCCCAAGTAGAACCAAGTCTTCCTGGATTGAAGGGACAGATATCAGGGTTCAGATACACAGAGGCAGCTTCACGAGTAAAGTATGGGGGAAAGGAAGGTGCTACCCTAAAGCAAGAGCTGCAGAAGCCGGCATAGGTGGCCCCTTGAGCCTCTGCTGAATACTGAGCTGCGCGGTTTTTGAGTGAAACATCCTAGGACTGGGTAAAGAACAGCCACCTGTGAGCTATGCGCTGAGCAATTCCCAGAGATCACACAGGGTGGGGAGAAATCTTAGTTCCAACCAATCAGAGTGGAGAGATCATGCTGACTACCCAGGGTGTCTAGTAAAGACTTTATGCCTTGGTAGTAGGACTAGATGAGCCCTGAAATAAAGACCACTTTAGGACCACTCTAACAAAGCTGAACAACGAGCCTCCGTGGGCTCAGTTTGATCTTGGAATAATTTAACTGCTTGCCAGAGCAAAACCCAGCTCTCTTTAAAGGAAGGTAACAAAATCCAGATGCGAGGCAAAATTTACACTGTCCAGCATATAATTAAAAATTACTAAACAAGCCAACGAGCAAGAAATGAGGGCCTATAACAAGAAGCAAAATTAGTCCATAGAAACAAAGGGTATGAAATGAAATTCTTAGTTGCATTTTTGTCTCTTATCCAAATTTTCCTTCTCATAATTAGCAACTGATTTTACCCGTTAGACTCATTGAATATGAAGCTACTTCTGTTTATCTACCATCTGATGTGCTTGACATCTAATTAACTAAACATCTAAAAAAAAAATCCTCAGAGACCAGCTGACAGCCTCTGCATAGAGGAGCCAAAGGCTGAGCTTGCTTGGATGAGTTAAAGAAAAACTGCTCACCCATGGCACATGAGAAAAATAAACACTAGATTAATTCCTTCCAGGGAGGGGATGTGCCCATTTCCTTTTCAGCTTCTCTGCCATTTGTAACCTTGCCTCCCATCCCCACACCTACACAAAGTGCATGCCAATGAGTAAGACTCCACAGGGCAAATATTGGCAAGCTCCCAGAAGACGAGCGTAGGGAAATGCAGAAGTGAGACTCTTGTTTGGATGGCACCTCGGTTTTCTCTACTATTTTGGGGAAATTATGCCAAATTATATTTTCCTTTCATGAGTGACCTGACATTCAATAACTATGATTTTACAAATAGCTATCTCTCACAGCCTGCAAAAGTGGCAGTCACCATGTTCGTAGTATACGGTGCCAAGAGCTGGTGGAAGAAAAATGTCCATCTGGGATTCTAAGTGTTAGTTTAGGAACTTAGATTTTGTGATCAATTCAGCTTTAAGCCTTTATTTTAAATGTCACCCCCTGCCGTGCCCCCCCCTCCACACACATACGCAAGGCTCCTGTGTGTGAAAAGATCTGTGTGTGAAAGCAAGTCCCTAACCCTGGAAGGATGCTTGTCCGCTCTTAGACTATGTGGAGGGTCACTGAATTGTAGGGCTGTGCTATAGCCCCAAATGCCATTCTGCTCTATGTCTTGAAGTCTAAGTACCTTCTGCCACGCCTCTTACTTTGCCATGGTGTTGGTGACAGCATTCTGGTCAACAATGACCGTGCACAATTTGCGACTGGGAAACTTTTATAACCATCTCACTAGGTTCTGAAAGCTCTCCAGCGCTGACAGCAAAGGGCTAATTAGAAAGGCAATTCAAGTTATGTACTAGATAACGAGGGGAAATGCCTATAATTTAAATGTTACCTACTACTGTTCCCTGCTGGGGTTTTGAAGGGAAGTAATCACATCCTCGTTACTGCAAACTGTTATGTGGTGTGTGTTTTGCTGTTGCCGCCATAGTGGTTTCTTCCTCTGAACTCTCCGTGAGCCTAAGAGTTATTGTTCCCAAATGGCTCCAGCTTCTTTCAGGTCTTCCATCCAGGTCACCTCCTCATTTCCAACAGTCCACGGTGGGCCACAGACTCTCCGTAGTCAACCTGACACTTCCCCCAATATGTGACTTCCCTTGTCGCCACACCCTGAATGGGCTGGATCTCTGCATCTCGGGAACGTGCCACCTCACTTGGAAGCCCATATCTCTATTAAGAAAGTTCTTAAAATTGAACTGAAGTCTCCTACGTATTGGTTCTAATTCTTCCTTCTGCCATGTGAGAAGCAAGTCTCACACACAAAAAAGAAAATTCTGAATGATGGCTCTTGTGTCACACTCCAACTCCTTGACCCACTCCCCAAGCCCTGTCAACCCCCAAGGGTCCTCCACTCCAGCCAATGATACTGCAATAGAATTCTGACCCTCGGTTTCTTTTTCTTCTCCCTCTTTTCCTGGTTTTTCCCTCCATTCATTCCTCCTTCCTCTTCCTCCTCTCCTTCCCTTTCTTTCCTCCCACCCTCCCTTCTTCCTTCCTTTCATTCTTTTTGCTAAAGCACGTGTAAAATTTCAAACATTTTTCAGAAACACCATCACATGCCTCCACAATTCCTCACAATCTCTTTGTACTAGACTCAAAGCTTCTTCTAAGGAAAAACCTTTGCCCCATTAAAATAGAATCTTGGATCCTATTTACCTAAGAAGTCATGATAAAAAGTTTGCTTTAGGCCAGGGGTCGGGAACCTTTTTGGCTGAGAGAGCCACGAATGCCACATATTTTAAAATGTAATTCCATGAGAGTCATACAACGACCCATGTACCTTACACATTATCCAATAAAAATTTGGTGTTGTCCCAGAGGACAGCTGTGATTGGCTCCAGCCACCTGCAACCATGAACATGAGCGGTAAGAAATGGATTGTAATATGTCGGGAGCCGATCCACAACTGCTGGCTGACAAGGTCACAGCAGGAGAAGACCCACAACTGCTGGCTGACAAGGTCACAGCAGGAGAAGACCCACAACTGCTGGCTGACAAGGTCACAGCAGAAGAAGACCAAAAACTGCTGATTGACAAAGTCACAGCAGAGAAGACCAATGGCTGCGGAGTGACAAAGTCACTGCAGTGAAGACCAATGGCTGTGGGGTGACAAAGTCACCACAAAGGATAGGCACAACGATACTCCCCCCTTTGACTTTTTGAATTAATCTGGCCTTATATCCCCCCTTTTCTGGGTGTGTGCTATTATTTGTAGCACAGGGATAATAGTACCGTGCTTTCCCTGTAGATTCGTAGTGATTTCTTTGGAAATGAGACAGAGGGTGTAAGTTCCACAGAAAAGCCTGTAAGCCCCTTGAACTGGGCTCATAGACATAAGAGGCTGGCTATGATATCCCTCGTAAAGGGTTAAGTTTGTAGAAGAATTCCTTCTTAATCATGTTAAAAAGAAGAGATTGTGACTTGTGAATGGGTAGGAAGCAGTGGCTGTGCACAGAGCACCCTTAGGCCTTCACTTAACATTTTCCTCCCTAGCCTTTTCATGTTGATAAGTAGAGAAACATTCCTTTCTTCTTTGATCTGCAAATAGTGGTATATTCTGAGAAGAATAGAGTCAGAACTTGACTAGTGTTTAAATATAATAAATAATTAATATTTGACTAGACATTAGTATCTTAGGTAAGGTATAGTAGAATGGCCCATTGTGTGGCCTAGGATGAGAGCGTAGTCAGCAAGAAAAGAATGTTTTACTAAGAGAATTGTCTTTTGACTAAAGGCAATTGCTAGGCCTTCTCAATGAGATGTTCTCTTGAGATTCAAAACTGTAGGGAAATCCATGGAATGTCTTGTGTTGCTGCTGGGCTATCTTGCAAGTGCACTCTGCATATCTTTGGGTGAAAGCTATTCTTGATGTTATGTTAATTTCTTTAGAGGCAAGCCTTTTAGAACTAATACTCTAAAAGCTTTTACTGATGTTGTTACCACTATTCAAGTTATTTTGTATTTTGAATGATTTGCTACCTGGTTTGTGACTCATAGATGTAAATTAACTGTTATCTGGAAACATGAAAACATAGTGAAACAAAAGTAATAATTAACACCATGTGATTGTAACTCAGTGTGCGTGTATAAAAAGGGAGCTATACTAGCATTTGGTAGAGATGCCTGGCAGTAAATGCTAACCAGAGAATAAAGAGAAAGAAAAGAATTCGGCTCTCTCACTCCGTTTTCGCCGACGCCGTCTCCTCCTGTGGGACCCCTGGATCAACGCCGGGGCTGGACCCCGGCAGTAATACATGAGAATGTTTTATATTTTTAACATTATTATATTTTTTATTAAAGATTTGTATGCGAGCCAGATGCAGCCATCAAAAGAGCCACATCTGGCTCGCGAGCCATGGGTTCCCGATCCCTGCTTTAGGCTCTTCCTTTTTCCAGAATGTCAATATCCACTAGACTCAGGCCTCTGTTGGTCATTTCACTATACATCTTCTGAACACAAATGAAGCTGAGACTCAAGACAATTATTAACTCAAGATGACAAATTGTTCTAATGTAGCAGCTACAGAACAAGTATTTTGTAAACATGAGGCCTTCTGTTCTAATCTTCGACGTGATCACGCAGCATGAAGACAAGACCTCTGTGTGTGCACTGAGCTCAGTGTTCCCTCCTCCACTAAACTGTGGCTTTACTTTTCACAAACAACATAAACAGAGATCATAGGAACCCCTCACTTGCCTACAGGGGGATATGTTATTCATAAAACGAGGCAACTGTTACAATCTTTTGCAAAACACTAACATCATAGTGGTAAAAATAATTTACTAATGGTACTTGATGTGTGTGTTTTTTTGGTGTTTTTTTTGTATTTTTTCTGAAGCTGGAAACAGGGAGCGACAGATAGACTCCCGCATGCGCCCGACTGGGATCCACCCGGCACGCCCACCAGGGGGTGATGCTCTGCCCCTCCGGGGCGTCGCTCTGCCGCAACCAGAGCCACTCTAGCGCCTGGGGCAGAGGCCAAGGAGCCATCCCCAGTGCCCGGGCCATCTTTGCTCCAATGGAGCCTTGGCTGCGGGAGGGGAAGAGAGAGACAGAGAGGAAGGAGGGGGGGGGTGGAGAAGCAAATGGGCGCTTCTCCTATGTGCCCTGGCCGGGAATCAAACCCGGGTCCCACGCACGCCAGGCCGACGCTCTACCGCTGAGCCAACCGGCCAGGGCTGATGTATTTTATTATTACCTGTGATATTGATGGTGGATGAACCCCTTTTCTCCATGTTTCTATGGAAAACTGCAAAGACTCCATTCCCCCTCAGATCACATCAAAAGAGTGGATTTAAATGTGTATTGATTTATTTTATATACATATATGAAGGAAATGGACGGCCATGTCCCTACATATTCCACAATGACATACTGGGGATCAACAACAGGGTGAAACCATGGCTCTGAGCCAGCGGCTAGAACTGCCAGTTGCAGCCCAGCTGCATGTACCCGCTCGGCCAATGAAGGGCGGCTGTGGCACTCAAACAACGTGGGTGGGGCTTTGCATTCAGCCCGCATTGCTCAACAGAGAAAACACTGTTCCAATGAGAGAGACGGTTCCGTAACACAAAGTTCCACTCCACAGCTTCCAGGTGTCAGCTGGGCAGATGGAGTGCTGTGGCTGAAGGGCTGAAGGTGACCAAGAGAAGTTTCCAGGAGCAAATGACACGCATAAAAGAAATGCAAGGCTCAGACTGACACCCTCCAAAAGAAAAGAGACCAGTGGGAAGGGAGGGAGTGGGCATGCTCGTGTTTTAGGGCTTGGACTCATTTATTGGCCCTTACTAGAAGCAGCTGCATTTTATTCGGCTGCCTGGGATGCAAACGAAACAAAACCTGGCTAAGGAAAGAAGGGACTCATTAGCTCCAATAACTGGAACACCAGAGACAGGGCTGATTTTTGGTGGAAATGGTCGAGAGGCCCAGATGACGTCATCTGTTTCATTCCCTCCACCTTGTGGTACTTGCTTTTCTCTGTGTAGGCTCCACATACAAGCCCATGTCCATCTCCTTATGGTAAGTTGGTGGCAGCTACTCTAGGTTCAAGTCCATCCTCATAGCAACCCTAGGGCAAATGAGAGCTTCTCTTTCTCATTGGTTTCCCCAGAAGTCCTGGAATTGTGTGTCAGCAGTTCTGATTGGTCTGCTCTGGACCAATCACTAAGGTCAGAGGGATTGATATTCTGATTGGCCAGGCTAGGTCACACGCTTCACCTCTGATGCTGAGGTGAGGCCAGCCCCCATTTACCACTTAGATGAGAAAAAAATGAGTTTTCCCCCAAAGTTGAATGCTATCAAGGGAAAAGGGTGCAGGACAAAAAAACAACAACAACAACAACAAAAAAAACCCAGAACTAGGAGACCACCTCAAGACCATGAAATTTATCAAAGAGACTGGGGTAGAGTTTATGGCAAGAGACTCCTAAATATACTAAGTGGTGGCTTCTGCCATCATCCCAAATGGACTCACACATTTTGGGGATTCCAGAACTCATTAGGGTTCTGCTCTTTCCCACCAGCATTTTGATCAGAGCCTTTGCTAAAGAACTAGGGCTCCTAACTTGTTCTGGTCGGAGGATAGAAGCGTGCGATTATCTAGGTCAGTTAGAAATAAATTTGTACTCATCGGCATTCAGTCAATGTTTTGAGAATTGGTCATGTTCAAAATATATAGTGATTGCCTTTAATTATTATTGATAACTTACAAGTTTCCATGTTTTCTTTACGGACTCTTAATAGTGAAATCACTGTTATGACTCATGACTTATGAGGGAAATTTCCAATGTGAACTTGTAAAGTCATAGACATTTCTTTGTTGTTTTCTGTTTTATTAGAGAGAAGCCAGAGATCATCATTTCTAAGTTCATTAATTATGTTGATGCCTCTCCCAAGTGTGCTATAACAACTGCGCAAGATTGTTCTGAAAGTCATTTAAGAGGCCACAAAATGGCAATGTTTTCTTCTCTCTAGTAGTCAGTCCTACTGACTCACAGTCATTCCCTCTTTGAGCAGAAGCTCTTTGAGACAAGTCCCCACCATATGGTGATTATTAACTAATGAAAGAATCTGTAATGATGTTTTCAAAGCAAAGAGGTCCTGTGACTTTCAGGCAGCCGGTCAATGTCAAGTGGAAGAGTCCAGGCTTGGCTATTGGGCACAGCCCTGGCTGGCACTGCTGACGGTGTTATTTTAACCTCCATAGACTGCTTCATGATGACCCACTCCACGTATGGTATAATCTAGCCATTCACTCCAAAAATGCTTCATTACAGACATAAGGGCATATGTGAGTGAGAAAGAGAACATAATCTTTTCTGGTAAGATTATCTGCCATGACTGTCCCAGATTTTTACCTTCCCATAGCCTGACGCCCTTGGAAGCCTAAAATTTCTTTTATTTTTCTTGTCATTTCTCTGCATATTTCTTGTTCTTGGTTGGAGATACTACACAGGTCTAAATTCTAACCCACCCTTTCTGAGTTACTCATTGCTAGGTCTTCCCATGTGTTACATGTGTAGGACGTGTGGTAATAAGCTGGTTTTTCTCTTGTTAATCTGTGTGTTGTTATAGAGCCCCAGCCAAAAACCTAAAAGGGTGGAAATGAAGGTTTTGGTCCCCCTACTACACAGCTGGTAACTACTCTATGAGTTATGTAGGGCAAGTATCATTGCCACTTTACAGATGAGAAACTGAGGTTTGCAGGAGGCTGTCTGGGATACACTAGACAATAGCTGGTAGTGTTTGAAGGCTCTATCGCATAGGGATTAAGGGGTTGGAAGGCCTGTTTGTGCAGCTCAAATTCAACCTCTAGGCCTTCTGGAAGCCAATGCCCCTCACCCTCCCAGGGAACAAGACAAGCAAAGGCTACTTTACATCCCAACAGAGACTCAGTTTATTCAAGTGAAGGGCTTTGTTAGAGCACCAGCAAGCTCCAGCAGATGCCTTTCAGTAAGTGCCCATGAGCCAGCTTCTCTGTTTCAGTATCTTCTCCACTTTTATTCTTCTTTTTCATTTACTTGTCAAGTTGGTCACTTGCTCTTTGCGGCGAGTTTTATTATTTACTGGAGCTCCAAAGTAGGGGAGCTGTGTTTGTGAACTGTGCCAAGGACGACTGCAGTGTGGACAACTCAAACCTAACTCCTCCCTGACATGACTCTGATGGCTGGCTGGTCTTCTGTGAACCCCAGCTCGTTCTCTTAAAAATGTTAAGACATGGCACTGTCAGCCCAATTTGTTATCATGGCTTTTGGCCACTGGTAGTTAAAGGAAGAGGAGAGACTAAGCCATACGAGAGACCCATGTCTGTGGGACTGAGAGAAAGACAAAACTTCACAGGTCCTCTAGGTCAGAGCTTCCGGGCGAATGATCACAGGGAGGTCCTTTCTATAACATCAGTCAGCAAGAAATTGTAAAAATAACAGCTCGTGCTTCTCAAGTCCTAGTCAGCCAGTGATTTACTTCTCATGGTGATCTTTCAGGTGACTACTGTCATCATCACTGTGTTTCAGGGAACTGAGGGTAGAAGAATCGAGGTCACTCACCCAAGGCCACACGATAGAGCTGGAATATAAATCCATGGGGACTAATCTGTGTCTGGGCAAAGATCTGAGAGTTCTGGAGCTGTTACTCGTACCCACTCTGCTACAGTTTTTCAACCAAAACAAGGGGCTAAGCTAAAAAATAAGGAGTAAGAGACAATACTCTGCAGAGCAGAAAGGTCCCCTATTTGCACAATACACACACCTTCCCTCGGGGCCTGGGTGAAACCTGAAAAGTATAGACTCGAGTGGGCAAGACATGTCCTGTTATTTTATCTTCTTTAAATCAAATTCACTTTGACTCTGAATCCCCACTCCAACCCCCTGGCCTTGCAAGGAGTTACTTAGTGACTTGGGGGACTGTCCTTACCCAGCATCATAGAAAGGCTCCAGGGTGGTACAAGGGGGACATTTGGGGGGGCATGGTGGCCCCAGTCTGCCAATCCACTCATAGCCCAAACCCACACTCTTCCTCAGCCACAGAGATTCTGCTGCTGTCTTACCACTCCTGCCTGACAATGTGTGCTGAGGCTGGGGGCTCCTCCTCTCTAGGCAGACCACACAGCCAACCTCCATCCCCTCTAGCATAACTCAGGAAGACCTCTGTACCTCCCTTCCGCTGAGACTGTCACAATTCTCTGCCCCCCCCCCCCCGTGTGGCCTCCAGGAGCACAGGGACTTGGTTTTGTACACTGATGTCTTCTCAGTGCCTAGGCCACAACATGACACGCAGACTTGTGCTCCTTCTGCCCCTCCTGCCCCTAGAAGGCTCTCCCTGTCCCCACCCTCACCCCCTCCTCGCCCCCACCATCCCCACAGTAACCTCAGGCCATCAAGAAAAGCAGGCCTGGCTGAGAGAAACCCCAGGACAGGACATCAAAGGCTCTCATTCTTTCTGCAGCAAAGACAGAACCTAAACTAACATCTCAATAAATCACCCCATCTTTTAGCAGTGGCGGGGGGTGGTAAAGAGACAAGAGTGTGAAGATACCTGTAAAGATTTCACAAGTCTTTCTTACTGAAATGACAAAGTTTGAAAGGGTCCTCTCTCTCTCTGGTCCCAGGATAATGGGATAGCATTCACACACTTAAAGAGATCATTCCCTCTCTACATGCTCCTTTGTTCCACACAAGAGCTTGGCTTCCAGGGCAGAGGAGGCTGATAAAGTTCGGCTGCTAGAAGTCATCAGCACAGCACAGGAGGCCAGATAATATGACCACAAGAGAGACAGGGAGAGACACAGGGAGAGGCAGACACACCAAGAAGCAGAGACACGCTGGCCGGGGGCAGAGAAGAGGGCGTAAGACATCCAGCGATACACAGAAACTGAAGGAGAGGAGGAGCCACACAAAAGGACCTGCAAGAGTCAGGACACAGCAGTGCTGAGCTGACAATTAAATGTTCTGTCATTCCCCAAACTTAACTAATTTCGTATTAAAGCAGTAGCTATCCCACTTAGGCTTCTGGGAAAGTGAGGGATGATTTCATTTAATGGGCTAAGTTATTGCAAACCTGTTTCAAGGCTCAGCCACTTAAAGAAGGAACGTATTTGTGATGTGACCCACTGCCAGCCCTCCTTCTCCAGCCATTTCTCCACATGCACCTGGCATTTTGCATTTGCACCCTCGTAGCCCCTCAGGTGCCAGTTTAAGAGCTACCCTGACCTCTCCTTCCCTGGCCTTTCTGGCAATGTCCCCTGGCTCGCAGGCATGATTTAACCAGTGCGCCTGCAGCTGTCTGTGTGCAATAGACAGCCTCTTGAAAGACCTCTGTAAATCAAATGGTAACAAACCGCATCACAGGAGAAAGGGTTGGGGCATTTGCTTTATAAATTAGTTTGATAGTCAATACCGAAGTTAAGAAAACAAGACTTTTATTGAGTTGGTGGGTTTGCTTCGCTTCATGTAAGTAACACCTTCAAGGTGCCTGGGTGTGGTGGGTGTGTTGGTATTTTTGCTTCCTTTCCCATAGCTGAAACGAAATAACGTTGAACCTTCTGATGTCCCTTCAGAACAAGCAGCCCATCTCCTCTTAGAAGGGAAGGACCGTCGAGTTTATATTACTCAGGACACAATGGGTCATCGAATGACACAGGGCCAGGAATCAGGAATTCTCTAGCTGTTCGATGTCTCACCTTGAGCAGGTAACCTGAACTTGATGAGCGACCTTATAGGGATAATGGAGAGAGAAAGGGGCAATGATGAACCCGTCTATTACGGTATTTTTCACCCTATAAGACGCACCTGACCATAAGACACACCTAGGGTTTTAAGGAGGAAAAGAAGAAAAAAAAATATCCTGAACCAAATGGTGTGTTAAAATATTTAATAAAATACCATATTTTTCGCTCCATAAGACGCACGGGCACTTCCCCCTCCACTTTTGGGGGAAAAAAGTACATCTTATGGAGTGAAAAATACGGTAATCAGCAGCATGCCAGCGGCTCACTGGAGCAGGCTCTGTGCCAGGCGGTGGGAGGAACTGTGAAAGGTACAGAGGGAGCCCTCCTGTGAAGGGAAAGGGGAGAAAACGCTTTCTTTCACCAGGGCTGTAGTAACAAAGTACCGCAGACCAGGAGCAAAGGGGGAGGCCTTAGGGGACACCTGCAATGAGGTGGCTATCGGGGAGGTGGATCTCAAAAACAGATGGACGTAGAAAACAGAAGGCCACGTGTGTGTGGTCAAATCGATACAACATTTTAAAAAAGGCAAAACGAACAACACAAGGAGGGGAGGGGTGCAGAGGAGCAGGAGGAAACTTCTAGAATGAGGAAGCAGTTCTCTCTGTTGACTGTGGTGGTGGTTGCACTATTGTGTACAATGATCAAAACTCCAAAAGCCGAGCTCTTAAAATAGGGTAACGTTTGTTCTCTGTAAAGAGTGGCTTAAGAAAGGAAGGCACGCATGTGCTTCAGCCCGACTAGGAAGCGGCGATGGATGCGGCGACAGGAGGCACCCCATTTTGGGTGAGACAGGGTGCCTGCTCGGGCTAGGGTGGCAGCAGCGAGGGTGGGCGGGGTGGGAAGTGTACTTGGAAGGCAGGACTGTGAACAGTCACTGCTGGCTCTACCGAGGGAACTGGGGTAAAGAGACCCTCGGGACAGCCGCCTAGGGTTCTGGCTTAAGCAGATGATGGTGGTCCCGCAGCCCAGTGTGTTGACTGAGAAACTGCAACCAAAAATGAAACATCGTTATTTGGGAGACCCCTCCTTCCCTGAGTAGAAGATGCCCAAAGAACAGTTCCCCCTTGATTTGTCCCTCAGGAACTGAGGAGGCAGAAGCAGGGGCTCCCGGCCACAGGGCTCCGAGAACCGCTGTGAGGGGGTGTCCACAGATTCCCAGCTCTCCTTCCCCAGAATGGGACACAGGAGCTGCAGGGGGCACGCAGGGGTCATACTCAGATGAGCAGGAAGACCACCCACGCCCGTGAGAGCGGTAACCCGAGGGCCGGGAGGAAGGGAGCAGCAGCCCCTGTCCCACCACAGTGCCCAGGGGAACCTGGGATCAGATGCAGTCTCTGCCTTCGCCTGAAGCCATGGGGCTGGGGGAGCTTTGAGCTGGGGGCCTCTCTGCGCGGGGCCCAACGCGCTGAGTCACTTCCCCATGCCGAGCGCGCAGGTGGCCTACTGAGGACTCACAGGCTACCTGGCGGGGGGTGGGGGGGTCAGCGGTTTGTCCGGGGATGGGCTCCTGTCCCCGGGGGCCGTCAGAGCAGGGGCCTGAGTGTGAACGGCAGCACAGCCTGGTCCCAACCCACACACATCCCAATGACACTCACTTTACTGGGCGGCCGACACCACGTCTTACAGGTGGGAGGTTTTATTGTTTTACAACCATGAAAACACAGGGAAGTGGGTGTCACAGCGAGCATCCAGACAGAAGAATCGACTGAGCGGCACCCACCCACCCCTGCGGCCTCCCTCCACACATCTCTGAGATGGTTCCCGTGTCCTTCCTCGCGAATTCAAGAAAGTGGGAAGTCGACATGTAAAACAGCAGAAACCATCAGCAGCACAGAAGCAGAAGGATAACTGTGAGAAACAACTGATGGGAAACACACTACAGAAAACCTCCTCTATTGTGTGATGATGTCGGTTGGGAGAGCGTTCCCCGGGGCTCAGCGTCCATCCTCCCGAGATCCTGGTCATACCGGGCCCTCGGTGATGCCCTCCAGCGGCAGGCTGGGCGCGCTGTCAGCGGTGGGCAT
Source organism: Saccopteryx bilineata (assembly GCF_036850765.1). NCBI lineage: Eukaryota > Metazoa > Chordata > Mammalia > Chiroptera > Emballonuridae > Saccopteryx > Saccopteryx bilineata. Next base: position 105,360,621 of record NC_089496.1, on the reverse strand, counting down.
CTCGTCCTTCTTCAGCGAGGGCGGGATTCGGAGGCTGACATAGGGTTTGTGACAAGCGGTGTTGGCCAGAGGTGGGTAGTGCTGTCTGTAGCAAATGTATGCAAAAATGAGGCCAATGACTCCACCCACGAAAGAATCTAGGCAGGAAAGAGCAAACATGGGAGAAACGTGTTACGATTCATTCAGATGTGGCCAGCTGTGTATTCCAGAGAGTACTATCCTCCCACCAGCTCCAGTCGCTGGCTTGCTGACAGCCCCCAGGAAAGAGAAACCACCCTGGTGGCCTCTGCAAACTTTCCTAGACCTTCAACCTCCCTTTGAAATGGGTCCTTGATTCCTTCTTCTCTCAGTCTCTTGACGATGCATCTCAGCATCGCATGGGCCTCGGATTCACATTCTTGATTTTTAAGATCAATACTAAATTCTGAAAGAAGGGTTCCAGCCACCTCTGTAGGATCTAGCTGCCTCCGAGGGCTGCCATTTCTCTTTCTTTAGCAAGTTCCCGCTGGACTCCCGCAACGTTGCTGGTGCGCAACAGAAACCCAGCGGGTCTGCCGGGCTCTGCCTGGCAGACAGTGATTTCCCAGGGAAGAAATGAACCTTCTGAGTCACAAAGGGAATAAAACATTTTATGAGACAGCGGGACTGGCAAACCCCCCAGACCTCTGGTGGGAGAGGCCCAGCCCTTCCAACAAGCTGCAGATCTCATCAGATGGGAGCGCGGGAGGGGGGCAGCCCACCAAAACAGCACGCCCCACAACTCCAATTGTGTGTGCGTGTGCATGCACATGTGTGCACGCTTTTAACTGTGTCTCTGGGTTATTCTTGCCCCAAAGAGCCTAACGCAATGGAACTCCTCCCCTAACACAAGAAACTGTGAACTCTTCTGTGAAGGTGACTGCCATATTGAACTGCCATTACCCATTGAGGGGGTTTCCAGGTCCACATTCATTATGTTGGTTCCCACACACCTCCACAGGCAGGCAGCCCCATTTTACAGAAGAAACTGGGGCTCAGAGAGGCTGATGGAGCTCTCCAAAGCCACACCCTTCGTTAATGACATAATGGACTTGAACTCCGGTGTCCTGATTCTGCACCTGTGCTGCTCGTGCGAGGCTGTGCTTGATCCCTAGTGGGTTCGTCCCAGGCTTTCTGCATCCAGCTTTCAGAAGGCAGCAGGCCACGACTGAAGGGCTGCCGCCCGGCTCCCTTAACCCGTCAGCGCTCGGGGTGCTCCGTCTCCAAACACCTCGCATCAGCAGCACAGCGCATACTGGCCTCAGTTTAAGGCACACGCCTCCTGGGCCTCCTGCAGGGAATTTCTGGGTGGCTATTCAGGAAATGTGTCTTTCAAGAAGACTGTTTAATTCCTAGATATTTGCACCTCACTTCTCACTCTTTTTTTTCTGAGCGTGTTATGGGTATCCTGGCTCCATCTGAATAGATTGAAATAATTTTTTGAGGAAAGGGAACATAGTTTGGTATTTTATTATTTTTTGAAGAGTTGCTTCTACCATCAGCATTTTTACTAGGCTAACAGTAAAAAAAAATTTTTTTTAGGTTCTATAATAAAGAGCTTCAAGGTCTTTTAAATAAATTCAGCAATGTAGTGCGTGTATTTTACTTACATACAGTGGCAAACAGGTAAAGAACTTGGGCACTTCTGTGATGGCAGCACGAGATCCCCCGGGTGCCCAGTTGTTGCTCTGGCATGTGGAGTGTGGGCACTGCAACTAATGATGGTGTTTTTTTTTCAAGTGCAAATAACTGAGGTTAAAATCCTTCCCGCTGCTCTTAGGGAACTAACCAAGTCCCTGAGGCCTTCAAGGCCGCACACCTGGTCCCGCCAACCCTCCCAGCCATCTGCCCTCTCGCCATCTACTGCAGCCATTGTCTTCCCTTCAATTTCTCAAATATGCCCGCTTCCTCCTTCTCCTGGCTCTTCCTACAAATGCCATTCCAATCCCGGGAATCCCTTCCCTTCACCACCACCCCCATTCAATTTTGATTCCTCCTTCGGGGTCAACTCAACATGGCTGTGCCACGAGGTCTCACCTGGGCTCCAGACTAGACCAAGTCTCCCAGGAGGATACTTTAATTGCCCCATTCCACTCCCTACACGCAGCCAGAATGGAAAATATGACACCACGATTGTTTAATGTTCAGCGATGTACTCTAAACCCCATGAGGACAGGGGCTGCATCTGTCTTTATACGCTGTTGATACCTAAACACTGGGAACCCCACTCTGTTCACGCAGAACTAAGTTGGCTGAGGGAAGTGGATAAATGAGTATGTGCAGAGTAACTGGTTCCTGATCTTTGTGTCCTTGCATGGGCACCTTCTGCCTCTCTGGGTGTCAGTCTCCTCATCTGTAATGTAAGAGCATCAAACAACTGCCCGCAGGCTAAGAGGACTTCCCGTGTAAGTGTTCCAGGAATTTGGTCCCCAGGGTCAAACTACTGAGACCATGCATTCAAATTATTTGGAAACTCTGCCAAGGCATATTTAGAAAGTAGGTCAGATCCTTGGTTGGGATAAAACATCACTCAGAAACAAAAGTCATTACACAAAAGGAAGAGACTGAATAGTTGTGGTTACTTTCCTCCCCATAACTGCTCAAACACAGCGAGACCAGGTGGGCTGCCATCTGGCAGACGGGCAAGGAAAACATCTCAGTACCTGCTCAGCCCTGGTTAGTCGCCACCAAGTAGGACAGGAGGGGAAGGCCGTTTGAGAGATAACAGTGACACCCGGAAACCCCTGCCTGGTCCCAGCACAGGCACCTGGGGCTCTGGGGGAAGAAAAGATTTTCCTCTACCCTTCCGGGTTCTTTCAACTGGTTTAATAATCAAATCAACATGGATAGATTATTAAGAGAAAACGACGAAATTTAATTACATACATAAGTATGGGAAACCCACATACAGGAGTTAAGAGAACGCACAGACATGAGAGGTTAGGAGACTGAAAGGGAAAATGAGCTGTGTGACATCCTGAGCTAAGGATGAGGGACGGCACCTGGGACTTCGAGGGGAGGAGGGAGATCTGCAGGGTGATGAGAAGAGCAGACGTTCAGTAAGTAGATGTTTGCTCTGCCACGTAAATAAGTCACAAAAACTTATTTCTGGTCATAACTTCTTATTATGGGCAAGGCCCTCATTCAGATTCTTCTAGGTAGTCAAGGGAAGTGCAGAAGTTTCTTCTGAACCCACAAGGTCTTGACAGCCTTCAGCTCAAAACGATCCACATGCAGAAGTGTCACACTGGGAAGCTTGTTCTACATCCCCTCGGGCCACTGTATGATCTCCAAGACTTACTCTCACCCTCCACCAGAGAATCCTCCAGGCTGAGAAATCCTCAAACAAACACACAGCAGCCCCCACCAGAGCCAGTCCCTGCACCTCCAAGCCTCAGTTTCCCTGCCTCTCAATATAAATTGAGATGACAACTGAATGAGATTGTGCTTCTAAAAATTATGGCACAGAGCCTGCCATACAACAGAACCTGAAAACACAGTGTCTAAAAAATACTGTGTTCCATCACTGTTATTCCTATTCTGTTTCTCTCCCAAACTATCGGAAGTGGGGGGAGGGTGTCCAATCCTCCCACATCCTGCCCCTCATGTCCCAGCCCATCAGACTAGAGTCTTTCATCTCTTCAGCGTGGCCAAACTTCATAACGTTTCCAACAAACTTGTAATGAACTTAAAAAACATCTGTCATCCAAGAAATTGAAAAGTAACATGTACCGTGAATTTCTGAGTGAGGTCAGAAGGCATAACTAACGTTATTGATCAAGTTCCTCAAACTGAGAAGCTCTTCAAGTAGCCTGTGGCCAGAAGCCAGAAATGGGCCAGGGGTTTGTCTAGTTTAAGGTCTTAGAGCTGCACTATTGTTCTGTTCTTCCTCCCACCCCAGGGAAGAGCCCCATGTGGTGTTATTTTTATTAGCATCTGAAATGACCCACAACATCGGTGTTTGAGCCAATGACTACTGAACAGGCCACACAGCAAAGATTACAGAGGATGCCATTCGACTTCCCATTTTCTGTGACATGGCATTTTATTAGGTGCGCCGCTGACCAAGACATCAGTGTATGCTCCCCAGAACGTCTGATGAGGCAGCCAGCAAGGGGAGGGCGGTTGCTGTGGACGCTGTTTTCCCTTTTAATGGAAGGAGGGAAAAGTGGTGATTCAGCTACAGTCCAAGCCTGCAGAAGTAACCAGGGCAATGCAAGGTCTAGCCAAGCTGCCTTCTCAGCAAAGTCATTCGAGCCTTTGTTTACTAGAAAGGTGGTGAACAAGATCCAAATAACAAATTACGTAATGGAGGAGACTGTCATCTCGTGCCTTAAGAGGGCTACTGCTGTGGATGAACTCCCACTCACATCCTGCAGGGCGTGTGCTGACAGAAAAGCAGGCAGAAGACAGGCAGGATTTTATCAAGGGAAAAACCCCACCGGGGATTGGCTTCACCCCAAATATGGAGGGTGCCGAAAGGGGAATGCACGATCTCAGTGACCCTGGAGTACAAAAGACAGCAGACTCCTTACCGAGCACTGATGTCATTTATTCAACACACGTACGCTGCATGTATCATATGTCAGGTGTGCTGCCCCGTCCTGGGGGATGAGCCTGAACAAAACAGACAAGTTCACAGCCCTAAACAGTGACAGGCTTATCAGTGAGCTGCGCCTGCGATTCGTGCTGTGAAAGAGAAGTGCAGTCTGTGAGGTCAGCCACTGGAGTGGCCTGGCTAGACTGGACCAGGGGAGTTCCACTGAGGACAGGACCCACAGGCCAGCCCCGCAGGGTGAGCAGGCATGACCTGGGGAAGTGAGGCAGAGCGGGCACCTGCAGTCTTCCAGGCAGAAGAAGGAAGAGGGTGGGAAAAATTTTTTTTTTTTTTTCATTTTTTCTGAAGCTGGAAAATGGGGAGAGACAGTCAGACAGACTCCCGCATGCACCCGACCGGGATCCACCCGGCACGCCCACCAGGGGCGACGCTCTGCCCACCAGGGGGCGATAATCTGCCCATCCTGGGCGTCACCATGTTGCGACCAGAGCCACTCTAGCGCCTGGGGCAAAGGCCACAGAGCCATCCCTAGTGCCCGGGCCATCTTTGCTCCAATGGAGCCTTGGCTGCGGGAGGGGAAGAGAGAGACAGAGAGGAAAGCGCGGCGGAGGGGTGGAGAAGCAAATGGGCGCTTCTCCTGTGTGCCCTGGCCGAGAATCGAACCCGGGTCCTCCGCACGCTAGGCCGACGCTCTACCGCTGAGCCAACCGGCCAGGGCGAGGGTGGGAAAATTTAAGAAGCTGAACCCTTTCTTACCAAAAGGGGCGATGTCTGTAATTCTGTGGACATAAACTGACCAGGCTTCCGGTGTGGGCCAGGGGAGAAGGGATCCCATATCCCTTCAGGGCTCTGGTGAATGCTCAGCATGAACTGGCTCTCTGAGCTACTGTCTGTGCATCTTTTTTAAATCCACGCCCACTGCTCCATGCTGACCCCCTACACCCCCACCAACCAACCGCCTCATTCATCTTTGTTTCTCCAGAGCCCAGCAGTTATTATTCAGTAAGTGCCCGGTGAACTGAGATGTACTGAATAGCATTTACAAGATGCGCCCAGGAACCGACACCACCAGCTACAAGAGGCCACATCTTGTGTGGGTCTGTGTGTGTGCAACGCTCAGAATGGGTGGACCCAGAGAGAAAGGCAGTAGATTAGCGGTTGCCAGGGGGCTGGGGAGAGGGAGTATGAGCCTCTTTTGGGGTTGATGAAAATGTTCTGGAATCAGATAGTGATGATGGTTGTACATCTCTGAATATACTAAAAATCACTGAACTGTTCACATTAAAAGGGAAGATTTATGAATTCTGTGTTATGCACTATACCTCAATAAAGCTATTAAAAGGGGTGGGAGGAATCCATACCAGATGGGACCCAATGGTAGTGCAAAGAGGACTCGATTTTGAATCAGGCAATCTGGATTTGAATCTCACTTTTAAAATGGGCAAATCCCACACCCTCCTATTGAGGTTAAAGGAGAGGGAAGGATCTCCTGGGGTCTGGCATCCTGGGGTGCCAGCCATGCTCACCTGCTCTGGCACAAGCAACTAGACATGCTTCTGAAGATGTGCTGTCAAGTCCAGGAGGAACACAGCCTGCCCCGTCACCAGGGCAACAGCCAACATCACTGCGTTGGCTTGACTCAGGCCCTTGGATGCCCTGGGTTCCGTGACCCATGATGCTAGGGTAAAAATCAGCTCTTAGTAAACTTAACAACCTCATGTGACTGTTTACATTCTTTTTACACTATTACTGGTGAAGCTTCCTGTTTCTGTGACTGAGTTTCTTTAAAAGAATTACATAGCACGAGGCATACACAATCTACCTGGTATACGGGAAGCTGGGAAGCAGCCACCATGTCCGACTTCCTCAATACCATGCCTCCAGCAGAGAGCATGCGGGGACCGGAGACATAATGAATGAACGAGTGAGCGAATGAGTGAATGATTGATTTTCTTTCTTTCTTTCTTTCTTTCTTTCTTTCTTTCTTTCTTTCTTTCTTTCTTTCTTTCTTTCTTCTTTCTTTCTTTCTTTCTTTCTTTCTTTCTTTCTTTCTTATTTATTTATTTATTACAGAGAGTGAGAGGGACAGAAAGGGAGAGAAGGAAAAGAGATGAGAAACATTAACTCATCCGTGTGTCCCTTCAGTTGTTCACTGATTGCTTCTCGTATGTGCCTTGACCAGGGGGCTCAAGCCAAGCCAGTGACCCCATGCTCAAGCCAGCGACCTTGGGCTCAAGCCAGCAACAACCTTGGGCTTTAAGTCAATGACCTTTGGGCTCAAGCCAGTAGTAACCTTGGGATCACGACAATGATCCTACGCCCAAGCTAACGAGCCAGAGTTCAAGCCAGTGACCTTGGGGTTTCAAACCTGGGTCCTCAACATCCCTGGTCAATACTCTATCCACTGTGCCACCGCTGGTCAGATTTTCCAGTTCATTTTTAAAGGGAACAGACTTGCAGAGAATAAGGTTAGTTTTCATAAAACCAGTATGAAGAAAAATTAGTAGCAGCAAGAGAGGAACATGAATCACTCATTCATTCAACACATATTTACTAAGCACAGTTGTGAGTTGAAGTGTGTCCCCCAAAAAGATATGTTAAAGTGCTCATTCCCTAGTGCTGTGATGGCGAACCTTTTTATAAAAACCGCCCACTTTTGCAGTGCTGGTCAACCTGGTCCCTCCCGCTCACTAGTGGGTGTTCCAGCTTTCATGGTGGGCCAATCCCGGCGCCGTTTGGTTGTTCCACTAGTCCAACATGGAATACCCATTAGTGGGCGGGAGGGACCAGGTTGACCAGCACTGCAAAAGTGGGCGGTTTTTATAAAAAGGTTCACCATCACGGCCCTAGTACCTCAGAATGTGACCTTAACCTAGATATGGAGTCTGGACAGAGGTAATCACGTTAAAATGAGATCATCAGGACAGGCTCCAATCTACTATGACTGGTGTCCTTATAAGAAAAGGAAATCTGGACCCAGAGACAGACACACACAGGGAAGATAATGCAAAAAACACAAGGAAAAGACCTTGTGAAGATGGAGGCAGAGGTTGGAATTATGCTGCCAGAAGCCAAGGGACAAATCTGGGGCTATTAGAAGCTGGAAGGGGCAAGGAAGGAGGTGTCAGAGGGAGTGTGGCCCTTCTAACAACCCCTTGATTTCAGACTCCTGGTCTCCAGAACCATGAGACTATGAGACAATTTTACTGTTCCCAGCCACTCCGTTTGCAGAACTTGGTTACAGCAGCCCATGGACCAGGGAATCACCGGGGAGCTGAACGGAGGAGTGTCACCCACGGGCTCATGTCAAGGCTCACTCTGGCCGCCAGGTGAGGGGCAAAGGAGGTATGTATCAGCAACACCCAGGCAACAAACAATGGCGGCTTGGATGAGAGCGGGAAGAGGAAGTCTGGATTCTGGAAATATTCTGAACACAGAGCCAATAAGAGAAACAGAGGAAATGCTGGGAAGCAGAGGGGAGGATTTCCTGGAGTGAAGTGAAAGCAAGGCCATCAGGGGGACTCGGAGGCGGCCAGGGGAGCGAACAGAGCCAGGCATGTGAGGTTATAGCTCTTTATCAGATACGAGTATGTAGTCAAGAAACCAGACATACTTCGCACAATCACTACGTAAGAGGCACTTCCAATCAGACACGGTTGCTTACATCGAAACTGAAATGGAGTCATAAAAATCTCATCATGTTAACTGAAGTGTACAGTGAGAGGGCCTCAGGTACTGTTGACACCCTACGGGGCTTCACTAAATTTCTCATCATGATGACGGCCCCCACGCACAGTCGCTGGGCAGCTCAGCCTACCAAAGGAAAGCAACAACTTAACGTATTTACCACCATCAGGCAGCCTGCCTCCACTACCCACCGATGCAGCGGCCAAAGGCCTCACGGTCCGTCCCTTTTCTAAGCTGAAAACCCTCAGGCCTCCTCGATTACTCTCTTAATAAATGAGTGTTGAATGAATACCACTTCCCATGCCTTGAACATGGCCGCTTCTTACTGTGTAATAAGTGAAAGGAAGACAGAGTCAGGTACTGTGTAGGTCAGGCTGCTTCAACCTCAGGGGCAGACATTCGGGTCTGGGTGAGTTTGTGCTGTGGGAGGGGCTACCTCGTACACGGGGAGGGGGCCTTTAGCACCGTCCCTGGCCTCTACCCACTAGAGATGGACTGACCTCCACTCCCAGCTGTGAAAACCAAAAACGCGTCTCCAGACATAGCTAAATGTCCCCTGGGAGGTACAGTCCCCGCCTCTCTAGATTGAGACCACTGGTGTAGGCAGTGACGGATGGCCTCAGAAAGGGGAGTTCAGGTAAAATTAGCCCTGACTCAGAGCCCATGCGGGCATCCCTGAAAGGGCACATTCCTCTTGGGGCTGAATCCGGGGTACAAGCTGAACAGAGGATGTCCCAGCTGACCTGGTCCTTGAGCCACACCCAAGCACATCAGTTTTGGCTGCAGAAATTAACCATGACACAGTCTGGCTCCGTTCATCAAGTATGGCCCTAAATATCACTGGATGTGAGTTCTCTCGCTCTGTCTCCCAATCGGCCCAACCAGGCATTGATATCCGCCCTCTCCTGTGCTCAGTTCGCTCCTCTGCCAGGTGGATGGGGTAGGCCTGGACCATCACGGCCGGCAGGCCTGCGGGCACCAGCTGTGTGATGAGTCCACCATCTGCCTAAAGCCAAGAACCGAGCCTTGTTCTTCAGTCCTAGGCCACCCGCAGCGAGGTGCTGAGTAACAGAGCCAGGTGGGCTCAGGACTGCTCAAGGGAGGCCCACGTCACGGCTTAGGCTTTCAGAACAAAACCTCTACACAAAGGCTCTCACTGCCTTCCAGGGCAGAAATCTATTCTTCTAGAGCAGAAATCTATTCAATTCTGAAACCCTTAATCACTTCTCAAATCCACAGTGGCCGAATAAAAGTGAAACCAGGACTCACAGCTTACAAATGGACCGTCTTCTGGAAATGGCTGCCTCCAAATCAGTTCTTTGGGACATACAACACAATCCTGTCCGCTTTAGCAGCACGGCACTAAAGAATAGCGCTTGTGCCGTACGCTCTCATTTACAAAGCACATTCAGATCCGTTATTTCACTCAGTCTAGGAGACAGCTCTGTTCACAAGAAAGAACGACAGTTCACAAGGGAGAAATGAGCAGCAGTCCATAAAACCCCGTCCAGCCCACGGTGTTCTTCACGGGGAAATGCCCTCATCATATAAACAGTCATGATCCTGTCGGAAAATATTCCCAGTTCCCAGGGTGTGATGGGTCTGCCCTTGTGCTGTTGGCTCGCTCCCTGCTTCTTTCTCAGAATGCAGCTTCATATTACCCAGAACTTAACCCGAGTCAGTGGCAAAGGCTGAGAATAAGAGAGGGCTCAGGGGCCAGCGTCTGGCCCTCTACTGGCTGCCCTCAACAAGCATCCACCTCGCCAGACCATGCAACAGCCTCTCTTCCCCTGCACCCACCCCCCGCAAGGTGGAAGCCTACTGCTGGAGGCTCCTGACACCCAGAGCATGAGTTCCAGGGGGTGGGGGCGGCGCTAAGGCCAAGGAGAGAGCAGGAGACACTGGGGAGGGGCCGGGAGGAGTAGGAGGTCCCTGGAGAGGATGGAGAGAAGGCACCCCAGCTGGGAGTCCCCTCCCCTTGGCCTCTGCTGCTGCCTCGGTATCACTAGCACACACAGCGGGGAAGAGGTGAGGAGAAGGCGGTCCCACAGGCACTGGGCTGCAGAAAAGGAGGGAGGAAGGGAGGAAGGGAAGAGGGCCAGCGGCAGAGGAAGCGCAGGTGCGGGCCACGGACTGACTGTGGAAGGCCGTTCATCCAGGGAGCTGGATCGGGGCACACTTAAGTCAGCTTGTGTGCTCTGAGTCGACACAGTGGAGCCCCTCACCAGCGCTTCTCCAACTCCATCAAAATAACAGACCTGCTGGTTAACGATGTAGACTCCTGGTCACCGTTCCAGACTCACCCCCAAGAGTTCAATTCCTGGCTGAGGGTCAACTGACCAAGGTGATCTGAGGATTGCCCTTCAGGGAAGACAGCCCTAAACCTCGCCATGCTCCTGGAGGTCACATGTCCTGTGGACACCACCTCTGTCCCTGCATCCTGTTTGCTGTGGCAGGGGCTACCGCTGATCTGCAGAGGGACATGGCATGGCTTAGGTTTATTCCAACACAAACCCCTCACTTATTTTGTGATTTTCGACTGATTGCACATAAGTAAGCCTGCCCCAGCCTTGCTGGTGCTGCTGGGAGCATTGCTGGCATTGTTCCCTGGGCTGACCGTCTCCCTCAGAAGCACATCCACGGTGAGGGACACATCCTATGGGATGCGTCTGAGATGTGAAAGGAGCCAAAAAACCACTTGACTCCAAGTTTGAGGACGGAGGCAAGTGGCCCAGCAGGGAGGTCACAGTTGGGTCCAAGCCCAAGGGCCGCCATCCTAGCAGGACTCGAGCAATCCCATGAGCATCACTGAAGAACTCCCAATCTGTCCCCAACAAGGGCAGTTTTAAGGCCAGAACGCACCTGAACAGGAACACTTTCTTTAAAATGACGTGTGCTCGGCCATGTCAGCCTACTCTCCGGTTTCTGACCGTGGGCACCTACGTCTCCCCCGAGAGGCGCGCTTCCACACCCAGCCCCGCAGGAGACTGGCAGGCACTCACCTTGCCAGTGATGCTTGTAGTCGCACATGCGGGACAGGGCGATCATCATGGCGCAGTACAGGGGCAAGATGGCGGCACAGAGCCTCCAGCTCTTCCCCCGCCCGCTCTCAGTGAAGCAGTGCAGCTTGCCAGCCAAGTAGAACGTCGTGAAGCCGAGGCCCGAAAAGGCAACTGCCAAAGAGAAACAGCAGGTGTTACTCTGGCAGGTGGTGAGCGGCGGGGACACGGAGCATCCTAGGTGTCCTGTCTACCACCGTGCGCACCTCCAGGCACCCCCATCCTCGCTGGCACCAGGCACCATCCAGGCAATCTGTGCTCTTGTTAGAACCACTCCAATATGAAACTTCGAACCACGAGAATGACCTTCCAGGGTTGCATGTGATCAAAATCTATTCTAGTTTATTCATTCATTCAACAATGATATAATGTGTGTTTGCTGTGTGTCAGACAGGCTCTATTCTATTCTAGGTGTGGGGAATAAGAAGCTACATCAGATGCTGTGTCTAGTCTCAAAGGCTCACGGTAGTTGAAGGATGTGGCCATGCTAATAAATCATTTTAACATAATGTGTTGAATTTTGTATTTTAAAGAGGAGCCTAAAGAACAAGACTGTGATGGTGGCTTATATTGGAAGAGTGAGAGAAAGGAAGGGATTCTGGGCTTGGTGGCATTCGCTAAGATAGGACCAGCAAATGCTACAGAGGACTGAGTTGGACGGAAGAGCCAGTGATGTCAAATTTTCTGTTTCCACTCTTAAAAATGATGGTTACTAATTTTTACAATTGCAAAGATGACGTACAGCCGTGCTAAATCCATTGTCAAAAGTATGGAGTTGGGTGTCGCATATATAACCCCCAAGCGTTTCATCCGTTCAGGTTTAAAACACAGTTGGTGAGTTTTCAGTGGGCTTAGAACAATGGCCTTCAGCTCTGGCTACACATGGAGTCACCTTTAAAACCTGAGAAGGTTTAAATAATACCTCTAGTGAGGTCTCATGGCTAGACATTCTGTTTGTTCTTGAGTGGGCCCTGGCATGTGAATGCCTGTGCATGCACGTGTGTGTGCGTTAAATATGTGTGTCTATGCATGCGTGCCTGGGTGTATGTGTGTGTGTGTGTGTGTGTGCGTGAGTGTGTGTGTGAGAGAGAGAGAGAGAGAGAGTGCGCGCACGTGCTCTAACAGCACCCAGGATTGAGCTTAGATACTCTGATGAAGGCACGTGCTACAGTTTCTTCTGTCTCTGGATTCCAACCTAATCAAAACTTTCCTCTTGGTTAATACTGCTCAGGGATGGAGCTCCTAGGTAACCAGCCCCACAGTGACATGGTAAATAGGTCTGATAAGTCCTCTGTGCCTGAGCAGCAGCCTCAGCCTCAGCCTCAGCATCATGGAGCTGGTCACAAATGCAGACTCTCAGGCCCACCCCAGACCTACTGCATTAGAATCTGCATTTCACAAAATGTACATGCAACCTGTGTTCACACTGATGGGGGAGCAGGCTGCGCTTGGAACACATGCATCCTCTTCACAAGACCCAAGAGTCCGTCTCAAGGACAGAGCACAAACATGCGGGGCAACCCAGAAGCTCGTCTGCGCAGTTATTTACAGATACGGAAAAGCAACTCAACAGACTATGGTGCCACCCTGAAAATGACTGTGAATCATGCAGCAATAGGAACAACACTTAGGACACAGTATGAAGCGGAGAAAAGAGCAGGATCCCCAAATTGCAGGTTCCAGATTCACACAAGCAGAGCATGTAAAAATGAATAACCTGCAACTCTTCCAAATGACCTCTGATAATAACGTGCCTTCTGACAGGGGAGACCCCGGGGACAAACACCACCTTATATCAGAGAACTTTTGCAGCAACCAAATTAAACAAGGCAACAGAGAAGGGTTTATTTACTTTTTAAAAACAGAATGTTAATCCAGGTTTATCCCCAAAATAAAAATAAAGCACTTAAATGTTTTTAAATAATGATTAGCACTAAAATAAACAGCAAAGCAGTGCCAACATATATTGAATATTCTGTGTAAAGTAAGAATGTGTGAGAAGTTGCATGGCCCAGGCCTGTTCTAGATCATTTGATAGGATGAAGGGTATTAAGTGATGTTCCCAAAGTGGGCCCGTCTGGCCACCATCCTAGCCAGCACAATGGGTTCTTAATTTCCTACCCTCACCCATTTTCCTCTGTCCCTCCCACTCACTGACACTCTCCTTTGAAGTGTCAGAATGGGAGGGGAGGCTGAACACTTGGGCTTGGTGGGCCCTGGCCTCACCCGGAGCTCTTATGGGAGGAGTAATGGACTTCATTCAACCGAGCAGCTTAGCGAGGCTACCCACCAAATGATACAATTACACGGGACGTGGGGTGCAGGAAACAACTACCCTGGGATTTTGCAGGGTTATGGATGATATTCCCCACGATTTCAGAGGGGAGGAAGCCCTGGCTGTTGCCAAACTGGTATCTCTTTGGAAAGGACAGGGAAAAAAAAATCAACGTGTGAAGGGTGGAGGCGGAGCAGAAATCTGTGTGTCCCCATAAGAACGACACTTTGGGGACTTTCAGACAATGAGCCCCAGCAGCCAATAACCACCTGAGCTTGCGGATCCATTCAGGAGACGGACAAGGAAGGGGCTTCTGAAAACCTCAAAGGTCAAGACCTGGAGCAGGCGGCCTGAGGCCAGAGCCTCGATCACCTCCCTGCCCACCAGGAACTTGACTCTGGCCAGCTCTGGCAGCTGAGGGCTGCGGCTCTTCCTGTGCAGAGCGGGCGAAACGTACTCCCTCCCGCACAGCGGGGCCCAGGCTGTGGCCCTCCAAAATGTCGAAGCATCTGCTTCTGCGAAAAGGAGGTGGAATCCAAAGGCATTTGTAAAGGCCAAGTTCAGCCCAGACTGTGGGCTTCTGGCGGCAGCTGGTCTTCTCCAGCGCCTCTGTTCGGCTGTTGGGCAGCCCTTTTAAAGCAGTACGATGTGCCCTTACTTTTCCAGGCGACATGCTGGGCTCCGATTTCACGATGAACCTTATGCTCACCATGGCCTCCCTGACATTTATACAATTACCGAACCAGCGTAAAGCCCTTTGGCAAAGGGCTTCCAAGGCACTTCTCTCTGGCCTGGTAGGCATGCTGGGTAGACAGAGGATCTTGGCATCCCTGTTTTTCCAAATTCTACTCAAAAACAAACAGGCTGGACCAAAGCACACGGAACTCACAGGACCCCAGTTTTTCTGCTCCCTCCTCCCAGAGTCTGTGGGTCTGGGACCAGGATGTGCTCTCTGGTGAGCCTTCCAGCTCTGTGCCCTGGGACCCACCAAGGCTCATTCAGATTCAGACTCAACTGGGAGGAAAAGAACCAGGTGGGGTTTTTAAAGAAATGCTCTCCCACTCCCGCCAAACACTGTGTTCTCATCTCAAAGAAAGGGCATTTGAGACACCGAGGGGCTGTAAAACCTGGTGTGCCCGTGGGGAAAGAGAAAAGAGACGCTCAGCCACGTGACCAGCTTTCCTGCACGGCTGGGAGAACAGATCTCAGCAGGCAGACAGGGCAGGGCACTGAACAGTCTTGGAAGATGGGGATCATAAGCTAGGATAAATGCATTCCCATTTTGCTAACGTTATTAACAGCATGAATATATAATTAGGACATTCTCAAGGCAGGGGTGAGAGGATGCCAACCGCCTCCCTGTCCCAGAGCAGGGGTCCCCAAACTGCGGCCCCCTGAGGCCATTTATCTGGCCCCCGCCACACTTCTGGAAGGGGCACTTCTTTCATTGGTGGTCAGTGAGAGGAGCATAGTTCCCATTGAAATACTGGTCAGTTTGTTGATTTAAATTTACTTGTTCTTTATTTTAAATATTGTATTTGTTCCCATTTTGTTTTTTTACTTTAAAATAAGATATGTGAAGTGTGCATAGGGATTTGTTCATAGTTTTTTTTTATAGTCCGGCCCTCCAATGGTCTGAGGGACAGTGAACTGTTCCAGGGGGACCCCTGTTCCAGGGGCTCAGGGCGTGTCTGTTTGCTCTCCGGGCCACAGAAACTCACCCACGCGCCCATGGCATATGCCCCTTGCTTTCAGCCTAGAGGTTTCCTCGGCTGGAAACAGCTGGCTGTAAATATTCACATGTTGATCTGGCCGTGGAAAGTGAAGACGCTCTTAGAGCCTCTGAACTGGAAGCAGACGAAAGAGGATAGCGTCCCCAACCCTGTTCCTGGCACTTCCGGTGCTCACGTGACCGCTGTCGAGGAGGGTAGAGCAACAAAGCACCAGAAGCTGCTGGCCCGGGAAGTGATGGGGATGCCCTGTGGACAGGGCCCTCTGTCACCTGGTCATCCGGAGAGGGAATCACTGAGTCTTCCCTCCGCTCACTTTACCACGCTGCCTTGGTGCAACAGGTCTATTTCCCGAGCTAGCTCAGGTGCCACGATGTGGTTTGCATTTTCTCCCCATTCGACCTTGAAACAAAGTGGAAAACCTTTGGACCTCAAGGACCGCATAAGAAAATTGGCTCACAGGAAAAACAAACAAACAAACAAACAAAAACACCTCTAAAAACAAACAGGCTAATAATCAGGGGACAGACCCTGCTTTGCATGTTGCATGTTTCCCTTTTGCTAATTATAATAAATTTCTCCAGATAAGCGGATTGTTCCTGGCATTGAAAATAAAATTATGCCCTGAGAAGGCGACCTCTTACCATTTTTTTTTAATTTTATGATGCTCCAAGAGTTAATATTTTCTTCTCCAAGAGGGAGAAGGGCATACCAGGCAGTTGAATACATCTTAAGGTTGCAGGGTGTGTTGAGAAGGATGTCAGGGCATGTCCACAAGACCATTCAAGCCGAGGCCATGGCAACAGGCCCATCTGGTCAGTGCCTGCAGGCCCCTTGCAAGCAGGAGCACGCTGTTCGGAACCGGGGACCTGGGCTCCCATCTCAGTGTGTCGGTAACTGAACACATGATTTCTGGAAAGTCACTTTCCCTCTCGGGACCTCAGTTTGCTTTGTAACATGAGAGGCTGGACCACAAGGGGCCACCACGTCTTGCCTGTGGACTGGGCAGAGGGTGAACATGAGTCAAGTCGTTGGGTGTTAGAGTCAACCTTTTGCGACAGAAACTCTCTCAGTCTATTTTCTATTGTTCTACCATTGCTAGACACTCAGACCCAAAAAATATTGCCCTTCTGAAATATCAATGGTTCATTTGTGATTATAAATGGCAACTCATGGCCAGTCTTGCTGTTGGGAGACAACTGGGAGTGGTGGGGACTGGGGTACCCTGGGGAATCCCGGCCTGCTTACCGATGCAGCCCTCCTGCACACCGGCTGGTGTCTGTCAAGGTGGAGACATGGGCTCTGTGCTCCCAGGACCTTTGATCTTCTGACAGAAGAGGGAAATCACACAACATACGGGAAATATTTTCATTTTTAAATATTAACAACTGATCAAAAACGAACACTGTGTGGACCAGACGAAAGCCCTCTGCTGGCCAACAGGGCTGCGTCTGTGGGCTGCCAATGTGAGAGCCCACTCAAGTCCTGCCATCTGGTGTTAATGAAGGGTCTGCTGTTTAAAGGACCCTCTAAGCCTGAGCTGAAAATGCACCATGTCAATCTGCCCCTACTCTCCACACCAGAGCAAGGAAGCGCTTGATGAGTTTGGGGTGAGTTTGTCTAAAGTTTATCTATCATTATTGGAAGACTACAAAGTCCATTCAGCAGTGGGGAGTGTCTGTCCTATGGAAGAGGGTGGGGTTTTGAGACAAATGGAGCAGTTGTGACACTCACTCAGCTCTGTCACTAACACTGGGGTGAGCTCACCCTCGGGGGCCTCAGTTTTCTTATCTGTACAATAGGGTTAGCAGCCCTCGACTCTCAGGGTTATCTTGAGGATTAGTTCTCTAAGGAATTGGAAACCGCTAGCATGGGTACTTGGGACCCAGTGACCCCTCTTCAAACAGTGCTGGCTGCGGTTAGCCATGTCGTGCACAGCCTCAGCTCTGGAAAGTTCCGTCCTGAACAAGAAGGCTTCACAATGGCTATGCTTGCACTCTGCAGCTCTTCAGTTAGGTAACTGCATGCATGCTTAGAGAGTGCTCTGGAGCCAGGTGCTCAAGCTCTTAGCATTGTGCAGCCCCCGGGCTCGCGGCAGATGCCCCATGATCCGAGCTGGTAAGATAAACAGTGAAGACTCACTGGACAGAGCACGAGAGCCTTCTTCCTGATCCCACTCTGCGGAATGCCTGACGCTCTCCGCTGAGAGGCCAGCCAGCCGGGAGGTCATTTCGGAGCCGAGTGACCCGTCATCCAGCTCTGCTACAAACATCATTGTGCTGGAACAATTTTAATGTCCCCGTGGCCCCTAAACCCTTAATACAACCTGTTCCTCATTTATACTTTTAATTTCATAGTTTCTCAATTCATAGTTTAGCCTAAGATGCTTGTTCTGGTTTTTTTTTAATATGACAAGCTATATTCATTCATATTTATGAAACTACACTGGCTCATATTAGCATATGGGAGGAAGGTAAGCTGGGTCTACCCCATATTCCTGAACACATTCTACCCTAGTGTGTCTCTCTTGCCCCATATCTCTCTCTCTCTCTCTCTCTCTCTCTCTCTCTCTCTCTCTATCTCTCTCTCTCTCACACACACACACACACACACCCCTCTCCCTGGGCTCTTCCTACAAGGATGACCCTGGAATCATCCTAGAGACTTCAGAACAGGAGTCCCTTTCCTCTCCAGAGACAGTCACGTCCAGGTACCTGGGCTAGACTCCAGGGAACAACGTGACATTCTCAGGTAAGGTGACACTATAGAAGAAGCAACACAAGATTCCAAAGGACTGAGGGATGGGCCGGTGGAGTAGCATTCAATGAATGAGAAAAGAAAGGGGGCACTGCGCCCACCTGAGCAGGGGTCCCATCAGGAGGAGGACCACAGGAAGACTAGGGGCAGCAGCCTTCACAACCTGGCCTCACTTCATCCCCCAAACTACATGGGCACGCAGGTATTAGGCCCATTTCATGGATGAGAACTAAAGGCTTGGATGGGTCCAATTATTTACTGAAGGTCAATGCAGCCCTTAAGAAACTGTGAGTTCTTTCTAAGTAGTGCAAAAAACCCACCGATTTAATTGGCTCAACTGCAGTGACAGCACTGCTCACTGCCCATTTGCATTTATGCCCTGTTGGCACATGCCCACCAGAATCACCACTGATCCCCTGGGACCTAGCACACCACCTACCAAGGCAAGTCACCCATGCATGGTGACTGAAAGGACACAAACATAACTGGACTCTATTGAGTCCTCCTGCCACAGAAAGACATAACACGGCCATGAAAGGTCACGCCCTTCAGCATGACCTTAAGGGTGACACTTCCATTACAGGGGCCAGGTGAGGTTTCCATCTCATCATGGCAATGATCACAGGGTCTTGTTTGAGAGTAAGTGGAGGGGAGAAGGAAAAGGAACTCAAGAGCTCATCATTAGACTGAAAGCAAATGGCAGAGACAGAAAATACCCACAGTAAAAAAAAAAAAAAAGGCAGACTATCAACTCCTTGCGCAAACCCCAGTCTGCATCTTCCAAGAGGATTTCGTTTGGCCAAAAACATAAAATAAACAAAACCCCACTCAGGTACAACGCAGGGAAAGTGCTGAGGAGGCTGTGAGGAACAGGGAGAGGCTGGCTCTGGGGAAGAAGTTGGCCGCCTTTTGTCAACCCCTGTGGGCTGAGCCCTGGAGCAGGTGACGCCCCAGAGGAGGATTAAGGATTTTTAAATGACAGAAGCCACAGTCTGGTGCCCCCCACCCACCCCACACCACTGGAGGAAAACTCATTAGGAGTCACAAATGTTACTCCTTGCCCTGGAGAGAGTAAGGAACTACCAGCACAATGGGGAAGTGGTTTGAATCCCCAGGATGACCTCTGCTTTTCTCGGTCCTGATTATGTGCCGCAACGATCCAATACAGAAATACTGTACAAGAACAAGCCTTCAAAAGGGAGGAATTACCTTGTTCCGTGTTACCGTTAGGGGAGCTGAGACAAGCCTGAGCAGGATTAGACAAAGATAACATTTTTATGAAAAAATAATTGCATTTTGCTTCCAAAGGCCTTAGCAGAACGTAACTTGGATGGCAAGATTCAAAGGGTGATGCTCACATTTGAGAAACAACTAAAAAGACAGCAGCCGTTTTTCACCCAGTGTGTTCATTGGATTAGCCCCTCCTTGGGGTGCGGGCACCTCGGAAGTCCTTAACGCCTTGATGACCACTAGAAGTGGCCTCCACTGCGCCTGCCACTTGCCACCTGCAGTTTGATTTGTTAGGGAAAAATGACGCTTCCGACCTGCCCTTAGCAGTCTGGATCGGGGACTTCAACCCACACGGGAAGGGAAGTGTGGGATCATGAGAAGTACTTCCCATGGATCTCTGCCCTTGGTCCCTGGTACAGGGGCCCTGACACCCTCACCATTTCCTAAGCGGTAGAAGCACTAGGAGCAGCGTTTGCTCTAACAAGGAGATGATGGCTGGGCCCCTGGACGGGTCCTGAATGGACGCTGGCCATGGAAAGGCCAACTCATGATTAGAAGGTTGGAATTTTCAGCCCTACCCTCCATTGTTTAGGGAGAGGAGAGAGGCCAGAACTGAAATGAAGAATTAGCTATGCTTCTGTGATGAGGCCTCCCTAAAAACCCAAGTGCACAGGGCTTAGAGGCTCCTAGGTTGGTAAATGCACCTGTGTACTGGAAGGGTGACACACCTGAACTCCACAGGGACAGAAGTTCTGGCACTCAGGACCCGCCCAGACTTTGCCCTACGTATCTCTCTATCTGACTGTTTGTGTCCTTTTTATCGTGTCCTTTGATGAAGTGGTAAACGGGTTTCCCTGAGTTCTGTCCGCTGCTCTACTAAAGGAATCAAATTCAAGGAGAGGCTCATGGGAACCTCAGATTTATAGTTGATCAGTCAGAAACACTGGTGACAACTTGGACTTGGGATTGGCATCTGAAGTGTGGGGGCCAGCTTTGTGGGACTGAGACCTTAGCCTGTGAAATCTGACACTATCTCCAGCTAGTAAATGTCAGAAGTGAGTTAAATTGTAGTGTGGCAATTTAAAATTGCTGGTGTGGCAGAGAACTGGTGGGTGTGGGAAAACCCCATACATCTGGTATCAGAAGTGGGAGTATGGTGCAGTGTGAGTAAAGGAGAAACACTGGAGGAGAGACTGGGTTTTTCTACACAGCATGTAAAGCAATCGATGAGATCCGCCACCCCTGAGCTGTTCGGCTCGAGTGCTGACCAGCAGATGCAGTCATGACGGACGGCTCTCTGACCACACAGCCCAGTCAAATCTTCACAGTTCTGTACATGGGGAAAGGGGAAGGCACATGAACTTCACATTACGGTCCTGAGCCAGACAAGGCCAGTCATTATTTTGGTTAATGCAAAAAGCTGTAGCACCCCTCGTCTTAGGACTGATGCCCCAAGAGATGGGCGGCTGAGATGGTTTCCTAACCAAGCTTCCCCTGGTCCTGGTTTCTCTGGCAACCAACTACCATCACCAAAGACCATCCATGCTTATCTCTCACTCACACGCCTAAGGAAACTGACCACGGCCAGGACAAGAGTCTCATTTATTTGACATATTCCAAGTCTTCCCATATGTACACATTCCAAATTTAAAAAAGCAAGAAGATTGGCCCTGGCCATTCGGATCAGTGGTAGAGCATCGGCTCAGCACGTGGATGTCCTGGGTTTGATTCCTGGCCAGGGCACACAGGAGAAACGCCCACCTGCTTCTCCACCTCTCCCCCTCCCCCTTCGGTCTGTTTTCCCCTCCTACAGCCTTGGCTCGATTGGTTTGAGTGCATCAACCCCAGGTGCTGAGGATGGCTCCATGGGCCTCCGCCTCAGGCACTAAAGATAGCTCAATTGTAAGCATGGGCCCAGATGGGCAGAGCATTAACCCCAGATGGGGGGTTGCTGGGTGGGTTCTGGTCAGGGCACATGCAGGAGTCTATCTCCCCTCCTCTCACTTGAAAAAGAAGTAAAAAAAGATTTTTTTTATACATATAAGAATTGTGCATTTTCTTTTAGTTAGGAGGGTCATTTAAATTTGGAAAAGCAAATGTGGCCTTTTCCTCTTCTGTGACCTTGGCTGAAACTGCTAATCGATCAAGGGCCTTTTTATCAAGAAAGCCAGTCTTGGGCGCAGAATCTTCTTCAAGACAGTGTCCAAGTAGGACTTGTCCCATGCACCTGCTGGCTTCTTTTAATTCATTCCCTCCAAGACAGCACAAAATAGAACTGTCCCAGGTGTTGGAAGATCGGGGTTCCAGGTCAGAGTGGTGTCCCCCTCAACTGCCTCATCCAACTCTAACAAAACATGGTATTTGTAAAAGTATCCTGTAAACAGAAATTCAACATGTAAATGAAAGGTGTTAGTAAAGCCAAGTTGTCAGAAATACTGAATGTTGAAGCTGGTTTCAAGCCCAGATCCATCCGCTTGAAGCCCAGGTTTATAGTTCCCTTTTCCAGAGATACCTACTAATTACCAAACATGGGACTTTATATCCAGCAGTGGGGCAGACTATGTATCCTGACGGAAATAATTAATTGTTGGGTGAAACAGAAAAACAAGCCAACAGTCATGTAAACACATCATCGAGTTGACTCAAAGAGAAGAATTAATGGAAGCAAAGTCTCCCAAAATGAAGGGAAAGCAAGGCTGGGCCCTGACTGTGTCTGTGGAAACCTGTATATTGTTTAAATAATTTTTCAAAATAGATTTTTGAGAGAGAAAAGGGAAGGAGGGGTAGAGGGATGGGGGCAGATGGAGAGAGGGAGAGAGAGGAGGAAGGAGGGATGGATGGAAATAGGTAGAGAGGGATAGAGAGAGAGAGAGAGAGAGAGAGAGGAAAGGAGGGAAGGAGGGAGAGAGGGAAGGTGGGAGGGAGGAAGAAACATCGATTTTTTTGTTCCACTTCTTTATGCATCCACTGGTTGACTCTTGTATGTGCGCTGACTGGGGACTGAACCTTGGTATACTGGGGTGATGTTCTAACCAACTGAGCCACCTGGCCAGGACCGACACCTGCATACTGAGCTTTCACTTTGATGTCTCCACGGGGCACACAGGTGAACAGACTAAGTCTTAGGTGAATCTAAAGTGGAGAATATGATAGGACCTCCTGAAAGAACCCTTAGATCCTAAAGGCTTAAGGGTGGGCAGGAGAGGAAGCTTGATCTTTAGAGGGTAACAGCAGAGGAACTCGCCTGTGTCCATCTTTGAGCTGTGTGGAGAGATTTCATCATTGTAAGACAGCTCTCAATTTGCTGTCCAATTCATGCTTTTCCTGTGGTCCCCAAAGACCTTAAAAGGAGAGTTAGTTTTGGGGTGACTCTGGAGTAGGCAGTGCTCCCAGACAACCGGCAGAATCCTCTTGGAAAATTCAACTTCAACCCAGACATCAAAATATTCCCTGAAATAAAGTTCTGAGAAAAGTAATATGCCCAGAGTAAGAAAAGTCTAACACAAAGCTTTCAGGGAATACATAGGAAAATCTGACTCACAACCACTTTAGACAATATAAGGCAAAGAATGTAAAATCATTATTTTCAATAGGTTTAAGGAAACTATAGGGAAGCATAAAAAGAAAAACAGAATAAGTATTATAAAAAAATAATGGAGATTTTTAAAAAGACGAAAGTGGAATTTTTTTTGTGTGTATTTTTCTGAAGCTGGAAACAGGGAGGCAGTCAGACAGACTCCTGCATGTGCCCGACTGGGATCCACTCGGCAAGCCCACCAGGGGGCGATGCTCTGCCCATCTTGGGGCGTCGCTCTGTTGCAACCAGAGCCACTCTAGCGCCTAGGGCAGAGGCCATGGAGCCATCCCCAGCGCCCAGGCAATCTTTGCTCCAATGGAGCCTTGGCTGCAGGAGGGGAAAAGAGAGATAGAGAGGAAGGAGAGGGGTAGGGATGGAGAAGCAGATGGGCGCTTCTCCTGTGTGCCCTGGCCGGGAATCGAACCCAGGACTTCCACATGCCAGGCCGATGCTCTACCACTGAGCCAACTGGCCAGGGCGAAAGTGGAATTCTTATAAATAAAAAATAGAGTAACTTAAAAGCTCAATAGATAGATGAAATAGTATGTGAGACAGAAAATAAAGAATTAGAATCAGAACATGATAGATAGATAGATAGATAGATAGATAGATAGATAGATAGATAGATAGACAGACAGATAGATTTGGAAGGTTTTTTTTTTTTTTTTTTATTTATTCATTTTAGAGAGGAGAGGGAGAGACACACAGAGAGAGAGAGAGAGAGAGAGAGGAGAGAAAGAGAGAGAGAAGTAGGGGAGGAGCTGGAAGCATCAACTCCCATATGTGCCTTGACCAGGCAAGCCCAGGGTTTCGAATCAGCGACCTCAGCATTTCCAGGTCGACGCTTTATCCACTGTGCCACCACAGATCAGGCCAGGAAGCTTTTTTTTAAAAGATTTTATTTATTCATTATAGAGCGGGGAGAGAGAGAGAGAGAGAGAGAGAGAGAGAGAGAGAGAGAAGGGGGAGGAGCAAGAAGCATCAACTCCCATATGTGCCTTGACCAGGCAAGCCCAGGGTTTTGAACCGGCAACCTCAGCGTCTCCAGGTTGACGCTTTATCCACTGCGCCACCACAGGTCAGACCAATTTGGAAGTTTTGAAGGATAGGTGAAGTGACATGGATAATATGGTAGAAAGCCTAACAATGTCTAACTGAAGTTCCAAATTAGAAGAGAAACAAACAGGAAAAAAATGGGAAAGCAGCAACATTCAAATAGATAATGACTGAGGATGTCTCAGAAGGACCCTAACCAGAGCTTTAGAAAGCCCCAGGAATCTCAGACAAGATATGTAAAAGGAAATCCACGCTTAGACACATGACAGTAAAAATTTACAACATAAAAGAAAAAACAAGGTACTAAAAGCATCCAGAACGGAAGAGCAGAATATCGACAAAGGAACGGCAGTAAGACTTATGACTGACTCCAAAAACACCAAAACTGACACTGCAATACAGCAGAATGATATCTCCCAAGTTCAGAGACAGCCACTGTCAAATTAGAATTCCAAATTTAATAAAGCTATCTGCCAAGACTGAGGTCAACTAAAGAACAGAAAAATCAGAAACGTAGAGCACTTCCACAGAAGCATATCAAAGAGTGGGATTTAATGGACATAGTTTAGGCAGAAGGTGGAGAAGCTGGGTGGAAAAGGGAATACAGAGCGAGGTGCCGGCATATAGCACAGCTTTCTGCACACAGGCTGATGGTTTTGCTGGGGGTGGGGAGGAAGAGGAAGAATCAGGCTAAAATTCAAATACTAAACAAAAGTAAACTTGGGATAAGTTTTCCGAGAGCCAATGTATTGAATGGCTTTACACTGCTCAAAGCAAAGCAAATCAAAAAGACATTAATCTTAGATCCAACAACTTTAAAATTCACAATCTTTTTAAGCCACATGGAACATTTATGAAAACTGACCATATGCTAAGCCTCAAAGAACTCAAGATCAAGGATTGGTTACTTCAACAGATCACATTATCTGACCACCATGCACTTAAACTATAATTTATTTAAAATTTTAACAAGAAAAATATCATATATTTGTTAATTATGTGCCTTAAACTAGAGGTCTGACAGAACTTGCAAACCAAAAGAGGAAAACAATGGAATCAGAACATGAAAATAGTAAATAGTACAAGAAGCAAGGAGAAAACAGTACATAAGGAAGGAGACAAAGACTATGTGAGTAATGACAACAAATATAATTGAAATGAGCTCTCTAGCTGGAAGTCCAAACACACACACACACACACACACACACACACACACACAACATAGAGCACAATCATAGAACAGAAAAAGACACAGGAAACAAATATTAACCAATAGAAAGCTGGTTTCAATATTTAAGTCAGATGTTCTTTACTGTAAAAAGCAGCATTAAAACAGAGATGGTTGGCCCTGGCTGGTTGGCTCAGTGGTACAGCATCAGCCTGGCGTGTGGATGTCCTGGATTCGATTCCTGGTCAGGGCACAGAGAAGCGCCCATCTGCTTCTCCACCCCTCCCCTCCCCTCTTACTTTTCTCTCTCTCTCTCTTTTCCCTTCCTGCAGCCATGGCTCAGTTAGAGCAAGCTGGACCCAGGTGCTGAGGATGGCTTCATGGCCTCCACCTAGGTGCTAAGAAGAGCTCAATTGCTGAGCAACAGAGAAATGCCCCAGATGGGCAGAGCATCACCCCCTAGTGGGCTTGCCGGGTGGATCCCAGTCAGGGCGCATGTAAGACTCTGTCTCTGCCTCCCCTCTTCTTACTGAAAGAAAGAAAGAAAGAAAGAAAGAAAGAAAGAAAGAAAGAAAGAAAGAAAGAAAGAAGAAAGAAAGAGAAAGAGAGATGGTCATGACTTAATTATAAAGATAGTAGAAGATATAACAGGAAGTATGACAGTTCTAAACTACATCTACACACCACTTCAAAATAGACTGCTCACAAAAATTAGGGGATATTTAAAAATGAATATGAAGTGATAAAATATCCCCTAATTTTTGTGAGCAGTGTATATGGATCAAAAATGTATAAAAATTTTAAAACTACAGAACTATGACATCTATAACAATAGAAAATTTTAATACACATTTTTATAGTTGATAAATTAAGCATAAACAAACAATTAGAAAGGATATATAAGATTTGAAAAGCACAATTAACAGATTGGTCTAACCTGCATAATCTATATATCTATATCTATGTCTATATCTATATAGATATATATATATAACTTTATGTACAAGAATTTTAAAATTCACATCCTTTTAAAGCCATGTGGAACACTAGGAAAACTGATCATATGCTAAACTTCAAAGCTAGCCTCAAGATCTCAAGATCAAGGACTGGTCATTTGTGTAAGTCACATTATGTGACTGCAATGCAATTAAACTATAAATCATATAAAAACCTAACAGCTACTTTACTATATTTTGTAGGTCTTATATTTCTTTTTTGTACTTCTTTCTGTTTTGATAGAAGTGATCCCAAAATTGAACCAGTGTGGTGTAAGAAATGAAAATTACCAATATTACTCAAAACATAGTTACAAAATTATAAAACAGAATATTATCAACCAAATATATCGCTGAGTAAAAAGAGGAATATATGTTAACTAATTAACGGGTTAGTTCTGGGAATAAACACTGGTTTAATGTTTTAAAAATGGATTACTATAAATCATCACGTTAACACATTAATGGGAAAAGTGCCAACTTGTTAGAAGTACAAAATTTAAAATAAATTCTTAGCAAACTAGAAATAAAAAATAAACTGAAAGAAAAAAATCTACCAAAAAAGTATGTAATACTTAATGGTACAATGCCTAAAGCATTCCTTTTTTTTTTTTATCAGTAATAACACATGGATGTTTGCTACCCTCACTTCAAGAACGTTGCATGGTCAAGCCTAGCTGATGAGACGAGACAAAAGAACTAAATAAAAGACAACAATTGGGAAGAAAAAATAAAACTGTCATTATGTATGGGTGATATAATTGTGTTTGTAGAAAACCCAAATAATCTACAGGTAAGGGATTAGAATTAATAGGAGAGTTAGTAAAATTTCTGCATTAAAAAAAATCAATACACTGAAGTTAGCTGCCTTTCTGGACACTAGGAAACAATCAGGTAGGAAATTTAACTTAAAATATAAAATTTACAATAGCAGTAAGAATACAAAGTACCTATGAATGACTCTAATAAATAATGTGCAAGCCCTTTCAAGAGAGAAGTATAAACCGACTAAGACTTTAAGACCTAAACAGACAAATATGCCAAGCACTTGGATAGCAAGATATCATTGCTCCCCAAATGGAACCATGGATTCAACAAAAGGCCAATCAAAAGCTCAAGAAGGATTTTCACTGAACTTGACCAGCTGCTTCTCAAATCTACAGGAAGAGCAAAGGTCTGAGACTTGCCAAAACAACACTGAAGAAGAACGGTTGGAGAGGTGGTAGACAAGCCTCTACTGCCAGCTGTACAAGGATTATATTCCTACACCCTTGAAATTAGGTGTGGTCATGTGAGCAGCACTGCCAAGGAGATACAAGTAGATCGGACAGGGATCCCTCCTGCAAGGAAGCAGCAGTAGGAGCTGGTGCGTGGCTCTCCAGGCTCTCTTCTGCCCTGGGGAAGCACGTGCTGGGATGACAGCAAAGCCCCCGTCTGTCTGCACCCCTGAGTGATGACAATTCCACAGGTAGCATCAGAGGAAACAATCGGTTGGTTTTAAGCCACTGAGATTTACACTCAAAAACAAACCAACCAACCCTTATGAACATGGGGATTTGCCCTACTAAATCTCAAAACTTATTACCCAGCTGGGATAGTTAGAACACTGCAGTGTCGGTACAGGGATAAGCAAAGAGACTCATGGATCAGAAGAGAGAGAACTCGAAAAAAGACCCATCCTTGCACAGGTGTGAGCGATGGCAGCAGTTGGGTTATAGATCAGTGTAGATCAAGGAGCAGCGCTGGGCAAGACGGGTCTCCATATGGGAAAGATAAAATCGGACTGCGACTGTACACCATGCACACAGCGTACCAATTCCAAGTGGAGCACAGATCTAAAGCAGAAAGCAAACTGAAGAGACTTAGAAGATAACTCAGTCTGGAGGATGGGAGACGTGTCTGTAAAAATATATAAAAAGTACTAGTCATAAAGAAAAGAACTGATAAAACTGACTGCATTTATTACTAAGAATCTGGTTCATCCAACAACACACTTCTGGATTGGAAACTGATTTGACCTCTGTTTAAGGGAGGTCAGTGCTAAACTGGCAAAACCTGAAGATGGTTTGCATATGCCCACGGGAAGGTGGAAATCGTTGACTGAACTTTCATTGTGTTCACACACTCACTCACACACACACACACTCACCAGCACCAGGGGTTAATGCTGCTGACCTCTGGGCAATAGGAATATCTTTTTTAAAAGTTTACTTCTCTGTATATCCTAAAATTCTACACTATGCAAAAAATATATCTACTTCTTCAGTCATAATAAAACAATTATTAAATAAATGAAAGAATGAATATACAAACAATGGGAGGCAAAAACAAATAAAGACAAAAAGGAAAAAAAGACAAGCACAGAGATGGAGGAATTATTTCTTGCACATGTAACCAACAAAGAATACCAAGAATTTTTTTTAAACTCTGTAAGTCAATACGATAAGAGCAGACAACCTAACTGAAAAATAGGCAAAGATATGAACAGTCATGTTATAAAAGAGAGGAAATCTAAATTCTATTAAACTTATGAAAAGATAGTCCAGCCCATTAGTCAGCAGGAAGATACATATCACAACCACCGGAAGCCACCAACACCCCCCCGCCCCCACCACCACCAGTCTGACAAAAACTAAACCCTAGCAATGCCAAGAGCTAGCAAGGCTGTGGGCAGTGGGAACCCTCACGACTTGCTGGCGACAGGGTCAAAACTGTTTGGTATTATTTCTGAGACACAAAAACAAGCAAAACAGTCCAGACATCTTACTGCCAGGAACCCATCTGAGAACTGATTCTGCAGTGAGTGCACCAGGAGTTCAGAGCAACACTGTTCAGCATCGGTCCAAACTGGGCGTGGCCCAGGTATCTGTGAACACTAGAATGATTTGAAAAATGTGCGGTATAAGGTATAAGTCATACCTTAGAATACCATCCAGCAACATACATCAATAAATCGAAGAATCTCAGAAACAATGGGGAATAAAAGTAGAAAATTATAAAAAAAATCTATCCTGCATGACTCCATTTATGTCAAGTTCAAAAACAGGCAAAACTAAGCAATATATTATTTAGGAATGTGTGTGTGTTTATAAGACTGCCTAGAAATATAAAGACATTACTTTAAATTTTTTGAGATAATGGCTACCACGGGAGACAGCGCAGTAAGACACTAGGGAGGGTTACACTGAAATTCTAAGGGTATAGTTAAAGTCTATTTCTTAATCCGAGTGATGGGGTACATGAGAGTGTTTCCTACCATTATTATTTAATATATATCATTATTATTTAACAGTGACATTACACAAACCATACTGGTAGGTTTTATACATGACTTTGCTCATATATTTCACTCTTAACTAGTTATCCCTGTAAAACCATTGCAGGGTACGAGGAAAATTATACAGTCTAGGAGCAAATGCAGAATTACAGCCAGTCACCGAACTCTCTGCCCCAGAGCAGGACTATTCAGTCGTTCTTGGTCAGCACGCCATCACTTCAAAAAAAGAAACAAGTTCAAATTCCCCAACTCTGTCCTCCTTTGCTTGCCAAAGCTTAACCCTAGAAGCTCTGTGACCACAGGGCAGGCACGGCGCATTCCAAGGCTAAGTGCACCAGCTCAAGCTACTCACTGATGACCATCAGGGCTGGATTGGCTTTAGGATATGCTCAGTATCATAATTACGGAGCCTTTAAATTGCGTTTGTTATGACAACGGTGATCTGTTTCACCAGAAAACAGAAGCAATGCTCCTCAAGAGAAGCAACAAAGGAGGCCTACCTGAACATCATCTCATTATTCAAGTGCGATGAACTCCAACTAACACTTAATTACAAGAGGCGTTTGGAGGCTCTGAGTAGAATAAGACCTGGCATTCCCCCAAGGCACTTGATTGATTCTTCAGATTACAAAATCCAAGCTGCTGAGCATTCTTGAGAACACTGATTTAGCAAGAGAGAAACGAGGGAGCTCTCAAGGTTTGTAACGGGAATAAATACAGAATAAATGAAACTGGCCAGGTTGCCTGCTACCGATCTTCCACCAGGATGGATTTCAAGCTTCATTGCTATCTTATTTTTCTAATATGGCTATTTCTTAAGGGTGAAAAAAGACCTCATTCCTTTTACTCCTATTCACTGTAACATGGGCCTGTGACTCTGTGCCACATGTCAGGATATTCTGCATAATTTGCACAGGCTCAGAAATATGTCAAGTCAGGACTTGATTTACTTTATTTGAAAATTATTAGTGGCCCTGGCCAGTTGGCTCAGTGGTAGAGCATCAGCCTGGCTTGTGGAAGTCCTAGGTTTGATTCCTGGTCAGGGTACACAGAAGAAGTGCCCATCTGCTTCTCTACCCCTCCCCCTCTCACCTCTCTCTTCCTGCAGCCATGGCTCAACTGGAGCAAGTTGGCTCCTGAGCGCTAATGATGGCTCCATGGCTTCCACCTCAGGCACCAGGAAGAGCTCAGTTGATGAGTAAGGGAGCAACAACCCAATGGGTAGAGCATTGCTCCCTAAGGGGCTTGCTGGGTGGATCCTGGTCAGGCGCATGCAGGAGCCTTTCTGCCTCCCCTCTTCTCACTGAATTACATATATATATCAGCAATGAAACAGGCCCCAAAAACATGAACATAAAATAATACACCCTTGTTACAAAGTTTTCAAGGAAGAAAACAGCTACTTCGTGCACCAATCATCAAGTAGACATTTCTTCACTAACAACATCTTGGTCTAAATGTAAGATAAATATTT
This sequence comes from Saccopteryx bilineata, assembly GCF_036850765.1. Lineage (NCBI taxonomy): Eukaryota > Metazoa > Chordata > Mammalia > Chiroptera > Emballonuridae > Saccopteryx > Saccopteryx bilineata. The sequence continues at coordinate 105,329,760 of NC_089496.1, read as the reverse complement.
ATGCAAAGTAGCATGTAAGTGCCTATGTTTGAAACCTGCTTACAAGCTGTGCAACCTTAGGCAAGATACTTAACCCTGTGGATCTCATCTGCAAAATGGGATTAATAGGAATACCAACTCAGAGTGGGGGGGGGCTTGGAGGGGGGAGATTAAATAAGAACGTAGAATATTTGGTGCATGCGCAGAACACAGTAAATGCTCAGTCAGTGTTAGTTATACAAAGTCAGTACAAAGCCTCTTTGCTTGATTCAATACACTCAATGGGAGACTGAATTTTCTGTGTCCCTTCTATTATGAATGGCAAGCTTAAATTTTACACTTACGCCCACCCTATCTGACTTCCTGCCCATGAAATCTGAATACACCCTGCATCCATCAAACAGATGCTTACCAGAAACAGTTTATTTGTTCCACTCCCACTGACTTCCAACATGAGAAAGAGAAAAATGACTCCCAGGACACTAAGAGCCCATCCCCGTGGGATCAAAACTTACTTCCAGGAATCAATGTCTTTGAGATTATTTTGAAAGGTGCACAGTACCACACTTTCCCTCAAAGTGACCCAGAGGATCTTTCCGTTTTACAGAACTCTCAGTAGCATGCTTCGATTTCTCTAGATTACATCCCACAGTGCCTTGAATATTCAACTCGGTCTGTCCTGCAGCAACTCAGGGGGCCTCGTCCTGTGGTTGGCTCCTGCCCTCGACTGGTCTGTGTGGCCTAGCTGTTCCGCCGCACCGATTCCACTGACTTCGTGAAATCCTGCATCTTTCCCGAGAGGTGCAGTTTGTCATCAACCTGCACTGTGTTTGTGCTGTGCTGTCAGATTACAGCACCCAGCAGTCCGCGCGAGCTGAGCAAGGACAGGAGAGTCCCACCGGAGCCGGGATAGATAACGGAGAGCAGGTTCATTTCAGACGTGCTCAATTCCTGACCAGGCTATCTATATTGATCGATCTCTAGCTTCCCCGTACAATCTCACTGGTTAGAGAGATACCAGATAACAAAGAACCAGATAACAATAGCTCAGGTGCTGAGACCCCAGATGTCCGTGCCCATCTTAAGTTCACTGGAAATCTGCCTTGTCCCACATCAATCAGCAGGAGAATTTTTGTGGCCGAGTCCCAGCTCTCTGCATGACTGTCTTCAATTCCAACAGCTCCAGTCCTTGTCACCTCGCTGGCTTGGCGAGATTTGGAAATCAGCAGAGCTGATATGCCTTTCCAATCGCTGAGCAAACCTATAATTCCGGAGAAACAAGGCTTTGAGGTGAAAGCGAGTTTGTGTTCTGCAAAGCCAAAGTAGGTCAGGGATTTAGTCAATTCAGTTTTCTTTGTTTGTTTTTTGGTTTTGTTTTTTTTTTTAACAAAGAGCAGCAGCAGCAGCCACTTGTCAATTCAATAAAAACGGTCCATCTGGCCCAGCGGCCAGACTGCTTTCCTGGGAACGAGCACAAAAGTAATGATAAAGTTCTGGAGACTTCCTAAAACACTCTTAGATGGCCAACGACGATAGAAGGAAATGGAAAATGTGAAAACCCTGCAATCAAATCACATTCCAACTTTCCCCTCAGAGGAGAGGGGATAATGGATTGCCCTGATTCCAGCGTCAGTATTTAATCCATTAGATAAAGAAACTGCAATTCAGTGAAAGGCCATGGACTAGAGGCAGCCAAACACCTGAGTTTAGAGCAAGATGACTTTATTCCTCACGGTGATACAAGTCTTTGTCAATGAATAAGAATCTGGCCTGCCAGGATTTAGAAAAAATGAGTGAACTTCATAAGACACACATACTTTTTTTCCCCCAAAAAACAATGACCATCAACATCTCCACCTGGGACTATAAGGTTGAGAACTCCATGATGTGAAGTTATTACTTTCACAAATATTTATTCAGTTCCTGCTATGTGGCTGGTCAGGTATAGTGCTCAGCTCGGACAATGAGATAGGCTTGGTTCTTGGTCTTACGGAACATAGAGATTGAAATAATTACAAACAGTGAAGAGTGTTAGGAAAGGAACAAATAGGTTTTTGGAAGATAGAATGCTTGATGGGACCTGGCAGGTGTCACTTATATAAAGCTGAAAGATGAGAAGGAGCTGGACAGGCAAAGAGCATTCAAAAGAGTGTCCAAGGTAAGAAACAGCAGTGGATGGAGGCCTTGGAGGAGGAGAGCTGGGTGTAATTAGGAACTGTCGGAAGGCCAGTGTGGTTGGAGCAGAATGTGGCTTGAGATGAGGCTAGAGGATTAGTCAGGGGCTAGATTTTTTGCAGGACATTGTGGAACATGGGAAGTCATTTGAATTTTAGTCTAAGAGTTCCTGCTATGTGGCCGATTTTTATCCTGAGACTTTTAAAGAGAAGAATAGCAGAAAATCAATTGGTTGCTGTGTGAATAGCCAGGAGATGAGCAGAAGTGGAAAAATGAAGACCAAATAAGAGCCCATTCACCTCAATCACTGTATCAGTGAACAACAATTTTCTTTTTCTTGTCTAACTGCACTGACTACTATCACAATTTTAAGTAGATGCAGCCAGAACAGACATCCTTTTATGATGTTCCCAATCAGAAGGGGCCAAGTGTTCAGTCTTTTCACCTTTAAGTATGAAAGTAACAGTCGGTTTTTCACAGATGTCTTTTATCAAAATGAGAAAGTTCCATTTTATTCCTAGTTTAATGAGAAATTTCATCATGAATGGGTGTAATTCTTTCTATATCTCTTGCCATATTATTTTCTCCAGTATTTTGTTAATTTGGTGAATTGCAGTCATTAGATTTTCAATTTTTAAATTAACTTGGCATGTCTGGGATAAATTTTAATTCCTCTTTATGTATTTTTGGACTTAACTTTTAATTTAGATATTAAAGAATTTTGTGTCTATATTTATGGAAGTTAATGGCCTGTCATTTTTCTTCTCTGCAACGTCTTTGTCAAATGTTGCTACCGGGATTATTCTATGATCTTATTTGTACAGTCTTACAGATCCAACTGGGAAAGTGATCCCTCATCCTCTTTTTTTTTTTTTTTTTGGTGTGTGTGTAGGGGGTTAGTTTTGTGTAAGACTGCTATTACTTTTTTCTTAAATATTTGAAGATGTCAATGAAAGCATCCAAGCCTGGACATTTCTTTCTCCAAAGATTTTTAATTACAAATCAGATCACTATTTCATTTTCATCAGTTTTGGTGAGCAGTGGTTTACAAGGAATTTCACTATTCTACATGCACTGTTGAATTTACTGGCATAAAATTATTCAAAATATTCCCTCATTGTCCTTTCAATGCATTTAGGGTCTTTAGAAGCAGTTCTCCTTTCTTTCCTGATATTGGTCATTTGTGTGTTCTATTTTCCCTTAATCAGCCTCGCTAGTAGTTTATCAATTTTATTAATCTTGAAAAGTAACAATAAGGACAAGTCTAGTACCAGGTTCTCCTTCATGGCTAGAATGAGAAGTCCTTTATCTAAAATTTTTGGTATTTAAAAAATTCTCGGCCCTGGCTGGTTGGCTCAGTGGTAGAGCGGCGGCCTGGTGTGCAGGAGTCCCAGGTTCGATTCCCCGCCAGGGCACACAGGAGAAGTGCCCATCTGCTTCTCCACCCCTCCTCCTCTCCTTCCTCTCTGTCTTTCTCTTCCCCTCCCGCAGCCAAGGCTCCATTGGAGCAAAGTTGGCCCGGGCGCTGAGGATGGCTCCATGGCCTCTGCCTCAGGCGCTAGAATGGCTCTGGTTGCGACAGAGCAATGCCCCGGATGGGTGGAGCATCGCCCCCTGGTGGGTGTGCCGGGTGGATCCTGGTCGGGTGCATGCAGGAGTCTGTCTGATTGCCTCCCAGTTTCCAACTTCAGAAAAATACAAAAAAAAAAAAAAAAAAGAAGAAGAAAAAAATTCTCAATAACTAAATCCATCCCTCAAAGCTAACACCAATCACCCGGGTCTATATGTACTCATTATCCTTAATAATTCAAGAGCATGTGGCTAAAACAAGTAAAAGAATTTAGCATACTTTGAAAGTTCAATGATATAACCCTCAAAATATTATGAAATATTATTATATTCACTTTGAAGATGAGGAAACCAAAGCTTAAAGAAATTAGAATTACCAAAGTTACAAAGCGTCTCTGGTATTTATACTCATGTCCTTCTGGCTCTGACACCTAGAAACTTATTTTTTTTCTAATTCAGTGAGAGGAGGGGAGGCAGAGAGGCAGACTCCCACATGTGCCCCAACTGGGATTCACCCAGCAAGCCCACTAGGGGGCAATGCGCTGCCCTTCTGAGGCACTGCTCCATTGCTCAGCAACTGAGCTCTTCTCAGCACCTGAAGCCGAGGCTATGGAGCCATCCTCAGTGTCCTGGGCCAGCTCACTCCAATCGAGCCATGGCTGCAGGAAGGGAAGATAAAGAGAGTGAGAGAGGTAAGAGGGGATAAGGGAGAAGGGAGAAGTGGAGAAGCAGATGGACACTTCTCTTGTGTACCCTGACTAGGAATCGAACCTGGGACATCCACATGCTAGGCTAACACTCTACCAATGAGCCAACCAGCCAGGACCACCTAGTAACTTTTCACTCAGCCATACAGTTTCCATGAACAAATGATTCGGGTTCATATTACCAGGGCTCAAGCAGCCCGCTTAGGAAAGGTATCGATATCGTACCTCATGAAAGTGGGCAAAATACAGCTGGGAAAAGGCACATGAGAAAAGATGTCCTTCGGTTTTCCAACATAGCCAAGAAGAGCCATGGCTGAATAACACGCTGTTGTGGATGGAAGCTGTGGAAAGCAACACTCGATCCAAGTCTAAAGGAATGCAGCTCTTTCTCTTACTTAGTGGTGAAAATCATCCTCCTACCGGTTTCTTAATTATCAACTATCTTTCTTTGAAAAAAAAATAACAATTTTAACTTTCCTTCAAAAGTTACAATAGGACCTCGGTGTTCCAGGTTGTCGCTCTATCCACTGGGGCACCACCAGTCAGGTTAGAGCTGGTCTTTTTATTATCCCTGACATTTGGACTTACAATGAGCACCAGCTGCCTTGAGTCTTCTCCACCATCACTCATACCACTCCGCAAGAGAAACCGGGAGGAGGATGGAGAGGTGAGTGTCCATCTTTAGAACCACTGGCTTTCGGGAGAAGCTGGACGCATGAGTCCAGCCTTGAGAGATGGGTGGGTAAGATACGTGTTCCTTTTCTCACACTATTCTGTGCCAGGCAGGGTGGGCTGGATGGGAGGACCCGGAGGACAGCTGGAGGGAAAGACAACAAGCCCTAGACGAGTGCAGAGTGTGTAGGGTCTTGAAGGGTACATGCTGGGCAGGAGAGGAATGTGCTCTCCTCAAACTGGGGAGATGGTGATAGTTAATTTGACGTTTCCACTTGACTGGCGTACAGGTTGTCCAGCTATTTGGCTCAAATTCATTTCCGGGTGTGTCTGTGACGTTGTTTCTGGGCTGGCATTTGAATTGGCAAACTGAGTAAAGCAGACTGCCCTCCACAATAGCGTGGGCATCATCCCATCTACTGAAGGCCTGAATAGAACACAAAAGTGGAGAAAGGAGAAGATGGCCCTCCCTCTGCCGGCGAGCTTGAGCAGGAATGCCAGTCTTCTGCCCCTGGACCAGGACGCACACCATCAGCACCTCTGGCTCTCAGGCCTTTGAACTTAAACTGGAATTTCCACCACCAGCCCTCCTGGGTCTCCAACTTGCAGACAGCAGATCATGGGACTTCTCAGCCACTATGATCACATGAATTATTCACTATAATTCCTTACAATAAATCTCAGTATATATACACCTGTTTCTCAAGAGAACCCAGACTCATATGGAGAGACAGTCCTTATAGCAGCCTCTCCTATAGGAGAAGCATACAGACTGTGCACAGGAGAAGAAAATCTCCATCTGGGCGAGTGTTGCAAAAGCACAGAGGAATATTTGCAGACCTTGGACAATGAGGTCATCATTTACCAACAACTGTTTTAAATGCCTGGGACAAGACTGAAGCCTCACTAACAGTCATTCTGCGGGTGGGTGTTGTGGTCATTGTTAACACACTAAAGAAAAGCTTTTAGCAGTTAATTTCTCAGCAGCAGTTGACAAATGAGAGCATGGGTGGGATGCAGAAAAGGAACTGAGCGTACTTCCCAGAGTCACTGTTCCCGAGGTTGTCACGGTTCCACGTGTTGGGTCCAAACGCTCCCACAGCACCTTCCTTTCCTGGGCAGGCGGCCCCTCCTCTGCTGCCGACTCCCACCGCCATGCCTGTGCCCTCCGAATCCCATCTCTCCTAGACAGACTGAAGGGGGCCCCGTGAAGAGCGCAACCCAGCTGCCCCTCAGCTTTGACGACCACCGTCCTAGCTGCACCCAGAGGTCTCCTTTGCATCTCTAGCAATTGCCTCCATAAATTCTGTCATTTGCTCAGAGAGCTGACTGTTAACTCTGTTCTTCGGCTTTCGCCACCATCCAGTGGACAATGCCATGAAGGAAACAGCAGGTCATGACTTTCGGCCCCACCGCCTAAGGTCAGGCTGGGACTCTGGCTGCTTATGTCTGGGCCCAGGCTGGCCGACACCGTGGCTGACCTCACTCTGGTTATCTCTGGCTCTATGACCTTCCTAGGTGCGGGTGTGACTGTTAACCAACGTTGTTGGCCTCCTCACTCCTAAGCCTCAGGCTGGCAGGCTAGAGCACCATGCTGAGCTCATTAATGTGGCCACGTCCGGAGGTCTAGCTCAAGACAGGGCTCTGTGACTCACACACTGGTCTCTATGTGTGGTCTCAATGGCACTCCATGATTCTTAACACACAGCAAGCCATAATTAGAAAACTATTTTTGTCAATTTTTTACTTGTGTTTTGAAAAATTAGAAGACACTGAATTTCTAAAATGTCTAGATCTGTACTTAGAATCAAATTAATACTGTGAGAGCCAACGCAAAAGGAATATGTCGATTGACTATAGCACAGAACTCTCACAGTGAAACATACACCAGGAAGGAAATGATTAAGAATGTAACAATCTAACACATACCTTTCCTTTGGGAAATAAACTTGAGAGATACATTTGTAACCTGCTGTCTGGCTGAGTTAGAAACAAACACACTCAAATAGAGACCTGTCTATTCAGACGCCTGTCTATTCAAACAAGGTACCTGTCTCTTGCACAGGCATTTTCACTCTTGTTCTCCATCTGCCAAAGGAAACTGAGACCAGACCTTTCAGATCTTCCCAGGAGTCCGAGTTCAAGGATGGAATAACACGAAATTATCTCACTAATTTCCTCCCACACCTTGGGAGGTGGGAGTTAGTTAGGATTCCTGTTTACAGATGAGTAAACTGAGGTACAAAGTCATGAAGCGACTTGCCCAAGATCACTAAGTAACTGAGCCCCCGCCAAACTCAGGTCTACCCGAGTCTGAGAAGAATTCTTCTCTTGCTATCATATCAGTATAGAAATGTTCTTGGATACATAATTTAATTATGTAGAGCAATCAAATGATTTTATAAAGGCAAATATATCCTATTTCACCCCAGGCCAGGTCTTAAAGGGGATATTTTTACAGCTTCCTATTCATTTTGAAATGTCCCCTAATTCTTGTAAGCAGCATATAGCATTCTTTGGCTACACTACTATGTGTCATTATGAACACAATGAAGAAAGGAGAAATAAATGAATGCTCATGGTAGTCAGACCACAAATCTGCAAGTCATAAAATGATCTCTAGGTCCTGGTCCCCTCCTACACACACACACACACACACACACACACACACACACACACACACACACATACACACACACACACACACACACACACACATACACACACACAGCAATGAGAGCAGACGTGCTGGAAGTTCTTCCCTCCAGAAATGCTCTCACCCTGGTCTTGGACCACATCTCCTTTCGCATTGTCCCCGGTGCCTCTGATGACACAAGGGACACCACTTAATTCTTATACAGTATGCATTTTTCCTACTAGACTAGGTCAGACTTTACTGTAATTAAATGGCTATTGGTATAATTATTTGTTTAATATCCACTGCCGTCCATCAGAGCTGTGAAGATGGCCATTCAGAACGCATACTGCCCAGGGGCGCCTGGCTAACGAGGCAGGCCTGCTCACGGCTCACCATCCCCGTACCCGGGGCTGCATCTGCCGGAGGAAGAGTCGCTTCCTCATGGGCACGGAGCACACACTGTACGGGCCCCACTGGACAGAGAGCACGTCTGTCTTACTCGCCACCGTCTCCTCCTGCACTGTGGGCAGAAAAACTTGTTTTGAGTCAATGACTGACTCGCTGAAGAAATGAGTAAATAATATTTTTTAAAGCCCCTATGAGTACTGGGAGTTTTACCTAAGATAACAGGACAAAGGCCGAATTGTGAAATGAGGCAGCATCTCTCTTGTCTCAGCAGCCGAAGCTGGTAAGAGGAGGCGGCGGCCACGCGGTTCCCAGGACAAAGCCGCGGGAGGACCGGCTCTCTGGCTCCAGCCAAAGACGGCAAATGTCAGTCACTTTTCTTCTTCTCCGGAGGGAACAATTTTGAAAGATAACAAATGCAATCTTGTTATATTTGTAAAGTATGGTGAATAATCCTCAAGCCAAAATATTTGAACATTTGACCAAAAAGGCATATTAGTAAAGGACAAAAATAGCCATATTTTTTATAAGGTTACTAATCACCGTGGGATCTGGAAAGCTGTCTCGAGTCAAGCTCTGCCTGGCATCTCGTTAGTACTGTGCATGAGCTAGAACAAAAGCAAAGGTTCCTTCCCTCCCTTCCTTCTTCCTTCCCTCCCTCCCTCCCTTCCTTCTTTCCTTCCTTCCTTTTTGACAAAAAATTGTACCGTTCCCTATGACTCAGAAAACGGAGGGAGATAATCTTATGACAGAGAATAACCTGGTGCCTGAAACTGAATCCGTTTACAGGCGGAAATAAGCATAAAAAGTTCTCCCAAAGAACTTTTAACGTCTAGAAATGCTTAAAAAAGAAAAAGACTCAAGGAATGTCAGAGCTCCAGAGTAAAGAAGCCAGCTTGTCTCCTCCAGCAAGTCTGAAGTCCTCAGGTCCCGCCCAGGCTTCCAGGCAGAAAGAACCCAGAACCCACAGGATCTTGGTCATGTGAGTCATCAGCAGACTCCCCAGCTCTGCTGGAGGAGGCGGAGAGGGGACCCAGTGTGCACAAAGCATCTACTATGTGCCCACCACAGTGCAAGGGACTCTGCATCTTGTATCCCTTTCAATTCTCAACTTCCATCAAACAACGTCTCTGCTTTGGTAGGTACTGTTAAAACCTCTTAGACAGTTGATGAAACTGAGGCTGAAAGAGACCACAGAATTCTATAACTCAAAGTGAGTTCTGAAACTGTATCCCAAACAGATCCCTTCACTGAGTGGTCAAGGGCTTGCTGTTAGATGACACTGCCCATCAGCAGGAGAGCCAACCACACTATCCTAACAGCTCAGGTCCCTGTCTCACTCTAAACACGGAAGCTGCTCTGAGAACTCCGCATCAATGGTGAATGTGGGGTCCTGATCACACATTTATAGCATAAATGTAGCTTCAGGTCAGCCTTTATTCGATTATGTAATGAATCAATTAGTACAATCAATATTTGGGGAAGGGCACCAAGGATGAGTCATTCACTGGACTGGGCACTCAGAACACATTGGTCCTGGGGTAATCAAGGTTCTTGTCCTCATGGAGCTGACGGCTAATGGCAGAAAAACAAGTAAAGATGGTTACAGAGGCAACTAAGTGTCCTGACAAAATCACATGAGGAGAATCCGGAGCATTCAAGACCTCTTCTTTAATGAGGCCAGATTTAGGCTGAAACTAAAAGAATAAGCAGGATTAGCCACAGTCATGTGTCAGTTTGGGTTCCCTCAGGGTGAGACCCTGAGACAGATCCAAGTGCAAGTCGTTTATGAGGACAATGATCCCAGGAAACACCAGTGGGAACAGGGGTGGGAAGTACGTGGCATTAAGCAGGGTACCACTGTGGGCAGGAGGAGCTCAATCTCGCCAGGGAATTCTGGGAGACAGTGTAAAATACACGCCTCAGACCTGCCGCATCCAAGGGGCAAGGGAGCTGGGTACTTTTATGCACCAAACCCACTGACTATTGGCTGATGGCGGCTCTGGGGGGCGGGGTAAGCATACATTCCTACTCCAAAAGAGGGAAGGGTCTGGCAGCCAGCGGAAGTCCTGACAGAAAAGCAGGTGCTGATTGTTGGAAAATGGACCGATGTGCATGACACCGTAACTATGGAGGGAATATGGATGGAGTTGTTGTTTTTTTTTGTGTGTGTGACAGAGAGAGAGAGAGACAGAGAGAGGGACAGACAGAGACAGACAGGAAGGGAGAGAGATGAGAAACATCAATTCCTCGTTGCAGCACGTTAGTTGTTCATTGATTGCTTTCTCATATGTGCCTTGACTGGGGGGCTACAGCAGACCGAGTGACCCCTTGCTCGAGCCAGAGACCTTGGGCTCAAGCTGGTGAGCCTTGCTCAAACCAAATGAACCTGCGCTCAAGCTGGCAACCTCAGTGTGTTGAACCTGGGTCCTCCGTGTCCCAGTCTGACGCTCTATCCACTGCGCCATTGCCTGGTCAGGCTGGACGGCGTTCTGACAGGATTTGAGAAGCACAGGAAAAGGGCAAGTTCAAAGGCCATGGAAGGGAAGAGTAAGACTATCTCAAGTTGAGGGAGCTGTCAAGAGTGGGACTCCCAAATCAAGAGTTTGGGTTCTGAAGTCAGAGGATCTGGGTACAAATGCCAGTTCTGCGACAACATACTGGCTGTGTGACATTGGGTCAAATTATTCTTCTCCCTGGCCTCAGTTTCCTCATTGGGACCATAGGACGAATAATCGTTACTTTATATGTTGATTAAGTAGGGTATATCCTTTAAAGCTACTAACACAGACCTTGACCCATTTTCCGTATTCAATAGATGACAGTCATTTTCACGACCATCCAAAAGGCAGGGTGATCGGTTATTGGAAGCAAGGGGGAGGGGTGTGCAGGGCCTGAGGCTGACTAGGCAGCAGGGGTCAAAGCATGAAGGCTTGAACACTGTGCTGAAGAGACGGGACTGTGCACTGGAAACCATGATGTTTCAGCTGTTGAGTGAGCTGAGGCATCATTCTAGAATGTCAAACACTCAAAAGGCTTGAAATGCTTTTTCTGCTTCTACATCCCCAGTGCCAAATCCACTGCTGGCATAAGAGGAAGGTGCTATTTAGCACTAATTAGCAGACTCCAGAGGCTGATGGGAGAAAAGAAGCGTTGGTTTGAATCACCTCAGACTGCACAGACTTGCTGTGGAATGATCCGTCTCATTTTCCTTCAGCAGACTTCACTTCCTAATTAAGCTGGCTCCAGCTAACATTAAAATGACTTTGCATTTTCCAAGTAGATGCCAACAGAGGCGGGAGAGGCAGCCCCCAACCCACTGGGAGGCGTAAGGAAGCAAGCCTGGGACATGTTTGCTGCGGAAACTCTGATGGGAAATACTTAGGCTTGTTTATGAGTTCTAGCCGGAAGGTAAAAGAAAAAACACACTGGTTCTAAGGACATGCATCCTAGATATGAATCAGGAGAAATACAAAGAAAGGGTCTGGTGGTTCTGAACACAAAAGATAATGTTTCTACGCAAAGCCCCAGTGGAGCGGGGGCACCCACCTCAGGACCTGGACAAGCTCCCCAGAGAATAGTTTTGTGAAAACATTGTTGGCTGATGATTGACTGACTGATTTTTCTCTTTCCTTCCACCCATATTATTAACCCATTAATCTACCCAGATTCCAAAAGATGTCTATTATAGAGGACATGTGGTAATATCATTTTTATTTTTAGAAAACATGTGGAACCTTGCTTGAATGATCTCTGGGCCCAAATTAGAAGGTTGAGTTTAAAGCCAATGGTTTGAAAGAGTGATAAAAGGAACTCACCCATAATAGCTGTCTATCCACAATAATTCCTTTATACTCCAAGTGCATTTCATCCCCAAGGGCCAAGAACAAGATCTCTGCTATGAAAATGTTTCACAATTGTTAGGCTCAAGGGCCTTACATCCACAAGAAGTCATTACATGAAATAGAAAGAGAAAAAAATGAAGAGCTGAAAGCATTTCAAAATGACAAAATGGCCAAAATATCAAGACTACATAGCAATTATAAATGTGCATGTGCCTATCAACAGAGCTCCAAAATATGTGAGGGAAAACTAAAAGGAGAAACAGACAAATCTATAACCATACTTGAAGATGATCAAATCCTACTCTCATTGACTGATAGAACAATGAGACAAAAAGAGAAAAAGCAAGAGTAAAAAAATCTCTGAATTACACCATCTTTATTTTTTAATATATATTTTAGTGAGAGGAGGGAGGCAGAGACAAATTCCCGCATGCGCCCCGACTGGGATCCACTCAGCAAGCCCACTAGGGGGCGATGCTCTGCCCATCTAGGGCCCTCGCTCTATTGCACTGGAGTCATTTTTCAGCACCTGAAGTGGAGGCCATGGAGTCATCCTTAGCACTCAGGGGTCAACTCACTCTAATCAAGCCTTGGCTGCAGGAGAGGAGGAGAAGATAGACAGATAGTAGATAGATAGATGATTGATAGATAGATAGATGAGAGGGGGAGGGGTGGAGAAGCAGACAGGTACTTCTCTGTGCCTTGACAGGGAATCAAACCCAGGACATCCACATGCTGGGCTCTACCACTGAGCCAACCAGCCAGGGCCTGAATTATACAAATTATACCATCTTAACTGACACAGAAGGCCACATCCAACAAATGCAGAAAATGTTTTCAGATCTGCATAGAAATCACTGAGATAAATACACACTAGGCAATAAAACAAGTCTCTATAAATTTCAGAAGACTGGTATTTTGTTTAGTATGTTTTCTGTTCACAATAAAGCTAAATTAAAAATTGATACCATTAGGATAGCTAGAAAAGCCTTAAATATTTGGAAAGTAAAAAAGTATACTTCTAAATAATTTACAGATTAAAGAAGAACCACAGGAAAGTTAAAAAAAATATCTGAACACAGTAACAATAAAAAAGACAATATATCAAATGTGAGGTACAGTTAAAGTGGGGCTTAAGGAAAATTTATAGCTTTAAATTCTTATACTAGAAAGGAAAAAGGACTTTAAAAAAACGATGATTTAAATTTCCAATACAAGCTAGAAAACTATGAGCAAATTAAACACAAATTAAAAACAAGGAAATAACAAAGATAGAAGCCAAAGTCAATAAAGCAGAAAAGACAAAAATATAGAGAAAATAAAAACAAAAGCTGGTTTTGTTGAAACGATTAGTAAAATTGATAAATCCCAATCAAAATTAATTTTTAAAAATACACAGTACTAAAACAGGAAGAGGTGCTATCACTACTGATGTTACAGACATCAAAAAGTTAATGTGGGGCCCTGGCCAGTTGGCTCAGTGGTAGAGCATTCGCCTGGCATATGAACATCCTGGGTTCTATTCCGATCAGGGCACACACAGGAAGTGATTATCTGCTTCTTCATCCCTCCCCCTCTCCCATCTCTCTCTTTCTTTCTTTCTCTCTCTCTCTCTCTCTCTTTCTCTCTCTCTTCCCCTCCCACAGCCATGGCTCAGATGGAGCAAGTTAGCCCCGGGTGCTGAGGATGACTCCATAGTCATATTTGGAGCACCTTGCCTCAGGTGCTAAAATAGCTCAGTTGCTGAGCAATGTAGCAACAGCCCCAGATGGGCAGAGCATAACCCAGTAGGGGGCTTGCCAGGTGGTTCCTTGTTGGGGCACAGGCAGGAGTCTGTCATTCTACCTCCCCACTTCTCACTTAAGAAAAAAAAATTTCAATATGGAAATATTATAAACTTTATACTAAAAAATTCAACAACCTAGATGAAATGTACATATTAATTTAAAAATACAATTTACCAAAACTTTCATTTGGGAATTCTGCTTTCAGAATGGCCACATGGGCAGCAACATGGACCCACTCCCAAGTAAAACTGGGGGAAATTATTGAAAAAAGAAGTACTTTTTAAGTCTCTGGAAATGGTCTTAAGAGTATATATAGCAAATGAAAAAGCATTTATTCAAGAAAATATACTAGAACTGAGAAAGGAGAGTGGGAATTTACAGCATCTGAACCCTGACCCTCCCCACCCCAGCCTGTGATGGAAACCTGACTCCAGGCAGGTACAACCCAAAGCACAAGATCCCCCGCTCCCTCTCCCCCCAGCTCCTCATCTAAGGCAAAATGGCATCATCCTGGGAGGGGCAGACTGTTGGCATCTCTCATCCCCCAAGAGGACAAGAGGCTATCACTGAGCTCCCTGCCAATGCCCATGTCCTAAAGCATGGGTGCTGATCAGAGAGAACCTGCTGCTGTTCCGGACCCCAGCTCCAGAGACCTGTGGTTGCCAAGACAGCCTTGAGAAAAATGGAACGAAGATGAACTCAAACTGCCTGACTTCCAAACCTGCCCCAGAGCTCCAGTCATCAATATGGCGCGCGGGCTGGCACACGGAGCGCACGCAGATTAATGGACAGTAGACAGCGTGCAGAAACAGACCCACACTCACGCCGCCTACTCATTTTTACAAAGATGTCAAAGTCATTTGATGGTGAAAGGAAACTCCCTTCAATAAGTGGTACTGAAAAAAAAATGATTATCAATACAGAAAAATATGAACTTCAAACTCTACCTCAAACAACAAACAAAAGTCAACTTGAGAAAAGCCTAAATATACAACAATAATCATAAAGGTTTTAACAAAAACCTATAAAGAGATATTTGCAACTGGAGCGAGGGGAGGGGGAGAGGTTTCTTAAATAGGACACAGAGCGCTACAACGTCAACAGAAAAACAGTGATAAATCCAATTTCATCAAAATTTAAAACTACCACTCATCGGAAGACACTGTTAAGGAAATAGCCTGACCTGTGGTGGCGCAGTGGATAATGCGTTGACCTGGAAATGCTGAGGTCGCCGGTTCGAAACCCTGGGCTTGCCTGGTCAAGGCACATATGGGAGTTGATGCTTCCAGCTCCTCCCCCCTTCTCTCTCTCTGTCTCTCTCTCTCTCCCTCTCTCCCTCTCTCTCTCCTCTCTAAAAATGAATAAAGAAAAAAAAAGAAAAGAAAAGATTAAAAAAAAAAAGGTTTAAAAAAAAAAAAGGAAATGAATAGGCACCCTGGTTGAATAGCTCGGTTAGTTGGAGCATCATCCTGAAGTGGAGAGGTTGTTGGTACGATCCCCGGTCAGGGCACATAACAGAATGAATCGATGTTCCTGTCCCTCTTTCTCTCTCTCCCTTCCTTTCTCTTTAAAACCAGTAAAAGAAACATTAAAAAAAAAAAAAAAGAAGAAGAAGAATAGGCAAGCCAGTGATGGGAGAAAATATTCACAAAACATGTATTTGACAAAAGGCTTACAAACAAAATATGAGGAAGCTCCACCAATTAATCATAAATAGACAAAAAAAAATTAATGGGCAAAGAACTTGAAAGGCGCTGCACCAAGGAAGCTAATGGAAGAGCCAATATGCAAATGAAAGCCTACACAACACCATTAGTCACTGGGGGGAAACACAAGATAAAACTACCCTGAGGAAGCTGCTGCACACCCACCAAAACGACCAACCAAAGAAAGCCTGCTCACCCCAGATGTCGGCACTGATATGTAGTATCTGGAATTCTCCTGCATTGCCAGTGGGAATGGAAACTGACACGAGCACTTTGTAAACATGTTCGGCAGTTTCTTCTAATGTTAGATGCATACAACGTTTTACCCGAGCAACACCACTCGTGGCTGTTTAACCGAGATTCCGTGGCAACAGAGCCCACTAAGAACCGCACACAAATGTTCTCAGCCGCTTCACTGACAATTGAGAAAACTGGAAACAATCCAAATGTTTATACAAAGGAGAATAATAAACTGTTCGTGGACTATGTATGCCCATGGAATACATTTCAGCAATAAAGGAGAACAAATCACTGATAAGAACTCCTAACAACAGGAAGAATTTCAAGACATTATTCTGAATAGAAGCTGTTAGACCCAAAAAGCACACTGTAGGTGAACATTGCAAAACAGACAAAGCTAATATAAAGCAGAGAAACAAAAACAGAAGCCTGCACAGGCTGTCATGAGGGACGAAACTGACTGGAAATAGACATTAAGGGATGCTAGGGGTGACAGACACATTTGACGTTGGGTCAGGAACGTGGATTACAGGGTGTGTGTTCTTGTGTCAGAAGCAAACGGCAGTGATTCAATGTGCATTTCAATGTGAATCTTACCTTAAAATGCTAAAATAATAAAAAAACAAAAATTCAACCTTGTTCCTGAACGTTGGCAGGAAATGGGCAGAGAAAACCAGGAAGCTTGAATGGCCGCTGTTGGGCCTGGGTCATGCATATTCATTAATTTCCACTTTCTTTTAACATACCTCTGAAATGTGTTATAATAAAAAGTTTTGAAAGACAGGAATAAAAAGGTATTAGGCTTTAATTCTAACCTTTAATCCTACCCTGAATTTTGTCCTACAGAAATCAAACAGTGAGCCAAGTCTTTGAAGGAGAGTATTTTGATTAATTGAATAGTATTCATGTCTAAATATATGGTATGTATTTAGATCAGGAACTTGGGAGAGTTGGATGAACTGACTCCTGATTTCTTCCGTACATTTGCCTAATTGCCCTAGAACAGGGTTTCTCAGCCTGGACACTGTTGACATTTTGGACCAGGTAATTCTGGGCTGTGGGGACTGTCCTACATACTATAGGATGTTTAGCATCCTGTCCTCTATGCACTAGATACCAGCAGCACACCCCACCGCAAATTGTGATAACCGAAGATGTCTCCAGACATGCTAAGTGTCCCCTGGGTGGCAAGATTGCCCAGTTGAGAACCACCCCCACCCTAGAATGTGCTTTCTCAACCAGGACAATAGCACCCCCACAGGGATGAAAACAGGTTCTCAGGGAGAGGAGAAAATCTTAGACTTTGCAATCGTTTGGGCCACTGTACACAGACAGATATACATACAGTCTCTCTGTGGAATTAAGATTTCATGGCAGAGATGAGCAATTAGGGAAAAGAGTCTAAAAAAAGGAGGAGGGGTTGATAATGAAAGAGAAGGGGAAAAAACACCATCCTACAAAGAGGTCTGATTCTGGTGAAAAGCATCACTCCTTCCAGGGGGTTGGCACCCCCAAAACAAGTCTTTCCAGTGTTGAGGGCTGTCATCATTTGGATGAGGGAGATATGGCAAAGTAAATACAGTTGCTTCCCAGAACTGGGGCAGCTGTCTCGAAAGCTTGAGACATCGGTTATGCAAATCTAAGAAACAAGCTCTGAGGGGGATCTTGCCAAATCTGATAACGTCCCTTGACAGGACAGCGAATCCGGGCGCTTTCATTTTTAAGTTACAGGAGAAACCACACACGTTGAGCTGACCTCAGACAAAAGCTCACCAATTGTCCTGGCTGAACCAAAGACCTACCATTTGTGAAAGAAGAAGAAGAAGGTGGCCTTTTTCAAGCTTCCCGTCTCCCAGCCCAGCCACATCCCCAAAGAACACTTTCATTTCATTGCAAAACAAAGGAACCTTGCAATTTCTGCCTCCTGATTATTGTTTCTTTATGCAAAAGTCTGCCTAAGGGCTCTCAGAACCAGCTGCTTGATAATACTGAATATTCATACTGGGTGGAGTTAAACCTGGCCAGTTAGCATAGATCAGGGGTAGTCAACCTTTTTATACCTACCGCCCACTTTTGTATCTCTGGTAGTAAAATTTTCTAACCGCCCACCGGTTCCACAGTAATGGTGATTTATAAAGTAGGGAAGTATCTTTACTCTATAAAATTTATAAAGCAGAGTTACAGCAAGTTAAAGGATATAATAATAATTACTTACCAAGTATTTTATGTCAGATTTTCGCTAAGTTTGGCAGAATCAATCTTTATAAAACAACTTACTATAGTTAAATCTATCTTTTTATTTATACTTTGGTTGCTCCACTTCCGTCCACCATGAAAGCTGGAATGCCCACTAGTGAGCGGTAGGGACCAGGTTGACTCCCACTGGCATAGATAATACCCTGTGATAACTTCTTAAACCACAGCTAGAACCCTTTTAGATACATCCAGCAAAAGCAAACTCCCAGACACCCCTCCTGCAGAGACCTTTCAGTGTAAGTACTCGACTCTTAAGGGCTCTGTCATCAAAGCAGTATCAAGGATGAACGAGAACCTTCTAACATGTGGTGCCTCTGTACTAGGTATTTCTGAGTGTAAAATGATAGGAAAGGCAGGAACGGTGTGACAGCTACTCTTCTGTGTCAGCTTGGCTAGGCCATGGTGCCCACGTCTTTGGTCAAAACCCATCTAGATGTTGCTGCAAAGGTTTGTTTCTGATGCAATGAGCATTTACAATCAGCTGACTTTAAGTAAATGAGCTCACCCTCCATACTGCGTGTGGGCCTCGTCCAATCAAGTTAAAGGCCTTGAGCAAAGACTGGGGTTTCCCAAGTAAGAAATTCTACCTCAAGACTGCAAAATAGAAGGCCTGCTTGAGTTCCCAGCCTGCCGGCCTGCCCTGAAGACTCTGGGTTTTGACTGCAGCATCAACCCTTAACCTCAGTGTCCAGCCTTACAGGCCTGACCTGCACCTTTCAGATTTTCAAGACCCCACAATCCCATGAGGCAATTCCTGAAGACAACTCTCCCCTCCCGCCCTCCCCACACACCCTCCTGGCTCTGTTTCTCTGCAGAACTCGGACTTTGGGAGACACATTCTATCTTAAGTGGAAGTGCTGCAACTCCCTATCACAATACCTGCAGACGATAAACAGACCCACAGAAACAAGGGAAGGAGAAACTGGTGCCTGCAGAGCAGGGTGGGTAGGAGAAGCTCTCATCCTCCGGGCGGGACCCCACAAAGCTTTCAACTGGAGGCACGAGGTATCGCTGGAGACGGGAAACAGGCCCTATGAAGAGCGTAGAAAGTCCCTAGAAAGAGCAGTTAAAGTCCTCTGCCAACCAGGACACTGCCACCTCCCTCCCTGCCTCTTGGGAGAAGACAGCAGTTTAACCAGCAGAGGCTCTGGGCTTGGAAGAAGCAGGCAGGTAGAGAACAGGGCTGAACAACCAAACTGGAAGGGGGAGAATGAAGGGACAGTCTGCAAAGTGACCTGTGCACACCCAGGACCCTACTGCATGGCTCCCAGAGCACCAGACTCATGTACCCCCACAAGAGCCTGGGGAGGCTTCTCCTATGGAACCTAACTGTCTCAAAGCAAAGGCCAGATGCCAATGCTCGGGGCCACTGTGAGAGCCCAAGGCACCCTCAGGCAGCCTCAAGGAAGCCAGTCAGCGAGCTCCACCCAGCTAGCTCCGCTCCTTCCACCTTAAACAAGAATGTACAGCCCAATGTCACTGGATAGTTAACAAAATCTGGATACAAAAACAACAACAACAAAAAGACATGCCCGGGAGCTGATGAAACCTGCAAACAGAGAGAGAGGAAAGAGATGATGCTTTTTCTTTTGAATCCGAGCTCAGGAAAAAAACTGTTGGAAATTAAATATATAAAAAACCTAATAAAATGCAATCAAAGTGTTGGTAAATAAAAAATTTTAAATGCCCCAGAGAGATGAATAAAAAGCACAAAGAAGTAGACAATAGGGAAGAAAAGAAAAAGTTAAGATCAGTCTGGGAAATTCGACATCTGCCCAATACGGGATCCAGAGAAAAGAGACAGAACACTAATCCCAGGTATCAAGGACCCACTGAGCGGCCAAGACGATGCAGGAAAAGAGCCCCGGCAGAGGGCACATCGTCATGGAACTTCAGAAGACCAGAGGTAGACAAAGGACCTTCGGATGAGGACGTTCCAGAGAGAGACAGAGGAAAACAAAACCAAGGAAAGAAATACCAGCAGCCTTCTCTCGAGTGCACTGTCCACCTGAGCCCTGCACGGGAACAACTTTCAGCCTGGAATTCTAAACCCAGCTGAAGAATGAAGATGCTTCAAACAAAAGTATCTGAAAACGTACAGCTCATCTGTACTCTCCTGGGAAGAGAAAGGGTTTCTCCTCTGGGAGGCTGTCCCCTGTCCCCCCAAGCAGCGTGTTAAAGCACCTAGTATTTGTCCTTTCCCTAAAGAGGACACGGGCCATGTCTCACCAACCTGAACTCGCCTCAAGTGCTGGCCCAGGACCTACAGAAACAGTAAGTCCTCAAGCTTGTCATTTAAAAATACATCCCAAAAAATGTCTACTTCAAGTGCAGAGAAATTATATATGAGTAACTGTGTTATGGAAGAAGGTCCTGTGTAACACCTGACTATAAAGTTTAGTAATTTGTCTAATAATTCAATAAACAATAAAAGTTGAAAAAAAAAATAAAAATACATCCCCACGCACAATGAATATCCTATGAATGCCCCTTTTATAAAGTGGTAACAGCATTGTCTAAAAACAAAACAGCTCTGTGCACAGTTCAAATGCATTGGTCTTGCTTTAGAAGTGCTTTTTGTTTAGTTTATTAGAACAGTTTTAGGTTCACAGCAAAATTAAGAAGGCACAGAGATTGCCCACAGATCCCACCTGACCCCCACATACACAGCCTCCTTCCTTGTCAACAACCACCCCCCCCACGTTGTTATGATTGATGAACCTACAACTGACAAGTCACAGTCACCCAAAGTCTGTAGTGTATCTTAGGATTCACTCTTGGTGTTTGTTGTACATTCTATGGGTTTCGACAACTGTACAATGACATATGTCCATCATTATACAATCATGCAGTATTTTCACTGCCCTAAAAATACCTCTGCGTTCCATCTATTCATCCCTCTCCTCGCCCCACCTCCCAAAATAATGACTTTTAATACCATTTGTTTGAAGCATGGGCAGTCTGTTTCCAGTTCTCTTCTGCAACTGCTCAACTGCCATCATAAAGTAAAAACCTCCACAGACAACATGTAAACGAATGGATGTCTTTCAGGTCCAATTAAACTTTCTCCACAGAAACAAGCAGCCACCCGATTTGGCCCACTTGCTGTTGCTTGCTGACCCATGGACAGCAGTATCTTCCCCACCATTTTTACAAGAAAGAAATTTCTTAATAGCTCGACTGGCATTTTTTTTTTCTATTTTTATCTCTGAAATCTATCTTCTTTCTGGAAGGCAAATCAATAAGCAATCAAAAGATGAAATGATACGATGAGAGATAGTTTCCTTTTCAGAATATCCCTGCTTCAAAGCTACATCATCTTTCTCCACTTTCAATCCCAAACTTCCCGGAAAATGTCTGAAGGAAATCCCTCCCTCTTTGAAACTGCGGTCTCTGCCTTTCCAATCCAGGGAGGTTAAGGCCGCTTTACGGAGCAGCCATGAGATGGCCGCCACAGGGACACGCTCTTTGTGAGTGGTTTGCCATGTGACCACTTTGGGGGTGTGCGGTTTCGCTGCTTATGGTAAATTAAGAACAAGATCTCACGTTTCAAAAACAAATCAATGCTTGTTCTTCAGTTCAAAGGAAACCAACTGCTCTCCAGGATGGGGACATCAACTACCTTCCAGTCTCCAATTATCTGTAAACAGAGCAAAAGCAAGCCTGTGTTTACTCGGGATGGGGAATTCGCCTTAGGAGACCCCTTGGTCCAGAAGACCTGTGTCCTCTCACTCCAGTACAATTTACAAAAGGGATTTACTGAAGGGGAGGAGAGTGGGTAACAAAATAGCCCGCTGCAGTCCGCCGCCTCTTTTAGGAACCAAGAGTCATGCCAACCACCAGACTTCCTGTTAGCTCAAGAATCCAGAAAACATTCCCTGCAAGGCAATCACTGACCTGTCATTTAAAAAAGAAAGAGAGGAGATGAAAATAGCACCATCAAAGCCTAGAGGCTGAGGAGGATACTGTGTTTGCCAAGTAGTAACAATTTGTAACATTTTGAGTAGCATCTTAAGCAAAAGATAGTAACAGCCTCTGTCAAAAAGCTTGTCTCGCCTGGATAGGACATTAGCCATGCATTGACAAGGCAGCTGGCTGGCAGCCCCATGGGAAAAAAACATTCGATACGAGGGTGTGCATCTAAAATAAATATTTTCATGGGGGCTGCCCTCTAATCTCTGAAGTCCAGTCATCTTCCAGTTTGAGTTTGACACATGAGAGCTATGTATTTCCTTCCCAAGTTCAAATGCAACAGTAGATACTATTGATACATTGTGCTGCAGTCCTCAGTCAACCATTCAAAAGCCGGGGTGAAGGTTTTTCCATAGGGTTTCACATGGTACTTTTTTTTTTTTCATTTTTCCGAAGCTGGAAACGGGGAGGCAGTCAGACAGACTCCTGCATGCGCCCGACCAGGATCCACCCGGCATGCCCACCAGGGGGCAATGCTCTGCCCCTCTGGGGCGTCGCTCTGCTGAGTCCAGAGCCATTCTAGCGCCTGAGGCAGAGGCCACAGAGCCATTCCCAGCGCCCGGGCCATCTTTGCTCCAATGGAGCCTCGGCTGCGGGAGGGGAAGAGAGAGACAGAGAGGAAGGAGAGGGGGAGGGGTGGAGAAACAAATGGGCGCCTCTCCTGTGTGCCCTAGCCGGGAATCGAACCTGGGACTTCTGCACGCCAGGCCGATGCTCTACCGCTGAGCCAACCGGCCAGGGCCACATGGTACTTTTAATTGTTGAAGGCTCTTACAAGTCCACACCAAGTCTTTGGGAGAACAGAACGTGCCCTAAAACCAAAGATCTCAAGTTAGCCTGCAGGACAGCGGAGGAGGATGAACGGGAGTGAGCCCAGGTGACCTCTATTTCCAGGTACCTCTAAACAATGCCAGCATCGGCAGCCCTGACGGTAACGAGACTATGTCTCAACTGGGCAGGCATTCCTCCAGCTGGCATCTTTTGGGAGTCACCATTCAACCCTCTATAGTCCACAACAAACTACAGGACAAAATGAGCTATTTACTGAAATGAACATGGACTGTAAACACTTCATTGTATTTAATCACTGAAAGCCCCAAGACACTATCATGTTAGAGGCTGGTGTGAGGGTCAGCTAAGTGCCCTTGGACGAGTTACTGAGTCTGTCTGAGCCTCACTGTGCCTGTGTATAAAATGGGGACAACCTGGCCTGACAGGGTTGTAGTGCAGGTTGACAGCCATTCACTTAGGGTAACTGACACCTGAATATTGGTGACAGGCCCTAGTCTCCAAGGGCTCTGAGCAATATTTCCAACAACCACTTGGCAGGAGAGGGTATCCAATTGACTCAGCCACTATCAGGGTGTGTCTTAGGCAATTAAGAAAAAAAAAAAAAGATTAAGGTACCAGGCTTGCAAAGATAACAAATAATTGGTCTCTGGGGAATCTAGAGCTTCAGGTCATGACAGCAGCCTGTCCTCTGGTCACCAGTGGCTGTGGTTCTCCAATTACCCCAGAATCACCAACATAAACACACAGTCTGCCACAGCCTGTGGACTCCCCAGGACATGCACTATATCTGTTTTTTATTTTTTTTATTGACTGATTTTAGGGATGAGAGGTGGAATATCAGTTTCTTGTTCCACTTATTTATGCACTCATTGGCTGAGTCTTGTATGTCCCCTGACCAGGGATTGAACCCACAACCTTGGCATAATGAGACAACGCTCTAACCAACTAAGCTACCCAGCCAGGGCCCATGCACTATATCTTATTTACCTCTGTGTCCCCAATGTGCCTAGCAGTGCCGGGCACATTGGTGGACTGAATGAGCCAGGGTACACTGGAAACCTCAGGTCTGGTAATAAACAATAACATGAGTAACTACTGTTTGTTTAAAGCACAATGCAAAGCACCTTACATATACTGAATGGACAATACAATAATGCACCTAAACATTTAGGTAGAGCAGACGCTCCAGAGACATCTGTGATCTTCATCACTTATTCTAACCTTCACCCCCACCAGTCACAGAGGCATTAGCAACCCCATTTCACCCGGCAGGAACGGAGGCACAGAGAGGTTAAGTCACAGAGCTGACACCTGGCAGAGCCAGGGACTGTCATACTTCAAAGACCTGTTCTCTCCGCTACACCACACTGTACCTTATTCATATGATTTCGCCTTGGTGTTAAGGCTGGGCCCAGCTCGGATATCTATAGTCAGATCATATATCTTGTGTATATCCATATATGTATATATATGCTATATATTAGTACACACACACACACACACACACACATCACTGAAGGAATAAACTAGAGTAAACATTGAGCCGAAAAGCAGAAGGTCCCAATGAGCACGGTTAATTCCCTGGCATGGTCAAGTTCCTGAATCATACTGACACAGGGTCAGAGGTCCTGTGTTACACCCTGCCAAGCTTGCAAAAGCCATGCAAACAATGTCCTGCACACTCCAGAGCCTGGCTCACTTGCTAATCACTTCCAGCTGGAGATGCTGTTTGTAAGCTGGCCACCCTCAGCGAAGAAGGACGAGTTGCCCCACAGTCACGCACCCATGCTCTCCCCGCCACCTGACCTCCCAAAGAAAGTGACCAGGAGACATGACAGGGGAATACAGCGTGTCCCCGCCCAGGGAACTTACAGGATGAGTGGATGCTGGGGAAGCTCTTGCGGCCCTCGGACACCAGGTCGGGGTCACCTGTGCAGTGCATTTCCGAGTTCATCACTCCATCTGGAAAGCAGCGGTGAAAGAAATCGGGCCGAGGTCTACAAAACACATCACAGACATTTTCAATATAAAATGCTGCCATCACAAACAAGTCCTGAGCTGACCACCACCCCATTCCTGGTCGTCCCCAGCTCCCTCTGCCACCGACACCCGAGAGTCCCAGATACGACAGTCCTGGGGAAAGATTAGACTTTCGGGTCACAGAGACCTGAATTGAGGCTCCCGCTCTGCCTCTTACTAGTTCTCTAACCAGGAAGGTCATGTTGCCTCCCCGAGTCTGTTTCCACATCTGTCTGTAAAAGGGGGCGATCAATACCGACCCAAAGGTGAGGTCCTGAGGGTTAACGACTTACAGGAGGACCCTAAGCTCTGTGCTGGGCAAGTCAAAGGCAGCCTCTGTCCCCGCCCAGGGCCCCGCCACACAGAGACTGCTGCTTCCAGGATCCAAGACTCGGGGCTGCACATACCCCCTTACTCCGAATTTGGACGGCCAAAAGTCCTCTCTCGGGTGGCAGGTCTCAGTTCACCTCCCGGAAAGGACTGAAAGCCCCTTCCCTGCTGCCGAGCACACGGTCACCCAGTGTGGTGGAGAGAGACCTCCACAGCAGAGTGGGGTCCAGCCTCCTGCCACGCCCACGACTCACCTCCGAGGACTCACCGGGAACCAGACACAATGCTAAGCACTGCACATGTGCCATCACATGATTCCTATGACAACCCTGAGGCAGAGCCGGGGACTTGTTCATTTTACAGGTGCAAAAAACAAAGGCTTGAAAAGATAACACCCCTGACCCAGGTCACACACAACCTGTAAGTGGCTAAGACCAGCTCAGAGCCCCCACCCCCTGCAACTGTATTCTTGCACCTACAACCCTCACCCCTCACACCTGCTTCCCCGCCTCACTCAAGTGAGCATTGTCACACAGGTGTGCGGTGGCTGATGGCCAATTACTCCACAGCTATTCAACTATCATCTGCCGAACACTTACCATGGGCAAGGCTTTGCTACTGCTGTGAACTCGGGGCCCCTTTCCTGCTCTGTCCGGTCACAGTTCACGCACACTGACTCACCACCCCCCCCCAGCTCCAGGATCTCTCAATAGCTATAACATATCAATAATCAATTTCAGTAATCAGTCAGAGATGCAAGTGTGGTTATTCACCTACTAAGCCCAAACCTCAGAGCTGACAGGGCCTGAGACTCAGCATTCTAACGGGGCCCCTGGCAACTCTGAGCATGGACTGGGGGAGGACACGGCAGCACCAGGTGGCGGGCTGCCCGACTGGCATCCTTCTTCTGCCCCCGCGGTGCCCGGCCAGCACCCTGCACCAGGGGGATAATCAGTATGTGCTGAGGTTCTGAGAGGGGAGATAACCAGTCCAAGGCCAGCACCTGGTCACGGCCCAAGTCAGGCCTCGAATTCAGGTGTTTTGACTGTTCCACTCTACAGAGACTAACTCACTGCCAGAACAGTCGGGGGAGAAGGCAAGATAAACCGTTCCCCAGGAGGGCAAGAGAAACGCACAGTAAGCTGAAACTCAAATGCCAATCCCTACTTCTTATCCTGAAGACAGCAATAAACAAGTGATCTTATTTATTTTTGGGGGGCGGGGGGTGTTCCAAAACTGACAGCTGAGTGGACATCTGGGGAGGCCCCGGGAGCGCCGTGGAGGGACCCTGGCCCCCCAGCAAGTGCCGTCAGTGGGCCCTTCTCTTGTACTGATCTGCTTTCTGAAACAGCGAGTTAGAATTCATGAGAGGAAGCTCTGCACTGAGGACAAAACCCCAAAGGACGCCAATCTAAGGAAAAGCCGGAAGAGCTTCACTCTGTCGCACACGGTGTCCTGTGGCCGAGGTTCCTACCCAGGAGCCCCCGAGCGTCTAAATCGCCAATTGTTTCTTCTTGGAACTTACCTTCCCACGATTAACTTAATAGTGTTTGTGCAGACTCCGTTCAGAGCGAGAGCCAGGGACACGGCTGCAAAGCAAAAACCAACAGACAGAAAAATAACCAGCCGGCTCCCAAATCAACATCGCCATCCTAAGACTATTTAATTTACGACCGCAGAGACAGGAGCCAATACTTTTTAAAACAGAGGGGAGTTTGGGTGGTTAGAGTAAAATATAATTAGGACAGGACTTTGGAGAGTGACTCCCAAAATCCCAAGTCCCTGTGACATGAAGTTTCTCTCTCCTCCTTGACTGAAATTTTCAGTAGTGTAGAGGAGCCCATCTATCTTGCCCTGGCCTGATAGGGAACAGATTTCATACTGCAGCATGTAGAATTTCTTCAACTGGTAGCAAGAAACATTAACTTTCTTTTTTTATTTCCTTCTGGCAACCTTCTCAGATATAATTCTCATCACACCAGCTGACGGGATCCTTCTGCAAACTAGGACATTCCCGTTTGGCAATTATCTCTTGTTGACTCACGACAGTGGTCCAGTTGTTATCGAGTGGGTCACTGCCTCTGAGAAAGTGAGGAGTCCCCAGACCTTGCTGGGTTTTGAGAAGGTTGGTCCCGGGTGGTGCTTTTTGCCACTGAAAACAGCAGGAAGTTCCGGAATGCCTGATTTTAAAATTAACAGCGACAGCATGGGGCTTTCTCCAGGCAGCTCAGGAGAATTTTGATGGATGACGTAAGGATCATCCAAAGGGAGCACGTGACGTGACGTGAGTCACGGAGCGGCTCTGCAAGGACCCCGCGCCTGTGGTTGGCAAAACTGCGCTGAGGCACGTCAGCGCGCCCACTCCAGAAAACACAGCCCTTGATGCCTCTTCCATCGCTTTGTGGAACGATAAAGCATTCGGGCTACCACTTCCCTTCGGCAAATACTGCGGAGTCACTACTAGCTGAGGTGTATGTAGGAAAATAGCCGTGCAGGGACCTTTTTGAGAAGGAGCTGCCCAGAGCCATTCCCGGTCATCAAAGGAGACAAATGTGTTGTTCTACCAGCGGAAAGTACCGTGGAATGGTCAGCACGGTCACCGAGGGTGTCGGCCACAGAGATGGAGAAAACCTACCTGCCTTAAGAAATATTTTATTGAATTTATTGGGGGTGGCATTGGTTAGTAAATTATATGACTTTCCAGTGTACAATTCTGTAATACATTATCTGAAGCACATACTGTGTGTTCGCCGCCCAAAGTCCAGCCTCCTTCCGTCACCATTTATCCCTTTTACCCTCTTCCACCTCCCTCCACCCTCTTTCCCTCTGGTAGTCACCACACCGTTGTCTATCTATGAGTTTTGGGGCTTTTTGTTTGTTTGTTTTTGCCTAATTCCTTCGCCTATTTCACCCAGCCCCTCTGACAGCTGTCAGTCTGTTCTCTGTATCCATGAGTCTGTTTCTATTTTGTTTCCTTATTTTGTTCATTAGATGCCACATATAAGTGAAGCAATAGGGTGCGTGTCTTTCTCTGACTGGCTTACTTCACTTAGCATAATAACCTCTAGGTCCATCCATGCTGCTGCAAAAGCTAAGCTTTCTTCCTTTTTTACGGCCGAGTAGTATATCACCTCACGCCTGTCGGAATGGCCATGATCAATCAATCAACAAACAGTAAGTGTTGGAGAGGATGTGGGGAAAAGGGAACCCTCATGCCCCGCTCATGGGAATGCAGTCACTGAGAAAAACAGTATGGAGTTTTCTCAAAACAAAAAAAGAAATTAAAAATGGAACTACCTTATGGCCCAGTAATTCCACTTCTGGGAAAATATCCAAAGAAACCCAAAACACTAATGTGAAAGAAAATATGCACCCCCGTGTTCACTGCAGCAGTGTTTTAAAGAGGCTGAGATCTGGAAGCAGCCAGGTACCCATCGGTAAGTGAGCGGATAAAAAGGCTGTGGTACATGTACACAGTGGAAAACCTACCTGCTTCTCACAGTCGTGGGAAGCGGAGAGAATGGGAAGGACCAGTTCAGATGAACATGTTTGTCAAAGGGAAATTTATCACCCCAGTGTGAGGTGGGGAACACTGCCATATCTTAGTGTGACAGAGGAGGGACAGGCCACTGGGGCGGACAGCAGAGCCTGAGTCAGCGGCATGGTATCACCATTTAGACACCGAGCACGCCACTGGGGTCTACAAATTGAAACCAAGAATGCATAACTCAGAGACGTCCTGATTACATTCAGGGCACACAGACCCTTCCATCCTAAAATGCTGGCCTCCCTTCGCCCTCGCAAGCTCGGAGCCCTGCTGAAAGGAGAAGGTCACCTTTAGAGAGAAGAGCGAACATTCTCCGGGCTACCTTCACTGCTGTGTCCTCCAGAGCCATGACAATGAACAGGCTGTCAGAGCGCCCAGAAATGACCAGGGTCTTCCCTGTTAGGGCTGGTCCGGCAGGCTCATTGGTGTGTTTTCCACAGGGGTCAGACTTCTTCTTATCTTGGTTTAACATGGCCTTTAGCCCAGAAAAGGGCTCCGGGAACAAGTATCACCAGCTGATCCTCCAATGCCCTTGGGGGAACTTCTAGAGACTGCTAACCTTAAAGACCACTAACCTTCAAGACCGCTACATCTATCCAGAACACCATACACATCCCATTCCCTGCCCCGGCTGCGCTTACGTAGCACAGAGCAGCTCTCTGAAAATGTTCAAGCAGCTGAGCTAGAGAATGTGTGCACGTGATGTAACCACCAACAGCTGGCAGCTCCGCTCTCAGATCCAAAAGCCAGAAGGAGACAGAGGGAGTGGGGATCTGGAGTGACAGGGCTGAGGGTGGAAGTCCTCTCAGCATTCTGGAAGTAAACTGAACCAGTTGTTATTTTCATCTGAATAGCACAACCCCAGGGCATCAGTGTGAGGCCCCTCACTGACACCAGAGAGAAGGCAGGGCGGAGCTGGCTGCAGAAAAGGCTAGGCTGGCCTGGCAGGAAGTGAATGACCCTGATCAGGAGTGCCCGCTGATTAATAATGACCCAGTGGGTCTGGTTTATGGGGCCTGTTTATAGCACTGTGGGCTTGAGAGAAAGAAAAACAAACCAGGCTGTGTCAGATAACAAAATTCAAAGCCATGTGCAGTGGGAGTTGGCCTGCAAATGGCCTATGCGGAGGACATTGTTGCTTAATAAGCTTCCCAGAAGCTTAGAGGGTTTCTGTGGTTACTTTTGCTGTTGTTGGGGATTTATCACCTTCCTTCCACAATGGGCTTCTCTGTTATATGGACCTGACTGTTCTCTGCCTGCTTCCTGCCAGCTGGATGCCGCGTGGGCCAAGCCCACTCCTCTTGTCCAACAGCAGGTGCACAGAGGTAGCCACTGTGGCCATGGACGTGCACATAAGGGGCGCGCATGGTGCCCAGGTCTGCGGAAGATGCCTGAGTAAAGAAGGGACCCGAGCACTAAACCCCCTCACTGAGAAAGTCCTCAATGGCAGAGAACACTGGAAAAGCCATACTTCGTGTTCTGTCTTTGCTTTTTAGAAATCATTCCTCCACCGCCCTATTTCTAAGGCTTCCTAAAAGAAGCACTTTAAAAAAAAAGTACAACATGAGGCTCTTTCATCACTTCTACAGGGCAGGCTCTCATTTATTTAGGCAAACAGAGCATCCAATAATTCCACCTTCTCCGTTAATGTACAGGAGAGGGGGAACGGGGTGCAACTGCGACATGCCACCTAAGGAAGATTTAGCTCAGAATGAGAAAGTCTACAGGAAGGATGGAGAGCTTCTGACTGTTGTGACAGCAGCCAGACGTCAAGAGCCGGCAGTAAATGACCATGAACATTCTTCCTCACAGTCACCTGTCTCAGGATATCATGCCAGCAGAGAGACTAGAATGAAAAGTGAAGTGAAGGAATTCCCAGGTCAATGGAGAGGGCTCCCAACAGAACACTTTGGGGACCACAGTGATATCTATCCGAACACAGCCCTGATGCTGGAGCCATGGGTGGGAGGGGCACCAAGGCCCTTGTTGGAAAAACCGACCTTCCCACCACCAGCCTGGAGGACTAGGACCATGTGACCACCGAGCCCTGGGACCACAGAGGAGCAACCTGCGGTCCTCACCTGGCCCGAGGGAAGGCACTGACAGGCAGGTCAGAGACTCAGGACTTCTGTGTCCAGGCTTCAGAAATGAATGGTGCCAGGGCCACTGTCTGGAAAGTCTGGACCATGGGATGCAGTGTGACTTATAGGTGGGCCCTGGAGCTGAACGGTCATGCAGGCAGGGGCAGGGACACCCACCTCTGCCAAAGCCCCATACAAACCAAAGGTATGGGCAGCAGAAATGACATCCACACAGGAGAACGAGGCGAGGAGTGTGAAGAGAGGAAAGACACGCTGCAGAGGAGCAGTCTTGAGCCGGGCGGATGTCTCCACCCCGGAGGGCCCGGCTCTCTGACTCAGCCCACGAGGCTCCTCTGTCCCTTTCCCCCTATTTTGGATGTCTGTGAGATTGTGTGTATAGCTCTGTAACTAAACCTCTAATTTATCTGAGCTAACGCGAGAGGGATTCTGTTCTCTGCAACTCGACAGCCTAACCAAAGCCCTGGTTACATAAGAAATGCTTCCTGTCCCACTTCAGAGCAGAAAGCCCCTTAATCTTCTGTATACCCTGGATTTCACCCTCACTCACACTCACTCCCTTACAAGGAAAAAGGACTACATTCTGCCACACTTCCATTTCCTCAAAGCCCAATAATTCATAGACATATCCTTTAGTGGGGACTCGCCTATTTTCAGATTCATTACCTAACTGTTAAATCGACATAATACAATGACAACAAAGTCTGTGTAAGGGTTTAGGTCACTTTTATGTGTGGTGTCCAAAAATGAACATGAATTCTGTTTTCCTAATAATCAGAAAGCTGAACACCTGGCCACTGGGAAATTTAGTTTCATTGCTAAACAAGCCAAATAAAAGTCCTCGCTTTCTCTTAAAACTGTCCTTTACTCAGCATTTGATTAATACACAGACCAGAATATGAATTTAATCCCCAAAGTGTCAAACATGTGTCCCACGCTGATATGGCTCAATTTGGGGAGAATCTATGACTATTAGCGTTGAAATGGTGGAGACTGTAGCATGCTTCACACAACAGCAATTGCTTAACTGTCAAAATGTCCCTAAACTGAAGATGAGTTATGCAGCTTGTTTTGAATTTCTATTTTATTGTACAGCTGCGTTTGCCCATGGGTGCCTCTAGCCAATGGTGATTTGTCAAGGGGTCTGCGGTGGTCGATTTCTGAACTGCCTGTAATGTGGCCCTGTTAGCCACAAACATGCGATTGGACAATCAGTGGTGACAAAGTTTCAGATTCACTTTCCCTTGCCGCCAAGGGCTACCCTGCCCTCTGTGCCTGAGCAGCGCAGATCTCTGACGCGGATATGCAAGTTAACATTCAGCACCACGGACAGCGACAACGAGCTGCCATTGGAGCGCTTGTTTCTTCTCATCTCTGCATTGAAGCTTCTGGGGGCTTCAAGTTCATCTTGTATTGTTTTCTCCCAAGCTTACTTTGACCAAGAGAAAGATCAGTTGCGTGCAACTGATAATTAAAGAAAAAAAAATCTAGTGGTTGAATTCAATTCAGCCCCATCCCCTAAAACAGGAACTGTGGATACTCTACCTAAGAAGGCTTCCTTAATTTCAGTCTTGTCTGTTCGCCGGATAATTTTCACCACACAAATAACAGCCAGGGGGGTGAGGAAAGAAATTGCCTGAAAGAAATAACAAATAACCCCTTGTGAGGACAGCGGCTTGCTATCAGAGGGCTGATTGATAATTCGTTCCAGTTAGCTTCATTTAGACTCACTCGCTGAATGAGCGTACTGAACTCCTGACCTCAAACAAAGGACGAGGATTTATGTCTATACTTAGAGAAGCCACAAACTTGAAGAATTGGATGTCTGATTGCAGGTTATAATTGATTTGTAATTGCTGGGAGCCATGTTTAAAGTGGTGGCTTCTTAAACAGAAAAGAATAGTCTATAATTATGGTGACTCATTTCTGCCAGTAAGCCCCTCCTGTCCTTCCCTGCAGAGGATGGAAGAACCCTCAGTCACCCATCCCCCACTTTCTGGCAACATGGAAACATGTGGGACTTGCTTAGAGTCAATCAATTCCTGGTGTTCTTTTGTGGAATATTTGTTTCCTTGGCAAAGCAGAGCTTGGCTGTTTTGCATGCAGTTTTTCTTCGTCCTTTTCTCCATCCCCTTTCCTTCCTGGACCCAAAGCATGCAGAAGTGCCCCAAGTGCTTAATGAACCACGCTGGTGGAATTCAGATGCAAGCAATGCATTACAGAACCCGCTATGAGGCAGGCACTCTGCCTAGGTAACACCAGGCACTGAAGTCTCATATCCTCACCGTGGCTCTGTGACTCTTTTTGCTAGCCTTGGAACTCAGTGACAGGATGGAGAGACCCAGCTGGTCAGGAGCAAAGCCGTGGTGCTTTGGAGACCAGGTTTTCTGCCTCCTCTACCTGGTCTTTATTCAGCCTTCTATAATTAGGAAGTTGAGTGCAACATTCCAACCACCAAGAAAAAGGTACTTATGTTACTTCCTTAGGATTATAACACCTCAGGGGAACAATATCAGAAGGGACTGAGTATCATCACATAAGTCCACAGTTGGCCTCACAGTCAATGGTGGGAGGGGAGGAGTTGTGATTAACTATTAATCAATACTAATTGAACTTTTGGAAATCCCAACTTGTGCCCTAATGCAATGTCACTTTTTGGAGAGAGGCTCCCTACCAGGACTAACATGTGGCTAGAAGAAACTTTTGTAAAAACAGAATTCACCCATATGAACTTGTTCTGCATATTAACTACAACCAGACTGCCAGAGCTCATAACATCTTGGGGACCCCACTCTGGGGAGTGTCTCAGAGAAAGCTCATGAGACGTGAGAACCCCTGCCCTTGCTCATTGGTTTCTTTCTGACCACAAGTGGTAGTAATGAGCTGGATGAGCCTCCTTATCAGCCGTGGCCCTGAATGACTTGGCTGTTTAAACATCAAATAAGCAAGTCTTGTCCCATGGAGAATGTTCAAAGGAATGTGGCACAGGTCTGAGGGCAGCTTCAAGAAAAAAGTCTCAGAACTGAAGCTGACATTCAGAGAATTTACCCAGGGACAACTCAAAAGGCAACGCACACTCCTTAAGAGTTCCTGTGAATCTGGGAACATTTCCACAAGTGCCTGGGTGGCTCTCACACCTGAGTAACTGCAGGGCCTGTGACAACACTGCGTCCCTCAGATATGCTCATGGTACAGGTCTGAAAACCTACACCACAAATAACACTGATGCTGGTGGTTGCAAAACTCTGCATCCGAGTTTTGACTCACACATTCTGTGTGTAAAGAGTGGTGACAGATGCCCACGCGTCCTTTAGTCCAGAGTTACGGTCAAGGTCAAGGAAATCCAGGCCCCTGGTTTCCTCTCACTTCAGGTGCATCAGGACAAGCCACCCCACCCCACCAGAGACACAACTCAGTGAAGGTGAACAGCCCGGCAATGACGCCACCAACAGTCAAACCTTAAAGACGAGAACAGCACGGAACTAAAGGGAATCCTACTGGACAATTCCAGATGATACACACTATGGTGAGACAGATATAAAACCCCAGAAAAAATACGCCGTGGGAACCCACTTTCTTAAAGAGGCTCCCGGATCTGAGCGGGAGTGTTCCAGACGAACAGATGAGGGCACCACCCAGGAGAACACTACTCAAGGCCTCAGAGTAGGAGCTGGAAATGGCACGTGGGCTGCCCAGTGGCTCCAGGCTTGTGGCTTAGTGCCCAAGAGGGTCCCAGCGCCGCTGCCTGTCTCAGCTCTCCCGCTCCTAACTGGATCCTCACCCCCTACTCACCCAATCAGACCGAATTTAATTTAACTGCTGCTGAGCCAATGCCAAGCACCCAGGAGGACCCAGGCTCCCGATCTCATGAACTTCACAGGTGAGGGAATACAGCCATTAGACACAGGGCCACCGCACCCAACGTGTGTGACAGAAATGTGTGACGACATGGCGGTCTTTCCTCCTCTCATCCTAATGGCATTTGGACTCTGGTCTCATTTCTTCTTCCAGGAAACATCTACCACCTCCTTGGGCAGTGCTGTCCTCAAATCAGGACAGATAGAGATGTATTCACATTTTATAATCTGCCCCCTTCTTACAACTTAAAAGTTGGGATGAAGAGGTGAACCCCAGAAGTCAACACATTAGGAAACAAGTTCTTCCTGGAACAAAGGCACCTTGGCACCAAGTAAAAGAGGCACGAGGAGAGGATAAGCACCCCACCTGCACTCTGCCAGTCAGACTGAACTGAACCCACCGCACGCCGTTCCAGCAGTTGTGACCAAAGCCTTTAGAAGCCCCAGAGAGTTGAAGTGACCTGCCGGAAGTCACACAACGGGCAAGCGCCAACCTCGGGATTTGCAGCCAGATGAAATCGAGCTCTGCGCCTTTAATCGGTGTTACGGAAGTTCTCACTGTAGAAAGGCAGAAGCATCAATAAAACGCAGGCAGTGCCTTTTCTTGGGAGTGGAGGAAGGAGCAAGGGGGCTCCTTTATAGACACAAGGGTGGGTCACGAAAGCTGAGTGGCAGCACGCATGGATTAACCCTTTGAGGAGTGAGTTTTTTTCATGCTCGCTGACCCCTGGGAATGAGTTTTTTTGTTTGTTTGTTTTTTCAAAAAATGAAATTAGTTCCTGTTACAGTTTTATTAACTTAAAATCATGTTTGTTTGATAACCAATTTATGGGAACAAGAAGAACATATATTTGCCTTTTTTTAACGTTGCCTTACACATGTATGACCGTACTCTGGATGGTCAGGAGGCACGAGGATGTGCATGAACATTCGTACTGCTCAAAGGGTTAAGCACGTACTATGTGTTAGGGGCTTTCCTCACACCTGTCTCATCCTCTCACTACTCTGCAAACATTATGAAATGGAAGCATTTCCTCCCCATACAGATAACAAGGCTAGAGAGCTCAGAGAGATAAGTGAATGCACAAGGGGACGCAGCTAGAGGGACCAGGATGCCCCCTATCAGGGCTGCCATGCTGCCCGGGCTGGGGTCCTGAATTGCGGTGACCACCCTGACCCAGCAGCACCATCCTAGGATCGGGAAACCGAGGCTGATATACATCTTACATTTAAAAAAACCATTTTGTAAATTACTAATTCACTGAACTACAAAGCACTCACACATCAAGAAAATATGTGTAAATCATTAAGCAGGATCTGGCACGTGGCTGGTTTTGCATGAGGCTGTTCCAAAGGCTGGGAGGAGAGCTCTACAGAGGAAAACATGTGCAACAGACTTCGACTGAGGCAAGCTGGGTTCAAGCCCCAGCTCTGACACTCGTCAGCTCTGTGACCTTGAGCAAGTCACTTAACCTCTTCATCTCTGAGTCTCAGTTCCCCCATCTATACAATGGGTCTAATAATACTATTTACAGAAAAGTTCTGTTGCTAGCATTTAAATTCACCAGTTACTGAATGCTTCTTATGTGCCATACACGAACAGAAGCATTGTAAGTCCTGGGTAGGCTTTTTCCTAAAACCACAGAAAGAAACTGCAGAATACCTGTCATTCCTGTTATATATTTGAGTCTTGTTGTTCTTCAAGGGCTTTCCTGTGATTGGATGCTCTCAACATAGGGCGGGGGATGTGTGTACTTTTTACAAATAAGGAAACCGAGGTGCTGAGAGGGTATGTGATTTTCCCAATTTGCGGAACTGGTAAGTGGCCACACTGGGAGTCGATTTGAGGCAATCCACGCTGGAGCCCACGCCAACTGCCCAGCTGCAGAGTCCAGCAGAGAGTTAGCGCCCAGGAATCGCTGGTTGTTGGCGACCAGGTCATGACCATGTCATTACCTCCCAGGGAAAATGCTAACACACGTCCCAAACCAGTAAAGGAGTCCCAGGACCCTGTGACCAGGCCTGTGGGAAGAAAGCACGTTAAGCTCCAGCCCACCTGTGCCGTTAGGTCTGAGTAGAGGGCGCACCTTGAGTGCACGTAGGAGGTCAGGGACGTGAAGAGTCCAATCCGGGCACCTTGTCTGTGTCCGCCATGACCAATACCCTGCCTTGTGCAGCCACCAATAAAACCAACACAGGAAGTGCCATCACCACTCCCAGAAAGTGGGTCCCCTCACCATGTGTGCTGATGGAAAGCACAGTAGTCCCAAGAGGCTTCTGGGAATCATCGAAGCGTGGAGTAGCATGACTGCAGGAGGGGAGGGCCTGAGTATGCCAAACACTTTTAACAACCAAAGGGGTCATAGCAGACCACCCTGATATTAGGACGTTAGGCACAGAAGAGATTATCATTGGGGTTCACTCACATCAGACAAAATAAGGGGCCCATGTGCCTTCATTTCTGGCGTTTGACAGAAGGTGTGCTGTCATGCTTAGAAAGACAAGTCAGGACTCGCAGGCACCTGGAAAGGGCCCCCAGTGGGCAAACAGTTACAGCCCTTCACAGACAAAAGAGCTGTCTAAGGCTTGTCAGAAGAGTCTAGAAATTAAACTGTCATGAGGCAGCTTTGTCTCTTTTTCTTCCCTCCTCTCACAAAATTGAATTTATTTCTGTCTTCTTTAGAAGCATCCTATTTCAGAATAGGAAGCCCTGTTATCAAATCAACACAGTATCAGTAATATTCTAGGGGAAAAAAATCTTCCGGATGTACCCAAACCAAAAGAGACAAGGAAGGACAAAAGCTAGTTCTTGGGTAGATTTTTTAAGCCAAGGAAAGAAATTGGGGATACCTATCATTCTTCAAGACTTGAGTCTTACCTGTCCTTCTAGGGCTCCCCTGTGATGCTGAGGTGCCTGATGTCACACAGACGTGAGTCTGTGTGCCCCACTAGACTAGAATCAATCTTACTCAGCTACACACGCCCCTACCCAGCTGTGCTTGGCTCAGAGATGTACTTCATAACTGTGAGCTGAATTAAGTGGTAATTAACTAACCTGAAGCTGCCCACAGTCTGCTTTTATCCCTGCTTCCTTCCATCACCTTCACAAGGACCCCATGGACACTTCTCTCCCATGTCTGCACCATTACACACCTGCTCTTCCGTGTGTGACCCACTGCTCCCTACCTTTCCACGTCACTGGGGCCGCCAAGGAGAAATCACAGCTAACTAGCTCTGGGTGGGTCTGCACTCTGGCAGCCAGCACTCAGATCCTAGTCCAGCCACTGACAGGTTTATAACCTTGGACAAGTTGTTAAACCTCACCACAGTTCCTTTGTCTCCACTGAAATTACCCGATAGCAAAAGCGCGACCTCAGGGATTCTGGGAAGGATTATCTGAGATGCTCTTTAAAGTGATGAGCACATTGTTACAACAACAATGATGATGATGATGATGATGACAATGATGACAATGACAAAGAAGCTCCCTACAAGTTCACCTGAGCCCTTCCCTGGCCCTTTCCAGGTGCTATTTTGCTTTAAGGGAGCCTGTAGGGTCCTGAGGGTGTACCCCAAGTCCAACTTGACTTCCCATCACCATAGCTCCTCTGGCCTCCCTACTCAGAGCAGGCTCCAGAAATGTTCCCTTAATCTACAAAGACGTAACAACTACAGACAACAGAGAGGACACTAAAAACCAACACTCAATTCTGACTGAGTCCTCCTTCACCGAAGATTGGCTTTTCAAAGATGCTCTGATAAACCCTACGTGCTCAGGAAGGAACCATGACCTCTTTTGAATAAGGGAGCAGCTAATGGCTTGGCAATATCCAAGAAGTGTTAAGTCAGACTCAGAGCACATAAAAACAATTCTCGGCCTGTCTTTCTGGTCAACAGAAATCCAGATTCATCGAGGGAAACAAGCTCAAGGAATAAAAGGGTCCAAAAACAATCAACTTTCCTATTGGCAGACACAGCCACCCTAGCTGATGGTGCCAAAGACAAAAAATGTGACCTAGGGGCTTCCTGATGATGGCATTACCATTTATTCTGCACTTAACTCAATCCCCTAACCATTATCTGGTAATATTTTTTGTGACATTTGACCAAGTGTCTCCTGTAACACACACGCATGCACATACACCAGAAACACTAATCTCCCCTAACAAAACCTCAGGGTTAACACCAGCTGCCTAGAACAAACACTTTGGTTAGAAAGTCTGTCTTTAGATTAAAACATTTCCAACTCAAAGGGCAAGAGACCACAGGCTTGTTTTATCATTCACTATTGAGTCAAGTAATGAAATCTGAGCTCTCTAAGGAAACCAACCTATTGAAAAAAAGAAAGAAACAGTGAAAACATATATTCTATTACATTTTGCTATAAATACCTATGGCTTTTAAGGATCCAAAGTAGACAAATGATGTCTTATATTAAACCCTTAATAAAATTCCAGGAAAACAAAATCTAATTAATGTGGTAACAAAGTATTTTTCCTCTTTGGGTTGAGGTATTACAGGTGGATCTATGGCTTTCCCTACGTGATTATGGAATCCCACTAACTCCTGTGACCAAATGAATGAAATTCATCAACTACTACTGTAGGAAGGAAGAGTTGAACTCTTTTCATTAGGAGATTAGTAGGTTTGGGTCAGTATTTGTGGCTGAATACCCTTCTATTCTCCAAGAGCCATGGCTCTGAATAACTCCTTTGCTGCCCCCTCCCCACCCCAGCCAACATGCAAATATGTTCCATCCTACTCGCATCTTCACCTGGAATGTCTGTAGCAGTTGTATCTGGATTTCAAAACAATCCACTGTTGGCCCTGGCCAGTTGGCTCAGTGGTAGAGCGTTGGCCTGGCGTGTAGGAGTCCCTAGTTCTATTCCCAGCCAGGGCACACAGGAGAAGCACCCATCTGCTTCTCCACCCCTCCCCCTCTCCTTCCTCTCTGTCTCTCTCTTCCCCTCCCGTAGCCAAGGCTCCACTGGAGCAAAGTTGGCCTGGGCGCTGAGGATGGCTCTGTGGCCTCTGCTTCAGGCGCTAGAATGGCTCTGGTTGCAACAGAGCGACGCCCCAGATGGGCAGAGCATTGCCCCCTGGTGGGCATGCCGGGTGGATCCTGGTCGGGCGCATGCAGGAGTCTGACTGCCTCCCCGTTTCCAACTTCAGAAAAATACAAAAAAAAAAGAACCCTCCCCCACACACAAAAACCAATCCACTGTTCACATAAACCCAGGACATAGCCACGAATTCCTCATGTTATCCCATAGGCACATTCATCTCCAAATTTTGTTTTATAGCACATGAAATGCGAAGTCTTTGAAGAATGGAGGGGGGTTGATAGAAGAGCAGCTCTCTCCCCTCCCCCATTAATGCCATGGTGTCTAATGGTTAGCCATACACTGGTCCCTTTATTTCTAGGATTTGTAGGAGCTCTGAGTTAGAGATAAAATAGAAAAAGTCTTGTCTTCATACTCAAGTGTTCTACTCGTAGACACCCTAATTTTTCAATTGCCCTGAGATTTACAAAAACCCAGTTCATTTTGCAGCAGGAAAAGCACCTATTGAAAAGCAATTATAATAATCTTTGCATGCTTAGGTAGTGTTCTGGGCCTTTAGGGCAGTCTGCAGACACAAAGATCCTTCCAGTTGTCACTAAGTAACAAGAGCTCCTCCCTAAAATCAGAAAAATTCCTTTCAAAATGCAAAGCCATTTTTCTCAGTGTGCTCTACAAAAGCACTGAAACAGTCATTTCAGTTCCAGAGACATGAGACGCAAGGGTTGGTCAACAGGAATAACCTTCCATCTCCCAGGTTGCCCTCCAGGTTCCATTATTGCTGCGTAACAAGGCGGAACTTAAATGTTTCCTCTGTTACAGAAAGGCCTGGTGGCAACTCCTCAGGAGCCCTCAGCACCCTGAACACGGCTCCCAACCCACAGCGCAGCCTCGTGGCTCAGAGCTGGGCTGGGAGCCGCTGCTGGGATGTGACTCCTGGTTCTGAGGCTCACTAGCCGTGTGGCTTTGGACCAAGTGCCTTCTCTCTCTGGAATGCAGTTCTGCATGTGCAAAATGTGGACCATAATGACCCTTCTTCACTGGGATGCTGGGTGATACTAATGGGATCATTTTTCTTATGCAATTAGCAGAGCGCCCAGCCCAGAGGAAATGAAGTCTTAGAGGATGTAACTGCCATGGGACAGGGTGAAGAAGTAAAAGTAACCCCAATATACCCACCCGCGATGTGGGTGCTTGCCCATTTATCTAGAAGCTAAGAGATGCCAGACGCTATCTGGTGTCTGAGTCACACTGGTTGTCTCGTCAGAGGTCAACCACCGACCAGCTAAAACCAGAAAAGGGGCAAAGGGAGCTACTACCTAAGGTGCCCAAGTTGGGCAAAAGTGAGGCTTGTCATCAAAGAAGATGGAACCGGAAAAGATGTCCACCATTTCTAGTCTTATTTCACTGTAAACATCTGGAAATAACTTGGCCTCACTCAGGTAAGCAGGCCCCTTCTCTTTCCAAAGTGCCAGGCATTACTCCTTCTCACCGGACCATGCGGTGCCCGTCAGGATCTGACCTCGAACGGGAACCTGATGGGCTGCTCACCTTCGTCCTTCCAGGCTCCTCGCCGCCCTCAGGAGGGGTCAGAAAGGCAGAAAGGGACACGCGTGTGGCTCACACATGGGAG
The DNA here is from genome assembly GCF_036850765.1 of Saccopteryx bilineata. Classification (NCBI taxonomy): domain Eukaryota; kingdom Metazoa; phylum Chordata; class Mammalia; order Chiroptera; family Emballonuridae; genus Saccopteryx; species Saccopteryx bilineata. The sequence continues at coordinate 105,288,472 of NC_089496.1, read as the reverse complement.
ACCGGTCACATCGGCCACGAACTCGTGGTACTTACAAACATGAGGCGGGTGGGGATGTTGTCTGACTGCACCAGCGGGTTCTTATACAGCCAGATCTCTTCCGGCTGGATCACCCTCTGGAATGGATCCAGAAACTCTGTGAAACTGAAACAAAGCAAAAGAAAGAGGCATAAGAGCTGAGCCCTCAGCGGTCGCCCTTCATTCTCAGGGAGGAGCGGCCCTTGGGGAGGCGGAGGGGACACCGGCTGCCCCCTGCTGGTGGTTCTCAGCCAGGCCTGACCAGGGAGAGAGCGAAACAATTACTGAGACTCGGTAGGATCTCCTGCTGCCCTCCGCCAGCAGGGACCAGTGCTGGGCATGTGAGAACAGCTGGGAGGGTGACACACAAAAACCCTGAGAGCCCAGGGCTCCCACGTGCCCTGGAAGCTGCAGCCAGAAGGGTGGCTCAGCCTGGAGCCCGGCAGGGCCACCAGCAAATCTCTGGGAACACCATGGACTTGAGCTGGGGTACAGGGGAGGGAGCAGCTGGCACCACTGGGGACAGAACAGGCAGAGTCTTCCCTCCATGTCACAGTAATGGTGCCCTGCCACCCTCTAGGCCATCAATAGGGGGCAGAGTGAGAAAGAAAAGCCTCCAGAAAAGTCAGAAGGAGAGGACTGGCAACAGACCAGGAAAGAGGAAGGGAGGAAAAGAAGGAAAGGGGCATTCTGGGACTGCTATCAAGAAACAGTGGCCTGACCAGGCGGTGGTGCAGTGGATACAGCGTCGGACTGGGATGCGGAGGACCCAGGTTCGAGACCCCAAGGTTGCCAGCTTGAGCGCAGGGCTCATCTGGTTTGAGCAAAAGCTCACCAGCAAAGCTCATCTGACTCGAACAAGGGGTTACTCGGTCTGCTAAAGGCCCGTGGTCAAGGCACATAGGAGAAAGCAATCAATGAACAACTAAGGTGTCGCAATGAGAAACTAATGATTGACACTTCTCATCTCTCCATTCCTGTCTGTCTGTCCCTGTCTCTCTGTCTCTAGAAAAAAAAAAAAAAGAAATAGACAGCGTTAAGCATCCTCCTTGTCATCCCTTCACCGTCCCGACCCCTCTCACAGCCTCAGAACCCACCACACCCAGGCACAGGAAAAGCAGTCCCCCTAGAGCAGGGGTCTCAAACTCGGGCCCGCGGGCCACATGCGGCCCGCCCACCAATTTTGTGCGGCCCGCAGACTGGCCCGCAGACTAATCCACGAAGTTTGATTAGTCTGCGGGCCGCACAAAATTGGTGGGCGGGCCGCATGCGGCCCGTGGGCCGTGAGTTTGAGACCCCTGCCCTAGAGGAAGCTGGGGGGAGGGACAGAAGGATGTGGTTTCCTTTGTCAGCTTTCAAGCCAGCAGGCCACCTCTCAACTCTCCAGGCCAATTCTCCACCAGGCGAACTCAGGGCAGAATGGGCGTCCCTAGATAACCAGTGACACACTGAACAACTTTTTTTTTTTTTTTTTTTTTTTTTTAGTGAGAGGAGGGGAGGCACAGACAGACTCTTGCACGCACCCAACCAGGATCCACACGGCAAGCCCACTGGGGGGTGATGCTCTGCCCATCTGGGGCCCCTGCTATGTTGCAACCAGAGCCATTTTAGCGCTTACGGCAGAGGTCATGGAGCCATCCTCAGCACCTGGGCCAACTTGCTCTAATCAAACCATGGCTGTGAGAGAGGAGAAGAGAGAAAAACAAGAGGGGGAGAGTGAGGGGTGGAGAAGCAGATGGGCGCTTCTCCTGTGTGCCCTGATTGGGAATCAAACCCAGGACTTCCACATGCCAGGCTGATGCTCTACCACTGAGCCAACCAGCCAGGCAGGGCCTGAACGACTTTCTGACCAAGCCTCAGAAGCCTCGTGGTGTCACCTGGTTACACATGAGTCTTAAGATCAGTTCAGATTCGAGAGAGTGAAAGTGACTCCGCCCCTTAGTGGGATGTGGCCACGTGCCATCAAAGCAAAGCAGGTTAAGACAAGAGAGATGGTCACAGCCCCCTTCCATATACAATCTGCCACCCACAGGCTGGCAGCCCTGTAAGGGTTCCCCGACCCCCACTGCAGAGACCCTAGATCCGGCCCACCATAGAGTACCACCTGTCCTCCCTGTGTTGGTCCCCCACGTGCCACCATCCTCCTGGCACTGGTTTAAGCCTCATGCACCCAGTCTTACACATGGCTCCTTGCCCCACCTCGGTTAGCTGGAGCCAGAACACACCTGCCAAGCAAACTACATCCTCTGAGAGCAGCAGGACCAAGGAAGATCAATGTGACGTCCCTTCCCCAGCCACCCTGCACAACCAGCACCTGACTCAGAGAATCCAGACAGCAAGAGAGCCTCTCGGAGCACGTGGGTATCGAAGTGCAAACAAGGGGCAGAGGTGGGCATGTGGTGCAAAGAAAGCTCTGGAGACATTACAAGGTGTTCCCAAGAGAGGGCATGCCAGGCCCGCACACATCCCTCCACGAGCTCTTTGTATGTGGTTCGGAAACTGAGAAGTGGACACCCTGCTCCCAGATCGGGAATCTGGGTGAGCCTCCTATTCACTGGGGCTCACTAAGCACTGAGGACTCCCCAGCGGTGTTAGATCGACACTTCCCAGGCGTTACTGCGCCCAGGAACCACCGGTGGCTCTTGTGCCCACAGGTAAAGCGGTCCAGGGAGGAGCCAAGGGCAGGCATCTCCCGCGAGCTTGCCAGTGATGCCGCTGTTGCTGCTGACCTGTGGGTCAAACCTTGAGTCACAAGAGGCCAAGGCATCCGCATTACCCAGGAGGGAGCTTGTTAAAAATGCAGAAATCTCAGATCAGCCCAGACCTTCTGATTCAGAGTCTTCCTGTTTAACAAGATCCCCGGGGCATTCGTCGGAGCACAGCACTCCGAGGCTCAGAGTGCTCAGGAAAGTAGCTGCTGCCCAATTTCGGTCGTTGATGAAGTTGCCAGTTTTTTCTTATCCTTCCTCCACCTGGGCTACGAGTTCTCTGTTAGACCTTGTGAGCCAGACTCACCTTATTCTATTCTAGGAGGACAGAATAGAATGCAGAATAAAACAGAACGTATTTTATCCTAGAGAAAAACTTCACGTCACTGCTTAATCATAAAATCAGCATCCCCTCCATAGACAGCTGGTAAACTTCAAAATAAACACAATGAACACTAAAGCGTGCTCTTAAATTCTCCCTTGATGCTGTCACCTCTGCGAGGAGTCCCGCCAACAGAGGCCAGGAGGCTGGAGGGAGAAGTGGGTGGGGGCGAATGAGATTGGGGGGGTCATGTCCATGTGTAATCGAAACTCACCTTGCTGAAGCCCCTAAAATCATCTCCCCCACCATATGTGTTAGGGGAGGAGACAGAAAACAAGATGAAAAACAAACATGGAAACTCAGAAGCACAACAACTGCGGGTTATTCGGTGTAGAAGGAAACTGCCCCACCCACCTTAACAACTCCAGAAAGCACCAGCGTGTTCTGAGCCGGTGTCACTGACGCCCTGGAGTTCTCAAGAAAAGGTCAGGGGACAAGCAGCCACTCTTTGACCACTGGGAGGTGGGCAGAAACCCTTGAGCTGACTTTCATTCCCAAGTAATGCAATGCAGGCAAAAACATCTTGATGTCCAAAGAGGGTTCAGGCAGATTCGTCGACACAAGCTTTTAGGTCGCTGGGGATGATTGTAAAACCTGTCCCCCTCCCCAGAGTGGCCTTTCCCCATCTCGGCAAAGACGCAGGAGAAAAAGGAGAACTGGCATGTCGATCTCTGTAACTCGGGGCTCTTGGGCAGGGGTCCCCAAACTTTTTACACAGGGGGCTAGTTCACTGTCCCTCAAACCGTTGGAGGGCTGGACTATAAAAAAAAACTATGAACAAATCCCTATGCACACTGCACATATCTTATTTTAAAGTAAAAAAACAAAACGGGAACAAATACAATATTTAAAATAAAGAACAAATAAATTTAAATCAACAAACTGACCAGTATTGCAATGGGGACTATGGGCCTGCTTTTAGCTAATGAGATGGTCAATGTGCTCCTCTCGCTGACCAGTGAAAGAGGTGTCCCTTCTAGAAGTGCAGCGGGGGCCGGATAAATGGCCTCAGGGGGCCGCATGTGGCCCGCGGGCCGTAGTTTGGGGACCCCTGCTCTTGAGACTTCCATGACACAGAGAGTTGCCACAGTTATCCATTTTATATCAAGATATGCTGATGAGTGGTGTAGACCAGTGGTCCCCAACCTTTTTTGGGCCACGGACCGGTTTAATGTCAGAAAATATATTCACAGACCAACCTTTAGGGTGGGATGGATAAATGTATCACATGACCAAGACAAGCATTAAGAGTGAGTCTTAGACGGATGTAACAGAGGGAATCTGGTCATTTTTAAAAAATAAAACATTGTTCAGACTTAAATATAAATAAAACGGAAATAATGTAAGTTATTTATTCTTTCTCTGCGGACCGGTACCAAATGGCCCACGGTACCGGTACCGGTACAGGTCCGCGGCCCGGGGGTTGGGGACCACTGGTGTAGACCCCTAAGACTTGATCGGGTTCGATGACCAAAACCAAACAGGAAGGGAGGTGCTCTGCGAGCAGGAGGCATGCAGCTCTACCAGGTCAACTTATCTTACACCATACACAAAAATCAACTCAAAACTGTCAAAGGACCTGAACATGCTATCCGGAACCACTGAATACACAAAAGCAAGCATAAGTGCCAAGTTTCTAGATATCAGTCTTAGTGATGCTTGTGGACGTGACCTCAATGGCCAGGGAAACAAACATACCCATAAACAAATGGGGCAGCCCCCGTTTTCACCAGCCAGCCTGGTTTGAAGATGTCCAGGATACATACTGGCTTATATAGGAAGGAGCACAGGAGGGGACAGATACTGGACTATTGTCTTTGCCTATTATTTATCCACTCAACACTTACTAAGTGCCTCCAGTAGGCCAGGCGCTGTCCTATGAACCCTGATGAATAACATACACATAGCCCTGACTCTTGTCAAGACTGTAATCACAGAACCCTAAGCCCCACGTGATTAGAGAATGAGATGTCCAGGTCTCATTAGTCACAGGTATCAGAATACTGTCCATACAGACCACCACTCATTCCAATTAGAGGAGACATTGGGTTTGCGGTGCCTCACTAGTTGGACCCATGAGATGGCCTCCAAGCCAGAGCCACCTGTAAGGACTCTGACCCATTAGGGATGTTCCAGGGTCTGTATCTATCACTGTCCACATGCTGAATGTGGCGACAGATCCAGCCCAAAACCGGGAACCCAAAAAAACAGCCCATCTTTACATCCCACTAGCAGGAACAGTAAGTCCCAAAACAAGGAACAGGGAAGCCACTGCCTCATGGCTCCAACTCAAAGTCAAGATCCCAAAGTCCCAGAGTGCCTTGATAACATGCCCTTTTCAAAATGGGTTCACACTTCAGCCACATACTAGACACACACTTCCACCTCCTTTTCTCTCAAGTGTAAATAGCACAAGACAAGGTGGCAGCTGTTCTTCGCAGATGTGAGTGTGAATGACGCTGACACAGTGGCTGGGTCTGCGAAGGCTTCCCCGCCCTCCACGGCCCCACCTGGAGAGGGGTGGTGAGCAAGGCTTCGCGTTGGGAGGAAAGGATCGAACGGAAGAATGTTAACAACCACCACTCAGCATCTGCTCGTTCTATGAGCAAACAATGGCCCAGACCGTCACCTCTGAATCTTGCAATCCAAAGAAGGAAAAAAACGAGACGTGTGATAAAGGAGGTTTCCGGGAGAGAGCAAAGTAGTGAAGCATGTTTCTTGATTGCACTATTGACTTTTCCTCTCTAGTGGGCTCTCCCCTGCAAGAGGAGAAGCACTTACAAATGGGCCTGGCGTGTGGTCCCCAGAAACAGGCAGGGAGGGGGCGGATCAAGTGTTCCATTCGATCTGGGAAGGAGGTGAGAGAGGCTGATGAAGGAACATGTTGACAAATTATCTCTGGGAGCCACTAAGCCAGCAACCTGCCTTCTGACAGGCCTCACCCTGAGTCAGGGTGGCAGGCCGCCCAGGGACACCCGGGGTAACGAGTATAGTAAGAACTAGGCAGTCATATTTGGAGCCAACTGGCGCCACGCCCTTCTTCCGGGCTTCCCGACATTTCTCCCTTACATCTTCGTAAGATCCCTAGGAGGCAGAAGTGGCCATCATTCCCACTTTAGAGATGAGGACACTGAGGCTACAAGACATAAGGTGTCCTGCTGACGTCCTGTGCGACAGAAGGTCCACTGCTCCCTGCCCTCCTCAGTACATACACGGGAATTCTAAGGAGGCCAAGGGACATGCAAATACATGCGCGTGCACACAGGCATACACACGCACCAGCAGAATGGCCTCTGCACTCATTTTATGGAAATGGCATTTTCCACAATTAGAAATACAGCCTTCCTCTTGGGACATGCAGCGAGTTGATCCACTTCGAACTCCGTGCGAAGACTGAGAGCAGCTTCTTGCAGACAGCCATGCGATGTTTGCTGTGACAGAGGACAGGCTAAAGGGAGGTGCATAGAGAAGGAGGTGGAAAGAGAAATGGCCCCAGGAAGCGGCTCCAACTGACATGCTCCTCCCTGTCATTTGCAAGAGCCGGTCCCTGCAGCAGGGGACATAGAGCATCCTGCCCGTCCCCTGGTCTGGGCAGAGCGGCATCCAGAGACCAGCCTCGGCCGAACGTCGGGCAGCTCCCGGGTCACCCCAGCTCTCCGGTCCCTGCAGCAGGGGACATAGAGCATCCTGCCGTCCCCTGGACTGGGCAGAGCGGCATCCAGAGACCAGCCTCGGCCGAACGTCGGGCAGCTCCCGGGTCACCCCAGCTCTCCGGTCCCTGCAGCAGGGGACATAGAGCATCCTGCCGTCCCCTGGACTGGGCAGAGCGGCATCCAGAGACCAGCCTCGGCCGAACGTCGGGCAGCTCCCGGGTCACCCCAGCTCTCCGGTCCCTGCAGCAGGGGACATAGACTGGACTGGGCAGAACTGCATCCAGAGACCAGCCTCGGCCGAAGGGCAGCTCCCGGGTCACCCCAGCTCTCCGGTTGGTCCCTGTTCTCTGCATTAAGCCTCACAATAGATGAGAAGACAGAGGGTCAGCAGGTGTATGGTCGCCCAGGCCAGGCAAAGAAAGAGCCATTAGCCACATCCTCCTCTCCTCACTCCAAACCCCCTGCCCTTTCCAGCTCCGGGCCCAGGCCCAGAGGGGCAGCCTGGGCTGGATGTCCCCTCCCTGGGGCAGGGCAGGTCAACTCCCGGGCCTCGGTTTTCTCGTCTATAACGTGATGCTGATTAAGGGCACCTAGCTCAGGGGATTGGTATGAATATCAAATGAGTTGAGGAGGTGAAGTGCTCAGAGGGGTGCCTCCTGGAGCAATGTTCTGTGTATGGCTCTATGATCCCATAAAGCCTAAAATTAAGGCCCAATATTACATCCTGCCTTAACATCTGAACCACATCCCTTCCCCCTCTGCTCCCTCAGGGAAGGTCCCTTAGCCCAACAACACTCCTCATCCGGGGACCAGGTTGGTGCAGTTCCTGTGTGTCCCCGAGTATCCGGTTGCAGTCCCGTGACACCCACCCACCTCCTCCTGCAGGAACCAGGGGCGCCCCGCCCCCTTGCTGCTACAAACCCTGCTTCCCATAGCCCTGGCTGTTCACCTGCTCTGTGTGGCTCTGCGTGGCATGGTGCCCTCCTCCCCAGGCTGTGGATAAATGTGACTAATGAGCTGCTCCTCTGCCCAGTGTTAGGCATCGTGCACGGCCACCCCCTGTAACCTCAGGGCAGGAATCTCTCCCTCGCCAAGGGGGCGCATAGAAGGTAATGAAAGCACATACTCCACAAGTCTGCCCCCCTAAACATGACGGGGAAGGATGAGGTCAGTGGAAGGACAGTGGTGGGAACGTGTGGACCGAGCCTGGAGATGTCAGTCCACCCAGCTTCCAGGAAGGGAGAGAGAGGACCAGGAACAGACTGCATGGGGTCAATCAAAGCCACTGATGTGAAGATGCCGCCGACTCACACCAAGTCTTTCCCGGCTGCTAGAAACTAGAACTAACCTGCATGCCTGCCCCGCTGTGGTCACCCATACCGGGACCACACACCCTGTGCACCCCTGACACACGCTGCATGAAGCCATCTCCCCCAATCGTTCGCTCTGAACCTGACCAAGCCTCTGGACCCAGCACGCAGGAAACACAGGGGCGAAGGAACAAGTCAAACAGCCTCAAGGAAATGAGCAGTCCAGGAATAAAGCTCGAGGGAACGTTCCAGATTACAAGAGTCCGCGAAAAACCAAACCAGCACGGGCAACATGCATGCTTTGACTGGGTTTGGTTCCAAAAAAAAATTTAAGCTATTAAAAAGAAACTTTGAAAAGAAGAAATGCACCCCCGTGTTTGTGGCAGCATTGTTCACAATAGTGAAGATCTGGAAACAGCCCAAGTGTCCGTCAGAGGACGAGTGGATAAAAAAGCTTTGGTACATATATACTATGGAATACTACTCAGCCATAAGAAATGATGACATAGGATCATTTACAATAACATGGATGGACCTTGATAACATTATACGGAGTGAAATAAGTAAATCACAAAAAAACTAAGAACTATATGAATACATACATAGATGGGACATAAAAATGAGACTCAGAGACATGAACAAGAATGTGATGGCAATAGGGGTGGGGGGGTAGGGGGAGGGGGGAAGGGGCGAGGAAGGAGAGAGGGGGTGGGGGAGGGGAGGGGCACAAAGAAAACCAGATAGAAGGTGACAGAAGACAATTTGACTTTGGGGGAGGGGTATACAGCACAATCAAATGTCAAAATAATCTGGAGATGTTTTCTCTCAACATATGTACCCTGATTTATCAATGTCGCTGCATTAAATTTAATAAATAAATTTTAAAAAATTTTAAAAAAAGAAGCTTTGAGGATGACTTGGGAAATATTTTGGGACTCGAATGAACTACATAGATGTCAGGTGATATTAAGAAAATATGACTAATTTCCTTTGGTGTCAAAGAATGTCTTATTTTAGGTAAAGCAGTTGAAACAATTAGAAGGATCATGAAATGATCCCAGCAACTTTCCCTCAAACAGTTTAGAAAAAACAGGTGTGTGTGTGTGTGTGTGTGTGCACGCGCGTGCGCGTGTGTACATCCAACAGCCCAGGGAAGACTCTCAGGGCCCCAGCAGAACATCAGGGCCAAGGGGTCACCAGGGATTCTTACCTGCCTTTGACCACAGCTATATCCACAGGGCTTAGAACAGAGCCTAGCATGTAGCAGGTGCTCAGTAAATATTTGCCTCATCAAAACAAATAGATCCACACAGCTGTTTCAATAAAGACCCGATCCTCTGCCACATGGAATCTTAAGTCAGAGCAGGCAGCTGGCCGCCCCTGGACTGAATGCAGCCTGCTGCAATGCTGGTTTGGACTGCACGGTGTTCTTTAAAAATGTGTAATTCACTGCCAATATTTAAAAAAACCAGATGCTCATACAGCAAAATCTGAATTTCTGGCTTCCATTGAAGAATCTGGTCTGGCAGCCTTGGGCCCGCAGCCCTCCAGGGCAAGAGACAGTCCAGGGGGCGGAGATGCAGCAGCCCGCCTGTCTGCGTGTGTGGCTCCCCCTGGCTCGACCTTCAGCAGTGACAGGTGCTCCCCTCTTGTGCTGCTTCAGGCTGGTTGCTGGTTGGCCTAGGAGTGGGGGGGGGGGCATTTAACAGTCCCCAGGGCCCCTTGGACACATTTTATAAGGACCACTTCTCCTGTGGATGGGTGTGTCTCTCTCTTCTCCGGGCACCTGGCTTTGCCGGGCACTCATCTGCCAAGTGGTTTTATTAGGACTAACGAGTCCACAGCAGTTGTGTGTTTATCTGCTCCCCTCCAACACCACCGTCCCCACCACGTCCCTGATTTCTGCCTCATCTCTCACAAGTGACCAAACAACCCCAGCCCCGACGCACTCCTGAGAACTGGGTTTGATACGTCCCAGACTGCCCGGATGTCATCCGGAGAGACATCCAGAGGGAAGAAGGAAGAGAGAGAGAACAGAGGATGAGCTGATCACACCCAGAGTGGAGGCACTTCTCACGCCCTGCCTCAATCACGCCTCACAACAAAAGGTGTGCACTGTGAGCCCCGCCTTCCAAAGAGAGAAACAGACTCAGAGAAGTTCCTGACCAGCCCAGGGTCATTCAACCAAACAGGCAGCAAAGCTAGAACCCAAATTCAGGTGTTCTGACCACAATCCTGGGCTATTTCCATTGACTCTACTTTTTGGCAATGTGTGTATGAGCCCACTGTGGTGGGCATGCGGACATGGCGGCCTGGAGACAACTCAACTCAGTGGAGGGGATGGCAGGCACCATGGGGTCTGCCCAGGCGTACGGTGATGCAGGCTGGCGCTAGTCAGCAGCACACTGCACTAGGGGTCACAGGAGCTGACCGGCCCTGATTCCACCTCTGATTGCTTTGTGATCGCAGGCAATCCACCTCGTCGCCGTTCATTCGTTTGCGGTATGGCAAGGCAGTTCAATGAAATGCACAGATTCTGGAATTTGCGTCCCTGGGTTTGACTTTGGCCAAATCACTTGACTTCTGTGTGCCTCAGTTTCCTCACCTGCAAAATGATTATTAGACGTGAGATGACTGGCACACAGTAAATGCTAGCTTTTCCTCCTCATTCATTCATTCCCTCAGCAAGCACTGACATTGCCCCCTATGGGGACCCTACTCAGAGGAGCTGGTGTTGACTCCGGGCTCCCGGTCACTGCCCTCCTCTTCTCTGGTCCCTCTCCCCGCTTACTTTCTCTTTCTCAGACTCCTCTCCCCTCACCTTCGTGAGCAACGTGAGCCCTATTGGCCATCTTGGGAACCACATCTTCTGCAGTGGGACCACATCTGCTCTCATGGGCGCTCCGGCCCCTGACTTCTGGCCTTTCCAAATCAGCATCTGCCTCCCTGCATCCTCAGTCCCCCTCCTGGATCGCATCCCCATTGCTTCTGGGCCAACAGCTATGGATTTCCTTTTGGTTTCAGAAACAAATCAATCCCAAGTGGGCAACGGCCCCCAACACTTTGAGCCAGAACACTATGTCCTACTGTTGGCTTAGCTGCTAAATCAACTTGAATAAGTCATTCAGTCTCTCTATTTTCCTCATGTTTCTCATTAAGAAACTGGACTGCATGACTTCAGAGTTCTCTTTCTGTCTAAATGCTATGAATCTACCCTCGCAAGCAGTGGAGAATCTAACAGATAGGAAATCCCTTCTATACTCCAGTTGCAGAATTACACACTTAACATGTGATGGGAAATGAGGAAACAATGGCCAAAGGGTGCATACTTGCAGCTGTAAGATGAATAAATTCTAGCCCTGGCCAGAATGCTCAGGAGTAGAGCATCGGCCCAGGGTGTGGAAGTCCCAGGTTCAATTCCCGGTCAGGGCATACAGAAGAAGCGCCTGTCTGCTTCTCCAGCCTTCCCCCTCTCCTTTCCCTCTGTCTTTCTCTTCCCTTCCTGCAGCCAAGGCTTCACTGGAGCAGACTTGGCCCGGGCACTGAGAATGGCTCCATGGCCTCCACCTCAGATGCTAGAATGGCTCCAGCCATAACGGAGCAACGCCCCAGATGAGCAGAGCACCGCCTCCTGGTGGGCATGCCATGTGGATCCTGGTCAGGTGCATGCAGGAGTCTGTTTGACTGCCTCCCTGCTTATAACTTCAGAAAAATACAAAAAAAAAAAAAAAAAGAGGAATAAATTCTAGGACCTAAACTGCAGCATAGTGATTATGGTTTACAATACTGAGTTAGATATTTGAAATTTTCTAAGGGAGTAGGTCTTAAACGTTCTCGCCACAAAACAGAAATAGTAATCATGTGATGAGATGCCAGTGTTAGCTGATGCTACAGTGGTGATCTTTTCTCAATATAAGTTCATCAACACGCTGCATGGCGTCAACTTATTCAGTGTTCTGTGTCAATTCTGTCTCAATAAAGCTTGAAAAAGGAAGAAGAAAAGAGAAAGAAACTGAGTTTAAAGGTCAAGTGGTGCTGGTCAAAGAAGGCCAACAGTGCACTGCTAACCACATCAGCTGTTGCTTCTCGACCTTAAATGATTTCCCAACGTCCTCTGACTTGTTCCTTTATAAATGGTACCATGTGCCTTCTAATGATCAGTACCCAGTGCAACTGGCACTATTCCCAATCAGAATGACCATGTAACATAGCACAGGTGCATCTAGATCATGACACACCCAATCAAGAGAACAATCATACCTTCCCACAGGTACCCATAACTGCTTTGTTTAAAGGTATAACAACAGAACTCCCAACTGTACCTGAAATGTAAAAAACCAGAAGCAGAAGAGGTCTTCTTGTCGTTTCTTGACCTATTGGCCGACCTGTTGGGACTTGGGAGAGGGACTTCCTCAGAACCTGTACTTGTTATTGGAAGCCAACCTCAGTTGGCTTTTGAGATTTCGCACAGCACTGCAAATCTGGATAATTAAGTTTGGAAAAGAGTGTAATTAAGCTGATTTATCCACAATTATCTCTCCCTATTATTCTCCTTGTTACCTCAGTCTTCAATTACTTGCATGGAAAATTTCAATGTAATAGAGACACGCAGAACAAGGCAGTAGGTCCCTTCCAAATGCTACAGTGAGCGAGGGGCTCGGCTCTGTCCAGGGAGCCTGGGCACCTACAGGAGATGCCCCAGGCAGGCTGACCTCAAGATGGGCAGGATGCATGAGGGGCAAAGGCCCAGTGAGACCCTGCTGCAAAGCTAGCAAGCTCCCTGCACCCCCACATGCACTTGGAAACTCGCAATGACCAGCCTCCAGGGGAGGATTCTCTATGTTTGGTCAAGGAGTGAACACACCACAGACCACACTGAGCATGCTCCAAAGCAAGGCAAAAAGCAAGAGTGAAAAATGCCTGTTACTGACTCTGACACCTGAATTCCCATTCCCCTCCTTGTATTAATAGTGATGTAAGATAATAATATATATATATATTTTTTTTTTCCCCCTGAAGTGAGGAGGAAGTCAGACAGACTCCAGCATGTGCCCAACTGGGACCCAGCCGGCATGCCCACCAGGGGGCAATACTCTGCCCATCTGGGCAGTTGCTCCATTACAATCCCAGCCATTCTAGCGCCTGAGGCGGAGGCCATGGAGCCATCCTCAGCGCCCGGGCCAACTTTGCTCCAGTGGAGCCTTGGCTGCAGGAGGGGAAGAGAGAAATAGAAAGGAGAAGGGGAAGGGTGGAGAAGAGGAAGGGTGGAGAAGAGGAAGGGTGGAGAAGGGGAAGGGTGGAGAAGGGGAAGGGTGGAGAAGGGGAAGGGTGGAGAAGGGGGAGGGTGGAGAAGCAGATGGCTGCTTCTCCTGTGTGCCCTGGCTGGGAATCGAACCCAGGATTTCCACATGTTGGGCCAATGCTCTACCACTGAGCTAACTGGCCAGGGCTAAGACAATAATATTATTTATAACATCTGGCATTCCTTTGACACACACTGTTCTGGGCCCTTTCAACCTCAGTCCCTGTGGAGTAGTACAAGTAGTAATACACCCATTTTACAGATGGTAAAACAGAGGCTCTCATGGAACACACAGTGTTAGTACAGCCAAATTCCAGAGCCTGTTCCTACACTCACTAAGTAGGAGCGCAGAGCGCATTCCTAGCAGCTGTGGCTGATGCAATGCTGTGAGAATACTCCAGCTCCCAGAACCCTCCTGGGCATACCCAGGAAGGGAGCTCACCCACTATAAGGAAGTGACTTAGTGCCAACCACGCAGTTCCCTGATCTTTTCAGCCATTGGCTTTGAGGAACACGCTGTAACACCCTACAGGCTGAACCTGTGTATATAAACTAGCTTACTTCCTGAATAAAGTGGATCTGCGTCACTGAACTTGGTCCCCGGAGTCAGGTCTTTGCGTCTCCATCATCCTCACCCCCAGCAGGACTTGTCCACAACTGGCACCCAACGTGGGGCAGGGACCTAACTGGCATCCAAGGGACGGGTGAGTGACCCTCTGCAATGGGAAACCTTCTCCCCCACTATCGAGCCCCGCAGGCTCGAGCCCTGCACGCCCTATTGCAGAGTAGGTGAGTTAAAGTTTGTGAAAAGGATCTCTGTACTTACTGGGAGATCCTCTCTGGTTTCAATCTCTCGTCTGGATTAGGGACGTGCCTCTCTGGGACCCGGATACTTGGGCCCGAGCTTTCCGGCACATCCGTTCGGCCGAAGTACATGGGGGACAAACTTTCCCTCTCGGCCTCACTCCTGCCTTATTGGCAATACAAGCCTGCTTGACTGGTCCTCCTGCTAGGGACCCTCCTCCTCTTTCAGAGGAGCCCCTACCTCCCTATTTGCCCTCCTCCACTGAGGAGAAAAGTAGTTTAGTGTCCGAGTTCATGGCTGAGCACGCAGAAACGAAACCAACCGAACTGCTAACTGCGCCATCAGCTCTGCCACCAGAAAAAGCGGAAGTCACTACTTCCACATTCCCTGCTGGGGCTCAGTGCCCCACCCAGCCTCTCAGATGCCATTTTCTACCCCAGCTTTAACTCCAACATGTGTTCCTGCTGCAGACCCATGGGCCAGCCTATATGCCCCCATGTGTCTTTTTTCTTTCTGTCTGTCTGTCTTGTCTATTTTTCTGTATCTCTCGCTCTCTCTCCCCCCACCTCTCTCTGAAATGACGCTTGAAGGACCCAGCCATGGCACAGTGGCGGGGATCACACCCTTTTCTAATGCAAGGGAGAGGTTATGCTTGTGTTTTCCAGCCAATTTAGACCCTAGGAACCCCCCAACCTGCTTGACAGGGTTTCTTGGGCACCCACTGAATGGTTCAGTGTTCACCCGTCCAAAGCCACAGCCCTGGCCTCCTCCACACCACTATGCCTGAGGGGAGGAGGTCCTCAGCGCTCCAGAAGAAGACCTCGCGGCCGGGTGCGTGCCCCATCACCTGGGGTGATGTGGAGGCTTTGGCAGGGTGGGCCCAGAGAATGGCCCCTGATGGGCCCCCAGGCCCTGGTGCTCTGTTCTTGCTTGTGTGTGCTATAGTAACCGCTGACTCCCAGATGCAGGCAGCGGCAGCCCGGGGCTCAAGCCCAGCAGCACAAGCTGGTGTTTTCAGTTCATCTTTGGAGGATGAGGAGAATTGGGCCAGAGTTGCGATTTGTAGACTCCAGAAGGTAAACGGCGGCAGCTGTGGCGGGAGGATGAACAGACATCCCAGAAGCCAGACTTGCATCGCTGAGCGGCCGCTGGAATGGCAGGGGGTGCCTGCTAAGCCACTGGTGGGTTCACTGACATTTTGGGACATAGGGGCGAGGCGGATGCCATCATGCTCTCCAGAGCAGAGATGGAAATGCTGACTGCTATTGCCACATGCTCCTCCTTGGGACAGTGTAAGACCTGCCAGGACAGCAGGAATGAGGGGGGGGTGGCTGACACCTCATGTGCATGGACTGATTTCCTGGACTACGACCCGAGTGAGCACCAGCTTCTTTGTTGGATGGACTTACAGATTTTGGACAGTGTGAAACACCCTGACGGGGGTGGGAGGCGGCTTCACTAGAGGCCCTTCCCCTGCCCCAGGATGCTTTTCTCATGGCTAGAAAGAAGGCCGAGGACATTTTGCGCTTTGGGCTAAGTGCTCAGAGACTAGTGAAATATACCTTTGT
This sequence comes from Saccopteryx bilineata, assembly GCF_036850765.1. Lineage (NCBI taxonomy): Eukaryota > Metazoa > Chordata > Mammalia > Chiroptera > Emballonuridae > Saccopteryx > Saccopteryx bilineata. The sequence continues at coordinate 105,272,726 of NC_089496.1, read as the reverse complement.
AATTGTTGAAACTATATGATTTGTGCTGTTATAATTTGTGTAATGTGCCTTGCAACCATATGCAGTACGCAGCCCACAGCAAGCCATCCATTCTGTGTTTGGACGCTGAGACCTTTGTGGGAAGGGGGAGTGCATGAACCTACATCCATTTTTTACAATCAAAATGGAACTGTGTTTAACGGCACCTAGAAAGTCTCTGTAGCACAATGGGAGGGAAATGACATCACGACCCCTAGGAGGAATCCCCTGTTTAAGACCCCCGTTCTATTTCCTAACTAGTCAAACATTACAGAAGCTTGCCTCATTGTTTAATCCAGCTAATCTATTAGCATATAGTATAATAGGTATTATAGTTGTTTTAGTTCTACTAGGGTTCCGTTGCATAATGCGTAGCATTCAGAAGCTACAACAACAGCAAGCTGTCATTCATTAAGTCCAATTGGCCTTAAAAAAGAAAGGGGAGATGTGGGTGGAGTGCAGAGTGCATTCCTAGCAGCTGTGGCTGATGCAATGCTGTGCGAATATTCCAGCTCCCAGAAGCCTCCTAGGAATGTGCTCTGCACCCCACCCACAACTAAGTGGCCCTGCCTCATCAAGGGGAGGTGAAGGCAGAGGGGCCATGGTCACATGGAGGGATCAGTTGATCTTTTTGAAGAGCCTTTGGAAAGAAGCATGGAAACGTTAAAGAAACGGAAAGAAAGTCAGTCACTGATGGAACTGGGCCATCCTGATTTGAGGCTGCTGGCAGCACCAGCCCGCACATGAGGGCCCTGGCCTTCACTGGGCCACCAAGTGCCTGGTGACCTTGAAGGTGGCACCTGCATCTCTAGACTTCGATATCCCCACTTGTAAAATTCCTGGGGGGGGGCCTCTAAGCAATACCATTGAGTGATTTTAGAGTTCAGAGAGCTTTTGAGTGAGAACAGAGCAGAGCAAGAACCCCCCTGTGGTGCTGGGTCTCCACCCTGGCCGCGCACTCCGTGCACTTGAAGGACGTTTAATATGTAACATCACTGTCCTCATCTGCACAGACCCATTAAATCAGAATCTCTGGGTCCCCAGGGTGGGTGGGAACTGGGGGGGGGGGGGTCGATGGGACATGGCTCCTTTTTCTTCCCCCTTCGCTTGTTTTTGCCTTTACTTGGGTTTTCTTTTTGGTTTTTGTCTTTACCTCATTTATTTTCCTGCTGAATAAATCAACCACAGTCATTTTTAAAGGACGACAAGGAACCCCCAGCAGCTGGCACCAAACAATGTTCATGTTTGGAGTCCCGCCCATGAATTATTCTATTTACGGGGACTGGGGACACCCCTTCTGAAGGTGACCCCGTTAGCGGTGAGCTATGCCAGAGGGCTGTGCGCTGTCTGTCCTGGGATGGCAGCATGTCCCTAGGCCTTGGAGGCCACTCCCAGAGGGTGACATCAAGACCAGTCTCTGGGTTTACAGATGAGAGACAAAGGGCACCCCTGCAGCCCTGGCTCGGAGGCAGCAACTCCGCAGCAGGTGCAGCGCTCAGAGCGCACAGGGCGCGCCCCTGCCCTCGGGGAGCTCACAGTCTAGGGCAGTGGTCGGCAAACTCATGAGTCAACAGAGCCAAATATCAACAGTACAACAATTGAAATTTCTTTTGAGAGCCAAATTTTTTAAACTTAAACTATATAGGTAGGTACATTCCTTATCAAGGTAGCGCCCACATGTGGTATTTTGTGGAAGAGCCATACTCAGGGGGCCAAAGAGCCGCAGTCTGCCAACCAGGGGTTTAGGAGAAGGCACAGGCTTCCAAACCGGCTGCACTTGTTTCCTGCTGCTTTACCAAACGACCACAAATGAAGCGGCTGCAGCAATGCAAGTTCTGGAGGTCAAATGTCTGATGCGGATCTCACTGGGCTAGGCTCAAAGTGCGAGCAGGGCTGCGTTCCTTTCTGAAAGTCCCAGGGGAGAATCTGCTTCTTTGCCTTTTCTGGCTTCCAGAGGCCACCCTCATTCCTTGGCTTGTGGCCCCTCCATCTTCACAGCCACAGCAGGTGGAGTCCCGCACTATGCATCTCTTTGACCCTCCCTTCTGCCTCTTCTTCCACTCTACGGACTCATGGTACGGTGACGGATCCTCCAGATGACCCAGGATTGCCACCCCATCTCCAGGCCAGCTGGTCAGCTGCCTTAACCACACCTGCAAGCTTAATCCCATTGGCCACATAAAGTTACATATTCACAGGTTCCAGGGATTAGGAGGTAGACATCTCTTGGGGGACATTATTCTGCCACCCACTGGCTACTTACGGTGATGGGCTGGGTGCAACGGTACACAGTGACATGCAAGGGAAATCCTGTGCTCTCCCATTTCTGCATTATTTACATTATACTCAAACATGCCTAAGAAGGAAACAGACAAGAAGAAAATCCCCAGAATGTTAGCAACAGTTATATCTGCTCAGCCAATAATACATCACACTTTTTATTGCCTGTGTGGTCCTTATTACCACACAGATATTTGCTTATTGCTGTAGTGACATCTGCCCACCAGGCTGGAAGCTGCCTGAGCACCCAGCCCTCATCTGTCTTTCTCCCCCCCGTCCCAGGGCCTGGAGCAGTGCCAGGCCCATGCTGGTGACCACAGTGGACACTGACCGAGGACTTGCAGTGTGCCCAGCATGTCTGAGTGCCCCGCAGGCATGTGCGCCCTCTGCCCTCAGGAGACTCCCAGAGGGCAGCGTTATTAAGCTCCCCGCGTGCACATGAGCCAACTCCTCCAGCCCACCTTTCTCAAAGTCACCCTCAGGGCCCTCCAAGGGGTCCCCTGGCACTGTCACCCACGTCTGTTAATGGAGAGCATGACAAAGTATCTAACAAGGCAGATACAGCTCCTGACTTTCAGGAGTCCCGAATCCAAAGCAGAAGACAGACAAGGGCCACATCATGTGCTGAGCACTGTAATGGTGGAGAAGAGTACTGTCTGAGCACTTAGGAGAACATAACTGACTCCAGTTTGCAGAATCAGAGAAAGCTCCTGGAAAAAAGAAGAGCCCAAGTAGGGCCTAAAAACCAGAATGAGAGAGGTGAGGGTGGAAGAGAGAGGGAAAGCTGGAGGAAGGACTCCAGGAAGAATGTGTTATGAGACAGCTCACCACCCATTAGATCTGGAGGCCCTACTGCAGTTAAAAATACATAAGGCATAGTGAATTTTTAAAATTCCCATCGAGGAACCCCACAGGCCTGGCTATGCGCAAACGGCCTGCAGGCGCAGCCTCCCAGCAGCCGCAGCTGCCCTTACTCTGCTGCTCTTGCTGCTGGACTTCACATGTAATCCTGTTAGGGTTACCTTGTTAGTTCCAGACCCATCATTCCTGCCAAGATTTTTATGAATCTTGATTTTATTATCCTACATATTAGCCTTCCATCTTGGTTCTGTGTCATTCACAAATTTGATAAGCCTGCTTTCTTTGTCTTTATCCAGGTTGCTGATAAAAACCTTGGACAGAGGGGGTCAGATTCAGAGTCAGGAGGCAAAGCCCCAGACAGCATCGCTCCCCAGCCGGACTGCGGATGCAGAACCAACACCAGTGCTCTCTGGATGGTCCCCTTGTTCAACCTCAAACTACCGTATTGGCCGAAGACATTCCCCCGGAGTGTTCCAGGGAGGCAGAGATTCAGTCGCCAGCACTGCAACACCTCACCCATCCAGAACTCAACGATGAACACCAGCCCTCTTTCAGAACCACCAGCAATCAAAAAAAGCTCCTGGACATGCAGAATATTCAAGATTTAAAACAGGAGAGCTATTCAGACCCTCAGGATAAACCTATTAACTCTTCCTTTATATACAATAATGCTTTGACCATCTTCCTTTCGAGACCTTGGCAGGTGAGCAGCTACAAATCAAATCGGAAGTGGAAACATAACTTGCTTTAAGGAAGCATACGGTCTGTAGCCTTTAAAGAAGACAGAAAAACTTTAAATCTCAGAAACAAACTGTAATAGTAAAAACTCTGTTAATGCCTGGGAAAGAGGCCTTACAGGTCAACATAACAGAAGGAATCGGGACCACCTGAGGGCCACTAGCCACCAGCAAGACCTTTTTTGTATTTTGCATGATAAAATGAGTGCCACTGACAGTGTGGGTAACATTTATTCACTCAGCAAACTGGCCCTGCATGCTGAGATGCAGGTGTGGTGGAAATGGCAGCTCAGGGAAGGCCCTGCTGGGCAGCAGGGACCCTGACGGTGCTGACAACCTCCTGAGTGGGTTGCCAATCAACAGTATTGCCAACAAATAAATGGACAGCATCACTTCAGATGAAAATAAGTGCTATCAAAAAAAAAGTAAAGCAAGGAGATATGGCAATGCAAGAGGGTGAGGCCTGAGAAACTGAACAGAATGTTCTGTGACAGCTTCTCCAGCAAGGGACGTTGGAGCCTGAATGCTGTAGAGAGCCAGCTAGATTATGTACAGCATGAGAGAAGAAATGTAAACTGGTACAACGTTTCTAGGGGCAATGTGGTGAAAGTACAGGGGGAAAAGTGTTTTAATTCGAAATTCTTCATCCAAGTATTAAGCCTAAGAGTACAATCAGAGATGTGTGTAGCAACACACAAGCCAAGATGTTCAGCTCAGTGTTGTCTACATCAACCAAAAACCAGAGACAGCCTACTAATGTCAAATCGCCATGGGCTGGTTGTAGGCTGATTAAATTCTTTGCTTTCAATTAGTAGACTGCATTGCAGCTATAGGAGAGGACAAATAAACAATTTTCCCTCTACCCTTCTGAGTTCTCAGCTGAGATCACTTCAACAAAAGACAGGTGAACAAGAGAAAAACAGAATTTATGAACATGTATGCACCCTGTATACCTAGAAGAGGCTCAAGTGAAAAAGAGTAACTCAAAGTGGTGGATTAGAACTCCAGCTTATATACCATCCCCAACAAAAATCAATAATTTGTGGATAAATAAAAAGACAAATGAAAGGAGTTGGGGGACTTCCAAGGGCAGCAAATTGTGGGAAGGTCAATATATGGAAGGAACTAATGATGCATAAGGACTACTTGTAAAGGTTGTTATGTAGATTCCTCTGGAGCCATAATCAGGCTGATAGAGGTTGGTCACTTGTCTCCAGTGACCAACCTCTGTGTTTCCTGGTAGACAGGGGAGAAAGGACACTTGAAAATGTACTACCTGTGGAGAACCAAGATGGCAGTGGAGTAGGCAGATGCACAGACTCCCAGCTCACACCACCAAACTGGATTACAAATTAGTTTAGGAACAATCAGTGTGAAAAACAAATTTTGGATTAAAAGAACAGGTCTCAAAAACTAAGGAGCAAAGAAGCAGCCACACCAAGCCTGGTAGGGAGTGCCGAGGCACGGTGGGTCTCCCCTGCTTCCAGGAATGAAGGTGGGGTGAGACTGAGAGCCCTTCTGGCTCATTACAAGGAGAAGAGCAGAGAATATCGCTCACAGCCACTTACCTGGGGACCTGGGAACGAGGTGTGCTGAGAGGGCTGGCTTGTCTTCCAAAAGGAAAGTGGGGAGAAAGAGACAGACAGTGACAGGCAGAGGAATGCATGGGATGACCTAAGAAGCTGACTCATTCAGTGCGGAGGTGGCCATAGCTGGAGGAGGGGTTGAACCTTCAACAAAGCACAAGCCTAAAGTGGTTCTCCAGCTCCAATCAGAGCAACAAGACACAACTGAAAACAGGAAGTGGGGAGGAGGAGCAGTAACTCAGGTCTCAATGGAGATCTGAGATACACCTCCCCCTGCTGAAACAGAGAAAGCACCCCCCCCAGAAGCTGGCAGATCCTGGACTTTAGAGTCTCAGGTTACATGCACTGCATTCCTGAATACAGCTCCAAATAAGCCCCCTGCCGAGATCAGTAAACAAGACTACCACTGAGTTAAGAAAACTGAGAAAAAAACAAATCAAGACTTGGAAGAGGCTCTACTAGGTAAGGAGATCACAGCTGGAAGAAGCCTACAAGTCATAGAGAATAATGGGTAGGCAGAGAAGCATAAATCATATGCTTCAACAAGATAAATCCTCTGATAAAGTCTTGGATGAATCAGAAGTAATCAAATTACCAGATGCAGAGTATAAAATAATGATCTTTAGGATGCTTAAAGAGCTCAAAGCTACAACAGATGGTCTTAATGAACACTTCAGTAAAGAAATTGAAAGCATCAAAAAGGACACGGAAATCATAAAGAAGAACCAGGCAGAAATGACAAACACAATATCAGAAAGGAAGACTACACTGGAAGGAACTAAAAGCAGGCTGGATAAAGCAGAGGATCAAATCAGCAACTTAGAAGACAAGATAAGTGAAAGCACAAAAGCAAAGCAGCAAAAAGAAAAGACACCGAAAAATCTGAGGAAACTCTAAGAGAGCTCTGTGACAACCTAAAGAGAAATAACATCAGCATCATAGGGGTTCCTAAAGACGAAGACAAAGAACAAGGGTTAGAGACCTTGTTTAATGACATCATAGCTGAAAACTTCCCTAAATTGATGCCGGAAAAGTCATACAAGTTCAAGAAGCACAGAGAATTCTATTAAAGAGAAACCAAAAAAAAAAAAAAAAAACTATACAAAGACACATCATAATTAAAATACCAAAGCTAAGAGATAATGAGAAAATATTAAAAGCTGTTAGAGAAAAAAAAGGCTATCACCTACAAAGGTGCCCCCATAAGGATGACATCTGACTTCTCAACAGAAACACTTGAGGCCAGAAGGGAATGGCAAGAAATATTCAATGTAATGCAGAACAAGAGCCTACAACCAAGACTACTTTATCCAGCAAGGCTATCATTTAAAATTGAAGAATAAAAAGCTTTCCAAAAGGAATATAACTTTAAAAAATAAAATGGCAATAAACAATTACATATCAATAATAACCTTAAACATAAATGGATTAAATGCTCCAATCCAAAGAAATAGGGTAGCTGCATGGATAAGAAAACAGAACCCAGGCCCTGGCCGGTTGGCTCAGCGGTAGAGCGTCGGCCTGGTGTGCAGAAGTCCCGGGTTCGATTCCTGGCCAGGGCACACAGGAGAAGCGCCCATCTGCTTCTCCACCCCTCCCCCTCTCCTTCCTCTCTGTCTCTCTCTTCCCCTCCTGCAGCCGAGGCTCCATTGGAGCAAAGATGGCCCGGGCACTGGGGATGGCTCCTTGGCCTCTGCCCCAGGAGCTGGAGTGGCTTCGGTCGCAACAGAGCGATGCCCTGGAGGGGCAGAGCGTCGCCCCCTGGTGGGCGTGCTGGGTGGATCCCGGTCGGGCGCATGCGGGAGTCTGTCTGACTGTCTCTCCCCGTTTCCAGCTTCAGAAAAATACAAAAAAAAAAAAAAAGAAAAACAGAACCCATACATATGCTGTCTACAGGAGACGCACCTCAAAACAAAAGAAACACATAGACTGAAAGTAAAGGATGGAAAAAAATATTTCATGCAAATGGAAATGAAAAAAAGCTGGGGTAGCAATACTTATAACTGACAAAATAGACTTTAAATCAAAAACTATAGTAAGGGATAAAGAAGGCTACTACATAATGATAAAGGGAGCAATCCAACAGGAAGAGATAACCATTATAAATGTCTATGCAACTAATATAGGAGCACCTAAATATATAAAGCAGATTTTGATGGACATAAAGGGAGAGATCACTAGCAATACTATAATAGTAGGGGATTTCAATACCCCACTAACATCACTAGATAGATCCTCATGAAAGAAAATAAACAAAGAACCAACAGAATTAAGGGATACACTAAATCAACTGGATTTAATAGATATCTTCAGAACCTTCCACCTCAGAGCAGCAGAATATACATTCTTTTCAAGTGCTCATGGTATCAATACATTCTCTAGGATAGACCACATATTAGAGCATAAAATGAGTCTCAACAAATTTAAGAAGATTGAAACCATATTAAGCATCTTTTCTGACCACAATGGCATGAAACTAGAAATCAACTACAATAGGAAAACTGAAAAACACTCAAACACTTGGAAACTAAACAGCATGTTATTAAACAACAACTGGGTCAACAATGACATCATGAAAGAAATAAAAAATTTCCTTGAAACAAATGAAAATGGGCAAACAACAACTCAAAATCTGTGGGACACAGCAAAAGCACTCCTGAGAGGGAAGTTCATAGCACTACAGACATACCTTAAGAAACTAGAAAAAGCTCAAAAAAAAACCACAACTTAATCTTGCAACTAAAAGAACTAGAAAAAGAATAGCAAGTAAAGCCTAGAGAAAATAGAAGGAAGGAAATAATAAAGATCAGAGCAGAAATAAATGAAATAGAGACTAAAAAAACAATACAGAGGATCAATGAAACCAAGATCTGATTCTTTGAAAAGGTAAACAAGATTGATGAACCCTTAGCCAGACTCACCATGAAAAAAAGAGAAAGGACTCAAATAAATAAAATTAGAAATGAGGATGGAGAAGTAACAACAGACACAGCAGACATACAAAGGATTGTAAGAAAATACTATGAAAAACTGTATGCCAAAAAATTAGACAACCTAGGTGAAATGAACAGATTCCTTAAAAAATGTAATCTTTCAAAAATCAATCTGGAAGAATCAGAAAACCTAAATAGACTGATTACAACAAATGAGATCAAAACAGTTATCAATAAACTTCCAACAAAGAAAAGCCCTGGGCCAGATGGCTTCAGAGGTGAATTCTACCATTCAAAGAAGAACTAACTCCTATCCTTCTCAAGCTATTTCAAAAAATTCAAGAGGAAAGAAGACTTCCAAGCTCCTTTTATGAGGCGAGCATAATTCTGATTCCAAAACCAGGCAAAGACAACACAAACAAAGAAAACTATAGGCCAGTATCTCTGATAAATTTAGATGCTAAAATTCTCAACAAAATATTAGCAAACCGGATCCAGCAATACATGAAAAAAATCATACACCATTATCAAGTGGGATTTATTTTGGGGAGGCAAGGCTGGTACAATATTTGCAAATCAATCAATGTGATTCATCACATAAACAAAAGAAAGGAGAAAAACCATATGATAATTTCAATAAATGCAGAAAAAGCATTCGATAAAATCCAGCATCCATTTATGATCAAAACTCTCAGCAAAGTGGGAATACAGGGAATATACCTCAACATGATAAAAGCCATCTATGACAAACCACAGCCAACATCATACTCAATGGGCAAAAATTAAAAGCAATACCCTTAAGATCAGGAACTAGGCAGGGGTGCCCCCTTTCACCATTCTTTTTCAATATAGTTCTAGAAGTCCTAGCCACAGCAATCAGACAAGAAGAAGAAATAAAAGGCATCCAAATTGGAAAAGAAGAAGTAAAACTATCATTATTTGCTGATGATATGATACTGTACCTAGAAAACCCTAAAGTCTCAGTCAAAAAACTACTGGACCTGATAAATGAATTCAGCAGTGGCAGGATATAAAATCAATACTCAGAAATCAGAGGCATTTTTATACACCAACAATGAGCAGTCAGAAAGAGAAATTAAGGAAACAATCCCCTTCACTGTTACAACCAAAAAAATAAAGTACCTAGGAGTAAACTTAACCAAGCAGACTAAAGATTTGTATTCAGAAAATTACAATGCATTGATAAAAGAAATCAAGGAAGATACTAACAAGTGGAAGCATATACCGTGCTCATGGTTAGGAAGAATAAACATCATTAAAATGTCTATATTACCCAAAGCAATCTATAAATTCAATGCAATACCAATTAAAATGCCAATGACATACTTCAAAGATATAGATCACATATTCCAAAAATTTATATGGAACCAAAAAAGAACACAAATAGCCTCAGCAATCTTTTTTGTTTTGTTTTGTTTTTTGTTTTTTGTATTTTTCTGAAGCTGGAAACGGGGAGAGACAGTCAGACAGACTCCCGCATGCGCCTGACCGGGATCCACCTGGCACGCCCACCAGGGGCGACGCTCTGCCCACCAGGGGGCGATGCTCTGCCCCTCCGGGGCATCACTCTGCTGCGACCAGAGCCACTCTAGTGCCTGGGGCAGAGGCCAAGGAGCCATCCCCAGTGCCCGGGCCATCTTTGCTCCAATGGAGCCTTGGCTGCGGGAGGGGAAGAGAGAGACAGACAGGAAGGACGGAGGGGGGGGCGGTGGAGAAGCAAATGGGCGCTTCTCCTATGTGCCCTGGCCGGGAATCGAACCCGGGTCCCCCACACGCCAGGCTGACGCTCTACCGCTGAGCCAACTGGCCAGGGCCAGCCTCAGCAATCTTAAAAAAGAAGAATAAAGTGGGAGGTATCACACTTCCGGATATCAAGTTATACTACAAGGCCATTGTACTCAAAACAGCCTGGTACTGGCATAAGAACAGGCATATAGATCAATGGAACAGAACAGAGAACCCAGTAATAAACCCACAGCTCTATGGACAACTGATATTTGACAAAGGAGGTAAGGAAATACAATGGAGTAAAGACAGCCTCTTTAACAAATGGTGTTGGGAAAATTGGACAGCTACCTGCAAAAAAATGAAACTAGATCACCAGCTTACACCACTCACAAAAATAAACTCAAAATGGATAAAAGACTTAAATGTAGGCCATGAAACCATAAGCATCTTAGAAGAAAACATAGGCAGTAAGCTCTCCGACATCCCTTGGAGCAATATATTTGCTGATTTATCTCCACAAGTGAAATAAAAGACAGGATAAACAAATGGGACTATATCAAACTAAAAAGTTTTTGCACAGCTAAAGACAATATGAACAGAATAAAAAGACAAACTACACAATGGGAGAACATATTTGACAATACATCTGATAAGGGGTTAATAACCAAAATTTATAAAGAACTTGTAAATCTCAACACCATGAAGACAAACAATCCAATCAAAAAATGGGAAAAAGAAATGAATAGACACTTCTCCAAAGAGGACATACAGATGGCCAATAGGCATATGAAAAAATGCTCAACATCACTAATCATTAGGGAAATGCAAATTAAAACCACAATGAGATATCACCTCACACCAGCCAGAATGGCGCTCATCAACAAAACAACACAGAATAAGTGCTGGCGAGGATGTGGAGAAAAGGGAACCCTCCTGCACTGCTGGTGGAAATGCAGACTGGTGTAGCCACTGTGGAAAACAGTATGGAGATTCCTCAAAAAACTGAAAATCGAACTGCCTTTTGACCCAGCTATCCCACTTTTAGGAATATACACCAAGAACACCACAGAGCGGTTCCAAAAGAAGAATTGCACCCCCATGTTTATGGCAGCATTGTTCACAATAGCGAAGATCTGGAAACAGCCCAAGTGTCCGTCAGAGGACGAGTGGATTAAAAAGCTTTGGTACATATACACTATGGAATACTACTCAGCCATAAGAAATGACGACATCAGATCATTTACAATAACATGGATGGACCTTGATAACATTATACAGAGTGAAATAAGTAAATCAGAAAAAACTAAGAACTATATGAATCCATACATAGATGGGACATAAAAATGAGACTCAGAGTCATGAACAAGAATGGCAATGGGGTGGGGGGTTGGGGGAGGGGGGAGGGGGCGAGGAAGGAGAGAGGGGGTGGGGGGGAGGGGCACAAAGAAAACCAGATAGAAGGTGACAGAAGACAATTTGACTTTGGGGGAGAGGTATACAGCACAATCAAACATCAAAATAATCTGGAAATGTTTTCTCTCAACATATGTACCCTGATTTATCAATGTCACTGCATTAAATTTAATAATAAATTTTTTTTTAAAAAGGGCAAAAGAGATGAATAGACACTTCGCCAAAGAGGACATACAGATGGCCAATAGGCAGATGAAAAAATGCTCAACATCACAAATGTTTAGAGAAATGTAAATTAAAACCACAATGAGATATCACCTCACACCAGTAAGAATGTTGCTCATCAACAAAACACCACAGGGTAAATGCTGGCGAGGATGTGGAGAAAAGGGAACCTTCCTGCACTGCTGGTGGGAATGCAGACTGGTGCAGCCTCTGTGGAAAACAGTATGGAGATTCCTCAAAAAATTAAAAATGGAACTGCCTTTTGACCCAGCCATCCCACTTTAGGAATATACCCCAAGAACACCATAGCACTGTTTCAAAAAGGGAAATGCACCCCCATGTTTGTGGCAGCATTGTTCACAATAGCTAAGACCTGGAAACAGCCCAAGTGTCCATCAGTGGACGACTGGATTAAAAAGCTGTGGTACATATATACTATGGAATACTATGGGGCCATAAAAAAAGAAGGAAATATTACTTTTTGTGACAACATGGATGGAACTGAAACTATTATGTTAAATGAAATAAGCCAGGCAGAGAAAGAAAAATATCATATGACCTCACTCATATGAGGAATCCGACGAACAATATGAACTGAGAAGCGGAATAGAGACAGAGGCAGGATCAAAGGTTCCAGAAGGAAAGCGGACAGAGGGAAAGGGGATGACAGGGTGATAGAAAGGGATGAGAGCAGAAAAGCAAATCCTGGAGAGAAGGGGGAGGGCGTTACGGGGAGGGAGACAGGGGGATGTACTGGGGAACACGGGTGACATTAGAATCTACGTAACACAATAAATTAAAAAAAAAAGAAAAAGAAAATGTACTACCTGCTTTTAGGCAAATAGAAGACAGGGAGCCTTTTATGCAACTGCTTTTTCCTAGTTTCCCTCTGCTCAAAATGATCTTTATGTTCAAGTGGCGTATTTTGGGGTAGCGTATTCTGCCACCCTTCACAGCTTTCAAAAAAGCGAGCTGGGGAAGGAAGAATATTTTGTGGCATAGAAAGGCGTGGAGGGTGCAATGCCAAGGGAAAAGGGCAGCCTACAAATTTTTATTTCAGATAAAGCATACCTTATGTACAGAAAAAGATATTATGTATTACAGCCGGGGGGGTGGGGGTGGAGGGTGGGGTAGCCTCAAAGAATACAAAATAAAATGTTAACTGTGGTTTTCCCTGGTTTATAGGATCATAAATAATTTCATTTGCTTTCAATGTTTCTCTCTGTATTGCATAAGTTTCCTACAGCGAGCCCACATTTTGTTCATGACTTAAAAGAACTCGAGCAAGTGCAACTTGTTTAAAAGCTGTCCCTGCGGAATAGGTAAGCTTCAGCTGGGAGGTAACGAGCCACACAAAATAGCTCACACCCTGGGAAGAAACGTTGAGTGACTGAGCATGGGAGTGTGCGCCTGGGAACACGGACTCGACTCCACTAAGGACCCCAGACAAGAAAGTTGTGGACCGTCAGCTGTGGGCATGGGCTCTGTGAGGGATGGGGGTCTGGCAAACCACAGTATGTGTCGGGATATTTAATCCAACGTACATAGCCACTGTGCCCCACTGGCCCCGTCACCACCTCCCTGCTCAGTCCCACCCTGCACAGCCTCTAAATGACAGAAGCCAACATGGGCAGGCCAGGAGTCACCCTTCCTTTACCAGGCAGCTGACCAGTAGCAGACCCACAGGGCATCTCCATGCAGCCCCTGCCCCTTCTTCATCGCATTCCTCCCTGGGGGTGAAAAGCTGTCTTTCTTGCCTGACCCATGCTTTTCCGCAGCTTTGTCTGAAGGACAAGTTGTGACCTGTCTTCTGTATGCAGGCCCAAGAGAGGCCGCTGGAAGAGCTCCTCCCTCCAACATGTGCTCTGATGTCACCTCACTGCAGCTCCCCCATTCACTCAGGGGTTCCTGGGCATCCGCTCTGCGCCACGCACAGACTGGGGTGGGAGGGATAGTGGTGAACACAAACATCAAGGGCCCTGCTCTCTAGAAGCGCAGAGCCAGGTGGGGCAATCGCTTTCCGAACTCCACGCCACCCAGACAGACTATCCCTGGACTTACTTCTATCTGACATCGATCTGTACTCAGGACTTGGCTCCGTTCAGTGTGAAATCGAACCGGGCTCCGCCCAGAGAGAGCCCTGCTTTGTGACGTCCCTAGCCGGCTCCTGTTTCCCAGCACACCCAGCAGAAAACCACAGAGCGGTTGTCAAAACACCTCAGCAACAAACAAACCAACAAACAAAAAACTGACAGTAAAAACACTTCTTTCTGGAGTACCACCTTCACGAAGTTCTTCTTTTCCAAACTTGAAATAATTAAACTTCGTCCCAAAATTATTTGACATCCCTTTTGGAGTCTCTGAGAAGAAAAAAAAAAAAAAAAAAAAAGCCTCTAGCAGTTATCCCAAGTGCTGACACAGCAGCGGGGAGACGTTTAAGAACATGGTCCCTCCCGGAGTCATTCAAAGCAGACAGTCCCGTTCTGGAGAGGAGAAGGAAAGCAGTGACCCATGCATCAGGCACAAAGTAAACAGATAATTAATCACACTTTGAGGCTCTTGAGGGTTTCTCTGTTGGCCACTGTAAGGCAGACACTGTTCTCCAACAATGCCTGCTGATATCAGAGAGAAAGGTTCCACTCACGCGAGAAAGAAATGGCAGTGACCTACAACTCATCATCCTTACAAACGAGCGGCTCCCGCGGACAAGGTCAGGGTGACGGGAGGACCACTGGGACAAGGGCACATAGGGAGACATTCCGCTCTGACGACAGGGCAAGGAGGAGGACGGGGGCCTTTTAGGTGCGCAGCAAATACGATGGTAACGGCTGACCTCTGTGGCATGCTCTCTGCGGGCCCGCATTGACCCTGCCAGGGTCCAGGAGATACAGTTTTTACCCCCACTTCGCAGAGTCATAAACTGAGGGAGGAGAGAGTACAGTAACCCAGGCAGAGGCGGAAAGAGCACCTGAAGCCAGGCAGTCTGTTTAGATTCTGGGACTCTCAGCACTAGACTCGACACACCGCATGTGACTATGAGCTTGTTATGAACAAGATCCAGGCAAGGCAACGGTGGGCAGGAGGCCAGTGTGTGTGTGTGTGTGTGTGGGGGGGGTCTTGGGACAAAGATATCCCCCCCGCCAACTGCAACAACAGAGCAATGGGAGCAAAGCAGGATCTGATTCGACCTCTGCCACCTACGGGCAGCTGACCAGGGACAGGTCACTCCGTCCCGTCCCTGCACTTGTTTCCCCACCCCTGAAGTGAGACAAGAACATCGTGGTGCTGCTGTGAGGATTCAATGAGCTAACTGCACGCAAAGCGTAAGGAGCAGGCGCTCAAAGAGAAAGAAGCTGTTTTCATTCCTGGGAAAGAGCAGGTCCAGGGGCCTGAGAGCCACAAGCCTGTCTCCAAAGAGGAGGGCACAGCCGACTCCAGGCGAAGCTGCTCCCTGACGTCCTCCACCGTTTTTGTCTTCCGCTCTGGGCCATGCCATTCTTCCTACACAAACCCCAACTCTGCTGCACCCCCGCAATTCCTGGCAAGTCCTCCCACACGGCCACTCCCCATCTCCAACTTCAAGGACCCAGCTGTCCACCAGCAACCTGACCTGGGCTACAGAGGCGGGCACGTGGCGTTGGCATCTCGTGTTCCCATGACCTGGCACAGGGCCTGGCACAAGGGGATGCAACCAATGCGTGCCAGAGGCTGCAGGAGTGAAGGAACGGACAGGATTCAGACACTAACTTAAGTGAGGGGAGTGGAGTGGACTCTGCCCCGATATGTCATCCACTTCTGCTCCCCAGACAAGGGAACTGACCTGCAGGAAGTGACATGTCACCATCCTCAGACAGTCTGTCCAAAATGCAAGTGTTCTCGGTGTGATGTGGTTCCCCTCAGTTTTGAAAGCTGATCTTTGTGGAGAAAACACCTCCCTGAACTTTAGGTCTCATTCTTCTTCCTGATACTTAAACAAAGTCCCCAGGAAACCTCAGGTCATAGAGGCCACACGGAGGGGAGGACAGCACCATGCGGGACGGCTCACTTGTTTCCTCGTGTTCTCTGGGAACGCAGGCAGGTCTGTCCTGCACATCCCACAGACGCGTGATAACTACGTGGGAGGGAACACTCAGGACTCGCTTTTTTTTTTTTTTTTTTTTTTTTAATATTTTATTTATTGATTTTTTAGAGAGAGAGGAGTGAGAGAGACAGAGAGAGAGAGAGAAGGGGGAGGAGCAGGAAGCATCAACTCCCATATGTGCCTTGACCAGGCAAGCCCAAGGCTTCGAACCCGCGACCTCAGTGTTCCAGGTCGACGCTTTATCCCACTGCGCCACCACAGGTCAGGCAGGACTCGCTTTTGCCCACTTTATTGAGATATGATTGACACTGTGCATGCTTGAGGTACACAACCTGCTGGTTGGCGACGCTTAACATAACGCAGAATGATTGCTGCCCTCGCATCGACTAACACTACCAGCATGTCAGAGAACCACCATTTCTTGTGTGTGCGCTAAGGACATTCAAGATGTACCCTCTTGGTGGCTTTCAAGTATATAACACAGCACTGTTTATTATAGTCACCATGCTGTCCCTTAGATCTCTAGGCCTTACTCAACTCAAACTTGGAAGTGGCAGGGGAAATGGGGAGATGTTGGCCAAAGAACTTGTTTTGAGAAAGAGTTTAACAAAGAGCAACCATCCTGCCTGGCTGGCTGCCTCACAGAGGCTGTCTAGACCCACAGCTCCATGCAGATGACGCCAACGGGGCAGGGAAGGGACGGGCTCAATGTGCAGAGCCCACGCCTCGCGAGGAGCAGGGGAAAGTCACGTGTGACAGCAGCCTGTGAGGCCAAGATCGAGGGACGGAGGTTCCAGGCTCTGCTCTACCACTGAACAAGGAGGATCCGAGTAAGATCTGCTGTTTAAAAGAAAGGGGGGAGGGGAGAGAAGGAAAAGAAGAAAGAGGAGAAGGAGGCTCTGGCCAGTTGGCTCAGTGGTAGAGCGTCAGCCTGGCGTGCAGAAGTCCTGGGTTCAATTCCCGGCCAGGGCACATAGGAGAAGCGCCCATCTGCTTCTCCATCCCTCCCCCTCTCCTTCCTCTCTGTCTCTCTCTTCCACTCCCCCAGCGAAGGCTCCATTGGAGCAAAGATGGCCCGGGCGCTGGGGATGGCTCCTTGGCCTCTGCCCCAGGCGCTAGAGTGGCTCTGGTCGCAACAGAGTGACACCCCGGAGGGGCAGAGCATCGCCCCCTGGTGGGCAGAGTGTCGCCCCCTGGTGGGCGTGCCGGGTGGATCCCGGTCGGGCGCATGCGGGAGTCTGTCTGACTGTCTCTCCCCATTTCCAGCTTCAGAAAATTACAAAAAAAAAGAAAGAGGAGAAGGAGGAGGCCATACCAAGAGACTCGCCCCGCTCACACACTGGGCATACTGTAATTCATTCCATGGGGCCTCTGGGAATGGTCAGCACTCCATTTGCTCAGCGTGGGTCATCCCCTTCACATCCAGATTTCACTGAGGTGTCGGGGTCATTTCATTATCAGAAAGCCTCACAGCCTGTCTCTTCTTCTCTGCCCCTCCCCTCACAAATCCAATGTAAAATGCACCAACACATAAAAACATAAAACACTCCATTTCAAATGCCCACTGAAAGCACTTTCATCTCACTTATTAACACTGGTGAGTTCTTTACCGTCTCTAAGCCTTGGATTTCTCATCCAAAATCATGAAGAATTATAAAATCCCTGCCTCACAGGGTCACTTGAAGATCTAAGGAGTAGAATGCCTCAGGACACTGCTTGGCAGAGAGTGGTGCTCAACAAATACTACTTATTAGTATTATTATCAGCATTATCATCAACATCATCATCACCATCCTCCTCCTCCCTCTTCATCATCATCCATGGGGCCAAACAACCCCAGTTTTCTACTTTTAGCAAACAGTAAAAGAATTTTTTATAGCAAAAAAGAAAAATATTAAAGCAAAGCATCTCTGTTTTATGTGGCTTTTTAAATATAAATAAAATATTCACAATTTAAAAGTCCAATTTAATATGTTATTACATGTCTGAAGATTTTTCCATTGTCCACAAGGCTGAATTAAAGCATAATATATCCAGGAACTACATATTTCCATCTTAAAAAAGGGTAAATGTAGAATTTCTATATAACTCTGTCCATCAGTATTTTATACTATGTTACATATCAGTATTATATTCAGAGGTGATCTAGTCATATAGATGTCATAAAAAAAAATGAATGCTAGGAGATAGAGTTTAGAGTAGAAATTTACCCAAGTTAGACTTTCTATTGAAATCTCTGTACAAAGGGCCAAGCCACAGGAATAAAAAACACATCCCAGGTATAAAGGATACACCCTAGGATCAAAGGAAAAACCAAAATAGACATATTCAAATATAGCCTGGAACAAAGGTTCCAAGGACAAAGGTGACCCAACAGTAAGAACTGTGTGCAAGAAAGAAACTCAACACTCATGAAAAGCCAGTAACAATCTGGAACCTCTACAATGTATTTATATGATGCACAATGCCCAACATACAATAAAATATCAGGACACCTGCAAGGAATGTGACCCATCATCAAAAGAAAAAACAAAGCAGAACACCTGATCATCCAATGTTGGAATTAGCAGAAAAAGACTTTCTATTATAAATATGTTAAAAGATATAGGAAACAGTAAAGAGAATAAATAGGTGAACAGGCAGAAAGCATCAACAAAGAAGCTAAGACAAAAAGAACCAAATGGAAATTCTAAACTAAAAAGAAAATACATTAAAAAAAAAAGATTATCTAGAATGAAACATTTATTCAATAGGCTTACCATAAGAACAGACACAGCAGAAAAAAGAACTGGTTAATTTGAAGACAAATCAATAAAAATTATCTTAAACTGAGCCACAGCAAGAAAAAAGGATTTTTAAAAAGTATAATATGAGCTTCCAAGACCTGCGGAACAGTATCAAACTGTCTAATATAAGTGTAATCAAAGAACCAGAAAGAGAGGAGAGAAACAATAGGACAAAAATATTTGAAAAAAATGTCTTAAAAATATTTAATTTGATGCACTATATGCATCAAATCATAGCTCCAAGAATTTTTCTGAACTCAAGCAGAATAAATACAAATGAGACCAACCTAGACGCATCAAACTGCTAAAAACCAAAGATGAAGAGAAAGTCTTACAAGCAGCCAAGGGGAAAAACATGACATTCAGAAAAGCATCAAAAACGGTGGCAGCTGACTTCTTATCAGAAATAATGGAACCCAGAAGACAATTCAAAGCCATCACTGAAGTGCTAAAAGAAAACAGACAACCTCAAATTCTCTGTCCAACAGAAATATATTTCAAAAGTAAAGGCAAAATAAAGCCCCTTCCCAATAAAACAAAAACCAATAGAATGTTTAAGGAAGTTCTTCAGGCTAAAGAGATATAATGCTCAAGGAAAAACCAAAACAGAGAAAAGCAATAAACAGCATTAAAAATGGTAAATATGTGGGTAAACTTTTTAATATAATTTTTGTGAAGGTATATAGGTTGTATAAGACATTGAAATCATTTAAGTGATTAATGCAACTTATACATACAAGCGAAATCTATGACAATGTACCAAAGAATAAATGGAATTACACTGTCATAAGAGTTTTACATTGTATTTGAAAGTGTAATACTGACTTAATGGTGACAAGTAAAAAATGCATACTGTAATCTCTAGAGAAACTATTTTTAAAATTTTAAGAAGGGTAGCTAAAAATACAAGACAAAACTGGGATACTAACAAGCATTTGATTAACCTAAAAGAAGACAGAAAAAGAGGAACAAAACAGATGGGACAAATAGAAAACAAGTAAAAAATGGTGGACTTGTCAACCTTAAAAATAAAACAGCCAGTTATTTTACCAACAACGAGTTTACTCAGGAACAGAAGAATTGCAATTTGGGACATGCAAACTATGGCAAACCACAGGCAAGTGTGGAGAGCAGAGGAGGACAGTGTTATATTTTAGAGAAAAGGCAAGAAATTGGGATAGGCAGTTATGAACAAAAGTCCACTGGATAACAGTGAGAGTTCAGGGCTTCTCATTGGCTGAGTGTGGTGGTTTCTCATCAACTGGGCTTGTGCTAGGCAAGAAGAAAATCTTCCTTCTCCTGTTGGGGTTGTAAAGTAAGCTTCTTCCTGCCCAAATTTTTAAAGTTTCCATGGGTGGTACCTGCACGAAAACACTCCTTTCAGAGCATCCCAACTGCACTTGAATGAGGTTTTCCTTTACCATGTTCAGTCTTAAACCCAACCATACCAATAACTGTATTAACTGTAAATGACTTAACCACTCCAATCAAATGGCAGAGACTGGCCAGACTGGATAAGATTGGAAGGTAAAACTAAACGCTGCTTATAAGAGACATACATTAAACACAAAAATACAGGTAAGTTGAGAGTAAAAAGATGAAAAATATATTCTGTGCAGACATTAATCTCAAGAAAGATAATGTAGTTACATATTAATATTAAAGTAGACATCAAGATAAGGAATATTAACACAAAGATGGAAACTTAACATTAATGATAAAAGGTTCATCAGAAGGAAATAAAATTTAAGAATACTAACTGGAAATATAGCCATAGGAATTTTTGACTTCAAGTCATCATGAGAGAAAATAAAAGAAGGTAGCAAAATAAAATTTGTTTTGAACTATCCAGTGAAACCAGCAGGAAAACACATCGAAATGAAGCACCACATAAAAGAAAACAGAATAAGTTGGTAGCAATAAGACAGAACATTAGTTATTTCCAAAATAAAAAAAGTGAATGCTATAATTACCCTGGTTTAATAGAAGTAGCATATCCTTACATTTAAGTTACTAATTAAAAAGAAAAAAAATGAGTGAGAATATAGAGGATTTGAATAGCACAGCTGATTTGCTTTAGTCTGTTTAGAGCTTTGTACCCAACAAACTATTCATTATGTTCAAGCTATGTAAATTTACAAAAAAATTGACTATGTGCGTGGCCATACAGAAAATCACAAATAACAAAACACAGAAGTCACATAAGCCGCAGCCTCTGATCCCAGTACAATAAAATTGTTTTTGCACTATCATTATCCCCATATTAAGATGAGGGAACTGAAGCTTGAAAATAAAGCAAGCTACACAAGTTCACACAGCTGGTAAACAGCAGATTAGTGTCTTGAACCCAGGCATCCTCATTTTGGAGCCTGCAGCCATAACCACTGTGCTATACTCCTTCCCAGGGAGAAGGAGCCATTCCCCTCAGAGATCTAAATATACCCTAAAACTATAACAATTAAATTATTATATACTCAGCTACCACAAGGCAAACAGATAATCAAAGCAGAATTCACTTGCAATCCCATGGACATATGCAAGTTTGCATCTGATAAAGATATCACTGAGAAAAACAATGTCTCTTCCAATAACTGACACACCATATGCAAGAAAAAAAAAGTAAATCCTCTACCTCATGCCATAAATACATTTTCTTATAATTAAAGAATTAAAATTCAAGAACAGTACAAAATACTGGACAATACAGAAAATATTTCTGTTTTAGATGAGAAAGGACGTTATAAATTGGACAGAAACTCTGAAACCATAAAGAAAAAGATTGATAAAGTACATAAAAATGAAAACATGCACAATAATAGAAGTTGCAAAGAAATATAAAAGTCAACCAGGGACATGGAGAAAAGACTGGCAACATATAAAAGAAAAGATTAATATCTTTAAAGCCTATAGCACTCTTACATTAATAGTAAGATAAACTTAAAGATCTAATGAAAGCATCAGTAGGCCCTGGCCGGTTGGCTCAGTGGTAGAGCGTCGGCCTCGCGTGCGGGAGTCCCGGGTTCGATTCCCGGCCAGGGCACACAGGAGAAGTGCCCATCTGCTTCTCCACCCCTCCCCCTCTCCTTCCTCTCTGTCTCTCTCTTCCCCTCCCGCAGCCAAGGCTCCACTGGAGCAAAGTTGGCCCGGGCGCTGAGGATGGCTCCATGGCCTCTGCCTCAGGCGCTAGAATGGCTCTGGCTGTGACAGAGCGACGCCCCAGATGGGCAGAGCATCGCCTCCTGGTGGGAATGCTGGGTGGATCCCGGCCGGGCGAATGCGGGAGTCTGTCTGACTGCCTCCCCGTTTCCAACTTCAGAAAAAAAGGAAAAAAATTAAAAAAAAAAAGAAAGAAAGCATGAGTAAAAGAAAATAACATTCATTTTAAAGTACAAATTGTCAATACAGGAGTGAAGAGATGCAAATGCTATATTCCTGCCTGTGGTATAAATATAAACATTAACAACATCCAGCATCAGCAGGGATGTTGAAAAAGAGACACTTGCACACTGCTGGTGGAATGTATATAAAGCCCTTTGGGTGGACAATTGCAACAATATTTTAACAGGTGCACTACAATGTATGCTCAACTGCAATGTTGTTTGTTATAGACACAATGTAACACCACACAGCCAGTAAAAAGAATCAAGTAGATCTATATAAATAGAAAATATCTCCAAGACAAATTAAGAAAGAAAAAAAAAGTTAACCTATAATATGTGTTCTCAGTCTTTTTTTTATTACTATATAGAAATGTATGTTTAAAAGTTGACTTTAAAAAAATGAAAAGAATAGAACTAAGAGAGGTATAGGAGTTCAGGGAGCCTTATTCTTTTTGTATTGTTTTAATTTTTACAACTATTTTATAATCTTAAAAAAAAATAAGTGAGGGATAACACATCCATTCCCATTACATTCACTTTTGTGTAAACCTTTCTAATATTTGCCCAAATCAAACATTTTAGATAGTTGTAATTCTGAGATATATTATTATACAGTGCTCTTTAACTACTACATCATAAAATGCTCCGTTTCTTCTTCATGATTTTCAAAATAATTATTTTAATAGCTATACAAGATTTTCTTGTGTCCATAATTTACCAAAGCATTCCATCAGAGTTTTCATTTATTTGACAAATATGCTTACTTTGCTTTGTACAGAACATAGCAATGAACATCTCTATACAATAATATTTTTCCATCTGTCATAGTCGGGCCTCAACACATTTTTTCTAAAAACTGTAAGTCAAGGGGCAGGAATCACCTTGTGCACCACAGCATGGCTCTTCGAGGGGGTGGTACCCGCTTACAATTCCAGCTACAGCATCTGACCACATCTGTTTCACCACAACCTTGCACATCCTGGTGTTCATCCTTCTATTTGATTTTCTTTGAATATTTTAGTTGATAATAAAATAGAGAAAGGTTGATTTCTGACACATTCTCACTTCAGATATTTCTAAAGCAACCACAAAAGAATCTAAGGATATTTCATGGCTTCCTTTCTTCCCCCAAACAGGAGACATCCATAGTGACTTTTCTGATTATGAATGAAAGTAATAAATGTTACTATAAAATAGTTTAGACCAGAAGTAGTATAACGAAAAAGCAAATACTATAAAATTCCATCAGCTTGAAATAACCACCATTAAGATTATTTTGTATATCTTCATAGACATTTTTCTTAAAGACAGACCCAAATTCATTTTATTAGATTACCACATTAATACATCACTACGTGGACTTCTGTAACTTTTTTTTTTTCAGTGAGTGAGAGAGGGAGAGAGAGAAACAGGAAGGGAGGGAGATGAGAAGCAACTTAGTTGTTCATTGATTGCTTTCTCATATGTGCCTTGACAGGGGCAGGGGGCTACAACTGAGCCAGTGACCCCTTGCTCAAACCAGCGACCTTGGACTCAAACCAGCAACCTTGGGCTTCAAGCCAGAGACCATGGGGTCACATCTATGATCCTATGCTCAAGCCAGCAACCCCTTGCTCAAGACGGATGAACTCATGCTCAAGCTGGCGACCTCAGTTTCAAGCCTGGGTCCTCAGTGTCCCAGGCCAATGCTCTACCTACTGTGCCACCACCTGGTCAGGCTCACTTCTGTAACTTTTTTAGCATTTAACAAGTTTGTGGATATCTTCACAACTCCTGTACATAATTCATTTTAATGGCTGCATTTTTTTTCCATGGTAGCACACAAAAGCGTGCTGACCTACATTCAGTGCCATTGTGTTGTTTTCAGATACACACTCTGCATGTCTATGGAAACCACAGATGCAAAGGTGGTTTAGTTATTTGTATTTTTGTTAGTTCCCTGTTCTTATCCACTGCCATTTACCTATTAGAGAAGAACTAATAGAGAAGAACTCTTCTCTATTCTTACTAATTGGTAAGAGCTCTCTGTATAGGAGAAGCATTAACTCTTAACTTGGTAAATTAGGACAACAGGATCACATCCTGGGGTTGCAAAGATTAAGTCACCTAAGGTATGCCAAGTACCTAATACAAAGCCGGCACATAGTAAGTCAAAATTGTGCCCTTCCCTTCCTCCGCCTCCCTGCCTTCCTATAACCGAGATGGAGAAATAGGTAATTAAAAAGATACCTACACACATATATACACTGGCCATTTCTGTTCCCAGCGGCGTCTTGGACCATTATTTAGAATGCCTCCCCCAAACTTCCTAAATCCTAGTTCAAGATTCAGCTCTCCCGCAGTACTGAGAGCTGCACTCTATTACTGCACTGTGATATTAGGAACCTTTTAAGCAGGAAAGGGAGATAGGGAAGGAAACAGAGTAACAAGATTGGCTTTAACACATACCATGTGCCAGCTGTGTACCGGGCACCCTTCACACAGCACATCACTTCATCGTCACAGCCCCCCTGGATGTGACACATGACCCATCAGGAAGCTTAGAGAAACTATAAGATCATAAGGCACATCTTTATAATCAGCACTCAGATGTCACTCCAAAGCCCATGAGTAGACTGCCCTCCTGTGAAGTAGGGACCCAGCTCTGGCTTCCTGTGTCACTCTGGGGCCATCCCATGCTTTACACAAAGTCACACTGTTCAACAGATCGAGACCAAAGCAGCACACGGCCTAGATCTCTCTTTTAGAATTATAGCTGGGCAGAGGGAAACCAAATCCTTCTTTAAAAACTCAGCATTCCCACACCTGAGTATATGTATGCCCGACAGAAATCCCAAATACATTCACCAAAAAACAACAGTAGCAGCCTTACGCTTAATAGCCAAAAACAATAAATTACCCCGACACCCATAAAGAGCAAGTAAGTAAACAGAGGTACAGCCATGCAATAAAATGCTTACAGCGAGGAGAATTAACAAACCACAAGTACACACACGTGCATGAATCTCAAAAACATGCTGGGCAAACGATGTCACACAATGTCCATTCTGTATGACTCCATTTACACAGCGTTTAAAAACGGTTTAGAAGTCAGGGTGGTGCGACCCTCAGGGGGTGGATGGGGAGGTGGGAGAGGGCGTACCCTGGGCTCCAACAATCATGAATCGTGCACTTGTCTCCGTGCCTGTTATTTTTAGGCTGAACTAAATGAAATTCTCACTTTTTAGGTCAAAACAGTCAAATACCAGCAATTTCATGTGGTTTAACCTAATATTTCAATAAAAACACATTTGTTTGCTTGTTTTTTTAAAACCGTCTGGTAAAAGAGAAAGAAATGTCTGGCACTGACTGGCAGATTGCTCCTTTTCTGCACCAACCCAAACGCTCCTGCGGCTTCCGAACCTGTGTCCCCTTTCTCCTTGGTGGAGACGGAAGAACAACCAGGCCCTCCCCTCCGCGGGTGATCCTTCACCGTCACATCCTGAAAGACTCTGATGAAGCCCTTCCTGGCTTCCAGAGTCCCAGCTCCTCTCCGCCGCCCACTCAACCCCACCTTCCCCCCAAAACCTCTGTGCCTGTCATTGAATCATGAGGACACAATGCCAGTCACAGTCCTGCCTACATTCACCTCCTCGCTGTGAACCAGCGTTTCCAATTCACTCACAGGACACCAAGATTATATTTCTAAAAGAAGCAATATTACTAAGATGATCTTCAGATAAAGAAAAATTTAAAAACAACCCGCCCCACTATCACAGGACAATAGAGGTACAAGGCTCTTTCGAGCCTTGAGTGAGTCATAAACAGCATAACCTTTATAACTAGGTGAGAGGATGTTACGCACAAGTTATGAAACGAATGGTCTCCTTCTGTGGTTTTATAAGCACTTATCTCCCTGAGGTGGGGAGGATGTCATCAAGTCTCAGAATTCTGGGTCCAGTGTCTCACTTTACAGTAGCAAATAATATTTCAAACAGAAGGATGCTCCAATTCTGCATGGACAAGGCCGAGGCCTCCCAGGAGGGAGGAGCGCGGGACACGCTCAGTCCAGCCGGCTGGGGGTGGAGATGGAGCCAAGGACAAGAGCTCACAGCCCAGGCTCTTTACAGAACTCGGCACAGCCAGTGCAGACTCGGAAGGAAGGATAGGAACGCAGCACTGGTTTTACACATTATCTAACGCAGTTGTGCTGATAATTCTTCTGATGCAATGTCCTGGAATCACCATTGCAAACAGCCAGCAATGTAAGTCACCATCGAGGCAGTGCAGGGCTGAGACCACTCCTAAATCAGACAGTAAGCCACCTATGCTGCTTTCTGGGGGCTCGGTTCACTGAATGGACTCGTAGCAAGTGACAAAGTTTACTTGGGGTGGGGCGGATTAAAAGAAATCTGTTGAGGCCCAGGCCGGTTGACTCAGCAGTTGAGCATCGGCCGGGCCTGTGGAAGTCCTGGGTTCGATTTCCAATCAGGGCCCATAAGAAAAGTGCCCATCTGCTTCTCCACCCTTCCCCTTCTCCTTTCTATCTCTCTCTTCCACTCCCGCAGCCAAAGCTCCACTGGAGCAAAGTTGACCCGAGTGCTGAGGATGGCTCCATGGCCTCCACCTCAGGCGCTAGAATGGCTCTGGTTGCAATGGAGCAACGACCCAGATGGGCAGAACATCACCCCCTGGCGGACATGCCGATGGATCCTGGTCGGGCATATGCAGGAGTCTGACTGCCTTTCTGTTTCTCATTTCCGGGAGGGGCGGTGGAGGGGGGGAATCCACTGAAATAGACTTAAAGGTGTTTATTTACTTTATAGGAATCCTGTAGTAAATCTTTTGTAATAAGAATGCCATTAGCTTTCTATGGCATTTTTCTTTACTAAACATTATGAATTCATCTTCATAAAAGGATAATAATAATAACATTATGGTTTGTTGAGCACACACAACCAGCTGAAGACTCTTTTCATTGAATACTCGCCAGCCTTACATTCATGGGTACTGTTCATATTCCCTTTGAAAAATTGGGGAAACAAAACTTAAGCTGGAAAAATACTTTTTGGAATGGCTCACACAGCTAATGAAAGGCAAAACCAGGTTTCAAGCCCCAGGAACTCACAGTCAAAGGCCATGGCTGTGACCACTACACACACAGCCATTCTGAGACAACACATGTCGGTAACAGGGATTCTCAAAAGTACAGAGAAGACACCTTATTTTTGTTGTGTGTACCACAGACACTTCGACACTTCAAATAACTTCTCTGATAAAACCCAGTGAAGTAGGAATTATTCCCATTTCCCACCTGGAAAAAAATGAGGTTCAGAGATTTCAGGCAACTTGCTACTGTCAGAGTTACAACTCAGACACAGACCAGCCTTGGTCCAAAGCCGTGGCCGTTCATTCTACCCCTTTGCCCCAAACAAGTCCTCCCTTCTAGAGAGTGAGCAACGTCATCACGGCCGGATCAGCTCGACAGACCAGCCTTCCGCTACAGCAGCTCACCAGTCCCAGACGCAGTTAACACAAGCTTCCTCTCGCCCCATCCAGCCCGCTTCCGATGGCACAGCGGTCCAGGGAGCCGTCCCGATGCTGGTCATGTAAACACACAGCCTCATGCTTGCCACCAACAGAGGGCAATGAAATGACAGGCCACAGAGGGGATTTATGTTGCCTCAACCCAGAGGTGACATCCGTTATTCAAGCTGTTCCGCGTGGCCCCACCTAAAGGCACGGGTTTGGAACGGGCGGTCTCCCGTGCAGCCAGAGAGGAGAGAGGGGCCAAGGGAGATCCCTGACCCCAAGAATGCACAGGCCACACGTGAATGGCTCCCAAACACGATGGACAGAGGGTCACCTGCTGAAAATGCAGATTCCCAGGGCTCCAATCCACAAGCTGGTTCAGGTAAGCGTGAGCTGGGCCCAGGTGATTCTGACACAGGTGGTCAACAGACCACCCTTCAGGAAGCCCTGCTCAGGACAGACGCGGAGCACTCAGAGGTCTATGAAAATGGTCACCGGGAGTCCAGTGTCAAGTGCTGAGCGCTCGTGAGGCCCTGCCCATGCTCATGCCCAGACCCAGCTGGGGGCATGAGGAAAGCTGAGAGGACGTGGGTGCAGACCCAGCTCCCACTGCCCAGCAGTGGACAGTCCCGAGCTGAACAGGGAGACAACCAACTGCAACACGAGAGGGAGTAAAGCACGGGTCCCGGATCACCCAGGGGCCCAGCGGTGCAGAAGACAGCACACTGTCATTCACAAAAGTAAGCCGGGCCTACGTGCCCGAGGGAGCTGTCACTGTCCACCCCGGGGTCTGTCTGATCATGGTGTTTTTCAGTGTCAAACTGCCTGGGCTTCCCCATCAGTGTCTCAGGGACCATCCACACTTCTCAGCAGAACACAGACCATTACATTCAGCTCATTTCCTCCCCCTCTTATTCCCCCCTCCCAACTCACTCTCTGTGCTGAGGCCATACCTTGTGACCTAAATTCCCACCCAAAATGCGCATCTAGGCCACTGGGGCTTTGCTCCAGGACACTCCGTCTGAAGAACTGTCTTTGGGCCAGACCTGTCAACCAGCGCTCAAAACTGAGGGGCAATGTCGGCTCTGGGCAGCGTTCCCTGGTGCCTGTCCCCTCCTTCTCATCCCTAATTAATCCCTCTTCTCAGTAAACTGGGCGCTCTGCTCCAACTACCGCAACTGTCCCCTGCCTGGGGTCCTAGGCAGGACTCTCAGGGGTAATAACAAAAGATCTGTGAATTACTATCCGTATTCCAAAAATCTACCTGACAGCCAAATGCCCCCAAGCGAGTCACCTGGACCAATTATAGTGCCAAGTTTCCTTGTGTCCATTTGGAATGATACCATCCCAATGTGACTAATGAAGGGGAAAGAAAATACCCGTTACAAATGCAAGTAGCCAGACAGTGCCACATAAGCATCTGTCAACTGAATAAATGATAAACAAGAAATGTTTGGAGGCAAAACTTTCAAACCTAGTGACCTCACGGGGGAAACAACAAACATGAGTCCGCCATGAGCTTGCTCTGCCAGGCTGGGAGCATCCTGGAGGCCCAGGCCTTCCTCCCTCGTCCTCCCCACACCTGCCCAGACCTCCTGCACAGGAAGTGCTCTGAGACGGGTGCTGGGGTGATGGAAGGTGAGACTACGTGAGCAACCAGCATCCTGAGCAGACCCAGAGCTCCTGGAAAGACATCCCGAGAGGGAGCCACCAGCAGCCACAAGGGGGGACTGAGGGACAGAGGGAGGGACTGTGGACCCCAGGCTCACGAGTGAGGTAGACAGACCACCTTCCCCCAGTCGGCATTTCCGACTGTCATCATCGACTTCCCAGGGTCCTTCCCGCAGTGCTGTCGGTAAAGGGCTTTCGGAATTAACTGCCCCCTGGAGGTGACGGCCAATAGTTGTGAGAGAAAGGGGGAAGCCAGTTACTCTGCAACACCACCAGGTATGTTCTCCCCAGCAACGTACTCACCACGTCTTGGCCCTCTGGGACCTAACGACCCAAAGAGGATCCCTCGACATCTGTAACGCGTCCGAATCCCATCTCTTGGAGGACGTGAGCCACAACCGCCACCTCTCAATAGGGGAGGTGTCACACTAAGAGTCTGACTTTAGAACTAGAGTGACATCTCTTCCCACACGTGACTCCAGGCTGTGTGTGTGCTTTTCTGGAGATTATGGGTCCTATCAGGGCATCGCTTCTAGGAGGTAGTCTATTTTGCTCCAGTCTGAAAGCCTGGTGCTGGGCGCATTCTAGTTCAGTGGCTGGTGGCCTTGGGACAGGAGTCGACTGCCTGTCTGAATTCGGGCCATGCCTCCTGCTAGCCTGTTTGAGCAAGTTACTTAACCTTTCTAAACCCCGGTTTCTTTATTCGTAAAGTGGAGAGAATCTGAAGTGTCCACTTCAAGTGAGAGGAGGCTTAAACAAGAGATGCCATGGAATGTCTCTGGCTCATCGTAAGCCCTCAACTGCCCAATGCCACTTGCTACTTCTCCTCAAGCAGTGCAGCGAGGTGACTGAGAGCCCGGACTACACAGTGGAGCGTCAAGGTTCAGCACCCTTACTAGCTGTGACTTAATCTGCTTGTGCTTCAGTTCCTTCATCCATACAGAAATACCAACATACCCCCTTCACCAGGCGCATATAGGGGCTAAGTGGTACCTGTGATCGTCTTCCTTAGAGCCTGGCACATGGTAGGCCCGCCCATGCGGTTGCTACTGGAGTAAAAATGGAAGGAATGTTCTAGCAGTACACCAGTGGTCTTCAGGGCTGTCGACCGGCCACCGCGTTTCCACACTGTGCTTGCTCAACAAGGTCCAGTGCTGGCTTGAGCATCTGCAGAAATGCTCAGAGTCTCTCCTGCAATGCTGGAAGCCCGCTCTCTGCTCCACCTGCCGACCACATGGAAGAGCAAAGCGGCCTCTAGACCCACAAGCTGAATTCATTGCGCTAAACGCAGCCTTGACACCACACGTCGTACTTCGATTTTTCCTAAACATCGGGTTCCTCCACCAACGCATTTCCTGCTCACTTAAACTTTATGTGCCAGCTCTGATTTGCATGAGTCATTACTAATTTTCTTCCCAGTCATTTGAAGTTCTTAACAGGAGTGTCCAAAACTCGCTGGGTACCTCTTGGGCCATCTATGGGGGTTGCCTGGAGAGCATCTTCTTGGAATCCTGAACCACCAAAATCCAGTCTACAAACTGAGAACTGGTTCTCTAAGTGAGCCATGGAGAGCTTTCATCCCTACCACCTGTGGGTCCCAAATGCATTTCATTAGCGCTAACATAGAATCCACGAGGAGCATGTGGGCATCGGGCGGTGGGCTCCCTGCCCTCGTGCAGAACAAATGTGGTCATAGAGCAGGTGCATCCACAGCTGGTGTTTCCCCAGAAGCACAAGTCTACAGAGTAAGGTACCCCCTCCAATAAAATTATTCTCTTATCCTGGGAAATAAATAAGGTAGAAATACCAAGCAGAACCAGGTGAATTGTATCAGCTAAGTGGGACCTCACAGCAGAGAAACTGGATTTGGCTTGCCCAGAGGGGACTTTCCAAGCCTAGCTGGGTGGGGTCCTGTGACTGAGACCACCATACCCATGAGCAGAGGTGAGTACAAAGCCACCGAACCCTGCCATCAGAGCAGCCCTGGCAAAGGAAGAATAAAACTTCCTCCAAAAGCCAGCTACTGTCATCTGGCAGGAAGGATCTCTGAGAAAATAAAGGTCACCTGTGTCTGCGAGCTCCAAGCCTGTCCTTCTGGAAGTGGCCCTCTGCCTGCCTGATAACAGCTCTGAACACCCAAGGGTCCCACCCAGGGAGTGTCCTGCCAAAGCCAAAGCTGGTCTTTGCAGGCGAAGGAGCCACAAGCCGACCCAGTGCTAATATGTCCAATTTGATATGAAACCAGGGAATCGGCCAAAAATGCCATCAACACCAAGTGTTTCCCTTTGGGCGACAGCAGATCCCCCATTAAGTAATTAATACAAAGAAGAAGTTTGGAAAGAAGACTATATTCTGGCAGCCTGGTTTTTATATAACTCCTGAGGAGGACGCAAGAAGCACACACAAACAATCCTTGTCAGATTTTTCAAATCCATTGCACAGACCGTTATATACCTACACACATCTCATAAATGTTTGAGGAAATTTGAAGGGGGATCTGAAAACAATATAAATATCATTGGACCCTCTCCTCATCCAAGAATTTCCAGGCAGCCTAAGAGCTCACCTCACTTTGCCTTCAGCATCACCCACAGCTGCCCAACAGATGTTAAATACTTCACGCACTGAACACTTCATTACCGTCGCATGATAATTTAATGGGGCTTAGTCTATCTGCCCATCGGAAACTCTCCCCATCGACTGCAAGGCAATCACTAGTTTTCATGTTTATTCCAAAGGTAGAAAAATAGAGTAAGGGAGAGGGAAACGTTTTTCTGTTTTCCCAAAATGCCCAGACCCTCTGAAGTTCTCTCCTGGTCCCTTGTTCCCAGTGAATAACACCAGTGTTTAGTGAAGCAGGGATTGGGGCTGGCGGCCTCTGGGGGAGCTTGGGCCCTTTCTGCTGGTGTGAATAGATACTCTGGATGGACTTCCTCCCTGGTGAAGAAAAACATGCAAGAAAGGGCACTTCTTTCCATGTGTACACGCTGGGCTGCCCGGAACAGAAGTCATCTCATGCCTCCCACCTGCTACTACCCCGTGACTCCCGATTCATTGGACAGAAATCCAGAGAGGGGCCTCCAGTGTGAAACGGCTCCGTGAGCTTTTCAACAAAACAAACAAGCAAAAACAACCTGGCAAGTCCAGAAAGTTAACGCAACTGTGACATTTAAAATGTGTCAGGAAACAGCCACAGGCAGAGGGGAGAGAGGACCTGCCCCGCTAATGGAGGGATAAACGCAAGTGTGAGCGCCTCGGTGCTAGATCACCGTGGGCTGCGGAGTGGGTCTGAACTGATGTTTTGGGCTTGGGACCGACAGGCAGGGACGCGACAGCATTCTGCTGCTGGGGCCTGGGGAGGCCGGTGGGTGGCGGGCCAGGAGCACCCACGACTCTGAAAGAACCAGAGCCAAAGCTGACCCTCCTCTTTCCAGGATCTTTTTTCCAAGTACCAGACCCTCGAAGCCACCGGGGGCATTTCACTGTCGCCCTCGAAGGGAATTCGCCCGCACTGTAAGTGGACATGGACTCTGACGCGTGGAGCCCTCACCCGGGCTGCGGGCCTTGCCCCCCCCCCTTCCCGAACCTCCCTGCAACAGTTTTCTAGCCGAAGTACCGCAAACGCCGCCTGGAAAAAGGCTCACCAGGACCAGGGGCGCTAAAGCCAAGACACTGAAGGACACCGAGCCTGGCCCTGGGGATGGCAGGCGGCAAGGAGAGATGAGCGAGGAGCTAAGCTGCAAACGTCGGGCTCGGGAGCTCACAGGGTAGAAACTTCCCGAGGGTGCCAGCGAGGTGCGCGTCCGCCTCCACGGGCGAGTCCTGAATCCCAGGGCAGGTGCAGAGCCGGCGAGACGCGCAGGCGGGGGGACTCAAGCGGCGGCTGCACCCGCTTCCCCGCCGGGAGGTGGTGGTCGGAGCAGGTCTCAGACCGGCGCGCAGCTCCCTCCGCGCGGAGGGTCGCTGGAAGGAGATCAGGACTCTCTTGGTCCCATAGGGCACATCCCGGCCCCGAGCTGGAAAGGGATCTGAAATCCAGGCCCCAGAGGGACGCGGTGGCGCAAACAAAGTTGGGGCGCAGAGACGCTTGGCCCGTGGGTCCCCGCGTCCGTGTGCCCCTGCACGCGGCGCGCCAATACTTACACGAAGACCCCGAAGAGCAGGGCTCGGACCCCGATCTCGATGGCCAGCTCACGCATGGTGCAGCCAGAGCGGCTCCCGCGAAGGCAGCGGCTGGTGCTCTCGGCGGCTCCCGCAGCTCGGCCGGCGCCGGCTCGCCAGACCCGGGGCGGCGAGGGAGGCGCGCTCCAGGCCGCGGGCGGGGGCGGGAGGCGGGCGCCGAGCGGGGGCGGGCGGCGGCGGGGAGGGCTCAACCCAAACCTCCCTTCTGGGGTCAGGGGGTTCGGGGACGCCACGGCAGCTCGCTCAACGCTCCCAGTGCCGCGTCCTCGCGCCGAGCGGGC
This sequence comes from Saccopteryx bilineata, assembly GCF_036850765.1. Taxonomy (NCBI): domain Eukaryota; kingdom Metazoa; phylum Chordata; class Mammalia; order Chiroptera; family Emballonuridae; genus Saccopteryx; species Saccopteryx bilineata. Next base: position 105,239,032 of record NC_089496.1, on the reverse strand, counting down.
GGCGCCTCGGGGACTCCCCGCTCCGGAGCGCCGCCCCCGCGCCCAGGCACCGCGCCGTGCGCCCGCGGCCAGGGAGGGGAAGCCCCGCCGCCGCCCCTGCGCGCTCCCCCACGCCCCGCCAGCGGGCCGCCCCCGGGCTGCGCGCTGGCTGGGTCTTTGCCTGCGGCTCCCTGCGTCTGCTCGCTCTCCCCGCTATCGCTCCCTCGCACACGGACGCACGTGGGCATGTAGTACAAGGCGCCCTGGGATTCTTTGGCGCGCCAGGCAGCCCCGGAACCCTCCATTCGTGCGGAGCAGCGCTCCTCCCTTCCGTTTTCTGTCCTCCCTACACCTTTCCAACCTGAAATTCCTTTTCTTCTAGGAAGTTTCCCCTAGCACTCGCAAGCTTCGTTTTGCCCAGAGGAAGTGCCAACCGGCCTCCAGAGCCCAGGCCCAGACCGAAGGCAAAGCGGAGCCTGGCTCCTCGCTCTGCCACCAGCGCCAGGTTGCCCCTAGGGCGGGACAGGGTAGTCTGTGGGAGCTCTCTCTCTCTCTCTCTCTCTCTCTCTCTCAAGAATTTATAATTTCAGTCCCTCTTAAGGACAGATAAGCTTTGCTTCCCATGAAAGGGACTGAAGATGGCACGATTCCACAAAGCATTCGACCACGTCCGTGGGTTTGGAGGTGGCTGGCTCCAGCAGCTGTCCCCCCGGAAGTGCCATGTTGCTACCCCAGCTGATGACTGAGTCGACAAAGGAGTGCTGCGGGGACAGGCTCGGCCAAGCAATCCAGCCACAGCACCCAGGCGCCCGGCTTGGCAGCCCCGCCTGGGTCTTCATGACGCCCATGGAACGTGATGTGTTGTTCTCTAGAGAAGGAGCATGGGTCAGAGGTTCCAGCCGTCTCCCAAACACTCTATGATAAGAAACAAAATAAACTGGTTTGCCCCTTGCCGGAACATGATGGGCTCCTCAACTGTGAAGTGTGAGACTGAGCTCTGAAAACCACTTCAGGCCCGGACTGGTGGAGAGCATCCTCCTGGCTTGGAGAAGAAGCCGCAGGTTCCACAGTCAGGGCGCATACAAGCAGCAACCATGAGTGCACAGCAAAGTGGAACAAGCTGATTCTTCTCTCTTCCCCTCCCTCTCTCTCAAATCAGTGGGAAAAAAACGAAAAACAAACAAAAAATAAATTTTAAAAAAATCACTTCAGAACATAGACAAGGGCAGCTTTCTCCAACGCTTTGCACACCTCTTCAAAGTGCCACTTTGGGAAACGATCTCATATTCTTATTGGGTTTATGGACATGTCAAGAAAATCACCTTCATCCCTTCATAGTCACATCTCTACTTTTGAATTTTTTTTAAATCCCCAAAAGGTATTATCCAGTATGATCTCATGTTGACTAGACTTTTGCAATTTTCTTATTTTTCTTTCTTTCTTTTTTTTTTTTTTTTTTTTTTTGCATTCCTCTGAAGCTGGAAACGGGGAGGCAGTCAGACAGACTCCCGCATGCGCCCGACCGGGATCCACCCGGCATGCCCACCAGGGGGTGATGCTCTGCCCATCCGGGGCATCGCTCTGTCGCGACCAGAGCCACTCTAGCGCCTGGGGCAGAGGCCAAGGAGCCATCCCCAGCGCCCGGGCCATCTTTTGCTCCAATGGAGCCTTGGCTGCGGGAGGGGAAGAGAGAGACAGAGAGGAAGGAGAGGGGGAGGGGCGGAGAAGCAGATGGGTGCTTCTCCTGTGTGCCCTGGCCAGGAATCGAACCTGGGACTTCCGCACACCAGGCCAACGCTCTACCACTGAGCCAACCAGCCAGGGCCGACTTTTGCAATTTTCAAAAGCCAAAGCCACCTTTGGAGTACACAACTTTGCAACAATTTCTTACCTCGTTTCCAAAGGTTCCACTTTTGTATCTCAGTGGTACCTACCGAGCTGCTTAAGAGTATGACCTGACAATAGGCAGCCAGCATGGTGTCCCTTACCTACAGAGACCCACACATCCAGGCCGGTAAGGACTTGTTGATGTGCCTAAAACACCAAGAATTCAAGAGAAATTTCAGAAGAGGTCATCAAGTTCAACCCAACACATGACTGTTTTCCATGATGGTCTCAATACATATCTGTCTTCTTGAACACCTCCAGGGATATGGAACTCACTCACTATTCATTCCTTTCTGGAAATCTCTACTCTTGCTGTCTGAGTAGAAACAGATTTGCCAGTAGCTTACCTCTGTGGGTCCAAATTGTGCTCTGTGTACCATAAATTGAATACTTATTCTTCTACATTACAGCCCTTTAATTGTTCTACAACTGGAAAGAGAGATAGGGAGAGGAAGATGGAGGGGGAGAGAGAGGGAGAGATGCAGATGGGAGATGTGACCATTGTAGCTGGGGGTTTGGGGTCTAATCATGCTGACTGGGTAACTCTTGATTACAGACGCAGCCTTCAAACCAAGAGGACTGAGAGTGGAAAAGGAGTAAAGCCTTAAGCTAAAGTCAGTTACTGTTACCAGGAGGAGGGTGAACAGAGATTGGGAAGGCAAATTCAAGTGCCCACCACACAAGCTGCCCATGACAGAGCTCTCCCTAGAAAGTAATGGCCAAGCCTGGCTAGTTGGCTCAGCGGTAGAGCATCAGCCAGCACGTGAAAAACCTGGTTCAATTCCCGGTCAGGGCACACAGGAGAAGCGCCTGTCTGCTTCTGCACCCTTCCCTCTTCCCCCTTCTCTCTCTATCTACCCCGCTCCTGCAGCCATGGCTCACTTGAGCAAGTTGGCCCCAGGCACTGAGGATGGCTCCATGGCCTCGCCTCAAGCACTAAAATAGCTCAGCTGACAAGCAACAGAGCAGCAGCCCCAGATGGGCAGAGCATCCCCTGTAGGGGGCTTGCCAGGGGATTCCGTCAGGGCACATGCATGTGGCGTCTGTCTCTTTGCCTCCCCCTGCCCCGCAGCGCACTGGCTGGGTCTTTGCCTGCAACCCCGTGTGTCAAGAAGGGAGGGAGGGAGGGAGGAAGGAAAAGGGCCATTAGAACAGGACCCCCCCCCCTTTTCTTTTACATTCACTGCTGTGTCCCACAGAAAAATACCTGGCACAGAGCCAGTACTCAGTAAATGTTAATATAAATATTTGCCGTATTAACAAACGAGTGAGCCTCAAGTAGTGGGAGAATCTGGTAAATACAGTATCACAGGGCTCTGTTCTGCTTGTCTCTTCCTTTGTCCGAACAAGGATTTCAGGGAAGACGGGGCCGATGACAACATCCAGCACCTGTGCCTGTTCATGTCAGACCACCTGTCTGAAAGTCCACTGGCCACTTGAGCTTAAAACAGACAAACGTGTTATCTTCTATCAGGGCACAGGTGGCATTGCCTCTTAGAGCCTAACTTCTAAAATTACCTATCCATTCTTTATCTCCCTCAAAGAGATGAAGTGGGGTTTACGGCTGATACAACGTGTCCAGAGGAAGGAGAGATGCATATGCATCCACCTGGGCTCATTGGTCCCAAACACAACTGCTGCTGACCCACAGACAGGCCTCTGGGTTTCTGAAGGTGATAACCAGGAGGAGATCATAAAACTGCCTCCCTCCTGACCAGCTTGAGCACGGGCTCATCTGGTTTGAGCAAAGCTCATCAGCTTGGATCCAGGGTCGCTGGCTCCAGCAAGGGGTTACTCAGTCTGCTGAAGGCCCACGGTCAAGGCACATATGAGAAAGCAATCAATGAACAACTAAGGTATCACAGTGAAGAATTGATGCTTCTCTGACTCAGAAAGCTGGCGTCACACAGGTTCTGCGAATCCTAAGCTAATATGGATGAAAGCAGAGATAAAATTTGGAGAAATCAAGCCTCACTGACACAGGACAAGTCCCTGAGGCCAGCTGTGCCTCCAGCATCTGACACTTGAACTTCCCAGTTATGTAAACCACCGCAGTCCTAGTTTGGGTTAAGACAGATTAGAATTTCTTTTTTCTGTCTCTGAGACCTGATGGAATCATTAAAATCTCTTCTATCAATCACGGAGTGTTTGCCAACTGTCCCCGTGTGCCAAGCGCTGTTGAGGGACGTATGGGAGACACAGGAGGTATCGGGGCTGCAAGAGTTTAGTTGCAGAAGCAAGATCAACACCCCCAACGCAGGAAGCCAATGCCTAAGGGCTACATCAAGCGGTGCAGACTCTGGCCAAACAGTCCTAGCGGCTGTTCTGCCCATCCACCAGCCGGAGGCCGATGTTTCATCCCGGAGTGACTCACCCCTTCCTTGGCCTCCAGTGATCAAAGGTGTGTGACCAGGAGTTGACATTGGAGGACAAGAAGAGGAAGTGATGTCACCAGGATGAAGCCAGCCCCTTCCCATTTTACCTGAAGCTCATCTCCTTACTGCATTCGCAGGCCCCTTTTATTACTTTTTAGGAGGCAAGATGTTCTGACACTGGAGTGATAAGTGGTATATATCCACGAGATGTTTTTCCCTTGTCCGTGCGAAGGGTGCCAGTGAGAATGGGGGCCATAGAACCCCTCCTCCCAATCTTTGTCCAGGTAGTAAAGTAGCAGCCCTCCCTCCCTCCCTTTCAAGTTCATAATCGTAAGATCTGCACACCAACCACATCCTTAATTGATATAGGGGAAAAGCAAAATGGAGATGACAACAGCCCAGAAGATTTTCTTTGGTTTTTCGCTGGAGCAAAAGGTTAATAATAGACCAAGATCCAGCGAGCCACCAGGTAGGGCAGCCAGGCATCCCTGTGATCACTAAGAGCCGTCTCCAAAGCAGGGACTTCTAGGAAGGGGTGAGCAGGTGAGTGGACCAGCCACTGGGCACTAATAGAAACCCCCCAGAAGGGATCGGCCTGCACTAGCACCAGGTGGACTGTTTCACTGCAAACACCTAAAGTTCCAGAGTTATTATTGGTAAAGACAAATTGGGGGAATGGGACACGGGCGGAGACAGATCCTTCTACTCCCCACATCAAATGGCTTGTTGTAAAAATAGGGAACGTGAGTAGACGTGATTCTTCACTGATTTTTATCAGCCTTCTGCGGACAAAAGACACCCTATTTTAAAAAAAGAAAGTTCAAACCTTTCGTCGTCTGTGCCATCAGGAACTGTTGATAAGCTTGTGGAGAAAGAGCAGGTGCTTTGCGTCTGGGTCCATGGGAGTGTGTGGCCCTGATGACGCCTTTGGAGTCAGACCTGGGTTTGAACCCCAGCCCTGCCCTTCCTCACTGCGTGACCTGACCTCGGCCAGTGCTTTCTGGTCGCGGGCGCCCAGTGAGCTGGCGCATTGCAGCGCTGAGTCCCGCGCGTGGCGCACGGCCAGTGCTTGGGAAACAGAGCAGCGGGTCCTGCCGCCTGAGGGGGCTGGCGCTTCCGCAGGCTGCGTGCCAGGGTGTGGTGCTTTCGAATCTGGCTCTGTGTCAAACGGGTGTTGTTTTAACGTATATGTCAAACACTTCAAAAACTGTAAAAAAAAAAATGCAGCTGCCGAGGCAGCATTCTAACTCAGCACATGGAAGACGGCCAGCGCGTGCACCGGTGCGGCCCAGCAGCCCGGGAGCCCGTTTGGGAGGGTGGGTCCGACCTTCGCGCGAAGGGGCAGCGAGTAGGAAGGCCGCCCTCTGCGCTAGTTGTTTTGGAAATTCTGGACTCTGCACATTTCTTGGCATCAAACGCACAAAGGAGGGTGCCGCGATCAGACCCATATGTGCCGTTGTCACTTCGAAACAGTCGTCGTTGCACAGACAGGCGGATGTTCGGGTATTCACACCATGCAGGCCGTGTGGGGTCTCATCAAGGTGACGCTGGAGGCCGGTTCAGCTTTACTCAAAAGGTCCCCCTGTTTCCCGTTTGACTAAGATTTCTGGAATGAACATGGCGTTGCTTTGAAACCTCAGAGCTTCCTGAATGGAATACGAAACTAAACCCCCACAGGTGGAGATAAAAGATTTGGTAGGCGACAGGTATGATTAGCAAAGGAAGTTACGTAGGAGGCTGGCCCTGGGCGGCTGGAAGACAGGTGGATCTGTGCTCCTGACCCCTCATCAGAATCTTACAAGTTTATACAGAGGCCTGAGGGGGTGGAGTCCCATATAATGCCCAGGAGGTCTCAACACCTTCCTACCTGAAGGCTGCGTCCTGGGAGACAGCTTCCGCTGCGGGAACAGTGGGCAGAGGGTACACCCCAAGCCCAGGGAAGGGTGAGGAGCTCCGATTGCCTGGGTCCAGCCTGTGGGCCAGTCAGCTGTCATGTGCTCCCAGTGACCTCTCCCAACAAGCAGTTATTAGATCTTGTTAATGATTCAGTTCTGAAAACAAGTACTACCCACCTCGCATGCTTCTCGCGGGAGTTAACTGAAGAATACGCATGGTGATTGCAAAGGGCAATCCTAAAAATCCATTGTCAGTACTTGTCACTACGCACCTGGATTTTCCACACGATCCGAGCAACCTCCAGAAGGAAGTGGGACGCGGAGAGGGAGGCAAGGCAGCGTCTGTTGATCACAACGATGCCCAGCGGGGGCTCCTCTAGAGGCCACCCTAAGACAGGGTCTGTGTGCCTGTAGCTTATTTAGGAAGTCCTGAAGGAAAGGGAGGGAGGGAGTCAGGGAAGGAGAAAGCCAATGCAAGGTCACTATGGAGCAGGTGACCACTGTGCGCAGTCCCAGTGGGGACCTCCAGCCCAGGGCGGGGTGGTCTCAGAGTCACCTCCACCCCATCCAGGAGCCAGGGTCTTGTCCACCAACAACCTTCAGTCAGTAGTTGAGAGACTCTCCTGGGAGCCCAGGGATACTGGGCACATCTGCCTTCCTGGCATGTTTCTGCAGCTGGACGCAGGGGCACCGTGTGCAAGAGCTGGTGTCCACTGCGGGTACAGGCCAGCTGTGTCTGTGACTCCACCGCTCGCCACCGATTTCAATACCAGCTCACAGACCAGTGTGCCAGACACCTTGCTTACAGTAACTCGGGGAACCCTCCCGCCAACCCCAGGAGAAAGGCTCCATTCCTATCCCTATTTTACAGATGAGGAAACTGAGGCTCGGAGAGAGTAAATAACTCCCCTGTGGTGGCATCCAACAAACTTTAGATTCAGCACTCAAACCTGGAGCTAGCTGACTTCAAGACCTTTGTCCTTTATCATGCCACCAAAGTTCAGGCTCATTCCTCTTTATATGATAATGTTCACTGGTCACTTTGGTTTTTACCCCATGGCAGATTAGAAACAGTGCCAGAGAGACGCATCAGCATTCAGGGACAACAGGAGCAGTCTCACTGAGGACCACTCTGCCTAACGACAGACACCCAGCACGGGTGGTCACGTAAAGGTTCGATGCTGTTCATTCAGCATATTCCCTTTGAAATGGAGTGTAAGGATGCAATGTGGATTCTGATCGATTTCCAACAAGAATCATGACCCGTGTCCATCCAGCTCTGCGGTTCGGGAAAGCCAATGTCCAGGATGTGGATTATCCGCGCCCTGGCAGAGGCAGGTAAGTGAGGCGTTGGGCCCCTTGTTCCAGAAGCCTTAAGCCGGCCAGATGAGTGTGGAACCGAGGAAGAGCGACGGCTGGAGGACCGAGGGGCTCGTTTCAGAAGGAAGGCTCTGTGGCCTTCGGAGCATTAGCAGAGCCACACTCCAGAAGGAGGGACTGGACCCGGAGGAAAAACGAAAAAGGTAAAAAGTGCTCTGGTCTGACCACCCACCACCACTCTGGAGAGGTCAACAACGTGAAGAACCACTCTTCAGAGGAAGTGGGCTGATGACCATCTCCTCAGTCACAGCCTTGGAAACAGGAGGGACAGCATGTGACTTCTTATTCCTGTGGCTTATCTGGCATTTGGGAGGGGGAAATGCCTCCAAGTGGCTAAGAAACAAGCCCTGCCTCGGAGGTGCAGGGCATCGCTGCCTAGCGACTCATCCGCACAACCTTAGAAACCCATCAGACAATCAGCAAGCAGTATGTGCCTCTCATGTACACACCAGATAATCCACATCCTGGACATCAGTTTTCCCGATGGAGACCAGATGGTTGTTTCTCTGCGTGCTCTGATCAGGTATCAAACCCAGGACATCCACATGCAGGGTTGACGCTCTACCACTGAACCAACCTGCCAGGGCCAAAATTTCCCATCTCAATGCCTTTAAGTCATCAAAGAACCAAACACAGCAATGACTCACAGCACCACCGCTCAAAGCTCATACTGTTTACCAGTTTAATCCTCATTTGTGTTTTCACCTCCTCCTTTCTGTGCCTGAGGACGTAGGTATTCTTGGCTGACAACTGACTTTTTCTAAGTGAGAAGCAGCATGGAGTACACTTCCCACCTGGCTGTCAGAAGGTGGAGGAAAGAAACTAAAACAGAAACGGGGTTCCTGTTCCAAAAACATGGCATGGAAACTCACATTGGGTGGCGCTCTTTAATGCAGAATAATAAAAGGTCTGATTTTGTTAAGCTAAAATTTTAGGCAGACACAACTTTTGGCTAATAATCTAAGAGCAATTTATATCATTTTTCATAACAGACAAAGAATGAAAAAGCTCAAATGGAGAAGGTGACTTAATGTTTTGAGGCCCTCTGCACATTATACATTCATTCTTCATTTTAATGTCATCACTCCCGTCTATCCGGCAGCATGTTTTTAATGTTCTTTCTTTCAAAGGGAAAATTTTTGCCACCAAAGAGTTACACAGAAGATTCTAAACTGATAAAAACCAAAAGGACAAACCCACCCCTTCCTTGAAAACAAGACATAAGAAGGATTTCCAGAAGTGTGTTCCGTGAACTCTGTATCCGAACCACGAATGTGCTTATTAAAGAGGCAGATGTCCTACCGAATCGGAATCTCCAGGGATGCTGGCCCTGGGCCTGCGTTTCATTGAATAAGGCCCCTTATTTATAAACAAGGGAAGGCCCAACTGAGGCAAGAGGGTAGATAAGACAAAGTGTGACTTTGGTCAGTAGGGTTACATGTCAAAGGCTGGCTAGTGAGGAGGACACATGGGTCCAGGGCCTGTCTGACTACACAGCCCTACCCCCCTCGTCAAGGCCCCCTCACATGTGCCTCGTGGCCAAACATCCCCACTTCCAACATCCTTAGACACTCCCATGGGCTGGCGTTGGGGAGGACTGTGGACCCTGCCCCCTCGAGACCTTGAGTTAACGAGGACGAAAGGTACGGTCCAACCTGGTGCAGGAGCCGCGCCTGCTCCCTTTCAGCTTTCCTGACTAGTCACAGCACCAGGGGTCGCCGTGCCCAGAGAGCGCAGCATCAACTGTGGCTGAGAGGACACTGGCTTTGCAACGCCGTGGACTGAGGCGGGCAAGGCAGCCTCGGGTTCCCGGTACACCCTCTCTGCCCTGTAAGTGCTTTAAGACAGTATTTCCTGTACGTCTGTGAATGATTTACTGATATATTTATCTACAAGTCCTTCTATCCTACTTTCTATGTTCAAGACAATCCTCTAAGTGCTCTATAGACAGGAATTCATGTCATCCTTATAACAACACCGAAGCAGAGACTAGTTTTACCCTCTTTAAAACTGAGACAACTGAAGCCCAGAGAGGTTCAGACGTGGCCCAGAGTCACACAGCGGGTCCATGGCAGAGCTGAATCGAGCCAAGGCGGTCTGTCCTCATCATTCATGCTGAGCTGTTCAATGAGGTGTGTAAGAGTTACTGGCAACATAAGGCACTTTGATCAAAACCAGCCCTGCTGAATTCTGGATACAGTTGCCGGTCCTGAGGCCGACTCTCTCTCGCCCTTGGAAGAGCAGATTGAGGGGTGTGTCTGAGCGCATTATGTTCAAGGAAATAGCACAAAACCGAAGCTTTATCATCAACATCATTGGAACTGAAAGAGAACTTTTGGATTTTGAGCAAAACAAGTAACTTTCCTATTTTGTGGGTCAATGTTCTCTAATGCCACAAATGGCATAATTTATGGTGAACCTACCTGGCAATCAATGGCGGCTTTGTACTTAGCAAACCTGTGACTGCCAGAGGGCAGCGTGCTTTCCCAGGATGGAAACTTCTCTGACAACGAGGTATGCTGTTATTCGCTGGAAATACCTTATCTTTTTCGTGCCTAGGGATAGCTCAGCCCTCGTCACATGATCAGAAAATTTCTACAAGTTGGGTCTCAACTGGCAAAGTCTTTAGAGTTGACTCTTTCCAATCAATACACAACCATCAACTGATGTTGGTGTTGGACAGTGGTTTGCAACATCTGGTCTCTGGACCAGCAAGAACAATGTCCCCTGAGACCTTGTTAGGACAAGTTCTCTGTCCACCCCAGATCTATACTGAATCAAAAACTAGGGCGTAGGGCCTAGTATTCTGTGATTTAACAAGCCCTCCAAATTTGAGAAAACTGGTCTAGAAAACAAAATAACCAAATGTAGTACATACCATCAATTCCTTGCCAGAGTTGGAATTCTAAGAGCTAATCAAGGATCAAATCCTGGCTTTACAATTTACTACCTGTGTGGCCTTAGGCACATTACTTAACCTCTCTGAATCTTAACCTTTTTTAGCTGCAAAAATGGGAATAATAAACCTACTATACAGGAAATTACCTGGATTAAATGAGAAAAATTCCCCCAGAATGCTAACAGTGCACAGAATACGACAAATGCTCAAGGCAGGTCTGTGTCAGGGTTATTACCGTTACCATCTCTTTGAGTGCGAGAGCATTTGGTAAGGAATAGTTTTAAAAGGAGAAAGGGTTGTGTGTAAGTCCCGGGTGGGAATTGTAAGACAGGAAGAGGCATGCCAACTCTGCAGCCCAGAGAATACCCAGGCAAAGGCTGTAGCAGAACCCACCTAGTTCACAATATATACCTGCCTGCCCCAAATCTCCCTCCCACTGGCCGAGAGCACGAACCCTCCCGGCTCTGAAGATTGCCCAGACGCAGAGATGATCCTGTCAGTACACACGTCCTGCCAGATTCTCCTCCAGCCAAGGATAGACTTGGAGCGAAGGAGTGGGGGCGGGCCACGGGGCAGCAGGGAGAGTGGAGGAGATGGGGACAGGGATGAGGAAGGAGGAAGAGACCATTCCTAGGCAGACCCCAGCTCTCTGGCCCCCTAGCCCTTCCCCTGGCCCTCACCTTGGCCCTCTGGCACCACTACAGTCTGCCTTTTAAAATGTACTACTCTTCTGTCCCTGGACACAGCCTTTCCCTCCTATCCTCCCACACAGGCTGGAATTTTCCAGCCAAAACTGTCTTAAGATCAAAAGAGAGAGAAGGGAAGAGAAGGGTGAAGGCATCAGAGAAGCAAACACAAGCCCTGGAACACCACCGAGGCTCCCTGAGGACCAGGGTTCAACTCTACATAGCAGCCCAGTAAGCACTGCTAATCGACCTTTTCCATTAAAACCAGGAGTAGTCAACCTTTTTATACCTACCGCCCACTTTTGTATCTCTGGTAGTAGTAAAATTTTCTAACCTCCCACCGGTTCCACAGTAATGGTGATTTATAAAGTAGGGAAGTAACTTTATAAAATTTATAAAGCAGAGTTACAGCAAGTTAAAGCATATAATAATTACTTACCAAGTACTTTATGTCGGATTTTTGCTAAGTTTGGCAGAATCAATCTTTATAAAACAACTTACTATAGTTAAATCTATCTTTTTATTTATACTTTGGTTGCTCCATTACCGCCCACTGTGAAAGCTGGACTGCCCACTAGTGGGCGGTAGGGACCAGGTTGACCACCACTGCATTAAACTCTAACCACAGGGCAATCCAAGGAGAAATTCCAACAGCCAAGAGAGCCCACATTGATGGGCAGGCTCTTTTTCTATGTCATCTGAATTTCTAACCCAAACCTACTTCTCTTTACTTTTCCTTCCCCACCCTTGCTTCTTGGGGCTGAGTCAACCAACAGCAAGTAAGGTCAGGACACTTGGCACAGAAGTGACTCGAACGACATCTGAAGGATCAGAGAACCCATCAGCTGAAGGATAATAATAATGAACCACAACCGCATACCTACTATGTGCCAGACACGATGCTGAGTACAATACATCTATCGCCACGGTTCATTCTCATAACACATCAATAAGGCAATAATAGTAACAGCTATTGCTACAGAGCACTCGCTATACACAAGCACTGTCCTAGGCATTCTACATGTCTTCACGAACTGAATTCTTATTACAACGGGATACATTGTATATTATGTCCATTGTTCAGAGGAGGAATTTGAGGTACAGAGAAATTATGAACTGGGCACCCAGTCACACAGAAGCAAATAGCAGAGGCTGGAGTCGAACCTGGGGACTGTGACTTGAAAACCCACTGTCTCAAGCACTGTGTTTCCAGGAATAGGGGGCGCGTGGGCCTGAAGACGAACAGCGATCCAGGGAGAGCCAGGCAGCGGGTGTTGGCTGGAAGTTTCCTTAAATGCTGGGAAAGTATTGTGGTTTTAGCTTCAGGAAATGATTTGCATGAGACAAAAAGGGGGTAGAACCAGCCCTGGGCAAGAAGCAGGTGCAGGAAAAAGAAAACTGAGTCTCAGATGAGAAACAAAGACTTGAGAAGAAAGGGAAGTAGCTACATGGAGGGTCTTCCTGGTTGTATAGGACAGAAACCAGAGTTAACTAACTTGACAAACAATTCTTTAGGTGGATCTTATAACATCAACAGAAAAGACAAAGAGCCGAACTCAAAAAACAAAACAAATAAGAACATGTAAGATCCAAGCAGCAGCCTTGGCCAGATAGCTTGGTTGGTTAGAATGTTGATCAGATGTGCAAAGGTTGCAGGTTCAATTCCTGGTCATGGCATACACAGAAGCAGATTGATGTTTTTGTGTCTTTCTCTCTCTCTTCCTCTCTAAAGTCAATAAATTATTTATTTATTTATTTATTTATTTATTTATTTATTTATTTTTCTGAAGTGAGAGCAGGGAGGCAGACAGACAGACTCCCATATGTGCCCAACCAGGCATGCCCATTAGGGGGTGATATTCTGCCCATCTGGGGCATTGCTCCATTGCAACCAGAGCCACTCTAGTGCCTGAGGCAAAGGCCATGGAGCCATCCTCAGCGCCCAGGCCAACTTTGCTCCAATGGAGCCTCGGCTGCAGGAGGGGAAGAGAGAGACAGAGAGGAAGGAGAGGAGGAGGGGTGGAGAAGCAGATGGGTGCTTCTCCTGTGTGCCCTGGCTGGGAATCAAACCCGGGACTTCCACACACCAGGCTGACGATCTACTGCTGAGCCAACCAGCCAGGGCCAATAAATAAAAAATTTTTTAAAATCTAAGCAGCAGAAAATACACTGTGGTGACACAGAAAGAAAAATCTGGCTAGAACGTTGTCCCTGGACCCTCTGTCGTGCCCTGTCCCCAACTCAGACACCCTCAGCTGTGAGTTACCTCCCAGTGTCCAATCAGTGCTGCCTCACAGCCTCAGGTGAGGGCATCAGATTGGCTGGGCGGAGGACAAGCTCTCATGGGGCTTCTAGAATTTCTTCCAGAATTCTCTCAGCCACCAAGATTCACACAAAGCAGAAGGCTCTCCCCAATGCTCCCAAATTCACAACACCCATGACAGCTGCTGAGGCCACACATGTGCTCCTAGGGCAGATCACCAGAGGACCAGCCAGCCGGGAGGCCGAGGAATTAGAACAGCCGCAAGGCAAGGCGTTCAAGGCAGAGGGAAAGCAACACGCCTCTTTCGAGAGATAGTTTAGCATGAAAGATATTCACTCTCCGAGTCTTTTTTCCTCGGGGTCAGGTGGGGCACCCGTCTTCAGAAAAGGCCCCCTCTTCTCAGGAGGACTTTCAGACCTGAGGTCCCAATCCCGTCTGGATAACAGGTCCTTATTAGATGTGATGGGTGTGCGGTGGCCAGAGCCATGACCGAAGGCCCCTGGCATAAGTGGGCTGGACACTTCTCTGCCGGGTGACCACCTTGAGCATGACCAATGCTCAGAGGAAGTGTAGTGGGAAAGTGAGTTTCACTGGGCAAGTTCAAGCCTGCCTGTTGACCTCGTACAAACAAGAGTCAGTGTGACCGTGGGATGTTTTCTCCATCTGAGCAGAGGCTGGACCTGCATCCCAATTTCCCTGCCCGGGCTTGTGCCGCCCTGAAGTCTCAGCGTGAACTCTGCTGCAAGGGTGCTCCCAGCTCTCCCGTACAGCAGACTCCCCCTTTGTCCTTACTTCCAGCTCGACACTGGAGGGTCATACAGTGAGTCATTAAGCAGGACTTGATGCTCACACAAGGTGCCTAACAAACCCAGCAACTGAAGCTAAGACACAAACGTGCACATGGTGGGGAGAGGGCCACTGCCCTTGTGAACGTGAGCCCAACAGCTGATCGAGAGCACAACGCAAGGGAGCTTCCACGGGGGACATTTAACGTCAGAGGAAGAACGCCCAGAAAATCATAAACGCAATCATTTCATTTAACCGGAGGCATTTGAATGGCTCTCTCTCTCTGCATAAGAAACACCTTTAAACGCTTATAAAATTAATGTTTAGGTATCATAGAAGTGCTTATAATTGTCCAACAATCATGCATCATTAAACAGCCATTTCAAACATGACGGGATGGGGCCCCATTTTGATGCAACTCAAGTCAAAAGAGAACAGGTAAGATTTATTGGGAGGAAAAGTTTGTGAGCCCTCTTCTGGCCACAAAGCGCAGTGCAGCCAAGACCTCCACCACGCGGCCAGGACGGAGGGATTGGGAGACCAGAGTTTAATTACGAGGCCTTGACTCCTTCCACAGGCCGGAGCTTCTGATTCTAAGGAAACTGCTGGGCAGTAAGCAAATGCTCTTTTCTCTTTCTGGCACCATCAAGGACATTGGGACAGAGCCCGGAGTTTCCCACGCCTCCGTTGTTACCCAGTAACAGCAGGTAACACTGACCGAGCTTAAGTTGCATTGATGGACAGTGTCATTGATTTGTACAAAAGACACCATCATTTCTGGGTGCAGATGCTGAAACTGAGGGTCCAAGAGATCACGTGACTGGCCCAAGGTCTTTCACTCTTCCCACCTCATTTTAAATGTCACCTCCTCCTGGTGTTAAATGTCAAATGATTTTTGAATGTCTTTTCTGACCACTCCATATAAAGTCACGCCACCACCTGCCCATGCCAGCTAATGTCAAACTCTCCAACCTCTTCCCCTCCATCTCTAAAATGAGGGGCAAATTATCCTGTCACATCTGGTCACATGTTTGCTATTGTTTCCCACACTAGAATGAAACTCTAACGCAGGGGTCCCCAAACATTTTACACAGGGGGCCAGTTCACTGTCCCTCAGACCATTGCAGGGCCAGACTATAAAAAAAACTATGAACAAATCCCTATGCACACTGCACATATCTTATTTTATAGTAAAAAAACAAAACGGGAACAAATACAATAATTAAAATAAAGAACAAGTAAATTTAAATCAACAAACTCACCAGTATTTCAATGGGAACTATGGGCCTGCTTTTGGCTAATGAGATGGTCAATGTGCTCCTCTCACTGACCACCAATGAAAGAGGTGCCCCTTCCGGAAGTGCGGCAGGGGGCCGGATAAATGGCCTCAAGGGGCCGCATGTGGCCCGCGGGCTGTAGTTTGGGGACCCCTGCTCTAATGGGTCCAGAGCCTTCTTTGATCACCCCTGTGCACTGGACCTTGGTGGGGTTACCAAGGTAAGTGGCTGAAACACAAGGACAGACCAGCTGACTCCAGACTCTCTCGGTGCTTGTTGGCTCGGTGCTAACTCCTGGGCCTCCCCTTGGGTCCGTCTGCAGTCCTGTGTGAAAGGTTCAACTCTGCATTTGGTTCTGGAAACTCATGCCTCCTCCTTTACTCAACATCTCTGCTTGGAAGCCCCATTCTCCACCCCGTTGTACAAGCAAAACATCGGGTGCCATCTCAACTCCTCTGCATGGGAATGGCCGCACACCCACAACCAGCAAACGCCAAGCGGTGCTGAGTCACCTCCGATGCCCCTGGGAATGCCCCTGTGCTCCCTATTTCCACCACACTTCCTTGCACAGGTTGTCGTCAGGGTTCATTTGCATTAAGGCAGACCCCGGCCAGCTGTCCTTCCAAGCTCCAGGCTGCAGCCGGAGGGTGCTTCCAAAATCTCAGAGCCCATAGCACTGTTCCAAATGGAGAAATGCACCCCCATGTTTGTGGCAGCATTGTTCACAATAGCGAAGATCTGGAAATAGCCCAAGTGTCCGTCAGTGAACGAGTGGATTAAAAAGCTTTGGTACATATATACTATGAAACACTACTCAGCGATAAGAAATGATGACATCGGATCATTTACAATAACATGGATGGACCTTGGTAACATTATACAGAGTGAAATAAGTAAATCAGAAAAAACTAAGAACTATATAAACCCATAAATAGATGGGACATAAAAATGAGACTCAGAAACATGGACAAGAATGTGATGGTAATGGGGGGGGGGGCGAGGAAGGAGAGAGAGGGGGTGGGGGAGGGGAGGGGCACAAAGAAAACCAGATAGAAGGTGAAGGAAGACAATTTGACTTTGGGTGAGGGGTATGCAACATAATCAAATGTCAAAATAATCTGGAGATGTTTTCTCGGAACATATGTACCCTGATTTATCAATGTCACTGCATTAAAATTAACAAAAATAAGATTAAAAAAAAACCAAAACTCAGAGCCCAGCCAGCCCCTGTCACTTAGAACCCTCAAGGGGTCCCCTGTTGCTTTAGGAGAGAATCCAAAGTGGCTAATCCGACCCTCCTAGAGCCTGCGGCTCCCAGCCCGCTCCCCACACCCGTGCCGCTTTGCAGACACCCTTCAGAGAGGCCCTTAGTGCCAGCCGCTACCCTGGACCCTCTCAGGGATGTTAGCTCATTGATTTCCACAACACCTGTACAGGGAGAGATGGCTATTCCCACTTTCTAAGAAATGAAGCAGGTTCAGAAAGGCAAGAGTGACTCTTGTCAGGCCTCCCAGTTGGAAATGCACTGCTCTGTCTGTCTCAGCCTGCTGCTCCCCGCCCTCATTGCTGTCACTGACAGTGTTTGTTAAGCACCTACTATGTATGGGACACCATGTAAAACAGACGCCAGGGCACTCTCTCCACCGAGCAAGGCACAAAGCACCCTGGTTCACACACAGTTGGCAAGGTGCTACCTGGAGACCACTGACCCCAGCACCGTCAATCGCTGGAATCTAGAACAGTGCCCAGCACATAGTAGGTGCTCAATAAACATTTGCCCAGTAAACCATCACCCGTGTTCCATTCCCTATCCCATGCCACCTTGCAGGTAGTCTGTCGTGTTTCTAGGGATGTTCTCTTACAGAAGGCAAAGCATAAGAAGATACAAGCTTTACTCGTGTTCTTCCTTGGTTCTTCTGGCTCCTATGAGTCTAGAAAATATAAGTATATTTTTTTACCTCTTCAGGTAAAACACTAATTCTACCATCAGGCAGGCCTCTCGCCCTGTTGGCAAGTTCTACAATGAGGCGAATAAAAGCCGTGCTGCAGATGACAGAAGATGGAAGCCAGCCCCAAACTCTGTCCCCAGGTTGCAACATGACAGGTGCTTTCCAATGTGACTAGCGGGGCTGGAATGAGCAAGGCCCAGCGAGCCCATGGCTGCAGGGATGCAGGGACAGCCCCTCGAGAGAAGGAAGCTCCAGGCAGCTGTTTATCCCGTACAGAAGTTGTCAGTTTACACTTGTTGCCACGGCAACCTTGCCCAGCCAATTTGGAAAGTTTCCTAAACAAGACCACCCTGGTGTTAAAGATGTCATTCAGAATAAAACGGAACGACTCCGCCCCCAGAGGTGTGCTTTTTGTGGAGGGCGTCTCCCGTGAAGACAGGAACAGGATAAGAAGACTGAAAACTAGCAAATATGAACAGGAAAACAAGGAGAACCCCTTTAATCTTCATCCCGCTAACTCGGGACCCATGGATATTGAAAACCTTTGCCCTGGGAGGCAGTTGGCTCAAAAAAAAAAAAAAAAAAAAAAAAGATTTTGAACATATGAATGGAAGGAGGAATGTGTTTTAATAAAACAGACTTCTCTTATAAATCAATTTAGCCATAACGCAGATATAGATATGTTTGTCCCGTAAAGCTGCCTAGAAAAACGAAGCAGCTCTGAAGGCTGGGCTTGCCGGTGCGTGGTGATTTTTGATTAGAACTCCCCATGCTGGCGAGTGGGGCAGGCTGGGGGTTTCGGTCGAGGACCACATGCCCCTAGTGAGCCATGTTTCTCATTTGGAGAGTGGTCATAATAAATACAACAGTATGTGCTTAAAAACACTGTTAATGGTTTCTGTTTAATCCCATCTCACCAGATTCGGGTTCTTATGTTTCTGTTCATTTGTAGTCTATTTTCTCTTATCCATGGGTGTTAAATATTACTACTCTGCTGCCGTCGGCAATCACATCAAGCTGAGGGTCAGACCAGCGTCAACTGCACGGAGTGGAAGTCTGTGCATTGTGGATGCTCAGCATCAGGGCATCAGGTACTGAGTGAAAACCTTAGGCTGTCCTGGCACAATAAGCAAATTCCTGATGATTGAACTGTGAGCACTGGGTTTGCTTTAGGACAAATGACCTCACTATTGGTAATGGGGAAGCAGGGATTTATGGGTCTTGTTAAAATGTCCATTGTAACCTTTTGTGTGCACCTGAGCCACAAAAACTCCTTCTTCCAGGTAGATTTCAGTTTCTTGGAAGGAATTACGTACCTAGGAGCCATGTGGCATTAACGAGGCCTTCAAATCCCTCTCCACTAAAATGTCTACTCGCCTCTTCCGCTCTCGAACTGGTCAGAATGCCAAAGACCATACTCACCTGCCTCTTCTCCACAATGAATGAAATGAATAGAATGAGTGAAAACGGGTACCAGGGAGCAGAAGAAAGCCTCTAACCCATTCATATCATCCCTTCCATGAGTGCATTCTTCCATTCATCACTCATTCACTTACTCTGAATCCATTGGATATCTACACGGTGCTGTGTCCCATCCTAGGTTTTGCAATACCGTGGTGAACAGGACCCAGACCTGACCTCTCCCTTTTGCTCTCCATTCTCCCATCATATGGGCTCTGTTCCTATACACCATGTTCCTGCCCCAGGACATTTTCACTTGCTGTTTCTTCTACCTAAAATGCTCTTCGCCCAACTCTCACAGAGCTTATGCCTCCCCATCCTTCTTCCCTAAGTTCACAAGCCATTTTTACAGAGAGGAATCCCCTGACCACATGATCAAAGAGAAATCTCCCCTCCCAACCCTGCATTTATTTCCTTTATAGCTTCTGTGAAATTATTCTGAATTTTTAGACAGGTCTTTGTTTTCTTCTCTATTGGATCCCCACCCCCTGGAATGCTGCCTGGCATATAATAAGACGTAACAGAACTAACTCAGCCAGTTGCCCTTTGGAATGTTTTATAGCTTATGGAGTGTTTCAATCAGTCACCCCTACAAGCCTATATAGAAGTGGGTTCCAGGAGAGGCATAGAGAAGCTATGTAAGTTGGTCATACAGTTAGTAAGAAACAAGGTTGGTGTTTGAACCCAGCAAGTTTCGTTCCAGTGTCTGAGCCCCTGATGCCTACATTAGATTTGTCAGCCAGTGTTTGAATGAATGAATGAATGAATAAGTGAATGAGTTTAGGGTGGAAGACAAAGATTAAACAGATAATTATTTAACACCTGCAAAAGCACAAAGAAATGTAGGCTACAATGAGAATGTCTGATAGATCAAATCCAGTTTAAAGCATCAGGGGATACCTGCCTAAGGTAGTGACACGTGAGTGACAGCATGGAGCTCATGAGGGAAGAGGGTCACTCCTCAGAAAGTCTGTTGTTGACACTGGAAACACGGAAGCAGGCTGAATACGAAAGTCAGACCTCAGGGGCAGAATAATACATCTTTGTGTGAACATGGAAAAATAGGCAGAGTTTAGAACGAGGGAGAAGCAAAAATTGCTAAGCTTTTTGGAAGACAATTTGCAAATCAGTCTCTCTCTAAACAACTGACAGAATTTGAAATATATCCTCTTTTCAACCCTGCAATTTCACTTTGAACTATCTTTCCCATCAATAGACTTATACCTCTAGAGAGAGAAAGAGGAAAGGTACTAATTGAAATGGCTCAAAATTAAATAATAAAAAACAAACATATGTAAGTAGGAAAATGGACTAAATGCATGTGGGTACCATATTTTGTGGAATATTCTGGAACAACTTTTTTTAAGTGATTTTAATCAAGCTGCAGTGACCTGGGAAGATCTACAAGGCATAGTGCCAAGTGAAAGAAATGTCAAGATAATTCTTTACTGTGCATAGAATGACCCTATTGATGTCTTTAAAAAAAAAGATACCGAAGTTATGTATATGTGTGTTTACATGCAGACACACACACACACACACACACACACACATTTTGAAATGTCAGGGATGGTTTGAACGCACATTCAGCAAATTCTTTTTCATGATCTCCTGGGAGAAAGAAGATTCTGACTTCTGCTAAAAATTTGAAACTTTGAATTTTTATAATGAAAATATAATCAAATAGTGTTGTGATTTAAAAAAATACATCAAAGATTTCATATTGAAATAGAAAGGATAAAGAGGACTACGCTGTCACTATAAATAGAAGTCCCCCTGGGAATATCAGGGGCTCAGCAAGAGGCCCCCCCCCCAGGGTAAGACCCTGGGAGCCACCGAGCTTGACCTGGGCCTAGCGTTTCTGGCTGGCCCGATTCACTGCTCCATTCACGTGGGTCGGTGGTGCTTGGACTCTGACTCCTGGCTTATTCCTGACTCAGCATTGGAACTTCATCCAAGATTCCGGAGGCCTGCCTCTGCACCCACCGTTGACTGCGGGCTGCTTCGGACCCATCAATGCAGTTTCTGATTTTCCTCACCCACAGGACTCTCACCCTCACCAGGAATCAAGGTTAACACCCTCCTCAACCCCTTAGCCTCACCGCTGAAGAGAAAAGAAAGGCGGCCCCTCCACGGGTGAGGTGAGGTGAGGTGAGGGCAGTCCTGACCTCGCCCTCCCGGTGAGAAGGCTCAGATTAGGCTCTGTTGGAATCTCCCCTTTCTCTGCTAGTGCGGGTAGGACTGTCTGCGTGGTTTTGTTTTTCCTTCCAGGGTTCTGAAATAGATTAACTGGGAAGAACATCTGGGAAGGTGAAATCATTTTTGGTTGATTGAATTTTTAGTTGTATGAATGAAACAAAATGTCTTAAGCACTCTTAGGTGCTTGGGCAAAGCTATGACTACTTCTCGGATTTGCCCCTCCCACCGTGTCCCAGTCCCTGCCCTCCCTACCTGTCCCAGCAGCATCTGTGACCTGCACCTGGGACTCTGTGCCCCGCGCACACGCTCAGCAAGGACAGAGGAAGAGAGCCCAGAGGTGAGAGGGAGGTCGGAGGCAGTTCCCACGTGAGGTCAGCAAGGTCTTGGAGCCTCTAACCAGAGCCACCCCCTATACTGCCGCCTGGGGGAGGAAGGCCGGGAGACAGAGGCCCTGACATCTGGAGGCTTCTGGTCCAATTTAGAAGCTTGACACAGGAGCACGTGACCTCAGTATCCTCTGCTGAGTGATAAAAACAGTCACATGCACAGGGACCTCTGGGTACAAAACTACGAGGTCCTTAGCTCGGATAGGAGATTCCAGGAAGGCTTCCTGGAGATGAATGAGAGTTTCTAGGCAGAGAAAGAGGAGGAAGCAAAGGAAAATGCGCAGAGATTTGAAAGGAGCAGCCCAGCTCTGCTCAAACATTAGAGAGGACCGATGAGGGGGAGGGGAGGTGACAGGACAGGCAGGCAGGGCCTGGGCAGTGACAACGCCCACCCACCACTGGCGTTCCGGTACCGACCTTCCACTGCGCTGACTGCTACTTGAGCATCTTTGCACTGAGTTCGTACGGTGTTCAAATGTACTGGGGAGGGAGATGAGTCTTATCTGTTAGATGTTGGTGAAAACACACTTCAACCCATGTGGACTTTCTTTTCCTAAAATGAAACGGTCCACTTTTGGAAAGTTGCAGATAACAGTTGTTGTGGGGACAGCTTCCACAATGGGGCAGCCAGTCTCAGGGCACGTCCTGAAGGGTGCTCTCCATTCTGCTGAAGCTCATGTTTGCAAAGTGTTTATGCAGAAGTGATCGCCTCTCTCTTCATGAGAGCCTGCAGCTGCTGTGAGGACATTGCCCAACAGCCCAGATGTGAGCCCTGCGGCGTTCTCACAGACACGGGGATGTCCCAGCCCGCCACGGCGATGCCAGACACCAGACACGACACAGCCAGGTCTGAGTGCTGGGTGATTCAGAGCGCCCCGCAATGCAGGCAAGACATTTTAAATAACACTGATTAGCGTGCTTTGTGATAGATTCCAAAAAGGAATTTAAATAACCCCACCTTTCTACTGCCCATAAGTGCACCCTATTAACTCAATAGACTTTTACTGATTAAAATAACCCTTGCTTTCATCAGCCCCATCCTCGTCACTGTGTCTCAGGCTTCACCAGTCCTGGAAACACAAACCCCCTCTCTGTTGTTAAAATGGTATATAAGCCCCGCCCTTGTCTAAATACTTGAGTTTCAGTTCTTTTCTATAAACTTCTTTGCATATAAATTATCAATAAAGTTTGCATTCTTTTTTTTTGCTCTTGGTCTGTCTTTTGTCAGTTAAATTCATAGGCCCCAGGCACTGAACCCGGAGGTAATAGAAAATCCCCACTCCCTGTGCGCACGCGCGCGCACGCACACACACACACACACACACTCCAACTTGCCTGCTCTGACCCAGCCGCCCGGGCCTTCCCGAGCCCCCAGAATGCACTGGGCCCTTCCTGCACCTGTCCTTTCTTCCACTGGAAATAGACCTTCACCCCATTCCAGGCCAGTTTCAGCTTAAATGCAATAAGTAGACCTCTGCTGATCTCGGCAGGCCACAAGTTGTTTCCTCAGCACTTCTCAAGATGTGTTCTGTGTTCAGTTATTGGCCCAAAGAATGCCGGCCCCAAAGGGCAAGGACTGGCTCTACAGGCTGGCCACCTCTCCTCACCCAGCACCCAGCACCCAGCACCCAGCACTCAGCACTGGGGTAGCAGGTGTACACACACATTTGTGGATGAAGGAATTCACTGCCCGAAGTAAAGGATGTGGGCAAGGGAGGAGCCCCACGTGCTCCCCAGGATTGCTTTAATGGCCCTTACAGCCCCCCACCTAGGGACCCATATTTCCAGGACCAAACTCACAGTGTCACAGGCTCAATACTTCTTCTCCAATGTGTCATCAGGAGATAGTTCTCCCAAGAAACCTGAGTGACAGGAAGCGGCTCCCTCATCCTCAATTTGGCATGGTCCCGGGGCCAGGGATTGCTGCAGACCTCTGTGATAACTTGCATGTCCACTAAACGCCAGTGTACGACATTTTAGAGAATCTGAACATTGCCCCCTAAAAACCCCTTCCCCGTGTAACTTTCCAGAGAAACTCAGAAACAACATTTTAAAGAGATCTGGCACTTGTGGCCACATGAGGATACATAAAGTGAATGAATTATTTACCTGTTTTCTGTAAAGCAGCCCAGAAATACCTTCGAGGCATCGGAGTTTAATTCAGCTAACAGATTAGCGGTCTGCCTAATTTCTCCCTTTTATATTTTACTAACATTTTCCATCCTCCTCTGTTTACTCCATTAAAGTCTATAACAGCATAAAAGATGAAAGAGCGTGTTCAATTGTTTTAAAATGTTAATGTCACCAAGGCTGTGGTGGCTGTTCAAGGTGATTTCTCCTTTCATGAGGAAAGGACCAACCGGCCCATAAATGTCTGACTCCCATTGTAAACTGTTCGATGTTAAGGTCACAGCCTCGCTAATGTATGCGTTAATTTGATCGAAAGTAGTTTACACTGCAAACCCACAAAACCTGCATCCCCTTCCCCATTGACAAGAACAAGGAACAAGCTGGTGTGCGTACCCTCTGAAGGGCAGGCGCGGTCATCACAGGTGACCGAAACCATCAGTCGGTGGAAACACCGTGTGCACAGAGGCTATGAGAAAGTGGAAGAGGCCAGACAGAGAGAAATTCATGGGAATGGCAAAAAATAGGCACAAAGCATTGTTCTCATGAGGCCTGAACTGCAGAAAAGAGGACGATGAATGGGGACCCAGATGACCTGGTGCCCAGATGGCCGCTGGTCCCCTAGGAAGCCCAGGGAGGAGGTGACACTTGAGCAGAGATTTCACTGATGCAAAGGAGTCTGCCCAGGAAGGCAGAGGTGAAGCATTTCAAGCAGTGGGTGGGAGCAGGAGTGTGTCTGGCCCTTTCCAGAGCAAAGACTCGTGACTGGTCCTTTCGTGAACGGTCCTCTTGCAAACAGTCCTCTTGTGGAAGATCCTCCCAGGACCGGCCCTTCCGTGAACGGTCCTCAGTGAGGGGAGAGGGCAGAGCCAGGTCCGGCCGGGCGACGGGCTGTGCTGAGCTGCTCAGATGTCACTCTACCTTTGGACAGGAAACAATCCCAGGGTTTTAGGCAGAGGAGTCACATGGCTGGATTTAGTCATTTCAAAGATCAAGGTCACTCTGGCTGCTCTGTGTAGAACAGGCTACACAGACGAACGTGGAAACAGCGGAACAGAAAGTGACAGGCGGTCACAGGACCCCAGGTGTCAGGTGAGCCTGGTGGCAAAGGCGGTAGAGTCCAGTGGGTGTGGGGCACGCTTTGAGACTGAGAAGACAGTGAGCAAGGATTTGGGTGAAAGTTGTTCATTTGGGAGGTGGATCCCCGCAAGCGCAGGGAGGGGGACAGGGGAAGGAAGAGTCAACACAGGGTATGGTGGTAACTGCTGGGGACACTGCACAGCCCCCTGGGAGCTCCAAGAACCAGATCTGCTCCTCCATGCAGGGGGAGGACACGGGAGGTTTTGTCCACCCATTCCCACACCCTGGTGACTGAAGGGTGCTCAGCCCTATCAGATCACCCCCACAGCGTAACCCAAGCACAGCCTGGGCAGAGAAACAGAGGCTGTTGGATTGGAAGAGAACTGCCCTCGGTGGCCTCCAGGCTGGGCGGAGGGGGAGGGGGCGGACCGCCATTGCACCTGTTACTCTCAGACCTTTGCATCTTCCAGGAGGGAGGGGCCTGGTGCCCCGCTGGAGTGGCTCTAAGGAAGCAGACAGGGAAGGTGTTAGACATCCGAGGAAATACGAGGTGTAAAACAGCCAGTGGGAAGCGTGGGAAGGTGAACTGGCCAGACAGCAGCCCGGCTGGAGCAGCAGGAGTGCCCACCCGAGATCACAAACAGCCCCCCAGCTCTGGGGCTCCCCACCGCGGTCGGGTGCATGGCGGTCAGCAAACAGGTCTTCTGGTTTCACCAGGGCGGGCATAGCGTCGGGTCTGTGTGAAGAACGGGAGACTGCAGGACCAGAGAGTTGAGAAGAAACCCTAGTTTTGTGGAACCTGAACTGTAAATACCTTGGGGTCCCTTCATTAAGAAAAAGCTTACAAAGTCACAAATAGAGACTTACACACAAAAGTGAGTATATTTTTAGAATGAGAAAATAAATCAAAATAAAATGTAAAACTCAACAGATATCCCCAAAACCCAGTAAAATCCCATTTTTAATGAATTAGCTGTCTAGTACAACTTTGTATTACTTTCTTTCCTGCTTTTTTTTTCTATTTGTGTGATAATAATTTTGTGTTATTTTCCATACATAGAACGGAAAGATAATTCAGTCTTTCCTCTAATTATGTGAACTGATATTTGTTATTTCTTATTGATAGTTGGGGCAAATAAAACATGCAACTTCACCCAGATAACTGTAACGCTGCCTCATTGTATGCTACAAATAGAGAATGTTTAACAAACTTCAGTATACATGATTCCCACCAAAAACACATAGTGCGTTTATTTGTAGTTGTTGCATCATTGAGGATCTGCCCACCCATCCATCCATCTACTCATCCACAAGTCCACCTACCTACCTATGCATTAGCTGCGCACCCTTCTGCCTGTCCACTTGTCTATCCATCCATCTACCACCCACGCATCTGTCCATCCATTTTAAACCCCTACTAGCACCTGATAAATATAAGACAGGAGGCTCACCATTTCATTTAGACAACTGAAGCCTTTTCAAACCTTTTCCAGTTGCATCTCCTTTCTCTTCACAAGGATGGATCTTAATGCATGTAAAACCCCTTGTCGCACTGATCATCTCATCTTCAAGACCACAGTTCGGGCCATTTTTCTCCCCACAGAGGCCCCTTCCCCTCCACGCTGTTGGCACTGCTGGCACATGACTAATTAACTTCTCTAATCATAATAAGCCTCCTTCTAATGCTGCCAGACAGAGTCAGGCAGGAATGCATCACAGGCATTGTGGTGCTGTTTCCTAAAACTTCATAAGGGAACGATAGCTTGGGGTTTATCATCTTACCAGCAGTAGCTACATGAGCCCAGGGAGAGATGCACCAACAAAACCCAGGCCAGCAGCTAACAGAAGAAGGACTGCGAAGAGGAAAGGGTTTGTTGGGAACGTGTGCTGGGCCAGCGCTGGCTCCGGAATTGGGCTGGGAGAAAGGACAAGAACAGCTGCCATGTATGACGCTCTTTCTAAGTGCTGGGTTCTTTCCATACATTATTTTATTTAACAGTCACTGCACCAACAGGTACATTTAGTTGTGTCCCCATTTTGGACATAGGGAAACTGAGGCATTGCTCAATGTTGCAGCCGAGCGTGGGCAGCGAAGCTGGCACCTGCTGCAGAGCTCATGCCTTCACCCCTCAACCCACCCTGCTCGGAGACTTCAGACTTCATTGGTGACTAGGAGGACAGAGGAAACAGTAAGGTCTGGGAGTCAAGGGCTCCAGGTGCCACTCTCCTTTCTGCGTTACCCTCATCGTGTGACCTTAAGTAGGTCACCCTCCCCTCTGGCCATCATAAAATGGGAAGGATGGATTAGATACTTGGCCTCCAGATTATCCCACTAAGAAAAGGACACACTATGGCTGTCTGGGTACAATTCCTAAAAGGACTGGCAGACAGTCATTCTCATAGTGGTCTAATTTATACTTGCTAAGTGCCTTCTCCCCATCGCATCCCGACTTCATGCATGAAGGTGGCCTGATGTAGTTCTGAGGCTGCACCTGGGGCCTCCTCTGAGTCACAGAGCACCACAGACATTTCGTTTGTGTCCCCTTGCAGACTCCACCCACCTACAGAATCCAAGTCTGCTCCCTCTGTGTTACACATTTGCCCAGTTTTGAGAGAGGGCCTTCCAGTTTTGAGAGAGGAGATTCACCAGTGCTAGGTAACAAGAATACCATGTGACATTCCGATTAATTCCGCACATGCTCGTCCTGGGGCCAGTGCCACAGAGCACACACCAAAGGGTTAGTGATGGTTAGACACTTTCTCAGTGGAACTGAAGAAGCGACAATGACCTGGAGCTTCTGCCTCCTCAGATGAAACAAACGAGCATCTCTTTCCTAAGAGAAATGCCCCCACCTCTAGGCATCAGCGGCAAGCTGGATTTTCAGCAGGGGCCAGCTCTGTTAGTAACCGTCCAAACGGAAGCGCCTCGTGGAACTAAGAATTCTGGAGACGACAGGAGAATCTTGCTGGAACTAACTCCCTGGGGAAATAGATCGTCAGGGAAGCCAAAGCAAGTCACGGAGATTTCCATGACATAAAACAGAGAGACACAATGATGCTTTGACACACCCTTGATCGAGTACAATGAGATGTTCTGTTTACGCAAGAAATATGTATTTTCGCCCCCTTGCCCAACACAGCTTTGAAATCTGTTGTTGAAAATCTTCTTTCCCCTTCCCCCAATAACACTTAATTAAAAAACTAAAGTGTTATTAGAGAAGTCAAACTTTTAAAGTTAAAAAAGCAAATGCTCCTCCAAAGGGTAAACTATTTTTTGTTTGTTTATTTAATTTAGAAAATTTGGAGTGGCATGATGGCGATGGAGTAGGCGGATGTACCAACTTCCACCTCCCAGAACCAAAGTGGATTACAACTTAATTTTAAGAACTCACATCCAGAAAAACCAACCTTGGAATAAACTAAGAGGACTCTTTAACCAAGGGACGCTGAAGAAGCCACAGAGACTGGTAGGAAAAGCGGAAACACAGAGAGGGCTGCCCAGCTCCCGGGCACGAACAGCAGCCCAGAGGGACTCGCATGGCGAGAAGTGAGTTTAGTGGAGAGGGAAGGGTCCTGAGCCTGAGGAACAAAGCCCCAACCTGCAGCCCCAGAACCTAGAAGAAGCGTATGGACAGTATTTAGCTGCAAAACAAGCTAGGATACTGTTTGTAAGAAAGAGAAAGATTTCTCAGACCCAGGATTTGTCTTAAAGGGACTGCACAGAAAACCTCTTTCACAACCACTCACCTGGGACTCTGGGGGACGGGGGAGAGATAACAGGACTGGAGTAGCAGGAAGAGAGAGTAATCTAGGAGGCACAGGGAGAAACACTTTGAGGGACAGCCACCCTAACCCCTGGGTTGAGTCACTCCCCAAATCTAAAGTGAACATTTCCCCTGGAACTAGCAATACCAGCAAAGGAAAACAGGACACCAGCCAAACAAGCTCTCCTGGGGCACTCAGAGCAGAGTCACTCAGAAGGAGGGAGCCATCAGGAATACAATATTGAGTGCTAGGGTCTGAGCTCATTGCCCCCACCCATGCTGCAGAGGGCTCACCAGAGGGCGACAGCAGCATGAATGAGGAAGTGCCGTCCCCTTGGCAGGGGCAGAAGCCAGGCCTCCCAAGACTGAGGCTGGGGATGAGCTCAGTCCTGCCTGGCGGGGGTGGAAGGGGTGCACAAAAGTGGTCAGACTGGGCTGTGGGCCAGGTGAACAAGAGAGGCACCACCTGCAATCCCGCCCACAGGGGCAAGATGAAAGCCTGGCGAAAGCAGGAGAACTGGCGGAGAGCCACAGCTGAGCAGAAGCACGCAGCCCTGCCATTGAGGGGGAGGTGTGAAAGCCGGGGAACAGGTGGAGACCTGTGGCTGAGTGAGGGTGTGCAGCCCCACCCCTGGAGCAAGGTCTTGTGGCTGTGGGGAACACAGCCCCGCCTGTGGGTGTGGAGGCGAAAGCCGGGAACAAGCAAAGACCCATGGCTGAGCAGAGGTGTGCAGCCCCACCTGCGGTGCCAAGGCTTCCAGCCCCAGCACAGAGTGTAGTCCCACCTGAGGGGGCAGGGCGAAGGCTTGTAGCTTGGGCACATGAACACAGCCCTGCCTGTACAGAAGAGGTAGAAACCTCAGTGACTGCTGCAGCCGGTGCCAGCAACACCCATATCAGAATGCCTGAGGCAGTGGCAGAGGGGGTGGCAGGCCTGCAGACAGACCACACCTAGGGAACACAGAGGCCACACCCATTGGACTCCAGTGGCCATACCCTTCTTATAAACAGACAGAATGGGAAGGCAGAGAAATGCAACCCAAATGAATCAAGAGACATCCCAAGAAAAGGACTTGAATGAGTCAGATAATAACAAATTACCATATGCAGTGTTTAAAATAATGATTATTAGGATGTTCAAAGATCTTAGAACAGTAATAGATGGACACAGCGAGCACCTAAATAAAGAGATAGCAAATATAAAAAAAGACATTGAAATAATAAAAAAGAATCAGTCAGAAATGACAAATACAATATCAGAAATGACCACAATGGAAGAAA
This sequence comes from Saccopteryx bilineata, assembly GCF_036850765.1. Taxonomy (NCBI): domain Eukaryota; kingdom Metazoa; phylum Chordata; class Mammalia; order Chiroptera; family Emballonuridae; genus Saccopteryx; species Saccopteryx bilineata. Next base: position 105,209,358 of record NC_089496.1, on the reverse strand, counting down.
TTAAAAGCAGGATGGATGAAGCTGAGAATCGAATCAGCAAGTTAGAGGACAAGATAAACAAAAGCATGGAAGCAGAACAGCAAAAAGAAAAGAAACTCAAAAAGTCTGAGGAAACTCTAAGAGAGCTCTGTGACAACATGAAGAGTAATAACATCCACATCATAGGGGTTCCTGAAGAAGAAGAGAAAGAACAGGGGATAGAAACCTTGTCCAATCAAATCATAGCTGAAAACTTCCATAAATTGATGCAGGAAAAAGTCACACAAGTTCAAGAAGCACAAAGAATTCCATTAAAGAGAAACCCAAATAAATCTACACCAAGACACATCATAATTAAAATACCAAAGCTAAAAAATAAAGAGAAAATATTAAAAGCTGCTAGCGAATAAAAGACTATCAAGTACAAAGGAGCCCCCATAAGGATGACATCTGACTGCTCAACAGAAACACTTGAGGCCAGAAGGGAATGGCAAGACATTCAAAATAATGCAGAACAAGAACCTACAACCGAGACTACTTTATCCAGCAAGGCTATCATTTAAAATTGAAGGAGAAATAAAAAGCTTCCCAGACAAAAAAACTCAAGGAATTCATTACAACCAAACCAATGCTGCAAGAAATGTTAAAGAGCCTGTTGTAAACAGAACAAAGAGGGGAAAGAATATAGTAGAAAAAAAAAGATAGCTTTAAAGGATAAATGACAATAAACAACTACATATCAATAATTACCTTAAATGTAAGTGGATTAAATGACCCAATCAAAAGACATTGGGTAGAGGGGTGGCCAAGAAAACAGGACTCATATATATGCTGTCTACAAGAGACACATCTCAAAACAAAAGATACACATAAACTAAAGGTAAAAGAATGGAAAAAAAATAATTCATGCAAATGGAAATAAAAAAAAGCTGGGGTAGCAATACTTATATCAGACAAATGGACTTTAAAACAAAGGATATAGTAAGAGATAAAGAAGGCCACTACATAATAATAAAGGGAGCAATCCAACAGGAAGATATAACCATTATAAATATCTACGCACTTAATATAGGAGCACCTAAATATATAAAGCAACCTTGATAGATATAAAGGGTGAGATGAACAGCAATACTATAATAGTAGGGGATTTCAATACCCCACTAACATACCAGATAGGTCCTCAAGAAAATAATTAGCAAAGAAACAGCAGACTTAAAGGACACACTAGATCAACTGGATTTAATAGATATCTTCAGAACCTTTCAGCCTAAAGCAACAGAATATAAATTCTTTTCAAGTGCTCATGGTACATTCTCTAGGATAGATCACGTTAGGTAACAAAAGAGGTCTAAACAAATTTAAGAAGACTGAAATCATATCACGCATTTTCTCTGATCACAATGGCATGAAACTAGAAGTCAACCACAACAGAAAAACTGAAAAGTGCTCAAACACATGGAAACTAAACAGCATATTAAATAATGAATGGGTTAACAATGAGATCAAAGAAGAAATTAAAAAATTCTTAGAAACGAATGATAACGAGCATACAACAACTCAAAATTTATGGACACAGCAAAAGCAGTACTGAGAGGGAAGTTCATAGCACTATAGGCATACCTTAACAAGCTAGAAAAAGCTCAAATAAACAATCTAACCCTGCATCTAAAAGAACTAGAAAAAAGAATAAGTAAAGCTCAGAGGTAGTAGAAAAATAACAAAGAAAAAAATAACAAAGATCAGAGCGAAAATAAATGACATAGAGCAGGGGTCAGGAACCTATGGCTCGCAAGCCAGATGTGGTTCTTTTGATGGCTGCATCTGGCTTGCAGACAAATCTTTAATAAAAAATAATAATGTTAAAAATATAAAACATTCTCATGTATTACAATCCATTCATTTCCAACTTCTCAGGTTCATAGTTGCAGGTGCTGGAGCAAATCACAGCTGTCCTCCAGGACAACACCAAATATTTTTATTGGATAATGCATAATGTACACGGGTTGTTGTGAGGTCAGGAAGTAAATTTCCCTCCTTTTCATCAAGTAGTCAGCTAGCTAATAGCAGAAACCCCTTTGACGAAGAAAATGGCTAAAAGAAAAAAAGATGAGAAGTACTGTACTTTTCAGCAGGAATGGACAGAGGAATTCGCCTTTGTGGAGAGAGCAGGTTCTGCAGTGTGTCTAATATGCAATGATAAAAGTGCATCGATGAAATGGTCAAATATAAAGTGGCACTTCGACACACGCCATACTACATTTGCATCAAGATATCCAGTGGGGGACAGCAGGAAGAAAGCATGTCAAAAGCTACTGTGCACAGTGCAAGCTAGTCAGCAGCAACTCCGTGTTTGGACCCAACAAGGTGACTGGAATTCAGCTAGCTTTGCTGGTGCTTTAATAATTGTGAGAAACGGAAAGCCATTCACAGATGGGGAGTATGCCAAAACATTCATGCTTGATGTTGCCAATGAACTTTTTGATGACTTTTTGGATAAAAACAAAATAATCAAACAAATAAACATGCCTCTGTTGGCAAGAACTATTCAAGATTGTACCATCATGATGGCAAATCAAAGTGAGGCAACACAAGTGAAGGACATAAATGCAGCACCATTCTTTTCTCTCGCTTTGGATGAATCAACAGACGTAAGCCATTTATCCCAGTTCAGCGTGATTGCAAGGTATGCTGTCAGTGACACACTATGTGAGGAAAGTCTTGCTGTTTTGCCTATGAAAGAGACAACAAGAGGGGAAGATTTATTCAAGTCTTTCACTGAGTTCGCTAAAGAAAAAAATCTACCAATGGATAAACTTATTTCAGTGTGTACAGATGGTGCTTCGTGCATGGTGGGGAAAAACAGAGGATTTGTAGCACTTCTTCATGAACATGAAGAGACCCATCCTAAGTTTTCACTGCATCCTACATCAGCAGGCACTTTGTGCTCAGATGTGTGGCGAGCAGCTTGGTGAGGTGATGTCTCTGGTCATTTGGGTGGTCAACTTTATTGTTGCTCGAGCTTTAAATGATCACCGATTTAAAACACTGCTGGATGAAGTTGGGAATAATTATCCTGGTCTGCTTCTGCACAGCAATGTGCGTTGGTTGTCAAGAGGGAAGGTGCTTAGCCATTTCGTGGCTTGTCTGAGCAAAATCTGGACTTTTCTTGAAATGAAAAACGTCGAGCATCCTGAGTTAGTTAACACTGAGTGGCTCCTGAAGTTCTACTATCTCATAGACATGAGTGAATATCTGAACCGGCTCAATGTGAAAATGCAAAGCATTGTAAATACAGTCTTATTCCTTCAACAAGCAGTGTTTGCATTTGAAAGCAAGCTGGAACTCTTCATCACTGATGTTGAAACAGGTCGTTTACTACACTTTGAAAAACTGGGAGAGTTTAAAGATGCATGCACAGCAAGTGACCCTGCTCAACATCTTGATCTCCAGCAGCTAGCGGGCTTCACATCTAATCTCCTGCAGTCATTCAAAGCGGGCTTTGGAGAATTTCATGAGCTCACTTGTCTTTTTAAGTTCATCATCCATCCACACAAGTGTGCAGTGGACAGTGCCAACCTGAGTTACTTCCCCAGTGTCTCTGTCAGAGATTTTGAGCTACAAGCTGCTGACCTGAAGGCCTCAGACATGTGGGTGAATAAGTTCAAGTCACTGAATGAAGATTTTGAAAGACTTGCACAACAGCAAGCAGAGTTGGCGAGCAAACACAAGTGGGGAGAAATGAAAAAACTTCAACCCGCAGACCAACTGATTGTCAAAACTTGGAATGCGCTTCCCGTCACATACCACACACTGCAGCATGTGAGTATTGCTGTACTGACAATGTTTGGCTCTACATATGCATGTGAGCAGTCTTTCTCACATCTAAAGAATGTTAAGACCAACCAACCTATGATCACATTTAACAAATAGAAGTCTCAATGCCTGCATGAAGCTTAACTTCACCACATTTCAACCAGACTACAAAACCATCAGTAAAACGATGCAGCACCAGAAGTCGCATTAATGATAAGAAGTACTTTATTCATCATTGGTTAGCAACAGCATAACAATGTTATTAAAAGAATTCAGAGGCCTTGGCCAGTTGGCTCAGTGGTAGAGCATCGGCCTGGCCTGCAGGAGTCCCGGGTTCGATTCCCGGCCAGGGCACACAGGAGAAGCGCCCATCTGCTTCTCCACCCTTCCCCCTCTCCTTCCTCTCTGTCTCTCTCTTCCCCTCCCGCAGCCAAGGCTCCATTGGAGCAAAGTTGGCCCGCACGCTGAGGATGGCTCTGTGGCCTCTGCCTCAGGCACTAGAGTGGCTCTGGTCTCAACAGAGCGACGCCCCGGATGGGCAGAGCATCACTCCCTGGTGGGCGTGCCGGGTGGATTTTGGTCGGGCGCGTGCAGGAGTCTGTCTGACTGCCTCCCCATTTCTGGCTTCAGAAAAATCCAAAAAAAAAAAAAAAGAATTCAGAGACTTATTGTACTTTAAAGGTATTGGTCGTACATAAAATGCACACATTTACTTGTATTTAGTGTTAAACATATTGTATGGCTCTCACGGAATTACATTTTAAAATGTGTGGTGTTCATGGCTCTCTCAGCCAAAAAAGGTTCCCAACCCCTGACATAGAGGCTAAAGAAACAATACAGAGAATCAATGCAACCAAGAGCTGGTTCTTTGAAAGGATAAACAAGATCGATGAACCTTTAACAAGACTCACCAAGAAAAACAAAAGAGAGGACTGAAATAAATAAAATTAGAAATAGGAGTGGAGAAATAACAACTGACACAACAGAAATTCAAAATATTGTAAGAAAATACCATGAAGAACTGTATGCCAAAAAATTAAACAACCTAGGTGAAATGAACAAATTCCTTGAAACATATAATCGTTCAAAAATCAATCTGGAAGAATCAGAAAATCTAAACAGACCAATTACAACAAATGAGATAGAAACAGTTATCAAAAAACTCCCAACAAAGAAAAGTCCTGGGCTAGATGGCTTTACAGGTGAATTCTACCAAAGATTCAAAGAAGAACTAACTCCTATCCTTCTCAAACTATTTCAAAAGATTCAAGAGGAAGGAAGACTTCCAAGCTTCTTTTATGATGTGAGCATAATTCTGATTCTAAAACCAGGCAAAGACAACACAAAGAAAGAAAATTATAGGCCAATTTCCCTGATGAATATAGATGCTAAAATCCTCAACCAAATATTAGCAAACCGGATCCAGCAGTACATGAAAAAAATCATACATCATGATCAAGGAAGATTTATTCTGGGGAGGCAAGGCTGGTACAATATTCGTAAATCAATCAATGTTTCATCACATAAACAAAAGAAAGGAGAAAAACCACATGATAATTTCAATAGATGCAGAAAAAGCATTTGATAAAATCCAGCACCCATTCATGATCAAAATTCTCAGCAAAGTGGGAATACAGGGAACATACCTCAACATGATAAAGGCCTTCTATGACAAACACACAGCCAACATCATACTCAATGGGCAAAAATTAAAAGCAATCCCTCTAAGATCAGGAACAAGACTGAGGTGCCCCCTTTCACCACTCTTATTCAACATAGTACTAGAAGTCCTAGCTACAGCAATCAGACAAGAAGAAGAAATAAAAGGCATCCAAATTGGAAAAGAAGAAGTAAAACTATCATTATTTGCTGATGATATGATATTGTATATAGAAAACCCTAAAGTCTCAGTCAAAAAACTACTGGACCTGATAAATGAATTCAGCAAGATGGCAGGATATAAAATTAATACTCAGAAATCAGAGGCATTTTTATATACCAACAATGATCTGTCTGAAAGAGAAATTAATGAAACAATCCCTTTCACTATTGCAACCAAAAAAATAAAGTACCTAGGAATAAATTTAACCAAGGAGGTTAAAGACTTGTACTCAGAAAATTACAAAACATTGATAAAAGAAATCAAGGAAGATACAAACAAGTGGAAGCATATACCATGCTCATGGTTAGGAAGAATAAACATCATCAAAATATCTATATTACCCAAAGCAATTTATAAACTCAATGCAATACCAATTAAAATACCAATGACATACTTCAAAGATACAGAACACATATTCCAAAATTTTATATGGAACCAAAAAAGAGCACAAATAGCCTCAGCATCTTGAAAAAGAAGAATAAAGTGGGAGGTATCACACTTCTGGATATCAAGTTATACTACAAGGCCATTTTACTCAAAACAGCCTGGTACTGGCATAAGAACAGACATATAGATCAATGGAACAGAACAGAGAACCCAGAAATAAACCCGCACTTTTATGGACAACTGATATTTGACAAAGGAAGTAAGAGCATACAATGGAGTAAAGATAGTCTCTTTAACAAATGGTGTTGGGAAAATTAGACAGCTACCTGCAAAAAAAATGAAACTAGACCACCAACTTACACCAGTCATAAAAATAAACTCAAAATGGATAAATACTTAAATGTAAGCCGTAAAACCATAAGCATCTTAGAAGAAAACATAGGCAGTAAGCTCTCCAACATCTCTCGCAGCAATATATTTGCTGATTTATCTCCACAGGCAAGTGAAATAAAATACAGGATAAACAAATGGGACTATATCAAACTAAAAAGCTTTTGCACAGCTAAAGACTATATGAACAGAATAAAACGACAAACTACACAATGGGAGAACATAATCGACAATACGTCTGATAAGGGGTTAATAACCAAAATTTATAAAGAACTTGTAAAACTCAACACCTGGAAGACAAACAATCCAATCAAAAAATGTGCAAAAGAAATGAATAGACACTTCTCCAAAGATGACATACAGATGGCCAATAGACAGATGATAAAATGTTTAATATCACTAATCATTAGAGAAATGCAAATTAAAACCACAATGAGATACCACTTCACACCAGTCAGAATGGCGCTCATTAACAAAACAACACAGAATAAGTGCTGGTGAGGATGTGGAGAAAAGGGAACCCTCCTGCACTGCTGGTGGGAATGCAGACTGGTGCAGCCACGTGGAAAACAGTATGGATATTTCTCAAAAAATTAAAAATGGAACTGCCTTTTGACCCAGCCATTCCACTTTTAGGAATATATATCCCAAGAACACCATATCACTGACTCAAAAAAAGAAATGCACTCCCATGTTTATGGCGGCATTGTTCATAATAGCGAAGATCTGGAAACAGCCCAAGTGTCCGTCAGTGGACGAGTGGATTAAAAAGCAGTGGTACATATATACAGTAGAATAATATAGGGACATGAAAAAGAAGGAAATATTACCTTTTGCAACAACATGGATGGACCTGGAAACTATTATGTTGAGTGAAATAAGCCAGGCAGAGAAAGAAAAATATCATATGACCTCACTCATTTGAAGAATCCAAGGAACAATGTGAACTGAGGAACAGAATTAAACCTGAAGGGAAGCAAAAAGGGAGCTGTTGGGAAAGAGACAAGGGAGATGTTGAGGAGAATATGGGGGAGGGGAGATGCAATCGGGGCGACACTAGAATCTACATAAACACAATAAATTAAATAAAAAATAATAATAATTTAGAAAACTTAATTTAATGGGGTGACATTGATCAAAAAGAGCACATAGGTTTCAGCTAAACATTTCTATAGCATCTGAACTGTTGATTGCATTGTATACTTGTCACTTAAAGTCAAATCATTTTCCCTCACCATATACTTGTCCTTCCTTAGTCCCCTCCCCCCATCCCCCTCCCACACAAGTCCTCTCCCTGGTAACCACTGCACTGTTATCTATGTCCGTGAGTCTCAGTTTTACATCCCACCTATGTGTGAAATCATATTTGAATTAATTTGAAACTTCCTCCTAATTTGATAAATCATATTTGAATTAATTTGAAACTTCCTCCTAATTTGGTATTTCAGTAACGCCCTAACCTTGTGTCTCTTGGGACCATGTGACAGTGAGAATACTCAGAAGCTCTTGGGGACAACCACTCTGCAACTATTCTACCCAAGTGATGACCATGTTCCTTGACTTTCCAGGAAAATGTGGCATCTCTTTCCTGGTCGGCTGTGATATACGTCAGAAAATAACTCTTTAAACCAAGTAGTTCAACCCCAAGGAGTTTATTTTCCACCAAAAAAACAGGGAACATCAAAGTCCCACTCCATTGTCACATTGCCACAGGTTAGAGAGAATGATGGCTGCACCTCACCTTGAAGGCAATGTAAACATTGAGTTTCCAGTAAGTTCAAGACACAACAAGGAGCGTGGGGGTTTCCTCCAGGAAACTTGACTCTGTGAACATCAGTGAATGGAGGCATTAAATATACAACAGAGGGCTGTTCAAACACAGGGTTGGGGTTCTCTTTCCCTCGCTCCCTCGGGCACGCTACCTCAGGGAATGCATGGTGCCCTTATATCTACTATTGAAATGACTATATAAAACAAAGGTGGGTAGTTGCATAATTTGGCCCATAAAAATGAAATGGACTGGGTCTTCCAGGAACCACAACCCCGGGTAACAGGCTCTGCTCATGCCAGCGTGGACTTGCAGCGGTCAGCCTGCCCCATGTCATGCAAGCCAGGGGAGGACCAGGACCACTCCAGCCAGTGACTACGCTGGGCATGCTTCCCATCCTGGGCTCAGGACTGCCCCATAGAGGACTGGCCTGCAAGTGCAAGAAAGCAAAGGCAAGGGGACCCGCCACAGGCAGCCTCCGCCCACATTATGTCATCATGATTTTAACAAAGACCACGCATGCACAGGGAGGGGAAGCGCAGACCTCACGCTATACAGAGAAAGGCTTAAAATTAAAGGGACCATTCCCTCTCTCCCCCAAGTCCAGTCCTCTGCAAAGACAACCGCTATCAACATTTCTTGAACATTTTTCCAGTAAACTGAGACTCCATGCCCATTAAACAATAACTCCCCATCCTCTCCTACTCCCAGCCCCTGGACACCTCTAGTCTACTTCCTGTCTCAGTGAATCTATCTATTTTAGATACTTCTTACAAATTAGGCACCTCTTACAAGTGGACTCATAAAACATTCATCCTTTTGCGTCTGGCATATTTCCCCTAGCACAGTGTTTCCAAAGTTCATCGGTGTGGTAGCATGTGTCAGAATTCCGTTCCTTTTTACGGTTGAATAATACTCCATTGCAGGATCCACCGAATTCTGTCTATTCATTCATGCTGTTGGGTTGCTTTCACCTTTTGGCTATTCACGAACAAGTATGAGTGAGTCCCTGTATTTTATTCTCTTAGGTACTCCGCCTGATGAGTGTGCCAAGTCACACACCAGTACTGCAGTTACCTCCACAAGAAAATATTCCAATTTATTTAAATAATTCATGGTATAGATGTGCCTAATAAAATTATCCAGTTTCCAAGTGGAAAACATTTAGGCTATGTATTAATCAGGGTTTTCCAGAGAAACAGAAGCAATAGGAGATGACAGATAGATGATATAGATAATATAGATATATAGATATAGATACATACAGATATAGAGATATAAATATAGATACAGATATAGATATAGACATGGATTAGATAGAAAGAGATTTCTTATGAGGGGTTGGCTTATGTGGCTATGGAGACAGGGAGGTCCCATGATCCCCTGTGCACAAGCTGGAGGCCCAGGAGAGTCTGTGGTGTGTTCCAGTTGAAATCTGAAGGCCTGAGGACCAGGCGAGCCAACGTCTGAAGGCAGAAGCTAAGTGTCACAGCTCAAGCAGAGAGCAAATTCACCTTTCCTCCACCTTTTTGTCCTATTGGGGCCTTACCAGATTGGACGAGGCCCTCCCGCACTGGGTTGGGGGGTGATCTTCACTCGGTCTACCGAGTCACAGGCTGATCTCTTCCAGATACACCTTCACAGACACACCCAGAGACAATGTTTTACCAGCTTTCTGGTAAACAAGTTATTTTCTATTTTATCTGTATTTTTTTTTCTCCATTACAAGCAGTGCTACAGTGCATATCTAAATTAGCCAGTTTTTCGCAAGCATCGCCATAAGTTAAGTCCCCATGGTTTGGGAGCGAACCCACACTGTGCAGGTGGCTGTATGTGCTTTAACCATTTTGAAAGCCATTCAGATGATCCTCTTTAGCGAGTAAGAATATTTTTGCCCCCACTAACCTTCTGACATTGACTGCCACGTACCACCACCCTTCCCAACCCCAACAACGTTTAAGTTCACTTTTGACAATGTGATGGGCGAACAATAGCATCTCTTTGTTGCTCTGATTTGCATTCTTTAATTATGGAGTGAGTTTCTCACTTTCATTTTTAACTTATCACTGCAGTCGGTGACAGGAGGGGGCACTTAAACCCAAAGGTAAGATGAGAAGCTTCCTCTTTATCCCCCCTCCAAAAAAAAACCTCACCCTGTGAAACAATAAGAAAGCTGACTTCAATTTAGTTAACAGAGAGAGAGGCTCTGAAGTCTCAGAATCACCTAGAGTATGTCGTAACTTCTGCCGTTTTCATCATCAACCTTAGCACACCAGGTGTGAGTCGGGGTCTCAGGAGCGTGTGGCTGTCTCACACCTGGCTGCTCCCTGTCTCTTGGCCTCTCTTCTGAGTGTGGCTTCCTCATGGCGCCATCGCCAGCAGCAGTGTGACATCTGAGGACTTGCCTGCACTGTTGAGGGTCCTCACAGCCTCCTTTGGCCAAGAAAGTCTGAGTTTCAAATCCTGACACCACATCTCTGTAAAGACTCTAGGCGCGAGTCCCCGGCTGACTGGTTCAGGAAACGTGGAAGGCTGCGGCATTAGATCCTCGGGCCACTGTGACGAAGCATCCCAACCTGGGAGGCTTAAAACAACCGAAGTGTATTCTCTCACAGCTCCAGAGGCTGGAAGTCTGAAATCGGGGTGTTTGCAGGACTACATTCTCTCAGAGGCTTTAGGGAAGACTGTTTCACACTGATTATGTTTCCCGTGTTGACAACCATCTTTGGTGCTCCTTGGTTTGTAGCTGCATAACTGTAATCTCTGCCTCCATCACTGTCACATGGCACCTTCCTGTGTGTCTGTGTCCAAATTTCCCTCTTCTTATAAGAACACCAGTCACGTCAGATTAGGACCACCCTAACAGCCTCATCTTAACTTGATTACATCTGCAAAAACCTTATTGCCAAGTAAGAACACATTAATACGTACAAGGTGTTAGGGTTTCCACATATCTTTTAGGGGGACACAATTTAACCTGTAACAACTGCCTACATCTGGAAACTTTCCTCTATAATCTCACCTTTCCAACCCATTCTTCACCTTGCCACCTGAGTCAATTTTCTAAATTATAGAAACTATCTTCCCACTCCTGGTCCCAGAAACCAGTCACATCTCTGGCCATCTGCCAAATCAAATCCAAACCCCTTAGCATAGGAGGGCCTCCACCATCTGGCCTGTTCTAATTTCTGCCTCTTCTTTAATTACATGTCCAGCCACCTGCCCTTCCCCAAACACACCTTGTACTTGAACTTTCATTTCTGTACTTCCTGAACTCTTATTCATCCTTCAAGCCTCAAAGCAAGTACTGCCTCTTCCAGGAAGTCTTCCCTGATCCCCTCTGTAGATGAATCCCTTCTCCTTTGTAAACCAGAAACCACTCCTTGCTTTACTTCATTCTCCTTATAGCCAGGTCTTACTACATCTATCTTCCCTGCAAAAACATTTCTTCCAGCCAGAAACTGCGACCTTATGAATGAGTGCCTAGATCATAAGGAGGTGCTACTGAAGTTTCTAGAAGAGACACACAGATAATCATGTGACTCTCTGGTTGCAACAGAGTGAAGTTGGCACGTTCCCATATCAGATGATCAGAAAAATGAATAGGGATGAGGAAGAGGGCAGGTTGGAAGCACCAGGGATCTGACCCTATCTAGACAACAATCACACTGGCAGAATCTGGCCGATGTAGTGATTTTGGAATACTGGAGTCTACTGAAGACTTGCAGCTTCAACAGGGGAAAATTTAGATGGTCAATTGTGGTTAATTTCCATGAATTTCAGCTTGGCAGAAGCTATCTATCTCCCTCCTATTAGTCAGGTGGCAGGTAGGCCACTCTGCACATGTTCCTGAAACAGTTTGCACACAGCTCGTAGAAGCCAGGGTGGGAGAAAAGAGCCCTATCCTGCAAATACTGAGGAGTTGTGCTTTGATTTCTGACTGTTACTTCTGATCACAGAAGTACAGTCAAAGAGACAGGCAGCCTCTGTTGTTACACCTCCTCCCATGGCTGTAAGCTCCTCCCCCTCTGGCTGAAATCATTTCCAGGGGAATTTTTATTCCCTCTTAGTTTTTCTCTTTTTCCCCTTTTGGGAGATAAACATTAAAGACTAGGATATTGCAAAGCAACTATATATATGGAGGAAATTAGAAAGTGACCACACATACCCAGAAATGCAGTCACAGAAAGGAGCTGAGAAACTTAAGTTTATGCTTCAGGCTGACCCTAGCCACAGAGATAACCCACAATCAAAACCAACCAAAATAATAATAATAAACAGTAACCATAACAATAAAACGAAACACAAAAACAGCAAGCACTGGTTGAATCTGATTTCCAGAGTTAGATGCAAATGTCTAATTTTCAACAACAACAAAATATCACAGGGCATACAATGAAACAGGAAGGCCTGGCTCATTCAAAAGAAAAACATAAATCAACAGAAATGTCACTGAAAAAGACAAGATGACAGATCTATCAGACAAATACTTTAAAACAACAATCTTAAAGGTGTTCAAAGAACCAAAAGAAGAGGTGGAGAAAGTCAAGTAACTGATGTATGAACAGAATGTAAATGTCAGTGAAGAGCTAGAAAACCTAAAAAGAAATTAAAAAGACATTCTGAAGCTGAAAAATATAATACTTGAAATGAAAAATTAACTGAAGGTACTCAAAGGCAGATTTGAGCAGACAGAAGAAATAATAAGCAAACTTGAAGATATTGAAACTGAGGAACTGAAAGAAAAGGATTGAATAAAAGTGAAGAGAGCCTAAGGGACCTGTGGGACACCAACAAGCAGAGTAACATATATATCATGGGAGTCCCAGAGGGAAAAGAAAAAGAGAGAGAAAGGAGTGAGGGAACATTTGAAGAAGCAATGGCTGAAAACACTCCAAATTTGATAAAATACGTGAATGTGAACACTCAACAAGCTCAACTAACTTCAAGTCATATGAACTCAGAGAGACTTGCTCTGAAACATACTAGAATCAGACTTTTTAAAAGATAAAGAGAATCTCAGAAGCAGCAAGAGAGAAGTGAATCATTGTATACAAGGGGTCCTCAATAAGATTTTTCGCCAGAAACTGGAGGCTAAAAGACAATGGTCCGATGTATTCAAAGTGCAAAAAGGAAAAAAAAAACTCTCAACCAAGAATCATATATCAGGTGATGTCGGGAGCTGATCCACTAATGCTGGCTAACTAGGTCACAGCAGAAGAAGATCCACAACTGCTGGTTGACAAAGTCACAGCAAAAGAAGATAGAGTCACCGCAGTAAAGATCAACAGCTGCGGGTTGACAAAGTCACCACAAGGAAAGGCACAACGATACCTCCCCCTTTAATCTTTTGAATTAATCTGGCCTTATATCCCCCCTTTTTCTGGGTGTGTACTATTATTTGTGGCACAGGGATAATAGTACCGTGCTTTCCCTGTAGATTTGTAGTAATTTCTTTGGAAATGAGACAGAAGGTGTAAGTTCCACAGAAAAGCCTGTAAGCCCCTTGATCTGGGCTCGTAAACATAAGAGGCTGGCTATGATATCCCTCGTAAAGGGTTAAGTTTGTAGGAGAATTTCTTCTTAATCATGTTAGAAAGAATAGATTGTGACTTGTGAATGGGTAGAAGGCAGTGGCTGTGCACAGAGCACCTTTTGGCCTTCACTTAATTCATCATTTTTCCTCCCTAGCCTTTTCATGTAATAGAGTAGAGAAACTTTCCTTTCTTCTTGCTTATTTGATCTGCAGATAGTGGTACACTCTAAGAAGAATATAGTTAGAACTTAACTAGTGTGTGAATATAGTAAATAAATAAAGTTTAACTAGACATTAGAATCTTAGATAAGGTGTTATGGAATGGCCTGTTGCGTGGCCTGGAATGGGAATGCAGTCAGCAAGAAAAGAATGTTTTGCTAAGAGAATTGTTTTATGACTGAAGGCAGTTGCTGGGCTTTCTCAGTGAGACACTCTTATGAGGTTTGCATACCTCCCCAAAAATTCTTTCTTCAGATAATGAGAGGTATGGAAGGGCATACATAGAAGCAATAGCAATTAATGTCTTCTGAAATTATGTTGCTACTAAGCTATCTTGCGAGTGCACTCTATATATCTTTAAGTAAAAGTTACTTTTAATGATATGTCAATTTCTTAATGGGCAAGCCTTTTGTTATCTTGTGAGAAAAGTCAGGACACTGCATAAACTCAAGGCCATTTGCCTGAGCAAGCGGTGGTCCTTTGCTAGTCCCTAATGATTTTGTCTGTTAATCTCTCTCTGCCCCTTGACTCACAACAACAGTAAAGTTGAGTTATTAGTTAGTACTAATCCTTTAAAAGCTTTCACCGATGTTATCGCTATTCAAGTTATTTTTTAATTGTACTTTGAATGATTTGCCACCTGATTTGTAGTTTATAGATATAAATTAACTGTTATCTGGAAACATGTAAACATAGTGAAACAGAAGCAATGATTAATACCATGTAATTGTAACTTGGTGTGTGTGTATAAAAAAGGAGCTGTCCTAGCATTTGGTAGAGATGCCTGGCAGTAAATGCTAACAAGAGAATAAAGAGAAAGAAAAGAATTCGGCTCTCTCACTCGATTTCGCTGACGCCGTCTCCTCCTGTGGGACCCCTGGATCCCCCCCGGGGCTGGACCCCGGCAAGGCAGAACTGTCCTTCAAAAGTAAGGGAGAAAATAAGACTTTTCCAGATAAACAAAAGCTGAGGAAGTTTGTTACCACTAGACCCTTCCTGCAAGAAATGCTCAAGGGAGTCCTTCAGGGTGAACTAAAAGGACACAAGATCGAAACTCACCACAGTGAAGAAATAAAGACCACAATAAGACATAGAAGGATGCCTGTCCCTTTGATGGGGAGCCCCTATAACCCTCACTCACCACGAAGATTCCCACTCTATGTTAGGAGAGATCAAAACAACCCAGATGATCAAAGATCCATTTTAATTAATAACATACTCATCAATGATATTCACACTCTTACCCATTCTGCTGTGGAACTTGGGGAGACAGAGTGGTAGCATTATCCTCTACAAATAATCAAGAAAAAAAGCAAAACTTTTATTCTCTCTCTTGAAGCGGAGTAATTAATTTCCTACATAGTAAAAAGAGCATAGGATTTGGAATTAGACCAACGTGTATTTAAGTCTGAACTTTGCCTTTCACTTGCTGTATGATTTTAGACTTCGCTCTTTGAGTTTCAGTTGCCTCATAAAAAATATCATAATAACTGTAAATTATAAAGTTTATCTGAGGACTTAGAAGGATAATAAATTTAGTAGAGAGCCTGCGCACCAGAGAAGTTGCAAACCATTGTAATTATTGTTTTTGTAATACAATGACTTTTGTGAAGCACTTTTCAACATGTGCATGCTATTTATTATATTGACATATGCTCTATATCCCATTCTGTTTAAAAAAATTATCTTGCCTCAACAAATTGATTGGAAAGCAAAAAAAAAAAAAAAAAAGAATAGGTACCCACCTCAAGCCAACTCCCCTCTCCACAGAGAAAATAAAGGCTCCCTACCAACTGCTGGCGTAAAACCTAGCACAGCACTGACGTTCCTTTACCTCTCTGTCTCCCTTCTTCCCTCACCCTATCTGAGGACAGGTGCCTGTCCTATCCTTCTTTCCCAAGGGGCTGGCATAGCCCAGTTGGCTTTTGGCAAGCAGTGCCTTCTAAATTAATTTCTTGACCACTAAGCCAGAACTAGGCCTATTGCCCGCTGGTGGTCCTAGAACCAAACTTAGATGAAGTTATAAATGTCAAGCACCTAGCAGTGTCCCTCAAGGAGTGGTGGCTGTTGATATTGTTAATGTTACTAAAATGAGAGCAACCTTGACTTACTTAGAACTTGCATTTCCTTCAGAGGTTGAGTTCCCCACGGAGTACAAAGAATGTAACAATCTGCTGATGTTAATTGAAGAGAAATGTGAACACTTGTTCCCGCCGGTGCTGGTGGCACAAAATTCAGAAGTAGCTTCTCCCTTGTGTGGCCATCGGCTACCCCGCGGGTACAGGCAAGGCTGGGGAGCCCTGTACGAGACAACCCCTGGTCTTCCGTGACGCCCGGGAGCCCCGTACGGGACAGCCCCTGGTGTTCCGTGACGCCCGGGAGCCCCGTACGGGAGAGCCCCTGGTCTTCTGTGACGCCCGGGAGCCCCGTACGGGAGAGCCCCTGGTCTTCCGTGGTGCCCGGGAGCCCCGTACGGGAGAGCCCCTGGTCTTCCATGAGCTACCTCCTCCCGTCTCGCTCGCCCGCCCGGTTCCTTCCCTGTGTTCCCCATCTCAGGGTCTACCCTGGTACACAAGTCAGGGACTTAAATGTCACTCTTCAGCCTTAACCTCTCCATCACCTCCATCTCTAAATCTAAAACATCCTGTCACCTTTATCTCCTGCACTGTACTGAAAGGTCCGGTTCTCTCTGCCACGTCTGGGTGCAATGTTCCACCACCTCTTCCTGGTTACCAGCTGTGCTCCCTTCCCATCCCTGTCCCCTCCCATTCTGTAGCCGAGAGAATGGCTACAGAAATCAAATGATCCACACATCCACAAACAGCTTGCCATTGATATTAGGATAAAAACAGAAATTCTTGGCAATGCCTGCCCGGCTCTGCATTGTCTAGGTAAGTGCCTCTTCCTCAGACCCACCTTGACTTAGTCACTCCTCACTCCTGGTCACACTGGCCTCATCTCAGTTCCTGAAACACACACACTCTCTCATACCTCAGGACCTTTGCACTTGCTGTTCCAAGCCTTCCTATCCCTTCCAAATAGGTTCGACTTCCTGTCACAGGCTCTCCAGTACGATGTGCCTCTTCTTTTCGGCACTTATTTTAGTTTCTGCGTTAGTGTTTCACAATATGATTATTTGATGTGTGTTTCTCACTGACCATACTGCAGCCTCCACAGGACAGGCACCGAAAGTCTTCCTCTTTATTGTGATTTCATGACCTAGATCAGTGCCTGGCACATACCAGGTGTCCATAAACATTTGTGGAATGAATGAATAACGAATGAGCGCCTGCCTTCATGGTTGCCATGTGTCCACTTGATTGAATTTCCAGCATTCTGCACCGAAGAGCAGAAGGGGAGACATTTGTTCCAGGGAATGTATAGGGAAAGCACTACTGGCCACCCAACTTACTTGTCATAAAAATAATCTCAGTAGAGCAACCATTGCAGCTACAAGGACAGTGAATCGATCAATACACCACACGGTCCTGTCCCCCACCCTCCCCCCCCAGTTGGAATTGTTCCCCGAGCAACTCAGATGAAACTGTTCAGTGATGTTATTAGTGTTGATTTGCCTATTGGAACAGTGAGAGATGTCTGCCAAGAAAAATAATTTCCGTGTCAGCACAGGGAGTGTCTCCTTTCAGAAAATTACCCAGCAAGTTTGGCTGCCTCTCTGGGCACCTGGTTGAAGATAGAGAAATGTCAACAAGATGGAAAAGGGCCTCTTGTCTCCTCATATTCACTGTACCAAATGGGCATGTCACCACTTCACTAGCACCCAAGTCAAGTGATTCCACAAAGAAGTAGAGAGAAAGGAGTAGGCGTGGCAGCGAGGATGACGAGAGCAGCGTGAGCAGTGACAGCTACTGTACCCTGAGTGCTCTCTCTCCACCTCTGGTTATTCCCTCACTGAATTCTCCCAAACCCCCTGCCCACCGGGGCACCACTATCATCTCTGCTTGACCAACCGAGAACAGGTGGTTCAGAGAGGTTAAACGGCTTGACCGAAGTCCGCAGGGGGAAACGGCAGCTCAGAGCTCAGCGCAGGGGCTCAGACCGGGGTCTGTCTGGACTCCCGCAGTGTCACTGTGGTTTTATAAACCGAGGAAGTCGACCGTCTGTCGGGAAGCCACAGCTCTCCCGCTGCCTAGCCCAGGCCGTCTTCTCACAGCTAAACCTCAGGAGCCAGACCCACATCTGAACGCCAGCTGTGTGGCTAAAAGTCTGGATAGTCCTCTCCACAGCCCTGCGGAGTGCGGGACAAACACTCCTTGACTTATGAGGGGGTTAAATCCCCACACACCCATCATAAGTTCAAAGACTCTTTATGCTGAAGTGCATTTAATACACCTGACCTACTGAACCTCACAGCTTAGCCTAGCCTACGCCTGAATGCTCAGGCCGAGGGCAGCACAGGGCACCGCAGAGCACGGACTGTCCGCCCTCGTGACCCCGGGGCTGACGAGGAGCTGCCCCAGCTGCCGCTGTCCAGCATCACGAGGGACTATCCCACCGCATATCACTGGCCTGGGGAAAGATCAGAATTCAAAAAAGGATGGTTTCTACCGAATGCATATCACTTTTTTTTTTCTTTTCTTTTTTTTAATTTAATTTTTTTTTTTTTTTTTTTGTATTTTTCTGAAGCTGGATACGGGGAGGCAGTCAGACAGACTCCCGCATGCGCCCGACCGGGACCCACCTGGCATGCCCACCAGGGGGCGATGCTCTACCCATCCGGGGCGTTGCTCTGTTGCAACCAGAGCCATTCTAGTGCCTGAGGCAGAGGCCACAGAGCCCTCCCCAGCGCCAGGGCCAACTTTTGCTCCAATGGAGCCTTGGCTGCGGGAGGGGAAGAGAGAGACAGAGAGGAAGGAGAGGGGGAGGGGTGGAGAAGCAGATGGGGGCTTCTCCTGTGTGCCCTGGCCGGGAATCGAACCCGGGACTTCCGCACGCCAGGCCGATGCTCTACCACTGAGCCAACCGGCCAGGGCCGCATATCTCTTTTGCACCATTATAAAGCCAAAAAACTGCTAAAGTCCAACCTTCATATATCAGGGACCAAGTGAATTATTACAGAATTTTACAGATAAGGGTGCTGAGACCCGGGGAGGCTACTGATGTGCCTACAGCCACACAATACCTACCCATCCTGGCATTTGAACCCAAGACTCTAGGTTTGGGGGCTTCTATTTATTTGACCCCCTTCTCCCGCATAATGTCCCCCCTTCTGTCTGTCACCCGTACCACTCTCACCTTCTAGCAGAGGCTCCCAAGACCAATAAGAAAAAGGGACTCAAGAACTGAGATCAGGGTGGAGAATGTGATGCCCACTAATTTTATTGCCTACCCTGGTTTCTCTGCTTTCGTGTCAGGTGCTGATTGCAATAGTGACTTTGCTCTATTTCGAGAGACGCTGAAATCATTTAAACATTAAATCAGAGGTCACTTGGCAAAATAAAGACATTGTATAAAAAGCAGAGGTCTGATTTAAATTAATGCTCTGTAGGCCATCCGTCTATTTGGGCAGATCGGAAACCCTAACAGGATTTCCCCCCAAAGCGGCTGCTCCTGTGCCCAGAGCAGGCTGACCCCGCAGCCCAGCCTGGGAGAGCCCGCTGAGGTCATCGCTGCCGATGGACTGAAACCGGTTTCCAGCTCTCTGACACACCCCTCCCCCCCCCCCCCCCCCCGTCACTTCCCTGGAAGTTGTAGAAAGATGTCAAGTTTCACTGGAGACCTCCATCAGCCCCAGACACTC
The DNA here is from genome assembly GCF_036850765.1 of Saccopteryx bilineata. NCBI lineage: Eukaryota > Metazoa > Chordata > Mammalia > Chiroptera > Emballonuridae > Saccopteryx > Saccopteryx bilineata. The sequence goes on along the minus strand of NC_089496.1, from coordinate 105,189,623 downwards.
TGGAGCCCAAGGAAGGCTTGGAATGATGAGTCTTTGAACAGTTTAAATTACATCTACTGAGAAAGGCAAGGAACCAAAACACAAGTGAGAAATTCCATCACTGTTTCCCGAACAAAAGATCTCTTCCATTATGACTTCAATTACTTCCTCCGCATTTCTGATTAAAACATAATCACATTCACACGGGTTCACAGGAGGCAAGATTCTGGAAAAGAGATGACTCTTTCTACATAGAAATAAAAACTGCAGACTTTTAAAAAGACACAATTTCGAGTTCGATATGTGATTTTGGGGGGCAGGACTCATCAACACATAAAACTGTCTTACTCGCTGACACACCAGACCCCAAATCTGCCCTGTGATCAGGAAGGCGTTCCAGGAGGATCCTTTGCCAGAAATTCTGTGAGGACGGGAATCATGGTTAAGAGCAAATGCTAACATTTAATAAATGTTTAATAAATATGTATTGAATGATCAAATAAGGGTAAGCAACCCAAATATCAATCCATTGAGAACAGGGATCAGAGCTCAGTTGTAAACACGTACAAACCGATAAAGTGTCCCTGGCATACCACGAGGGCTAAGGGCATATGTTGCATAATCACACTTTTGGCCAAAATGAAAAGAACAAAAGACCTGGAAGTGTGAGTGTGCGTGAGAGAGAGAGAGAGAGTGTGTGTGTGTGTGTGTGTGTGTGTGTGTGTGTGTGTGTGTGTTTCCAGGCATAGCTAAGGGTACGCCAAACTTAGTCAGCAAGCTGGACAAGAAGAGAGGGTTGAGGGAATAAAAGTCTCTCACTATTTACTCTATATTCCTGTTGGGTTTGAACATTTAGCAATCAGTATATATTAATTCTGTAATAAAACAAAATCCTGTTGCCTGTTGAGGGAATAAAAGTCTCTCACTATTTACTCTATATTCTTCTGTTGGGTTTGAACGTTTAGCAATCAGTGTATATAAATTCTGTAATAAAACAAAATTCTGTTGCCTGTTGACTTCTACACTGAGAGCTCAGCTCTACCAGATCCTAAGTTTCCCATTCTCTGAAAGGGGCATTCGCTGGCACTGACCCGTCTCTCTGGAGCACCCAGGTTCCAGGTTTGACCAACAACCAGGCTTGGCTGTTGGCCACAGGGCACGGGCGCTGGGCAGGCAGGGACACTGATGGCAGTTTACCAAACCCAAGGCTGAGCCCCGGCCAGTCCCTTTGCGTGAAGCATCAGAAATCAAATCATCCAGCTGATGTAAGTGGAAAAAAGCACATAGGTTACCTGTCATGGGAGTTTTGAGGCGAAGCTCGTACCACCACCACCAAAAAAAAAAAAGTCCCATAGTGAACAGATTATATCCCTGGGTAGGAGCTGACATAATAAGCATTAAGTGCCCGTCACCTGGGAAGGCCAGACAGCAGACTGTGGCTGGGGCCAAGAAAGGCATCAGAGATAGTCACCAGCGGCTTTGAAAGCCACCCACGTCTACTTCCTTCCCTTCCTTCTTTCCATTTTCTCTCTCCTCCAAGCCCTGCAGAGGGTTTCCTTCCCCAGGCCCCAGGGTTAGCACCGCTCTGTTCCACTCCCTCCCGGCTTCCTTCCCCCGGCCCCAGGGTTAGCACTGCTCTATTCCACTCCCTCTCCGCTTCCTTCCCCCGGCCCCAGGGTTAGCACCACTCTGTTCTACTCCCTCCCCGGCTTCCTTCCCCCGGCCCCAGGGTTAGCACCGCTCTGTTCCACTCCCTCCCCGCCTTCACCTCCAGCCCTTGGGCTCTTTTCTCATCCCCAGCTTGGCTCTGGGATGAGATGCCGCTTCCTCCTGTCTAACTCTTTCAAATAAGCACGACAGTTCCCCTTCTTGTTTATTTGACGAGATTTATTGCCAGTTATGAGGAACAGAAAGGATTACAAAAATATGCACTCAGAGAAATTACAGAACTATTAAGCAGTGGTTCTAACTTTCACACTCATCGGAGACATTCTAGAAACACCCTGAAGTCTCCTAGGGTTGATATATGTTCAAATAAAAATTTTCATGTACAGTATATTTAAATTTTTTTCACATGTAATTTAGATCGGTGAAACCACTAGAAGAGTTTTCTTTTAATTCACTGAGGTAGAAAGTAAAACAATACTGACAATCCAATTAATCACATTCCGGTAATAAGGAATCCAAAAAAAGCAGGAAATAAGTGGAGGCTTATTTCTTTCTTCTTCTGTTTTATTTCTTTCTTAAGTGAGAATTGGGGAGGCAGAGAGACAGACTCCCACATGTGCTTCAACCAGGATTCACCCAGCAAGCCCATTACCAGATGATGCTCTGCCCATCTGGGGCTGTCGCTCCAATGCTCGGCAACCAAGCTATTTTAACACTTGAGGCAAGGCCATGGAACCATCCCTCAGATTCTGGGGCCAACTAGCTCCAACCAAGCCATGGCTGCAGGAGGGGAAGAAAGAGACAGAGAGAAGGGAGAGGGGGAGAGGTGGAGAAGCAGATGGTTGCTTCTTCTATGTGCCCTGACCAGGAATCAAACACGGGACTTCTACACACTGGGCCAATGCTCTTACTTATTTTTCTATACACACACACACACACACACACACACACACACACACACACACAAAAAAAAAAAAAAAAAAAAGCCTGTTTCTTTTTATGCCTAAAGCTAAGTCAACATATTTTGAAAGTATTCCAGAAAATATTCAATTAAATATTAATTGTATAGTCCATTATTGTATTTATTGGAGATGTAGATCATTGGCTTCCCCTTAGGAACCCTAAACTCTAAATTTAATATTTAGACACTACAGAAAAAAAAGACAGTAAGATTCTTCTATTCTGTCATAACATGAAAAAACATCAAAAGCATAAGCACAAAGATAAGTGGTAGCCAAAAGGGAAACGGCTGGTGACGGCAGGTGGGAGAGCCTGGCCTGAGAGCAGCCCCGTTTGGCCTCTAGAGGTTGCAGCGGGAGGAGGTACCCGGGAGCCCTCCCCGTCCACATTCCGTGGGAGCATCTGCTGCAGTAGAGCCGGCCCAGGAAGAATGGAGCCAGGCTGCAGCCTTAAACCAGCCTTGGGGATGCAAGGCAGGCTGAGGGCATGCCGGGGCCGTGGTCTTCCCACCTGGCTACAGCTAGAGGAACAGAATCAGGGAATGCAGGAACATGTAGGACTTAACAAGATCCCAAAGGGTAGGGGGCACTGTGGCTCCTAACAGCCTCCTTCTCTGCCCACGCTATGGAAACTTCTTTGGCTCCCAAGCAATAGACCCCCTTTAGATAGATGGGAGTGTGGGAGAGGATGAAGGCGAATTCTGGGAAGAACACCCAGTGTCTCATGGGCGGTGGTGTACGCTGAGAGTCGGAGGTCTTCCCTTGAAACGTCAACCATTACTATGACTCAGCTCCTGCCGCACTGCAGTGAAATCCCACACTAAGCGTCTGGAGTTTGCACAGACTCCACAGGTTAAGGGCCCAGTCCCCAGACCGTCTCGCTTCAGCTATGAGTCACAAACGCCGGGGTCTCCAGGCCAACTGCACTTCTGACCAATTGACTATAAATTCAGAAGGTTCGCATGAACCCCTCAGGTTCCATAATTTGCTAGGATGACTCAGAACTCAGGAAAGCACCTACTTACAATTGCAATTTTATTATAAAACACTAGCCAAATGAAAAGACATGTAGGGCAAGGTCTGGGAGGATCTCAAATGCAGAGCTTCAGTGTCCCTAACCACAAGATCAGGGCACATGACCTTCCTGGCACATCGGTGCTCACCGACCAGAAAGCTCAGCCACGCCTGGTGCCCAGACCTTTTGTAGACATTAGTTGCTTGGATTATTTGTAGACATTAGTTGCTTGGATTATTTGTAGACATTAGTTGCTTGGATTATTTGTAGACATTAGTTGCTTGGATTATTTGTAGACGTTAGTTGCTTGGATTATTTGTAGACGTTAGTTGCTTGGATTATTTGTAGACATTAGTTGCTTGGATTATTTGTAGACATTAGTTGCTTGGATTATTTGGCCATGTGATTGAACTTGGTCTCCATCCCCAAAGATAGGGATGATATCACCCAACTCAAGCCCAACCACACGGTTGGTTTTCTGGTGTCACCGTCTCCATCTGGAGTCATCTTAGCATAAGCTCAGGTGTGGACAACTAAGAATAGCAAGACAGTCTTGTCATTTGGAATATTCCAAGGGTTTAAAGCGCTCCATCCTACTAACCGAGGACAAAGGCCGACATCGTCTCTTGTTACATTACATCTCTCCGTGCCCTGCTTCTTGTCTTTCACATGTTTTCTAAAGAGAATGAATCTAATTGGTCCAGCCTGGGTCCAGACTCACTCTTAGTTTAATAAAACAGGGACCCAAGGGGCACAAATAAAGCTGCTAGGGTAAACTGTTACAGGGGAGATTTTAGAGAGGAGGGGGCAGGCAGACAGCCCTCCCCATAGCTGTCTGCTAGGTTCTGAGTAACGGTATCAAATCAATAATCCAGCAATCTGGAACCAGGAGAGCCAGTTCCATCCTATGCCAGTTATGCCCTTGGGGAAACAAAAAACAAGTAATTTACATATTATTAAAGAAAGAATTGAATATATTCTTAGAATACTGTCAGAATTGAAATGAGTGTTATAAGATCCGTCAGAAATGTGATGGAGAAGCCTATGGAAGATGGAGCTTTGTATGAGACAATGTATTTCATTAAAACGACAACATTTTCTTCAAGTAATTGAAACTTTCCATCTGACAATAGCAATAGCAAGAATGTGTTGATTATGTACAGTTCAGAAATTATATTAGGTCCTCAACTTTTAAAAATAATTTAGGAAAATTTATATTGAGGAAACTTCCATCACTCTGAAGATTCTGAATTCAAAAAGAGCAAGCAATAAAGGGGAAAGATTGGGTATGTTTGAACTATTGAAACAATTTTTTGTTGATTTTTTATGAAGAAAAAATAAAAAGAAAGCTGGAAGTATAAAATGTCATTGTCCTGCCTGAACACACAGAGGCAAATTTAATCAGACAAGAGTGGAGAAATCCCACCAAAGTGCCAGTATCTGAAAACAGAACATTCTCTGACTCATGTTAATCATTTATCTCACAGAAACTGCTACGATGGTCCGCTCATAAAGTGAGTTGATGAGGAAGCAATATTTCTTTTAGAAACAATTGGACAGCTGGTGGCACAGTGGATAGAGTGTCGGCCTGGGACACTGAGGACCCAGGTTCGAGACCCCCAAGGTCACTAGCTTGAGCCCAGGGTCGCCAGCTTGAGCATGGGATCATAGACATGACCCCATGGTCGCTGGCTTGAAGCCCAAGGTTGCTGGCTTAAACAAGGGGCCACTGGCTCAGCTGGAGCCCACTGGTCAAGGCATGTATGAGAATGCAATCAATGAACAACTAGGGTGCCACACTATGAGTTGATGCTTCTCATCTCACTTTCTGTCTGTCCCTGTCTCTCTCTCTTACTAAAAAAGAAAAAAAGAAAAAAAAGAATTTAACAATGGAACAAAAAACATTTGGATACTCAGAATCTTGTTCTGTTTATGAGACACTCTCCCCTTTCCAACTTGTCAAGTCCAACTAAGCACTGACACCTATTGATCAAAACCTCTTTAGATGACCCTGATATGCATAAAGCCAAGACCACCACCTGGTGCTTTCAACTGCTGGGAGGAAGTCAGATAGTCCAGCATCTCAAGCCCTCTGGAAAAAGAAGACAAAATATCAGACATACCAAGGACTGTTTTTAAACCAACTGGCCATTGTGTGAAACTATTAAATGTGCTCTGGAGACCCAGCAGAGTTTGGGTCCCAATAACTCCAATCTTTAGATAGTTTTGACTTGACCCAGGGACTGAGGATTCTGTAATCATCCCAGGAGTCTGCCTTGGTTTCCGCCTGGCTTGACCCAGCGCTTCACCCACAATAAAGAACTTGGAAAATCAGGTACCGTATTTCCCCATATATAAGACGCTCCCATGTCTCGACGCACCTTAATTTTGAAATTTGGGGGGAAATGTATTACATAAAGTTATTGAACTCAAGTTTTATTCATCATAAAATTCATACAACTCCTCATCCATGGGAAAAAGCGGGAAATGCAAATAGAACCACTGTATAAAGTGTACCCAGTTTTTAGACCCCAAATTTTTTGACAAAGGGTGTTGATTATACATGGGGAAATACGGTAAGTCTCGACAGCTGTCTCCTGAGGGAAGAGCCGCTAACAGGACTGACAGAATGATGACCAAACTGCACTGAGAACCAGCTGACTATTAGAGCTTTAGTTATACCCTCTGGGCAAAATTCTCCCTTCAGGGCAAAATTCTGCCCGGCTATTCACATTCTATTGTTCCCACACAGCATCAATAGTTGTGGTTGATCATTTCTGTAAGCATCCATCTAGCTCCAGGGGCCCAAAGAGCAGAGCTTCCCTGACAGCTCTATGAGGGGCTTTCTTAACATCCACATTCCACAGACTCCTGCTCATCTGCAAAATAAAAGAGAAAAAAAAATAGCTCCACGTGGCTATTTTGATTGCTCACATTTTCAAAGATTTTACAAGAAATGGCACTGTAAGACAGCACTCAGAAATCAATATTTAAAAAATCTTATAATCCCATTATTCAAATAAATACAACAACAGAGCATTACCTTCCTCCAAACAGCCATTAGAAGTGGATCTCATTCTTTTAACCTTCCTGTAAGTATATTTCAATTACGGCTCAAATCTATGTTAATATCATAATGGCTCTATCCTGCCAGTTAATGTGATGTATTATAAAGTATAAAGAACTCGGTAATTTTCAGATTATGGGAAATCTATTCTTAATGGGCACCTAAATGTGTATTTATATATTACCTCACTATAAATCACAGAAATGACCCAGAAGTTTTTAAGCACATATTTGAAAATTCCTAACCTCAATAAATCTCATTGTACAAATTAATACATGTTTTATTTGACTTCCACAAGAAAAATGTATTTTAAATGCCTGTGAGAAAAAGAAAATATCTCTATGTATGTCACCTTTGAGATCATTCATCCAAAGAAGAAAAGGGGGAAAATGATGTGTCATTTTACTGCAAAAGCTGTTGATTTAATGCTCTCTCTCATAAATGAGATATATGATACAAAAAAAAGGAGACTCCTTTAAGGAGAAAATTTGAGTTGATTATCCCGATAGTTTAAATTAATATCCATTGAGATATTTAGATTTTGAAACCAATCGGTGGTAGAATGGTTTGAATTACATAATATAATTAAATCAGTTGTCTTTGAGTGTCTTGGTCACTCTGTGTTCTAGGACTGTTCCAACTGGTGTGATTATAAGATTCTGGTGTTTTCTTAACTCTAAATCCAAAAAGACATAGAATACTTTTTCTTCCATAGAAAGAACAAAACTAATTCTGCTGATGGAGAACTAGAAATTGCCCTGTAGAAATTGCTCCATAATAAAATGCAGATCATTAGTTGCAAATGGGCCTTTTGGAGACATGAGCTTCTCTGCCCACTCTCCGGGCTATGTCCTCCTCACTGCAAGCTCACCCAGCAGAGGAACCTCTGCTTTGTGTCTGGGTGGTCTCCACTGACCCTTCCGGTCTCATTCTCCACCCTGCACTGTGTCCTAGAGGCTCCTCAGTGGACAGCACCCACAAACTTCCACTTGGTTCTATCATAAGAGGCACTGCCAGGAAACGGAGGAAGGGGAAACTGATGCTGGGGTATGTACATCCCTTGGCCCCTTCTTGGTCTCTGCAGTTTGGCCAGGTCCCTCTACCAAAGGCCATGGCACCTGTTGGAAGGCCCTGCATTTTCCCTTCATGTTTCCTCTTACTCCCTACTATACCTTGGCCTCTGTGGTGGTTAATTTTATGTGTCAGCTTAACTAGGCCCTGGGATGCCCAGATAACATGATTTCTGGGCATGTCTGTGAGCATGTTTCCAGAAGAGATTCTCATTGGAGTTGGTGGGCTGAGGACAGCAGATGGCCCTCCCCTGTGTAGGTAGGTTTCATTCAACCCACTGAGGGTTTGGCTGGAACACAGAAGTGGAGGAAGGTTGGGTTCTTGCTCCCCTGCTGCCTGGCTGCGGGGCTGGGACATAGATGCCCTCCCTGTTCCTGGTTCTCGGGCCTCCAGGGAGCTGACTAGAGTTTATGAGAATTCTCTGAGCTGAGCTCATGTTTTGGCACTTTTCTGTATGTATATTATCCTTTAAAATACAAAAAAATAATAAGGTAAGAAGAGTTTCAGACGTAGTAGGCAAAGATAGAGATGTAGGTAGAAAGAAATTAACTGGGACAGACGGAGGCAGACAGGGACAGGCAGGGACCAGCATTATAGACATCCCCCCTCAGTAAAAGCATGTAATATGTGGCCATCTTTGGGGAACTAAATACACTAGCTTGGGGTGGGGTGGGGGGTAAAAATTATAATGTTTGAAACTACTACATCTGGGCTAACATTCCAACTCTTAGTTGGCAAAGGTTGGCACATAACAAGCAGCCCACAAACATTGCTCGCAGCCTTCCCTTCGCCGTGAACAAGGGCGCTAAAAGTTCTGAATGTTGTAATGAGCAGAGCTGTGCAGACCCTCATAAATGCCAGGTACAGGAGGAAAGGGCTTCCAGTGCCGGAGACAAACGTTCGCCTTGGTTTGTTCCCGAGTGTGGTTAAATATATATATATCGTGCAGTGTTTCTAAGGGGAAAATGCTGCTCACTCATAAATCATTGCAATTTAACGACTGTTATAAATTGCTAAATAATTTTTTTCAAAAAGCATAGGATTGCTGGAATCAAGTAGCAGCATATAAAACCGTGCTCGGGAAAATTCTGTTTGGAAAGCTGGGCTATCACACCACCTGCCTCCCACTCCTGATGGACTAATCAACATCCCACCCAACCCTGTGCTTGGCACGGACCATGTTCAGGCTTCTCAGCAAAGACCCTTCCCAGGGGTTTTTCCCAATGGCCTGAGAAGTGCTATTTCAGCTGGGAATCTACGAGCCCCTGGTGATAAGGATGTGAACTATTAATTGCTGGCGTTAACACCCACCCAAAGAGTATATATTTGGACACGACCCTCATTACTTCTCAAGTATTTTTCCACTTGATTTATTCTTCTCCCTTATATGAATGCATGTTCATAATCTGCATTACCAGTCCTCTAATGACACCGTGTCAGATCCAAATGTCACCTCATTATTTCTGACACTCACAGAACCCACAACAGTAAAAGCCAATTAGAGACCAGAGAAATCCCAGGAGACCTTGCCTGCTACAACAGCTAATAAGCCTCGGCATCATCATTCTCAGCAACAGTCCCACACAATGAGCATCCATGCATATCCGTCCTGGGCAGTGTGGGTCCTTCTGTTCCCAGGAGCGGAGATCCACTGTGGTGTCGCTGGCTGTTGGAAACCATTCCGAATGCCCTGGCAAAAAACCGGGGGCGTTATTAGCAGCTTGATGACTGAAGACTGTGCTTTATTCCTACAGACACAAGCAATCTGTTTCAGATAGCAGCTCATTAAGAAAGCATGGCTGAGCTGGTTGGGATGAGCACAAAAACTGTTACAAGATAACTCAGTTTTCAATGGTGGTTTTCTCTGCGATGGGGAGGGGGACAGTGTTTCCAGACAATTCTCGCTTTGCAAGCCAAGTAGTCTCGAATATGTGAATATTTAACAGTGAGGATGTGCACTTTTGTAACCAGAAAATAAACAAACAAAGCTGCTAAGAAGCCCAGCAGTTTGTGTTGTCCGATTGCTCTGATCAGAAGTCTCCGCAGCAAGCTGTTTGTGAATGGGTAGCCCAGTGGTCCAGACCACACCTTCCTCACTCTCTGCCCCTCCCTTTGCCTTCATGGGTGTTCAGACAACAGCACTGAATTACCAGTTGTTTCACATTAATGAAGTCCAATTCACTTGTGATATTGCCCCATACCTCTTTCTGAATTCAAACCAAGACCAAACCGTTATTCATTCCAGCAGAGCGAGCCTGGAAAATTTGCATACACTAATCTTTTGAATTTTATCATCCGCTGCTCAGGGAACTTTGAACACCCCCAAAAAAGTTGATGGCAACTTCATTATAATTTAAAAATATTATTTATAACTATTTTTTTCAGAAAACAATCAGCAAATACATGTTCTTGAAAGTGATGTACTAAAAAAAACATGTTTAAGTTTGTCAGTATTCTTCTCAGATTGATTCTACTCTTTTATGTCAAAGGAAATAACGCAGAGACTGAATTGAAACTTTGTGAAGAGACTGGTGTTCCTCAATGACAGCATCAGTGAGAGCCAGGAATCTAACCATACCGCTTGGCCCTGTGAGAATTAGTCCTTCTGAAGTCGATAAGAAATTCCAGTTCTTGGCCCTGGCCGGTTGGCTCAGCCGTAGAGCGTCGGCCTGGCGTGCGGGGGACCAGGGTTCGATTCTCGGCCAGGGCACATAGGAGAAGCGCCCATTTGCTTCTCCACTCCCCCCTCCTTCCTCTCTGTCTCTCTCTTCCCCTCCCGCAGCCAAGGCTCCATTGGAGCAAAGATGGCCCGCGCGCTGGGGATGGTTCCTTGGCCTCTGCCCCAGGCGCTAGAGTGGCTCTGGTCTTGGCAGAGCGACGCCCTGGAGGGGCAGAGCATCGCCCACTGGTGAACAGAGCGTCGCCCCTGGTGGGCGTGCCGGCTGGATCCCGGTCAGGCGCATGCAGGAGTCGGTCTGACTGTCTCTCCCTGTTTCCAGCTTCAGAAAAAAAAAAAAAAAAAAAAAAGAAATTCCAGTTCTTGGGGATTTCCAGGTACATTGTATAGTTTGGAGTGGCAACACAATAAAAGCAGAGTTGAATGATAATTTTATCTTTTAGTGAGTAAAAGTGTTCAAAAGGCCCACAGCTGTGGGTTTAACCACATTAGACTCTCTGTACCTCCTCAACCACTGGACCTTTGCATATCCCTTCTTTTCCCTCTGTCCTCCAACTTCTCATCAGTCCCATTCATCATCAACCCCCACCAGCAAAAGCATTATAGGACCTTTGGCTCGCCTTGGACAGAACCAATCAGCAAATCTCCCCAATCCAACAGTTTCACATAGTTTGTATTCTCTGAATGTTTACTGTTGAGAGCTTCTGGCAGCTAGGGACTGTTTCTACTGCCTTTGTCCCTGTGTCCAACCCGGCACCCAGCCCAGAGTGTACACTCAGTGCTCAACACCAGCCAAACACCAACAAATGTGATGATGACTTGGATTCCATGTGCAGTCTGCCACGACTGACTGCTTCATGCTGAACACCCATCGGCTTCTCTAGAGCATTGTTTCCTCATCTGCAACATTGAGATAAAAAAATAATCGCTGTGTTTTACGACCTAGAACTGGGGAAAGATCCAGGGCTGGAACAGATGGGAAAGCAATGTGTAAGGCATAAACTAATACGTGCACTCCGGGACTATCCAGGGCTCAATACTGAGCAAATCTGAATTCAATCTAAAGGAAGAAAATCATGGCTTTCCAATCTTAATTCTAAATTCTTTTTTTTCTCCCCCCCCTCCTTTTTTTTAGTGAGAGGAGGGGAGGCAGAGACAGACTCCTGCATGCACCTCGACCAGCAAGCCCACTAGGGGGCGATACTCTGTCCATCTGGGGCCTTTGCTGCAACTGGAGCCATTTCTTTTTGTTGCCTGAGGCAAGGCCTTGGAGCAGTCCTCAGCGCCCAGAGCCTACTGCTTGAACTATTTGAGCCATGGCTGCAGGAGAGGCGGAGAAGAGAGAGAGAGAAGCGAGAGGAAAAGGGGTGGAGAAGCAGATGGGCACTTCTCCTGTGTTCCCTCACTGGGAATCAAACCCAGGACATTCACACGCTGGCCGACACTCTACCACTGAGCCAACCGGCCAGGGTCTCTAAATTCTTTCCAACTTATTCAAGCCCAAATAAAGAATCCACTTAATACAGCTCTGCTATATATGAATTTAAAGTCTTAACAGACTATCTGTAAGAACTTGTTTGCCTTAGCCTAAAAATTTTTCCCAGTTGGTCACTGTGTGTGTGTGTGTGTGTGTGTGTGTGTTCCAGTTTCTCCTCTTACTGCTGCTTTTAACCAAAAAGCAACAAACAGGCATTGGCTAAAATTCCAAAACCAATAATGAGAAAGCTGATGGGCTGCTTATGGGGAAACACACCAACATCAAAAGGATACAGCCTACTTTATATATCTGCCCAGGGCAAAATGACTCCAGGTTCCTCGCCTGGAGGAGTGATACATGAATCCAGCTTGAGGGCTTAGAAGAAATAACAACTGCAGAGAGAGAAGGAGAGCCGGGAAAGGATCCAAGGAGGATGAAGAACTGTGCCCTTAGCAGAGGAGTTGGTATCAGGCACATGGCAGGATTCTCAACTACAATTCCTGCCTCCTGCAATGGGAATAACCTCTGCCAAATCTGTTCTAAATTCACCCTCTTGATGTCTAATAATGAGGGAGATCAGACAAAGCAGCCTTCGGTGTGAGAGCTGGAAGTCCACGGGATGACACTGGATTGACAGGGGCAGACTTCTGACTTCGTGGGTGGACTTAGCCATTTGCCATCTTGGACATGACACTGCATCCTTAGAATGAATGGATCTCACTCATATCAGAACTGTAAGTTCGGTGAATAATAGCAAGTGTACTCATTAGGGACTGCTAGCACATCCAAATTAAACCATCTTATTCCCCTTATTTCAGTGAAATAAGTGAATCACTGCTTGCAACCCTAAATTACAGATAGTGCAGAATCTACTAATCTGCTAATTATTCTTAGAAGTTAACAGGTTGTCAATGTTTAGACATACCACTTAATAATAGCTATTTATATGTTTAGTCCTTTATAATTTTATAACACATGAAGTCTCTATGCGTGTAGGGGAAAAGATCATATGCCATACAATTTATATTTTAGCTGTTAAAATTTATGCTCCAATTCCAAGATGTCTAAAAAATAACATTAAAAACTGACCATTTGTTTCTTACTAAAGTAAGAAATAAACCTCAGCTCCGAGCCAGGGCAACCATATTCCCAGACCTCATTCTGTGCCACAAGCAGGTCGCCTCTCCTCCCAAAGCCTTCACATCTCTGAGGGTGGAAACTGAAGTTTGGCTCTAGAGTATAAACAAGCATCACATCACTCTAGATCAATTAAAACTCAGTATTGTATTAAAAGGGATTGTGAGGCTGCAACCAAGCCTGGTAGGAAAAAGTATGAAGGTCAATGATCACTGTCTGAAATCAACAAAAATTGCTGAATGGTGTAGGAACACTGGGCAGGAGATGATGGCTACGGTCTCTTCAGGGTCTAAAACCCATGCTGAATATGAGCTCTAGCATGTGTTTTAACGTCATCTGCTCCAGAAATCCAGTCTGGGAACAATCCTTTTTGCAGCAGGGAGCAGGTGTTGCTCATCCTAAGAAGAAACACCAGCTTGTCTGAGACAGAGACTCTAGGGATGGGTCAGAGGGAGAAAGACCCCTGCAGGGGAGCAGAATATGCTACCCCAAAATATTCCACTTTGGAAAAAATAATAATTTTTTTGAGATGAAGACACTTAAGAATGGATGCTAAAAAAGCTCTCTGTCCTCCCCTACATTTGTCTGAAAGGAGGCTCAGGATCCTAATCATTAAGAGACAACTCAACACTCTTCTCAGCCCAGAGAGGGGACCCAAAGGAGTCTACATAACAACCCTCACTAAAATAACCCTTATCTTCTAGTAGTTTCCCCAGATACTTGCCTCCCCACAAGTTACCACCATTGGAAGCCTAAAGCCCCCCTTTTTTTGTCTTGTCACTTCTCTACACGTTTATTGTTCTCATGTTAATATGCTCTATCAGCCCGAGTTCTAACCATCTCTCTGAGTTACCCATCATGGAGTTTCTCCTGAATGTATGCATGCTACACATGTTACAAACTCTGTTTTCCTCTTGTTAATCTGTCTTACGTTGGTTTCATTTTTTAGGGCCCAAGCCAGAGAATCTAGAAGGGAAGCAGGAACAGTTGTTTGGTTGTTTGTTTTTCTCCTCTACAATCTCAAAGAAAGGACATGCTGTTTGGGATCAAGAGCTCTGTTCCCATCAGAAGTTGTATCTACACTCCACACCTGGGCCCAGCTGTTTGTCCTGGCTCCTCCCCAAACTTACTACATCCAGATCTTTGATGGTAGGGCCCAGAAAGCTGTGGTTCAAGTCTCCCAAGTGATTCCGATTCATGCCCAAGTCCGAGATGCACCACTCTAATAAACTCCAGGTCCTGCTGGCTCCTCCCCCTGGGCCTGACTGGAAGATCCTGAGATACAGCAAAGTCCAAACCTTTGGTCGCCTATCAGCTGCAAAATGAAGGCCTGCCTGGCCCGCCCATGTAGTCATCTTCGCTTGTACACTCCATTCTCTCTGTCTTTCCTCATTCCTTGGTTTTACAATTACCTGGCTGTGCACCCAGCAAAGCTACTTCTTGGGGAGCCACGCACCTTTCAAGTGACCAGAAAGCCTCTTCTTATATTTTGTTACCTTGTGAAATAGCCACCATGCAGCACAGAGAAGCTCCAGGCCAGGACCCTCAAACGTCACCTAGGGAGCTTGATAGAAATACAAATTCTTGGGTCCCATCCCCAGAGAGTCTGATTCAGTTTATCTGGGTGAGTCAGAAATCTGCATTGTTAACCAGTTCCTCAGGTTTCTGGGGAGCAGGTGGTAGAAGGGACCGCACGTGGAGAAGCCCATCACTAAGTGATCCATCATGCAGAAGTGCTAGGGGTGGCATGTCCCCCTCCTCCCTGAAACGAGCTGATAGTTCTTCCTGATTTGCATCCGATGACATCCATCAAACATGCTAATACCAATTATGACTTCATGACTTCTAAGCAATTTGTGCAGGTGGATGCCCGTGTTAATCAATCTTAATTCACAATCACTGCTGAGTGCCCACACCTGGGCTATAATGTGCCCACCTGCACACATAAATCTCTCAAATGGACATTAAGGAGGTATATATTAGACTCCGGTGGGCATGATGCAACACCTCAAGGGGTAGGTAGCATTAGGTTAACAGGACTGAAGCTGAAGAATCATTTGGACTATCAGGAGAGTGCCTGTCCTGCTCCATTCAGAGCCGCACCTGATTTCAAAACCTCCTAGTCAGCAGGGACCTCCACCTTTGTGTCTACTCCATCCTCCTCCCCAGACCCCAGCGTCATGCACAGACACAGCGGGTGCATAACGCACACACATTACATTGAAACACATTGAGTCTCATATCAAATGATGATGGGAATGACACACAAATGGCAGGATTGGGGCTGTTAGGTACCAACGAGGCTCACACCAGGCAGCCTGAGAAGGTGGAGAGAGCAGCTTCGGCACAGAGAAGAGCTCATGGCTGCACACAAGCAGAATACGTCCGTGCCTGCTCACCACCACGAGAGCACTGCTGCCCAGCAGAGCCCTCACGCCGCAGCGAGGACCACTTGGGGGTGGAGAGGCACGAGAGACTTCCCTCACTGCTTCTCGCCCTCATCTGTCTCCAAGGGGAGGGTGGATGCTGACTGCTAGGTAATTCCATGAACTCAAATCATTGAATTGGCTTTGGGAAACTGGACCCAGAGAGGGAAAAGGTTTAAAGGGAATCATTAAGCATCAGTATCCCAGGAAATTTACCCTGAAATTCTACATTTTAGCCCAGTCTGAGAGAGATGTGGTGGATAGTGAAGCCATGAGACCTGTGCTGACTCATGCGTGGAAGTGACGTGGAAGCTCTACTGGGCATCAGTCCCCTCAGAACCCTGTGCGGATGTGGGAATTCTGATTCAGCTGTCTGGGCAGGCCCAGGAATCTGCATTTTTGAACAGGCACCCAAGGATTCTGATGCGGTGGCCCGTGAAATCAGCGTCAAGAAGCACAACTGCAGGGTGACAGTCACTCTCTGGAAGGCCCATCGGGGGCACAGCTCAGTGGCATGGTCACTGTTGCGCTCAGTGGTCCACACTAGGCAGGAGGCGTAGGCGGGGGTGTTGCACACCTTGTGACTGAAAATATGAACACTTGGTCAGGCAGACAAGTGGGCGCGAGGCTGCCCTCCTCACTCAGAGGCAGAGGCAGTGTCGAGCATCGGGCACCCTCAGAATACACCCTGCGAGCTGTCCCAGGCTGCCTCCTCCACAGGCTTCCGCTTTGATGCACTCAACTCTCAAAACACCGCGATGAACAACAGGAGGCAGAAGCCCATGGGAAGCCAATGCAGACTTGTTGTCTTTTTTAATGAACGCTCTAATATTTCAGGGGAGTTAATTAAACATAACTGTCTCCATCGAGTAAGTTTTCAGATATGCTCCAGGGAGTACGCGCTGGTGGAATTGGTGGAATCCACCAGACGTGCAGTGGGTGCCGTTGGGAGAAGACAGGAGGTGGCAGTGTTGGGGCTTGGGAGGGGCCTCCTGGGGTGACTGGATACTCCGGGTTGGGTCCTGTTAGCCTCTGATTTACAACTTCTAACCCCTCATCTCACTGTCAAACAGCAAGCCCTCGACCCCGATGAGATGGCGCTGCAACAGAGAGAACACTTTTAACCCCAGACCAAGAAATACACACACATGCTCAGGTTAGCATTAGAAGATTTTCTAAAATAGCTGGTGAGAAGATGCCATTGCCAAGTGTGGGTGCGACGGGGGGGAGAGAGAGAGAAGGGAAGAGGAAGGGGAAGAGAAGCAGATGGTGGCTTCTCCTGTGTGCCCGGAGTGGGGATTGAACCCAGAACCTCCACACACCAGGCTGACACTCTATCCACTCAGCCAGCCAGGGCTATCTCTCTCTCTCTCTTTTTTTTAATCCACTTTTTAGCTGTGTGGCCATAGGCAAGGTATATAACCTTTCTAAAGCTGAAAGTCTCTATCTGTAAAATGGGTATAATGATTGTAGCTATGAAAATTAAACGCAGTAACAGCGCTGGTGGGAATGTTTGTTGACTCTTCTTCATTGATTTTTTTTAATGTGCTTTTCTGAGAACCAGTGAGATCCGAGGGCCTCTTGCTATGAAAGCCAAGTGCCAAAGGCGCCTTACTTGCTCTTGCCGCCCCTGAGTGGGAGGGTAGCTTAAGCACAGCCACTTAGATGTCCCAGCCTGGACTTGTAACAGCAGTGAGGGGAGAGGAAAAGGACTGGGCAGTAGAGTCCGTTCTGTTGGTGGCTGTCGCCATGTCCCAGGGCCAGCAGCAGCGACTCGCGTCCTGGGCCTCGGGGACTCTAATCAGGCTGGAACAGCGGGTGACCATGGGTCCTGGCTGCCCGCTGCCCTTGCTCCAGGCCCTGGTCTGAGCTTCAGTTTCCACACTTTCCGTTTTGCTTCCCGATCTCCTTCCCATAAGTTCTGTCTCTGATGAAATGAGCCCGGGTTGGTTTCTGTTCGGTCAAGAAATCCATCTGGCACAGGGCCCGGGAACCGTTGGGCTGATCTCGCTGGGACTTTAGGGAGTGGACAAGAGAGATGTCTTCTTTTTCTTTTTTTTTTTTTTTGGTCTCCTCTGGAGTTAGGAACAAATTGAGAAATAAGATACAGACAACTCACAGATGGAAGTCAAAATATCAGCTCCGCCCTCTTGCTATAAAGGCTGGATGAGATGGCTTCCCTGGGCCACCACGACGAGGCTCCTAACCCTTCACTCCAGAAGCAGAAATGGAACCACGAGGACAGATACAGATACACACACGTGTGCATGCATAGCATGTATGCAGGGATTTCTCGGAAAGAACAGGTTCCTGTGATTGCGGGCCCCAGTGAGTCTGAAACCTGTCCGCCGGCGGGCTGGATGCCCGGCAGGCGCTGATGCCGCGGTCCCGAGGCAGGTGTCTCCTCTGGGAAACCTTGGTGTTTGCTCTGAAGGCCTTCGACTGACTGGGCGAGCCCACCCACAGCATCGAGGTCGGCTCCTTTCCTGAAGCTACTGATTTTACCTATTAACCACGTCTACGGAATACCTCCGCAAACGGTGCTGGATGAAGTTGCCCTGGGGGTGGTGAGCACAGCGCGGGTACAGAGATGGGTTGTAGAACTGCATGCCTGAAACCTGTATGATTATGTTAACCAGTGTCACCCCAATAAATTCAATAAAAAACAAAACAGACCAAACAATAGACCTTCACAGCAACACAAACACGAGTGTTTGATTTAATAGCTGGGTACGATCACCTAGACAAGTTGACATGTACAATTAAGCGTCATCACAGGCTTAGCAGAGACTAGCAGTTCATCTCAAAGCTTTCCCTCGTGCCAGAGTCAGGCCAGGCGAATCTGTGGTAAGCTACATGAATCATAGAAATTAATTCGCCTAACCACACCCTCCATTCATTAATTTTTGCCAATATACTTGTAACTTGACATGTGTACATATACAGTACATCTATGTGTGTGTCTATGTACATACACAAACACACATACATGTGACCCCGGCATGCACTTACACATACTATCTGATACCACATAACTTTTCAAACGTGTTTGAAGTTATCATGAGAAAAATTCTGTAACTATGCATGGTGACAAGTGTTAACGACTTAATATGGTGATCATTTCACAATCTATATACAATTATTGAGTCATTCTGTTGTACACCTAAAACTAATACAAGGTTGCATGTCAACTATACCTCAATTTTAAAAAACGTGTCTGCTCCAGCCTGATCAGACAGTGGCGCAGTGGTTAGAGCATTGGACTGGGATGCGGAGGACCCAGGTTCGAGACCCCAAGGTTGCCAGCTTAAGCGTGGGCTCATCTGGTTTGAGCAGAGCTCACCAGCTTGAGCCCAAGGTCACTGGCTTGAGCAAGGGGTTACTCAGTCTGCTGAAGGCCCATGGTCAAGGCACATATGAGAAAGCAATCAATGAACAACTAAGGTGTCACAACGAAAAACTAATGATTGATGCTTCTTATCTCTCTCCATTACAGTCTGTCTGTCTGTATCTATCCCTCTCTGACTCTCTCTCTGTCTCTGTAAAAAACAAAAACAAACAAACAAACAAACAAAACATGTTTGCTCCAAAACCCTTTTCTGCTCATTTCCTCCCCAAACTGGCTATATTTTAGGAACATTTTAAGTTACTTTTCTGTGAATGATGTTTTTGGGTTCATTACATCTCCTTTTTTTTTTGTTGTTACCATGATGACATTAACTTACATTTTCATGTCAAACCTTTATATACTTATTATTTCAAGTCGGGAAATTAATCTATTCTCTGCCCGTCCTCCAGACGTCAATGATTTTGCCATATTGAAAGGTAAAAGGAGTAAAACTATGCTGTTTCATATCTAAGCTGTGACCATCATACAGCAGGATATTAACCTCTTATTGAATTATTGATACTTTGGCAACTGTGATTCAAAAGAAACTAGACAAGAAAATCAGTTCTGACTTCTCCACAATAAACACAGGTCAGACGACAATTATTCATTACTACCAAGATTCAAAGCACAGTGACTTGATAATGTCTGGTATTTCTGGCCAGGTTTTGTTTTAAGTGAAAATAAAATCAGAGAAACTCCTTGCCTCACCAGTCCTCATCTATTTGTTTCTCCTGACTTTATGATGATCATTCTGTTAGATAATACCCCAGACAAGCCATAATTCAGACTGATTTAATGAGCTTTACTAATAACACTTGCCCATGCGTAGACCTTCCAAAGATTCATTGCAACATTAGGGCATAAATTGGCAAATGCCTACAATAGGGAATGCCTGGTTATAACTCTCACCTCTGGATTCTCATAAAACCAAAGAAATATCACTGGCCTCTTCCATCTTCAATTTCCAACAGATTCTTCCCCCGCAGCCTCCCGCCAGGTGATGGATGACACCTCTTCAGGTCCAGCCTATAACTCAACACTCTGATGCTGAGGAAGAAACTAACTTCGCTGCTTTTGCCAAAAGATGTTCCTCTCCTTTGAATGGGTATTTATGGGGGCCCTTTCATCCGCATCCACAGTGTGCGAGTTCAGATACAATCTAAACCTATGTTTGCCAGGGGTTTGCCTCGAAGAAAACCAAACAGTTCACATACCTGCGCTCTCCAGGGTGAACCGGGAGCTCTTCTTGCTTGGTCGGAGAGAGTGGTCCAGATAATTAGTGGGTCTTGCTTGTCATTGTGAAGAATTTGGAGTTACCTTTATTATTTCCACTTGAACTGGAAAATAATGAGTGAGAAAGCCTTTGTAACAGGGCACTATGTAACAAGAAAGATTTACTGGTCTGTACAATTGTTTGTCTATGGTTTTAAGGAATTACACGACAGAAAAGTGGATTTAAAAACAGGATGACTCCAGAAGCCCTTGTAATAAGTATATATCATTGCAACCAGAACACATTGCTTCCTTAGTTTTGAAATTTTGTTACATTTATTATTTGCTTGGTCCCTCCGTCCCAGAGAGATGCCTAACCGATATGATCAGAAGCAAAACACCAGGTAACTAAGTTTCACGAGAGACTCAAAAGATAACATCCTTTCCAGCTTTTTTTCCCCCCACAAAATGTTAACTCTTTCGGATTGGTCAGAGCGCACATTCGAAACCTCCTCTTT
Source organism: Saccopteryx bilineata (assembly GCF_036850765.1). Taxonomy (NCBI): domain Eukaryota; kingdom Metazoa; phylum Chordata; class Mammalia; order Chiroptera; family Emballonuridae; genus Saccopteryx; species Saccopteryx bilineata. The sequence continues at coordinate 105,169,026 of NC_089496.1, read as the reverse complement.
ATTGCACTTCAGTAGCTGATGAGCTGTCCACGCTCCCGGAAACCTTAGAAAGACACAAACAAGCAATTCATCTGTAGCCACCGATGCATCAGCGTACGGACCGTCTGCGCTACGATCTGCGCTTTCCAGAAGAGTCTCCCGTATAGTACTTGGGGACAAGGCACCAGAGACCCTGCTTGTGAATATGCTGATTTTCTTCCTCTCTCTTTTGTTTTTAAGCAAGAACAGGATGGAAGGACAGACAGAAAGGCAGAGATGAGAAGCATCAATTCATAGTTGTGGCACCTTAGTTGTTTATTGATTGCTTTTTCATATGTGCCTTGACGGGGGGGGGAGGGCTCTAGCCAGTCAGTGACCCCTTGCTCAAGTCAGCGACCTTAAGCTTCAAGCCAGTGACCATGGGGTCATGTCTACAATCCCACACTCAAGCTGGTGAGCCCATGTTCAATTTGGCAACCTCGGGGTTTTGAACCTGGGTCCTCAGGGTCTCAGACCGATGTTCTATCCACTGCACCACTGCGTGGTCAGGCAATAAGCTGCTGATTTTCAACAGCTGCATTAAGAGGCATGACTGAATGCCAATACAGCCTATCCCATCAATTTTGCATAAACGATGCAGGCAAAGCACACAGGTGGTGACAGAAAGACTCAAAGAAGGCTGAGTAGCTGGGGCTGGGCTTTTGTTAGAGGTACATAGAGTGTTCTTAAAAATTAGAAAAAAAAATGAAACATCTAAGGGAAAGCATGACAAAAAGTGGAGGAGGGAAGGGAGGAAGCGTGGAGAGAGGAGAAAGGCAGAGTCATCTTCTGCATACTCCTTGGAGGAAATCCAATTTACTTTTTGCAATTTTAGAAATAAAACTCGGGATAACATTACATGGGGGAAAACATTTTTTAATAAAAAGAAACGAAGAATGGCAATCCTACGCCTGCCTCGGGACAAGCAGCGGCTCCTTCAAGCCTCGGGCTTCGAGCGCCCCGCCGCAGGCTGGAGCCTTTTTCTCTGTCTCCAGGAGTTATTAAAAGGGAAGAGCAAATGCAAAGATGGAGATTAAAAAGACACATGTAAATGAGAGGGCTACCCCCACAAGAATCAAATCAAATCAAAGGAAATCTGAAAGCTTTCAGAATGCCAATTCAAAGTTTCTATTTAAAATACAGGGTGGGGCCAGCGTAGGATTACAGTTGTTCGTATGGAAGATAATTAATAAGTAATTATACAAGTGTGAACTCTGTTTCACGCGCTCACAACTGGAAACCTACTTTTGCTCCACCCTGTACATTATGATTAAAGGCTAGATGCAGACTCGCAATGAGATTACCTGATATATTGTCAACACGTGTCACAAGTTAGTAAAACCAGCGATTTGGAGATGGTCAACAGCGAGGGAAGAGGAAAGAATTGCTTAGTTGAAATCAGTTTAACATTTTTAAATATTTTATTTTTTTTTTAATGTTTATTGTATTGACTTGAGAGAGAGAGACAGAGAGAGAGACAGAAACATCGATCTGCTTCTGTCTGTGCCCTGACCGGGGATCAAACTGGCAACCTCAGCATTTGGGATGATGTTCTAACCAACTGAGCTATCCAGCCAGAGCATAAAATTTTCAAATATTTTAAAAAGTCAAACCAATTTATCTGAGATTAAGGATCTCTGTCCATCACACCCAACCCATCCCCATGACATGGGCTTTGATCTCGATGCTTGCTTGTTGCTCTCCCCTAGGGTTCAGGCCACCAGTGGAAAGGGCTTGCCTAGATTAAAAGCCAGGTTGTATTTTTTTACTATGTACCTACATACGATGCACTGCCTAGTTCCAATTTGTATATTGGAGACAAGGCCCAGAAACAAAAAATTAAAACCGGCTAAGTCAACCATGACCAGTAGTAATACAAATACTGTTACCAACCATGAGCTGACCTAGGAGCTTGCTACTGGTCAAAGCAAAACAGGAAACGCAGTGGGAACACAATTCTCATTTGATCATCTGTCAGATCAGAAAAGGAAATGTGAGAACATGATATTGAGTGAAACAAGTAAATCAGAAAAAGCTGAAAACTGTATGATTCCACACATAGATGGGATACAATATTGAGGCTCACGGACATAGATAAGAATGCAGTGGTTGCCAGGGGAAGGGGGGTGTGTGGGGAGGGGTTGGGGAAGGGTATTAAGAAGAACAGATACAAAGAGACGGAGGAGGATTTGACTTTCGGTGACGGGTATACAACATAATTGACTGCCCAAATGATGTGGAGATGTTTGCCCCAAATCTTCGTACTCTTGTTGATCAATGTCATACTGTTAAATTTAATTTTCTAAATAATAAAAAAAGGAAAGGAAATATCCACATCATCCTAGATTCCTCACTGCTGCTCATTCGTCATAACCAGTTGGGCAAAGCCTGACGATTCCATCTTTCTCGTCCCCACGTCGGCCGCCATTCTCTCCGCCTCAGCACTGCTCCCCTTCCTCCCTTCCACTCCTCCCTCCTGTCTCAGGGCCTTCCAGTCTCTCTCCCGGCTGATCAGATCCTCCAGGGCAGGGGTCCCCAAACTATGCCCGCAGGCGGCATGCGGCCCCCTGAAGCCATTTATCTGGCCCCTGCCACACTTCCGGAAGGGGCACCTCTCTCATTGGTGGTCAGTGAGAGGAGCACATTGACCATCTCATTAGCCAAAAGCAGGCCCATAGTTCCCATTGAAATACTGGTCAGTTTGTTGATTTAAATTTACTTGTTCTTTATTTATTTTTTATTTTTTTATTTTTTTCTGAAGCTGGAAACGGGGAGAGACAGTCAGACAGACTCCCACATGTGCCCAACCAGGATCCACCCGGCATGCCCACCAGGGGGCGACGCTCCGCCCACCAGGGGGCGATGCTCTGCCCCTCCGGGGCGTTGCGACCAGAGCCACTCCAGCGTTCTTTATTTTAAATATTGTATTTGTTCCCGTTTTGTTTTTTTACTTTAAATAAGATATGTGCAATGTGCATAGGGATTTGTTCATAGTTTTTTTTATAGTCTGGCTCTCCAACGGTCTGAGGGACAGTGAACTGGCCCCCTGTGTAAAAATTTTGGGGACCCCTGCTCTAGGGGCACCTCCTCAGGCCCCCCAAGCTTCTACTATGGGGCACACCTCCTCAATGGACGCTAGGGTGCCATGCCCACAGCTGCAGGAAGCTGCAGAATAAACATGGTACATCTGCCTGAAGCTGTGATTTCAGTCCAAGATTCCATAGGGAAAACATTTTTTAAATGTGTATGTACCTCAGGGTCTTTGCAAAAGTTATGTAAACTTAAAGTTGAAATCCATGACTTTAAAATAACATTGTATCAGGAGGGCCTCTTTGGACGCAGCTCTCCGGATGTGTTTACTATTCTGTGTGATGTGAAGATATTTCCGAGAAGATGTTGGAGAAGGTTTGGATGTGACAGAAAGTCTGATCTCCATTCATGCATTTTGACATGCCAATCTCATTTATGAAAACACATCCTGTGGAAATCAGCAGGCATACGCCAAAGACGATGCAAGAGGTGATTCACCGCCGCATTATTTAGAATAGGAAAGTTCTAATAACTGAAATGACCACCACTCATTTTGGTCTGTGAATAAACAGAATACTTTGTATTGTTTTACCAGATGTGGCGGAAATATATAAATTGCCGTAAAAATAGGTCTGGGATAAGTGAAAAGGCTAATTATAAAATAGTATTTTATTGTTCAGACATAAGAACAAGTATCAGTCATAAGATTGGCCATCTTGGGCTTGACCAGGCGGTGGCACAGTGGATTGAGTGTCAGCCTGGGATGCTGAGGACCCAGGTTTGAAACCCTGAGGTCACTGGCTTAAGCATGGACTCATCCAGCTTGAGCAAGGGGTTGCTGGCTTGAGCATGGGATCACAGACATGACCCCATGGTCTCTGGCTTGAGCCCAAAGTCGCTGGCTTGAGCAAGGGGGTCACTGGTTCAACTGGAAACCCCCCCCCCCATCAAGGCACAGATGAGAAAGCAATCAATGAACACCTAAGGTGCCGCAACTATGAGTTGATGCTTCTCATCTCTCTCCCTTCCTGTCTGTCTGTCCCTGTCTGTCCCTGTCTGTCCCTCTCCTTATCCCCCCTCCCCCGATTAAATAAAAAGAACGGTCATCTTGAGTTGGAAGGCATGGTTGGTGATTTTTTTGTTCTTTGTGCTTGCCTATATATATTTTTTACAACAAGCATGGTTTGCTTTTATAATAGATAGACGTAAATAAAAAATGTCTTCCTATGGGGCTGGGGAGCAGAAAAAAAACCTCCGGCTTTTTGCCCACGATACACATCATCGTGATCTAGCCCCTGCCTACCTCCCTCAGCTTCATTTCCTGCTCCCGCTCCCTGATCCTGGACTCACCAATAACACCGGAATAAATGCCTGCGGCTTTTCAACCAGAAGATGCTCTCTCACAGCTCTACGCTTTACAGGTGCTTTTGTCACTGCCTGACCTGTCCTCTTTAACTTGCTACTTGGGGAACAAGTTATCTGATGATAATCTGGCTTCCCATGGGGCCTTCCCCTAGAGAGAGGACATTCTGGCCACCCAATTTAATTGTTTGACTCCCCTTCTCCATAACATCCTTCCTTCAGTGTAAGTTAACGATGAGTCTGCTTTTCTAGGTCAGCCTCTGTGTGCTGGTCAGCGTGAGTCACCCCTCCCAGAATCTCTCCAGAAGTCCCAACCCCAGGGGTTTGGGTTCCCACAGCTGATACGCAGGTTCTGCATCGTGTTCATAGTAAGCACCATCCCATAAACCTCGTTAACATGGCCCACCAACTACCCTTCCTTCCCGGTCAACAAACCAGTCCACTCTCATTCTCTTGGCCAGACTGCAGCCCGTTTCCCACTATCGCCACGGAAAATCTTAATAACTTATTTGACCAGCGAGGGACTTCACTCGAATTGTCAGTCGCGGAGGTTTCATCACACTGCAGAGAGAATGGCAATACCCGGAGGTCAGTACCTGCACTTCCTTCCCTTCACTTAATGCACCGCTTTGTGCACTGCGTGTGAGCCAGGCAGTGTGTGTACGTGTGTGTGTGTGTACGTGTGTGTGTGTGTGTGTGTGACAATAAAGAAAACACAACCCATGCCTCCACTGTGGCTTATTTAATCTGACATCCTGTGACATCTTGGCCTCTCCTAAAAAGAACCATGTTTCTTAGACGACTTTTTATTCTCTAAGCTGTTCTCAATTGCAACTCTAAATGGGGGAGGGGGCGGTGCAACAGGAGCCGACTTTGAGCAAAAATCCTGACAAAGCTTGTGTCAGGAAACTGGTAGAAACGGTACCAACTCCCAGCCCCCGCCCCCACCCAGCCCGGTAAGAAAGGTTATGTCTAAAGCGCGATCCTTCTGCTACGCGGAACTAGAGGCGAAGCTGGTACAAACCACCTGCTCCGAGGCCCGGTCTTCCACCAGACGTGTGTCTGGCCGCCGTCATCTGCTGCATTTTGCTTGATGAAGCAGTGAAATGTCTACTTCCCCTTCTGCTTTCGGAATACACGTTTAATACAGAGTCAGAAAGGACGCTTTTGTCAGCAGAGTTCACGCCCCGGGCCGCCTGGGCGAGGAGAGAAATGCCAGCCACGGAAGCACGTTCCTCAAGCTAAAAATGTCCGGAGTGGGAGCTAAGACTCAGGGAGGAGGCTCTTCTTGCCAGCGATCAGGGACCGAGCAGAAGCCCCTGCCCCACCGTATCTACTGCCGAGTGCAGCCAGGTACCCAGGCTCGCCTCAGCGTTCACAGTCCGCGCCACAAACTCTCCGTCCCCAGCGACGGAAATGAATGGAGATTACCGCGGAGGCACCATGTTTACAGCCCAGCCTCTTGTCTACACTGCGTCTGCCTCGTGAGAACCGGCATTAAAAGTTCCTCAGTCTCACTAGTCATCATGGAAATGCGAACTAACACCAAGAGATGTCGTTTTTCACCTGTCATGCTAGTACAGATTTTTAAACTGCTCTCGCCCAGTGCTGACAAGGGTGCAGGGAAGCGAGCCCTCTGATACTGCCTGCGGGGGTGCAAATTGGTACAGCTTCGGGAAGGACGATGTACCAACCTGTTGTAGAACTTGAAACTTTGTATATACACGAGTTTGGGTTTTTGTTTTTTTTTTATTTTCCAGCTGAGAAAACAGAAAACCCACTTCTTAATGATTTGATCAGTTGGGAAAGTCATTATCTCACCATGCAAGCAAGGGTGGTTATAAAACTCTTCAGGGCTGCCCCACTCAGAAATGTCTCCACGTCATCACAGACCCAGGGTCTTGCCATCTCTCCGCTTTGCCTACATCAACCTGTTGGCTCATTCTTCCCACTGTCACAGGACGGGTCCTAGCAGCACATTTTCATACACTAACATCCAAAGAAAAAAACAAAACAAAAAACCCCACAAACAAAACCTTGCCTGGTTTTCAATGTCTTTGAAATCTAGAAAGTCTTTTCCAGAAGCCTCCTAAAAGACTGCTCCCTCTACCATTTCATGGGTCTGAAGAGCTTTATTATTTACTTTACATTTATGGGGTGACCCTTAACCTACCAACAAGAAAAATGTGTTTTAAGAGTCAACATTTAATTCCCGGCCAGGGCACACAGGAGAAGCGCCCATTTGCTTCTCCACCCCTCCCCCTCTCCTTCCTCTCTGTCTCTCTCTTCCCCTCCCGCAGCCAAGGCTCCACTGGAGCAAAGTGGGCCCCGGGGGGCTGAGGATGGCTCCATGGCCTCTGCCTCAGGCGCTAGAATGGCTCTGGTCGCAACAGAGCAACACCCCAGATGGGCAGAGCATCGCCCCCTGGTGGGCGTGCTGGGTGGATCCCGGTCAGGCGCATGCGGGAGTCTGTCTGACTGCCTCCCCATTTCCAGCTTCAGAAAAATACAAAAAAAAAAAAAAAGAAAAAAAAAAAGAAAAAGAATCAACATTTAGTTTTGATTATTCACATCTGCAAAGTACTATTTTGCTTCGGGGATGCCAGATGCTTAGGATAGAGTGACGTGGTTAACCCAATGGGCTTAATTAAGTCCAGGTGTGGCATACTAGCGTCAAGAGTCCACAAACCACTTCATTTTATATCTGTACACTTCAAAAATTAACTGATTGTCTCTTTCACCCAATCCCTGATCCCATTCCCACTCCACTATGTCCATATGCACATGTATTTAACACCCAGCTGCCCTATGTGACTTTATTTACAACTAGAGGCATCCTTAACCATACTTTACCAGAGTGGGCTGTCTTTCCAAAAACAGAATTGTGCGAGGTAGCTCATTTAACTTTTTACTTTTTAAATTTGATATTATTACATGTTTAAGATGGATTGTGTGTGTGTGTATGTGTGAACATACCATATATGTACTGTATATAAGGAGTACTGAAGTTTGACATAAAATGAACAGCTGGTGATCCACCACCTGGACCATAGAAACCCCCACCTGATCTGGCCAATGTCCCTTCTCCAATAGGTAACTGTATTCCAAATGTTTGCTTATTTTTTTTACCTTCTTTGGTTTTGCCATAGATGTCAGAGGCTCCTAAATAATATATTGTCTACTTTTTGCATGCCTTTAAACTTTACCTAATGGAATTATATGTATTCTCGTGCGATGTTTTAAAATTCCACATTAGGTATGTGAGAATCATTCCTGCCGATGCTTATGACTGCTGTGTATACATTTGCATAACTGCGCACCATAATGTATCCATTACCCAACCTCGGGGCTGTTCCTGGTTTTCACAATTCACAAAGCTGATGTGAACGTTCTTGAGCGTACATGCAGGGGCGTCTCTATGCCACAAAGCAGGATACTGAGTCAGGAGTCCACGCATTTTCAACTTCACTGGACGATGCCGAACTGTCGTCCAAAGTGGGGTTGCAGCAACGGGCACTCCCACTAGTGCGGGTAAGTGCTCCCATGTCAGAATTAAACTTGTACCACTGTGATAGCTGTCAAGTACGGCTTTAGTTAGCATTTTCTTGATAACCAATGGACTCAACAATTCTTGTATATGTTTATCATCCATTTGGTGAGGTGATGGCTGTGGTCTCTTGTCTTTTTGTTGTTGGGCTTGATTATCAGACAGATGATCATTTTTAACCACGTGAGACTCCATTTTACATGCCTGCCACATTTACCAATTCCTCTCGCTGCCGTCTATTTGTCTATCTCCAGCTCTTTGTTATTAGAAATAGTGCTGTGATAAACATCCTAGTCCAATCTCCTCCTGTAGGTGAGAAATTCCATGGGTCTTAGAGGATGTGCTATTCAGTTTCCCCAAAGGCTGACAAATTGCTCTTCCAATTGGCTCCCCGCCTACAAGTTAATGAAGCTTCCCGTTCATTATCTCACACATTTGCCGGCTTTCCACATCACCCCCACAGCAACGTTAGGTTTGTACGGTCTCATTTAGTCTGTAAACAATCCTGGAAGGTAGGAGATTTAAATGAGCCAACATTTTCCTAGGTCTTTACAATTTGCAAAGAAAGCACTCTCATTTGCATTATCTACCTCATTTGATGCTCAAACTCTGCCGCTCACTGCCTTGCAAAGTCACACTCAGAAATCAATGTACTTCGCTGCCTGAACCGCACAGGCTGCTTCACACTTCCACATAAATACAGATGTCTTGCCCACCCCAAGTAACCCCTTCAAAATATCACCCAAACGCTATTATGAACTGGTCTGTATCCCATCACCTGGGGAAGCCGGTGAAACCAGAGAGCATTCTCTGACGCTGGGGATCTTCACGAGGGAGGACGTGGCTCTGTCATCCTCTAATGTAGACCCTACCTCCTCCCAAGCCAAACAGGGAGAGGAGTTTGGATACTTGTCAGCCAAAGAGGATGAGTTGTATAGCAAAAGGATGATAAACAGCGGGTGAGTTAAGGACACTGTGCTCCTGTCTTTTCTCCCTACATATAACCTTTCCCCTCCCATTTTCGTCATCCAACATCTGGTGTGGAGTTCGGAATAAAAAATGAGCTACGATACCATAATCACTCAAGAATGCCTACCCGTAGAACCCTGCTCATGAACAACTTATTTTTCTAGAGCTCTGTGATTTTGTTCCTTATGTTGGCAATATGTCATCCTAATGATTTCATTTTAACAGTTATGAATTATGACCTTGTTCCTGCAGCAAGCCATATGGCATCCCTTTCCAATCCCCAGTGAGTCAGTGCTGCAGTAATGAATACCAACTTCATCAATAACATCAGAAAGAAGTGAAATGATGTCCTCTAGTCACTGTCATCTCTTCCTGTAATCTTTGCACTCCATCATCTTGACTAATATTTTCTAGATTTAGCTTCCTTTTTATTTACAAAACATTCTTGCATGTCTGCCTGAAATATGACCCCCGGATTCCAATGTCACTAATAATTTTGGGGTGCCTCCATGCGGGCCTTTGCACACAGCAAACCCATTGCTTGTAATGAAGACAACCTGGGCTCAGGAAAGGGAAGTCATTCGGTCATGGTCCTAGGGATGGAGCCTGGAGTTTAACTCTGGGTTATGCCCTCAAAGTCAGTGCTCTTCTGTTATACCACACAGCTCTGTTGTTTTTTTACCATTCACACAAGGAATTTGTGAACTTTTGTTTAATTTAATTTATAATTCTAAGGACATTGGATGATGCTGCTTCCTCTCTGCAGTACTTGAGTCCCCACAAAGGGAAGGGCCAAGCCAACATTTCCTACGGCACCCCGTCATATTGCTCAGAGGTGTAGATGGGGTGCCGTCAAACTCAACCAGCCTCTGTTCTCAAAGACACCAGGTACGGCTGGGGAGCTCTCCACCCCCACCAGCTGCCCGAAGTGACGTGTTCATTCCCTTTTCCTGTAAGAATCCACACCCGTAACCTGAGTCTAGCTACTTCAGCTTTAGGTGTATAGATTCATGCTTCAAATCTCTTAGGAATCAGTCTGGAATGGGTGAGAGTACCCCACATTTTCAGGTTTCAAATTTCAATCTCCCCATTGGACACTGATTTCAGAGCAGTATTGAAAACCCAAAGAATTCTAATTATTTAGATTCAGCTAAGTCTATAAAAGATCAGACTTTATAAGAATATGATGCATCATTGAAGATTAAGAGACTGGGAACTTAGATGTCATAAAACTGTCTTAGAACAGGTGTCCTCTCTTAAATGTTCTGTTCCAGATTCCTGTGCCTTTATGATTGCTGTTCGCACTACCTGAGGAACACCCCAACTTCTCAGTCCTCACCTTCCACCTGCCCATAAACTTTCAGGTCAGAAGTCACATCATCGTGATTGAAACCTTTAGGGCGTCTACATCAGTCCTTTGTGATAGTCAATCCCCGTTGCCACAGCAACGTGTGCATTCACTCATGCTATCACCCATTCATCCAGCAAATAGCCACTGAGGGTCTACCACATGCCAGACTCCAGTCTAGGCCCTGGGGATACATCTGGAACCGACAGACAAAATCCTGCCATGTGGAGATAACATTTCAACTGGGGACAACAGACCACAGATGTAACGTGTGAATAAAGCACAGTAGTCTGGGCGGTGATGATGAGAGCTGTGGGGAAGACCGAGCCGGGGAATGGGTCTGGAGAAGAGCTGAGGAAAGACAGGGAGTGACTCACGGGGAGGAACATGCCAGGCTGTGGGACCATAGTCACAAGGCTTAGGGCAGGAGACTCATTTGGCTGGGGCAGAGTACGCAAGACTCGGTGTTCAGAGAGACTGGGGGGACCGGGCTATGGGCACCTGCTGCCATCCTGTGGATGTTGGCTTTTGTGACCAGGGAAATGGAGAGGCTAGAGGATTCTGAGCAGAGGCAGTCAGATTCAGAATATGTTTTATCGGGACTTTCTGTTGGACTATGAAATACGATAAAGAATGGCCCTGGGGGACATCCCACATGACAGCCTTACCTCCCGGGTCATACGTGTTTGTGTATAGTTCTCCTTTGTTAGACTGTGACTAGGCTGGGACAGAAGCTGTCTTTGGACTCCCAATGTCCAGCCTAGGGTAGAGCACAGAGGCAAGAAATGTGTGTTGAGTCTAGTGGTCGGAATGAATGTGTCTGAACCACGAGTTTTACTAACGAACAGGAAAGCTGAGACAAGCCTTCCGGCATCCTTTGGGAGAACAAGTGAGACGCAGGGAGAGAACCTCCAGCCAGCCTTGACCTCTCCCCTCAGGAAGGGTGCTCGCCAGACGTTGTGAACACTCTGTTCTTCCGTGAGCAGATGAGAGAAGTGCGGGTGACTAACGACCTCTTTATTTCAGAAGCAGATGGAGCTCACTCTTTCTATTTGCTGATACCTAAGGAGAGAAATCTGTTCAGAGTAGTATAAGCAAAACCATTGATAGCCAAGGAATTTCCTCAATGCCTACTCACAACCAAATAGGCTACCTGTGTAGAGCCTTACAAGGACTTGAGATAGCTTTAATAGGGGACGTTACTGTACATTCAGCAACCTTTCCGCAATCATGTAGGAGTACAGAACCAGAGTAGACATGGTCTACAACCTCCTGTATCTTAGAGTCATTCAACAAACACTTATGAGACCAAGTCTGATGAGAGTATATATCACAGCACTAATCCCAAAGAGATTCTGGTTGGGTCACTCTCAAAGGCTAAAGAGATGGTCCCAGAAACTAGGTTAGTCAAATGCAAGGTGATATTTTAAATAAATAGCAATTAAAATGTCCTGGCTCCTTGAAGACTTGCCTGCCAGAAGCGACACTGCCAGGCTCTCGGCCATCCTGGTACTCGGTGATAAAATGGCTTGGCGATGACACATATCATCCCTAAGCCACTCCTTCTGTGTTTATATTCCTCACTGCCATTGTGAAGAAATTGACTAGGAAAGGCTTCTCCCGCTGAGATAATGACTTTTTCTGAATCTGTTACCCCGGTTGTCAGGGGCTACCCAGTCTGGCTGTCCTGTTTGTTTTCTTTTCTCTTTTAACTAACCCCGAATACCAGTCGGGTTATAATTTTTGAAAGTGCCTTAAAACTTCTCTGAGCCTCATTAATAACAGGACTGATGTGCTCACTGGAGTCAGCGCCTGCGGTCCCCATCAGGGCAGAAGCTGTAGCTCTCACAATACCCCATCACCCTGGCTAATGAGGCCCATTCATCAGTCCCGTAGCTGTGGGGAATACCAGCTGGAAGTCTGTTGACCTTTGGAGCAGACTGCACAGCCATTGTCATATTTTACGTGTCACGCTCTAACGAAGTGACGCGTGGCGAGGTCTTCGCTCGTGGTTCACTAACAGCAGGTTCATGGGTTTATTGCCCTTCCCCCTATTTTCTGAGTAGGACACTGACAACGTGGGACAAGAAGCCTGAACTTGTGCTTTGGGTCCTTCTGGATGAGCTCTGTTGTCCGCGTTTCTTCAGCGGGCGGATGCTCAGATCACATGACCTGATGTATCTGATGGCACTCCGCAAATGATACATAGTGACCAGGAAATAGGGGTCACTCACCCAGCAGGCCACCACCTGGTCAGATCACAGCACACGACATTGGCTGCTCAGGCTGGTCTGGGGCTCCCAGTCCCCTCCTCTCTGCATGAGACCTTTTGGGGTTGTCATCAGCTACTCATTGGCAGGTCGTGGCTTAGTGAGATGATGGGAATAAATACACAGATTAAATAAATGTCTGCATATTTGTAACCTAGGGCAAGTTGTTGTTTTGTTTTGTTTTTTAATCTATCCAAGTCTTGGTGTTCCATCAATAAAATAAGGATAAAAGAGGACCAGACTCAGAGGGCTAATGGGATTCCTGTAGTGGCCTCGGCAGGTGCCTTGGGTGGGATACAATATTAATAAACAGTAACTCTTACAATTCATTAAATATTATTCATAATCGAACACTTTTGACAAATTAAATCCATCTGGTCCACTAATGGACAAAATTCCTTGTCATTGTGGGATGCGACAAGTCCTACTTGAATGGAGGGGACAACGTGACCTCTAGGGCTCTTTTATTTTTTTGTGACAGAGAGAGGGATAGATAGGGACAGACAGACAGGAACGGAGAGAGGTGAGAAGCATCAATTCTTCGTTGCAGCCCCTTAGTTGTTCATCGATTGCTTTCTCATAGGTGCCTTGACCGGGGGCCACAGCAGAGCAAGTGACCCCTCGCTCAAGCCAGCAACCTTGGGCTCGAGCCAGCAACCCGGGGGCTCACGCCAGCGATGATGGGGTCATGCCTCTGATTCCACACTCCAGCCAGCTGGTGAGGGACTCTATTTTCAGACAGGGAGAGGACAGGCTAAGAAGCAGGGAGCAGCAGTACCTTTTAGGAACATTTAATGGGATTTTAAGCTATCTCTGTAAATGAGAATCTCTCTGGAACTTCTTTTTAATACTCATGCTGAATCTGTCCAGGAAGAAGGACAGAAAAAAACTGCTCAAAAACAGGAAACTGTTCAAAAACAAAAAAGAAAGGGGTATTTGATCGAAATTATCCAGGCAATAAACAGCCATGCCACATTTTCTGTCTCCTCACCCAGGACTTTTTTCCTCTAAACCGACTGCTTCTTGCTTTGAGCTTGGGCTGACGTCAGAGAACTCTCAAGGGAGGACAGCTTCAGGAGCCGTCCACAGCGGCCGAGTCAGGTGTTCTCCGAAGCAGGGGTATCTTTCAGCACCAACGGCCCCACCTACTGAGCACCCACGAGTGCCAAGCCCTTCGCCACAAGCCTCATCTCATCAAATCTTCTCAACCTTCCCCGAAGTCGGTACCAGTGGTCGTCTCCTCTGACCAATGAGGAAACTGAGTCCCAGTAAGGCTAAGTGGGGCCAACAGGTAGGTTTCCTTGCTTTATACAAACTATTCCAGGGAGCAGAAAAAGAGGGACAGCTCCTGTAAGAATTTTGTAAAACCCTGAAATCAAAACTGGACAAGAAAATAAATCCTAGTCTCGTCTTATTTATGAACACAAATGCAAAAATGCTAAATAAAAGAGAAGGAACTTGACTTGGGCTCTGACACACACAGAGACACACATGCACAACACACATACTCGTAAAGAATTAGGGCCAACAAAGATTTACTCTACAAGTGCAAGAACAGTTCAACAACAGAATATCTATCAATATAACCTACTACATTAACAGATTAAAGGAGAAAATGACCAGATTATCTGGAGTGAACTGGGCTCCATGGATGGCCCCCAGAAGATATGTCCTTGTCCTCAGCCCAAGTCTGTGAATGTCACTTTATTTGGAAAAAGTGTCTTTGCATATGCAATTAAGGATTTTAAGATGAGAAAGTCATCCTGGATTATACAGGTGGACCCTGACTTCAGTAGTAAGTGTCCTTATGAGAGACACACACAGAAGACAGGACAGGGGAGAAGGTGACGTGGAGATAAATTCTGTGACTGGAGTAATATAGCTACCAACCAAGAGTGTCGGGGACACTGGCAGCCACCAGACACTAGGAGACAGGCCTAGAAGGGAGCCTCCAGGAGGGACCAACCTAGCTGACACCTTCATTTCAGACTCTGGCCTCCGGAACTATGAAGGAGTAAATTTCCATCATTTTGAGTCAGCCAGTTGGTGGCAATTTGTCATGGCAGGCACAAGAAACAAACCCACGCCTGACCAGGCGGTGGCACAGTGGATAGAGTGTCAGATTGGGATGCCGAGGACCCAGGTTCGAGTCCCCGAGGTCACCAGCTTGAGTGAGGGCTCATCTGGTTTGAGCAAAAGCTCATCAGCTTGGACCCAAGGTCGCTGGCTCGAGCAAGGGGTTACTTGGGCCGCCGAAGGCTCGCAGTCAAGGCACATATGAGAAAGCAATCAATGAACAACTAAGGTGTCGCAATACGCAACGAAAAACTAATGATTGATGCTTCTCATCTCTCTCTGTTCCTGTCTGTCTGTCCCTGTCTATCCCTCTCTCTGATTCTCTCTCTGTCTCTGTTAAAAAAAAAAAAAAAGAAAGAAAAGAAACAAATCCATCAATGAATGAAGAAAAGTCATTTGGCAACATTCAACACTAGTTCACAGAAAACAACTTTGAAAAAACTAGGACTATCCAGCAAAAGCAACTCACAGATGGGGCAAAGATATTTGCAACGTGTCTCCAACAAGGCTGAAGGTTCTAAACGTGCAAAGAATTGCAATAAGGAAAAAACCCAAGTTCTAATTAAAAAGGGGGTTACTAAAATAAGAACAGGCAATCCACAGAAGAAACTCAGTCTTACCTGTAATCAAGAACATGCACGTTAAAATACTGATGAGATTCTATTGCACACGTCAAGTTGGCTAAAAGTTTAAAGTGAAAAGAGCAAGCTGGCAAGTGTGTAGAAGAATGAACTCGGCAATTCTGACAGCTCATAATCTCGTCCATTCTCAGGAGGGCTGCTCAGACGAACTGCTGGGGTCTGGCTAGGAACTGAGCTACTGGACTATTCCCTAGGCTACCAGCTGAGGAGGGCATTTCATAGACTCTCACCACGCTCTAACATCTTGTCTAGATAATTTGTGCAAACGCTGTGATCTGTGGTGAGCGGCCACTGTCCTTCCGCAGGTCTGTAGTTTCAGTAACTACGGAAAGTCACAGGGCTAGGTGTGTTCACATGACAGGTTGTATTAAAACCTCCAGACCTTTGGGCTCAAATAAGCTTTCCCTGGGCAACTAGCCCATCACATGCGTTGCTGCGTTTCTTTGCCGAAAGAGCAGCATGTCCCGTGCAACTCTCCCAGGAGAGGACTTCTGGGAAAGAGCTCTCGCTGGTCCCCTAGACCTGGCCCAATGTGCCCTTTGCACTTGCTGATCCCTCATCTCCTTCGCCCACTCTGATAGACCCCGGCCACTGGTAAAAACAATTTCTGAGTTCCGTGAGTGCTTCTAGGAAGGCATAGAACTGAGGGGTGGGCTTGCGGGTCACCGAAACTGAGAATGTGGAGAAACAGGACTTGATACACAGCAGGTGTGCCCATCATTTTGGAGAGCAACGTGACAAGACTGGGGAGGGGTCAGACTGCACACGGGCCCAATCCTAACGGATCCATATGTATGTTTCTATGCTAGAAAAAAAAACCCTCAAGGTCATAAACAAAAATGTCCACCGCAGTGTTGCTAACAAAAGTGGAAAACTGTACAATTCCGAAATCTGTTGGTAGGAGGATGACAAACTGTCACAGGTTAATAAAACAGAAAGTGGCAAAGCATTTCAAGTGAACGAATAAGAGCCACATGGACATGGATAAGCCCCCAAAACAAAATGTGACATAAAAGGATGTTGAAAAATGTGTGCATGGTAGGATACCGTTTCTGCAATGCGCAAAAGCATGTGAGATTAATTTCTTTAAAGGACAAAAATAACACCAACTTTATGACCACTTAGTCTCTAGAGAGAAGGAGAGAAATGGCATAGAGAGAGGGAAGACAGGGTTTATATAAATCTGCAATGTTTTATTTCTTTAAAAAAAAACTCATAGCACCTATGGAAAAATGTTATAATTCGTTAAAGCTGAACGGCGAGTTTGCTCTATTAGTCTGTGTATTTGAAGCATCCACAATTTTAAAAAGGCAGGGGGTAGGGGGCAAGTAATTTGCTTAAGATCACAAGTTACATCAAACTGAGATTTGAGCTCCAGCACCCAGGACTGGCTACAAATGTCGCTGTGACCTCTCATTTCAACTGTCCATTCTTAAGACCCAGGCAAATTAACCTGCTCCCACCCACAGTATATACTCACTCAAGACTCTGAGTTAAATTTAAGCCAAGTGCTCATTCTACTGCAAAAGTTCACTGGCCATGTACAACATTTAATTATATTCTGAGTTCTCACAAGGTTTTAACATGATAGTCCCACACTAATAACAAAAATCTTATAGACAGATGTAGGAGACAATAAAAACTCCTAAATCTCTTGAGCTAAAGGCTACATTGTTCATTTAACATCCTGAAGAAAATAAAATCAATAGGAAGGTCTTAAGACACACAACTTAATCAGCTGAATATAAGTTAGGAGCAGTCCTTAATTAAACAATTTGTATGTGCTGATGGGTTCATTTAATCTTTTCATAAACATGGATGGTTTTTCCACTGTCATGGAAACATCATAAGACTGACACCAATATATTTTGTACTTAAAGATGGAAAGCCAGAGGATAAAGAACAAACATTTGAGTCCTCAAAATGAAATAAGCAGATGACAGAAGGCATAGAGGCTGATGTTGTTTTATAATTTTAATTTTAAAAAAGGGGGGATGGAGAATTGACCAGTTTTATTTTATATAGAGTTTTCCTAAATTAAAACTTACCAGAAATTATAAGAAATTGGTTTTATGGGTTTTTTTTTATAAAGATACTTTTACTTCAATTTCACAAATATTTCATAAGGAGCTACTTATAAGAGGAGCATTGTTCTGGGTTCCACAGAGGTTAGACATCCCTTTGGTATGATACTAATAAAAAGCAACAATACTTATGGCGAGTGAAATAAGCCCATCAGAGAAAGACAAATACCATATGATCTCACTTATATGTGAAATCCAATAAACAAAATAACCAACAAAATAGAAATAGACTCCTAGATACAGAGAACAGACTGACAGCTGTCAGATGAGAGGGGGTTTGAGAGCTGGGTGAAAAAGGTAAAGGGATTAAGCAGAAAAAAAGGAATTCATATAGACACAGACAACTACATGGTGATTGGGGGGGGGGAGGGGGAAGGGGTGATAGAAGGAAACAACTTTGGATGGTGAACATACAATATACAGATGATGCATTATATAAAACTGTATACCTAAAACCTATGTAATTTTATTAACCAATGTTACCCCAATAAATTCAATAAAAATAAATGAGACCAATCCCACGGCTACTCTACTGGATGCCCCTCCATGTGACCGCAACGCTGTTAGAACATCTGCATAATCAGGAGGGAAATGAAACGGGTATGTTGGCGGCAGAGACCGGAGAACAGAGGGGATGGCTTAAGGAACTTGCTAAGACATCATCAGAGCAAAGATGGAGAGATGTGTTTCGAAAAGGGAATTTTAATGTTTGAGATACAGAGGGTAGGCGTGTTCCCCGGGATCGTCAAGTTGCAGGAGAGCGTGGATATTCCATCGCCAGGGTATCGAACTTTGTGGCTTAAAATAGCACAAACATCCTGTCTCAGAGTTTCGTAGATCAGAAATCCAGCACGGCTCTTCCGGTGCTAACATCGAGGAATGGAAAGCTGCACTCCTCCTGGAGCTCAGGGTGACTGCTTCCTCGCTTGTAGAGGCCGCCTGCATTTCTCATGGCCCTTCCTCCCCGTCACAGTCAGCCCCAGCGACACGAGTCCTCCTCACGTCGCAGCTCTCTGTCTGCCTCCCTCTTCTACTCTTTGGACTCACGTGATTTTATTGGGTCCACGTATAATCCAGGACAATCTCCCTGTCTTAAAGTCGGTTGATTAGCAAATTGGATTTCGACTGGTCCCTTAATTCAGCTTTGTTACATAATGTAAGATGTTCTCATTCTGGGGATTAGGATGTGGGTATCTTAGGATGGCCATTATTCTGTCTGCCTTATAGAGCTTGCCAGAGAATTCCAACCCAAACTAGCTGAAGCAAACAGGGCCCTTTCTCGGAAAGGTGCAGTGACAGCACAGCACTTCAAGGGCAGCCCAGTCTCCCCTTATGCTTTGCTGGGCATGAGCAGGCCATGTCTTCCGAGATGACTGGCTTCATTTATCCTGGATCCACACCTCAGAATATGGCTGCAGACAGTTCTCGAAATGTCGTGTCTTATACTCCAGGCATTAAGAAAGGAGCTTGCTGTGCCTTCCCTGCTCTCTCTTTTACTCTCACTCTCTTCCGATTCCAAAATATCAGCAAAGACACTGCCTGGTCCATCTTGAGCCGCAGTCCTGAACCATCGTGGCTGGGCTTTGAGAGGTAGTGTTGCTCACCTACCCCCCCTTCTGGCCAACCTTCTGGCCTCCTGAGCAACTAAGCATCCAACCACAACCTGGGGGGGGGGGGGGGGGGAGGGTACACTTGGCTTGCCGACGCTTGGCCAAATATTGACAAGAGCTGCTAGTCGATGGGTGAATAGAAAGAACAGCAGATCGACTGGAAGGCAGTGTAGTATGGCAGCCGGTAACAACGGACTCAGAAGTTGGACCACCTGGATTTCAATTCAGTGCCTCCATTTACTAGCTCTGTGACTTTGGCCCAGTTACATAACCACTCTCCACCTCTGATCATGACTGGAAAAATGGAAATGCACCTTCTTTCTAGAGTGATCGAGTGGATGGGTGAAATTAGGTAAGCAAGTGTTTGGTGTGTAATGAGCCCTCTCTTGTGCCCCTGGTGGTGACAATAAGAACTCCCTCGCACTTGTCTGCACTAGAGGCTGCCAGAGAAGTTGTGACCCGAGGACAAGGGCTTTCATTCCTTTATTGACTTTGACAAGGGATGGAATGGGGGCGTGGTCAGTGTTATGCTGGACACTGAGGCCCAAGGCTCTGAGAGCTTGGGGATATGTCTCACTCCTCCCTGTCCCCAGAGCACAGCACAGAAGGGGTGCAGTAAATATTTTAAGTGACTAGATAGAGTACTAGGTGCTGCAGGGTCTATCTATGAGAATGAATAAGATATTCAGCTGACCTCTGAGGAGCTTATATTAGCACATTTTCCCAAGAGGTTGATGACATTTGTGTCAGCCTCAATATGGAAGCTTCCTAAAAGTTATCAATGAGTCCGTCGTCTGTCACTACGAAGGGCCACCACAAACACATTTATCTCCAAAAAAGCAAGAGCAAACTCCTCTCCAAAAACTTAAATGGCAGCTAACATGTATTTTTTCCCCACTTTCATTAAATAATAATAATAATAACCAAATGTCAGCCTCATAAATATTTATGATCCTAAGCAAACAGTCCATATTTGAACACGAATATTGTTTAAAGACCATTGGAGTGCTTTTTTTTTTTTTTTTTGTATTTTTCTGAAGTTAGAAGCAAGGAGGCAGAGAGACAGACTCCTTCCTGCACCCAACCGGGATCCACCAGGTATGCCCACCAGGGGACGATGCTCTGCCCATCTGAGGTGATGCTCCATTGCAGCCAGAGCCATTCTAGCACTGAGGCGGAGGCCATGGAGCCATCCTCAGCACCCAGGCCAACTTTGCTCCAATGGAGCCTTGGCTGCAGGAGGGGAAGAGAGAGACAGAGAGAAAGGAGAGGGGGGAGGGGGGAGAAGCAGATGGGCACTTCTCCTGGGTGCCCTGGCCAGGAATCAAACCCAGGACTTCCACATGCAAGGCCGATGCTCTACCGCTGAGCCAACCAGCCAGGGCCTGGAGCACTTTTTGCTGTCATCCTGTACATTCCCTGTACACCCGCCATCATTAGAAAACACGCCTTTAAAACATCTTCCTGGGCCCTGGCCGGTTGGCTCAGCGGTAGAGCGTCGGCCTAGCGTGCGGAGGACCCGGGTTCGATTCCCGGCCAGGGCACATAGGAGAAGCGCCCATTTGCTTCTCCACCCCTCCGCCGCGCTTTCCTCTCTGTCTCTCTCTTCCCCTCCCGCAGCCAAGGCTCCATTGGAGCAAAGATGGCCCGGGCGCTGGGGATGGCTCTGTGGCCTCTGCCTCAGGCGCTAGAGTGGCTCTGGTCGCAACATGGCGACGCCCAGGATGGGCAGAGCATCGCCCCCTGGTGGGCAGAGCGTCGCCCCATGGTGGGCGTGCCGGGTGGATCCCGGTCGGGCGCATGCGGGAGTCTGTCTGACTGTCTCTCCCTGTTTCCAGCTTCAGAAAAAAAAAAAACATCTTCCTGGATAAGGCCACAGAGGTAACTAAGTGTGGCCATACGGGCCTGTGCAGAGCTTTGGTCCCCCTGGCCAGTGCATCTGGAAGGGTCAGTAGCAGAGGGGTGTCGCTGTCTTCTTCGTAAGTAAATTTAATTTGGGGCACAGTGTTTCTGAATTCCCTGGCGGAACACAAGAAGGAAGGGAGAGAAGGGCGGAGATGTCAACACAAATCTAATGCTTTGTAAATGCTCCGGCCAGGCGGCCAGGCGGGGGCACAGCCGTGTGCTTGGTCAAGTTTACCATCTTCTACCGGCAACTTCCAGGGACTTTAAACAAGTCATCATGGCCTCAGTAAGAAAACATGTTGGGTTTGGGGGGAGGGCTGGATAATAAAGGGGAAAGGATTAAGAAGTACAAATTGGCAGCTGCAAACTAATCACAAGGGTGTCTAGTACGGCACAGGGAATAGAGTCAATGATATTGTCGTAACTGTGTCTGGTGCCAGGTGGGTACTGGGCATATCAAGGGGAGCTTTTTCTAAAGTATATGACTGTCTAACTGCTGTGCTGTACACCTGGAACTAACAGAATATCAGATGTCAGCTGTAATTCAAAAACATTAAAACTAAAATGTTAAAAATCATATAAGTACTTATGCTATGTAAATATTAATAAACTATTAGCCACTCACCTAAAAAAATGAAACAATTTCTGAACTGATGTGCCTTGCCAGTCTAACACACACTGGTTCTATTGATAACGGGCACCTAAGTATCACCAAAGAAAACGGACATATTTACTCAAATGCTCACAGGTAACCCCAAATGCTCTGAAACCACGAGTCTCTGGCGTCTCATCCCACCACCACCCGCCCAGAGCAAAAATGTCAGGGAATTACTCAAATTTTCACTTTCATCCATTTTTCTCTGCCATGCAAATCAAGATAAAGGAAAAATGGAGAAGCTTAAAAAGCAGCCCATTACAGTTGTCTAAGAATGGGCTGGACGGTAAGGACGTGTCAGAGCTCAGGAGTCTGCGGTCACTCACCAGGGTTCAGGATTTCCTTGGCAGGGCTGGCCAGTTGGAAAAGAGCACCTTACTCACAATAACTGACATGGAATTGTCAGAGGATGAGGGGTTCTACATAATACATTTTCCAGGAAAAAAATAAAAAGGACACAGGAAGATGAAAGCCTGTATTTTTAAACCTGAAGGAGAGAACTTTCTAAAATATATATATAGCCCCCTTCCCTGGCTGCTCATGCGGAGAATGATGAGTGTCATGAAACCGTGTTTGGCATTTGAATATCCATAACGGAACAAAACTGTGCCAGTTTATAGTGGGAGTCACAGACAACATTGTAACCCTTCCCACTGACTGTCCTGCTCTTTCGCAGGGGGAGTCCATCTTCTCCCACTATCCGCGCTGATGGGGCCAGGCACCAGCTTTCCCAGCCTGCCTTGCAGCTATGGCCTGAGCACGGGACTCAAACTTGGCGCATGGGAGACCTTAGGGAAAAAGCAGAGAAAGACCTCATTTTTGCTTATTTTTTTTACCTTTTGTTTTGTTGTTCTTGTTTTGATTTGTTTGTTTTGGGTCCAAATAAAGACAGACAAGGATATAATGACTCTCTTCTCATCTGGACATAGATGTGAGAGTGACAAAGCATGACATCCCCTGTGAGGGGAGCCATAGCACTCTGAGGTGCCCGACACCTGGGGCCTGAGAAGTCTCACTAAGCCAGTGACTTAAGCCTGGGTAGACCCTCCTCTCTTGTCCTGGATTTCTGGACTCTTGTAAAGTCACTGCAGTTAAGGGACCCTTTTTTGCAGCTACAAGCACTTAGTTTATAGGCAAGTTCTCCAGAAAAGCCCAAATGAAGGCTCAGAGCCCGACTATTTGTGGAACAGGCAACCCCATGGCCCTTTCAAGTACGCAACTGCACAAGTTGATATCCAAGGTGACCTGTGCTGGCCTGAGAAGGATGATAAATCTCGCTTGTGCTAAGGGGCTCCTGGGTTGCAAAGGCAATGGACACGAGGCAGGGGCAGTAATAACGTGGTGTGGTGTCCAGGTGACAGGTGTGGTGTCCAGGTGACAGGTGTGACATAAAGTGTAGGCATGAAGAGCTTGGGCTCTGGGCTCTAGCCAACTCCCAGCTCCATCACAAACCAGAAGGGACAGAAGTCCCTTGTGCCTCTTCCTTAAAGGGACAGGGATAGCACTGTCCTCACAGGGCTGCAGGCAGGACTGAAGGCTGCATTTCAGACAAGCATAGATTGTATAGATTGCACACTGTATCCAAATTTTAAGGTGTTGAAACGTGGGCGATGGAAGGAAATGTCTGAAACGGTGGAATGTGGTGAGTTTGTACATGTAAAGTATTCAGCACGTGCCCGGCCCAAGAAAGGGCCATGGAGTGCTCTAAGGAGAGCCGGGGGAAGGGCCTCTCTCTCCCGCTCTGCTTGGGACTTAGCAAAATACAACCTCTCAGGTTCCGGTGGCTTGGGCACTCTGGCACGGAGATGGCAATCCCACAGGGAGCACCACTCACACTCCCTATGAGCAACTCCAGTGGAAACTGGAAAGGCTCAGGGCCAGGTGGCCACGGGAGGGGGACAGTGCCGGAGCAAGGTGGGGACTTGAGCTGAGTCCCTGCCGCTCTTGGGGCTCGTTTGTACACACAGGCTCAATGCGCCCCAAGTAGTTCGTTGACAGGAACCACGTTCACCTGCGCTGCTGAGGGACCAGCTCCGTTTGCCACTAATGAAATGTCCCGCTACATGTTTGAGCTCCAGTGGCGCCTCTGACCATCCCGTATTCCTCCCTGACGAGTAGGGTCCATCTGCTCACTGCGACATCCCCCCTGCCTCTTCTAACTGCCTCCTAATCCTCCTCATCTAGGAGATCAGAAACCAAATGTCACCCACTCACTTGAAGGGCTCTTCTGTGAGTAAAAAATAAAAAGTTATCACTTCTCTCTTCCATTCAGTCACTCGATAGATATCATCAGGCCCCTGCCTGTACCGGATGTGCTCCGTGCTGTGCAGACACTGGGGACACGAAGGGAACAGGAGGGACCAGGCTCCCGCTCCAACGGGATTTACATTTGGTGGGAAGCGGAGACAGACAGCATCTAATTACAGTAAATGAAGAAGATCATGCCGGTGATTATGACTGCTGCGCAGAAAGGCAGACAGCGAAGGAACAGGGTGCGGAACGGGGGCAGGACAAATGCTTTAGATCAGATTAGGGACGGCCGCCGCTGAGAAGGTGACAGGTGAGAGGGGACCTGGACCAGAGAAGGAGGCTGGCTCGCAAAGGTCACGTGGAGACTCCCAGGCAGAGGCCACAGCGAGTGCCAAGACCGAGACAGAGGAAGATCGGGCACTGGAGGGGAGGGAAGGGGGTGGCAGTGGGCCCAGAAAGAGGCCCCCTGAGGACCTGGTGTTACTCCAGGATCGGCGGGAAGCCGTCGCAGGGCTGTTTGTGGTGCTTGCTCTGCTTTGGTTTTCGGTCCCTGAGAGAAACAGTGATTTGTATTCTGGAGCGGTCACTCTGCCGAGTGGAGAATGGACTGTGGGAGGCCGGAGAGGATTGCAGGAGCCCCCCAGGAGGCCTGCTGTCACCCGGGAGAGAGAAGGCCGTGGGCAGGACCACGGTGCTCACCCTGGAGAAGTCTGTGGCTCCAGACACATGTTTGAAGGATGAGGTTCAGGTGAGCTGTATTTTGTCCAAAAACATACATCCGAGGGTCACAGTACCCGTGAGTATAATCTTATTTGGAAATAGGGTCTTTGCAGATGTAGCGAAGTTAAGACGCAGTCACACTGGATGAGGACTAGCCCTACATCCCATGGCTGATGTTCTCAGGAGGAGAGAGAGACGTGAAGGCACGGAGACACCCCGGGAAGGAGGTTGGAGTGGACAGTGCCGGAAAACAATGCCCAGGATTGCCAGTAGCCAGAAGCGCCGGGAGAGGCAAGGAAGAATTCTCCCCTAAAATCGTCAGAGGACCGTGGGTCGGCCGACACTTTCGTTTCAGAGTCTGCACTCCAGAACCTTGTCAGTAAATCTCTGTTGTTTCCAAGGCTCCCCTTTGGTGGTAATTTGTTCCAGGAGCCCAGGGAAGCAAACACAAGGTTGTAAGAAGGCACAGCATGTTAGGAGAACGTCGGGCAGCGTTGTGGGGCCAAAGGCAGCACACGATTGAATGATGGAGTGAGGTTTCTATGGAGGGGCTTGTTAATTACACCCTCGCCTGCAGATAGCTGTCAAATTCTTTGGAGCACGGATTAATGCAAATGGCAATCACTGACTTTGGGGACATGGGTTGTGTAACCAAGACCATTGCACATGGCTGAGTCCCTTTCTCTCTCTCACAAACACACACACTCACTCTCTTCCCCCTTCATCACATCTCCGTTCACTGCTGCCAGAAACACCACCCTAACAAATTTATGCCACTGGGAATCATGCTATTAAATCCACCGTGGACCTGCAAAGCATTAACTGAGCTTTCAAAAAAGAATGTTCTTTTGAGTCAAAAACTCATTAGATGCAGTTCAGGGACAAATTACCAGCCAGTGCTTTAAGGTAAGCTGAACACCAAAGCAAGCTCTTAATGGAAATATGAAACAGACCCAGTTTTGCAGGGTGAAGTTTGGGAGCGCCTCCCGCCCGGAAGGAAGCCAACATCAGGGCCCGCACCACCCCGCCTGGCCTGGGGGAGCTGTGTCCGTGCCGTCTGCTCAGCCCGGGGTCAGCTCCTTGTGGACAGGGATCCGGGCTGGTTCAGGTTTATCAGGGATAAACCACATTCATTTATCCCATAAACAGCCGAGGAGAGCACGCCGCTAAACCCCAGGCATCTTTAATAAGCAGATGCTGAATTGAATTAACTATGCTACAGTGCCTGGTAGAAATAAACTAAGGTAAACAGATGAAGGCAGGAAAGGAGGGAGGGAGGGAGGGAGCGAGAGAGGAACTTCCTCATTGGTTAAGAACTGAGAAAGAAAAGAATAGTAGAAAAGGGGTCCCCACACCTGAAGAAGATTGAAAGGAAAACAGATCATGGAAAAATTCACCGAGTAAGACACATCAAGCAAGACTAGGGGATCCCGAGGTCCCATCCGACTCTGGGCTGTGGTGTTCCACTGAGGCAGGAAGGACAGAAAGGCAAGGTGTCCAAGAATACAGCTCTCAGAGACAGACTTGAGTTTGAACATACTTGGGAGCCCGGCAGCCATGTGCCAATTCTGACGTGTACTGTTGTTCACTGCTCCCCACCCCCACCCCCGTCCTTCCCAATGATGGCTCCTCCCACTTCAAATCCTGTGGTTGTTTTGTGTATATTATCTGTGTGCTCTACTCCAGTAGACAGGTCACACTGCGTGACTACGTGCTCCCTGCTGTGCACCCAGCACTGCACTGGGCACATGTTGACAGCCCACACGTGTTTGTTGAATGAATGAATGCCTGCAGGAATCTTGTGTCAGAACGAAGAGGTGATAAGAACGACAATGCTTTCCCTTGGTTACTCTACTTCCTTAGACAGCTTCTCCGAAGGGACCATCTGAGAGGACAGCAGTGGTTACACTCTATCCGTCCCGGAAACCAGCCCAGCCTCTCCCCACCAGCCTCAGGCAAGGTTTGCTCCTTAGTACCTAAAATAAAACTATCAGAATTCTGGTCTGAATCATCCAGTTGGCCCCCGAAGAGTTCTCTTCTCATTACTTGTCAAGGGAATATTCTCTCTTTCCTCTTTGCCAGATTTTAAGTTAGAGCCACTCAGCAGTTCCAGAAAGGCTTGAGGGGACATTGTTCAATCCAGCTAGCATTATCACAGTCATGTACACCCACATCCCGGTCCTGATTCACACTCCGAAGTGTATTTACTTGGAGGTCAATCCGTTGGAACTGCAGTTGATGCTGCCGACACTGGATCTAGCCCAGAGCTAGACATTAGCCCTGATGTCCTGAGATTCTGAAACAAGTCCATGAGCAGATCTCCCCAGGAAGGTGAGATGTTGGATCTCTGCATGGCTTCTTCAGTCCCTTTTGGCTCCAGAACCATCTGAGGTGTCTTTCTGTGACACACTGAGGTAAACACGGTTCTCATTTTCTCTCTTTAGACAAACTTTCTGTAAAGGGCCAAATATACAGTGGGGCAAAAGTAGGCTTCCTATTGTGAGTACGTGAAACACAGCTTATTCTTGTATTATTATTTGTTAATTATTGTATTATTTTCCATACAAACTGTTGCAACCCCACTTTTGCTCTACCCTGTAATATATATTTTAGGTTTTGTGAGCCAGATGGTCTTCGGTACAACTATTCAGCTTAGTTGTTGTGGCTGGAAAGTAGCCATACACCATACAGACACAAATGGGCATGGCTGTGTTCCAATAAAACTTTATTGACAAAACGGGCAGCTACCGGAGTCAGCCAAAAGCAATAGTTTGCCCACCCCCTGCTTTAGTCATCTGTTTGGCCCCAGCTTTAGAGAGCAAAAAATCCAATGGACTCTTTTGTCCTGAGAAACTAAAAGGAAACCCATTCTAAGGCAAACAAGACAACTAGCTCATTTGCCACCAAATAGAGTACGGTCATCAAAAAAAAAAAATGCCCACACATTATAGTTCTTTCTGATGTGTGGTTTGTTTTGGTCAATTCTTTCCAGTACTGATTCCAACAGAGCAACAAGTAGACACCAGATCCCCTTTCTCAAATGTCTCTCTTCCATAGAACCCTGATATATATATAAAGCTGAGGGCAATAATGCAGGGGTTTGCCAGGTGGTCCACATCTTTACTGGTTTGGATAAATTCTGCATATTTGGAGACACCCTATGACACCCCTGCAAAGCCCAGGAGATTGATAAGGCCCAGTATGACAGCAACAAACACTGGTGAAGACCACGGCAGGTGGGTCTCAGAGTTGGAGATCTCAGCAATAAACCATGCTTTATCCTGTGTCTTTGGCAACCGCAGAAATATGAGTAGACAAGAGGCAGAGCCCCAGAGCGGAGCAGAAGGTGACCTTGGCCCTGATGTGCCATGCCCTGATTTGGGTCCTTGCAGATGCCTGTCTGGCCACCTGGGGTCTGTGCCTAGTTTTCTTCTAACAAATTTCATTTTGTTCTTTGCCTAAGTCAGCGTGGCCATATGTCTGTTCTTGACAACCGAACAATCTCTAAACAAATTAGCAGCAGAATTGGGTTTCATGACATTTCAATCCTGTGTAGCTTATGCTGGAAGAGACATCAAATGGGGCCAGTGCATCCTGGGGATAATTTTATCTGCAAATTTTTAAATTAATAAAATTGTTTCAAAGTCTTTCATAAGACAAGACTCCATTACATGGAAAGAAGAGAATTCTGGCTTTTACATGTCTTCCTACAGCTGTTCAAAGTTCAGATTCCACTTCTGGAATAAAAGTGAATCATCGGAGAATATTCAGCGCAAAGTTAAGACAACAATTCAAAATCAGGGGAGTGTGATTCACGAGATGAGATTAAAAGAGCAAATGCTACAGCCAAGCCATCTGAAGAGCAAAGGTGTAGAGATGAGTGTGTCTGACTACCTGAGCCGAATAAACAACTGAGTGATAAGGTGTTGGAGGACGGTGAGGTCCATTATTAGATAAGGGAGGGTAGGAAGGCTCAGAACAATGGCCTGAGTATTGCTGATCCCATTGGAAGGTAGAATGATCCCTCTGCAGGAATGTGCGTGATTATCTTCACAGTGAACTGTGCAGTGTCTGAGGCTGGCCAAGATAAGCAGGTGTAAGATGGGTTTGATAGCATTCGTTCTCAGTCACGGGCAAGGGGTGAGCTTAGAGCTGCCCTTCCGGCACTTGGGTCTCCATTGAAACCTGTGCTGTGACCCGACAGGGCCCAGCCTCCAACATCTGGCACACATGTGGGAACACAGCGATGAGCCCCCAAGTGGCAGCACCAAAGTGAAGTTGAGAAGCCCTGTGTTAAAGGATTCGTCCCTCGTGTATGTGTGTAACCCTCCAGAGAGAGGGGGGCTAGATGACTCACCTGCTAGGATTCAGGAACAAATGGCTGCAGGATTCAGGGTATGACAATGGGGGTGGAATTGATTGGGCCCCGGGAATCTGAAATCTGGACTGGCTCCTGGCTTTGTGGCCAGTAGATCATTCTGACTTTGTTTCCTCGTCTAGGAAAGTGGTCGGCAAACGGCGGCTCGCGAGCCACATGCAGCTCTTTGGCCCCTTGAGTGCGGGCGCAAAGGCCAGCTTAGGAGTACCCTAACTAAGTTAATAACATGTACCTACCTATATAGTTTAAGTTTAAAAACTTTGGCTCTCAAAAGAAATTTCAATCATTGTACTGTTGATATTTGGCTCTGTTGACTAATGAGTTTGCCAACCACTAGTCTAGGGTATAGGATCAGACCAGGAGTCAGCAAACTAGGGCCCCTGGGCCAAATCCAGCTGCACTTGTCTTTATAAATAAAGTTTTATTGAAACCCAGCCATGCCCTGTATTTCCATAATGTCTGTAGCTGCTTTTGTGCTGTAACAACAAAGCTGAGTAGCTGCAACACAGTAGGTCCTTTATTGAAAAAGCTAGCCAACCCTGTACTAAGCACTTTGCATGACATCTTCCAGATTCTCTGACTCGTCCCCATGTTGCCATTCATTAAGAATGCTCTGCGTGTGCATGTACACGCACACACATGTACATACATGAGAGATTGACCTTTCTCGTTCACGGCAATTATTTCTAGACGGTAGGCTGACAAGTACTCCCAAAGAGTTCCCATGGGGGCATTCAGCCAACCAGGAGTAGAGAGAGATTCCTGCCTGGAGGGACAGAACCAAGTTCACGGTTACCAATGGGCCCGAGCAGAGAAAAGGAATCTGTGTCTTTCCTCCTGAAACACACAGCCCTTCCAGCGACACCTGACTCGTCCCCTCAAGCATCGACGACCCAGCCGTGGTCATTGTGTCCCTACACAAACCCACAACTGAACCCAGACCGGAAACGGTCTCCCTCGCGGCTTTGCTCGGGCATCGCTTTGGCCAGTTCCGCACTCCGAGGGTGATTTAAATCCAGCCGCTCCAAAATAGTGGATGTCTGTTTCCCTCCCAGCTCACACACTTCAGGAAGAACAGTCAGCCCCCGGAAGGGTAGCCAATTCCCATTAAACTTCGCCAATTATTTAAAAGGATTTGCTTCTCATTCAAACTACGCTTGCACGTTGGATGTTAAGGGACAACTCTGCAGAGAAATTTAAGCCAGGAGGGAGAGAGTCACCGCAGCCCCCAAGGCCCCGCCCTTGCCCGTGGTGGAGCTGACAGTCTCTGGCAGCTGGTACTTTTCTGATGTGGGTCGTTAGTCATCTTGACGGGAGGGCTGCAAGGAAACTGACTGATAGTTTTAACCCACGTGACAGAAAGCACAATCATATCAAAAGCAAGAATCTGCAATGATGCTTTGTTAAAAAAAAAATTATCGTGAATCCCTAAAATCTCCATCTGTCATCATACAAGCCTCATTTAGGTATTTAACAAAATAATAAAAACTGGTTCTGGTTCCACTATTTACATGTCCCTGGTGGCATGCTCCATCCCCTCAAGTGTATTCAGGTAGCAACTTGGTTCATATCCTGCAGTTCAGGAACCTTTGGTGGAAATGAAACTCTCTCTCTCTCTCTCTTCCCCACCCCCCACCCCCGCCCCTCTTCCAACACCTGTATACCCATCCAGGGAAGACTCAGATGGTCCTGCTTAGGTCGTGTGCCCATCCTTCACCTATCACTCTTTCCATGGGATAAGGGACCCTGATGGACAGCCTGAGTCACACACACTTATTGCTGTGGCAAGGATAAGGGACCCTGATGGACAGCCTGCATCACACACACTTATTTCTGTGGCAGGGATAAGGGACCCTGATGGACAGCCCACCAAGATGGTCAGGAGTAGGGTCGGGTCTCGAGGAATGAGAACGGCCCTTGAAGCAGCCCAAACAGTGGCCACCATGGTCTACCATGCCAGCCTTCAACTATGGTGTTTCCAAGGGCGTTGGCAAGGAGAGAGAAGGGGAGTTAGCATCATTCCAATTCAAAAGGGGACCAGTTCACCAAACCAGGCTGAGATAGCACCGCAGGTGGTAACAGCTTTGTGACAATGTCGTCAAACAGCTAACAAAATGTTCATCGTTCTGTGGTAGTCAGACTTATCAGCCACCAAACTAAACGCCCGTTTGGGATTTCCTTCTTTTTTTACCGTGTTTACTGATTTATGCGGGCTCTCTGCTATTCCTTTTCCTTTCTCCTGCCACCTGTTCGCCAACTCTCTCTTCATAATAAAAACATTTATCCAGTAGTTATACTAGATTCAAGTGTGTAAGAACCAGCAGGTCATCCTTCCTGAATTTAAGCTTCCAGAGAGACACCATTTGGGGTTGTTGGTTGACATTCACTTGGTAAAGGGTTTGCACGTAAGAGTGTTTATACTTCCCTGGAGGTCTCCCTATGCGGTTACCAGGTTACCAGTAAGAATCCTAGGGAGTTTGCAAGTCATTCTGAAACCTACAGGAATTCCAGCTGAAGACTCGGCTCGGAGACCAGCACACAGCCCAGGCTGCTCATGCCTCCCTCTCTACCGCCCTGTTCCCAATCTCAAAGAGAGCGTGTTTAGGACTAGAACTGCTCCCCCAAAGCAGTGACTGCTCAGAGGTCTCCAACAGCCTTTCTCCAACACTGACTCATTAATATTCTCTGATCTTTGTTCCTGGAACTAACATATACCCCACACCATGTTTCAACAGACGCCATTGAAGCCCACGCCTTTCAAAGCGGGAATAGCACGTTTTCTCAAGACTGATTTTATTTGATTGTACCTTGTGCTTTTCTCTTCCACACTCTATTTTCCTATCCAATCTATTACTTTAGCATTAAGCACATCAGTAACGTGGGAGTTACAATGTTCCAATGTAAAGATCCCTGCTGAATTTAGAGTTTGTGGTTTGGAAGAAAAATATTCTCAATCCAGAGTGACTCAAAAATTCAAAGATCTTGTGATAAGCACATGTGGAGATTTGTTTTCTAAAATCCTAACGCGTTTTCAAATATTCACAAGGGTTCCAAATGCACATGAATAAAACATCGTGATTCTTCTCTTGGGAAATATCCTCAAATGTTGTCCAAATAAGAACAGCCATTTGGAAACCCTTCGAGGGTCCGTGAGTCCGCAGATTCTCTAGCCATCGGACCCCATGGGGCCGTTGGGGATGTTTTGGATGATCCCATGGTCCCCAATTCTGAGGGTGTTAGGCCCCTACTGTTTGGAAGGCACTGTGGAAAACACAATTTCTGCCTCAATCCAGCCTTCAATTTGTGTTGTCAGGGACACACAAAATGCTACAAATTGTTAATATATCACTTTGCAGGGTGTTTCTGTTATGCGAGTGCCTTTTAGTTTAAGGTACTTTCCAAACTAGGAATTTAGAGTTTCTCAGATACATACCTTCTCTGGGGCCTCTGGGCCTGTGCTCAGAGCTTTGCAAAGGCCTCCCTGCCTCTGACCTTCTTCTGAAGTCCCCCCCCCCCAAATACTCTGAGTGGGACCTTCAGGACAGCCAGGGATGATCTGTACTCTCCAGGATGAGTGCGTCTGCACCGTCCACAGCATGAGACTCAACTCCACAGCATGAGATTCAAGTCCACAGCATGCAACTTACTCATCGGTCCAGGACAGAGTGATAGGAAGGCTTACCCTTTTGCCCAAACCAACCAAAATATGGACAGAATACAAGAAATCACTGTTTCCAAACACCCGAAGGTCAGGCAGTGAAGACAGTGATTTCTGAGAGACAGGAGACAAAACAGGTGAGCCCTACCATTGCTCCAGTTGACCGGATTGAGCGAGTTTCCAGGACATAGCACAGGTTGGGGATAGCAGACAGAGCCTGGCAGACTCCCTGAACGGAGGAGGCAAAGCTGAAAGTCCAGAGAGACCAAGGCAGCAGAGTTCCCAGGACAGAGCAGCAGAGGGGACAGAGCTTCAGAGAGACAGAACTCCGGAGACTTGCAGAGTGTTACCTTCTCGCAGTCAGCTGAGTACCGGTCAGCGCAAGTGTGTGCAGAGACTCCCTGAGGCTCAAGAACCACCTGAAAGGATGGGAGATAACCGTGCCTAGTGCGAACACAGGGCTCAGAATATGTCTGTCTGTCCTAGTCAGACTGCAAAACCCTGTGACTCGTGGGTCCTTGGGTAGAGTACCCAGAGGGCTGACTTTATTAATGAGAAACAATCCTAGACTGAGCATGGCTCTGATTCCCACCTAAAAAAAAAGAAAAAAAAAATCTCAAAAGCAAGACCCAAAGAATCAAACTGCTTCCAAGTATCCTAAATTTGTCACAGAACAAGCTCAATAAAATGTATAGAAATACAAATATATATATATATATATATTCCTCCCAACAAGAAAATTTTACAATATCTAGCATACATTCAAAAATTACTGGGCATGCAAAGAAGCAGAAAAACATAATTCCTAAACAATAAAAAAATTAATCAAAATTACCAAAACTGACCAACAACTGACAAATGTTACAATTCGCAAATCAAGATATTAAAACAGTTGTTATAATGGTCATTCGTATGTCCAAATATTATGTAGCAATAGGGGATGTATTAAACATACGAAAAGTGAACTTTGAGAGATGAAGACTACCATGTCTGAGATGAAAAATACACTAGATGGTATTTAATAGCAGATGAGACATGGCAGAGATGAGATCAACGGCTTTTGAGCTGGGAATCAGGAGATGACCAGACGGAGAGGACAAGACAAGCCCCAGCGGGCCACCAGGGGCAACACAGCTTACAGAAGTAACAGCCGAGCACACTGGGGGAGGGTCAGGGGATCTCTCTGAAATAGCCAGTGGTTGGAGAGGGGACAGAGAGGCAGGAGAGATGTACCTCAGTATCATTCAAGAATTCTCCACTCCCCATAGAAATAACACGATTCCGTTTCTGACCTCCTGAAACAGTCAGTAATAATAGGCAATGTTTTCTCTCTGCATTTTCTATGGCAAAACAGAGCTGGACCCACAATAGGAACCCAGAGTCCATCAGAAGAAGAGCAGAGGAGGAGCCAGCCAGGGATGTCTGAGTCCAGAATTAAAACAGGGAGGGTGACAGGGCCAGCACTCCCTTCTCCATCCCCTTCCGCACCAGCACCCGGAGAAGCTACTCCTCTAATCACACCTACAGTTACTTCCTGTGCAGGTGTTCCCACGTGGTGCATGGTGGGACAGCAGCCAGCCACCACCGGCCTCCTCCCCGCAGGAGTCCACCTGCCCCTCCTGGTCTGGAACTGCCTGTGGTTCCTGGATTCTCCTTTATCTTCCTGGGTTCCTGATGCCCGTAGTCTGACCCTGGCTCCCACGAACTCCCTAGAATCAACCTGCTATGGAACCTTACCATGTTACAAAGTGGCCCTTTTCAAAATGCAAATCACCTTGTGTCCCTTCCTGCTTAATACCCAAATACCCACCAACAGGATAAAGACTAAAACCCTGTCATCAGCCTGTGGAGCATGGCCTGACTTGACCAGCCGCCCTCCCCTACCTTGCAACAGACTCACTGACCCTCTGAAACCCAGACAGACAGGCCTCTCTCTCCATCCCACCTCCAGACCTCTCCTGGTTGATTCCCACCCTTCTTTTGGATTTCAGTTCAATCCTCTCTTTTTGAGGGAAGTCATCCCTCACCTGCCCAAAGAGCCATTTCTCTCTTAAAATAATTTTGTGGCTGTCCTTCCATAACCTTTGTCACAGTTACAGTATCGCGTTCACGACATGGCTCCGGGGGTCAGTGCTGCTCTGCTCCAGGAGACCAGGAACCCGGTCTGTCTCTGCGTCCCTGGTACCCAGCCCATGGTCGGCCCGCAAGAGCCATTCACTCAGGGAGTGACTGAATAAATGAGCCTGGTAGCACAGGTGTAATATGAATAATATGGACTCTAAAATAAACAATAATAGCTTTCTCATCTTTCACTGGGCATTTTTCTCTCTTTTCCTCAGGAAGCCTGCAGTCCGGGTCTGAGGAATTAAAGGCCTGTGCCTGTGGGGGCGTCTGCCAGCCCTAGTTCTTGAAGAAGCCCACTCCCTCATGTGCTTTGGTAATGATTCAACAATTTTACTTTGCCTCTACAACAGACTGATCACATACCTGCAGTCTGATGTTTGCCGCTGTTCCCCGTAGTTCTACTGTGACTATCTCCTGTTTCCCTCTGTGCTAAACAGATTTACAAAGCTCATCCTCCCCGGAGTGCAAGATTTATGCACATGAAATTAGTCTAATGGGATTACTGATGAGTGACAGAGCACAATTGAATCAAAGTGGTCATTCCTAATGAATGGAAACACACTTAGGATTTGGGAAAAGCTGAGGCTAGCTTCATTATGCCTCTCCTACCTTAGAGGCAACAGTGTAGACTTTCATTTATTAAATTGTATCCTTGTCAAGAAATAATAGAAGTCACTTGACGCCTTCAGCCACATAGATTTCAGGTAAACATTCTCTGTTCGGCACTGACCCAAAATCAGACTCTGGAGAGCTAATACGTGACCTTCTGATCCTACACTTGCCCCAGCCCTTTCTCCTGGTTTTCGTGGGCTCGTCTAGTCTCGAGAGTGCTCAGGATCTGGGGCTGGGTTTAAATTGACTTCCTCCTATTGGCCGTTGTGTTTATTTTTCCCTCTTTTTATTTCAAGGGATTACATTGTGTGCTTCTAGAAATCTCTCCTTTTGCTCTAACCCCATTTGTATGGTTCACTCCACAGAAGGTTGGACGCAGACCAGGGTGGGATAGTGGTCAGCCAAACAAAAGGGCAACAAAATCGTGCATGGTCTGATCCCCCCCACCACCTAGCTCTCTGATCTGATGTCAGGCCCCAAGAAAGGAAGGAGTGACCACGTTTCTCATGCCCATTGCTCCCAGAGATGCCCTAAGGAGCCCCAAACCCTATAGCACTCCACCTCAAGCCAAAGCTTCTGGCTAGAACCAAACACTGGGGTGAGATAGTTCTGGCATACCCCGGAGTCCTGCCTTCCCATTGTTCGACAACATCCTATAAAGACAAGTCCCCAGGTCACACTCGCTTCTGCCATCTCAAGGTGGCTGTTTGGAATGCAATGCTTCGCATTCATCCCATCTGATCCGTAAGATGCTCGCAGTCGGCAGGGCTGGTTTTATCACCCGTCTACAGAAACCAAGGCCCTGTTGCAGACATCTGCTCATTCTGCGTGCCCAGATTACATCTCCTCTCGTATCATATTTGGTTCTGATGAGGCTGTTCATCATAGGATGCTGCTGCTACCTCTTACACCGTGACCTCCCTGAGCTAAGAGACAGCCATCACTAAGAGAAGCCGATCAGAATCTCCCTCCTGGGAACTTGAATCAAGCTGAGAACTCCAAGGCAGAAGGCTGGTGGAACCAAGGGACAGACCACGGTATCTGCTGTTGAAGTCTGAGGGGCCAGGTTGCTCAAGTCCTGTAACCCGCCTAGTCTCCCCCAATAAGTCCTTTTATTCTTCTTGAAGCTATCGGTTACTTTCTGTTGCTTGCAACCAAAGAACCCTGCATTTGCTTTGTGATTTCCCCAAGCTCTGTCATGAACATAGGTCACTAGTCTTCCTTGTGCTATGCCTTAGAGGAGACTATAAAGTAATATTAATATCTTACCCAGTACAATGACTATAGAGCTCATTTGTTATCTAGGGCAGGGGTTCTTAACTAGAGGCAATTTTGTCCCCTCAGGGACATGAAGCAATGTCTGGAGACATTTTTGGTTGTCACAACAGGTGAGGGTGAAGTGAGGGCCATTGGTGTCTGGGAGGTAGAGGCCAGGGACGCTGCTAAACATCCTCCAATGACCAGGAGCCTGTTCTATTAGACACAGAAATGTATCTACATAACGTCTGACTAAGTTGCACAGCCTGTCACCCAAATATCTCCAGTGCACTGCACTACTCTGTTACCTCCAGGAACCTAGATTCTTTCTGTTTTTGTCTTTTCATCCTCAAACAATTACTGTGGCAGCCCCTACTGCGGCCAATAATTCTCATCTCTAAAGAAGTGTCAGAAGGCTGGTTTTGCTTTGTGGTGATCGGACTATACGTTGCGGTGGACAGTACCCAGCCAAATGATGTCCAGTGACTCAAAGGGGATCTCCTTCCAAGAAGGACAGAGTCATGTCCTTCCAAGAAGGACAGAGCCACGTCTGAGGCTGAGCATTTATAAGTGAGACCAACACATTTTCAACGCAAATCATTAACTGGACTCAAGTTATGCAGAGATGTCATCCTGTGGTTAAGAATCGTTCCCTGCGCACGAAGCAGAGCGTCTCAGGCATTTGGGACTGCGTCTCTTAACCACCAGCGCAGCAGCCTTTTCCAAAAATAAATGCTCAGGCTGATCGTCCAACTTCTAATTCAACAGAGGCAGACTAAGATTATTGAGGTTGTGAATGAAGAATCAGATTCTAGCAAACAGAGAAAGAGAACGAGAGGGGTTTCTAGAAGAGCAGCAGGCAGCCTACAGAATCGGAGCAGGACTGAGCAGTGGGGCCGGGGACAGCAGAGCCAGCCATCGGGTCTCAGGGCGGCTGGCCGCATTCAACATCCCCTCCCTGTAAGTCTCTGCCTGTCGGTTTACACTCCCAGAAGCTGCTGCTCTACGGGCCTGGCTGAGGAAGAAATCTCCGCCCCTGGACCCATCAGCTACGGGCCCGGAGGTGTCTCCCATTAAAGCTGTGGAACCCTGGGCAAGCTACTGGACCTCTGGATGCCTCAGTTTCCTCATCTGTGAAATGGAGATGATCGCAGCACCTGCTCCCAGAGGAGCTGTCGTGAGGTCCAGCTGTTATCGGACACTGTTTGTATCTAGTACATGTGTAATTTGAAATCAGTATTGGGTGCTTTTAATCCCTTACTGAGCACTTACATTGGGCCAAGCACTATATAATAAAGCCTTTCACTTGCACTATCCCATTTAATCCCCAAGAGAGACCTATGAAGAGGATACCTCCAGGATCTAATATCTTGCCTGGAACATGGTAAATGATCCAAAAATGCTGACTGGGTGAATGAATGAGTGGGTGGATGAATGGATAGATGAATGAATGAGTGGGTGGGTGGGTGGATGGATGGATGGTTGGATGGGTAATTGGTAGTGCCAATGCCAATCACTTTAGCCAAGATTTCAGGCAGTGATCTACGCAGGTGGCGGCCCCCACCTCTTGGAGCAGTGCTCCACTGGAAACCCCAGACCCTGCGTCTGCCCGGCACCTGCTGGTCAGAGGAGCAGAGCTTGTCCCTCTCATGGAACCACATTCTAGTCAGTGTCCCCTTCAGGGGCCAATGGCCCCTCTCTTTCTAGTATTTGTCCCCACTTTTCAAGAAGGCATTCACGATCTATGGAAGTGCAGAACTGCCCGTTTCTCTGTGACTTCCTGCAGAATATACCTGTGTGGCATAGGGCCCAAGAGCAAAGAGATCAGGCTCCAGCCACGATCCTGTCTCCTTCCTCTCCGTGTGACTGTGGGGCAATTACTGTCTTTCTCTGAGTTTTGCAATCTATGAAAGGGAGATAAAGATGATAAGTAACTTAGCAGTTGTGAGCAAGTCCATGGGGAAAACACAGCACAATTCTTGACAAATAGTAGGGATTCAATCAACATTAGCTAAAATAATCATGATATTTAATAGTCATTATTATTGATGATAACACTATTGCTGGTAATGAAATAGATGAAATAGAGGAAATAGATGAAAGTAAGCTAATCCCAAAACAATAATTTATTTGTAAAGTATATCTGTTTCCTTGAGATTTTTCCTTTCTCTTCACCCATAGGACATGGATTCTGCACCCAGACTGCCTGGGTTTGAATTCAGAATCAATATTTAGTAGCTGCGTGACCTTGGACAAGTTTCTTGACCTCTCTGTACTTCAATTTCCTCATCTGTAAAATGTGATCATATTCCTAGTTAATTCAGGGTTGTTGCAAAGATTAAACAAACTAACAGTTATTAAACAGAATAGTACCTACACACAATAAATATGATATAAGATTGTTACATAAATGAAACAATGCAGGGGAATTTCTGGTGAGTACACCTAGCAAGTTGGCTTCCAGATATTATGCGGTAAGGATGCCAGTTAGACAAAGTTGACTCCATTTTTTCTGGGCTTATCCTTTAATCACTTTTCTAGTTGGATTACAGAAGACAGTGACACCCATATTCCTCTGGTCTACTCAACTTGATGGAAGGTGAGATGGTTGGGGTCTTGTGTGAATAAAAACCCCTTGAAGTACTTTGATCATCAGGGTCCAGATGTTTCCCGGTCTCAGTACAAAGAAGCGATACCTACTTCCAGTTGACCTGGAGACGGTCAAAGTCTCGGCGTACAGGTGACAAAGGAGCTCTGGGAGCCCACAATCGGCACCTGGTGCTCAGGCCCTTCCCAGGAGCAGCAGCTGGAGGAGGAAGGTGCGTGGTGCCCAGAGCAAGTCGTTCGGCACATGAATCTTTCTGCTTCTGATCCAGTTTCCCTGAGGCTTGCCGGAAACAAGACGTTTGTAAAGCTTTCTCTTTTGGAAGTACCACAGAGA
Organism: Saccopteryx bilineata; assembly: GCF_036850765.1. Lineage (NCBI taxonomy): Eukaryota > Metazoa > Chordata > Mammalia > Chiroptera > Emballonuridae > Saccopteryx > Saccopteryx bilineata. The sequence goes on along the minus strand of NC_089496.1, from coordinate 105,129,571 downwards.
AGAAAAATGTCCAGTGAATACTACCTGTCACATACCTTTTTTTTCACTGTGGCCAAACATACATAGCGTAAGATTTATCATTCTAGCCCTCTTTAAGTGTACAGTTCAGTGGTGTTAAATATATTTAAATTTTTGTGAAACAGACATCCTGAATTTTTTCATCTTGCAAAACTCCAAGTCCAGACCCATTAAACAACTCCCTTGTCCCTGCGCCCCTGCCCCTGGCAACCACCCCCTCTACTTCCTATCTCTATGAACGACTATGTTAGATACTGCATATACGTGGAATCAGACAGTATCTGTCTCTTTGTGAGTGCTTTATTTTATTCAGCAAGGTGTCCTCAAGGTTCATCCATTTAGCAGCATATGACAGTGTTCCTTTTTGAGACCGAATAATACTCCACTGTGTGTACATACCACATTTTGTTTATTCATCCATCACTGGATATCTGGGTCGTTCCTACCTCTAAGCAATTGGGAATAGAGCTGCTAGGAACAAGAATGTGCAAACATCTCTTTGAGACCCTGCTTCCAATTCTTTTGGGTATCTGCCCCGAAGTGGAATGGCTAGATCATACAATAGTTCTACTTTTAATTTTTAGAGGAAATCCCAGACTGTTTTCACAGTGGCTGTGCCATTATGCATTCCCACCAACAGTCCGAGAGGCTTCTAATTTCTCTGCATCCTTACCAACCCTTTGCTATTTTCGTGTTTGTTTTTGTAATAGTAGCCATCCTAACATGGTGTGAGGGGATATCCTGTTGCGGTTTTGATCTGCATGTCTTTGATGATTAGTGATATTGAACAGCTTTTCATATGCTTATTGACCATTTGTAGATAAGCTTTCTCAAATGTATACTCAGTTTTAAACCCATATTTAAATTGGGTTATTTGATTTTTTGTTGTTATTGTTGTCCAGTTGCAGGAATGCTTTATATATTCTGGATATATACCTTATCAGATAGGTGCAAATATTTTCTCCTGTTCCACAAGTTGCCTTTTCACTCTGTTGATTGTGTCTTTTGATATCAGAAGATGTTTGATTTAGTCCCCTTTGTCTATTTTTGCTTGTGTTGCCTTTGCTTTTAGCAAGACTCAAGAAATCATTGCTAAGTCCAATGTCATGAAGCTTTTGCCTATATTGTAGGAGTTTAAGATTTAGGTCTTTACTTTGAGTTAATTTTTGTACATAATATAAGACAAAGGTCCAAGGTCATTTTTTCATTTGTTTCTTTGTATTAGAAAAGCTAGCTTTGCCTGACCAGGCGGTGGCACAGTGGATAGAGCATCGGACTGGGATGCGGAGGACCCAGGTTCGAGACCCCGAAGTTGCCAGCTTGAGCATGAGCTCATCTGGTTTGAGCAAAGCTCACCAGCTTGGAACCAAGGTCGCTGGCTTGAGCAAGGGGTTAACCGGTCTGCTGAAGGCCCACGGTCAAGGCACATATGAGAGAGCAATCAATGAACAACTAAGGTGTCGCAATGAAATACTGATGATTGATGCTTCTCATCTCTCTCTGTTCCTGTCTGTCTGTCCCTATCTATCCCTCTCTCTGACTCTCTGTCTCTGTAAAAAGAAAGAAAGAAAGAAAGAAAGAAAGAAAGAAAGAAAGAAAGAAAGAAAGAAAGAAAGAAAGAAAAGCTAGCTCTCCCAGAACCATTTGTTAAAGAGACTCTCAATTTTATCATTGAGATAATGAGGAAGGCTGCTAGAGCCTCCGTATAAACTCAAGAAGCCCCAGCCAGCCCAGGAAGAGAGGAGTTTAATTCACACCTCTGTCACCCTGAACCTGTCTCATGGTTATTGGTAGACTTGCACTCTTGGTCACAGTATTGACTTTCCTTGCAGCCACTGGACAGTAAACTGTTTTCAGTTCAGCTTCCCAACCCTGGAATCTGGTTTCTTTTTCCGTTTGTCAAGGCAGCTGGAACAACCCTTTACTCAGTCCATGACCCGCGAAGCCCACTTCTTTCACCACGCTGTAACCTACCAGGTCCCACTCATCTTCTGGGTACTCATTAATCCTTTGTCCTAATGTCTGGGCGACTCCAACACAACAGGTTACTGGTGAAACGATGAGACCTTGGCCTGCCTCCACGCTGATCTAGGTCCTGGTTTTATTACCTGGGGAATGGAGGAGAAGGGGCAGGGGGCTGGGGACAGCAGCGTTTCTTTCTAGTCCCAACCAGCTGGCATTCTACAACAGGAGACTCCTTCACACAAAGAGGCACAGTCCTACCCCAACCCCCCTCGGGAAGGCACACCCAGGATGCCTGATCGTGTTGCTGAGGATGCTGTGTTCTGGCTGATTCTGACTGTCTTTTTTCCCCCAGTCTCAGCGATGGATTCCCCTGTATCCACCATTAATTACTCTGCTATTTTCCCTTAAAGCCACCAGATGCCTAAAATCAGAAGTCCATCTGATCCCCAGGTCTGAGCCAGGAGAAGCTGAGCTGATAAAAACAGGGCTGAAAAAAGCAGTACCTCCAAAGGGGGTCAGTAGCCCCAAACCATAAGTGCCAGGGCCTTTCATACGTTAGGGAGACAGATTCCCACCACACGAGAACACACTGCTGGTGAGGTTTGCTGAAGACCAGGGTAAAGTTAGTTGACTGAATAGAATGAAAGGCATTCTATTCTTGACAACCATTTTTATAGGACTTGGCAAAAACAAACCAGTTGAACTTAATCTGGGTAGAAAACAAGTAAGTTGAACTATACATTACCAAAAGGAAAGAAAAAGTTGTGTGTGTGTGTGTGTGTGTGTGTGTGTGTGTGTGTTGTGCAGAGAGATTTTAAGAGAAAAAACACCCAACCTCCCATGTTAGGAATAGCCACCATGGATCGAGGCTAAGAAATCCCAGTCCCTAGACCAAGCATGTTACACAGATCATTCCCTCTAGTCCTCAGATTAAGCTCATAAAGGATGCTACGTCTGTCCCTTCCCACAGATGAGGAAACAGCCTCAGACAGCAGACATGTTGGTCTAAATCTACACAGCTAAGGGAAGAGTTAGGCTCTGAATCCAGGTCTAAGTCCAGAAACATCGGCCCTTCTGTCTACCCCCATGAGCCCTCTTCTAAGAGAACTGGACGCTGCCGCTGGAGCACCGAACGTACCTGGATGAAAAGTTTAACTGGAGTGCTTGTGTCATTAGACATGGGCCTTGGTCAGGTTGAAGGGATGTGTTGAGGTGTATGTCCTACGTGCTGAACATGATGAACAGTGCACTTGATGACATGTACTGAATAAATACTGCCTCCCTGGCGTTGTGCTAACAACCACAGGCAGAGAAATGCAAACAATGTAAATTAATGAGGCCAGAGCTGCACTGGAGATACATGTGCACACTGCAGAGCGATTCGATGACAGGGAGCTAAATTGTGCTTGGGTGGATTGTTGAGTCTTCTCAGCGAAAACACTCTTTGAAATGAGCCTCAAAGCGCTGTAGGAGCTCACTGCTGGAGGGAGAAAAGTAGGAGCTCACTGCTGATGGAGAAACGTAGGGAATGGTAATTAAGGTAAGACCTTAGGAAACAAAGGTAAGTCTGAGTGCGCCAGAGTTGGCTCCCCCTGGTTCCTAAAAGTCTCTGTAGCCACTGCCCCTTGGACTGCGTTAACAGATAGCAGCGTGCTCTAGTTCTCTTTAATAAGCAAGACTGACACCCAATCTGCAGTGTGATCTGAATTAGCAATACTGAGGTGAGGTCACACCTGTCGCCTTGCTGGGCCGAGCAATGAATCAAGAGTAGGTAACAGCTTTTCTATCATCCTGCTGTGAGTCAAAAATCACTCAGTCCCAGAATGTGTGGGCACTCAGAGAGCCATGAAGAAAGTGGTCAGTGAGCATTTAACATTCTAATAGGGATTATATCACAGCCAATCCATATTTGGAACCCAGAAAAAGTTTCCTGCTCCAGGTGTTAATACTCAAAAAAAGGGAAGGGTGGATAAATGGGTGGGTGGATAAATGGGTGGGTTGATGGGTAGATGGTTGGTTGGGTGGGTGGGTGGGTGGGTGGGTGGGTGGGTGGATAGATGGATGGATGGATGGATGGATGAACAGATGGATGAACAGATGGACGGATGGACAAACATGGAAGTGAACCAATAGGAAACTGAGGAAGTCATTATTCAAACTAAAGAATCCTGCTTGGTTCCCTTCATGGCCTGGACTACTGGTATTTATACAAAGCCTCGTGGAGGTGTCTTTTGAAAACCTGCAATTATTTTTAAAGATAAACTATGACAATTAAAAGGATATATAGAAAGACAGCTGAAATTGGGCTTCAAATTCAAGAGTGATGCCATAATTTATAGCATGGATCACTGATTTCTTTTGCAACAGTTTATCAAGCTGCTATCATCTTCTGTATTCTTCTCCTTTCTCTTTTCCATGTTCCCCTGACCAGCTGCAAATTTTCCAAATACCTTCCATTCAGTCACACTAGGCCTTTTTTCAAGTTTTACCTCTTCCTTCCAACTCTTCTCATTTCCATGAGAAAAAAAAATAGTGTTTGGTCTCAACCAATATAAGTGAAAAACTTGAAGCCCTAACACTCATCAAATTAATATTTATGATATTTTTGGTTGACCTCATCTCTCAGATTACCTGGCACACCTCTACCTCATTTTTTACAATGATAAAATGATTTATTTTCCCAAAAACATTGCTACACAATTTTCAAAAAGTAAAGCAGATCTTAAGTTATAGATGGGGATTTTTATACTTAGGAAAACCCTTGGTAAAAGAGTTTACAGAGTCAACAGAATGTTCTATGAATATTTGCATCCTCACAAATCCATTTACAAATGCTTGTTTTAAGTGTAATAAAAAAATCAGAGTACTGCTCTCTCTAAATGCTTAAAGTTTGTGTGTTCATGTCATGCACAGACATTGATGACTATCAGTAATATTAAACCTTATATAAAAAGCTTCATTCCATCAAAATCATTCCTCCTTTAGAAATGTAACAGAACACCACCAGCTTCCACATTTTTATAAGAAATGGAAAGCCTAGGCAGGAACTCTCAGAGGGGGTTCCTTGATCACTGAAATCGACTGCTAACAGAATGACCTTTTAAGGCACTTTGGAAAATCATGCCAATTAAAATTTTACCAGCCTTAGAGGCCATCTTGTAGTTTATATTCTCAAGTGAAATTCCATTTCCTCCCCCAAAGCTTAAAGGAAAAAAGCCTAAAGAGAAAAGAAAACACAGAGAGAAGAACCAGACAAGCAGGTTAACAGGAAACCCCAGGGCTCTGTTGAGACGCAGTGGTCTGTGGCAGTTATTACTGAAGAAGGAACCGGAAGAAGTGACCAGACATAGCGTGCCAAACTCTTCGCTTATACTATCTCACAGAGAAAGGAGACTGGCCTGACCAAGTTAAGGATTATATTAGTTTTATCTCTATCTTTTGGGTTTTAGCTCACTTCCTGTTTTCCTTCCCCACCCTCTTGAGGACCCAATGTCTGCTGTTTAAGCCTAGAATCCCCCAGAAACATCACCTGGAAGCTGGTTAGAAATGCAAATTCTCAAGGCACTGAAATCAGTACCTTGAAGAGACTACAATGGCCCCCGTCATGACCGCATTGTTCCCAATCGCTGAGATATGAGAACCACCTAAGTGGAAACGGACAGACGAACGGATAAAGAAATTGTGGTATATACGGGAAGGGGGCAAAAGTAGGCTTAGAGTTGTTCATATGGAAAAAGAGGAGCAGATTATAATGACTGCAGCAGCTTTATTACCTCAAAAGGATGGCACAATGCAACTGTAAACCTACTTTTGCCCACCTGTGTATACATAAAGGAGTATCATTTGACTTTACAAAAGAAGATCCTTCCATTTGCAACAGCATGGTTGAACCTGAGGGACGTTATACTGAGTGAAACAAACCAGACAGAAATTTCAAAACAAACAAACAAAAAAACACTCTGCATGATCATATTCATATGTGGAATCATACCAAGTCCAATCCGCAGAAGCAGAGAGCAGAAGGGGGGTCACCTGGGGCGGGGGTGGGGGGATGGGGAGAGGTTGGTCAAGGGTACAAAACTGCAGCTGTGTAGGATGCAGAAGTCTAGAGCGCTAACGTGCAGCGTGATGACTCCAGTTAATAATACTGTACTGGAGGCTGGAAATACGCGGAGTGGGTTTCAGAGGCCCTCCACACTAGAGAAGAAAAGGTTAACTGTGGAGAGATGGGTATGGTACGTAGACTGACTGTAGTCACCATTTCATCACGGATTCACATCTCTTTCAAATCGCATTGTGTTTCTTAAACATACACAATTTAATTCAATAATAATAATAATAATAATAATAATAGAGAAATGCAAATTCTCCAGCTGAGCCTCAACCCGCTAAGTCAGAACAGGGTGGGGGGGGGGGGGTCACGACACTGTTGTAATGAGCTCTCCGTGTGGGGCCCTGCACATTCAAGTTGGAGAATCACTGACTTGGAGAACTCGCCACAGAGAAATTTCCAGCAGGGGAGGAATGAGGGGGGCCAGGAACTCTCCCCTTCCACAAAGAAATTCCAGGCCAAAGCACTTCACCCATTTAATGGTAAGCCAATTATTGACATATAAAATGCCCAATAAAAACACTGGAGGAAAAAATGTCTTCTTGAATAATTTCCCTGAACCCTGGATGTGAGGATTCAAAATGAATGAGCCTAGGTTACGGAAATAAACAGCATGTCTCACTTCATTCTCTGGGTCTCTGAAACGAGGCTAATTGGGGCCCCTAAGTTAGGAGACATTACTTAACAAGTTGATTAATGCTTCAAGAAAGGGGGAGAGGGAGGCGTGGAATGGAGGCATTCTGCTGATTTCTAAAAAGAGAATTTAATTAAAATCAATTGCTTGACCCCCTATAAACAAGCTGGGTCAGTCTCCGCTGCGGGAGTCTCGTCAGTGTGCAACACAGAAAATCGGGCCACCATCAGCAGGATTTCCGAGAGTCAGTATTTGTCAAGGGACGGGTGTCACCTCTGGGAATGAAGAGTATGGAGGGGAAAATCAAACGTCAATTTCAGCCAGGAATGGGTTTTCCCGTAAGTGGGAGAGGGAACACCCAGGCGGTGGTCACCCAGCGGTAAGTAAATTATTCCCCTGGGTTAAACCACCGCTGCCGGGCTGCAGGTCACGACCCCAACCCCAACGTTGGCCGTGTCTTCTCAACAATGTGCGTGCCCCCTCCCCACACCCCCCCAACGTGCGGGTCTGTAGGAGCAGGTGTGGCACTGGCATTGTCGCATCGGGCCACAAAGTGAAGGTCTCGTCACTCAGCAGTGGGCTCCTGGCACTGCAGAGCACCCAGATGGGCTGCAGAGGCCAGGCCCGAACCCCACCCCACCACCCTCCCCTCGGAGCAGGAGGCCACCCCCTCCCCTGAGCCTCAGGCCACCTCCCAGACAGGCCAGGCCCGCACCTCCAGCAGGGTCCCCCTCCCACCTCCCCCATGAAGGCCCAGAGCCCCCATCCCTCGGGTCCCAGGCCCTCTTTCTTCAAAGTCACCCTGCTTCCTCCCCAGGCTTCAGCTTCTCCTGCTCCACCGCAGAGAGAGTTCTCCTGCGAGGAGGGAAGCGGACCTCCATCGGAGAAGCAGAGAATGTGGAACCATGCAGTCAGACCGAGCAGCATGGAGGACACAGAGACATGAGCTAGCAGGCAGACCGGCTCAGGGTGGGAGGCAAAATACCGCCCCCAGAGACGTCCACGTATGAGACGGTCCTAACTCAGACCCCGTGAGTGTTACCTCACATAGCACAGGGAGTTCAGGTTGCAGATCTGCTGACCTGGAGGTGGGGGGGGGTACCCTGGATTATCTGGGTGGGATCAGTCTCATTTCATGAGTCCTAAAGAGTAGAAGAGGCAGGAGAGAGAGCCAGAGAAATGCGGTGCGGCCAGGACTCGACCTATTGCTGCTGGCTTTGAAGCCAGAAAGGAGCCTGACCAGGCGGTGGCGCAGTGGATGGAGAGCATCAGCCTGGGATGCAGAGGACCCAGGTTTGACACCTTGAGGTTGTCGCCTTGAGTGCAGGTTCACCAGCTTCAGCATGGGGCTGCTGACTTGAGTGTGAGATTATAGACATGACCCCATGGTCGCTGGCTTGCCTGGCTCGGCTGGAGCCCACCAGTCCATTGAGAAAGAAATCAATGGAAAACTAAGCTGCCACTTCTCATCCTCCCCTTCCTGTCTGTGTCTGTGTCTGTCTGTCAGTCTCTCTCTCTCTCTCTCTCTCTCTTTCTCAATTAAAAAAAAAAAAGAGCTGGAACTACTACCTTCTTTATTTGATCCAGCTAATAACACTGCTTTGTCTTTTTCCAAATAGCTCCAGATATATGGAAAAGATTTATATAGGCGGATGGGGATCCTCAAACCCCTCAGCGAGATCTTCTGAGCATGGCTTTTAAGATTCCAAGAGGCAGAAAAAGCCCAATAGAGATCAGGGGAACTACCTGCTTTTAGGATACATCCTTAAAGGCTCCAATGCCCCAAAGGGGTCTCATAGGATGCCATCTGGGTCCTGCTTCAATAGTGAAAAGGAAGGTCATTGAGCTAAAGCCTGCCAGACTTACATGCCTCTGCTGTGAGGAAACAGGGACACTGGAAGGTAGGCTTCCCCCTCGCTCCTCTAAGGAAGGGTTCAGTCTCTTCCAGCCCTGCTCCAGCCACCTATGACCTAACCTTGCCCAGAATGCTGGGATTTGCCACTGAAGGCTGAAGGTGCCCAGGGCCGTCGGCCCCATCTATGACACTGTGGATGAGCCCAGGGTATTTCTTCCAAGAAGCAGGTAAACTGATCTCATTTGCATAAGGGCCACTTAACTATGTCTTACCTGCATAGTCAGGTTTTTTATTCTTCCCTCGAAGATCTCTGTTGTGGGTGTTGATAGTCCTATTTTCTGCTGCTTTGTTTAATATATAGTGTTTCCTTTATTCCTCCTACCTCATTGCCCCACTCATATTTCAGGCTGGGACCTACTCCTAATTTAGAGCTCTCTTTCCCCCTTTTGCCAACTTCTATTATGAATCTACCTTTGCCACTCAGCTTAGTGTATCCCAAGGTTCTCTTTACCAAGCCACAGTCACAGAGCTCCAGGGAAAAGCAACCTGGTCTCATCTCTCCAGGCAGAGGAGAACAGAAGCTCCATCTCCACACATGCTGCAGATGGCTTTTCCAGTCTACCTGAACCATTACCAGCTAGAAGCAGCGGTCATTGGGACTTGGACATGAGCTACAAAGTATAGAATTGTGACAACAATTCCAGTGCCATGCAGACTTTTCCTGGACTCCTGCTCCTTGTGACAGCTCCTAACAGACTGAACTGGGGTTGGGTTACATTTTTCAGGGATTTGGCATGGTGTTGGAGCCAATTTGGACTTGGTGAACATGTTAAGGACACTACTCTTTTATGGATTCTTGCTGTATTGGCCAAGAGTTTGCTTAAAGGCTTTAATCACTGTAAAAAAAAAAATAGAAGACTTGATAAAGAAGATGTGGCACATATACACCATGGTATACTATTGAGCCATAAGAAATGATGACATCAGATCACTTACAACAAAATGGTGGGATCTTGATAATATTATACGGAGTGAAATAAGTAAATTAGAAAAAAACAAGAACTGCAGGATTCCATACATTGGTGGGACATAAAAATGAGACTAAGAGACATGGACAAGAGTATGGTGGTTACGGGGGCGGGGGGAGGGAAGGAGGGAGAGGGGAGGGGGAGGGGCTCAGAGAAAACTAGATAGAGGGTGACGGAGGACAATCTGACTTTGGGTGATGGATATGCAACAGAATTGAATGACAAGATAATCTGGACATGTTTTCTTTGAATATATCTACCCTGATTTATTGATGTCACCCTATTAAAATTAATAAAAATTTATTTATAAAAAAAAGAGCTAGAAGGAGGGAAAGGCAGGCAACCCTTGAAGTTAAAGGCATGGGAATTGGTTCTCCTGCAGAGCCTCAGAAAGAAAGGCAGCCGCACTGACCACCGGACCTCAGCCCAGGGAGACCCACCTGGACCTCTAACCCGGAGGACTGTGAGGTACAAAATGCGTGTTGTTTTCAGCCACTCAGGTTGAGGCTGCCTGTGACAGCAGCTACAGGAAAGCTAGACACCAGCAAGGGCTGAGGGGGCGGACCTCTCTGCAGGGGATGCCCCGTGGGCCCTGTGAGGACCTGCTCTGGCTGCGGTCTCAGGGTGGGATGGGCCAGCTGCTGCTGGGCTGGAAGGAGCAGGAATGAAGTAATGAGGGGGAAAAAAGACACTGTTTATCTGTTTATAACCATTAATTTATCCCCTGAAGTTTCACAAACACGGAAATGGAGGAAATTCAAATAAATAAGGTCAGCGCCCTTGTTATTGATTGCATGAAAGATTGGATTCAGCAGCCTGTAGAAGGTGGAGCAGTGTGCTGTTGACTGTTGAGAACAATCTTGACAAAACAATCTTCAGATAATGTCTCCAAACACTGGGCTAGAAAATTGTGTTTGGTGTGAAAAAGGGAAAATGGAACCTAGCATTTAATATTTTATAAACTCCTTATTTTGTTATAAAAAAAAAAACATGTTGGGTTCAATAGCTAATGATATGTCATAACAGCATCTAAATTATACAGTTTCCAAATGGATTTTTTGTTTAGATGTGTAAATTCATCCTCGGGCACCTTTCTCCATAGTAGAAGTAACAGGGATCCTCAAAAAGTGGGGCAGATATTATGCTAAATATATTAATACTATAGGCGGGTGATTTCTAGTGGGCTTCTGTGGAAGGAACTCGAGGGTCCTCCTTCACACTCCATCCCTGTCTGCCCCCAGTGGAGAGTTGACTTTGTGGGGCCAAATATTGGCCTCCAGGGTAAGGCCAATGCCACCCACACTCGGCGGTGTGTTGCAGGTCCCCCGTCACTGTCCTAAGCTGAGGGTCAGTGTGCTCTGTCCACACAGCAGCCAGGCCACATCAGCCCTCGGCATGGGGACCGAACAGGACTTTCTCCGGCTGTTTCGTTCTCTCTGTGTATGTGTTCCCCCAGAGCTGGTGGCAGTGTCGGATGGCTGTCCTCCGATGCCATTTGGATTTTTAAAAAACTTCCCTACAGTCAAACCCACCTTACCAGGGAGATTTGTGCTGGGTCTTGTGCTGGAGTGCCAGCCCATGCTAAGGGCCCCTGACCCAACGTAGCTCAACGCTTAAGAGGAGCTAGTTTATAGCTACAGCTGCAAGTAGAAAATTTTTACAAGCCTCAGCAGTTAGGCTCAGATCTAATCTTGCTAACAGAAGCAGGATGCAGTCTTTGTGCTTCAGTCTTGCAGATACTACAGGAAGGCGGTTCATTGTCTTTAGAACAGTGTGTACTTTTGCAAAGATATTGTACAAACGTGCTGAAACAACAGTAACCTTGTCGTTTTTGCCTATAAATAACTCTCTCCCCCCAAGCTGGCTGCTGTTCGTTGCTTCTGTGCGTGGATTGCCAGCGGACAGTCAGCCGGATGGCTAATAAAGGCTCTTCAAATTCCTAATCAATTTGGGCTCTGGTTCCGCTCCTCACGGGCTGCACCGCAACAGGTCTCAGGTCCAAAGGCTGGTTAACAATTAAGCATTAGAGTTGTCTAAACAATGGAACCAGTCGGACAGATAGAGGACTACAGAGAAGGAGATTTATTATCTGACTTGGCTCACACAGGTGCAGAGGTTAAGAAGCTCCACGATTGGCCATCTGCAAGCTGGAGACTGAGGAAGCTAGGGGTCCACGCAGTCTGAAGGCCCGAAGCAGGAACGCCTTGTCTGAGGCCGGAGAAGTTGGCTGCTCCACGCCGGCAGAGACTGAGGCCCCCTGCCTCCACCTACCTTTGTGCTCTGTTCAGTGCTCAGTGCATTAAATGGTGCCCACCCATGTGGAAGGGCAGTCTGCTTTACTAGGTTTACCCATCCAAGTGCTAATCTCTTCTGGAAACACCCTCGCAGACATACCCAGCAACGTTTCATGGCCGTCTGGGCATCCCGGAGCCCAGTCGAGCTGACATACAAAATTATCCGCCACACAGAGTATTCTCCACCACTGTGCTGCAAGGCCCTCTGGGAGTCCCCGGAAAAGGCACCTAGGGGCTAAGGCCCGATTTGGGGGTCTTCAGGCCATAGCCAACTTCCTGAAGCCAACGAGCCCACCCCTTTGAATGATAATATCTGAAAAGAAGGGACACAGATCAGGGAGAGATGGGGAAGAGGAGAGATGGAGAAGGGAGAGATGGGGAAGGGGAGAGATGGAGAAGGGAGAGATGGGGAAGGGGGAGATGGGGAAGAGGGAGATGTGGAAGGGGGAGATGTGGAAGGGAGGGATGGAGAGGGGGGAGATGGGGAGGAGAGAGATGGAGAGGAGGGAGATGGGGAGGGAGGAGATGGGGAGGGGGAGAGATGAAGAGGAGGGAGTCAGGGAGGGGGAGATGCGGAGGGGGGAGATGGGGAGGAGAGAGATGGAGAGGAGGGAGATGGGGAGGGAGGAGATGGGGAGGGGGAGAGATGAAGAGGAGGGAGTCAGGGAGGGGGAGATGCGGAGGGGGGAGATGGAGAGGGGAGAGATGGGGAGGGGGGAGACGAGGAGGGGAGAGAAGAGGAGGGGAGAGGAGAGAGAAGAAACACAAAATTACTCTATTAGCCCCCCTGCCACGGGGGGTCTGGAGCAGTCTGAGGCTTCAGGGCTGTCCAGTGCAGACCGTGCTGCCATCCAAACATCAGAGCCAGGGTGCATGCCTGGGAGGAGGGGGACGTGCATGGGAACTGCTTGCCGTAACTTCTCCTTTTTAACCACCTCCACAGCTTTTGAAACATATTAATGCCCCCAATTCCACAGACTCACTTGCAGGCACAAAGTTCAGCACAGCAGGCTAAGGGTGATGCGTAGAGCCCTGGGCCCAGAGAGCAGCGTGTGCATTTCCGCTGAGCTAATGAGCACTGAGCAGCAAGCTCCCTTCCCGGTCGGTGGGGAGTGCAGCTAGAGGCAGGTCACGGGCCATCAGGCCGGCCCACGCTCTGGCACATTAATGTGTTGGAAAACCACTGCTTTCAAAATGGGAACATGGATTTCAAAAAAGATAATGCTAAGTACAACTAATGTATTTTGAGGTTTTACAATATAATCTGTCATGTCCGCTGAGCCTGATCAAGTGCCAGTTCATTTATTTATTTATTTATTTATTTATTTATTTATTTTTATTTTTTCTGAAGCTGGAAACGGGGAGAGACAGTCAGACAGACTCCTGCATGCGCCCGACCGGGATCCACCCGGCACGCCCACCAGGGGGCGACGCTCTGCCCACCAGGGGGCGATGCTCTGCCCCTCCGGGGCATCGCTCAGTCGCGACCAGAGCCACTCTAGCACCTGGAGCAGAGGCCAAGGAGCCATCCCCAGCGCCCAGGCCATCTTTGCTCCAGTGGAGCCAGTTCATTTTTAAAAACAAGAAGGGAGATGGTGTGGAAATGAGGAGAAGCATTTCATAATTTATAGAACTGTGAGGACAACAGCTTAGTTCTATGTCCTGTTTTCTATGGGGATGGATGTTGAGCACTTCTCCTCATGCCTAAAAGCCTTATCTCATGCCAAGAAGTTCACCTCCATGTCTAACCACAATCTTTCCAAAAGTGGAGCCTCTTGACATCAAAAAAAGATATAACTGAGGTCATTTAATCACAGAAACAGAAACAAGCCATGCCTCGCTAAGCTGCTGCATTTTAATGAGGCAGGCATTCATAATTATTGATCACTTGTCTTTTAATTTGACATTTAATATAGCTGCTCGTCTCTGAGGCATTCAAGACACACAGGCTTTCTTCTCACTCTGAGTTAACATTATGCCTTTCTTCCGAGATCATCATTCTTAATCTCCTTTAATCACTACCTCAAAGCGAACAGCATCGTTCGCCTTTCTGCCTGACGTTCTTCCGATGGCGATTAGAGGGTGTTGCGTACTCGAACTTAGATCCTCGGCGATTCCAGCCGTAGTGAGGCTCGCGGTCCTTGGGGGCCAAGGTCTTCCTTGTTTCATACATTCTGCAAGGCGTCTCAGGAACCTACAGCCTTCGATAAATTACATGCTGCGGCCATGGTGACCACTTCCCACCTCCACCCTTGGGGCTGAGGTCATCTATATTTTATGGACATCTCTGTTAAGTGGGGCCATTAATTTCACAGTGAGCGTTCGCAGTGCAGATCACCTCCCGTATGGCGTGATTTGCCAGCCGGCCTTTCTCACAAAGGCACCATAGGGACCCAGTTTATGGCACCCTTAAGAAAGACTGAGTTTTGCTGTTGTTTTTATGCAGGACTTGGAAAGTCCTGTGTAGATCACCCCGTCTATGGAAGCGACCTTCACCTAGGGTGGGTCAAGTGCAGTCCCTTTATGGCTCCAGAGTCTGGGAGGCAGAAATCACCTAGATGAGTGGAATAGTGTTGCTGAACGTCAGGCTTCCTGGAGGAGTTCTCTCTGGGGGGCAGCAAGGGCCGAACCCACCACGGAACACCTTTATCTTGACCAGGGTTTAGCCTGGGCAGACACCTAGGGAGCTGGTCCGCGGTGGGGACAGAAGACGGGCCTAGCAGGCGTCCCAGCAGAGGGCCCCAGGCCTGGAGCTCAGCTCTCAGATACGAATGAATTGGCCCCAGGTTTGGAGCCAGGCCTCCCAGTCCTGGGTCACTTTTCCAGACCCCGAGCATTCAATCCCGGTCAACGCACCTGACCTAACCGAATTCGAGCGAGACAGTCCCCACTCAGCAGCGGGCGGCCTCCCGCCAGCCCGGCACGTCTCTTTATCATCTGTGGGAGGGACAACAGCACCGAACCTCGAACCTCGAACCTCAGAGGGCAGTTGTGACAATGCAGACACAGACGCTTGGCACAGACGCACTCAGCATGTTTACGTTCAATATTTTATCTTGCTGTTATTCTCATCACTGCCAAGCCGACTCTGGCTTGTTCTGCAGCAAGTCCTCAAGGGCACAGCCGAGCTGACAGCGCCAGTGCCGCCGGTGCCACCAGTGCCACCAGTGCCGAGGGTTCCTGCTCCTGTGAAAGACAAACAGCTGGGCCCGGCTGGGGAGCTCACAAGTAATCCTGGAACCTTCTTCACTGCCTCCCACAGGTGCGGTCCACAACTCCTTCCTCTTGTCACGGGAGTCCTCTGTGACAGCACCTGTGAGAGAAGTTTTATAACCCTCTAGAGACCACTTTTCCTTTAATAAACATAGTAACCCGAGCGCTCTCCCACACTGCCTCAGAAAGCCCCTCCCCTGTGATCCCAAGATTATACTGGAACTGTCCTCTGCAGGTCCCCGGGGGCTCCTCTGCCCCCCAGCTTCTCGCCTGTCGGGCTGGCTGCCTCCTACCTGCTTCCCCGTCCGACCCCAGCTCTGCAGTCGGTCGGCACAGTCCTCAGTGTGATCGCCGCCTCGGAAACCACAGATGCACACCACAGTGTGAGGGGCACGTGATGGAATTCAACGTGGGGGGCGTGGGGAATCATCTCACAGCCCCAAAGACCAAATATTTATCGGGACCTCCTCACTGGCCCCCTGTCCCTGAGCCCCAGGACAGCTGCCAGGTTGCTGGGGTTCACTCATAATCGCCTTGCATAACCTCCGGGGTCACGTCCTTCAGCCTGTGATAAAATCTCTGCAGTCACCCACACCATCTATGGAGTCTCCCTTCTTATGCCAAGGAGCCTTGACGCCCTTGCCTGGGAGTTTCAGCTCTCTCCCAGCGGAGGCGGCAAATAGCCATGCCCTGCCCCGCCCCACCCTGTGGACTGCCCTGAGCCCGCAGACAGAGGGAGCCTCCATCTCCGGCCTCACAAGGAACGTGAAAACTTTCCATATCTTTTCTTTAAAGGTTACAGAAGTCCCGAGTCCAATATATAAGTAAAGTACTCCTAGTAGCTTACAGCAGGCCCTTGACTCTCAAAGGGGTCCTTCACAACAAAGGGGGCGTGTGCCCCAAAGAGTGCTTTGTTTCCACATAGAATAAAGAGTTTTTAGGTTTCAAAAGAGCACTGCCCCTTGTCCCCGCCACACAAGGGTCTCAGCACCTCCTCATCTGTTCTAACATTCTGCTTCCTTCTAGGCCAGGATTTTAAGACATTTTTTTGTTTTTTCTTTTTTGTATTCCAATTACAGTTGACAGTCAAACACTATTTTATATTAGTGTCAGGTGTGCACCACAGTGGTTAGACAGGTATATAATTTACAAAGCGATCCCCCTAGTAATTCCAGTACCCGCCGGGCACATACATGACCCATTTTATAACCCCTGTGTCCAGCATGCCTTTCCATGGACCCCACAACCAAGACTATATAGAATTCACTTTCTGCAGACTGTGTTTTAAAGTCGGCGATTATAGTGTTATTGTTTGAACCACATGTACCCCCAAGAGGCTCCTATCGGCCCTCCTGTACCTGCCCCTTATTCCACCCCCGAGACTGGAAGCGCTTATGTTACCCTGTTAGCTCCTCAGACGTAGGGGACCCTCCTTCACTCCCATGGGCCCCACACTTGATCAGTCCGCAAGGGCGGTGGGCTCCCCTCCTCCGTATCCACTCACATCATGGATCTTTGCAGTTCTCTGCGCCCACCGCCCCCACCTCAGCTGAGGCCACTGTCCTGGCTCCGCTGCTCACCGCCACAGCGAGCTCGGTGCTCTCCCAGCCTGGAATCTGCCCTTTCCCAACCCCTGCCCGCCCTCTAAGCAAAGGGAGCCTCCTACAATGCAAATCTGACCAGTTCCCGTGTCGCTGCTCAGCTTAGTGCTGCCATGGTTCCCCAGTGCTCTCAGGCTGCTGTCCAGAGTGACTCTCCAGACCCTGCCTGTCCTGGCTGCCGCCTACCCCTCCTGCATCCCTCTCACCTCTGTCCCCTCCCTGCCACGCTGAGCTGGACCTGGTTTAGCTCCTCAGATTGGTCATTCTCTCTTACCTCCCGTTCTGCAGACATGCTAGTCCCACTGTCTGACCCGTGGCCAATCCTCAGTACCCAAGTGGTAAAGAGATGATCAATCAGTCAGTTAATTACTGGGCTGCTCAATGCTCATCAGGGAGCTTGCCTGATACATAAGTAGCTTCTCTGTAAATGTTTGAAGGAGAGGAGGAGAGAGGAGGTGAGGAAGGAGAGGGACAGACGAGGGGAACAGGACACAAGGAGATGCTGGCTGGTGACAGGTCACAGACAGAGGTCAAGGACACAATCAGTCTATCTGCGGTGGGTAAAGCATCTAACAGAAAGGGCAAAGCCAGGGAGAAAACAGTTGTCGCAGACTGAGGATCCCAGACCCGCCCCACTAGGTTGAGGTCTAGTGACTGGTCTCAGCCTCCCTAAGTCCCAAACAATCCAGGGTGGCCAAGAGGGTTCCAGGTCCCTTAGGTCAGTCGTTGGACCCCATCTATCCACACACTGTCCGCCCAGCAGAAGGGCTTTCCCAGGGAGGGGGCTAGAACAGATACTGGGTGAGATCCCTTACTGAATTTATAAGTTTGACTCCCTCCCACCCCTGCCAAGAACCACATCTAGTTCTCCTCAGCTGGCCCTCTGGTCAGGGGTTCAATGTCACCCTGGCCAGTCTGACCTCAGAAAATGTTAGGAAAACATCTAGGCTGAGAAAACAAAATCCACACGGCTATCTCAAGCCCAATACTTCACAGCAACCATGAGGCAATTATGTAGTCATGTTATTATGCAGCAAATCAGCATGCCGACCCCAGGAACTGCCATAAATTTTTGTCTTCCTCCTGGAAAATGTGTTTTCTCCTGCCTGATAGTAAACTTGATGTCTGTGCACCAGCATAGCATTTACGGATTCACTCTGCATAAATGTATACTTCACACGGAACATGCAGCCTGCCAGGGGAAGTAGAAATACAAGTGCTATGCTATGCAGTGTAACAGCACGGGGCCTGGCTCAGAGCAAGAACTTATTAAATAACTGCTGCGAATGAATGAATGAATGAATGAATGAATGAATGAATGGGTGCTCACAAGGGGTAGGACATGAGATGCAGCAGGGCACCGCGACAAGGCACGGTTCAGACCGGAAAGAGAAGTGAAGTCATAGAAGACAGGTAGGATGCACGTGGTCGTTATTACTTTGAGAATTTGGTAGAGGAGATTCTAATGATTAAAGTGCTTACTGAAAAGAAATGTGGATATTGCACAAAACATAGTGAAGAAAACCCACCAACAATTTAGGTAGACAGATTAAATTTAAATATATGAAGAAGAAGTGGCTGAGCAGGGATGGAAATAAAACCAATCAGAAAATAAGCTGGCTGATCTGGGCTGATCTGGGTTAGGTTGGGCTGGTTGGGCTGGGTTGGGCTAGGCTGGGCTGATCTGGGCTGATCTGGGCTGGGTTGGGCTGGGTTGGGCTAGGCTGGGCTGATCTGGGCTGGGTTGGGCTGGGTTGGGCTGGGCTGGGCTGATCTGGGCTGATCTGGGCTGATCTGGGTTAGGTTGGGTTGGGTTGGGCTGGGTTGGGCTAGGCTGGGCTGATCTGGGCTGATCTGGGCTGGGCTGATCTGGGTTAGGTTGGGCTGGGCTGATCTGGGCTGGGTTGGGCTGGGCTGGGCTGATCTGGGTTAGGTTGGGCTGGGCTGATCTGGGCTGGGCTGGCCTGGCTGGGCTGATCTGGGCTGGGCTGGGCTGGGCTGGCTGGGCTGATCTGGGCTGATCTGGGCTGGGCTGGGTTGGGCTAGGCTGGGCTGATCTGGGCTGGGTTGGGCTGGGTTGGGCTAGGCTGGGCTGATCTGGGCTGGGTTGGGCTGGGTTGGGCTGGGCTGATCTGGGTTAGGTTGGGCTGGGCTGATCTGGGCTGGGCTGGCCTGGCTGGGCTGATCTGGGCTGGGCTGGGCTGGCTGGGCTGATCTGGGCTGATCTGGGCTGGGCTGGGCTGGCTGGGCTGATCTGGGCTGATCTGGGCTGATCTGGGCTGGGCTGGGCTGGCTGGGCTGATCTGGGCTGATCTGGGCTGGGCTGGGTTGGGCTAGGCTGGGCTGATCTGGGCTGGGCTGGGCTGGCTGGGCTGATCTGGGCTGATCTGGGCTGGGCTGGCTGGGCTGGCTGGGCTGATCTGGGCTGATCTGGGCTGGGCTGGGCTGATCTGGGCTGGGCTGGGTTGGGCTAGGCTGGGCTGGCTGGGCTGATCTGGGCTGGGCTGGCTGGGCTGATCTGGGCTGATCTGGGCTGATCTGGGCTGGGCTGGGCTGGCTGGGCTGATCTGGGCTGGGCTGGGCTGGCTGGGCTGATCTGGGCTGGGCTGGGCTGGGCTGGCTGGGCTGGGCTGGCTGGGCTGATCTGGGCTAAGCTGATCTGGGCTGGGCTGGGCTGGCTGGGCTGGCTGGATTGATCTGGGCTAAGTTGATCTGGGCTGGGCTGGGCTGGCTGGGCTGATCTGGGCTGGGCTGGGCTGATCTGGACTAGGCTGATCTGGGCTGAGAGATGAAGGAAGGGCATGGAGTTGTTCATGGGAAGAATGAGAAATTCAGTTGGCCATACTGTGAAGCCTCCAGACAAAGATATATTGTTGAGACTTGAAAATATTTAGGACTTCATACCAGTTGTTCAGACAGAAAGATGGGGTGAAGAGGAATAGATGGATACTTCCCAACTCTCCTACAAGGCAGGGGAGTTTGTGTTTGGCCTGGAATACTCCACTATTTCCTATGCAGTGGTCAAAAGCCTCTGCTAAATTATCAGGCCTCTCTAACCAGAAAGACACAAGACTCCTGCCATCACCTGACTCTTAGCCAATCAAGTCCAAACTCAGTTTTGGCACTGGGGGAGGGCATGCATGGCGGGCAGAATAATGCCCCCTGCCAATGATTTCTGATTCCTGGAACCTGTGACTATGTTACCTATAGAGTGAGAGAGACTTAATAGATGTGATTAAACCTAAAATACAGAGATGGGGAGATTAGGCTGTATTATCTGAGTGAACCAATGTCTGGGTCCTACTAAGAAAAGATGGGGGAAAGGGGGTCAGAAGGGTATGTGACAACAGAAGGAAGAATTCAGAGAGTCAAAGAGAGATTAGCTATACTGCTGGCTTTAAAGATGGTGGGAGGTGCCATGAGCCAAGGAATGCTGGCAGCCTCTAGAGCAGGGGTAGTCAATCTTTTTATACCTACCGCCCACTTTTGTGTCTCTGTTAGTAGTAAAGTTTTCTAACTGCCCACCGGTTCCACAGTAATGGTGATTTATAAAGTAGGGAAGTCACTTTACTTTATAAAATTTATAAAGCAGAGTTACAGCAAGTTAAAGCATATAATAATAATTACTTACCAAGTACTTTATGTTGGATTTTTGCTAAGTTTGGCAGAATAAATCTTTATAAAACAACTTACTATAGTTAAATCTATCTTTTTATTTATATAATACTTTGGTTGCTCCACTACCGCCCACCATGAAAGCTGGAACGCCCACTAGTGGGCGGTAGGGACTAGGTTGACTACCACTGCTCTAGAGGCTTGAAAACGTAAGAGAACAGATTCCCCCTCAGAGCCTCCAGAAAGAAACCAGGCCTGCAGACACCCTGACCTTGGTCCAGTAAAATCCGTGCTGGACTGAGAATTGTAAGATATATAATAAACTCAAGTCACTTGAAGTCAGTAAGTGTGCGGCAGTTTGCTATAGCAGCCACAGAAAACCAAAACAGCACATCTGTGCTTTTTAAGACTGTCCCCACATCACAGGACATACTGCAGCCACGGGCCCTGCCCAGGTGGTCTGGTAGGGCCCTACAATCATGTGACAATCAGAAACACCCACTTTCTTTCAAATGTTAGCTGGGATGAAGGGAGCATCCAGCCCGTTTGAGCGCAACTGCTCGGAGGCTGGGCTGACATTTCTTTCAAGCCCCTGACCCCTCAGGCTTTCATCACTGTGGCCATTTCCTCTCCTGTCAGTGCCAGTGCATCACCTTCAAGGGCTCTGAAGATATTTCAGAGGTGAGAGAACTGAGGCAAGCTCGGGGCATGTCAACAGACAGACATTCATCCATCTGAGACACTCAGACACTTCACTTCCGATAGACATGTCTGTTTCTCTGTGTGCGTTCGACAAAGTACAAGGAAATCACTCACAGAGGGTCTGCACCAACTGGGGGGGGGGGACAGGCAAAATGCGAGCAGCTTTAGGCTCCCTGATTCACGGAGAAGGCGGCTGGGCCTCTTGACTAATGATGTACAATTCCCATCAGCTCCCCTCCAGCGAGCATGGCTGCCTAACAGTCTCAGAACCCCGGGCGACAAATGTATTTTCATTCTGGGCATGGAAAAAAACAGAAAAGGCCGCGCACGTTGGAATCGGCACTCGCATGGTCTGCGGGAAGAAATGACTCCTGGTCACTTTTCACTTTGGTTTTTCTTCCCAATCCGCACACTGGGGACCAGCCCTGCTTCAGTGGATCGCTGGCTTCCCCTGGCGAAGCCAGCCAGTTGGACAGCCCTCATTTGATAATACTTCAGATACCAGAGCCATGATGTGGGGAAGGTTCAGGCGGCTTCTCTCTATCTCAGGCTTCCAAGAGAAGAGATTCACTGATCACACCAGTTTCCCAGGAGCCTAAGACTCATGCCCATTTTTCCTTGGAAGGGGGCTTCATAGAGATGAGTACCTGCTTCCAAAGGCCCTTCAAAGGAGCAGGAATTCAAAGATATTTGTTCTGTCTCCAGCTAACATTCTCTGTGTGCTTCTTTGAATTATTCATTATTGAAATTATGCCATCAGCAAAACCAAACCATCTCTGGCGAGGAAAGTTTACCCATGGAAGTTTTATAAAGTGAAAAATGAATTAGAATCACCATTCCTGCTTTTACCCGAATTATTATTTTTTTTTCTTAAAATCCGAACATCACTACAGGGAAAACTACAGCAATACAAAATTGGATTAGTTAGGTACAGTCCCTGGTATATACTTTAATGTTCAAGGGTCAAAATTTATTATTAAATGTTAAATACTTTTTATCAGCTTCAAGAGAATTCTCAGCTATGTTATATTACTAGTCTTCTTCGAGGGAAATACCGTCACCCAAGAGATGTGAACAGTATTTTCTTAAAGGTCAGGAGAGTCTGACTTATGTTTCCAGAGTCACGGCCAAGTTCTCACTGGGGTCCTGAGGCTGATCTTACTGAGTCTTCATAGCTCTTCCCATCATGCCCTCTGAGCAGAGCTCACGCACTTCCAAGCAGGTGAGTTTCTTCAGGCCTTCATCTTCGCTGGCTTTGGCTTAATTTAGAATCACGAGATTAGGAAAAGTGTACCAAAGAATCTAACCTCCTCCGGTTTTCCCCACATCCCCAGAACCTAGCCTTGGAGAAAATGAATAAATGAGTGAGGCTAAGGCATCAGCACAGGGTTATCCCAGCTCCACAATTCATAAGCTGTGTGACCTCAGGCAAAAGGCTTCACGTCTCTGCATCTCCATTTCCTCATCTGGAAAATGGGAAGAGTTATAGTGCCTTCCTCATAGGGTTGTTGTGAGTATTGAATGCGTGAGTACACGAAAAGCATGTCTAACACAGGAAAGGAGGTAACAGAGAGATGATATATGGATAGGTTTTTTTAAAAAAATAGTTGAGAGAGCAGTACGCTCTCTCAGACATCATTCAGCCAGTCACAACAAGGGCTGATCCGGCACCTAGGAAGAGGCCTGTTGCTATGGATATGATCATAAACAGTCGAGCCTGGTCCTTACTCTCACCGAGCCCTCAGCACAGTCAGAGGCATGGAGTCTCCATGTAAGTGACATGTCCAAACCACTGCCATCTGGATGTGGACTGAGCTGTTGGCTCAATTCATGTGGACAAATCACAAGAGTAACGCCATGATGGAGGCCTTACAAAATTCTGCAGGCTGCCCTGAAAAGCACTCCAATGGAAAGCAGTACGAAAGAACTTAAAAACAACTTTAAAAAAGGCTGTCAATCATTTAAAAAGGAAAATGTACCTTCCCTAGAGCAGTCATTTTTCTTTGGAACCAGGATGAAAATTCGATCACAGCGTACCCAAGTGAAACATTCTTCAATGACATATTACCACCATTCCTGCAAATCTAACACAAACAGTACCCCGTCCAAGGCACCATCTTCGATATTACAATTTCTAACACGCCAAAGCGCAGCGAGCCTTCCTGAGGTTCCTCGGAGTCAGGCTTAAATGAACTGACAACTCCCTTTGTTGTCTCTGTTAAATGCTGCTTCGACCAACCCCCAAACCCATTCTCAGAGAATATTTCTTTTGAACACAGCAGGACGGAGCAGCAGGCTCTGGAATCTGGCCTCATTTTCAAGCTGACTAGACTTCTCCGCCTGTGTATATTTATTTTACTGAGCTCCTAGGGACCGACCCAGGAATGCCAAGATTCCCAAGGGAACAGCTCCTCCTACAAGAGTGACATGTCATATTTTCTGCAAACAAAGCTGTAGGGCATATTTGCAGCCTTGTTTCTGAGCAGAAGAGAAAAGGGCTTAATTTCCAAATGCAGTGTGATCCCTTAAAGAAACTCACTTCCTAGGTCCTTCGGTTCATGCTTAATGCACTGAACCAATCCCCCAAGCCCAAAGCAGACTTCATGATGTTTCTAAATGGCTGCTAATAATAGTTAAGGGGGCTAATGATTGAGTACTTTCTGTACACAGACATTTGTAATTGAAATAAAACTGACATATCGTATTCAAGGCATACAACATGGCGATTTGATACATTTCTATATTACAATATGATTGCCGTTGTAGTGTTAGCTAGTACCTCTGTCTCCTTACATAATTATCACAAAATTTTTTGTGACAGGAACAGGATCTAATCTCTCAGAAAGTTGGATGTTTGCAATACAGTGTTGTAGTACATAATCACTATACTCCACAGCAGATGTCCAGAAATTATTTATCTGCTAGTTTATACTGTTCAATAATCACTTTCCTATTCCTCCATCCCCTCCCCTGGGAACCCACTCTGTCTTTATGAGTTGGACGTTTTTCGATTCCACGTGTAAGTGATATCACACAGCATTTGCCCTTCTCTGTCTGACCCGCGGTCTTCCAGAATGGCCTGCACTAGGGGGTTAAGTCTGCCCCATTGGGGGTTTATAACAGGAAGCTCCTGAGCCATGTTTTCCTACTGCTTCTTAGAGTAACGAAGCTGACACCTGCTTCTCCGTCTGCTGGGCTCAGAATTCAAGTGACCCAGAAATCTCAATCTCATTTCTAGAATTTACTGAGAAACCAATACTATGAGTAGAAAACAGCATATGCACAAATTATCCGTGGCTGTGCTGTTGGAAATAGCAAAATACTGGAAATCCACAGTATGCCCAAATGCATATCCACAGAAGATTGGCTGCATAAACTTATGGTCCTTAATATTAACAAAACAGAGTCATAGCAGTCATTTTTAAAAAAATGAATGGGGACAGCCTCTGTAACATGCTATAAAACAACTTCCAGGATGTATTAGTAAGTGAAAAAAATAAAAAGGCAAGCTAAGAGGCACATGACCTACAACAGAAGGGGGCTGATTCCACTTCAGAGGGAATTCTGTAATGAGCACTGTGAGAAGCAGGGGACAGATCTGTCCAAGCAGGGCTGCCCTGACTTACCTAAGACTGTGGTTTACTACTTCCTATGGCCACATCTGGTATAGAGCCACATCTGGCCAGACTAAGACCTCAAAAACAAGGCAACCTGAAGCTCTGTTGATTCCCCAAACACCCAGATCTTTCACTTCTGATCTGCAGGGAGCTTTGTCGAGGGTCTTCAATGCAGATGGGGAGATTCACCAGTTTCCCCCAAAGATGCAGTGCATGACGGCTCTGATGGAAGGGCCCTCACAGAACAGAAATGGTCCTGTTTATCGTCCTCTCTGCACTATCACAGTAATTGCACACTGCACAGGCCTGTCATTAAGAACTGGGCACCATGATGAAAACATGTGTTGGAAAGCACCTGCGTTGGCAAGGCAGAGATGAGCTGACCCAATTATTTCCTCTATCGCTAATTCTGGATGGGATATTGAGAGTAACTGAAAAGAACACATTGGCATGAAATGGAGATGATTCTGTTGGGGGGGAGGGATGCCCACAGAGCTCTACTGGGCAAAATTTTGAAGCATCATCTAATTACACTATTACACACTCCTTCCCTTCCCCATGAGACATGCCAGCGGTAGAGACATGTCATCTAGAGCCTGTCACTCATCCACAATTTCTCCCTCACATCCAATTGGACATTTTTAAAATTCCAATCTAGAGCTCTTTGAAAAACAATGATGGGAGTGAGACCCTGCCAAGCGCTGAAGATGGGACGCGGGACACTGTGACTGGAACAGATGGCTCCGACAGAAACCACCAATTCAACGTGACAGCCCAAGATTAAACTGCTCCCTTTAAGTCACAGCAGCTCTATGTGGCCCAATCCTTATTAGCTTCTCAAAAAAAAAAAAACCCCACAAAGAAACTTGGGTCTACATAAGTGCCAACGAGGTACTTTTCAGATAACCCAAGGATTCAGATAAGATTCAGAGCAGAAGGGGACACGGGCTAATCTGCTCTACTCATTCCCAAACCTGGATGCACAAAGGAATCGGGAGAGAGTGATTGTTACAAGGCATCGGCTCATGTGGTTATAGGGCCTTGGGAAGTCCCATGGTGTGCAGTTGACAAGCTGTAAACCTGGGAGAGCCAATAGTGTAAGTTCAAGTCCAAGTCCAAAATCAGATCAAGGTCTAACTCAAAGATAATTGGGCAGAAGAGCCAATTCTTCATTACTCAGCCTTTTGTTCTTCTAGTCAGGCCTTTGACTGATTGGGTGAGGCCCACCCCCATGGTGAAGGGCAATCTGCTTTACTTAGTCTACTGGTTTACATGCTAATCTTCTCCAGAAACACTCTCAGAGATGCACTGAGAATGTTTAACCATACAGCTAGGTACCGCATGGCCCAGTCAGCTTGACACAGAATACTAACCATCACACTAGGCAAGAAGATAGGGAATAGCACTTTGTGGAAGGAGTAGCCTACTCACAGGCCTCAAGGCAAAAAAAGCATTTAAGGGGAAGAATGGAAGCCAATGTGGCCAGAGTCTTAAAGGGACGGGAGCAGTGACCACAGGTGAGGGTCAAAGAGAGGCAAAGGCAGATCTAGCAGGAGGTTTTAGGCCTTGAGCAAGCCACAGGGGGACGGGAGGTGGTGACATGTTGACATGTATTCCAGCCCTTATCATGGTGCCTGAGAGAAATGTCTTAATTAATATTTGCAGAAGAATTAATAATCCATGAACAAACACAACATCGACCTTGAGTTCAGAGCCATGCAAGGCTAAATCATTTCGGCTTGAGAAAAATCAATCCTGAAAAACAAAGAAAACAGGAACATATTCATATATTCATTCAACAAATATTTGTGAGGCCACACCGCTCTAGGCAGCATACAACAGCATGCTGCGGAGAGCGCTCAGAATCTCACCCACGGGAGCACGGAGACATTCTTCTGAAATCCACCCACTCCGCTCATTCCACTTCCCTTTCTCAGTCAATTCAAGCAAACTGAAATTTAATTGTTTCGTTAATTAAAAGCAAATACGCTATAATCGCATTTTTTCCAAACCCTTTTATTGTTCTTTCATTCTGTTTGTATATATGATGTCCATCAAATACTAATGAACATCGGTTATTTCTGGGTGATGAGATTATTTTAATGATTTGTTACCTTTTGAGTTTTTTTTCTTTCTGCATTTTGTGTGTGTGTGTTTTAACTATAATGAGTTCATTAATTTTTACAAAAACAAAGTCACATCAGTCTTAAAGTACTAAAGCAAAGGGTATTCGTTTGATCCTGTGTGATGTCATATGAACCTATGTCTCTCAGAGAAGTTGAGGAAGAAGTTTCAGTCTGGACGGGCAGATGACTGGTCCAAAGTCCCAGAGTTAGCAAAGTAGCGAAGAGTCTGAGTGGACTTTTGCCTGTTTCCATCAGCCGCAATCTACAAACTCGCCACTGAAAGGCAGAGACTCCAACCCACCCTTCTCCCTGTGGTCCCCACAATCCTCAGTTACAGAGGTGAGTACCTCACACAGGAACACCCCCCCCCCACCCCACCCCTACCTCTCCGTGACAATGGCCACGTTCTTAGGCTCTTCCTGCTTAGGGGACATGATCTGATCCATGCTTGATCTCAATAGTAACAACTGGTCACACCCCCGTACTTCACAGAACACCACTGCGCAGTGTGGGGATGAACAGGACAAGCTCCAACTAATTTTCCCTTATGATTCTCTCTTTTACCAAAGACTTTAAGGGACATGCCTTTGAAAGAACAGGGTGGGCACAAGGGGCAAGGAGTGTTGTGGAACGTGCCTCAGTTTCCACCACGGATGCCACCGTGCTGCGGATGGAAGAAACCCCCATGTACATGACATGTCTCTTCCGCTTCAGTGTTTCTCTTCTGAAAACAGTAATTTTCGTCCTGCAACGTGCAATGAGATTTGTTCATTGACTCAGTAAATGCCTGTTAAGTGCCTGAAAAGTTCCAGAAACTGTGGTAAGCATGGAGATGTAAAGATAAACAAGGTTTTATCTCTGCTCTCAAGAGCCAAGTTTTCTACTATTTAATCTTTTTTTTTAAGATTATATTCATTCATTTTACAGAGGAGAGAGAGAGAAAGAGAGAAGATGGGGAGGAGCAGGAAACATCAACTCTCATCACACCACACCACATCAGACCAGGCAAGACCAGGGTTTCGAACCAGCGACCTCAGCATTCCAGGTTGATGCTTTATCCTCTGTGCCACCACAGGTCAGACAAGTTTTCTACTATTTAAACAAAAAAAATAAAATCATTAAACAATATTACCATAATCGATTACCATCGATTAAAGATTAGAAAATTCTAGAAGTAAATTCTAAATGCTATCAGAACTACTATCCTAACAGTAGTTAATGTGGTAAAAGAGGTGAGACTAGGCGCTTGGCCCGAGAGAGAGAAAGCCTGGTGTGGGAAAGGTTATCAAAGAGTTTTAACAGTTGATGATGGACAGAAATCCAAGACCCATCTCTGAGACTGTCTTCCCCAGCAAGCACATTAGTCACGGGGTGGGGGGTGCTCTGGGTTAAGATATGTTTTGGGGATCACTATTTATGGCAGGACTAGAACATGTCAGCCAAACTGTCCTTCCTGAGTCTCTCTTCCTTCTATCTTTCAGGACTCAAGCACCACTCTGCTTTCATCATAAAACTGAAATAAAATTGGCCCCCGTCTGCTGCTGGTAAAACCCTAACTCACTGGGACTCAAGATGGGTATGTTTGGGAGTTACTGCTCCCTGCCTAGGAATGACTGTCAACTCCCCTAAAAGACATAAGAGAAAAATCAATACAAAATAGTTCATGAGGAACCTTTCAGACCAAATGTGTTCACCCAGGCTTAAATCACAGACCTGGGAATGAGGCCACAGAAAATACGGGGATGGCTAGGCACCCAAAACTCAGCTTTTCCCACACCTGGCGCAGATTCTTAACGACTTTTTTACCCCTGGAGAATCATCAATACAAGTTGGGTGTCCCCTGATTTACAAACCTCTCCAATACGCTCTATGAAATCAGCCAAAGTGTCTTAATGTGGAAAAAGAAAGCCACACTGGAGAGCTATAACAGGCTTTCCAAATTTGAACTCCATAAAATTACCCTTTTACAACCTTCACGGAAAACTGATTCATTTAAAACTTGTCTCAAGCCACTCTTTCTTGGCACTCTTGTTTTATTAGAAGAATTAAAACTTATTAAGGAGGTTAGACTAATCAGCTTTCCACAACCACACCCGGAGGATTTGAGAAACTAACCATTCTAATAGCCCCGTTAATGTTTATTCATAGTTTATGGTAATTTTGTAAAGTGAATATTCAACACGGTAAGAAAATATTCTTTACCATGTCAAAACGATAATCCCTAATGGCTTCACACATAGAGAATCAACTCCTCTTGATGAAAACTTGAACACAATGTAATGTCTCTTGCAGATACAGTAAATAATCATCATTTTGCATGTTCATGTTTCAGCTGTTCTTTTTTTTAAAAAAAATAACAGGACAATAATAATAACTCCTGCAGTCAAAAGAAAAATACTCTGTTGGTTTGAAGGAGTTTGATTTGGGATGGAGTGTTCTAATTGGGTCTTCCAAGCAGAGATGGCATCTTAACTCTGCCAGGGCCCCCTTGGATCAAAAGGCCCTTAAGCCAGCCATCTCTCCAGAACCAGAAGAGCCACAGCACCCCGCTGGCTCTCCAAAGGGGCGGAGGTCAGGAGAGTAAGGGACCACAGCGAGGCCATGCTAAGGCGCCAACAGTCTTCAGTTCTCAAGGGTCAACACCCAGTGCAGTACGTGGAGGGGGCAAGGACGGAAGAGAGATCAGAGCCAGATCTCACAGCACACACACACACACACACACACACACACACACACACACACACACTGGCGCCCTCCCTTGATCCCAGCCCCGTGCTAAGCCCTTCACATGTGTGACACCAGCAGTCTGCTCCCTGGGCCAGCTTCTCTGACATCTCTCTACCGTGAGGGTGAAAGCCCCGGTCTCAGATGCAAGGCTTTGGGACTTGTGTAGGCATTGATAGGTGGGCACTGAAAGCCACATCCTCGGGGAGTAATGTGATCAGCATTGTGATCTTCAAAGTCATTCTGAAGACAATGTAGACCAGGGGTAGTCAACCTTTTTATACCTACCGCCCACTTTTGTATCTCTGGTAGTAGTAAAATTTTATAACCGCCCACCGGTTCCACAGTAATGGTCATTTATAAAGTAGGGAAGTAATTTTACCTTATAAAATTTATAAAACAGTTACAGCAAGTTAAAGCATATAATAATAATTACTTACCAAGTACTTTATGTCGGATTTTCGCTGTTTGGCAGAATAAATCTTTATAAAACAACTTACTATAGTTAAATTATTCTTTTTATTTATACTTTGGTTGCTCCGCTACCGCCCACCATGAAAGCTGGAACGCCCACTAGTGGGCGGTGGGGACCAGGTTGACTACCACTGGTGTAGACAATAGACTGACAGGGAAAGAAAAAGGCAGAGGCAGGGGCAGGAAAATGGTTCTACCCCAAGACAGAGAGACTGGATGGGTCTATAGAAGGAGAGAAACAGCTCATGGACACCCAGACCCTAAAAGAAAAAAAGAACCAAAAAGCACAATAGGCCAGTGGGTTTTCTCATACAACCTGGGAGACTTCATTAGGACATCGATGCATTCTGATACACAAGTATGTTTCATTTCTGTGTCAACCACCTCTTCCTCTTGTGCTACTTCAGGCTTCAACAGTAATATCATCTGAAACGTTTTTAATGATGTCCATAGAAAAGTCTATAACATGCATACTTCTATCATCTTTCAAGAACATCATGTTGTTTTTTAATTCTCTTGCATTACCATCATCTGTTGAGGGTGTTTGATTTAAAGGGTTTTCTCTGCAGTAGAGTCTCTTTAATTGGCAATTCAGAGTTGAAATGTATTATTAATCACTGATATATTAATAACATTACGGTTGTCGGACTCTGAGCATATATTCTTATACTACCAGGCAGGTACGATCGTTCTCATTGTATGGAGAATGACTAAGCAGCGACCGTGATTACAGAGGTCGTGATTATAGAAGGAGTACTCAAGTGCCAATGATTTGTATGCATAGCTAGCAATTCAGAACTGTTATTTAATTCCAGAAAACAAATATGGCCGCCCAGTTTTTTCTATTCATCAAACTCAGCCTGCTATTTACTAGGGAAAGTAGCTCTGGTCTATTGCTCAGGAAAAACAGCTATCCTAGTTCAAGTTCTTCCTCGTGCTCAGAAATCCTACTAAGCATGAATCTATTTAGAAACATGATAAATATGAAATTTGTCATTTTCTTTCCCATTCTCCTATGTGGAAAAATACACATAACATAAAATCGACCATCTTAACCATTTTTAAGTACAGAGTTCAGTTGTATAAAATATATTCAGAATGCTGTGCAGCCATGCCCACCACCCACTTCCATCACTCTTCATCTTGTAAACCTGAAACTGTACCCGCTAAACAAGAACTCCCCCTTCCCCTTCCTGTGACAACCGCCATTCAACATTCTGCCTCTGTGCATTTCAATACACCCAGTGACAGGACTCCACAGAAATGGAATCATGCAATACCTACCGTTCTGTGACTGGCTTAGTTCACTCAGCGTCATGTCCTTGAGGTTCATCCATGTTACAGCATGTGACAGCATCTCCCACCTTTCAAAGGCTGAGTAGTGTCCCCATTGTGTGAATATAGCAAATGTGGCATTTGTGTAGGTCAAAAGTGGACATATAGTGACAATGTCACAGGCTCTGATCTAATACATTATTACAGTAGGTTTTTTGGAAATACAGGCTAACCTCTGTCGCCCTTCCTGCAGGTGGCGGGTGCCGGCAGGTTTAACATGCTGGACCACGGGAGCCGCAGCTGAGACTCTGATCGTGGGATGGGGGAGGGCTCCAGCCCTGTAATAAGAAGGTAAAGAGGCAGGGTCACCTTCTCATGTACACAGTTTTGAAAATCTGTTCCAGATCGAGTAGCTCCTAGGCCAGCGGACATACTTGTTTCTAGATAGACACCAACATGGTGATTTTGCGGCACTGTTAGCTCACCCGGAATCAGCAGGGCCACATCTCTCCACATTGTCCCCTTTGTCCTCCCTCTGCGGCGTGTGCATCAGACGGCTTATACCTGCACTTACCCCGCACTTCTGGGTGAGGTTTTCGCAGCTAAGCAAAGCATGCGAGATAAAGAACCATCACACCTGACCACTAGAAAGACACTAGGAATCCAGCTTGTTGCTGTCTTCTGCGTGTGAAAAAGTGGCGTGCAGGGAGCTGGAGGGTCTTGCCCAAAAAAGGAAGGCTGGTCCGTGGTAAAACCGGGGGTGGGGTTACAACTTCATATTCCCGGTTCAGGGATATGAACGAGGGTTTACTTTGCACCACACTATGGGAAGCCGATGTCCTTGGACTTCAACCACTGAAAAGAAATTATTCCCTGGTCTCTAAAGAGCAGAGAACCTTTTTCAGACCATCCAGGGGCCAGATGAGGGTTGATGAGAGCACATTAAGCACTGAGACAGTTTTCAAAAGCCCACACCAAAGCTCCATCTACATCGAGGGGATAGATCCCACAGAGGATCTAGTCTCTGCCTGCTGACCTCTGGGCAGCCTGGACCTTTCAGGGAATGTGTGCGAAATCCTGCCAGGGGCCAGAAAGAAAGATTCGAGAGAGACCCAGCCCAGAGCAGCGTGCGACCTGCCAGGACAATTGCCCTAACGTTGCAAGCCCACCAATGCCTCATCGCTTTGTGTGTTTATGATTTCTACTTCAAGGTGGATAGGAGGCACTTCCTCACGTGGTCAGCATGTCCATTCCCTTGATGAAAATGAATCTCTCTGGCATTATTTGCACCAATAAGAGTGATCAGTTGGTGACCAGAAAGCAATAGATTGAAAATTAAACCAAGCAGCCTCTTCCCCTCCCCCTTTCTGCAAAACCTGTCCTTGGTCTCCATTGTCAGTGAAGAGCACATCCGTCCACCAGATGGTCATGCTTGGGGCCAGGTGTGTCCCCCACCTCTCTCTCACCTCCCTCCCCAACTGTCCCCATGCCACACTGTTGTGTCTTGATTCCTGTAGTGGCCGGGCCCCCTCTTTACACCCCCCCCCCGTTCCCTGTCTAACGGGACCCTGACTTTCCCCATCATGCCGTGGGATTCAGTAGATCTAGCCATCACCTGCCCAGGAGTGGGCAGCAGCTGGTATAAACAGTGGG
Source organism: Saccopteryx bilineata (assembly GCF_036850765.1). Lineage (NCBI taxonomy): Eukaryota > Metazoa > Chordata > Mammalia > Chiroptera > Emballonuridae > Saccopteryx > Saccopteryx bilineata. Next base: position 105,096,666 of record NC_089496.1, on the reverse strand, counting down.
CATAGTTCAGGGGTCAGGAACCTTTTTGGCTGAGAAAGCCATGAACGCCACATATTTTAAAATGTAATTCCATGAGAACCATACAACAACCCGTGTACGTTATGCATTATCCAATAAAAATTTGGTGTTGTCCCGGAAGACAGCTGTGATTGGCTCCAGTCACCCACAACCATGAACATGAGTGGTAGGAAATGAATGGATTGTAATACATGAGAATGTTTTATATTTTTAATGTTATTATTATTTTTATTAAAGATTTGTCTGCGAGCCAGATGCAGCCATCAAAAGAGCCACATCTGGCTTGCAAGCCATAGGTTCCCGACCCCTGGCAGAGTTCATCCTTTCTGGCTACAACCTTCCTGTAGATAGTGGCAAAAGGCCCAGTTCAGGTCAATGGAATGTGCAGAGATGCTTAGGAAAGGGTCCAAGGAAAGGAGCATTCTCCGTCCTCCATGGGAGTTACTGAAACGAGCACTGTCCCTCCCATCGGATGGATGAGGGAACTGGTCGCTGCTGGCAGGCACCTTGCAGCCACCTGGGCAGACAGTCTAGGATAAACCCACCTGGAGATCAGAAATATAAAAAGGACCCTGGTCCCTGGTGACATTGTGAATGGATCAAGCTTTGCCTGAGGGCCACCTTCTTTCTGGACTCTTAAATATACTTATAACTTCTATTTTGTAAGTTAGTTTGAAGTTGGGGTGGGGTTTTTTTGCCTCTCTCAACCAAAAATAACCCTGAAACAAACCTATTCCATTCTCCTTGGTTACATTACCTGTTCAGGCCTCCTCATCTCTCATTTGAATTATAAGTGTCCTATTTCCTCTTCCTGCCCCTGGCATATGTATTCTAAACTATAATTCTCCCATGCAGAGCTTGGAAAATATCAAATTATAATATTTACTGAACACCTACAAAGTTTCAGGCACTGATTTGAGTATTATATGTGCAGGATCACATATGATCCTCAAGAATTTGCATAACATTATCTCCATTTCACAGATGAAGAAACTGAGGCTTAGAGAAATGAAGAAATGTGTCCAAGGTTTCACTGGAAAGCAGTAGAGAGCCTGGACTGAAACTCAAGTGTGCTTAATTACCAGGCCTCCATCTTCACCATGGTGGTAGTCTTCTTCTGTAAAACTCCAGTACCTTTCCCGTGCCTACTAAATACAGTATAAGTCCCTAATGTGGCCCTAGAGGCTGTTCTCCACTGGGTCCCATCCGTGCATTCCCCCAGGATCCTGAGGCATACCCCAAACATATGTTCCATTGCTCTCAACAGGACACAGTCTTGTGTTGTGCCTCTGTCAGAAACGCCCTCCCCACTCCTCTCTCTGCAACCCCCGCCTTCATCCAAGACCCAGAGCAAACATCCCTTCTAGTCCGCCCCTTGTGCCAGGACCCATGGTACGTGGGTCCTAATTCAGGACTGGCCAGTTGCAAGGAGCAGAAACCCTCTCAAGCTAGCTGAGGTAGAGGGTGTGTTCCGAGGGGACATTAGGCGATCCCTCCAGCTTCTAAAGACAGGAAGTCAAGGACAGCCAAGCCACAAAGAGACCCAAACCACCCAGGAGGGATCCAAGGCTTCTGGCTCCCCCAGGGCCTCCTGGACTCTCAGCTCTGCCTTCCCTGCCCACCCTTCCCCTTCCTCTCTTCCTCATTCTCCTGCTTCCCTCGGACTGGCATTCTCAGGGATTCCCTGGCATCCTCGTCCTGTCTGCCTACATTCCCCCCAGTCCCAGCCTCCAGTCCCCTGTGGTCCCCCTGCAGCGCCCCCTCTCCTGCAGCCCAATGTATGGTGCCACCTCCCCATGTCTCTGTCATGTACTCATATTCCCAGGGGGTCCCATTTTCTCAGCCCACCAGTGTTGCCTCCTCCTGGGTCAGGTACACCTTTGGTCCAGTCACCTGTGGCTACTCGGTGGTCTCCTACAAGAAGCCCCTCTGCCAAGGTCTACCTTCAAGAGGGGCAGTGGTGCCCTGTCCATGCGCCCTCCTTCTGCCCCCCTGTGCACACCAGCCCAGAGGCCCCCCCACCACAGCTCCTGAAGTGCCCTCCTCAGGGCTTGCTCTGGCTGCCTCCAGGGAAAGGCCAGAGGCACTGGGGAGTGGGCACCCTGTCAAAACGTTCAGCCAGTGACAAACGGGAGTCAGGAAATAACCCAGCTCTGGAGCTCTGCTGGGGTAGTGATGAGGGTGCTCATCACACTGCCCCAGAATTGCCCATGGCCCTCACCCGCTTAATAAATCCCCCCATCCTGGCTGCCTTCCGTGCCTCTCTTCTCAGCCTCTTTCATGGCTTCCAGGACCACCTTCCTAAATAAGCCGCCTGCACTCACATTCTTGTCCCCAGATCTGCTGCTGGGGACACCCAGAAGCAAGTAAGGCATGTTCTCTCAGGAAAGAACGGGCTGGGAGTAGAACATCTGACATCTCCGGGACTCCCTCAGCACAGCGTTCCGGTCCCCCTGTCTTCCCTTTAGCGACTCACACACCCGTCTCTCGAAACAGAACATATGCTCCTGAAGGGAAGGTGTTTCTCCTTCAGCTTCTAGACTCCAGGGCTGCCAACACAGGGCTGTGTAGACAACGGGCCCTCAACTGTTTCTTGGCCAGGAAGTTGAACAGAACCTGCCAGACAAGACGCTCCTCAGACCTGGATTCCATCACACCCAGGGAGCCCCTTACCTGGGCTGTGTTATCACATGATGCTCCTACGAACCAGTTGCCCTTTCTAAACACTGATTATATAAGTTTCATTTGCAAGTAACATCTAGAAGCTATTGTGCAGCATGATGTATTGCAGCAGACGACAACCTGTTAAATCTCACCAACTTTTAATAGGAGGCAAGCCTGAAGCATAACTCCACTTTAATTGCATCATGGAAAGTGTGACTTTCGCCTGACTCCTGAGTTGTCCTCAGAGGCCTGTTCATTGAACAGGCACCACCAAAGTATTTGCACTCATTTGTACAAACTCTATTGGATAGGTAATTATCTTTTTCTACTTTCCAGCTCAAAGTACCAGAAGGCAAGTTTCCCAAAAGGGGCAGAGGGCAGGTGAAGGCCTCCCTTCACGCACGTGCTGTTGAGCAATGAAATCGGCGTGATAATTAAACGTCCATCATCCCGAGTGCGTGTGTAGACACCTGGATGTAGGCATGGAAAGAGACGTCCCAATGGGCTCGTGTCAAGCTTTAATTCAATTTCTTTAAATGGACATTTGTGGAATAAATTACTCAATTAAAAATAAGCCTACCCTGAACTCCACTTCATCTTTACTTGGGCACATTTAAGGATGGGGGAGGGGAGACATAGAGAGGAAGAGGAATACCCACCATCACATTGACCCTGGGCCCTTTCAAGGAATTAGACTTATGAGGGTTTTTTTAAGGAGCATCAGTGGAATGAGAGACACTACTGTATACATAAGAGCTCACAGTCAAGTTTGAACCCGACTCTGTCATTAGCAGCCTCTGCTTTCTCTTCTGTAGAGTGGAGACTTGAAATAGTACCGGAGTCACAGGGCTGTTGTGAAAACTGACCAGGACAATGGCATACTGAGCCCCTGGCATGTGACAAGCGCTCAGAAATTGTTAACCAAAGGGATGCCACACTCTGTGCAATAAGAGGGGAGGAGGAAAGAGTTCAATTTGTTCTTCAGGCTTGTTTCTTTGTCTTCGCTTTCTTTCCATTTACTGTTGCTGGTGGGTTGCTCATCAATGCCTCCATGAACTTTAGGCCCGAACATCTGCACTGGTTGACCATAGTCATACACGATGGCAGCAAGTTCGCTCCCAGGTGTAGACCCAATGGAAATGTGTGCAGATGTTCACCAAAGGACATGAGCGTGAATGTTCAAAGTAGCATTTTTTTTGTAACATTCCCAAACAGGAAACTACCCAAAAAGGAGAATGAACAGTACCTAGTCATCAATCATAAAGGTAAAACACTGACTCCCCATGAACAGTAGAATGTATAAGCTGTGATACACTCTCCTGTGGGTCGCCAGCCTGCAGAAAGAGTGAACAAGCTCCAGCAACGTGGGTGAAGCTCACAGGCATGGTTAGTGACAATGGACACCAGACAACCAGGGGTGCGTTTACATAAGTCCACTGACATAATGCACAAAACCAAGCAAAACTGTTCTAATCTACGCTGTCAACAAGGAGACTGGTTCACCTTGGGGGACAGTGATTGGGGAGACCAAAGAATCACTGGGGCGATGTAAGGTCCTCTGACTTGAGGTGGGCGCTCAGGAAAGGGCGAGCGCAGTTAGGATAAACTGGACCATGCATCTAGAACGTGTGTTCTTACTCGTAGATATGTGATATCTCGCTAAATACAGTGTTTCCGTAAAGACATGGTGCACTTTTGACCGGTCACAGGAAAGCAACAAAAGATGATAGAAATGTGAAATCTGCACCAAATAAAAGGAAAACTCTCCCAGTTTCATACCTATTCAGTGCAGTTTGATGTGGGCTCATGCACAGATTTTTTAGGGCTCCTTAGGTAGCTATCCCGTATAGCCTCTACAGACTCGTCACTGACTGATGGCCTACCAGAACGGGGTTTCTCCACCAAACTGCTGGTTTCCTTCAACTGCTTATCCCACCGAGTAATGTTATTCCTATGTGGCGGTGCTTCGTTATAAACGTGCCGATATTCATGTTGCACTTTGGTCACGGATTCGAATTTAGTGAGCCACAGAACACACTGAACTTTCCTCTGTACCGTCCACATCTCGACTGGCATGGCCCTGGGCTGCTCCGCTGTATACACGGTGTTACATCATCATCTGCGCATGCGCACATGCTGCCACATCATCCTACAGAAACTGGGAGGCTTTTCCTTTTATTTGGTGCAGATTTCACATTTCTATCATCTTTTGTTGCTTTCCTGTGACCGGTCAAAAGTGCACCATGACTTTACGGACACACTGTATTTCGCCGAATAAGCTGGACCCGTTGGGTTCTGAAATTGTGCCTCTTCCGGCACGGATACAGTTTGGCCGATGGAACACCCTGGAGATGTAGGTGATGCTAGCTGGCGGCCTACACACTGCTGACAGCTGGTCCTCACTGTTCACCTCCCCGCAGCCAAGAGTCTAACCTAACTGGATACAATGCGTGAATATGCGTCAGCTGCCGCAGCACGCTGGCCCCTAGACCAAGACCAGGGGTCTTAGGAATGTCCCTTAGCCAAGATCTAAGACCTCTCACTTCCCCATTGTCCTCCAGGTGTGCGGTCTGAAGGACAACACGGCGATTGTTCCAGATCACTGTTTCAGGGCACACCGGGACCTACCCAGCACCAGGCACATGGCGGATGAGACATCCCACCTGGAGAAGAAAGACAGATACACAGAAAGGAACAGCAGTGCGGCTTGCAGCACAGAAGACCTCGATTTGAGGCTTCAGGAACAACCACAGAAAGTATATATATGTGTACGTATGTATAGTCACAGGTAGTTTTTATAAATGTAGTGACAGTTTGGGGGTTTTTTCTATTGATTTTAGAGAGTGAGGAGAGACAGAGAGAATGGGGAGAGGAGAGGAAGCATCAACTCATAGTTGCTTCCCGTATGTGCCCTGACCAGGGATCGAACCTGCGACCTGGTTTCAGGACGACACTCTAACCAACAGAGCGAACCGGCCAGGGCCATGTAGTGACAGAGTTTTACATATGTAATTGTATGTTTTTATGTCTCTGGTTACATATTCTATGTCGAATAAATGATGATATATCTAATCTTTAGTACAGAAGTCCTTCCTAACTTACATAATACTTTTGGATCAGAGTCATTTCTTCAGTGAGCACATTTACTGAATGGTCACACAGACCTCTGTGGATAATACCTCAAATACTATCCTTTTCCTCTCCCAACTTTGTGATGGTCCCATAATCCTCCCACTGAAACTCCCTCAGTGTCCCAAAGTTGCCAGCGTCGGTCCCTATCCTCTGAGACTAAGGTGACGAACCGAGCTCCCGTCAGATGAAAACCCCTTGAAATCACAGGCAATGGGAACCTGAGTCAGCTCCACCGACCTCCCTTCCTCATTGTGACACTTTGGCAGTGACGGCAAGGCCACCAGCCACCCTCCTGCCTCTCTCACAGATGTCATCCATCAACCTTCAGTATTTCCTCTCACTAACCCCGCCCTGCTGTCTTGAGGCTCCTCTTCCCACCCTAATGTCCCGCTGCCCTTTCCCAAAGTGACTCTTCATCATCTCTGCTCTCCTGCGAGTGAGATCCAGGCTCGCTCCATCCCTCTGAGGACACGGGCCCAGAAATGAACTTATATGAGTTGAAGTCTAGCCAGAGGGGAACAGAACCGGCACTACCACCACCATTCCCACACTATCTCCTCCGAAGGCACCCCGCAAGGGGCCGACTGTGGCTCACAAAGCTATAAACACGTCCAAATCCCCAAACCCGTGGGTGTGAACTTAGAACAAGGGTCTTTGCAGATGTGATCCGATTGGGGTGATGAGCTTACTCCTGCACTACCTGGGAGAGCCAATGCCATCACAACTCTCTTTATAAGAGAGAAGCAGAGAAGGACCACACACACAGAAGAGGGAAGTGAAGACAGAAGCAGAGAATGGCATGATGTGACCACATACCAAGGAATGACGGGAGTCACCAGAAAGCTAGAAAAGGCAAAACTGCAGAACATTAGGAAGGGGCCCTGCAGATGCCTCGATTCCAGGCCAGTGGTACTGACTTCAGACTGGTCTCCGGAACCAGGGAAAGAGTAAGCTTCAGTTACCTTCAGACACTAAGCTTGTGGCAATTTGCTATAGCAACAACAGGAAACTGACATGACCCAAGACTACACATGTTTTCTTCTTGTTTTTTCTCCATAGTGATGACTTACTGAATTCAATTATTTCCTTCTACAAAGAAAAAAAAACATACTCGAGAATGAAGTGGAGCAGCTGAGAGAGAGAAAAAAAGTCTTATTTTATTGGATTCCTAAGCACAGACTATGGAAAGAAGGGCCTCCTGAAAGATCTGAGGCTGGCTGGCTGGCTGCCCCTGTGACTTGGGATACGTCTCTCTCTGAGTCACTTTACTCATTTATAAAATGAAGCAATAACCTCTAGTCTTTCCAGAGGCTTCTATAAGTCTACCTGTCTTTACTTAATTTTCAACTCATTTCATAGACGTCTCCAGGGCATCACTGATTTAATGCCACCTCCTTCCGTGTCACCTGCTGTGGAAGACCTCTCTGATCCACCTCCCTTCTCTACACTCTCGTAGCCTTGGTACATGTCTCCATTTAAATACTCATTGCACTGGATTCTAGCGATTGGTTTCCATACGTGTCCTCTCCACTAGACAGGAGTCCCTGCAGCCCAAGGTCACAATTTACCCATCTCTATATCTCCAGTACCCAGCTCAGTGGTGAATGGGCCAATAAAGAAATTGAAGCCTGACCTGTGGTGGCATAGTGGATAAAGCATTGACCTGGAAATGCTGAAGTCACCAGTTCAAAGCCCTGGGCCTGCCTGGTCAAGGCACACATGGGAATTGATGCTTCCTGATCCTCCCCCCTTCTCTCTTCTCTCTCTCTCTCTCTCTCTCTCTCTCTCTCTCTCCCTCTCCCTCTCTCTCTCCCTCTCCCTCTCCCTCTCCCTCTCTTCTCTAAAATGAATAAAAAAAAGAAAGAAACATTCCAGCCCTGGCCAGTTGGCTCAGCAGTAGAGTGACGGCCTGGTGTGTAGAAGTCCCAGGTTTAATTTCCCGCCAGGGCACACAGGAGAAGCGCCCATCTGCTTCTCCACCTGTCCCACTCTCCTTCCTCTCTATCTCTCTCTTCCCCTCCTGCAGCCAGAGTTCCATTGGAACAAAGTTGGCCCAGGCACTGAGGACGGCTCCATGACCTCCACCTCAGACACTAGAATGCCTCCAGCCACAACAGAGCAACACCCCAGATGGGCAGAGCATCGCCCCCTGGTGGGCATACTGGGTGGATCCCTGTCGGGTGCATGCAGGAGTCTGTCTGACTGCCTCTCTGCTTCTAACTTTGAAAAAATACAAAAAAAAAAAAAGAAAAGAAATTGATAAAGTGCTATGAAACAATGACCTTCTTTTTTGTTTGTTTTTTAATTTTATTTTTTTAATGGGGCGACATCAATAAATCAGGATACATATATTCAAAGATAACAAGTCCAGGTTATCTTGTCATTCAATTATGTTGCATACCCATCACCCAGAGTCAGATTGTCCTCTGTCACCTTCTATCTAGTTTTCTTTGTGCCCCTCCCCTCCCTCTTTCCCTCTCCTCTTAGTTTCACTTTTATGTCCCACCTACGTATGGAATAATGCAGTTCCTGTTTTTTTCTGATTTACTTATTTCGCTTCGTATCATGTTATCAAGATCCCACCATTTTGCTGTAAATGACCCGATGTCATCATTTCTTATGGCTGAGTAGTATTCCATAGTGTATATGTGCCACATCTTCTTTATCCAGTCATCTATTGATGGGCTTTTTGGTTGTTTCCATGTCCTGGCCACTGTGAACAATGCTGCAATAAACATGGGGCTGCATGAGTCTTTACGTATCAATGTTTCTGAGTTTTTGGGGTATATACCCAGTAGAGGGATTGCTGGGTCATAAGGTAGTTCTATTTTCAGTTTTTTGAGGAACCACCATACTTTCTTCCATAATGGTTGTACTACTTTACATTCCCACCAACAGTGGATGAGGGTTCCTTTTTCTCCACAGCCTCTCCAACATTTGCTATTACCTGTCTTGCTAATAATAGCTAATCGAACAGGTGTGAGGTAGTATCTCATTGCAGTTTTGATTTGCATTTCTCTAATAACTAAAGAAAATGAGCATCTTTTCATATATCTGTTGGCCAACAATGACCTTCTCATCCTATGCAGTTGACTGATGAAACTGTCACAGGACAAAGTTGAACATCAGAGTCCTGGAACCCAAACATCTCCTGTAGGAGAGCCACTCGCCGAAGAGCCCTGGCAATCAGACTGCACTTCATAAGCTTCTGTAAGTTTTCATTCACGCAGATGTGACTCATTTCACCTGTTTCATAAGCTCAGGTTATCATTCAAAAGCCACCCTGACAACTTCTTTGCTTGAATTGCATGTATCCCTACTTCAAAAATCCAAATGCCTGCTAGAGAAGTCTTTTCATCCTTGGTCATCAAGGTTTTAAAAAGGCTTTCCTAAAAATAAAAATAAAAAATCTTACCATTCACATCCATAACTCTAATGTACATAGGTACAAAATTCAATGGTAATTCACATAAGGCTGTGCATGAAAGACTCTGGCCGGGAGTCTGGCCGCTTTCTCTCCCCTCCGCTGGCTTTCGGTCTCTTCCTCCAATGAAGGCAGGTGCTCCAGCCACCTCACAGCACCAAGGACACTGGCCTTGGTCCAATAAACAGGCGCAACTTGTCGAGATTCTGACTGGAGCACCCATTTTTTGATGGAATCTCAATATAACTTAAAGACTTCTAAAATCAGCAGTCAGCACCATAGTTGGTACTGAGCACAGAAGCCCGAGTCTGATCTGGATTTATAAGATAATACCCCAAATTTAGACTGCCCTATGAAAATCTATAAGCCTCTAAGAAAACTTGATTTGGAAATTATCTGATGCTATTTTATTCATCAAAATCATCATGGGTACCTTCCTGTCCCGGTAAGAAGGTGAAATCAACATGATCAGGGGACTCAGACTCGCTTCCAGGGCCTGATAGAGACGGGACTTACTCCAGGCCTGTCTGTTCTAAAACGGTGACCAGGAACACTTGTAATGGGGATGCACTCACAACCAGCAGGGGTCGGCTTCTTCTGTCTACAGTGATATTGCTCACGACACTAGAACTGCTTCTCACTTAGAAATGATGATCTTCATATTTACAAATGGTAACTTTCTCGATGTAAAACGCCCTTAAGTAGAGGGATTACTGGAAACAAATATAAAGGCCTCTAGATGCAATTTTCCTAAAGTCTCTTCAGGAACTCAGGGGACACTGCTGCCACAAGTCCAAATTTTTTTGATACCATTTAATTTTGTTTCATAACTTTAAATGCGTTTTCTGGCAATTATCAACCCCACCTTTTCCATTGTTTTTTAAAATCTGCACCTACATCAGGAACTCTCAGATTTTGCCTTTAAAAGCCTAATTCCAGTAAACAGATGCAACCTGCCGAGACTTTGATATTCTGTGATTAAGACTAAAAGCTTCGACCTGTGGTGGCGCAGTGTATAAAGCGTCGACCTGGAAATGCTGAGGTCGCCGGTTCGAAACCCTGGGCTTGCCTGGTCAAGGCACATATGGGAGTTGATGCTTCCAGCTCCTCTCCCCTGTCTCTCTCTCTCTCTCCCTCTCTCTCTCTCCTCTCTAAAATGAATAAATAAAATAAAATTTAAAAAAAAAGACTAAAAGCTTCGAATGTTGGCTAACTTTTCTTAATTTGCACAGGGGAAAAAGAAAAACAGGTACACTTTTCCCAACTTTACATTTTCTTCTATTTTCTTCCAAAACCTTCAGCAAGGGCTATTGCTTGGAGAATAGCAGATAAAATTATTAAATTACTAATAAATACTGAGAAAAACAGGTTGTTTCAATCCAATGGTTAGAACCAATGTGCTGTAGAGAAAATATTAATTGGACTTAATTTGTATAGCACATCTACAGTGGGCGAGGCCCTGCGGAAGACAGAGAAATAAATGACAAGCCAGTGAGCAATCATTCCCCTGATCAGGAGAGCGGTAGGCTGGGGCCGAAGATGACCGAACGGGGCAGGAACAGGAAGCGACAGGAGCTGGGGGGCGGACTGGGGAGAGGACTTTCCAGCCAGGTTAGAAAGAAAGAAGAAATCACTTCAGAAAAGGAAAAGAAGCAAAGAGCAGCAGAAGTTTAACTTGGAGTAGAAGACTGAGGAAGAGAATTAGAGAATTATGTACAGCATTACTGAAGAAAGAGTGACGTCCCTGCATCCTGCAAAATGCCGGTGTCATTCACATTCTGTAGAGGGGAATTATAGATGAGTGACCAGTGTATATCGACTGAAACAGATCAGGAATAAGCCAGGTTTGGTGAAGGAGGGAATGGGAAGGAAGGAGACATGGGAGAGATGCTGAAAAGAATGTTCTGGCTCACAGCTAATCGGATCAGGAGGACAGAGACAGAAAGCAGATGCTGTATTTTTAGGCCCGAATGACTGGGGCCATTAATCAAACACAATGCAAGTTCAAGGAAGGTAAATATGACACTTGCAGATTTTAGATAAAAATGTCCAGCAATCAAACCGGCACCTGTATTTAGAGCTCGCCATGAGCCTACAACATCCTAAGGCCTCTACATATCAGATCATGTCGCCGTCAGGGAGGCTCTGTGAGGTCGGCACGCTTTTCCCCTTGTACGGATGGGTGGAGAAGTGAGGCCACAGCCACGCAGGGAGGAAGTGGCAGAGTTAAGACTTGAACCGAGACCACAGATTTGCATTCCACTTTCAAGTTTCCAAGAGAAGACCGATAATGTGGGGCTGAGGCCCAAGAACCAGAAATTTGGGAATAAGACTGGCAGCCTGGAAAGAGATACAGAGAACCGGGGGCGGCACCCAGCCCCCGGCTTCAGCTGGCCGTTGTCTCGGTTTCAGCTGAACTCAATAAGTGGCTAACAGTGTCCTGTGACAACCTGAATGCAGGGACAGTGACTTTCTTAAGAAACAAAGATGCTGATTCCTTGTTTCCCTTTCATTCCGTGTTCTTGCTATTTTTCTCTTCTATTCTCAAATTCCCACGGGTCTGTTTTACCGCGATCAGAGATTAATTGTCTAAGAAAATTTCCAAACCAATCTGAGTATAACAGGAGAGAAATCATATGGTAATTTCAACAGTGAGAGGTTAACGTAAAGAAGCTTTAACTATAAAAGGGGATTAGACTTACAAGAGACCCGCAAAGAAGTAAAAGAACTTCAAAGACGATAGAAATAACTGATATAAGGAGAAGCCACCACCCCTGGAGCTGAGACAGAGAGCCCACCAGCTCAACCCCAGGGCTGAGGTCTGTCTGACAAGTCAACAATAATGTGGGAGATTTTAATACATCTGTCTCTAAAATCAGCTGATTACAAGGATTATCCAAGATTGTCAATCTGAATAAAAAAGCAAGATCCAAGATCATGCTACTAGAAATGGAATTTAAGTCTTGGCCTGACCTGTGGTGGCGCAGTGGATAAAGCATCAACCTGGAACGCTGAGGTCGCCAGTTCGAAACCTTGGGCTTGCCTAGCCAAGGCACATATGGGAGTTGATGCTTCCTGCTTCTCCCCCCTTCTCTCTCTCTCCTTCCCTCTCTAAAATGAATGAACAAAATCTATAAAAAAAAAAAAAAAAAAAAGAAAGAATGTAAGTCTTTAAAATGCAGACAGAAAAGATATGCCACGGAAACAGTAAGTATAAGAATCAGCCAAAGTAGACAAGAATTCTACGGAGAACATGAGAATCATTTCACAATGATAAGGTGGATAATCCATCACGACCTGACACACCTCATAATAGAACTTTTGAATTCCACGCAGCAAAAATGAACAGAAATGAAAGGGAAGAATAAACAAGCCCACAATCCTACTTGCAGATTTTGCCATTCCTCTCTCAGAAAATGATAGGGAAGTGGCCAGCAAACCGGGAAGGGCATGGAAGACTTGAATAACACTAACAACTTGACCTGACATTTCTAGATCGCTCTACAGAACAACTGTAGAACACACGATCTTTTCAAGTGTACATGGAGTAGTTGTTCAAACAGACCCTTCATCCCAGGCCAAAATCAACTGATGATGCAAACGAAAATGAGACAGAATTTCGAGGGCTTCCTACAATTGACAAGTTCAATTAAACAGATCCACACAAAACACATCCCAGCAGAGACTGTTCGAAGCCCTTTGTCTCTCTGTGTATTAACAGGTTTAATTCATGCAATGGCAGAATGAGGTAAACACCACTTACGTGCCCATAAAGATAGCCCGATGCACTGAAGGTTTGGGGAGATTCTCTGCTGAAGGACAACATTCGTAAATATGAAGTAACTCGGTGGCTATCCACAGAGACCTTTTGTGCGTCGGGGTTGATTGATGGAGGTTTTCAAATTGAGACTGTAACAGTCACCTCACCCACCCACGCACCCAGCACCACCGTCGAGGGGGGAAACCCAGTGCCCGTGTGAAGCAGGAAGCACAGGAGAAACAGAATGAAGGTCGGAATTCCGCCCACCTTCCCAGAGGACGGGGTTTCTTGCCTGGTGACTTGGTGAAGAACAGGTTCAAATTCCGCTGCCTGCCTAGAGTTCACCTGGTCTGCTGGGTGAGAGGATAAGAAGAGACCCGAAAGCCACCTCAGGGCTAAGTGGACGCTTGATCTTCCTGAGCGACTGGCACAAACACAGACATCGGGGGTCTTACCTCCTAAAAATAACACCAGTCCCTACGTTTTCACAACCAGGTAGATCCAAGTTGATGTACAGCAGTAAAAGGGGGGAAAGCCATAACGCTGTCCCCCACTCGTTCCTCTTCCCTCTCCTGACCTCCCAGCCACACACAGTCTTCGTCCTGAAGGACCCCCCACATCACCGTTCTGCTGTCACCTGCCCAAAATCACTTGGGAAGGAAGCACAGCATTTGGAAACTTTATCGCTCAAAGGAATATTTGCAGAAGATAAAAAAGAATGGCCCCCAAAGCAGACAGTGCATAATGCAAGGGAGTTAGCGGACAATGGCAGGCTTTCAGGCGTCAGTGGGGGACACCTGGGAAGGAAGCCGCGCCTGCCTCTGCCACCTGGGCCAACTAGTTTGTTCCTGAGATGCTGATCCTGAGGGCAAACCACTCAATTACTAATCAGCTCTGTCTTTACACCTCTGAAAAGGGAACCTGATTTCCCTCTAAATAGAATATACATATTTGATCATTAAAAACTCTTGAAAGTCCCCGTGGAATAATCAAAGAAAATGAGAACAGAAACGTGAAAATATCGTGACAGATGGCAGCATGCCAGCCCTGCAGAGCACAGCGGCAGGAAAGCCGCTGATGTAATTATGAGAATTCCTGACACTTTAAAACTTTCCAGCGGCATAGGTCAAAGGCTAGTGCTACCTTTAGGCTTTTAAAGGGGCCATTTTAAGCTCCATAAGGGGCAACTTAAAGCACATATCGGAATTTCATTAAAACACTATGTGTTCTACGGCTCCTCTTGATTTATGAGTTGGCCAGTCTGACGTCGTGATGTCTGAAACATAACAGTCCAACTCAGGTACTGATCTTGGAGATGAATGGCAGAGGATGCCAAGCTTGTTAACCACAGGCACAAAAACAGCTTTAATTCAGAGTAAAGATGGCACTGATGTGAATGCCCATGACCCCCTGGCAGGAGAGCATTAATGAGTCTGGTACAGAGATGGGGTGGGGGAACAGTGGGGCAGGATGGGGGAATGATGGGGTGGGGGAAGAGTGGGGTGGGGAATGGTGGGGCGGGGCGGGGCAGGGCGGGGACCAGCAGTACAGGGGGACAGCAGGGCGGGGTGGGGGAACAGCGGGGTGGAGTAACGATGGAATGGAATCTCTGGTTGCAAAGCAGAGGACACCGTACAATAACACGTGCGGCACGGAAGGGCCAACATTCTTTCATACCTGCACCTGGAACACTGGCTAACCCCGCAGCTCCCCCTTTATCCTCGCAGCTGACTGCACTGTGCACCTACTGTGTGCCTAGGCAGTGTGCTGAGACCTGAGCATACAGATGCGGCTGAACTCTTCTGGGCTTACAGCAGACTGTCTGTAGATGGCCGGAGAATAGATAATTCAGGCTTTCTGGACCATATGGGCACAACTACTCAAGTCTGCCAGAGCCCCAAAGTGCTATGTGTAAGTGAAGAGGATATGTAAACAAATAGGCATAACTGTGTCCCAATAAAACTGCATTTACAGGCCCTGGCCAGTTGGCTCAGTGGTAGAGCGTCGGCCTGGCGTGCGGGGGACCCGGGTTCGATTCCTGGCCAGGGCACATAGGAGAAGTGCCCATTTGCTTCTCCACCCCTCCCTCCTTCCTCTCTGTCTCTCTCTTCCCCTCTAGTAGCCAAGGCTCCATTGGAGCAAAGATGGCCCAGGCGCTGGGGATGGCTCCTTGGCCTCTGCCCCAGGCACTAGAGTGGCTCTGGTCGCGGCAGAGCGACGCCCCGGAGGGGCAGAGCATCACCCCCTGGTGGGCAGAGCGTCACCCCTGGTGGGCGTGCTGGGTGGATCCCAGTCAGGCGCATGCGGGATTCTGGAGTCTGTCTGACTGTCTCTCCCGGTTTCCAGCTCCAGAAAAAAAAATACAAAAAAACAAAACAAAACTGCATTTACAAAATGCAGTGGTGGCTGGATTTGACCGGCATGCCATAGTTCGCCAAGCCCAGGTCTGGGAGGACATTAAACAAATACGTAGTTAAAACTTCAATAGTTAGAGCCTGCTATGTGCCAAGGACTGTTCCACATGCTTTATAGATATTTCCTCATTTAATCCTCACAACAACCCTCTGAGCTAGCACAATCATGCCCATTTTACAGATGAGAAGGTTAAGGCCTAGAAATGTTAATAACTCAGCCAAGGTCACAGAAGTAGCAAGTCGGATGAGCTAAGGTTTGAACGCTGCAGTCCAGGATCTATAGACGTAAGAACTTGACTGTACCAGCTCTCTCAAAAAGTATGTAAGGCCAAGTGTGATTTAATAATTAGAAAGAAGAATGCGATGGCAGGAAACAGGCGTGCCTCCGTTAGATGGGCTAATGAGAGGATGGTTGAGCCTGGAGCCCAACGAGGAGTCACCCAGGAAAACAGCCGTGGGGAGGAGAGAACATTCTGGACTGCATTAGTTTTCCATTGCTCCTGTTCAAGTCACCAACAGACTTAGCCACTCAACACAACACACACGTATCATTCACAGTTCCATCAGTCAGAATCCAGGGGGTCTGCTGGTTTCTCTGCTCTCAGTCGTACAAAGCCAAAATCCGGGTGTCAGCTGGCCAGACTGTCTGCAGCCCCTGAGGGAGCATCGGCCTCTGGGCTGTTTAGGCTGTCGACAGAGCTTACTGGCTTGTGGTTGGGGCGCTGAGTCCCTGTCTCCTTGTGGGCTGTCAGCCAGGAGCCTCTCTGAGCTCCCGGGGTCGCCTGCATTCCTCATCCTGCTCCCCCTCCAGCTTTAAACAAGCAACAGAGCTCAGTCCTTCTCACACCTGGCATCTCTGACTTCTACTGCAGCCCAACTGCCTTTGGCTAGAGAAAGCTCTCTGCTGTGAAGGGCTCACGTGGTCAAACTGGACCCACCTAGATGAGAGGGGATACTCTTCCCGGGATAAGGTAGGCAGCAGTAACGACCCTGCAAAGTCTCCTTTGCTGAAGGCCGTGGATACGTCTGGGGGCCCCTCTGCCTACCACACAGGCAGAGGTCCTGGCCCGAGAACTGAAACAAGGCCCGTGTGGCTAGAGGAGACAAGATGAGGCAGCGAGGACAGAGCAGGGCTGGCCCAGGCGGGCGGGGAGGCAAGGGGCTCGAGGCTGCTGACCTCGGCAGTCACGACAGGAAGCCGAGGTTTTATTCTCAGCACTATGGGAAGCTGTAGAAGGTCTGTAAAGAAAAAATATGGCCTGATTCATATTCCATGTCATGACTAGCTGTGGGTGGAGAACGGACGGGGGAAAAGGCATGAGTATGAGTGGGGGAAACAGTTAGGTAGCTGCCACAGGGGTCCAGGTACGCAATGGTGGTGGCCGGTGACGGCAGTGGAGCTGCAGGGAAGAAGGAGATTTGAAACATGTTTTAGAGGACACGTGTCGATGGACTGGATACAAGTGGTGAAGAGAGAGAGGTGTTAAGAGTAAGAAAGAAAGACAGTATGAAGAACAGGGTTGGGGTTAAGGAGCAAGAGTTGAGCCTTGAGCATGTGTTGCTAAGATGACTGTTCAGCAGCTGAGCAACTCTATAAAGTTAGCAGTGTATGATCTGGGGAGGCAAGGAGAAGCCACGGAGTTCTGCCCACCCCAAAAGATTTTCCCAGCAGTCACCATGGTTTGACATTCTCATCGCTGGCCTCAATTCATTGGGGAAAGGTTTTGGGTCCCCAGGAGGGTAGAATCAAGTGGCCTGTGACACATTCTACCCCCAGCACTCACATGGTACGACATACAGCTCAACTGATGGGATCTGCAAGCACTCCCCTTAGGAGGATTGTGAACCAGGAGGGAGGGAAGACAGGAAGGAGGAAGGCATAGGATGGGACATTTTGGATGAAGAGAGACAAGCCCAGGGCAGGTCCTAGGAGGTGGCTGGAGTGGGAGGCCTCTCAGGGGTAGGCTGACACTAATTCATGAACTTGTCAGACACAAGTAAGATCTGAGGAAAGATGTATCTGCCACTTTTTAAACATTCAGTCATTGAGCTGTTAGGTTTTCTGGTGCATTTCCATATTCCCAAGAAGGCTTCAGTTGTAAAGAGAGCTGGAGGGGGCGGCGGAAGGGCCTTTGCTGCTGCTGAGCAATGATGTATGTTGTAGCGCTTTTGATTGACATTAGAAAGACTTTCAACTGCTTTTCAAAGGCACTGAAGAATTACTCTTTCGTCCTTCAAGTTCTCTTTAATAGAGATGGCGAACATTATTGAGCTGGAGCCGTGTTGCTTCTGGCAGAAACAATGGCTGCCCTTTCGGAGTTTACACCTTAGGTGGGCCCTGTCTGACTACTTGGTTCTATCGATGAAAAGGAGACCCAATCTCCATAGAAGTCACGGTTTGATGCTTTCCGCCAATTCAAGAGAAAAGCAACATAGCTTAGTTACATGAATACTTTTTTTTTTTAAGCAAACTTCCCTAGGGGTTTTCTTTGACTACAGCCTCTAACATAATGTAATGTGTAAGTGTTGACCTTTACTGGGTATCTTGTAGGTAATAAATCAACTCCAAGCAATGCCGTATTTACTGAGCTATACCACACACTGTGTATGCATTAATTCTCTAAGCTACAAACTCGCTCGACTTTTCCTAGGGAAAATATCCCCAGTCAAATAACTCTTCGTTCTTTTTTTTTCAACCTCAAATCCAAGAGTACACAATGTACAAGTGAAAATGTCATTCTGCACAGCAGGGGTCTGGGCGGCTCTTTTGTCATGAAATACATAGTTTCGTCAGTTCTTATTAAGTAGCCTTTCCCAAGAAATGTGTTGTTATGTTTATTAGAATACAGGGTACATTCATACCCAATTGACTTGCATTTTTTTAGCATGCAGATCACTGATCCTGTGCTCCTCTAGCTAAAAGTGGGGTTACTGGGTCACTGCTCTGGCCGAACCTGCCGTCGGGCGCCTCTCTCCTCCCCCCTCCCCCATGTTCAAGGTCAGGTCTGCATTCTCTCACCTGAGCTGGAGCAACAGCCTCCTCAGGGTCTCCCTACCTCTAGCCCCACCCCCAGCCCCCTCAAAGCTGGAGGAAGCTTTAGGAGAGAGGATGGCAAAGAGTGGGTACAAAGTATTCCTCTGTCCTAGCAAACTTAAAAAAAAAAAAGCAAGATTCTGTGAACAACAAAGAGAGCATTAACAGGCACATGTTTGATACTCCTTCCTTCCTCTGCACGTGAATTTTTATAAGTGAAGACACCTTGTCAACAAGCAACTTGGGCTTCAGCAGGAAGTTAGTCTTTCCTCTTTGTTCAAACGCTGTGGAGTGCACTGAAGACTGAAGGAAAGTAATGCTATCTCTCGTCACTGAGAAATTTACGTGGAACTGTACCTGACGCCCAAAGGCTCCTCATGCTCGATTCTCACATCTGAGCTCTACTCGGCAACGAGCTGTTCCAAAGCCGGTGGCTCCAGGACAGGGCGTCTCTAAGGACCTGGACTGCTAAACCAGAACCACCCGCTGACCTTGATGAGCCACTCTGAGTAAGTAAGGTATCGTCTCCACCCTGGAGTGGGAGGGGAAAAGGCAAGTAGAGTGGACATACTACTTTGTCTGCCTTCTTGGGTTCTGACCAATGGCGTGCTGGATGGATCTAGCTTGTGCCAGCTAGAAAGAGGTGACCATTAAATTTTCAGGAATTTTGTGACCTAGTTGTTAAACACAGCCATCATTTAAAAACTAAGTTATATAAACTTATTATTAAACACATTATACAGCCCTGGTCGGGTAGCTCGGTTGGAGCAGTGGTCCCAACCCCCGGGGCCGTGGACCAGTACCGGTCCATGGGCCATTTGGTACCAATCTGCAGAGAAAGAATAAATAACTTACATTATTTCTGTTTTATTTATATTTAAGTCTGAACGATGTTTTATTTTTTAAAAATGACCAGATTCCCTCTGTTACATCCGTCTAAGACTCACTCTTGACGCTTGTCTCGGTCACGTGATACATTTATCCGTCCCACCCTAAAGGCTGGTCCGTGAAAATATTTTCTGACATTAAACCGGTCCATGGCCCAAAAAAGGTTGGGGACCACTGGGTTAGAGCATCGTCCAGCTATGAAGAGGTTGCCAGTTTGATCCCCGGTCAGGGCACCTACAGAAACTCCCCTGCTGAGACATCACCGTGTATTAAGAATAGAGGTTCTGGAGTCAGCCTGCTGAATTCTAACGTCTGCACCCCAGGGAGCTCATTGGCAAAACTGGGGTGATGATAAGAACCCCAACTTGATGGGGTTGCTGTGAACATTAAATCAGACGAAGGCTATGGCCCAGGGCCTGGCATGTCGCAAGTGATCATACACATTAGCCACCACTGCCCCAGCCATTGTTCCCATCCGTTGTGTCGCTGACCTGGCTCCTGCCTTTCTGTGGTTTTCACAGCAGCCTGCCAATCAATATATTCCCTTCTCTTAAGTTACTCAAGGTGGGTTCCTGTGGCTTGCAATCAATGACCTTAAGTAAAATGCAATTTCAGGGGAGAGCTATGCACTGCCTACACACACTGCCACAGTGCCGTGGGCCGCCGGGTACCAACCAGCCCAGGCGATCTCTGCATCCGAGCGAATACAGCCTGTTCCTCATCAACCAGCAGTTACTGAGTGGCTCTCAGACGACAGGCACCACACAGGCCCTGTGGGGAAAGCAAGGTCCTCGCACTGAACCCGTTTCCAGCCTCGGAAACAATTGAGGTTTGCACACAGCTAACTGAGACGCAGGGCAGGACGCAGAGTGGGCCTCAGCAGGTGGGTATAGAGGTGCAGCCCGTTTGCCCCACTCAGAGCAAGTGGGTTAACCCTGCGGGGAGCATGGGGAGCCTGTGTCCAATCCAGACTGCAAGGCCTCCCACCCCAGAGGCTAAGGACACATGGAAGCCCATCAGCCCCTGGGGAGAGCTGCTCCCCACTAGGAGCAGGGCACTAACCCCCACCTGCTCGGTGGGGGACAAAGCAGGTTCCGGGCAAAAGAAACCCAGCTGCAGGCAGTTAGAAGTCAGGTTTTGTGCACTCAAGTGGCAAGTCAGGGGACAGGCAGGGCACCAACAGCTTCTGCCAACATAGTGCTTGCAAGGATAGAGCGCCACACAAGAGAGCCCGTTGCAAGTAGATACCTCTGGGGTGGAATGCTGAAGGAGAGGGGGGCTGCTAAGCCCCGTTTGTGCTACCGGACTGACAGACAAGGAGCCCACTGCCCGCACTGAGTGACTCAGCACTTCCTGGACTGTGACACACGCAGTGCTGGGGTCTCCAAATGGGTGGATGGAGCCAAGGGTGAAGATATGTTCCCAACAGTTCCTTATTTACTTTAATGTGCACCAGGAAGAAACAACTTGCCCATAAAGGCCGTGATTTTACAGTTACTACTTCTTGGGTTAAGTGAATAATTAGTACAGGTAGGATAGAAATACAAGAATTGTGGAGGTGATATCCAGGTGAAATCGTTGCCTTGACTAATAACTGTCAGAACTATTGTTTCCCAGTGTGGCAAGTTAAGTGGAAGCTTGAAGAAATCAGACACTTTCATCTCAAACACCATGGAAGGTGGGTAGGCATTTAATTGAGGGCAGAGGGGACATCTGGCTTCTCCAGTGGCTTTGACACCCCATCCCCACTCTGGACATACCTCTCCCCCAAAACTCCCAACATCTGTCCCTGTAAGATGGGTGGACACGGCGCGTGGCATAGGAAGAGGTGGCCATTCACAGAGAGGACCACCCTTCTGGGAGCTAGTTACCCACTTCAAGCCCTGCCGGAGAGCAATGTCCTGGAGGGAAAGGAGCATAGACTTGGGGGCCAGAAAAGCTGGGTTCAGATGGACAACAGACCCTGCAGAGGCATGGACAGGTCACTGTCCCTCTCTGAGCTTCCATTTCCACATCAACAAAAAGGAAGCATATGATGTGAGGAGAATGCATTTTACCTCTGTGGGCCCCCCCCCAAAACCCGTAGCCCCAATCTAATCATGATGAAAACAACGGACAATTGATGTCCCTAATTACTGCTCAAAACAAGGAAAGTCTTGAGAAACTGGCACAACCAAGAGGAGCCTGAGGGGACATGATAGCTAAATGTAATGTGCTATCTGGATGAGATCCTGGAACAGAAAAAGGACATTAGAAGAAAAAAAACACTAAGGAAAACTGAATAAAGCATAGACTTTGGTTAAACATTATGTATCAATATTGATTCATTTGTTGCAACAAATGCACTATAGAACTAATGTAAGAGGTTCACTAAAAAGAGACCCTGGGCCTGACTGGGTGGTGGCGCAGTGGATAGAGCATTGGACTGAGATGCGGAGGACCCAGGTTCGAAACCCTGAGGTTGCCAGCTTGAGCGTGGGTTCATCTGGTTTGAGCAAAAGCTCACCAGCTTGGACCCAAGGTCGCTGGCTTGAGCAAGGGGTCACTCAGTCTACTCTGGCCCCCCGGTCAAAGCACATATGAGAAATCAATCAATGAACAACTAAGGTGTCCCAATGAAGAACTGATGCTTCTCATCTATCCCTTCCTGTCTGTCTGTCCCTATCTATCCCTTTCTCTGTCTCTCTGTTTCTGTCACACACAAAAAGAAAAAAAGAAGACCCTGGGTCTGGAGCACACAGGAAATATTTGAAATTTTTCTGTAAATCTGAAACTGCTCTAAACTAAAAGTTTATCTTAAAAATGGGAGCACACCTCCGCCCCAGAGCCGCAAGAGGCTCAAAGAGATGCTGTATGGGAAGCAGAGGGTACACAGAAGGTTCTCGGTACATGCGAGGTTCTTCAAGAAGCCAGTAGGGGACATTGTCGACTGTCCCTGGAAGTTCGGAGAACGAACCCTGGTTGAACAGGTGCTCAGTCAGCCTTCCCATGTTCCCCTCTACTTATCCTCGTCTACCCCATATTCCTCCGTGCTCCCTACACTCCCTGTCTAGCCAGTCCCGGTACCAGCACCATCCTTACGCTTGTTTCCATAAGATCCCCGCAACACTGAAGAATGAACAACGGTAGTTCAAAAAAGAAAGAAACAAACAAATGTTAGGTTCCTTTTATCTGCTGGGAAGCACAGATTCCTGGGTGTTGAGCTTGTCCTGTAGCCCAGCGCCCCAACGGTCTCAGTCTTCCTAGACACACACTCCAGGCAGCATTCGCACACGGGACCAAGCCCCATGAATGCCCAAGGCCAGGGAGATGCCAGACCGAGGCCACACGTGACTCACAAGCAAAGGTGAGCTTAATAGACCAAGCAGCTTGCCCAGACACAAGTCAGCATCTGAGGAGGGTGCTAGGATGTGACGCCTCTGTCTCAGGCCTGTGCGGGGCCAGCTGAGACACGTCAGCTGAGAAGAGATGAAATCTTTGGCCTCACACAGAGCTCCCACCAGGTGGGGAAGGGGAAAAGCCCCTCACCCGTGGAAACTGAAGGCTATAGAGTGTTTCTGAGGACAGAAAGATGGCCCAGGGCCCTCTGGCTCAGAGCATTGCTTTGAGACCATCGGATTCTCGATAGAGTGTGCGGACTGGGGAGGAGGGGCGGAATCACGTGGTGATCACATAAATGAGGTCTTACGCCAACCTTGGAGAGTCATCCTGCCAGCAGAGATCTGTCTCTGGCTTCTTTATAAAGGCTTTTTCCCAAGTACACCTGGATCTTTCTCACTGCTTCTAAACCGTAAAGCCTGCCCTGGCTGGCTGGCATGGGCTCTGTGCTACAGTTAGAGAGCTGGCAGTCTGCCACCTCCCGGTGTCCTGGGACTCGGGATCGCCGGGGGCCCCAGACCGACATTCGGACCACACTGTCATGTCCTCGGCTCCCGCCGAAAGGAGGGCAGGCCAGGACAATAATGAGACACCTCCACTGCCAGCCTGAGCACAGAACAGCCTGGCACTTCCACGGGCTCTCTCCTCCCAGCAGGGAGAGCCCCGGACTGCAGACTTGGCAGCCCCGCAGTAGCCTGTAATTAAAGAGACAGAGACCATCAGCCACAAAAGACCAGTATACTTCAAGGCCTTTATAAAAAGGATATAAAAAATAAAGTCAGAATGCAAACTGAAGATGTTTGCAACTTAGTTCACTGACAAAGGATCAATATCACCTATCACATGTAAGAATCGAGGATTCTTTAGTGGGGGGAAAGGCAAGCTTGAATTGCCAAAAAAAAAAGAAAAAAAGAAAAAAAACTGGTATGAAATGAGTTCAACCCTACTAATAATGAGGAGTCAGCAAGTGGCATGCCAGAGGTGTGGGGTAGGAATGAGCAGGAGCTGGCTGAGCCAAGAGATAACAGCCATAACAAACTGAGCAGGAGAAAGGTCCATGCCAAGGTTACAACCAACCCCGGCAGAGGGCGGGAGGGCCTGTCCTGCTGCCCTGAAGATTCCTCCCCCCCAGAAAAACAATGTTTTTCTCTCTTAAATTTTTCTTTCTTTTTTTTTAATCTGAAGAAACCATGGCAAATTATAACATTGGAGAGAGTTGTGTGGTGGGCACATGCATGTTAGTTTCTGCATTTTTCTGCTGGATTGAAATATTGCACAATTTGTAGAAAGATCACAAATGATGAAAAACAAATGCCATTAGAAACAATGGCATTAAAAACAAGGATAGAGTCAGAAGAGGACCTCAAGATTCAGAAGCCATTCCTTTTTGTTTTTTGGAGCGACTCCTCTCCCCACTCAGTGGCCACACCCCTTGCTACGTTCCCAGGGTTATTCATGACTTTAGGAGTCTGGGGCCAATTCTAGGACTCACCCAGCCCATGGTCCAACCACTGTCCTGATTCTGACAACAGACTATCAAGACCAAAGTGCTGATGTTATTAACCAAGTCCTGGCGTGAATAAGAATAGTCATTACTTATTGTAAATGTGGACAAGGGAAAAGGGCATGACCTAAGTTCTTATTACCTAATACAGACTGTCTTTCAGTAATAGGACTCATTTAAATTTCCTGAGCTTTGAGTTTCTCTTCATTTCTGATATTCAAAAAGAAAAAAAAATCACTGTGGAGGAAAATTAGTTCAGGTTGGGTCGAAGATAATTATTTTACTTTCCAAAATGTCAAGAATTCGTGCTTTTGTATTCTGTGAAATATCTGATCACAGCAACTTGTGTTTCTCTGTGATAGCAATTAAGTTCAAGTGGCAAGAACCCATTGTTTTAGGCTTGAAATTGGATAAATGGGTGAAAATATTTTTCCTTTGCTCTTTCTATGGGCTCACATAATGAATTAAATGCAGGGCTCTCTTTCTTGATTATTGCTTTAGAAAGAAATTGTCATGCCTCATTACTCCTCTTTCAAAAAGGGATGATAGCATACTTTGTTATAGGATTTTTATGTATTGCTAATGTCTAGAAAACACAGCAGATTAATTCTCTCTATACAAGATGAAACTGATTGAGTGAACTGGATATCTATAAAGCCCATCGAGTGTGACCTGAAAACTTTAGGTCCTTGAGGGCACACAAGGACCCAAAGGGAAAAATATAAATATAACACCAGACACATAAAATTATACCCAGAAGTTTATCTAAAATTGATCTAAGAACCACAGTATTCAATAGGTAATTTTTAAATACTAAGTAGTATAAATTACTTATAGGAAGTGGAAGACATGAAAAATGGCTATAAATATATACTGAGATTTATAAGAAATGTCCAAATTAGAGAAGCTAAATTATTTATAGCCATTTACTTTTCTAATTTTTATGTATTGATTTTAGGGAGAAGAAGGAAGAGAAAGAGAAGCATTGATTTGTTGTTTCACTTCGTTATGCATTCATTGGTTGATTCCTATATATGCCCTGACTGGGGATAGAACCTATATGTAGATGGCTTCTACAATCTAAAGAACTCATTGAATCTGAAGGGTTTTTATCACCTTGAACTGAACTGGACTTTATTCGGGACATGAACATCATTTACAAAATCACCCCAGATTAAAACGTCCAATGCAGAAGTTTCTGGTTTATTTTCCTTAAATCATGTTCAGATAGACCAGAATAATCCAGTTTTGGTGGTTACAATTCATCCAGCTGTTTCAATCATTACAGGAATGGTGCATAATCTAATTTAATTTTCATGACAGCAGGAGGAGGAAGTTCCTGTTATTATCCCAATTTTACAAAAGAGGAAACCAAGGCTTAAAACTCACAACCAAAAAATGATAGTGTTGTAATTCAAACCCTGGTAATTCTGACTCCTACACTCTTCACCTTAATCTCTCCCCTATACTATAATCTGCTTTCATGATTAATCTAATCAGACCTAATCTTCCAATCACTAAAAAATCTCCAACAAAAATAAACTATGCCAAAGAATGGTGCATAGGAACGTGGTGAACCCCCATAGCGTTCACACCTCAGAAAACTGTCAAAATGTACATGCATGCACATTTTTTATATTAACACATCATCAAACTAAACTGTTATTCATCCCAGTCCAGGAAGATTGTCTCAAATAGCTCCAGAAGGGCTCTCACTATGGAGTCCGAGCACCGTCTGGGGAGCATCTCATCTACTTTCGACTGTATCCAGACTGTCATGGAGACAGCAGGAAGCTCTCCAGTTCCACCGTGCATTAGCCCTTAGCGTTCAGCTAGCACGTCATTCTCATCATCTATAACTGAGCTACAACACACTTTTCAATGAAGTGCACTAATGTTCTCTTTACCGTTTCCACTTCCCATCAAACCATGCTATTATGAAACACAGCACACGCAGGATTTTGTAAGACGTGTGCATTTAGCTTTGACAAAAGCAGGTCTTTCTGCACCTGCGTCTCATCAGGCAGGACGGGGACTTCCTGTCTTAGCTCTAGACATTGAGGAAGGATGCTCGCTTTGTTACAGCTCACACTTTGCTCGGTGTGTCTCACTTTGTTCAGAGGTACAGTGATTATGAGTCAAGTCCTGGGGATAGAAAAGGAACTAGGTCCAATTAGGAAGGAAAGACAGATGTTTCAGACACTTGCCTTGGGACAAGTGAGAGGACTTTGAAAGGACACCAAAATAGGACAGGTGTCATAACCTCACATAACTGCTCACTGTTTCCATTGGCTGCACAGAATCTTATGGGGGGGGGGGGGGCAAGGGGCGGGTGAGTGCCTGAGAGGCAAAAAAAAAAAAACAACCCAGGGAACCAGAAAATATGAAGCATTCATTTTTTGGGCTCAACTGGTAGGTCAGCAGGTAGACAGATGACAGGCGACAACAAGGAGAGAGTTACCATCCCCACAGGCTACAGTACCGAGACAAGGTGTTCCGAGAACAAGTGCGAGACACCAGAATCTAGGAAACCTACCTCTTAAGGGAATCCATCTGGTTCAAAACCTTTGTCTCAGTCCCCAGGACTGGCTGACCTAGATCCGCAGGCGAATCAACCTGCTGAAGTGAGGAGTGTGGGAAACTTAAAATGTGACCTTATGCCAAGGTGGCTTCACCGTTGCTGCCTCCTCCTCGTGTTACTGCCGTCCCAGGAACCCTTAAACTCTTTCCCCTCTCTCCCTCGTCGCCCTGTGAGATTATTCACAGGGCCTGTGCGATGACCCAGTTAACTGGGTAACGAGTCAGGTCTTCACTCTCCTAAATGCCAGGTGCACATAGCCTAGAATCAATTTTTTAACCTGAGGTGAAGACAGTTTTCATTCTGATCCGCCTGAAATAACTAGCAAGGGTTTACCCGTCACCACCTAAATATTTTTAATTTATTTTTGAAATAATTTATTTTAAAAAGTTATTTACACAATAAATAAATGAAATTAAAACACTCCTTTAGATCATCAAAACAAAATTGTGGTAGTTAATTTCATGTCACCTTGACTGGTCATGGGATGCCCCAGATTAAACACTATTTCTGGATGGGTCTGCGAGGGGATTTGCAGATAGATTAGCATTCAAATCGGTGGACTCAGTAAGAGTCAACTGCCCTTCCCTGATGTGGGTGGGCAGCCTGAACGGGACAAAAGGCTGAGCGAGGTGGAGTTCGCCACGCGCGCACACACACAAGTGCACATGCACTCGCCTCACTGTTGAACTCAGATATCTCATCTGCTTCTCCTGCCCTCGAACTAGGACTTACACCCCCAGCTCTCCTGGGGCTCCAGCCTGCAGGCGGCAGGTCGTGGGACTTCTCAGTCTCCGTGATCCCATGAGCCAACTCCTCATGATAAATAAATACGTATGCCCTATGGGTTTTGTCCTGACAAATACAGAAGGCATCACTTTGCCTGAGTGTTCACGTTTTTTACTCAATTATTGCCAGAGTTACGTCTATGTTATCACAGTCTACAGTATTTATGGGAACTTTTGAGAAATAAACAATTTGCAGTCACTGGAATGTAAGTGGGAATCAAAATGAAATCGGTCCTGCCTATTACATTATCCAGAATTTTCCATAAGGCCACTCCGTGGTAGCTGCCAAGGTCACAGTTCTTTGTCGACCCCAAATCAGGCACTAGGCTCCAAAGCCATCATGTAACACACACACACACATAGGACTGGTCCACAGCCTGGTAAACTGAAGATATAATAATACTAATTTTATAGATGCAAATATTAGAAAACACATCAAAATGTATACCTACTGTGGGGGAGGGGGGAAGAACCTTGAACTAAACTACTGTATTTAGCTTTATTATAGAAAGTAAGGAAAATATAGCCAGCATATAGTGAAATCAATAGATAATTCCAATACATATTAAGTTCCAGATCACATTGAGATTGTTTTTCAAATACAGTCTTCATTGCTAGAGCACCTGCTAAGAGACACATGAGGGGAATCTATTAAAAATACTATTTAATTGCAAGATGACAATAATTCTCTGAGCTACTGTAAAGCCACAGACGTAATTTCAAGTGTAACGCCATAATGAAATCTTAAACACCATGAAGCAAAATGACTGCTTATTTCAGAACTGTTTTCTTCAGACTATGTTTGTCTGTCTCCAACAGCTGACTCTTGGCCCCCTGCCCCCAGCATCCTTGGTACACACTGGGAAAACAAGACCAGAGCCCAGCAAAACTCATAACCACTGCTAATTTCCTAGCACAGGAAGTACCACCTGCAGGCTGAAGTCCCAGGTGTCCTTCCTGGAAGTAAGAATAAGGATGAAGAGAGCTCTTTCTAAATTTTAGCTCTGAGATCCAAAACTTAAACCCTCCTCAGGCTTAGCCATAGAGCTCTTCTCCTGTAACTATTAAAACTATGTTCAGGCATCTCAGGGACCTGGAGACCTCATAACATGAGAACTCTTCAGAGGTCAAGTGCAGCATAAATCTCCTTAAGCTTGCAGCACTCGCTCTGAAATCTAATTTATTATAAATAATCCACAGAAGACCTGCCCCACATGCTCAAATGACATCTGTTCAGGATTTGAGTGTCTTTGCCACTGGCATTCAAGGAGGTTCTCCATGTAGTCGTACAAAATATGCAAATCAGAAACAGGACAATGGTGGCAGGCCACTCAGAAGGCCAAACAGAACTCCTGAGCGTGCATTGGAGAAGGTCGGCTGGCCTGTTCCTCGTGGAACTTAAGAGTCCAAATACATAGGACCCCCAAAAATCTGGACGAAGTCTTCAGTAAGAAGCTTGAAAGGGACTCCTGGTGACGTGTTACACTTCAGACGAGATCGGGCGCGTTCAGGGTGGTATGGCCGTAGACAACGTGTTACACTTCAAAAAAAGCATCACTGAACATAAGTGAATGACAAGATAACCTGGAGTTGTTATCTTTGAATATATGTATCCTGATTTATTGATGTCGCACCATTAAAAATAAAATTATTAAAAATAATAATAATAAAATAAAATCTTACTTGTTAATTGTTCCCTCTGTTAAAAAAAAAAAAAAGCATCACTGGCCCTCTTAGTATAAACAACTGCTGGCTTACGTGAGCACCCAAACGTTCTCCTTTCCATATGTTGGGCAGATAAAATGTATTATGCTCACTTTGTTAAAGATAACTGGAGGAGGCCGTCACCCAGGTGATATTAATGTGTGTTGGGGTGGGCTAAAGGCAGGCAGAATCCTTTAGCCTGGGGCTTGGTTTTGGGATTAAGCCTTTCCTACCCTTTTTGATGTAGGGCGGTACAATCCTATCATGCCTCAGAAGGTGACTTTGTATTAGAGACTTCCCTGTTTTGTATATTGGATTAAGGGTTTGGATTTCTACACTATAAAATGGGGACGGAATGAGAGTTTGGCCTCTTGGTTCCTGGGATGATTAGCATGAGAGAGTAGAGCCAGCAGCGGAAGGAGGCCATGTGGAGGAGGCCAGGAGAAGCAGCTAAGATGGCGGAGTGCTGAGTGAGATGCCAGTTTGTGTAGAGTTTGTATCTGGGATAAGGAAGGAGATGGGGAACAGAGGAGAATAAGTCTGGTGAGCTAGAAACCTTTGATTCTAGGAAACTCGGATAAGTCAGTGGCTTTGTGAGCACTGGATGTGACTGGGTTTTGGAGCCCAGTGTGTATTTTTACTTGCCCGCCAGGTACAAGCTAGAATTAAAGACTATGGCCCACCAGTTTGTGGCTCTGTTGTTTCTTTACCGACTGTCCGAATCCAATGCGAACCTGCATGGGCCAGGCTGCTGTGATAGTGGCCGTGCCTTCTGGCTTTACACCATATTATCACTGAGGTTAAATCAAAGCTGGCGAGACTGTGTTCTTACTGTATTTTCTAAAGTACTCACTAGCTGTCTAAAGATTCTATCCGGTCGCTTCTATGTGCTGAAAAAGATACTATATGAGTGAATATTTTAGGCATGACAATGTTCTTTCAAATCGGTTGGCGTATGTTATTATGCTTTTAACTGATGCAGCCCTAAGTTGAGCCTGCCATGTGCCTGGCTTGACAGTTTAACTGTTGGCTCTTCTTCCAAATGCAACGGATCAGAGCTTCTCACTCTAGGGTTCTGTAATCGGGTAGGACACACCTCAGTAATTTTAAGCACCGGCCTTACCTCCTGGCGTAAAAAAAAAAAACACTCATAAACCACTCAAGAGCTCTAAACAGCCCTGCATCCACGGGGCCCCTACTTCACTGAGGGGATAAACAGCATCTCTCCGCTCCACTGGACTCCAATCAGTCACACATTGCGAGGTTCCTGCTCCAGACACTCCTACCTCACATTAGCATGCTGGGTCTGCTTAACTGTCAGAGGAGCTATCCGTTGAAAGGTGTTAAGCAACTTCTTACCTTCACCCTTTTGGGGAAATGAGTCAGTATTTTGTTTAAATGCCAAATGTCTCCCGAGAAACTGATCTCCCCCCTTCTGCCCCCCCCCCCGCCTTGAATGTGGAGTAAATGTCTCTCTTGGGTTTTGATTGAATTCAGACAATTATCTGTGGAATACCAAAAACATTTGGAGGCAAAAGTTTAAGGAGACATTTGGAAAGCATCCAGAAGAAAGTAGGGAAAATAAATAAAAGGATGCAAAAAGAAGACGAAATGGCTGAGGAGAAATTTCTCGTGCTACCCAGCTCACTAATGCAAAAACATCAGTGCTTCTAAAACACATTTACATAAACCATTTAGTATCTATTCAGAAGCCTTTTTGTACTGGTTCCATAACACGAGGGTCATCAATCTTAAAGATGTATTGGATTCCCCTGAGTGTTTCGGAATGTACCAAGTATGTTAGAGGTTTTAGGGCAATGTGATTGTTATTCTCAAGAAGTTCAAATTTCAGAAGTTATTACAAAATAAGACCAAGTTAAAATGACATCAAACTATGAATGATGACTGAGGACCCTAAAGGTAACACAAGAAAGGTAGCATCCTTTGTGTTCCAAAATCAATCACTAAAATATTCACATTAACCAGTCAGTGGGTGCTGAGCATCAATTCTATACAAGGTACTATAGATAGTCACCTTAAGTTGCTATTTTCATTTGTAAAAATTATACAACATTATCTATCTTAATGCTGCCCCTTTAAAGTAGTAATGAGCATAGTGGTTGGCATATAGTTAGTGCGTAATAAGTACCTTTTGAGTAAATAAGATATTACATGCATGAGTGATACATATTTCATTGGGATATGATAACAGATGAGATAGAGGATAGATAGATAGATATAAATATCTGACTATAGCTGATTATAGTATTGCCACAAAGCAAATTTTAGGTAAGAATCTGATCATTCTTTCCAAATAACAAAATTGCACACAGTTAAAAACTTTGTTAAGAAACATCTACAGCATTTGCCCTTATTCCCAGCATTTAATTCTTCAAAGCCATTTGCAGCAACTAATGAGACCAAAGCTATTTTAAACTCAGTATCTGGACTCCCAGATAGATATGACAAAGGAAAGACATTTTGTGCTTTACATCTTACCTTAAAACCTACAAGAAATGTTTTTTAAAGAAAATAGAGCTCTGGCCAAGTAGCTCAGTTGGCTAGAGCATCATTCTCATACACAAAGGCTATAGGTTCAATTCCCAGTCAGGGCACATACAAGAATCAACCAATGATGCATAAATAAAGTGGAACAACATGTCAGTATTTCCCTCTCTCTTTTTCTCTCTCTACCTTCCTTTCTCTCTAAATCAATCAATAATAACTTTTTAAAAATAATTTTTAAAAAAAATAAAAAAGGAAAAAAAAACTCCATTGTCAGTAAAACAAAGCAATGGTCATAACCCAGAAACACAAAATTTGAAAAATATCTACCAAATATGGTAAAATGTAGGCCAAGCAAGATTCTGAGAGTTAATATATAACACTTCAGATCCAGAGCAGGATACAGATCTCCCCAAAAACTGTCACCAAAGGATTTACCCACAGGACACCAAGACCAGAGGGGGACCTGGCAAGCTCCGCAAGAAGCAAGAAATGATATTCCTGTGGATTCTCAATATTTAAGGGCAGAATGGCAGAGGAGGTGAAGCTGACGGAGGAACCATGTAATGTGCCACTTGGACTATCCCCCGCCTCTTGGAGGGCTGGAAAGGAGGGAAGGAAAGCAGGGATCAGCATCTACACAGTGACTCAGAAGGCCCGTGACCCGAGGGGCTCCACCATGAGTACACTGCTCCCTCAGTGCCAAAAAAACAGAAGAACACATCCTCAAGACAGAAAACCTACCAATGTGATGTCTATATGAACAGACAGTCCTGCAATAAGTTCTGAATAGCCCTAGCTTACTGCCCCACCTATGCCCCACTACATTTCAGCACAGGTACGGCAAAAGAAGAGATGCTTGTGTATAAAGGTGAGTAGTAACAAGAAAAAAATCAGCACAGAACAACAAAAAGTCAGGAGGGTGAACACTTGCAGAGGGAAAGAAGAAAAGCAGATGAAGAACCCATAGGAACAGAAGAGTTAGCCTAGAAAACAGAGTTCAGACAAATATTTCTACACACATTGAAAAACAGATCAGATAACTCTCTGAAGAGGGTTAAAATAATACCCACAAAAGGAACAAAAGTGAGACAGACAACAGAAGAAAGTTTAAAGTAAGCTAGTGGCAGAGCTCAGAAAAAGAAATAAAACACATCTTCACAGAAATTGTTTGGGTTTTTTTTGTCAAAGCTATGTTAGAAGTCACAAAAAGAAAGTAAGTGTGACCAAGAACAGAAGTATAGAAAACACTTAAAAATTCCATTTTTTTTACTTAAAAAAAAAGAACAAAGATATAAAGATTATTAGAAAGAAGATAGTTAGGAAAAAAATTCAAAACATACATCACCAGTAAACTATTTCTCTTCCCCACGAAAAAAGCAAAAAGGGATTTTAATAGAAAATCACTACCAATGATACAGATGATAAATAATACTCACATTTTAAAATCCTGGAACTAAAAAAATATATATTTAAATTTGAAAATCAAAAAGACAACAGATTCAACAAAATCCAAGCAGAATAAATACAAAGAAAACCACACGTAGGTACAAGATAGTCAAATTGCTAAAAGTCAAAGATAAACAGAAAATCTTGAGTGCAGCCAGAGAAAAAAAGTACTTGTTATATACAAGGAAACAATAATATAAACAGCAGCTGCCTTCTCATCAGAAATATGGAATCCCCACACAATGAAATGACACCATTAAAGTGTGAAAGTATCATTTGAGAGTTCTATACCCACTGAAAATAACCTTCAGATATTAGAGTAAATGTACTCAATTCAATTTTTTTTAAATGGAGAGAATTCACCACCAACAGACCTGCACTTTGGTTAAAGAATAGGCTTCAGACGGAAGACAGACAAGTATTGATGTGTAGGAAGAAAGAAAGCACACCAGATGGGTAAGTTTAAAAGTTGCGTTTATCTTCCCTTAATTTCCTGAAAAACACTAAAAGGATGGTTTAATAATAATAACAAAAATAATAACACTGTGAGTTGTAGAATATAATTATAAAAAAATAAAGAATATGAGAAGAGAAGATGGCAGCGGAGTAGGCGGATGCACAGACACCCAGCTCTCAACACCAAACTGGAATACAAATCAATTTAGAAAAAATCAGCATGAAAAACCAACACTGAACTGCAAGAACAGCTCTCAAAAACCAAGGAGCAAAGAGGAAGCCACAATAATCCTGGTAAGGAGTGCCTGAATCTCCTCTGCTTACAGGAAGGGAAGGAGGGGGGTGAGGCTGAGAGCCCAGAGAGGATTTCACAGAGGAAAAAGAGCAAAAACTACTGCTCACAGCCACTTACCTGGCGACCAGGGAGCAAGGTGGGTTGAAAAGACCAGCTTATCTCCCAAGTGGAAAAGACAGGGAGAGGGACAGACTGTGAGGGGCTAAGGTATGCAAGAAACAAAATAAAAAAGCTGACTCATTCGTGCTGGAGGCGGCCATAGCTGGGGGAGGGACTGAACCTTTCACAAAACAGAGCTGAAGTGCTTCCGGATCAGAGATCTCTGGACATCTATCCAGCTCCAATCAGCACAACAAGACACAGCTGAAAACAAGAAGTGGGGAGGAGGGGCAGTAACTCAGGTCTCCATGGAGATCTGAGATACACCTCCCCCTACTGAAGCTGAGAGAAAAAACCCTGCCCCCAGTGAGATTAGTTGGAGGAAGAGACCTTCAGCGTCTCAGGTTACACCCACAGCATTCCTGGATACAGTTTCAAGGAAGCCCCCTGCTGAGATCAGTTAACAAGACTATCACCTGTTAAGAAAACAAACAAATCAAGACTTCAAAGCTGCCCAAATCCGAAAGTGGATTACAAATAATAGCTGATACCAACCCACGAAGACCTAAAAATAACACAACTGAAAACTGGAGGCAGACAACACCAAGCCTAGACTCAATCAACTCTACAAATAAAAAAAAAAGAAGAAGATGAGAAAACAAAGGAGAGCAATCCAAATGAAACCACAAGAGACACTTTCGAGAGATGAACTGAGTGATATGGAAATAATCAAACTTCCAGATGCGGAGTTCAAAATAATGATTGTAAGGATGCTTAGGGATCTTAGAACAACAATGGAGGGGGAGTTTGAAAACCTAAATAAAGAAATAGCAAGTATAAAAAAGAATCAGTTGGAGATGACAAATACAATATCAGAAATAAAGACCACAATGGAAGGAATTAAAAACAGGATAGATAGAGCAGAGGATCGAATCAGCGAGTTAGAAGACAACTGGAATGAAGGCATGAAAGCAGAGAAGAAAAGAGAAAAAAGACTCAAAAAGTCAGAGGAAACTCTTAGAGAGCTCTGTGACAACATGAAGAGAAATAACATCCGCATCATAGGGGTTCCTGAAGAAGAAGAAACAGAACAAGGGATAGAGACTTTGTTCAATCATATCATAGCTGAAAACTTCCCTAAATTAATGCAAGAGAAACTCTCACAAATCCAAGAAGCACAGAGGACTCCATTAAAGAGAAACCCAAAGAAACCTACACCAAGACACATCATAATTAAAATACCAAAGCTAAGCGATAAAGAGAAAATATTAAAAGCTGCTAGAGAAAAAAAAGTTATCACCTACAAAGGAGCCCCCATAAGGATGACATCTGACTTCTCAACAGAAACACTTGAGGCCAGAAGGGAATGGCAAGAAATATTCAAAGTAATGCAGAACAAGAACCTACAACCAAGACTACTTTATCCAGCAAGGCTATCGTTTAAAATTGAAGGAGAAATAAAAAGCTTCCCAGACAAAAAACAACTCAAGGAATTCATTACAACCAAACCAATGCTGCAGGAAATATTAAGGGGCCTGGTGTAAACAGATAAAGTGGGAAAAGAATAGAGAAAAAAAAAAAAGAAAAAGGAATACACCTTTAAAGAAGAAAATGGCAATAAACAACTACATATCAATAATAACCTTAAATGTAAATGGATTAAATGATCCAATCAAAAGACATAGGGTAGCTGCATGGATAAGAAAACAGGACCCATACATATGTTGTCTACAAGAGACACACCTTAGAACAAAAGACACACACAGATTGAAGGTAAAAGGATGGAAAAAAATGTTTCATGCAAATGGAAATGAAAAAAAAGCTGGGGTAGCAATACTTATATCAGACGAATTGGACTTTAAAACAAAGGATATAGTAAGAGATAAAGAAGGCCACTACATAATGATAAAGGGAGTAATCCAACAGGAAGATATAACTATTATAAATATCTATGCACCTAATATAGGAGCACCCAAATATATAAAACGGACTTTGATGGATTTAAAGGGCGAGATCAACAGCAATACTATAATAGTAGGGGATTTCAATACCCCACTAACATCACTAGATAGATCCTCAAGAAAGAAAATTAACAAAGAAACAGCAGACTTATTGGAAACACTAGATCAACTCGATTTAATAGATATCTTCAGAACCTTTCACCCTAAAGCAGCAGAATATACATTCTTTTCAAGTGCTCATGGTACATTCTCTAGGATAGACCACATGTTAGGGCACAAAAGTGCTCTCAACAAATTTAAGAAGACTGAAATCATATCAAGCACTTTCTCCGATCACAACGGCATGAAACTAGAAATGAATCACAGCAGAAAAGCTCAAAAATTCTCAAACACATGGAAACTAAATAGCAGGGTGTTAAATAATGAATGGATTAAGAATGAGATCAAAGAAGAAATAAAGAAATTCCTAGAAACGAATGACAATGAGCATACAACAACTCAAAATTTATGGGACACAGCGAAAGCAGTGCTGAGAGGGAAGTTCATAGCACTACAGGCACACTTTCAGAAGCTAGAAAAAGCTCAAATAAACAACTTAACCCTGCATCTAAAAGAATTAGAAAAAGAACAGCAAGTAAAGCCCAAATGTAGTAGAAGGAAGGAAATAATAAAGATCAGAGCAGAAATAAGTGACATAGAGGCTAAAGAAACAATACAGAGGATCAATGAAACTAGGAGCTGATTCTTTGAAAAGGTAAACAAGATTGATGCACCTTTAAGTAGACTCACCAAGAAAAAGAGAGAGAGGACTCAAATAAATAAAATTAGAAATGAGAGAGGAGAAATAACAACTGACACAACAGAAATACAAAATATTGTAAGAAAATACTATGAAGAACTGTATGCCAAAAAACTAGACAACCTAGATGAAATGGACAAATTCCTTGAAACGTACAATCTTCCAAAAATCAATCTGGAAGAATCAGAAAACTTAAACAGACCAATTACACCAAAGGAGATCGAAACAGTTATCAAAAAACTCCCAACAAAGAAAAGTCCGGGGCCCGATGGCTTCACAACGGAATTCTACCAAATATTCAAAGAAGAACTAACTCCTATCCTTCTCAAACTATTTCAAAAAATTCAAGAGGAAGGAAGACTTCCAAACTCCTTTTATGAGGCGAGCATAATTCTGATTCCAAAACCAGGCAAAGACCACACAAAGAAAGAAAATTATAGGCCAATATCTCTGATGAATATAGATGCTAAAATCCTCAACAAAATATTAGCAAACCGGATCCAACAATATATGGAAAAAATCATACACCATGATCAAGTGGGATTTATTCTGGGGAGGCAAGGCTGGTACAATATTCGTAAATCAATCGATGTGATTCATCACATAAACAAAAAGAAGGAGAAAAACCATATGATAATTTCAATAGATGCAGAAAAAGCATTTGATAAAATCCAGCACCCATTCATGATCAAAACTCTCAGCAAAGTGGGAATACAGGGAACATACCTCAACATGATAAAAGCCATCTATGAGAAACCCACAGCCAACATCATACTCAATGGGCAAAAATGAAAAGCAATACCCTTAAGATCAGGAACAAGGCAGGGTTGCCCCCTTTCACCACTCTTATTTAACATAGTCCTGGAAGTCCTAGCCACAGCAATCAGACAAGAAGAAGAAATAAAAGGCATTCAAGTTGGAAAAGAAGAAGTAAAACTATCATTATTTGCAGATGATATAATATTATATATAGAAAACCCTAAAGTCTCAGTCAAAAAACTACTGGACCTGATAAATAAATTCAGCAAAGTGGCAGGATATAAAATCAATACTCAGAAATCAGAAGCATTTTTATACACCAACAATGAACAGTCAGAAAGAGAAATTAAGGAAACAATCCCCTTCACAATTACAACCAAAAAAATAAAGTACCTAGGAGTAAACTTAACCAAGGAGACTAAAGACTTGTACTCGGAAAATTACAAAACATTGATAAAAGAAATCAAGGAAGATACTAACAAGTGGAAGCATATACCGTGCTCATGGTTAGGAAGAATAAACATCATTAAAATGTCTATATTACCCAAAGCAATTTATAAATTCAATGCAATACCAATGAAAATACCAATGACTTACTTCAAAGACATAGAACACATATTCCAAAAATTTATATGGAACCAAAAAAGAACACGAATAGCCTCAGCAATCTTAAAAAAGAAGAATAAAGTGGGAGGTATCACACTTCCTGATATCAAGTTATACTACAAGGCCATTGTACTCAAAACAGCCTGGTACTGGCATAAGAACAGGCATATAGATCAATGGAATAGAACAGAGAACCCAGAAATAAACCCACAGTTCTATGGACAACTGATATTTGACAAAGGAGGTAAGGAAATACAATGGAGTAAAGACAGCCTCTTTAACAAATGGTGTTGGGAAAACTGGACAGCTACCTGCAAAAAAATGAAACTAGATCACCAGCTTACACCACTCACAAAAATAAACTCAAAATGGATAAAAGACTTGAATGTAGGCTGTGAAACCATAAGCATCTTAGAAGAAAACATAGGCAGTAAGCTCTCCGACATCTCTCGGAGCAATATATTTGCTGATTTATCTCCACGGGGAAGTGAAATAAAAGACAGGATAAACAAATGGGACTATATCAAACTAAAAAGCTTTTGCACAGCTAAAGACAACAAGAACAGAATAAAAAGACAAACTACACAATGGGAGAACATATTTGACAATACATCTGATAAGGGGTTAATAACCAAAATTTATAAAGAACTTGTAAAACTCAACACCAGGAAGACAAACAACCCAATCCAAAAATGGGCAAAAGAGATGAATAGACACTTCTCCAAAGAGGACATACAGATGGCCAATAGGCATATGAAAAAATGCTCAACATCACTAATCATTAGAGAAATGCAAATTAAAACCACAATGAGATATCACCTTACACCAGTCAGAATGGCGCTTATCAACAAAACAACACAGAATAAGTGCTGGCGAGGATGTGGAGAAAAGGGGACCCTCCTGCACTGCTGGTGGGAATGCAGACTGGTGCAGCCACTGTGGAAAACAGTATGGAGATTCCTCAAAAAACTGAAAATCGAACCGCCTTTTGACCCAGCTATCCCACTTTTAGGAATATACCCCAAGGACACCATAGAACGGCTCGAAAAGGAGAAATGCACCCGCATGTTTGTGGCAGCATTGTTCACAATAGCGAAGATCTGGAAACAGCCCAAGTGTCCGTCAGAGGACGAGTGGATTAAAAAACTTTGGTACATATATACTATGGAATACTACTCAGCCATAAGAAATGATGACATCGGATCATTTACAATAGCATGGATGGACCTTGATAACATTATACGGAGTGAAATAAGTAAATCAGAAAAAAAACTGAGATGAATCCATACATAGAAGGGACATAAAAATGAGACTCAGAGACATGAACAAGAATGTGATGGCAACAGGGGCGGGGGGGTTGGGGGAGGGGGGAGGGGGTGAAGAAGGAGAGAGGGGTTAGGGGAGGGGAGGGGCACAAAGAAAACCAGATAGAAGGTGACAGAAGACAATTTAACTTTGCGGGAGGGGTATACAGCACAATCAAATGTCAAAATAATCTAGAGATATTTTTTCTCAACATAAGTACCCTGATTTATCAATGTCACTGCATTAAATTTAATAAAAAAATATTAATATTAAAAAAAAAAGAATATGATAACTACAGCACAAAAAAAAGGGGGTGGGTAAATGGAACTAAACTGTTTTAAAGTTCTCACATTTGTTAGGTGGAAAAGGTGAAGTAAGAAGTGGAAAGAGTATAAAATGTGAAAAATTATGTATAAAACAGAACAATATTAACTCCAAGACTTTGATAAGTTAAAGATGCATATTGTTGGCCCCAAAAGCAACCCCTAAGAAAACAATAATGAAAAATATGTAGCCAAGGAGCCAATACAGGAAGTAAAATAAAACACTAAAATATATTTTTTAATACCCAAAAAAAAGGCAAGAAAGAAGGAACTGAGGAACAAAGCCCAGATGTGACAAAAGTAAACAAATACGGGTTCGATTCCCGGCCAGGGCACACAGGAGAAGTGCCCATTTGCTTCTCCACCCCTCCGCTGTGCCTTCCTCTCTGTCTCTCTCTTCCCCTCCCGCAGCCGGGGCTCCACTGGAGCAAAGATGGCCTGGGCGCTGGGGATGGCTCCTTGGCCTCTGCCCCAGGCGCTAGAGTGGCTCTGGTCGCAACATGGTGACGCCCAGGATGGGCAGAGCATCGCCCCCTGGTGGGCAGAGCATCGCCCCATGGTGGGCATGACAGGTGGATCCCGGTCGGGCGCATGTGGGAGTCTGTCTGCCTCTCCCTGTTTCCAGCTTCAGAAAAATGCAAAAAAAAAAAAAAAAATTAAACAAATAGCAACATTATTAATTATTAAGAATGTAAAGATGAAGATACCAATTGACAGTATAAGGATGGAAAATAATATATTGTGCAAACAGTAATCATAAGAAAGCTGGGTGCCTATAGAATTATCAAAAAATTTACATGCTAAGAAATGAAGTATTACAGGATCTAAAGAGAGATATTTCATAATGATAAAAGAATTATTTCATGAGGAAAACCTACAATTCTTAAATATATCTGCACCAAATAACAGAGCTGTAAAGTATATGAGGCAAAAACTGACAGAACTCACGAAAGAAAAGACAAATCTACAATTATTATTGGAAATTTGCTATCCATGTCTCAGTATTTGATAGAATAAGTTAACAAAAATTCATTAAGAAGGGACATCAGAACAATACTACCAACCAATTTCACTTAGTAGTTACCAAAAGCTAAAACCAACAGCATCAAAATACACATTCTTTGCAAGTGCACACAGAATATATGCACCAAGATAGACTATATAGTAGACCATAAAATGACCTTCAATAAATTGCATTACATTGAGCCTGACCTGTGGTAGCACAGTGGATAAAGTGTTGACCTGGAACACTGCGGTTGCCAGTTTGAAACCTTGGGCTTGCCTGGTCGTGGCACATATGGGAGTTGATGCTTCCTGCTCCTCCCCTCTCCTCTGTCTCTCTTCCTCTCTCCTCTCTAAAATGATAGTACTTTTTTTTTTTTCTGAAGTTGGAAACCAGGAGGCAGTCAGACAGACTCCCGCATGTGCCCGACCAGGATCCACCCGGCACGCCCACCAGGGGGCGATGCTCTGCCCATCCGGGTGTCGCTCTGTTGCAACCAGAGCCATTCTAGCGCCTGAGGCAGAGACCACAGAGCCATCCTCAGCGCCGGGGCCAACTTTGCTCCAATGGAGCCTTGGGTGCGGGAGAGAAAGAGAGAAACAGAGAGGAAGGAGAGGGGGAGGGGTGAAAAAGCAGATGGGTGCCTCTTCTGTGTGCCCTGGCTGGGAATCGAACCCAGGACTCCTGCACGCTAGGCTGACGCTCTACCACCGAGCCAACCGGCCAGGGCTAAAATGATAGTCTTTTTAAAAAATGTTTTATTGCATAACATTAAATTCTTACAGAGTCAGTTTTCCACCTATAAAAAAATTAATTAGAAATTAACAAACATAAATTAATAGACAATAAAGTCAAATTTAATGAAATTAATAATATATCTAGAGAAACTCTAGATATTTGAAAATTAAATAACACGCCTCTATATACTCTATGAAGTAAAAAAGGCAAAAGAGAATTAGAAAATATTTCAAATAAATAATAATGAAAATATAACAATATCAAAATTTGTGGGATGTATCTGAAGCTGACTCAGTGGAAAAGCTTTTGCTTAAACTGACTGTACAAAAAAAAAAGATTTCAGTCATCAAAGTTTCACTTTAAGAAGCTGGAAGGAGACAAGATGGCGCTGGAGTAGGCGAACGTACCAGCATCTACCTCCCAGAACCAATGTGGATTACAAACTAATTTTATGAACTATCAACTGGAAAAACCAACTTTGGACTAAACTAAAAGGACTCTTCAACCCAGGAACGCTGAAGAAGCCACCCAGAGACTAGTAGGAAAAGCGGAAACGCGGAGAGGGCTGCCCAGCTTCTCGGAGCGAACGGCAGCAGGGAGAGACTCGCGTGGCGGGAAGTGAGTTTAGCAGAGGGGAAAGGGCCCTGAGCCCCAGGAACAAAGCCCCAGCCTTCAGCCCCAGAGCCCAGAAGAAGCATAAGGACAGTATTTAGCTGGAAACAAGTCAAGATACTGTTTGTGAGAGTCTGATTTCTCAGACCCAGAATCCTTCTTAAAGGGACCACGCAGAACATCTCTCTCACAAACACTCACCCAGGGCTCCTGGAGACGGAGGGAGAGGGGAGAGAACCACAGTAACAGGAAGAGAGTGCAATCTAGGAGGCATAGGGAGAAACATTTTTGGGAGATAGCCACTCTAACCCCTGGGACGAGTCACTC
Organism: Saccopteryx bilineata; assembly: GCF_036850765.1. NCBI lineage: Eukaryota > Metazoa > Chordata > Mammalia > Chiroptera > Emballonuridae > Saccopteryx > Saccopteryx bilineata. The sequence goes on along the minus strand of NC_089496.1, from coordinate 105,054,143 downwards.
CCCAAAGCTGAAGTGAATATTTCCCCCGGAAACAGCAATACCAGCAAAGGGAAGCAGGAGAGCAGCCAAACTAGCTCCCCCGCGGCATTCAGAGCAGAGTCGCATAGAAGGAGGGAGCTTTCGGGTCTACGGTAGTGAGTCTTAGGGTCCGAGCTGCAACGCCCCCACCCACACGGCTGAGGGCCCACCAGAGAGCGGGCGGCAGCGGGAGACAAAAGCGCAGTTCTGCTGGCAGGGGCGGAAGCCGGCTGGTCACCAGTGGGCTCAGGTCTGAGCTCAATCTTGCCAGGCTAGGGAGAAGGGGGCGTGCAAAAGCGGCTAAACTCAGCTGCCGGCAGCCTGTAATCCAGCCTCCGGGAGAAGGGCGGGAAACCCAGAAAGGGTAGAAACCAGCCCCGGAGCAAGGGCAGAGGAGCACATCCCTGCCCCGCCTGTGCAACCCAGGCTTGCGGTCTGACTTGGTAGCAGGCTCCTCCTGCGGGGGTGGAGCCAAAAGCCCAGAAGAGGCAGAGTTCCGCTACGAAGCGGAGCTTGGGCACGCAGCCTTTCCTGGTGGTAGAGCCAAGGCTAGCAGCTGTTCCTTGAGTGGGATCATCCTGCAAAGGCAGGGCGAAAGCTCGGAAACAGGCGGAGACCCGCAGCTGAGCAAAGGTGCTCGCCAGTGCCCTCAGGACCGAGCATAACATCACACACGGGGGCGGGGCAAAGGCCAAGGCCACCAACCCTTGTGCACCCGAGCACGTGATCACAGCCACTCTCGTGAAGAGAAAATGCAGAGGCAGAGAAATACAACACAAATAAACCAAGAGAAATCCCCAGAAAAGGACCTAAGTGAATCAGATATAACCAAATTACCAGATGCAGAGTTTAAAATAACGATTGTTAGGATGCTCAAAGATATTAGAACCACCATAGATAGCCATTACGAAAACCTAAATAAAGAGATAACAAATATAAAAAAGGACATTGAAATAATAAAAAAGAATCAGACAGAAATGACAAATACAATATCTGAAATAAAGAATACAATGGAAGGAATTAAAAGCAGGATGGATGAAGCAGAGAATCGAATCAGTGAGTTAGAGGACACAATAAATAAAGGCATGGAAGCAGAGCAGAAAAAAGAAAAGAGACTCAAAAAGTCTGAGGAAACTCTAAGAGAGCTCTGTGACAACATGAAGAGAAATAACATCCGCATCACAGGGGTTCCTGAAGAAGAAGAGAAAGAACAAGGGATAGAGACTTTGTTCAAACATATTATAGCGGAAAACTTCCCCCAATTAAGGCAGGAAAATATTTCACATGTTCAGGAAGCACAGAGAACTCCATTAAGGAGAAATCCAAAGAAACCAACACCAAGACACATCATAATTAAATTACCAAAGCTAAATGATAAAGAGAAAATATTAAAAGCTGCTAGAGAAAAAAAGACAATCACCTACAAAGGAGCCCCCATAAGGATGACATCTGACTTCTCAACAGAAACACTTGAGGCCAGAAGGGAATGGCAAGAAATATTCAAAGTAATGCAGAACAAGAACCTACAACCAAGACTACTTTATCCAGCAAGGCTATCATTTAAAATTGTAGGAGAAATAAAAAGTTTTACAGACAAAAAAACCTCAAAGATTTCACTGCAACCAAACCAAGGCTGCAAGAAATGCTAAGGGGCCTGTTGTAAACAGATCAAAGGAAAAAAAGAATATAGCAAAAGAGAAAAACCGTTTTAAAGAAAAAAAATGGCAGTAAACAATTACATATCAGTAATAACCTTAAATGTTAATGGATTAAGTGATCCGATCAAGAGACATAGGGTAGCTGCGTGGATAAGAAAACAGGACCCATACATATGCTGTCTACAAGAGACACACCTTAAATCAAAAGATGCACACAGACTGAAGATAAAAGGATGGAAAAAAAATATTTCACGCAAATGGAAATGAAAAAAAAGCTGGGGTAGCAATACTTATATCAGACAAAATGGACTTTAGAACAAAGACCATAGTTAGAGATAAAGAAGGTCACTACATAATGATAAAGGGAGCAATCCAAAAGGAAGATATAACCATTATAAATATCTATGCACCTAATATAGGAGCACCTAAATATATAAAGCAGACTTTGATAGACTTAAAGGGCGAGATCAACAGCAATACTATAATAGTAGGAGATTTCAATACCCCATTAACATCATTAGATAGGTCCTCAAGAAAGAAAATTAACAAAGAAACAGCAGACTTAAAGGACATATTAGATGAACTCGATTTAATAGATATCTTCAGAACCTTTCACCCTAAAAGAGCAGAATATACATTCTTTTCAAGCGCTCATGGGACATTCTCTAGAATAGACCACATGTTAGGGCACAAAAGCGGGCTCAACAAATTTAAGAAGATTGAAATCATATCGAGCACTTTCTCTGATCACAATGGCATTAAACTAGAAATCAACCACAATAGAAAAATTGAAAAACATTCAAACACTTGGAAACTAAATAGCACGTTATTAAACAATGAATGGGTTAACATTGATTTCAAAGAAGAAATTAAAAAATTCCTAGAAACAAACGATAATGAGCATACATCAACTCAAAATTTATGGAACACAGCAAAAGCAGTCCTGAGAGGGAAGTTTATAGCATTACAGGCATACCTCAAGAAGCTAGAAAAAGCTCAAATTAACAACTTAACCCTGCATCTAAAAGAACTAGAAAAAGAACAGCAAGTAAAGCCCAGAGCTAGTAGAAGGAAGGAAATAATAAAGATCAGAGCAGAAATAAGTGACATAGAGGCTAAAGAAACAATACAGAGGATCAATGAAACCAGGAGCTGGTTCTTTGAAAAGGTAAACAAGATCGATGAACCTTTAACAAGACTCACCAAGAAAAAAAGAGAGAGGACTCAAATAAATAAAATTAGAAACGAGAGTGGAGAAATAACAACTGACACAACAGAAATACAAAATATTGTAAGAAAATACTATGAAGAACTGTATGCCAAAAAACTAGACAACCTAGATGAAATGGACAAATTCCTTGAATCATATAATCTTCCAAAAATCAATCTGGAAGAATCAGAAAACCTAAACAGACCAATTACAACAAATGAGATTGAAACAGCTATCAAAAAACTCCCAAAAAAGAAAAGTCCTGGGCCTGATGGCTTCACAAGTGAATTCTACCAAATATTCAAAGAAGAACTAACTCCTATCCTTCTCAAGCTATTTCAAAAAATTCAAGAGGAAGGAAGACTTCCAAACTCCTTTTATGAGGCGAGCATAATTCTGATTCCAAAACCAGGCAAAGACAACACAAAAAAAGAAAATTATAGGCCAATATCCCTGATGAACTTAGATGCAAAAATCCTCAATAAAATATTAGCAAACCGGATCCAGCAATATATGGAAAAAATCATACACCATGATCAAGTAGGATTTATTCTTGGGAGGCAAGGCTGGTACAATATTCGCAAATCAATCAATGTGATTCATCACATAAACAAAAGAAAGGAGAAAAACCACATGATAATTTCAATAGATGCAGAAAAAGCATTTGATAAAGTCCAGCACCCATTCATGATCAAAACTCTCAGCAAAGTGGGAATACAGGGAACATACCTCAACATGATAAAGGCCATCTATGACAAACCCACAGCCAACATCATACTCAATGGGCAAAAATTAAAAGCTATCCCCTTAAGATCAGGAACAAGGCAGGGTTGCCCCCTTTCACCACTCTTATTCAACATAGTTCTGGAAGTCCTAGCCACAGCAATCAGACAAGAAGAAGAAATAAAAGGCATTCAAGTTAGAAAAGAAGAAGTAAAACTATCATTATTTGCAGATGACATAATATTGTATATAGAAAACCCTAAAGTTTCAGTCAAAAAACTACTAGACCTGATAAAAGAATTTGGCAAGGTGGCAGGATATAAAATCAATACTCAGAAATCAGAGGCATTTTTATACACTAATAATGAACTGTCAGAAAGAGAAATCAGGGAATCAATCCCCTTTACCATTGCAACCAAAAAAATAAAGTACCTAGGAATAAATCTAACCAAGGAGATTAAAGACTTGTACTCAGAAAATTATAAAACATTGATAAAAGAAATCAGGGAAGATACGAATAAGTGGAGGCATATACCGTGCTCATGGTTAGGAAGAATAAACATCATTAAAATGTCTATATTACCCAAAGCAATTTATAAATTCAATGCAATACCAATGAAAATACCAATGACTTACTTCAAAGACATAGAACACATATTCCAAAAATTTATATGGAACCAAAAAAGAACACGAATAGCCTCAGCAATCCTGAAAAGGAAGAAAAAAGCGGGAGGTATCACACTTCCAGATATCAAGTTATATTATAAGGCCATTGTACTCAAAACAGCATGGTACTGGCATAAGAGCAGGCACATAGATCAATGGAACAGAACAGGGAACTCAGAAATAAACCCACAGCTCTATGGACAACTGATATTTGACAAAGGAGGTAAGACAATACAATGGAGTAAAGACAGCCTCTTCAACAAATGGTGTTGGGAAAACTGGACAGCTACCTGCAAAAAAATGAAACTAGACCACCAACTTACACCACTCACAAAAATAAACTCAAAATGGATAAAAGACTTGAATGTAAGCCATGAAACCATAAGCATTTTAGAAGAAAACATAGGCAGTAAGCTCTCTGACATCTCTCGCAGCAATATATTTGCTGATTTGTCTCCACAGGCAAGTGAAATAAAAGACAGGATAAACAAATGGGACTTTATCAAACTAAAAAGCTTCTGCACAGCTAAAGACAATAAGAACAGAATAAAAAGACAAACTACACAATGGGAGAATATATTTGACATAGCGTCTGATAAGGGGTTAATAACCAAAATTTATAAAGAACTTGTAAAACTTAATACCAGGAAGACAAACAATCCAATCCAAAAATGGGCAAAAGAAATGAATAGACATTTCTCCAAAGAGGACACACAGATGGCCAATAGGCATATGAAAAAATGTTCAACATCATTAATGATTAGAGAAATGCAAATTAAAACCACAATGAGATATCACCTCACACCAGTCAGAATGGCGCTCATCAATAAAACAACACAGAATAAGTGCTGGCGAGGATGTGGAGAAAAGGGAACCCTCCTGCACTGCTAGTGGGAATGCAGACTGGTGCAGCCACTGTGGAAAACAGTATGGAGATACCTCAAGAAATTAAAAATCGAACTGCCTTTTGACCCAGCTATACTACTGTTAGGAATATACCCCAAGAACACCATAGCACTGTTTGAAAAGAAGAAATGCACCCCCATGTTTATGGCAGCATTGTTCACAATAGCAAAGATTTGGAAACAGCCCAAGTGTCCATCAGAGGATGAGTGGATTAAAAAGCTTTGGTATATATATACTATGGAATACTACTCAGCCATAAGAAATGATAACATAGGATCTTTTACAACAACATGGATGGGCTTTGATAACATTATACTGAGTGAAAGAAGTAAATCAGAAAAAACTAAGAACTATATGTTTCCACACATAGGTGGGACATAAAGATGAGACTCAGAGACATGAACAACAGTGTTGGGGTTACAGGGTGGGGGGAGGAGAGGGAGGGGGTTGGGGGAGGGGAGGGGCACAAAGATCATGGCTTTTCAGCATTGGCCATATTCCCCCCTTAATCTATAGACAGACAGCAAATATTTACGTATGGTGTTCCCACTATAAAGACTGCTGTCTTAGGGACAAATGCTGACAAACTATTTCAGCAGTTCCTCCTTCTTCAAAGACTTATATGTAAACATAGAGCTCCATGTTTCATAGGACATACTCAAGCTCACTCCATGCTTCCTGGTGCTTTAGCACAAGGGAATGCCCCCCCCCCTTTTTTTTTTTTTTTTTTGTATTTTTTTTTTGTATTTTTTCTTTTATTTATTTATTTTTTGTATATTTCCGAGGATTGGGATGGGGAGGCAAGCAGACAGACTCCTGCATGCGCCTGACTGGGATCCACCTGGCATGCCTACCGGGGGGAATGCTCTGCCCATCTGGGATGTTGCTCTGTTACAACCGGAGTCATTCTAGCAACTAGGGCGGAGGCCATGGGGCCATCCTTAGTGCCCAGGGTGGATTTGCTCCGGTGGAGCCTTGGCTGTGGGCGGGAGGAGAGGGACCGGGAGGGGGGAGAGGGGGAGGGGTGGAGAGGTAGATGGGCGCTTCTCCTGTGTGCTCTGGCCGGGAATCGAACCCGGGAATCCTGCACACCAGGCCAATGACTCCGACGGGTCTACCATATCATGCTTTTTACTTTAAAAAAAAAAATTTACATTTCTTTTGAAAGCTGATGCACAGGAGACACCAAATCTACCTTCTTTATTAGATCTAGCTAATAACACTGTTCTGTCTTTTTTCCAAATAGCTCCAGATATATGGAAAAGATTTATATAGGCGGATGGGGATCCTCAAACCCCTCAGCGAGATCTTCTGAGAATGGCTTTTAAGATACCTAGAGGCAGAAAAAGCCCAATAGAGATCAGGGGGAACTACCAGCTTTTAGGATACACCCTTAAAGGCTCCAGCACCCCAAAGGGGTCTCATAGGATGCCATCTGGGTCCTGCTTCAATAGTGGAAAGGAAGGTCATTGAGCTAAAGCCTGCCAGGCTTACACACCTCTGCTGTGAGGAAACAGGCACACTGGAAGGTGGGCTTCCCCCTCGCTCCTCTAAGGGAGGGTTCAGTCTCTTCCAGGCCTGCTCCAGCCACCTATGACCTAACCTTGCCCAGAATGCTGGGGTTTGCCACTGAAGGCTGAAGGTGCCCAGGGCCGTCGACCCCATCTACGACACTGTGGACGAGCCTAGGGTATTTCTTCCAAGAAGCAGGTAAACTGATCTCATTTGCACAAGGGCCACTTAACTATGTTTTGCCTGAATAGTCAGGTTCTTGATTCTTCCCTCAAAGATCTCTGTTGTGGGTGTTGATAGTCCTATTTTCTGCTGCTTTGCTTAATATATAGTGTTTCCTTTATTCCTCCTACCTCAATGCCCCACTCATATTTCAGGCTGGGACCTACTCTTAATTTAGAGCTCTCTTTCCTCCTTTTGCCAACTTGTATTATGAATTTACCTTTGCCACCCAGCTTAGTGTATCCCAAGGTTCTCTTTACCAGGCCACAGTCACAGAGCTCCAGGGAAAAGCAACCTGGTCTCAACTCTCCAGGCAGAGGAGAACAGAAACTCCATATCCACGCATGCTGCAAATGGCTTTTTCCAGTCTACCTGAATCATTACCAGCTAGAAGCAGCGGTCATTGGGACTTGGACATGAGCTGCAAAGTATAGAATGGTGACAACAATTCCAGTGCCATACGGACTTTTCCTGTGGGGAACTTTCCTGGACTCCTGCTCCCTATGACAGCTCCTAACAGACTGAACTGTGGTTGGGTTGCATTTTTCAGGGATTTGGCATGGTGAGGGGGCCAACTTGGACTTGGGGAACATGTTAAGGACACTACTCTTTTATGGATTCTTGCTGTATTGGCCAAGAGTTTGCTTAAAGGCTTTTAATCACTGTAAAAAAAATAGAGGACTAGATGAAGAAGATGGGGCACATATACACCATGGTATATTATTCAGCTAGGAGAAATGGTGACATTGGATCACTTATAGCGGAATGGTGGAGTCTTGGTAGCATTGTGCGGAGTGAAATAAGCGAATCAGAAAAAAACAGGAACTGCAGGATTCCATACATTAGTGGGACATAAAAGCGAGACTGAGAGGCATGAACAGGAGTGTGGTGGCTATGGGGGGTGGGGGGAGGGAAGGAGGGAGAGGGGGAGGGGAGGGGGAGGGGTACAGAGAGAACTGGATGGAGGGTGGCAGAGGACGATCTCTCTTTGGGTGATGGGTATGCAACATAACTAAATGACAAGATAACCTGGAAATGTTTTCTTTGAATGTATGTACCCTGATTTATTGATGTCACCCCATTAAAATAAAAATTTATTTATATATATAAAAAAATAATAACGTTAAAAATATAAAACATTCTCATGTAAAAAAAAATAAAAAAAAATAAAAAAATAAAATAAAATAAAAAAATTAAAAAAAGAAAGAAACCCTGTCATTTGCAGCAACATGGGTGAACCCAGAGGGCATTATGCTAAGTGAAATTAGCCAGAGAGAGACCAATACTGCATGGTGGCACTGAAATGTGGAATCTTAAAAAAAGGTCAAATTCATAAAAGCAGAGAGTAGAATGGAGGTTACTAAGGGTTAGGGAGTGGGTGAAATCAGAAGAGGTTGTAAAAGGGTCCAAACCTTCAGCTATATGATGAATAAGGTTTGCCCTGACCCAATAGCTTGGTTGGTTAGAGCATCTTCCCCATATGCGAAGGTTATAGGTTCAATTCCTGATTAGGGCACGTACAGAAACAGATTGATGTTTCTGTCTCTCTCTCCCTTCCTCTCTTTTTAAAAATCAATAAATAAATGTTTTAAAAAAAGATAAAAAAAAAAAAAAAGAAGCTGGAAGAAGAAGAACTTATTAAACACCTAAGGAAAAGATAAAACCAGAAATAAATGAAATGGAGAACAGTCAGAAAAATACAGTAATGTAATAATCTAAAGTTATTTCTTAGAAAAAAAAATCAACAGAATTGATAAACCCCTAGCAAGACAAATAAAAAATAAAACAAATTATCATTATCAGAAATGACAAGAGAGCCTATAGATTTTTTAAATAAGGCACTATTATAAATACTTCATGTCAATAAAATTTGACAACTTAGAGAAAACAAACTTCATCACATTAAGGTGATTTGAAGATGCTCTTAAAACAAAACTGTTAAGGAAATGAAAAATCAAACCACACCAGGAGAAAATGTTTGCAGAAAATGATACTACATCATCTTTCAGCTCTAAAATGCAAATATTATTGATAACAAAGGTTTTATATAATTTATTATAATAATTACATAATATACTTAATATATAATATAGATATTAATGTAACATTTGTTATATATCATCTATTATATAGGATTTATTCTTACTTATATTATTTATAATTATGTATACAAATAAAATATACTTATATAAAATATATTTGATTCTTGTAAAACATACATTATTAGTTATTTTGTCCAAGTTTATGTTTCAAATTAACGGTGTCCATTACTTAAGATAAATGAATGTAAACTTACAGATTCATGTGCCCATATGGATAAACAAAGCCTCCAAAATGCCCCAATTCTTTTATCTCACTTTAGGTGGTGTGTTGCCTTGTCAGTGACTCACACTGTTGCAAAATTTAAAATTTTTTAATTCTTAGCATCATTAAAAATGCTTAAAGGCTCATTCATTTTTAGCTCACAGTTTGGAAAGAGCACGATGGTAAAATATTGCTGTTGCATAGGAACTACCCACGAAGCAAACCACTGAACAAAAAACATCGCTCTTTAATAACTTATTACCTTAGGCGCTGGACGCCAGCTCAACGGAGCAAATTGTGTTTAAACAATAAAATAATAATGCTTGCCATCTTAGAATTGCCAAACATTTATGACTCTGAACGCATTTAACACCTCTTAAATAATAATCATTATTGTCATCTCTCACATGTTGACCTTAATTCCATTATTAAGTGCTTAGAATGTATAATCTCTCTTCCTGTTTCAATTATCTTTGGCAACATCAAGTCCAGGAGCCCAGAAATATGTCTGGTGGAATCTACCAGATATTAGGGATAGAAAGGAAAGCTATAACTACATCTTTGCTTTCTTTCCTCCACCAAAATACTACTTTTCCCTAAACTTAACTTGAGAATTTCATTTTTTAACGGCTTAATAAGGTCTGCTGTTAGCAGTGTTGAATTCCTGCAGCCCCGCTGCTGGGCGCTGAGCACTGAAAGGCTGGGCCAGAGGAGCCAGCCAATGCCACAGGTGCCCAGGGGTCCTGAGTTTACCGCTCTAAGCCTCAGTCTCCTCATCTGCACACTGGGGATAACGTCTACCCCGCAGGACTGCTAGGGGAATATGTAGAGTGAGTAGCCCCCACCGAATGTTGTTTTTCTCCCTCCAGTCACTACCTTCAAAGCTATTAAAACCATGGAGGGATGAGAGACTATTGTCACAACTGGCAAATCCTGTGAGGGGGAGGGGTGGTAAATTCAAAGCAAATCCCTGCCTTTTTCAACACACGTTCAGGTAGATTGATAACTTCAGGGTTGGAAGTGAACACATTAGAAGTTACTAGCATAAACGGAGATTGCAGTTTTAGCATTCTTTTTTTTTAATTTTTTTTATTTATTCATTTTAGAGAGGAGAGGGAGAGGCAGAGAGAGAGAGAGGAGAGGCAGAGAGAGAGAAGGGGGGAGGAGCTGGAAGCATCAACTCCCATATGTGCCTTGACCAGGCAAGCCCAGAGTTTCGAACCGGCGACCTCAGCATTTCCAGGTCGACGCTTTATCCACTGCGCCACCACAGGTCAGGCCAGTTTTAGCATTCTAAAATGAGAAAGACCCTCCTTTCTCGAGCTAAACAAGAAAGGTGAAACTAAAAAAAAAAAAATTATACAATTGACCCTGTTAAAAAGTTTATAATTCTATACACAACAATAAAAATCCTCAAAGTTCAAATATAAAAAGCGAACTGGAAAAACTGTTTGCACCCTAGGTGACAAAGTGCTGGTACCCTTACTGTAGAAAAACCCTTCAAAAGCAATAATAAAAAGACAAGTATCTTATAGAAAAAGTGAACAAAGGGCAGAAAGGGTCATTCTTTCAAAATTCAACAAATATTTGAGCTCCTCCTACGTGCCAAGCACTCTTCCAGGAACAGAAGAGAGAGTAAGCAGACAGATGGAACTTCCAAGCTGCATGAGCTGATCTAGTAAATAAAGAATAAGTCAAGTGAAGAGAAGAACAAAAACCCGAACAATGAAGGGCCCGTAAATGAAAACAACAATGAGTTAGTTCCCTCTTCCCGTGGCAAATATTTAAAAGCCTAAGTAGAAGTCAGTTGAGCAATATGTTTTAAAAACTTGAAAAAACTGTAGACTTGTTCCCCAGAAATTCTTCTTTTAAGAATGTGTCCTCAGCCCTGGCCAGGTAGCTCAGTTGTTTAGAGCGTCATCCTAATATGCCAAGGTTGAGGGCTCGATCCCCGGTCAAGGTACATACAAGAAACAACCAAAGACAGCATGAATGATTGGAGCATGCTGATGTTTCTCCCTCCCTCACTCTGTCTCTCACCCTTCCTCTCTCTCTGAAAATCAATAAATTTTAAAAATTAATAAATAAAAATTAAAGAAAAAAACTGTCCTGAGGAAGTCTGTAAGACTGCTGGTTCAAGAATATATATGGCAGCCTTGTTTTTAACATTGAAAAACTAAAAATAACCCCAGCATCTACCAATAAGACATCAATTCAATTACAGAATATCTGTACAATGAACTACTATGCAGACATTTTTTAAAAAAATCATGGCATTAACAAAGTGTGTCCACAAGTAATTGGCGCATAGAACAGGTTTCAAACGTGCATTTATTGTATGGTAGCATGTTTAAATATATGTATATGAATTTAAATATCTTTAAGGATAACAAAGAATCGTCCATGACTAGACACCAAAATATTATACTGACAGTTGGTATCTTTGGGTTGAGAGTCTAGGGCTGCTTTTTTAACTACACATTTCTGTAAGTTCTAAAATGTTTGCAGTTAACATTATTTTTATCATCAGAAAAAATTGCTAAAACTATTTGCCCTGAAATTTTTCAATAGCTCAAAAGAAAGGTGAACAACAGCCAGAGGCATACACATTCCGGGGAGAATTCTGCTCAGAGCAGGAGGGGTCTGCTAGGATTTCATCTAAAGCAAACCCCACCCAGAAAGTCTGCTAGGATTTCATCTAAAGCAAACTCCACCCAGAAAGTCTGCTAGGATTTCATCTAAAGCAAACCCCACCCAGAGGCTCCACATGTCTCTCCCCTCTAACACGGTCAAGAGAGCTCTTTGCTGTTAACCATGTCACAGGACACGCCAGCCTCAGTGACCAAGGAAACCAGACTTTGGACACCACAGGGAAGTCTGTGCTCTCAACAAGATTTCCAGCTGGAAGAAAAAGATCCCAAGGGCCCCCGCCAGTCAAGTGAAGTGAATATATAGGACCTGTGAAAACAGCTCTCCGCTCCCAGCCATTAAATAATTCACACTATGGACCATAAAGGCCCACGTAATTGTGATTAGAGCTGCTCATTACCCATGGTGCTCAATTTTTAATATATTAAATCAGGTTTTAAATCCCGTTTATGAAAAACTGGTACAACTCAATGACAAATCTCCTAGTGCTCCCTGGAGCCTCTGGGCTCTCAGCCTCTCTAACCAGGAAGCAGGCAAATCATTCTTTTTATTTCATTTCCATTTAACTTTTTGTTACCGGCAGTAACTATTATACCACACCGGGAGTCTTTGGGGTGATCAATGCTTCTTCCTCCTCTTGTCCCGTCCTCAATTTTTTCAGCAAAATAAAGCCTTTCCCCCCCAAAAATATGCATATTTTTTATAACAAATGCCTTTTTAAAAATAGCTCATCTGACCCACCTCATTCACAGTGTAAATTCACAGGTCAAAGACATATCACTCAGCCAATGAACTTCTGTTCAAAAAGTGTAGTATATATAGTCAAAGGGTTTAATTCAAGAGCGGTTTTTCATTTTCCCAAAAGGTGCTGCTTTCCTGGTTACATGCCCGATAGGTCGCTAGAAGGGAGAGTTATTAGACGGTGACATAAATTGTAAAAGGTGGGAAGAACGCAACAGGAATGGTTTCCAACCCACGCCTATCCATTTCACGTTATATGATCTTTCCCAGCGTTCCACGGGATGCTCAGCTGCAGAGAGAGGGTGTCCCACATGCACCTGACCCCTGCATGAGAAGTGGGAGGAGTCTGAGTCTCCCCTCTTCCCACATCAAACTGGAGAGCAGATTCTGTCGGACGGGTCAGGGTAAACTGAGTTGTCTCTGAATGGCCCGATGTCCTCCTGGTCGGCTCTCTCAAGCTCCATTAGCTCTGAGACCCCTGTGGGACGCAGATTGGAGCTGGAAGACCTGGTTCCCGGCCCATGGTGTGACATGTATGTAGTCAAGGGTCTGGTCTTGTTCCCCTGGGCCTCAGTTTCCCCATCTGTAAGGTGAGCAAATTGGAACCAGATGGAAGCTGGGATTTTTCTACTTACACCAATTGTGGAAAGTCCAAAGCTATGCCAAGATTTCTGCCAATTTCCAGGGCGGTGGGAACTGGGGGGCAGGCATATTTTGAGGGTCACCTCTGTGTCCGAGCTTCTGCATCAGATAGACGCACATGAGGATTTCTTAAAGTACCCCAGGGGTCCTGCCAACAGGTGAAGAGGACGACAGCCGCTGCTTCAGAGACTCACGGTGCCCCTCCCAGCTCATCACCACTTACTAAGTCATTACCGGGAGCCTGGCGTGATCTTGTCAAACTCACTTTTATCTACTCATGCCCAGCTTTATTCCACAAAGAATTTGAAACAGGCTCATGCTACCAAATACAGTGGGCAACAGCGATTTTCAACCGGTGCACTGCAAGAATTTCTAAAACACACACTACCTGACCATTTAGTCAGGGGCACTGACCTCTTTTCCCTCAGATTGTCAAATAAAAAAAAAATGACAACAGCGAGATCAACAGTAGCCGTCTGGTGTGAATGAATCAAAATTATATGTATTTTTTTGTCAGATCGGCAAAAAATATATAATTTTTGGTGTGCTGCAGAATTTTAGTAAGTAGTTTATGTGTTCCAGGAGATGAAAGAGGTTGAAAATCGCTGATATGTGGTAAAATAGAAAAATATAAAGTTAAAAAAAATAAACAGAGCCAGAGAAAATATAAATTAGAACTGAAGATCTAAGCAATCCAAGCACAGTGCTCTGCAGCCAGCAGCCCTACGGGGGACCTCAGGAGGCAGGCTTGGCTGAGTTCCAGCAAAGAAAGGAAGCGGGGTGCATTCTCCTGTGCAGGACACGAGGGCTACCACCCTGCTCAGTACAGTCGGTTTGCACGCCAATCAACAGGTGTCTATGGGCATTCATGTACATACATCCATACACACAGCCTGCCTGAGTTTACGGACGTAATACCATCACAAAAATAGAAGTGGACTGTCCTGCAAAGGTCCCCTCCCTCCAGGACAAGGATTCTCAATCCTGACAATATCAGACTGGCCTGGAAACTTTGAACCAGGGCCAGGGCCCAGGCTCCGCCCCCTGGAGACTGATTGGGCCAGTCTGGGATGGGGACCCCGCATAGGTCATTTTTCAGAGCTTCCCAGGGGGTTCTGAAATGTAGCCTGGGTTGAGAACCACTGATTTAGAATGATCCCTAAAGAATCCTGAATTAGAAATTTTTGAAGAAACTTAAGGGAAAATCAAAGCCAATTTGACCAGCTACTCTAGTTCCCAAAAACCTAATGACCTCTGTAGCCTGAATCCTCTAAATAATCTAGAGGCACCTGCTGCTCACTTGGCTTGGGACAGTTTCCTCATCGTGCACCCTCTCCCTTCCCCTTTCAGGGCCTAATTCAGCCCACCCTGCAGGTCTCTGTCATGCCCTCACCTCTTGTTCAAAGCCCCTCCTTAACCGGGGCTTGGGTGGGGGTTCACCCTGCGTGCCTCCACCCCAGGCTGCCCCAGCACATCTGTTACATTTGGTGGACTAATGCTGATGCATGATTAGCTAAATCCCATAGTTTGCATAGGACTCGCTCTTGGTTTTGTAGTCGGGTTTTGACAAATATAGAATGGCACATGTCTATTATTATAGTATCATACGAATAGTTTCTCCACCTTAAAAGTCCCCTGTGTTCCACCTGTCCACCCCTCCTTCCTCCTCCGGAATCCCCGGCAACCACTGACCTGTTTACTGTCTCTCTACTTTTGCCTTTTCTGGAATGTCATACAGTTAGAATCATCTAGTGTGCGGCCTTCCCGATCGGCTTCAGGGAGGCCGAGCAGGATACTTGGAAGACCCCAGGGGCAACAAATTCAAGTTTTTCTAATCTACACAAGCCTTCCTTTCAAGACTTACAATATGACTATTCATTTTCCTGCAACCCAGAAAAAGAATTTTCTGGACCCCTCGAAATAGCAGCATATTGGTTATGAATACGGACATTCTTTCTTTGGAGACAAAGAAAGTTGAGTCTGTAACTCGAGTCCAGTAACTCTGCTGTTTCCTAGCTATGTGACCACGTAGAATTTACTGCACTACCTGGTCCTTAAGATGGAACAATCGTGGTATCCCCATCAGATGAGGGAAATGAAGTAATAATGCATGTAGGAAACTGGGCACAGCTTAGAAGCAACAGCATAATAAGTGACAGCTATTATGTTTATTATCCCAAAGCCTATACTTATTCCACAATGCCAGGAGGACCCTCTGCAGCTGACAGATGGTAACAATTAATGCTGGGTGACAAAGACATTGTATTCTCTGACGCTATCCCTTCCACCCATAGCAACGACTCCTACCTGATGTTAACCCTGCAGCCCATCACTTGTAAGGTAGCCCTTACTTCAGCCCCTCCCTTACTAAGGTACCCAAACTGTACTTCTCAAATTCTCCACTTTCCAGACTCCACCTGGCATAGCTACACCAAATCAGTCTTTCCACTTACGCCTAGTAGTAGCCAATCCAATCTTTGAATAAAATCAATAACTTTGCATAATGTAAGAAAGTACACCGATGAAAGACATCACAGTAACCCCATCAAATGCTATGAGAAGGGTTGACCCTGGGCAAAATTCCCATATTTTTCAGGGGCCACCCCACTCTCACCAGATCCCTATGCAAGCTAGAGGCCCTGGCGAAGTGGTAGTTGATAAATGTTTAAGATGCTGGGCTTCCTGGGATATCTGCTCATAAACAGGACATTTTTTAAGAACCAAAAAAGCCCTTGGATTTAAAGGAATAAATCTGAACCCTCTAGCTACTGCTTGGGAGAAATCTGGGACAGAAAAATCTTCTGGCTTCTTTTACCTCCAACCCACATGAGTGTATGCCTAAGGCCAAGCTGTAAAATTTCATCAGAAATGTCTTAGAAGACAAGATAACAGGCTAGGTTCACAGAACTATTATTCTAGAGTCCTTACATTAAAAATATTCCCAAGATCATCTGATTCATTCTCAGCTTTTGACCAAGATTTCGCCTAAGCTCTCTGGCCACGTGGCTGGGGAGCTGCTCCCAGAAGATGTGCGGAGAGTGATTAAGCTACAGGTGTTTCAGATCTATCTGGGGACCACAGAAACCCCCAGACCAGCAGAGAGAGCGTGCTTAACTTCATTATCGCTGGGGCTCAGCCAAAAGGAGGGTGGCCATCCAAAATATTAATGAAAAGTTGTTCCACGTGGGGAAAATGCTAATCATGTTTCAGTTGTTCTGTCACCAGCCCGGCAAAGCTGAGAGAAACGGACAACCCCTCTCTGCCAGCCACGTCAAAGCGGCTTCATTGCCAGGCTAACCAATCGGAAATACAGCCATGTTTTATTGTCCCCTGCCTCGCTCGTTACTAACTGCAGGAGGACAATAATTCATAATAATTACAGGAGTGAAAGGTAGTAATTAGCAGTACAAATTAGCTATTAAATGATTCAGAAATTTCAAAGTGAGAAGATGACCTTCTTGCTTCTTATCTGGCAGTGACAAATTGGGTTCCGATTTGAATAGAAATTAAAATACTCTGTGTCACGCTATGGATTTTCTTCACCTTCCGATGGGAACTGGGCCAAGTTCATTTAAAATATGGGAGAAAGCATGAATTTCAGGATCTTCCTTGGTGGCTTTCTCATCTGCCTACCTGGAAGGGTCACCACCTCTCTAGAGCCCATCCTGGGCACTTTCTCCCATAGTTCTGACAAGGACAAATGGGAATGCCTACGGCATGATACTTGATTTAATGAACTGATGATCTAACAAACTTGTGTTATGACAGGTCCCATTCTTACTAAAAATTACTGGCTGATTATCCACCTGCTGGGTGTTCATTAATTCTTCTAACACATAATTTCACTTCACAATAAACACGGCCTTGTAGTTCTACTCCTGGATAGTGCCCCTCGGAAAACACTGTCTGGTTAGTCCTGCCATTTCACCTGCTGAGCGAAATTACACAAGAGCCCACTCCGAGGAGTTAGCCACGCCCCTCACTGCTAGTGGTTTGTTTACCCAAAGTCATGCTAAGAATGCTTCCCCTTGCTCCTTCTCTTGCAAAAGGCACCCTCGTCTGTCAACTTGCTCCCAATGCAATAGTAACCCAGGACATCTCTCTACAAGTCAACGCACAGAAAAGTCTCTCTCCCACGAATCTGGACTCACTCGGGGCTTTCTTTTGGCTGAGTGTCCTGGGGCGCTGGCCATGGCCCTAGTCTTCGACTCTTGTAAGAAAAGCAGACTGAGCCTGACCAGGAGGTGGCGCAGTGGATAGAGCATTGGACTGGGATGCGGAGGACCCAGGTTTGAGACCTCAAGGTCGCCAGCTTGAGCGCAGGCTCATCTGGTTTGAGCAAGGCTCACCAGCTTGAGCCCAAGGTCGCTGGCTCAAGCAAGGGGTTACTCGGTCTGCTGTAGCCCCCTGGTCAAGGCACATATGAGAAAGCAATCAATGAACAACTAAGGAGCCGCAACAAAAAATTAATGTCTCTCGTCTCTCTCCCTTTCTGTCTGTCTGTCCCTATCTGTCCCTCTCTCTGACTCTCTCTGTCTCTGCTACAAAAAAAAAGAAAAGCAGACTGAGAAGCCCTCTCTCCCTGGGAAGACATGGTTATTAAAAACCACATTAATGTTCAACACTTAAGCGCACATTTCCCCAAAACAACATTAGTTCGCACAATGAAATAATATTTGGGAGAACAGATACCAACTATCAGCAGTGGTTTTGTGTGGAGGATAGAATTACCAGGGACTTTCACCTTCTACATTATTTATTTCTGCAATGTCTGTGTTCTTTATGGAAAGCCTTTATACTTCTTGCTATGGACTGCCTTGTGTCTCGCCGCCCCTTCAGAACAACCCATATGCTGAACTCCTGACCCCTAGTGTGACTGTATTTGGAGGGCCTGTGAGGGGAGGATAAAGGCTGACTGATGTGATAAGGGTGAGGCCCTCGCCCAACAGGGCTGGTGTCATTATGAGCAGAGGAAGACACCAGAAAGGTCCTCTCTCCCCAATCTGAGAACGCAGTGAGAAAGCCGCCACCTGCAAGCCAGGGAGGTAGCTCTCTCCAGGAACCAAAACAGCTGGCATCTCGAACTTGGATTTCCCAGCCTCCAGAACTGGAAGAAAATAAATGGCTTTTGTTTAAGCCATCCAGTCTCTGGTATTTTGTTATGACACCCCAAGGAGACTAATACTTTTATAAGCAGGGGGGGAGAGCTACATTGAATAACTAAAGACACCCCTGTTTCCAGGGCTCAGGCTGCCAGTCAGTACAGACCCATCTGTGGTTATTGTTTTATACACTGCTCACAAAATTTAGGAGATATTTTATTGTTTCTTATTCACTTTTGAAATATCCCCTAAATTTTTTGAGCAGTATATTTAGCAAACATTGACCCAAATGAACTATTTATAGTATTAAACCTTGAAAGCAACATCTGTACAGAAGTTAACCACCTCTGGGCTGATGATTTTTGTTTCTGCTTGACAACGTTTCCCTGGGTCAGAGTTTGGAAAACTTGAGCTCAAATATGTAATCAAGGCAATTCCAAACAACTCCGTCACCCTCTGAAACACCCCACATGCAGAACTTCAGCCTTGCCACCATCCAGGGCAGTGGCCAGTCTGGCAACAAAGGCGTGCTTTTCCAAAGAAACCTCATGCATCACACCTGTTAGGAAGGCTACCCGCCAACAACCAGAAAATAACAAGCGTTGGTAAGAATGCGGAGAAAGTGAGACCCTTATAATACTGTTGGTGGGAATGTAAAATGGTGCAGCTGCCATAGAAAACAGCAGGGCAGTTCCTCAGAAAATTCAAAATAAACCGTGTGATCCAGCAATGCCACCACTGGGCATATATCCAAAACAATGGAAGGCCAGGTCTCAAAGCGGTATTGGCATACCCGTGTGCATGACAGCATAATTCACAATAGCCAAGAGGCGGAAACAACCCAAGTGTCTCTCGACAAACAAATGGACCAACAACATGTGGTATTTACATTCAACGGAATATGAGTCAACCGTAAAAAGGGAAGGAAATTCTGACACACACTACACCGTGGATGAACCTCGAGGACATCTATCCGTTCCTTTCCTTGTTCTGGCTTTTCCCCGCTTGTTAAACAGTAACCTCCGGGAGGGCAGGAGCACATGTTCTACTCCCTAATGAATTCCCAACACTACACACAGTGCCTGTCATGTCTTAGGGACTCAGTTACTCGCTGTTGAATAATAAACAAACAAACCACTCAACTAATATTGATATAAACAGTTGTTCTTATAAGCATCTTGATTCACCCAGGAGCCCTGGGTGTCACTCAAAGCCTGTAAAAATGGGACATCCCACCTCTCATGGGTCCTGTCCATCAACCCAGAAAAATTGTCATCTAAACCACGGTCCTGATCCTACACACTTCTCCAGAAATGGCCTGTCCAATGTGAAATCCTGTAGGCGGAGGTTTACCGTGTTCCCCAGACCTGCAATGTAAAATCAGCGCCAGGCTTTTCTAAACGACTGGCCTTGGTGTTCACCTCCCGTTTGCTCAAGTCCGTTACTGATGCAAGAGGCCCCTCCTGGGACATCCAGGCGCAAGGATTTCCCGGGAAAGCATTATGAACATAAGCTAGAAGTTTCACTGTTCCTGCTTTTCTACTTCTCTTACTGTTTCTACTACTTCTGTTTATGTTTATAAGTATAAATAATACTTCATATGAATAAAGTTATAAATGTAATATTGACATCTAAATAAATGAAATTATAAATAAAGCATTTTTATTTGTTTTATAGTTATACTTCCTACTTTTCTTACTGTTTCTGCTGTTAATCACCTGTGATTCTCTCGTAGGTATTATTTCTTGCTTTCGTTTCTGCAAAACCCCATTTCTGCTGCTTTGCTTGGGAGCATCCGTCATCAAACTCAGGGCCCAGCTAAGATAAATACAGTTACGTAAACTCTGAATTTACAGAAGGCTTAAATCCAGAGCCTACCATTACCAGGTCACAAAGAGTGTCTTCCCCCCACCCTCAGAGAAGCAGAGTGGGCAAAATACAGGTTTTTAAATTAATAAAGTTTATTTGAAATAGACTGGTTTCAAATCATAGACTTTAAAACTCAGAGAATTTTTCAAGCTTTCAATGCCTTGAGAAATGATTTCATTTTCAAATCATGTGAACCACTGTCCAGGGCTTTGAGCACTGACTTACATTGCTATGATTATAACTAAGAAGTATAACTGTATGGCAAAATGTGGCACAGGTGTGGCCTTATGTCTCTCCCCTGCCAATGGCAGGTGTTCTGAACCCAACACAGCTCAATTTTCCAGCTGAGCGCATCCAGAGTCCATTTAATACAGCTCTCCACGCAACCACCAGCAACCCCTCAGAGATCGCACTCTAAGATTCAATCCATTTGTCTTCATGAATAAACTCTTGACATTTCCAAGAGATACAACCTGTGCCCTTCAGAAATGCTCACACTCCTCTTGTCGCAACATAGCGACGCCCCGGATGGGCAGAGCATCGCCCCCTGGTGGGCGTGCCGGGTGGATCCCGGTCGGGCACATGTGGGAGTCTGTCTGACTGTCTCTCCCCGTTTCCAGCTTCAGAAAAATACAAAAAAAAAAAAAAAATGCCCACACTCACATTTCTGACTTCCACTCAGAAACATAATTTCTTCATTGATAAAAGGGAGGTAATACCAGCCCATGGAGGTATTGCAAACATTAAAATGAATGGCATATTAAATATTAACAGTGAGGCTGGCCAGGATGCCTCACCTTCGAAATGGTGGCTCTGCAGGCATCCCCCACAAGGGCAGGGAGCCGCACACGGCTCGGGGATCATCCCTCGTGCAACTCTGAGCTCCGGAGGAAGCAACGTGAAGCCTGAACCACAGAGCAGGGCGGGGAGTCTCTGGTCCTTTGATCCAGGTGACGGTCCCTATGAAAGGTCCCCATGGGTATCAGGGGGTGTCCGCCCTGGCATCTTGGTGGCACCCCCTAACACCCATGGAGACCATTCACAGGGACTTAATCTATGCCCAGAAGGCAATGGCACAAACTGACACGTGTGTTCACAAGTCCAGGTAGGCAGCAGAACGTCCCGATGAAGTGTAGCGGCCAGACTACGAGGTGCCCCCCTCCCGAGCTGCGGCCACCAGGAGCAGCTCATTAGAGCCGGACACCCTCCCGGGCCCTCTGGCCACATCTGAGTGCCAACACACACTACTCACACACAAAGTCCTTGTCCTCCGAAGCACATCCAAGCTAACAGGGTAAGAAAACCAGGATTTGAAGTTCTTAGGGATCCTAGTGTAGTCCAAAGTCGAAATTCCTTCCCCAGCTCAGGGCAGAAACTGGTCTTCCTTGGGTGGTATTGTGTTTATTTTTTGGTTGGTACGATGTTATAAAATGCAATTTCCCATTTAAAAAATTAAAAGGAATTTCTAGTTTATTTTGAAAGATGAAAAGCTCTGGCTACAGCAGGAGAGCATGCTGGCGCTGTCATGGCCCAGCCTGAAGGGGGTGCCCATCACGTCCACGCACGTTCCTCGGCCAGCATTCAGCCGGGTGCTCCCACCTACCTTCCTCGGAGGCTGGGAAAGGAGCATGGCCACAGGCCAGGGGAGACAGGAACAACCCTAAGCTGTATGGTGGTTCACTACGTATAGATCTGTTCCACTAGTGCCTGGGCTTTCTCAAGATGGGGGAAGTAGCTTTTTCACCTCTGTAACCTCTCAAAGTACCTGACAGTGTGGCTAAATAAATACTCATTCAGTAGCCAACAAATCAATCGCAGGAATATGTGCCCTTTCAGGATACTACATTCCAGTAAACAATAGAGAAGCTGCTTTTCCATCCTGGTGGGAAACAATAGGAATATTAATAACCAGAGATCTCCAAGTAAGACCAGATTCTGTCTCCTGGGGAACCTAGTCTTTCCTAAGCCAAAGCAAAATTGTGAAATGTTGTCACAGATATTCTGCAAAAACACACAGGGGATGATGCTGGTGATTTTCTGTTGGGCATCAGGGAAACCAGTGTGCCCTTTCAGGATACTACATTCCAGTAAACAATAGAGAAGTTTAGTTTCCTAAACTTCTAGAAGGTTAGGAAAATGCTCCTGTTTGGTGACAAGGGAGAGCAGGGAGAGACAAACGTGTTTAGAATATAAAGGTACACGTCTTTAAAACTCAGAGTGGAAACGAAAGGGAAGGGGAAAAGCAATTCTCTTGTAAATCGGTAAGTCTGGGAGGAAATGGAGTATTACACAATACCATTTCAAATGATGTCCCGGAAGAATACGAAATGGAAATTAGGGAGAGAGAAAAAAAGAAAATAAATGACCAACAAACACCATCTACTGTGGCTGAGAATTCAATAATTATTGAAGGTTCAGCAACTGTATGACAATAAATAGCAGATGATAAATGCCTTGTGAGCATATCAGTATTTATAATAGGAACACAGGCTGTCAAATCATTTCCCAGCACCAACATGAGACAAGTACAAGAACTGTATCCATTCAACAAATGGTTAGTGTGTGCTCACTGTACCAGGCACATGGCAGATTGTATTCATTTTCTCTGGCTGCTGTAATCAATTACCACAAATGCGTGACTTAGAACATAATTTAGTATCTTAGAGTCCTGCAGATCAGAAGTCCAACACAGGTCTCCCATGGCCAAGGTTAAATTGTCAGCAGGGTGCATTCGTGTCTGGAGGCTCAAGGGAATGATCCATTTCCTCGCCTTTTTCAGCTCTAGAGGCCACTGACATTCCTTGGCTCATGGCCCCATCCCTCCAACTGCAAAGCCAGCAATAGTGAACTGAGTTCTTCTCACACTGCCCTCACCTGAGTGACAACACACAACACTACTCGCATACAAAATCATCTCTATGATTCCCTCTTCTACCTCCCTCTTCTCCTTTTAAAGACCCTCCTGAATTGGATCCACCCAACTAATCAAGGATAGCCTTGCTATTTTTAAGTATAGCTCATTAGTAACCTAATTTCATTTTCAACTTTAATTCCCTTTTGCCATGTGTTGTACATGGGAGACAGGCTGTGAGCTGACAAATCCTTACAGCCTAGGGTTTAGTTTAGGACTAAGCTCTTCTCCAACCTTCTAATACTAAGATCTTCCACACACCCTTATAATACTAAGATCTTCTCAACATTCTTCTCAAAACTAAGCTTTTCCCCACACCCTTTGACTGTTGCATGATGTGGGGTGGTGTACTCTTATGAGGAATCTCATTTATGCCTCAGATAAGTGGCTTTGTATCAGAGACTTCCTTATTTGTATATTGGCTTAAAGGCTTTAATTGTCTACACTATATAGTAAAGCAAGACTGGGGGCTCTTGCTCTCTGATCTTGCTATCAGCATTGCAGAGGCCTCCCGATCCCATCCTCTTTTCTCAGTGAGTCTATTTTCTTAAATCCACGCCATTCTCCCTCAGGACCTAGAATTACTAGCCATGCTGGTTTGCAGCAGTTGTAGACTGAATATGTCCCCCTCAAATTCATATGTTGAAATCTTGCCCACCCCAGTGTGATGGTATTTGGAGACTGGGGCCGTTGGAAAATAATTGGGTCATAAGAATAAAGCCCAGCCTGACCAGGCAGTGGAACAGTGAATAGAGCATCAGCCTGGGACACTGAGGAGCTAGGTTCGAAATTCCAAGGTCACTGGCTTGAGCATGGGGTCATAGGCATGACCCCATGGTCACTAGCTTGAGCCCAAAGGCCACTGGCTTGAAGCCCAAGGTTGCTGGCTTGAGCAAGGGGTCACTCGTTATGCTGTAGCCCCCGGTCAAGGCACGTATGAAGAGCAATCAATGAACTAAGGTGCCGCAATTATGAGTTGATGCTTCTCATCTCTCTCCCTGTCTGTCTGTCTGTCTCTCTCTCGCTCACTAAAAAAAAAAAAAAAAGAAGAAGAATGAAGCCCAAATGAATGAGATTAGTGCCCTTTTACAAGTTTCAAAGTAAAAACAACACCTGGAACCACAGTGTATCTATATGAGTCACTATAATGAATCAAGGATATGTCCACCCATAATCTTCATAGCCTACACTTCCAGGCAATGATGGCTAACTCTTATCACATGAAGTAGCTCATAAGTCTAATGAATAACCTTGTTAATTCTTTAAATGCTGCATTGGCAGTCACGTAACCAGTAGTTATCACTCCCACCAACTCTTAAACAGGTAAGTTTACTATATGCAAATATTTCAACTGTTTCATTAATGCATAATATGCAAAAATTGCTTTCCAATTTATTTTACTTTTTAAACAAAAATAAATTAAGGAGCAAAGTGGTCAACCTTTGTCCTGGTTTTTACAGAACAAAATCATGACTTTGCAATAGTTAAAATTCACTGCGTCGGCCCTGGCCGGTTGGCTCAGTGGTGGAGCGTCAGCCTGGCGTGCAAGGGGTCCCTGGTTCGATTACCGGCCAAGGCACACAGGAGAAGCACCCATCTGCTTCTCCACCCCTCCCCCTCTCCTTCCTCTCTGTCTCTCTCTTCCCCTCCCGCAGCGAGGCTCCATTGGAGCAAAGATGGCCCGGGCGCTGGGGATGGCTTCTTGGCCTCTGCCCCAGGCGCTAGAGTGGCCCTGGTGGGCAGAGTGTCACCCCCCGGTGGGCGTGCCGGGTGGATCCCGGTCGGGCACATGCGGGAGTCTGTCTGACTGTCTCTCCCCGTTTCCAGCTTCGGAAAAATACAAAAAAAAAAAAAAAATTCACTGCGTCTACCACAGATGAATTAATTAGCACCATCAAAGGAAGACCAGGTTTTACTTCATTAAACTCCAAACTTAGTGATGGTAATATCCCAGGCCTATAATTCTTCTGTTGTCCCCACCTTTTAAAGGCCTTTTGAAGATTTCTAATATATTAAGCCCCACTGATCAGTAGGATTTTTCTTCCAGAATTCACAAAGATAAGTTCTATTTCCCTTGCACAGGTCATCCCTTGCATGACTATCTTTAAAAGGAATTCTTTTCTTTTTGTTCATCCTAAAAAAGTCTGAGGGAAAAAAAGTGTGAAATAAACACACACCATAAAGTCCGCAGTCCACACATCAGGACAGTCTAAGACTATCTATCCTGAGTTTCCTAAACCCTGGAAGACTGAGCAAAAATGTCCCTTTGTATCCAGACACCCATCATTGGGTAAGCATCCTGCCTCCCACCCTCCCGTCCCCAACCCCTTCAGCTTTAGGCCCATCAGTTTGCCCCAGAGCATGCTAAACAGTCTTCCTCACCCTGCACTCACCCTCCCCTCACTCCTGTAACCCCCAGCCAAGGCTGAAGATTCTTTTTTGGTTCCAGACTTTCAAAGGAAGGATATGGGGTGGAAAAGGACAGAGAGTAGGCTGTCATTAGACTGAGTGTGAAGTTAGAGCCCAGTACAGAATTCTGTATGTTCACACTGCTTTTGCTGTTCAGAATCTGGCCAGGACGGGCCTTGTAGCAGGTGAAATGAGGACATGAGAACCCCCCACCCCCAGTTCTAACATGTCAACATCCTAGGATTCTGCTGACTACGTGCTGTAGCCCAGAGTTTGGCATTGAGTGTAGGGAACACAGACTACCAGTTAAATTAGATTTGCAGATAAATGACTTTTCTTTTCAGTATAAGTATATCCCATACACTAGTTGGGATATATAAATACTTATACTGGAAAAAAGTATTCATTAATTGTCTGAAAATTGAACTGGGTGTCCTGTATTGATTCGGCAACCCTAATTTAGTGGTTACATTATTAATATAAGTCATCATTAATATAGGTACCACTTACTGAGTGCTATGGCTAGGCCCTGAGGTTTATAAGAATTATGGTGTCTGATGCTAAGAGCCTAGGGAGGGAGGTAGAGACGGGCTTGCTGAGGTGCGGTGCGGTCCCACACTGGAGAGGGGCAACGCTGGGGCCACCCAGGTGTCCAGGCCTGGCTAGCTGCATGCTATTTACAGGCTACTGTTTGAAAATGGTTGCAATATTGAAAATGCATCAAATACCTTTGGAACAATATGCACGAAACTATTTGTCTTTGGGGAAAAGACTTCAGGATCGAGATGAGAGGGAGGATTACTTTCCATTGCTTACCTTCCATCAGCCCATTTTGGAGTTCTTTAACCATGTACATGGACAACCTACATAATATTCCTTTTACATTTAAATAAAATTAACCCCAAAATAAAGTTTGTTGTAATATACAATTTTGGTAAATTGATTTTTATCAACTCGAGTGCTTTATCAATACCAGTAGTAACGTTTATTAGTATATGCTGATTTTATGTCTTTTTTGGAGGGGTAAAGTCCTGCTTCAAAGCATGGCCCTCATACTCACAGACTCAATAAGTAGTCTTGCTTTCCTATTCAAGGGCCCTAGCTAAACAAGGAGAAGACACCCACAGAGCCGCAGACACCAGTGTCCTGAGCTCCCCGCCTGTTTCTCCCTGAGGCGGTGAACAGATCTTACTCAGATGAATAACTGAACCCACAGTGCTCGGTCCCCCCCCTGGACAGCCTGGGGGGGGACAGCAAGAAGCCTGTCCACCACATCTGAGACCCCTGGGACAGGCTTTGAGCTTAGTCTACTGACTCAAGGGGCTCTTATTAGCGGCTCCAAAAGTCAGATGTGACATCTCCACACACATAACCCCCCCACCCCGTGCCAAAGGCCATGATACAAAGATTAAGACCTACTGGATTCACCTCCACATTTTCCAGGAAGAAAAGGTATTTTCATAAAAAAGAAATGTCATAGTGACAAAGATATTTTCTCCTAAGTGGATTTCAACCCCTCATTTTGTGTTATCTCAGACACGTTTCTGTCGTCAGAAAAGAAATAGTCACTTTTTTTTAAGCCTGCAATTCACTCCTTACAATGTTTGCAAAGTCCCACTCCAATTCTTAAAACTCAGACTGTCAGCGTTGCAAGGGGAGGCAGATACAGGGAAGTGAGGGCCCTTTAAGGCACACAGGCAGGCGTCATTGACGAGTGTGCATGCGCAGTGCCCGATTAGCAGCTACTGTTCCCACAGCATAAGGTGAGGTCGCCATTGGAGGACCAGGTCCTCCACTGGGGGCTCAAAAATGCCAGCTCCTGAGGAGGTGCTGCCGGCAAGCTTCCTCCACAATTGATAAAAATCAAATCACACTGATAGATAAAAGCATATTCCATGGTCACAAAAGCACCAAAGGGCAAAATGACATAAGCTTTTTATGTACATATGTACAGTTAAAATATAGAGTGTGCAGGGAAGAGAAGGGAAAAGATGGTTCCGCCCTCTCCAGGGACAGATGACGTCATATGAAGAGCAGACAAATGGACCAGATTGCTCCCCAGGATTCTCCAGGTCAATCTTATGATGTCACAGCACCGTCTGGGAAATGTCAGCTCTGCCGTCACTTCCCTGGGCCATACTGAGATCACACAGGACAAGAACCTACATTCATATGTATAAGCACAACCCCTCCCTGGTTCTGTGCTCCTCGCCCTGCCGTATGGTTTTCAGAGCACTTGCCATCACCCAACATGTTACATATTCATTTGTCCCGTCTCGCCCACTGCACCGTTAGTCCCCAGGAGGATAAAAGCTTTCTTCTGTTCACTTCAAAATCGCCAATGGCCAGCACACAATAGGCCATCCATAAATATGTGTTGCATGAATCAATGAATCCTTTTATTCACTGAGCACTCACTCACCAGGCACTAGAGGATGCTGCTGAGTGGTTCACATACAACTGATGAGTGAATGAACAGAATGTGGTCCATCCATACAACAGAATATTCTTCAGCCATGAAAAAGAATGAAGCACTACAACATGGATGGACCTTATTTAAAGTAAAAGAAGCTAGGCACCAAAGGCCACAAATTGTATGATTCCATTTAAATGAATTGTTCAGAATAAGTGCATCCAGGAAGACAGAAAGATTAGATTGGGGGTTGTCAGGCCTGGGGGGCAGGGGGGCTGGGAGGCTGGGAGGTTGGGGGACTGGGGTGTTGGGAGTTGGGAGGATGGGAGGTGATGGCTAAAGGATACAGGGTTTCATTTCAGGCTGATGAAAACGTTTTCCAATTGATGGCAGTGATGGTTGCAGACCTCTGTAAATAGGCTAAAACCCACTAAATTGTACATTCTAAATGGGTGAATTGTGTGATATATGAATTACATCTCAATAAAGCCATCATAAAGATAATAAATCTGGGCCCTGGCTGGTTGGCTCAGTGGTAGAGCATCAGCCCGATGTATGGATGTCCCAAGTTTGATTCCTGGTCAGGGCACACAGAGGAAGCAACCGTCTGCTCCTTCCCCCTGCCCCCTTCTTTCTCTCTTACCCCCCCCCCTCTCTCTCTCCCTCCGGCAGCCACAGCTGGATTGGTTTGAGTGCAATGGCCCCAGGCACTGAGGATGGCTTTCCAGAGCCTCCACTTCAGATGATAAAAAATAGCTCGGTTGTGAGCATGGCACCAGATGGGCAGAGCATCAGCCCCAGAGGGGTTTGCCAGGTGGATCCCGGTCAGGGTGCATGCGGGAGTCTGTCTCTCTATCTCCCCTCCTCTCACTTGGAAAAGAAGAAATAATAATAATAATAAATCTGACTGTATCATCACACCAAAATGCACATTCCTGCCTTTCTTTGTTCTTTGCCTTCCATCAAATTGCCTTGTTTTAGAAAAAACATACTAATAGAAAAGCTAACACAACATAATTCCTTGACCACCTTCCCTTTTCCCAAAGCAATCCTCACAAAGCATGAGGCGGCCTCACCTGGGGCTCCTGGCTTCCGGTGAGTCACTGTGCCCTGCCCGTCTCCTCTTCCCTCATTGCAGGAGGGAGTTGGACTAACCTCTCCGATAGAAAGATGATGTCTTAGTACCTGACTGTCGCAGAAGACAATAAAGTATGTAAGATTTAATACTCTAGGAAATCTAGAATTTCCAAGCCAAGGAAGAGTTATGATTTTAGCAAGCAGAAAGTTCAATTTGATTTCTAATCTACTTGGAGACCAAGTGATGGAATGTGATCAACAGTCACCTTGCCAGCTGAGTTTTCAGAAGCGGTAAAATAAAAGCACTGCATCCATTTTTTGTTTTTGTTTTTGTTTCAATGAAGAGTGATCCTTAAACCTAAACCCCTGGTTAGGCTTTCCTACTCTCTGTACTCTCCAACCCTTCAATCACATTTTAAAATATTGACTCAAGTTCTGAACAACCATAATAGCAGCTCTGCAACTCCCAGTTTTCTCACTCTCCAGCACGATCTAGATGGCTGCCTGCCCCCTGTCGCCCCCGTCCCCCGCAGAGGACCAGACAGGCCCGATCAGAGTCCCGTGCGCCCTGCACTCGCAGAAAGCTTCTTAGGGTCAAAGTACAAAGAGTGGCACATTCACATCTTATTAAGCTACAGTGCTGGGAGCCTTCTTGGAACCGCAGAGAGAGCGCGGTTGCAAATGGAAATATTGATTTCTATAGTCAGCTTGATTGACTTGCAGAAAATCACAGTCTTTAGTACCAAAAGGAAAATAATATATATCTTATTTTGTTTTCCCTTATTTTCAAAAGGACAAAAAAATAGCTTATATCCTTTTTCCATAGGCAGTGAAAGTAATTAACAATGAAAAAGTTGGGAAAACCATCACTTGGTAGGATCAAAAAGCAAACAAAAAAACAAACAGATCAACATCAAGAACAAAGTAAACAAAACAGACACACAACTAGAGAACACACTGGTGGCTGCCAGATTGGGAGGACAGGGGCTGGGTAAAAAGTGTGAAGGATTAAGTACAAATTGGCAGTTACAAAATAATCATGAGATGTCAAACACAGCATAGGGCATATAGTCAACAACGCTGAAAAAACTACATATGGTGCCAGGTGGGTACCAGAATTATTGGGGAGGAATCACTTCACAAAACATATAATTGTCTGACCACTATGCTGAACTCCTGGAACTAATATAAAATAATACTGAATGTCAACTGTAACTGAAAAACAATACCTATCAAGGTGCACCTGTGACTGTGGGATTCAGAAGGCAGCGATCGTGTCCGGGGTTCGCATCCCCGAGGGCCCACTGTGCGCTCAGCTCGGTGCTGGGACTGAAACTCCCGGTGCTCACACCGGAGTCCTCCATCCACAGCGTCCTGGGGGCGGGAGGTGCTAAACGGCGGTTTATGATGCGTCTATCGTTAGAGCAGGGCTTCCCAGCCTCAGCACTGGACACCCGGGGCGGACAGTTCTCAATGTGGGGCGGCCCCTCCCGTGTAGCGCGCTTGGCAGCATCCTGGCCTTCGCCCACTAGATGCCAGTAGCACCTTCTCAGTTGTGACAGACAACCCAAGATGTCTCCTCAAATTGGCAAACGTGCCCTGGGAGCCAAACCACATTGAAATTCTGGAGGGATTCGGAGTTCAACTCAAGAGAAGGAGAAGGAAGCAGAGCGACATGCTTCCCTGAGACCTTACTCGGAGGCCCCCGGAGGACAAACGGGGCTCAATCAATGCCGTTTCTGGCTGATTTGGAGAGAAAACAGCAAAGAAAAGACGAGTATGTTCTCAAAGAGCCACCAGAACTT
Organism: Saccopteryx bilineata; assembly: GCF_036850765.1. Lineage (NCBI taxonomy): Eukaryota > Metazoa > Chordata > Mammalia > Chiroptera > Emballonuridae > Saccopteryx > Saccopteryx bilineata. The sequence continues at coordinate 105,023,306 of NC_089496.1, read as the reverse complement.
ATGAAAATGTCAATCAGCTACTGGGCAGCTGAAGTCTTATTGTGATTGTAGTGCCCGACGGGTCAACCTAGCTTCCACCTGGTGAGAGTCAGGAGCCGAGAATGCAGGGTCTCCTCCTGCGGGTGGGAGCGTGGGCTGAGTGATGAGCTTTCCTCTAATTCCTGGTCTGTCTGACATGACACTTCCCACCCCACAGAAACCAAGCCACCCTCCCACTGCAGGCTGAGAGGAGCCAGGTTCCAAGGTTCCAGATGTGTAACCACCTCTGCCTGTGTCGACACAGAGGCGCTTTCCTAGGTGGGTACAGAGGAAGTGGCATGAACAAGGCAGGACCTCAGACAATGCCACCTACAGCCCCCCACCCGAGGTGTGCGGTGCCTGGGGCCTCGCAGCCTCTAAGACAGGGGTCGGGAAACTTTTTGGCTGATAGAGCCATGAACGCCACATATTTTAAAATGTAATTCCGTGAGAGCCATACAACGATCTGTGTACGTTACACATTATCCAATAAAAATCTGGTGTTGTCCCAGAGGATAGCTGTGATTGGCTCCAGCCACCCGCAACCATGAACATGAGCAGTAGGAAATGAATGGATTATAATACATGAGAATCTTTTATATTTTTAACGTTATTATTTTTTTTATTAAAGATTTATCTGCGAGCCAGATGCAGCCATCAAAATAGCCACATCTGGCTCGCAAGCCTAGGTTCCAGACCCCTGCTCTAAGACCAGCCCAGAGCTCAGAGAAAAGAATGTCAAATGTTATGTTTAATTATACAATCAGCGGCTTGAATCTTTTTGTCTCAACTTAAATAAGATGAAGCGAAGGAGGGGAGTCCGTGCATTCATCTCCAGCATACAAAGAGAATATATACATCAGGAGCGAGAGGGTAAGACACTCTCTGCCCTCTTGCTCCCGGGTCAGCCTCCAGGCTGGGGGCGGGGGGCTGACCAGCGTTCCGTGCACAAAGGCGCATATTGTGTCAGAAAGGCAGTTTGATCCCTTCTTCTGCACACACAAGAGATCTAGTCTCTGATCTCTGGGGCAGCGCAGGAGGTGGTGACTGCTAAGGGCTGCATTTAGCCAGCTCAGTGAATGAATAATCTTTGCAAACCAAGCAGGTAATTAAATGAATCTGTCTCACAGACACGACTCGCCGACTTTCTGCCGCTGACACAGTTGCCTTCCTAGGCTGGACTTTTACCCTAGGTCTTCTTTGTTATTTTATTTTTTTGTGTGTGTGACAAAGAGAGACAGAGAGAGAGAGACAGACAGGGAGAGGGATGAGAGGCATCAATTCTTCACTGTGGCACCTTAGTTGTTCATTGATTGATTTCTCATATATGCCTTGACGGGGTGGGGGGTGGGTACAGCAAACCCAGTAACCCTCTTGCTCAAGCCAGCGACCTTAGATCCAAGCTGGTGAGCTTTGCTCAAACCAGATGAGTCCGCGCTCAAGCCGGTGACCTCAGGTTTCTAACCTGAGTCCTCCACATTCCAGTCCGACGCTTTATCCACTGAGCCACCGCCCGGTCAGGCCTGGATCTTCTTTGGATGTTGGCATTACTCCTTAGCTTCCTGTTCTCGGATAGCCAGACTGAATATTTCTCCAGCCATCAATCATGCAGCAACTATCAGAGTTCCTAATATGTGTTAGGCTTGAAAAAAATGGTAAAAAAAAAAAAAAAAAAGGCCCAGGTCCTAGTCCTCATGCAGTTGCAGCCGAACACGAAGGACTGACAACGTTCAATTATCACAAACACATCAGGTGGGGATGAAAGAACAGGTCTCTCAAGGAAACCTCATTCAGTCTGCAGAGGAAGAAGATTCCATGCGCAGGTGAGACCGAGGAATAAGCAGCCGTTAGCTGAGCGATGGCCGGGGGAAAAGCCGATCTCAGGTGAAGGTGCCGTACGGGCCAAAGCCCCGGAGTAGATGAGCGCAGGCCGCGTGTGAGGAGAGAAGTCCAGAGTGGCCGGAGTGATGACAGGGTGGACGAGAGGGGCATGCAACAGGGCCAGAGAAGTGGATAAAGCATGGGGTCTCGGAGGGTACAGCCTCTGGCCTCCAGAAGTTCACTGGCTATTCTGACACAGTAAGATGAAGTTGTAATGGGAAGACCGAGGAAAGTAGGATGAACCAGCCTGCTGTGGGGCAGAGAGTGAGAGGAGGGACGGGGGCTGTCTTGAAGGATGCCCATAGGTTTCCAGGTGGCCAGGCAACGGGGCAGGGAATGGTATCCTAGACACAAGATACACTGAGGTCAGGGCATGGACGGCAGAAGGAAGACGTGTGTGGGCAACACCAACAGTCCGGCTTCAGCAGGGAGCAGAGGATGAAATCATGTGAAAAGGGGTTGGGCCTCATTATTTTAATATTTTATGGTCATTATAAAACTGAAAATATCTGATCTTATATACTGAGATCACTCGGCTTTGTGCTTTACTTTCAGTATCCCTCGGCAGTTTAGAGCACGTCTACCAAGAAAAGCTACATTTCTAGTTTCCAGAAAAATACTAGTAAGATTTCTCTCCTAGAATATTTACACACATTCCTTCCACCAGTTGGTAAGCTGGAACCAGCACTGGGCTTGTACTCTGCATTCAGGCATTCAGTGGCCTCTCATTGGCAGATTGAAATCAGGCATATAAGGAGTATTTACACAACAGAAATTGGCAGAAGCACTTTTTTTTTTTTGGAAAGGCAATTGTTGAACATTTATCAGCAAAATACTGGACCTATCTCACTAAGACATGTCTCCTCCTGAGAATTAAAATGGTAATTCAAGGAAGACTCAAATCAAACTTGTGTACTATTCCCTCTCAAGAATTGAGGGCAAAATAAAGCAAATACAATGTGTCTGTAAAGTCATGGTGCACTTTTGACCAGTCACAAGAAAGCAACAAAAGACGATAGAAATGTGAAATCTGCACCAAATAAAGGAAAACTCTCCCAGTTTCATACCTGTTCAGTGCAGTTCGATGTGGGCTCCATTTGTTGCCCTACACACATCCAAACGATAGTGAAGTTCTTGCCACACATGGGTAAGGACGTCTGGTGTAACAGAGTGAATAACGTCTGTGATTCTCTGTTTTAAGTGATTAATGTCGTTGATACGTTCAATGTACACATGTTGCTTCACATAACCCCAAAAGTAAAAGTCTAAGGGCATCAGATCCGGGGATCGTGGCAACCATGGCTTGACAGAACCCCTGCCTATCCACCACCAGGGGAATGTTCTATCCAGAAACTCACGAACAATGGTGGCGTAGTGTGGAGAAGCGTCGTCCTGTTGAAATATGACACCTTCTGGAAATTGTGGCACTGCATACAATTCCAACATGTCAAGATAGGACTTTGCCGTCACAGACTGCTCTGCGAAAAAAAAAATGGGCCTATCACCTTATCGTGCATCAGGCCACACTACACGTTCACTTTAGGGGTGTTACGTTCATACTCAACATAGGCAGGAGGATGTTCAGCAGCTCATATTCAGATGTTACGGTGATGAACATGTCCACAGATATGGAAGGTCACCTCATCACTAAACACAATCTTCTGCAAAAATCTTGCATCATTGTCGATCTCATGAAGCATATCTGTAGCAAACGCGCATTGTGTGGGTCTATCCGCCGGTTTGATAGCGTGCAACAGCCGCAATTTGTACCCTGTAAAACAGAGACATTTCTTTAACACCTTATGAACTGTAGTCTTGCTTAGGTGTAATTGTCAAGCACACACACGCACAGATTTTTAGGGCTCCTTAGGTAGCTATCCCGTATAGCCTCTACAGACTCGTCACTGACTGATGGCCTACCAGAACGGGGTTTCTCCACCAAACTGCCGGTTTCCTTCAACTGCTTATCCCACCCAGTAATGTTATTCCTATGTGGTGGTGCTTCATTATAAACGTGCCGATGTTCACGTTGCACTTTGGACATGGATTTGAATTTAGCGAGCCACAGAACACACTGAACTTTCCTCTGTACCGTCCACATCTTGACTGGCATGGCCGTGGGCTGCTCCGCTATATACACGGTGTTACATCATCATCTGCGCATGCACACATGCTGCCACATCATCCTTCAGAAACTGGGAGGGTTTTCCTTTTATTTTGTGCAGATTTCACATTTCTATCGTCTTTTGTTGCTTTCCTGTGACCGGTTAAAAGTGCACCATGACTTTATGGACACACTGTAGAACTCTGGCTCTTCCTTTTGTGACTTTAATTCTATTCAACCCCATTTAATAAAGTAAATTTCTCTCTAGAACACACATACTTCTTATAGGCTCTTCAATTTCCAGTGTAAGAAGGTGCTAGGGAGTAGTAATGGAATCATATTTATAGATGGAATCAGCATTTTCTTATTAGGAGAAAAAAGCCTTATAACCTGTCCCCCCAAAAGGGGGACTTCTCTACAGCCTGAAATTATCTTAATTCAGTTCAGTCTTTGGAGGCTAACCCTTGTCTTTTAAAACACAAACAGAAGGTTGCATGTTCAATGGTTGGACCTCTGCCATGAAGGTTTTCAATAGTTCATGCCAGATAATCCACTCCAGAGAAGGAAGTAGTCTGGAACCCTGAGTGCTTGGGAGTAATGGGGTTGACTTGGAAAGGGCATGAAGAACTACAAACCAACTCTCCATCCTTCACCCTGTGTGGCCTGCCCATCAATCAGGTCCAACAGGTGGGATGTCCACACCATTTCAGTCCCATTTTTTCACACCTTCCCACTGACTCTGAATTTTCCTCCCTGCATTCTGAGTTGGAAGTGTCACTGCTTTAAAGCTGAAGAATGGGCTGGAGAAAAAAGAAATAAGGAATGAAGACTACTTTCATAAACTACAGTTTTAATATTATTACTATATAAACCATGTTCATAAAACCTCAAAGATCTAAGTTACATGGAGATTAGGACAAAATAGAAGGAAAAAAAATTCCTCTTTAAGTAATTGTCTCTTTTTTTTAGACCAGAGGCTCAAGAATACCATAATTAGGTTGTTTTCCCATGGCCTAGAAAGAAAGGTACACTCAGCTAACCACAAAGCATGCCTCTCAGAAAGGGTCATTGCTCATTGCCAGATCGACAATCTCAAGACGCAAATGTCTCTGGGACAGCTGAGTCTGCTCACTGATGCTACTCTTCTCCCAAGAATCACTTTCACAAGGCACTCAAAATCTTTTATCAAACTAATGATTACTTATATGTAATGGGATATTTTTACAGCTGTCAAGTGCTATTTGGCCTGAAAATTCAGGACTTAATAGAGCACTGACCCAATAAACACACATGATAAACAATAGCATCTAGTCAGCTAGAGTGCCCTAAGGTTTCAAGAACATCTGGTCTAATCCTACCAGTCACCAGGAGTAACCGATTCGCTTTTCAGAGGTACACGAACCCAGTGTGGGTGCCACAGAATGCCTGAAAAGTAAGTCTCCAGCATCGTGCTGTGTGGCTTGACAAATCAGTCAGGCATTTATTTTCTTCTGATTTAAGCAGAATTTATCATTGATAAGCTAACTTTTCTTACTTCTATAATGCTCTTTACTAACTGACGAATATATCACGCATATGTGCAAAAGAGAGTAAGAAAGAGAAAAATCTGAAAGAAAATAAAGCATAGGAACTCTTCCAGGAATTATAGACTTTTAGAAGTGGTGACATAGTTTTATTCTTGGTAAGAAACATCTTGTTTTACAGCAGCGGTTCTCAACCTGTGGGTCGTGACCCCGGCGGGGGTCGGGGGTCGAACGACCAAAACACAGGGGTCACCTAAAGCCATCGGACATTATGTATTTCTTTTTTTTTTTTTTTTTTTTTTTTTTCTGAAGCTGGAAACGGGGGGAGACAGTCAGACAGACTCCCGCATGCGCCCGACCAGGATCCACCCGGCACACCCACCAGGGGCGATGCTCTGCCCACCAGGGGTCGATGCTCTGCCGCGACCAGAGCCACTCTAGCGCCTGGGGCAGAGGCCAAGGAGCCATCCCCAGCGCCCGGGCCATCTTTGCTCCAATGGAGCCTTGGCTGCGGGAGGGGAAGAGAGAGACAGAGAGGAAGGAGGGGGTGGGGGTGGAGAAGCAAATGGGCGCTTCTCCTGTGTGCCCTGGCCGGGAATCGAACCCAGGTCCCCCACACGCCAGGCCGACGCTCTACCGCTGAGCCAACCGGCCAGGGCCCATTATGTATTTCTGATGGCTTTAGGCGACCCCTGTGTTTTGGTCGTTCGACCCCCGCTGGGGTCGCGACCCACAGGTTGAGAACCACTGCTTTACAGGTAAAGGAGAAAGAAAATCTCAACAAAAAAACTTTTCATGAAAATAAAGAATGACAAAGACCCTATCTGAATTTTAGTCAATTTCAGTCATGACTACAACTCTTCAGTTATACCTTCTACTCACATGCATATGTTCAAAAGACGGGTTAGGGCTTAGGCTGCAGAGAACTGTTTTATTTATGCTGAGCCCCCCCCCAAAAGCTCTGGCCCAGTGTTAACAAGTCCCACCAAGCAATGAAGCAACTCAGACCCCAGGTAAAAGCAATGCTCGCTAGACCTACTGGATGGAAACATACTCCCTTATTTAAATACACTGAAACATGGGGGAAAGCAGCATTATACAGGTTTCTGCACTACAGGACTTCTCAAAGCCACTAAAATGACAATGTACATTGTAAAACGCCAGGACTTAAGAGTGTGTGCAGTGTTTTCTCAAACTCACTGTTTTTTAGTCATCGCCGAGAGCGCCTGAGGGGCCAGAGCATTAGCTATACCCCTTGGGAAATCCTATCATAATCGTTGCACTGTCTACACCGAGGTTACCACCTAGCACTCTGAGAGTGCATTCCAGAGTTCTAGAAGAGCTAACAGCACTTGTCCACTCTTGGGTGACACCCGAAGCATTAAAAAGCAGTGCAAGCCCAATACCCCAGCTCCATCAGAAGGTACGGCACATAGAAGAAGAAAAAGATCATGTCAAGGAGGAACTTTTATCCAAGGAGGTACTAGTCAGCATGTAGAAGATGGATAAGCAAGAAAGGATAATGGCGTTGGAGATAGAGGATAAACAGAAGGGGGGAAGTGGGGGAGAAAGACACAGAAAGCAACTGAGAAGTTTGGAGTTCCCCCCATCCGCACCCTAAAGACTGTAGGGAGACCATTCTGGCTGCTTCCAAGGACACCTCTAGAGCCCAGGAAGCCAACCCTGAGGCAAACTCATCAGGCAGACACATGGTCAGGGAGCTAGCGCTCCAGATTCCTTTCTGAATATCTATCACAACCCCAGAGACTTATCAAGTGCAAGGGAGTACACATGAAAAATATTCCCCACCACAGAACATCTGACCTTACTCACTGGAAAAATTAAAGGTGCTATCTCTACCCTCAACAAGGTTAAAGACCAGTTTGGGCAGAACAGTCCGTGCTGTAATGAGTCTCAAATAAAGGAGCCTCAAAGGTAAAATTTTTTTAAATAGAAAAAGACGTATACATTCCTGGGGGAAAAAAATTTCAAATTACCACAAGGACAAATAAGTAAAATTCTCCTCTACAATTCATTGATTCTATTCCTATGTTTATGATGCTCTGGAGTGTTTAAAATTGTATAAAGGGGGATAATATGAATAAACTGGCAACACCAATGTAATTTCAATTAATTTGAAGGTTTACAACAAGTAGAACACATCAGGCAATTTTCAGAAAGGCTCAGGAAGGAGGCAGAACAAGACACGGCCAAGAAATCAAATCAACCGCAATGATGTCCGGTCCGAAACCACTGGAAATCTGCCTCCTTTCAGTGACAAATGGCCTTTCCCCCAATGAGACAGGAGCTGGCGGGCAGCTTTCCCAAGGCGGCCAAAATCCACGCCCTGGGAAAGAAAACCTTCACCTCTGGTGCGTTTGGGATCATAAAGGAGTTTTGCTGTGGCTTCCAAAGGAAGAGCTAGGCGCTGATTAAGTATGTTGCGATTAGAGTATTCATTCGTGTCAAGGAAAGCCGTCGTTCAATATCTGCCACTTTTCTGCATATAGAAACCCAAATATCTCTGGCACATTCGCTTTTTAAATTTACAGTTTTACACCTAAGGGCTTCTTAATTAAAGTATTAATCACAGACTTTAAACTGACGTTCCCACTTCTGCAACATGTGCATTGGTTTTCTTCCAAGTGCCCGCTGCCTCTGGCCCCAGGGGGTCCCAGAAAGCGTCCTGAGCTGGACCGATAAGAGCCACAGTGTCCCCAGGCCTCTGCCTAAAAGCCCTTTTGCGCACTGGCTCAGAGCCTGGGTCGCCAGGCTACTCAAAGTATATACCCTACTTCCCTTCCCTTAGGATCACATTCCAATTCCAAAGCCAATTAATCAAGCACAGAATTGAACATTGCTTTGGCTCTTTCTACTTTTGAATTCATTTTCTGTCATCTTCTACATAAAATGTGGAAACTACAAACGATGCCTGTAACAATCATAATTGCATTTCTTGGGACCAATTAAAAAGATTCAAAGAAAATACGCAAATACACACACGTCCATGTGGACATGCACACCTAAACGCTCACATACACACACACACACACACACACACACACACACTTTAAGGTCTTGGCTGCAGGTACAGGCAAGGTACTTGAAGCCAGGCAGGAAGTAAGCCAAGCAGTTTTCATTTATAGTGACTCTGTGCCCGACATCCACTGAGTTACAGAGACAAGAACTTGGCTTGCTTCTTCGAGACTTACCTACCTGCTTTTGTCTTAGAGCGTTAAAGCAGTTTAATCGCGTTAATTAGGCTTCACAGAACTGCTGAAATACCTTCTGAATTTTCTGAAGCTAAAACAAAAGAAAGTTGTCTCCCAAGACCATTCCTGAGGTCCCCGGAGCAAACTGATTCCATCTAAAATTTAAACTAAGAAAAATATCTCAAAGGAATCACATACCCCAAAACAACTAGAAAGACCAAAAAAAAAAAAAAAAAGAGAGAGAGAGAGAGAGACAGAGACAGAGACAGAGAAAAGAGAAGCAAAGTAGAAGAAAAAAAAATGAAAGTTGCCCTTAGAAGTCAGATCGTCAGATATGAGACATTTTTATTTGATAACACTGCTTACTTTAGGGGAAGTACTGTTTAAAACAGTTATCTGAATTCTCGACGACCACAAGTGCTTTTGAGGTTCATGGTAGGAGTCCTGCCTATGAATCCAAAACACAACCAGGGCCACCTCCTCTTTTAAGTTTCAGGCATGAATATATTTAAATAATCTACTCTGAACGCATTATCGACTCAGCAATGGAGAGGAATACTTCTAGACTCAATAGCCTCCAGAGTGAATACAATCCCATCACGTTAGCTTAAAAACCACAGAGTTTTTGTGTCATCATTCCATTCTTTGAGAGTTATACCTTGGCTCTCGGGCATGGGCAATATCCAAAGCAAGAATGAAGACTTGGAAAATTGATTCATAGAATGTCTTCCTCCTGTTGTGAAAAGTTTTTTGTTTATTTGTTTGTTTGTTATCCTAAAGACATGACACGCCAATTCTTGGTTCCAGCTGGTTTAATTGCAGCATCTTTGATCAGGTGATAGATGACTTTGCTGCACCAGAATGTAACTGTGAATTTGAAAGTGGCTCCCAAACACCTCCTGGGAGCTATTGAATTGAGCACCATTTCCGAGTCTTCTGTGGAGGCCTCGTTCTGCCGCCCCAACAGGCTACCCGCTAGTCCTTGCTTAGATCTAAGTCAGCCGTTTCATCTGTGTGCGTTCCGTATGGTACTTCCCAGGGAAAAAATAAACTTCCTCACTCTCATCCTCCTGTTCTGGAACTTGGCCCACTTAGAATATTGCTTCCTGATCCTTCCAATAAGCTAACCCCCAGAGGCACTTAACAATTAAAAGAAGGGACCAGCGGTACGTTACATCGTGTACAAAATCTGATTCTTCTTTTTCATGGTCTCCATCTTGCTAACACTGCCCCGCTAGAAATGGAAACTGCCAACTAATTTCATCTCTGCGGGCTTCTTACCTTTATGCAACTAGAAGATAATAAATCAAGAAGTTTTTATTCTCTTATTCTCCTCCCCTAAAAGAAGTTAAAACTTTAAAGCCTCTAAGAGATTTCAAGTTCACATGGAACTCCTCTGGGCGAGGAGATACAGGAGATTATGAGTAGCTGTTCGAATATTTGTTACAGAGATATTCAGGCAGAATCAAATTAGGTTGTTTGTGTTCATGGCCCTCACAGGGCTCAGTTCTGTGTAGCGTCATCAGGCAAGGAACTTATTACAACTCGCAAGTTCAGTCTATTTCCACAATATTATTCCCCAAAGGTCTAAATACTGGCCAAGTAGCCTCGCCATCACATTAGCTAAGCAACAGGCTGGTTGCCCACCCCACTCCACCTACCTCCCAATATAAGAAACTTTAGCTCTGTGGACTAGATAAATAATGTACTAGGTGAATAGCACCTGAATTGGGCATGCCTGAATATCCCCCAAATTCGCAGATTAACTCTAACAATAAAATAAGAATAGCATGTGATCATCAAGAATTTACCAAGTGTACTTTACAGATGTTCCCTCTTTTTCTCTTTGCAACAACCCTACAAGGTTGATATTATTATCATCCTTTTATCACAGGTGAAGAAGACTTAAGATCCAAAGAGGTTAAACAAGTCACCCATGGTCACAAAGCAAGTAAGAGTGGTTCTGGGGTTCAGACGTAGGACTCTTTAAGTCCAAGGCCCTGCCCTTGGCCTCTACGTCGCTTCGCATGGTTCCCGACATGCCAGCCAGTGCTCCCCAACTGTCCTTACTGCCCCTGCATGGGCCTCATTCCCTTCAGAGTTCTTGCACACCTTCTAAGCCTCTCCTGGAAGTAACCTAGGTCCTCCCCGACAACAACTCAGACTGCACAGCCCACTGGGCTCTCACGTGCCGCAGCCTGGTTCAGGTTCTGGAACGTCCTGTCCTGTCTGCCTTGCAGGTAACAGTCCCACCAGTTCATCCGAGAACCTGGATACTTCATCATCATCATCATCATCGTTTAGTCCCTCACATCATCCTGAAAAGGATAAGTAGGTTCATTCTTATCTGACTAGAAACTGAGGATCAAAAGGCTGAAGTCACTTCCACACATCATGCAGCTTATGTGGTGACTATTCCTGGATTTGACCCCAGGAGACACACTGTTTTTCCCACTATTCCCTGGCTCACAGTACGTGTCCCTCCATTAAATGGTCATTGATTAACTCATAGTGACACCATTCCCTTTGCTACAATGTTTTCCATTTGTAGTCATTTCTCGTCAGAAAAAAAGATTAGATTCTCAAAAAATTATTTGTTCAACTGTGATAACCAGCACCCCCACCCCAAATACTAGTGGCTTTAACCCAACAAAAGTTAAGTGCTCCTCCTGCAAAGTCCACCTGGGTCCAGATGACTCCCCAAGGAAACTATCCACCCGGACGTGGCTCAGCATTGACCGCCACGTCAACCCATTCCTCCACGGGCCCCCCATCAGACAAGCCAGCATCAACATTAACCCTTCCTCCCAGAAGTGACACACAGTACTTCCACCCACAGTCTGCTGGCTACAGCAGGTCACCTCGCACTGCCCATCTTTAAGAAGGCAGAGAAATACAATCTTCCTGTTATCCAGAGCTGAGAAAAAGCAGATGTCAAGGTTAGCAGTCGTGTCTACTACAACCAGTGAACAAGAAGAGAGTTGAGAGGTGACAGGAGTTGAGAAGTAACGATGTCATGCAGTGAAGCAGTGGCCGCATCAGGACCCAAGTCCAGGTTTATCTACGTCTAAGATACTTACCCTTAACTACCACGTAATTCTTAAGAACACTGTACCCATTTTATGTACCCTAATTATTCCGCATGAATAGGCATTTGGTGGCCACCCTGGCTCCCTGGTGCTGCTCAGGGGACAGCTGCTCTAGGCTGGCCTTGGCTGGGAGAACCTGGAAGACCTGGCTTCATGCAGCACGCCTCTCCCCCTCCGGCAGGCTGGCTTGGGCATTTTTCATTGCACCAGCAGATGCCCAAGGGCAGGCAGACCCAAAGCAAGCCATGTGAGTGAGCCCAGAGCCAGGGAGCGGGGAGGCGGAAAGGCAGTCAAGAATCTCCAGGTGTATGCAAACTTATTCTATAAACAGTCATAGCAAATATTTCTTGGGTCATACTGCTTCTATCACGGCTACTCAATTCTGTGATTTAGCATGAATGCAGCCATAGTGAGAAACAAACTGATAGGTGTGGCTTTGCTCCCAGAAAACATTATTTGGAAAAACAGGCAGCAGCCAGATTTGCCCCAAGGGCCCTGGTTTGCCAACCCCTGAATTAGAGGAATCTTCCACGGGGAAGTCTAGTCTTAGTTCTGGAACTATCTGGCCATATGGTGTGGACAACATTACTTCTGTTCTCACGTGACCTTAATTTACAAAGTGAATGGAGGAGAGTGTTGGAGTAGCTCTTTAGAAGTAGAAAATTCTTACATTCTCGGTCCAAATCACATTACCATGCAAACCAGAAGGTGTGGTCTAGGATCTAGTTGAAGAGATTATCCTCAGCCTGTTAATCGAGCATTTCTTGTGTTTGTCTTTAGCATCATTACCCACCTGCACAAGCTAGACAATTCTCTGATTCTACTTGAACAAGAGTTGCCATGCAAAAGACATTGATCAATAGCAGCAGCATCTCGGCTTCATCAAAGTCAAATAGATTTTTTCCGTCCGTCTAAGCGGGAAGCCAGCCAGATCTATGGAATGAAAACCAAACTGACACTTAAGTGACAAATGGGTTGCAGGGTTTTATTGACTACAAGAATTAAAAAATGAAATACCAGGGAGCCAGCAGTGGCTGATGCCGACGAAGGTTAAAAAGAAACACACAATGGACTGATCCGGAAGGACCGGCTCCAGGGAAGAACGCAGAAATAAAACAGGAAGTGGACATCGTCGGGGGACACAGCGTTTAACCGGAGGTCATTCCGTTTTTATCGCCTCCCTCATTGGCCCAACCTCAATAGCATGTAATTCGGTGCAATGCAATATCACGGGAGGATATTTTTGCTCTTTTTCCCCTCTATTAATCTTCCCCTGCCAGGCTGTTGCCAAAATTACAAATAAGAATATTTATGTGAATCGCTGCTGCAAAAAGCAAGTGCGTGTGACATCCATCAAACCAGGGCAACAGGCGGAGGGAGGTTTACAGAGGTCTGACTTTCTGAGGTTTGATTATTGATGGTTCTCAATGGGCAGGAGAGGGGGTGCAATTTTGCCTGCAGGGGATATTTGGCAACATTTGGGGATATTCTGATTGTCCCATTTGGGAGAGTGCTACTGGCATCTGGTGGGTAAAGGTCAAGGAGGATGCTACACGTCCCACAAGACAGAGGACAGACACACACAAGGGGGAAAAAAGGGCCTGGTCTCATGTGTCAACAGTGTCAAGGTGGAGAAATCTGCTGTTAGTAGATGAAAAGAACATCAGCTGAGACTGACAGCAACTTTTCAATCACTGGGAACTCCCAATAACGATTGTGCATCACACAAGAGCATCACCCTGTAGGGGGCTTGCCAGGTGGATTCTGGTTGAGGTGCATGCAGGAATCTGTCTTTCTGCCTCCCTGACTCCCACCTCTCACTTAATATTAAAAAAAGAAGAAAGAAAAGGAAAAAAGATGCTACAGAAATGCTAGAACAAAGCACCACTTTGAAAGGAGTCACAAATTCCAAAACCCGTCCCAGGTATGCTAAATGGCTCCACATACTGTAAACCCCATCGGTATTGATACATCATTTCGCGAAATAGGTTTAAAAAAAAAAGAAAACCACCCTAGACTATTAAAAGCATTTTGGCTATTTTCTAACTAAAAAATGTGTGACAGGGGAGGCTTCCTCTCATGTGAGTTATGTCTCCACAATCATATGCAACATCAGCTTTTACTGTGACTTGTCAGGATGCATCTCCAACAGGATATAATTTATCAGCTGGCCAAAGAGCTGGAAAATTAATATCTGCTTAGCTAAACAGATCACATCTGTTAGCAAACTTGTCCAGATAATTTGGCGCCGTTGCTTACAATGTATGTAGACGGAGACTATTTATCATGGGGATTACTTCTAGAACCCCCAGGCCTGTCGTCTTTGCCTTGCATGGGAACATGGGTGTGCCCTTGCACATGGGCACGCGCCGTATATGAAGTCCTTAGAAGACTTTTGCACAACTTGGTTGGTTGTTTGTTTTAAAGTGAAGGGAGCACAGCATCAGTCCTGCTGCTTAATTTCGGTTCTGTCTCTCCGTGGCGATGTCCTCTGACCTGGCCAGCCACTGGTGTCATTTCCACTCAGTTTATCCCTAAACTGTCTCAGGTAGTAAGCTCTCAGCAAAAGCAGAGGAGAGCATTCAGGATAACGTTGCAGGGCCTGACCAAAAGTTCCTGCATATGCACGTTAGCCCTTCATGAACTGCAAAGGAGCTCTCGACACCCCCATCCGAACCCACCCCCTCACAGGGCCTTCCTCACGCAAAAGCATGGGCCCTGCTGGTGAAGAACAGAACCCCGATTCAGGTCAACCTGAAATGTAGAAAAGAAAGGCTCTTAGCATAAATAATTTTTGGCAGAACTTACTTTCTCTAAAATAAAGAGACTTTTAGCAGAACTTACTTTTCTAAAAAGACTCCCTACTCCTGGCCTTGAGGCTGGTCTCCCAGGCTGTGGCCTTGGGCTAGCTTTGCAAGGTTGCAGGTGTTCTCAGAATGTTTCTCCCTGAATTAACCCTATAGATAAACATTGTAAGAAAGCTTGTTTCACTGCTTTGGTTTACTGCTATGCTTCCTCTCCTCCCCATTCCTCAGTATAATTTTGTCTTTAAAGGCCAGCCCCAAACTGCGTTCACCACCGCACTAATTTGAACGACTTAGGTCTCCGTGTGCTCGCACAGCTGGCATTAATAAAGACTCCTTAATTTCTTAATTGGGCTTCTTGATTGTGTGGCAGGATGTCTGTTTCTCGCTGTTCTGATACAACAAACCCAGGTTCAAAAGTTCCCTTAACAAATTTATGACTGTGACCTTGGACACACAGCATACCTCTTGACCCTCTACCCCCTGTGTGGAAAGTGGAGGCAAAACTGCCCACCTCCTGGGACTGCTGGGAAGATGCAGAGAGGCCAGGCTTACAAAGTCCCGAGCGCAGGGCCCTTCATACACGTCAGGCACCCTCACGAAACATGCAGAGTCTGCAGGCTGTTCCATCAAATCCAGCATGCGGGTGCCAGGATGGTCCACGTGAGAAAGACACACATTCTCCCTTCAAGTTGTTCACAGTGTCACCAAGGAAGCACACCGGGCACAGGTGCGAGAGCGGGGGAACGAGGTGGGACACTCCGCCGCAGGGCACGGAGCGATGATGCCGGGGGTCAAAGACTAGAGAGAGTGCGGCAAACTCCATGGAAGGCAACACATCAGGGCTCTCGGCCAGCGCAGGGCCCAGAACAAGTGTGCGGGGGGAATGCCGGCCATTGTTATCACTGTCATCCACGGCGATGGGTAATGGGACCTGTGTGTGCCTCCTCCACAGCCAGGACAGACAGTGCTGCCACCTGGCCCGACCTCTTGTCAAAGGACAGAAGCTCCCGCAGGAAACTGTTCCCTGTTGCGTGCATGCCCGGAGCCTGTGTCTCCCCATTTCTTGCTCTCTCTCTCTCTCTCTGTCAGCCATTGGCTCCATTTGGGAGTTACCTGATTTATTATGTGTTAAACATGGCAAACCCATTCCTTTTTTGCTAAGTTTTATAATTTTACAATAGTTGGCGACAGTGATTGTAAACACTATGAAACATCTCCATGGCATCTTTAAATCCATTCAGATTGTTTCTGGACTGTGCATCATCTCGCAAATATACTACATTGGCTTTGTTGGTGTTTTATCCTTTCACTTGTTTCTGGTTTGGTTTGGGTTGTTCTTTTTTCCTGTTTGTTTGTTTTTAATAAAAACCTTACTACTAAAGAAATGAAGCTAGCCCTGGCTAGGTAGCTCAGCAGTAGAGCATTGACCCAGTGTGTGAAAGTCCTGGGTTTGATTCCCGGCCAGGGCACACAGGAGACGTATCCATTTGCTTTTCCACCCTTCCACCTCTCCTTCCTCTCTGTCTCTCTCTTCCTCTGTCACAGCCAAGACTCCAATGGAGCAAAATTGGCCCAGGCACCGAGGACAGCTCCATGGCTTCCACCTCAGGCACTAGAATGGCTCCTGTTGCAACGGAGCAACACCCCAGATGGGCAGAGCATCGCCCCCTGGTGGGCATGCCGGGTGGATCCTGGTTGGGCACATGCAGGAGTCTGTCTCTCTACCTCCCCACTTCTCACTTCAAAAAATTACAAAAATAAAATAAAATAAGAAATGAAGCTGCCAGCATGTTGTTCCCTAGACATTAGGACTTTCTTATTAAATTCAATAAATGTTGACAAACATCCATGTGACCCAGGTGGCACTGAAAACGCTTCCACAGTTATCTTCCCATCATATCGCCACTGCCCATTGCCAGGGAGTTGAAGCCAATTCATCCTGGGTCCTCTTTTTGTCCTGGGACTCAAGGGGCAAAGTACATGAGAGTTGGACATGAACATAAGAGGACCTGTTCCAGCCCAGACAATCTGTGATTCCCACATTAGGCAAAGCAGAGCCAACCATCAGAAACAAAAGAGAGGAAAAGTGAGAGCACCAATGGAACGCCCGCTACGAACCAGACACTGTGCTGATGCTTCACAAATGAATAACAATGACCAACCAGTACTGACCCTACGTGAGTGCCACATACTGGGCAGGGTGTGTTTACAACTTAGTTCAAGCTAAAAAACAGAAAACATGAGCTGAATGCCAGTTTGCCAAACCCCAAAGGCCATGAGTTCCCCCACTTAATCCTTCTGCCGGGGCGGGAGATCGGAGCACACCATGAAGTCCTCCCACATCTCAAGGGGACCTCACTGACCACTGTAAAGCAACGTTAAGAATCACACCTTTTCTGGATTGAACCGAGGTCCATGATGATGTTTCTGCTCTTGAGAAAGAACGTGTCAGAGGATCAGACTACTTCTGAACTTAAAAAAAATGTAGGGACTCGTGTGTTAAGGAACATGGACCAGCCCCAGGGAGCCGAAAACGGCTGCTAACCACCGCATTCCTGCACACCGCTAATTAAGAATGCTTCAACTCAGCACGGGTTGGGGGTGGGGGGCCCCTCAGGATATCTCCGCTGAGCCGCACACCCCAGCCCCTCCGCAGAGAAATATCATTCCCGGAAACGTCTAACTTTTGTTTCAACCCAGAGCCCGTTTGACAACATTGCCCCTGAGTTGGACAAACTCTCTGCACCTGCTGCCAACAGGGAGCCGTCTGAGAGAGGGACCATCCTTTCTGCGCTCACCCGGCCTGAGGTGTCTGAACTAGCTGCGTCTGCCCAGGGAGCCTCAACAAGACACCCCCCCCACCACTACCCCCCCCCCCGCCAAGGGCTGGCCATCCTGGAGAAGCAGCCTAGGGACACAGGCACTGGCCAGGTCTGTCCCCAGGACGCTACCTACATGCACAGGCTCGCCGTCCTCTCACCACTCGGGTATCATGTGTATAGCCATTGTTCCAGAATAACCTGGGATGTCGGTCCCTGGAGCGGCTTCCACACCCCCAGGTGTGCAGCCAGAGTACGGTGCAGGAGGCGTCAGGAGGCAGCGTCTCCTCTGCACCGGCTCGAGTCACTGCGGTGGCCCGACACCAGTGCTGACAGCCCATGCATCTTGCCACCTCTGCAGAAGCAGGCATCTGCTGTCCCTCCCCGGGGCCACCCCACGCTCAGCTGTCATCCCACACTGTCTCCATTTACGCCACTCTCCACATCTCATGTTAAAAACTTCCCTGGAGAAAGGACTCAATTTGTCACCTTGCCATCTTCCAATATGGAGTGTCCTACTGGCCAAAGTTCTTAAGCCAGGTTACTTGAAAGGTCACCATTGGCTCTTTTTTCCCCTTTTCCCTCCATGCCCCACTGCTGCTCGCTGCCACCAACGAAGGCAACCACTCCAAGGGCCGGGTGTGCCTCTTGCTGTGTGCTTGCAAAATGAGTAACTATGTGTGCACTGACAATAGCCCATTGTGGACTTGCTATATAGCTCACTATTCCCTTAAAACCTGGTTCTTCCCATGGGGGGTCAAGCCCCCACCTCTTTTATGAATGTGATAAAAGTATGGATAATCTTACCCGAAAAATACATGAAAAGAAGTAGACGTTTTTGCACACGTTTTCAGGGCATGTGCGCATGCCAAAAGCCATCTGTGGACCCCTAGGGGTCCTTGGCCAGAGCTTAAAGGCTTAGTGTGGTCAGTCGTAGCCAGGGAAACAGGAGCCACGTGGCACAAAGCAGGCATTTGCACACAGAGAACTGTCTGTGGCCCATCTTCCTGAAGCAGATGTGGCCAGCGTGGTCACTCTGCGTCTAATGGACTTCCCTTCCATCTCTTCCTCAAATGAAGGGGTTCTGTGTAATAACGACCCACATGCGCTCCCACTCTGCAATGTCCTCTTACCCGAAGCCACCGCCTCCTTCACAACTCAGGAACTCCTCCCACAGGGCCCCTCAGTGTTACTCAGACCACGTAAGCAGTGTTCTCAGGCTTCGGCTGCAAAAAGCACTCCCCAAGATAAGTCCATAAATTCTTCTATTTCAAGAAATTTTCAGAGGGTGACAAGGACCATTAGTGGGGCTTATGACTACAGGCTTTCCAGCTCCGGGGCCCTCAGTCAGATCACCCCAATGATGCGCAGACTCCAGCCATTGAAACAAACCGGCCACGGTTTATAAAACCCCATTTTGTGGTGGTGCTGTTGTCAACTGCCTGCCGTGCGTCCATAATTCTTGTCCCGCTATTGCTAGCCTCATGGTCTTTGCTCACCTTCCCACGAGACGATGGCTTTCTGGCGTTCTCCACAGGGAGCACGGGAAGAGTTCAGTCCTTCCTCCGGCATCGTTGACACAAATGTTTCCATTACAAACATATCCCCATCCCCCCCCCATGTGTCCCCTGCACTCCCAGGACACCCACCCCAGGGACAGAGGACGGTTTCCCGCTCCTCCTGGCGCATGATTTTACCGCCTGCACTGAACTTTCCCACACCAGCCGGGCGAGGCTGGTGAGAATGTGGTGACACCAGCTCCGCTGTTTCCGGCAAACAACCCGGCAACAGCCACTGGAGGTCCTTCTCCACACCGATGCCAGGAGTTTCTCCTAAGGAAACTAGACCAGAAGCGCGAGAATGATCTAAACGTCTGGTGTAGGCAAATAAGATACATTATTATACCTATCAAATGTTGGCACCATTGAAAGTGTTCATAAAAATAACATGAGGGAAGAAATCCTGGTGTGTATAATATTCTATAATAAGGAATGGAGTGTCATAAATCAGTGTGTGCAGCATGTCTAGAACTAGATTTGTTTTTAACTCTGTGCAGAGAGAAAAAAAGACTGGAAAGAAATGAACCAAAATGCTTAAACAATTGTGTTAGGATAAGCTTATTTAATGTTTCCTTATCTCACAGAAATTTCAACATGAAAATAAGGTTGCCTAAAGATCCTCTGGACTCCTTGCCTCAGCTGCTAGGATTGATGGTCCCAAATACTGTATCAGCAAAGCAGACAGCGCCTCAGAGAGGGCTACTATGATATAGAAACATAAAATGTCACTGCGAGTTTCTTTTGGAAGCACTTTTAGCAAAATCATCTGTTTACACATAGCAATATTTGGGGGGTGGGGGGGAGCCTATCCAGTGAATTATTTTCACCTCCAAGAGCTCCTGTGACTGGAACGTCCACTCAGTGGTTCCTGAACACACGGTCGCAGAGTCGGCCTCATCCTCGCCATCTGCTGCGCGCTCTCCCAGGGCTGGAAATCAAAATGACTCAACAAGACGTACACAAAGCCGCCAAGAATCGTCAGAGGTGCGCGTTATGTAACAACAATCTGGCGGCAGCCACTGAGCCAGGGAAGCAGGAGTGTATTCCCAGTCAGGGCGTCCCAGCAGCTGGACCAGAACTGACGATGGGGTCAATGGCAGAGGAAAGGAGGAAAATGGAATTAACCATCATCAAGGAGCAACTCGCAACTGAGGAAGCATTGCCAGTTGACGTGGTGGTGTTCCGTCATCTTGGAAGCATCTCAGTGTCACTGTAGTGTAAACATTCTGTTGAAGTCCAGTTCGTGTCGGGTTTCACACCATGAGCTTCTAGGGGAACGGCTGGGTGGTTTAAGAAAAGGCAGGGCCACAGGCAGGGAGCTGATTCCACAGCTCATGACAGCCCCCCTACATCAACTGCACAAGACCAGAAACAGAGCTAACCCCGGGCTGCTGGGCACAGTAGAAAGAGACCCCACTTTGAAAAGACTCGGGTTCAAATCTGTGCTCAGCCAATTTTTAGTTATATCTCATTGGCAAGAGGCTTAACCTCCTGGCCTCAGTTTTCTCATCAGTAAGATGGGAATAATAATTCCAGTTTTACAAGATTCTTAGGGGGACTGAAAATGATAGGTGTAAACATAAGAGTTACCAATATAACCCAGCAATCCACTCCTAAGTATCTGCCTAAAAAAGAATGAAAACATAAGTCAACAGAATGACTTATAGATGAATGTTTGTAGCAGCATTATTCATAACAGCCCCAAAATAGAAACAACCCAAATGTCCATCAACTGATGAATGGATAAACAAAATGGTGCATACCACGGACTATTATGCTACAACATGGACAAACCTTGAAAGCATTTTGCTCAGAGAAAGAAAACACAAAAGGCCACATAATTACACTGTATGTTTCCATCTGTACAAAAAGTCTGGAACAGCCAGTTCTATAGAGGTAGAAAGTAGAATGTGGTTGCTTGGGGCTGGAGAGAATGAGAGTAGCGAGATGACAGCTTAAGGGCATGAGGTTTCTTTCCTGGCTGATGGAAACACTCTAAAATTGGCTGTGGGGATGTTGCACATATCTGTGAATACACTAAACAAAAACCACTAGATCGCACACTCCACGTGGATTTGCATTCGGTTGGAACTGTACCTTGATAAAGCTACAAACTGATCTGTCTAAAAGGCGTGGTGGATCTGTGGTGGCTGTTACTCGACCTGCCACTCCCTTACAGGTCACCTCGCTTCTCCCCCTTCCAGACAGCAGAATTTCTTCAGCACAGTGTGTTTGCTGCTGCTCAACGGGTAATATTGGAAACACAACTGCAAATCCTGGAGAGACTTTAACTGGGCCGTTCCTTTTTTTAGATGGGAAAATTGTGGCCCCAAGGACAGACAGTTCTTATATGAGAAATTGCAAGTTAGGGACAATTAGACCAGAAGATAAAGGAGGAAAGTGGACTAACCAGACGTTCCCAGCAAAACAAGGCGAGTGTGAAGACAGCAAAGCCTGAGGAGCAGGGTGCACCCCGGCTCAGGCTGGGCCTGGACGCGGTTTACAGGGCGAGGGGCCGGAAGGTCACACAAGGGCAATGCACAAAGGATCCTGGGAGCGACACTCCCGGGGTTGGGCAGAAGCCCTCCCTGTTTACATGAGTTTTCTCCTAGGACCAGAACTGGAAAGCAAGGCCAAGTTGAGACCTTCTGGCAGTCTGCATAAATAAAATTAAGTTTGTCTGCTTTTGGGTACATCATATGAATACGGCTCTCAGATTTCCAAACTTGGAGAGCTTGGGGGCAATGATCTGTCATCAAATGCGATTCAGGTAGCATCCCAGAAGTCCCCTCTGCAGGGGCTCAGGGAGCAACCATCCCCCAGAGCTCCCAAAGCCACGGTTCGTACAAGAAGCTCACGAGGCAACCAGTCCATCGAGAGCTGCTGCACACCGTAAGACCCCCAAACAGAGAAACCAAGCAGTGGTTTCAAATACAAGCCCCAGATGAGAAGTCACAGCTTTCAGACTGTACGGGTGGATTTGCAATTTGGCCGCCTCTTAAAGGGGCAGCCCTTGGCCCAAAGGAAGCAGTCACATGGTGCGTTTATTTCAACATAGTTCATGATTCTCCCAAGTCCCCAGCACCACTAAGAAGGCCGCCCAACACCTAAAACAGAGAAGAAGCTACAGACCAGTTGCCCCCGCAAACTTGGCAACATCCAGAGGCTGTAGAGTCCACCAGTTGTACAACCGACAGCCATACACCTCTTGTACCTTGCTGGGCAAGCCTAACTTTGTCCTGTGTAATTTATCAATAAGGTATAAGGCCACAGTCCCAGCCTCTCCTGCAGGTGAGTGCAGCCACATCATTCACTTAGTCTTAGCCAACATATTGTGAACAGAAGTCCAGGTACTTAAGAAAAAATTATGCACTCAGAATAACCAGACTATTCATGAGAAGTGTCTTTTACATAAGGAAGAACGCTGTCTACTCAATGAAGAAAGAACAATGAATTAGACCAGGAGTCAGGAACTTTTTTGGCTGAGAGAGCCATGAACACCTCATATTTTAAAATATAATGCTGTGAGAGCCATACAATGACCTGTATACATTATGCATTATCCAATAAAAATTTGGTATTGTCCCAGAGGACAGCTGTGATTGGCTCCAGCCACCCACAACCATGAACATGAGCGGTAGGAAGTGAATGGATTGTAATACATAAGAATGTTTTATATTTTTAACGTTATTTTTTTATTATAATTGTCTGTGAGCCAGATACAGCCATCAAAAGAGCCGCATCTGGCTCGCGAGCCATAGAATTAGACTATCACCATTTTACAAACCCCTGATGAAATATAATATAAAAACACATCCCATCCTCTATGAGGTCAACTTGCCCCCCCAAAGGTCCACCTGAATCTGGACAAGACTCTAGATACAATGATCAGTTTAGAGGAAACAGAAGAAGATTTTAAACTACACAGGAAAGACACAATCAGCACAACCCAGACTGTGGGAAATTTTAGAGGGAAATGAACTAATAACAAATAAATTACAACAGAGAAAAGAGAAAGACCTCCAGATGAAGAGGGACCTAAGAGACATATCAGCTAACTGCAAAGTGTACCTTCTCGATTCGAATAAACCATAGAGAGAGAGAATATGGATCAGGGAACTGTGAACACCGACTAGCTATTCGATGATATTAAGGGACTGGTGTGTTTTAGGCATGATAATGGTATTATGGTTATGCTTCTTAAAAACAAAATCTCTATCAGAGATACTTAAATAAAATAATATGAGGCCCTGACCAGTTAGCTCAGCGGTAGAGCATCATCCCAGCGTGTGGAAGTCCTGGGTTCGATTCCCAGCCAGGACACACAGGAGAAGTGCCCATCTGCTTCTTCACCCTTCCCCCTTTCCTTCCTCTCTGTCTCTCTCTTCCCCTCCCACAGCCAAGGCTCCATTGGAGCAAAGCTGGCCCAGGTGCTGAGGACAGTTCCATGGCCTCCACCTCAAGCGCTAGAATGGCTCTGGTTGCAACAGAGCAACACCCCAGATAGGCAGAGCATCGCCCCCTGGTGGGCATGTCGGGTGGACCCTGGTCAGGTGCATGTGGGAGTCTGTTTGACTGCCTCCCCACTCCTAACTTCGGAGAAAGAAAAAAAAATTATATGAAGGCAAGATTGTCCACTAAATAGTTTAACAAGGGAGGGGAAAGAGGAAGTGGGGCGATATAGACAAAACAAAGGTGACCCCACAAAAGAACATTGTGGGACCTGGATGATGAGGATTTGGGATGGACTGGAGTGTCTCTCTCTCTTCTTATACAGGGTGGGGCAAAAGTTTTACAGCTGTGAGTATGCAAAACACAGTTTATTCTTGTAGTATTATTTATTATTCTATTATTTTCCATACGAATAACTGTAATTTTGCCCTTCCCTGTCGATGTCTGAAATATTCTGCAGTAAAAAATAAAGCTAAAAAAAGAAGAGTAAGTGTGTTTTTTCTCCTTCCAGATTCACATCTGGACATGGGAGCACGTGGGGATGAAAAGAACCACAAGATAGAAGGAACTTGGGTCCTCACAGAAAGTCATCAACCAACCACAGACATCCACTTTAGACCGTTCCGTAAAGACAAAATACGTTATCGTGTGTGAGCCATTACAACATTTTAGGTCTATTTGTTTCTTCAGCCTACTCTACACATAAAACACAGCAAGAAATACTTTGGTCTTGGTCCTTAACTTAATCCACGGGATCTTTTCAAAATGTTCCCTCCTTTTGCTATTTGTGCATTCTAGCATTGAGGCTTTGTAATGAGAATGCCAAGTACAGTGGTTTTAAATGTTGGATAATGTCTTTATCTACTATTAGAAACCTTCTACAGGGAGGTCAAGTCAATGAATCAATACCCTTTGGGCAGTGATTCTGTGTGAATCACCTAATTACGCTAACCCCCGGCCACAGTGCTTTGTTCTGTCTAGAGATTGTCTTGTCCCTGCTAGACGCCTTGTTAAACTCTAACTAGGTAATTGACAGTTTGATCTACAAACTCTGTTAGAAAACAGGAAATAAAATCAGGTTTTACTTATTCTTGATAAACCCACACTAACTCTATTGATCACTTTCAGTTCTAAGTGGTCACAAGCAATTCCTTTAATAGTTTATTCTAGAATCTTCTCTGTCTGCAGTTGTCAAGTTCACCATGTTATATACCTGGGGGGGGGGGGTGGAGAACTTTCTTTCCATTTTCAAAAGTCAAAGCTGTTTTCATCAGTCTCCAAACTTCCAACCCCGCTCCCCTCTCCACAGCTCTTCAAACCCACTGCCAGTGCGGGTGGCCCCATTGGGAGATCCTGAGATGTGTTTCCTTGGCCTCGAGGTCCTTGAAATCCTTTGGAGAACCTTGGCCTCCTCGCTCTGATTCCTGTTCTCTCGGTATGTATTCCACCACTCTTCCTGAGCACCTCCTCCTTGAGAGAGGAGAGAAGCAAAATTTTACTCTCCGTGTGTCGATCAGGCATCATGTGCGTGTTCCACCGCAGTTAGTTGGGGGGAAAATGGCAGGTTCCTGATGCCTTCGGTCCCTCCAGCTCCCTTCTGGGTCCCGCCTCCCTGCCAGCTCCTTGTGGGATATGTGCAGGAGACGCACCCCCAGCTGCGCCCTCTCCAGCACTAACGGGCTGCAGCCCCACAGCCATGCCTGGCCTCCTCCCCCGTGACCCGGGTGAGCCACGCTCCAACTGTACAGCAATGCAGAAACTTTTAACCTTCGGTGTTCCTGAGCCTCTCACGTAGGCAGGGTCTCTAGCTCCCTCGTGTGTGAGGCATTCCCATATGTATATACCATTATATAGTTAAATTTGGTTATTTTCTCTTGTTAACCTGTCTCATGGCAACTGGATTACTGGACCAGCCCGAAGAACCTGGAAGGGTAGAGGAAAGTTTCTTCTTCCCCCACAGAAGCATAATCCTGATTCAAAATACAACCTTTTAAGAGCAAAAAGAAATTGTAGACCTACATTACCAACAACATAGCGGCAAAAGCTTGGCATACTATATTAATAAATTGGATGTAAAAGTGTATTTTTAAAGCACATTGACATGCTGGGTTTATTATAGGATTTTAGGGGTGGTTTAGAATGCTAAGATTGTTTTAACATCAGGAAATCTATTAATGTGGTTCACTATATCAGTAGATTGAAGAAAAAAATTCACATGCTTATTTTGATAAATGCCAGAAAAGCGGTACATAAAAAACGCTAAGTTGAAATACGGAAAACAGACCTAAATTTGATAGAGTATTCATATTATGGCAAGAGTCACATCATATTAAGCAAGGACATACTACTCAAGTTTATAAAACGAGAAAGAATATCTGCTATCACCATTATTTTTGAGCACTGTTCTTGAGATTCTAAAATTATTTTTAGATTTTATTCCCAGATAATCCAAGCACTTCATCAAAAAACCTAATGAAATAAAAAGAACTTAGTAACATAACTGAATACATACTAAATATGTATACAAAAACCAAAGTGTTCTTTTTCCAAAGTAATAAATTAGAAAATATAAGGTGATAGTAGATGCCTTCCAAAATATAAACAACATATAAAATACCAAAGAATAGAGTTAATAAACCATAGGCTTTTTATTTAGTTATCTAGAGAATAATATGAATCCTTTATTTAAGTTTGTTGATTTTTTTTTAATACCACACAGAATCAGTGGATTTTGTGGCTACAAGAAACCTGAGGACATATCTCGTCCAGCTCCCTTATTCACTGAAAAGGAAACTGTTTCCAGGGTTAGAACAACTTGATGATGTTCATTAAGCTTATAAGAAACGAGGTTAAAAACTGGACTCCAAATCCAAGTCCACTGCTCTTCCCACTATATTCTGCTATTTTCATTAGAGGATTTGAAACGCCAAAAGAAAATCATTCAAAATGCTGTTGGACCTGTGAAAAGTAATTAGCAAGTCATGGCATGAAAATTATAACAGTATGTGATTGTTTCATATGCCTTGAATTGTCTTTGTGAAACAGGGTCTAGGGGGCGCAACACGTGCATTCTGTTCTTCTATTGCCATCGGTGCCTTCCCATAGTCGCTGTGCCATTTCTGAAACCATAAAACCTAGTGGCCATGGTGCCTGGTAGCGCATTCGGCGCATCGCATCTGTAAACTCCCCAGAGTGTCCGTTTAAATCTGTGCGTGCTACTAAAATTTTAATTAAAAAAAAAATGTTCTGCATTTAAAACTATCTACCTTCAACCATCTAAAGAAGCTCCTTTATTCAATTTGTTTCTAGCATCCGTAAAGCTTCATGATAACTCTTTTCCGAAAGAAAATAAATTCATCCCTGGTCTGCGAGCCTGGCCGGGGGCCCTCCAGTGTTGTATTCAAGGACAGAGAACGAAAGCTGCGTTGTCTATCCGTGGGCAGCTCGCAGATGGAGACTGGAGAGGGACAGCCACTAGGCTCTCAGACACCATGGAGAGTTAAAGGCAACTTACAAGTCAACTCTTAAAAGAACAATGAATCCAGGAAGAGATTAGACGCAATACAAACATGAGATTACTCTCAAGCTGTAATAACAAAACTCAAACATTTTTCTCACCATCACCTTTACAAAAGAAACGATGTTGTTAGTTTAAAGGGAAAAAACACGGCAGTTTCTGAAAGTTTAAATTCCAAACTTATGGCTAATCATAGTTCTCCAGAAAAAAGTAAAATATAATGAGAGATGGATTAAAAATCAGGACTTTCATATAGACCGTACCATTTTCTTTTGGAAAAAAAAAATTCCTTCTCTACTTCTATGTGTAACTGTTCAAAAGGTGAGGCCTTTAAGCACGTGTGTTGGACATCTGTTGATTTCGCCTCCTTTTCCCTGTGGTCGGGTTAAGAACAGCCCAGATTTCCTGGAAGGAACTGAACGTCCCAATTCTAAGGCCATGGGGAACAATGACACTACCCCTTAGCCAGACGGCTAGACCACCAAGAGGGGCTAGAGAGTGATTTCTTTGGGAAATCACTGCCCTGTAGGAAAACCACCCCCTTCTACAGTGCCACGCCCTCTTTTGAGGAGGAGACCCTCTCCAGACAGAACCTTTCCAAAGCAGAGCAACGTCAGGATGTCTGCTTCCACTCACAGGCCATCGACTGCACCAGATCGGTCTCCACTGGCCCTCCTGCCTGCTCCCAGCTCAGGAAGAAACAGATGCAGGTCAGGAAGCGTGTACTTCGTGAGCAGGTTAGGCCTCTGTCCCCTGGACACCACAGGTCCCTGGAGCCACAGGATGGAGGAGGGGCAAGCGCTTAAATCCACTGCAAGTTCGAACTGGGGCCAAAGTGGGAAGGAAGGAAGTCAAAAGTCAAGTTAAGGAATTTGCCCAAGATTGTAGGAAGGGACAAGAAAGAAGAAACTGACAAAAGCGTGAGTGGCTAGAGGCAATGAGTTAAAGAAATAAAAACTATTTCTTGTTTCTATCCCCACTGAGTTTGACAAGTGGGAGAGGCTGTTTGTTGTTTGTTTGCTTCACAACAAACCCATACTAGCACAGAAAAACAAGAAAGACCATCAAAAGGACAGGATGGGGGTCTGCGTAGTGAAGGAATGCTCAGCTCAGTGGATTGTACGAGGTCTTCACTAGAGGAAGACTGGAGAAGGCAAGTGGAGAGATAGGAGGGGAGGTCAAAGACTTGTACAGTTGCCACTGACATTGAGGAGGTGGCACTGTTATTGGTGATGATGCCAGTGGTGAAGCTGTGGTGAGGGAAAGAAAGATTGAAGCTAAGATTAAATGAAAAAAACAGATGGTCAGAGAGTTGAGTGGGCCACCAAGGTAGACATTGAAGTCACTGTGAATAACAGTACCAGAAGTAGGTATCCACACTCCTCTATTTCTTTTTTAAGTGCAAGGCAAGGAGGCAAAGAGACAGTCTTCTGCATGTGCCCTGACTGGGATCCACCTGACAAGCCCCCTACCAGGCGATGCTCTGTTCATCTGAGGCCACTGCTCCGTTGCTTGGCAACCAAGCTACTTTAGCATCTGAGGTGAGGCCTTGGAGCCATCCTCAGCACCCAGGGCCAACTTGCTCAAACCATTTGAGCCATGGCTGCAGGAGGGAAAGGAGGGAGGAGGGGAGAAGCAAATGGTTGCTTCTCCTGTGTGGATCTCCTGACTGGAGATCAAACCTGGACTTCCACATACCAACCAGCCAGGGCCCACACTTGTCTTAGCCCTAGGAGCAGAGTTCAGCATCCTTTTCAAGGGCTGGAGGTGGAGGAAGGATATTCTAAGCCACTGGTTTTCATATTTAAACATGCATCAGAATCACCCAGAGGGTTCATTGGGACACAGATCATGGGACCCCCAGTCCCAGAGATTCTCATCCATTAAGTCTTATATAAGAACTTAGACTTTGAGTCTGACCAGTTGGTGGCACAGTGAATAGGGCATTAGACCGGGACACAGAAGACCCAGGTCTGAAACCCCAAGGTCACCAGCTTTAGTGCAGGCTCATCTGACTTGAATACTGGGTCATCAGCTTGAGCATGGGGTCATCAGTTTGAGCACAGGCTCAACCGACTTGAGCATGGGGTTGCTGGCTTGAGCGTGGGATCCATGGTCACTGGCTTGAACCCTGAGATCATTGGCTTGAGCCCAAGGTTGCTGGCTTGAGCAAGGGGTCACTCGTGCTGCTGTAGCCCCCTGGTCAAGGCACATACAAGAAAGTAATCAATAAACAAATAAGGTGCCACAACAAAGAATTGATACTTTTCATCTCTTCCTTCCTATCTGTCCGTCCTTATCTGTCCCTCTCTGACTCACGCTCTGTCTCTGTCACAAAAAATAAATAAGATAACAAGCAGCTTTCTCTGCACCTTCCTTAAGCAGCTGGGACTGGGCTAAGCACAGTCCGTGTATGCTCTGAGTTAATACTCACCATAACCCCAAGAAGGTATTGCCATTTTAAAGATGAGGGGATTGATATTTAGAGAGGTTGAGTAACTTGTTCAATGTGTTGCAGATGGTAAGTGGTAGAGCCCAGAACCCAGGTCAGCTTCTAAACTGCCCTTAGCCCCTACCTACGGGTGGCTATGAAAAAGATGAACTGAGAATCAGTGTGAGGAGAACCCGGAGGGACGGTGAGAGATTGACTAAGAACAAGTGTCTGCATTTCATTATGTTCCCATGCGATGTGTCTACTGCTCAAGGATATTTGTTTCTCTCGTCATTCTCTTGTTATCTGTCCTAAACTAGAAACTGCAACATGAGGGTCGGGGTGATGGGGAGAGCATGAGTCCTCACTTCTCCACTGGAATTTGACATGAGACCATATATCGAAGACCCTATATGGAATCTCTTGAAAGCAATAAATTTGCAAACTAGATTAGCAGCAGCAAGCAACCCTGTCGGGTTCAAGGTCTGTGTTCCCAGAGCCTAGTACACAAACTGTGAATCGCCAAGACTGAGGGAGACGAGAGAGACACTTGCAGGCTCCTCTGGATTCAGGAGACAGAGGCACCGATCTGGGCAACCCCGCCCGGGCTTCGATGGAGACGTCCCTGGAAATGACAGCACAACCCTCACAGCTGGCCGGTGAACATTCCATTCCGAGTCACTGAGACAGACGGGCCCAGAAGCCACCTCGGAGTCTGAGCGCGCCATCCTTGGCTGGCTTGCATCGGGATAGATTTCTCCTTTCTGTCGGGAAAAAGCAAAGTGTTCTAAAAGCGCTGAGTCCAGGTATTTTAAATGAATGCGAAGAACATATCAAAATTTAATGGGGGAAAATAGGTCAGCTCCTATTTTTCCTCAAAACAAAATAAATAAATGAAGGCTTGATGGGAAGGCCCTGGAAAATGACACACACTGAAAAATACCACCATTCGAGGAATAAAACTGAAGCCTAGGGGCTTCCTCCGTCTCTGACCTCCTGTCCTCACAAGGGACGGAAAAGGTGGTTTCTTTGTAGAATTTCACTGTGGGCTGCACGGGGAACGCTGGCTTGAAAAACAATCGATTGAAAGAACAAAATGTTTCATGGCAGGCAGTACACAAATGAAAGGAAATGTTTAAGTTCTACTGACCGACTGCTGATGTGTAAAAACTGGTGACGGGGAGTGTTATTATGCCTTATCTAATTAACTTGAGAAGCAGGGGCTTCAAGAGGCAGCTGAGCACAGCCGTCCCCTGACTTGCCAATTAACAGGAACTTTCTCTTTGTGTCTCCTGAACTAGCATTACCCCTCTGCTCTCTGTACCCCGCCCAGAGTGACTTTTTCA
Organism: Saccopteryx bilineata; assembly: GCF_036850765.1. Classification (NCBI taxonomy): domain Eukaryota; kingdom Metazoa; phylum Chordata; class Mammalia; order Chiroptera; family Emballonuridae; genus Saccopteryx; species Saccopteryx bilineata. The sequence goes on along the minus strand of NC_089496.1, from coordinate 104,992,548 downwards.
AAAAAATAAAATAAAAAAGAATGTTGTTGTGTAAGTTAGTAAGTTGCTGCATTATTGTCCTATGCTCTGTATCTAATTCCAAAATAAAGCATTCAACCAAAGGAGGAAACAGCCCAAATGTCCATCAACAGATGACTGGATAAACAAAATGAGGTATAGCCATACAATGGAATATTCAGCCATAAAAAACAGAATGAAATTCTGATACACGCCACAGTACGGGTGGACCTCACAAACATTATGCTAAGTGAAAGAAGCCAGATATCAAAGATTGTATGACTTCGTTTATCTGAAATATAAGAACAGAGAAACCCATACAGACAGATGCAGACTGCTGGTTGCCAGGGGCAAGAGAGGAGGAAATAGAGAGTGACTGCTTCATGGGTACAGGGTTTCCTTGTGGGATGATGCAAGCAGCTGGGTATCTGAATGGATAGAGCATCATCCGGCCACTGAGGTTGCGCTTTGGATCCCCAGTCAGGGCACACAGGAGAAGCAGTCAATGAGCGCACAACTAAGTGGAAAAACTAAGTGGAACAGCGAATTGATGTCTCTCTCTCTCTCTCTTTCTCTCTCTCTCTCAAACCAATGAAAAAAAAAATTTTTTAATTTCCTCTTTCAAAAGAAATTTTTTGGGACTAGATAAAGGTGCCGATTGCACAACATTGTGAACATACTAAATGCCACTGAATTTCTCGCTTTAAAATGGTCAATTTGATCTCCTATGAATTTCACTTCAATATAAAAATTTGCAATAAGACAAGACCTTATGTTTTTTTTAAATGCCATATGGAAATTTCAATAAAAATGTAAGTGTGAGGGCAGTGTGATAAATGCTTCTAATAAAAACAAAATGGTGAGAGCGGGCCTCCTGTCCTCTCCAGCACTCAGAAGTGAAGCATACAGTCCTTTGGATGGGTCATAATCGGAGGAAATATAGATTTAATCAAAAAACTGTGGGTCTCATTGAGCAGGAAAACTCCCAGCCACAACGGTCGACCCACCAGCCTCTATGCTAAAAAAAGAAAGAAGAAAAAAAAGCAAATAGCAACACCTCGCAAGGTTCTTTCTTTAAAGACACGCTTTGTTCTGTCTGCCTCTTATTGAGCCCATTGGGGGAGGGAGATCAAAGCTGTCCCCCCACGAGGGACGGCTCCTCAGGTTGGTATGCTCGCAGCTCATCTGCAGGCAGAAACCTGCCTCCACGCTCAGGGTCTAACCCCTCACGGAGGGAGGAAGAAAGGCCTGAGTTTTAAACGAGTCAGGGAGTCTGAGAACACTGAGCAGCTTACTTGGTGCTGTTTCAAGCTCCAGGAGACCTGCTGTCCAGCATGCCTGCACAAAACCCTGCTCTAAAAAAAGGTACAGTGCAAGAGGAATATGAACTATGCATCCCGGTGCTTGTTCCCATCCCTCTCCTCCCCAGAAAGAAGTACCCTACACTCTGAAACCACTTGGCCTGTAAAATGATATAGTGGGACTTTAAAATAACTCTGCTGACCTTGACCAAAAAGGGCATCAAGTTGGCTTAAGCAGGTTCAAAGCTGAATTGGTGAGAGAAACAGTGGGCGTGTTTCCTGGTGCAATTCTTTCCAAGTGTGATGACTTGGGAGCGTGAACTCACTGCTACTTTTTGCACACGCTCTTTTCAAGCTGACTATCTGCCCAGGACGGTGGCTGGGAAGCAGACCTGAGTGCTCACAGAAGGTAACCCACAAGCACTAGGGCAGAGATGGACGTGGCAGCTGAACACAAACCTGAAAGCTACGTGTGTGCAGCATCTTCATTCAGAAATTCCTAGACATTACAGGGGGGAGTCTGATTCGTCAGGGTTAACAGGAAAACATACATGATTGTTCTAAAAACAACTTTACATTGCCCTGGCTGGATGGCTCAGCAGTAGAGCATTGGCCCACCATATGGAAGTCCTGGGTTTGATGCCCAGTCAAGGCGCTCGCTCTCTCTCTCTCTCTCTCTCTCTCTCCCCCCCCTCCTGCAGCCATGGCTCAAATGGTTTGAGCAAGTTGGCCCTGGATGCTGAGGATGGTTCCATGGCCTCGCCTCAGGCACTAAAAAAATAATTGGTTGTCAAGCAACAGAGCAGCAGCCCCAGATGAGCCAAGCATTGCCCGGTAGAGGGCCTACCGGGTAGATGCAGGAGCCTGTCTGTCGGCCTCCCTGCCTCTCACTTAATAAAAATAATAATAATAATAAAATAAAACTTTACATTGGAACCCATTTGCAGCAGATGTGGGCACAGACACATTGCAGTATATATGCGCTGAACTAACTATTCAGGGCTTCAGACCAAATCTCCTTGAGAAAAAGAATTTTTTTTTTTAAGATTTTACTTATTGATTTTATATACAGAGAGGGTGGGGGATGAGAAGTATCAACTCATAGTTGCTTCACCTTAGTTGTTCATTGATTGCTTCTCTTATGTGCCATGACCAGGCAAGCCCAAGGTTTCAAACCAGCAACCTCAACATTCCAGGTTGATACTCTATCCACTGCACCGCCACAGGCAGAAATTATTTTCTTGATGTACAAAAAATAAACCAGAAAATCAGTAACCTGGAGCATTAGCTCAATTAGAGCATCATCCCGAAATACCAAGGTTGTGGGTTCCCCGTCCAGGGAACATACAGGAAGCTACCAATGAATGCACAACTAGGTGGAACAAAATGAATGTTTCTCTCTCTCCAAGTAAAATGTGTGTGTCTTCACAGTGACTTTGGGGACCAAGCTGTCATATGTTTCCCAGGGGGAAGGAGTATCCATCCATCTTTAATGCTACTGAAGCAGCAACTATCGCGACCAGAGAGGGCGCTGGGGCTCTGACTCCAGTGGAGGCGACAGGGAGAAACCTCTCCCTGCATTTACACCATTGGTCCCAACCTCGCTCCTGCCGGCCTCTCTGCCAGTCCACACGGGGTATTAGCTCCTCATCTTTTCTCTGCCTCCAACCCTGCCGGAGCAGTTACTGGAGAACTGCCCAGAGCGGCAGCCACAGGCCGGGGGAGCAGCTGAGGTGGACCTCAAAGGGGACAGGCTTTACCTGGTGGGAGCGTGGAGCACCGACACTTCCAGGGCCAGGCATGAGCAGAGCCAACCCCACAGCTCCCTACACCCCCAACTCTGCACTGTCACATGTGGAGCGGCATTATTGGCAGGCACAGGACCGAGTTTTGCATTTTATCAGGACAGAGTCACTGCCAGAAACAGAGAAGGAAAAAATTAACTACAGCCCATGTACGCCTAACACAAGAGTTTCCACTCTCTAATACCCGGTTCTTCAAAGGTCCCCTGCGAAGTTTCTCCCAGAAGCTTTGTCGTTTCTGAAATGATGTGGGCAACGGCGGGGACTAGAGTGAAGTACAGTACCAGGGTCAGCTCCTTTCAGGGTCTCCTGACCACTCCAGGGTTGGAACCAACCGTCTGGATTCAAACCCGGCTCTGGCGCCATCTGCCGGCCATACTGTGCACCGCATCTATTAAAACAGCCGCCTCCTAGCGGCGTTCTGGGGAAATTGTTGGACGAGTCCAGAGCTTAGAACAGAGAAGAGGGTTGCTGTTTCCATCATTTCTGGTTTCTTTTAACAAACCTTGTGTGGGATGTGTCCCTCCAGTCACAACACAGCACTGCATTTGACTTAACCAGGGGTTGGGAACCTTTTAGGCTGAGAGAGCCATGAACGCCACATATTTTAAAATGTAACTCCGTGAGAGCCATACAACGACCCGTGTACATTACGCATTATCCAATAAAAATTTGGTGTTGTCCCGGAGGACAGCTGTGATTGGCTCCAGCCACCCACAACCATGAACATGAGTGGTAGGAAATGAATGGATTGTAATACATGAGAATGTTTTATATTTTTAACATTTTTTTTATTAAAGATTTGTCTGTGAGCCAGATGCAGCCATCAAAAGAGCCACATCTGGCTCGCAAGCCATAGGTTCCCAACCCCTGGACTAAACAATGGCACACAGCTAAAAATAAAAATGAGGTATTCTCACTCTGATTCCAAAGAGAAAATGTTTTGGCCCTGGCCTGATAGCCCAGTTGGTTAGAGCATCATCCCAAAGCGCATAGGTTGCCAGTTCAATCCCTGGTCAGGGCACAGACAGGAACAGATCAATGTTCCCCTCTCTCTCTCTCTCTTCCTTTCTTACTAAAACCAATAATTTTAAAAAATAAATTAAAAAAAGAAAATACAGCCCTGGCCGGTTGGCTCAGTGGTAGAGCGTCGCCTGGCATGCAGAAGTCCCGGGTTCAATTCCCAGCCAGGGCTCACAGGAGAAGCGCCCATCTGCTTCTCCACCCCTCCCCCTCTCCTTCCTCTCTGTCTCTCTCTTCCCCTCCCGCAGCCAAGGCTCCATTGGAGCAAAGATGGCCCGGGCACTGGGGATGGCTCCTTGGCCTCTGCCCCAGGCGCTAGAGTGGCTCCGGTCGCGGCAGAGCATCGCCCCCTGGTGGGCAGAGCGGCGCCCCTGGTGGGCGTGCCGGGTGGATCCCGGTGGGGCGCATGTGGGAGTCTGTCTGACTGTCTCTCCCCGTTTCCGGCTTCAGAAAAATACAGGGGGAAAAAAAAAAGAAAATACAAATGGTGTGAAAGAGAGAGAGTATGGTTTATTCACACGAATGCACACTGTCCGGATGGAATAGTGTTGTTTATCTGACCCCTAAAATTCTCAGCCCCAGTTGTCATTTTCAGACAGAACTCAAAATTCTACAAGCTGTGCTAACATGGGGAAAACGTCCTTGTTCCTCCTCAGCCGTGTTCATCCTTTACAGAAATCTGTATCTTTCACCCTTTCCTAACGTACATGAAGAGTTGTTTTCAGAGTGAGGGAGTGCTTCAAGTTCTCCCCAAGTCTCTGGCGGGAATTTCCCAGGGACAGCCCCACCCTCTCGGTGCTTGGGGAGGGGCCTAGTGGGGGCAGCCCCGTGAAAAGGCAAACTGAAGAGCTGAAAACTGCCTTAGCCCAGAAATTATTTCATGGTACTTTTATGCTTTTCTATTGGTATGAGTATTCTAACGTTTCTTATTTTGTAACGTCTGTTCTTAGTCTACTATTTGTATCATTTGATTCTTCCTGTGAATCAATTGATGAATCTTCCTATGATTCCATTTTTGTTCTACTAACTTAAGTTTCATGATTAGTTCATGAGTTTTGAGGCTTCTTTTTTTTAATATATCAAATAATATATTAAATGTAAATATGACATATTATAGAAATATATTCTATAAATCATATTTAATGTACTGTATTAAATTCTATTAAATATTTAACTACTGACCGCTTTCTGAGAAACACCCCTGAGCTGTTACATATATTTTTTTTATATAAAAAATTTTTTTTCCAAAGTTAGAAGTGGGGAGGCAGTCAGACAGACTCCTTCATATGCCTAACCAGATTCACCCAGCATGCCCACCAGGGGGCGATGCTCTGCCCATCTGGGGAGTTGCTGCGTTGCCCCCAGAGCCATTCTAGCGCCTGAGGTGGAGGCCATGGAGCTGTCCTCAACACCCAAGCCAACTTTGCTCCAGTGGAGCCTTGGCTGTGGGAGGGGAAGAGAGAGACAGAGAGGAAGGAGAGGGGGAAGGGGAAAGAAGAAAATGGGCGCTTCTCTTGTGTGCCCTGGCCGGGATCGAACCCAGGACTTCCACACGCCATGCCAACGCTCGACCACTGAACCAACTGGCCAGGGCTGAGCTGTTACATTTTACCAGCTCCTTGTGCACCACATCCCCAAGGAGCTGTGAGGCGGCCTGCTGGGTATGGCTGACCTCAGGACCTTTGCAATTTCTGTCCAAGGCCCCAAGTGCTCTGGCACATCCTGCTGCTTTCCCTCCCCTTTCTTGCTAATAGACCCCCAGTCTTTTCCAGGTATTAAGTGACAAGTTGCCCCCAGCTCCAAGGGGTGAACACTGATTAGTCAGCCAGAGAGGGAATCCCATTCCCTCTGTAGTGTCTAGCACAAACCTGAACATGCAACTCAATCCTGGCCATTGGGATTGGGGAAGAGTGGGCAGAGGGGCATCTGACCACCCTCAGGACTGCCTCCTCTCTCTGCTGTTCCCTGCACATCGGCTCCTCTCTCCCAGGCCAGCTTCTCCCAGGCTGCAGTCGTGACGGCCAGCAGCGCCGTCGTGATCCTCGCAAACAGAAAAGTGAGAATTTTCCGTCCACAGGCTCCAATCAGAAACTCAAAGCGGGACTCTGACTCGCCCAGTTCAGGTAACGTGATTACCGCTGGACTAATCACCATGGAAGGAAGGTGTTGTGGGTTCAAGTGTGTATCCTAAAAGAGACATGTTCAAGTCCTAACACACATCTGTGAATGTGACCTTGTTTGGAAGTAAGGTCTTCGCAGGTATAATCATGTTAAGAGGAGGTTGCACTGAACCAGGATGGCCTCTACCCAATGAATATGAGGCTATCTGGACACAGAGAGGCACACCACGTGTGGACAGAGGCTGAGATTGGAGTGATGCAGCTACAGACCAAGGAACACCAAGGACTGCCAGCAGCCACCAGAGGCGAGTGAGAGGCAGGGACAGATTGCCTCTGAGAGCCTCCGGAAGGAGCCACCCTTGCCAACACCTTGATGTTGGACTTCTGGTCTCCAGAACGATGAGAGAGCAAGTTTCCACTGTGGTAAGCCACCCAGTGGGTCACACTTTGTTACCACTACCCTAGAAAACTCTTACAGAGAGCAGGACCCAGGTTGGTCAGGTACCACTGCAGTGGTCGGAGGGGGGGGGGGTAACAGCAGCCCCCAGTAGAAGGCTGGAGGGGAGGAGAGGGCTGTATCCCGAAGAACAAGGAGGGGCTCCGTTAACAGAGAAAGGGGGTACGGAGCACTGGACAGGGAATACTGCAGCCACACTGTTGGCACCATTATACCCACTGTCGTCACGGACGGCTGGACTTCTTACAGAAGAGAAAGGAATTGGGTTTTGCATGGCAGAAATGTTCATTCCGTCCTCCAAAGACAGAACCGGTTCCTTCATCCAAAGTCAGGACTTTAGAAGCCACTACAGTTTGAACTGTTTTATTCTTTAAATAAGATTTGAAGTAGCTTGATTTGCTTTGACACTCAGGGAGCTTGTGGATTCGTTCAGTTCTGCAATTCAGCTGTGAGGAATGTTTTATTAATTACACCAAGGTTTATAAAAAATTAAAAGCTAAGTTCCTGTGAAGTACATACTCTATTTCCATTACCTATCAGAGTTAACTTCTTTATCTCCGCCATAAAAATCCAAATTATGCATCAAATACAATAAAGATCTATTCCAGTGAATTGAAATTAGTTGTCATTTTAACGTGCTTTTGAACTAATTTTAATTGATAACACGCTCATAAAAAGTGGTCAGTGCAAAGATGTTAAAGTGCTACTTATACAGAGGAATCTTCAAGCAGACACTATTGGGATGGACTTGTACTTAAAGATTCTATTTCAAGGCGAGCCCCACAGCAGTCAGAATTCTAATGAACCACACGGACGGAATCCTTTAATGGCCTGGGTAGCAAGGAATGACTGCTACAACCACATTCACGTTTAAAGCGCAGAGTTTACAAGCAAAAGTTAAAGAATTAGGAATTAGCCACATGAATACGCATTCAAATCAGTCAACAGACTCTGCTGAGACCTTACTCTTCGTTACTAATGTGTCAGGCGCTGCTGTCCACGCTCTGTGGCCCTCAACTAAGTTAATTCTCACAACACCCACATGGGGTGGGCACTATTACCCCCACTTTACAGAAGTCAACTGAGAAACAGTTTATGAGACTTGCCCAGATCACCGAGCTACCAAAGCACAGAGCACCAGGATTCTCACCGAGATGGGCTCCAGGGGCCAGGGTCTTCTCCTGCCTGGGACAGAGATCTGGCCCCCTGCCTTCGAGGCTCTTACAAGTTTTGATGAGACAAAATCTTTCCATGGGAAATCACTGTTGACGGTGCTTGATGGCATATGGTGGAATGATTTGTTCAGAGTTAGTCCTACCCATTAACTAGGAGTTGAGACCACCATAGTGCCCAGGGAGGGTGGGACAAATGGTGACTGGGCCTGGAAGGACATAGGATTGGATCTAATTCCTGTTCACCACCCAGAGAGAGTCACAGTTTGTCTTGTCTTTGTCACACAACAGTCTTGTAGCTTGGGCCAGAGCCCACGAGTCACCAAGAAACACGATAAAAACAATCATGAACAGCTACAAACCCTTGTGACTCATGAGCTTATCCTGGTTTATCTGGACTTGTTCAACTTTCATACTAAATTCCGGATCTAAAGGTCCCTATGAGTCCTTGGTAAACCAGGAATGTTTAGTCACTCTGCTTGTGAAATTCTACTAGAGAAAGACAGCTTTTTGGAAAGACACAGTTTAAAACAAAGCTGATGCATTGCACATGCTCTATGCTAGATAAGGTGACCTCCCAAATGACGATAACCACTGAACCTACTTTCCTCTGGACACTGCTGCACAGAGAATCATCCCATCACTGAGCCGGTTTCCCTACCTCTGAAATTAAAGGTTTGACTAAAGCGGTCTTTAAGGTCAATTCCAGTGCTAATAACCAAACTATTATTCTTTTTGTTTGTTTGTGACAGACACAGAGAGACAGAGAGAGGGACAGATAGGGACAGACAGGAAAGGAGAGAGATAAGAAGCACCAATTCTTCATTGCAGCATCTTAGTTGTTCACTGATTGCTTTCTCATTTGTGCCTTGACTGGGGGGGGGGGGCTACAGCAGAGCAAGGGACCCCTTGCTCAAGCCAGCGACCTTGGGCTCAAGCCAGCAACCTTGGGTTTCAAGCCAGTGGCCATGGGGTCACGTCTATGATCCCACACTCAAGCCAGCGACCCTGCACTCAAACTGGTAAGCCCGCACTCAGGCCAGATGAGCCCACGCTCAAGCCGGTGACCTCAGTGTTTTGAAACTGGGTCCTCTGTGACCCAGTCCAACACTCTATCCACTGCACCACCACCTGGTCAGGCCCAGCCTATTATTCTTAAGTTAACAGCAATGTTTGGGAGAGCTCCCTGACCATAAACACACACACACACGGAACTGTGGGTATCTATACAAAGAGTTCTTATTTAGGGGGGGAAAAAACTTCATGCTACACATTATTTTTCACTTGAGATATGACTTAATTGGAAGAATACTCTAAGATCATTTTAGAACTTGGTTTTTTTACCATAATTCTTTTAGATTTTTAACATGTCCTAATTCTACTGTAGCCAGTCTTAACCAATCACACAAACAATGGGGGTGGGGAGTGCCTTCAGAATAAACTAACCCACAGAACTAACAAGATGGTTTTCAGTAACGCAGCCCTCGTCTCCGGGACTGTGCCGTGGGCAGCGTCACAGGCTGGAACAGGAGCAGCAGCAACTGGGACCCCTGGCTCCAGAGAACAAGGCCCCTGTTAACCGCTGAAGACGAGAGTAGAATCTGAGTAATGGACTGATGAGTGAAGGAATACAGTCTAGAACAATTCAAGTCAACAAATATCTATTAGCGTGTAGGCTTGGCAAATCTTACTCATGTATGAGCAACCCAACTTCATAGGTATGACAAAAGGGTTGTGAACTCTCCGATTTCCATGCTGACGCTGGGGAAGGGGACAGCCTAGGCTCAGATACCTTGCCAAACAGCATAGCATGTGACCCTCCCACCTTTTCTGTGTGCCCTGCAATGTCTAGATTCGCATTGCTTTGTGTTTTCCAAAGGGTCACAGAGCCACCTTGGTTAATCATGTCTTTGTCTTCTGAAATAGACCATACAGTCTTGAAAATACAATCAGACAATGAACTCTGACACCCTTCTGGCCTGACTCGGCTTTGTACTTGGCCCCTAGCTTCCCCCTGCTTCTACGGAAGGCAGGTGGCACATACACACACAATTATGTTGTCCTATCCACTGAAACTGGGGTGCATCGCAGGCGAGGGTCACACTGTCAATCAAATGTAGAAGAATTGGGTCCCAGGTATCTGGTCAACAGAGCAATAAGTATTTTTATTTTTTATATCAGCAGAGGGGCACCTCATCTTTCTTTACTTGATAAGAACTTGTTCTGCAGAGCGACTGCAGTTCAACTCCCCGCATGCCAGCTCTGAGAGGTAGCAAGCGATAATGCTGCCATTTCATATCTCCAAGCTCAGGGTAAGTGTCCGAGGCCTGGTTTATTTTAGGTACCCCTAAATACAAAGGTACCTTGGAATTAGATTGTCACCGAGCATCTTTATTTAAAAAAAAAAAAAGATTAAAAAAACCTTAACTGAAGGTTTAATCCCAGACTAGAAAGTCTCTTCACTGCAAATGGAATCGTCAGTGTGACCTGGGATGCCCCAAAATACATACCACCCACTGGTCATTCTTTCCCTAGAGGTTTTTTCTGAGGCTTTTTATTCTCCTGCTACAATGTCTTCCCAAACTTCATTCATTTAAGACACTGTGGCATTTACAAAAAAAATAAACATAGATATCAATGAACTAGAACAATGTCTAGAAATAAACACATACATACATTATGATCCGTTGGGTTTTAACAAAGGCTACAAGGCAATTCAATGATTTTAAAAAACAATCTTTTTAACAAATGGAACTGGAACAATTGGTCATCCGTATGCAAAAAGAAAGGAAACATGGGAGAGTATCTTAGGGCTTGGGTTCTGCAAAGATTTCTTAAGTAAGACACAAAAAGCAAAAGTTATTTTTTATAACTGATAAATTAGACTGCATCAAAATTTAAATCTTTTTGTGAAAAAATAAATAAATAAATCTTTTTGTGTTCAAAAACATCGATTAGACAATAAAAAGGAAAGCCACATTCTGGAGGAAAATATTTTGCAAAACTTATATCTCCCCAAAATATACTTATAAAGAACTCCCACAGCTCAAAACAAAGAAGACAGGCAGGCAAAAGCTCTGAATAGACGCTTCACCAAAGGAAACCTATGGATGCAAACAGGCACATTGCCCATGAGGGAAATACAACCCAATCACAGTGAGAGTCTACTATACACGCACTAGAATGTCCAAAATTAAAAAGACTGACAATAACAAGTGTTTACAAAGATGCAGAACAATTTGAACTACTATATACTGTTGATGGGAGTGTAAAATGATACATTTTGGAAAAACAGACAGTTTCTTATTTTATAAATTCTGGAGTTTTTTACTTCATTTCAGTAAAATCATAATTATATTTGTACAGTCAAGATTGTTCACAAAGCAATGACCTAAATGATTAAAGAATCAAAATGTAAAAAGTCAAAATGTACAAGATTGCAATAATTTTTCACTAAAAATGTAAATTCAAAGAAAACAGTATTCAAAAATGTAAATTATTTTATGCTTTCAAAATAGGTTATTTTCCTTATAAAATATTCCAAATTGTGGCCCTGGCTGGTTGGCTCAGTGGCAGAGCATCGGCCCAGCATGTGGATGTCCTGGGTTCAATTTCTAATCAGGCCACATAGGAAAAGCAATCATCTACTTCTCCATTCCTCCCTCTCCCACCTTCTCTCTCTTCCCCTCCACAGCCATGGCTCGAATGGTTTGAGCAAGTTGGCCCTAGGCACTGAGGATGGCTCCATGGCCTCACCTCAGATGCCAAAATAGCTCAGTTGCCAAGCAACAGAGCAACAGCCCCAGATGGTCAGAGCATCACCCCATAGGGGGGCTTGCTGGGTGGATCCTGTTCAGGGAGCATGTGGCAGTCTGTCTGTCTGCCTGCCCACTTCTCACTTAAGAAAAAAATATATATATTCCAAAGTATGTGTGAGGTGAGGGTTATATACAAGCAAAATAACATTTTTAGTTAATGAATATAAACTGTTTTAATCAAAAGTACTTGAAACTGAAGTTTCCTTTAATTTTTGAAAATGTAATCAAAGCCTATTAAATTTATCTTATAGAAGTAAAATAAAGTATTTATAATTATAAATAAAGTATTTATAATTCTAGCCGCCAATTTTCATCTAGTTGCCTATATAAAGAATTGATACTACACTTTATGCATGTGTAATGCATGAAGCCGAACCTACATGCATACAAATTTAAGAGCCGAACCTACATGCATACAAATTTAAGAGCTGAACCTACATGCATACAAGTTTAAGAACCATATACATTCCTTAGCTGCCATGTGTAACAAGTGCAAATACTGTGCTAACTTATGAGTTCCTCTGAAACCAAGAATTGGAACACAGAGAGGAGCAAGAAAATGAACGCCCAGCACTACTGGGAAACAATATCTCTTTATGCAAGAACCTATGGAAAGCTAATTAAAGAGAAAGTCATTCGATCGTCTTTACCTGAGCGCTCTGCTCTTACACTCCAAAGCCGCTCCAACCCGGCAACAGCACAGTGAGCACCTTCATGGGACAGGGACAGGGCAGGGACAGAGAGGCATTCCCGGGGGGCCTGAACGGAGTGAGTTACAAAAGCAGATTTTTAAGTTGTAGATTAGTGTATAAATTAGTGTTAAATCATACTATGCCCCTGTTGAGAACTAGTTCCTAAGTGACAGAGCTGCTTTTGTGTGTGTGTGTGTGTGTGTGTGTGTGTGAGAGAGAGAGAGAGAGAGAGAGAGAGAGAGAGAGAGAGGCTGGGGAAGGGGCAGAACTCTCGAAAGCACAGACCTCAGGACAGGGTCTACTGAGGTCCAAGGGCAGCTCTGCTTGTGATATCTCTTAATTTTTTAGTCTGATTATATCTACTTGTTTTTTGTGGGGGGTGGGTTTGAATCTGTTAAATTAATTTTTAATTATACAAGTAAGTTGTGAACATACTTCTTTAGTGCAAAAGTATTTAAATATTAAAGATAAGGCTAAAATCCAACTCTTTCCTCCACTCCGCCGCACTGTTACAAGTTTGACTACAAATGCAGTACAAATTGTTCTAAATGCATTACATCATAGTGATAGCCTATATTTGCGACATATTTACACTGTTCTAGGCATTGTGCTAAGCGTTTTACACCCATATTTTTTAATCCTCATAGCCTCATGAGACAGCTACTTTTCCTATGTATACTCACAGATTTATAGGTAGAGGAGCTCTAGCCCTGTGTATTTAACAGTAAAATGTATCATACATAAGGCTTAGCCCTGAAACTTACAGTCATGCGCCATATAAGGACGTTTTGGTCAACACCGCACCCTATATCCCAGGAGTCCCCAAACTTTTTACATAGGGGGCCAGTTCTCTGTCCCTCAGACCGTTGGAGGGCCGGAGTATAAAAAAAACTATGAACAAATCCCTATGCACACTGCACATATCTTATTTTTAAGTAAAAAAACAAAACGGGAACAAATACAATATTTAAAATAAAGAACAAGTAAATTTAAATCAACAAACTGACCAGTATTTCAATGGGAACTATGCTCCTCTCACTGACCACCAATGAAACAGGTGCCCCTTCCAGAAGTGCGGTGGGGGCCAGATAAATGGCCTCAGGGGGCCGCATGTGGCCCATGGGCCTTAGTTTGGGGACCCCTGCTATATCCTATGTGGTTCCTTAAGATTGTCAGGCAGCTGAAAAATTCCTATTGCTGTGGTGCAGCCCGCGTAATGTCGTACCAGCGTGACATCGTAGAGGGCGTGACGTCGTAGCCCATAGTAGCATCATAGCTCAAGGCATTACTCAGGTGTTTGTGGTGATGCTGGTGTAAGAAACCCACTATACTGCCAGTTGTATAAAGGTATAGCCCCTCCTGTTAGGTACAGTACATAATACATGATAATGATAAAAATGGCTACGTTACTGGTTGATGTATTTACTATACCTTACTTTTTATCATTATTTTAGGCTGTACTCTTTTTACTTATCAAAAAAAGTGTTTGCTGTAAAACAGTACGCCGCATGATCCCAACAGCAGCCTCATCCATCTCGTGCTTACAGCGTCTGTTGATTACATCCTTTTCTCTTGTGTGTGGTTTAATCTCATGTTGGCCTGTACAGAAACATGCTGTACAGGCGTGTAGCCTAGGAGCAATAGGCTACCACATAGCCTAACTGTGTAGTAGGCTAAACCATCTAGGTTTATGCAAGTGCACTACGATGTTTGCACAACAAGGACAGCATCACCTCAGGGCGCATTTCCCAGAAAGTATCCCCCTCGTTGTAGCACGTGACTGTATTCTGTCCTCTTAATGTATCTTGGAGACCAACTCCTATTAGGACATGTAGGTCATCCTTTCCTTCATAATAGCAAGAGGTGAATGTAAGCAAATTTTGCTCTTAGAGGGAAACAAAAGATTTCTAAAGACATGCAGAATGTCCCGTTTACTGAGCTTTCCAAGTTCTTGATTTCTAATTAGTTTCAGCTTCTGGGCTTCACAGGCACTCAGCCTCCAGGTGAGAGGCGGGCTGCACAGCTGGCCAGGCAGAAGCTTACCCGAGCAAAAACCCCCATTTGCTCTGCTTCATTTTGCTCCCCTAGACGGCTCTCTAAATGAAAGTGGGACCACAGTCGAGCCGGCTAGCTCAGCATGACTTTCTAGCAAATACCTACCAAGGGGCAGAATGGCAACGTCCGTGCAATTACTCTGGAACTGAAGAAGCTTCTCCTCTGGGCTCAGTCACTGCACAGCCAGAGTTAACCAGGCCTCCACCCCTCCCAGCGCCACCAGCATCCTCTCTCTCTCTTTCATTTGGAATTGTCACAAGCGCCCCTACAGGCCGGGACCCTGTCCTCTCCCCCACCCCATCATAAGTACATAAACCTCTTCCATCATGTAGCTTTCAACTCAGTGTTGGAAGAAAAAAATCTAAGTGTTTCCAACGAATAACTGAGTGGTTGATACTTCCCTCCTTTAGAATTGTCCAAAGGATGACTTGTTTCAACCCGAAGTCTCTATTTGGTGATCCCTTTGGGGGAGAAACGTCGGGCCAGAGAGAACGCCGGAATCCTTACTCTTCCTCGTCATGTTGGACAGAGAGGCAGATTAGCTCGTCAGTATTTATGTTGCATCAGACAAGTTGGGACCAGGGATGGCTGGTAAACATAAATTCAGGAAGTGAACATCATGACTACCCAAGGCTGCCGGGACCATTCACCAAGAGACGAGAGGCCAATGAGGCACATATGCAGAGATTTAATGAAAACGAACATTTTTATACATTCTTCTCGGTAACAGCAATACAGAACTCAACTCCTTTACAGATCAAGGATTTGGTGTGTAGCATGCTGGAACCTGTTTCTTCATAAAAAGAAGCACCAGGATAATATTTTCTAACACTTATTTGTCCCTAGATACTCACTGGAGTGTTCTACCATCACTCAGAGTCAGGAAAATGAAATTCCTGAACACCTTGCCCATCTTGGTCCTGTCTCTAGGCAACTGACCATGGCATCAAGCCTCCCTGGCCCTTATGCGTGACACAGTGTTGTAACATTCCCCCAAGCAGCTCGGAAACATTGAGTCCGTACACTGCACGCCGTTGTGTTCAGTTTAATCAGCAGACATGTGGCGTTCACAGACTTCGGAGGGAAACTGAAGTCCTGGACCACTCTGCCGGGACACCCGGGCCCCTCCCACGCCCACTCTAGCACCCCTCTCCACAGAGATCACGTGCCCCTGCTCTCTGCACGGTCCGCACAGTTTGTCACCCTGCATGAATCCACCTGCACAGGTTCCCCCACAGCCCAGGCAAGAAGGTCCGTGCCGGCCTGCTCACAGACCGAATCCAGACTTGGCAGTTGGGGGGGGGACACCCCCTCACTCCAGACCACTGGACTTTCCTGAGAAACTGCCAGCCAGGGTGATTGACCCTGGCTTTTCTCCCACCCTCCTTCGGGAACTGCTATAGAAGTTCTGGCACCAGCTCCCTGGCTGCCAGCCCAGTGGATGTCCCACTGGGCCCCTCGGCTTGGCGGCAGAACACACTTTGAGTTGCCTGACCATCGCTAGGCTACCTCCCCCCAAGGGCAGCTCTCAACACAGGGAGCCTTCTCAACAGGAGAAGGACACACTCCCGTGTGGATGGCACCCAGCGTGACTGAGAGGAGAGCAGGTCTGGTCCCCCTGCCACTGGGAAGGGATGTCGTAAGCTGGCCAGGCAGAACAGTCTAACGCGGAGGGTATGGAAACAAGCCTGGGAGCTGGGTTTGTCTACCCTCCAACCTCAGCTCTGCAGCTCCCCAGCTGAGAGAGCTTGAGCTTCCCCAAACCTCAGTTTCCTCATCTGCAAAATGGAGGCAACAGTGCCAGTCCTTCAAACACAGATCCCTAGTGAGGATTATGTGAACTCGTGCACGTGAAACCGTTAGCACCTGTGAACGTTCGCTGCTCTCCTTACCCCACCAGCAGACAGTCTGTGCAACTAGGATCTTCCGATCATCGGCATGAACGTACAGGGGACCCCATATTCCAGGCCCAGGACAGGAATAATGGAGGCCATGACCGTGGAGTCTGTGCTGCAGGTAAAAAATGCAGGGGCCGGCGTCGGGGGTCCTGAGACCCTGGCATCCAAAGGCAGGGGCTACAGTGACAAGAGGAAATTCAGCCAGTGGGAGAGGTCACAACGCAAAGCACTTCCAGAGGAGTGGTTGGTTTGTGGGAACAGAACCCATTTTAAAAGCTGGGACTCCTCCCGTCCCAAGAGCTTTGATCTGTCCCAGAGGCACTTGCCAGTGTCTAGCCTGGCACTAGACAACTTGGTTCAAAACATCCCCTGCTTGATGTCAAGTAGAGCACAGGGAATATAGCCGACAATATTGTAATGACTGTGTACGGTGCCGGGTGGGTACTAGAAATATCAGGGGGCCACTTTGTAGAGTATATGATTGTCTCACTGCCGTGCCATACACCTGAAATTAATACCAAATAATACTGACTGCAAACTGTAATTGAAAAATAAAAATTGTTAATTAAAAAACAGCCCCTGCTTGGAACATGAAAGGGAAATCTCCTTCCTGATTTCCCCCATTCCTACTGGAAAGCATTCATTTGGCATTTAAAATATTAAAGAACGCCTCCTGAAGTCTGTGTTTAGGCTGCAGAAATCTACATTACTTGAAATATGGTACTATAGAAATACCCTTCTACAGAGTTCCTAGCACGATGGTCCTCAAACTTGAGCAAACATTGAAATCCCTGGGGGTCCCAAATGCTGATTCTCAGGCACCTCCAAGATTCCGAGGTAGGATCTGCATTCCAACAAGAACTCTAGAAGATTCTGGTGTAAGTAGCCCATGGGTCATAATTTTTTTTTTTTTTCTGAAGCTGGAAACAGGGAGAGACAGTCAGACAGACTCCCGCATGCGCCTGACTGGGATCCACCCAGCACGCCCACCAGGGGGCGACGCTCTGCCCACCAGGGGGCGATGCTCTGCCCCTCTGGGGCGACCAGAGCCACTCTAGCACCTGGGGCAGAGGCCAAGGAGCCATCCCCAGCGCCCGGGCCATTTTTGCTCCAATGGAGCCTCGGCTGCGGGAGGGGAAGAGAGAGACAGAGAGGAAGGAGAGGGGGAGGGGTGGAGAAGCAGATGGGCACTTCTCCTGTGTGCCCTGGCCGGGAATCGAACCCGGGACTTCTGCACGCCAGGCCGACGCTCTACCACTGAGCCAACCAGCCAGGGCCAGGGTCATAATTTTTGAAACACATTAAGAAATGGTTCACTAGAACTATCTGAAAAAGCACTTGATAAATAAAAGGTATGGGTGGCTATCATAAACAAAGATTCCTCCAAAGTGGAAATTGTGTAAGCATGATCTAATTAGATCACAAGAATTTCGCCAACTCTTAGTGAGGACCTGCTGTGTGCCAGAAAGTAGGCTGAAGACAAGAGACACAAAGGTGGTTAAGATGCAGCTCTGGCCCCCAAGCAGCTTGCGGTCCAGTCCGGGATCTGCGGAGTTATTTGCCCTCTTCCCTAGCTGAGCCTGATGCCAGCGAGCTGGCCAAGCTTGGACAAGTTGGGGAACTTCTCCAGGGCTCAGCTAGAGAAAGAACAGGAGGGAGACAATAACAGGACTTCAGCTCTCTTCCAACTCTAAAACTTCTC
This sequence comes from Saccopteryx bilineata, assembly GCF_036850765.1. NCBI lineage: Eukaryota > Metazoa > Chordata > Mammalia > Chiroptera > Emballonuridae > Saccopteryx > Saccopteryx bilineata. The sequence goes on along the minus strand of NC_089496.1, from coordinate 104,974,511 downwards.
TGATTCTCCACGGAGCCCTACCTAAATAGCTACCACCCAAAAGTTCTTCCAAGGAAGACTACATGACATACTTAACTGCAAAAGATTTGATCTCTTACCGACCTTTATAAGAAATGAAACTGCCCCCTTTCCAGGTGGTATTCCAGAGAGTGGACACTAAAACTCATTCCCCCAGGCCTCACGCGAGACTGCCGCTGAAAGGTTCCCGGGAGAAACGGAGTTCTTTCTCCAGATATACAAACCATCATCCTGAAGTATTCCACATACAGTTTGGCATATTTGCCTTCAAGAATCCTGAGCTAATTTATATTACCTTTCAAAGGAACTTTCTTTGTGCAGAGTCACAATGAGAAACCAGGGAAATGAAACACCTTTCAAACCTCTGGGATTTAAATGTTTCTGAGAACATCGTCACCTTAAACCCATTCTATCCAAAAATACAAATCTTAAAAAGCAGTACATTTCACGGTAATTCTGATTCCCAGAGGGACTCCCCATGCATTTCTCTTTAACTCTCTTGTGGCATCATAACTGAAGTTTTATACATAAACCATTCTCTTTGAACAGCTTTTCAGAAATACAAAATAAAAACAGCTAGTATTTATTCGGCGTCTCTTGAGTTGACAGCCTAAGTCCTCGATGAGTTCTGTTTTATTAATCTTCAGGAGAACCCTACAAACTAGGCACTATTTTTTCTCCATTTTAGATGCAAGGAAAAAGAGGTCCAAGCTGTTGAATACTTATTCTGCATTCACACAGCAGTAAAGTGGCGGTCAGGAGTCCGGAGCCCACAGCACGCCAGAAAGCCAGACACCCTGAGACAATAGATGGAGAAGGGGAAAACTCAAGTCAACAGCTGGTCTGATTTTCTCTTCAGGCTCCTCAAAATAGTAAATCATTGGAATTATCTATGCTGACCTCTGAGGTCCATCTAATCCTCATCTGATTGGGACTTTAAAATTAAAAGATAGTACCATTCTGACAGACCAGTCAGACTCCTTTAATTTACAGTTTCCCCTACTTTCCTCGTTTCTGTACCATCTATATGAATTTTGCCATATTATATATCACTCAAACTATTATTTATTTAATACTTTAAGTTATCTACTTTATTCAAAAGGAATATATATCAGGTCTACCGGAAAGTTCTGTCCGTTTCTATCACAACAAGTTTCGACACGTAAGCACATGTTTATTTGGCGCATGCGTGCCTCTCTATTTTTATCACTTAATGTATACATACTGAAGTAGCAAATTAACTAAAACAAAGTTGATTCATGTTAGTCTTATGTGTGAAGCGATAGTGTACCCATGGCTACTGATAAAGTTCATTTACGCCACTGTAATTTTTACAAATTTCAACAAGAAAGAAATGCTACAGAAGCATGTAGAAATTTATTGAAAGTGTTTGGTGAAGGTATAGTTTCTGATAGCTCATGCAGAAGATGGTTCGAAAAATTCAAAACAGGTGATTTCAACCTTTCTGATAAGCCACGTTCTGGGCGACCATCTTTGATTGATGACGATGTTGTTAAGACCATGTTGGAACAAGATCCTTTTCTGACAACATCGGAGATCGCAGAAAGGCTTAATTCAGCTCAGCAAACCATTTCGGACCATATTCAGAAGATAGGATTGGTGTGGAAATATATTATTTAATAAAGTTTATTGACAGTAAGAAAATTTGTATTTTGTTTTATTCCAAAAACAGACAGAACTTTCCGGTAGACCTTACCTGAACTGGTTCAATGTGCTAGTTATAGTTTTCAACTTACTTTAAAATAAATATAAAGCCACTTAAATTTAAAACCCATTCAAGTATCCCTTCAGATCGTTTCTTATACTAGTGGCAATATATACCGCAGTAGGGACACACTGCATTGAAAACCTGTGGCTTTTAGAACGATGTCAAAAGAGATCAACAACAAAGTCTTTACTGGGAGCCAATAGGGACCTTGTATTTATGAGAATGTCTTTACCAATAGAGACAAATGCAAGAACAAGTTCAACCCAACCAGCTGTGAATTTTAAACCCCAACCGATTGTCATGAAGAACTATGAGAAAATAAATGTGGTCTCAAGGAACAGTTTTTGTGGCCCTCCCATGGATGGCTTGTTCTCATATTGAGTGTAAGAATTAGATCTGATTAAGCTCTATTTTTTACTTCACTCCCAAATTAGCAACCTTTTCTAATTGCCAGATATTTGAGTTGACTTTAGAAGGCAAACTTCCTACTGTTCATTGAGGGCAGGGTTTTAAAGCCTCCACTGGTCTGGGAACTAAATTAGTTTGACATGTAGAGCTTCCAGACTCTTGTGAAAAGAAATTCCCATCAGCCCTGGCTGGGTAGCTCAGGTGGTTAGAAGGTCTTCCCAATATTGCCAAGGATTTGACCCCGGTCAGGGCACATACAAGAGACAACAAGTGGAACAGCAAATCAATGTTTCTCTCTCTCCTTCTTCCTCCCCCTCTCTCTGCAATCAATAACTAATAAAAAAGAAATTCCCATCAAAGAAATGGCTTTTATCATCATGTCACCCCAGGGACAAGAACACAAAGAAGTGAAGGCAGCAGCAACTATGGCCAGATTCCACTCACTCATTTTCTCATCATCCTTACAGAGTCACTTATTCGTGGTTCTCAGAGCCCTGAGAGCCCGTTTATTTCTCGAAAGAAAAAGGGGTGATAAACAGCCCATGGCGGACTCACTGGTCAGTGCTGACAACGACAAGGGCACATGACAGTCGCTGTTGACCTGGTGGGCAGTTGTGGAACGTGCTCAAGAAGCAGGAGGAAGCCACGTATGGGTGGGGCGGGCAGGGATCGAGGGAGTAGCTGGTATTTTCTCTAGCGTTGTCATCTTTATTTCGCATTGAAAAAGAATGAGCCTTGGACTGTAACAATGGGAAAAGAGACTGCACACCCTTTTAGTTTTATAATTTATGCTACCATTTTACTCTGTTCAAACGGATAACATCATAACACTCTTAAATCAATTTAGGCTTGAATTTATGTTAGGAAGATAAATGTGACCACTGATAGTTCCATAATAAGTCACATTCCCAGTCAGCCTCCCTTTATAAGACCACAGAACTCATTTCTTAAATCAAAATTGCATTACTAATGTTAAAAGGACATCCAGAAGAATCACCACCTTTTGTTTTAAAGTCGGTCCTGTTGGAGGGTGAGGTAAAGAGTGTTTAAGAGAACTATTCTGCTGATTGCCTATAAATCACATGATATGGGCAAATAAAGACCTTGAAGTTTGAAATAGATCAAAAAATTGATAAAAAGCCAATGTGATCTGATGGGCAGTTGGAGTTTTGCCCTTACCTCCAGTGCCACAGATGACAGATGTGCCCACAGATGTGGTTTTCTTCACCTGCATGGAATTTGGAAAAATTGAGTTAATTCCCTGCATTTAAAAATTGGAACAGTTCACAGCAAATTGTGAGCTTCCAAAAACAGTCTGAAAATGCATTTCTGGTAACACAGTGAGCCCACCCTCCATGTCAGGGAGAGAGGAAGAGATGGAGAGAGGAAGAGAGAGGCAGGAGAGGGAGAGAGAGAAAACAAGACCTGTAGTGACAGAATTTCTAAGAGAGCCCCTGGAAAGTCACCATTCTTTTGTCAGTGGCCAAACCAGTGTCAACACTCACCACTATCTTCCCTAGGAGGTGGGTAGTGTTGGCAAACATGTTGCCGGAAGAAATTAGATAATCTTACCCTCCCATGCAAATCTTTTCAGACAAGTTATAAGCCAATTCAGATGCTATCATTCCAGTTTCTGAGAGGCTGATAAGTACAAGTTTAGAACATGTACAAATGTGCAACTATAAATGTTGAGATGTGAGACATATCCCAAATTTCATTTTTTTTTTAATCTAGTGTGTGGGGAACTAGCGGGTTGATCTGCTCCACTATGTGATGCAGGGATCCAGGCACTTTCGATCTGTGATTCTGCCCTCCTCAGAGGGTTGCCTTTACCTGCTGACACTGGCTAAGCACCTTGTCTACCTTCTAACAAGTAAGAAGGGGGAAAGGTGGCAAGGAGAGAGCAAATCCCTTCCTTTAACTTGGCTGTCAGAAGGGATGCAGTCACTATCACCAGAGAATAGTGTCTGGTATATAATAAATACTTTAAAAAATTAGCCATCCCAAGTGACCGTGTCTTAGCAAGTCCATTCAAAATGATGTTATGTGCAAGCCGACAACATTTCTTCACTTGATAAATGTGCATAAAATGCCACTATATGTCAGACACTGAGCTAATCATTGGGAATCCAATGCAAGGCATTTACAAACAATAGATGAATAAATGAATGAGCCTTTATATGGAATAGCAATCTGGAGGTAAGGTCATGAAAGTTTCATGAGGGCAAATAAACATAGACACAAGTAATTTCTTCCCATAGAAGGTCTTAGATAAAAACAGACATGTTTAAAGCTGAAACTTTTTTGTGGCTTGCCAAAAAATATGGAAAATCAATTATAAAGAAAGTTAACAAACAAACCTGATTTATTGGGTTATACTGCCACTATATTAGAGTCCCACTCCTGAATTTTTACTTTGACTTTTTTCTGTATTTTACTCTGATACACATTTTTGCTTTTTCCATGTACAAAACAAAACAAAAAAATTGTCACTTACTGCATTTAGATAAATATACAGTCTAAAATGAAATTCTTTCTGTGTCTTCTGTAAGATAAACATTAATCTGGGAGAGAAGCCAAGAGTCCAACTCCAATTTATTATTATTTCTAAATTATATATAAAGCAGCCCACAAAGCCTTTAATAATAATGCCAGCGAGGCTGCCAGTGGAATGCATTATTGTTCCAGCCATAGATGTCACAACTCAGCTTCTCCCATTTCCCAAGTTCCATTAGGACGGAACTTCTCAGATGGCGCCATCACCCCCCCCCCGCCCTTGACCTTCCCCACCATAAAAAGCCCAACAGATGATTTGCACTTAGCATTTTAACTAAAATACCAATAATTGCCATAACAAAAATATCGTATCATAAACACAGATATAAAATACCAATGTTTTATAGAATACAAATGGTAACATTTAAAGAGCAAAATTTTTTAATTCAAATGCTGAGACGTTATGCAAGTTTTGCACTGAATTCCAATGAAATTGTGGTCAATTCCAGTTTCCAAGAGGCAGAGGCGAGTGCTGGGAATCTGTACTTCTGTCCCTCGTGTTGCTACCCGGTGGAGTTTTTCTCTGCGAGTTGTGCTCCTGAGAACCTGGTTTAATTCTCTTTCCTTGTCCGGGGCACGCAGACACATGGTGCCCGCACAGTGCGCTGTTTGCCCAGGAGCAGCCACTGTGCCCATTCTGCAGCTTTCCTCCAGCTGCTCTTGGCTTGACCGGAAGGAACAGCACCTAGGCACTAAATAGGAGCTTCTCGGCCCTGGCCGGTTGGCTCAGTGGTAGAGCGTCGGCCTGGCGTGCAGGAGTCCTGGGTTTGATCCCTGGCCAGGGCACACAGGAGAAGCATCCATCTGCTTCTCCACTCCTCCCCCCCTCCTTCCTCTCTGTCTCTCTCTTCTCCTCCCTCAGCCAAGGCTCCACTGGAGCAGGGTTTGCTCTGGAGCTGAGGATGGCTCTGTGGCCTCTGCCTCAGGTGCTAGAATGGCTCTGATTGCGGCGACGCCCCAGAATGGGCAGGGCATCGCCCCCTGGTGGGCATGCCGGGTGGATCCCGTCGGGCGCATGAGGGAGTCTGTCTGACTGCCTCCCCGTTTCCAGCTTCAGAAAAGTACCAAAAAAAAAAAAAAAAATAGGAGCTTCTCGTCTAAAAGGGGCAGGGCATTACTCTTGGAATTTTGCTGTCCTCATTTTACGTAACTGAACTACATGCATATTTATCCAGCCAGTGCAGATAAAGTATTACACAGTGTGTCTAGGAAATAGTCGCTATTTGTTTAGAACTAACTATAATTAAGACACAATTGTGAGTCCTCAGGAGAATACTGAGACTCATTAACTCATTAAAAGTCCTTATGGATCATTAACTATGTATGTGCACCTGTATGTATGAATGAATATATTTATTCAAAGTATATTTATGAAGCAACTACTGTGTGCCAGACATCATGCTAGGTCTACAAAAATGAATATAGTCCCTGCCTTCATGGGAGTGACAGGCTCGTGGGGAAGGTGGACAACCAAATAATGGCACAAATAAACATAAAACCAATTATCAAATGCAATAAGTGTTACAGCCCTTGTAAAGCTTGGTTGCCTGTGGATCCATTTCCTAGCATTGTCACCGTCAGAGAAACACCATCCAACAAACAAAAGCAATTTCGATATAGTTCAGATCTCTTTTCACCGAGGTGAAAAAAAACAAAAAAGACTAAGAAGCCGTCACACCAGGAGGCTGTAGAGAGCTGATAATTCAATGTGGTGTCCCAGAATGGATCCTGGAACAAGAAGAGAATATTAATGGAAAAACTGGTAAACCCAAACAAAGTCTGGAGTTTGGTGAATGGCTATGTACCAATGTCAGTTTCATAGTTTTGACAAATGTTACTAAGTTGATATAAGATGTTAACGAAAACTGAGTGACTGGTATGTGGAAACCCTCTACTGCTTTTGCAACTTTTCTGCCAGTCTAAAATTACTCCAAAATAAAAAGCTTATTTTAAAAAATAGCTCATATCTTTACTTGAATTCTCAAAAGCTCATTCATGATGGTATCAAAATACAGAGATAATTCACACTTATAAAAGCCTCCATTCGCGATTTACCTCCTATATTAGTGATCTATTGCTATATAACGAGTCAACCCAAAACTAAGCAGCTTATAATGACACATATAAGCAGCAAAACTAATGACATTCTTATCTGACACAGGTTCTGAGAGCGGCTTAGCTGAGCCACCATGTCTCGGGGTCTCTCATGAGGGTGCAATCACGCTGAGGCTACAGTCACCGCAAGGCTGAACTAGGACTAGGGAATCCAATTCCAAGCTCACCGTGTGGTTGTGTTTAAGCATCAGTTTCTTGCTGACTGTTGGCTGGTGGAGTCATTTCTTCACCAACCAGTCTCTCTATAGGGCAGCCCACAGACATGGCAGCTGACCTCCCCCCCAAAGCAAGTGATCCAGAGAACAAGAGCGCATGTCCAAGACCAAAGCCATGGTCTTCTTATCACCTCATCTCAGAAGTGACATGTCACCACGTTGGCCACATTCTACTCATTAGACAGAACACCACTGCAGCCCACACCCAGGGGGACAGGGCTGAGCTCCACCTCCCAAAGGAAGAAGTATCAAACAATCTGCAACGTGTTTCTAAAACTACCACACCTTACTCCCTCCAAATGCCCCCACTAAAGTCACAGAAAGGGAACAACAAAAATAGCATAAATCCAGAAGGACACGGGAAACAAAGGGGGAACAGCAAAACAATAATTCAAAACTGAGAAATCAGGAAATCAAATCAAACAACAGAGCTAAGGAAGTGAAATCATAAGCCAATGGTAGGAAAGATCATGAAGTCACATAATTTGCACCAAAGAACCTCAAAAAGTCCCATGAACAGGCAGCACCAGGTACCTCTGGAAGGGGGTGAAGGGTTGGGTTGGAAGTCTGTTTAAGAAGTAGTTAGCGTGGCTCCCTACCCCTTGGGTCTGAGCTTTGCATGGTGACCTCCTTCCCCGATGTACAGTATGAAAATGGGGGGAGTGTGAGTTTATAAGGAAGAAAGCTGACAAGCCCTACCTTGTCCAGGTGATCAAAGCCAGCATCGACAGCCAGAAATCGAGTTGACACCACGTTCACCTGACACAACGTGGTGACCCCACCTCTGTGATCTCCCCCCCAAGAGCCATCACCCCAATCTTATGCCGAGAAAAACATCAGACAAGCTTCGATATTGAAGCATCCTACCAAAGACCCTACCAGTTGCCCCTCAAGTGCTTACTTGAGTTTATCAAAAACGAGAAAAGTCTGAGAAATGTCCACAGCCAAGAGGAGCCTTAAGAGACTTGACCGCTACGTGAAATGTGGCATCTTGAGTCAATCCTGGAATGAAAAAGGACGTTAGAGAAAGAGCTAAAGAAATCTAAACTGTGGGCTTTAGTTAATAATAATGTACCAATGTCAGTTCATTAATTGTAACAAAGATATTAAGCCAATGGGAGATGCTAAGAAGAGTGGAAACTGAGGGCTGGGGATATGGGAACCCTCTCTACCTCTCAGTTTTTCTATAAACCTAAAAGCGTTCAATAAAGAAAATATAACAGAGAAGAAATCAGATCCCCGAGGTATTCCCCCAACTCTGCGTTCTAGCAGCTGCCCCCGCACCCTGGCAGAAAATGGGAGTTTTATTAGCTGGAGTGGGGACAGCAAACCCAGGCACCAGCCATCATTGAAGAGCAGAGTGAAATACTGAAAATAAGATTAAGCAAGAGTTTGCATCTTAATGTTGAAACACTCAGCAATCCTCCCTGATTAGGAACGGAGGGGAAACCAGGCTTTTATGCTCCAAGATGGAGACATTAAAATTCTTCTCCGGCCAACTCAAGAGAAAAGACATAAAGACACTAACTAAGGTGAGTGGGAGGGATTCCCCTGTGAAACAGCCCCCCCTCAACAAACCCAATCCCACACACTGGGGTTTTAGTGCCTCGATCTTCAAAATATTTACCAGATATTTGAGGAAAACCCTTGTTGTGAAAGACACCAAAAACAGCACAAAGCAATTTAGAAAAACAGACACTAGAGGAAAAGAAAAGCTTTTAAGTCATATTTAATATTCTCCAAGCAATAAGAGAATATTCTATCTCCATGAAATATAAATAGGATGCTATAAAAATGAACACAAAGAAGAAAAATATTCTTGGAAATTAAATTTTTAATAGGCAAAATGAAAACTTAGGAAAAGACAAAGAGATGGAAAATATCACAGAAATAAGAATAGTAACCAGTCCAGGGGGTTCAACACCTCAAAATAATAAGGACGCCAGAAGGAGAGAGTACAGACAAACCAAGGGGAAGAAAATTAACACCTACATTTCAATGTTTCCCAGAGTTTAAAGAATGAGTTGGCAGGTGGCAAGGGCTAACTGGCCATGGTTACAATGGATCCACGCAGAGACACAGACTCATGATATTTTGAAACATGAGAGGCATGGTCTATCCAAACATAATTATTCCATTCCCCTTGGCCTTGGACTGATTTGGACTGGCCAGGCCATGTAGTTCTAGTTGATGAGACGTGAAGGGAAGATTTGCACTGGCCTTCTGGGAAAGGTTTCTTAGTAACTCACACGGATGCAGGAAGAAAGACTTCCCTTTTGCTGCATCTGAATGTTTGCAACTTAGCACCTTCGGAAGCACCAGAGCAGATGGCCTAAGTGCACAGGCCTTTGGTTAGTGGAAGAGCTACATCTTGAATCTGACTCCAAATCCCACCTTGTTCATCTACTTCATAGTCTACACTGAAAGACTAACAGCCCCACGGGGAAAAAATCATACCCGTGGTTCCTATTATGTCTCAATAGTTCATACGAGTACCTCGAGTTAGCTCAGGGCACTATTCCAGAACCTGTGCAAGTTGAACTTGTATATTTATTAGTATAGAAAGTGACCCTAGAGCACAAATCCTTGAACATCAATAGCCTGGAAGTTAAAGTAACAGCAATTATCAGTTCAACCTAAAACTTTATCTAAATGCCATCTAATAATCAGGCACATTAGGAAGGCTCTTTCACTTTTGGGTTCCCTTATTTTCATGACAGAGATTCAGATGTTAGATTGCCACCTGGTTAGAGCATATAGCACTCAAGAGGCCGAGGTCATGAACTTGAATATCCAGGTACACCAGTTCCACTCATTTCAACCAATAATTTTTCAAACATATGAAGTCTGACTCTGAAACAAGAGGCAAGTTTTATCACGTGCCCAAAAAATGAGAAGGTGGTCAAATTAGAGGTAGGAGGGAAATCACCCTATATTAAAAAAAAAAAAATGTGGTCATGACAATAACTAGAAAGCATCTTTAATAACAAAGGGAAGCTGTTGTGTCACAGCCTCACTGTGCCCAGTGGTGTTCACCACCTCCCGATTGATGACATCCAAATCAACACCTCTGGCCAGAAGGCTCTCCGAGACCCCAAGGCTCCGAGCCCACAATGACCGCACAGCTCCTCCTGGAGGTCCGACGGCGGCCGCAGACAGAATTTAGCAAGAACCGCTCCCATCACCTCACCTTTCAAATTATACTTTCTCTTCAATCTCAGCAAACGATGCCACCGTGTTACTCAAGCCAAACATCAGAAATCACCCACCGCCACTCCCTGCCCCCCCCACAGTAGGTCTGCACATCCTGCACATCCTCCCTTCTCAGTATTTCTTCACTTTGACCCGCCTCTCCATCGCCCAGTGTAGGCACGCCTACTTCTGTTCTTCCGTGGTCTTCCAGCTGGTCGTGCTGCCTCGGGCCTTCTCCCTCCAATCTCCACAGGCACAGAGTTTTACTAAAACGCAAGTCCAGTGTGAGGAAGCGAAGGAGCGTGGAGAGGTGGCTATGTGGCCCAGCGTGTGGGAGTCTCTAACGGGTTTCATACATGGGAGGGACACGACCAGAAAGACCTTCCTGTCCCTCCAGACACAGAGAGGACCTCAGTGCCATTTACATGTGTGTCCTCCTGATTGAGGTTAGCATCCATCCCTTCAAATACTTACCATTCATTCCAGCTTCCCCGTCAGTAATGTGCCTATTCCTATAATTCCCCTTTCCATTGTTTTCCTAATTTGTTTCCTATTTTCCCATGCTGGTTTTCAGATGTTTTTCTCTACATTCTAGAAACTAACTTTTCAGTCATGAATGTTGCAAATCTACTTACCAGCTGGTACTTACCCATTTACTTTGATGATGGCATGCACCTTGTAACAGCAGCCAAAAAAGTCAGTTTTAGTGTGTTCAAATCTATTTTTTCCTTTAATGTATATATCTTCAGGATCCTGTCAGGAAATCCTTCCTCAGTTGGGGTGGTGAACACACAGTGTACAGATGACATGTTGTAGAATTGGGCACCCGAAACCTGTAATACTTCGTTAACCAGTGTCACCCCAATAAATTCTATTTTAAAAATAAATAAAAATTAAATTGAATTTAAAACAAAGAAATCCTTCCCTTCCCAAGATCACAAAGAATAATCTACATTTTTTTCCATAATGCTAAACTTTTCATTTTAAACTTAGGTCTTTAATCCATCAGGAATTTACTTCTGGATATGGTATGAGAAGAAATATGGTATGGTATCAGATAATAATGTAATTTTCCTAAGATTATTTACCAAATATTCCATCTTTTCCCTAGCTTTATATTAATAAAATACCAGTTTCTACATATACAACGTCTATTTCTGGATGCTCTCCTGTTGCATTTGGACCTGTTTTCACGCCTGGTTCTATCATACATGTTAAAATCTGATAGTGTAGTTCTCTTTCTTTGCTCCTTCGCCCATCCAAAAAAATAAGTCTTATTTCTGAGAATTTATTCACGTACTTAATCTGTATAAGTCCCCTAAAAATACTCTTGGAATCTTAATTGGAATGTCATTGAAATTATAAATTACACCTGACCAGGCAGTGGCACAGTGGATAGAGCGTCAAACTGGGATGCAGAGGACCCAGGTTCGAGACCCCGAGGTTGCCAGCTTGAGCACGGGCTCATCTGGTTTGAGCAAAGCTCACCAGCTTGGTCATTGGCTTGAGCAAGGGGTTGGTCGGTCTGCTGAAGGCCCACAGTCAAGGCACATATGAGAAAGCAATCAATGAACAACTAAGGTATTGCAATGAAAAACTGATGATTGATGCTTCTCATCTCTCTCCTTTCCTGTCTGTCTGTCCCTATCTATCCCTCTCTCTGACTCTCTCTCTGTCTCTGTAAAAAAAAAAAAAAGGAGAAGAAAAAGAAATTATAAATTACATGAAAGCACTTTTATAATGTCATTCCAGCCATAGCTCTTCATTTATTTACATCTTATTTTATATCCTTTAAAAAGGTTTCACATTTTTCTTCATAAAGGTCTTGAGACTATAAAAAGAATTTATAGGCTTATGGGGTTTGGATTTTATTTTTTCTATCGTATTTGGGTTTTTGTTGTTTTTTTTTTACATTTTATGTTATTTCTAGAGTAGGAGGAACTGTTCATAATGATCTTATACCCAAAACCTTGATGAGGTTTTTAATTCTCTTATTAGTTCTGATGCTTTATTTATTCTACATAAATTCTCATACCATTTAAAAATAAGGACAGTTTCATCTCTTCAATTCTATATTAGTTATGATTTAGATTCAGCTCATCTAAGAGAGACAAAAAATAACAGTGGCTTAAAGAAGACAGAAATTTGTCTCTCATGTAAAAGTTGGGACACAGAAGTTTCGACCGGGTGGGATGGCTCTGCAGTCATCCAGGGACCAAGCCAGCTCACTAGCCCTTGAATGTGTCATATCCTCACATTCCACGATGTTGCTCCTGGCATCACATTCATGCCCCCTACTGCAGGACAAACAAAAGAAACATCTCAGAAGTTGCCACACAACTTCTACTTACAACCTACTGTCTAGTACCTAGCTGCAAGGGAAGCTGGGAAATGTAGTCTTTATTCTACAAGTGGCCATAGCCTCAGCAAAAAGTCAAAGACTCCACTAGAGAACAAGAAGAGAAGGACTGCTACAGGGGGGTGCCTAGTGATGCTGTCATATTTTTCAAGGCCTCTTACTTCTTCTCCACACCTCACTCCTTTAGCACCTGCTGTTAGCACTCCCTTAGCACCTTCTCCACACCTCCCTCTATCTAATTATATTCCACATGATGATAACTGTGGGCCAGGGAGGTTACTACCATTTTCAAGTGCTTTTTAAAAAATATACATACTGAAATATTGAAATAATCATAATTTTTCTTTTTACATCTATAAGTTATATTGAATCAGGATATTTTGGGATATAAGTAACAGAATGACCAACTAAAATGACTTAAATAAGACAGATGTATTATTTCACATTACAACAAGAAGAAAGCTCTCAAGGTTGCTTAATTCCCTTGGATGTTCCTTCATAGTTACAGTCCAAACATCATTTCCTCACACAACCCCACAGAAAGGTAGCGAGCAAGGGCGAGGAAAGACGGTGGGCATCCTTGGGGTTGCTCTCTTTCCCCTTTCCCCGCCTGTTGCTGGACCTCAGGATTCTCTTGCTCAGCCCACCCGAGTCTGTGACACTTGGCAGTCACCCTGCCTTCATGCGACGCCTGCTCCTCAGAGGTCTCCTAATGGTTCCCCCGAGCTCAGTGCTGTTCCCTGAAGGCTGTTCCTCGGCAAGGGCTGGCTCTCTGGTAGAGAGAAAGGGCTCTATCTTGTGCTTCTCCAGGTGACCTGGGGTGCAGGGACAGAAAGCCCTTACATAGGCTTTCCAAGGTCAAGCCACTCCTTCCTTGGCACCCCCTGGGGTGGCAGTGACAGCAGCGCGGGTCACATGGAGGTGGGCGCTCACCGGTCAGCGTGTTCGTTTGCCTGCTTGTTTGTGAGTGGCTGTGGACTATGAGGTTGTGCACAACCCAATCTGGTCTAGCCGCACAAGCTAAGGTCGGCCGTCACACTGGGGAGCGCCCCCAGCCACCACCTGGCTCCCCCAGGGCCATGTGACGGAGAGAAATGGCCCTGAGTAAAGCCCGTCCGGTCCACCCTGGCTTTGGCTTCCCGCCTGCCCAACGGCAGTCCCCTGCCCTGGACGCGACACGCCCCTTTCTCCGAGGGCTCAGGCTAGGCTGCAGGGTGAGGCTTTGAACACCGTCCCCTCCCTCTCTCCTCTCAGGCACCTCCAAGGAGCGATCAGAGCAAGTTGTTGGCTTCCTTGACCACAGATAAGTTCTAAATAGCCCGGTATATCAGATTTGTTTCTCTTACAACAAACTGTACAATTATCTCTTGCCTATAAATCAATTTAATTTAGATTTCAAGCCTCTTCTCTGTTCAGGCTGGTGAAAAAAGATAAGTCCCTTCTTTCTATTTACAACAGGTGATACATTCACATGGCTCAAAAACTTATATACTATGTATAAATTTTATATGTATAGATACATAAAGTCATACTGTGAAAGTCTCCTTCCCACCCCTATAAATAACCACTGATAGCGGTTTCTTGTGCATCTCTCCAGAGTTTCATTTAACGGATACAAGCAGACATAAGAATGTGTTATATGTGCACACACAAACACACACACACATTCTCATTTGCTCCCTTTTCCTCAAAGGACGGCATACTTTCCAATCTACTCAGCACTTGGCCTTTTTTATTTTACTTAGGATGTCGGGTAGCTCCTCCTCCGCGGAGGGGACGATGGTTCTTCCGCACAGCCCCCCCCCCCCCTCCACCCCCGGTAGCTCGTGGCGTGGAGGACCGGGAGCTCTCCACCCGCCTCCCACTAGCAGACACCCAGGCTGTCGGCAGTCTCCCGCCCCTACCAGCACTGCTGCACCAAATACCACACAGACTTGAAACCATCAGAGGTGACGTGAAAAGCTGCCGGAGCATTTCATCCCGTGTGTTTCCCAGCAATTTCTTTCTCCTGCGGCTCTTTCTTCCTGCTGCATTTTTATTTTCCCGGGAGCCAAATGTTGATGCTTTATTGCACATTGTGCGGGGCCATTTTGGTGGTTGGAATTACACAATAAAATAGAAAAATGTACATTTGTGGAAGTCCTGAAAGTAGCGACAAGAGCAGCACACCTCGCATCGTAGCAGCTCCTGCAGCCCTGAGTGCTGAGACAGCAGGTTTGGTGGGGACTTTGCAAACTCAACGCGCAGTGACGCAATAGTGGCGGACCCCACCCTTCCTGTCACAGGAGGCTAGGAAGCCCAGAGTATGAGAGGCGGGCCAGTCTAGCCGGGGCTACTGACAGCACAGAAAGCACACGGGAATTTTGTCCTCAATGCTCCATAGCTTTCAAAAATATCCATTGGCATAAATAACTTAAACAATGAAAGCAGGGACTCCAAAACTGACGTAGGTACCGCCATGTTCCAAGCAGCGTTATTCACAATAGCCAAGGGTTGCAAACAACCCCAATGTTTGCTGACCAGAGGAATGGGTAAACAAAATGTGCTCTATAAATACAACGAAATGTTATCCAGCCTTAAAAAGGGATGAAAATTCTGGTATGATTCTCGAGGACATTATGTTAAATGAAACAAGCCAGTCACAAGAGGACAAATACTCTGTGACTCCACTTTCATGAGGCACCTAGAGTTGTTCTATCCGTGGACACAGAGAACAGAGGGTGGTTGCCCGGGCTGGGGGAGGGCAGCAGGAGTGGTTCTTTGATGTGCAGAGTTTCTCTTTTGCAAGCTGAAGAGTTCTGGTGGTGATGGTTGCACAATAACGTGAGTGTGTTGAATGAGACGAAATTGTACACTTAAGAAGGGTGAAGAAGGCCCTGGCCAGTTGGCTCAGTGGTAGAGCGTCGGCCTGGCGTGCAGGAGTCCCGGGTTCGATTCCCGGTCAGGGCACACAGGAGAAGCGCCCATCTGTTTCTCCACCCCTCCCCCTCTCCTTCCTCTCTGTCTCTCTCTTCCCCTCCCACAGCCAAGGCTCCATTGGAGCAAAATTGGCCCGGGTGCTGAGGATGGCTCCATGGCCTCTGCCTCAGGTGCTAGAATGGCCCTGGTTGCAACAGAGTGACGCCCCTGATGGGCAGAGCATCGCCCCCTGGTGGGCGTGCCAGGTGGATCCTGGTTGGGCGCATGCGGGAGTCTATCTGACTGCCTCCCCGTTTCCAGTTTCAGAAAAATACAAAAAAAAAAAAAAAAAAAGGTGAAGATGGTAACTTTTATGCTATATGTACTTCACCACATTTTTAAAGTTAAAAAAAAAAAACTATTGGCAGCCCGTAGATCAGGGGTCCCCAAACTACAGCCCGCGGGCCACATACGGCCCTCTGAGGCCATTTATCCGGCCCCCACTGCACTTCTCGAAGGGGCACCTCTTTCATTGGTGGTCAGTGAGAGAAGCATAGTTCCCATCGAAATACTGGTCAGTTTGTTGATTTAAATTTACTTGTTCTTTATTTAAATATTGTATTTGTTCCCATTTTGTTTTTTTTACTTTAAAATAAGATATGTGCAGTGTGCATAGGGATTTATTCATAGTTTTTTTTTATAGTCTGGCCCTCCAACGGTCTGAGGGACAGTGAATTGGCCCCCTGTGTAAAAAGTTTGGGGACCCCTGCCGTAGATCGATGTCAGTCTTTCTGTACAAGCAGCCGTAAACAGAGCCTTTTCTGATCGCATCGCTTTTCTCCGTGACCCACTGCTCCACAATCAGTGAAGAAAAGGCCGTGCCGCGCTGAGAGTAGTGACAACGCAGATAGTATGGGCAGAGCCCCCACCGAGCCAGGCTCTGGGCTGGGCTTCCTACTCCATAGCATTTAATCCTTATTACAGCTCGGCGAGGTCAACATTATCTGCGTTTTGCAGATGAGAAAACTGATGTTCAGCAAGTCCAAAAATAAAACAAAAAATGAGCACCATTAGCACTAATACGAGCAGGGAGTAGGCAGATGGACAAGAGATGAATGGAAATAATGCTTTCTCAGGTTCTAGCAGCATCTAATTTTAAAATGTCTTTAGAAAAGCTCCCCATTTACAGCAGCAACCAAAACTACAAAATACTCGGGAAGCAATGTAAAGATCTACTGAAAATATATGAACAGAAACCGGGACGAGGGGATAGAGTAAAAAGAAAGCCACTTTTTACCTGGTGCAATGGACTAAGAAAGCCACTTTTTACCTGGTGCAATGGACTAAACATGTATGTCCCCCAGTCCTCAAATTCATGTATGTCCCCCCAGCCCTCACACTGTTCCTCTTTCTATTCCACACGCCCCGGCGTCTCGTCCATTAGACACACGTCCTTTATGAATACTCATTTCAATACAGCAAATTCCTCGCACATACCTGAGCCTCTCTAAAAGTATGACATCTGCCTGACCAGGCGGTGGCGCAGTGGACACAGTGTCAGACTGGGATGCGGAGGACCCAGGTTCGAGACCCCGAGGTTGCCAGCTTGAGCGCGGTCTCATCTGGTTTGAGCAAAAGCTCACCAGCTTGAGCCCAAGGTCACTGGCTCGAGCAACGGGTTACTCGGTCTGCTGTAGCCCCACGGTCAAGGCACATATGAGAAAGCAATTGATGAACAACTAAGGAGCCCCAAAGAAGAGTTGATGTTTCTCATCTCTCTCCCTTCCTGTCTGTCTGTCCCTATCTGTACCTCTCTCTGTCTCTGACACACACACACACAATAAATAAAAATAAATAAAAGTATGACATCTGTGAAGCACGCTTGTCTACGTTGCTTTCTTTACCTGGCCCTCACAGAAACCCTAACAGGTAGACACAACCTGCCCAAATGCGCCATTTACACAGTAACACTGATAATAATGTTTAACATTCTTGAGTGTGTTCCAGGCACTGTGCTAATAGGCATTTAAATACATTGTCTCAACTAATCTCCACACCATCCTCTGAGGTTGTTAGATGTATCCCCACTTTCCATGAGGACACCAATGCTCAGAAATGTTAAGTAACTTGCCCAAGATCACACAGCTAGTAAGCGGTGGAGCCAGGATTCAAACCCAGGTCTTCAAAACTGAGAAAGCAGTTTTCTGTGTCAGTCTGGGAAAGAGGAATAAATCTATATATTTCTCATAATAATTTTTACCCCAGCACTTGGTATATCCTGGGTCACCTACCTTCTAGTGGAAACCCACTTTATAAGTGAAGATTGCACTAATTTCAGTACCCACATTTATATTTGTATTAAAATCATATTTCTGGCCTGACCAGGCGGTGGCACAGTGGATAGAGCATCGGACTGGGATGCCGAGGACCCAGGTTTGAGACCCCGAGGTCGCCAGCTTGAACGTGGGCTCATCTGGTTTGAGCAAAAGCTCACCAACTTGGACCCAAGGTCGCTGGCTCGAGCAAGGGGTTACTCGGTCTGCTGAGGTCCACGGTCAAGGCACATATGAGAAAGCAATCAATGAACAACCTAGGTGTTGCAATGCGCAACGAAAAACTAATGATTGATTCTTCTCATCTCTCCATTCGTCTGTCTGTCCCTGTCTATCCCTCTCTCTGACTCTCTCTCTGTATCTGTTAAAAAAAAATTTTTTTAATCATATTTCTGCCTAGTGAGAAAGAAGAAATGATGCCCCTGGCCCATAAGTGAAAGCTTCCCCAGGTTGCTGTGAGGACTAGACAAGAGTATGCGAGGCAACAGCGTCTGCCAGGGCCTGACACATAGCCAGTGCTCGGATTCCGGGACTTTTATTTCTTCTGAACGTTCCTCAGTGCTAACCCAGGGAGAGCCAAAGTGTCAGACAGGCTGACTCAGTGATGGTTGGGTGTAGTCTTTGACATTAAGTGAAACTTATTTTCCAGTTTTCCTGCCATGTAGTTAAAGGTACAATTTAAATTGTATAAATATGTTAATACTCAAGGAAAAGGAATACATCATGAGTAAAATAAGTGGAAATAAAATACCTACTGTGTATATATGTAAATAATTACATATTAATTCATATGAATATATATAAATATATATGTATATATATTTTATTATTAGTGAGAGGAGGGAATGTAGAGAGACAGACTCCTGCATGCGTCCCAACCAAGATCTACCTGCCAAGCCCACTAGGGGGCAATGCTCTGCCCATCTGGGGCGTTGCTCTGTTGCTCAGCAACTGGCGGAGGCTATGGAGCCATCCTCAATGCCTGGGGCCAAGTCGCTGCAATTGGAGCCATGGCTGCAGGAGGGGAAGAGAGAAGGAGACAGAGAGAGAGAGAGAAGTGAGAGGGGGAAGGGTGGAGAAGCAGATGGGAGATTCTCCTGTGTGCCCTGACTAGGAATTAAACCCAGCACATCCAGACACTGGGCCAATGCTCTACCACTGAGTCAACCAGGCAGGACTGAATATGTTTTTAAATGTTTACTTTATTGATTTTAGAGAGAAGAAGGGAGAGAAATAGCAAGAGAGATAGGAACATGAATCTGTTCCTGTATGTATCTTGACTGGGGACCAAACCAGCAACCTCTTTGCTTTGGGATAATGTTCAAACCAACCAAGCTATCTGGTCAGGGCCATATGAATACATTTTTAAATGCATTAACTAAGACATTAACAGTAGTAGGTTAATAGGCAATTGAATCAGGAATTCTAGATTCAGTTAATAAAAATTGTTATCAATAATTCTCTGGCCCTGGCTGGTGGCTCAGTGAATGAAGTGCCATCCTGGTGCACTGAGGTCACGGGTTCGATCCCCAGTCAGGACATGTACGAGAGGTACAATGAGTGCACAACTAAATGGAGCGACAAGTTAATGTTCTCTCTCTTTCTCTCTCCCTCTCTCTCCCACCTTCTCTCTGTAAAATCAATGGAAAATTTTTTAAAATTTTTCCTGATAAAGTGGTACATTTAACACATCAAGTTTTTTTAAAGGCAGAGATAGCAAGTTTAAGTTGGGTGAGGGTAATAAAGGTAGTAACCTTTACTACAAGGAGAAAAACTATTTCACCGATCTAGATGGTTTATTTCATTCAATCAAGGTCTGACTTCTCTGGCTCTTTGGGAAATTTTCAAATTTTAATATTCATTTCTTCCTTTGAAGGGTGAAGTACATTTAAAGAGATTAATTTTTAAGCTCTCTCCTCTGACATAAAATGTACACCACCTCCTCTGCTTTCACGTTGGGCTCCCACTGGGGCAAAGTAGGCACAGAAAGTTTGAAGCCTCAGCTGTGATTAAGGAGGAAATGAGTGCTTGCTGACCAGGCTAAAGAGACGGATGGGTCAAGGCAGTTTAAAGGTAAACCCATCCATTGTTTCCTATATGACAAACTCTTTATGCCCATGAGCCCACTGAAATCTCACAACCACCCTAAAATGAGTCACCATTATCCTTATTGCACATTTTAGCCTCAAGGGTGAGACTACATGAGAAGGAAGTAGTGGAGCAAGGACTTGAGCTAATCTAGGCGATTGGCTGGCAGAGCCTGTGCTCTGGGTCGGTACCCTGCAGCCCATCTGACCCCCGTGGGTGAGCGGCCAGGCAGGCTAGACACCGAGCATTTCTCCCAAGGGTCGTAGACACAGGTGCACCCAGTGGAGAATGCCAGCTCTGAATGCAGTGACCTTACGAGGTGCAAAAGCTGGTCCTTGGAAAAAGTTCCCCGAAAAGAGACGGGGCTGGTAACAACTCTAGAGGCAAAGCTGGGGAAGCTTTGCCCAGGTAGGTGAAGGTGTATCCAGTAGAAATCATTCTTGTCAAGTAGAAACTTAAGTAGAGATTTAAAATCTCCCAGTATTTTGCCACGATGTGCCTTAGTGTGTGGTTTTCTCTGTATCTAACCAGTGTAAGGTTTATAGTGCTTCTTGAAACCATTCATCAGTTTTTTGTTTTGTTTTGTTTTTTTATATATTTTTTGTTTTGTATTTTTCTGAAGCCGGAAACGGGGACAGTCAGACAGACTCCCGCATGCGCCCGACCGGGATCCACCCAGCACGCCCACCAGGGGCTACGCTCTGCCCACCAAGGGGAGATACTCTGCCTCTCCGGGGCTTCGCTTTGCCGCGCGACCAGAGCCACTCCAGCGCCTGGGGCAGAGGCCAAGGAGCCATCCCCAGCGCCCGGCCTTGGCTGCGGGAGGGGAAGAGAGAGACAGAGAGGAAGGAGGGGGTGGGGGTGGAGAAGCAAATGGGCGCTTCTCCTATGTGCCCTGGCCGGGAATCGAACCCGGGTCCCCCGCATGCCAGGCCGATGCTTTACCGCTGAGCCAACCGGCCAGGGCCCCATTCATCAGTTTTAGAAAATCTTTGTAATTACCTGTCCAAATGGTGCTCCTGCCTATTTTCTGTCCTCCTCGCCTTCCAGGACTCCAATGACATGCACGTTAGATCTTTCATCATATCCCGCGTGTCTCTTACCTTCTCCAATGCTTTCTACCCTTTTCCTCTCCACGTTTCAGTTTCTTTCTTTCTGACATACCTTCCAACTCACTTCTCCTCTCCACTGTCTTCTGTGCTGTGGAACCCCACTATTGCAGTCTTACCTTCTGTCACTACGTTTTATTTCTAGAATTTCCATTCAGTTCTTTGTATGTCCCCATTGCTCTACTACTAGAAGTCTTCAAATTGTCATCTAATAGCCGCTGTTATTTTAAAGCAGGGGTCCCCAAACTACGGCCCGCGGGCCGCATGTGGCCCCCTGAGGCCATTTATCCGGCCCCCGCCACACTTCCAGAAGGGGCACCGCTTTCATTGGTGGTCAGTGAAAGGAGCATAGTTCCCATTGAAATACTGGCCGGTTTGTTGATTTAAATTTACTTGTTCTTTATTTTAAATAATGTATTTGTTCCCGTTTTGTGTTTTTACTTTAAAATAAGATATGTGCAGTATGCATAGGGATTTGTTCATAGTTTTTTTTATAGTCTGGCCCTCCAACGATCTGAGGGACAGTGAACTGGCCCCCTGTGTAAAAAGTTTGGGGACTCCTGTTTTAAAGTCTGTGCCACGGGAGGCCTGACAACGTGGGAGGTTGTGTTCTTTTCTTCCGGTTTTCCGTCCTGAAGATCAGACGCTGTATACGAGAAGTCGCACAGAAAGTCTGAGGTGCTGGGTGAGGCTACCTTCCCCCGGAGAATTTGCTTTGCTTCCTGCAAACAGTTCAGACACCACCAGGGATTCCGCTGGCATGAACCGGGGCTTCGGGCTCCAGGGAAGCCACTCGGCTCCTGTGCACCCCCGCCCAGAGGCCCTGCGTGCATCTCAGAATTCCTCCTCCTGGTGGGCTCTAAACTCTAACTCAGGGGTCCCCAAACTATGGCCCGCGGGCCGCATGCGGCCCCGAGGCCATTTATCTGGCCCCCGCCACACTTCCGGAAGGGGCACCTCTTTCATTGGTGGTCAATGAGAGGAGCATAGTTCCCATTGAAATACTGGTCAATTTGTTGATTTAAATTTACTTGTTCTTTATTTTAAATATTCTAAAAATTTTAAACAAACTGTATTTGTTCCCGTTTTGTTTTTTTACTTTAAAATAAGATGTGTGCAGTGTGCATAGGGATTTGTTATAGTTTTTTTATAGTCCGGCCCACCAACGGTCTGAGGGACAGTGAACTGGCCCCCTGTGTAAAAAGTTTGGGGACCCCTGCTCTAACTTCTGTCCTCTCAGCCACACAAGAACAACAGAAGCTCTGGTGTCACTGCAGTCATTGTCGCCTTCAGCTTTAGCAGTATCCGTAAGGGGACAAGTGGCACCGAGTGTCAGATTTACTTACTTTGCTGTACTTCCTTTCTCTCTGGGATCATGGTCCCACAAGGCCCTGCCTCTCTGGTCTCTGCTACCTTCAAACAGTGTTTTCTATGTATTTTCTCTGTGTTTAGTGGGAGGGCTGACGTCCAATAAGCGAGTCCACCATCACAGCCAGTGGAAATCGCCCTCAAGGCATCTTCACTGAAAAATGTGATCGGGCCTGACCAAGTGGTGGCACAGTGGATAGAGCATCAGACTGGGATGCGGAAGGACCCAGGTTCAAGACCCCGAGGTTGCCAGCTTGAGTGTGGGCTCATCTGATGTGAGCAAAAAGCTCACCAGCTTGGACCCAAGGTCGCTGACTCGAGCAAGGGTTTACTCGGTCTGCTGAAGGCCCACGGTCAAGGCACATATGAGAAAGCAATCAATGAACAACTAAGGTGTTGCAACGAAAAACTGATGATTGATGCTTCTCATCTCTTTCCGTTCCTGTCTGTCTCTATCTATCCCGCTCTCTGACTCTCACTGTCTCTGAAATAAATAATTTTTTTAAAAGTTTAAAAATCTGGGATGGGTACTGAGAACTGAGTGGGGGAAAGGCCAACAAAGGGACAGGTGTGGTCTGGAGGACAAGATGGTGTGGCGAGGAGGCACTGATGGGCCTCCCCACTCTCCCTCTGCTGCCCTTCTCACTCGTGGAATTTGGATGTGAGAGCCTTTCGAAGGTAAGTTAGAGGATCTGAACAGGTTTGGGAGGGAATAATACTTCTACCCAATAACTGTGTTTTCTGAAATTCAAGTTTTATGTTCAAGGGCTAATTTCATTTTTATTTATTTATTTATTTTTTATATATAAATAAATTTTTATTTTAATGGGGTGACATCAATAAATCAGGGTACATACATTCAAAGAAAACATTTCCAGGTTATCTTGTCATTTAGTTATGTTGCATACCCATCACCCAAAGAGAGATCGTCCTCTGCCACTCTCCATCCAGTTCTCTCTGTACCCCTCCCCCTCCCCTCCCCCTCTCCCTCC
Organism: Saccopteryx bilineata; assembly: GCF_036850765.1. Taxonomy (NCBI): domain Eukaryota; kingdom Metazoa; phylum Chordata; class Mammalia; order Chiroptera; family Emballonuridae; genus Saccopteryx; species Saccopteryx bilineata. Next base: position 104,951,131 of record NC_089496.1, on the reverse strand, counting down.
TTCCCTCCCCCCACCCCCCATAGCCACCACACTCCTGTTCATGCCTCTCAGTCTCGCTTTTATGTCCCACTAATGTATGGAATCCTGCAGTTCCTGTTTTTTTCTGATTCGCTTATTTCACTCCGCACAATGCTACCAAGACTCCACCATTCCGCTATAAGTGATCCAATGTCACCATTTCTCCTAGCTGAATAATATACCATGGTGTATATGTGCCCCATCTTCTTCATCTAGTCCTCTATTTTTTTTACAGTGATTAAAAGCCTTTAAGCAAACTCTTGACCAATACAGCAAGAATCCATAAATGAGTAGTGTCCTTAACAGGTTCCCCAAGTCCAAGTTGGCCCCCTCACCATGCCAAATCCCTGAAAAATGCAACCCAACCACAGTTCAGTCTGTTAGGAGCTGTCACAGGGAGCAGGAGTCCAGGAAAGTTCCCCACAGGAAAAGTCCGTATGGCACTGGAATTGTTGTCACCATTCTATACTTTGCAGCTCATGTCCAAGTCCCAATGACCGCTGCTTCTAGCTGGTAATGATTCAGGTAGACTGGAAAAAGCCATTTGCAGCATGCGTGGATATGGAGCTTCTGTTCTCCTCTGCTTGGAGAGTTGAGACCAGGTTGCTTTTCCCTGGAGCTCTGTGACTGTGGCCTGGTAAAGAGAACCTTGGGATACACTAAGCTGGGTGGCAAAGGTAAATTCATAATACAAGTTGGCAAAAGGAGGAAAGAGAGCTCTAAATTAAGAGTAGGTCCCAGCCTGAAATATGAGTGGGGCATTGAGGTAGGAGGAATAAAGGAAACACTATATATTAAGCAAAGCAGCAGAAAATAGGACTATCAACACCCACAACAGAGATCTTTGAGGGAAGAATAAAGAACCTGACTATTCAGGCAAAACATAGTTAAGTGGCCCTTGTGCAAATGAGATCAGTTTACCTGCTTCTTGGAAGAAATACCCTAGGCTCGTCCACAGTGTCGTAGATGGGGTCGACGGCCCTGGGCACCTTCAGCCTTCAGTGGCAAACCCCAGCATTCTGGGCAAGGTTAGGTCATAGGTGGCTGGAGCAGGCCTGGAAGAGACTGAACCCTCCCTTAGAGGAGCGAGGGGGAAGCCCACCTTCCAGTGTGCCTGTTTCCTCACAGCAGAGGTGTGTAAGCCTGGCAGGCTTTAGCTCAATGACCTTCCTTTCCACTATTGAAGCAGGACCCAGATGGCATCCTATGAGACCCCTTTGGGGTGCTGGAGCCTTTAAGGGTGTATCCTAAAAGCTGGTAGTTCCCCCTGATCTCTATTGGGCTTTTTCTGCCTCTAGGTATCTTAAAAGCCATTCTCAGAAGATCTCGCTGAGGGGTTTGAGGATCCCCATCCGCCTATATAAATCTTTTCCATATATCTGGAGCTATTTGGAAAAAAGACAGAACAGTGTTATTAGCTAGATCTAATAAAGAAGGTAGATTTGGTGTCTCCTGTGCATCAGCTTTCAAAAGAAATGTAAATTTTTTTTTTTAAAGTAAAAAGCATGATATGGTAGACCCGTCGGAGTCATTGGCCTGGTGTGCAGGATTCCCGGGTTCGATTCCCGGCCAGAGCACACAGGAGAAGCGCCCATCTACCTCTCCACCCCTCCCCCTCTCCCCCCTCCCGGTCCCTCTCCTCCCGCCCACAGCCAAGGCTCCACCGGAGCAAATCCACCCTGGGCACTAAGGATGGCCCCATGGCCTCCGCCCTAGTTGCTAGAATGACTCCGGTTGTAACAGAGCAACATCCCAGATGGGCAGAGCATTCCCCCCGGTAGGCATGCCAGGTGGATCCCAGTCAGGCGCATGCAGGAGTCTGTCTGCTTGCCTCCCCATCCCAATCCTCGGAAATATACAAAAAATAAATAAATAAAAGAAAAAATACAAAAAAAAATACAAAAAAAAAAAAAAAAGGGGGGGGGGGGCATTCCCTTGTGCTAAAGCACCAGGAAGCATGGAGTGAGCTTGAGTATGTCCTATGAAACATGGAGCTCTATGTTTACATATAAGTCTTTGAAGAAGGAGGAACTGCTGAAATAGTTTGTCAGCATTTGTCCCTAAGACAGCAGTCTTTATAGTGGGAACACCATACGTAAATATTTGCTGTCTGTCTATAGATTAAGGGGGGAATATGGCCAATGCTGAAAAGCCATGATCTTTGTGCCCCTCCCCTCCTCCAACCCCTCCCTCTCCTCCCCCCACCCTGTAACCCCAACACTGTTGTTCATGTCTCTGAGTCTCATCTTTATGTCCCACCTATGTGTGGAAACATATAGTTCTTAGTTTTTTCTGATTTACTTCTTTCACTCAGTATAATGTTATCAAGGCCCATCCATGTTGTTGTAAAAGATCCTATGTCATCATTTCTTATGGCTGAGTAGTATTCCATAGTATATATATACCAAAGCTTTTTAATCCACTCATCCTCTGATGGACACTTGGGCTGTTTCCAAATCTTTGCTATTGTGAACAATGCTGCCATAAACATGGGGGTGCATTTCTTCTTTTCAAACAGTGCTATGGTGTTCTTGGGGTATATTCCTAACAGTAGTATAGCTGGGTCAAAAGGTAGTTCGATTTTTAATTTCTTGAGGTATCTCCATACTGTTTTCCACAGTGGCTGCACCAGTCTGCATTCCCACCAGCAGTGCAGGAGGGTTCCCTTTTCTCCACATCCTCGCCAGCACTTATTCTGTGTTGTTTTATTGATGAGCGCCATTCTGACTGGTGTGAGGTGATATCTCATTGTGGTTTTAATTTGCATTTCTCTAATCATTAATGATGTTGAACATTTTTTCATATGCCTATTGGCCATCTGTGTGTCCTCTTTGGAGAAATGTCTATTCATTTCTTTTGCCCATTTTTGGATTGGATTATTTGTCTTCCTGGTATTAAGTTTTACAAGTTCTTTATAAATTTTGGTTATTAACCCCTTATCAGACGCTATGTCAAATATATTCTCCCATTGTGTAGTTTGTCTTTTTATTCTGTTCTTATTGTCTTTAGCTGTGCAGAAGCTTTTTAGTTTGATGAAGTCCCATTTGTTTATCCTGTCTTTTATTTCACTTGCCTGTGGAGACAAATCAGCAAATATATTGCTGCGAGAGATGTCAGAGAGCTTACTGCCTATGTTTTCTTCTAAAATGCTTATGGTTTCATGGCTTACATTCAAGTCTTTTATCCATTTTGAGTTTATTTTTGTGAGTGGTGTAAGTTGGTGGTCTAGTTTCATTTTTTTGCAGGTAGCTGTCCAGTTTTCCCAACACCATTTGTTGAAGAGGCTGTCTTTACTCCATTGTATTGTCTTACCTCCTTTGTCAAATATCAGTTGTCCATAGAGCTGTGGGTTTATTTCTGAGTTCTCTGTTCTGTTCCATTGATCTATGTGCCTGTTCTTATGCCAGTACCATGCTGTTTTGAGTACAATGGCCTTGTAGTATAACTTGATATCTGGAAGTGTGATACCTCCCGCTTTTTTCTTCCTTTCAGGACTGCTGAGGCTATTCGTGTTCTTTTTTGGTTCCATATAAATTTTTGGAATATGTGTTCTATGTCTTTGAAGTAAGTCATTGGTATTTTCATTGGTATTGCATTGAATTTATAAATTGCTTTGGGTAATATAGACATTTTAATGATGTTTATTCTTCCTAACCATGAGCACGGTATATGCCTCCACTTATTCGTATCTTCCCTGATTTCTTTTATCAATGTTTTATAATTTTCTGAGTACAAGTCTTTAATCTCCTTGGTTAGATTTATTCCTAGGTACTTTATTTTTTTGGTTGCAATGGTAAAGGGGATTGATTCCCTGATTTCTCTTTCTGACAGTTCATTATTAGTGTATAAAAATGCCTCTGATTTCTGAGTATTGATTTTATATCCTGCCACCTTGCCAAATTCTTTTATCAGGTCTAGTAGTTTTTTGACTGAAACTTTAGGGTTTTCTATATACAATATCATGTCATCTGCAAATAATGATAGTTTTACTTCTTCTTTTCCAATTTGGATGCCTTTTATTTCTTCTTCTTGTCTGATTGCTGTGGCGAGGACTTCCAGAACTATGTTGAATAAGAGTGGTGAAAGGGGGCAACCCTGCCTTGTTCCTGATCTTAAGGGGATAGCTTTTAATTTTTGCCCATTGAGTATTATGTTGGCTGTGGGTTTGTCATAGATGGCCTTTATCATGTTGAGGTATGTTCCCTGTATTCCCACTTTGCTGAGAGTTTTGATCATGAATGGGTGCTGGACTTTATCAAATGCTTTTTCTGCATCTATTGAAATTATCATGTGGTTTTTCTCCTTTCTTTTGTTTATGTGATGAATCACATTGATTGATTTGCGAATATTGTACCAGCCTTGCCTCCCAAGAATAAATCCTACTTGATCATGGTGTATGATTTTTTCCATATATTGCTGGATCCGGTTTGCTAATATTTTATTGAGGATTTTTGCATCTAAGTTCATCAGGGATATTGGCCTATAATTTTCTTTTTTTGTGTTGTCTTTGCCTGGTTTTGGAATCAGAATTATGCTCGCCTCATAAAAGGAGTTTGGAAGTCTTCCTTCCTCTTGAATTTTTTGAAATAGCTTGAGAAGGATAGGAGTTAGTTCTTCTTTGAATATTTGGTAGAATTCACTTGTGAAGCCATCAGGCCCAGGACTTTTCTTTTTTGGGAGTTTTTTGATAGCTGTTTCAATCTCATTTGTTGTAATTGGTCTGTTTAGGTTTTCTGATTCTTCCAGATTGATTTTTGGAAGATTATATGGTTCAAGGAATTTGTCCATTTCATCTAGGTTGTCTAGTTTTTTGGCGTACAGTTCTTCATAGTATTTTCTTACAATATTTTGTATTTCTGTTGTGTCAGTTGTTATTTCTCCACTCTCGTTTCTAATTTTATTTATTTGAGTCCTCTCTCTTTTTTTCTTGGTGAGTCTTGTTAAAGGTTCATCGATCTTGTTTACCTTTTCAAAGAACCAGCTCCTGGTTTCATTGATCCTCTGTATTGTTTCTTTAGCCTCTATGTCACTTATTTCTGCTCTGATCTTTATTATTTCCTTCCTTCTACTAGCTCTGGGCTTTACTTGCTGTTCTTTTTCTAGTTCTTTTAGATGCAGGGTTAAGTTGTTAATTTGAGCTTTTTCTAGCTTCTTGAGGTATGCCTGTAATGCTATAAACTTCCCTCTCAGGACTGCTTTTGCTGTGTCCCATAAATTTTGAGTTGATGTATGCTCATTATCGTTTGTTTCTAGGAATTTTTTAATTTCTTCTTTGATCTCAATGTTAACCCATTCATTGTTTAATAACTTGCTATTTAGTTTCCAAGTGTTTGAATGTTTTTCAATTTTTCTATTGTGGTTGATTTCTAGTTTAATGCCATTGTGATCAGAGAAAGTGTTCGATATGATTTCAATCTTCTTAAATTTGTTGAGCCCGCTTTTGTGCCCTAACATGTGGTCTATTCTAGAGAATGTCCCATGAGCACTTGAAAAGAATGTATATTCTGCTCTTTTAGGGTGAAAGGTTCTGAAGATATCTATTAAATCGAGTTCATCTAATATGTCCTTTAAGTCTGCTGTTTCTTTGTTAATTTTCTTTCTTGAGGACCTATCTAATGATGTTAATGGGGTATTGAAATCTCCTACTATTATAGTATTGCTGTTGATCTCGCCCTTTAAGTCTATCAAAGTCTGCTTTATATATTTAGGTGCTCCTATATTAGGTGCGTAGATATTTATAATGGTTATATCTTCCTTTTGGATTGCTCCCTTTATCATTATGTAGTGACCTTCTTTATCTCTAACTATGGTCTTTGTTCTAAAGTCCATTTTGTCTGATATAAGTATTGCTACCCCAGCTTTTTTTTCATTTCCATTTGCGTGAAATATTTTTTTCCATCCTTTTATCTTCAGTCTGTGTGCATCTTTTGATTTAAGGTGTGTCTCTTGTAGACAGCATATGTATGGGTCCTGTTTTCTTATCCACGCAGCTACCCTATGTCTCTTGATCGGATCATTTAATCCATTAATATTTAAGATTATTACTGATATGTAATTGTTTATTGCCATTTTTTTTCTTTAAAACTGTTTTCCTCTTTTGCTAAATTCTTTTTTTCCTTTGATCTGTTTACAACAGGTCCCTTAGCATTTCTTGCAGCCTTGGTTTGGTTGCAGTGAAATCCTTTAGTTTTTTTTTTGTCTGTAAAGCTTTTTATTTCTCCTTCAATTTTAAATGATAGCCTTGCTGGATAAAGTAGTCTTGGTTGTAGGTTCTTGCTCTGCATTACTTTGAATATTTCTTGCCATTCCCTTCTGGCCTCAAGTGTTTCTGTTGAGAAGTCAGAAGTCATCCTTATGGGGGCTCCTTTGTAGGTGATTGTCTTTTTTTCTCTAGCAGCTTTTAATATTTTCTCTTTATCATTTAGCTTTGGTAATTTAATTATGATGTGTCTTGGTGTTGGTTTCTTTGGATTTCTCCTTAATGGAGAAAATCCAAAGTGCTTCCTGAACATGTGAAATATTTTCCTGCCTTAATTGGGGGAAGTTTTCCACTATAATATGTTTGAACAAAGTCTCTATCCCTTGTTCTTTCTCTTCTTCAGGAACCCCTATGATGCGGATGTTATTTCTCTTCATGTTGTCACAGAGCTCTCTTAGAGTTTCCTCAGACTTTTTGAGTCTCTTTTCTTTTTTCTGCTATGCTTCCATGCCTTTATTTATTGTGTCCTCTAACTCACTGATTCGATTCTCTGCTTCATCCATCCTGCTTTTAATTCCTTCCATTGTATTCTTTATTTCAGATATTGTATTTGTCATTTCTGTCTGATTCTTTTTTATTATTTCAATGTCCTTTTTTATATTTGTTATCTCTTTATTTAGGTTTTCGTAATGGCCATCTATGGTGGTTCTAATATCTTTGAGCATCCTAACAATCGTTATTTTAAACTCTGCATCTGGTAATTTGGTTATATCTGATTCACTTAGGTCCTTTCCTGGGGATTTCTCTTGGTTTATTTGTGTTGTATTTCTCTGCCTCCGCATTTTCTCTTCACGAGAGTGGCTTTGATCATGTGCTCGGGTGCACAAGGGTTGGTGGCCTTGGCCTTTGCCCCGCCCCCGTGTGTGATGTTATGCTCGGTCCTGAGGGCACTGGCGAGCACCTTTGCTCAGCTGCGGGTCTCCGCCTGTTTCCGAGCTTTCGCCCTGCCTTTGCAGGATGATCCCACTCAAGGAACAGCTGCTAGCCTTGGCTCTACCACCAGGAAAGGCTGCGTGCCCAAGCTCAGCTTCGTAGCGGAACTCCGCCTCTTCTGGGCTTTTGGCTCCACCCCCGCGGGAGGAGCCTGCTACCAAGTCAGACCGCAAGCCTGGGTTGCACAGGTGGGGCAGGGATGTGCTCCTCTGCCCTTGCTCCGGGGCTGGTTTCTACCCTTTCTGGGTTTCCCGCCCTTCTCCCGGAGGCTGGATTACAGGCTGCCAGCAGCTGAGCTTAGCCGCTTTTGCACGCCCCCTTCTCCCTAGCCGGGCAAGATTGAGCTCACACCTGAGCCCACTGGTGGCCAGCCGGCTTCCGCCCCTGCCAGCAGAACCGCGCTTTTGTCTCCCGCTGCCGCCCTCTCTCCGGTGCGCCCTCAGCCGTGTGGGTGGGGGCGTTGCAGCTCGGACCCTAAGACTCACTACCGTAGACCCGAAAGCTCCCTCCTTCTATGCGACTCTGCTCTGAATGCCGCGGGGGAGCTTGTTTGGCTGCTCTCCTGCTTCCCTTTGCTGGTATTGCTGTTTCCGGGGGAAATATTCACTTCAGCTTTGGGGAGTGACTCGTCCCAGGGGTTAGAGTGGCTATCTCCCAAAAATGTTTCTCCCTATGCCTCCTAGATTGCACTCTCTTCCTGTTACTGTGGTTCTCTCCCCTCTCCCTCCGTCTCCAGGAGCCCTGGGTGAGTGTTTGTGAGAGAGATGTTCTGCGTGGTCCCTTTAAGAAGGATCCTGGGTCTGAGAAATCAGACTCTCTCACAAACAGTATCCTGACTTGTTTCCAGCTAAATACTGTCCTTATGCTTCTTCTGGGCTCTGGGGCTGAAGGCTGGGGCTTTGTTCCTGGGGCTCAGGGCCCTTTCCCCTCTGCTAAACTCACTTCCCGCCACGCGAGTCTCTCCCTGCTGCCGTTCGCTCCGAGAAGCTGGGCAGCCCTCTCCGCGTTTCCGCTTCTCCTACCAGTCTCTGGGTGGCTTCTTCAGCGTTCCTGGGTTGAAGAGTCCTTTTAGTTTAGTCCAAAGTTGGTTTTTCCAGTTGATAGTTCATAAAATTAGTTTGTAATCCACATTGGTTCTGGGAGGTAGATGCTGGTACGTTCGCCTACTCCAGCGCCATCTTGTCTCTCCCTAATTTCATTTTTAAATAAGAGTAAATAAATGTCACAGATGCTGCAAAAGGAATTTAAAATATTGCTATCACTGGCTACATGAATCATACCAAGTGTTGAAGTTAAGACAAACACATCTGAATGAAAGCAAATGAATGCAAATTATATCCACAGCCTGGCAGCGATAACTCAATACTTGCTGAACTAAAAACCCTTCCCAGAAGATTCAACAAGGTTCAGAAACAGGATCATTGGTTTTACAGGGCCGCATGTGCAAGCCACGTTTCACCAGCACCACAGGTCAAACCAGTTAGTGGACTTAGACACGAAGTACCACCGATGGGTTAACAGTCCCTTCCCAATTGAATCAGACTCAGTAGGTGTGTTTATTCTAATAGAGGAATGCCTTATACAAGTCACATTTCCCATAACTGTTTCACTTTCAAAATATTTGGTTCTTTAGTAGAATTAATTTAGGGCAGAAAAACAGAAAAACCACCTTACTAGCTAGCTAAGTAGCAGAGGTTTAAATCTACATTTAAAGTCCAGTTTGGGTAGAAACCAGCACCGGCCTTCAGTGAACAGAGTCTAGAGGGGGACTTTGAGCCTTCAGAGAGGGTGGACAAAGGCTCCAATAAAACTAAGTAAAGAGAGTCTTATTTCCTTAGCAACTCCTTGTTTCATTTGACCTCAGAAAAATCCTAGATGTTCAGTGATTGAATTTAAAACCTAATTCAACTGTTCACAAAGCCTTCTCTGGAAAGGTTCATCAAAAAGGTTGATCTCGCTGACATTATCTTTCTATACACACACACACACACACACACATTTGTTTATAAACACATACATACATATATACATACAGTATTTGGATAATTGGAAACAATCCATTTCAAAAAAAAGATGATTAGTTAAATAAAAATTGAATTCATTTCTGTAGAAGATTTTTTTTTTTTTTTCTGAAGTGAGAAGCAAGGAGGCAGAGAGACAGAATCTTGCATGCACCCAACTGAGATCTACCCGGCATGTCCACCGGAGGTGATGCTCTGCCCATCTGGGGTGTTGCTCCATAGCAACCGGAGCCCTTCTAGCGCCTGAGGTGGAGTCCATGGACCCGTCCTCAGCACCCGGGCCAACTTTGCTACAATGGAGCCTTGGCTGTGGAGGGGAAGAGAGAGACAGAGAGGAAGGAGAGGGGAGGGGTGGAGAAGCAGATGGGCGCTTCTCCTGTGTGCCCTGACCTGGAATCAAACCTGGGACTTCCACATGCTGGGCCAATGCTTTACTGCTGAGCCAACCAGCCAGGGCCTATATAAAAGATTTTTTAATACCATATAAAAAGCTTAAGAAATAACAAATTAAAAAATAAGTTCCCAACATTATAATGCAATCAATTTTGTAAGACAAAATGCCAAATCGTGAAGGTGGAATATGTGTGGTTTTGATTTTGCCATTTATGTCTTTCTACATTTTTCAAATTTCCTAATCCAACGCAGTGACGAGACTTCCTGCATATATACAGACTTTAGGGCCTGTCAGAGTTACCAATACTATATTGGTAACTAATATATTTCCACACACAAGCAAAATGGTGCCACAGGAGAGGCCCGGACTAGGAGCGGGAAGATCAAGTTCCAGCTTCACTATTCACTCCTGAGCCACTTCTGACATATCACATCACCACCGGGAACGCGGCTCTTTCATCTATAGAGATGGTGGTGACCATCCCTGCCCTGCCTTCTTCCCCTAATCAGCACAAAGATCAACACAATCCCGTTCTGGAAAGCCTTCTGCCAAGAGAGAAGCGAGATTCAATAAAAGGAAAACTCAGTAACTATTAAAGAGGCTCTTCAACTTCTTGTGGACCTGGCTCAAGCTTATTTAAGTTCGAAGCTCTGCATTTTACACCAGTTAAAATATCCATCCTTATTGTCTTAATACAATTTCATATCCTGAACATGTATCGGGACAGTTTACTATAATATGAAACACGTACGTGACCAAACTCACTTCACTGGACCTGAGACTGAAAGGAAGTTACTATCGTATTTCCCCATGTGTAAGACGCACTCTTTCTCAAAAAATTTGGGGTCTAAAAACTGGCTGCATCTTATACAGTGGTTGTAGTTTTTTTACTTGCATTTCCTGCGCTTGTTTTTGTGCTCATTGTTGAAGACAGTGATTCGTCATCACACAGATGAGGACAAGCTAATGGATGGGAGTTTTGACAGTGATGAGTTGTATGAATTTTATGATGAATAAATCATAAATAACTTTATGTAATACTTTTTTTTTTTTCAAATTTCAGGCCCCCAAATTAAGGTGCATCTTATACATGAGGAATACGGTAAATGAAGAGCCTGCACCGTCTCACGAGCTCCCTCTAGTGTTAACCTCAAGTTATTTTCAAAGCGTTCTGTGACGGCCAACACTTTTGGGAAAGTCTGCTACAGAGTTGATGTTTTAAAGCAGGAAAATAAAAATGAGAAAAAAAGAGGGCAGAATGCAGAAAGGAGTTACATGTTCTCTTGATCCTTATTCTAAAATGAGCTTCCAGTAGAGAATCGGGACATGTGTTACTAAGAGGTGCTTTTTTTTTTCTTTTCCAATTATTTTTATTTATTCATTTTAGAGGGGTGGAGCAGGAAGCATCAACTGCCATATGTGCCCTGATTGGGCAAGCCCAGGGTTTTGAACCAGCGACCTCAGCGTTCCAGCTCGATGCTTTATCCACTGCGCCACCACAGGTCAGGCGGTATTTCCACAAACTTGCACGAAGACGGGCAAACAGCATTACAACTCCCCAACCCTACCCCCACCCCACAATTCCACAGCTCATCTTCCTTCCCAATGACCCGCACTCCTCCCAGCTTCCACACCCCACACACCCAAGCCTCTGAAGCAGGCACTCAGCCTCTCTCTCTGTCTCAGCTACAAAGAGCCTGGCCCATGTACAAGCCAGGGAGGACGGGAAGTGACAGGGACCTGGCACTGAAGGCCGGGTCCTCATCAACCTGAGCGCTCAGGGCAAAACCACTGCCGCAGTACGATGATCAGCCAACATTCCGAGTCCTCACTGTGAGCCCAGCACTGTTACGTACATTTTCCTCATATTCTCGCTTAGGTCTCACAACAACTCTAGGAGGTTGAGGAATTTCATGACAGAGGAAACGGACCAAGAACTAAAAACACTTGGCCGAGAGGTTAGGGTGGAAAAATCTTTGTGAGGACCCACTGCTGAGTGTGGACACACATAAAAGCAGGTTATGGGAGCAATTTTTGGTAGGCTCAACTCAAAGGTGAAATAGCAGGACCAGACTGAGGACCTGCTGACAGGATAGAAGTATCAAGGACACAAGTTGGCCGACAGTCCACCCAACGCTTTGCAGGGAGACAGGAAACGGCAGGAACACGGAGTCAGCACCTCTGCATGTAAAGGACCTGAGTTCCATCAGCTTCCCTCATAGAACCCAGTCCTGGGACCTGACTCACACTCAGCTGGGACACCAACTTACCAAGTTACCGTGAGGACTGTAACTTGAAAGGAAACAAGAACACTCGGCATCTGCAGTTCAATTCACCCTCTTCTCAGGCAGCAGAATCCAGAGGGGAAACCACCAGCATGTTGCTTGGTGAATACTACAGTACAGCACTAAGGTAGTTAGATGCTTCAAGTCATAAAAACCAAAAACAACTGTAATCTAAAGCCCAATCATCCTGGGTTTTCTGGGACAGGGTTGATCTCCAGTACTCTACTCACAGTCAAAACATACGTTGGAAGTTACTAATGCAAATATATGATCACCCCGATCGCCTCGCCAGGAAAGTGGTATCTACTGACTTGCTCATCTTCAAGTCTCTATGCAGATCATACCTTTCCAATAATAAACTTACCTCAAAACTCGGTATAATTTGTGTAGTTTCCATTTATTACAATCACGATCTGGTTCTGAGATTCAAGAAACGCACAGGTCTGCCAGACTTGGAAAGTAGTTTCCTCTTGTTATGTGCAACGTTAACAATCCAGCTTAGGTTGTCACTGTCAGCAGCTTTATTTTTGTTTATGAAATTGAGTTTAGAGAGAGGGAGAGACAGGAACATCAATCCATCTCTATAGGTGCCTGACCAGGGACCAAACCAGCAACCTTTCTCCTCTTTGGGACGATGTAACCAACCAAGCTATCCAGCCAAGGCATCATCAGCTTTATGACTCTGACCTTCAATTTTGGACACTGACAGTTTTTTCTTTTCTTTTCTTTATTATTATTATTTATTTATTTTTTTTGTATTTTTCTGAAGCCAGAAACAGGGAGGCAGGCAGACAGACTCCCCATGTGCCCGACCAAGATCCAACCGGCACGCCCACCAGGGGGCGACGCTCTGCCCATCTGGGGTGTCGCTGTGTTGCGCAGAGGCCACAGAGCCATCCTCAGCGCCCGGGCAAACTTTGCTCCAATGGAGCCTTGGCTGCAGGAGGGGAAGAGAGAGACAGAGAGGAAGGAGAGGGGGAGGGGTGGAGAAGCAGATGGGCACTTCTCCTGTGTGCCCTGGCTGGGAATCAAACCCGGGACTCCTGCACGCCAGGCCAACGCTCTACCACTGAGCCAACCGGCCAGGGCCTGGACACTGACAGTTTTAATGCTTGTCCCAAACTAGGCATATGAAGCCAGAATAACTCGTGATGTGACTTTTATCATCTGGGGAAAATGAGGGCATCCATCTGGATGAGGGGCTGGTTTGCAGAAGGGGAGGAGCTATCCGGGAGAAAGAGAAAGGGAAAAGGCAGGGTCTAACGTGACTCAGCAGCTATACTCTCATCTAGTTTATATACTGAAATTTGGTGAGTTTCCGTTTAAAAAAGGGTTCTGGTTCAGCAGCTTTTTAAAAGTTTGCAAACCACTGATCTAGATGGTCTTCCAAGGACTCGTCCAAGGGTTAAATTATATTTTTCATTTTCAAAATTCTTTAAATCAACAGATAATTGGACAGTGCCTTATTCTGTGCCGAGACTCTTTGAGGCCTGGTGGTCACAATACTGAGCAACACGCTAATAGAGATTCCGCCCTCAGGAGACCTACTGTTTGCTTGGCTTTGGTAAGAAACCAAGAGGGCTATAAATATCAAAAGCAGCCTGACCTGTGGTGGCGCAGTGGATAAAGCGTCGACCTGGAATGCTGAGGTCGCCAGTTCAAAGCCCTGGCTTGCCTGGTCAAGGCACATATGGGAGTTGATGCTTCCTGCTCCTCCTCCTGTTCTCTCTATCTCTCCCTCTCTCTCTCTCTAATAAAAATGAATAAAATTTTTTAAAAAGTAAATAAATAAAAAATTTTAAAAAATTATCAAAAGCAGAGTCACACAAAAATTCTACTTTACATTTCCATGGTGTCCAAATAAAATCACGAGAGTCCGTGAAACTCGGCTGGGACACGTCCCTTCTCTGGACCCGCTTCAAGTACTCCTCCCCGCCCAACACTCGGGGGACACAGGCTGAATAACACAGACAAAACCAGTTGTAAATTGAAAAATCACACTGTTTTATTAAAAGATACATAAATAATCCTCATTTTTCTGAATTTTGTAAGTCTGGGGAAGTCAAGTGGAAGAGATAGGGAAAGGGTTAGTGTTGGAGCGGAGAGGAAACGGAAGGGCAGGCGCATGGCCGGCCGGCCCGGCGGCCACCAGCAGCCTGGGCAAGGCACGTAGGGCCTGCCCTCAGCTGCACGCGAGGCGCTCGGAATACGTGTGACTGCAGTCACAGCAGCGCCACAGTCCAACCGGCCTCATTCTCGGACGAGGAGCAAATGCTCTGTAGTAAGTCAATGGAGCAGGTCCTCACAGCAAAAAGGAAATAATGCCAAACTCAAGGAGTACTTTTACGGAAGACAAGAGAAATACACAAGTTCACTGCTTAAAAAAATGCACTTATGTTACTGTTTTATTCACACTAATTAGAATATATACACAAAAATGTGTATCATACGTTGCTTTAAAAAAATTCTGTGTTCCATGAGAACTATGTAAACAGTGTAAAATGTCTCTACTGCATAACAAAAGAAGGAAAATCAGAGTTCCTATATAGTATTAGGAAAATAGGATAATTTAAAGCTATAGGAAAACAAAATAAAATTTTACAGAACAGTCTTTTCATGAAGTAGATTGATGGTCTTGAAGCATTACATTTCAGACTTTCAAACACTTTGGTATAAGTGGAATTAATACAAAGCAAAAAAACCACAACCCTCTGGTTCTCACATTAACTGGAACTTCAGCAATGAGGCAGGCGGGCGGGCGGGCGTAGAGCTACACCATACAGCGACATGGAACAGCTCTCCCCGCCCCGCCCCAGTGGGAAGGGACACGCTGGGACAGTGTCAGAGGATTCTATATGGTCAGGAGCGCTTCACTCCCTTCCAGAATGATCTCTCAGCAACAGCCTGACAGGCTTCATAGAAACCTCAGATCCTACTTAGAACATAAGGGATCTTGGTTACCGCCTCTTCACAAATACAAATGGCCCCGCATCAAAGCCACTCAGAACAATTCACATTGAAAGTAAAACATAAACTTAAAAAACTCACATTACTCTAGTTTCTCAAGAAGTCCATACTTGAATAAAAGAACATACTACATTAAAAAACGCAAGTTCAAAAGCCCGCTGACAACAGGTCTGTAAGAAACAGAACCCGTCTGCATGCCACAAATACCTCCTCACTGACATCATACATGAGTGTGCCGACTACATGCCTGGCTGATGCGAGGAACTGTTAGCTGCGTCATCTCAGTAATTACAGTTTTCGCCACTGTCCAGTGTTTACACTGTCCAGTGTCTACACTTCCACTGTTTGCTCCATGTGTTCTCCTTTAAATGAATGGCTGCATCTGAGAACTGTATCTGAGCAACTGCCAATGCTTCAGTTTTCTGTGCCCACAACAGGGGCAGGCCGGGAACATCCAAGGGTGTTCTCAGCAATGGAATTTATAGTGCGACTTTCTGGGAAGACAAGAAAGTCTTTAAAAAAAAAAAAAAAAAAGAAACCTTGGTGAACTTCATCCACTTAGCAGTAATAATAGCGTATTATCGTTCCTTTCTGAACCAGAGGAACACCTGTCAGGTGCTCAGCTTGACTGAGCACACACTGTCAAGTGCTCCGAAACACAGGCCTGCAGCACGAGCCCTGAGACAGGCCAGGAGGGCAGGGACGACAGGCAGCCAGGAGCTTTCTGGGAGCGCGCCTGCATGGCCAGCTTTCTAACATAATGAGCACAGAAAGTAAAAGAAAGTTTCTGACAGGTTAATCTGAGGCTTTTTTAAGAACAACTCTAGAAAGGAATAAATGAGATACACATTCACGAATTCAGTCAAATTGATCATTGTTTGAATGAACCATACATGGAAGAATTGCTAGTATTTTAATTACTTCATAGTATTAGTATAGTATTAGGAACTTAAATCCTTACATAAATTTCACAACAAAGTAGAAAAAATAAAAATAATGAACAGTGAACAAATTATGAAATGAAAGGTTCTTACTTTTTCATATTAAGTGCTATTAAAATCCTAGGACTATAATGTTTGAGTTTTGTTCATTTTGTGGAGAGAGACTGCTGGGGAGTTTAAATCATTTCAAAATTCACTTGGGCCCTGGCCAGTTTGCTCAGTGGTAGAGTGTCAGCCCGGCGTGTGGAAATCCCGGGTTCAATTCCCAGCCAGGGCACACAGAAGAAGCACCCATCTGCTTCTCCACCCTTCCCTCTTTCCTTCCTCTCTGTCCCTCTCTTCCCCTCCCGCAGTCAAGGCTCCATTGGAGCAAAGTTGGCCCGGGCACTGAGGATGGCTCCATGGCCTCCACCTCAGGCACTAGAATGGCTCCGGGTGCAACAGAGCAATGCCCCAGATGGGCAGAGCATCGCCCCCTAGTGGGCTTGCTGGGTGAATCCCGGTCGGAACGTATGAGGGAATCTCTCTCTACCTCCCCTCCTCTCACTAAAATAAAAATAAAATAAAAAACAAATTTCATTTGGAACAATTGCCAAGAGAATGGTATGCTAATAACTTGCACTGCCAGATGGTAAAAACTATAAAGTTACAATAAAACACCATATTTCAGTGAATCTAATACACCACTATTTTTCATACCATGCGAAAAAAAGATGCCCTGGATAGGAAGTCTAAAGGAGACAGACCTTTAAAAAGTGAGGATGCCAAATGCCTACTGCCTCAACGAAGGGTTAAAAAAATACCCCTTCCCACAGAAAGGATGATGGCAAAGAAGTCTGCACACCTCTTCCCTGACAATGGGAAGCGCGGGAGCAGGTCCTCGGCATTTAAATTGGTACACCCACCCCGCCCTGCCTGTAATTTTGCGGCCTGAATTCACAATACCAGCACAATCCAAGAAAATCTCAGAGAAATCAGCTTAAGCAGACTCAGGCTTGTAGTGTCCCCCAGTAACCGGCCGAAGAAACTGCAAACCACGTCGGGAAGAACTCAACTTCCATCCAGGCAACAGCTCGTTTTTAAGCTGCATTCCAACTGTAAAGATGCCAAAATTAAAAAAATATGTAATTTGAAGTCAGTGAAGGTAGACAGATAAATAAGTCAATAAAAAAGATGCAGAAAGCCTAGAGAACAAATATTGGGCGCATGATAAAAAATGTCAAACAATTATAGCATATTATAAAAACATTAAACAAATGACAAAAAAGGTACATTGTTCAAAATATGGCACAAGCAAAAATAATTATTTTAGAAAAAAGCACCCTAGCTGGATAGCTCAGTTGGTTAGAGCATCATCCAGATATGCAGAGGTTGCTAGTTTTATCCCTGGTCAGAGCACATACAGGAAAAGATCCACATTTCTATCTCCGTCTTTCCCTTCCTCTCCCTCTAAAATCAATGAATAAAAATTAAAATAAATTTAAGAAATAGAGGCCCTGGCTAGCTGGCTCAGTGGGAGAGCATCAACCCGGTGTGTGGAAGTCCTGGCTCAATTCCGAGTCGGGGGACACAGGAGAGGCAACCATCTGCTTTTCCCTTCTCCCCCTTTTCTCTTTCTCTCTCTTTCCCCCACAGCCATGGCTCCACTGATTTGAGCACATTGGCCCCAGGTGCTGAAAATGCCTTTGAGGAGTCTTTGCCTCAGGCACTAAAAATAGCTCGGTTGCAAGCATGGCCCCAGATGGTCAGAGCATCAGCCTCAGACAGTGCCACCGGGTGGATCCCGGTCAGGGCACATGTGGGAGTCTATCTCTGTATCTCCCCTACTCTCACTTAAAAAAAAAAAGAAAGTTATATCCCTCTCTAAACCATATTCTTCTAACTAACTATAAAGTCAAATGAAAAAAAACACTTAAGAACTTAAAAAAATAATCTTAAAAGATCAGCCTACATATTTTAAAACCATGCTCTTCACCCCTACTCCCCCCAAAAATATCCAAAGCACAAGCAAAAATAAATGGCAATTATGAAACTGAAATTAAAATATATTTTCAATGGCAAAAGGTTACTATCCTTAAATCATAACTATAAACCAGTAAGAAACAAACTTGCCACACACCTCCCGAAAAATGAACAAAGGTCAAGAATAAGCAACTGATAAAAGAATAAATACAAACAGCCAAATAAAAACACCAAAATAAGCTCAATTTTACTAGTAATGAAAATGTAAAATAAAACAATATAACAATTTGTGACTATCAAGTTGGCAAAATTTAAAAAAACAATTAAATTCAGTGTTGGCAAGGGTGCAGGAAAACCAGCATATATATTGGTAGTGGAGAGGAAACCTCTCTAAAATGTAATTTAGTGACGAGTATACATCAAAAAACTTGTGAAATGTGCAATATGCTGAGCTCTACAATGCTGCCTCTAATTTATCCCAGCCAGAAATACGCAAAAGTATTGTAGCTACGTGTCAGAATTATTTATAATAGTGAAAACTGAAAAATCACCTAAACATCCAACAATGTGTTTTAATAAATAAAACTATAAAATGGAATACAATGCAACTATTAAATAGCATGTGTTACTGAAGCACTGTTTATACCAGTAAAAGTTGAGAATAACCTAAATACTGACCAGCAAGGCACAGGCTATACAAACTATACTTTCATTAAAAGGAATGAGGCAGCTCTTATGTTCTCGCATCTTGTCCTTACAGATATCCACCTGGCACTCGCTCAGGTGACACTTCATCAGTTGGGGTGTCCCCTTGCCATCTACGTACGTACAAAGGCACTCCCTCTCCCCCTTACCCTACTGCTATTTTTAACCATCTGACACATTCCAACTGTTTATTCACTGTCTCCTCCCCCAGAGGAAAGAAGATCCCTAAGGCAGAGACTTTGTGTGGTCCACTGCTGTGAGGCCCACTGCCTGCCGGTTCCTGGTACAGTAGAGTTCATCAAATACTGGACGGAGGATGCGTGGCGGGCGGGAGGGAGGGCGTGTGGTAGCCGGGAGGGAGGGTGCGTGGCGGGCGGGAGGGAGGGTGGGTAGGTCAAGGAATGGATGGGTATGGAAAAAAATCTCAAAAATACAAAGGTAATAACAGTTTATCTATTTAGCTATCATTTGTCTTTTAAAAAGGAAAAAAGTCACATATGAGTATGGATGTTAACACATACTTAGAGCAGACTGTCTCTGGAAAGGGAAACTGGGGAAGAGACACAGAAGGAGACCCCTCACTTCTGTCACAAGCTGAAACAACTGTAAGTACAACCCATTCAGGAAAACCAATAAAAATGATAAGTACTCTCACACATACACATTGTTAGCTGATGTGGGAAAACTACGAAACATATTATTTTGGGAGGGAGAGAGAGAGAGAGGCAGAGAGCCAGAGAGAAGAGAGGGTGGAGAGAGAAATAAGAAGCATCAACTCGTAGTTGCAGCACCTTAGTTGTTCACTGATTGCTTCTCATATGTACCTTGACCGGGGGCTGCAGCCAAGCCAATGACCCTTCGCTCAAGCCAGCGACCTTGGGCTTCAAGCCATTGACACTGAGATCATCTTAATGATCCCGCACTCAAGCTGGTGAGCCCGCACTTAAGCGGACGACCTTGAGGTTTAGAATATGGGACCTCAGCATCTCAGGTCGACACTCTATCTACTGCGCCACCACCGGTCAGGCTCTCCCCTTCATTTATTGTCCTCTGGTTGTACTGGCCTGCTCTCTGCCCCCAGACACAACATATCTAACCCCATCTCATGACCTCTGCAGCTGCTCTTCTTATCTTCAGATGTCCACCTCCTTCTCATCCTACAAATCTCACCTCAAATGTCATCAAGTCAACAAGGCCTTCCCAGAAGCAACCCTGGCTACTCTCCGCATCTTCTTATTGTATCTTTTCTACAGAAGCTATCAATATCTGAACTTTACCTACTGGTTACAAAAGGGACATTTAACTGGTGCACCACAAGAATTTTTAAAACATGCATATTTAGTCAGGGCACTGACATCTTTCCTCTTAGATTGTCAAGTGAAATATGACAACAGCCAAGACAACAATAGCCATCCGGTGTGAAAATGTATTTGGGTGTGCCGCAGAACTTTGGTAATTAGTTTATGTGCACCCTGAGGTTGCAAATCACTGGGTTAGAGCACAGGCTTACTGTCAGCATCTCCCACTGGAAGATACAGGAAGTCTTCTTCACTTAACGTTCTTGGACAGGTTCTTGGGACTGTGGCAATAACTGAAGTATAACAAAACCAGTATTACGGCTAATTGGCATACAGGTTAGGTTCCTAGGCATCTCAACACACTATAATGAAACGATGATGAACAGAAAGACATCATGCAAAGGCCTGCTGTAATTTCCTTGAAGATGAAAATGGAATCTTGTGCATGGCTTATCTCCAGCATGAAAACTGGTGCCTCACACACAGTTGGTACCGAAATATTTGTTGACCAACTAAATGACTATTTCATAACTGGAAATATAGTAGTAGCTTTTAACATTACATTTATTTTAACACTGAACTATAAGAAATAGTAAGAACTGATATAACTCCATCAAGAATCTGATTTAAAAATGGTTTTTTAGCTTGACCAGGCAGTGGCGCAGTGGAGAGAGCGTCGGACTGGGATGCAAAGGACCCAGGTTCAAGACCCCGAGGTCGCCAGCTTGAGCGCGGGCTCATCTGGTTTGAGCAAAGCTCACCAGCTTGGACCCAAGGTCGCTGGCTCAAGCAAGGGGTTACTTGGTCTGCTGAAGGCTCACGGTCAAGGCACATATAAGAAAGCAATCAATGAACAACTAAGGTGTCACAACGCACAACGAAAAACTAATGGATGCTTCTCATCTCTCCGTTCCTGTCTGTCTGTCCCTGTCTACCCCTCTCTCTGACTCTCTCTCTGTCTCTGTAAAGGGGAAAAAAAAATGGTTTTTTAGACCTCCTACCTACCCTATTGACTAAAACTCCTTCATACATATTAGAAAATAATCTAAATGTCCATTAACAGGAAGCTGACTAATAAGGAAGATACAGCCACGCATTGGTTCACTATGCGACCATTAAAGAGCACAGAGAAGACTTACACAGCTGACATGGAAAGCTGTGCCAGCAACCTGGCTGATGGGAAACTTCAAGTGACAGAACAACACGTCCAGTGAGGTCCCTGTATTAAAGTGCACACATATTTGATCAGCTGTGCACAGGAATATTTCTCTAAGCGTATTCTACTAAAGGTGGTTACCTCTCCAGAGTAAGAACCTGAAGGCTGCCTGACCAGGTGGTGGCGCAGTGGATAGAGCGTCAAACTGGGATGCGGAAGGACCCAGGTTCGAGACCCCGAGGTCGCCGGCTTGAGGGCGGGCTCATCTGGTTTGAGCAAAAGCTCACCAGCTTGGACCCAAGGTTGCTGGTCGAGCAAGGGGTTACTCGGTTTGCTGAAGGCCCGTGGTCAAGGCACATATGAGAAAGCAATCAATGAACAACTAAGGTGTCACAAGGAGCAACAAAAAACTAATAATTGATGCTTCTCATCTCTTACCGTTCCTGTCTGCCTGTCCCTGTCTATCCCTCTCTCTGTCTCTGTAAATAAATAAATAAATAAATAAATAAAAATTAAAAAAAAAGAACCTGAAGGCTGAACTTATCACTTATTACTAGAAAACCGAAAAGTGCCAGAACTACTTTTCATTTCAGAGCTCACCAGTTTGTGTTTTAATCTTTCAAATGCTTTAAAATGTCTAACTTCTTAAAAAAAACACATTATCTATTTTTTCAAGTGATGCATAATCCAGTAAGGAAAAACAGATGACTCAGGACAGTCAGGATGTAGAGATGGCCGACTGGTGCGTTCACTCATCATGTTTAATCCCCTTCACTAGTCCCCCCTCTTTAAAGACTGGAGATGCTTCAGACATCACTTTTACAACCTTTCATGTAGTTTGGCACTGGGGGAGACACAGGACCTGTGACAGGCTTAGTTAATAGGCTTGAATAAACTTTTGGATATGATTTTGCTTTCCTAATTAAAAGAAATAGATATAACCAATACTGCCCTTTCACCCTTATTCATGCCCTGAATATAGATACAATGTCTGGAACTATGGCAGCCACCTTATAGCTATGAGGTAGCAAGAGCCAACATGCAGGCAAAAAAGATGCAAACAATCTGAGTATCTGTGGGCATTATTTAACAAATGACGCCTTCCTGCCACCAAAGAAAAGTAAACCTCTATTTGTTTAAGGTATTTTGAGACTTAGGTACTGTTACCTACAACCAAAGAAAGTCCTAGCTAATGTTCCTGAGAATCTATTATTAAAAGAAATTGAAATGAAAAGAACTCAATTCTAATTCCCTTGCTTTACTGTCTCTAATCTGATTTTAAAAAGAAAAAAGCACTCTGAGGAAACAAAAAAGAAAACTATGGTCAACATCAATTTCATAAAAAGGACTTCAGAATGAAACATTCAGAATTGATACACACAAAGATAAACTCACACAATGAAACTGAAGACCAATCAGTGCTGAGGCTGTTCTGGGCTAATGTTCATTGTTCGATAGATTTCTTTAAGTAACAACAGGGCGGTGTCTTCAGATTCCCTATCAAAAAGAAAAGCACATTTACTTAAGAGACAATTAGTAGAAATTAATCTCTACGTATCAAGGTGGAAAAATGCAGCTCTTGTTCTAGTCAACCCTCCCTAAGGAAGGCAAATGAAAATAAGGGAGTGTAGCCTCAAAGCTGTCCTTAAACACTGGATGGAGACAACTCAGCCCTACAACAAGCACGCTGCAGTTCCCCATGGCGAAAGGGGTCATGTGCAAGGGCAGCTTCCCCAGCCCCCCCCCCCTCCTCCCGCTCTGGGAAAGGCAGCCCTGCAGAAACAGTGTGCAAGCAGCAGAGGCCTGCGCTCAAAGGCAGCTCACACGCTGCCATCTTGTGGGCTAACTAAACTCAAGGGGGAAAGGATTGATTTTGAATATACGGGTGTTCAAATTAATACTCCGTAACAAATGATAAATCAGCAAGTCTCACGAAAACAAAAACTGCTTTCTGTGCTAGCACCTAAGGCCACATGAATGTTATCAAAGAAGAAAAGACTTACCAATAGCATAAATGGCTCTGAAGAGCGAAAAGATACTCATTAAAACTCTCTATTGGCTTTTCTTGAAGAACGTAGTCAATTCGGCGGCCTCCGTTTAGCATTCCGACCTTTCCTAAGTAGTCCTCATCCTTGGAAAAATCTGGACTTTCAACAATCTTTTCTGCTAGAATTTAAACCATTTCAATATCAAAGTCAATCACTTAATCATGATCCTTTGACTTTAGCTGACTCTCTGGGCTCAGTGAGAACACTGCTGGACGCACGGAGCGAGCTGGGAGCTAGCAGGCTCACCTCCCATTTCTCCAAAGAGCCAGGGAAGGGGGACTGTTCCCCAGCAAGAGGACAGGGAGCCAACGAGCTGACAGAGGTTTTGAAGAAAAGGGGTGAGAGAACATTGTAGAAAGAAAGGAAACAGAATTAGAATCTGAAAAAGTCAAAAACATCATGGCACAGTGACCTGACATTGCAGTCAAGTCCGTAACCACACAGTTACAACAACATCATGTCTCAGAAAAGATCATGTCTCAGAGTGGGTCATCAATTGACTGGATACAAACTTGTTCTCAACTTTGATATCCCACTCTGGACATTGGAATCTCAATAAACTATTAACATTGCAGACTAAAAAGTTCAGCAACTATCAGGCAGAACCCTAGAAAAAAAGGAGGACACATTTTGAAGTATAGTTTTATCTTAAAAGATTTTCCTATATAGGAAGAGTCACTACATCTTAACAAAAAAAAAGATTAGAACAGAAAAGCATCATTAAATAATTTAAGTGTTAAGTTCCCAAATAATATTTGGAACAACTAGAAAAGGCCTCAAATGTCAAACTTACCTTCAACTACTTGCTTTTCCTCTTCTTCTTTGATCTGATTGGCTACCTTCTCCAATTCTTCTTGTAACTGAGCTGAAGAGGTATGAGCACGGGCAAACTCATTTAACGTCTGCCAAGCACTTTTCAGAGAGCTAATAAAACCCTGCTTCAAATCAGATCCCATGCGAGAGAGACTTTCTTTCAACTCTAAAGAGATTAAGACAACGCATCAAGTTATTAGTCAAGGGGTAAAATTCTGCATCACAAAAAATTAAAACAAAAATTAACATTATTCTCAGGCATGGTAAAACCTGCCTGTCTCTCTTCAATTATGTATCTAGCACCTGGAGCATCTCAAGCAAAACCTGCAATATGTTAAAATGTTTTGAGGAATCTTATCCTTGTCGTTTCTTTAATAACTAAACTAGTCACCCAAAACCTATAAATTTCCTCTCTCCGAAAATAAAAGGAGTATAATATCATAAAGATGTAATTAAGCACATGCACTTATTAAGTTAAAAAGTGGGCCTACAGTTTTTGAAAGGATTTTGAAAATGTGAGACTGTGATAGCGGCACAATTTAACCTTCTAATTTAAAAATGAAGACACTTCTATTCCTTCACCTTTTCCACTTTTGTCTAATAATTCCTATGAGAGATGTAGATATTCAACAGTTAAATTTTTCATTTTGACTCCAAAAGAGTTAAATATTTTTTAAAAGCATGATGAAAGGAAAAAAAACTTTTAAATAAGAGGGCATGATCACTTTTCCTTCTTTTAAACCTGTGGATAAGATACACCATTAACAGACATAAGAGAAACTTAAACCCTAGAAGTACCATCAATCCATATGTTCAATGAATTTTTAACAGGAAAAGTCTGTCCAGGTAGCAAGGAAATAAAAGCCCACTTGACTTGGAGAGCATCAAGCTTATTTTTTGATAGTTTCTTAGATCAAATGTTCTCTGCTTCCCAATTCCAAAAATTATAATCACATTCTATCAAAACCTATGCATCATGCCACTTTATTACCATCCTCCCCCATTCCTAAATATCTCAGCAACGAGAATGTTACCAAGGATAAACTCAAAAAGAAGGAACTTCGTAACTTCACAGCACCCCCAAACAGTAACCAAGTTCTGAACGGGGCAGGCATTTAACATTAACATTGATTCTGTAAGGAAGGACTTAGTGTTAAAAGTTTTCTAAATTATTACAAATGACATTAAAAAAATAAAGGAAAGAAGCAAGTTTTGGAATATTTGCTTTTTACCTAAATGAAGCCTCTTTCTGCCCTTGTGATGTGGAATGAGAACCGCTTTAAGGTCCAAATCCGGAACAATCATAGGTTCTAGTCTATATGCCACTGGATCAAGCTGTAATAGAAGAATTGAACTTTATAAAAAGCTATTTTTAGTTACATATCTTGGTTGGGTAAAGAAAACAAGAAACTGGCAAACCAGCTGTTGTTTTCTTTCCCACCTATTCAAACAATGGTAATGTATAAGACGACTTCCAAGTCTGTGGGTACAATTACTCTGCAAGCCAAGCAACGAAATTCTTTCCTTGAACCAAAGCTTTTCAGTAGAAAAGTTCGTTGGAAAGTGTGGACTGTATCTATTAGGATAGAGGGCTGAGTCGTACAAAATCCAGATGAGTATTAATTCCTCAGAAAGAAGAACCTGAGACTGTTAGGAAAAACAGCACAAGTTCTTCATCCCCTTCAAAATAGGAAGTTAATTCAGCTTACTCACTGGATGGTAAATGTTGAAGAATCCTTTACAGGTAGGAAGCCTGTAGTTCTCATCTATCCGATCCACTCCTCGAACAGTGAGAAACATACCAACTGGAGATCCCAAGGCAAAGAAAATCTCTGGTTCAAAGTCTAATGGGCTGTAAACAACAGAAACCTATAAAGAACCAAAGAGCAATAAAAGATGATCACCAATGATCATAAGTTGAAAACACCTTAAATGAAAATGAAGAAAATGAATGGAATAGAGAACACCATAGCTTAGCTTAGCCTACCTTAAACATGCTCAGGACACTTACATTAGCCTACAGTTGGGCAAAATCTGTCACAAAAAGCCTATTTTATAATACAGTGCTGAACATCTCAGTAATTTATGTGAAAACACAAACCACAATACCCAGAAGGCTTGGCTGCTGACCCCGTCATCGCGTGGCAGCCTGGGAACTGCGCTCGCTGTCGTGCCCAGCATCACGAGGGTCCAACCACACTCCACCAGCCAGGCAAAGACCAACGTTCGAAATCCCAAGCACAGTTTCTACTAAATGCGATCACTTCCACACCATCAGAAAGTTGAAGACTCTTAGTGGAACTTAAGTTGGGGCTGTCTGTACTGGTGACGGAGATGGGGGAAAGGCAATCTCTGTGCCCGTGGGAATGCAAACGGCTACAGGCTCGCAAGCACCAGCGGCAGTAACTGTCAACATCTCATGGTACGGCCTTTGGCCCAGCTAACCTTCCGCTACTTATTTAACTGAAAGAAAGAATAAAGAATGTGCACAGAAAAAGTGGTTTAAAACTGTTCACCACCGGATCGCTTGAAAAACTGAAACACTGGAAATATCCTCTATATCCAATGTTAGGAGTTGAGTTGTCCTCCTGAAAAAGTATCTCAGACCTTATTTGGAAACAGTGGTAATCAAGCTAAAATAAGGTCTTCAGGGTGGGCCCTGATCCACTATAATGGAACTAGTTATATAAAGGGGAAATTTGGACAGAGAAACACACCAGCAGGAAGATGATGTGAAGACCAGGGGCGGGGGGAATGACACGTCATGTGCAAATGAACTGGAGGGATGCAACTATAAGCCAAGGAACACGTGGCAAACCACCAGAAGCCAGAAGGAGGCAAGGAAGGGCCCCTCTACATGCTCTGCTGACAACTCGATCTTGAACTTCCAGCCCCAAGAACTGTAAGACTCAGTGGTGATAGGAAACTAACACATTTAATAAGTAAATGTCAGAATAATTCATAATCTTTCAAAACAATGAAGCACAGCAAGATTCTCTCACAGAAACTGAAGTATCTCCTGAGCATTACTTCCTATTGCCACATCTGTTGCCAGTGGCTATGAGAAAATAATGCTATGTAATCGAATAGTGGAAAACTGAAATAAAGACAATTTCAAAAGTCAGATGATGTATTCAGCACATATTCAATCCATTTTAAACATAAAAGAAGCATACGATTTTTTTTTCTTTAATTTTTAGAGAGGAGAGAGAGAGAGAGAGAAGGGGGGAGGAGCAGGAAGCATCAACTCCCATATGTGCCTTGACCAGGCAAGCCCAGGATTTCGAACTGGCGACCTCAGCGTTCCAGGTCGATGCTTTATCCACTGCGCCACCACAGGTCAGGCAGCATACGATTTTTATTAAAATCAGTTTTCTCTACCCCTCCCATGAATGTTGATTATTTAAAGAATTTAAAGATATGTGATACTAATAAAGACACGTGATTCCAACACAAACTATGCAGCACTAGTCACAGTGTAAACTCACCTGTCCAGTGCCAACTTCGAAAGATTCATAATCGACATGCACAGAAGAAACATAAGCACCAACTGGCAGCTTCCTCTTGGAATCACTAGACTCTGAGGGGAGAGAAGCCGCTTCTGTGGTTTTCTGAACACTTTCCTCTTGTCCTTTTGTTGAAGCCGCTGTCGCCGCCTTCTTTTCTGAAGCTGCTTTCTTCTGTTCCTGTGAAATACCAAAATTTCCTAATATGACCTTGAGGGCAAAAGTTCAGTTGTAAGCTCATCACCACAAAACATGCCATTTCAACATGAAGGAACAATTAGCAATTTCTTAGGCACAACAATGATACTGTGGCAATAGAGAAACATCCCTTTCAGAGACACATACTAAATATATAGAAAAAATGCCATCCATGATGGTATAATTTACTTTAAAATTCTTAGGGAAAAGATATTAAGAGGCAATGAAAAGTCAGCAAAACAGCTACAATTAAATCTAAGTAACAGTCATCATTTTACTTTTGTAATACTTTTCTATGTAAAGATTTAATAAAAAGTTTAAAAATAGAAATTTCTTCCTTTAAGATCTAAACTTTAGACAGGTATTCCAGGAAGTACTCTATCATTTCAAAACACATACTTTTATATGCTTGACTATTGGTGGCACAGTGGATAGAGCACTGAACTGGGACACTGAAGTCCCAATTTCGAAACCTGAAGGTCACCAGCTTCAGCGCGAGCTCATCTGGCTTGAGTGCAGGCTCACCAGCTTGAGCACAGGGTCGCCAGCTTAAGCATGGGATCATGACATGATCCCAGAGTCGCTGGCTTGAGCAAGGGGCCACTAATCAGCTGGAGCTCCCCCCCACCATCAAGGCACGTATGAGAAGTAATCAATGAACAACTAAAAGTGCCCCATGACAAATTGAGGGTTCTCATCTCTCTCCCGTCTTCCCCAACCCTCTCTAGCTAAAAAATAGAAATAAAAAATAAGATCACTTTTTATTCTTACTTACTGATTTCAGTGAGAGAGGAAGGGAAAGAGAGAGAGAGAAAGGAACACTGAACCAACAGCCTCTGCACTCCAGGAGGATGCTCCAAACCCCTGGTCGGGAAACTGCAGCTCGCGAGCCACATGTGGTTCTTCCACAAAATACCACATGCGGTGCTACCTCAATAAGGAATGTACCTACCTATAGAGTTTAAGTTTAAAAAATGTGGCTCTCAAAAGAAATTTCAATCGTTGTACCGTTGATGTTTGGCTCTGTTGACTAATGAGTTTGCCGACCACTGCAACCAACTGAGCCATCCAGCCAGGGCAAAAATAAGATCACTTTATACATTTTTATTTCTTTTAAAATATTCTTTTGCCCTAGCCAGTTGGCTCAGCGGTAGAGCGTCGGCCTAGCGTGCGGAGGACCCGGGTTCGATTCCCGGCCAGGGCACACAGGAGAAGTGCCCATTTGCTTCTCCACCCCTCCGCCGCGCCTTCCTCTCTGTCTCTCTCTTCCCTTCCCGCAGCCAAGGCTCCATTGGAGCAAAGATGGCCCGGGCGTTGGGGATGGCTCTGTGGCCTCTGCCCCAGGCGCTAGAGTGGCTCTGGTCGCGACATGGCGACGCCCAGGATGGGCAGAGCATCGCCCCATGGTGGGCGTGCCGGGTGGATCCCGGTCGGGCGCATGCAGGAGTCTGTCTGACTGTCTCTCCCTGTTTCCAGCTTCAGAAAAATGCAAAAAAAAACAAAAAACAAACAAACAAACAAATAAAATATTCTTTTAATGCCATAATTTATATATCCAAATGACTACAGTGTATAAACCAGGTCCCTTCTACAAATTTTCTAAGAACTACGGGACACTTTTCTCCCGCTTTTCCTTTGATGGCAGAGGAAAGTCAAGGATATGCCGTGGGGCCTGACCACAGCTCCTTGTTGCTTTGACAGGCTTATGCTTCGCTGACGTGCACATGGGACAAATGTTCAGGGAAAACCTTGGGAGGAGTCAACGTATTTAAAAATCCATTTCTTTTTTTTTTCTTTTTTCTTTTTTTTTTTGTATTTTTCTGAAGCCAGAAACAGGGAGGCAGTCAGACAGACTCCCGCATGCACACGACCGGGATTCACCCGGCACGCCCACCAGGGGGCAATGCTCTGCCCATCCGGGGCATCGCTCTGTTGCAAGAGCCACTCTAGCGCCTGAGGCAGAGGCCATAGAGCCACCCCCAGCGCCCGGGCCAACTTTGCTCCAACGGAGCCTTGGCTGCAGGAGGGGAAGAGAGAGACAGAGATGAAGGAGAGGGGGAGGGGTGGAGAAGCAGATGGGCGTTTCTCCTGTGTGCCCTGGCCAGGAATGGAATCCAGGACTCCTGCACGCCAGGCCAACACTCTACCACTGAGCAAACCGGCCAGGGCCTAAAAATCCATTTCTTATAGAAACATTTGCTCTTGGCATAAGTTTTATAATGTAGTTTACAGCATGCATTTTTAAATTTTTAAATTTCTAAAGTTAAAATTAAGATTTAGATTAAAACAGGTGGTTTGGTGCCAAATCATAACTGGTAATAGACTTGATAAGTAGATCAGCATTTCATGATGCTTTTCAAAAGCATCACAACTTTCTCTGCCATGAGAACACATTTGAGATCCGCTCCTTTACAAGAGGAAATTCAAACTTGCACGCTACCACTGGGCCCTCAGGACCCTCTGCCCTCCCCGCCCCCAGGCCCTGCTGCTTCAGCGCAGGCCCCCCTCTGGAAGGCCACTCCCCTGGTCCTGCCCCTCCTTTAAGCTCCTGCACCACCCCCCTTGGGAAGTCTTCTCTAACCAACCCAGGCCAGAACTGTCACCCTCACCTGGTCTGACCCCACGGACAGCACTCTGGTATAGGACTGATGTGTCATCGGCTGTGGTCAAATCCCTCCCTCTAACTAGACACAATATCATTTCATCTCCAAATCCTAGTAATTGAGCACCATGCCTGACTCAAAAGATGGATTCATAGAATGCTAACTCAATTAAGCTAATCACAACAAATCAGTCCTATTACTAAAGTCACATTAAATAAGGTGGCCTTTGTTAAATTCCAAAGTAACACAAACAAAAGCAGCACAGAAGTTCAAAAATAGATCAACAAAGACTGTCAATAACAATAAAAATAAATTAGCCACCCTAAGTGCTGATTTTTCTAATTAAGTATTTAGAAAAAAAAATCTCTATAAAATTAACTTAATAAATAAAATAAACAAGGGAGTGCCCTGGCCAGACATCTTGGTTGGTTAAAGTGTCATCTCAAACACAAAGGTTTCCAGTTCAATCCTGGCCAAGACACATACAGGAGCAGATGGATACTCCTGTCTGTCTCTTGCTAAAATCAATTTTAAAAAATTATAAACAAGTGAGCTTCCCCAGTTGTTGTCTTTTTAAATGCTTTTTAGTTGTTGCTGTGTTTTGTATCGTCAGGACTTTCTGGTTATTAGTGATGAGATCTGTGTGTGTGCTCTCACTTCACAGGGAAGGACGGGGAAGAGAGAAAGTGAGCACCGCTGAGTGGGGTTAATCTTCACATGCATTACTTCATCCCACTCCAACCCTACAAGGTAGGTGTTAACATTCCCACCTGAGAACTGAAGGGACCAAGGGACAGAAAAGGTAAGCAAACTGCTCATGACTATGTAGTTACACGTGGCTTAACTGGACTCAGAGTCACCACTCATCCCACCTGTCCAGGGTGGACCCAGTTTCTGCCCCGGGAGACTCCCATTCTAAAAGTGACAGTCCTTTGTCCAGGAAATCCCCTCAGTCCCAAGCACACTGAGGGTCAGTTCCCCTAACTGGAACTGAAACCCAGTCCTGACTGACTCCCAACCCTGAGCTTCCATCAGCTCCACACCTCTGTCCTGGGGCAGGGGGCTCACTAGCTGGCCCGACCACACGGTATTAACAACTTCCAGAATATCAACAAACTAGTCATAGAAGAGTTTTGTTTTCTTTGAGGACGAGATGCACTTTACCAGTTTGACTGCTTTATGGTTTACGAAGTTAGCTATCTTCTTTCTGGGCCCCAGAGGGATCCCCATCTCCTTCAGATCATCAACTGTACACATAAGCTGTAAAAGAAAAAAAAGCACAGTTATTAGTCTAGTGACAGAAACGAAACTGAAAGAAGGGAACTACACAAAAAATGACACATCTAAAGCAATCTATGATCTAGTCAGTTTTTTTAGAAGTTCTTTTGTTTGTTTCTAAATCATGGATTAATTTAGGCTGTAAAATCTTAGCCCTCCATATCCAAATCATTTTACCGATTTTTTAACAGAAAATTCATATACAAATCCAAAGCTACAGTGAAGCTGAAGCTCTGAGCCTCTGCCAGCCGACCCTGCCCCAACCACCCAGCCCAGCCCTGGGCAGCAGCTGTGACTATCTGCTCTTCATGCACACACAGCACCTACATGCTTTTCCGTGTGGGACCTACTATGCAAACAGGACTGAACCTTTGGTCTCTTCACACGACGTACGTAAGAGATCATCTGACTCCAGTGTCTCTGACAATCTCTTCTCCCACCAGCTACAAGGGCATGCCTCTCTGGATGCACCATGAACGACTTCACTAGTGCCCTAGCTGTGGACAGGAGGCGTTTCTAAGGTTTTGCTAGTACAAACAATGTTGCAGTATCCTTGAATATATTCTTGTGTGAATATTTCTCTATAGGAAATATCCTGGCAGTGAATGTGCTAGGGCAAAGGGTATGTTTTTTATGTTCTAAGATACTGCCAAACTGCCCTCCATAAAGGTTGTACCAATTTACACACTTAACAATAATATGTAACAGTGCCTACCTCCCCTCATCCTAGCCACGTAGTATACAGGGTAGAGCAAAAGCAGGTTTACAGTTGTTCATATAGAAAATAATAAGCAATAACACAATATTCGTATAGAAAATAATAAATAATAACACAAGAATAAACTCTGGCCCTTGCCAGATAGCTCAGTTGGTTAAAGCAACACCCTGATATGCAAAAGCTGTGTGTTCGATCCCTGGTCAGGGCACATACCTGTCTGTCTCTCCCCCACTTCTTCTCTCTCTATAATCAGTAAGTAAAAAGAAAGCTGAGCCTGGCCTGTGGTGACAACAGTGGATAGAGCATCAACCTGGAACACTGAGGTTGCTGGTTCAAAACCCCATGCTTGCCTAAGCAAGGCATACAGGAAGCACCTGAGTTGATGCTTCCCGCTTCTCCCCTTCTGTCTCTCTTCCTTTCTCTCCTCTTTTTATTTTTTATTTTATTTATTTATTTATTTTTTGTATCTTTCTGAAGCTGGAAACAGGGAGGCAGTCAGACAGACTCCCGCATGCGCCCAACCGGGATCCACCCCGCACGCCCATCCGGGGCATCGCTCTGTTGTGACCAGAGCCAGTCTAGGGCCTGAGGCAGAGGCCATAAAGCCATCCCCAGCGCCCGAGCCATCTTTGCTCCAATGGAGCCTTGACTGCGGGAAAGACAGAGAGGAAGGAGAGGGGGAGGGGTGGAGAAGCAGATGGGCGCATCTCCTGTATGCCCTGGCCGGGAATCGAACCCGGGACTTCGGCACGCCAGGCCGACGCTCTACCACTGAGCCAACCAGCCAGGGCCTCTCTCCTCTTTTTAAAAATTAATGTAAAAAAAATTTTTTTTACGAAAAAAAAAGCTCTTTTGCATGCTCACAATTATAAACATACTCTTGCCCCACCACCCTGTATTTCAAAGTCTGTCTGCCAAACTGGTAAGTTAAAAACATCATTGCACTTTTCATTTGCATTTCTCTTAGGAGCTTCCTCATAGGAAGCTGTGTTACTGTCTTTCCTGTCGACCATCTGTTCTTCTATCCCTATTTGCCCATTGTGTTATCTCTGTGTAAGCCACTTGTAGAAGCTCTGAACAAGAGCGGAGTGAGCAATTTGTCTATAATACGTGTTCCAAATATTCTTCTTAACCTGTTGACCTTTAGCTGTTGTTCATGGCATCTCCTGCTGTGCAATCCTTTTGCTTTTACGGCTTCCAGGTTTGTGTCACTTAGAAAAGCTTCCTCAGATTATTAACTTTTTTAATCCTCCTGTGTCCTCCAACTTTTTAAACATTTAAATCTCTGCCTTATCTGGAATGTATTATGATCCAAGTATTTAAATCATTCTTAATTTTCAACTTACACAGAAGAAAAAGAATTTTAAACAGAAATGAATCAAACTATCATCAATACCAGAGATTCCATATCGATCTTCTCCTTTTCAAAAGTGCTAACATACTCAGAGAGGCTAAGTGCTCCCAGAGTTTCTTGCAAAGTTAGGACTTTTTCATCTTCAACATCAAGGTCACAAGACTCATCCAGGGTCAGCTTTGGCTCCTCAGGCAACTTTTAAAAAAAATTAGGGAAAACAGCATAAAGCTTAGAAAACTTCCCATAAAATGTCTCACAATCTACATAAAATCTTAACCCATTCTGCTCTGTAAACAAACCATAATTTTTGGTAGCTTGTCATCCAGTTTGGTAAGCTCTGGAACAGCATAAACATGTAATACATTACTCACGGCCCCCACTTCATACAGTAAATGAGAGAATGGTTTCATTGCACTTGTACCCTCAGTGTACTCTGACATACAGAAGCAGTTTAGACCTCGGAAAACTGTTCACTCCACCTCCAAACCTAAGCGTCACTTGAGCCATACCTGCTTTTCCTGAAAACGTGGCTGCATCACAACTCCATTAGCAACAGCAAAAGGCCCAGGAGACTTTGATAAAGTCAAATCTTTTTGATTAGACAGGATATCAAACAATATTAAAGAACCTAAAAAAAAAAGAAGCATTTCGCTTTATAATGTCTAAGTGTTTTCTATAACACTAAATATATTCTCCTTTTTCTCAGTCTCAGAAATCATACAAAATTTATATGTTAATCAAGACCTGATAATCACTATTCTTGTTTTACCAAATAGCAGAATAAAACATAAAAGAGGAATAGCAAACTCAAAGCGTTCATTTCTACCCTTTATAAATCTTTAAGCCTGTAATTCTAAATCAGGGGTCCCCAAACTACGGCCCACGGGCCGCATGCAGCCCCCTGAGGCCATTTATCCAGCCCCCACCGCACTTCTGGAAGGGGCACCTCTTTCATTGGTGGTCAGTGAGAGGAGCATAGTTCCCATTGAAATACTGGTCGGTTTGTTGATTTAAATTTACTTGTTCTTTATTTTAAATACTGTATTTGTTCCCGTTTTGTTTTTTTACTTTAAAATAAGATATGTGCAGTGTGCATAGGGATTTGTTCATAGTTTTTTTTTATAGTCCGGCCCTCCAACGGTCTGAGGGACAGTGAACTGTGTAAAAAGTTTGGGGACCCCTGTTCTAAATCTTGTGTTGTCATCCACACTGAAAGTGGTGATAACTCAACAGTGTGTTTACAATGTGGCTACTTGACAGATTTACCTAAACTGTGACCAGCAACGGAGACCCCTCCTTTGAAGTCTGGGTTCCGACTCATAAAGAGTGCATGCAGACGGTTTAGCTCCATTCCCACTTTTTCCACAATCTTCTGACAGTAGGTAGGACTATTGTAGAACAAAATATCTAGCAAGGTTTCATTGGTAAAGTGACGAAATCGACCAATACTTGGTAAAGTGATTTTCTTAATACTCCTGGTTAGAAAGAAAAAAAGTATATTGTCAGTAGCTGCCTTAAATCTATAAATTATTTTTAAGTTTAGATTTTGAATCCTGAAAATACACTGAGTAAAAAAATCCCACAGACTAATTATGACTTAAGTTTGTGGACAGCATTATTATAAATAAATCAAGATACAGCAAAATAGTAGCTATTTGTGCCTTTAACTATGCTATGAATTTTGGGATTCTCTAAAGAATTATATAAAAAAGGCTTATGAAAACACTTTTGTTTATAATTTCTCTTCATTTTTTCCCAATGTACTGGAAACCAGGCTATCTGACAAAAATGGTGGGTGGAAGGGCAGCAGAGAGAGCAGCAGAAGTAGGAAAGGAGCTTAATGGAATAAAAATCTTTCCTGATTGAGAATAACCAAGAGCATCTGGAGGGAGGGATGGAGGGAGAGAGAAAGAGAGAGAAAGAGAGAGAAAGAGAGAGAGAGAGAGAGAGGGGGGAGGGAGGGAGGGAAGGAGGGAGGGAGGGAGGGAGGGAAGGAAGGAAGGAAGGAAGGAAGGAAGGAAGGAAGGAAGGAAGGAAGGAGGGAGGGAGGGAGGGGAGAGAGAGAGAGAGAGAGAGAGAGAGAAAGAAAGAAAGAAAGAAAGAAAGAAAGAAAGAAAGAAAGAAAGAAAGAAAGAAAAGGAAAACATTATAACAGGGCCCAGCGTGAAGAGAATGTTGTTTGCAGGATGAGTTTTATTAAACTACGTGCCTGAAACATGACATTCACCAAAAGTCAGATATTATTAGCCCTGTGTCCTAGCAAAATATTACCTAAAGTTAAACAAGTATCTAAATCTGTGCTTCTCATTTAGGAGCATTCACAACTGAGTGGGAGCATTTTCAGTTGTCGCAGTGCCTGGTGAATGCTGGGGACATTCAGTGGCATTTAGACTAAGGATAATAAATGGCCCACACACACATCAATCTGACATAACAAAGTCCTGTCCTGCCAAAAGAGCCTCCACTGAGAAAGCATGATCTAAATCAGAGTGCTCAACTGAGCATTTCACCCCCAGGGACATTTGCAGTGACTAGAGACATTCTGGCTGTGGCACTGGAAAAGAACATGCTACTATTCTCTAGTGAGCAGAGACCAGGAATGCTGCCAGGCGCCCTGCAGTGCACAGGACAGCCCCTATCTGAACCACTGGACATCAGTGTTTTAATTTTCCTAGGTTCTCTTAAATAGTTATAGTAAGAACATATGCATACACACATACACACGTACATATATATGTGCATAATACGTATACACTTAACAGCCAGTATTACTTATATGTCAGAGCAAATATAAACTTAAAATTAAAAAAAAACATTTGTTGAAACCATAATAAACTACTTCATATGGTTTAATCTAAGTTTGAATAAGCTGAAAAACAAGTTATCAAAATCCACCAACCTGTCAACACCGGTGGCGTCCCCACCCAAGGAACTGTGCCAGTGAACCGGCAGGAACTCCACTCTGCTTACTTTCCGATCTTCCAGGGATTTCTTGAAATGTGTCTGCAGCAATTTGAGAGAAACCACCCTAAAATCATCCACTTAAAAAAAAATCAGGGAAAACAACAAATTAGTTACAATTTCCTAGTTTGATAGGTAGTTAGCAATTACCTCAACGAGGTGTGTATTTCCTAGAACACAAACTTTTCATTAAAGAAATAAGGATTTAGCCCCCAAAATAACAAATGTAATGTTTAGAAGTTCTTTTAAACTTTTCATTATTTTAGAGGCATGGATAAATGACTGGAAAACATTAGTTTAGTTTAACTACCACATTAGGCAGCGTGGCACCACGGGCACAGACTCTGGAATCCAACTCCCTGCTCCGGAAAATACAGACCACGACAGGAGAGAGGTTACTGAGCCCTTCGGGCCTCAGTTCCTCACCTAATAGTGGGGACCACAGTGACAGCACTGTACACCAGGGCTTTATTGTGAGGGTTAAATGATATTTGCAAGATATTTGGTACATACCAAGTATTCAATAGACATGAACTACTATACAGACTCAAAAATAAAACTTTAAATATTTCTGTCAATCAGGCAGATTCATACTTCTATTAAACAATTTCTCACAGCTAATTCACTATAAATCAATTCAATCTGCAGGTGTTCCTAGTGGCTGGAAGTGCTCAGGCAGAGGTTGTCCAAAAGGCTCAATTATTTCCAAACTCCTATCTAATTCTTCACAGTACCCAGAATTTTATGAGTTATACATGTCAATAAGAACAAATCAAGTACAAATTAATAATTCTCAGTGGTCATTTTATCTCCTCCTATAGTCCCTCATCTGAAAGCTATTTTTAAAATGAACATTCAAAAGTCCTTCTATTAGTTCTCAAACCATTCCATGAAATAAAACGACTAATGCTTACCACATTCAATGATGCTTCTAAAGCGCAAGTCACACACAGGTCCAATGCCATGCACTATGAACACCAAATGGTCAACCTGAGGCATTTCCCCTACAGAAGAAATACACACATACATAAAAGCTAGAAACTTGTTCAGATTTTCTTAACTGAATAGCAATATTCTAGATACCCCTTTGTCATCACAAACTTACCAAAGAAATTCATGACCCTTTCAACCTAATAAGCCTCGTTACCAAGTAAGAAAAGGAAAACAAACTCCGTTTTTGCAAATAACAGTGAACTGGACCAAGGAGGGGAGGACGCAGGCTGTCTCTGGTCCCAGACGTCATCAGCATATGATGACCAGCAGCTCTGCACCTACAGAGGCTACAGAACCCTGTGATTTCTTAGGAACCCTACAGGCCACTGCACCCCATATGGAGAATCAATTTGCCAATAAAAGACTTTAAAATCTTTCCCCCAAATCCTTCTCTTTGATTTGTTACATTCATGCATACTATATATAAGAATATCTCCAAATTAAATCTACTATTTTACTCTGGTAATTTCATTCAGACTCATAATATGAGCACATTCATCTTGTAACTTCGTAGGACAATGAAACAAACGTAAAGGATGTAACTGTCAAAATAAAATCCATAATTTAAATGGAACAGGAGACCCCAAAGCACAAACACTGGGGCAGTGGTTAGCAAACCATGGCTCACAAGCCAAATGCTACTCACTGCTGCTTTTATAAATAAAGTTTTACTGCCTGGCCTGTGGTGGCGCAGTGGATCAAGTGTCAACCTGGAACACCGAGGTCACCAGTTGAAAACCCTGGGCTTGCCCGGTCAAGGAACATACAGATCGGAGTTGATGCTTCCTGCTCCTCTCCCCTTTCTCTTTCTCTCTCTCTCTCTCTCCCTCTCTCCTCTAATGAATAAAATAGTTTTAAAATAAATAAAGTTTTGCTGAAACACAGCTATGCCCATTTGTTTACATACTGATGCATTCACACTACAAGGGCAGAGTTGAATAGATGCAAGAGTCCATATGGCCTGTGAAGCCTGTAATATTTACTATCTGTCCTTTACAGAACACATTTGCCACTCCAGCACTAGAGTAAGACAAAGTAAATAAGACATGACAGAACAAGCCCCCAAACGGCCAAAAGCCTAGTCTCAATCAGCAAACTGTTTCTTCACAAAAATATGTATTTTAGAATTCATATTACATGGCTTGTCTACCTTCAGAGAATTCTAAATGTAAAAATAAACATTAAAAGGTAGTAAAATTTTTAAAAAGATATTTGCCAGCCTGGCTGAGTTCTGTATGTTACGACAGGTAATCTTAATAACTTTCTTTTTGTCATTATTCTGAAGATTAATGCTAAAATAGAGATGTCTAGAAATTATACACACCATCGGGAATTTCATCAAGGCTATCATCAATTCCACGCTTCACAACCCGGGGCCTTGTCTGTCCATCTTGGGTTGTCCCCCATTCATCTGGCACTGATGAAGGCTGGAACTGTACGATAACCTTCAAGACACAACAGAAGGATTACAACAGAGCTCACTCCCAAATTCATTTCCACTACAGGCTAAATAATGTATTTCAATGCATAACAAACTACTTCATAGTATGAATAATTTATATGTCAAGTACTACCACTGTTCCCTCAAAATCAACCTAACAGTCCTGCTCGTGTTCATTAGCCATTAAAACTAAGCAAATCAGCCCTAGCCAGTTGGCTCAGTGGTAGAGCGTCAGCCTGGCGTGCGGGAGTCCCAGGTTCGATTCCCGGCCAGGGCACACAGGAGAAGAGCCCATCTGCTTCTCCACCCCTCCCCCTCTCCTTCCTCTCTGTCTCTCTCTTCCCCTCCCGCAGCGAAGGCTCCATTACAGCAAAGTTTGCCCAGGCGCTGAGGATGGCTCTGTGGCCTCTGCCTCAGGCGCTAGAATGGCTCTGATTGCGGCAGAGCAACGCCCCAGATGGGCAGAGCATCGCCCCCTGGTGGGCATGCCGGGTGGATCCCGGTCGGGCGCATGCGGGAGTCTGTCTGACTGCCTCCCCGTTTCCAACCTCAGAAAAATACAAAAAAAAAAACAATTAAAAAAAAAAAACAACTAAGCAAATCAATGCCGTAATTTCCATTGCTTATGTTGGAAAATAACACAACTAAATCAGTAGTATACCTTAATTTAGAAATTTAATGTAAATATCAAATTTACACAAAAAATTAAGGACAAGTTACATGTATTAACAAAGTCTACTGACAAATGCATTTTCAATGCCAAGCTAACATCTTTCATGTTAGCTGATTTACCCACCTTCAGCTAACATGTTGCCATAAAGAGAAACTTTTTGAGACAAATTTAAATTTTATTTTTGTTTCTATGATCAATATGAATTACAGCAGTGTTTTTCAACCACCAGTCCACGGACCCATCTGCCAGAAATTTTGTGCTGGTCCGTGAAAAAGTTCACCACCCTGATGTTATATGAAGATTTTTTTTTTCCTTCTTCTTTATTTTTTTTAGAGGCTTGGTGGCAGATTAGAACTGTGGTCAGGTTGAGGGAGAGGGAGGAGTTGAGAACAATTCTTTTTTTTTTTTTTTTAATTTTTTTTTCCTCCTTTTTTTTTCTTTCATTTTTAGAGAGGAGAGAGAGAGGGAGAGAGAGAGAGAGACAGAGAGAGAGAAGGGGGAGGAGCTGGAAGCATCAACTCCCATATGTGCCTTGACCAGGCAAGCCCAGGGTTTCGAACCGGCGACCTCAGTATTTCCAGGTCGACGCATTATCCACTGCACCACCACAGGTCAGGCATTATATGAAGATTATAGACCCAATAATCCTAGTCAAATTCACTTATACTCAGGGTGATTTCTGCCTTAGTGGTCCCCAAAATAATTTTCCTATTTTCACTGGTCCCCAAGTGTAAAAAAGTTTGAAAACCACTGTACTATAATAAACTTAAAAGCAATGCACTTGTTATAAATAATAACCCTACTGCAGATATTAATAATAATCAACATTTATCAAATACATTTGGCAAAATAATTATTTAAATGAATCTAAATACTTCAAAAGCTTAAAAGAATATTACCTTTGGATTGTGCATAACAATTGTCTCTCCACTTGGAAACTCTAATCGGCGGTGCCACTGATTTGTGGTTACTGCTTTTTTATACTCAGCCTACAATGGAAACAACATATCCATTATTAGAAATCTATTACCACATTAAGAGAAAAGTGGAAGAAAATTGTAACTACGATGGTAATAAGAATAACAGGAAGCCTGACCAGGCGGTGGCGCAGTGGATAGAGCGTCAGACTGGGATGCGAAAGACCCAGGTTTGAGACCCCGAGGTCTCCAGCTTGAGCGCAAGCTCATCTGGTTTGAGCAAAAAGCTCACCAGCTTGATCCCAAGGTCGCTGGCTCAAGCAAGGGGTTACTTGGTCTGCTGAAGGCCCACGGTCAAGGCACATATGAGAAAGCAATCAATGAACAACTAAGGTGTTGCAATGCTCAACGAAAAACTAATAATTGATGCTTCTCATCTCTCCGTTCCTGTCTGTCCCTGTCTATCCCTTTCTCTGTCTCTGTAAAAAAAATAAAACAACAGGAATAACAGTTCTCATGTACTAAATGGTTACAATACTTATCACTTTATGTATATTACTTTATTGAATTAATTACTCTAAATCACTCCTATATAATATTACCCATATTACATAAAGGCAAAATTTATTAGTTTCCCAGAGCTGCCATAATACACAAACTGAGAGGTTTAAAACAGCAGAAATTTATTCTCTCAGAATTCTTGAGGTCTGAAGTCTGAGATCCAAGTGTCAGCAGAGCCACGTTCCCTCTGAACCCCCTAGGGAATGCCTTCCTTGCCTCTTCTTAGCTCCTGGTGGCCGGCTGACGATATTCTGTGTCCCCTGACTTGCAAGTGCATCACTCCAACCCTCTATTTTCACACGGTGTTCTCCTATGTCTGTTTTAACCTGGCTGTCTTCTTAAAAAGATACCAGACATATTCCACTATGTTCTCATCTTAAATAATTGTATGTACAACGATCTTATTTGCAAACAAAGTGACATTCTGAGCTACTGGAGACTGGGTCTTCAAGATATTCTGGGGGACACAATTCAACCTCTAGCAGACATTGTAAATCATCGAGATTACACACTGGTAAACAGCAAAGGCAGAACTGTGGCTCACTCTTGCCCACAACTTCTGATACCAAAGATCTTTGGGCATAGGATCAAGGCTGACTCTCTTCTAAACAGTCTGCTCCCTGTGCTAGTATTACATGAGGCTCCGATGTACATAGGGCCTACCCTTTTTTTAAAGAAAAGTATAAAGCAGTCCTGGCCTGGCTGCTCAGTTGGTTAGAGCACTGTTCCAAAAGGCCAAGGTTGTAGGTTCAATCCCCCGTGCTAGAAGCAACCAGTGAAGGCATAAATAAGTGGAGCAACAGATGAACAGTTCTCTCTCCCCCTCTCCTTTCCTCTTTCTTTCTCTAAAATCAATCAATTTTAAAAAAGGTTTAAAAAAAAGCGTAAAGGAATCAAGCCCACATACCTCTAGTTCTTCACTGAATTCCTCTGTATAAGGAATAAACCTGCTATCTGTGTCCCCTTTGTAAAACCAAGTACAGCGTCTCACTTCGGTGGGCTCCTCGTCCCAGTACACAGCCTTCCGCATCCGGTCGTACAGGAAGACATCGTAGCGCCCACCATCCGTGCCCAGCACCACGCTCTCGGGGTCTGGCTGGACTGCAGCACAAAGTCCACATTCTAACCCAATACTTCCAAGGCATATTTAAAACTAGTAAATAATAAATACAGTGACTAGCTGATCCTTAGAGACAAAGCTGTAAGCTCATTTAATTTAAAAATAGTTTAAAATTAACCTGTGCTGATTAAAATTATGATTCTTCTTAAGTGAAGAAAGAGCCAGGGAAAAATTTTAAAACATGCCCATAAATTAATTCAAATAACTAGTATATTTTCTTTTTAAACCAAAGCAGCAACACTCACAAAGTATATTTCTAAAGACTATTAATAGGTCATTTTTTTTGTTGTTGTTACGGAGACAGAGAGAGACAGAAAGAGGGACAGATAGGGATGGACAGACAGGAAGGGAGAGAGATGAGAAGCATCAGTTCTTCATTGCGGCACCTTAGTTGTTCATTGACTGCTTTCTCATATGCACCTTGACCAGGGGGCTACATAAGACCGAGTGACCCCTTGCTCAAGCCAGCAACCATAGGCTCAAGCTGTTGAGCCTTGCTCAAACAAGATGAGCCCACGCTCAAGCCGGCAACCTTGGGGTTTCGAACCTGGGTCCTCCACATCACAGTCTGATGCTCTATCCACTGTGCCACCGCCTGGTCAGGCTTAATAGGTCATTTTTAAGTCCCATGATAAAATTTCAGAACAAAGAAATACTATATTTCTATACTGCAAGTTCTCAGAGCTTTAACACGCTCCTGTGTACTATCTATCTCAAAAGGTGGATGTAGTTATGGCATTTCTAAAACATCTAAAAAAGTGTTCCACTTTTTCACAGCGCCTTAAGAAATAAGATTCCCAGGGCTGACCTGTGGTGGCGCAGTGGATAAAGCGTCGACCTGGAATGCTGAGGTTGCCGGTTCAAAACCCTGGGCTTGCCTGGTCAAGGCACATATGGGAGTTGATGCTTCCTGCTCCTCCCCCTGCTCTCTCTCTATCTCTCCCTCTCTCTCTCTCCCCCCTCTTTCTCTAATAAAAATGAATAAATAAAATCTAAAATAAAAAAAAGAAATAAGATTCCCATTGAAAATGCTTTATAGGCCCTGGCAGGTTGGCTCAGAGGTAGAGCATCAGCCTGGCGTACAGGAGTCCCAGGTTCAATTCCTGGCCAGGGCACACAGGAGAAGCGCCCATCTGCTTCACCACCACTCCCCCTCTCCTTCCTCTCTCTCTCTTATCCTCCCACAGCCAAGGCTCCACTGGAGCAAAAGTTGGCCCAGGCGCTGAGGATGGCTTCATGGCCTCTGCCTCAGGTGCTAGAATGGCTCTGGTTGCAACAGAGCAACACCCCAGATGAGCAGAGCATCGCCCCCTGGTGGGTGTGCTGGGTGGATCCCGGTCAGGTGCATGCGGGAGTCTTTCTGACTGCCTCCCCGTTTCCAACTTTGGAAAAATTTAAAAAATGAAAAAGAAAGGAAAGAAAGAAATGAAGAAAGAGAGAAAGAAAGAAAGAAAGAAAGAAAGAAAGAAAGAAAGAAAGAAAGAAAGAAAGA
The DNA here is from genome assembly GCF_036850765.1 of Saccopteryx bilineata. Taxonomy (NCBI): domain Eukaryota; kingdom Metazoa; phylum Chordata; class Mammalia; order Chiroptera; family Emballonuridae; genus Saccopteryx; species Saccopteryx bilineata. The sequence goes on along the minus strand of NC_089496.1, from coordinate 104,907,516 downwards.
AAGAAAATGCTTTATAAACACCCTACAGTTACAAATAAATAAGGAAAATGGGAAACCTGACACCCCCCCCAAAAAAAAGGAGAAATAGAAAATTGACACTGGAATATATGAACTACTTTTTCTGATTTAAAATGCCTTTAAACAGAGAAGAAAACTACTAGAACACTTCTTTGAATACCTTGATCAAATAACTCAAGACTTACATCAATATCACCATCTTAAGGTACAGAGTTGGAGGGGGGCGGTCTGCAAGGATTAAGGAATGTGACATTTACAAAAAGTAAGCCCTGGATAAATAAGCTTCATTTCTTCTGTCCCTAAAATCATAATCAGTGCTTACCTGAATTATAGACTTCTTCAAGATTCAGAGAGTCAAACACACTGAAAGGCATCCACAGCTGTCTGTGCTCCACCTCTCTGCAGTGAAACCAGTGGGGCTGCACAGGCTCGTACTGGTTTTGAAGCACGAAGGGAGGTGGCACTTGCCCAGAGGGACCCACAGCTCTCGCGAGTGCCTGCTGCTGTGCCGGAGAGGACAACCCTGACTGCACTGACGGAGGAATCTGGAGGTGACAGAAAGGTTAAGGCCGTCATGCTTGCTCCAAGGGACAGTTCTGTACATGCTTCAGATCCATTATCAAGGGCCTGTGCATCAGTATCATTTACATTAAATAAAATGCAACCCATTATCTATCCTCAAAATTAAGTTAGGTTACACTCTATTAGACCATACTGCTATCTCTGCCACTCCGGGTTGGCCTCTTCTTTCTTTTCATTGTTTCCATTTTTTGGATATAGTTAACTTCCCTTTGGAAGTCAGCAGGATACCAGTCGGGGAAAAAAGCACAAGGGAATTTCATAAAATTTATCCAATGCAAATGCTATTTCATTACTTTCCTGAGACAGTTTAACTGTCTAGATCCAAACTCCATAAATGCAAATAAAAGAAATTACTGGAGTAATCAATTTTAGTCCTTGTAAATATCTCGACTGGATAGTATACTTAAAAAATGAGAAGTTGGTGGTCTATTAAGATAACAATTGCTTCAACTCTCACCAGTTCTTAGATTACATTTTTTGTTATCTTACACTAAAGTGCAGAAATATTGGCACAGATTAACTCATTAAAATCAATTACTATTTCAATACGGATAACACAAACTAAAAGTTAAACCACTTGATGAGCTACCTTTAAGAGTATGTTTGCTTCAAAGAACACAGCTTACAAAAAATATCCTCTGAAATTAATTTGTCATCATATGGATTCTAAAAAGCACTGTGCCTTTAAAAACATCGGCTAAGTGAGAGAGAGAGAGAGACAGACACTGAAAATTGAAGTGAGTAGTAAGATACAAAAACATGTCTCCATACCGGCGGCAAAGACCCTGGAGGCGTCTGATACATGTGAACAGGGGGTCCAGAGGGTGCGGGATGGGTGGGGTGGCCTGGTGCGTGGCACTGTTGCAGCTGCGGTGGTGTGATATAAGGATTCGCTCTGCTGCTCATGGGAGTATGGCGATAGGGATTGTATCCTTGTGGGGGTATTCCTTGGGGTGGGCTCCCAAAATTTGAAGGAGGGAGACTACTTGGCTGAGAATGAGAAGGCAAATAAGTACTTGTTCCCATCGGTGAAGAAGCTGGAGCAACATACTGAGCCTTCGAAATAGATGGTGGAAATGCATTCAACACATCTTGGGATCCGGTTGTGAACGGGAGGGCCGCTGGGGGCTTGGAGAACGCTGACTGTCCAGTGGATGCTGCTGCAGTTGTTAACGGTGACTGTACAATATTCCCAAACGGATCACTGCTGCTTGACACCTGAGAGAAGTAACTAAACGTCTGTGGGGGAGATGTGTGAGCGGAAGTCTGACCAAGGAAGCTGTCCTCCTCGCCAACATCTGTGGAATCCTCTGAAAGACAGAGAGAGCAAATGGTTTAAAGGGTATGCTATCGCTCTGGCCGGATGGCTCAGCTGGTAAGAGCACCATCCCGAAGAGCAGAGGTTGCCGGTTCAGTCCCTGGTCAGGGCACATACAGAACAGATTGATGTTCCTGTCTCTCTGTCTGTCTCTCCCTCTTCCTCCCTGTAAAATCAATAAAATAAACTTTTTTTTTAAAGGGTATGCTATCATTCTGTAATTCTAGCTCTTGTACTTATTCTGTTGTTCAAACTTAAGAGTTCTACATTCTAGGAAAAAACTGGAAACTTTTCTTTTTCTTTGAAAACTTCTCCATAAAATGAAAATCTAAAAAATACAGAATAAGAAACAAGTAAAGGAGGAAAAAATTATATATAATTCATTCATAAGCCCACCTTCCAGAGACCAACATTAACAATATTGTGGTGCATATCTTCCCATACTTTTTAAGTAAGTATAAATAGTTATATGTTATTTATTTTGCTAATATATACCGGCCTGACCTGTGGTGGCTCAGTGGATAAAGCATGAACCTGGAACGCTGAGGTTGCTGGTTTAAAACCCTGGGCTTGCCTGATCATGGCACTCACAGGAAGCTTCCCTCTCTTCCACCCCACCTCTAAAATGAACTAAAAAATCTTTTTTAAAAAATATAGAAATTATACATATTTGTATATAAAAGTTTAAAAAAAAAAATCTATACCTACTATTTTTACATGTGCTTTTGAATGCTCTTTTTTCCTGTTAAGACCTCAAACAGAGGCCCTAGTTGGGTGTCTCAGTGGATAAAAGTGTCATCCCAGCACACCAAGGTCATGGGTTTGATCCCCAGTCAGGGCATATAAGAGAAGCAATCAATAAATGCACAAATTTAATGGAACAACTGACTGGAATGGCGAGTTGATGCTTCTCTTCCTTTCCCTCCCTCCCTCCTTCTCTCTCTCTTTCACTTCCTCTCTCTATCTTAAATCAACAGACAATTTTTTTTAATTCCACTACCCAAATACACATAACTTTATTTCTACAGTAATAACAAGACACTAAAGCACAGATATTAACTCTGTTGACGAGAAGGGGCGTGTCAGGGCCCTTACCTACAAAACACTCATTGTGCAAATGAACATGTGGTATTTGTATTCACAGGCAAAGTAGGTCAACCATGAATTGCCATCCCTAAAATCAGAGTGTCACACCAGATAATCTGTCATTAGAGAACACCATATCAGTAGGAAAAGTCATTTTCTAACCAAAGGAAATGCTCCTCACTTCCCTTTGCCCAACTTGACCTTCACCGCGGTTATCAGCACCAAACTACTTACTAACTTTCTCATTATAAAATAAGCTACCTCCAAGAAACCAGAGTTTTCAAAACAGGTATTATCATCCTGTACCTGACAAAGAAAATGTTTAGTGTTAACTGAAGTGACATACACAAACCAAGGAACGTGGACAAGAACCAAACATCTGCGAAGCAGAGGATAATACGAAAGCCCCACGTATGGTCTTACATATTTCCACGACCTCAAATAGCCACACTCGTACTTCCACCAAAAACGGCAGTGCCTCACCTTGCAGCCACACTGTCATGAGACCAACGTATTTCTGACTCCTATCCTTCCTTCCTTCAACAAACATCGATTGAAAAATTGGTCTATAGCATACCAGGTATACATCCCTGCTCTCGTAAAGCTTACATTCTTAGGGAGATAAGATAAATAATTATGTGTACACGTCAGGTGGTGACAAGCACCAAGAGGAAATCTAACACAAGGAAAAGGGAAGCTACGTGGACGACTGCCTCCAGTTTGCACCTCACCTCTCCTGGAAGCTTTCCTGAGTGCTCCAGGCAAGAACCCATTATTCAATGGGAAAATACTCAGCACTTACTCAGGATCTATGTGCTAGTCACTGAAGATCCCAGAAATAAAAAGGTAAGTAACATGTCTGAGCTGGCAAACTGCAAGAAGCCCACAGCTCAAATAGACACACCATGTTTGTTTCACAAACATTTATATAACACTATGTGCCAGGAACTATATACACAGTGCTTCACAAAATTAAATCACTTCTCGTTACAGCTCTGTGAGGTTGTACTTAAATGGAACTGAAGCACAGAGAGGGAAAGTAACTTGCCCGAGGTCAGTCAGTTAGAGGCAGGGCCAGGGCTGGAACACAGTCTGTGCTCCTAAACACTAGGCTCTGGGTTATGACACATCGTCGTTAAGAAGCTCTCTTTCTACAAAAATAAAGGTATGAACGAGGAGCTAAGGTGCACAGAGGGGTGGGAACTTAACAGAACCGGAAGCAGCCCTAGAGGAAATGGTGCACGATCTTGAAAAATAAGGATTGCATTGGGTACCTCCACTTCGCAAATATTACACGTCGATCGTAGGCGATATCCCCCCCTCCCCCGGTAGCCTAGGAGAGGGAGCGGTAATGTGTTTGCACTCCCTGAAAGTACCGGGCACACCGGTAAGTGTTCAACAAACATCCGAGGAACGCCAGCGCAGGGGGTCTAGCCCTCGGAACAGGGGTCCTTTAACGAAGAGCAAGCCCTGTGGCCTGACCCCGCCTCCAAAGGTCCCAAAGCACCCCGGCCACTCAAACGTGGCTGCCGATGGCCCCGGCAAGCTCCCCAGGGGGTCGGGCCCAGGCAGGAGGAAAACCTCCAGGCCGAACCCCATCACCCTACTCCCTCCACCCCACCGCCCCGCACACAATCGCCCCGCCGAACCGCCCTCTCTTTACTACCTCCAGGCAGGAGCAAGGAGGCCGAGGCAGCGGCGGCTTGGGTGACCGGGATGAAGGGCACGTTGAAGCTGAGCTCCGTGGCCGAGGAGGAGAAGAGTAAGTTAGTGCCCGACGAGGAGGAGGAGGCGGAGGCGGCGCCGCCCCCACCGTTAGGCTTTCTCTCGGCCATGGCTGCGGCCCACCACCCGTTACACGTCTCCGGGAAGCCGGTGCAGCAGCGCGGGCCGGAAACCAGTCACACTCGGGGCAGGCACACTTCCGCACTTGCGCACAAGCGCCAGAATGCCAGACGCCTGATCCTGGGCCCCTTCCTGCCCCTAGGGGGAGCCGCCAGAAATTAACATGGCGGCGTTGGCTTCTCGCCCCGAGCCCTAGCACGTGACACCCTCAGCCACTGGGGAGGCGCGACTGGAGGCGGAGCTTGGAAGAGGAACCGCTGCGGGTTCTGAAGCAAGACAAAAGTTAACTCGGAAAGTGATGGATTGCAGGAGGCACTCTGGCTGCCTAAGAGTACGGACCAGAGTGTTTAACGTCGGGCAAAGATTATGGAGGAAAAGCGATAGTCCGCAGGAGCAGGTAGTCGAGTGCTGTGCGCAGACGGAGAGGAAGAGCTGTGAGCCATTTGCAGCCAAGGCCTCGCCAAACTCACCCGTCTAGCACCCACATTCTGACCCGCCTACATGTTTCTCTGGACTGAACTGAATGAGCTCTTGTGTTTGGCTCAGAAATAGGAACGGTAAAAATTCTGAAGTTTTTAAGCGGTAAGGGGAAAAAATACTGTTTAAAAGAGAAACGAGGTAATTGAAATTTAGAGGTGTGACTTTTTTTTATATATATAGTGACAGAGTCAGAGAGAGGGACAGATAGGGACAGACAGACAGGAACGGAGAGAGGTGAGAAGCATCAATCATTAGTTTTTCGTTGCGACACCTTAGTTGTTCATTGATTGCTTTCTCATATGTGCCTTGACCGTGGGCCTTAAGCAGACCCAGTAACCCCTTGCTTGAGCCAGCGAACTTGGGTCCAAGCTGGTGAGCTTTTGCGCACGCCAGATGAGCCCGCGCTCAAGCTGGCGACCTCAGGGTCTCAAACCTGGGTCTTCTGCATCCCAATCCGATGCTCTATCCACTGCGCCATCGCCTGGTCAGGCGAGGTATGACTTTTTAAATAGCTTTTTGTATCTATAATAATCTTACTAGTTCATACCGAAAATGCACTGTGGACATTGTGGATCTAATTGTCATTTTTCATATACTGTAGTTCGAGATTAGAAAAGAACAAATAAGATATAAGCAGCTTCTTGGAGAGTGGAATAGGGAGACAGAGAGACCTCAAAAGAAGCTTTGCAATTATGACACCCACACCAGATGTTCACACCTATACAGAACCTGTTTGTTACTTAATACAACAACTATTTAGTGTATTTACTGTCAAACACAAAACAACACCAGACACTGGTAAAAGCAGTCAGGATAGATTTTATTCAGTACTACTGAGATGGGGAAGAGGGGACTTGGGGAACTAAACTTCCCCAAAACAAAAGGCTGGACACCTTTTTTTTTCTTTTTTTTTAATTTATTTTTTATTTATTCATTTTAGAGGGGAGAGACAAAGAGAGAGAAGGGGGGAGGAGCTGGAAGCATCAACTCCTATATGTGCCTTGACCAGGCAAGCCCACCCAGGGTTTCAAACCAGCAACCTCAGCATTTCCAGGTCGACGCTTTATCCACTGCGCCACCACAGGTCAGGCAAAAGGCTGGACACTTTAAAGACTGTGCTAAGACAAAGGCACTGAAGGGTGCCAAGGCAGGTTGACTTGTGTGACTAGGCCACGTGGGTTTAATTGGCACTTATCTAGAGGAGCAACCAAGTTCTCTTATCTTTACAACAGGCAGTGGTACAAGTTAGTGCAAGGTACCCACCAAGCTAGGAGGAGACAACTTTCAGGTCTTGGAGAAGACATAAGTTTTGGGTGACAAAGATTTATATCTCAAAGTGAGACAGGCCAATAAGGCAGGACAAATGGAATAGGGAAACATATTTAAATAGCCAAGCAGTTTAGAGCCATCTAGTAAATCACAAAATCCTATCTATTGTAACAAGGATACTTAAGAGTAAAATGGTTTTACACTTCTCCTCTCCAACCAGAGGGTAAATAGCTTAAATCACCCTACTCAGGGAGATAGAGAGCAGAAATCCAATTAGTACCATTTGTGCCAACCAAAGACAGATGAAGATAAGGGAATAACCCGTATCTTGGCAATAGGAGCATAAAACTGATGAATATTCTATTGGGATCCATCCCTAAACTCCCAGCTTTTAAAACCCTCACAGCAGAGGTCCCTGGGTGTGCTCTTCCTCCTGGAAGCATACCCAAGTCTTTCCTTTTCCCCCTCCCTCTTATTCCCCCATAGGCATGTCCCTCCCGAGCTCTAAGGGTCCCCACAAGACTCGCAACCTCGGGAGCAATGGGCAGCAGCAGCTCACCCCAGGCTAACCTCAAGGCTTCCTTTTCTCTGTCTTTCCCATAAGGTTTCTAGAAAGCCAAGGCAGCCTCACTTAGTCCCCTGTTGCTTCTATTCTAAGTCTTTCCTTGTTTCACTGGCCCCAGTTTTCATAAACTTACTCTCAAGTCACCTGGACTCATGTTGTGAAACTCTTCTGCGTGAAGTCAATAGCCCACACACTACCAGCTGTTCCTAGGCAGACCTGAAGAGCCAGGTCCCCTTTCCAGTAACAAAAGGGAAAGAGAAAGGATTTAGAATCGAAAGCTTTCTAAAGTTAACTGCTTTAAAAAGAGGTTAGAAGTCCTATATGCCTGTCACCAAGTTTCAGCTAGAACAAATAGTACATTCTCGCAGTGCTGAGCTTTCTCCGGAAGGCATTTTAAAGGGGACAAGGGTCGCCCTGGCCGGTTGGCTCAGTGGTAGAGCGTCGGCCTGGCGTGCAGGAGTCCCGGGTTCAATTCCTGGCCAGGGCACACAGGAGAAGCGCCCGTCTGCTTCTCCACACCTCCCCCTCTCCTTCCTCTCTGTCTCTCTCTTTCCCTCCCGCAGCCAAGGCTCCATTACAGCAAAGTTTGCCCGGGCGCTAAGGATGGCTCTGAGGTCTCTGCCTCAGGCGCTAGAATGGCTCTGATTGCAGCAGAGCATCGCCCCCTGGTGGGCATGCCGGGTGGATCCCAGTCGGGCGCATGCGGGAGTCTGTCTGACTGCCTCCCGGTTTCCAGCTTCGGAAAAATACAAAAAAAAAGAAAAAATAAATAAAGGGGACAAGGGTCATCCCAGGCCTTTTGCCTTAAGCTACCAGAAGCCATGCTAGTTCAGCCAAGGAGAGAATTCTTGTCATTACTATGGGTGGGCAAGGCGGTATACGAAACACTAGGGGTACCATGGTGTATAAGATAGACACAGGACCCTTCCATCTTGGAGACTGTCTTGTCTGTCAGAAAAACAGACACCTAAACACAATAACAATAAACAAAAGTGTAATGAAAATTATAATGTAGAATTTTCCATCAGAGAGGAAGGTATAATCCTCCTCTGGGAAGGGATAACAGATTCAATCAGACCATCAACAAAGGACCTACCTAGTTTAGAGTGACATAAAGGCTTCTCTGGTCAGCATCCCCAAGGCTCTGTTCTTAAGGTTACTTGACGGGTCAGAACCTCACTGCCCTGAAGGCTTACTGCTTTAAAGGACTAGTCATGCAAGGGCTTGTATGGGAGTCCCATAAGGCTATTCTCAGGTTCCCTTGTTCCTCTGAGTGACAGTCTACCACATGACTAGCAACACACCAGGGGAGGAAAGGTTAGGGAGGGGCTAAACTGCAGGACCAGGGATATGAATGGTCAGGGGATCTAAATTGCAGGATCCGACGTATGCTAAGGGAGGGAAGGTCACCCTGGGGGCAAGGTCCCAGCCTAGTTTTGTTCTTTGCTAGGTACCTGGGTCTATCTGCCCGGGTGATCTCCAGTACTTGGCCTATTGTTCCTACTCTGCTCCTGTTTATCTAACTGCCTGCTAAATCAGTTTGATCCACAGTTGGTTGAAACTGAGGATGCAAAACCTGGAGTTACGGAGGGCCGACTATATATTGAAAAAAAAAATCCCAGTACAAATAGACCCAAGCAGTTCAAACCTATATTGTTCAGAGGTTAACTGTAATTTGCTAAAACATGGGCTTCCTCCATTTAATACCAGAACTTGGCAACCCTCTCTGCTAAACAAACGAATGAATGAAAAAAGTGGTGGTAATGCCCTGTGTAAGGCCAGGAGCCGCCATCATGGCCATTCACATGCAGGTTCCCATTGGATTTGGCAGACAGTAAAGAAATGGTGGAGTCAGAGGATGGTGGGCCATCCTGTTTATTGATGTCTCACCAAGACAGGCAAACCACAAGAGAAGACAAGGGAAAAGCAGAAACCCAGCTTTTCCCATGAAGGGAAAGGGATCAGGGAGGCCCCTGCAATGGTGATAGCAGGAACCGAGAGAGCAAGCTCCTGGTCTGCCCCACTTTATAGTGTAGAAACCAAAACCTTTAACAATACAAATAAGGAAGTCTCTGATACAAAGTCACTTATTTGGGGCATAATTGGATTCCCCATGAGAGTGCACCACCCACATCATGCAATCAGGCTATAACGACTTGGATTGCTTAAAGCCTGTCCCCCACACCCAATACAAACTATATGCGAGCAAACATATATATCATATTTAAAAACTTATTTGACCAACACCCTGGATTTTGTAACTCATTTTTCTCAACTCACCCACACTCACAAGAGCCAGATGCATAACCCAGTGTGCCAATTTATTTGTTCACAATGAGAAATGCTAATTACCTCCCTTTGCGCTAAGGAGGGCTTGAGATCTGAGTTCAGTTCTTGTTTTTCAGCTTCCCGCTGTTAAACCATGCTCTATTTTCAACTGATGAGACTGTTGTTTCCTTAGGCACAGCCCAGGCCTGGTGAAAACATACCGAATGAACTTGGGTATCTCCCAAAGTTCCTCATTAACAGGTTACCAAAGGTTTGATCTTTTGAGTGTGCTGATGCCACCATCTCCATCCTGAGGGTATCCTCATACTCACATGCTGCAGGAACCTCGCCAAAGCTCCTGCTTCCAGGTTCCAGGCAGACGCAGACCAGGGTGTTTTCGCAGTTAGGAGCTTGCGTCTCAATCAGGAACTAGTGCCCCTACCACAATGCCTGAGATGACGGCAAAAAGAAGTTGGGGTCTTCCAAAGTCTCCCTCACCTAAATGTAGACCTCTCTCAGTGAGCTAAGACTTTATCCAGCTGTGCGAAAGTCACTACATAGGGTTTGGAGAACGGTGCTAGAGAACAAACGTTGCCACTAGAAAAATAAAAGGGGGGGGCAGTCACCAAAGGCTGCTGCACCCATTAATTTTGCCCAGAGATAACTCTGAGGTCTCTTTGGGGTTGTGCTTTTGAACTGTTGTAGTCTCCGACCTGAGCAAGTCCTCGCACCAGGAATTAATAAATTGGACTTCGGAAGTTTCCCTCTTCACTTCTGCACAGGGTGTCAACGAGCGCCACGCCAACCCCGGCCTGAGACGCCAAATCTCACGCGCTACAGGTTCCTGGAGGCCGGTGTGACCGTCCATTGCCCATTTCCAAGATGGCGGCGCGTGGCGACCGGGTCGCGGCCGGCCCCGCCCCCGGGCTCGCCAGCCCGCCCCTCCTCCTCCACGCGGGGCCGCGCAGCGCGCTCCCGCCGCTGCTCCTGCGCGAGCTCCACCCAGGTCGCAAGCAGCGCGGTCGGCGGCGCCTATTTCCCGCCATTGTGCGAAGTAGAGGTTGGGGGCCGGTACGCGGAGCCTTCGCGTCGCCTGCAGCTCCCGAGCTGCCGCCGCCACTGCCGCGGGCCCCTGAGGCGGGGTCGCCCGCGCCACGAGTGTCGCCGTGCGTGGGAAACCGCGGGCGAGAAGCTGCCGATCCCCCGAGGAGGAGCCGCGGCGCGGGACGCCGGTAGGCGAAATGCCGTGCGGGGAGGACTGGCTCAGCCACCCGCTCGGGATCGTGCAGGGTTTTTTCGGTGAGCGGCGGCCCCGGGGGCGGGGCGGGCGGGCCCCATGCGGGGCTGTCTCGGGGGGTCGCGCGGCCCAGAGGGCCGGCCGGGCCTGCGCCGCCGGCGCTGAGACGCCCCTTCCCGAGCCGGGCCGCAGGTGCCTCCCACCTGCCGGAGTCGGGATCCGCGGGCGGCCGAGGTGACGCGGCGCGGGGCCGGCCGTGATTGACGGCCGCGCTGCCCCGCCCGGCTCCGCCGGGGCCCGAGCCCGCGTGCGGCGGTGCTCCGGCGGGGCGCTGGGACCCGCGGGCGGGCCGGCCGGCGGGGACGGAGCGAAGGGAAGGCGCTCTGCGTTTAGGAAGCCCGCAGGATATTTCAAAACTTCCGGTGTGCCGGGGGCGTGCTGGCTCACTCGCGGCAGAAGTTGGCACTAACTACTGTTCCACTCATCATCCCTTCTCGAGATAAGATTTAGTGTGACAGCTTAATTTTTCTGTTAAGAGTGGCTTTAAAACCTGCCTAGAGTACACACCTCCCCTGTGTCCGAGCTAGCCAGAACTGTTGAACTACTCCAGTGAACTCCTACCTCCTACCTGGAAAGGGCTGCGATGGCTGCAGACAAGCTTAGTCAGTTTTAGTTGCAATTGTTATTGTTAGTGCTACTACTCGGCTAAGAGGACGGGAAGGAAAATTGAAGGTTGTTTACGGTTGGCTGGGCATTTTTACACTCCCTCCCCCCACAGTTAGAAGTGGAGGCAGACTTAATCAAAAATCACTGTCGGATCTGTACGTAGCACCTGACTCGTCTGGAAGTAACTTAGAACTACAGAGGTGCCTTAGCTCATTTAAAGCATCGTGAGGTATTAGTGAGAACGCCCGATAAGAAGCTAAACTCTCCCCAGGAGCCAAAACTGATGGCGCAAAATGTATTTTCTTGTAGGAAGGTATTCAGCAACTCGATTCATCTTCGCTACAATTTGAACTAGTTTAGTTACCTGGTTTCCCAGGCCGAAACTAGAGGCAGCAAATGAGAGGAAATCTTGGGTAGGCATCAGGGTAGCCAAGGAACTCTGATAACCTGATAAACAACAGATGAAAAGCTGTGTATATATATATTTAAAACCAGCCAAAAAGAAATCGTTAGGTACCTGTCAAGAGTGCTTTCAGGAAGGGGAATATATTCCTTCACTAAGTCCTAGTAATTCACGTTCATACTGAATACTGGAACCCATAGTTGTTGTTTTGTTTTTTACAGAGACAGAGAGCGTCAGAGAGAGGGATAGATAGGGACAGACAGACAGGAAGAGAGAGAGATGAGAAGCATCAATCATTAGTTTTTCATTGTAATACCTTAGTTGTTCATTGATTGCTTTCTCATATGTGCCTTGACCGTAGGTCTTGAGCAGACCGAGTAACCCCTTGCTGGAGCCAGCGACCTTGGGTCCAAGCTGGTGAGCTTTTGCTCAAACCAGATGAACCCGCGCTCAAGCTGGTGACCTGGGGGTCTCGAACCTGGGTCTTCCGCATCCCAGTCCGATGCTCTATCCACTGCGCCACCGCCTGGTCAGGCTGGAACCCATAGTGGTTTTTTTTTGGGGGGGGGGTTGTATTTTTCTGAAGTTGGAAATGGGGAGGCAGTCAGACAGACTCCGCATGCGCCCGAGGGATCCACCCGGCACGCCCACCAGGGGCGATGCTCAGCCCACCAGGGGGTGATGCTCTGCCCATCTTGGGGTGTCACTCTGCCGTAATCAGAGCCATTCTAGCGCCTGAGGCAGAGGCCACAGAGCCATCCTCAGCGCCTGGGCAAACTTTGCTCCAGTGTAGCCTTGGCTGCAGGAAGGGAAGAGAGAGACAGAGAGGAAGGAGAGGGGGAGGGGTGGAGAAGCAGATGGGCGCTTCTCCTGTGTGCCCTGGTCAGGAAACGAACCCTGGACTCCTGCACACCAGGCCGACGCTCTACCACTAAGCCAACCGGCCAGGGCCTTGGACCCCATAGTTTTGATGTGCAAAATTATGGCCCCCAAAAGTGAAGATTAAAACTGCACAGTTGATTTACCAGGGTGTAGACTCATAGATACTTCATAGGGAAAATCCTTCAAAAGTAAAAACTTTTAGTGCTTAAAGGGTGACGTTCCAGTTACTGATCTTTAGAAAATTTGTGAGAAATACCCCATACCCTAGTTGTGCTGAATAAATGAGATGACTTTATATTTGATAGAGATTTGAATGTATTCATGTCAGATTTTGTCTCCTAAGTGCAGGATCATAGGAGGCACACATCTCATCATGGTACAGAAAGGGTATATAATTTGTATATAAAATACTGGCTTTACAGTAGTTGGAAAATTTTGTGAATTATTGAGGGGACCTGGGCCTTGTTGATGCCCCTCCTTCCTTCCCTAGAATGCCCTGTTTCCCTGTGGGTTGTGGTTTTTATTTATTTATTTAGATTTTATTTATTCATTTTTTTAGAGAGAGGAGACAGAGAGAGACAGAGAGAGAGAAGGGGGGAGGAGCAGGAAGCATCAGCTCCCATATGTGCCTTGACCAGGCAAGCCCTGGGTTCCGAACCAGCAACTTCAGCATTCCAGGTCAACACTTTTACCCACTGCACCACCGCAGGTCAGGCCCTGTGGGTTGTGTCTTACAGAGAAGCAGCTAATACTGTCTTATTATAGTCATGGTTTTTCGTAGAAGCTGTTCTGAAGTGTAGTACATATTTTTTTGCCCTATTTTTCTGTCACTGAATGTCTTGAATACCTTTCTAATATTATAGCCGTATGGGTATGTTTGGGTGAGAAGAAGGTCAGGTGTTAAACTTCTAGACTTTCTGGTTTAGTTGGGAAATCGTTTTAAACCAGTTTTCCCCCTAGATAGAAAAGTAGTGGTTTATGGGGTTTTTCTTGGTTCCACCCCTTCCTAGGCCTCAGACCATGTCACTACATTACCCCCTTGTACGGAGTTGTCTGTGCCCTCGGATTTCTCCTACCGCCCTGCCCTAGGTTGGCCACTGAAATAAAAGGAATTGGTGAGAAGGCTATAGAACCCAAAGGCAGGGAGGGTGGCTTGGTCTCCTGAGAGGACTGAGTGGGCCAGGAACTGGAAAGATAGCAGGAACCTAAGCAACCTGATCTCTACTCCACACAGCTCCCAAATCCACTCATTCTCAGTTTCAACCCACACCAGTTAGCACCTTCCATTGAATCCTAAATTCCAGGGTTAGAGAATCTGATTGGCACAGCATGTAGTCAGCTATGGGCAGAGCACAGTTCATGTCATGTGGGACTGTTGAGCCCCACACCTCACCTGGGGGACAAAGTTCTAAGAAAAGAATGGATTGAGCAACTGTGTGGCAAAAGGCATTAAATACATATGTATATATTTTTTTTTAACTCATTAAATAGTAACTTATATGTGGTTACAAAAAACATGGTATTAAATGAAAAGTAAAAAGTGTGCTTCCTTACAAAGTGTCCAACCTGAACTATTTTTGCTTATCTTCTGGTAATTACTAATGTACTTCTGTTTATGATTTACCTGTTCTGGATAGTTTATAAATGGAATTGAATCATGCAAGATGTGGCCTTTTGCATCCGGCTTCTTACACTTAGCATATTTTCAAGGTTTATCTATGTCATAGCATGTATCTGCAGCACCGAATTCCTTTTTATGACTGAAAGTAATATTCATTGTATGGATATACCACATTTTGTTTATCCATTCATCCATGGATGGACATGTTTCTACTCTTTGGCTATTGTGATTAGTACTGCTATAAACATTTGTGAACAAGTTTTTGTGTGAATATATGTTTTTAGTCCTCTTAGTAATATATTTAGGGGCAGGATTGCTGAGTTATACAATAATTTCATGTTTGTTTTTCAAAGAATTGCCAAATTGTTTTTCAGAGTGACTGCACCCTTCTACGTTTCTGCCAGCTATGTATGAAGTTTCTAACTTTTAAAATCTTCTCTGAGACTTGTTATATCCTGTTGTATTAGTTAGAGCCATCCTAGTGAGTGAAGTAGTATCTAGATGTGCTTTTAATTTGTATTTTCCTGATTAATGATAATAGCATCTTTTAATGTGCATATTGGCCATTTGTATATCTTCTCAGGAGAAATGTCTATTCAAATCATTTGCAAAAATTTTAATTGGGTTTTTGTCTTTTTGTTGAATTATAAGAGTTCTTCATATATTCTGCATACTAGACCCTTATCAGATACATGATTTGCAAATATTTTCTCCCACTTTGTGGATTATCTTTTCACTTTCTTGATATAGTGTCTTTTGATATAACTTTTATTTTGAAGTCCAGTTTCTCTCTTTTTCTTCTGTTTGCTCATGGTGCCATATTTAAGAACCCAGTTGTCTACCATGAGGTTACAAAGATTTATGCCTGTGTTCTAAGAGTTTTATAGCTTTAACTCGCACATTTAAGACTTTGGTCCATTTTTTTAATTTTTGTACATGGTATGAGGTAGGGATCCAAACTCGTTCTTTTTCAAGTGGATATCCAGTTGTTTGAACACCACTTGCCCTTTGTTTACTTTTTACATTTACCCATTTTTATTTATTTTTTGTTTGTTTTTAAGTGAGAGGAGGGGAGATAGACTGACTCCTGCATGCACTCCGACCAGGATCCACCCATCAACCCCCATCTGGGGCCGATGCTCAGACCAACTGAGCTATCCTCAGTTCCCGGAACCCCTTAGAGTAGAGTAAGATTTAAGTGCAGGCTGCTCAAATTCAGATGGCCAAGAACTCAGGAAATACGCTAGAGTGGTATTATGTGTGCTAAGCAGGACTCTTGGTTGCAAGTGATTCAGCTGGGTCCTCCTTAAACCAAGAGAGACAAATACATGGCTCAGCAACAGAATTCAAGAGTGGGCTAGTGTCAGGCTCCACTACAGCCAGAAAGTGAAACTGTGTCTGCAGGAACCTGCCTCTGCTCTGTTTTCCTCTGGGATGGTGTAGTTTTCTTAAGTTCCTCCAGCTCTAGATGTCCTTGTAGAACCTGGCAGAGTGCTGGGTACCCAGTAGGCTTAATAAATGATGGACAGTTTCTGTGTTTTTGTTTTTGTTTTTTAAATTTAAAGCAGTCCTTTAATTGTCCAGAAGTACCAGATATTTGTCAGCTGGACTTTACTAAAGTATCATGTTTGTGTACATGTAAGTTACTTAGATAGCACTAATCCTTATCAGCCACTCTTTGATGAAACTTCATTGCCTGTTATGTGGCATATGTTGTGTGGTGGTCATGGCTTCATATAATTCTTTTCTGTAAACATCCACTTTGACTAGAAGCAAAAATACCCAGTTTTTTTTCCCTGAGGGGCTTTTTTTTTAATGGGGTGACATTGATAAATCAGGGTACATATGTTCAGAGAAAACATCTCCAGGTTATTTTGACATAAAAATACCCAGTTTTTGAAAACTCAATTCAGTAATCATAGACTGGCACTCATAGCAGTGGCTCTCTGGAGTTTCTGATTTGGTGGGTATGGCATGGGCTGGAAATTTTGCATTTTTAATGACTCAGGCGATGCTAGTGCCTAATGGTCAGGGAACCATGCTTTGAGGACCAGTTTGCTGGTAGAGGGAACCTTCCTCATTGCACATAAAATCACATAAAGAGTTTTCCCCCTCATTCCTTTTTTAGAGCCAGCCTTGGCTAAGTGAAGTGGAAGCCCTGCTCACGCGTGGTGTTAGCAGGATTTAAATGTAAATGATGGCGGTATGGGCCGGCTTTGTGGTGTGGTGGTTCCAGTTCCGGAAAATAGATATTCCTGATGCTGTTGGTAATTCACTCTTTGGTCTTAGACCATTCTCCTCATTTTTCAAAGCCTTGGTGTTGTTATCTTTAAGATGACATTAAAAACACCTTTCTCATAATTTCGGTCATCATTGCAAGAATCATCCATGGATGCTAAATCTAGATGTAGGGGGGTGAATTTCATGAAAATTATTTGCACAGTCTTGAAGTGTCACCCACAGATTACTGGGCTGTCAAATTTAACATCATCCATGAGGGGAAGATGGACTTGTCTCTAGATGACACCATTACAAGGACACGGCATTGCTTATCAACTGCAGTTAATCATAAGGAAACATCAGACGGACCCAGAATGAGTCTTCTGTTTTTTAAGGGCCTGTATTCTTTTTTAAATATGAATGTCATAAAAGATTGAGGAACTGGCCTGACTGGGCAGTGGCGCAGTGGATAGAGCATCAGACTGGGATGTGGAGACCCAGGTTTGAGACCCCCGAGGTTGCCAGTGAGGGCTCATCTGGTTTGAGCAAAAGCTCACCAGCTTGAGCCCAAGGTCGCTGGCTCCAGCAAGGGGTTACTCGGTCTGCTGAAGGCCTGTGGTCAAGGCACATATGAGAAAGCAATCAATGAACAATTAAGGTGTCACAATGCACAACGAACAACTAATGATTGATGCTTCTCATCTCTTTGTTCCTGTCTGTCTGTCCCTGTCTATCCCTCTCTCTGACATTCTGTCTCTGTAAAAAAAAAAAAAAAAAAAAAGATTGAGGAACTGGCCCAGATTAAAGATACGTGATAGCTAACAGCAGTACTATGTGATGCTATTTAGAGTTCTGTACTGAAGGAGAGAAGGTACAATAAAGGATAGTTTTGGGTCAGGTGACAAATTGGGATTATGGCTGGTTGAATAAAAAGTATTGTATCGCCTGACCAGGCGGTGGCGCAGTGGGTAGAGCCTTGGACTGGGATGCAGAGGAACCAGGTTCGAGACCCCGAGATCACCAATTTGAGCGCGGGCTCATTTGGTTTGAGCAAAGCTCACCAGCTTGGACCCAAGGTCGCTGGCTTGAGCAAGGGGTTACTCGGTCTGCTGAAGGCCCATGGTCAAGGCACATATGAGAAAGCAATCAATGAACAACGAAAAACGATGACTGATGCTTCTCATCTCTCTCTCCATTCCTGTCTGTCCCTATCTATCCCTCTCTCTGTATCTCTAAAAATAAAAACAAAAAAAACAACTGATGATTGATGCTTCTCATCTCTCTCCGTTCCCGTCTGTCTGTCCCTATCTACCCCTCTCTCTGACTCTCTCTGTAAAAAAAAAAAAAAAAAAAAAAAAAGTATTGTATCAATTTTTAATTTCAAAAGTTGATAACAGAATTGTGAGGTAATCTTTTAGGAAACATTGAAATACTTAAAAATATATGATGTGTTAGACTTCATCTCAGATGGGTCAGAAAAGTATATATGAGAGAGAGCAAATGATAAAGCAAATGGAGCAAAGATACAGGTCCTTTTTGTACTAGTCATGTGACTTTTTGGAAAATTTATTTTTAAAAAAAACTTCATTTCAGGGTAGTGATAAAGATAAAAGTCTGTAGAGCAGTGTTTCTGCAGAGCAGTGCGGTGGCTGACGTGCTGCTTTGTCTGGGTGACCTGTCATCCTGTGCGTGTTCTCAGCCCCTTGTTGGCTCTGAAAACAAGCAGGGGCCAGCAGCACCTGACCTGGAACTGCCAGCCTTGTGCGCGTGCGCTTCAGGAGTTTGTCACTCAGCGGAATGTAGTCTATTACAGTAGGCTGTAGCTTCACTTTCAAATGTGTATGTCTTTCAGCCCAAAATGGAGTTCATCCTGACTGGGAGAAGAAAGTAGTTGAGTATTTTAAGGAAAAGCTGAAGGAAAATAATGCCCCTAAATGGGTAAGTTCGTTGCTCTTTGTGGGGTGAGAGTGTTAGGCTGACTTCTAGTTTCTCTCAGTAGAGTAGTAATTCACTTATAATTTTTTTTAGAAATGATATTTAATGGGGTGACATTGACGCTTATAATTTAAAAATATATAAATTAATGTGCTGCCTTAAGTGTTTTAAGTGCATATAAATATATTAAAAGATTTGTTTCTTTTGCAACCTAAACTTAAAATGCAAGCAATCAGTGTTTCCATTTTGGTGCCTCTAGGTGGCAGTATTACATTATAGTCAAATGTCACTAGACAAACTTGGGAGAACTCAGAATTCCTTTTGTCTGGCAGTTATGTTATGTTGATTATCAGCAGTATTAACCAATAGGGCTGGGTTTTGTGTCTAGTTGTTACTGGGGTCTAGATACAAAGTCTGTGTTGATGGAGCTACTGTCTCATAGACAGGAGACCTTGTTGACTTGTTCATTTCCCTTAAGGTGCCATCACTGAATGAGGTCCCCCTTCATTACTTGAAACCTAACAGTTTTGTGAAGTTTCGCTGCATGATTCAGGACATGTTTGACCCTGAGTTCTACATGGGAGTTTATGAAACGGTTAATCAAAACACAAAAGCACGTGTATGTATAGCTTTTTATCATGGGACTTTCTGTTTATAATTAGTGCTATTAATTTTGTTCTTGAGTTTGGTAGTTTTGAAATAAATATACTTACTCCTTTAATACTGTTATCCTTTGGGTCATAGGTTCTTCATTTTGGAAAATACAGAGATGTAGCAGAATGTGGGGTATGTATTAAGATATATAAAACACTTTTAATAAGAATTTTTCCTAAGCAGCGAATATATTACTTTCATTTGGTTTGATCTTAAATTTATCTTGTGTATAAATAACTTCTAAGAGGTCACCTAAAATGATTTTGCCTTTTTTTCTTTGGTCTTCTAAAAACCTCTTCAAAGGTAGAATATAAATAGCAAAACTTACTTCTTTTTCTAATACGTATGTACTTTCTAAGCATACATGAAATAGAGAGTATGCTTTTTCTAGGAAATAATAGCCGAGTCTTGGATCTCATCTTAGAGCTAGCTACCTTGTAATGAGTGTTTCATTAAATTCCTTCTTACTAGGCTAATTCTGAAACATTTCCTGGGGAGAGAGCGGGATTACCATGTGCTTTTGTTTTTGAAAAAAATAAAGCATCCTATTTATTAAGAGGATTTAATTTTGTAACATAGACTGCTGTGTATTACGGATTGGAGGGAAGGTAGGATAGTGATTTTTGCATGTGAAATAATTTTATGTCAGTTTTCTTTTGAAAAATGTTAGGAGTTAGTAGCTGCTTGTTAATTCAGTTAACTCTTAATATGAAATATTTACTACTGTTTTATAAATAACATAAACATGTTGCTAATTTAAAATATTTTTGGCTTTTCTTAATAAAATTGTTCAAAAACTATATTACAGCCTCAACAAGAAGTTGATTTAAACTCTCCACGAACTACTACTTTGGAAAGACAGACTTTCTATTGTGTCCCAGTGCCTGGGGAATCTGCGTGGGTGAAAGAAATATCCTTCATTTGAGCTTCCTTAATGTAGTAAATAATTCCTGATTATTTTTCTTAATTAAAAAGACCATAATTTAGATTTTGAGTTTTTAAAAATTTAGTCTTTAGGCCCTAGCCGGTTGGCTCAGTGGTAGAGCGTCGACCTGGCATGCAGGAGTCCCGGGTTCGATTCCCGGCCAGGGCACACAGGAGAAGTGCCCATCTGCTTCTCCACCCCTCCCCCTCTCCTTCCTCTCTGTCTCTCTCTTCCCCTCCTGCAGCCAGGGCTCCATTGGAGCAAAGTTGGCCTGGGTGCTAAGGATGGCTCTGTGGCCTCTGCCTCAGGCGCTAGAATGGCTCTGGTTGTAACATAGTGACGCCCCAGATGGGCAGAGCATCACCCCCGGTGGGTGTGCCGGGTGGATCTGGGTCAGGCGCATGCGGGAGTCTGTCTGACTGCCTCCTCGTTTCCAACTTCAGAAAAATACAAAAAAAAATTTTAGTCTTTATCCCAATGAAGCTAGCTGGTGGGGTGGGAGGGTCCTATAAAGATTTAAATATTCATCACTGAGAAATAAAGTTATGGTATATTCCTATAGTGAAATATTGTTAAAAAGATTGATGTATATTTAAAGATATTGAAAACTTAATGATAATTAAGTACAAAAAGTTTTATATTACAACTAATTCTAATTTTTTTTTTAAGGGAAAACAGTCTGTTGGGTTCTTCTGAGAGGAGATTATAGACACATCATTTCCTTTTTCTTAATATTTTAGGCATATTTTATATATACTGAAATGCAGAAATTTTAAGTGATTTACACCCACGTGAGAAACTTGTTCCAAAAATTTTCAGTTTGCGTTTTTCTAGTCCCCTCCCCGCAACCACTGTCCTAATTTTTCACTATTGCTTTGTTTTACCTGTTCTTGACTGTCATACAAATGGAGTGACATAGTATGGAGACTTGTGTGTCTGATGTCTTTGTTCAGCATTATGCATTTGTGATTAACCCCTGTATCAGTAGTTCCTTCTTTTTAAGTTTTTTGTGTCACCTATGGTAAGTTGTATCTTTCCAGGAATTGTTTAAAATCACTTAATCTCACTTGAATTTATGTAAAGAACATAAAGTTTTTTATAATATTTTCTTATTTTTCTTTTACTGACCAGGAAATACCTAGCAATGATTTCTCTTATTTCCAGTAACGATAACTAATTTTTCACTTACATTTTTGATAAGTGTTACTAATGGTTTGTCAAAGAATCCACTTTTTACTTTAATATTTTTTTCTGTTTCATTGATTTTTGCTCTTGCTAGTTTGGTTTTCTTTTCTCCAGCTTCTCAAAGTGGATGCTCAGATCCTTCATTTCAAATCTTCCTTCCCTAACATTAGCAGCTGAGGCTATAACTTTCTCTCCACTCACTGCTTTAGTTGCATTCCACAAATTGATTTTTCACTATCATTCAACTCAAAATATTTTCTAATTTCCCTTGTGCTTTCTCTGACCCTTTCAACGATGACACTGTGCTTCCATTTGCACCCCCATTCTTTGTGCTGTTGGCGCACATTCACTTGTACCTGTTAGGGAGCCCCCAATATATTGTTCGTTTTGCTTTGAACAATCAGTTGTCTTCTACATAAATTAAAAAATAAGAAAATTATTTATTTTTAAAATACATTTGTTTTTACATTTATGTACATACTTAACATTTCTAGCTCTTTATTCTCTAGAATCACTACTAATTTTTTTAAAGTACAGATCTGTTACTGATAAATTCTCTGTTTAACTAAAAATCTCTTCAGTTCACCTATACTTTTGAAGGATTTTTTCCACTGGATATAGAATTATTGACAGGTGTTTTCCTTAACACTTTAATGGTATTATTCCATTGTCTTCTGGAATAATACCAATATATTACATTGTTTTTGGGTTTTTTTTTTTTAAGATTTTTAAAAATATTTTATTTATTAATTTTTAGAGAGAGAGAGCGAGAGAGAGAGAGAAGGGAGGAGCAGGAAGCATCACTCCCATATGTGCCTTGACCAGGCAAGCCCAAGGTTTCGAACCGGCAACCTCAGTGTTCCAGGTCGACACTTTATCCCACTGCGCCACCACAGGTCAGGCACATTGTTTTTTGATGAAAAGTTAGCCGTCATCTTGTCATTTTCCCCCTGTATGTAATGTTTGATTTTACTCTTACTGCTTCTCTGGTTTTCACAGTTTGACTCTGATGTTCTTAGGTGTGGGATTTTTATGTCTACTTGCTTGGGGTTTTTTGAGCTTTTGGGTCTGTAGGTTGACATTTTCTAGAAGATTTCAGCCTTTATTTTCCTGTCACAGTCTCTTATCACATTGTCTTGTTTTCTGGGACTCTATCTAGTACATGATCATTAACTACTTGTCATTGTCCTCCAGGTGACTGAGACTCTGGTTTTTTCCAGATTTTTCAGTTGTACTCTAGATTTTTCATTTGGTTTTTTTCGTTGTTTCCATTTCTCTGCAAGAGTCCTCATCTTTATCTTATATCTTTTTGTAAAATTTACAATGGCTTTTTTTTTTTTTTTTTACAGAGACAGAGAGTCAGAGAGAGAGATAGACAGGGACAGACAGACAGGAATGGAGAGATGAGAAGCATCAATCATTAGTTTTTCGTTGCGTGTTGCAACACCTTAGCTGTTCATTGATTGCTTTCTCATATATGCCTTGACTGCGGGCCTTCAGCAGACCGAGTAACCCCTTGCTCGACCCCAGCGACCTTGGGCTCAAGCCAGTGAGCTTTTTGCTCCAACCAGATGAGCCTGCTCTCAAGCTGGCGACCTCGGGGTCTCGAACCTGGGTCCTTCCGCATCCCAGTCCAACGCTCTATCCACTGCGCCACCACCTGGTCAGGCAGGCTACAATTGCTTTTAATGTCCTTGTCTGCTTGGTTTTTCTGGTGAATATTTTTAATCCTGGTAGGTCATCTTTTCCTGCTTCTTCCTACTGGACAGGCAACTTAAGTGGATCACTTTAACTTTTTCAAGGTTTGGTTTTGGAATTTGTTAAGGTGGGTTTGGAGTAGCCCTTGCTGTACAGGACATAGATCTTACTCATGCTACATGCTATTTCTGGGTCTTGCCTAAGTGCCTGGGATGTTCACCAGGGTTCAATTCTAAGTGTTTTATGAATTCCAGAACTTCTGTTTAGCTCCTAGCCAGCCAGCACCTGTTCTCTGCCAGGCCTTGTGTGCACCCACAGCTTTGTATTCAGCCAAAGACCCAGATGGAGCCTGCACAGATTTCTGGGTCATCTTCTGTTTTCTACAGGGGAACTGCTTCCCCTCTAGGACCAGTGTACAAATTCTAGTTACTTCAGAGGCCCTGAAGTATGTGCTTTATTTTCTGTACCCAGCAAGAGGTGGGCCTCCACTTTTGTTGCATTTGAAAAATGCCCCCCTGAGAGAGTTGGAATAGAGTTCACCTGGTATATTGCTCCTCTTTCAAGGATATTATATAACCGTATGTTTCTGTTGTCCAGTAATTGACGGTCGCTGCTTCATGGCCTTTGCACAGTTTTACAGTTCTGTGCGGGGGGGTGGGGGGATACAGGTTACGCTATTAACCTCTCATGACTAAAACTGGAAGTCCAACCTTTTAAAAATACAATTTTATTTTAAGCAAATTGCCAAATTAGTAATCTTATTAGTCATATAATTAGCACAACTTAGGATCTTTCTCATGTGGTGGTCTTTTCTTAACCTTTTATTTAACGCCTATGTTAATGCAAACCAAGCTCGAGTGAGTCCTTCAACATCTTACACCCCCAGTCGTCACAAAAGGAGTTATGAAGATGATGAAGATATGGACCTACAGCCTAATAAACAGAAAGACCAGCATGCAGGTGCCAGGCAAACAGGTAGTGTATGCTACAGGCTTTCTTTGGCCTTCTGCTCTCTCATTAGGTTTGTTTTCAGAATGAACTGTTATATGCTACAGCTCTAGGGTTAGGAGCTGGCTGTGATCTGATACCTTGCTTTCCTGGTTATCGGAACTAGAGATAGTTTGGAGAATTGTGACAGCGCTCTGATCAGACGGGGCAGATAGGAATCATGTAGTGAGGAAGGGCTGCTCTGCTGTCAGTCTTTGAGGGTCTCAAGTAGCTGAAAAGGTCTTTTCTCTTTCTGTTCATTTTTACCTCAACTCTTAAGTATTGTGGAAACATAGTTGTTTATCCTAAAAATTACTTATTTGATTTTGAAAACATCCTTCCTTGCCTGACCTGCGGTGGCGCAGTGGAGAAAGCATCAGTCCGGAACGCAGAGATCGCCAGTTTGAAACCCTGGGCTTGCCCGGTTAAGTCCCTTAAGCAACCACCGCAAGTTGATGCTTCCCGCTCTTCCCCCTCGCCCCTCATCTCTCCTCTCCCTAAAATCAATAAATAAAATCTTTTTAAAAAATAAATAAAAAGACTTACTCAGGAAATTTGATGGGGGAGGGGGAATTTGTTGCCATTTTATTGTAGGAGAAACCATGATTAAATTTTTCCAATCATCATACTCTTTCTTTAAAGCTCAAAGGGATTTGCTAGTATATTTCCTTAAAAACAAGTTTAAGCTTTTGGACTTAGAAGCATCATTTATATCAAACTTGAAAGGTTCCTGAGGGTTTTTTTTATCTTCTCAAGGCCTTAGAAATAACCAAGTACACTGCTCTCCTTTGACTTCAGGGCGTGTTGGTGGTCTTCACTGGTGTGGCGAGCCAAAGCGGCTCGAAACGGAGGCGTCTACGGGACAGCAGCTGAACTCCCTGAACCTCTCTTCTCCTTTTGACCTGAATTTCCCACTGCCAGGAGAGAAGGGCCCTGCGTGCCTGGTGAAGGTAAGCCTCTCAGCAGACCTGACATCCACACAGATGTGCTACGTGTCTCGGAAATTAAAATGGGAAACTTAGCATTTGTGTTTGTTTACTATTGCTGTTGTAGCAAGTCACCTTTCAGTCCTAATAACTGACCTCGTGACATGTTTCAGAAGATGAAGAGTTTCTGTTTTTGTTTGTCATGTTTTTTACTTTAGTGACACTTTCCTTATGTAGCATGAGGACCAGAATTCCAGTATTCTGCCTGCCATACTTAATGGTCTTACAAATAGGAGGCTTTGACATTATTAAAAACCATCATTCCTGAAGCACAGGGGTCGCCAGTTCTGTTTCTGGTCAGGGCACAAACAGGAAAGAAAAGCTCAATGTTTCTCTCTCCCTGCCTCTCTAAAAAAAATTTTAAAAAGGACTATCATGACATACAACTTTGAAAGTTTATTTTTCTATAATGAAGAACCTCATGGCCAGTCTAAGTTTTATGTTAATCACCTAATGTTGCATAATTTATAAGTCCAAAATTAATGATCTTGGGTTTTTTCTCCTTCTCGATATGGTTAATAGATTTTGAGAGAATGCGTGTTTGTAGTTGTGGTTGACCATTGTCCTTGGTGAAATCCTTTCCTTTGAAGGTGTATGCTATTTGAACACAGACATTGGTCTAGGAGTCAGAGGTCCTGAATTTTGGTTCACTTATTTGCTAACTAGCAGAATGCCTTCAGGCAAGCACCTTCTCTTGGCCCCAATTTATGACATTAAGGAGTTGCTTTAAGGGCCATTTCCTGACCTAGAATTCTGTGTACAGTATTATTTCTACTTTACTTCAAGACTAATATCTTATGCTTTGGGGGGTGTTATTTAGTCCTAACAACATGATGTCATGTGGTCTCTTGTTAGGTCTATGAAGACTGGGATTGTTTCAAAGTAAATGATGTTCTTGAGTTATATGGTATACTCTCTGTGGATCCTGTGCTAAGTATACTGAATAATGATGAAAGGTGAGTCTTTTTTGTTCTTTTTTTCTGGATAACAATTAGGATAGAAATGAATGAATTTTATACACACTGGATGATAGATACCTGGGCTTTTGTGAAGAAGACCCAGGTTTTTAAGACATTTGATGTCCCAGTTGATGATAGCTCCAGAAAGAATATCTGTTTTGAAGTAACCTAATGAGTAGACATACTATAACCCATTTAGTGCAGTGACAGTGTACTGAATAAAAACATTACTCTTCTTGAAGAATGGAATAAATACATTATACTATAATATGATCCAACCAGCCTGAATCTGTAAGAGGTCACAAATGAGGAGCCATTTTCTGTGTTTAAGATGTACAGGCAGAACTGTTCTTGGCTTGAATTCTTTGTTTTGTTTTTTTGTGTTTTGGAGATGTACCTTGTTTTTGCATCTGATGTATCCATGAACTGGAGCTCTTTCCCTCTCCACAGGGATGCCTCTTCACTCCTGGATCCGATGGAATGCACAGACACAGCCGAGGAACAGAGAGTGCATAGTCCTCCTGCTTCGCTAGTGCCCAGAATTCATGTGGTTTTAGCCCAGAAGTTGCAGCACATCAACCCATTATTGCCGGCTTGCCTTAACAAAGAGGAGAGCAAAACCTGTAAGTGTAAGTGCAGAAGCCTCATGACCAGAGACAGTTGTCCCTAGTGTGTGTCAGAGCTGCCTGTAATGTGTGCACAGTGGAACTGAGTCAGTCCTCATTTGTCAGAATAATCAGTTTCTTTGCCCTGTTATCCTTTAGGTTAATCCTTTTCGTTCAAAGGAGGTGCGGAGGAGTACACAAATTGTCTTATTTGGAAGATGGGCACCACTTCTTGACCAATCTTGAGAAGCCGTTACTAGTCATCCACTGACTTGTAGTGTTTTTTGTTCCCCAGAGCTTTTTTTAACCTAAGACACTTGAGAGAAACCGGTGTGTTTATTCAGATCTCGTCTGCTTTCCTTCTCCAGTTGTGTCAAGCTTCATGTCCGAATTGTCTCCAGTCAGAGCAGAACTGCTGGGCTTCCTCACGCACGCCCTTTTGGGAGATAGTTTGGCTGCTGAATACCTTATATTACATCTCATCTCTACAGTGTAAGTGCTGTATTCCTGGTGGGAAGGAAGGGAACTGGCGCTCTGTGGCAAGTGGGAAAGAGCAGGAAGGTTTCTGAGGTTTTCTTCATTGAGTGGTTTTTAGTTGTTCTATGTAACCAAGACCAAATCAAAGACAAATTCCTTTTGTCACTTTTTCTCCGTTTCACATTTAACATTTTGATTCTCTCTTTAAATATAAGAGCCAAATAAGAGAAAGGCCCTGGCCAATGAGTAAAACGAACTACTTGATCCTTTTGGCACTCTGAATTCTCTGATTATACATCCCCACCGTCAGGTTACGTATTCACTCACAACCATTAATTACTTCTTGATGAACTTTCTAATGGCTGCACAATACTTTATTATAGACAATTGTACTATTTCCCTGTTAGGTTTTCCTACTTTTTGTCCATTCTATTCTAAATCACACTGCAGTAAACATCTTGTCTTTGAATAGGATTTGACACAGTACAAAATGGTTGCAAGCAAAGACTGCAGCCAACTCCCTGTGTTCAAATCCTAGCTCCCCCACTTCCTGGCTATGTGAACTTGGTCATGTTACCTACAATTTCTCATTTTTTTAAAAAAAAAAAAGATAATAGTACCTACCTCAGAGTGTTTGGGGATTAAATGAGAAAACATTTAGGCATGCAGGACAGTCCCTGGCACATAATCAACCCTCATATAAGTATTAGCTGTTACTATTTTTATTGCTGTTACTCTGATTAAAAAAAACTGATCAGAGCAATCTGTTTTTAGTGACACTATGAAGCTAATTTTCCTATGTTGCTTTCTGATAGAATTCAGATCTGAGTATCTCATTAGTTGTTATCTTTTTTCTCTAGATATACAAGAAGAGACGTTCTTCCACTAGGAAAATTTACAGTTAACTTGAGTGGTTGCCCACGGAATAATACTTTCACAGAACACTTATATCGAATTATTCAACATCTTGTTCCATCCGTAAGATCAATATGAATATGTATTATAAATCTGAGCACACCTTAAAAATCTATCTAAATGTCTTTCATTCAACCCAGATTTTAACTGAGGTTTTAATAGATGTCTTTAAGGGGAAACAAAGCCTGCCAAGCTCTGTAATTTAAAATACTACTCGCCCAGAAACATTTCCCTTTTGTTGCTTTAGCAGAAATTTCTGTAACTATAATGAACCCAATTGCACTTACTCTCAAATTTGTACTCTCAGTTGATGCCAGTTTGCTTGTGTGATTTAGTATCCTTTGTGTGCATCTGAACAGTTGCCTCTTTAATTTCTTGTGTAGTTTGCACAACAGACTGACTGAGTAACCAGCCTTTGTGGTGTTGGACCCTGCTCATGGCCATCTTTTGTTTCGACAGGCTTTGCTGCTAAATTTAGGGTGGTTTGCTTGTATCTCTAATGTGGCCTCCCTCCCCCACTTTCTCTGTCTTCAACAAAGCCAGAGTCCATTTTGAAAATATCCTCTATCTCTTCCTTGATACCCTTCTCCCGCACCCAGTCTCCGCCCCCACCATAATCCTGCTGTTTGGGCTAGAGCAATAGAAAAGCAGACTGGAGGACGCAGCAGGCACAGAGGGTTTGGGGAATAGTGGGCTCCGGCAGATGGGACGAGGAAGTGCAGAGGGGTCTAACAAACATTTCACTCTCAGAGCTGGCTGAGGAGGCGGCATGCAGCTGGTGGAGCAGGCTGAGACCGACAGCACCCAGCCACAGTGCAGGGTCCTCTGCCCTTAGTCTTTCTTGGAACTGTTTGTTCAAGAATCTGCAGTAGTCTATGAATGAATATGATTTAAATTTCAGGGAGCATAGAAGAAAATTAGGCCTTTCTTTCCCCATCTTGATAAGTAAATAAATATTTTGTTTTGTTGCCCCCTGGTTAAAGAAGTTTAGTTTCTGAATATTTGTTCCTAGCTCACTGGTAAAATAAAAATTAGTGTTCAAGAATACTGAACAAGGCAGTGGAGAATAAAGCAGTTCATAGTGAAATTCTCATTTAGGATATAGATATTTATGTTTAAAAGAGCTCAAGAAATCATGAGGTTACTGTTTTAGGAATTGATATAATCTTTCCATATAAAAGTGTTTAACCCCAAATATGTTTTTCTTAAAACAGGAAATTTATTTTTTGCACATTAAAATATTTCTCTTTGTAGTCCTTTCGTCTACAGATGACTATAGAGAACATGAACCGTTTGAAGTTCATTCCCCACAAAGACTATGCTGCCAACCGCTTGGTCAGCGGGCTTCTCCAGTTGCCCAGCAACACTTCTCTTGTGATTGATGAAACACTCCTGGAGCAAGGCCAGCTTGACACCCCAGGTACTTACAGGGCTGTTTCCCTTCCGTTCCTAGCCTCCCATTGAAGCCAGGCCTGGTAAGGGCCTCCTAAGAGCTGTAAACAGAGAGATGCACATTTCAGAAATACTGAAAGGTATGCCATGTGAGTTTAATTAAAGCATATATTATAAATTGCCTCAGCTATGTCACAATTTTATGAAAATAGTACAATGATAGAGCAAGTAGTGAGTAGCTTTTTTAAGCTGAAAAGGGGAGAGGTTTTGCCTTAGTTCAATATTACCTCAAAAAGTGTAGGAAAGGTCTAATAAAACATTTTTTTATGGCCCAAAGTTTAAAAAAATTTTTCTCACAGAATCTTTGAAAAAGAGCTTAGTTAGTAGATCAGATAGTTAGGACTAACTTCAGTTACAGAACTTTATAAAGTTACAAGAAAACAGATGGCTTTATTTCTGTTCAAATGAGAATGAACACTGTGCTAGTGATAACTTCAAAAGGAAAAGGTAGAATTAAAAACAGTGCAGAAGTACACATATAGCAAAAGTAAGTAGCTAGGCAGTAAAATTCAATATCCCTATGGATAAATTTAGTTCTGCCATATTATTTTAGCCCTTTTGAACATACCACATAGAAAGTAATCATTTAATTGGGGTTCTATTTTTTACTTAATTGCATACCAGATGCTAGGTATTAGATTTTTGGTGTGTGTGTGTGTGAGGGTGGGGTCTTGATCCCAGAAATAGATTTTTCTGGTTTTACAAATACTATGTGGATAGCCTATTACCTAATGAACACTTAGCTTACTAAATTGGTCAGTGCCTCATATAACTTTTAAAGCAGTATAATCAGTGTCAGGAAAACTGGTTTGTTAAGGTAATTAAAATCAAATGACTAAAAAATTATTTTCTTTTCTAGGTGTTCATAATGTGACAGCCCTGAGCAACCTAATAACTTGGCAGAAGGTGGATTATGATTTTAGTTACCACCAGATGGAATTTCCCTGCAATATTAATGTTTTGATTACTTCGGAGGGGAGATCACTCCTACCAGTACGATGAGCTATTATTTTTTTTAATTTTCCCATTGATTTGAGGAGGGGTGGAAAGGAAGAGAGAAATTTGTTCCACAGTGTACCCTGACCAGGGATTGAACTCGTGACCTCAGTGTGCCAGTGGTGATGCTTTATCCACTGAGCAACATGGCCAGGGCCATGATGAGTCATTTTCAAATGCAAGGAGGTTATCTTGGAAAAAGATGTTTTTGTTTTGTCTCTTAGTTACTGCTTATTATGAATAAGATAAACTTGTTTCAAGATTATAGCTGCTGACTCTTAGGGGAACTGATTATTCTATTACTGGCTTGGGATGAAAACCTTAAATCTACAAAGAGCCAGACAAGAGAAAGCAAGCCTTTGGCAGCAGTACCTCCCACATCTAGGCATAGGAAGTAGAAGCTATCTGTAATTTGCCTGATTAACATCCAGACCTTTGTTTTTGCTGTCTTCCGCCAGTCTTATGTGAAAAATATTTTAGAATTCCTTTTAACATGTTCCTAATCCATTTGATTATTTTTGTTTTACGGTGAAATGCCTTGGTAAATCATTAAAGTAACAGAGCTCTTAATGATGAGAAATATGCTCAGTTGTTTAAAAGGCATTGAATGGCTCTGTATAATAGTGTTTACCTGTTGGGGGGGGGGGCTGTGAAAGAGAGAGAGAGAGAAGAGAGAGATGAGAAGCATCAATTCCTTGTGGCACCTGTTTTTTCATTGATTGCTTTCTCATATGTGCCTTGACCAGGGGGCTGCAACTGAGCCAGTGACTCCTTGCTCAAGCCAGCGACCTTTTGGGCTCAAGCCGGTGAGCCTGCACTCAAGCCAGTGACCTTGGTCCTCTGTGTGCTAGTTCAACACTACCCACTGCGCCACCATCTGGTCAGGCAAATATAGTGTTCACTTGTGATTTTTGAGAAAAACACCTTTGAGCGAGGATGAAATGGCCCATTACTAAGTTTTTTGTGGGAAAGTGTGATTGAGATATAGAATTCAGCCTGACCAGTGGTGGTACTGCGGAGAGAGCATAGACCTGTGATGCTGAGGTCTCAGGTTCCAAACACCAAGGTTGCTGGCTTGAGCAAGGGGTCACTGGCTTGGCTGGACCACCCCTGAGACTCCAGTGAAGACACATATGAGAAGCAATCAATGATCAACTAAAATATTGCAACTACGAGTTGATGTTTCTCATCTCTCCCCCTTCTTGTCTCCCCCCAACCCTCTCCTTCCTCCCTCTCAACAACAACAAAAAAGTATATATTCAGTGATTGAGGAAACATCTAAAACATTTTAATTAGCTTCTTTTTAGAGGTTGGCTACCTTTTTACATTTGCTGATACTGTTGAGGAAACATAAGTAACCAGGAAAAGGTTAACTTTTGTAATTATTACTGAGGTAGGTGTAGTGTATGTAAATTAATGTTAAAAAGTGACCTCCCCACAATAATAAATATTATTTTTAATTTCCTTAGGGCGCTGGTAGAGACGACCCATCCATCCATCCTTCTGAAATGTTAGATCAATTTGGGAACTTGGAAAATACTGTACTGTTTCTCTTTTCAGGCAGACTGCCAGATCCACTTGCAGCCGCAGCTGATCCCACCCAACATGGAGGAGTACATGAACAGCCTTCTCTCGGCCGTGCTGCCTTCGGTGCTCAATAAGTTCCGCATTTATCTGACCCTTCTGAGGTTCCTGGATTATAGCATATCCGATGAAATAACCAAGGTATGTTTGGGGTAAAGATTTCCCTGTGTTAGCTGAACATTTATTGTAATTATTGTTAAGGTAACTTTGCCATTTGTTTTCAATGTCTTAATGTCTTTTTTTGTTGCTCTATTCCTGTGTTACTGTCTTTTGTTTGAAATAGATATTTTTAGTATATAATTTTAATTTCCATGTCTTTTACACTTTTTTTCTCAGTAATTGCCCTAGGGGCTACAATTAACATCTTAACTATAACCATCTATTTGGAATTAATGTCAGTTTATTCACAATACCGTACAAAAACTTTGCTCCTTTACAATTTCATTTCTTCCTTTGTGATTTGTTACATCTTTTTATATATATATATATATATATATATATATATATATATATATATGATACTAGAAAGCCTGGCGGTCATACGAAATGACCTCTGTTCTAGATATTATAAATTTTAATTAAAATGATTTGTGCAAAGGTGTCTGCTAATTCAAACTGAATTACCCAGGGCAGGCGGTGAGGACACCCCTTGGCTTAGTGCCCCACAGGGTTTCCCCCTTCTACTTGCTTAATTGCTTAGAGTAGAGTGCAATGAAGGAAACCACTGCTGATACATTTCTTAAGAGCCACCACTAGCTCAATAAAAACGAACTATTAATGGATCGAATGCTATCCATGTACTGTTTGCTATTTGGATGCTGATTAGTCAATAATTTATTCAAGAGTGGTGGATAATTCTTGATTAGTGGAACTACAGTGTTTCCGTACTTGCAACATTGAGAAAATCCTTTCTTGCCATGGTCAAATCGATTAGTTTCTAACTTGAAGTTTAAGGACTGACAGTGTTCACATTTAATATTCATGTTACCAGAGGAATGCTCAAAAATGAAAGTTTCTCCATTTGAAACTGTTTTAATCCTTTTTGCGTTTCGGTCAGCATTACTCTGTCGTTTTTTTGCATTTCTCTCCTGCCTTTATTCAAGGGACTCATTTTGTCGAGACGGGCTTTTTTGTCTTGCATCTGAGGCAAGCCTTGTTTCTTTATGCTCATCAGTCTCATTTTGCCGAGAAAGACGCATTTGCTCTGCGACTGAAGCAAGCCTTGTCTTTCTCTGCTCAGTGGTTTCTTTTTGTCGAGAAAGCCATTTTTGTGAAGCTTTAGCTCCTTTTCGCTCCTCTTCAGTGCTGTATTTTCTAGGAGGCATTCTTAAAAGAAATTACGTTAAGATGTAGTTTTTATGTAAAACAGATGATTGCCAACGCAAACAAATGTTCACCTTCCCCCTGACACGCTCAATTTGCGTTCAGCCTTAAATTGTTTCAAAAGTAGATGATTGCCAATGCAAACAAATGTTCACCTTCCCCCTGACCCGCTCAATTTGCGTTCAGCCGTGGCAACTTCACGCCATTGGCTAGTAGTTACGCAAGCAACCAATAAGCTATCGGCGACAAACAGACACTTAAGCCGCATACAATAAAGATATATATCTGTCCATCAATATTTATAATTACTGCTTTTATCTTTAAGTCAAAGGGGAAAAATTACAAAGAAGAGACATTTATACTGCTTTTTATATTTATCTATGTAGTTACTTTTACTAGTGGTTTTTTTTTTAACCAGCGATCTTTATGTGGATTCGAGTTACTTTGCAGCATTCTTTTGTTTCAGCAGCTTAAAAAGCTCTCTAGTATTTCTTGTAGGGCAGAGCAGCTTATGACAAATTCTGCTTTAAGGTTTTGCTTATCCAGAAACATCTTACTTTCTCCTTCATTTTGAAGATTAGTGTTTGCTGGATGTCGAGCTTTTGATTTGTAGTTTTCTTCTCTCGACACTCTGTAGTAGTATATGCTGCACCAAGAACGTCTTCCACCTCCTGGCCTCTGGTTTCTGATGTGAGGATTCTTTGTACAGGAGTCTTTTTTCTTTTGTTCTTTCGGGTTCTCTTTGCAGTTTAACTGGGGGGGGGGGGTGTAGGGGGATTTTTTAGTTTTCCCACTTGAGGTTGAGCTTCTTGGATACAGATTAATGCCCATTTGGGGGGATGTATTCAAGAAATTTGGTTTTGACTATTGTTTAAATCTTTTTCTGCCCCTTTCCTCTCCTTGGCCCTGGCACTCACCTAAATGTATGATGGTACACTTGATGTCCCAGAACTCTCTGAGGTTCTGTTCATATTTCCTCATACTTGATGCTTTCTCTTCCAGATGAATAATCTATCTGTTGCCTTAACTGCAAGTTTGCTGAATTTTTTCTTCTCCTTGATCAAATCTGTTTAGCCTTAATATCATCTATTTATTATTCTTAAGATTTTATTTTATTGATTTGAGAGAGAGAAAGGCAGGGTAAGGAGCAGGAAGCATCAACTCATAGTAGTTGCTTCTTGTATGTGCCTTGACCAGGCAAGCCCATGGTTTCAAACCAGCAACCTCAGCATTCTAGGTCAATGTTTTATCCACTGTGCCACCACAGGTCAGGATGAGTTATATTTTTTAACCTTAGAATTTATCTTTGCTTTTAAAATAATTTCTATTGATATTTTTGTGTTGAAACCCAGACATTTTAAATAATAGTGTGGCAACTCTTCTGAAAGATTTCCCCCTACTTTATGCAATGTCTTTTGAGTTCTATACTTTGTTCTTTGGTTGTATGTGAGCACTGAAGTCTTTGCTGTTTACCGGTCACTCAGTGATTGGATAGAAATTTAATTTCATTAGATGCCTGGAAGCTGTATGTCTCCCAATCTAAGACAAGGGCCCCATTATCCATGTTGGGGAAATCCTTCAACACTCAGCCATAGAGTTTACAACTCAGCCCTACCTTTGCTTCATTTCTGCTTCCAGAGAGCATCAAGGTAGTCAGGTGAGAACCTAGGGCCTGCTCAGATTTGAGCATGTGGCCTTCTAATAGGAATTTATTTATATGTGTCTCTCTCACACACGCACACACATCTCGTTTCCTGTTTTTCCTTTTTAAGGATTTCAGTTAGCCTGCTGTTTGCCCCAACTATTATCCAGTGTCTGAAGCAGCCAAGATGATCTATACTTGCTTCTGAGTTTTTGTTTGTTTCTATTAATAAGCTGGGGTAAGAGGCTGTTCATACTGGGCAAGCTCCAAGTCAGGTTGGACAACCTTGGAAATGGGTTCTTCCAGAGTACCACCAGTCAGATTATGATAATTCTCTTTGAATGATGCTTTGAAAAAGCTGCAGCCCCACTACTCTCTTGAGGTCCCTGGCTGTCCATTTTCAGGGCTGCTTAGGAGGTAGGGTTAGGGTGGGAAATAGTTGAAATTTCTCAAAGCTGAATGTTCTTAACACCAACTCCTAGTTGCTTTCATTTTAGTTGTGTATTGGTTGCTTCTCTTATGCGCCTCAACCAGGGCCAAGCCAGCGTCCCTTGTTCAAACCAGCGACCTTTGGGCTCAAGCTGGCAAGCTTTAAGCTCATGTGGACAATTCCCCCACTCTAGCCAGTGACCCTGCGCTGATGAGCCCACACTCAGAGCCATTGATGTTGGGGCTTTGAACCAGCCACCCCAGCATTCTAATTGGATACTTTTATCCACTGCACTACCACTGGTCAGGCTTACGGGCGTTCTTTTTCCCTTCAACGGTGGAAAGAATTTTCAGGTCTTTTATACTGCCATTTTTACTGACTTCATTCTTCCCTGTGTTTAAAGGCATCCTGTTTGCTATACACATTGCTCACTTCTGTCTGCTTGCCTGGTCTTCTCAGATGCCTTAATTTCATTTGGCATACCTTCATCGACGTCATTACTTGTATGTATAGTCTTCACTCATGTTCTCATATGTCTAAGAAGCAGGGCTGACTTCATTTTTATATCAGCCAAGGGACCATGTCACTTTCCTTTTCCCTATTAAATAAATGCAAAGGTCATTTCCTCCTAAGGAATGGTTTTAAAGTCCATTTACTCTTGATAAAGGCAGTTGAAGATGACTTTGTGGAAATGCGCAAGAATGATCCTCAGAGCATCACTGCTGATGATCTCCACCAGTTGCTCATTATAGCTCGGTGAGTAGTGCATGTCCATAATTGCTTAAAGTAAGCTATGAATAAAGCCCCTAATTTATTTAATAATAACTGAGGTAGACTTTTAAAAATAGACATGAACCTTTTCACAACCACCCTGTGAAGTGGCTCACTGAAGTGGAACTGTGTGGCCGGTGGCCACATCAGTGGAACCAGACATGCTGCTGCTTCTCCCCGCACTTCTGCAACTTGAGTCACCCTCCAAATTTGACTTCAGGTTCCTTTGTAGGTGTCAAACTTGGCTCTTGACTTTGTGTCCCTACTTGAGATCTTGTCTCCTACACCAGTAACTCCTAAGTCTAGACTTAAATTTGTTTCTGTATCTCAAACCAGGTTTCTGTCTCTCAGTGCTGGTCAGACGACCCTGTCAAGAGAACGATGGCTAAGAGCAAAGCAGCTAGAATCTTTGAGGAGAACCAGGCTTCAACAGCAGAAATGTGTGAATGGAAACGAACTTTAAACATGTGATACTTAAGAAAAAGTAATGGGCAAATTGTAGCCACATTATTGTAAAATTCAAATGTCATTTATACCACATTGTTTTGTAGATAATTTGTATCAAAAACCAATGACTTTTCCTGAAATCAAGCCTGATAACATCTGAAGTTTATATAATACTCAGTAAGGGCTTTTACCTTACTGATTTTATGGAGTTTTTGGAGTTTGTTTTATAATTATATAAATTAGTAACAATGTAAAAATGTATTTGATATTAAAGTTTAATATTGATATGATAATGTTACTGATTATACCATTTCCTCAGCTTCAGCTAAGTCATAGGCCAGACTCTGTTGAAATGTTAGCATCAACTTCATTTGAAGACAAGAGTTGCAATTCCAAAGTCAGGAATTAATCACTTAAGATTTTTACATCTTTCCAATTAACAAGTGGCTCTTAATGTGTTCAGTGGTCAAATGTTTGGGAAATGATACTACAGAATTTCACATGATATCCAAAACATTTGACCACAGAAGCTTTTTTCTATTTAACAGTTAACCTGCAAAACTAGTCTTTAATGTGGCAGTGGTTCCCATACTTTCGGAGTTTATGGATCAGGAACATTTCCCAAAATTTTGGGATGGACAAGGTTGCCAATTTATTTTGCCAAGTTTTCTGAAAGAAATCACTGTGTTATCACCAGTATTTTTTTTCATAAGAGAACAACCTCAGAACAAGATAGTCCTTTAAATGGAATAAATAGCTTTTTGAAAAAATGTTTATTGTCCTTACTTTTCTTATTTCACTCCAGTGCATTTGGGAACCACTGTTTTATGGAACTCACTTAAGGAATTTCTGCCCTACAAAGTTGTTTTTCCCAAATATGAAGAGAGCAAGAGTTAACACTTTATTAAAATCCCTTTAGAAAAATGGCTTTAAATTATTCCCTAATATCTATCATTCAGTCGCTTTGGTGATTAGATTTTTTTTTTTTTTTGAAAGAGAGAGAAAGAGAAGGGAGGGAGGAGCAGGAAGCATCAACTCCCATATGTGCCTTGGCCAGGCAAGTCCGGGGTTTCCAACTGGCAACTTCAGCATTCCTGGTCGACACTTTATCCACTGCGCCACCACAGGTCAGGCCAGATTTTGAACTTTATTTTATGAAGTTTATCAGTTAATTCCAGAAGTGTCAGATCTGCTAATCCAGAATGCCATGATAAGACCGTAAGTAGGTTTCCCCAGACCAGTGGCCGGCAAACTCATTAGTCAAGAGAGCCAAGTATCAACAGTACGATTAAAATTTCTTTTGAGAGCCAAATTTTTTAAACTTAAACTATATAAGTGGGTAGGTACATTCCTTATCAAGGTAGCGCCCACATGTGGTATTTTGTGGAAGAGTCGCATGTGTCTCGCGAGCCGCAGTTTGCAGACCATTGCCCAGACCAATTAGTTTTAACCCAAGGTTTTAAATAAACAAAAATATTATTCATAGTTAGAAAGCAAAAATAATGCAGTATAGTATAATTGTGGCATCAAGCGTATTTGGAAAGGTTAAAATAACTTAGTGGTTGTATATAAAGATAATTTCTCTTAGTAACTTACCTAGATGAGAACAAGTTCAGTTAAACGATTCCTTAAATGTGCCTAAAGTGACACTGCTAACCAAGGTAACAGGGTCAGCCTTGAAAACAAGGAATTTATGCCTAACAAACTGAATTAAAAATTACTAGTTTAACTTTTCTTAAACTCAAATCTATTTTTATAAATTAATGTAAGTAACTTGTTTATATAAACTATTCTAACTGGGTTTTTTTAGTTTTACAACAGGTAGACTAGACTAGACTAGATCTTACCCTTTTAGAAACTGGGTTTGTGGGAATAAAATCCAACAGAGTAGTTAGTGTGTTTATTGTAACAACATGAATTATAATTTACCAAAGAGAAGTACCTAAGTGGCTTGGTCTTGCAGGAAATGTCCCTTGAAAGGAAAACTCTTTCTAAGAAATAAACATGTGACCTGTGTGGAAGAGACCTCTTGGTGAAACCATACCCAGAAGTGGAGCACGGCATCCTCATGCTCCAGGCCCACCTGAGTAGGCAGGAAGAGAGAATGCCGGGCTTCGGACACACTTCCTCCTTTGCTACAACATGTGGACATTACAGTTGTCGATCTCGAGTCATGTTCATTGTATCTGAACCATCAGTAAACTGAATATACATTACTTTAACTGGAACTAAACCTTGCCTTCTTAATTTTGTTTTTCAAAAATTTCTTCAGAACCAATTTCTGTGGAGCTTAAAACACATTACATGACTTTGCTTATATTTCCTCAAGTTGTGGGACAGTTATCTTCAGAAAAGGTGGTAAAGAACAGGATAAAACATTCATTTTTAGTGTTTAGGTTTTAAAATTTGATAATCTGTGACCCATTTCATAATTTTTAAAAGTTATGAAAATACTTCAAAAGTAAAATATCTGGAAAGGCTAGGACCATGTGTTCAGTTATAGAAAACTTACCTTGATTTATGAATTTTTCAATCTGATTCAAAAATCAAACCCTTTAAAATGTTATTCAAGGAATTCTCATACATTGTCACTTTAAATTACAATGGTATTTTATTTTAAATAGTCACAAGATTTGACAACACACATACACACAAAAAGATACCACTAATAAATAACAAAAGTGAAAACATTTATCAAAGTTACAACAGACATAATGAATGTTCAGCTGAGAATCACTTCAACAGAGTAAGGCTCTAAAGATACCAGACAAACCAGTACTTGTTTGGAAAAAAGTGTGCAACTTTCTTAATGTCTGGGCTTATAGAAGAAGCTGTTTCCAATTTTAGCACAATTGTGCTTCCGACTAAGTCTTAATAATTCCAATAGGCTACACAAGATGTTAAGAAATGCCCCCTACAAAAAATGAAAACTTGAAGACTTCTTTCAAGAATTACCAATATCCAGTAAATGTACATTCTTACCTGAAAACAGCAAAATTAATAGGTGCTGGTGTTCACATCTGTTGTCTCAGGTTTTATGACTGACGCATCTTAATGCTCCTAGACTTTGGGGTGTACAGGGTGGCAGAAAATTTAGAATTTGTTTAGAATATGGGGAAAATTAGGATCAAATGGGTGTACATTTCTTGACTATATGCTAATGACCCTTAACCCTAGGCAATGGAAGCCATCAAAACCAAACCAAGTGTTATATAGTCAATGTGTCTCCATTAGTAACACTTTTCAAGTCACTAGAGAAAGTAAAGGTATTTATCTTGTAGAGATCATACCAGAAATCATCTGAGAAAAATTATAAAAAAATGCTAACCCCCAAATGTATCCATGACCATCCTTTATGTGTCTACTTCATACACTCAACCCGCCCATCCCCCCACCCACTGCAAAAAAAGGTTCAGGTCATTATGTCCCAAAGTAATCTGCTGAATTACATTCGAAGAGACAAACTGCTCTGTAGTGTATAAGCTACTGGGGTCTATACATTTCTAGAATGATGCTCTCCTGTTGTTCCAACTCAAATTTGGAAATCTGCTCAAGTTCACACTCCTTTTAAAACCTTTCCCAATAAACATAACTGGAATTTTTGATCCCTAGATTCAAAGTCAGTACAAGTTAAAATAGCCTACTATTGAAAACTTTTTTTTTGGACTAAAAGCCATAGGATTCTTTGTGGCTAAAAACTAAATCTGAATTATTCGTGTCTGGCATTGTGTAAACATATTTTTAAGTTCACTTTGCTGGACTTCATTAACCACTTCAGGTTCTGCAGGGCTCTTCTGAACCTTTGCAACTGCAAAGTTTATCCCTTGGGTTAATCCGGCTTGGGTAATATTAGCAACCTGGACCATGGAACTCCGAATCTTTGCGAAGGGAGAGACTGCTCTGCTGCTGCTGCTCTCTGAAGGAGAAGGAGTTATGTGAAGTCCTGTCTCGAGTTCAAGCATGCTGGATCCAGAGCCGGGGGTCTTCTGAGATACAATTGAATGCACTGTTTCAACAGACAAAAACTGTGGGCCTGTTCCAGAAAAAGACACATCTAATTGAGATGGTCGAGAAGGTATCTGTTCCGTTGAATCCGATTGGATTTCTTCATTAGAAACTTGACTGGTCGTTTGATTTCCTTCCACACTAGCCTCCTTAGAAACAGATCTGGTGTCTGATAGTTGGGTCATTTTGTTTTGTGCATCTTGTACAAATCTGTGGCAGTAAATATCCACAGGCTTGGCAAAGCCAGTCAGTATGTGTATATTATCAGCAGAAGGACTCTTTTTCAAAGGAGACTCACAGCCTTTTCCAAGCTCACTTCCATGAGTGGCAGTACTAATCTCTGAAGGAGCAGGAATGCTAATATCAGTGCTGCTAATAGATTGGGATCGACTGCCTAATCGAGGTGCTGAAGCAATAATACCACAACTGGGAAGAACATAATCTATTGGCCCTACATTTTCTAAAGAATTAGCTAGCTGCCTTTCTTCGTCAGACTTGGAATTTGTAAGGAATTCATCAGAGTGGTAGGAGTCATTATCTGAAGACATTTCCCCATCAGACTCTGCCTGGACTTTATTATCCATCACACCTGTGTTTTCCATGGTTTCAAGACTACTATCTGATTTCCAAAGATTTACTTTTAAATTTGGTTTTAGAAAATTAACTTTCACTTCAGGTTTTGCAAAATTTCCTAGTCTTCGTAGACTGCCAATATTTACATTGGATTTGGTCTGTTTCACTTTTTGATTTAGAGATGAAAACTTGCTCATTAAAAAATTTTTTCCCTGGGCCAGAGAGCCTTGGTTTTGAGATCTGATGCCAATGATGTTTTCATGAGGTTTACTGTTCTTCCTACAAATTAGAAGAGAAAAAAGTTAATTCACCATGGAATTCAACATACCAGTTCCAATTATTAAAGTGAAAATGCTGTCATTTACACTGACTCCAATTTTTTTAAAACAGTGCACTGCTAACTGATAAACTCAGATAACGCCTTGGAGTTGACACCAGAACAGGACTGTCCAATAGGAGTATATGAGTTATAAATGTAATTAAAAAATTTCTAGCAGCCACATTAAAAATGAGTTTTAATAGTATTTTACTTAACCCTGTTATTTCAGCATATAATATTAAAAAGTAATTAATGAGGTATTTGAAACAGCCAATGGGTAGTATTTTAGAAGAGGGCAGCAGAAGCCTTTTTAAATACTTTTGATGAGTTGTTCCCCAGCCGTGTGACTTTAAGTAAGCTCAAGTCCAGCGAGCAGGCCAGTGAGATCTCCCACATGAGTTCTGTCCTCATCTTCCTCAAGCAGGCCAGCTGGTGCAACAAAAGGCCACCCTGTGGAAACACTACTAGTTCTTCAGGACTTGCAGTACTCAGTGAAGCTCTTTCTGGTAATTTGATAGTAATGTTGAGTCCTTTTGGACCAAATCGTTTATGTTCAGAGCTGATCATTGTTGCTACTGCATCTTTCCTTCAACTGTATTCTCCAGGCACTCAGGAGGAGGAGACAGTTGGAAGGAGGGAGGGAAGCCTTCCAATAGTTGCCTCAAACCATGTTTTTGGGCTGTCTGAGAATAAGTTTTTCTCAAAAACAAAACAACCCCACACCCAAAATTCAGACTAATCACATTTCAAAGGCTCCACATCCATACTCTAACTGGAACGGCAGCAATGACTATGAATGGGTAGCTCCATAACTGAAGCTATCTACATATATTCCAATTTGGCTGAACTCAGGTAGAGGTGGGAGGAGGAAGAATTTCATTCCCTTATGTTCCCTATGGGTTATCTAAATTTATTTATTTATTTTTTTTTTTAAATTTATTTATTTATTTTTTAGAGAGGAGAGGGAGAGACAGAGAGAGAGAAGGCGGGGAGGAGCTGGAAGCATCAACTCCCATATATGCCTTGACCAGGCAAGCCCAGGGTTTCGAACCGGCGACCTCAGCATTTCCAGGTCGACGCTTTATCCACTGCGCCACCACAGGTCTAAATTTATTTAGATATAAAAGATTTGGGACATGTAACATAAACTAAACTTAGTTGTTTCTCCTTTGGCATCCCTCATGATAGCTATGGATAAGAAAAAAAGAGTCATGCTATTCACCACATGGCTTGAACGTTTGACTCTCTTGATCATGCAGGATCTTTGGTGATGAGACTTTCATAAAATTTTTAACATTCGAGACTACAGAAATATTTCTACTAACAAAAAACTGTACAATTTTTCTCTACAGAT
The DNA here is from genome assembly GCF_036850765.1 of Saccopteryx bilineata. Lineage (NCBI taxonomy): Eukaryota > Metazoa > Chordata > Mammalia > Chiroptera > Emballonuridae > Saccopteryx > Saccopteryx bilineata. Next base: position 104,864,834 of record NC_089496.1, on the reverse strand, counting down.
GACCAAATGGCTCTCTTCTCTAGTGGACTATCGACCATAAAACCTCATTAGATGGTAAATCTACAATAATCTGTTCAGATAAATAATCTGTTTACAGGCTTTCTTTTTTAAAATTAAAAAACCTAGTGTTTAAAAAACATTTGATACTTCCCTTTCTAAATACCAACTCATTACTATGTGACCCCCACCATCACCACCAGTGCAAACACTTTTAAAGACAGACTTTAGATAGTGATGTCTTTACTCTTGAGAGAAAAATCAGAAGTATACTCACCTCTCAAGTTTTTTCTCAATTACAGATACATCTAATCCCATGGCCTGCTTGGTGATCTGCAGCATCTCGGCAATGCACTGAAGGGTATCTGAAACCCAAACACAACTGCTTGCCAATTTTCTCTAAAACATCCTTAAAATTGCAGTTCTAACTCAGAACCCTAAATGAAATTTATAGTATTCCAGTTAAATAAAAATTTATGTGCTTCAATTTACAGAAAACTGCTTCTTATTCATTATTGCCCCTACTAATTCACTGTACTAAAACCAATTTTAACAGAAGAGTAAATAAAGAGCAAAAGAACCAAATCAATTGGAATTAATGTGCTAGATGCTGCGGTAATTAACAGCTGTGAACATGACTGACATAGTTCCTGACTACTAACCACACAAGGCATGTGTTGTGGGAAAAGCCCAGCATCCATATGGCCACACACACAATTCCCATTATAGATTCCCTTACCCCAAACTAGATCATCAGTTTATAAATACCCTGTGTTGCTGAGAATAAACTCGCTATTTCAAGGTCTCAAATCGCGAAGCTACTTTCCTTGGACCATTTAGTTGGTAATGATATGTACTGCTCCAAATTCCACTGGGGCTTATAAGACCAGATGAAAAATTATTACTCAATAACTTCCTCTCTCTTCTTTACCTTTCCCATCCTCTTCTGGACTGCGTGTAACAGCTCTGAGCGTGTGGAAATAGCCACTTGCTTCTTTGTATCTGTAGTGCAATCGCATGCAGGAGAACTTTGCCTTACCAAAAAGGGTGGGTTCAGGACCTAAAGACCCAAATGAATATGTGTAAATCCTTCACATACTGTATCTTCAAAAGACCAACATATTCTTCAATTAGATATTTAGGCACATTTTTCTTCAGCTTATCATGACAATTTGGTTTGATAAGGCTATAAATAAAAACTCTTCTTCAGTCTCAAATATTAACTTTCTTGATTGCTGCATTAATCTTCACAATAAAAGAAATAGTTATTAGATTATATCCATTAATCTCTAAAGAACAGAAAGTCCTAAAAAATAGATTACTGGAAACATCCCTTTCTGGTTCTAATAAGATATGCTGACTGTATAAATAAATGGACCCACTCTTGGAAGAAACAGTATTTGCTTTCTATGACTTGGTTAGTATCTTAACATTTACCTATTTCTATTTTTTCCAGGTCTTCCAGACTTAGTCGTTGATACTGGTTGACTTTATCAACTTCATCATCATAACTAGATAAAGGAAATTTTAAAAAAGGGATTTTAAAAAAGGATTAAAAGCAAAAGCATGTTTGTCTGAGGTATAATAGTAGCAACCACTATGCAGTTAAAATCTCCCATAGCACAATGCAGAGTTAAACAAATATTTTTAAAACTAGATGAAATTAGATTAACACATACATAGTTAAACACATCCAAATCACATAATCAATGCCACAGGTACCTGGGCCAATGATTTTTTTTAAAAAAACCTCAAGTCTGGCAAGCCTATGAGGAAAATACTTGTATTTTTGCTAGTGGCATTGTTAATTGGTAGTCTTTCTGGAAGTCAATTTAACAATAAACCACAAAAGTCATATAATTCATCACTGTGACCAAAATAACCTTGTAAACTAAGAAGTGCATGTGTACATACATGTAAAATTATATGTACAAAGACAACTATATCACTCACAATTGCAAAATATATATATATATATATTGCCTGACAATAGGGAAACATTTAACTATGGCTTAGTGATGAAAACAATGATATATGGGCATCAATAATAAAAATATGTAGAATACATAAAAACGGGAGATATATAGGAAATAATACTAAAAGCTAAAAGGATATTATATAAACACTGATTATAGTCTAACATTTTAAATTGATAAAAGGAAGTCTCAGTGATGCTAACAGTTATAAAAGGTAAAGTGGTTCAATGACATGTCTTATAATACATAACAAAACCAGTTTATTTCCTAAAATGGACATTTACTCAGATTTAAAATTAAAAGCTTTAAATCAATAAGCGACTTACTAGGCAACGTAGTAGGCAGAGTTAGAAAGCAGTAACAGCACATCCACATCTCTGTGAGTAGCATCAATGAGGCTAAACAAACATGACAAGCAATTAAATATTTTTATTTTCATCTACATTTTTGCCAAGCTTATTTTTTACAGGTGAGCCACTTATGATAAAATTGGAGATGGGGGAGAAAAATCAAATAACTAATGAGTCCTAGTTCTAAAATTAAATGTATACAATCTGGGATTTTTTTAAAAGGACAAAGGAATCCAGTTTGGGGAGGGTGCAGCTGAAGCGAGGTCCCTCTCACAGAGGTGGGGGGTGGAAACTGGAGAAATGGATTCTTGTGTGGAGGGTAGTGTGGGCTTGGACAAAGGGGGATTTGGAAAGAAAGAAAAATATGAGTTAAAGAACAGTCTAGATTATCTCACATGATCTAACCTTTGAAATGACACTGCACATTAAGGGTATTTTATACACTCATGTAGAATGCATCCTTGGAAAGAATTTTACATAAATATACCGTGCAAAAATGGAACCAAGCCCAAGCTAAATAATAAAAATTTGTATTTTTATTATTAATTTACTTGGCTTTTAAGCAATAAGCATTTCATTATTCTAAGTCCATTTGGCATATTTACCTCCACTCTAAAAATCAAATTATCAAAATAAAAGGTTCAACACTAGATGAGTGTTGACAAACAACTACATCTGCAGTAAAACCGACATCTTTTTAAGATTACAAATAAGACAATGGTCAATGTATAAAATCTACAAAATAATCGAATTATACAGGGAGAATCAGAAGTCTAATAACACTTTCAATCTAAATATTCACCTAATATTATTAACAACCTACCCAAACAAAAGGTGAAAATTAATCTGCATTCTTACATTAGTCTCAAAATTGCACTATGAGTAGATAATTCTGCCTTAGAATTGCATAGCTATTTGCCAAGACTTATCAAAATGCCACTGGGGGAAAAAAAAGGAAAACAAGAGGGAAGAAATCATTTCTAGATAGAATGTGAGTCACATATTTAATCTGCGTCACAATGAGGTCATTGTTTAACTGGTACTGCAGAGAAAAATAGTACCCAAAGATTAAACTGCAGTATTTTACATCTGTGCACTTTGCTGCATTGTAAGTCTTAACAGTTTTAATCTAAGTAAGGTAACATTCTCAATTTTCACCTAATGAAATACACCCCAAAATACAACGAATGAGATATGATGCCAGGTCCCAATAATACACCAATGGATCTAAAATATGAGCACTAACTAATCAATCAGTGAAGGAAGAAAACCCCGTAAATTCAATGACCCCAGCAGCATCGCGGAGAATACAGAAAAGCACTGTAGAACGCAATTTTGTTGTGCGCATCAATACTTACATGCACTCTGAAAACTGGTGCTTGAGCCACGTCACAAAAAATTACGTCACAACATATTTTAATATGAAAAATAGTCTACTGTTAATTAGAGTCACGATCCTTTCCTATTTTGGCACTACTATTTACATCAGTCAGACGTGATCCTCAGTCAAAAACATTATGTCCTTAAAAAAAAACACAACACTTGGCACGTAACAGGCAGTCGAGAAAGATGTCAGCCCTCCCCCACCCACCTTTAACTGGTTTTAGCAGCAGAAACACGAATGGCCCTCCCCACCCGCCCGCCCCTGAAACACAGAGAGGACCCGTGTTGGCTGGTTTCAGCACAGACACGAAAAGCACGAGCCCCCGGCCCTGCCCACCCCCAACCCGGCGGCCGGCGGCCTAATCGTCCTTGTCGTCCCGCCAGTCCGGCAGGCCCTCCCGCCACACCACGAACACGAACACGGACAGCACCACATGCAGCCCGACCACGGCCACGATGGTCGCGTAGAAGCCGCTGTCGTCAGAGGACAGAAACAGCAGACTCTGGAAAATGAGTAATTTAGAAGAAAAATACAGCCCCACAGGCACTTTAACCATAAGTCCTGCAAAAAGGAGAAAAATCTTGAAAGTGGTCGCCAGGCTGCCGCCTTCAGGCTTGGGTTCAGCGGCATTGCCCGCCGCGTTGGCGGCCCGCTGCGCGGTAGGTGGCGGCCTGTGGGAGCGCGGCATCGCGGCAGTCCTCAGTCCGTCAGTCCGTCTGTCCGTCCGTCGAGGAGTCACAGCTCAATCCACAGCAACCTGCACCCAACCTCAGCCTGCGACGACTGCGGCAACCGCAGAGCTGCCGCGCCAAGTCACGCCCACAACACGTCTCGCTTCCGGCCGCCCACGTCCACTGCGGCAGGCGCCCGTGCGCATGCGCGGCTGCTCCAGCACCACGGAACCCTCTAGAACAGCACAGACTCCCCCAGCCCCGCAGAGGAGGGGATCTAAGGTCGCCGCAGGCCCTGGATATACCGCCATACCTGCACGAGTTCACAAGCGCCTGAGTGAAGGGCGTTGGCAGGTGGACTGCATCGCCTTAATTGAGCATCTATGCCCTGCACTGTTACAGGCCTAAGAACATGGCCACCTCGCTATTCCATTAAAACTGGTAGAGGAGAAACAGTCATCTACTCTTTGTAGAAAATGCTTTAGACAAAATAAACAGTGGGCTTTGTGGAGATGCTGGAGGACACCTTGGATAGTGTGCCGATCTCCTTTCCCATTTAAGATTCTTCCTTCCTCCCGCGGTGTGCCGCCAGGCGCTTATTAGCTGTCATTAAAGTAAGAATTTTTCCTGCAGCTACTGGGGGCACCTAGGAGCAGTAGGGATAGGACCCTGAAGCTGGGAGGTCTGATCTGTATGCGCCAGAGGCTATCTGCAGTGAGCTTTGCTCAGTGCTTGAAAGGACAAAAGCCTGTGGAGTGGGCGCTAGGTATATTCCAAAGAGGGCAGAAACCAAGCAACCAGCCAGAGTGGTGCTGGACAGTTCCACTTGGACTATTAGGAGATTAAGAAAAGGTAACAGCAGCTATTCCTACTGTCCAGTGTAGGGTTATTTGTAAACTGCTTGTCACAACTGTTTTTGCCGGATACTTATACAGGGTCGTGATGCAGTGAGGTTAGTAAGGCACTGGTCTCTGGTGCAATATTTAAGGGGATGAAAAAAACAAAAACAAACCCATAGCCAACAAGAAAACTTTTAGAGCAGTATTCTTAAAGATTAAAATCAATGCAAAAATATCATGATGAACAAAACATCAACATTTTTTTAAACACAGGATCTGACCCTACATTTGTACAACCCTGTCTCACCAACCTCACCCTAACTCAAGCCTTGGTCCCTGTAAAACTAGTTACAAAAACATGGCCCAAATCAACAACAAAGACACACAACCCAATTTTTAAACAGGCAAAGGATTTAAACAGACATTTTCCTAAGGACAATAAATGCCAAAAAGCACAAGAAAAAATCCTCAACATCAGCTGCCACTAGGAAAATGCAAATCAAAACCACAATAGTAGGCCCTGGCCAGTTGGCTCAGCGGTAGAGCGTCGGCCTAGCGTGCGGAGGACCCGGGTTCGATTCCCGGCCAGGGCACACAGGAGAAGCGTCCATTTGCTTCTCCACCCCTCCGCCGCGCTTTCCTCTCTGTCTCTCTCTTCCCCTCCCGCAGCCAAGGCTCCATTGGAGCAGAGATGGCCCGGGCGCTGGGGATGGCTCTGTGGCCTCTGCCTCAGGCGCTAGAGTGGCTCTGGTCGCAATATGGCGACGCCCAGGATGGGCAGAGCATCGCCCCCTGGTGGGCAGAGCGTAGCCCCTGGTGGGCGTGCCGGGTGGATCCCGGTCGGGCGCATGCGGGAGTCTGTCTGACTGTCTCTCCCTGTTTCCAGCTTCAGAAAAATGAAAAAAAAAACCACAATAGTTACCACTTCACACCCACTAGAATGACAATTAAAAAATAGAAAATAAGTGTTGGTGAAGCCTCAGAAAAACTGAAATCCTCATAGCTTGCTAGTGGGAATGTAAAATGGTACAGCCACTAGAGAAAAGAGTTTGGTGGTTTCTCAAAAGTTAAACATAGAATTACACATGGCCTGGCAATTGCCACTCCCAGGTGTATACCAAAAAACAAACAAACCAAACAAACAGGTATTCAAACAAAACTTTTTCACAGCATCACTAATTATAACAGCCAGAGGTGAAAACAGCCCAAATGCCCAGGCAACTAACACCATTGTCAGACATGACCCCTTCTGGTGTGGTCAACCTTAGAGGAAATCCTTCCAAAACCTGAGTGGAGAGTTTCAAACCTGAGCAGTCGGTCCCTGTCACCGAGGAAAACACCACAGATAAATTCCACTAGTCTAAGCCTCCTTGGCCTTAAAACATCATTTCCTTAGACAATCTTGTTATTCTATTAAGCAATGGAGCTCCTTGTCCATCTCTCCAAAGACCCAAGTCAGGGTCTGTACTGAAGCTTAGACATGGAGAACCATTCTCCATCGGGCACTGGCTTACATGTTAGCACCAAGAAGACAGGGAAGGCAGCATCTCAGCCAGTGAGACCTGGCCTGATGGGACAATCTGCAGAATCTTTGACTCCAAACTCTCATTGGTCTATTTTGTCCATCAGTGACCACAAGGAAGAAGAAAAGGATAAGGATGGCAGCGATGAATGCGCTTTGACAAGTAAAATAGGCACTGAGATGCACTCACAAGCAAACACAGCAATAGATTATCTAAGAAAGAATTGCAAAACAAAAATTCTTGCAATGTATCTAAGATAGAGAAGCAGAGACTCAAAAAACAAATTGGAAATTAGGAGACTTAGCCAGAGGCTCACAACTGAAGAGTTAAGAGCAAAGAAATATCTTAAAACAAAGAATTAAGAATTAGAACAAGAAACAAAAAAGGAAATAAAAGGCAAACTCAGCAGAAAGCTCAGGCTGAGACCCATAGTGGCAGAGCTACATGCACAAAGAATTTTGGTGTTTAATGACCAAGTAGAGGTCACTCATTCCTCAGTATGACCACCAGATACACAAAAACCCTGGGCCAAGTTAAGACCTACAGACAAAACAATAAGTATAGAACTAAACAAACTCAGACGCACAGAAAAGGGAGCACACAAGGGTTTCATCATCCATCATGAAATGTGAGACTATTTGGAAAGAGACATTGATCACCTTTGGGAGTAGCACCACTGATTGAAAACCTGAAAATGTACCAGAAATGGAAAGCGTAACTTCCTTTAAAGGAAAAGTGGGCTCCGCTCTTTGGGAAAGTGTTCCTTACTTGTACAGCTCAAATGGAGCCAATGAGCAAAGGAAAGGATACAGTGACACTTCCCATCTAATGTGTATGGATGTAAGTTATTCTTCATCAGAAGCTTTAACCAAAGAAGATGAGCAGAAGACAATCACTAGCTCCCTGTTACGAGAAAGTCGAATTTTATAGTGAAGGATTAAAGAAAAACGAGGAGGGCAATTGCTGGGCAATAGAGAGGGGTGGGAGTCAAAACATCAACAACAAAAAAATAGGGGAGAAAGAAGTGTTTCATCAAGTTAATGAAGAAGAGAAAACTGAAGCACAATTGTATTTCTAAAGTTGGCATTCAGTAGCTAAGAACTATTATGAGATTTAGAAATCTAACTACCCAACAAGGATTTCTTAAAGACCTGAGCCTAGAAGACTAGCCTGTTTCAACATTATTTTCATATAATACAGTACTATTAATTCATGTTGTGACAGTGAGGCCTGTTGCCAGAAGAAGTCTGAGTATTTCCATGTATCTTATTCTTAAATGCAAGAAACTGAATTTTAACAAGTGTACATACCCAAATTTGTTCCCAAACTAAAGCATAGCTAAATACTCTTGACATTTTTTAAAACTCCTAACCCAGTATACCAACTTTACAGAACTGGAAATGAAATCAGATGCAGTGTAACCTTACAAAAGGGTAGTCAGCTTTAGAAATAAACCTTTTGGTCTTTCCCTATTTCACGTATATCCAAAGTAGAAATAAAAAGACTTGTTCTAAGGAAGATGACAATAATCACGATACACTTAAAAAACTGAAGGGCAAAGTTAAAACTCAAGCAAAATATAGGCGTGATATCTGCAATTATTTCTGAATAGGAATTAAAAGTACCCCCTTTTCTTGGTGCTGGATGAAGTTGGACTGCTATTTAAAAAAAAAAACCAACAGCAAAGGGGGTGGGGAAGGGGAGGGGCATAAAGAAAACCAAATAAAAGGTGACGGAGGACAATTTGACTTTGGGTGATGGGTAGACAACATAATCATGTCAAAATGATCTGGAGATGTTTTCTTTGAATCTATGTACTCTAATTGATCAATGTCACTTCATTAAAATTAACTGTCTAAATAAAATTTTTAAAAAACCTCTCAAAAAAAATTAATTAAAAAAAAAAGTAAAACAAAAAGAAAAAAGAAAAAATCTCTCAAAAAAAACCCCCAAAAAGCTAAGGTACACGAATCAAAAAATATTTACCAAATGGCTTATAAGAGCACAGAAATTTTCGGCTAAGTTGAGTGCAAGAAAAAACCTCATCTTTTAAGAGCCAGCAAATTGCATTCATACGTGTAGTACTGACTACCAAAGCAAAATAATCCATGAAATTATAAAGTCAGGAAAAGTTTCCCTATGAACCTACAGTCCATAACTTTAAAATGCATTTTAGTATCTGTAAATAATACTTTGCATTCATTTTTCTTTCTAGCTTGCTTTATGCCTTTTATTAAAATTACAATAAATGTAAAATAAGGCAAAATCTAAATAGAGCCTTTTATTCTCAGAGCTTGGTCTAAAATTTTCTGAAATGTTTCTAATTCATAATCATGAAGTTTATAATTGGATAGTTTCATTTTTAAAAAAAGTTAAGCATTAGTTGGCCTATTTATTTTATGAAAGGCCAGGACCACTTTACAACCAACAAAGTAGCTAGCATTATTTCACCTTTTACTGCACTGAGTTATGTGCATTACTGCAGTGAACATATGTAGCTTCTGAGAGGGGAAACCCACGCAGCCAGCTGCAAACCATAGTTTTACAATTGTTTCTTTTTATATCAAACATTGCATTAAAGTATTTCTCTTTCATGAGTTTTTTAGTGCCCCCTTAATTGTACTCTGAAGGTGAGTGCCCCTTCAGCTTGCCTTAATAGCAGCCCTGCATCTGAACACGGCCATGCACCATGCATCCATGCCTACAGCTTTACGAACAAGTCGTACATTAATTACAAGAAACTTAACGACATCAGAAAGTTAAGCACAGTTACCAGGACACCATTCCAACTCACCTGGGGTCACAGTCAATGAGGGCCCAGCCCCCATGGAACTTTTCGTCATCAGGCAGCAGTAACTTCATGTAACTTTGTAAAAGCTGACTAATGAGTTCCTGGTGACTTCTCTGATTTTCCTTATGCAAAGCTTCATGCTCTTTCTCCTTGTTAAATATGGAATAAAGATCTTCCGTCACTGGAATGCCTTGCATCAAATCTAGAGTAGAGAATGTTAATAATCTGTCATCTTAGCTTACTAATCCATGTTTAAAAAACAGAAGAAAATGAAAAACTAAAAACATAAGACTTTCTTATAAGAAAGCATAGGCATAAATCTTTGAGACTTTAGATTAGATTTTTTTTTTTTTTTGGATAGGACACTAAAATCACAAACAAAAGAAAAAATGGATAAACTGAACATCATTAAAAGTAAAACATTTGTGTTTCAATGGGAAGTAACGTGATAGTGTAAAGACGATCCACTAGAATGGGAAAGGATATATTTACAAATCACCTGGTCAGGGACTTGTATCCAGATTATATAAAGAATTCCTACAATTCAATAAAAAGACAAGCCCATTTTAAAACGGGCAAAGGATCTGAATAGACAAGCTAACTTCTTCCTAGTGTGCAGCATATGGCTCAAACTTTAACAAACCATTACAATCCCATTCCCTGTAGCTGTCTGGGACAACGAGGGGACTTCTGGGAGAGATCCACCACTGGCCTGCATGGGAAGCAAGAGCCCCGGCTGCTACTGGCCTCTCTGTCTCAACTTTGGAGAGCTCAGCTTGAGGATTAGGATGAAGCTGATGCTATGGATGGCTGAACGGGGTGGGGGGGCATGCCTGAGTCTTCAAGGACATAACTGAGTCACTAGATCAACCAACCAAAGGGACATTTCTTATTTTTCTTTTAAGAAGCTGCTAAAATTCAGTTTTCCAGTCAGCACACACACTACCTATGACAAATGAACCAAACTTCTTTATACCAGACTTCTCAAATTCCTAACTAGTCCATGTCTAGACACTACTATTTCATGTATGACAAATATCAGGATAAAAAACAAGATTTAAAAATTGTTCTTAGAGCCTTACTAGGCAGTGGCGCAGTGAATAGAACATTGGACTGGGACACGAAGGACCCAGGTTTGAAACCCTGAGGTAGCTGGCCTGAGTGCAGGCTAATCTGGTTTGAACAAGGCTCACCAGCTTGGGCCCAAGGTTGCTGGCTTGAGCAAGGGGTCACTCGGTCTGCTGTAGCCCCCTGGTCAAGGCACATATGAAAAAGTAATCAATGGGAAAAAAATTAAAAAATAAAAATTTTAAAGAAAAGTAATCAATGAACAACTAAGAAGCGCAACAAAGAATTGATGCTTCTCATCTCTTTCCCTTCCTGTCTGTCTGTCCCTATCTGTCCCTCTGTCTCTCTGTCTCTGTCACACACAAAAAAATTGTTCTTAGAGACCACAGAATAAGGTGTTACATTTAATTCTCACCCAGAACACTCTACATTTATTTTAATCCTATAAAGTAATATTTTAATAAAAATTAAATTTAAAACATGAAAAGGCATGAATTCCAGCCTGACCAGGTGGTGGCGGACAGAGCATCAGACTGGGATGCAGAGGACCCAGGTTCGAAACCCCAAGATCGCCAGCAGGAACGCGGGCTCATCTGGCTTGAGCACGGGCTCACCAGCTTGAGTGCAGGGTCATGGCTTAAGCGTGAGATCATAGGCATGATCCCATGGTCACTGGCTTGAGCCCAAAGGTTGCTGGCTTAAGCCTAAGGTCACTGGCTTGAACAAGGGGTCACTCCCTCCACTGTTGTCCGCCAGTCAAGGAACATATGAGAAAGCAATCAATGAACAACTAAGGAGCCACAACGAAGAACTGATGCTTCTCATCCCTCTCCCTTCCTGTCTGTCTGTCCCTATCTGTCCCTCTGTCTCTCTTCTGTCTCTGTCAAAAAAAAAAAAAAAAGGCATGAATTCCACTAAGCAATCTACCCTCCACTTGCTCTTCTAAAAAACAATTCAGAATTGGTGCCATGGCTGGTTGGCCCAGTGCTAGAGCATCAGCACAGCGTGTGCATGTCCCAGGTTCGATTCCTAGTCAGGACATAGAGAGCAACCATCTGCTTCTCCACCCTTCCCTCTCTTCCTTTTCTCTCTCTCTCTTTCTCTCCCCCTCCCGCAGCCATGGCGCTACTGGAACAAGTTGGCCTGGGCACTGAGAATGGCACCATGGCCTCGCCTCAGGTGCTAAAATGGCTCCAGTTGCAACAGAGCAAGAGCCCCAGAAGGGCAGAGCATCGCTCCCTAGTGGGTTTACCGGGTGGATCCCAGTCAGGCGCATGAGGGAGTCTGTCTCTCTGCCTCCCCACTTCTCACTTAAGAAAAATAACAAAACAGGCCCTGGCCAGTTGGCTCAGTGGTAGAGTGTCAGCTTGGTGTGCAGGAGTAACGGGTTCAATTCCCGGCCAGGGCACACAGGAGAAGCGCCCATCTGCTTCTCCACCTCTCCCCTTCTCCTTCCTCTCTGTCTCTCTCTTCCCCTCCCATAGCCAAGGCTCCATTGGAGCAAAGTTGGCCCAGGCGCTGAGGATGGCTCTATGGCCTCTGCCTCAGGCGCTAGAATGGCTCTGGTTGCAACAGAGCAACGCTCCAGATGGGCGGAGCATCGCCCCCTGATGGGTATGCTGGGTGGACCCGGTCAGGTGTATGCGGGAGTCTGTCTGACTGCCTCCCTGTTTCCAACTTCGGAGAAATACAAAAAAAAAAAAAAAAAAAGAAAAGAAAAAAATAACAAAACAAAAAAAAATTAAGAATTGGTTAGGGGCCCTGGCTGGGTAGTTCAGTCGGTTGGAGTGTTGTCTCAACACGCCAATGTTGTGGGTTCAGTCACTGGTCAAGGCACATACAAGAATCAACCAATAATGACATGAATGGGTGGAAAAAAGGATCAATGTTTCTCTCTCTGTCTCTCCCTCCCTCTCTAAAAAGGAAAAAAATCAATAAATTTTTTTAGAAAAAGTGGTTAGGATAATCTCTAAATCTGATACCCTAATGTTCCATCATGTTAAATCACAACAATGGAAAAAAAGAATGATGTATTTGTCCACAGCAAGAACACATGATAAATGTCATAAAGAGAAAGAAAATCCTCTCGTTACATCTCTCAGACTTGAGTAATGGGAAAATAAAGAGATACAGTTTTCAGTTGATGAGGTTTTAGGGTCCCTTATTCCAGTGGTCTCCAACCTTTTTTGGGCCACGGACAGGTTTAATGTCAGGAAATATTTTCACAGACCGGCCTTTAGGGTTGGACGGATAAATGTATCATGTGACCGAGTCAAGCGTCAAGAGGGAGTCTTAGATGGATGTAACAGAGGGAATCTGGTCATTTTAAAAAAATAAAACATCATTCAGACTTAAATATAAATAAAACGAAAATAATGTAAGTTATTTATTCTTTCTCTGAGGATCGGTACCAAATGGCCCACAGACCGGTACTGGTCCGCAGCCCGGGGGTTGGGGACCACTGACTTATTCCATTCTCCAGGAGCCTCAGCCCTGCTTTCTGTTACAGCAAACTGAGAAATACATATGAAAATGAGTTGTTTCTTGTGTTGCTCCAGACTAAGAAATTTGAATTTGATTCATTGGGTAAAATGCTCAATACAGACGCACAAGTATATTATAAAACAAGTACTTTATGAACTGTGTTAATAAAGTTGGTTTCTGTAAAACAACCACAGAAGAAATAACAAATTTTAAGGCAAGGCTTTTATGTTCCTTACCTATGACAGCTTGCCTATAAGCATCCTTAAACCGATTCAGGTAATACCTATTTGCTGAGTTAACACCATCTTTCATAACTCCTGCTAATTTCCTTTCTCCTGTCCTTGTAAAGTCACCCTGTCAAGGAAAAAGTCATTTTGATTATTTATTTAAACACAAGAATGTTTCCAAAGTCAATGTGGGCTTTCAATTCAAGAATGGAATTCTTCAGGCTTCTATAATTTCCAAGTAATGTACTTAAGTTAAAATACCTATTTCAGCTAGATCAGCGGTTCTCAACCTGTGGGTCGCGACCCCGGCGGGGGTCGAATGACTAAAACACAGGGGTCACCTAAAGCCATTGGAAAATACATATTTATTATACAATACATTTTTAAATAAAGTATACAATACATTTTTAAATAAAATATACATTTTTAAATAAAATATACAGTACATTTTTAATTTTAATTTTTTTAAAATTTATTCATTTTAGAGAGGAGAGAGAGAGGAGAGAGAGACAGAGAGAGAGAAGGGGGGAGGAGCTGGAAGCATCAACTCCCATATGTGCCTTCACCAGGCAAGCCCAGGGTTTCGAACCGGCAACCTCAGCATTTCCAAGTCGATGCTTTATCCACTGCGCCACCACAGGTCAGGCTACAATACATTTTTAAATAAAATATGTATTTCCGATGGCTTTAGGCGACCCCTGTGTTTTGGTCGTTCAACTCCCGTCGGGGCGCGACCCACAGGTTGAGAACCGCTGAGCTAGATGGTGCTTTAGGTAAAACCATTCTCGGAACTCTACAGAATTTCAACAATTTACAGGTCAAAACTTATTACATAATAAAAAACAAAACAGAAGTGTTTCAAGCCTCAATTTGGTACACTACTAAAAAAACACAAACTTCTGATGTGGAAAAATACGGACAACCCCTTAGAGTTTATTACAATGAGAACTGACGTGTGTGTGTGTGTGTGTGTGTGTGTGTGTGTGTGTGTGTGTATCTACAGAGAGAACAGGTCTCTGTACCTCACTATACATTACAATCCCTGTAGAAAGAGCCAATGAGTATTTAAATTCTTTTCTCTTGCTTTTCAAAACAAAGATGTCAGGGCAAATCCCTAGAGAAGTAGTGACTTAAACCTAAAGCAAGGAAAGCATAGTCCCTTTTTTCCCCATCTCAACCCCACTATTTCTTTTTTTTTCTTCATTTTTTCATTTTTCTGAAGCTGGAAACGGGGAGAGACAGTCAGACAGACTCCCGCATGCGCCCGACCGGGATCCACCCGGCACGCCCACCAGGGGTGATGCTCTGCCCACCAAGGGGCGATGCTCTGCCCATCCTGGGTGTCGCCATATTGCGACCAGAGCCACTCTAGCGCCTGAGGCAGAGGCCACAGAGCCATCCCCAGCGCCCGGGCCATCTCTGCTCCAATGGAGCCTTGGCTGCGGGAGGGGAAGAGAGAGACAGAGAGGAAAGCGCGGCGGAGGGGTGGAGAAGCAAATGGGCGCTTCTCCTGTGTGCCCTGGCCAGGAATCAAACCCGGGTCCTCCGCACGCCAGGCCGATGCTCTACCGCTGAGCCAACCGGCCAGGGCTCAACCCCACTATTTCTATCCAAGGCAATCTCAGAAACAGACTTTGTCTTAACACTAACAATTCTGAAGAAGATATTACCATTTAGTTAAGTCATTCACAGAAAATAGTAATTAAATTAGAATATATTACAGAAGAGAAAGACATGAATGCTGAGTCCAAAGAAGTTTCATATCAAAAGAAAAAATATTTATCTTTTTTCCCCAGATTTATTGAGATATAACTGACAAGTAGCACCATGTAAATTTAGAGTGTACTATGTGATCATTTGATATATGCATATATATTGTGAACTGATTACATTAAGGCTAGTTACCACATTTATCATCTCACATAATTCCCATGTGTGTGTGTGTGCTGAAAACATTTAAGATCTACTCTCTTAGCAAACTTCAAGTATACTATATTGTTAACTATAGTTAATTGTACATTAGATCCCAAAACTTACTCAGTTTGTACCTTTTGAACAACTGGTAACTACCAATCAACTCTCCATTTCTATAAGTTTGACTTTAAGATTCCACACATATATGAGATCATGCAATATTTGTTTCTCTATTTGGCTTATTTCACTTAAACATAAAGCCCTCAAAGTTCATTCATGTAGCTGCAAATGGCAGGACTTCCTTTTTCATGGTCAAATAATGTTTCATTACACACACACACACACACACACACATTCATTTTCATTAGCCATTCATCTGTCGCTGAACACTTGAATTGCTTCCATGTCTTCACTATAGTGAATAATGCTGCAATGAACATGGGAGCATCAGTATCTCTTCAAAAGAATGATTTCATTTCCTTCAGCAAGGTACCTATAAATGGGAATGCTGAGTCATATGGTAGTTTGTAGTTTTTTGAGGTACTTCCATACTATTTCCATAACGGCTATGTCAATGTATGTTCCCACCAACAACGTACAAGGGTTATGTACCTTTTCTCCACATCCTTGATAACAACCATTCCAACAGGTATGAAGTGACATCACACTGAAATTTTGATTTGCAATTCCCTAATGATTACTGATGTTGAATACCTTTGTATGTACACGCTAGTCAGTAGTAGATATGATTTGGAAAAACGTCTGTTTAGGTCCTTTAGCCACTTTTTTAATTAAATTATTTTTGCTATTGAGTTGTATGAGTTCCTTACTTATTGTGAATATTAACTCCTTAACCATATTGTTTGCAAATACTTCTTCTCATTCCACAAGTTTTCTTTTCCTTTTCTTCTTTTTCCTTTTTTGTCTATACAGAAGCTTTTTTTGTCTGATACAGGAACCCATTTATTTACTTTTAATTGTCTTGCTCATGTTTTTGGAATCATATCCAAAAAAATCAACGCCAAGACCAATGTCACAAAGCATTTTCCCTTTGTTTCCTAATAGAGGCAAATTGTAAAGTTTCAGGTCTTACATTTGTCTTTTTTTAACTTATTTTATTATTATTATTTTTTTAGCGAGAGAGAGAAGGAAGGCGAGAGATAAGAAGTCTCAACCGTAGTTGCAACACTTTAGGTGTTCCTTGATTGCTTCTGATTTGTGCCTTGACCTGGGGGCTCCAGCCCAGCCAGTGAGCCCCTGCTTAAGCCAGCAACCTTGGGTTCAAACCAGTGACCATAGGAGTATGTCAATGAGCACACCCTCAAGCTGGCAACCTCAGGGTTTCAAACCTGCATCCTCAGTGTCCCATGTCAACACTATATCCCTTGCGCCACCACCTGGTCAGACACATTGAAGTCTTTAATCCATTTTGAATTAATTTTTTATAAAATGGGGTTCAATTTAATTTTTTTTCTTTACAGGGACAGAGAGAGAGAGTCAGAGAGAGGGATAGATCGGGACAGACAGACAGGAACGGAGAGATGAAAAGCATCAATCATCAGTTTTTTGTTGCAACACATTAGTTGTTCATTGATTGCTTTCTCATATGTGCCTTGACCGCGGGCCTTCAGCAGACCGAGTAACCCCTTGTTTGAGCCAGCGACCTTGGGTCTAAGCTGGTGAGCATTTTTTATTTTGCTCAAGCCCGATGAGCCCGCACTCAAGCTGGCAAGCTCGGAGTCTCGAACCTGGGTCCTCAGCATCCCAGTCCAATGCTTTATCCACTGCACCACCGCCTGGTCAGGCTAATTTTTTTGCATGTGAATATCCCATTTTCCCGTCACCATTTATTGAAGAGACTATCCTTTCCCCATTGAATACTGTTGACTCCCTTGTCAAATATTATCACCAGAATTTATTCATCTTATAACAGATTATACTAGTTGTACAACAGTTGTTATTGACTGTTTATATAAAAATTTATTTCTAGGCTCTCAGATCAATTCCATTGGTCCATGTATCTGTTTTCATGCCGATGCCATACTATTTTGATTACTTTAGCTTTGTAGTATTATTTGGAATCAGAAAGTGTTATGCCTCCATAACACTTGGTAGTATTATTTGGAATTAGAAAGTGTTATTCTTCTTTCTCAGAATTGCTTTGACTATTAGGGGTCTCATGGTTCCATATAAACATTAGAATTGCTTTTTTCTATTTCTGTGAAATATGACACTAGAACTTCATAGGGATTGCACTGAATCTATAGGTGACCTTAGGTAGTATAAACATTTTAATATTAATTTTTTCAATCCATGAACATGGAATATCTTTCCATTTATTTGTGCCTTCTCAATTTCTTTCATCAATGCCTTATGGCTTTCAATATACAAATATTTCACTTTTTTAACTTTCTTCCTAAGTATTTTCATTTTTTTGATGCTATTGTAAATGGGATTTTTTTCTTTATATTTTAATCAGATAATTTGTTGTTAATGTATAGAGGCACAACTGATTTTTGCATGTTGATTTTGTTCTGCAACTTTACTGAATTTATTTATTAGGTCTAACAGTTTTTTGGTGAAATGTTTTTAGGATATTCTAGATATAATATCATGTCATCCACAAACAAAGATAAATTCAGTTCTTCCTTTCCAATGTGGACGCTATTTCCCTTTCCTGATTGTTCTGGCTAGAACTTCTAGTGCTATGACAAATAGGAGTGGTGAGCGTGGGCAACCAGCCTAGTTCCTGATCTAAAAGGAAATACTTTCAATTTTTCACTCTTGAGTATGATGTTAGCCATGAGTTTGTCATAAATGGCCTTTATTATGTTGAGGTAGATTCTTCTACACACAATTTCTTGAGTTTTTATCATAAAAGAATGTTAATTTTTTTTTAAGAATGTTAAATTTTGTCAAATGTTTTTACTGCATCTATTAACATGATTATATGATTTTATCTTTCATTCTTTTAATGCAGAATGTCACATTTATGGACTTGCATATGTTAAACCATCCTTGCATCCTAGAGATAAACCCCATTTGATTATGGTGTGCAACCCTGTTAACTTTGATTTGTTAGTCTTTTGTTGAGAATTTTTGCATCCATATTCATCAGAGATATTGGCCGGTAGTTTTATTTACTTGTAGTGTTCTCATCTGGCTTTGGTATCTGGGCCTCGTAAAATGAGTTTGAGTGTTCCCTCCTCTTCTATTTTTTCGAGGAATTTGAGAAGTAATAATTCTTTAAATGTTTGGTAGAATTTACCAGTAAAACCATCTGGTCCTGGGCTTTTCTTTGTTAAGAGGTTTTTATTTAATGATTCCATCTTCTTACTCGCTGGTCTGCTCAGATTTTGTTTCTTCATGGTTCAGTCTTGATAGGTTGCACTGTTTATCTTCTAAATCAGGGGTCCCCAAACTACGGGCAGCATGCAGCCCCGAGGCCATTTATCTGGCCCCCACCACACTTCTGGAAGGGGCACCTCTTTCATTGGTGGTCAGTGAGAGCACAGTTCCCATTGAAATATTGGTCAGTTTGTTGATTTAAATTTACTTGTTCTTTATTTTAAATATTGTATTTGTTCCTGTTTTGTTCTTTTACTTTAAAATAAGATATGTGCAGTGTGCATAGGGATTTTGTTCATAGTTTTATTTATAGTCCGGCCCTCCAATGGTCTGAGGGACAGTGAACTGGCCCCTGTGTAAAAAGTTTGGGGACCCCTGTTCTAAATTGTCTAGTTTATTGCCATATAATTGTTCAGTACAGTCTCATGATCCTGTGTATTTCTGTGCTATTAGGTGTAATGTCTCTTTCAGTCCATTTTATTTGAGTTCTCTATTTTTTTTCTTGATTAGCCTACTTTAACAGTTTGTCAATTTTATTTGTTTCTTCAAAAAAAAATCAACTCTTAGTTTTGTTAATCTCTTCTTTAATATTATTTATTTCATATTTCTTCTATACACTTTATTATATCCTTCCTTCTACTAACTTTGAGCTTAGTGTTTTCTTTTTCTAGTTCTTAGAGGTGTTAGGTTGTCTGAATTTTTTCTTTATATAGGCACTTATAGCTATAAACTTTCCTCTCAGAACTGCTTCTGCTGCATCCCATAAGTTTTTGTATGTTGTGCTTCCATTTTCTTTTGTTTCAAGATATTTTTTATTTTTTTTGAATTCTTCTTTTATCCTGAATGTTCAGAAGTATTTTTAATTTCCACATATCTGTGACTTTTCCAACTTTCCTTCTATTATTGATTTCTAATTTCATACCACTGATGTAAAACAAACAAACAAACAAAAAAACCTGGTATAACTTCCGTCTTCTTGAACTTGTTGAGCCTTGTTTTGTGACCTAACACATGATCTATCCTGGAAAATGTTCCATGTGTGCTTCAGAAGAATGTGTATCCTCCTGTCGAGTGAGAAGTTAAGTGACTTGCTCAAGGTAACACAGCTAGTAAGAGGCAGGATTGGGATACAAATTTAGGAGGCAAATTAACATACTAGGAATCAGATACCATCAACAGACATTGTTTTGTCCTTATGAAGTTTTAAAAACTAAATATTTCATATACAATTCCAGATTTCCAAACTCCTTTGAAAAACTGGAAGATCTAACAACACTGGGCCTCGGTCCCCAAGAGGAAGAAGCAGAACAGCAACCTCCTGAGACAACATATGCTTTTCTGTAGGCCAACACAGCCTCACCCTTCCTTAAATCAAATGGACGACCTGCTTGAGTCACATCACCTGGCCCCAGCAAAAATATGAATGTGTGACCCCTGCCTTCACCAAGTATTCCAGAAAGAAGTCAGCTACCACCTAGAGCCCACACACCTTTCTTCCAGAAACAAAGGTGGTCTTAAACCACACTCAGTGTCCCACAGAATGACCCACAAATGCTTGCTGCAGGTATTTACCTTCAGAGCAGCTGTCCCAGCATACTGCCTGCTGATGGAGTCGCCATTGTTGGCCCACATTATCTGATAGATCCGATTGCATTTCACTGGTAGTGGCTGCTCTGGGGGCATCACACCTAATTTCTTCAGCTAAAATAAACAAATTGGTGAATTAATTACATGTAAACCAGCATACCATAACATAAAATATATGTTACAGAAAGAGGAACTATGTTCATATATTATTTAGGAACCCTTAAATAAAAGAAACAGTGTTTTCAGACTTTTTCCAACTAAAGCACCACTTGAAAGGTAATTTTATAAATTGCTAAAGATGAAAAAATAGAATGAAATATTTATGGGGTTTTGGTATAATTTTTTTTTTTCAGAGACAGAGAGTCTGAGAGAGGGATAGACAGGGACAGACAGACAGGAACAAAGAGAGATGAGAAGCATCAATCATCAGTTTTTTGTTGTAACACTTTAGTTGTTCATTGATTGCTTTCTCATATGTGTCTTGACCGCGGGCCTTCAGCAGACCGAGTAACCCCTTGCTTGAGCCAGCAAGCTTGGGTCCAAGCTGGTGAGCTTTTTGCTCAAGCCAGATGAGCCTGCGCTCAAGCTGGCGACCCTGGGGTGTCGAACCTGGGTCCTCTGCATCCCAGTCCGATGCTCTATCCACTGTGCCACTGCCTGGTCAGACATTGGTATAAATTTTATAGTGCATGCTCATCTTATATTTTGTTTTTGTTTTAAATTTGCCTATGAAGTAAAACTATCAAAAAGATCATTTAAACAATAATATTAATATAAATAGTAACAGAGTACAAATTGTCCAATAAATATTAACTCTGGCCCTGGCCGGTTGGCTCAGTGGTACAGCATCAGCCGGCGTGTGGAAGTCCCAGGTTCAATTCCCAGCAAGGGCACACAGGAGAAGTGCCCATCTGCTTCTCCACCCCTCCCCCTCTCCTTCCTCTCTGTCTCTCTCTTCCCCTCCTGCAGCCAAGGCTCCATCGGAGCAAAGTTGGCCCAGGCACTGAGGATGGCTCCATGGCCTCTGCCTCTGGTGCTAGAATGGCTCCTGTTGCAATGGAGCAACAGCCCAGATGGGCAGAGTATCGCCCCCTGGTGGGCATGCTGGGTGGATCCCGATTGAGCGTATGCAAGAGTTTGTCTCTTTACTTCCCTGCTTCTCACTTCAGAAAAATACAAAAAGAAAAAAGAAATATTAACTCTGTGCTAGGGCTAGGGTTCCAAGAACTTTTCAATACACTGCTCACAAAAATTAAGGGATATTTTAGCGCTTCATATTCATTTTGAAATATCCCCTAATTTTTGTGAGCAGTATATAATTCTCTCATTTACTCCACATAACAACCTTCTGCAATCAATATGCTTATTACTCCATTTTAAATATGAGGAGGCAGAAATTAGGAGATGTTAAGTCCTTTGCATGGGATCAACACCTAGTATGTGTAAGAGCCAGGGCTTGAACTCAAACGCCTGACTGCTTCAATGACACATTAGAAGGAACAGACTCAGGCCCTGAACAGTGGCTCAGTGGACAGAGCATTGGGTTGGCGTGTAAAAGTCCCAGGTTCAATTTCCGGTCAGGGCACACAGGAGAACTGATCATCTGCTTCTTCCCTCCTCCGTCCCCCCTCTCTCCCTCTTGTAGCCCATGGCTCAACTGGTTCGAGCATGGCCCAGGGTGCTGAGGATAGCTCTGTTGGAGCAAATCAGCCTCAGGTGCTAAAAATAGCTCAGAACTGGAGCATCAGGCCCAGACAGGGGTTGCCAGGTGGATCCCAGCTGGGGCTCATGCAAGGGTCTGCCTCACTATCTCCCATCCTCTTACCTAGAGGGGAAAAAAAAGGAACTGACTCACATCCTCGAAGAATAGTCACTAGGTTCTATAAAAAAAAAACAACACCATAAAAGCACAACTCTAGAAACCACGCTAGGAACTTCCACTTTCAGAATTCATTACTCAAGTGTTGGAGGGCCAAAAGCTCTAAAAGGGCACATGGGTAACAGGCATGGTGACTACAGGAACCAGTTTCCACTGACTGGGGCATAAAGGCAAAAGGCTGGTTCTGTAGTGCCAAAGGAACCAACAGCCCCAGCAATGGCACTGCTGATAGGAACATAACACAGGCAAAGAAGGCTTGTTTCTTCTTCCTCCTCCAGCCTCACGACCTTCCTTTAGTGCCCGCTATCGGGCAGGGTCTGACACAGAGCCAGCCTGCCAAACAGAATGAGATGTACAGATCCCACCTCCAAATACAGAAGGGTTTAGAGATGATGGGGAAAGATAAATGATGTGCCACTCAATAAGTTCTAAAATGTTGGGCCTCACATTTAATGTTTATTTTATTGATTTTTAGAGAGAGGAAGGGAGGGTGTGAGAGAGAAACAGAAACACTGATCTGTTCCTGTATGTGCCCTGACCAGGGATCAAATGGGCACCCTCTGTGCTCCAGGGTGATGTTCTAACCAACTGAGCTATCCAGCCAGGACAGGCCTCATATTTTTTAAATGAGTACTTAAGAAAATGCCACTTGATTCAAATTATTTCCAGTGGAGGTTGTGCTTTCCAGGTTTTAATGCAACAAGGATGTCTGTATGCTATAAATGTCCCAAAGAACAAAGATTTGTTTGTTTACAGTTGGAAAAATGAATGAATATTTACAATCCACAAGACTCCAAATTACCTGCTGTTCCATGACCACTCGTGCGATAGCAGCTTGGACCACGTTGGTGCGATCCAGGCAGTCCATGCAATTAACTCGGAAAATCCCTTCTTGTTTACAAATTACACCGGCTTGGTCAACCCTTTTCAAAAATAGTATGGGATTATTTCACAATATGTAATACTTCAATATGTTTTTCAAAAACCCAATTCTTTGAACCATAAGAATAAGAACAGCAGCACTGACTGCCAGTTTGCTTGGAATACCATGATGTGGCAGACATTATTGAGTCCTCTGTAGACACTTAAATTATACAATAACTTAACTAGGCAGATATTACTATCCCCCTTTGGAAAAGAAAAAAAATTGAGGTGCAGAAAGAGTCATTTGCCCCAAACCATACAACTACCAGGCAGAGCTGACACAACCCAAAGACACGTTTTTCTGCACATTTAAAACCAAAAGGCACTTTAAAACACCATCCTGTCCCTCCTTTTTGACTCCAAGTAGAAATGCATCGAAACTAGCCTGAACAGATCATTCACTTTACCACCCAGTAAGGCAGGGGTTGGGAACCTATGGCTCGTGAGCCAGATGTGGCTCTTTTGATGGCTGCATCTGGCTCGCAGACAAATATTTAATAAAAAAAATAATGTTGGCCCTGGCTGGTTGGCTCAGCGGTAGAGCGTCGGCCTGGTGTGCGGGGGACCCGGGTTCAATTCCCGGCCAGGGCACATAGGAGAAACGCCCATTTGCTTCTCCACCCCCCCCCTTCCTCTCTGTCTTTCTCTTCTCCTCCCGCAGCCAAGGCTCCATTGGAGCGGGGATGGCCCGGGCGCTGGGGATGGCTCCTTGGCCTCTGCCCTGGGTGCTGGAGTGGCTCTGGTTGCGGCAGAGCGACACCCCGGAGGGGCAGAGCATCGCCCCCGGTGGGCAGAGCGTTGCCCCTGGTGGGCGTGCCGGGTGGATCCCGGTCGGGCGCATGCGAGAGTCTGTCTGACTGTCTCTCCCCGTTTCCAGCTTCGGAAAAATACAAAAAAAAAATAATAATAATAATGTTAAAAATATAAAACATTCTCATGTATTACAATCTGTTCATTTCCTACCGCTCATGTTCATGGTTGCAGGTGGCTGGAGCCAATCACAGCTGTCCTATAGGACAACACCAAATTTTTATTGGATAATGCGTAATGTACACGGGTCGTTGTATGGCTCTCAAGGAATTACATTTTAAAATATGTGGCATTCATGGCTCTCTCAGCCAAAAAGGTTCCCTACCCCTGCAGGAAGGAGTTGTGCCACATGCCTTGCTCATCTAATTTCTCTGGCTACCTGTAGCCCGAAAGTCCAATCAAAATTTCTCTTCTTTTTTTTTTAAATTTTTTAATTTTTTTACAGAGACAGAGAGATAGTCAGAGTGAGGAATAGACAGGGACAGACAGACAGGAATGAAGAGATGAGAAGCATCAATCATTAGTTTTTCGTTGCACACTGCAACACCTTAGTTGTTCATTGATTGCTTTCTCATATGTGCCTTGACCGTGGGGCTACAGCAGACCGAGTAACCCCTTGCTTGAGCCAGTGATCTTGGGTTCAAGCTGGTGGGCTTTTGCTCAAACCAGATGAGCCCACACTCAAGCTGGCAACCTCGGGGTCTCAAACCTGGGTCCTCTGCATCCCGGTCCAACACTCTATCCACTGTGGCACCGCCTGGTCAGGCAACACTCTTTTTTAAAAAATTGATTTAACGGCCCTGGCTGGTTGGCTCAGTGGTAGAGTGTTGGCCTGGCATGCGGAGTCCTGGGTTCGATTCCCGGCCAGGGCACACAGGAGAAGCACCCATCTGCTTCTCCATCCCTCCCCCTCTCCTTCCTCTCTGTCTCTCTTCCCCTCCCACAGCCAAGAATCCATTGGAGCAAGGTTGGCCCGGGCGCTAAGGATGGCTCTGTGGCCTCTGCCTCAGGCGCTAGAATGGCTCTGGTTGCGGCAGAGCGACACCCCAGATGGGCGGAGCATCACCCTCTGGTAGGCACGCCGGTTAGATCCTGGTCGGGCGCATGCGGGAGTCTGTCTGACTGCCTCTCCGTTTCCAGCTTCAGAAAAATACAAAAAGGAAAAAAAAATTGATTTAACACTGGCGATTCATACTCTCTTAAAAAGGAGAACAGGAATAAGAAAAACAAATGCTTTCTCAGCTTGCTGCTATTATTTTAATGCTTCATGGCACTAAACAAATACACATGATTTCACAGCCCAAGTGTTATCAAACTGACTCCTTATGAAATAAGGAATACGTACCAGCACCATTTCATGTCAAGAATAATGTCATAAATGGCATCAGTCAGTGTTTGAACATTCTCAAACTTCATTCCTCGGCTGAAATACAAGCCAAAAGAAAGAAAAAAACTTTAATAATAGTTGTTTTTTTTAACTTAAGATGTAATATTTAAGGTAGCTTGGAAAAATTAAAGAAAATTATTTTAATTTCATGACATTAACACTATTATATTTTATATAGGCAATTATATAAATGCTTATACCTAATCCGCACGAAAGAAAAGATACTTAAAAATATACTGAAATGTGGCCCTGACTGGTTGGCTCAGTGGTAGAGCGTCAGCCCAGCGTGTGGAAGTCCCAGGTTCAATTCCTGGCCAGGGCACACAGGAGAAGTGCCCATCTGCTTCTCCACCCTTCCCCCTCTCCTTTCTCTCTATCTCTCTTTTCCCTTCCCACAGCCAGGGTTCCATTGGAGCAAAGTTGGCCTGAGTGCTTAGGATGGCTCCATGGCCTCTGCCTCAGGTGCTAGAATGGCTCCAGTTGCAACGGAGTGACGCCCCAGATGGGCAGAGCATCACCCCATAATAAGCATGCCGTGTGGATCCTGGTCGGGTGCATGCAGGAGTCTGTCTCTCTTGCCTCCCCACTTCTCACTTCAGAAAAATACCAAAAAAAATGTATATAAATGTATAGGTAGCCAAAGTTCAAAAGCTTCTCTCCCCACCAGATTTTCAATAGTTAGGTAAATTAACCCACATTTGAACCAGAATCATGACAATAAACCTGGCTCTCAGAATACACATAATGTACAGTTATCATCAAAATAGTTCACTAACTGTTGATTTTCCAGAACAAATTCTAGTGAAGTTTATCCATTGGGAAAAAGAGTGCTACTAATAGGTATGAAATGAGCCAGCAGGAGGACTTTTATTAAGGAGGTCTTATTTCTTCTGCCAAGCTCAGGCTCAATCAGAAAGGGCGAACTCCAGAAATTCTGTAGTTGAATGATAAAAGGAAAAATGGATCTCTAAGTCTCCGAGTTGTTTTGGAACATAATGACTATAAGTAATTCAGGGAAAATTTAGTTAAATTTTTAGCCCAAAAATTTCCAAATGAAAATTAAAATAAATCATACTCCTCCTCTTTCCACCAATGAAGAGAAGACAATGATTTTTTTCCCAATAAAGAGAAACATAGGTCCCTGTGGTAGCATTGGAACTGATCAAAACTCATCTCCGGAAGCCTTCTTACCAGTGCTCATGGAAGTCAAATGAAACATAAGTGAGGAGTGAGTTGTTAAAGAGCAACACCTGCTTTAGGTAAGCATCCCCAATAATTTTCTCTCTTCCTGTCTGGTCAACCAGGTTAACAATAACCTGCAGAGAGTAAGGGGGAAAAAATTCAGTTTAATCAGATGTTATAATCATAATGTGATTTATTTGGAATTATGTTTTAGAAATATTTTATAGCTCTGCTTATAAATCAATCCACTCAAGCATCAATTTTTTCCTATAAAATTAAATTTTTATTTGTTACATTTAGGTTTATGAGAACTGCTTAAATTAATAGCATTAAAAGCTTTTTTTAATAGGATACATTATACCTTTGCAATAACCAATTAGAATACATAATGAAAACAAGGTCCTTTATAATAGCAAACCTTTTTTTTTTTTTTGCAAAACTTTAAACTATCTAGAATACTTTTAAAGGAAACATGCAAGATCTACATGTTAAACTCTATATAACTTTGCTGAATACATAAAACAACACTTGAATAAATGAAGAGACATACCATGCTAGATGGCAACATTGTGAAGAAGTCAGGTCTCCCCAGATTAATCTATATACTCAATAATCCCAATCAAAATTGATCAGGATCTTTCTATGGACTTGATAATTTAATTCTGAAGTTCACTGGAAGAGCAAATATGTGGGAAAATTTTGAAAGCTAATGATAGAGGGCTTTATCCCACTGAAGAGCAGAACATACTGTAAATCTATGGCAATTAAAACTGTGGTACTAGTGTAGAAATGAGTGACTCAATAGAACAGGTGACCTAGAAACAGGCCTATGTATACTAAAAAATCTAAGATATGGTAACAATATGATTCTGGGAAAAATATAGACTATTCTATAAATGGTATTGAGATAATTATCTATCTATATAGGGAGAAAAAAACTTTAGCTCCCAACATCTCATACACAAAAGAAATTTTCGATGCATTAATCTAAATATTTTTTCTTCAAGTTATAGAAAAGCTGTAATAAACTTTGGGATAATGTAAAATGGAACATGACTTTCTTGGCATAACATAAAAAACAAGAGGGCATAAAGAAATAGATGAGCCATGGCCAGTTAGCTCAGCCGAGAGCATCGTCCCAAAACACCAGAGTTTCAAGTTCAATACCTGGTCAGGGCATAAATGGGAAGTGACCAACGAATACACAACTAAGTGGAACAACAAATGAATGCTTTTCTCTCTCAAAGCAATCAATAAATAATAAAAGAAAAAGATAAACAGCTGTGGCAACATAAAAATTTATTTATTTTAGTTTATTGCTTTTAGAGAGAAAGGAAGGAAGAAAGGGACAGGAACACCTATCTGTTCCTGTATGTGCCCTGTCTGAGGTAGAACTATATGCGTAGTACTGAGAGATGCTTTTCATTTCTTCACATTTTTCTTAAATCATAATAATTAATAGTAGATTAATCTCTTATCTAAAAGTGGTCTAAAGTAACAATGATATTTTGTAAAGAATATTAAAAATAATCTTAGCTTATATATGTTCTTTAACTTCATGACAAATGCCATTTCGCTTAATGAATAGTACATTGTTATTTTCATGAAATTTAAAGAACCAAATACACAATCACTTCTAAATATGAAAGAATATTTACTACTACAGATCAAAACCCACCTGTTGGCCCTGGCCGGTTGGCTCAGTGGTAGAGCATCGGCCTGGCGTGCAGGAGTCCCGGGTTCGATTCCCGGTCAGGGAACACAGGAGAAGCGCCCATCTGCTTCTCCACCCCTCCCCCTCTCCTTCCTCTCTGTCTCTCTCTTCCCCTCCCATAGCCAAGGCTCCATTGGAGCAAAGTTGGCCTGGGCGCTGAGGATGGCTCTGTGGCCTCTGCCTCAGGCGCTAGAATGGCTCTGATTGCGGCAGAGCGATGCCCCAAGATGGGCAGAGCATCGCCCCCTGGTAGGCATGCCGGGTGGATCCCGGTCGGGTGCATGCGGGAGTCTGTCTGACTGTCTCCCGGTTTCCAACTTCAGAAAAATACAAAAAAAAAAAAAAAACCACACAAAAAAAACAAAAAAACCCACCTGTTTTCTGTAAATTTTCAGTTGTTCTTCAAAATGGGCACAGAAATAAGCAACAGTTTCCTTTTCACCTACAAAGAAGTGATACCAAGTTTACTTTTCCTTTCCATGTTTAAGGCAGAAATCAATATCTATTCCATCTTTACTCTTACTTTTAAATAATTTACTGACAGCCCAAATGTAACTAAGATTTTCTAAAATCAATATTTTTAAATGTAATACTAAGGCAAAGATTTCTGATCTTTTTCCCAATTGAAACATAAAGTACAAACTGTGAAATTATAAAAAACATTTATTAGTATAGCTAGCCTACTTGTCAGAAAAGGTTTCATGTGGTTTATTATAAAAGAATAAAAACCCCTCTAAATCAAGTATATTAAAAACTGAAGTTTTACTGAATTCTCAGATATATAGGATTTGAGAGAAAAATATTCAGTAAACAATTTTAAAAATCAACCTCATTCAGTAAGCAATTCATTATTAGATTGACATGACTTAGCTATTCCAGTGCTCAAGTTAAAATACTGAAAGAATTTAAATACTGAATAACTAAAAAATAACAACAAACATTTCCAGTGAGGCATGGAGTAAAGGCATCTTATCTTGTATATGCCATCTTAAGGTATTTCCTGGTTCTAAAAATATTGGCTTCATTTGACCTTTTCCGAAATTAAACATTCAACAAAATACTCTTCAAAAAAACAATAATTTAAAGTTTAAAATAAGCTGTTTTATTCTATTGTTGGGGAATTATTTATTGTTAAATTATTTATATTGGCCCTGGCCAGTTGGCTCAGCAGTAGAGTGTTGGCCCAGCATGTGGAAGTCCCAGGTTCGATTCCTGGTCAGGGCATACTAGAAGAACCACTTGCTTCTCCATCCTTCCCCCATCTTTCTCTCTCTCTCTCTCTTCCCCTCCCACAGCTATGGCTCCAATGGTTCGAGCAAAGTTGGCCCCAGGGGCCAAGGATGGCTCCATGGCCTTACTTCAGGCCCTAAAATAGCTCAGTTGTTGAGCAACAGAGCAGCAGTCAGACAGGCAGAGCATAACCTGGTATGGAGCTTGCCGGGTGGATCCTGGTTGGGGTGCATGCAGGAATCTGTCTCTGCCTCCTTGACTCTCACTTAATAATTAAAATTTTTTTTAATTACTTAAATTGACAACAATCATTATTCTTATGTTTATATCACTTTCTACTAAATTTCACTGTATGAGTTATTTTATTTATTTATTTATTTTGGAGTGACTGAGACAGAGTCAGAGAGCAGGACAGATGGGGACAGATAGACAGAAAGGGAGAGAGATGAGAAGCATCAACTCTTCATTGTGGCACCTTAGTTGTTCATTGATTGCTTTCTCATATGTGCCTTGACCGGGGGCTACAACAAACTGAGTAACCCCTTGCTCGAGCCAGAGACCTTGGGTCCAAGCTGGTGAGCCTTGCTCAAACCAGATGACCCCACGCTCAAGCTGGCAACCTCGGGGTCTCGAACCTGGGTCCTCCACGGCCCAGTCTGACACTCTATCCACTGCGCCACCGCCTGGTCAGGCTATTTTATTGTTTTGAATGAAGTATCTGGCAAAACAAATCCAAAGCTATAAAGTATCTAATATATTTTTTTAAATACTCTATCTGAAATCATTTGCAAACTAAATAACTGACATGCTTACTCTTGTCTAGCCGGGGTCTTGGATTATATCGATACCCAACCTGGCTCCAAAAGACCGGCACAGAGCCTCTTGTTTGAATAAATGACAAGGTATGATTATGAACATGAATTAGCTGCTCAGTCTCCACATAATTTGCAACATTTCCATTTTTATCCACTCCTCTTCGTTTATAGCGCATTCCTAAATAAAACAGAAAACAGCAATATTTTTAAAAAATTTAGTCTGAGTAGATTATGCTTCTTAACCAAATCTCTCTCTTTCAGAATAGCCTTGGGGATCTCATGTGAAATTGCCAGGCAGAACTGTATCAACTTACCCAGATCATAACGGAATGCATCATTGTTTTATTACAATTTGAAGCTAAGATCGCTCCTGGGCACTGAAAGCGAAGGGTTTTCCCAGAGGCGCTAGCGCACGGGAAGGATTTAGTTCTGTGAGGCAGCCATCAGGAGGAACATCGCTATTTCAGAAGCTTATCCCAAGGGACCTGCTTCTCTCTTTTTATATATACCTCCTTTCTTTGTCCTTCTGTTAACCCCCCCCCATTTGACTCTCCAATAATTGGTCCACGGTCACATCACAGTCACCGAGCGCTTTGAAACCAACTGTTTCCAAATCCATGCTGTCAGCAGCATTTCAGCACCCCTGCAGGCTTTTCACTCTCAACCGCATATGATTTACATGCTCTGACAGCCCTCCATTCACCTGCTCTGTGCCGACTGCGACGGGAAATGAGAGCCACCAGAAATCGTGGGTGAATGTCATCCACACAGGTGGCCTCCTGAGGTGGGGTCTCTGGGCTGCTTTTCTCTTCATCAGATGATTCACTATAATTAACCACAAGTTCTTCAATCTGCACAAAACCTTGGATAATGGGGATAATCCAGAAGTCCACATCTCGTGTCTGAAAACAATATAGAAACATCATGTTGTTTCTAGGCTGTACTTAAACAAACAGTAGCCAGCACATATTTGTCAGTTTATTAGAAGCAGAAACCTTCCACTCTTTAACCACAGTCTCTGCTTACTGAAGAACACAAAGGAATGGAGGGAGGGAGGACAGGTGGAGAAGAGAGCCTTTCTTTATAAGGCTCATTCAAAAAAGAGTTGCCTGAGAGGGACCACAGCATAGGAGTCAGGCCACCAGGGAACAAATTCAAGCCCTAAACCCTTAACTCAACCAGCTGAATCACTGCACCTCACCAATGCCTGGATGTTCTGCTTTGAAAACCAGCACAAACTACTACTCCATAAGGTTATTGTGAAGATTAAATGAGTAAAATATAAAGAGTGTTTAGTAAAGTGCCTGCTTATAGTAACTATTTAACAAATATAGGGATTATGAGTACTCCTATTGGTATAGGAAAAATAAAGCTTAAGTATTGATTTTCAATTCCTACCTGTATTAAGCCTTTAATAAAATACAACCAACTCTGATCACTTTATTATGAAACAGAGGTCTATTCCATTTTTCTTTTTAAGAGAGAGGAAAATGAGAAAGAGAAAAAAAGAAAGAGAGAAAGGGTGGTAGGGAGGAGCAGAAAGCATCAACTCGTAGCAGCTGCTTGTTGTATGTGCCTTGACCGGGCAAACTCAGGGTTTTGAACCGGCAACCTCAGCGTTCCAGGTCAATGCTTTATCCACTGCACCACCACAGGCCAGGCCCTACTGTATTTTCTAGTACAGAAAAATACTTGTTTTGCCAAGCTAAAAGTAGTAAATGAACAACAAAATAAAAATTCCTTTCCATAAATATCTTATTTTTAAGTCATTTAACATAATTAGGAGAGTATTAATTAAATGTAGAGATGTCCTCTCTTGTGTCTTCAGACTAAGAATACTGAGATTTCTCACCGACTGTATGCAGGAATAATAAATAATGAGCTCTCCAGGGAGTCGTCCTTAGTCCCTCTTTCTCTCCTATCTCCATCATTCTATCTAGCCCTAATCTCAGCATCAGCTCCACATGCACCTGCTACCACAGACTCCAGGTGCTATCTCACAGTTCTGCTGTATGGAGCTGCAGACAAGGTCCTAGAGCGGGGCTGAAAACAGTGAAGGGTCTATATGCATTCCTTATTCTTATCACCACTCCCATTCTTTGTATATTTTTACTTCTAACAATAAATGCAAAACTTTTGACAGGAACAGAGAAATGTATGTTGCCAAATGCCACCTTTATTGCAAACCATCAGTTTTAAATGGCAATGCAAAGTGTCTGCAAAAAAAAAAAACCTCTGCAAGATAAAGAACTCAATATGTCAGCAAACAGAGCAAACACTCATTACAGACACCTTTACGGCTATCCCCTGTCACAGAGTTGTGGTGGTAACAGTTTCAGCATCATAAAAAGAGGTGAGGCCATTTTTATGCCTTATTCTCAATACAGAAATGATAGATATGTAGTGGTAGGCATTGCTACATGGTCAAAATCATTTATACTAACCCCCACCATTTGAGAGAAATAGAAAGAAGAAAAAAGATTTAAAATTTTTGAAAGGTTAAGAAAAAGATAAAGATGATCCTGATCAATTATTTGCCCACGCTGTGTCATAAACAGTAACTGCCACATAGCAGGCCTTACACAAATTCTTGTTGATTAAGTAAATAAATGAATTGTCATTGGACAGTCATAATTCTCCAACAGATGTAACAGAGTAAAGGAAGAAAGTAGTCAACAAGTCAGAAGGATTCTCATCATATTCCCTGCCTTCCCTGATTCAAATACTGGCAATACTATAATATGCTTGGAGATTGTCTACTCTAATTCCCAGATGAGGAAACAGGAAAGTTAAATGGCCTGGTATCATTCAAGGACAACTGGGCTTCAACCTTCCCAATGGGTAAACAAAATACCTCTTTTATAGGAACTCTGGGAAAATTAGTTCCCCAGGTTTAAATTACTACTATCCCATGGGAACCTGCTAAAAGGACAGGCCTTTAGCTACGCAGCAGAACTGTGAACTCCTTAAAATACCAGATGCCTTGGTTTCCCCATCTGGATGAACGATACCCATGTTGTAGGGGAAAACATTACAGTGAGATTTTAAGTTGATTTTAACACTAAAAATATTTGCTTAACTATAATTATCTTAGAATAGTTTAGAAACAACTACTCACACCAATCTCAGTTAGATCTTGTATCATGTATTTATTCCAAAAAAATCGGTCATCAACCTGGAACAGGTAGAGAACAGACAGTTGAGAAACTTGTTTCAGTTTTGCTATAAAGCAGAATGAGTCCATAATTGTTCTGGAGGGTAGAGCCTGCTCTGAACCGCGAGAGGTACCTTCTGCCAGAGGGGCCGGGGGTCCTTCTCTGCAGCGCTTTGCCTTTGCACTGAATTGGTCAGGTCGTAGGACAAGCTGTAGTAAAAGGATTCCGAGTCCATGAACATCTTCAGCAACTCCTCCAGTAATCTTCTCTCCAACTTCTCCTTTTCTTTACTTTCCTTAACCTGTAAAACATGAATCTACTGTCACTGCAGGAATTACATGTGAAGCAGTACGTGGATAACACACACTTTCCTAGGAAGGAAGTGGGGATACTCAGGGACATGCAGAGACAGTGCTGGAATACAACAAGTGGTTTGAAAATAAGTTTACAGGCAGGAAAATTACCCCTCAATTTAAAACTAATCAAAATGAATTCCATGCCCATATTAATTAAACTCTTACTTTCTTTTTATTAGGAGCAGACACATTGGACTTAATATGCGTAAAGGTCTTCAGTAGAAACTTCGAGTCATCAGGAGATGGTATAATCTTCTCTGGTTTGTTAATTCCAAAATGATGCTTCTTACAGAGCTAAATAATTAGGAAGAGAGAGAGAATCCATTATTATTAATATCTGCTTGTCAAATGTTCAAGGCTGAGTACAGAAGTGGATGCTACTGCTCATGCACTGTGGTTAAAAGTAAACCTCAAAAAGCAATCAGTGGCCCTGGCCGGTTGGCTCAGCGGTAGAGCGTCAGCCTGGCGTGCAGGGGACCCGGGTTCGATTCCCGGCCAGGGCACACAGGAGAAGCGCCCATTTGCTTCTCCACCCCCCCCCCTTCCTCTCTGTCTCTCTCTTCCCCTCCCGCAGCCAAGGCTCCATTGGAGCAAAGATGGCCCGGGCGCTGGGGATGGCTCCTTGGCCTCTACTCCAGGCGCTAGAGTGGCTCTGGTCGCGGCAAAGCGACGCGCTGGAGGGGCAGAGCATCGTGCCGGGTGGATCCTGGTCGGGCACATGCGGGAGTCTGTCTGACTGTCTCTCCCCATTTCCAGCTTCAGAAAAATACAAAAAAAAAAAAAAAGCAATCAGTAACCAACTACAGTGCCCCAACTATGACCCAGTGCCTCTCATCTCTCTCCCTTCCTGTCTGTCTGTCTCTCTTGGTAAAAAAAATAAGCCAAAAAAGAAAAGTAAACCTCGAGACTTAGAAAAATGACCAAGTACACAACTCACACTGGGAAACACAGCTGCGCTTTCAATGATTAGAAAGTTGCAGTAAAGCATAAGCAAAGAATACAGGACAGGATATATATACTTAGGATTTGAGGGTGGAAAATTCAGGTTAGGATCATAACTATAGTTAATATAACTGAATAATAAAATGCTCCAGTTAATGCTTTAAAAATTGGTATCTAAAATTTAAAATATTGCAAAATACACACTTTCTATGCTTCAGGGGCATTATTTTACAGCTATTTGTGCTAAATATTCATTCCTGCTGGTTAATTGAGTGTTCTGGTTCAGAAGATGGCAAAGGTCTGGTCTTCTGGGAGTCTCAAAAGCTGGACATTTCAACCACTCCCCTCCTCCTGTCCTCACACACTAACAAAACCAACAACAACAAAAATACTCTGTAGATCCAGAGATTTAATTTGAAGAAGCCATCAGTAGAGGCTGCAGGAAACGTGCACACCAACTGGCAAAGGTGAGGAAAAGGATGTAGATGTGTTAATATCAGAAAGAGCACAGAGGTTCTAAAAACAACTACCTGGTTAGGCCCTGGCCAGTTGGCTCAGTGGTGGAGCTTCGGCCTGGAGTGCAGGAGTTCCGGGTTTGATTCCTGGCCAGGGCACACAGGAGAAGCACCCATCTGCTTGTCCACCCCTCCCCCTGTCCTTCCTCTCTGTCTGTCTCTCTCTTCCCCTCCCGCAGCCAAGGCTCCATTGGAGCAGGGTTTGCCCGGGCGCTGAGGATGGCTCTGTAGCCTCTGCCTCAGGCGCTGGAACAGCTCTGATTGTGGCAGAGCAACGCCCCAAGATGGGCAGAGCATTGCCCCCTGGTGGGCGTGCCGGGTGGATCCCAGCCGGGCGCATGCGGGAGTCTGTCTGACTGCCTCCCCATTTCTGGCTTCGGAAAAATACAAAAAAAATAATAATAAAAATAAAAACAACTACCTGGTTAAAGTCAAGTGTGTTTTACATATCATTTCATGTGGTTCAACACACAAAGCAAATATTCAGAAAGGTACACAAGAATTCTACTAACTAGATATATGCTAATTCCACTTTTCAACACACTAGTTTTATTCCTACATCAGGTGGTAGATTCCTATTGTGAGCTAATTGTTATAAATGATTGATAGTGTCTTACTCACAAAATAACTGTTACTAGATACACAGGAATAAAAAAAAGTGTAATGAGAACAAAAGCTACATAGTTCAAGCTTTGATAATAATGATTTAAAGGGGGGACTATCCCATAAGTGAAGACTGATAACTGGACCAAGTTTTCGGATATAATGGAATCTTACCTTTATGCATTTTGAAAATTAAAACTATCAAAAACTCTATTCACATGGGTTCACAACATGATAACTTGACAATGTTCCTGCCTACCATTAAAGACAGGGAACTAGAGATGAGGTCTAAAAAGATTTCTAGTCCTTCTACCAACACTGAGCTAACCTAACTTCCCTTCCAATAAGCAAAACTAACTGAGTTGATGGGGAAGGAGAGAAGAACTAAGCAGATGGACACAATTTCAGCAATTCTCTCCTCTCCCCTTTTCTGCTGGTGATTCCCATCAACATGCGAACATACTGGTATCTCTTCCAACACCTTACTTCAAGTCTCTTCCTCTGCCAGCAAGTGTCCTGTTTCTTTTACTTCTCACTACCTCCAAATGCTCTTCTCCCATTCTCTTCCAGCCCACGCCAATTTGGCTTTGGCCCTATACAACTGCACCTAAGCTGCTGTCTTCGTGGTGACCAGTGACCTCCACTTGGCTAAACCCAAAGTGAGTTTTTGGTCCTTGTCTTAACCTCTCAGCAGCTCTGACAGCTCATCACTTCCTCACCCTCGCTGATATTCTGTCTTCACTTGGCTTCCACTGGTCACTTTCTTTATCTTTTTTTACTGGTTCATTTCCAACCATTTGGCTTCTTAATGTCTCAACACCCCAGGGTTTAGTCCATAACCCCTTCCTATCTACATTCACTCCCTCAGTGATTTCATCCAGTCTTGGATTCAAATACAATCCATATGCCAACCCTCCCTCTTAAATGTATTTCCAGCCCAGCTCTCTCCCAAAATTCTAACCTCACAAACCCTGTTTCCACTCGGATTTCCACCAGACATCTCAAACTCAACATCTCCCAAACCAGACCTCCTCTTCCCTCCCCGCCTTTATCTCCTACTACTGTCCTCCCCTCGCCACCCTGGCCTCCTGGCTGTTCCTCAGTGTGTCAGGAATGCTTCCACTGCAGGGCCTTTGTTAGCTGTTCTCTCTGCCCAAGTATCTTACCACAATCTCTACACCCCTTACTGTACTCAACTTCTATTTCCCATAGCATTTATTACCTCCCAACATGCAATATAGTTATTATATTGATATTTATTGTCTGATCCCCTACCCCCACTATAATTTAAGCTCCATAATTGCAGCAATCTTTGTTCTGTTGACTTTTTTCTTTTCTTTTAGCAAAAGAGAGACAACAGACAGACAGGGGCAGGCAGGAAGGGAGAGAGTTGAGAAGCATCAACTCATAGTTGCAGCACCTTAATTGTTCATTGATTGCTTTCTCATATGTGCCCTGACCAGAGGGCTCCAGCCAGGTTGGTGACCACCTGCTCAAGCCAGCGACCCAGCGCTCAAGTCAGCGATCTCAGAGTTTCAAACCTGGGTTCTTAGCATCGCAGGCTTACACTATCCACTGCGCCATTGTCTGGTCAAGCTGTTCTGTTGACTCTTATCTCTAATGTCTTAGCGGTATCAGGCATAAGAGGTCTCTCTCAGTAAGCATTTGCTAAATGAATAAACGAGTTCTGATGCTACAAACATAAGTGGTAACCTCCAGATTCATCCATGAGGCATATAAGTAGTCCTGGGAAAGCCTCACTCCCCTTCTTCTGTGAACATGCTACCCCTACCTTTCTTGGTAGAGAGTCACTGGGGCAGCAGAGAAGAGGTTAAAAAGGATACTCTCCCTATTGCTGCCACTGCTGCTCAAATTCAGCATCTCCAAAACTGAGCAACATCTGCTTCTCAAATCTTGTTCCTTCTCTGGTTGGACCAGTCTCAGGCAACATTACACCACCATCAGAGCACTTAAGCAAGAAAACTAAGAGTCATCTTCCATTATCCTCCTTCCTAAAGTCTCTCCTATCAAACTCAACCACTGTATGTCGATTGCTATTGTATTTATTCAAATTTTTATCTTTTGCCCAGACCAGTGTTTCTCAAAGGAAGTGCTACTGGCTTAACAGACAGAATAATTCTTTATACACAATTATTTCTCTTGGTGCAGATGACCTGACAGTCTTTCCTCCCCCGGGGAGCCCCACTCTAGCACTGGGTTTTAAGTACTAAGCATGGCTTCAGGCCCCCATTTCCTATGACGCCCTTTTAGTTTCCTTTACTGTGTAGGGGTCAAATCTTTCCTTGCCCACTTCCAGATCCAGAGCCCACGAGGCCTATGGCCTCAGTTCAAACTACTGTTCTGTTTATGGTCCATGAAGCTACTACTTCTCTAGGCCTAGCAATGTCTTCTTTTTCTTTCTTTTTTCTTTTCTTTCTTTCTTTTTTTTGTGTGTGACAGAGACAGAGAGAGAAACATAGGAACAGACAGGAAGGGAGAGAGATGAGAAGCATCAATTCTTCCTTGTGGCACCTTAGTTGTTCATTGATTGCTTTCTCATATATGCCTTGACCGTGGGACTACAGGAAACCAAGTGACTCCTTGCTCAAGCCAGCAACCTTGGGCTCACACTAGTGAGCCTTGCTCAAACCAGATGAGCCCGCGCTCAAGCTGGCAACCTCGGGGCCTCAAACCTGGGTCCTCCACGTCCTAGTCTGGCACTCTATCCACTGCACCACTGCCTGGTCAGGCCAATGTCTTCTTCTTCTTCTTTTCATCTATCCTCTTCCTGGGCTTGAAACAGAACTGATACAGGCCTAATACCCCTTAACTTCCTTCCTTATGAACTCCAAAATCCCAAAAATTCTCAAACCTGAATGTTTATTTATTTACTTTTTATTGATTGATTTCAGCAAGGGAGGAAAGGAGGGAGAGGAATGGTGGAGTAGTGGGAAGAGAAAGGAACATCAATCTGTTCCTATATGTGCCCTGACTGGGGATTGAACCGGCAACTTCTATGCTTCAGGATGAAGATTTAGCCAACTGAGCTATCCAGCCAGGGTGTGAAAGTTTATTTTTTGTTACAACTCATATATAATATACCAAATACCCTAAACTGATATGAGGCTATTGGTGTCATCACCTACCTCCCCTACTATGAATACTCACATGATTCTTTAAGAAGTATTAACATGTTGTATTATAGGGTAATGCCCCAGACTCACAGGGCATATAAAAACTACATGGAGCCTGACCTGTGGTGGCGCAGTGGATAAAGTGTCGACCTGGAAATGCTGAGGTCGCCGGTTCGAAACCCTAGCCTTGCCTGGTCAAAGCACATATGGGAGTTGATGCTTCCAGCTCCTCCCCCCTTCTCTCCCTCTGTCTCTCTCTCCTCTCTCTCCCTCTCTGTCTCTCTCCTCTCTAAAAATGAATAAATAAAAAAATAATAATAAATTTAAAAAAAAACTACATGGAATAACCTTCTCAATAATCACGAAAAAAAACCCTGAATTCTGAAACAAATATGTCCCCAAAGCTTCCAATAAACATTGTGATCTGTATAGCAAAGCACAAAGTCATACCATCTTCTCCAGAAGTCTATCTCTATGTCTTAAAACTGATTTTTCTAGCCTGACCAAGTGGTGGCGCAGAGGATAGAGTGTCAGACTGGGACATGGAGGACCCAGGTTCAAAATCCAGAAGTTGCCAGCTTGAGCACAGGCTCATCTGGTTTGAGCAAGGCTCACCGCATGAGCCCAAGGTTGCTGGCTTGAGCAAAGGGTCACTCATTCTGCTGTAACCCCTAGTCAAGGCACATATGAGAAAGCAATCAATGAATAACTAAGGTGCTACAATACAAATTGATGCTTCTCAGCTCTCTCCCTTTCTGTCTGTCCCTATCTATCCCTCTCTCTCTGACTCTCTGTCTCTGTCAAAAACAAACAGATTTTTCTAAATAAAAATTCAAAATAACTTCAAACATAAGCATTTTCAATGAATAATTTAGAATATTCTATCCAGTTACCTTTAGAAAAGAAAGTAAAGACCACTATCTCTGTAAAAAAAGGTTAAATTAAGAGAAGATGACTTCTGGGGATCCTTCCAGACCTAAAATGCTTTGTTTAAACAGAGCTCTTGGGATACAACACGTTGTGTTGACAGTGGGATCACTTTCCCTTTCCAGAGGCCCCACCAGCTCTGTGCGTGTGCGCTTAGGCCCTTATCACAACTCTGACGCCCATGATCTCAGAAAGCAAACCACAAGCTCCGCCGCTCCCGCAGTTCTTCTCTCACTCCAGCAACTGACATCTCACAACCAGGTTAAGAGCTGATGTGGCTGCTGCTGTTTC
The DNA here is from genome assembly GCF_036850765.1 of Saccopteryx bilineata. Lineage (NCBI taxonomy): Eukaryota > Metazoa > Chordata > Mammalia > Chiroptera > Emballonuridae > Saccopteryx > Saccopteryx bilineata. The sequence goes on along the minus strand of NC_089496.1, from coordinate 104,824,811 downwards.
AGACAATAAAAATAAATGATTTTACTTTAAAGTTGGTTTCTATCTATGTCCATCTGGAGCTAAAATTTTAAACAGATGTCTAATGGGAAACTAACTATGGAAAATGATGCAGTTAGCTATGAAAGCAATGCGATACCGCAAATACGATACGCAGACGTGGAACATAAGCCTATCAAGCTTTCAAGGATGTTTTATTTTTTCCAAAAGGAAGAACATCTATGTCCTCATTTATCTGAACCTCACAGATTCTTCATGCCCTTCTATAGATCATCTTCTTCTTGGTTTTTTAAACAGCACGCTGCTTTGAAAAACAGTCTGGCAGTTCCTCAAAAGGTTCAACATAGAGTTATTATGACCCCGCAATTCCATCGCTAGGTATATAACCAAGAGAAAAGAAGAGAAATGCCTACCAACAAGTAGTACATTGATGTTCACAGCAGATCCCCACCCCCCAGCACCTCCTCAACCAAAACAGCTCTGCTCTCATGTGTCTCATATACTGCATTTCACAGATTTTAAAACAAAGGCTCCACTACTAAAATGAAGCTTGAAAACCATGCAATTAACTTACTTTAAAGATATTATCCATCTCTAAAATTGTATGATTCTGGTCTATTAAACCAAATCCTCATAATTGCAATTATATTTAGATCAAATTTCCATAAAATTTCCTGAGATGGCAGCTTACCTCTAACTCAAGATCCTGAGGTTCCATTTCAGAAAGTGACAGCACAGCAATTTTGGTAATTTTACAGACCTCATGGTCTCCTGGAAGTTTGCCCACCAGGGCTTTCTGCCGAATTAAAATAAGCCACCATGGAAAATCTGAAAGAGAAAAGTCATATTACTGTCTAGTATCTATAAAGTGTTACTGTCCTAGGAAGCTGAAGGCGAATAATCCAACCACAACAACAACAAAAAATGTACAATAGGTATAACCCTTTGAAGTAAAGCACACAACAAAATATAAAAATGGACCTTAAATATGTGAAAAGATGTTCAAGCTCACTCATAATCAGGTTGAAAAAAATAAAAAAGTATGACAGCATATTTGCTGGCAAGGCTGTGGGGAACAGGCACTCATACAGTGCTAGTGGGGACTACACACAGGTACAACTCTTCTGGAGAGAAATTTAGTGCTACCTAACAATAAAACTTACGCACTTAACTTTTAACCTCGCAATCCCACACCTGTGAATTTACCCTGAAGATACACAAGAACACACAAGTATATACTCTCAAGTCTATAACCAGTCTATAACTTCAAAATACCAGAAACCACTTGAATGTCCAGACACTGGAGAAGAGCTGAATAAACTAAGGCACATATACTCTGGAGTACGAGGCAGCGTGAAAAAGAATTAGAAGCATTTTATGACTGATAAGGATATACATATGACTGCCAGGATATATTAAGTGAATAAACTGGATATATTATTAAATCAAAGTTCAAAAGACTATCTAGAGTGTCCACCCTTTATATAAGAAAGAAAATAAAATATTCATATATCTGCTCATTTTCACCAAAAAAACAAGAGGTAAGCTAAATTAGAAATTAATGAAATTGGACAGCTACAAGGCGTAGGGAGACAGGACGGAAGAGGAGGGAGACGGAAATGATGAAAGGGATGGGAAATAACAGCCCTCTGAGTATACCCTTTTGTTAGAACCATGGTAATGTTTCATGCCTCCTCAAAAACAAATTGTTCAAATAAACCAGAATGTGGGGGTAACCCAAACAAAATGCAAATAGTACCCCAACTTAGCTACAAATGGAAAATGAAGCCACATTGTAGGAAATAGGGAGGAAAAAAATGAATCTAAGTAACTTTGGAAAAGAATAATTTATAGAGATAAAGACAAAAACAACTGAATCATAATACTGCATTCTGGTCAGTGAATTTTTTTTTTAGAAGGTATGGATTAGCAATTCCAAATACATTATGTGTACACTAGGACTAAGCAAAGTTATACATGTATTGAGGAAAAAGAGGAAGAAGATAGCAAAACAAATCTTTAATAAGTACAAGAGAAAGAAAAAATACCCAGAGGTTCAACAGTTATTTTTCCAATCCAAGTTTTTATTTTTCACAAGAGATTTTTAATAAAATGAAAACTACTCTATGCAAGACCCAACTCAAAAGCAATTTTTCAACTTATGAGGTTACACCCTTAAGAAAAATACTGTACTACCTAATTAGCACCAAAAATAATTGAAATAAGTGTTTCAGGAATTTCTTATTTTAGAAAAATAACATGACATGTATTTTAAATATGAAAGAAAAATTTAAAGAGATACAAAGTATTCAAATTTCCTCCACTTTTTCCTCCAAATACTATTTTAGGAATAGTATTTTGAAGATGTGCTTTAGGCATTTCATAAATGCAAGAGTTTGGAAGTGTTTCATAATTCTTTATACAGTAGGGTGGAAATTTACTCCAAAGTTTCATGGCTTTTCCAGGCCATTTCATTATTCATTATCATTAAACATTAACCGAGGACCTACCAAGTGCTGGGAAGGGATGAATCAAGGTTACCAAACACCTAACACACAATAAACAAAGCACATAAAAGATAACATACTGTTGAATGTCAATACATTTTGTTGAATGTAAAGAAAGCCTTACCACAGATTTCTTTTTCTAAATTTTTATTTTTGTTTGTTGATTTGAGAGAGAGAAAGAGAGAGAGAGAAACATCAACTTGTTGTTCCACTTATCCATGCATTCACTGATCAATTCCTGCATGTGCCCTGATCAGGGCCCAAACCACAAGCTTGCTGCATTGGGACACAGCCCCAACCAACTGAGCTACCCAGCCGGACACTACCACAGGTTTCTTAACCTCACAGAAGTAATTTCTATTTCACACTGAACAATTTAGAGTGTTGGCAACTGAACAAACAAGCCAGCATTAGGAACCCCTCTTCCAAGTTCATGCCTTCTTGCTGCTGACTTTGAATTCATTTTTTTAATTGGTATTTATTGATTCATTATAGAGGAGTGGAAAGGAGGGAGGAACATCAATCGCTGTTCTACCCATCCACGCAATCGTCGGTTGACTCTTGCATGTGCTCCGATTGACTAGGAAGTGATGACAGGTATTTTGAAAAGTATAACCAGTAGGCAAACTAAAACAATAGTCCTGGAAAAGATTCAATTGCTTGCCCTATAAATAACTGACTCATTTTCAAGGAGATAAGCAATTGTGGGATGAAGATTCTTTAAAAAATAATAATAATAATAAATATTTTCATCTAATTTTAGAAAAAAAAGTGTTTTTTCTCTCTATTCATGACCTTACCCCTAGGAAGTATTGAAGCTACATATTTCTTTCTTTTCTTTTTTCTTTTTTTTTTTTTTACAGGGACAGAGAGAGAGTCAGAGAGAGGGATAGACAGGGACACAGACAGACAGAAACAGAGAGATGAGAAGCATCAATCATCAGTTTTTCGTTGCAACACCTTAGTTGTTCATTGATTGCTTTCTCATATGTGCCTTGACCGTGGGCCTTCAGCATACCGAGTAACCCCTTGCTCGAGCCAGCGACCTTGGGTCCAAGCTGGTGAGCTTTGCTCAAACCAGATGAGCCCACGCTCAAGCTGGCGACCTCGGGGTCTCTAACCTGGGTCCTCTGCATCCCTGTCCAATGCTCTATCCACTGCGCCACCGCCTGGTCAGGCTGAATATACGTATTTCTTGACATAGCTATTCATTCTACTGACATACAGAAAAGATGTTAATTATATAGAGAATATATGAATACATTCCATTTGTTTAAAAATGTGAACATTACAGATAAAACTAAAGTTCTCTTTGAACATTATTTCCTACTCCATGGAAACTCTTTATATATAATCCAACCACACTTTGTGGTTTTCTCCTGTAAGGAGACTAACAAAGATGAAAAGCAATTGGTTCCCATTCTTGGCGTCCATTCATTTTTTTAATTCATTTTAGAGAGGCAAAGGGGGTAAGAGAGTGGGGCAGGGAAGAAAGAGGGGCGGGGGAGGGAGAGAGAGAAGGACATGGGGAGGAGCAGGAAACATCAACTCCCATATGTGTCTTGACCAGGCAAGCTCAAGGTTTTGAACTGGCAACCTCAGCGTTCTAGGTCAATGCTTTCTCTACTGTGCACCACAGGTCAGACTTGGCAAACATTCATTTAATCTTACTTGAGAGCTTCAAAACACATTAAATTTTTTTTTTAATTTCTTGATGGTAGCAAGAGAGGAAAGAGAGAGAAGAGGAGAGGGAAAGAAAGACAGACGGACACAAACATCAACCTGTTCCTGTATGTGCCCTGACTGAAGATTGAACCCACAACCTTTACATATCGAGATGATGCTCTAACTAACTTAGCTATCTGAACATGGCAAAAACAAAATCTTTTTAAAATACAATTTAATTTTACTTTTCATATGGAACATTCAAATGTACATCGATTTACTTGGAACTTTTCTTTGAGAATGAGCCACTTGATGGGTATTCGGTGTTATCTAGTCTTTTTTTTAAATGCAACACAGCTTTATTAAGTCTTTCCAAAGCATTCAACTTAGCTTTCACTGAAACAAGAAGTCTTCCTTTCTGCACTTGTAGTGATGGGCTGAATTATATTGAATTCATTTTGTAATTACAATAGTGCGTAGACAGGTTTGGGAATAAACACAATCCAACCCCCAATCCACAACCCACTGGAAGAGAGAAGGCGTCCTACGCAGTCCCCACCAGCGACCAGCCCTCACAGCACATCGCCTCCACCAGTAGGCTCTGCAAAGGAAGTGGGCATGTTGGTTAATCTGGGAACCAGGTTGTGAGATTCATTTAAAAGAGCTCCTACTGACAGAAATATGCATGCAGCACATATCCTTATGTGCAGACACTTGAAGGGAATGACATGTTTGTGTGGAAATGATTCTTACTTCTGGTTTTTCTTTTCCAAAGACTGGTTCTAATTTGAACTCGTTCAGCATACTTTTCTTTTTAAGACTTCTTATTTTTAAGGAGAGAAAAAAAAAAGACTGATTTTGCAGCTTAAAACCATAACTGTCTTTACTGCTCTTTTGGACACTTTGCAGTTTCTCCGTGTCTCTCTATAAGCATTCATGTTCTGACTAAAAGTAAAACTAAAAAGAGAAGGTGGATCTGCTAATGACGCTTATATGTTTACCTCCTTCAGCTTGCCCCAATTCGAGACCATATGCCAATGACAAAGCACCCCCTTGAACTCTCCTACGTCCACTCCGGGAGCCCCGTGGAGGAGAAGCTGGCAGTGGTGGAGTGGAGCACAGCTGCTGCTCTAACACTCAAGGTCCACTGTGAATGGAGGAGCCAACACAGAATTTATATAATTACATCCACACACCAATAAATACTAACCTAGGGGGGTGATTTACTCCCAAGTCATTTGTAACATAATATTCAAATGTAAATATTTAAATTCTTGAAGGGCTTCTACAGATTATTGCCTCAAAAGAGCCACAGCGGTGCCTGCACTTGCACCAGCTACGTCAGAAGATGAAGATATGTTGGTAAAGGAAAAAGAATCGGGGGAAAAAAAGAATCAGGAAAACGGATTGTAGTCGGTTCACCTTCCCTTTCTTCTGTGTCAAGCTGACAAGAATACTTAACGTTTCTAAGAGAATCTAATAATTGGGATATCTCAAGATAAATTATATTCCAATTTAAAGGATTGTGTTTTTTTCTTACAAATCTTCAGTACAGATTTAAATTCAGTTCAATGTGTGCATAAAACCTATTTCATTACTAATTATTAATGTTTCAATTTTCTAAACATAGTAGCTACTCAACATTTCTTGACTGGATGCTCTGTAGCCTACTAGGGTTTCCTAAGTCTGGGTTTATAGAAAACTGACAATGACTCATAAGGACAGCATCTAGGGCAAGGGATACTTTTAATAGCCTCCATTTCAAATTACCAAATAGTGGTGTCAGAAGTATATTCAGTTTAGCCTATGACACTTAGGATGAATTTAAATCTCTAATAATGACCTGCCACAAAATTAAATAACCTTACACTCTATAAAAATATAGTCTTTTATATCTGTAGTAAGTAGTCTTAGAAAACTAGGAAGTCAAAGTGTTGTTGGACAAAATGAATTTATAAAAGTACATTTTCTAGATAACTATAGCTTATCTTTTTAAAATGCTAAGATGTTTTCTCATAAATTCATTGACAACTTTAATATATTACATTCTTTCCTACTTATAAAGTATAATTAAATATGTTAAGTATACTAAGTATATTTGGGATTTTTATTCAGGTTGCAGATTTGTAATCATGAAGATAAATTATTGCTTTGAGAAGTGATACAGTGTGCTTCAAGGCTGAAGGCAACTGGCCCCTCTATAAGGTGATCCAAGCCCACTGTAAACAAACTGATAATCAAGTCAATTAAATAAACAACCTTCATTTTCTGCTCTGAGTGGCTGACACTGGCCATCTCTACGTGAGAACTTCCTATATTTATCAAGAAACTGCTTTCATAAACACAATTAGACCTGGTAATAATTTGATTGTAATCACATCAAAATGTTCAATAAGATAAAAGTTTTTAAATATATATAAAGAAATATAGAAAGCACTTTTACAGATGACCAGTACATACCCTCTTACCATGACAATCCTCTTCCTTTTCTGAAGCTAAAAACGTTTAATATCACTGCCATAGGAATCCCTGAGAAAAACAACTGGAGCTTAAGAATAAATGGGTTTATAAGTAGAGAATATTGTAGAATCATAGTGGGATAGAAGAGTTGAGCTCAAGCTGGCTTGCCTCTAAAGTAACTCTGCCTGAAAACATAAAATCTGCCAGTTAAAGATTTGCTCAGACATAAGAAGCATGCTTATCTGATGACCCTTGGGAGAGCTCAGAATTGTGCGTCACATTCATGTGTCTAGTTCAAGCATTGCTCCTACCAAGGAGGTGGAACCATCTGCACCAAGGAGCTCAGATGAGGGACATAAAATGACAGAAAATTTTGAAGCAGAAAGTGATGGCACAGGTTGAGAAGAGCAAAGAAAAGAGGGAAGGGCCGTTTAGAATGTAGGCACTGGGAAGAGTGAAAGGAAGAGGAGGGAAGCAAAACGTGATGAGAAGTTGCCAGAGAAAGGAGCCTCCCACACCACTCGGCTGCTGCTCCCAAGACCAAAAGCCATTCATGTAGTAGATCAGCTAAACTACCATTAAACGATCTTTTTAAGGGTTAACCATGAACCTAGTCACCAATGAAACCCTTACCTCCAAAAAAAAACCAATTCTGGGATTCTCATGGATGACAAAATGACTATAACTGAATTACATTTTAAATCACTCCTATTTTGGTAGACATGTTATATCACAAATAATTCTATTTCTTTAGAATACTTCCTTCAAAGTAACTTTAGTACATAAAAAAAATCGCCTATCAGTTAACAAAAGATAAATGTATTTAATTTTTTTTAACTAAGATAAAACCAGAAATAATGACAACAGGCTACTACAACAAAGTCTATACTCTGACTTAAAGGTTTTGTGTGTGTGTGTTTTTAAATTTTATTTTATTTTACTTTATTGGGTGTACATAGATTCTAGTGTCTATATACCTCCCCTCTCCCGTGTTCCCCACCACATCCCCCTTGCCCTCCTCCCAGCAACGCCCTCCCCCGGTTTTGCTTTTCTGCTCTCATCCCACCCTATCATCCCTGTTCCCTCTGTCCACTTTTCCTCTGGTCAGGCCTGACTTAAAGGTGCATTTTTTTTACAGAGACAGAGAGAGTGTCAGACAGACAGGAACAGAGAGAGATGAGAAGCATCAATCATCAGTTTTTCCTGCAGTTCCTTAGTTGTTCATTGATCGCCCTCTCATCTGTGCCTTGACCGTGGGGCTTCAGCACACCAAGTAACCCCTTGCTTGAGCCAGCGACCTTGGGTCCAAGCTGGTGAGCTTTGCTCAAACCAGATGAGCCTGCGCTCAAGCTGGCGACCTCGGGGTCTCAAACCTAGGTCCTCTACATCCCAATCCGATGTTCTATCCACTGCGCCACCACCTGGTCAGGCTGACTTAAAGGTTTTTAATGGCTTCATATACCTTATATCATAATGGCATCACATACCATAAAATTCACCCATTGGAAATATATCACCCATTGGAAATATACAACTCAATGATTTCAGTCAGTTTAGAGAGTTGTGCAACCATCACCACAATCCTTACGTTTTTAATAATGTGAGTTGTCAGTAGACAATAAAACAATCTATCGCTCCCACAATCAAAATGTACACAATGACTTTTATGGATTCTTGCTGTATTGGCCAAGAGTTTGCTTAAAGGCTTTAATCACTGTAAAAAAAAAAAAATAGAAGAATGGATAAAGAAGATGTGGTACATATACACTATGGTATACTACTAAGCCATAAGAAATGATGACATCGGATCATTTACAACAAAATGGTGGGATCTTGATAACATTATATGGAGTGAAATAAGTAAATCAGAAAAAACCAAGAACTGCATGATTCCATACATTGGTTGGACATAAAAACAAGACTAAGAGTCACGGACAAGAGTGTGTGTGGGGGGGAGAGGGGGGGGAGGGGAGGGGGAGGGGGAGAGACACAAAGAAAACTAGACAGAGGGTGAGGGAGGACAATCTGACTTTTGGTGATGGGTATGCAACATAATTGAATGACAAGATAACCTGGACATGTTTTCTTTGAATATATGTACCCTGATTTATTGATGTCACCCCATTAAAATTAATAAAAATTAATTTATAAAAAAAATACACAATGAAACTCATATTTAAATAGAAGCAATATCTAAAGGCATGTCCCAAGAATCAGGTCTCCAGCAGAGGCTGAGAGTTCCAGGGACCCTGCCAGGCTCCTCTTCCCTTTTCTCCAGTGCCCTTGAGGGGTAAGGTTTTTTAATGGCTTTTTAGGGATATATAAAGTAATATTAGTGACACTCCATTCATTCATTCATCATTAAAATATAAAACCCTCTGCATAATACATTTTACCATTTTAACAATTGAGACATCTTCACCATCTCAAAAGTGGAGAAACAGCAGATGGTGAGTACTATTTTAATGAATGAGAGCTATCTTGAGTAAATTGTGTGTGTGGCTGTTCAATACTATCTATAGTAATTCCCTTAATTACTAAGTCACGAGTTTCTATTGCCAAATTAATCAAGATTCTTGACAATTCTCTCTTCAAACTATTTCTGAATATATCATGGAATATATACTTATCTTTTAAAAAAGATTTTATGTATTGATTTTAGAGAGAGGACGGGGGGGGGGGGGAGCGGGAAACATCATTTCATAGTTGTTTCTTGTATGTGCCTTGACCAGGCAAGCCCAGGGTTTCAAACTGGCGACCTCAGCATTCCAGGTCGATGTTTTATCCACTGCACCACCACAGGTCAGGCTACTTTTGCTTTTTATATTCAGATATTTCTTACTCAACAGAGCTTATCCTTGTCTCAATCTTCAAAATAGATTTCAATTTACAATTCTGGGGATCCATTTAAAGTCTCCAGCCTACAGCAATCTCCCCAGGGACAGCTGTGTACAGATACAGCCGTCTCCCGGGCATCACACGGAAACAGAGGAGACACATCAATCACTTGGGCCTTCTGCGCAGCTACTTCCTCTGCCAGAAACCACGTCTCCTCCCATCCCTGCCCTCACCCTGGCCATGCCCAGATGATCTTACTTTTCGGGCCTCAGCTCAGAATCACTTCCTCAGGGATGCCTTCCCTGTGGGACCCCCAGCATCACCAGTCAGGTCCCTCGGTCATGTGCTTCACAACAACCCACATATTTCTTCAGAAACTTACATCCAATGATAAAACTATGTAGTCTGTAGATGAACTTTTTTTTTTTTTTTTAATTTTTTTTATTTTTTTTTTTATTTTATTCATTTTTAGAGAGGAGAGGGAGAGAGAGAGAGACAGAGAGGGAGAGAGAGGAGAGAGAGAAGGGGGGAGGAACTGGAAGCATCAACTCCCATATGTGCCTTGACCAGGCAAGCCCAGGGTTTCAAACCGGCGACCTCAGCATTTCCAGGTTAACGCTTTATCCACTGCGCCACCACAGGTCAGGCTGTAGATGAACTTTTAACTGTAGATAAAATTAATGTTAGATAAAAATCACTCGGATTCAAATCTGCTCTGAAAGCTTTGAGTTTTGTCTCCTGCAGACCCCAGCACTGAGTGCAGGCCTTGGCACACAGTAGGCACTCCATAAATACTTGTAAAATAAATATTTGCTGAATATTTTTGAGTAGCCTCTGTACAAGGGGAAGACAGCAGTAAGCAAAACAGATACAGCCCCTGTCTTGAAGCTTATGAAGGGGGACAAAGGAGAAAACAAAAAATAAATGTGTAATTACAACTGAGATAAGAATTTGACTATCATTCTTACTTCCTCCTGGACACAGGAATAAAACACTAATTTTTCATGAAGCTTTACTTTTCTTTCATCTATGTATTTAGCACAATACATGTCCCTTCTACTTTCTGTCCCTTCTATTAATAAACCCTAACTGACCAAACCAAAGTCAGACCCATTCAAGCTGTCAGAGCTAAACGGGGAAAGTGTAACAGGTGAAAGTTCACCTGCCTGCAAATGTCTGGGGAAAAGACCTTCTAAAATAAAGAAAGTTTAGTGTTTTTAAATAGTCTCTCTAGACATCAAGGTTAACAGAATTTTTTTGGCAGAGCTTGCTGAAAGGAAAGGCACTTCTCAGCAAAGAATACCACAACCAAATAATATTTTAACATTCTTTCACCACACATTATTTGAAAAAGGCACATGGATTATGAAATATAACCTTCACTAACACTTTACTACTAAAAACATTACTTTTTATCATCTCCACTATGTAGTCTTTTAGTGACATGTTAATATTATAGTTTCAGCAAATATTAACATTATTGGAAAAAAAACAGTGCAAGTTTACAATCTGTTCAAAACTGTACAGCTAGAACTTGAGTTGTTCTCTGGTAGAAAAACACCTCTAAGTTACCTTTAAAACTAAGGGGAAAATTTTAGCCTCGTGAATGCTATCATCAGGAACTTTATTATAAGGAACTTAAAACTAAGCACTTTATGTGAGTTTTATTAAATGTTACAGTAACTGTATCAAGGAAGTGTTGTCATCTTTGTCTTACAATCAGCAACAGAGGCTTAGATGAATAGCCCAAACCAAGGCAACTGGGTGGTCTTTCGGGTCGGCCCACCTCTGGGCCAAGTGCCTAGTCAATGATACTTGGGGAATGGCCTCTCTCACTGGGAAACAAGGGCAACAAGCAATCGTAGGATTTCTCCTTGACATGCTTTTATAACAAGCACTCCAGTGACCTTAGGTTCCTGTTATAGGCTGAACTATGTCCCCTCAAAATTCATATGTTGGAATCCTAATCCCTAGTACCTCAGAATGTGACCCTATTTTAAAGAAATAAGGTCTTTAAGGAGGTAATTAAGTTTAATCAAGATCATTCAGGTAAGCCCTAATCCAGGGGTCCCCAAACTTTTTACACAGGGGGCCAGGGTCGTGACTGGTGTCCTTTTCAAAGGAAATCTGGACACAGACACAGAGAAGATACTGTGAAGACACAGGGAGAAGATGGGCATCTACAAGCCAAGGAGAGGCCTCAGAAGAATCAACTCTGATGACATCTTGTCTCAGACTTCAAGCCTCCAGAATTGTGAGAAAATAAATTTCTGTCGTGGAAGGTCCCCAGTCGGCAGAACTTCCCTGTGGCAGCTGAGCACACTGACACAGGCCTGAGTCATGCCTGCTCACATCACAAGAGCTCGGGGTTCAGTGACAGTCACAGAGAGCAGCGTGGCTCACCCACATCATTCTAACAGTCAGTGACATCTGTTCAAGTAAATATATGTTCCCACCTCACCAGACAAGAACAAAAAGTCATGCATTAATATGTAGAGTAAGGAGGGGTATGAAAGTGTTTGAATACATATGTTTTGTTCTGCTCATCCTCTGCCCACAGAAGGTGAGATGCTCCCATGGGAAAACATGCCCGCAGTGATTATCTAGTCCCAATGCATATCACAGCACACCTGCCATCGGTCAGGCTGAGACTCACAGGGGTGCAGGGAAGGGCAGAGGAACACCCCCCCCACCCCCCCCACTCCCCCCCCCCCCCCACGACAGAGAATGAAAACAGAGAAGGCAGGAAGAGTGAGAGGAATGCGAACACCAGAGAAGGGGGTGGAATGACAAACACAAGGTGGGGCTGAAAGTCTCTCTGTGGGGGAGGAGCAGCAGGGGGCCCAGCAAAGATTTTCCTTTGTTTCCTCCCCACTCTCTTTGTTAACAGTCAAACCTTAAAAGTGAAGTGACAAGAAAAAAAAAGGTAGAGATTAAGAAAGTGAAAAATGAAGACACTTTTCTTGTGCATCTTTCCATTTTTTTTATTAATTTTAATGGGGTGACATTGGTAAATCAGGGTACATATGTTCAGAGAAAACATCTCTAGGTTATTTTGACATTTGATTATGCTGCATTCCCATCGCCCAAAGTCCAATGTGCATCTTTCCATTTGAAAAATATTTTCTTTTCCTAGTTCACTCTATTCCCTTCCTCTCCCTCTTCCAAAGTATCCTATGTAACAGGTTTGGTCCAAAGAAAGGCAAGTGGTGCAAGAAGGGAAAGTCCATGTGAACGGGGGCTAATCACAGGAGGTGACCATACCCGGTCACCTGCCACCTCCTAATGACCACACACTTTCACAGCACCACAGCCTCGTCAACAAGCCGCTTGCAGGAGAGAACTTCCAGCTGTTCTGCCAAGGCAGAACCCTTCTGCTCTGACTGCCCCTCCTACCTAGAGGAGTGCCCCTCTGGGAAATGTCTGAACTTTGTGATCGGGGAAGGGCCTTGGCTCAGTGGGCCAAAGAGTCTCTGCCCCGGGGGTCTGACCCAGACTCACTCCTCAGTCCTTGAGAGCTCGTCCATCTCCAGAGCTTGTGGGAGACATCAGACGTTGGTTGGTTTGAGTACCCTGTAAGGGCAAAAACTTTGTCCTGCATCCACAGAAACAAAGAAAGCCAAAAGAAGAGAAAAAGGAAGAGGAGTATAAAAGGAGTGGTGGTCAGTGAACACCTGGCCCAGAAAAAGTGACCTTAGCTCCTACATGCCGTCCACTTGAGATGTTACAACATGATGTCCACTTGAGATGTTACAATGGTTTTGGTCCCTTAGGTTCCTTATTTAAAAACATTTTTTTTCATAAGCTAATAGGTTTATATTTGCAACCAAAAGTCTTGATAAAATAGTAATTTATAATTTACTAAGCACCTTCAGATATACTACTGTCTCACTGGAGACTGATAATACTCTAGGGAAAAAAGGGAGCAGTTATTTTTACTATTTACTGCTTACAAAGTAGAAGATTCAGGGACATTGGCTCCAATGAACCAGCCTTCTGGAAAGTATGCTTTTGTGATATTCCCTCCCAGGTTGACTCTGAGCTTAGCTATGTGACCTCCTTTGGCCAATGGGACATTAGCAAACTCAGTGACACAAGCAGATGCTTGAGAAGCCCTTGCACATTGGGACTTGTCTTCTGGCCACCACCCTGAAATTAGCAAGCTCAGTGATACAAGCAGATGCTTGAGAAGCCCTTGCACATTGGGACTTGTCTTCTGGCCACCGCCCTGAAAGGACAGGTATCCAGGAGAGAGGAGACGCAAGGAGAGGCCATGTGAGATGAGATATGTGGAAGGAGATGCCACATGAAGGTAAACTGAGGCACCCCAGGCAAGCTCCCAGCTCAAGGCTGCCACAGTAACAACTCCAGCCAACACATACAAGAGCAGAGAGCCTCTTGGTCAATCCATAGACTCGTGAAATATTATATGCTATTATTTTAAGTCACTAACTTTTGGGGTGGCTTGTTACACAGCAACAGATAAATGAAAAGGAGTTTTAAGAAACTTCCCTTTTATCTCAAAGCTAATAAATAAAGGTCTTCTGATTGATTTCAGTGATTTACTCAGTGACTCAAATTGAAGAAAAATAACTCAAAAGTTTCTCACACTTCATTTAAACAATAGAAAATGAAGTTTAGTTCAGAACACTCAGCTGTGAAATGATCTTGTCAGCATACAACTGAATTAGAAATATATATGTGTAAATGTGCACAGGTAGGAGAGTTACTAAAATACTTAGCATGGTTACAAAATGTCTAAACGCTTTTCTCCTCTGTATTGAAAGAATTTTAAAAACTACCAAAGGCAGAATATACAACAATGCTTGTAGCAGTATTATTTGTAATAGTGACAAAATAAATACATAATTACCTGGTGATAGGAGAAAGGACAAATTATGATATAGTCATACAATATCATAAACAAGGAACTAAAGTTTCATTATCAACATGGATAAATCTAAAACATATGAAGTTGAGTAGGGGGAAAAGTAAAAGAACACACATAACTGATACCATTTATAAAAAAAAAATCTCCAAAATACGATCCTTAGCAACATATTGTTTAGGGATACATATATAATAAAAGCAATTATGAAAATCAAGAAAGTAAATACAAAATTCAGAATATCAGGTTCTCTTAAAGGGAAAGAAGCAGGATATAGTTAGAGAAAGACACAGTGAGGGCTCCAAAAACACGGGTCACCCTGGCTGGTTGGCTCAGTGGTAGAGCGTTGGCCTGGTGTGCAGGAGTCCCGGGTTCGATTCCTAGCCAGGGCACACAGGAGAAGTGCCCATCTGCTTCTCCACCCCTCCCCCTCTCCTTCCTCTCTGTCTCTCTCTGCCCCTCCCACAGCCAGGGCTCCATTGGAGCAAAGCTGGCCCAGGCACTGAGGATGGCTCTATGGCCTCTGCCTCAGGCGCTAGAATGGCTCTGGTTGCAACAGAGCAACACCCCAGAAGGGCAGAGCATCACTCCCTGGTAGGCGTGCCGGGTGGATCCCGGTCGGGCGCATGCGGGAGTCTGTCTGACTGCCTCCCCGTTTCCAACTTCAGAAAAATAGAAAAAATAAATAAATAAATAAAAACACTGGTCATATTTCATTTCTTAAGTGGTAGATATGTGTTTGTTTTATAATAACCTATACCATATATCTGTGATAAACAGCTTTTGTATCTAAAATATATTTCATAATGAAAAAAGATTTTTAAAAATAACCAAAAAAGTCTAAGAAAGGAAAATTAAATTGTCTGCAGTAATATGTACTTTATAATACCCACAGGCCAACCTAGCTCCCAAAGGTTCAATAACTTTATTTTACAATAATAAGAGGCATACTTTTTTACTCCCAATTATATACAATATGGTAAAACCTCCAACAGCTCAAAAATCATATTAAAATTGATACCAAAGGAAAAATAGATATTTAAATATAATGCTGAAGCTATTTTATTTAATCTTTTTCAGGACTGTTTGGGTCCCGCCAATATAACATCTATTTTCTCACAGGCAGAATTCCCTCTGAACCCAGAACACAGGGGTCTGTCCTTCCAAAAGAGGCGAATGACCTAGACCTTCCATTAATTCGCCTGCCCTAGACAGGGCTCTAGAAAGGACCACACTGTCCACACTCTGTGCTAAGAGACCCATATTCTTCCCGGGCCAGAGTTGATTGTATCGGGAATGGACTGCTGACCCAAGTCCGCAGTCCTGGTCTGCCACCTGCCCACCTCTTCAGCCTTATTCCTTCTATCCTCCCTCTTGAAATCAGTACAGTTGGGGTATCTTTCCATCAGAGCACCTACAACTATTAGCAAATAATTATATATTTACTTCATACGTAAATGTGAATTTATATATTAACTCAGTGATTATTCACTGCTGTCTGTCTTCTCTCTCAAACTGTAAGCTCCATGAGGGTGGGAATGAGTCAGTTTTTGCTCACTATTGTGTTCTACCAATTAGTACAATTTTTGACACATAGTAGGCATCTGATTTTTTTAAGAGGATTGTAATATTATGCCTCCCTTTCTCAAAGTTTTATTTTTATTTCATGAAACCTATATGGAAATATACTCACTTTGGGCAGACTCAAAATTAAGACAAAAAAATCAAAGCCATAACAGAATTTACATTTATCCTCAAAGAAGAAAATGTCAGAGACTGCCACAATACATTCGACAAGTTTAAGGAATTTATGGAAACATACCTGAATGAAGCTGAATTTTCCCAATAACACCTTCCACCAAACCCAAACAAATGGGATTCCAGGCAAGAAGTAGATCAGTAGCTAAAATAAAATAAGAAGCAGTCATGAGAAAATATTCATCAGAAAACAAATTAGAACAATATATTTAAAACGGTATATTTAAAAATTATCAATGTCCAAAAATATATGAACACCCAGAACTGAATACATTGTTATCAAGCGATTTTTGAAAAAGCATTAACCCCAACACCTGAATAAAGTTTCTGCCATAAGGACAGATTTGGGGAGAGAACTGACATCCTGAAACTCTGCTCAGATTGGAGGCAGTACTCTGGCACCCTGCAGTGGAGCGAAGAGGCTGGTGCATTACAAGATGGCAAAGACAGGAGCTGTCCACAGTCCTAGAGCCATAGCCAGTCCCAAGACAAGGCCTGCGAAACCACCACGGGATGTCCCTTATTGGATCACAGTCTGGAAAATACACTTTCCCAAAGAAGCTTACAGAAAGCAAAAAAAAAAAACAAAAAAAACCCAAAACCAAAAAGCCAATGCTCTTTTATGAGATTTGTAGGGCAAAAAGTAATAGAAACTGCTTCCATTTATTGAGTGCCTACTGTATATATCAGGCATCCCAATCAGAGTTCCCCATCTCACCCACAGAACAGACAATGACTGGGTAACTATTTTCTCAGTTCTCTCCAGAATGGTAAATAACTGATGCCATTCCAGATGCATAGGGGAGAAGTAAATTCATTACACATAATAGATGCCTGAGGATGTTAGTGCTTAATTCTCTTGTGGAACCCAGGTTACGAAAGGCTGTTGTTAAATACACGGAGACAAATGTAACTTTAATGGTAGTTCAACAGCTATGAAAGATTAGCAAGAATAAAAATATTTTCTTGAATGAAAAATAAAATTAAATGGAAGAAAAGTAAAACTAAAATTTAAATGGTAATAATTAAAATGTATTTTAGTAAAATTTATAATCAATCTGTAACTCGGGTAATTACAGACATAGGTTAGTTTCCAAATTCTTTTGAGTTTTGACTATTATATTTTGAATAGCTTTGTTGTTCATGATATATTCAATGGGAGGCAAACAAGTTGACTTCTCTTTGTTTATACTGCAAGAACTAAGATAAGGAATTAAAAATTTTAAGGCTGTTATATAGATATTATCATCTCTAATCCTGACAACTCTGTGAGTTAAGTATTAGGAATCCCATTTTATAGGTGAGCCTCCCGGCCAGGGTACATCTTCAGCATTTTGAACCATGTGAGTGCATCAGCCATTCAGGAAAAAAGAATGTTAATTTAATAAAACTAAAATGAGCCCTGGCCGGTTGGCTCAGCGGTAGAGCGTCGGCCTGGCGTGCGGGGGACCCAGGTTCGATTCCTGGCCAGGGCACATAGGAGAAGCGCCCATTTGCTTCTCCACCCCCCCTTCCTTTCTGTCTCTCTCTTCCCCTCCCGCAGCCAAGGCTCCAATGGAGCAAAGATGGCTCGGACGCTGGGGATGGCTCCTTGGCCTCTGCCCCAGGCGCTAGAGTGGCTCTGGTCGCGGCAAAGCGACGCGCTGGAGGGGCAGAGCATCGCCCCCTGGTGGGAAGAGCATCGCCCCTGGTGGGCATGCCGGGTGGATCCCGGTTGGGCGCATGCGGGAGTCTGTCTGACTGTCTCTCCCCATTTCCAGCTTCAGAAAAATACAAAAAAACAAAAAAAAAACTAAAATGAGAACCAAATTTTGTGGTATAAAATCTAAAAATAATAGTCACTGATAATCTTTGATGTTCTGAAAAAGAACCAGTTAAACCCATTAAGGAATGAATTCATGGTGGGATGATCAAGGAGAAATGTGTAAATGTAGGAACCAGAGATATTAAAGAAGGAACCAGAGATATAAAAGAAAACAGATGATGATGACATTAAAAGTATAGGTGCAAAAGTTAACCTTTGGAAAGGAAGGATACCACTTTTTTCTAAGTCTGGAAGCACAGATGAAAGGCTAAATATATACATAGAAATGGAGAAGAGAAGCAGATGAATGTGTTGGATTGTTTTGACTAAAAATAGGAGTCAAACTCCTCTTTGCTTTAGCAGGGGGAGGACAGGGAGGACCAGAGGGGCAGCAGAGGCTTGGTGTGGGGAAGGGGACCCAGAAAGTCAGTCTGTAACTCTTCCGTGTAAGCTTCAATAGAAAGTACATTTTCAAGTGAAAAGGTATTTATCCATGAGTGGATCACAAAATCAATTTTGTATAATGAGATTACCATTAACAGCAATGAAACAGAATAGAACAAAAAATGAAAACTGCACCATGTAAAGGGAAACATTTCATGAAACTTTTGTTTCTGGTACAGACATATATGTGTACCAGGTCATGGTTTTAAAAGTATTTCTTATTATGGACCTCAAACATTTGAACACACTATTCAATTTCAGGGCTGGGGCTCATTATATCAACTTTTTTTATTATTTTGCTCAACTCCTCTACGTATTTGCTAATTTTTTGACTGCTTAATAGGTTTTGAGAGCGGGCTTATTTTTTTTTTAGTCTCACGTTTTGTGTTTCTTCCATCTTTCCTTCTTAATTTTTGCTTTATATTTTTGAGACTATGTTGTCAGGCATATCATATATAAATAAATTCAGGATTATTCTATCTTCCTGGTGACCTGCTCTGTTTAGCAGGATGTAATGGATGCCTTCATTTCCAATAATGCTCTCTGACCCAAAGCCAGGCTTGTCTACCATTAATATTGTGCAGGAAATACATCATGCATAAAAAAAAGGGATAAATGTGCTAATCCAATCCTATTACTTCTCCTACTCCCCACAGCTTTAGAAACAAAGTCCATATTCCTTGGAAAGACTTGTGACGCCTTGCACAGGCTGCTCCTGTCCACCCTCCTCCTGCCTGTCCACCCCCACATCCTGCTCTTCCTTCAGTCATCCAGAAGTCTGCACAGGCTGGGCCCGGAAGGCACCTCTCCACCCACTTCTGCCTGCCCTCCATTCTAGACTCAGAACAAGGGTCACTGGCATTCCCTGACACATCCCCCACTCCACCCACCCAGCAGAACCGACCAGGTTCTTTTGTGACTCCCCTGAACCTTACTCATGTTTCCATCACAGCACCTTCTTTTGGTTCAGTGCACCTAATTACGGATTTGCCCATCTCCCTGACTGAGCAGGAAGCTCATTAAGACCTAGTCTCACTTAGCTTCATATCCCCAGTGCATGGTACACAGCAGGCTCCAAAATGCTGAGTGGGCAAATGAACACATGACAGAGAATGGGGAGGCAAGCTGAAGTCGGATAGTTTGCTGTGAATCACATTAGAAAGGCTCACTATTTAGAGTGGCAGAGTTAAAGTCATCTGGTCTATTTCAGAGAAAGGGACCAGGACTGGCAGAGGTAAAGTAACTGTCCAATACCACACAGCCTGTCAAAATCAAAACACCATTTCCCCCACCTAGCCCAGGGCTCTTTCTACCATACGTCTAACACTGTAAGCTTCCCTACCAAATGTTCTCAGGTGTAGTACTCCCATTTTATTTTTGTATGGGACTTTCAGCTCACTACCATCATTTCAGCTACATGAACAGGACCTGGGCAACATCCAAAATGCTGTTCTTCCTCACTGAGTCCTACTGATTCTATCCCCTCAGTGTCCGATGAATGCTTCACTCCTCTCCATCCCACTGCCACCATCCTTGCCCAAGGTTGAGCCCTCCCCCATCTGAATCATTAAAAAAGCTCTTGTCAGCCCCATATCTAGCAGGTTGCTTAATGCATAACAGGCACTCAGATATGTATTGGATGCAATGAGGACTCCAGATAGTTTGGTTGTGCAGGATCCTAAGGCAAAAAGCAGCAAGCTGGCCCTGGCCGGTTGGCTCAGTGGTAGAGCATCGGCCTGGCATGCAGGAGTCCAGGGTTCGATTCCCGGCCAGGGCACACAGGAGAAGCGCCCATCTGCTTCTCCACCCCTCCCCCTCTCCTTCCTCTCTGTCTCTCTCTGCCCCTCCCACAGCCAGGGCTCCATTGGAGCAAAGTTGGCCCGGGCGCTGAGGATGGCTCTGTGGCCTCTGCCTCAGGTGCTAGAATGCCTCTGGTTGCAACAGAGCAATGCCCCGGATGGGCAGAACATCGCCCCCTGGTGGGCGTGCCGGGTGGATCCTGGTCAGGCGCATGCGGGAGTCTGTCTGACTGCCTCCCCGTTTCCAACTTCGGGGGGGGGGGGGAAGCAAGCTACAAGAACGAGGCTCAAGAACTGCACAGGGACCAACTCAGAAAGACACTAGATTCAGGAGCTGTTTCCACCAGACAAGGCAGGCTTGCATTTGAGATTGAATATGAGGGCCAGAGTGTTGAGGATGGACATGAGAGGGCAGGCCTAAAGCCAGAGATGCAGATAAGCACATGTCCAAGGGCAGCCTGGAGCTGATGCTGCAACTGGAAGCCTGGGCAGTCTAAAGGTGTGGGCATGACATGGGCACAGCCTGAGTTCTCTGTCAGGTAGAGTCCTAGCTCTCGCCCTGGCCGGTTGGCTCAGTGGTAGAGCATCTGCCTGGCGTGCAGGAGTCTCGGGTTCGATTCCCGGCCAGGGCACACAGGAGAAGCGCCCATCTGCTTCTCCACCCCTCCCCCTCTCCTTCCTCTCTGTCTCTCTCTTCCCCTCCCACAGCCAAGGTTCCATTGGAGCAGCGTTTGCCCGGGCGCTGAGGATGGCTCTGTGGCTCCAACTTCAGAGAAATACAAAAAAAAAAAAAAAGAGTCTTAGTTCTCCTGCTGTCTCTAATGCCCTTTCAGCTTCCGTTCTCTCTTTTGTAAATAGGAATTTCATCTAACTTATAGGGTTTTTATGAGGATTAAATGAGAGAATTATGCCCTGGCCAGGGAGTTCAGTTGGTCCAGATAAGCTAAGGTTGTGGGTTTGAACCCTGGTCAGGGTACATTCAAGAATCAATCAGTGAATGAATAAATAAGTGGAACAACAAAGTGATGTCTCTCTCCCTCTCTCTCCATTCTTCTCTCTCTAAAATTAATAAATTTTAAAAAAGAGAGAGATTATGTGAAGTGTCCAGCACAATGTCTGGCACATAATATTCAACAACTTTTATCTCAAGTTGGGAAATGTATATGCATTTAAATTCCAGGTTCCTACCACTCAGTAAACCTCTCCATAGATTTTTATTTCAAGGATACATATGGCTTAAAAAAAAAGAAAGAAAGCACCGTGGCCAAGTAGCTCAGTTGGCTGGAGCATCATCCCAAAATACAGAGGTTGCTGGTTTGGTCCTCATTCAAGGCACAGACAGGAACAGATTGATGTTCCTGTCTCTCTCTCTCTTCTTCTCTTGCTAAAATAAATAATAATAATAAACTTTAATGTTTTTTACTTATTAAATCTTATGGTAAGGCCACAATTCCTGAAAACTTCCTCAGAGTAATTAATGTTTTATGAAAACCTCAGTATCTAGATATGATCCCAAAATTGTTTGTCATAACATGAAACAGATCTGCAGCCCTGATGCAGCTCAGAACTAGGCATCCAGTCTCAGTCCCCGCAACCGGTTCAGATCCAAGTGGCAAATCGTGCATGACTTCCAGCTTTCTCCCCTCCTTTAAATCCCCCAAAAGTGGAGAGGGGGAGATGAAGAGGGAGGGTGAGGGAGGGGAAGGGGGAAGGGGAGGGAGGGGTTAGGGAGGGGGAGGGACAAGAGGGAGAGAATCTAAAGAAGTTCAGGCTAAAGGGAGGTAAAATTATGCTTGGGAAAAAGACATGGATATTGGTAAATTTTAGTTGTATATGTGAAAATAAATACTGGGTTTTAAGTCTTGAGAAACCATAGAAGAATACAAATAGAATGTGTGACTTTCAATCAGCAACAAAAAGGCACCTGCTCTCCTTCTCTGTCTCTCTCTTCCCCTCCTGCAGCCGAGGCTCCATTGGAGCAAAGATGGCCCGGGCGCTGGGGATGGCTCTTTGGCCTCTGCCCCAGGCACTGGAGTGGCTCTGGTTGCAACAGAGGGATGCCCCGGAGGGGAAGAGCATCGCCCCCCTGGTGGGCAGAGCATCGCCCCCTGGTGGGCGTGCCGGGTGGATCCCAGGTCGGGCGCATGCGGGAGTCTGTCTGACTGTCTCTCCCCGTTTCCAGCTTCAGAGAAATACAAAAAAAATAAAATAAATAAAATTAAATTAAATTTAAAAAAAGGCACCTGACAAAAATTCAAGATACCCAATGGACGATAGGAAAGGTGATAGAAAAAAAAATTTTTTTTAAGCATAATAAATGGGAAACAAGAATAAAAGGTAGAAATAACTTCTAATAAATTAATAATTATAATAAATGTTCAGTTTCAACTAACCAATTAAAAGACAAGACTATAAAGTCTCAACCCTGCTATTGTTTATTTAATTCTATGCCCATTTTGTTTACCACTGTGTATCTGTGGCCTAGCACAGTGTTTGACGCATAGCAGGCATTCATTCAATAGTTATTGAACCAAATGAATAAATAAATGAGCAAAAACAAGCATGAAAGAGCAAATCAGAAAATGGATTTCTCCTACCAATTGCTTACTTTCATTGACTTTTACTAGGACTAACAAATTGTTACCATCTTTAAAGGAAGCCCTAAAATACCTGTCTTTGCTATATAAGCACTTTTAATAAAAGCATTTATCTTTTAATAAAATAAATAGTGAGCATGTGATTTCTCACATGAAAGACTTACCGTATTTTTCACTCCATAAGACACAATTCTCCCCCCCCCAAAGTGGAAGCCTGTGCATCTTATGAAGCAAAAAATACGGTATTTTATTAAATATTTTAACACACCATTTGATTCAGAATATTTTTTTTCTTATTTTCCTCCTTAAAACCCTATGTCTTACAGTCAGGTGCGTCTTATGGAGCGAAAAATACGGTACCTAAAAATTCAGGGAAACAATGTTAAAATTTTTAGCTGGTGCCCATGGTTTCTCATACCAACATAGAGACAAGAGACAGACAACACAGGAAGGTCTGAAGCAGGCAATGTAACTGGCACAAGAGAAGAGGTTCAGTGTATCTTTCTGAACTGCTCTGACTTTACAGTGCCTGGCACACAAGACACTTCAAATATATGTGCATGTGTGTTTTTAATCTGAAATAGAACAAGTTGGCATTAGTAGAGTCTGTATAGAGATGTATAAATAATAATAGTCTAAGCATATATTGCAAGAACACTCAGTAATGGACACTCTGTCGCCAATATTACTGGCTGCTATGGAGGTGAAAGGCATTGAAATGACAACGAAAATGGCCAGGGCTTTATACTAGCCTTCTACAAAGAACAGCCATGTAACTGATCTGCTCCAACAAGCTCCTTCAAAAAGTATATTCCAATGTGGCATACAAATTCAAAAGAGAAACATTTGAAGTTTGCAAATAGGTTTTAAAATTTAGAATTACCAAAGTTATTTAATGAAGTCAAGTTGCTTACAAATTACAAAAATACAGCATTTTACAAATAATGACAATTTTTAATTAGTGAAATAAATAAAGCAACATACATCAAAAGACGTATGTATTTTGTCAGAAACTCAATTGTTCGACCCATTAGGTTAGGTCAACATTTCCAGGTTCATTTGGCAGTACATGGCTTCTATTTTCATATGCCCTCTTCTTCCTGGTACACAGAAAGTGATTATGTTATATACTGTGTGCCTGCAGAGAGTATGAGTCATTCACTCCAAGAGCCCAGAGTGAAGGCACTCCCTTCGCCCAAGAACAATACTGGGTTTTTCAAAGCCGCTGAAGTTTATGGGCAGCTACACTTGTTTTTTTATTAAAAAAAAAAAAAGGTGTCAGGGTATGCATAAATAATCAGATCCAAAGTTCATTTCCTGCTAAAAACAATGGGTATAATTGGTCTGAAAACACAATCGCTAAAGTCAAACAGACGAGGGAAGGGGCTCTAATAGAAGGAACTGAAAGTTCCAATTGTTAGCTCCATCCATGAGCCAGCTCTCAGAATTTACTGGGGCCAGGAAAACAGTAATCTAATTCAGGTGCCATCTTAAAAATGTAAAATTTGATACACATTTCTTTGAACTCTCTAATGGTGATGATTTGGTGATGATTTTCCAGCATTTATCAAGTTAAAGAGCTAATTTAATTTATAAGTTCTAGCAGTGGGTCATTTCCCCCGTGTGAACTGAATGAACTCCACGGTTGCTCATTCTGGCTGTTCAGGCCCATCATCTGGAAGCTTAGTAAAATACCGATGCCTGGGCCCCGCCCCTCAGAGTGACTCAACTGATCAGGGTGAGGCCGTGACATAGGTATTCTGTAAAGCTCCTCCAGATGACTTTAACGTACAGCCAAGTTGAGAATTACAATAGTTTCCCTTTATCTTCAGGGGTCAAGTAAGGCCGTGGCTGCCTAAAATCATAGATAGTTCTAAATTCTACATTTAATTTCTTCCTTTACATATATGCCTATGACAGAGGTTAATTTACAAATTAGGCAATTTCATAGATAAAAGATTCATTCTGATCATAGACCTCAGCAATATCAGCATATGATTATTTTCCTTCCTTTATATTAAGTGGAGAATTTTCCCCTTTTCACTTACAGGAAGCAACTTACAGCTTCTTTGGTATATCTGAATTGCCAGCATCACTACTCCTGCACTTTGTGGTCATTGGTAAGTAAAATAAGGATTATTTGAACACAAGCACTGCGATACCTTGACAGTCGATCTGATAACCAAAACAGCTACTAAGTGACTAATGGATAGGGATAGTATGAGATTTCATCACACTATTCAGAACAGCACACCATTTAAAACCTTTTAATTATCTCCGGAATTTTCTATTTAATATTTTCAGACCTCAGTTGATGTGTAACTGAAACTGAGGATCGGGAACCTGGGATCAGGGGAGACTACTCCACTGATCTAAGTGATCCTAGGTTACTGGCTGGAACCTGCACGAATAGGTTAGGTTTATCTTATCTGTCTGATTCGAAAATAATGCCTGTGCCATGTACAACCTTAAACTCTTTCATGTAATAAAGTCCCATATTTCCTCATGTACAAGGCGCACCTTTTTTGAAAAATTTGGGGTCTAAAAACTGGATGCATCTTATATAGTGGTTGTAGATTTTTTTTTACTTGCATTTCCCGCCTTTTTGCGCTTGTTTTTAAATCATTATTATAGATGAAATAACCTGAGTTCAAAAACTTTATGTAATACATTTTTTTTCAAATTCCGGGCCCCGGCCCTGGCCGGTTGGCTCAGCGGTAGAGCGTCGGCCTGGCGTGTGGGGGACCCGGGTTCGATTCCCGGCCAGGGCACATGGGAGAAGCGCCCATTTGCTTCTCTACCCCCACCCCCTCCTTCCTCTCTGTCTCTCTCTTCCCCTCCCGCAGCCAAGGCTCCATTGGAGCAAGGATGGCCCGGGCGCTGGGGATGGCTCCTTGGCCTCTGCCCCAGGCGCTAGAGTGGCTCTGGTCACGGCAGAGCGATGCCCTGGAGGGGCAGAGCATCGCCCCCTGGTGGGCAGAGTGTAGCCCCTGTTGGGCGTGCCGGGTGGATCCCAGTCGGGTGCATGCGGGAGTCTGTCTGACTGTCTCTCCCCATTTCCAGCTTCAGAAAAATACAAAAAATAAAATAAAATAAAATAAAATAAAAATAAAAAAAAATTCCAGGCCCCAAAATTAAGGTGCATCTTATACATGGGGAATATGGTACCATAAATTATTATACATAAAGATCTCATAATATAGTGAGCTAGCATAAAAGCTGGTCTAAGCTAGTGTAAAGAAATATATTTCAAAAAACAACCCTAAGAATACTTAAAAGATGCGCTGGCCGGAGAGCTTGGCTGGTTAGAGCATCATTCTGATTAAAGATTGCTGATTTGGTCCTGGCCGGTTGGCTCAGTGGTAGAGCATCGGCCTGGCGTGCAGAAGTCCCGGGTTCAATTCCTGGCCAGGGCACACAGGAGAAGCGCCCATCTGCTTTTCCACCCCTCCCCCTCTCCTTCCTCTCTGTCTCTCTCTCCCCCTCCCGCAGCCGAGGCTCCATTGGAGCGGAGATGGCCCGGGCACTGGGGATGGCTCTGTGGCCTCTGCCTCAGGCACTGGAGTGGCTCTGGTCGCAACAGAGCGACACCTCGGAGGGGCAGAGTGTCGCCCCCTAGTGGGCGTGCTGGGTAGATCCCAGTCGGGCACATGTGGGAGTCTGTCTCTCCCCGTTTCCAGCTTCAGAAAAATACAAAAAAAAAAGATTGCTGAATTGATCCCCAGTCAGAGCACATACAGAAACAGATCAGTATTTCCCTCTCTCTCCCTTCTTCTCTAAAATCAATCAATCAAAAATTTTAGCCCTACCAGAGAGCTCAGTTGGTTAGAGCATCATCCCAAAGCATAGAGGTTGCCAGTTTAATCCCTGTCAGGGCACATACAGGAACAGACTGATGTTCCTATATCTCTCTCTCCCAACCTCCCTTTCTAAAATCAATAAAGTAAACATTAAAAAAAATTTTTTTAAGTAAATAAAAGATTTTTTAAAAAGATGAGAAAAGGGCCCTGGCTGGTTGGCTCAGTGGTAGAGTGTCAGCCCAGTATGTGGAAATCCTGGGTTCAATTCTCGGTCAGAATACACAGAAGTGTCCATATGCTTCTCCACCCTTCCACCTTTCCTTTCTATCTCTCTCTTCCCCTCCCGTAGCCAAGGCTCCATTGGAGCAAAGTTGGCCAGGGCGCTGAGGCCGGCTCCATAGCCTCTGTCTCAGGCCCTAGGATGGCTCCAATTGCAGTGGAGCAACGCCCCAAAGGGGCAGAGCATTGCTTCCTGGTGGGCATGCAGGTAGATCCTGGTCAGGCACATGCAGAAGTCTGTATCCCAGCTTCTAACTTCGGAAAAATACAAAAATATATATATAGATAGATAGATAGATAGATGAGAAATACAATCTATGAAGGGATCTTAAGAATATCTAGTTTTGCCTAACCAGGCGATGGCACAGTAGATTGAGCATTGGACTGGGACGCAGAGGACCCAGTTCGAAGCCTCGAGGTCACCAGCTTGAGTGCGGGCTCATCTGGTTTGAGCAAGACCCACCAACTTGAGCAAGGGGTCAGTCTGCTGGAGCGCCAATGTCAAGGCATATATAAGAAAGCAATCAAGGCCCTGGCCGGTTGGCTCAGTGGTAGAGCATCGGCCTGGCGTGCGGAAGTCCCAGGTTTGATTCCCGGCCAGGGCACACAGGAGAAGCGCCCATCTGCTTCTCCACCCCTCCACCTCTCCTTTCTCTCTGTCCCTCCCGCAGCCAAGGCTCCATTGGAGCAAAGATGGCCCGGGCGCTGGGGATGGCTCCATGGCCTCTGCCTCAGGCGCTAGAGTGGCTCTGGTCGCAACAGAGCAACGCCCGGATGGGTAGAGCATCGCCCCCTGGTGGGCATGTTGGGTGGATCCCGGTCAGGCGCATGCGGGAGTCTTTCTGACTGCCTCCCCGTTTCCAGCTTCAGAAAAATACACACACAAAAAAAAAAAAAAGAAAAGAAAGCAATCAATGAACAACTAAGGAGCTACAGCGAAAAATTTATGCTTCTCATCTCTCTGTCTGTCCCTATCCCTCTCTCTGTCTGTCACAAAAATAAATGAATGTAAAAAAAAAAAAAAAACCCAATATCTAGCCTTTTCTATTAAAACAGGCATCTACAGTACAGCAAATGGGCCAAAGTTTTGATTGTGATCATGAAGGACATTAGAAATTGGTTTTTAAACTCTACAATGTCTACATTAAAAATTGTTGATTCTCTATCTGAAGCATAAAGTTCTAACACTCATATTTCAAGAAAAACCCAATGCAAATTCAAAATGCATCACCCAAGAAACACAGTAAAGTGTTGTAAAATGTCTCTCATCTTCTGCTCTCCCAAAAACTGTCCTTTGCTATAACCTTCAGAAGTAGGGTTCTGAGAGCTAAATCAGAGCACAGCTGAGCTAACAACTGGTATTTTCCTTTCCTACTTTTAGAGCTCTTGAACTGAGATGCATAAAAATTAGCACCTCCTTCATTAATTAAATGCAACCTTTCTCCCAGCTGGTGCTTAAATAATTTCCTAGCTTTCCCTGAAAACTTTGTTTAAAACTAACTTACTTTCTTCCATCTAGGATTGTTTGCATAGTCATTCTGCCACCATAGGTCCTCACCAACAAAACTCAGTCTCCAATCCACCATCAGGTCCAACGAAGAACTGCTTGTAGGTCAAACAAGGACAACCGAGAAGTGGAAGAGCCTGCCCTACTTCAGTCTGGCCAGTTAGGCACTATTCATTCTCATCAACTTTCGTTTTGTTTTGTTGTTTTGAGTGCCCAATTAGAATGAAGGCATTAAGCGAACAAAAACTTATTTCTGGCCCTCGCTCGGTTGGTTAAGAGCATCATCCTGATGCACACAGGCTGTCAATCCAAACCCTGGGCAGGGCACATACAGAAAGATGGATGTTTCTGTCTCTCTCGCTCCCTCTCTAAAATCAATCAATCAATAAAATTTTTTAAAAGCATATGGATTATTTAAAATTTCCTAATATTTCAGTTATATTTATGATTGCTTCAAATTTTATATATTGACCATTGCAGAAACTGTGGGATTTGAGTTCAGTGTAAATAAAAAGTTGATTTGAAGGACCTGAAATGAAAATGAAGTAACTTAAAAAAGAAAAAACACCAAGAAACGCTGACCTAAAATCAACCTGTACTTCATTCAGCCAGCCTTACTGAAGAGAGCTGGCAAGAGTGGATGCTTTTTCTGAATGAGCAGTTTCTTTAAGGGTCTCACAGCAACCAGAGAGTGAGTCATTCTAACAGAGCATGGGATTTAATTAAGACACTACCAGTATGTGTTGTGATAGTACTACAATGCTAACGTTCAGTGTTTATCCTCACTTTTAAAATACTATTTATACAGCCTTAGCCATATAGCTCAGTTAGTTAGAGCATCATCCCAAAGTGCAGAAATTGCTGCTTTGATCCCCGGTCAGGGTATATACAGGAACATATCAATGTTCCTGTCTCTTTCTCTCGCTAAAATCAATTAATAAATTTTTAAAAATAATAAAATACTATTTGTATATTATCACTTAAGATTATCAAAAACCACTGATAATTTTAAAAAATATCTATTTTGTTAAACGTACTCTCATTCAAATATTTTTTTCAGTTCAATTGCAGTCAGTTGACACAATGATTATGACCAGCTAACAAGTAATTATGTTAGCAGTTCTATGACATTGCTATTACTTCTCAGACTGTGTTTGCAAGACTAGATTTAAAAAGGTGGTATTTTAAAACATATATGAATAGGAATAGAACAGTTAAAAAGATACACCGACAGACAGTAATACAGTTTATAAAGATCTAATATTTAAATCTCCATGAAACCACATCAAGATTAGGCTATGGCCCCAAGAATTCCCTGGACCAATAAATAGCACAACTAAACTAGTTTGATTTTCTCAATAGTCTAGTATCTAACTGCAAATACAATGGCTCTTTTTGTCATAAATCACAAAGACCAAAATCATTAACAAAGTTTAGTTTTGTTTTGTTTTGCATAAGGGCCAGTTCAAAAAAATTTTAAATGTCTTAAGAGTCCCATTTATTTTCATTCAAAAAGAGAACAAATTTATTGAGTCTCAAACTTAAAAGTTAAATTTCCCCCTTTACTGAATAAAATGAGAAATTAGCACACTTTTTTTAGTTGTGAAAAGAGGCAGAGTTCTAGCCTTCTATTCTAAATTCTCCATTTAATCTTCCCAACAACCTCTTTGCTGCTCAAAATACAGAGAGTTGACCATGGAGACTAGCGTTATTTCAAACCATTCAACGCAGTTTTTTTTTTTTTAGTTTTTTTTGTTTGTTTGTTTTTTTCCTTACAGAGACAGAGTGAGAGTCAGAGAGAAGGATAGACAGGGACAGAAAGAGAGATGAGAAGCATCAATCATCAGTTTTCTGCTGCAACATCTTAGTTGTTCATTGATTGCTTTCTCATATGTGCCTTGACCGTGGGGCTACAGCAGACCGAGTAACCCCTTGCTCAAGCCAGCGACCTTGGGCCCAAGCTGGTGAGCTTTGCTCAAACCAGATGAGCCCGCGCTCAAGCTGGTGACCTCGGGGTCTCGAACCGGGGTCTTCCGGATCCCAGTCCAACGCTCTATCCACTGCACCACCGCCCTGTCAGGCTCAACGCAGTTTTTTTTTTTTTTTTTCATTTTTTTTTTTCTTTCTTTCTTTTTTTCTTTTATTGAAGCTGGAAACGGGGAGAGACAGTCAGACAGACTCCCGCATGCGCCCGACTGGGATCCACCCAGCACGCCCACCAGGGGGCGATGCTCTGCCCCTCCGAGGCGTCACTTTGCAGCGACCAGAGCCACTCTAGCGCCTGGGGCAGAGGCCAAGGAGCCTTCCCCAGCGCCCGGGCCATCTTTGCTCCAATGGAGCCTTGGTTGCGGGAGGGGAAGAAAGAGACAGAGAGGAAGGAGGGAGAAGGGTGGAGAAGCAAATGGGCGCTTCTCCTATGTGCCCTGGCCAGGAATCGAACCCAGGTCCCCCGCACACCAGGCCGACGCTCTACCACTGAGCCAACCGGCCAGGGCCTCAATGCAGTTTTTATAGAAGATCTGCTGTTAGCCCAGTGCCAGGATATGGTGATGACTCTACAGCTCCTCCTCCTTGCTTGAGATGCATTAGGCTGGGCGGGTAGGACAAGAGGAAGCCTGCTGCCTGACCAGGCGGTGGCACAGTGGATAGAGCGTTGGACTGGGATGCAGAGGACCCAGGTTCGAGACCCCGAGGTCGCCAGTTTGAGCGTGGGCTCATCTGGTTTGAGCAAAGCTCACCAGCTTGGACCCAAGGTCGCTGGCTCAAGCAAGGGGTTACTCAGTCTGCTGAAGGCCCACGGTCAAGGCACATATGAGAAAGGAATCAATGAACAACTAAGGTATCGCAATGAAAAACTAATGATTGATGCTTCTCATCTCTCTCCGTTCCTGCCTGTCCCTTTCTATCCCTCTCTCTGACTCTCTCTCTGTCTCTGTATAAAAAAAATTAAAAATAAAAATAAAGAGGAAGCCTGCTGCTGGGCATCCTGGAGCTGCACCAATGCAGCAAGTTCCCAAAAGACCAAGCTTTCAAGGCACCCCAGTTTCTGGCACCTGTATGCTCTACCCTAAAAGGCCTTCCTACTTCCTATCCTCAGAAGCTAACATTTGCCAAGTCCTGGCTTCTGCTGGCTACAGCCTGGTCAGAGCACAGCATCTAGGTACCAGTGATTCGTCCAACCCCTCTTTGAAAGTAGTTGCCCTAAAGCCTTTTTTACAACCAGAGAGGGCTCTGCTTAAATGCTCTGAAAAGATGCCTGTGAAACTGGATCTAGGACTCTTGCAAAGCTAGACCAAGACAGCTAGACGGAGAAAGGCTTCAGGTTGCTCCTCACTGGCTGAAACAGCTCCCATCCAGAACATATCGATGTTTCTGCACAAGGATCAACCTGTATCTATTCACTTCCCAAACTGCAGATGTTCTAAAACCTTAAGAAGAGAAACCTGATAAACTGAGCATCACTAGAAAAACAACTAATCAA
Organism: Saccopteryx bilineata; assembly: GCF_036850765.1. Taxonomy (NCBI): domain Eukaryota; kingdom Metazoa; phylum Chordata; class Mammalia; order Chiroptera; family Emballonuridae; genus Saccopteryx; species Saccopteryx bilineata. The sequence goes on along the minus strand of NC_089496.1, from coordinate 104,792,987 downwards.
TCTATTACATAACAACATTCCTTGTAACTATATAAACGAATTTTGCAAAAATAAGTCAAGGACAGATGTTGAGTCAAAGAACCAACCAGCAGTACCATTATCAACCTTTCATTCTATAAAGAACCTCCCTCAATGGGTGTGCTTTGACATATGAGAAGCTATTTCAGTCTATGATTATGAGAGTTAAAGATACATTTCAGATGTTATCCATGAATACATAAATCCTATAATTTTGTAGTCAAGAAGGTAGAAAGGCTTATACAACATTTTTGTCAATATTCAGGGAAGTCTGGCTTTGGAGTCACATACTGGGTTAGAAGCCCGTCTCTCTCCCTCTTACTCTGTGAACTTGGACAAATTTCTTCTCTGTGCCTCAGTCTCCTCATCTGTAAAATAAATAAAATAATAAAACCCTCCTCTTGAGGTTTGTGGTATGAAATGAAACAGTATATATAAAGAGCAAGAACAGTGTCTGGTTCAGAAAAATGCTCAATAAATAAATGCTGTTGTTATTAGCTACTATTATTCTCAGTTAACAATATAGACAACAAAGTATGTTCAAAAACTTTGCTCAATTGGTAAAACCTGATTCCAAAAATTGTTATCTTCCCCTTTAGAAAAAGCTTGTCTTTCTTTTCCATTTTCTTTTTTTTTTCAGTGAGAAAAACCTTTATAGAGGTAAACATAAACTTTGTTGGCCCATCTGATAAACCCCATGTGAAAATGTCCACTTTTGGTTTTCTGGGCTCCATTTTTTTTTTTTTTTTTGTATTTTTCAGAAGTTGGAAACGGGGAGGCAGTCAGACAGACTCCCGCATGCCCCCGACTGGGATCCACCCGGCATGCCCACCAGGGGGCGATGCTCTGTCCATCTTGGGGCGTCGCTCTGCGGCAACAAGAGCCATTCTAGCACCTGAGGCAGAGGCCACAGAGCCATCCTCAGCACCCAGGCCAACTTTGCTCCAATGGAGCCTTGGCTGCGGGAGGGGAAGAGAGAGACAGAGAGGAAGGAGAGGGGGAGGGGTGGAGAAGCAGATGGGCGCTTCTCCTGTGTGCCCTGGGCGGGAATCGAACTCGGGACTCCTGCAGGCCAGGCCGATGCTCTACCACTGAGCCAACCGGCCAGGGCTCCATTTTTTTTCAAGCCCAAGAGAGGAGAAAAGAAACTTTGGAAAGATGAGTCTTTTCCATCTCACATGCATAAAAATGAATGTTCATAAAAATAAACATAAAGGCCTTTTCAATCTAACCACTAGCCTACTAGAAATACAAATTACGGGATAAAAAGTAGTTCAGGATATAAAAACTGGTAAGTCATTTAAAAAAAACTAAAGGGTAAAAAAAAAAACTAGAAAAAACCTGGTTATTCAACAACAACAGAAAACAAAAAATTTTATAATATATTCAATAATTTTTAAAGTGCTCTATTTTATTTTATCATGGTAATTTGTGATTATTTAGGAAACATGAGTTTTTTATAGTTCAGAATCTTTTTTCAAAGTAAATACCAAATGGCACAAAACTCTACAGTGACTATAGTTTCATAAAATATGATCCTAAAAAGAGATAAAAAGTTTTATGTGGATTTCAATTCCATAACTAAAGTTTTTCATTCAAAGTTAACTTCAGTCCTGGCCAGTTGGCAAAGTTGTAGAGCGTCGGCCTGGTATGTGACTGACCCTGGGTCGGGTCCCAGTCAGGACACACAGGAGAAGCAACCATCTGCTTCTCTACCCCTCCCCCTCCTCTCTCTGTCTCTCTCTTCCTCCCCACCACAGCCAGGGCTCCATTGGTTTGAGCACATCTGCTGGGGCATTGATGATTGCTCCGTGGAGTCTCCATCTCAGGTGCTAAAAATAGCACGGTTGCAAGCATGGCCCCAGATGGGCAGAGCATTGGCCCCAGACAGGAGTTGCTGGGTGGATTCCAGTTGGGGCACATGCAGGAGTCTGAATCTCTATCTCCCCTTCTCTCACTTGGAAAAGAAGAAAAAGAAAGTTAACTTCATATGATATACTACAAATAATCTCATTATCAAAAAAATAACTCTAAGAAAAATAGAAACACTTTTTTATGTTTTTGTGAATTCTGAGAGCTAGTATCCCCTCCCAAAAATGTTCACGGGTATTCCTGGTTCAGAGTATCATCTCTCTCTCTCTAGTTAACAAGTTTATGAATGTTATGTGTATGACAGATGCTTTACCATCTTTCATGGTCACTCAGTCTCCAAACAGTATGAAGCAATAGGCAGAAGTAAATTACATTACATCATCATATCAAACAAAGACACAAGACTAGTAAAAGCAAATTTAAGGCTAAAGAAATTAGAAGACCATATCACTCTTCCCCAACAGTGGACTATATTATATTCCTTTTAAAATCTTTAAGTTACAGGCCCTGGCCGGTTGGCTCAGCGGTAGAGCGTCAGCCTGGCGTGCGGGGGACCCGGGTTCGATTCCCGGCCAGGGCACATAGGAGAAGCGCCCATTTGCTTCTCCACCCCCACCCCCCTCCTTCCTCTCTGTCTCTCTCTTCCCCTCCCGCAGCCAAGGCTCCATTGGAGCAAAGATGGCCCGGGCGCTGGGGATGGCTCCTTGGCCGCTGCCCCAGGCGCTAGAGTGGCTCTGGTCTTGGCAGAGTGACGCCCCGGAGGGGCAGAGCATCGCCCCCTGGTGGGTGTGCCGGGTGGATCCCGGTCGGGCGCATGCGGGAGTCTGTCTGACTGTCTCTCCCTGTTTCCAGCTTCAGAAAAATACAAAAAAAAAAAAAAATTAAAATCTTTAAGTTACAATCCTTACTCTCAGATAGTAAAACTCTACTCTCCGGAAATTATTGAATGTTTATACATTGTTTTATCATTTTGCCTGGTAGAAAATAAAACATAAATATATATTTTTCTCTAGAGTCACCTTGCAATAGACATAAGCACCCACCAAAATACAGTGGTACAGACTACTCACTACCTTTGTAAAAATAAAAACATCACAAAAAATAACAGTAGTCTCAACTGTTTAACTAGAAGAAAAAAAATTAACGTTAAAGAAGTAAGAAAAACAAAGATTAAAAAAAAGAAAAAGGTGATGTTAAATCAGATAGAATAAAAACACAAGTGGAAATACACCTTTCCTCATATTTATTTCCTCACCCAGCTGGACAGAGATATTCTGCCCCACTTAGAAGATATTTAAAACAGGGCCTATAATGATTAATAAGCATAACACAATGTCCTATTTTTATGGCAATGATATTACTGAGAGAAAACTTGAACTTAAAGTTAACTCAGCTCAACTCAACCAAAACGCCTTCTGCATCCTAAGCACTCTAGAGCCCAGAGATACCAAGATGAGACAAGTATGTTCCTTGCCTTGGGAAATGTACTTGTCCCCTGAGGAAAAAGTAGGGAAACAATTATTATATGATGCAGTAAGGGCTATAATCAAAGTGCAGACTAAGTGTATAAACCATCTGGAAACACAATTATGTGTTTATTGCAACCATAACTCTGCCCCAGGAATGGGGGCTAGGGTAAGCAAGAGGGTTGGGGGTGTTGACATCTGAGCTGGGTCTGCCAGGCCAAAAGAGGTGGAGGGTAACAAACATTCCAGGATAAGAAAATGTTTTTGTTTTTGTTGGGTTTTTTTGTATTTTTCTGAAGCTGAAAACAGGGAGAGACAGTCAGACTCCTGCATGCGCCCGACCAGGATCCACCAGGCATGCCCACCAGGGGGCAACGCTCTGCCCACCAGGGGGCAACGCTCTGCCCACCAGGGGGCGACGCTCTGCCCCTCCGGGGCGTCGCTCTGTTGCGACCAGAGCCACTCTAGCGCCTGGGGCAGAGGCCAAGGAGCCATCCCCAGCGCCTGGCCATCCTTGCTCCAATGGAGCCTCGCTGCGGGAGGGGAAGAGAGAGACAGAGAGGAAGGAGAGGGGGAGGGGTGGAGAAGCAGATGGGCGCTTCTCCTGTGTGCCCTGGCCAGGAATCGAACCCCCGGGACCCCTGCACGCCAGGCCGACGCTCTACCACTGAGCCAACCGGCCAGGGCCGAAAATGGACATTTTAAATTTAAACAGCAATGCCGATTATACTGATGTCACCAAGAAAAAGGAAAGACCTGTTCAATAGCCATAAACATAAAAACCACTGCGCATTGGCTTTTTCTGGTCTTATGATATGGCCCTTTAGAAAAGATAAGGACTTGGTTAGTAATCTATCCACCTGAATAACCAACTGGAAATAACGATTTTAAATGCTTTCATTAGAAACAAGAGCAAAACTGGCCATAAAGGCAGGGGGGAAAGGTCCGATAAAATAAAGAGAATCTTAAGTGATTCTATAGAAAAAGATCTGAAAAGCACTTATCCAATTAAAATACCATATTAACAGCCATTCTTTTAAAAAGATCTTAAGTAATGGATGGGACAAACTATTGGTAAAGTGGATGGGATTCTTTATTCACTGGCTGTATTTGAAAACCTAAAGATCAAAATAAGCTGTTACTTCTGAAAATATAATGGCCTCTTCCTTCCTCTAGATTTTTGGTCTACTTCAGCCTGTGGCTGTCTACATCCTAAGAAGTGAGATAAGTGTCATTCCAAAGACAACTGTCATTTTATGTACAAAAAGAAGGTTTTAATTTGCCTTCTGATGTAAGACTTTGGGTATATAAATAGTAACTCAAATCACATGGCTTAATCCAAAATCTAGGCCCAGGTTACCCCGTGGATAGTCCTTAAAGCAGCGGTTCTCAACCTGTGGGCCGCGACCCCGGCAGGGGTCGAACGACTAAAACACAGGGGTCGCCTAAAGCCATCGGAAATACATATTTTATTTAAAAATGTATTATAAATATGTATTTTCCGATGGCTTTAGGCGACCCCTGTGTTTTGGTCGTTCGACCCACACCGGGGTCGCGACCCACAGGTTGAGAACCGCTGCTTTAAAGGCTTACACCTGTGGCTCACCTGAGCCTCTTTAGCTCGGAGGTATGGGTTTAAGCGTCCTTCCACAGAAAACCAAGACACTAGCCAGCATCCTAGAAGAGTTGACTTACTTCACTTGAGAGTAATTTATCCCCAAGAAACCATTAAGACAGGAGAGCCTCCTATCCTATGTATTAATATAAGAACTGAACACAACCAAACAGGATGACAAATAATTCACTTAAAACCTCTCCTGGTCAGAGGACTCCGATGACTGTACCTTATTCATGTAATTCCATGAATTCATGTTAATTCCGCCAGCATGGTTCATTTCTGTCCATCTTAGGGGCTAAGAAAAAGAAGAGTGGCCCTAGAAATGGAGACAACCCAGTCCATCCTGTGTGTACATGCTCCAATTCACCGTCCAAATACACAGGCAACTACCACGAGACTTCCTGAATGTTTTTCATGAAACACGTCAATGTCAATTCCTGTCCTCCCAGACGGAGGTACAGAAAACAAATTGGCCTTGTTTTAAAAAATATTTTCATTATGTACAATGACTAAAAAGCCCAACCCTCACTTTATAGCTGAGGAAATGCGGCACAGAAAAGTGTTCAGAGATGAAAGCATCTCTGAGTTGGAAATCTCTCAATTTCCATCCAGCTGTAAATAGATCATAGAGTTGGTTCTGTGACGGCTTGGGGGATTTTGCAATCTACCTTTCTTCAAGTTTGGAAGCCTTACCCAAACTCTGGGGGTGGGGATAGGGTAGGGGTAGGAGTGGGAGTTGGGGAAGAGCCAGGCAAAGTCAGTTCAGGAAAAACTGAGAGAAGAGAATGACTGGAGCCTAGCCAAAAAGAGCCCGTCTACAACTTCCGTTCCGAGATCATCAAGAACTGTCTCTGGGTGCCGCAGTTTCTCCTCCAGTCTGAACAGAGGAAACAGTACGCAGTGGCAAGAAAATACACCCCGAGTCTGGGGACAAACAAGTTCTCCTTCACTGCTCTAGCAAATCCACTAGCAGGCCTCCGAAAGAAAGCGGTGGGACCTGCCCGAGAGTGCCCTGGAGGCCCGCTCTGCTCTTTCTGTGACTCAACCTTGCACACCTGTCTCCTGGGGTCGGGGGGAGAGGATACCACCACCTGCTCTGTAAGGTTGCTGTGGGACTGGGAAGAAGATATCAAGGCCCAGATCCTTGGCAACCACCCTATACACGGGAACTACTGGCATAGGAAAAGCCCACTTGGACCTTTTATAGTTTTTCCCATTCATACCACGCAATCCCTTCGTCGAGATTATAGACAAGAAATACAGATAGACTGGAAATGCTCTATTTCTTTAAAGAACTCTATTCTCTCTCTTCTGAAGAGAAAGACCTCTGCGGAGGTTAGGAGAAAAGGACCAACAACAACCTCCGAGGGGGTGTCCCCTCCCCGGTCCCCCTGGACCTCTCTGAGGGCAGGTGTTGCGGGTCAACTCACTGGAACCGGCCTCCCCAGCGGTGTCGCCTAAGCGTCACTGACACCCGAACAGGGACCCACAACACACTTCGTGTCTCACAGTGTTAAAGTCAAACAATACAGTTTAATTGTAATACTAAAACCAAAGAAAAAGTGCTTTCAAACGGGTGCCTACGGGGTAACCAGAACGGGTCATGCCTTTAAATAAATTTTAAAACCACGAGAAACACACGTTACCAGAGAGCGACGCTCCGACCGGACGTTCCGCTGCACTGGGCTCCCCTCCGGCCTGAGCCCGGGATCCGAACCCAGCACTCGCGCGAAGGCCGTGTCAGCGGCCCCCCAGCGTGGAGGAGGCCTTTCAGGCCAGGGGTACCGCGCTCGAACTTTCCGGCGGGCTCCGGCCGGACCCCGAAGGCCCGGAGCTCGGTGCGCTCTCCCCGGGAGGCAAGGCAGCCCTCGACGCCGAGGGGTCTCGGAGGCACGAGGGTCGCCGGCCCTTTGTCCCCGCCGAGGGGCAGGGGCGCGGCTGGCGCGCCCTCCACCAGGAAATTGTGACAGCTCGCGGCCGTCGCCGTCACCATGCCCGCCCCGCCCGCCGGCCGGGCCGCAAACCAAGGGGCCCGGCCGCGCCCTCCGCGCGCCCCCCGCCCACCCCGCCCCGTCGGGCCCAGGGTGACCCCGCGCCGCCGCCTCACCGGGTCGGAGCTGGAGGCCGCCATCGCGGCGGCTGCACCACAGCGCGCGCTCGCCCTGCTGCAGGATGTAGTGGTCCTTGGCTTGGAAGAGCTCCATGCCGGTGCCGGGCGCGGAGGGAGGCGGCGGCGGCCCCGCGGCCCCGGCGACGGCGGCCCGCGGGGGGCGCGCGGAGTGTCCTCGGCAGCCGGGGCCGCCGGAACCCGCCCCGGGGAGCGGCGGCGGAGGGAGAGCACCGGCGGCCGGGCCCGCGAGAGAACGCGCCCCAGAGGCGGCGGCGGGCGGCGCGCGACCGGCAGCAGCAGCGGCCTTAGAGGCCTCTCCCCCCCCGCCCCCGGCACCGCCCCTGGCCCGCTCCCCCCCGGCACCGCCCCTCATATGGCTCCGCCCCCGCCCGCCCGGTCTCCTCCTCCTGCCTGGCTTCCTCCGCCCCGCCTCCTTCTTCCCTCCGCTGGGCTGGTCGGCCCGGAGTCTCCTCCAGCTTCTCCCGGGCTTCTCCCCCTGGCTGCTCCTCCACCCCCAGGCCGACTTCCTAAATCCTACTCGAAACCCCCTCCTTCCCAGAGGCATTATTAGCTTCCCGCTTGGACGGGCGAGCCTAGGGGCTGGATTGGGTCGGAGGCGAGCCCCAGCCAGGGAGCTGGGCTGTCTTATTTCGGCATTCCCTTTTAGAACCTTGTGACGTTTGTCAACAGCAGGCATTCAATAAGTGCACATACATCAACGTGGAGCACGTAACAATATAAAATATACAAGTAGTAGTAGTACAGGACTCTAAATAGTGGGGAGGAAGGAACAAAGTTAAGTAGCTATTGTGTCCCGAATTGAGCATAATAGATCAGAGACTTCATAAAATAAGTCAGTGGAGTGGAAGGGATCTAGTCTGACAAGGGTCACCTATGGCTGGAGAACCTCTTATGGAAGGAGGAAGCCCTGAGTATCTTTGAGCTGGCTAGCTTAAGAGGCCAGGAGCTGGCATCAGGTCCCCAGTACCAGGCCCAGCTCCCGGTGTAAGCTACCTGGATGATTTGGGGAAGGTCTTTTGGTCTCAGATGGTGGTTGGACTAAATAACCTTTAATTACACTCCCAGTTTTATAAATCAGTGAGTCTTGCTACTCCTATCTCCTGCCTTTTCTAATGCCTTAGAAAAAAAGACAAGGCAGGAGACAAGAAACACGAGGCAATACTTTTTACCTTCTGCTTTGATAAGTGAGTGAACTCAAAGGCAGGAAGCAGTTACACACTACTAATTATTCCAGCCCATACTGATACCTTTATTGAAAGTTCTATGATGACATAGCACTGAAAGTCCTATGACAAAATGTCCTAGAATCTCTGATTAAGTGCCATGCCTTCTGGGCTGTCCAGACACCTCATCATAAAGGTCTGGAGGAATGATTACTACTATATCAAATGTTTGTGTTGTGATTTGGACATAGAAAATAATAGAAATAAGATGAAAGGGCCTGACCTGTGGTAGTGCAGTGGATAAAGCTTCAACCTGGAATGCTAACGTCACTGGTTCGAAACCCCGGGGTCAAGGCAAATACAAGAAGAAACTACCGAGTTGATGCTTCCCACTCCTCTCCCCCTTTCTTCTTCTCTTTCTCTCCTCTCTCTAAAATAAAAAAACAATATCTTTTTTTTTTTTTAAAGGTGAAAAAGAAGTTTCAATGGAGCCATCAATTTCAGATCTATTGTCGAATTCAGCCATACATGACTTTCTTTAGCAAAAATGGATAATGAGAAAGTCCTATGAAGACAGTATTTCTACAAATTATTTTTTAAATAAATTACATTGCCAGATGTGAAGAAAACAAGCTATTGTCAACAGGATTATCTTTGTTTCTTTTAGAGAGAGAGACAGGTAGCCAGAGAAATGGAGAGGAAAGAGATGAGAAGTATCAACTCATAGTTGTTTCACTTTAGTTGTGGACTGATCGCTTCTCTTACGCACCTTGACCAGAGGAGCCAAGCCAGTGACTTCTTGCTCAAGCCAGTGACTTCGGGATCATGTCAAGTCCGTACTCTAGCCTGCAACCTCGGGGCTTTGAACCAAACCACTGTGCCACCACTGGTCAGGCAACTATAGTAACTCATTTAAAACCATTAACTAGTTGATTGAAACTCTGCTTGATGTTTTAAAGCAGTGGTTCCAACCTTAGCTACCTTTTAGAATCACTTGGAGCTAGGGAGTTTTCAAACCTACCAATGTTCGGATCTTAGATCAGAATCTCATACCAGAATTTAATTGTGATGGGCTCTAGTATCAGTATTTTATTCAAAGCTCCCCAGATAATTCTAACATGCAGCAGAAGTAAGCACCACTATTTTATTTTAAATTTATTTTTAATTTATTCATTTTAGAGAGGAGAGAGAGAGACAGAGAGAGAGGAGCAGGAAGCATCAACTCCCATATGTGCCTTGACCAGACAAGTGCAGGGTTTCGAACTGGCAACCTCAGCGCTCCAGGTCGACGCTCCATCCACTGTGCCACCGCTATTTTAAATGAAATTTAAAAATCTGCCTGACAGCAGCATAGCAGAAAACAGCAGTCCAGCATTAACTAATACCATTTTTGGAGGGTGGTTACCTGTAAATCTAGAATTAACGTGCAAAGTCCTTCGAGAAAAAAACGGAAGGACTCTATTTGACCTACATACACACTGCTCTTTGCCCCTCGCTCTAAATGCATGCTCAGTTTTGGGGTAGGTAGAGCCCTGGCCTGGCTGAACAGAATGAGTGAAAGAGTAAGTATACTGTCATTGACAGAGACCATGTCCCCAGTCTTGCCTGTCAGGTGTTCCTGACCTTGAAGCTTCTCTACTCCTTGGCTGGCCTCCCCATCCTCATCCCTCTCTTCCAGCTTCCTAACTCAAAGTCACCCGGCCCTTGAATGGTGTCACCCACATTATAGTGGAAAGTTTATGATGCTGTTCTGTTTTTTAAACATGAATGACCATGACCATCACACATATTACATATCTTCTTTTATATGTATGATATATATGATACACTAGGGTGTTAGGTTCTAGCCAGTTCTGTATATCTCAGCCCAGTCATTTAATCTCTTTTAGTCTGTTCCTTATTTATTAAAAGACACGATCACTAAGGGTCCTTCCAGCCCTGCAATCAAAGAATGTGAGAAAATGAGTCCACATAGTTAAACCTACACAAATAATGATGGTAAGTGACTCAGCTTTGATTGTCAATTTGGCCTTCAATGTCAGATTTATTATTTGTCTCTGAGATTTGAGGGTTCTGATTAGACTCTAATATCCTCTGGGACAATATGATCTTTGATATCATCTGCGTGACACTTCACCACAGTCTTGTATGTTGTTTGTCTATAAAAATTTTCTTCAGTCTTGTTTGTATATGAAAAATCTCCCAAAGGAAAGATTAAAAAAACAAAAACATATTCTGCCTGCAAGAGGCTGGTAATTCCTTAGGTCAGCAGTTGGGGAAGTTAAAGGCCCCAGACACTTGCAAGCCATATTTTTACATTTGACCAATCATCAGCCAACTTCTCATGGATTTGTCTGCCAGTAAACTTGTGCCACCTCCTCCTAAAACTTCATCAGGGACAAGCAGAAATTGTAATGACTACTTTGGAGCACTTGGGCCAGTGATGGGCAATCTTTTGAGCTTGGTGTGTCAAAATTTGCCAAAAAACCAAGCATAACTCAGGTGGTGTGTCACTTCGAGAAAAATGGCCTAACCAGAAGTCCTAGAACTAGACGCTTTGTGCTGGAGTTCTGTTGTTTTGGCCTACAGACCTCCAGCACAGAGTGTGTACACTACAGCAAATGTTTTATCCTCGGCTGTGCAGGAGCCGAGGATGAAATGTTCTTCTCGGCATGCGGCCACATGCAGCCACGTGTCATCAAAAATGGCTACATGTGTCAGTTCTGACACATGTGTCATTGGTTCGCCATCACGGACTTAGGCATTTATAAAATTATATATTTTCAGAGAAGCACCATAGAACCAAAAGGGGGCCAGGCCATCACGAGACAATAACGGTCTAAGAAAAATTACTTATTTCAGTGGAGAGACTGTCTCTCCTTCATTTCTATACTTCAGGGGTTAAAAAGTTCTTGGATATTTTGTTGTATGGCTTGATAAAATTGTCAAGGACCCAAGTTATTATTTAAAACAGATATAATCACTTGTGTGTGTGTGTGTGTGTGTGTGTATGAGAGAGAGAGGAAAAACAAAATGTGTTTCTGCATCTAATCTCCTTCCAGAGAGAGATAGTCTTTTACAGTGATGATTTCATATTCATCTAAAGTCAGCTGCCTCTCCTTCCCTTCTGTTATGTACTTACTTTTCAATTTAAAAAAATAGGCAAGACAGTTAAAACATTAGAAAGTTCTAAATAAGCTAACTTGAAAAAAAACTGTCCAAGCTAGAAAAATGAACTAGAAAATATCCAAGCCGCAGAATAGTATTTTAAAGTATTCTACTTGCGTTTCTAAAAGGGGAGGAGGGGAGAGAGATTATGTTTTTATATGCCCAGAACATTCTGAAACAAAACTCAAGGAAGTGTGTTTACCTCTGAGGAACGCACACGGAGGGAGATGTGGCCTCCAGGGGCGATCAGGAATGCAGGGAGAGTAGGGCTTTTCCTTTTCACTTTCTATTCCTATATACTGCTTTGATTCTATAACCATGTGCTTTTATTTATTTTAATTCTTATTGATTTTAAAGAGAAAGGCAGGAAGAGAGAGAGAAAAACATCAGTTTGTTGTTCCACTCATTTATGCATTCATTGGTTGATTCTTGTATGTGCCCTGACCAGGGATCAAACCCACAAACTTATGTATGTCAGGACAATGCCCTAACCAATCAAGCAACCCCTACAGGGCCTATAACCATGTGCTCTTAGTGCTTAAAAAAATTATTTAAGGTGTGAGTTAGTGTGTGGTCTTTGTCAGTTTCCACCATGGCGTATTGTGGCCAGGGTCAAAAAATGCAGAGGGTGATGGCGCAGCTCATCAACCTCACCTTCAGACACTTTCAGAATAGATCTCCGGAGCAGGTGTGACCCTTTGAGCACGTGAACACGCGGATAGAGGGCTGTATCACTGGTTTTGATGAGGATGGGAACCTCGTATTAGCTGACGCAGAAGAGACTCATTCTAAAACAAATTCAATAAAACAATCCTGACCTGTGGTGGCGCAGTGGATAAAGTGTCGACCTGGGACACTGAGGTCGCCAGTTTGAAACCCTGCACTTATCTAGTCAAGGCACATATGGGAGTTGATGCTTTCTGCTCCTCCCCCCTTTCTGTCTCTCTCTCTTTTTCTCTCTCACTCTCTCTCATCCCTAAAATGAGTAAATAAATAATTTTTAATTAAAAAAATAAAAGAAAACGACTGGGTCGGATCATGCTAAAAGGAGATACTATTTCTCTGCTCCAAAGTGGCTCCAAGCAGTGACTAATGAAGTGAGAAATCATCGAGAAGGCAATACAGGTTGTGCTTTTTAGGTCCCCTTTGCTGGGAGTCTGTTCTCAGACATGTATGTATTCAAATTACTTTGATGACCCTTATGTTACTAACAGATGATAATCAATGCAGAGGGATTGTTTTTATTCAAAAAAAAAAATACTAGTCCTGTGTGTGTGTGTGTGTGTGTGTGTGTGTGTAAAATTAATTCTTCCGCCACACCCAAAAAACATATGTTTAGGTTACTTATTACCTAAGGATCTAGAACCTTTGGCCTTGACAAGCCAAGAGTTGCAGGCCTAGCTGGTTTTATTCTTCATACACTGCTCAGTATTTTTAGAGATTTCCTAACACCTGCAATTCTGTCATAGTGAGGTCCAGTTAATTAGATAAGCCATCTTCCTGCAGTGTATGTTCTTTTGAATGGAGTGGGTTTTTTTTTTCCTTTAGCATCTTTTCTGAACCACAGAGTGGCTATGGCCTGTTCTTCCTCTCTGTCAATTGTAATTCTCAGTCTGATGGCCTTCTGGGGTCTGTATCATCGCAAATCAATAACAACGGTCAGAATGTCTTCTGTTAAATAATCACATTAGAGATTTTTCAAAGATGACCTTGCACTGCACCAGAAAACAACAAGCAGAATTGCTCTTATAGAAACTTAGTACATCCTTGGAAAAATCGCCAGATTTTAAACCCATTGTTTCTTCTCTTGATTAAAGAAAAATAATATCTCAGTGTTTCATAAGAGCAGCCCTTAGTTTCAAGGAAATACAGGATTTGGGTCTTCCTAACACTGCTCCATACATTCTCTCCATTTTACAGCAATTCTTCAGGGAGCCTGAGGACGCTCAGTGAAGGGGGTATGCTGGCGGAAGGGTGTTTGGGGGAACAAAGAGGGGGACACTTAGGTGGGGGAGTGAAGAGGGAATGTGATTTGCGGTCTCCAAGATGCTGTTTTTAACCAGGCCCATGGTGGGCAACCAGAGACCAGCAGCAAAGGTGGCAATTATATTTTAAAAATTTGGCCCTCACTCTGATAAGCCAGGCAGAGAAAGAAAAATATCATAGGATCTCAATCATTTGAGGAATCCAATTGAACAACGTGAACTGAGGAACAGAATAGAGGCAGAGGTGGGATCAAAGGGACCAGAGGGAAAACGGACAGAGGAAAAGGGGGTAAGAGGATGGGATCAGAGAAGGGAAAGAGCTTGGTGAAATTATACATACATAACACAGCGTTATAGAGAGCAGAAAAGCAAATCCTGGAGGAAAGGGGGGAGGGCGTTGGGGGGAGGGGGACAAGGGAGATGTTGAGGGGAACGTGGGGGGGGCATTCAGGGGGACACTAGAATCTAGGTAAACACAATAAATTAAAATCAATAAAAAAAGCCTGACCAGGCGGTGGCACAGTGGATAGAGTGTCGGACTGGGATGCAAAGGACCCAGGTTCAAGACCCCGAGGTCGCCAGCTTGAGTGCAGGCTCATCTGGTTTGAGCAAAAGCCCACCAGCTTGAGCCCAAGGTCGCTGGCTCCAGCAAGGGGTTACTCGGTCTGCTGAAGGCCCACGGTCAAGGCATGTATGAGAAAGCAATCAATGAACAACTAAGGCGTCGCAACGTGCAATGAAAAACTAATGATAGATGCTTCTCATCTCTCTTCATTCCTGTCTTTCTGTCCCTGTCTATCCCTCTCTCTGACTCACTCTCTGTCTCTGTAAAAAAAATAAATAAATAAATAAAAAATTTTAAAAATCAATAAAAAAAAATTGGCCCTCACTCTAATTTTTTTTTTTTTGTATTTTTTTGAAGCTGGAAACGGGGAGAGACAGTCAGACAGACTCCCGCATGCACCCGACTGGGATCCACCCGGCACGCCCAACAGGGGCAACGCTCTGCCCACCAGGGGGTGATGCTCTGCCCCTCCGGGACGTCGCTCTGCCGCGACCAGAACCACTCTAGCGCCTGGGACAGAGGCCAAGGAGCCATCCCCAGCACCCGGGCCATCTTTGCTCCAATGGAGCCTTGGCTGCGGGAGGGGAAGAGAGAGACAGAGAGGAAGGAGGGGGAGGGGTGGAGAAGCAAACCTCACTCTAATTTTAAGACTAGTGTGCTGTTACTGGTTCTTGAATATGGTGAGACACTAACATTTAAATTGCCCGCAAATTACACATCATTTTTCACTGCTGTTCTATGATTTAATCAAGTAGGGGTTCTAGGTTGTGGGGGTGATGCTTATAAAAACTACAATCCAAAGGGTTCGGTCATTGACAGCAATAAAATTTTTAAAAGATCCATTTTATTCAATTAAAAAAATAATTTGAGCCTGACCTGTGGTGGCGCAGTGGATAAAACTGTGACCTGGAACGCTGAGGTTGCCGGTTTGAAACCCCAGGCTTGCCTGGTCAAAGGCACATAAAGGAGTTGATGCTTCCTGCTCCTCCCCACCTACCCCCCCCACCCCGTCTCTTTCTCTTCTCTCTGAAATGAAAAAATAAAAAAAACTTAAAAATAATTTGAGAAAACGCAAGTTCTTTGTGTGTATTTCCCCAATATTATAAAGCCTTCTATATAAGTTTCTTTCCTTTAATTATTTATTTTTTTAATCTTATTTTCCTTCTCACCAATGCCCTCATACAGCATAGGTCCTCCCATACGTCTCCTGGCCAAACTGCCCTCTGGACTCCTTTCTGTATTTCAGCCCTCGGCAGTGAAATCCGACATCTTAGGGCTAGTTCCCCTGAGAGTCCTGGCCCTCCTTGGAAGCAGGCAGAGGTGGAGAAATAGGAGGCTAAGCCACAGGCTGTCCAGCTGTAGGGAAAGGGAGACAAGTCTATCCCACCACTATAGCAGGGACCTGCTTTCTCCCTTGGAATTTAGTAAAACTATTTTCATTTTGAATGGGAGAAAAATGTGGCCTATAAACAATTTTATTTTGGACCCCTTACATCCAAAGGCCCCAGACTAGTATCCAGACTTTGCTTCCCTTGTGATTTTGTAATTGGAACTTGAGTGTCTGGCTCAGAGGACATTGGTAAGCTTGGGGACAGGTAACTGCAGGCAGAGACAGACAGCTCTGGATCTGTAGCCATTCCCCAAAGCGTCAACAGTCCCTTGTTTTCTGCTGACCTGCCCTATTTGGAGCAAATTACTTACTGTTCTGCCTGTCAAGCTTGGAGCTGAGAAATCCAAGGGATTAGAGACAGGTTCGAAGGATCAATGGAGAGATAGGCAGTTTTGATGAACTCCCTTGTCTTGTTCTTCCCTCCACATCCTCGACCCTCCCCCCTTCTCTGCCCTCCCTCTGCCCTAACCCTGGAAAGAAGTGTTTGCCAATAGTGTTTGCGCCCCATCAGCCCTGGCAAGTGTCAAACCCTGCATTCAGCCCACTTCCTGTACTAACCTAAGCCTTATGTACTTGGGCAAATCTCCCAACTCTCCAAAGTTAGTTTTCCTTATGCAAAAGGGGGATAAAGTCTGACCTGTGGTGGTGCAGTGGATAAAGCCTTGACCCTGAAATGCTGAGGCTGCCAGTTCAAAACCCTGGGCTTGCCTGGTCAAAACACATATGGGAGTTGATGCTTTCTGCTCCTCTCCCCTTCTCTCTCTCTCTCTTTCTCTCTCTCATTCTCTCTCTCTCCTGTTTCTCTAAAAATGAATGAATAAATAAATAAAAAGGGGGATAAAATATAAAATTTCTTCACAGGGCTCTTGTCTGATTAAATGAAGTAAAGTCTTTGAAAAGACATCCTAAAGTATAAAGTTTTATAGAAATGTTTTTTATTAATTTATTTTTTTCAATTCTTTTTTTTTTTTTTCATTTTTCTGAAGCTGGAAACGTGGAGGCAGTCAGACAGACTCCCGCATGCGCCCAACCAGGATCCACCCGGCATGCCCACCAGGGGGCGATGCTTTGCCCCTCTGGGGCATCGCTCTGTTGCATCCAGAGCCATTCTAGCGCCTGAGGCAGAGGCCACAGAGCCATCCCCAGTGCCAGGGCCATCTTTGCTCCAATGGAGCCTCGCTGCGGGAGGGGAAGAGAGAGACAGAGAGGAAGGAGAGGGGGAGGGGTGGAGAAGCAAATGGGCGCCTCTCCTGTGTGCCCTGGCCGGGAATCAAACCAGGGACTCCTGCACGCCAGGCCGACGCTCTACCGCTGAGCCAACCAGCCAGGGCTAGAAATGTTATTTTATAATTTTAAAAATCCATGTGTAAAGTTTTCCCCTAGAGATGTCAGATTGTTCAACAGGAACCTATATAATTATATAATATATCTATAATCATAACACTATATAGTATATCTATTTTAGATCCTTGATATATCATATATATATAATTCAAATGTTTTTAGCTGGAACTACATCACTGGGAGATAGGAGAAATAGATATTAATCATGTAAGTGGAAGAAGAGTGTTGGTGTTGATTCCAAACCAGAGACAGAAGATTGCTTACCCTGCAGCTAATGAAGCTTAAGCTTCAGGGTTTTCAGTTTCGTCCAAAGCCTTGTATTAATTCTGTACTTATTGTTGTGTATTCTTCTTTCTAAAGAGGACCCTCCATATTTTTTAAAAGCTTCAGGTGCCACAAACCTTGTTCTCAACACTAGCATAAAAGAACATTCTATGCTTCTATATTCCAGGAGAATTCGGAACCTGCTCTTTGTCTTCTCTCTCTCTCTCTTTTTAAAGATTTTCCATTGATTTGAGGTGGGGTGGGGGAGGGAGAGGGAGAGAGAGAAGCATCAACTCTGGCATGCCAGGTCAATGCTTTATCCTCTGAGCCATCCAGCCAGGGTCTCTTTATCTTCTCTTGATCTTTCTCTTGTATCATTTTAGTCCTCTTTCCTCTTTCTAAACTCAGATATACTTCCTGCTTCTCTCCAGTTCTTTAATTCATTAACAGTCATGTAGCTGGGTGAACATACACACACCACATACTCCTATCAAGAGATAAATTTAGAGATCGGAAACAGTGCATTCAAGGATAGCACCATTCATCCCCAATGACTCAGAGAGAGCTATTCCCAGTCAGTGTGGAGCCCTTAGAGTAAAAATAGAGCTAGGAAGAACTATTTGATTCAATAATGCTGGGGTTATAGATTTTCCAGGAGTGGATTCAAAAGTGCTATTAATAGGAAGAGAGTGTTTTCAGCATGCATATTAGACTAGGTTGTCTTTGGGAGAAACGCAATGCTCCATGTGGCGAGGTGTGCTTGCCCTTGGGTGAATCAGAAGGAATCTGGCCACAGCCCTTTCTGGTCCAACAACTCCCTGGAAGCGAGCAATGCATGATAGTCCTCCCCCAATTTATAAGAACCCAAGCTCACCATCACACACTCCAGAGCCAACAAAGAAGCATCCTCAGTAACATCAGGCTGAAGACTGGAGCAATAAATAGTTGGGGAGATAGAGGACAGGTCCCAATCTGTTGGAAGGGTTGGAATTTTCAAAATAAGGGCTGGGAGACATCAGACTGAGAGGACTTATAGTGGGGCCAGAGGCAGACACTCAAAAACTGGAGAGATTGAACTGAGGAAACAAGTAGTATCTGTTCAGAATCTTCTCTGGCCTGACCAGGCAATGGCGCAGTGGATAGAGCGTCGGACTGGGATGCGGAAGGACCCAGGTTCGAGACCCTGAGGTTGCCAGCTTGAGCGTGGGCTCATCTGGTTTGAGCAAAAGCTCACCAGCTTGGACCCAAGGTCGCAGGCTCAAGCAAAGGGTTCCTCCCTCTGCTGCCCGCAGTCAAGGCACATATGAGAAAGCAATCAATGAACAACTAAGGTGTCACCACGAAAACCTGATGATTGATGCTTCTCATCTCTCTCCGTTCCTGTCTGTTTGTCCCTATCTATCTCTCTCTCTGTTAAAAACAAAAAAAACAAACAAACAAAAAAAGAATCTTCTCTGAAAGCCCCAACTGAGAGGATTTGCCCCACCCTACTCTCACCCTGAGTGGCATGAGGAAGGGTCCGATGAAGGCAAAGCTTCCAGCCCTGTCACTGGACTGCTTGTCCTACATTTCAATAAAAGCACAGTGTAATCCCTGGTAGCCAGCTGAATAATAATAGCCCTGCAAGATATCAGTCCACATCCCCGGAACTTGTAAATGTCACCTCATATGGAAAAAGTGTCTTTGCACATGTGCTTAGGATCTTGAGATGTAATTAAGGATCTTGCCCTGGACTATCCAGGTGGGCCTTGAATGCAAGTCCACGTGTCCTTGGGTAAAGGAGGCCAAGGGAGATGTTACATACAGAGGGAAGTCTGTATGAAGACAGAGTAGAGACTTGAAGATGCTGGCCTTGAAGACGGAAGTGATACCACAAGCCAAGGAATGCTGGCCGCCACCAGAAGCTGGAAGAGACAAGGGACTGATTCTGCCTTAAGGCTGCTGAAGGGAGCAGGGCCCTGCTGACACCTTGGCCCAGTGAGGCTGACTTTGGACTTCTGAGCTCTGGAACCAGAAGAGAATCCATGTGTTGTTTTAAGTCACCACAGGAAACAAACACAACCCCTGTTAGAATTCTCTAGGTGTTTGGTCTGGCAGAGATTGGCAGAGCTGAACAGCACTGGCTTCTAGTCATCAGACGTAGCAAGGTCACTCGTGGAGAGCACCTATTGTGCCAGGGCCCTCCTGACTATAAGGGGCTGTATTAGTTTGCTAGGGCTGCCCTGCAAACGATCACAAACTTGGTGTCTTAAAACAGCAGAATTTCCTCTGTCACAGTGCTGAGGCCAGGAATAGAAAATCAAGGCGTTGGCAGAATTGCTTCCTTGTGGAGGCTCTGCAAGAGAATCCATCCCATGTCTCTCTCCTCCTTTCTGGTGGCTTCCTCCACCCTGGCTTGTCGCTACACAACTCCACTCTCTGCCGCTGTCTTCACGTGGATCTCCACATGGCCTTCACCTCTGTGTCTCTGTGTAAGTGCTTTTCTCTCTCCTATAAGGTCATAGGTCATTTGGCCTAGGGCCCACCCTAGACCAGCATGATCTCATCCAAAGAAAGGAAGTCACATCTGCAAAGACCCTCCTTCCAAATAAGGTCACATTCACAGGTACTGAGTGTTCGAACTTGGGCATTTTCTTTTGGGGGAACACTATTCTACCCAGAACAGGAGCCAAAGCCCCTCCCTTCTCACTCAGTGGGGACTGATAGAGAACTCTAGCAATCAGAGCAATCATAATGGAGACTCAGCAAGTGGTAGCAATTTGCCTAGGATAGGCAGCACATTTCTGGCAGCAGGCCTCCTAGAAACCAACCTTAGAATTGCTAATCCACCTTAGAATTCCCAGCACACCGCCTAGCCTCTCGGTCATCCCCTACTTAGGAACGATGCTACTGCATTTACAATCAGCTTCAAATAGACGCCTCGCCACTCTTCACACAGCTCCTTTGGGCAGAAAAGACCAGCATACTATACACTAAACATTAAAACCAGGACTTTGTATTTCAAGTTTACGTCTGAAATACTTAAGAGAACATTGCAGTTCCAGTAGGGTACCTTCCTGTACCTGTTGCTAATTAATTGTCGGAAAGGGAAGGACCTCTCAAGAGTCAGCTGATTTTATACCCCAAAGCAGCTATTCTGATGTTTCAGAATATAGGAAATTCTTTACTCTGGAGGTACAATAATCACCTCCCAGTTTATAAAGCTCTCTCTAGTTCTACAGCTCTTTCTACATGGATACCCTCAAGAGGTCTTCAGGGAACTTCAGTCAGTGGGTCCTGTTTACTGTATAGTATGTTTTTAAAAAAAGGGCAAAACGATCACTGAGGGTCTGTTCTGGACCCATTACCACTGATATAACACTTACCATGGGTTCAAAATCTCATATTTGGACCTGTAGCTACTGTATCACACTTACAAGCCACAAGCACTTGTCAAGTGCTGTGTTTGCCCTGCCCTGGTCACTTCCTCTGTCAGTTCCCAGAGCTGCTGTCACCACATCCTACAAACTGGGTAGCTTAAAACAACAGAAATCTATTCTCTCACAATTCTGGAGGCTAGAAGTCCAAAATCAAGGTGTTGGCAGGTGCATGCTCCCTCTGGAGGAAGTAGGACCCTTCATTGGTGCTCCCTAGCTTCCTGTGACTTCTGGCGACCCTTGGCATTCCTTGGCTTGTAGATCTGCTAAGGAGAGACATACTGCAAATATCTTATTAGCTGAGAAAATGGAAAAAATTAGTCAAGATATTTAGTTCCATTATTAATCTAATCTAAAACAACAGTGTGAGGTGAGCGGTGTGCTGAAAATAGCACCAAGAGTCTGACTAAGCAAGACAACAGAAATGTGTTTGTTCGTTTTTACAGAGACAGAGAGTCAGAGAGAGGGATAGACAGGGACAGACAGATATAAATAGAGAGAGATGAGAAGCATCAATCATTAGTTTTTCATTGCGACACCTTAGGTGTTCATTGATTGCTTTCTCAGATGTGCCCTGAACGTGGGGCTACAGCAGACCAAGTAACCCCTTGCTCAAGCCAGCGACCTTGGGTACAAGCTGGTGAGCTTTGCTCAAACCAGATGAGCCTGTGCTCAAGCTGGTGACCTCGGGGTCTTGAACCTGGGTTCTTCGCATTCCAGTCCAATACTCTATCCACTGCACCACCACTTAGTCAGGCTTTCCTTTTTTTTTTTAATCATAAAGACTTCAATCAACCCTAGCCAGATAGTTCACTGGTTAGAGCAGTGTTTCTCAACCTTTTTTGTGCCATGCCCCACCTTAACCTTTCTAAAATTTTTATGTCCCCCCTATGTAACATACATAATTTTTAACATTAAAAAATTGATTTGTTCACTTAATAAACAACAAAACACAGTAAGTAAAATTTCAAAACATAGAATGAAAAACAGAAATTTAAATTCCAAATAATTTTAATACAGATTTTTCTATATTAATTTATTATTTTAATTTAGTGTGATCCTTGCGCTTGATGCTTGCTGCACAGAGATTTTATATTAGGTTCCAATTTGGTTAGCTTTAGTCTCAAGTCTCCACGTTGTGTTATATCCAGCCGATTTCTTTTTTTTACCAGTAAATCATTGACAGCACTAAATCCACATTCAGCTAAAAATGAAGATGGAAATGGTAGCAATAGTTTTCTTGCACATTTGGTTGAATTTGGGTAGTTGATTTTTGTTTCCTCACAAAGCCATGCCATCGCTCCTTTGATATTAAATAAAGCTTTAACTGACTCATCCTTTTGCAATTCTGCGAGTTCTTCTTGATACTGCATATTTGATATATCAGACAAATTCACTAACATTGGCTGCATCATCCATGTTGGGAAATCAATTTGTTTTAAATCAGAAAATCTTTCTTTTAAATCAGCCGATAGAATATTCAAATGATTGACAATAACAAGTAAAGCGGTATCAGTTACTTCACATTTTTGGAGCCAATGAAACTGTCTAAAGTTTTTGTTGTTAATATGTTTCTGACATAACTCAATATTGGTAATGAAACCAAATATCTTTGCTTTTGCATCGACAAGAGTTTTATTTGTTCCTTGAAGTTACTTATTTAATATATTTAGTTTTTCAAAGATATCAGCTAAATAACTCACAAATGCTTTACCATCTATTGTTAACAGATACTTCATTTCAGGTTTGTCGCTTAAAAAATCACTAAGAGTATCAAACAGTTCCATAAATCTTTTCAAACAGTTTCCTTTAGATAGCCATCTTACTTCAGTATGAAGTAAAAGTCTCACATGGTCTTCATTTTGTTCTTCACAAAATAGCTTGAAAAGACGCTCACATTTGGCACTAGCTTTAATAGCATTAACACACTTTATTACTGTATGTAATACTTCATTCAGAACAGGCGAGATGTTTTTAGCTACCAAGTTTTCCCTATGCACAAGAATCATTTCTGGATTCATATCTTTCATCAATTTTAAGCAGCCATTTTTCTTGCCTATCATATTGGGAGCACCATCTGCAGCACAAGATGTTATATTTTTCATTGGTATATCATTGACATCTAAGTAGTTTTTTAGCTTATTATATATATCTTTGGAGGTAGTGGTGCTTTCTAATCTTTTACAGAACAACATTTCTTCAGCAAAATGTCCTTTATCAATATATCTTACATAAGTTATCAATACTGCCTCACTGTCTCTCAAAGTTGATTTATCCATTTGCAAGGAGAATTTTCTTGTTTTCAGCTTTTCAATAAGTTGTTTTTCAATATCCTCACTCAGTTCGTCTATTCTTCTGCTAACAGAATTGTTACTGAGTGGCATAGCTTTTACATCTTTGTCATCTTTTTCAAGAACCGTTTTAAGAAATGCTGATATTGATGGTTTTATTAAATTCTCTCCTATAGTGTGATTTTCTCCAGTTTTAGTGATGAATAAAGAAATTTGATAACTAGCCTCAAGAACACGATTATTAGTTGAAGTATGAGCAGTAAATAGAGACTTTAATGTTCTTTTTTCAGAATTTCTCTTTAAAGTTTTAAAGTAACTCAAATCTGAATTAATATGAGCACTATGTTTCACCTTCAAATGTGCCTCAAGATGACCTCATTTCATTGATTCGTTGGTCAAGCATTGCTGGCATAAAAGACAAAAAGGAATCCGCTCATCGTGAACAGTGGGTATGAACTCAAATTTTAAATATTCCTCCAAATATTGATGAGTTTTTTTCTTGCTTGCACCACTCATTTTACTATGGGCTATAATAAAAATAAGATCAATTAAAAACTAATATTAAAATATGTGTTAAAATATATTCAATGTGACATAGAGTAAACGTATACTAAAAATTCATATTTATTTAAATGTATATAACACATTTACTACACTACCACTGCAAATCAAAAGGTATCTATATTTTTTCCACTTGACAAAATTTTCTGGAAAGTTATGCTTCTAAAACTAAAATTGTCGTGCATGCACTATTATAGCCCCAATAATATTTATAAAATATTAGTGCTTCCTAGCCCCGATGCAAGAAGTACTTAATAAAGAGTTTAATATTGATAAAAATAAAATCAAATACTTTCCAATTATGTCTATACAATATATATACG
The DNA here is from genome assembly GCF_036850765.1 of Saccopteryx bilineata. NCBI lineage: Eukaryota > Metazoa > Chordata > Mammalia > Chiroptera > Emballonuridae > Saccopteryx > Saccopteryx bilineata. The sequence goes on along the minus strand of NC_089496.1, from coordinate 104,769,412 downwards.
TATATTTATTAAATCAACGAGCTTTTACAACAGTTTTGACTGACACTTATTTCAAATTAACACCAACTGAATGATGTGAAACACTACAGAAGTTGCGATGGGCCAATTAGGTGAGAATAACTGCGTTGTTTAGCGAGTTTTTAAAACGTCCCGGGTTCCTCGCGGCTGACGGCACGTTCGGCGGTGAACCCAGGACGAGGTTTACTTGACGACGCCAATCACTCAGTTGATATTTTGGTCTCGTCAAATGAAATTATACTTAATAATTATTTACCGCAATTATTTAAGAATTGCATTTTTTGTTAAATTTGGCACCGATATCTAGCATTGCATTTAAATGGCCCGGGGCGAAAGAGTTAAAGTCGTGTTGAGTCCATTTTCAAATTGCCCCCCTTAACTATCGAATTGCCCCCCTGTGGGGCGTGGGCCCCACGTTGGGAAACACTGGGTTAGAGCCTCGTCACAAAGCACAGAGGTTGCTGGTTTGATCCCCAGTCAAGTCTCTCTCTCTCTCTCTCTCTTTCTCCCCCTTCTTCTCTTACTAAAATCAATGCATAAATTTTTTTTAAATACCCTCAATTATAACCAATACCTAATGTGAAAAATTATCTTCTAAAAGTGCACAAAAAAGGTAAAAAATGGGCGCCAAAAAATTCTAAGTTTTAGAGATAGCACAAGAGCCAAAAGGTTATGTTCATAGAAATATCAAACTAAATAGCTATTCATATTTTTCTGTAGAGCTTCAGAAAAAAGGAACATTGGTAATGCTCTAGTGAAGAATTAACACTAAATCCAGAAAGTAAGCATGAAAAACTATCCTTAAACAAACAAACAAACAAACAAAAAGAAGAAGAAGAAAAAGAAAGAAGACAAAAAGAAAGAAAAGGAAAGAAAGAAAAACTCCCTAGCACCAGGACCGAGGATTCTTCATTCAACAGGCAAAACAAAACCTTTCTTGGAGTTAGAAATTATAAAACCAGAGAGCTTATCACTAATGATGATGCAATTAAGCAATGCGTCCTTTTCAGGTCACTAGCTCATGTCAGTTCCAAGTCCTAGGTGACTCATTGCAGCAGTGGAAGATGTAAAAAAATGAGGTCAACAGAGTTTATTTCAATTTCACATATTTAAAAACCCCACAGCACTAAGGATGCATCTATAATCTGACAAATATGAGAATACATTCCACCAAAATATCCTTCTCTGCTACGTCTATAAATAGAGTAGAATAAATAGCTGAGTTCCTGGTAGAATGGAAAAATATCACCTTTGCTTAGGTGTGGACTCACCAATGACGTCAGCACAAGCATTACTGTCAGGTACCAAGGAGAAAATGTCTTGAGGGAAGTGATATGAATAACAAGTTCTGAGGAAGGGAAAGTCAGTTAAAAAGGTGGGGGGGGTGGCCATTTGGCTCAGTGGTAGAGCATTGGCCTGGCATGCAGGAGTCCCGGGTTCGATTCCCGGCCAGGGCACACAGGAGAAGCGCCCATCTGCTTCTCCACCCCTCCCCCTCTCCTTCCTCTCTGTCTCTCTCTTCTCCTCCCACAGCCAAGGCTCCATTGGAGCAAGGTTGGCCCCAGGCGCTGAGGATGGCTCTGTGGCCTCTGCCTCAGGCGCTAGAATGGCTCTGGTTGCAACAGAGCTACGCCCCAGATGGGCAGAGCATCGCCCCCTGGTGGACGTGCTGGGTGGTTCCTGGTTGGGTGCATGTGAGAGTCTGTCTGACTACCTCCCAGTTTTCAACTTCAGAAAAATACAAAAAAAAGGGGGGGGTGCAAAGGAAGATAATGCTGCCTCTAATTTTCACAGCAGCCTCTATAGAGCTTAGAAGACTTATCAGACATATTTCTGTTCTGAGGTAGCAGGAAGTCAGAGTAAGCAGCATTTACAGATGGTCCGGGGTGCCTGGATTCTGCGGCAGGATCTCCAGCCCAGGATGGAGTAGCACAGAAGTGATGTACAGAGGGTGTCTCTTTTTCCTAGGAGTGCGCCAATTCAGTCACTAAAAAGTTTCCCGTGCCCAAAGATGTCTTCTTTTAATTTTAAAATACTACATGTTGCCTGGCTTATGGTTGTGCAATGGATGGAGTGCCGACCTGGAACGCTGAGGCTGCCAGCTCAAAACCCTGGGCTCACTGGATCAAGTCTCATTCGACAAGCAAGCAATGAATAAATAAAGTGAAGCAACAAGTTCTCATCCCATGTCCCCAACCCCCTTCTCTCTGTAAAATTAATAAATAAAATCTTTAAAAATTCTATGTTAATAATTATATAAAATTTCCATAAGAAATCTCAAAGCTATTAAGAGCAAGAATTTGTCCTATTCTGTAGATGAACTAAGAGGACAAAGAGATATAGTCATTTGGTGTTAGTTTCCTAGGGCCGCCATGACAAATTACCACATTCTGGGTGGCTTAAAACAACAGAAATTTGTTCTCTCACAGTCTGAAGGCTAGGCATCCAAAATCAAGGCATTGGCAAGGCCACGCTGTCTCTGAAGACTCTCGAGACAGTCCTTCCTTGCCTCTTCCAGCTCCTGGTGGTTGCTCACAATGCTTGCCATTCCCGGCCTCCATTGTTACGAGATGCTCTCCCTCTGGGTCTGTGCCCAAATTTTCCTCCTCTTACAAGGAAGGATACCAGCCACTGGATTAGGGCTCCAGTGTAACCTCATCTTAACTCGATTACATCTGTAAAGACCCTATTTCCATTACGGTCATACTCACAGGTACCAGGGGTTAGGACTTGAACATATGCTTTTGAGGGGTTACAATTCAACCCACAACAATCAGTTAAAGAACAGGATAATTGCTTCCTAGGGGTAAATATACTCAAAATCACCAAAAGCTATGTCTCTACAGGCAAAAAAAAAAAAAAAAAGAGAGAGAGAGAGAGAGAGGGAGAGAGAGAGAGAGGGAGAGAGAGAGAGAGAGAGAGAACACCATGTTTACTGGTGAAATAACCCAGAATCCCTTTCTCCATAAGCTCTCTAACAGTTCTAAGATTTAAGATTCATGATTCTAGGACTTAAAACTCAATATCCCACAGTATCTATAATCTATACTGCCTGATGTGACTTTTCCATGATAAAATCTTTATATTCCTATCTGTAGAGCTGGTAACAGTATTTTTCAGGGGAAAGTTCTTCCAACATGGGATAGTTGATTCTAAATGATTCTTCTTTATAAAGAAACAATGTCCACAGAGGGAAAAGTGTATAATGGGAATTAACATTTTTGAGCTCCCGTTCTGCGTAGGACTCTGTGGTAGTCACCATCAGTCTACTTAACATATATGTCCACGATTGTCCACATTTAGGGATGTGGAAGATGAGAGGCAGAGCACACAAGAACTTACCAAGGTCTCACAGGCCCTAAGCGGGTAAAGGGTAAGCTACAGACTGATGCACCCTGCTTCTGACCTCAAAAGCAAGAAAACTGGGACTAGAGAGAAGGAGACAGAATGGGGTGAAAAAGGTCGGGCAGAAGCTTCCTTCCTTCCCTCTGTACCAAGCAATGGTCTGTTCAGGAGCTGCTCTCCCTGTTTGTGCAGGGTTGCCTCTGACCAGCCAACTGAATCAGAATAAGCCACTCATACAACACCCCACAACAGGGGCCCATTGTCATGTGAGTCAGGTGGCTGTGAGCTAAGCATTGTTCTTCTCATCTGTAACGTGCTTTGTTGGGAGGCTGGAGAAAATCGTGAAAAGTGATCATTCTTTCTGAGTCGGGAGGCGGGGGGAGGGGGGGAGAACCCACAAATGTGAATGATTCATTCGAGGGTGACCCCACCATTGTCTCATTCTACCCTATTACATCTCTGTCCACCTTCTCCTTAGAAAGCACTATTTACACAGTCAAAACTATGTACTAGCTTTAACAAGCTGACAGCTCCAAGTAGCTACTACATATTAGCTGGGGTTTTTCTTTCCTTCAGAATTCCTAAGTCCTAGAGAGGCAAGCCATAATGACTCAGGAACATTATATCTTAATACAAGAGAAATGTAAGTAACCAGATTTCTTCTTTCTCTTCAGGCTTAAAAATAAAATTTCATGTGACTTAGCTGTGCAATTCCAAGAAAACGTTACCCTTCTATCTCCTCACTTTCACCTTGTTTTATGTTATGCCACTTTCTGCTGCTCTGAATTATTTTATATTGTCTTTTCCATCTTTGGGCTGAAGTCTAGGAAGTTTAAAGAGTTTGCTCACCTGACCTGTGGTGGCGCAGTGCATAAAACATCAACCTGGAACGCTGAGGTCTCCAGTTCAAAACCCTGGGCTTGACTGGTCAAGGCACGAATGGAAGTTGATGCTTCCAGCTCCTCCCCCCCCCCACCCCCACCTCACTCTCTCTCCTCTCTAAAATGAATGAATAAATAAATAAATAAAAATAAAAATTTAAAAAATGTTCTCTAAAAAAAAAAAGAATTTGCTCAAAGTTATGCATTTAATTTGCGGGAGGACCCAACATGAGATCTCTGGTGTCCTGGTTACCTAGGCACAGAACTGATTCCTTCTTTGTATTTAATTCCACAATCATATTATTTCTATATCTCTGCCAAGCTTGCTGATTTCTTGTTCTGGGTAATGTCAAATCACAGGCTTGGGATCATCAAGCACAGATTTAGAAAAGTTATTCTGGTCCTTAAATTTTTTGAGGAGTCATTCCTGGCTAGAAGATTTCAAAAAAGTTTGAGAAACGTGACATCCTTATTATTTAACTTTGCAAAAAAAAGAGAAATACAAAAAGAAAAGAAAAAGAGGGGAAATTTTGATACAATATTACCAACAGTAAAAGTGTTAAGAAAAAGGAAGTGAAATTATACAAGTCAAAAATATACTCATGGTTTACTCATAGATTTCCCTCATGAGCACAATCTAATAATACCCAACATGTAGGTCATAGGTCACACAAGTAATTACAAACAGTAGAGGAAAGATGATGTTTTCCATAAACTAGAGTGAGACCAAATTTTATTCAATGTGGTATCCCCAGAATCCTCACCATTTTTGAGGCATTATTAGTGCTCAATGCACTTTGTCTAATAAATACTGATTGAAATAGATATGTGATCTACAGAAAGTTAAATTACAAGATTGCCTGAACTCTGGATTCAGGGTTGTTTTAATGCCAACACCCTGCAATTCTAATTTTGAAAAGCAGATTAAATATTCCCAGTTAGTAATAAATAAAGAGTTCTCAGCTTTGAGCTTCCTCCATGTACCAGATGTTGAGACACATGTATAGAATGGATATGATTTTAATTCCTTGGTTACAAGGAACAACAACCAACATAAGCTAGCTTAAGCAAAAAAGAGAATGTATCACGTGAGACAACTGTGTTTCATGGAACCCAGTGTCTCATGGAACTCTCAAAATATTCCATATACTCCTCTATATTTTCCAAGCCTCCTTTGCAGTTCATTTGGGGCCACATGACTAGATCTAGCCAATGGACTACAACATGTGTCACTTCAGGGTTGAGGCATTTATGAATGACTCTCCTTCCTTGAAGATACTATGCTAAGTGAAATAAGCCAGTCACAAAAGAACAAATCTTATATGATTCTACTTAGATGAAGCACCTAGACTAGTCAAACGCAGAGACACAAAAACTAGAATTGTGGTTGCCAGGAGTTGAGGGGAGGAGAGGATGAGGAGTTGATGCCAATTTAATGGGAATAGAGTTCCAAGTTTGGGAAGATGGAAGAACTTCTGGAGATGATGATGGCGATGGTTATACAGCATTTTAAATGTACTTAATGTCATTGAGCTGCACACTTAAAAAAGGTTAAGATGGAAAATTTTATGTTATAAATATTTTGCCATAATAAAGATAACCAGAAAATTTAAAAAGCAAGGTAAAGAAATTTTGTGTAATATTGAGTAAGGAGAAAAAGGACTCTATGCACATAATTGCTTATATTTAAAAAAAAATGCCTGACCAGGCAGTGGCGCAGTGGATAGAGCGTCGGACTGGCGTCGGACTGGGATGTGGAGGACCCCGGTTCGAGACCCTGAGGTCGCCAGCTTAAGCACGGGCTCATCTGGTTTGAGCAAAGCTCACCAGCTTGGACCCAAGGTCGCTGGCTCAAGCAAGGGGTTACTCGGTCTGCTGTAGTCCCACAGTCAAGGCACATATGAGAGAGCAATCAATGAACAACTAAAGTGCCACAATGAAAAACTGATGATTGATGCTTCTCAGCTCTCTCCATTCCTGTCTGTCTGTCCCTATCTATCCCTCTCTCTGACTCTCTGTCTCTGTAAAAAAAAAAAAAAAAAAAAAAATCAATCAAGAAAAAAAAATATATATATATATATATATATAACTTTATAATTAGCTTTAGTGGAAAGGAGGGAATTGGGTAGAGGGGATAGGGTGACAAGCTAGATTTATTTGAATGTATCTTGATTTGTAGATTGGATTTTGAAACTACAGATATTGTACATAATAATAAGATAAAATGAATGATCTAAAAAGAAAAAAAAAGAGTGGCTGTACCTTCTCCATCTCTCTTCCTCCAGCAACCTTGCAGGCCATGTGTCCCCAACAACATAGGTATAGGAGAGAAGGGGCTGCTTGGCCACTACGGACTTCATAAAGGGAAGACTCCTAGCCTCCAGAACTATGAGAGAATAAATTTCTGTTGCGTTAAGCCGCCCTCCCCCCCCCCCCCCCCCCCCGTTTAGTGGTAATTGGTTTTGGCAGCCACAGGAAACTAATACAGTTTTTCTCTGGGCATCTGGGACCAGGCTACTTCCAGCCTCCTTTCTACCATCCCTAGGAGGCAGTGCTCAACATCATGGTCCGGGATGGGTCTCCAGTCTTCGTACCTACTGAGCATTAGGCTGGGAAGGAAAGAAAAAGGAGATATCCCTCCCCCTTTTTTTTTTTAAGTGAGAGTAGGGGAGATACAGAGAGACTCCCACATGTGCCAGCCCACTGGTCAACCTCCATCTCCCCTCCCCTATCCCCTCCCCTCTCCTCTCCCCTCCCTCCTCCCCTCCCCTCCCCTCTGTCCATCTGGAGCTGCTGGCAACCAAGGTAATTTTAGTGCCTGAGGCAGAGTCTCGAGGGAGCCATCCTCAGCACCCAGGTAACATGCTCGAATCAATCAAGACATTGGCTGTAGGAAGGGAAGAGAGACAGAGAAGGGAGCGGTGGAAGAGCAGTAAGCATTCACTCATAGTAGTTGCTTCCTGTATGTGCCGTGACCAGGTAAGCCCGGGGTTTCAAACCGGTGACTTCAGCTCTCCAGGCTGATGCTTTATCCTCTGCTCCACCAGATCAGGCTTTGTTTTATATTTTAACAAAAAGATTGATATCAGACTTCTGGAGATTTGACTGGATATGGATGCTGAATGATGGATGGGGCCAGAGACAATCAGCAGAAAGGACGTTCCAAGCCGAGGGGTGACCTGAGCAAGCACACAAAGACCTTAGTTTAAACCGGTCACTTCTTCAGGACAGTAGTCCCTGGCTCCCCACATGAGGTCCCATCCCTGTCTCACACCGCCACTCAGCCCACAGTTCTCCTTTGGAGCACTCACTGCGTTTGTGCAGGTCTATGGCCCCAGCAAAGGAAGCTCCCCGAGGTAGGTACCAAGTCTGTCTTGGTCACCCACCACGTCGCCAGCTCCTGCTTCTGTACCCAGCACACAGCAGAGACTCAAGAAATATCTGTGCTTGAACAAAAGCAGGAACTAAGGCAGGAGAGTATATAGTTTCGCAAGATCAATAACGCATATGGCCCACACGGAGGGGCCTGGTGTTCCAAGGTACCGCAGAGCGGACCAGAAAGAGGACTGACTGGAGACCAGGGCCAGGCTTTGTAAGCAAGGGAGAGCTGCTACTCTTGTAAAGCACAGATTTCCTGGACAGTTAGCATGGTAGTGACAGAGAGGAAATACATAGTGATACATATTTGACAGGGCTGTTGGGTGGATGCAGTGCAGTCATAGCGCCTGGCTCGTGGAAGGTATCCAGGAAACAGTAGTTATTACTAGAGGAGGGAAAGGCTGGGGTCCACCAATCGGTTCACTCGTTTATCAGACGGATATTTGATGAGAGCACCTAGTGAGTCAGGGAGAGAGTCACCCCCCACTCCAGGATGCACAGAAATAGAATATATGTTCAAGGGTTTTAAGTCAAGTGGGAAAGAAAAACCAACCTTTATGCAAATCTCCAGTAAAAGTTGAATTTGAACATGGCTTAACCCCAGGCCCAAGGGAAATGGGGTCATCCTCTCTCTCCACTGAACTGAATGGGGCAGGACCTATGGGACAAGGGTCACTGGACCTACCCATCCAGTCACAGTGGAGACACTTACAACTCCCTGCCTGCCCTCCTCCAGGGAGGTGGCCTGTAGGGTGTGCTAATCACACAAGAGCATCCTTTCTGAACTTGGGAAGTGAGAGAAGGGTGGAGGCTGGGGTCCTGCCTTTAAAATCAGTTCCCGCAACACTGATGAGAGTGGCTAATCTGACTGACCACCTCTCCCTCGGGAGGGAGTGGTTAAAAAATGAGAAGGGTGAGTGGTCCCTCTGGTATTCTCTCAAAGGGAGAGAGAGACAGGGGTCTCTTCTTGGGCCTAAAGAAGAACTAAAGAGGAATGAAAATTTGATCCGGTTCTCCTTAAGGCCAGATGTTTGAGGTTTGGGGAGGGTGTGGCTGGATAAACAGGAGGATGCACGAAGGCATGCAGCCACAAAAGAGAATAGCAAGTCTGGGAAAGAGTCTGTAGGTCATTTTGTTCAGTGTAGTGACAGGAGAGGTTTCTGGACAGGTGGGCAAGAACGAGATGGTGTGTCAGGCTGGTTGATTTGAAGAAAGGTGTCTGCTACAGTCTCAATGTTTGTGTCCCCACAAATTTGTGTGTTGAAATCTTTTTTTTTTTTTTTTTTCATTTTTCTGAAGCTGGAAACAGGGAGAGACAGTCAGACAGACTCCCGCATGCGCCCGACCGGGATCCACCCGGCACGCCCACCAGGGGCGATGCTCTGCCCACCAGGGGGCGATGCTCTGCCCATCCTGGGCGTCGCCATGTTGCGACCAGAGCCACTCTAGCGCCTGAGGCAGAGGTCACAGAGCCATCCCCAGCGCCCGGGCCATCTTTGCTCCAATGGAGCCTTGGCTGCGGGAGGGGAAGAGAGAGACAGAGAGGAAAGCGCGGCGGAGGGGTGGAGAAGCAAATGGGCGCTTCTCCTGTGTGCCCTGGCCGGGAATCGAACCCGGGTCCTCCGCACGCTAGGCCGACGCTCTACCGCTGAGCCAACCGGCCAGGGCGTGTTGAAATCTTAACACCCAAAGGTCATGATATCAGTAGGTAGGACTTCTGGGAAGTACTTAAGTCATGAGGGTGGAGCCCTCAAAAATGGGATCGGTGCCCCTATAAAAGAATCCAGAAAGTTCTCTAGCTCCTTCCCTCATGTGAGGATACAAGAAGCCTGTGACCCAGAAGAAAGACTTCACCTCACCACACTGGCACCCTGACTTCCAGCCTCTAGACCTATAAGAGATAAATTTCTCTTGATTATAAGCTACCCAGTCTGCGGTATTTTGTTATAGCAGCCTGAACGATTGAGACAAAACTCAGAAACAAAAAGCAATCATTTATCCATGAAATACTAAAGGCATTCTCATTAAAGAACAGGCCAAGGAAATCTGTTGTTCCTCATATCAGCCAGCATTCTTCTGGAGGTTCTAGATGATGCAATAACACAGTACAGCAATACCTGAGAGATACTGCAGGTTTGGTTCCAGACCACCGTAATAGAGTCTCTCAATAATGCTAGTCGTCATCTTTTTGCTGGTGGAGGGTCTTGCATTCAATTTGTACAAAATGCAAGATCTGTGAAGTGCAACAAAGTGAAGCTCAATAAAATGAGGTCTGCCTGTAAATAAAACACAAAAACAAATAGGAGGCATGACAATTAGAAAAGACAAGACAGCCTGACCAGGCAGTGGCACAGTGGATAGAGCGTCGGACTAGGACACAGAGGACCCAGGTTCGAGATCCTGAGGTCGCCAGCTTGAGCGCGGACTCATCTGGTTGGAGCAAAGCTCGCCAGCTTAAGCTCAAGGTCGCTGGCTCGAGTAAGGGGTCACTCAGTCTGCTGTGGCACCCCGGTCAGGGCACATATGAGAAAGCAATCAATGAATAACTAAGGAGCTGCAACGAAGAATTGATACTTCTTATCTCTCTCCTTTCCTGTCTGTTTGTCCCCATCTGTCCCTCTTTATGTCTCTCTCTGTCTCTGCCACACACACACACACACACACACAAAGACAAGACAAAATTATCATTATTTACAGATATGACTGTCTACTTCTTGCTTATTACAGAAACAACTGGATTGGAGACTCTTAGGTCACCACAACAAAAATCATAGACTAATGGTTTAAACAACAAGAATTTATTTTCTCCTGGTTCTGGGACTGGACATCTAAATTGAAGGTGTCAGTAGGTTTGGATTCTCCTATGGTCTTTCTCCTTGACTTGCCGATGGCTGCCTTCCCTCTGTGTCCTCACGTGGCCTTGGCTCTGTGGGAGCTCATACCTGGTGTCTTCCTGTTCTTATGAGAACAGAGCCTCACTGTAATGACCCTTGAAAGGCCCTCTTGAAAGGCCCTATGCCAAACTACAGTCACATTAGGGACAAGAACATCAACGTCTGAATTTTGGGGAGACAATACAGTCCATAACAGGCCATTGCTGGGCTTGGTCTCTTTCCTGCTGAGCCAGTCTAGAGAAGGGAGAGAAATAGGAAGGGGGAGAGACAGAGACCCACGGTAGGTGAGCATGCAAAATCTCTCTGCCCAGTTTCTCCACTTCTTGGTGAGAAGCAAGGGGAAGAAAGGATTCTCAAAACTGACTGCTCATTAGAATAACCCGGGAGCTTTACAAAACTGTCACTGCCTGGGCCCCAGCCACAGAGTTTTTGAGTTAATTGGTCTAGGGGTGGGGGATGTCTGGGCTGGTGGATTTTTTAAATTGAGATAAACTTCACATACCATAAAATGTCCCTCTTTAAAGTGTACAATTTGGTGGCTTTAGTATACTCACAAAGTTGTGCAATTATCACAACTACCTAATTCCAGAGCATCTCCATCATCCCAGGAAGAACCTCCAGCCCACAAGCAGCCACTCTCATTCCTCCTTCCTCCTAGCCCCTAGCAACCACCACTTTACTTCGGATTTGTCCGCCCTGAACATGTCTCATAAATAAGACCGTACAGTGTGTGGCGGTTTGTGTCTGGTTTCCTTCATGGGCTTATGTATTGCTTTTTTTTTTTTTTTTTTTGTATTTTTCTGAAGTTGGAAACGGGGAGGCAGTCAGACAGACTCCTGCATGCGCCCGACCGGGATCCACCCTGGCATGCCCACCAGGGGGCGATGCTCTGCCCCTCTGGGGCATCTCTCTGTTGCAACCAGAGCCATTCTAGCGCCTGAGGCAGAGGCCATGGAGCCATCCTCAGCACCTGGGCTAACTTTGCTCCAATGGAGCCTTGGCTGCGGGAGGGGAAGAGAGAGACAGAGAGGAAGGAGAAGGGGAAGGGTGGAGAAGCAGATGGGCGCTTCTCCTGTGTGCCCCAGCCAGAAATTGAACCTGGGATTCCTGCATGCCAGGCCAACACTCTACCACTGAGCCAACCGGCCAGGGCCTGTATTGCTTTTTAAATGTCTCCAGTTGTGCAGTCAGGTTTAAGAACCACTTGGCTGGTGAAAGTCCTTCCATGAAAACAAGAGAACTTTCAGAGGAATTCCCAGGGGCCTCAGGTAGGGTCTCTCCAAAGCAAAAAATTCCCAGCAGCTCCGGCAGAAAAAGCTGGTGGAGGGCTCTGATTGGCACAGACTGGGCCACATGCTCCCCCCTCTGGCCAATCACAGTGGCCAGGGAGTAATTGCTGGATTACTCCTTTGAACTTTAGCCTAAGGAAAATAAGGGCATTGCTGATGGATTTTAAGTAGAAGAGGAGATACCTTTAATTAGTTTTAGAAACATTTACTTGTCTAGAAAGTTTAAACGGGTAAGGAAAACTAACTAACCTCAGATCCAGAATATTAAGAGTCTGATGCAATGATCCTACCAGTTAAAAAAAAAGAAAAGATATTCTATATCATGCACTGAATGTTTATATCCCCCAAAGTTGATATGTTAAACCCCTAACCTCCAATGTGATGTTATTTGGAGGTGAAGCCTCCAAAGGAGGAGGTGGGGATAACTAAGTTTAGGTGAGGTCATGACGGTGGGGCCTCATGATGGAATTAGTATCTTTATAAAAAGAAAGAGATCAGAGCTCTCTCTCTCCATCATGTGAAGACACAGCAAGAAGGGAGTTGTCTGCAAGCCAGGAAAAGGGCCCTCATAGAACATGGCCATGCCGGCTCCCTGCTCTTGAACTTCCCAGCCTCCAGAACTGTGAGAAATACATCCCTGTTGTTCAAACCACACAGTCTATGGTATTTTGTCATGGTGACCCAGCTTGACATATTTTCAAAGACCAATGTCCAGTATTTAAGAAATACAGAAGACTGAGGATCTAGTTAAATGACACCATGGGAAAGCCATCCACAAAACCCAGACTGTGGGAAACTACAGGGCAGATGATGTGTTTCATTTTTTCTTTAAATAAATAAATGCAAGGAAAAGAAAGAGATAAAAGAAGAACTGGCCCTGGCCAGTTGGCTCAGTGGTAGAGCGTTGGCCTGGTGTGTGGAAGTCCCGGGTTTGATTCCCGGCCAGGGCACACAGGAGAAGCGCCCATCTGCTTCTCCACCCCTCCCCCTCTCCTTCCTTTCTGTCTCTCTCTTCCCCTCCCGCAGCCAAGGCTCCATTGGAGCAAAAGATGGCCCGGGCGCTGGGGATGGCTCCTCGGCCTCTGCCCCAGGCACTAGAGTGGCTCTGGTTGCGACAGAGCAACGCCCCAGATGGGCAGAGCATCGCCCCCTGGTGGACATGCCAGGTGGATCCCGGTTGGGCGCATGCAGGAGTCTGTCTGACTGCCTCCCCGTTTCCAGCTTCAGAAAAATACAAAAAAAAAAAAAAAAATCAGAACCAATTTATTAAAAGACATTTAAAGATGTAGCAACCAATCACAATGTATGGAATTTATTTACATCTTGATTTTTAAAAACTTATGACATTTATGAGGAAATTGAAAATCTGGAAAAATAGATATTTAATGATAGTAAGAAATTATTTTTACTATTTTAAGTGCAATACGGTATTTTTAAAATTCTTATCTTTTAGACATTCATACCAAAAAATTAAAAAAAGGAAAGAGAAAAATTAAAAAACAAAATACAAAAAAGATATTCATACTAAAATCTTTATGAATGAAATGATAGGATACCTGAGATTTGCTTCTGTGATGAGGTGTAGATTGAAATAGGGATGTGGCAGGCCTGGCCTGGATTGACAGTTGTTGGGGTTGGAAGGATGGGAACACCAGAACTAAATAATATTCTGTCTTCCTTAATGTATGCACAAAATTTTGCATGTAAAAGTTTAAAAGCAACAAAAGTTTATATTTATATCAAAGCCTGACCAGGCGGTGGCGCAGTGGATAAAGCATCAGACTGGGATGCGGAAGGACCCAGGTTCGAGACCCCAAGGTTGCCAGCTTGAGCGCGGGCTCATCTGGTTTGAGCAAAGCTCACCAGCTTGGACCCAAGGTTGCTGGCTCAAGCAAGGGGTTACTCGGTCTGCTGAAGGCCCCTGGTCAAGGCACATATGAGAAAGCAATCAATGAACAACTAAGGTGTTGCAACAAAAAACTGATGATTGATGCTTCTCATCTCTCTCCATTCCTGTCTGTCCCTATCTATCCCTCTCTCTGACTCTCTCTCTGTCCCTGTAAAAAAAAAAAAAAAAAAGCAGTCCTTCCTCCATTTTTTTTTAGTGGTTTGGGTCTTTGTGCGTATATAAAATTACTAAAACTATACTTCTTTCAAAGAGGTGGAAGAAAAAAGAACACCCTGGATTGGGGGAAGGGTGTTAGAAAACTGAAGGTGAAGAGCCTAGTTAGGGGGTTGTTTGACCCCAAGAACGATGGTGATGACATGAGGGAGAAAAAAATAAAGGGATACTTAGAATGTGGAGCACTGGGTATTTGGTATATAAAGGAATTGTCAATTCTTTTATGTTTGGTGTTTGGTTGGGTGTGGAGAGTGACAGAGAGACAGTCACTGAGTATGAAGCCCAGTTTCTGGCCTGGGCAAATGGGTGGCATCATTTGCTGCTGCAGAGAACATCAGAAGAAGAGCAAGTTCAAAGGAGAAGATGGTTCAAATTCACCCAGTGACTTTGGGGTTCCTCCTGTGAGATCCCAGGTGGAGCTGCCCAGTTGATGAAGGGTCTGAAAAGAGGTTGGGCAGATATATGAAAAGTTGGAAGCTATTTAGCGTAGAGCAGGTGACTGCAGCCGTGTGGAACAAGGAGTGCCTGGAGAGGGACTAGAAAGGAAGAAAGGAAAGAAGAAAAGAAAATCTGGACCCAGAGGGAGGCCGACTTTGAAAGGAGAGGTGAAGAAAGAGGAGCCCCCAGGACAACTGGAAGGAGACTGCCAGACAAGCAGGAGAAGAACTAAGGAGTATACATTTTATGGAGTTATAAGCAGAGGAACAGGAAGAGGGTCAATGGTTTCAAAAGCCACTGAGCATTCGTACAGAGAAAGCAGTGAATGTTATCCATTGGATTCAACAATGAAGACATTGTTTACGACCTCCCGAGAGCAGCTCCCAGGGTGCTGAGCACATAAGCCAACTGCCTTGGGTTGAAGAGTGAATTGAGGGAAAACAAAGAGGCTTCTCATGGGCTGCTCTCCTTTGCATGGCCCCTTCTAAGGCAGGCTGCCCTGTCTGTGATCCTGTGGCCCTAAATAGCCATATCCTGTCATGTGAAGCCCGTGACCTATGACTTACCTCCTCAGTTGAAGAAATTACTGGGGTAATTAGGTTCCATTTCTCTGGGGCATCTGTCTGCTGACAGTGGGAGCTGAGCCAAAGATCCTGAGGTTGCCTGGAGTTGGAGTGCTCATTATGGGATGGTGCTAGATGAGAAGTAGAGAGAGGGGAGAATAGAAGAGATGGTCAGAGAGAAACAAAGAGGGAGGAGAGGAGGGGGAGCAAAGGGAAAGGTAAGGGGGGGAGGGGAGAAGAGGAACATCCGTTTCTGATGAGCTTGCAGTCTCCGTGCCAAGTTCCTGCGAGCACGCAGCCTCCATGCCAAGGCACCTGTGCTTCCGCGTCTTATCTCTGGATTTGTACATGGTTTCCTGTGTGTCCCTACAAGAAACCAGACAGATGAGTCTCTATTCTGGAGGAACTTGAGCAAAACAGAGAGTGAGGAAGTAAAGGTGGTGAGTATAGACAACACCTTCAAGAAGTTTGATTTTTCAAGGGAGGGGAGAGATGGAGCAATCCCTGTATAGATTGATGAGAGTGACTTACAGATATCTTAGTGCTGTTAGGAAAATCCAGAGAGTGAGAGAAGTTGTACACACAAGAGAGTGTAGGCCTGGGACATAGAGATGGATGGGACCTATCCTTTGCCTTCAGGGAGCTCCACACAGCCCGCGTTCTAGACAGCACTCCCCAGCCACCATGATCGAGTCACCGTGACGGGAAGCAGAAAGTCCATATAAGGAAACATGGCTGCCAGGGCTCCCCGTTATTGAATGCCCTACCCCTCGTTTAAATGAGCCTTAATAAAAGAAGTCAATTCCACAAGGGAGGGGCTGCTCGGCCTGTGGAGTAGCCTTCTCTCTGTCCCACTCTTCACTAATAAACTCTCTTTCCTTTTAAACTCTGTGCTGAATTGAATTCTTTCCAGCACAAAACCAAGAGCCCACAGTGGGTTACGGACCTTCGGGTATCTGGACCCCCAAACACCTGCATCATCTCAACATCCCCCTTTGTCACAGCCCCCTCAATCACGCAGCTAGACCGGATGCCCTACTCTTTCCCTCCAGAAACTCTCCCCTCTTCGCAGTTTAATCCTGTTGTCCAAAACTTGGTTGTTGTTTTTTTAAATTTTTTATTTGTTTATTTATTTTATAGAAGAGAGAGAGAGAGAAAGAGAAGGAGGGAGGAGCAGGAAGCATCAACTCCCATATGTGCCTTGACCAGGCAAACTCAGGGTTTTGAACTGGCGACCTCAGTGTTCCAGGTCCACGCTTGATCCACTGCGCCACCACAAGTCAGGCAAAAACTTGGTTTTTTAAGGGGAGCTTGGGTTTTGTTTTTTCTTTAAGTTTGCCTATTCTATCAGTTCCCAAGAAATTAGTCTGAAAACTTCCCAATACGTGGATGTTAACCTAAAAATAAAGAGCTAAAATGAAAGGCAACAAGTGTTTATTTGAGATCAAAGAATTGCAATAGAAAGGCACAGACTCAGGCAGAAACCCATATGTGTCCCGAGTAGAGAGTGAGGGCAAGGGGTTTTTGTGAGAAAAAGAAGGAAAATAATTACATGATAGAAGAAAGGACTTTCTGTAGCTGCGAACAGGCTGAGTTACTCTTTAGCTATGTACGTGGCTGGTTACTGATTCTAAAGAGTGTCCATTGTCATCTCTCCTTGTGGTCAGAATGTCTGCCTTCCTGTTTGCTTTATAAACGTTGTTTGTAAGACATGTTGCTTTGGCACGGTGAGAAGTTTATTTTGCCCAGTCCAAACATTCTGAAGATCCAAAGAGCAAGACATGTAAGTAGTTCCCCTGGAATGGCTGCTCTGGCTCTACTTTATTTTTAAAACTAATTTATTTTTCAATTAGTTGACATACAATATTATATTAGTTCTGGGAGTACAGCCCAGTGATTGGACATTTATATAACTTACGAAGTGATCACCACGATAAATCTAGTACCCATCTGCCACCACACACAGTTATTACAATATTATTGCTATGGCTCTGCCTTCAAATGGCTCCACTTATGGCAATTTTTCACATGGATTTGTCTATCTCTTTTTAATTCTGGCAATTTTGTTATCTATTTTTAGCCCTGTTATTTATTAGGTCCTAGATATCATATACAAAATATAAATACAACTTGAGGCTTGGGGCTGATGCTGAGGTTTATTTTTGCTTCTGGCAGAAAGTTCAGGTCTAGACAGATACCTTTAATTCCCATTATTAGAAGAAAATTTTATACCCTGATTTATCAATGTCACCCCATTAAAATTAATAAATAAAAAAGAAGGAAATTCTAATCAGATTGTGAATTAGATTATTTCTGATTCACAAATCTCCCGTTTTAGAAAATGGGAGGTGTGGCTTTTATTCATTGGAGTAAAAAAATTAATGAGGCCCTGGCCGGTTGGCTCAGTGGTAGAGCGTCGGCCTGACGTGCAGGAGTCCCGGGTTTGATTCCCGGCCAGGGCACACAGGAGAAGCACCCATCTGCTTCTCCACCCCTCCCCCTCTCCTTCCTCTCTGTCTCTCTCTTCCCCTCCCACAGCCAAGGCTCCATTGGAGCAAAGTTGGCCTGGGCGCTGAGGATGGCTTTGTGGCCTCTGCCTCAGGCGCTAGAATGGCTCTGGTTGCAACAGAGCGACACCTCAGATGGGCAGAGCATCGCCCCCTGGTGGGTGTGCCGGGTGGATCCCGGTCGGGCGCATGTGGGAGTCTGTCTGACTGCCTCCCGGTTTCCAACTTCAGAAAAATACAAAAAAAAAAAAGTTAATAAATTCACGGCTGTGTTCCAATCTTTAGACCTGTGCTGCTGCCTGTGTTTGCGTCCTTGAGTTGATATTCAAATAAGGCCTTAGTCTTCGCTAGTGCATCCCTTGTATTATACAAAAGGAGAAATAATGACAGAGGTATTCATTCTGAAGTGGAGCGACTTACTGAGAAAGCAGGGAAGGATTTCTGGGAGCTGGGGTAAAAAAAGAAGGCATAGTCAGGAGTCGCCCCCTTTTGGTCAATAAGATGAAATCCCTCACCTCAGATTTTAACAATTTGTGGGAATGAGTCCTTTATTAACAATCGGAAAGAAGCAGAATTTCTTGAAACCAGGGGGAGGGGTTTGCTAAAACACACAGTGAGTTGCTGACAGCGCTGGTGAGGAGCCAGGACCGCAGGGCTCTAAGCCTGGAGGCCACCAGGGCCAGAGGCTACCCGCCTTCACCTGTACTTACAGACTGATCCCCCTGGAGATTTCAGACCGTCCAATCGCTTTGGTGAAGCTGTAGCTCTAAAGAAATAGTCTGAATTTAATTTTCTGATGTATCAGAAAAAAACCACTTTATGCAAAATCGACCATTTCAGCCAGGCATTTTGTACTAATTAATAGTCAGTTATTCCAGGAACAAACTTCTTTCCTTCCTTCTTTCTTCCCTCCCTCCCTTCCTCCTTCCATCTCTCCCTACCTGCCTCCTTCCCCTCCTCCTCACCCTCTCTCTCTTTCTTGTCAGTCTAAGAAACTTAATTGTTAAAACTGTTCATGAAATAATTATGGAATGTCATTGCATTTTTATTTTTATTTTCTTTGTGACAGAGACAGAGAGTTAGAGAGAGGGACAGACAGGAAGGGAGAGAGATGAGAAGCATCAATTCTTCATTGCGACACCTTAGTTTTTCATTGACTGCTTTCTCATATGTGCCTTGACAGGGGGGGGGGGCTACAGCAGACCGAGTGACCCCTTGCTCTTGCCAGCGACCTTGGGCTCAAGCTGGTGAGCCTTGCTCAAACCAGATGAGCCGTGCTCAAGCTGGTGACCTCGGGGTCTCGAACCTGGGTCCTCCACATGCCAGTCCAATGCTCTATCCACTACACCATCACCTGGTCAGGCTGTCATTGTATTTTTAAAATATTTGCTGATATCTTGATCATTAGGGTAAAATACATATAATGAACCAAATGGAAGAATTACCACATCTTTTCCTTTTATTTATTCCCGAGGTTTTTGTTTTTGTTTTTGTATTTTTCTGAAGCTGGAAACGGGGAGAGACGGTCAGACAGACTCCCGCATGCGCCCAACAGGGATCCACCCGGCACGCCCACCAGGGGGCGACGCACTGCCCACCGGGGGGCGATGCTCTGCCCCTCCGGGCGTCGCTCTGGCTGTGTCGCGACCAGAGCCACTATAGCGCCTGGGGCAGAGGCCAAGGAGCCATCCCCAGCGCCCGGGGCCATCTTTGCTCCAATGGAGCCTTGCTGCGGGAGGGGAAGAGAGAGACAGAGAGGAAGGAGAGGGGGAGGGGTGGAGAAGCAGATGAGCGCTTCTCCTGTGTGCCCTGGCCAGGAACGAACCCGGGACTTCCACACGCCAGGCCAACGCTCTACCACTGAGCCAACTGGCCAGGGCCTATTCCCGAGGTTTTAAAAATATATTTGAGATAATGATCTTTTGTCCAAAAGAACTTTGTTATCCAATCAAAATTCATCAAAAATATCTCTATTTTTTTTAATATCTCTAATTTTTAAAACATAACTGGTCACCTATTGAGAGAAATTTCTACATTTTTCCAGCTGCTTCTATGTCAGAGGGTGGACCCAGAGAGTCATCTTAGGACTGTCATTATTCTTTGAGTGGATTCTTTTAGTTTTGAAAATGGAGGGCAAGTAGACACTCGTTGCCCTGAGTGGAAAGTGGCATAAAGCTTTTTGAAAGTGTTGATGAAGGCTGCCCCTCCCTTAATCCTTCCTGATGGGCAAATGCGGCTGCCTGAGAGAAAGGGTATAAACTCACCTGAGTCGAGGGGATTCCTGGGCACAAAATCTCCAGATACCAGCCCTCCGCCCCCCACCCCGAGATTCAAAGACAGGAAAACCACTTGCGGTAGATGAAGGATCTTTTGACAGAAAAGAATACCAAAGTCCCGAGGATAAGCTGTGAGAGAAATCTGAACTGGCAGTCAGGGGTGGAGGAGTGTGGGGGTGTGGGGTGAGGAGGGGGTTGGGAGGTGGCTAAGGAACTTAGTGAGGGTGCACTGGTGGACATACCTAGAGGTCCAAGGGTGACTGTCCACAGGTAAAAATCAGGTGACTATCCAGCTGTTAAAGTTGGCTAAGACCCCTGTTCAGGTGAAAGTGTTCAGAGGAGCCTTGTTCTGGTGATAAACACCTCCTCCATGTCACACCTGGAAGGGAATGTCAAAGGTCAATGTGCAGCCAAGTGGAGGGCTTCTCAGGGCCCCTCGTGCTTTTACCACTTGACGCTGAAGGCCACGGGTTTGCAGGCTTCTCTGTCAGCAGAATGTATGTTGCTTACCATCTCATTAGCCCTCTCAGCAGCCATATTCTTTATGCTAAGCAAACTGTTTATCTGTTTGTACTAATAGGCATGTGAGTTTGCAGTCCAATGACCTGGAAAGTTCCACGCCCATTATTCCTGGGCCTCAGGCCTGGGCTGGGTCCTCATGGGGACCACGTGCTGGTTTCTGCATAGGATATGGCTGAGGAGGAAGCTCTGGACCCAACTGCTGGATGTTATCAGCATGATCCAAAAGAGCTTTGAACTGAGAGCTTGGCAAGCAGCCCCAGATTGTGGCCTTAGGGATTCAGGCCAGGTCCTTACAAAAGGAGCAAGTGTCTACCCAAAAAGGATGGCCCTTGGTAAACAGCAACACTGAGGACACCTTGAAAGACTGGTGGTGAACGAATCCCATGTCCTGTCCCACCAACACCTGCGGAGGATTGAGTCCTGCTGACCGGAGTGAGTACACCCCTGAGGCTCCTGGACAATGCAGGGCGGAAGGGTGAGGCCCTGTAATGGAGACATGGGACCTCTTGTCCATACGGGCAAGCAGGTGCTCCAAGCCACTACCTGGAAAAGCTAGAGACCCAACTGTATGTGAACCCCTAACCATAAGTGGTTGAAGCAGATCAAACGAGGTCTAAGTCTCCTAGTTTGTCTCCTGTATAGTCCCCAGAGAAGCAATGCCATTTTCTTTCTTTGGCCTGTTGCCCTCTGCACACATGGCCCCAGATGAGGCTGGTATCATCCCCAAGGTCTCCGCCTTCAGGGGATCATGTTCAGACCTCATCTTTTCCTCTGCTGAAGGGATGAGCATTTGGTAGCTACGTTTTTGTTTTTTCTTAGAGAGGAGAGGGAGAGAGAGAGAGGAGAGACAGAGAGAGAGAAGGGGGGGAGGAGCTGGAAGCATCAACTCCCATATGTGCCTTGACCAGGCAAGCCCAGGGTTTCGAACCGGCGACCTCAGCATTTCCAGGTCGACGCTTTATCCCACTGCGCCACCACAGGTCAGGCTGGTAGCCACGTTTTGAGTCACGTTACTCCACTTCGCCACTCTGGCCCTAGCTGATTAGACCAGGGCAGTTGTCACCCTCTCTACAGACCCTTCTGCGACTTTCTAGAACGCTGCCTCACATAGCTGTAAGTCAGCAGAACTCCATCCTGTCTTCCAGAATGCAAAGAATCAGCTCCGACAGCCTTCTACCTTGAGAGTTCGCTCCACTGCTTATTCCCACACTGCAACAGTCATTGGAAGTGGGCATGTCCAAGAATTTACAGCTCATACCGATTCACCTTACAGATGCTGGAACTTGTCCACTGGATGTCCATGTGACTGATTCCCGACCCAGGTCTTTCTGCTGGAACTTGGTCTCTTCCGTCATACCCTTCCTGACCTGACGGGAGAATGACACATGGATGTGCAGTCCTCTGAGTCTGGCTGCATATGCCTTTAAGGCTGCAGGTCAAGAGCCGGCCCTCACATCCGTTCTGTGTAGCTCGACACCCACTCCTAGGGTTGAATTGGCCTACATTTTATTTGGAAATGTGTAAAGGGGCAGACTTTTTGTGTCTCGGTTTTGGAATTGGACTGTACCTCTTAGTCATTACCCACCCACATACATCATGTTGAGGGATGCTGATGGGCAAGTGCCATAGTTAGGTACCAACTGCCAGGGGCATTAAGGGGCGGTATGCACTCTCAGCCCCACTTCTATATTCCTGGGTGTCTCTGTGTTCCCTACGGCAAAATCCATGCTTAGAATGCACTGTAAAGCTGTCATCCCAACACGAGCAGGAGGCAGCAGAGATGGAGAGTGACAGCAGGGAGAGAAGAGCTGAGTCGTGTGTCCTCTTGAGGTTGGAGAGCAGGACCAACACCTCAGACCTGTTCCTTGGTCCTTTCCTCCTGTTACCAGCTGGCATGAGGGAAGACTGGTAGAAACAGTGCTCTCAGTTGAGCAAGTTGTCCTCAGGATTAAATGTGTCACGTGGTGTAGAATTAGCCACTCTGATCATCACTGTTGAACTGAGGGAGATCCTGAGGCTCAGGAAAGTTAAGAGCCCTCCTGCATTCACATTTACCGAATGAGGAAGCCAGAACTGGAACTCGGCCCACCTGACAGCAGAGCTGGCTCAGGGCCACCGCCCTCAAACGGCCCGTGAGCAGCGCAGGCCAGTAAGAGAAGGGACTTGACTGTGAGGTGACACCAGGGGCTTGGAGGCAGCCCGCTGATCTCCCCAGAATAGGGGCACCTTGAACTACGTGTGACAGGGCGCTGCTGGCAGTCTCCGAGGGAGGATGGAAGCCCAGGAGGGGCAGGAGAATAAGAAAGGGCGTGGCAAGGCGGGAGCGGGAGCCCATTCCGTCTCTCTGCGGCCATTGCTCCCTTCCTCTCTTCTGCCCCAAGTGGGGTGCAGTCCAGTGGAAGAAGCCTGGCCAAAGTCCTTGCTCTCTCAGCTCACAGGGGCCGAGGGAAGATCAGAAGGAACCGGAGACACAAGTCTTCACAGCACAGAGGGACTTGGGACTTGTAGCTGGCAGCCCCAGTGCCAAATCTGGCCTGCAGATGGGTTTTGTGGGGCCTGCTGGTTTCTTTAAAAAACATTTTAAAATATTTAAAAATTAATTCTCAAAGAACAGATTTCTGGCTTTTCTTGAAAATCTGAGAGCCATTTGTAATCCTGGACCCGTGACCCCACACGACAAGCCCTGGCTGGGGCTGAGCAGCGAGGCAGCCCCTCACCCCCACTGTGACAGCTGGCTCCGCCTCACCTCCACCTGGTGGCCTCTCGAGCATTAGAGACTGTGCCCATGGATTGGAATTCTAGGGTCCTGCAGACAGACTATCGGGTGAATGTTCACGGTCCTGTGTGCCTTGTAGGCAACGGTACCCCTAAGATTGATGTTCATCAGAGAGTACCCCAAACAGCAGACCCAGTGGTGCCCGGGCCTGGGGAGGGGAAGCCGGTGACCCAGTGAGAGTGTATACAGTATGTATCAGTCAGGGTTTCCCAGAGAAACACAGAGAGAGAGAGAGAGAGAGAGAGAGAGAAAGATATTTCAAGGAATTGGCTCATTCAATTGGAGGGACAAGCAAGTTGGAAAATCTGTAGGTCAGGCCAGCGGGCTAGAAACTCAGGCAGGAGCTGACGCTGCAGTCTTTAGACAGAATGTGTTCTTTGCCAAGAAACCTGTTTGAGGCCCATCCACACTATCCAGGGTCATCTCCTTTATTTAAGGTCAACTGATTGTAGATGTTAACCACATCTACTACCAAATACCTCCACAGCAACACCTAGACTAGGGTTTGATTAAATCCCTGGGTGCTATCACCTAGCCATGTTGACACATAAAACTAAAAGTCCTCAGTGTTAAGAGCCATGGGTTGGGGAAGGGAGCCAGAAGACACATGGGTGGAGTAGGTGGGGAGGAGGGCGAGCCTGTCGTTGTGATGGGCGGAGCCTAGGAGAAGGCTCGCCCAGAACTGCAGGTGTTGGCCCACAGGAGAGGGCGTGGCTACAGGGGGGATGGGTTACAGGGGGCAGTGTGGTGCATGGGACGCCAGGGGATGACTTTAGCGGGCTCTTTCAAAACACTTGATAGTAAAAAGGGTAAACTGAGGAGCAAGCAAGAGAGGGTTCTTTCCCGTCTACACTTTTGTAGGCAAAGGAGAAAGAAGGAGCCCGTTGTGAGAGTGAGAGAGAGGGAGATAGAGAGAGAGAAGTGGAAAGGAACAAGGGAGGGGCCAGTGGTGGGATTTCTCTTTGGACAACAGAAAGCCTTCTTCCTTAGCAACATGGCTGTGGAGAAAGCACAGACCCCATGTGGGCAACCCAGGACATGGGGCGAAGCTCTGGCTAGAGCAGATAAGGACAGGAAAGGGAATATTCTAGAAAACGCCCTTTCTACCAGGAATACTTTTTCTGATCCCTTCTTCACCTCCTCCAGGCTGGCTTCCAGTTGCACCTGGAATTCTGCCCACATTGTTCTGGGCTTCAAGTCTGGGGAGAACCCGAGCAGATGACCTGGAGTCGCCTTCCACTCGCTTCCACTGTGCACGAATGGCAGAGAGCATCACGGCTGGCTTCTCCCGCTCGCTCCTCTGGTCCCAGCCCCTTCTCGCCTTGCTTGGCAGTCTCCGGGGACTGAAGGGCTCTTTCTGGCCTCCGCTGGTTCCTGCCTGGTGAGAGGTGCCAGACAGTAGGCAGCTTGAGTACCCAGAGAGCTGGGGCTCGCCCAAGTGCACACACTGTAACTGGAGGAATTTAATAGTTTTTCAATAGCAAGAATATATAACATGGCAAATTCAGGTCATCCTTACACTTCTATGGCTTTCTATTGTTATTTCACATAGGAGGGGAGGAACCATATTTTTTTCCACGCTTAGAGCCTCCAAGGGATTCATCCAGCCCTGCCCCTCACTCCTATGGTGGTGGAGCTCAGAGGGTATGGTGGCACAGCCCAGAAACAAGCAGTCCGGCGCAGGAAGGCACGCAGAAACACCAAGGGCGTGAGCACCTGCTCAGGCTCCTTTTTGTGTGTGCTGCCTCAAAGTTCAAAACATGCTGGAACACAAAAAGGAAGGTATTTGCCTGAGTGACTCAGACATGTTCCAGCACTTTCCCACAGGCTCCTGCACATCCCAAAATAACAATCCTGGATCCTGTCCCCTGGCATATGATTACATTTGTATAATGTTACAGAGCAGTGGGCAAAGTGGCTACACTCACATGGGAGTTGCAGGAATGCACAGCTCAGAATGGAGGCCATGCTGTAGGGCTGAGCTGGAAGTCGGGAAAAAGCACAGAGACCGCCACAGGAAGAAGGATGGACTCACCAGCATCATCCACAGCACCAGGAGGGGCCAGGGTCAACACCTGCCTTTCATGTGGGGAGAAAAGGTCCCGACAGAGGAAACTACTTGCCCAAACTTACACATCTGGGGATGACAAGAGAAAGTTGGAGGGGGAGCTGGTCCTAAAGTGTTGCCAACTAATATTGATACTTGTTTCCAGATAGAAGTCAATTTAGCCTTGGAATCATTAATATCTTAAGAGAGCCTGACCAGGTGGTGGCTCAGTGGACAGAGCATTGGACTGGGATGTGGAGGACCCAGGTTCGAAACCCTGAGGTCGCCAGGTTGAGCAAGGGCTCATCTGGTTTGAGCAAGGCTCACCAGCCTGAGCCCAAGGTCGCTGGCTTGAGGAAGGGGTCACTCGATCTGCTGTAGCCACCCGGTCAAGGCCCATATGAGAAAGCAATCAATGAACAACTAAGGTGCTTCAGTGAAGAATTGGTGTTTCTTATCTCTCTCCCTTCCTGTCTGTCTGTCCCTATCTGTCCCTCTGTCTCTGTCACACACACACACACACACACACATCTTAGAACTTTAAGGGCCCCAGGCCATCCAGGGTCCCATAATATGCCCAGGTCTGGACAATAATACTGAAGCAGGTGTCAGAATAGACCTGCCCTCAGGGAACTTCTAGAGCTGCTTAGAAAATAACTAAAGATGTTAAACCTGTAAAACAAGTGGGCTCTAGACCAAAGGCTGGTGAGAGTAGAGGAAAGTCAAGTCTGAGGAGGGTACTGTCCAAGTAGGGGAGGTTTCACAAAAAGGTGGGCCAGACCTGGAAAGGGGGACAGAGAGTATGAGCACAGGCATCGAAGGTGGGAAGGGCTGGGGGGGCTGTGGACACTGAGGAAGGAGGTGCTCCCGAAAGCCTTGGAAACCAAACCCAGGGATCTGAGCTGCTAGTGTTAAGGCCGCAAGTGACGTTCAGAATAGATGCCATTCCTTATGAGTTCCAAACCGCTTGCTCTGGGAAGACAGAAATAATCTCATAGGTTTTAGACACATTATATAAAATAAATGTCCTGACCTGGGAAGAGGTGAGAAGTTCTTAGATAGCCCTTTCCCTCTTGACCACCACAGCCCAGTTGGTGCTTAAGATGGTGAAACTAACATGGCCTTGGATGTCTCCTGGGCCTGGATTCAAATCCTGCCTCTGCTCCTGGCCGTGGGCATGAGCACATCACTTCCTGTTTCCTCACCCAATGCACAAAGATGTTAAGAGCGAACATTCGTCATGTGCCATCCCAGCTTCACTTATCTGAATTTATTCATTCCCTCACTTACTTTCTTTTTTTTTTTTTTTTTTTTTTTTTTTTTTTGTATTTTTCTGAAGTTGGAAACGGGGTGGCAATCAGACAGACGCCCGCATGCGCCCGACCGGGATCCACCCAGCATTCCCACCAGGGGGCGATGCTCTGCCCATCTGGGGTGTCGCTCTGTTGCAACCAGAGCCATTCTAGCACCTGAGGCAGAGGCCACAGAGCCATCCTCAGCGAACAGGCAAACTTTGCTCCAGTGGAGCCTTGGCTACGGGAGGGGAAGAGAGAGACAGAGAGGAAGGAGAAGGGGAGGGGTGGAGAATCAGATGGGCGCTTCTCCTGTGTGACCTGGCCGGGAATCGAACTCGGGACTCCTGCACGCCAGGCCGATGCTCTACCACTGAGCCAACCGGCCAGAGCCTCACTTTCTTTTTTAACACTTGAAGAAACCAGGAAGGATAAAGCCATGTAACTTTTCCATTGTCCTAGAGCTATTACATGAAACTGTGATTTGAACCCAGTTCTGATTCAAGCCTGTTATAAACTATGTTTTCGTAAAGGGCGTTAAATAAAATTAAAACCCCCCTGACGCTAGGCAGATCCTCAGCAGGGATCAGTCTCCTACAGGGGCAAAGACAGCTGAAGAGCCTTGTGGCCAGGGACCCGTCTACAACCAGCCTGTTGCCCACATGCAGGGCGCAGGGACCGCCATCACAGGCCAGACTAACTCCTGTCCTGATAGCCACGTACCTTCTAATTTGGATGATTGAAACTATTCTAACTACACTAAAGGGTTACCTACTGCTGATGTTTAGTGATAAAAATAACACCAACCTAATTCAGTAACCACTCAAGAAGTCTTAACGCTGAGGCCCATTGAGAATAGATGCCCAAGTCACAGCAAGAAATGGTCACATTTTTCATCTCTGATTCATTGTAGAGATAGCCCAGCGGGCTCTCCCCCCTATTTACATGGTTGAGTTTCTGGAATCCGTGGCGTGTCTGTAGCAGTCAGCTTGTACTCCCCAAATAAGTTCACCCAGGAAGGATGCTGGCAGACTCCCACGGGAATAGCTTCAACCTTTCTCAACAAGCTAAGAGTGGCGAGTCCGCCAGCATGCACTTTTGAGCGGCTTCGTCAGGCACTGATATTAAACTCAATACAGGCATGAGGAACTTGGCTCAGGTCTCTGAAGTCAGCGTGCGCCCCAGGAGTCTTCCGAGATCTCAGGCCCACCTCCCTCTTTCCATTTCCAGGTTTACTTAGAAAGCAGTTAAGAAAGAAATCTAGCACATTCTGGGGCCGTGGTCCTTCCCAACCTCTGAGCCACTGGCACAGAAAGAAGGGTCCTCTTCCAGCCAGTGGCTTCTAGGAATCCAATCTGGGAAGAGAGCTCCAGACTGGTTTGGTGACTCAGAGAAGTGTCAGATAAAGATGACCCCAAGACTCTCAAAGAGCACGTTCCCAAGCCCTCCTGACCTGGACTCGAAACACCACCGTGGCCAGCTTCGGGCAATACTGGCAGCTGGTTTCCCTGTGCGCGTCTGAACCATCTCAGCAACCTGGTGAGTCCTGCAGATCGCCTGGGGCCAGGTGGGCAAAGACGTTGCCCAAGTGGCACCTTGGCTGGTGCAGTGTGCAGAGATGTGGCCCGCACATAGCCCTTACCTGCGTTCACAGCCCCAGGTCTGCCCAGCATGCACTGTAACCCGAGACTGAAAACTGACGACTCATTTTCTCATGAGTGGGGCCAGCAGAAGTGGTAGGAATCCCAGAGCAGGCTTGGAAATGCATCTCCATTTATTTTCCCTGCAGCCAGTGAGAGACCATCTGGATGCTGCCACTCTCTTCCAATTTTTACAAACCACAAGAAACAGAGTCATATTACTACTTTATTTTCCTTTTTTAAAATGTAGCATTAAAGTCATTCAACATACAGATATTCCCACGGCTCCTTACACATTTTATTCTATCTAAAGTTAAGTATTTCAGCTAGGAGATGAAGAAAATCGTCTCATTAAAATGGCAACATTTCTGACAAAATGGGCTTCATATTTCTGTGATGGGAAATCGATTCCCTATTTCCCCCCTGAAAACACTCCTCCAGTCCAGAGCTACAGGGAGACAGCTCACACCGTGGCTAACACGTGGTGCCCACGCAGAGAGGGCCCCAAAACAAGTGACGTTGTTCAACTTGTGAAACAAACAACTTCTTTATTTGTACAGTGTAAGAATAAGAATACTGAAGAAAAGCATAATTTTCCTTTTAGCCTTTTTACTGCTTTGCCTCCACCCAGGTTACTGCGTATCAAGCGGCTATGAATAGTAAAAACCAACTGATTTCAAGTCCCTGAAATGCATGCAACTTAGAATTCCCGAACCCGCGCAGTCAGTTCCGTCCCGAGTCTGCTTTTCACTGAGACTGCGGTGCTGCCGGGTCACCAGCCGGGTCTGTCGTGCTGCCGGGGTGGGAAGCGGCCGCTGCGTGGGCTTCTGGCTGCTGGGTCTCAGTCTTGGTATTCTCTCCATTTCCAGCACTTTTCTTGCTCTCGTCTGCTGCCACGGCTCCCATGATTTCCTGCAGGGGCTGATCGCTTTCAAAGGCACTGGGCTGCAGTTCATAGACCTGGACTTGACCTGGGACATCTATTGCTTTCTGCTCAAGTTTCTCCAGGATGGTCTGAACCTTCCTGACGCCGTCTCTCCGGGCCTGACGGACATCTGCTCGTCCTTCGGGGTCCACCGAATCCAGGGCCAGCAGCTCTTTGGTCAAATATTCTTCTATCATCAGGTACTTCTTGTCTGTCTTCTTACCTTCAAAGCTGTCCACAGCCTGCTCCAGCCCTTGCACCTTCTCCAGGATGGCTTCTACCTTCAGCACGCCGGGGTGTTTGGGGGGTGTCTCAGCTTCTCCTGGTTTTGGAGGAGTGGCTTCTGCCGGGGCAGGGCTGGGGGCTGCCCTCTCTTCGGCAGCCACATTCTTGGGGGGCGAGGGGACAGCAGAAGGGGCGGGGCTGGGACCGGGAGCAGAGGGCACCTTTCCCTCCACCTTCTCGGAGGGAGGTGGGGGCTTCCGGGAAACAGGCTGAGGATCCACCTCCTTTCGGATCACCTGGATTGGGACGTGTCCAGGAAGGACATCTGGTCCAGCTGGGCCTGGTTTGCTTTCTGGTTTCTGTTCAGGCTGGGGAGCAAGTGAAGGTTCTCGATGGGCCATCGGCTGCTGAAGAGAGGCAAGGACACAGAGGTGTTTTTAATAACTGGCTGAGGGTCACAGGATGCTGTCTGTAGCTACTACAATACTGATTAGAAAGAACACTGAGAAATGGCATTTTCTTTCTTAAAGTTTAACAGTATAGAGATCTTCAAAGTCAGTAATGGCTGTTACAGAGTAGAAATGTGTTAATCGTGTGTGTGACCAAACCACTTGTCACACTTCCATTCATCCCCTTGGTCTATTAGTCTGTTACCTCTCGCTGGGTTTTTCTGTAGATGGCATTCTTGGGGCAATAAAAAGAAAGCCAATGTAATTTTCAGAAACAACAAATACTAAAAACTCGTGCTGACTGCTGAGCTAGTTTAGCTCACTCAAAGAACAGTCCTGATGACTCAGACTTCCAGGTGACACAGCTATGGAGGAGTAATTGTCACTTGTTCCCTTCCTCATGATATGGGGACAGTCTCTCTGTTCAGACTGTGTTTTTCCCATTTCCTGTTTTGGAAAAGTTCAAAGCTTTTTTTTTTTAACCTATGACAGCCTAGTGGTTTCTACCCAAACTGATAGATGTTTTGAGAAAAAGCAAGATGTATGAACTAGTTAACCTTGTAGGAATTTTGCTGGGCACATCTGTGCCAGAGCTAACTACTCAGCCGGGCATCTCTGCACTGACCTCTGGCTGCATAGGCTAAGGCACTCTTTAATGTGACTAAGTTAGAGCCATGTTTTTTTAAACAAGCTATGCTTAAAAACCAAAATATCTTGGCTCATCTACATTTAAGTGAGTATCTAAAACCGTTTAAGAATCTCATATACCCCAATTTCGTCAGCTGGGAAATAAGAATTGGCTGGGGTGTGGGGCGCTGAGAGACCTGGGCCCCGGGTGTGTGAATGACGCCGCCTCCTGCCCAGCTGCTCCCATTGTGGTGGGACCTGCCCCCAGGCAGCTGCCCTGAACACAAGCAGACGCTGTAGAAAGTACTGAGGGTTTACAGCCAGGCCTGCTCCTGCCTTTCTGTGGATAACCAGCCATTTCCAGGGCCTCGTGCTCCCTGTTACACGTGTGTCATCTAGGGAGGGCTGTCGGGGGACCCGGGGCACTCCCACAGAGCTCCTCGCCCCCAAAGGGAAGCTGCGGTGGCTGGTCTGGCGACACTGACTCTCGTACCTGAGGCCTGTCGACCACAGTGGGCACGCGCCGGGGTGATGGGGAGTGCACCGGCGTGCTGCTTCTGGCTGGAGAGACCTCCCGGCTGGACGCACTCCGGGCAGGCGACCGGAACGGGGATGTCGCCCGCCGGGGCTCCCAGTCGTCCCCCTGGATCTTGTGGTACACGGGCTGGTGGGTCTGGTATTCGCCCTGCTGGGCTGGGTAGTGGGTCTTCTGGGCTTGGTGGAAGGGCTGAGCGGCTGGCCGGGAGACATTCTGCTCGTGGATCACAGGAATGGGGATGTAGCCCCGGGGCAGCTGGTGGCTGCCCAGGCTGCTCCTGCTGGAGGAGGGCAAGCTGGCCGAGGAGGAAGAGGACGAGCAGTCTGACGTGGCCGGAGACTGGGATCGCTGCAAGACACAGAAGGTAGAGGCGTGGCCCCACAGCGGACCCTCTGCCTGGCACTCTGCCCGCCTCTGCTATGTGCCTGCTCAGGACGGCAGGTGTACAGGCCCCCCATCTGCAAGCTTTCAGACTGTAGTGTTAGGGCGGGGTGCTCTGCAGCCAAGGGGCCTCGGTTCAAGTTCTCACCAGCTGAAGAGCTTCCCGAGCTTCATCCGCAACCTGGGAAAGGTACCTCCCTCCCCGGGCTGGCTGGAAGGTGTAAAGCAAGCGCGACTGTGCCTTCTCCCAGTGCCACAAACAAGACGTGCTCAGTACACTGCATTTGCTATCACGCGTCACCCTGTCCCTGCTGATCCCCAGAGGACTCAGCGGGGCACTGGGAACTGTGTCCCCTGTGCGGCCTAAGGCAGGAAAACCAAGAGGGCCTCCTGCTCAAGAACCCTACTGGGGTCCACTGGGCCTCAGATCTCGGCTGAGAATCCGATTAAGAATTATTCTCTAGACATACATGCACTGAAGTATTATTGGCTTCAGGCTTAAAACCCTGTTGCCAGAAGCTGCCTCCCTGCTGCCTTTGCTGGGTGATCTCTGATGCTCAGGCCAGGCCCAGATGCCCTGCATTCTATCAGGGGCCAGGCCGGGGGTGCTGGCAGAACCTGGGACCAGACTGAGAAGCACAACAGCTCCCGGTCGCACCCACAGGCTTGAGAGCCAAGCCTGTCCTTACCTCAGGTCTGTGGGAGGCTGGGGGCTGGGCTGCCACCGCTGCTACCGCCTGTCCACATTGTTTATCTGGCTGGGTGGTTTCTGCCACACCCTGCAGAGGTGACTGGGACCTCTGAGGAGCCGCAGCGGCGGCCTCGGTGCGGAATCGCTGCGCCCCGGGCTGAGGAGAGGCAGAGAAAGGCTGCGGCTGCCGGCTCTCCGGGCCTTCGTGGAGGACAGGAATGGGAATGTAGCCTGGTCGGAGCTGCGGGTACACCGCGTGGCCTTCCCGAGCGGGCAGCAGCCGGGAGCCCTCCCGGGAGGGGCCATTTGCAGAGGATGAAGCTTCCTGAAATAGAGAGAGAAACAGACGGGTCAGAGCTGGGAAGGAAACACCTGTGAAGCGGAAAAAGCAAGGCGCTGTGTGCTCCCACCTTCCAGAGTGACCCTGCCCCCCCCCCAGCTCGGCTGAGCCGGGAGCACAGCTGCCCCCCATTTCTGCCAGACCCCCTTCCTACAGAGGCTGCTATCTGGCCAGCAGTTTAAGTATTAGAGGCATCAAAGGAAATCAGATGAGCCAAGGTATCTGCTGAGCACAGAGAGGTCTCCATTGCCCACACTGGTAAGACGGTTCTTTCCCGGGCAGCACCGTGTACAGGTGAGCCACTGACCGTCTCCCAAATCTTCAGGGACCCGGATCAGCAGGTGCGAGGGGGATTCAACTTCAACTCGCCCAGTCAGAGCCAGCTTCTCTGCTTCCTAGCAATCCAGAGCTGTGCTGGCCCCAAACACAGGCCACAGCTTGGAAATCTCTGCACAAAAAGAAGAGGCTCCTCCTCTGGAATATCTGCAAAACGAGCTGCAAGGAAGGAAGACACCCAAGGAATGCAGGAGCAGCGCAGGACGAGAACAAAAGCCAGGGATTAAATGTGCTGGATTTCTGATGCCAGCAGAGCCTGCCTGGAGAGGCGTGGCCGGTCCCTCCATGTCCTCCCATGAAGCTCTCCCTTCAGTGGCCTATTTTGGGACCCTTGAGAAGGCCAAGCTCCAGATGTACCACAGAGAGAGATCCTGTTTCAGACGACGAGGCTGGCCAGTCACCACCAGGCAATGTCATTTCTCAGCAAGCAGAGGCTGGGCGACTGAAGCCAAGGAGCCCCCGGACTCTTGGTCCTGACATCTCCTGAGCACTGGATGGTCTTTTCACATGGGGGGGAAGGGGGGCTCCATCTGAGCGGATCAGCTATTAAGGAGAATGATCCCTGCTTAGGGAGGCGTCTCTGAACTGCAAACAAATGTCAAAGACTGAGCCTCTAGGAGCTTGCGGGGTACATAATTCCCACTGCGGCCAGCTCGGTCACCAGTATCGGAAACCAAGGGCTGATCTGCATTTTGAGTGATGGACCGCTGTAAATCTGCCATGTTTCTGTATCTGTGTGCACCAGGTGGCTGACCCAGGAATTCAGTCTTTCAAACCCATCAATTGCTTCCCTCCTGCTGAGCCCCTGCCCAGAGGCCTCCAGCACACAGCAGAAGCAAGGGTGTCACCGTGTCCTTGGGGACACCAACACACAGGCGCTCTCAGATTAGAATGTCCACGTGCTCAGGGTAGCAGCATTATTTTAGCCTGCTCAACTCTCAGGTCACCCAAGATCAGGGAGTGAGTCCAGGCCTCATATTCAAAACCGAATTCCTGACGTGAGACAGGCACCAAAAAGAGGTGACAAGAAACACCAAGAAGCTCTGTGTTACTTGGTGCTGACTCCTACCATGCCACCTGGGCACTTCTTCCACTCACTGGGCACACCACTGGGCACCCCCCCCCAGGGCTCAACCAGGACCTGGACAAGTCCTGGGACCTCTCTGCTGGCTGCCAGGGGCTCTGCACCCTCCCCGCCACCACAGGAGCCTTGCGCCATCTGCACAGTCCACGGAGCTAAGCAGTTAGCCAGCCCTCATCCCCTGACTACCTCCTGGTAAACATCCTGCCAGCGAGGGGCTCAGCACGATGGGGTGACCAAACCAGCAAGCACCAGCGCCGTCAGCGAGGGCGTACACAGGGCAGTTTAAGGCTGCCTGAACCAGACGGGAAGAGCGCTACCTGGAAGGCATGGGGCCCCTGTGGATGGGGAAACGCAGGGGCTTTTCTGGCTGGGCTGGGACTCCTGCAGACAGGTTACAAGTCCACTCTTACCTCCATTATTACCAGTTCTGGGACAGCTCTCTTTTTTTCTTTTTTCTTTTTTTTTTTTTTTTTTGGTGGCAGAGACAGAGAGAGTCAAAGAGGGACAGATAGGGACAGACAGACAGGAAGAGAGAGAGATGAAAAACATCAATTCTTCGTTGCGGTTCCTAAATTGTTCACTGATTGATTTCTTATATGTGCCTTGACTGGGGGGGCTACAGCAGACTGAATAACCCCTTACTCGAGCCAGCAACTTTGGGCTCAAGTTGGTAAGCCTTGCTCAAACCAGATGAGCCGTGCTCAAGCTGGTGGCCTCGGGGTCTTGAACCTGGGTCCTCCACATCCCAGTCTAACGCTCTATCCACTGTGCCACTGCCTGGTCAGGCTGGGACAGTTCTCTTAACCTCTATGACCCTTACTCCTTTTCCAGAAAAGGGAGATCACCACACCCATGTCACAGGACTGCTGGAGGCTTTATGAGAGCAGTCAAGAGCTGAAACACATGTGAGACCCCAAAGTGTCAAAGGAATCAAAACTGAAGGACAGCTCTGACGAGTTAGCTCAGTCAGTTAATACTGTTGTCCAGAAATCACAAGGTTGCAGTTCGCTCCCTGGTCAGGGCACATAAGGGAAGCAACCAGTAAATGCATGCCTGAGTGGAGCAACAAATGAATGCTTCCCTTCCCCCTTTCCTCTTTCTCCCTTCCTCTTTCTGTCTCTCTAAAAATCAATCGATCAATAAAAAAATTAAGCCCTGGCTGGATAGTTCGGTTGGCTGAAGCATCGTCTTAGAGCACAGAAGTTGCCAGTTCAACTCCCTGGTCAGGCACCTACAGTAGCAGCCTGATGTTCCTGTCTCTCTCTCTCAAAAAACAAACAAAACAAAAAACCTGAAGGACAAAGTGACCTGATTCCGGAAGAAATGGTAGGGACTCAGGAGGGTCCTGAAAGAACCTTTTGAGACCAGGAAATGCACTCTCTTTCTGGGCAGTGACAAATGAGGGTACGCTGCTGCACGAATCTATCAAACTGTGAACTTCTCTGGAACCCCACGCTGCCCGTTCCCTGCCACATTCCCCCCACACCGTCCGGTTTGCACAGGGGAGGGCCGCCAACCCTACCATCCCTGCACAGCCAGGGCTCAGCTGTGCCTCCAACTCAAACCCTGCCAGCCTGGAAACCTCACAGGCCTGGCTGAGCCTGGGCTCCCTGGGGGCAGCCTTGGGGACAGAAGGCGCTGGCGCTGGCCTGCCAAGAGCTGTGCACTGTATGCATCTCACTGAATATATACGGACTACCAGAAAGTTCTGTCCGTTTTTGGAATAAAACAAAATGCAAATTTTTCTTACCGTCAATAAACTTTATTAAATAATATAATTGCCATTATTAATTAGTGATTTCTTGCCAGCGTGAGGGCAATTTGTATATCCCATTTTTGAAAAATGTTTTATCTTTTGATGCGAAAAATTGAACCAGTGTTTGTTTGATACCTTCATCATTTTTGAATTTTTGCCCTTCAAAAAATTTTGTAAGGACAAAAACAAGTGATAGTCGGAGGGTGCTAAGTCCGGGGAATATGGTGGATGTGACAGAATTTCCCAGCCTAGTTCTGCAATTTTTTGACGAGTCCCCAAAGCAGCATGTGGCCGGGCATTATCATGATGCGGTATGATGTTCTTCCTATTGAACATCACCGGCCTCTTTTCTTGGACTGCTGTCTTTAAATTGTCCAGTTGCTGACAATACTTCTCCAAATTGAGCTTTTCATTCGGTTTTAAAAGCTCATATAATGTATTGGTCCTCAAATGTCCCACCATATACACAACATTCTCTTATTCAGAGTCAAATTTGGTTTAGAGGTGGAAGGGCTAGGTTTTCTGGGTTCACAATATGCCCTTTTCCTTACGATGTTTTCGTAGGTAATCCACTTTTCATCCCCAGTTATCATCCGGTTCAAGAAGGGCTAAATTTTGTTCCGAGCAAGCAAAGATGTGCATATGACGACTCGATCATCCAAATTCTTCTGACTTAATTCATGTGGCACCCATCTTGAATATTTCCACACCAATCCTATCTTCTGAATATGGTCCGAAATGGTTTGCTGAGCTGAATTAAGCCTTTCTGCGATCTCCGATGTTGTCAGAAAAGGATCTCGCTCCAACATGGTCTTAACAACATCGTCATCGATCAAAGATGGTCGCCCAGGATGTGGCTTATCAGAAAGGTAGAAATCACCTGTTTCGAATTTTTCGAACCATCTTCTGCATGTCCTATCAGAAACTGTACCTTCACCAAACACTTTCAATAAATTTCTACATGCTTCTGTAGCATTTCTTCCTTGTTGAAATTTATAAAAATTACAGTGGCGTAAATGAACTTTATCAGTAGCCATGGGTACACTATCACTTCACACATAAGACTAATGTGAATCAACTTTTAGTTAATTTGCTACGTCAGTATGTATACATTAAGTGATAAAAATAGAGAGGCACACATGCGCCAAATAAACGTGCTTACGTATCGAAACTTGTTGTGATAGAAACGAACAGAACTTTCCGGTAGACCTGATACTTTGTATTTAGCGACAGAGAGGAAGGACAGAAAAGGAAAAAGGGACGGAGGGAGGCTATTTCTGCCTGCCCCAGGGCCTGTGACAGCAGATGCTGCTTCTTGGGGCCACACTGGGGTCACTGTGGGCAGTGGAGTGGATGTCAGAGGAGCAGTGGGAAGGGGCGGCCCCTGAAGGTGAGTGCTGAACAGAAAAAGGTGAGGCCAGAGCCCCAGAGGTCCACTGTCCTGTGAGTTGCTGACAAGACACCTCACCAGGCCATGTTAGGAAACAGGAGAAGTCAAGGATGAGAGCAAGGAATGAGGACAAAGCTGGGGACAAGTGCAGGAAAGGAAGGGTGACCCAGGAGGAAGAGGGAGGAAGGGGCCAAGACTCGAGTTCTGAGCCTGGGGTCCACTGAGAAACGGCGCTGTCGGCCGGCGCAGACGGAAGGCAGGCATGGTCCCGGTGGCCTGGGGGCTGCTTCGCCTCCAGTCCGGAGGCCTGCTCTCCTGGGCCAGGTGAGTGGGTGCCCCCTCTATCCAGGTAATAAAACACCACACATCTCTTCAGGAGCCGCAGGTCTGAAAGGCAGTGACTCCCCTACCACGCCGGTGGGATTTTGTTTAGAAAAATACTGCTTTAGATACATCTTCAGTTTTACAGAACAGACAACTGAACACTTCTTTCTACATGGATGAAGAATTTAAAACACAAATAATTCTGAAGTCTGTACCAGGAATGAGGACGCCACCTTCTAATGTTCTACTCCAACATGTCTCTCTGTACCTCTCCCTCAAAAAACAAACAAACAAAAAACCTGAAGAACAAAGTTACCCAATTCTGATTCCGGATGAAATGGCAGGAACTGGGGAGGGTCCTGAAAGAAGCTTTTTTTTAAAATTTTTTAAATTTATTTTTAGAGAGGAGAGAGAGGGAGAAGAGAGAGACAGAGAGAGAGAAGGGGGGAGGAGCTGGAAGCATCAACTCCCATATGTGCCTTGACCAGGCAAGCCCAGGGTTTTGAACCAGCGACCTCAGCATTTCCAGGTCGACACTTTATCCACTGTGCCACCACAGGTCAGGCCTGAAAGAAGCTTTTGAGGGAACAGAAAGTGCTCAGGTTTTACTAACTAAAGACTACCGCCCGAGAGTTCGTTAAACTGTCTTTTCCATCTCCTATGGCACTTTCATCACAATCCAGTAAAAAAAAAAAATTTTTAATGAAAAACGTTTTAAAATATGTAATATTTATGATCCTCCTTGACTATGACTAGAACCTGTCTCTTCAGTCCCATAAGAATTGTTCTTAAGTTCAAGCACATGTCTAGAGAAAGCCTATTGGTTACAATGGAACCTTTCATCAAGTCTCATAATCTTACCCCGTCTGACTTCCGCGGGGACTCCACCTTCTTAGGGCTATTCTGTGTGATCATGGGTAGGGACTGGGCATGATCACAGGGACCGAGCAGACAGGGCCAAACCTTGCCTCACCACGGCCTGCTATAGCTTCTTAAGGAGTAATGATGGCATCAGAGGAACTATTTCCCCGGGCAGCTCAGCTCACTCACCGTATCTTTAGCCAAAGACAAGGAGCACATACAAACAAAACCCACATAGCAAACAGCCAGCATCCCGACCTCACTGCTGATCTCCCCACATTCATTTATCACTAGTATATTTATTACTGATTTTTAGAAATGGGGGAGAGAGGGAGAGAGAGAAAGAGGGGAGAGAAGTGGGAAGCATCAACTCATAGGAATTGCTTCCTGTATGTGTCTTGAACCGGCAAGCCCTGGGATTCAAACAGGCGACCTCAGTGTATCAGATTCACGCTTTATCCACTGCGCCGCCACAAGTCAGGCTCCCTGCATTAATTTATAAAATGAGTTGGTTAATTCTTCTTCCCTGTTTGCACACACAAGAAAATCCTCTGAAGTGTGTCTCAGAGAGCAGCAAATAACTCCATGGGACAGCAAGGATAAAAGCAGGAAAAATGACCCCAGATGAGCCAAAATTTGTCCTATTGTGTACGAGATATTATTATTAGAGAAGCCTGGGGTCACCTGAGCTTGGGTGAGCCCTTGGGTTTATGCAAGTCTTGTTTGTCTAACAGCACACTTAAACTTCATTATTTGTTTTTAATCAAAACGTGGGTGCTAGGGCACAGGCAGGAGACACGGAAGGGGAGTGCCCTTTTCCTAACCCTGGTTCTGCCTAGACAGGTGTAAGCGGTTCACACCCCCCCCCCCGGACTTTATAGTTTCCTCAGCTGTAAAATGAAGGGGAGGCCAAATGTTCTGGAAAGCAGTGCTTCTCAGATTCTAAGGAGCTTCAGGAGCACCAGGAAATACCAGAAAAATGCAGACGCTATTCCCAGCCCACAAAAGTCTGATTCAATAGGCATGTGGGACGGCCAGGCAAGACTGCACCGAGAAACTCTGATCCAAATGGAGTTCCTTCTAGCTCTGACAGGCTCTGTGGCCTCTGGTTTCCAAGGTCCCTTCCAGATCTAAGCCACCTACATAAAGCTAAAAGACCAGGAAAAGTTGATGTCACAGAAATCTAAAAAGGACCACGCATACTGCACTCAGTTAAACCCTATCAGAAATTGCTGGAATTCTAGGTGCCTCTAAATTTTCATGTTTACCAAACGAAGAGGAGGAAGCTGCTGACCCCCCACCCCAGGACACCTGCCTTAGAAGCAGGTCAGGAATGACGGTTCTTGGGCACCTGCCAGGTGTATGCCAACCACTGTGCTGGGGTGTCACACATCAACTACTGTAGCTGCTTTGGAGACAGCCGTGGCACAGGGTATGCCCTGACCCATCCACAATTGGTTCCCTGTACAAAGAGTGACCTCTGAATCCTGAAAATGGCCCCACTGTAAGCCTCCAACCTCAGTTCCACAGTACAGCGCTCTGTGGGCTAAACACCTACACACCACCGCTCCCATCGGTGTGGTTGGAACGGAAGTGATGGCCACAAGGGAACTCGGAGGGCTGCCCTAGGCAGTCCTGGAGTCTGAAGTAGGACACAGACTCTAATAAGTGGGTTTTCAGGCCAGAAGAGCCTTCACACGGGTCAGGTGTTGACATTCATTAATGACATTTCTAAACTTCTAAAACAAAAAAGGATGGA
The DNA here is from genome assembly GCF_036850765.1 of Saccopteryx bilineata. NCBI lineage: Eukaryota > Metazoa > Chordata > Mammalia > Chiroptera > Emballonuridae > Saccopteryx > Saccopteryx bilineata. The sequence continues at coordinate 104,729,738 of NC_089496.1, read as the reverse complement.
GGAAACAAGAATCCTGGAGCACCCCCATATCTAGGACCAAGATTCCCCTGTATGGCAGGAGACAAGAGGCAAGCTTCCTCCTAACGAGCAAATAGAGCTGAGCTTCAACCTCCTACCAAAACGTTCCATGGGTATCACAGGCCACAGAAATGAATTACCGCATTCCTCCATGTATAAGAGGCACCCTTTTTGGAAAAATTTGGGGTCTCCAAACTGGGTGCATCTTATACAGTGGTTGTAAGGTGTTTTTTACTTGCATTTCCCGCCTTTTTTTTTTTTTTTTACAGGGAGAGAGTCAGAGAGAGAGAGAGATAGGGATAGACAAGAATGGAGAGAGATGAGAAGCATCAATCATCAGTTTTTCGTTGCGACACCTTAGTTGTTCATTGATTGCTTTCTCTTATGTGCCTTGACTGCGGGCCTTCAGCAGACCAAGTAACCCCTTGCTTGAGCCAGTGACCTTGGGTCCAAGCTGGTGAGCTTATTTTTGCTCAAACCAGATGAGCCCGCGCTCAAGCTGGCGACCTCGGGGTCTTGAACCTGGGTCCTTCCGCATCCCTGTCTGACGCCCTATCCAATGCGCCACTGCCTGGTCAGGCGCATTTCCCACTTTTTTGCGGGAATGAATTTTATGATGAATAAAACTAACTTGAGTTCAATGACTTTATGTAATACATTTTTTTTTTTTACAATTTCGGGCCCCAAAATTAAGGTGCATCTTATACATTTGAGCATCTTATACATGGGGAAATACAGTAAGCATTATTGCTGACCTGCAGCAGTGGCGCAGTGGATAAAGTGTCAACCTGGCCTGACCTGTGGTGGCGCAGTGGATAAGGCGTCAACCTGGAAACACTGAGGTTGCCGGTTCAAAACCCTGGCTTGCCTGGTCAAGGCACATATGGGAGTTGATGCTTCCTGCTCCTCCCCCTTCTCTCTCTCTCTCTTTCTCTCTCTCTCCCCCCTCTAAAATGAATAAATAAATAAATAAAAATTATAAAATAAAAAAAAAGAAACCAAGCACTTCTAAAAAAAAAAAAAGTGTCAACCTGGAACACTGAGGTCACCAGTTCTAAACCCTGGTCAAGACATATATGGGAGCCTGACCAGGCAGTGGTACAGCAGACAGAGTGTTGGACTGGGACGTAGAGGACCCAGATTTGAAACCCCAAGGTCACCGGCTTGAGCGCAGACTCATCTGGCTTGAGCATGGGCTCACTAGCTTGAGCGTGGGGTCACTGGCTTGAGCTTGGGATCGTAGACATGACCCCATGGTCGCTTACTTGAGCCCAAAGTCACTAGCTTGAGCAAGGGGTCACTCGCTCTGCTGTAGCACCCCATCCCCATCAAGGCACATATGAGAAAGCAATCAGTGAACACTAAGGAGACTAAGGAGCTGCAACAAAGAATTGATGTATCTCATCTCTCCTTTCCTGTATGTCTATCTCTATCTGTCCTTCTCTCTGTCACACACACACACAAAAGACACATATGAGAGTTGATGCTTTCTGCTTCCCCCTTCTCTCTCTCTCCTCTCTAAAATGAATAAAATCTTTAAAAATAAAGTATTATTGCCAACCTGATGTATAAACAGTCCTTTGTATGCCCACAGCCAAGCTCAAAATTCTTTCAGGTCCCACTGAATTGTGATCAGGGGTCTGTCCCACAATCCCAGCCCTGTTTTGGACATATAATGGGCATATTCTGAATAAGTGAAGGTTACATCCACCAAAGTCTATTTACAGCACTCCTGGTAAGACAAGAGTTTGTACTGACCACAAACTCTGTAAGCAATTAGTCACAGGTGACTGCAAGTTTTATGTAATGTGTTATTAAAATATATGCATTTTATGCTAGGATTAAAGAGGTAGCCATCCCTTTGTGTTTCTACCAGGGAAAACTTTTAGAGCATGAAACTCAACACGGCTTCCCTTTACAGCTGCGTTCAACAGCAGGATAAACCAGCATGAACCCAGGTCTTCAAGTTGTCACCCTGGGCTCCAATCCCTCCCTGCTGCTCACCAGCTGTGCACCCTAAGACAGGACTCCTTGCTACTGAAGACTCAGTTTCCCCAGCTGTAAAAACCCCCACACCTACCAGGGATTTTTGCAGGGTTTAAAAATGAGATGAGACACAAGGAAGTCTTTGTAAATTCTGAGCTGTGCCATGCCCTACACAATCGCCTCTCTTCATTCCACAAATAGTCACTGATCGACCCTGCTTTGCTGAACAAAGCCCAGTTCCTTGGTGGTCTCACCAGGCTGGCATGAGTCTGTTCAAGTTAGAAGCCCCTTTATCTGAGTCTGACGAGCACGGTGAGCAAGGAGACCAATTTCTCTGCTGAGAACTGTATCTAATGTCTAGCAACCTGGAAGCAAATACAACCGAAAGCAACCTCAGAGGCTGAAGCCTTAAGCTCCCCCTCCATTCAACAGGCCCAGCCAGCTGCTCCGAAGGAACTGCACTCTGGGCAAACTCACCACAAGAATCCGTACTCAACTTGCAGTGACTGTGGTTCCTTGCACACATGCCTGAGACCAGAAGACCTGGTCTCCTCCCAGAGTCCTCAGCGCGGCCCCGTACCAGAGGAGCGATTTCCAGGCCGGGCTCCAGTGCCTACAGCTGCCTTTTCCCCCCATGGGGGGAGTGCTCAGGGCTCAGAGTCAGCAGCTGTCCCCCTCAGTCCCAGTACCCCACGCCCTGGAGTCCTCCTCAAGGATTCAGTGTAGATGTGGTCCAAGGTCACATGGGAAGTTACTGCAGAACCAGGCTGAGAACTGCACTCACCAGACTCTCAGCTCCTGAACTCATGCACACCGGGAAATGAAAAACTACTGACCTGCTCTTCAGAACAAAATAAAGAGTAGGGGTACCTTCTTTAATCATCTGAAGCAGGAACACCCATGGAAAAGCACCTGAAATTTCCACGCCTGGAAGCAAACTGTCTGAAGTTAGAGAAGGGACCTCTGCCTGGTACGTTTCCATGAATTTCTCCAGCACTTGTCTCATGCTAGGTTGCGCACTGGCCAATAAATCGGCTCTTCCACCTGCTAGAAGCCAACCACGCAAGTGTTTGCTGGTATCAGAGCGCAGGGCTTCACTAGACATGCATTTCGTACAGAATACAATTTCCCAAAAGAAAAACCTACAATTCACCAGTGACTCAGAGAGCACCTCTGGTCGATGGTGGCAGCCTTGGGGGTCTCCCAAGCAGCTGCTCAGAGAATTCCTCCCCAGCAACCACATTCCCACAAGAGGGCAGTGACAATTAGAAAGGCCCTCCTCCTCTGCCACAGTGACATTTCTGCCGAGAGCTGGGTCCAGAATGCTGTTTAGATGGCTGGCCCTGGGTTAATGTGGCTCAGTTTTCCCCCAACACTGACTGGGCTCCTACTTCCTACAGGCACTGGCCCTGGGCCTGCAGAGATGGGCAGGGGGTCAGGGATTAGTCTACAGGCTGACGGGGCTGTGGCTCCAGGAGACCCAACAACCTTCATGCCACTCCCTGCCGCATCCTCAAGTCACCGCCCAGCTCGGTCCTGCCCTCACGAGGAGCACAGGAACCATCCGGGAACAGTGCCGAGGACGCCTAAACACTGGCTGAAGGAGAGTCAGTTAAAGGGACCCAAGGGGATAAGAGACCTTGCTTCTGAAAACAAAACTTCTGGTCTACCTGGGAGTTGGAAAGACCCATGTCTGACCAGAACTGTCTACTGTGTAGAAAAGCCAAATGCCTCCCTGTGACTCCCTTCCTAGTTCTCAGCGGAAGCTGTGAGCCCTTCCATGGACTGCCCACATGCAGCCGGCCAGGCCCTGACTCCTCACCTTCCGTATACCATCCCCCACTGTCCCCACAGCCTGCTGGACCGCTACTGTATGCCCGTGTTATGGAAGGGGGTTGAGACCCTAGGAGGGCGAGGGATTTATCTGAGATCGCTTATCTGACGGCAAGACCAGGGCGTGTCAATCCTTTCCCTGCTCCTGCCACACCACTATGCTACTTGTGGCTAATGTCTTCAGATCCTTCATCTTCCTGGGGTAAAACGCAGCGAGAGAAAAAGCACTTCACTCTGCCCGGCCGAGCTGGGCCGAGGCTCAGACCGGGAACATTCAGTTCAAGCGCAGCCAGGCCAGGGCGCTGGCGCTGCTGCTGAGTCACTGCAGGCGGGAGGCAGGGCCACTGCTCGCTCTGAGTCACCGCGGAGCTCCCGGCGGCCAGCCGGCCAGCCAGCCAGCCACGGAGCTGGTCCTGCTCCCGCCAGGGACCCGCAGGACTGCTCGGGAAGATTCAGAAAAGGGGCTGGCTGCTTCTCTTCTGCACAGACACGGCTCTCAGCCACTCAGTGTCCAAGAAGGATCTAAAGTAACCAGGGAAATTACCATTCTACCTTAAAGAACACTCAGGAAGTTATTTTGAAATAGGAAATGTCTGTTCTCCAGCAGGATGCTAAGGAATCAATCTGCAGTGGAAAGTCTCGCCTCAATTACTAGGGCCACCACTCTGTGCTGGGAGCTCTGGGTAGCTGTGCTGTTTACAGGCTCCCGATACAGACCCTGAGCAATCTGCAATCCTGGGCTCTTCTGAAGTGACAGTGAATAAGGAGCTCGCTGTGCAGTGTCTGATATTACTGTCAGCCACAAGGGGGAAAAGGCGCTCCGTGCAGCTGGGGGTTAGCAGGTCTGGCGGCCGTCAGCAATCAGCCTCTCCAGCAGGCCGGCTCCAAGATGCTGTGTCACTGGTGGGGACAAAAGAGAGTCTCTCCAGATCCCTGAGAATGAAGCTAGGGAATCAATACCAGAGCCCTCGAGGAAGAAAAGGCCATTCAGATGTGCGATGAAAAGGAAGTGGCACGGGGACATTTATTTGGGAGCTCAGGACAACACTACAGTGCTTGGGAAGCAACAGAAGGCATCCTGTGACACACATGGTCTGCTTTTCGGTTAAGGGCCTCTTTTCTTTAATCAGCCAGCCCACTCTGGAGCCCAGGCCCATGTCTTACTCTTCTTCGTATAGAATCATTTAATTTTTGCCCAGCTTGTCGACCCTGCCAGGCACCAAGAGGCAGAAAGATAAAACAGATGCAGGCTCTGCCTCTGGAGCTGTCAGCCCACAGACATGTGACCCCCCAGGCCAAGCAGAAAGTGCTGCCTTTTGGAGGAAAGATTCAAATTAATGTGGGGACAGGGCAGGGACAGCCTGCCTCCTAACCAGCGGTGTAGGAAATGCTTCGTGGAGAATGGCATCGAAGGGGCAGCACGGTCCTCTACACAGCACTCAGCACCATGGCTTGCAGAGCGCAGGCACGCAGTCAATTTCGGATGGGATGAAGGAGGGAGTGAAGACTCAGACCCATCTCCAGGCTCAGACCCAGGCTCAGCAGATGAGCCAACACTTCTCATCAGCTGTCCAGACATGCACCTAGGCTGCTGATTACTGGGACCACGCCGGGCAAGTTCTCAATGTGAAGGACTTTTGAGAAGGCCCGCTAGGGGCAAGTCTGCCTGTCACCCCTGTTGGCCTGCCGGGTGAGGGTAAATTCTGGCCACAACAGCCTTTCTGTTTTGTCACAGCTGACACCCCCCCCCCCCAGTCTGTTTTCTCGTGGAGAAGATGCACCTGAATGTTTCTATTTTAGAGAGCTGCTTGGAGGATTTAAAGACATAAGTTTTGGAAAAGCACACACCAGGGTCTGGCACATATGTATAAATACGCTGACACACAAAAAATATACCGGGTTCATTCCTTCCTAAAGAAACTCTGATTAAGCTCTGCAGGCTGCCTGGCTTCCTGAATAGCTGCCAAGCCCCTCCCCCCAAGAAATCTCCACAGAAATACGTGAAGACTGGCTGGCCTCAGATTTCTCACAGGGTCTCACAATGCCAAGGCTGGGGGTGGGGGTGGGACCCACTTCCACATCTGCCCAAGGCAGGGACCTGGAGCTGAGCTCCAGAACTCCAGCAGTGAGGCTGAGAGCTGAGGAACAGGAGGGTCCCGGGCTGCAGACCTGATTCAGGAGGCGCGGCAGAGAATTCCAGGCAGGTAGGACAGAGGTTTCTCTGGGGTTATCAACACTAGAGGGGCCTCAGAGGTTCCTGCCAAGAAAGGCCTTTGTCTTCCGTTCCCAGTTTTTCTCCGTAAGGTGTCATCAATATTTAAGAGCAATGTTAAACCAGCAAAAAATGTGAAGGAGAAAGTGTAGGTTTGGATTAGCCTGGTTTCCTATTATTTTTTTCCTGGATTCCTATTTTTGATGATAAACATCAGATCATCTTAAAACATCAATAGGAAATAACAAGCATGTAGAGTGGTTTATATAAGGCAACCGTGTGTCATTCAAGAAAGGAGGACAATGCTAATCAGGCCTCATGGGTGGTATGAAGTATTCTGACTCACCACCAAACCCAGCAGCATCAAGCAGCTAAGCCGCCCAGGCCCTGGTTAACGTCAAACGCCGCGACAGTTGCTGTGTACCAACTCTACCCTCATAAAGGGCAAAGCTACTCAATGAAACAGGGACAAATTATGTTCAGTCCTTGCATAAGCCAAACCCCGACTGTTCTTAGAGGGGAAAATGAAGGCCCTGGTTGAGCTGGACCTCTGGCCACACTCTGTCCACCCCAACAAACTGTTCATCAGTCACAAAGGAATGTGTCCTCGGGAGCTGCGACTTGCTAGAAATACAAAGGAGAGAGTGGCCACTCGCTTCCGACTTCTCTGATCCCTCTAAGATGCACTAGAACTTGTAATCGATCTGCAAAAGGCAAAATGATCTCATCTTCAAGAAAAATCAGGAGGCTCTGCTGAGCCTGAAGCAGAATCAATGGGTGTCTTCACTTCAATCGTGACTCAAAACATTCCCCCTTTCCTTGGAAAGGCTGTCCCTACCTCTCTCTCACAGGGCTGAGTATATTTGCTGTCATATTATTATTGCAAACTTCTGCTGGGAGGGCAAGACAGGAAGGAAACACTGGCTTGCTTTCCTCCTGGGGCGTAGGAGGGTCTCCGGACCTCCCTGGGTCTGGGCTTCTCCACACCTGGCTCTGCCACCCCACCAGGCCCCGCCCTTTCCCACACCACCCATCAGTTACATTCCCAGAAGCCGAGCACTGGGGATTTCACCAAGAAGGAAAATGGAAGCTAGGACAAAGCCTCTGCAAGTCAGATGGTAAGCAGGTGCCCTGTGACGGATTCCCAGGCCTACACGCAGGCGCACTGTACACTAAGTCACAGTCTGCCACCCCTCCACCCCCTCAAACGAGATCACTGCCACTCAGTGGCTCCCAAATGCAAGTCTGGCAGAGTCAAGAATCATCAGGGAAGCTTTCTTAAGTTACATATTTCTCGGTTCTACCATGACTGATTAGAATTCGTCATGGGGTGCGGCTGGGGCAGGGGGTGACACAGCTGGCAATCTGTGTTCTTAAAAGGCTTCCCTTGTACAGAGGGACAAATATATGCTCCACGTAGGTGGGGTATAAAGAAGACTCATGGACGTAGATAAAAATGAAGTGGTTTCTGCCCGGGAAGGGGGAAGGTAATGAGGAACAAATGGATGGTGATGGAAAATGATCTGACTTTGGGTGATGGGCACACAACACAATCAACACTTCAAATGTTATAGAGATGGTCACCTGAAATCTATGTACTTTTATTAATCAATGTCACCCCATTACATTTTATTTCTAAATCTAAAAAAAGTTTTTTTAAAAAAAGGCTTCCTTGAAGATTGCCCAGCTTGGAATCTGTGCTGGTGACCTCCGAGATCTGGGGAGCTGGAAAAACCTGCTGGGGAAGGGAGCAGGGTCTTTTCCGGGCCAAGAGGGCTTGGTGACAAGCAATACAGTCAATACAGTGACATCCTGCCAAGGAGCTGGCCTGTTTCTTCAGTGGGGAGACCCAGAGGAGGGATTGCAAGGGGCTGTGCTCTCCTGACTCCAAAGCCAACACTGACCTCTCCGCCAGGGGAGGAGTCTGGACTGGTATGAACTGGCCAGGAGATGAGTGGGAAGCCCACGTGTGCAGAAAATCGATATCCAGGAAGACTGAAGGTAGGGAGGGTCACTCGGTGGAGCTGGATGAAGCCCACGTCTGTCTTTGCCTCCAGCTGTCCTGCCTCTGCACTGAAGGAAGTGTGAGACAGTTGCTTTCCCTTGCCCCCTCTGTAATAATGGGGATCAAGGATCACTCTAAGCACCTCAGGGGAACGTGAGAGACCAATCTGAGAAGACAGAGTAGAAGGCCAAATGAAAGCCCTTCCTTTACCAACATGGTTACACTGTAAACACATGGGAGCTGTCTTCCCCCCAAAGAGGGCTCTCTCTGTTATTTCTGCTTAGTGAATAGCTCTTTATTGACTGACAGCACCTCCTCTTGAAGATAAAGATGCTTCAGTCCTATTAGCTCAGTTGTCCCAAAACAGCCCTTTGTTTTGTGCCAGGGCCCTTTTCTCATCATGCATTAAGAAACCAATTTCTAATATAAAGTAACAGTAAAGGACTTTCCACTACATTCAGTCTGGGATAGAGTGTAATTCATAAAAGTGAAACTGAATCAGTCACCCAGATGTAATGTGTACAATGTATCAAAGCACAGGTTTGAAAGCAATGAAGCCCAACGAGATAATGAACCAAAAGTTAGTTTTCACCTTATGTGTTGATGCCATGCTGACAAATCTCAAGAAATTAATTTGGTAAGACACTCTTTTCTTGAGTTGATTACAACCAGCTGTCATCATCCAAGTAATCACAGCAGAGATATCAGCCACCCAATACTTGGTGGTCAGAAGGACACAAAAATTATCAAGTATTCTAGCCTGCACACTCCACAGTTTCATAAAAATTCAAGATACTTCTACCTCCTTCTGAATACACACAATGCCTCTTCTTAGAACTTTCTGGTGTGGTTCTCTGTTTGGTAACAGTTGAGTGACCTTTGAAAACACACACATATTCTGAGTTTCTCAGTATAATAAACAGGCTGAGCTAAAAGATCTCTAAGAATCTTTCAACTTTAACATTCTGACTTGAATTTTCAAATAAACTTTTTCAGCGTCTGGCTTCTAATTTATTAGCTCTTATCGTCTATGTGTTGAGAATAATAGTATTTCAAGCTGTTTTTTTCCACCCTTAAAAAGCTTTATAAAACCACAGCCTAGCCCATCCACTGGATGAATGCACAAAAATCTCAACTTGCTGGGTGAGTTTTGTATTGGGGAAAAAAAAAGAGTTAGCAATCTGGGTCTGAAACCGCATTACCAGCGGATATGTTCAGACTTGACCTTCACTCACAAGAAAGGTGCCAGCAGATTCTAACTGCCCGGGTCTCCATAGGAAGAAAACCTCAAAACCACACTAAAGACCTAGTCCCCAAAGACTGCAGTAACAGGGCTGGTTTGAAATGAGCATTAGTTTCACACAATAATGGGCTGAACAGACAAAACACGCATACACACAAATGTATAATTATGCCTCTTGTACTAATTACAGTTGCTTGGACTAATTTTCAGAAATAAATATACAATTAATTTCTTCTAAATGTAAGTTGCTGAATGTTCAATGTCTCACTATGGGCACCAGAGTTTGACCAATATTTTAAAGAAAGTAAGTTCACAAAATCAAACTGAACAATATAAGTATTTCTTCTAACATAATTTTTAAAGCATTGTTAATTCTGTGGATTTTTACATCCTCAAAATAACTTAATAGTTCTTCACAACTTTTGTTTTCATTTTGCCCAGACAGCGTTAACGGTTACTGTTCTCTAAGATATTTTCTTTTGAAAAAGCTCAAATTTATAGAAAATTGCAGTAATTGTACAATTAGTTATAATTTTTAAAATTAGCAGACTCATTTCAAATTTTTATTTTCAAATATTCATGCTCCTAAGGATTAAGTATACATCTTTGAATATACATATATGAATGAAGCATCCTTCTGCTGTCTTCACAGAAGTATTAGTACTCAGTTATTTGCGTATTAGAAACAAGTCTAGACGTTTTAATTCCATAACAAGGAAGGGAAAGTATGCCATTTTAAAAAAATTTCCTTCTCGCCAGTGTGAGGCAATGTCGTCAAGCGACGGCCAACTATAAGACAGTCTCCCTCCCATCTTTATTTCAGAAATCGCCCAGAAGAGAAACTGGTTTTTAACAAGTCACACGAAAACAGATTTCCAGTGAAAACAATACAATTTTAATTTCATATATGGGGGGGGGGTAATGCATTTACACCAGTTTCCTGAGTCACTGTGCCTGAGACCGGAGAGTGGACCCTGAATCGAGCCGAGGGACGGCAGGAGGTGAGCCCGAACCACCCCCGGCTGTGAACGGCCCCTGGCGCCGGCCCAAGCACGCTCCGCCGAGTGAAACCACGATCGCCCCTCCGGGAGGCTGGGCGGCGCCGGGCCTGGCCTGCGCCTCGGGTGCTGACCAGGCCGGCCGTCCCTCGCGGAGCCCAGGCCAGCTCCAGCCACCTCGCCGTCAGCCTCTCAAGTCGCGCCGGTGGACGGGACCTATGCCCGGGCCGCCCCTGAACCTCCCGGCGGCACAAGGAGGACGGTCCCCTCCGAATGCTCCCCTCGCCCCTACACTGGCCAAGGGCGGGCCGGGGAGGAGGCTCGTGGGAGCGCAGCCGGCCGACCCCCCGGAGCTGGGGCCGGGCGGGGTTCCTGCGCCCCCGGGGACCATCACCGACATCGGGGGCTGGGGCGCCGCGCGTCCCCGCAGCCCGGGCCTGCCCCGCCGTGCGCCGTCGAGCGGGGGAGACCGGCTCACCTTGGGGCCCTCCGGGGCCACGCGCGGGTCGTTCCACGTCGTGGTGCGGCTGTTGTGATCCACGAAGAAGGGCCAGCCGGTCTGCGGGTCGATCTTGATTTCCCAGCCAGGGGGAAGGGGGTCCCCGGACGCCGTCTGCACCATGGGCGAGTGGGTGGCAGCGCTCATGCTGGGTCGGGGTCGGCCCAGAGGGGGGGGACCGCCGGGTGCGGGGTCGCGGGGTACCGAGTCTCCGGGCGCGGGGTGCGGGGCCTCCAGGCGCCGAGTCGCTCGCAGGCCGCGGCCGGAGCAAGAACCGTGCGCGCCGCCGACGTGTCCGGGAAGCCGGCGCCGGGCACCTTTATGAATTAAAGGAGGGGGTGACGTGGCCCAGGAGGGGTGGAAGTGTCTGGAAATAGCCTCCCCGCTGCCAAAGGGGAAGGAGGAGATAAAGGGAGGTAGCAACTGGCCGGCTAGAAACTTCTGGTCCCATCCAGAGAAGTTGGCGGCGGCGCGGGTTGGAAGCGGAGTTCCGCCCTGAGTCATCGGCTATAATCGTGGCCCGGCGGGGCGGGGCCTCGGCCCGACCACCCCTCCCCCCTCGCGGACAGACCGGGGTGGGCGGCGGTGCGCCCGCCGGTCTGCCGCGGCTGGGGGTGTCGTGTGTGCGCCCGCGGCCCGCTTTCCGCTTTCACCATCGCTCCCTCTTCTTGGATTCCCAAGAGTTCCTGGAACTGGAGTCCGCGCCGCGCGGGGCGCCTGCCGCGGCTCCTCGTATAAAAACAAAGTCATCGTTAGCCTGGTCTTAAACTCGAGTCTGGCTGGCCCCCTACCCGCTTTGCGCCCTCTTCCACAGATACTCGGGACACTGGCGGCTCTCAGTTTTGTTTTCATCACTTTCTCTTTCTTTTTTCTTACGGGCCCTGGGATGCTGATCTTGACACTAAGGAAGCCAGGGAGAAAATGGAAGTGCGAATGGAAATTCACCTGCCTTTCCTTTGAAACCTAAAGAGGATGCAAGATTGCATCAGCGCGTGGTTTTACACTCCTGAACCTTGAATCTCAAATATAGAAACTATCATTGCAGCAAGCAACTGTAAGAAAAATCACGTTCTTTTGGGTTTTGGTCCTTTTTATGGTAGAAATTGGTTCTTGCTATCTTAAATCCTGACCTCCATTTGGGAAGTAAGGTCTAAATTGAAATGAAAAATTCTTGTTTGGTTGATACAATGGTGATTGCACTTGTAACCTCAACCAAGCATCCTCTTCCTCGAGAATGTACCACCAAAGGTTGAATGTTTGGGAGGTTCCATTTTAGATCCTTAGGCATGCAAACTCATTCCCTTCCTCAGAAACATTTTGAGAAGTTGCCTTGGACTGATATTGGGCCCCATTTTCTTTTTCTTTTTTTTTGACAGAGAGAATCATAAAGAAGGACAGATAGGGACAGACAGGAAGGGAAAGATGAGAAGCATCAATTCTTCATTGTGGCACCTTAGTTGTTCACTGATTGCTTTCTCATTTGTGCCTTGACGAGAAGGAGGGGGGTTCCTTCCAGCAGAGCAAGTGACCCCTTACTCAAACCAGCAACCTTGGGCTCAAGCCAGTGACCTTTGGGCTCAAGCTAGCAACCATGGGGTCATTTCTATGATCCCACGCTCAAGCCAGCAACCCCAAGCTTAAGCTGGTGAGCCCGTGCTCAAGCCGGTGACCTCCGGGTTTCGAACCTGGGTGTACCGTGTCCCAGTCCTATGCTCTATTCACTGTGCCTGGTCAGGCGAGCCCAATTTTTCAACTGAAATTCAGAGACTACCCTGGAACTCTCAGAGATACCACTTCCTGTCTCCTCTAGCCCTAAATTACTCCTTTGGAGAAAATGCTAGAGGCCTGCTGATCATTTCCCATGGCATGAATCCCACTTATGTAGGTATACTCATCAGTTCTGAAGTCCAAAAATTCAATTTTGCAAAAACACAGAGTTGAATAAGCCCCCAGCAACTGACTCAGATCACCAAACATACAAGAGACTGATTTACAAACCTAAGTGCCAGTGCACTAATCCATAAGAAGTATTACTACTGAAGGAAGTGGACCTTCAAATTCACTGGTCAGTTTCTATCTTATTCTTTCTTATGCTGAAAGCCCTGAGAACAGGTTGAGTGCAGAGTCCATATTCAATAAATATTGTTTAACAAAACAACAAATTGATGTTTTGGATTGAATCCAAAGTGAGCATTTATATCTTCTTCCTTTGCTTGATTTGATTTCCACTACAGCTACAGTTTAAACACTAAGAGCAAAGCCATCGCCAGGTAGCTCAGTTGGTTAGAGTGTCGTTCTGATATACCAAGGTTGTGGGTTCCATACAAGAATTAACTAATGAGTGCATAAGTAAGTGGAACAACAAATTGACATTTCCCTCTCTCTCAAATGAATAAAGAAAAACTTAAAAAAAAAATTAAACACCGAGAGCATTCTTTTTTTTTATGTATTTTTTATATTTCTAAGTTAGAAGTGGGGAGGCAATCAGACTCCCACAAGTGCCAGACCGGGATCCACCCACATGCCCACCAAGGGGCGATGCTCTGCCCATCTGGGGTGTTGCTCCGTTGCAGCAGCTGGAGCCATTCCGGCGCCTGAGGCGGAGGCCATGGAGCATCCTCAGTGCCCGGGCCAACTTTGCTCCAATGGAGCTGTGGCTGCAGGAGGGGAAGAGAGACAGAGAGAAAGGAGAGGGGGAAGGGTGGAGAAGCAGATGGGCGCTTCTCCTGTGTGCCCTGACTGGGAATCGAACCCGGGACTTCCACACGCCGGGCCAATGCTCTACCACTGAGCCAACTGGCCAAGGCCTGAGAGCATTCTTTGCTGGGATTTTTCTTTTTCTACCTAGACAAAAGCAGGGAGGTAACCGGTTTTCCTCTGGGATTAATAGAGCTGCTTCTGAAAGCTGTACTCTCCCAGTAACTTCAAATGGGTTTTTCTACCATGTAGCCATAAGCCTCCAAGAGTTGGCTGGAGGAAGCTCCATTGAGCCATGCTGAATAAGGAGGAATATGTCTATTTTTAGTGTTTTTTTTCTCTCTAGTTCTTAGGACACTTGTTCCCCAGGTGCTATATAGACTGCATGTTTGTGTCCCTTCAAAATTCATATGTTGAAACCTATTTCCCAACATGATGCTATTTAGAGGAGGGACCTTTATTTAGTAGGTAATTAGGCAGAACCCTCACAAATGGGAGTAGTGTCGATATTAAAAAAAAAACACAACCTCAGAGAGTTCTCTTACCCCTTCCACCATGTTAGGACAGAGCAAGGAGGCAGCCATCTATGAACTGGGATGCGGGGATCCAGCAGACACTGAATCTGCTGTTGCCTTGATCTTGAACTTCCCAACCTCCAGAACTGTGAGAAATGCATTTCTGATGTTTCTAAGCCACCCAGTCTATGGTATTGTTACAGCAGCTCCATAGACTAAGGCATCAGACATCTGGAGTTCATTTTTCCAGATCAGAAGCTTAAACATGACCCTGGATGTTCCTTTTTCTCTTACCATCCAATCATCAGGTCTGTAGACTCCACTTCCTCAATATTTCTTGACACTGTGCTCTCTCCTCCATTAGTGCTACCAGCTTTATCCAAGTCGCTTTATTCTTTCTCTCTTATCTGGGCCTGGCAACAGCCTCTAATCTTGTCCAGGTCCAATCCATTGCTGACATGGCAGCTGAGTGACATTTTCAAGCACAAACGGGCCTTGTCCTTTCTCTGATTAGAATGCTTTAATGGCTCCTCACTGTCTTCTGTATATCCAAGTCCGCACTCCTTGGCCTGGTGTGCACAAGATCCTCCTCCCCTCTCCCTGGTGCACACTGTGCTGGGCCTGCTGAGCTGTATCCTGCACACACTGTGCTTTCTCTTGTCTGCACACATTGCCTCCTCTACCTTCTCCTCCGCCCCCCACACCTCCCACTGCCTTTGTCTGGCTGACTCCTCTTCACCTCCAGGCATCACCTATTGGCATCACTCTTACTAATCTGGGTCACGTATCCCTTCTAGATGCTCCCATACAAATCCTGGGCCACCCTATCAAGTGCACTACCTTGTAATTGCTTGTTTGATGGTCTGATTAGCTTATGCATTGAGTTTCTTAAAGACAGAAGAACCCTGATCGCCATGGTGTTGTCCCCAGCATCTGGCACAGTGCCTGGCAAATAAGTTATAGCAACAATTGTAATGGCTGCCATTTATTAAGCATTTACTGCATGTCATGTACTGTGTTATGGCTTTATGTGGATTATCTCATTTAATCCTTGTGGTAGAGGCTGTGATCCCCTTTCAGCAATGAAGGACTTATTTCCCAGACGCTGTGAGCACTGCAGGAAGACGAATCTCAGCTGTTGTTAGGTGTTGGCTCAGCTGAAGAGAAAGACCTCGGCCAAGCCCTTACTTTCCAGGGAAACCTGCATCCCAGTGACTGACCTATGGAGAGTCATAATGGCCCTGCCCTTAAGGTCCAACTGAGATCAGGGCTCCCGTGCTTCCCCAGCTCCAGAGCGCCCTCTGGGGTTGGCTGTCGCTTTCTGTGGAACTGCATCGCAGCTCAATTTTCCCCTCTGCCCATTCCTGCTTCCTACTCTCCCTTTTACTGGCGTTGCTGTTAAGAGAATTCCCTCATAAAGCCCTGCTTGCCCACTTCTGTCTCACAGTCTGCTTTCTGAGGACCCAAACCTGGAACAGGTCCCTCAGCAAGCAGCCTTATGGGTAGGTATTAGTATGATTCACCCTTCACAGACGAAGCAATTAAGGTTAAGAAACGCCAGTAACTTGCTCAGTGTCACAAAGCTCATGATTTGTAGAGGTGGGATTTGAATTTAGGCAACTGGTTCTAGAGCCCATGCTATTCACCAGGCACTCAATCGATAGAGTAAGTGAATCAGCCCTGGCTGGACAGGCTGGTTGGTTAGAGTATTGCCCCAAAGCACAGAGGTTGCTGTTTCGATCCCTGGTCAGGGCACCTACAGGAACAGATTGATGTTCCTCTCTCTCCCTTCCTCTCTATACAAGAACAGGTGGATGCCTGTCTCGCTCTCTCCCTCTCTCATTTCCTCTCTATAAAATCAATAAAAAACATTAAAGAAAAACGAACCCATGGGCTTAGTTCCAGTAGTCACCAAAGAAAACATTTACAAAGTTACAACTCAGAAACAAAGCTTTGTGCACATAATTTTTCTCAGTGCCGTGGAAGATGTCTGTCAGCCCCGTCCATGATGTGGCCAGGCCTGGCTGACTCAGCACAGTTCGCAGAGTGAGGACTCAAGCCCAGCTATAATGGTGAGTTCACAAAGGAAATGTTACCCAAAGATTTCAGTACTTACATGATTTAATCCATTTCTAATGGGACACATGAGCTGGTATAAGAGAATAGGCCGCTCTCCCCAACCTGTGCAAAATGCTGATCAGTCCAAGTCATTTTGGTTTGTTTCTGGGATGTTGCCAGAGATCGACACACACGGCCATGCACAGCTTCACCAGCCAGCCCCTCCCAGGAAGACCTTCCCACTACGGGCAGCCTAGCAATGGCTGGCCAGGTCCACCTGGTAAACGTTATGGCCTCTCTCTAACGTCCTGATGGTCAAGTGCATCGGGAGAGAATGGCCTCAGCAGTGGGTGTTAGAACAGAAAGGGAAATGGGAGATGTCTGCTCTGCTGCTATAGAGACCTCCATGATAAGCTCCAGAAATATATCCTGGTTGAGGGGGAGAGGGAAATTAATAGGGTTTAGCTGCAGAGTTTCAGATTACAGCACTAATTTTGCATCTGTTTGTTATTAAAAGTTAAAGTCCATTGACCTTGTGCTCTCTGACCTTCTGTGGCAGGTAATCCTGTACCAGGCCTCAGGGCCTTTAATCATAAACTATCTTGTTTTGCTATTTAACTGTTTATGTTCTTCCCTTAAATAATAGAGAATTCTAGCATTTAAAGCTTTTTTATTTTTTTTTTAAATTCAGTGAGAGGAGGGGAGGCAGAGAGACAGACTCCCGCATGCGCCCTGACCGGATCCACCCAGCAAGCGCACTGAGGGGGATGATGTGCCCATCTGGGACATTGCTCTGTTACTCAGCAATTGAGCTCTTCTTAGCACCTGAGGCAAAGGCCATGGAGCCATCCTCAGTGCCCAGGGCCAACTCGCTCCAATAGAGCCGTTGCTGCAGGAAGGAGGGAGAATAGAGAGAGAGAAAGAGAAAGAGAGAGAGATGCAAGAGGGGGAGGGTTGGAGAAGCAGATAGGTGCTTCTCCTGTGTGCTCTGACTGGGAATCGAACCTGGGACATCCACATGCTGAGCCAACACTCTACCACTGAGCCAACTGGCCAGGGCCTAACGCTAATCTTTTTTAAAAGGATCAGGCTCTGGGCTAAGGATGCGAGGACCCAATCTTATTTATTTCACCTAACAACTCAAGGGGGCATTAAGTCCATTGCACAGATGAGAAAACAGGCTTAGAGATGTTGTGTAACCAAGTGTGTCTGATTTCACAGCCTGTAATTTATTTTTTATTTTTTATTTTTATTTTTTTTCATTTTTTTTTTTCTGAAGCTGGAAACAGGGAGAGACAGTCAGACAGACTCCCGCATGCGCCCGACCGGGATCCACCCGGCACGCCCACCAGGGGCGACGCTCTGCCCACCAGGGGGCGACGCTCTGCCCATCCTGGGCATCGCCTAGTTGCGACCAGAGCCACTCTAGCGCCTGGGGCAGAGGCCACAGAGCCATCCCCAGCGCCCGGGCCATCCTTGCTCCAATGGAGCTTTGGCTGCGGGAGGGGACGAGAGAGACAGAGAGGAAAGCGCGGCGGAGGGGTGGAGAAGCAAATGGGCGCTTCTCCTGTGTGCCCTGGCCGGGAATCAAACCCGGGTCCTCCGCACGCTAGGCCGACGCTCTACCGCTGAGCCAACCGGCCAGGGCGCACAGCCTGTAATTAACTACAAGGTTAAACACTCCCTTGCCTTTTGTTGCTTCTCTGTCGGCAGTGAGTTCTAGCTCAGCAGCTATAGTGAGTTAAATAATATTCCCTCAAAATCGTATCTACCTAGAATCTCAGAATGTGACTTTACTTTGCAGATGTAATCAAGTTAAGATAATGCCATACTGGATTAAGGCAGGCCCTAATCCAATAACTGGTATCCTTATAAGAAGAGGAAAATTTGGATACAGAGTCACATACACAGATATAATGCCATGTGACTGTGGAGGCAGAGATTGGAGGGATGTGTCTACAAGCCAAGGATTGCCAGCAAACACCAGACAGTAGAAGACCCAAAGATGGATCCTTCCCTGCATTGTCCCGGCAGAACATGGCCCTGCTGAAACTTTTTTTCCATTGATTTGAGAAAAAGGAGAGAGGGAGAAAGAGAGAGAAAGATACCCTGTTTGTGGTATTTTGTTAAGGCAGCCTAGGAAACAAATAAAACAGCCTCTATCACCCACTGCAAATGTCACTTATATAATCCATAGCAAGAGCTACCCTTTGGAGCATGGTTGACAGGTTCTTTCATTTGTCTCTCATCAAGCACAGCAGCTCAGAGAGGACACCTTTCCTGATTCCAGGCAAAAAAATCAACCCTCTTTCTGTTTAAGGAACTATCTCCTCTGAAAAGTACTAAACCCTCAACTCATTTGAAGTTAGACCCTTAAATGCGTATTTAATGTTTTTTTTCTTCCACCTATCCTCCAAATCCTTTTTTTTCTTTCTTTTTTTTTTTTTCAGTGAGAGAGAGAGAGAGAGAAAGAGAGAGACAAGAAGGGAGAGAGATGAGAAGCATCAATTCGCAGTTGCATCACTTTAGTTGTTCATTGACTGCTTCTCATATGTGCCTTAACCAGGGGGCTCCAACTGAGCCAGTGACCCCTTGCTCAAGCCAGCGACCATTGGATCATGTCTATAATACCATGCTCAAGCTGGAGAGAGCCTGCCTTCAAGCCAGATGAGCCTGCACTCAAGCCAGAGACCTCAGGGGTTTCGAACCTGGGATCTCAGTGTCCCGGGTCCACACTCTATCTACCGCATCACTACCAGTCAGGTCTATTCTCCAAATCTTTATCTCCTTTTAATTTATTTATTGAGTTTCAGAGAGAGGAGAAACAGAGAGAAAGAGGGGAGGAGTAGGAAACATCAACTTATAGTAGTTGCCTCTCGCATATGCCTTGAACTGGGCAAGTCTGGGGCCTTGAACCAGTGACCTCAGCGATCCAGGTTGATGCTTCATCCACTGTGCCACCACAGGTCAGGCTAGCCCTGTGGTCGGCAAACTCATTAGTCAACAGAGCCAAATATCAACAGTACAACAATTGAAATTTCTTTTGAGAGCCAAATGTTTTAAACTTAAACTATATAGGTAGTGCCCGCACGTGGTATTTTGTGGAAGAGCCACACTCAAGGGGCCAAAGAGCCGCATGTGGCTCGCGAGCTGCAGTGATGAGAAGCATCAATCATTAGTTTTTCGTTGTGCATTGCGACACCTTAGTTGTTCATTGATTGCCTTCTCATATATGCCTTGACCGCGGGCCTTCAGCAGACTGAGTAACCCCTTGCTTGAGCCAGCGACCTTGGGTCCAAGCTGGTGAGTCTTGCTCAAACCAGATGAGCCTGCACTCAAGCTGGAGACCTTGGGGTCTCGAACCTGGGTCCTTCCGCATCCCAGTCCAATGCTCTATCCACTGCGCCACCGCCTGCTCAGGCAAGCCTTTATATCTTAAGGTCAGGTTTCAGTCATGACATTCTGACTAAACATAAATCAACTAATAGCTTATCAAACCAAAAATCAATAAAAAGTGATGAAAAATTAGGGAAGCGAGTTAAACATGTCTAGTTACTCATGTTCTATCATCCCAGTAAACACTTGAGAGCCTGGCTCTAGAACTATAATCATAAAGAAAATGTTTGTAGGTTTAGCCCACAAGACTCTTGTGGAAAGCTAAGTTATATTACAATCTGGTAAAAGCTGTTGCAGAGATAAAATGTTCTCAGAGTCTAAAAGATGGAGCAATCAACCCAGCCTGGTGAATCTGGGAGGGCTTCAGGGAGGAGTGAATATTTGTATTGAAAAAAAATTTCAGCCTGACGTGTGGTGGCGCAGTGGATAAAGCGTCGACCTGAAACGCTGAGGTTGCCATTTGAAACCTCTGGCTTCCCTGGTCGAGGCACAGATGGGAGTTGATGCTTCCTGCCCCCCCCCATCTTCATCTCTTTCTCCCCCCTCTCAAAAATGAATAAATAAAATAATTTTTTAATTGGTAATACAGGTGCATAATACAGAATTCAAAAGACGCCAAAGAAACCCTGACAGGGTAGCTCAGTTGGTTAGAGCATCATTCCCATATGAGAAGGTTGTGGGTTTGATCCCCAGTCAGGGCACATACAGGAGCAGATCGATGTTTCTGTCTCTCTCCCTTTCTCTCCCAAATCAATCAATAAATTAAAAACAAAAAGACACCGAAGGATTCTGTATTAGTTTACTAGGGCTGCTGTACCAAAGTATCACAAACTGGTTGGTTTAGAACAGAAATCTATTGTCTAAAGACAAGGCGTCTGCAGGGTTGGTGCCTTTTAAGGACAGCAGGGAAAGTGTGCCCATTGCCCGTCTCCCGGCTTCATGGTTTGCTGAGAATCACTTCAGTCTCTGCTTCCATCTTTACACAGTGCTCCTCCTGTGCCCACATGCCGCTTTGGGTTTTTTTTGTTTTTGTTTTTTAATTTTTATTTATTTATTTGTTTATTTATTATTTATTTTTTACAGAGACAGAGAGTGAGTCAGAGAGAGGGATAGACAGGGACAGACAGACAGAAATGGAGAGAGATGAGAAGCATCAATAATTAGTTTTTCATTGCGCGTTGCAACACCTTAGTTGTTCATTGATTGCTTTCTCATATGTGCCTTGACCGCGGGCCTTCAGCAGACCGAGTAACCCCTTGCTGGAGCCAGCGACCTTGGGTTCACGCTGATGGGCTTTTGCTCAAACCAGATGAGCCCGCGCTCAAGCTGGTGACCTCGGAGTCTCGAACCTGGGTCTTCTGCATCCCAGTCCGATGCTCTATCCACTGTGCCACCACCTGGTCAGGCCCACATGCTGCTTTGTACAGAGACATGCACACTGGACGAGGGGCCCACGATATTCCTGTGACCTCATCTTAACTGATTACATCTGTAATGAAGGTCACATTTTCAGAAGTTGAGGGTTAGGATAACATATGAGTTTTGTCATAATTCAATTGATAATAGGTACTCAATGAAAAATCTCCTTCTCTCTGAGTCTCAAAGTCTCCCAGGTCTCTGCTGCAGAGGGAACCAGTATCCCTGGGTTACAGGGTTTTATTCCAGGGTCCTCCATGTATTTATCAAAATACTATGTGCACATTCATTCTTTCTTTCTTTTTAAATTTTATTTATTCATTTTAGAGAGGCAGAAGGAGAGAGAGAGAGAGAGAGTGAAGAAGGAGGAGCAGGAAGCATCAACTCCCATATGTGCCTTGACTGGGCAAGCCCAGGGTTTCAAACAGGCAACCTCAGCATTCCAGGTTGACACTTTATCCACTGCGCCACCACAGGTCAGCCTGTGAATGTTCTTTCTGTTCACAAATGCTAGCACATCATATGCATTGGTGTCCTCCTTATTCTCTCTCTCTCTTTTTGAGAGAGAAGCATCAATTTGTAGTTGTGTCACTTTAGTTGTTCATTGATTGCTTCTCATATGTGCCTTGATGGGGGGCTCCATTCGAGTCAGTGACCCCTTGCTTAAGCCAGCAACCTTGGGCTCAAGCCAGTGACCTTTGGCAATAAGCCAGTGACTATGGGGTCACGTGGATGATCCCATGCTCAAACTGGCAACCCTACCCTCAAACTGATGAGTCCATGCTCAAGCCAGAAGCCTTGGGGTTTCAAATCCGGGACCTCAGCATCCCAGGGCAACACTCTATCCACTACACCACCACCAGACAGGCAGCATCCTCCTTACTTTTTTCACTGAACAATCCCCTTGTGAAATTTTCTACATCAGTCCATACAGACTTTCCTTATTCCTTTGAGTGGCTATATAGGAGTCCATAATTTATTTAACTGGTCCTCTGTTAATAGACATCTAGTCTTCAACTACTATCAATACAAACTATGCTACAATGTACATTCTTGGGCACATGACGTTTTGCATGAATATAGGAGTACATCTGTTAATACCTGGATGTGGAAGTGCTTGGCCATCAGATAGTGCATTTTAAAATCCGAGATACTTTGCCAAATTGCTCTCCATGGAGGTCAGAGAAGGTTGGCCTTGCACCAGCAGTATTCACAGCTCATGCTTCCCCGCAATCCCACCGGTCTGTGTTAACTAACACCTGGTCTTTGCCAATTCTATACATCCCATTGTACTTTTAATTTGCATTCCTATTATGATAAGCATAATTGAGCATCTTTTCACATACTTACGAGATATTTTGAATTCCTTCTCTTGGAACAGGCTGCACCTATCCTTTGCCCATTTTTCTACTGGAACTGAGGAAGGATGACAAGATTTATACAGATGCAGAAGAGGGAATAGAAAAGGACACCCAGCCGATAATTGTACTTAAAGGTAGAAACTGACATTGAAAAATGGCTTCAAGAACTATCACCTCTCCAGATGCTTGAAATTTCGGGCCTTGGCCTGCTTCAAACTCCTGTCTAAGCGACAGCCTGCTCTGGAACCAAGGGGGAGCCTGGAAATTAAATTCTGGGTTTAGAATCACAAATTTGAGGTTGGACTGCGAATTGGATGACAAACCACTAGGCCTCCCCTCTGAGCTTGGGGGGCTTGATTAGGGGGTAGTGGAGAGCGGATAAGTGGGGGAAGCATGTTGTATGAATTAATAATAGGCTTGGGAGAAAGAGAAAGGTTGAAACATATGTCATACAAAGATGGTCAGAGACCAGGGGCAAAAATTCCTCCTAAGCCACAACATGCTTTTGCGTTGTTTTGTCTTTTCTTCACTGGCTAGGGCTGAGTTCAAACTAAACGAGCAGACATTTCTGTCTAAACCTGTTATTACTTTGAAAGGCTTGACTGAGTATGGCTGGAGAGCTGTTTGCAGAGCAGACGATGAATCAGGGTTATGTGCTGGGTGTCTCTGCTGCTGTGTCGGCGCTGTGGGGATCAGGCAGATGCTGGTTCTACCTCCTCCTTTGTCTTCAGAGGTGCAGGAGGTTGCTTCCATCGGACCTGTCCAGTCTTGCTCTTTCATTCCTCCACTCTCTGGGGACTGATTAAATACCTCCTGACAGTGATCTCTGAGCTTGGCCTGTTGAAGGATTCAGACATGGAAGTGCTGACCAGTGCCTTCCAAGATGGTAGATTCTAGTTATGGAAAAAAGACTCCTGTGAAGTTTAATTTTATGTGTCAACTTGGCCATGGTTCCCAGATATTTGATCAAACATTATTCCGGATGTTTCTGTAAAGATGTTTTTCATGTGAGATTAAGGTTTACATTGGAGGACTTTGAGTAAAGCAGATTACCCTACCTACTGTGGGTGGGCCTCATTTAATCATTTGACGGTCTAATAAAACAGACTGTGTCCCTGGAGCAAGAGGGAGTTTTGCCAGCAGATTGCCTTTGGACTCAGACAGTAACTCTTCCCTATGCCCCAGCCTGCTTATCTACTCTGCAGGGTTTTGTTTTGTTTTTAAGATTTTTATTGATTGATATTAGAGAGAGGAGAGAGAGAAAAGCAGGGGAGAGGGGAGAAATGGGGGAGAGGGGAAGTTGCCTCTTGTTATGTGCCTTGACCAGGCAAGCCCAGGGTTTCGAACCGGCAACCTTGGCATTCTAGGTCAACACTTTATTTGCCACGCCACCACAGCTCAGGCTCCTCTGGAGATTTTGGACTTGCCCCTCCACAATTGCGTGAGCCAATTCCTTAAACTCTCTTCCTCTTTCTCTATCTACCTTGCTCTCTCTGACTAACACAACTCCTAGGGCGCTGCATGATGGTCAAGGCAGTACTCGACTTAGCACAAGATGACAGCGAGGCTGAGAGAAGGGAGGAAGCGAGGGCCCAGCAGTCAGGGAGGCCTGGAGCAGGAACTAGAGACTCAAGCAGGATTCTGAAGCAAGGTCAAGTTTGAACAGGTGGAAGGAGGAGAAAAGCTCTTTTGGGAGGAACAACAGTGGGAGGAAATGTGTGGGGCTAGGCCCAGGCAGGGGCTGACCCTGGACACACAGGGCCTCTTAGCTCCAGCTGACTTCCCATGGTAGCTGTCACATTTGCAACTGGACGCTTGTTAGTGGGAGCATGTTTAATGCCTGTCTCTCTCTTAGGTCATAAACTGGTATTTATTGAGCATACATATTTCACACGCCTACCTAGATCAACAAGTAGGTGTTGAATAAATATATGGGATGATTAAATCTACTTTGTCCTCCTATTGCATTATAATCTATGGCAGAATTAATCCCCTACCTTGTTTCAAAAGGGGTCAAGAAATTGGTGATGATGGTTATGTAAATGACTATTTCCCAGATGGGGACATAACTTTATTACATCCCATTTCAAAAAACATACTTGTTGTAACAAATTCAATAAAAAAAAAAGAAAAGAAAAAGAAACTATAAAAGATTAAAAAAAATACTTGTAAACAATTCAGACAATGCAGAAAACAAAAAACCAGAACATCTGTAGTCCCATCACCCAGAGATGAGATGTGAATAAAATAACACAAAATCACTGTTAACTGTAAAATGTGATACATTGTCTGTGCCACATTATCAGATCTTCCCTTGCTGTTTTTCCCCATTCTTTCCCCGTTGTTGAGGAAGTGACACATAAAACAGGGAGCTGGACATTCAGTAAGCAGCATTTCCTTGCTGTTAAACCAAGACCAGCATATTTACTGAGCATCTACTTGTTGCATCAGGGACTAAAAAGCACAGGTGACCCCGAGAGAGACATGGCTTCCTTGCTTCTAACCCAGAGCTCTTCCGGGCTTTGGAGTTTCTCTGCCACTGCTTGGCTGCGGGAAGCGCGGGCTTCTGTTGTCGCCTAAGTACACGTTTTCCTTTCCCTTCCAAGGCTGTACTGAACTAATCTCTCCAGGCATTTCTTTGGAGCCATTTCCATCTTATACAAAACGGGTTGTTATATTTGAAAGGCCCTTCTCATTTCGTTTCTTAGATCCCTCTGGAAACTTGGCCTCTCTAGATGAATGATTTTTGGGGTTACTGTTTTGTGTTTAAAGATCACATTCTTCTAGGCCCTGGCCACTTGGCTCAGTGGTAGAGCGTTGGCCTGGCGTGCAGGAATCCTGCGTTTGATTCCCGGCCAGGGCACACAGGAGAAGCGCCCATCTGCTTCTCCACCCCTCCCCCTCTCCTTTCTCTCTGTCTCTCTCTTCCCCTCCCGCAGCCCGAGCAAAGTTGGCCCGGGCACTGAGGATGGCTCTGTGGCCTCTGCCTCAGGTGCTAGAGTGGCTCTGGATGCAACAAAGCAACGCCCCACATGGGCAGAGCATCATCCCCTGGTGGGCATGCCGGGTGGATCCCGGTTGGGCACATGCGGGAGTCTGTCTCACTGCCTCCCTGTTTCCAGCTTCGGAAAAATACAAAAAAAAAAAAAAAAAAGATCACATTCTTCTACTGAGCAGCAGCTACTCAGACTGACAGGCAAAACTGGTTTAGATTTTATCACGTCTCACTAACACAAAGACACAGTATTATCAGTAAATAGAAAGGAGTCATTAGCACCATTTCCTTTGTTCCCGTTTGGATTTTTTTTTCAATAACAGAGGGATGGACAAATATAGGTGATAGAAAATGATTTGATTTTGGGTGCTGGGCACACAACAGAATCAACAGTATAAAAATTTATTTCCATTGTTTTGAGAGAGAGAGAGAGAAAGAGAGAAGTAGGAGGGAGAGAGAAGGGGGAGAAAAAAGGAGGAAAAGAGAAGGAGGGAGAGACAGCATCAACTTGTCCTACTCAGTTGTTCCATTTAGCTGTGTGCTCATTGGTTGCTCCTCATTCGTGCTCTGACCGGGATGGAACCAGCGGCCTCAGATCCCCAGAACAATGCTCCATCCACTGAACCGCCCAGCCAGGACTGAGTTTAAAACTTAAAACACATTTTCAAACAATCTGTGTTTTTTATAATTATTAACATTTAAAAATCCAAACCTGACCAATGGTGGCACAGTGGAGAGAGCATTGTCCCAGCACTCTGAGGTCGCCGGTTTGATCCTCAGTCAGGGCACAAATACGAAGCAACCATGAGCACACAACTAAATGGAACAACTAAGTAGAACAACGAGTTGATGCTTCTCTCTCGCACTTCCTCTCTCTCTGTCAAATCAGTGGGGAAAATAGTTTTTTTTAACTCGTATAAAGCAAGCATTTCATTCAATGAGTCTTCATCTGGCCTTTCTTCACATTCTTTAGAGTTGTTCTTACAGGGCATAGGCTAAAGTTTACCCCACTCGCACCTGGGAAAAACCTGGTATGATTTTCCAAAATTCCCATTTTCCAGATTTTATTCAAAACCTATTGATTACCTTTAGGGATGCCATGCTCTTCATTGGCTACAAGATGCCAAGTCTGACTGGTGAACTGGGACAGGTGGTATTTGCCTTCATGGTGTTTATAACCTGGTGAGACATCCTGTACCCCTTGGCACAGGCCTTGTGGCCCCTGGGAGTCCATACAGTATTCCAGGCCAACAGCACCAGGCTGGTAAAAGTGCACTTTAAAGTCGGGAAAAGCACACACCTGAATGGTCTCAATCCAACTAATGATTGGTGCCATTGATTATGATGGGACTTCTAACTCAAAATGCAAATTTGTTGCAGGTACAGCTTAATCAGAGAAAAGTTGCAAATCAATTTACACTAAAAGTAACAATAATAACAGCAAACACTTCTATGGAGCTCCTATGTGCCAAGCTCTCATAATCTTCTTTGGAGATTAATCTACTTCAATCGTCACAAGAACTCTAAGAAGGAGGTGTTAGTGTTATCCCTGCTATGGTCTGTCTGAATGTTTGTGTCCCCCCAAATTTCTATGTTGGAATTCTACCCTGCCAGGTGATTGTGTAAGAAGGTGGAGCTTTGGGAAGTGCTTAAGTCATGAGGGTGGAACCTTCGTGAGTGGGATTAGTGCCCTTACAAAAGAGGCTCTAACCCCCTCTCACCATAAGAGGACACAGTGACAAGTTACCTGGTAGGAAACAAGAAGAGGGCTTCCACCGGAATGTGACCAGAACTGTGAGAAATAAATTTCTGTTGATTATATGCTACCTAGCCTGTGCTATTGTGTTATAGCAGCCTGCACAGACTAAGACAATCCCTGTTTCACAGACGACGAACAGGTACACAGAGCTCAAGTAACTATCTCACCTAAGGTCACACAGTTGGCAGTGTCAGAGCCTGGGTGCAAGCCCAAGCGGGCTGGCTGTGGAGCGCCCTGCAGCTTCCAGGGTCTTTGGCAACATAATGGTCCCCTACCCAAGGCTGGCCTTCACCAGAGCAACCATTTTTCCAGTGAAAGCCTGGGTGCTTATTTTGCCTCTTGATTCGCTCTACAAACATGGACTGAGACATGTAATTGGCTACAGAACATTTATACAATAAAACCTGCAACTGGCACACTGAATTTTGCTCACTACTGCACAAACCTTGAGTGTGCTATAAGCTGCTTGTCGGCAGGGCCTGAACTTCTAAAAAGGGCTTCTTTTCCAGACATTATTTTCTGAGTTGGTTGGGAGGTTGTTTGTAGGAGGACAAGTTATTTATTCAGTGAAGAGGCCACACAGAGACTTTTTTTAGGTTTCTGATTAAATCCTTTCATTATGCAGATGTGACCATTTTGCTGTTGAATGAAGCTTTGCTTAATTTAGATGCCTGAGGAATTATATTTGTAGGGATTGTTATTAAAGGAAACCAGTGAAGGAGCAGTCATTAGTGGCTCATGAGAATAGATGTCTTACTCTGGCCGGATAGCTTGCTTGGTTAAAGCATCGTCCCAAAGTGTAGAGGTTGTCGGTTTGATCCCTCTGGCCAGGGCACATACAGGGAACAGATGGATGTGCCTCTCTCACTCTCTCTCCCTGCCTTCCTCTCTCACTAAAATCAGTAAGTAAAACTTTTTTTAAGTGTATGTCTTTTGTAATAGAGACTACAGTGTTCCTCAAATCATGCACAGCCCGTGAACTAGAACCTCAAGGGGAAGGATGCTCGTGTGTTTAAGTAAGGCTTCAAGAGAAGCCTCCGACCCGGCCCCACTTCCAGGGTTGTTGTTGGGCTGGGTCCTCATCCCTGTTTCAGATCCTTCGAGAACTTCCCTCTGCTCTCCAGAGGAGCTCAAGTCCTTCACTGCGCCTGCCAACACCATCACAGTGTCGCCCAGCTAATCTGGCCTGCCTTCCCCCCGCTCCCGGTCCCACCACAGCACCGCACCTTCCCCCAGAACAGCCAGTGAGGGCGCCTTCCTGCTGGAAATGCCACGTCTCTGCTCTGCGTCCGGTCCTCTCGGCCGCATCCTTGAAGGCCCTGGGAGAAGTCTCCTTTAAGGCATCTTCCCCATCTGCTCAGATACTTCTAGTATAGACTTATTATACACAAATAGTAATTATTTGCTTTTGGGCATCTTTCTCTCTAAACAGAGGCCAGGGATCAGTTTATTTGTCCTTCTTATTTGTCCACCTGTGGTCCCTCAGCCCAGCACAGTGCCTGGTGAGCCCCAGAAACCGGGGTGGGCTACACCCGAGTTCTAGCCCACCCACCATCTCATCTTAGCGAGACTGTCCTGACCACGGCCCTGTACTAAGGCATCAATGTCTTGGGCCACATGAACCTTGCCTCCCCGAAATGTCTGAGCTAGAAGCGGATCTCAGGAAGCCAACTCATAGGCCAGCATGTGACCTCTGATGACCTGGGAGAAAAGAGAAACTGAGCTATCAGGCTCTGCTTTTAGGAAAGTGAGGTAAGAAACTGGAAAGAACTGGCAGACAAGACGGAGGGGTGTGGCTCAGTAACACAACGGGGAGAAAACAAGTGAAGGCTTAAGGATACCTGCCACTGAAGTGCCCAGAGCTGCCTTGGCTCTAGGGTGCCCTCTGGGGGCCTGGCTGGGCGGTGGCCACTGTCCTTCATTGCTGAGCCCCAGCTCACCTTTATGGCCACTAGCCTCCAAAACCCATGATCACCACCCTCAGTACCCGCTCTGTCTGTGTGAGTCATGTGGGCACCCACCCTCCCACACTGAATAAGGCTGACTCATGTGACTAATAGGATTTGCAGAAGAGACAGGTCTTGACTTCCAACATAGAACATAAAAGATATTGCACATTCTGCCTTTCCTTTTTTTTTTTTTTAAGGTTTTATTTATTGATTTTTTAGAGAGAGGAGAGGGAGAGAGAAAGAAGGGGGGTCAGAGCAGGAAGCATCAACTTATGGTTGTTGCTTCTGGTATGTGCTTTGACCAGGCAAGCCCAGTATTTCAAACCAGCAACCTCAACATTCCAGGTCGACACTTTATCTACTGCACCACCACAGGTCACTCTGCCTTGGTTTCTTGAATGGCCCCATGGTGAGGAGTCAATGACCATGCTGTGAATACAGTCAAGCAGCCTTGTGGAGAGGCCCATATGGGGGGGAGCGGAGGCCTCCTGCCGACAACCAGCACCAACTTGTGGGTGAGTCACCTGGAGGGTGGATCTTCCTGCCCACTCAAGCCTTCAGATGACTGCAGACCTGGCTGGCATCTTGACTGCGTGAAACACTGAACCAAAACCACGCATCCAAGCTGCTGCCAAATTCCTGACCCACAGAAACTGTCTGAGATAATGTTAGCTATTGTTTTAAGCCACTAAATTTTGGGGTAGCATATTACGCAGCAATAGATAACTAATACACCTCTTTGTTTCTTTTGTGTGTGTGTGTGTTTCTTTCTTTTGTGTGACAGAGAAAGAGAGAAGGACACATAGGGATAGACAGATAGGAGGGGAGAGAGATGAGAAGCATCAATTCTTTGTTGCAGCATTTTAGTTGTTCATTGATTACTTTCTGTATGTGCCTTGACTGGCGGGCTACAGCGGAGTGAGTGACTCCTTGCTCATGTCAGCGACCTTGGGCTCAAGCCAGGGACCATGGGGTCATGCCTATGATCCCGCACTCAAGCTGGTGATCCTGCGCTCAAGCCAGTGACCTTGGGGTTTTGAACCTGGGTCCTCTGCATCCCAGGCTGATGTTCTATCCACTGTGCCACCACCTGGTCAGGCCCGAACTATTTTTAATACCTGAGGTGGAGGCTTGAAGGAGCCATCCTTAGTGCCCAGGGCCAATGCACTGGAATCAATCAAGCCATAGCTGCAGGAGGGAAAGAAAGAGAGAGAAAGAGAAGGGGGAGAGAGGAGAGAAGCAGATGGTCGCTGCTCCTGTGTGCCCTGACTGGGAATCGAACTCGGGACATCCACATGCCGAATAGATGCTCTACCAGCTGGCCAGGGCCACACTAAAAACTTTAAGTGGATAATCTTCCTTCTTGAATGAGACATCCACGAGGACAGGGATTTGTCCATAACTCTACACCTGGAGCACATGGCACACAGGAAATATTTATTTAGCAAATTTCACTGAATGCTCACAGCCTTATGAAAAAGAGCAGAGTAGCACAGTGGTTAGTGCATAGGTTCTAGAATCAGTCTCCTGGATTTGGATCCTGGCTCCATTATTTCTAGGGAAGTGATCTTGGAGAAGTCACTGACTCTCTCTCTTTCTCTCTCTGTGACTTGGTCTCCTAACATGCAAAGTAAGAACAATAATAGTACCTACCTAGTTAAAATACCTAAGAGTGGTATGTCACAGAGTTATCCCGAGGAAGAGGCAATCCATGTGAAATACCTGGAACAGTGCGGACACATGATGAACATTAAATGTCAACTCTCGTAACTGTTGCTACAATGATCCCCATTTTACAGACAAGGAAATGAAGACTTGGAGATGTTCCGTAAGCCACACATGCTTTTAACTGTGTCCTGCAAATATTTCCAAAAATGGTGTTAAAAGAGGGCAAGTCAAGATCCGTGTCAGCATATTTCCTTGTAAAGATGAGGAAGAGTTAGTTCACATCTGAAGACGATGGTCAATCAGTGGAGAACCTCCCGTGTTCTAACCCAAGGTCAACTGGCTTCTGGCCCCAAGCTGCTCTCACTGCTCCGTCTCTCAGAAAGCTGCTCCTGCCGGCAGAGAACCCGCAGGGTGCGGAGAGGGGCTCGCTGCTGGAGCAGCCGTTTCCAACGAGTCACCAGGCAGTTTATAGCTCCATTAACTTCACTGGGGATAGCAGGATTACTAATCACGCTGTCTGCTGATGTAAACTCTATTTTAAATAACCTCAAACACAATGATCACCCTGAGGATGGGACTAGTTGAATGACTAGAGAAATATCGTTCAGATAATTCATTAATTACAGAGCTACATGAGCATAATAAGCCAGGCCCCGGCGATAAGTCACAGAGCTGAGCTCAGGGGCCAGAGGGGGTTCAGCACACTCCCCTGGCACCAGCATCAGGACGGAGTGTTCTTGATGGACTAAGAGGGGCTCTTCCCCTTCTTGCCGTCTTCCTAGCATCTGTGGAAAGGTGCCACTGGAGGCCCAGAAATAGGTCCCTGCCAGGGCCATTCACAGGGCTTCCAAATGCTCCAGGCCTCTCCTGGGTTGCTCACTGCACTATGTATAACTCAAGGCAGCTGGGCACTCATTTAGTTAAGGAATCTCTTATCTTTGCTGTCCTGAGCACTGTGTGGAAGCATGTTTGCTGGGGGCAAAGCCCTCCGCCCTACTGTCTGAGGAGCCCCTGCTGATCTCCCAGCTGGAGGAACATGAATTCTCAGTACACAGGACAGGGTGGTCACCCCAAGGCAGGATTGGTTGCATTGACCCACATAGGAATTCCAATAGTTGTTTAAAGTTGTAAAAGTGTTTGCAAAGCAGTAGGGGACCTGCCACCTTGGACAAGTCACCCTTTAAACCTTGGTTTCCTCAACTGTAAATGAGAATAATATTAGCATCCACCTCAAAATATTGGATCAAATGATGGAAGGGATGTCAAGTTTTTAGCATGATGCTTGGCAAAAAGCCAAAGGCTCAGTAAACGTGAGCTATCCTTCTCCTTGCTGTCATTGGACCCCATGCACAGTCTCATATCTTCAGAAGAGGATGGATTCATACCTCTTCTCCCTCGCCCTGGGGTGCTCCTTCTTTCACTGTTCAGGCCCTCTTGACATTCGGCCTACCTTGTGACGGTACTAGAGACTGATTACTCAAAGTTCTTTTCCTGAACTTTTTTTTTTTTTTTTTTTTTTTTTACAGAGAGAGGGATAGACAGGGACAGACAGACAGAAATGGAGAGATGAGAAGCATCAATCATTAGTTTTTCGTTGTGCATTGCGACACCTTAGTTGTTCATTGATTGCTTTCTCATATGTGCCTTGACTGCAGCCTTCAGCAGACCGAGTAACCCCTTGCTCGAGCCAGCGACCTTGGATCCAAGCTGGTGAGCTTTTGCTCAAACCAGATGAGTCCATGCTCAAGCTGGCGACCTCGGGATCTCGAACCTGGGTCCTCCGCATCCCAGTCCGACGCTCTATCCACTGCGCCATCGCCTGGTCAGGCTTTTCCTGAACTTTTAAAATCAGTAACAGTTGCACCTTGTCTCCTGAACAGCAAAGGTCCCCCAACAACTTCAGGTTAAAAGGTTAAAATTGGCAAACCTCCTCTTCCTTGCCATTGTTTTTGAAAAAAACCATTCTTTTTTTTGTTTTGTTTTTGTTTTGTTTTGTTTTTAAACCATTCTTTAAGAGAAATATAATTGAGCCTAGCTAGCTGTACTACCCTATTTTTCTATTTCCTCCAAAGTAAATGCCAGACATTTGGGGGGCCAAAGATGGAGTTAGCATTTCTCAGCATGGTAAACACACCCATCTGGGTTCAGTATAGGGGGCATTAGTGCTCCAACCATTTCCTGTAATTAGCTTGAAGAATCCAGGCCACAAGCTTAGAGATTAAATTCCAGAAGTGATTTTTTTCATCCTGGAAGGTGTTTCAATTATAGCTTCTTGCAGATAAACCTCAGGTAAGTGGCGATCTTACAAGCCCTGGCGCTTATGTGATTGGTCGGCACAATGAGATCCTTGTGACACAATGAAAAGGCCACCTGGAGGCTGAGAACATGACCACTGGGCAGAGCGGCACGCCTGCTCTGAGCACCTGCAGACATGCCAGACATCAGTGAGACTCTGGGCGATGCCAGGGGACTCAACCCTGAGCCCTGTCCTTAAAGACTTGCAGTCCAAAGCCGGTGCAGAGACATGCTTCCATGTTAACGGGCTAAGAGCTTTGGAATAGGCAGTAAGCCCTGCTGCTGTCAAAGTTTTAGCCTGGCTTTGGGTTGAGGATGTGATCGATACCAGAGCTGATTGATACAGCAGTCAGTTGTGTGAAGAAGGTGGGAAGGCATTTCAGGCAGAAGCAAGCTGAGACCCACATGTCTGAGACACTGGGCATGTGTGTCTGTGTGTGCATGCATACACACACACGCATGCAATTCCAGGAAGCTCAAGAGCGAGACAGGGACTAGCTGAGTACACATTTGCCCAGACATCATTTTTAGCAAGATCAAGTCCTCTAGGAACCACCCCAGGAGGATGTCTTAAGACACTAGATTTCTAGGGCATAAGATTCAGCATGATGAGCCCTTCCAAGGTGTGCTCAGGCCAACCACCCCCATTTCCAAGCTCCGCCTGAGAGGGCCTAAATGTTAGAATTGGGGTTCAGCGGTGGCAGATTAGTCTGTGGAGGCTGAGGCCCCCGAGCCTGGGGCAACTGGGGGAACTTCAGGACACAGCAATCAATCCAGCAAGGTTTTGTCTGTAGGCCACAGGAACAAGATTCAGGGCAGTTTCAGAGGTCCTCAGGCAGGTGCCACAGGATGATCTGATGATAGCAGGCCCTCTTTGCTCAACGATCCTTCAGTGTGGAAGGCTGGGAGCAGACAGAGCCTGGCTCGTGAGGCAGGAGCTTCGCACTCTTCCACTTGTCTGTATCCTACATTGTTTGGATGAAGAGTTCTCAGTACAGGAGGGCTGAACATACAAAACCCGTGACAGCTGGCTGCCATCAGCTCACCCACAGGACCCCCAGCGCGGGAGTTAACAGGACCAGACAGACCTGCGTTCAAGTCCTAATCTCGCAGTTCGCTCTGAGACTTAAATTACTGAATTGCACAAGGGCCAGATTCTTTGCTGTTAAAATACGGATAATGTTCCTTCTGGGCTGTTGTGGGTGTCAAATGAAGTCTTAGTGTGAGTTCTGGCACTGCAGTGGCTGCTGACGAAA
This sequence comes from Saccopteryx bilineata, assembly GCF_036850765.1. Lineage (NCBI taxonomy): Eukaryota > Metazoa > Chordata > Mammalia > Chiroptera > Emballonuridae > Saccopteryx > Saccopteryx bilineata. The sequence continues at coordinate 104,695,579 of NC_089496.1, read as the reverse complement.
AATGGGTATTATCCAGGTGCTCTAGACAAAAGGCTGCAGCCAGCAGCTCACCTTGAATTGTTCGGGCTTCTTGGGGGACATGTGCCGCCCTTCAGTTCGGAGGCCTCCTTTAATGTCGCCACGGTGGGCAGTGTGGTCAGCTCCTCTGTGACCGCATGTCTAGGAAACCAGAGTTGGTTGTTCTGGAAGGGCTTCCAGTGGCTTTCCCTCCTTCCTGCGCTCCTGCTGCTCTGGGCCCTGCTGGGACTTCCGACCACCCTCTCCATGCCAGGCTGCCAGAAAAAGGGCCCCGGCTAGAAGGGAGCAACCAGCATTTGCACTCACTGTTCTAGTAGAACTTGTTGAGACTGAACACAGTCCCTCTCGGTTTCAAAATCCAAGTGGGAATGATTTGAAGTTATTGACTTTTTTTAAAAATTATAAAAGTAATGCAGATTCAAGGTTTTAAAAAACAGCTCAAATAATACAGGACTCTGAGGTTGAGTAATTTTACTTTTCCTGGCTTCAGCTTCCTAATCTGAAAATGAGAGACAATAGTCATACCTTCCATTTGTGCGGATCAAATGATGGCATTTGAAAAATGGTTGGTGCCGTGCTGGGCAGAGCACAAGGATCTGCCATGTTCGCGATGATCGTCACAGTCATTCTACTCCAGAGACGACAGAGGGGCTTTCCCCAAAATATCTCATGCTTACATGAAAATACATACACACACACACACACACACACACACACACAGATTGATGTTATACTTAATGCTCTGCAACTTACTGTTTTCACTTAACAGTAATCTTGGGTGTTTCCATATTAATGCATATTGATTGTCCACAGTCTAAGAATTTTTCTATTGATTTTAGAGAGAGGAAGGGAGAGAGAGAGCAAGACAGAATAACCAATGTCTTCCTGCATGTTCCCTAACTGGGGACCAAACCCACAACCTCTGCATATCTGGATGACAATCCAGCCAACTGAACCATCTGGCCAGAGCACCCACTTTCTTTTTAAATAATGAGGCAGGATTTCACTGAATGGTGAACCACAATTTACATGACCAATGGAGAGTATTTAAAATATATCATTACAGCCCTGGCAGGGAAACTCAGTTGGTTAGAGCATTCTGATATGCCAAGGTTGTGGGTTTGATCCTCAGTCAAGGCACATATAAAAATCAATCAACGAATGCATAAATAAGTAGAACAACAAATCGATGTTTCTCTCTCTTTCTCCCTTTGTCTAAAATCCTCTTTGTCTAAAATCAATCAAAAATTTTTTAAAATATTTCTTTAAAAAAAGTATCATTACATATTTGTTCAGAGATTTTATATTAAAAAATATATGCATCCATTTGAATAATACAAATATTCAATACAAATAATATAAATATTCTTTTTCAATATTCACAAATCTTAGCCTGACCTGCGATGGCGCAGTGGATCAAGCGTGGACCTGGAATGCTGAGGTCACTGGTTTGAAACCCTGGGCTTTCCTGGTCAAGGGACATACATATGACAACCAATCACTGAATAACTAAAGTAAAGGAATTATGAGTTGATACTTCTTGCTCCCCCCTCCTCTCTCTGTAAAATTGATAAAATAATATATATTTTTTAAAATTTCACAAATCTTATAAACTTCTCCCACATTGTGTACCAACAGCTGCTGAGAGGCAGAGTAGACCTCAGATCACTGAGGACCGGCCAGGGCGTACATACCTACTGGGGGGGGGGGTGACACACAGGGTACTTACTATGCTTACTCCAGATTAATTTGGAACAGAATACAATGTTAAAGGATGTGTGACAGTTGTTTGTTCAAGCTTTTCACTACAATATAAAAGGACCAGTGGTTTTGCTATTACTTTCCTACTTCGCTCCCTGCACCTCAAATTCCATCAGTGTCCCGCTGTTCAGACGCATTCTGGAGTGTGCAGGTCTTAATTGAAGCGGCAATGCCTGAAGCCAGAGTTAACACCAAGAGCAACAGGGAGTCTAGTTTATGGAGGGAAATTGTTGCCAGCTCTGCATTTCAACTACTTTTGGCTCCTGGGGTCAATTTAAATCCTGATGGTAGGCTGGATGGCTGGGAGCTGGATGGGCCCAAGCTGTGGCTCCGGCTCCGGCTCCGGGGAGTCTGCTGAGCTCTGGGTTCCCTCGGAATGTGAGAAATGTAAGAAATGAGTTCTGCTACAGGGTCCAGGGGCTGTGGTTGAATATGACCTGTGATATGAAGTCTACCAGATGCATCGGGCACTGTGGAGGGAACTCGAGATAAAATGGACAAGGTGAGACAGGGTCCCTGCGCTGTAAGGTTCTCAGTGGGGAGACAGACATGAACAAGCAAGCAAACAGAAGAAACAGAGCTTATGATTCACCGCCATGGAAACAAACAACGATGAAACAGAGAGGAACCCCCTTTCCACGTCTGGTTGGGAAGGGGACACGTGAGCTGAGACTTGATAGAAAGGCCCGGCTCCAAGATGAGTTGAGAGACACCCTTCTGGGTACAGGAAGAACAAGGGCAAGGCCTGGGGTGGGGAAGAGCCAGTATGTTTGGTGAACAGAAAGCCCACGTGTCTGGATCACAGTGAGGAAGTGGAGCAGACACTGTGCCAAGGGGCCCATATCTTGCATGGTTGCAGAGATCACAGCAAGCAGTTTGGGTTTTGTTCAGTGCTACGGAGGCCACAGATTTGAGGCACAACAATGCAGTAGAATTCCTATCTTTTCTAAAAGCTCACTGACTTCTATGTGGAGAATGCACTGGAAGGAAGGTGACCAGCCCTGGAGGGACGGCTCAGCTGGTTGGAGCATCCCCCACATGCAGAGGTGGCTGGTTCCATCCCAGCACAGGGCACATGCAGAAACAGGTCCATGTTTCGGGCTATTGGGCAGATAAAATATATTATGCTCACTTTGTTAAAGATGGCACTGCCCACGTGGAAGCCTGTTGCCCAGGTGATAGTATTGGTTGCCCTTCTTGCTTGGGATGGGTGTGATTATATTAATGTGTGTTGGGTGGGCTGTGGGCAGGCAGGATCCTTGTAGCCTGGGGCTTGGTTTTGGGACTAAGCCTTTCCCACCCTTTTTGATGTGGGGTGATACACTCTCATGAGGAATCCCATTATGCCTCAGATAAGTGACTTTGTATCAGAGACTTCCTTGTTTGTATATTGGATTAAAGGTTTGGATTTCTACACTATTAAGTGGGGCAGACCGGGAGCTTGCTCTCTCTCGGTTCTTGAGATTAGCATTAGAGGAGAGAGCAGAGAGAGGCCACGTGGAGGAGGCCAGGAGAAGCAGCCAAGATGGCAGAGTGCTGAGGGAGAAGCCAGTTTGTGCAGAGAGAAGGAAGGAGATGAGGAACAGAGGTGAATAAGGCTGGTGAGCTAGAAACCTTTGATTCTAGGAAACTCGGATAAGTCAGTAGCTTTGTGAGCACTGAATGAGTGGGTTTTGGAGCCCAGTGTGTGTTTTTACTTGCCCGCCAGGTGCAAGCTACGATTAAAGGTAATGGTCCACCAGTTCTTGGCTCCATTGTTTCATTACTGTCTGTCTGAATCTAATGTGAACCTGCATGGGCCAGGTGGCTGTGATGGTGGCCGTGGATACTGGCTTTACATAGGCTCTGTCTCTCCCTTCCTCTTCCTCTTAAATCAATAAATTAATTTTAAAAAGAGAGAGAGCAGAGGAGCGGGTGACAGCTGTTTTCGGTGCACGAGGGATGGCAGTGGGGCAGCGGCTCCACAGAAGGGGCACAGCTTAGTCATCAGTCCCTCAAGCAGGTCAGAGCCCCCCACAGGGATCTCCTTCCCCTCTCTGCGCATGCTTGGGAATTTCTTCATACTCTCTCCCCATTTACTCATTTTTTTTTCAAATATGTGTCAAACTTACTGTTTAATCTGTACAATAAATTTTTTTAAACAATTATGTTTTTCACTTTTGAAAGTTTAATTTATTTTTCAAATCTGGGCTTTCATTTCTTGAGAAAAGTCAGATCATTTACAAAGGAATGACAAGAAGACTGCTAGGAGACTGAGAAAATAAAATGAAGACTGAAGGTGAAATAAGAAAACAAGCTTTTTAATTGCCTGTGGTTATTAACTGGAATAAAAGGGTACTACTTCAAATCAAATATTGGGAGCAGAAGGGTTGGAGGAAAAGGAGATTACTAGAAAATTCTGGAACCACTACAGTAATAATTGATTCAGGCAAGAATCAACACTAGATGCTAAAACCATTGGTAAAACAATGTTGAGGAAAAGGATATTTATATGGACTCAAATATTATCTCAGATTACTTATTAATTACAAAAGGTAAAAGGAATCTTTCCATGCCTGACCAGGTGGTAGCACAGTGGATAGAGCGTTGGACTGAGATGCAGAGGACCCAGGTTCAAAACCCTGAGGTCGCTGGCTTGAGCATGGGATCATAGACATGACCCCATGGTCACTGGCTTGAGCCCAAGGTCACTCACTTCACTGTAGCCCCCCAGGTCAAGACACATATGGGAAAGCAATCAATGAACTAAGGAGCTGCAACAAAGGATTAATGCTTCTCATCTCTCTCCCTTCCTGTCTGTCCCTATCTGTCCCTCTATCTGTCTCTGTCATACACACAGAAAAAGTATCTTTCCAAAGGAGAGATCTGGGGGACATCATCTTCACCAAGTGATCAAACTTAACATGACTGATAACAGGACCAACCCACACTAGGCGTCCAATGGGACGCACTGAGGACAGAGCATCACCTATGAATGGTATTCCTACCAAAAATATTGAGCCTGAATGTGATCTGAGGAAACAACAAGACAAATCCAAATTGAGGGCCCAAACTTTTAAAAAGTGTCAATGTAATTAAAGAACAAATACAATTGTGATGAATTACTATTTGAAATGTGGGAATGGAAGCACAGACAGCCTAGTTAAAGTTCCCTCTGGAGGGGAGACTGGAAAAGCATGCAGATACCCCGGCTACATAATGTACTAAATGTTAGGTTGGGTGGTGGGTTCCTAAGAATTCATTTATTATTCTTGATAACATCATATCTTTTATATATATATTCTTTAGTATGTGTTACATATTATATCATGTTTTAAAATGGCATTTTGACTAGGGGGTGTCAGAAAACCCAGATTCTACTTTTGGCCAATGACTTCTACCTAGCCCTAGTTCCAAGGCAGGTATGTGTACAGAGGAGGCAATGACAGGTAACGGGGAGGCAGAGGGATCACTAATTGTTCCCTTCAAACCCCAGTGCAGGGAGAGGAGGTAAGCTGGGCTGGACAGGTGCTGCCCCTTTATCCAGTGTTGGCTGAACTATGGATCTACTTACAGGTTCTGAGGTTTAGTATCTACTAGCCCAGAGCTCACACTTGAACCTCTGATTTTGCTGCTGTCATGGAAGCAAGAGTTGGGAGGCACCCAGAAGACACGATCAAGGGGGCCCCCAGAGCTGAGGGCAAGGGTGCATGCAGGTAAAAGGGATGAGGAAGTCAAGACAGTGTGCTCATGGGTTCAGGGAGCAGGTGTGCCCTTTCTCTCTCCTGTTACCATTTATTTCACAGGAAGGGACTTAGGAGACAGCCACAGTTCCCGAGGTCCCTTTCGCTCAGTGACTCTGTCCACTGGTAAATGTGGACCACTCCAGAGAAAGTCTCATTAACATCAGGGTGGAATCAGGCCCGGGCTTCCTATTCCTGGGGGACAAGCTGATTCAAACAGGAACTCCATTTTAAACTGACGCAATTTGGGGGGCTTAACAAATGTTACACTGCTTCCTTTCCCTGCTGCTCAAAGAGCCTACAGTCTCCTACGACGATGTGCTTGCTCAGTCCTATTGATCAGGACAGGAATTGTTAGCTGTATTCCCTACTGCAGTGGTCCCCAACCTTTTTTGGGCCACGGACCGGTTTAATGTCAGAAAATATTTTCACGGACCGGCCTTTAGGGTGGGAAGGATAAATACACAAAATAAAATTATGTGACCGGTGTAAAAACTGTGGTATTTTAAAATATAATTGTCGAACTTACGATATTTATTGGGCTAAGTTAAAGGAGGAACGAGCATGTCCTCATTACTCGGGCTGTATTTAAATTTGTTATTCTGACAACATTTCATGTCTGACATCAATATGTAATATGATAGGTTCAGGCTCGCTACCAATCATGAACCTACGACAATAAAAATAAACATGAATCCACTGTGTACTCGTATGCAACTTTATTAGAAGCATCCTCTTAACATCGCACCAACAACATAACATGAGTACATCCTCTCTGCCTCCAAACACTTTCCAGTCGCTATGGTAACATTTAAACATGCCTTAAAAATAAGATACAACACAAAAACAAAGTGCGTGAAAAATACAACTCACCATTGTTATGAATATTGTAAGTTAAGGGTTATTTATTATAATGTTTATATAGAATGAGAGATGGTAGCCTATCTCTCAACAACCATAACGCTAAATCAGTGGGAGCCCTGAGCTTGTTTCTCTGCAATGAGACGGTCCCATCTAGGGGTAATGGGAGACAATGACACCCGAAATGTGTTGCTTATGTCCAGTCTATTCTGTAATTTTGTTTTGGTTACTGTTACTGCAGAAAATCCCGCTTCACACAAATAGGATGTCAGAAATGGCAACAGGGTTTTTAGTGCTTTTGTGGCGATCTCGGGGTATTCTGCCATGACTTTAATCCAGAACACCGGAAGAGTTGTAGTCTCGAACATATATATATATATATATATTTTTTTTTTAATTTTATTTTTTTGTATTTTTCTGAAGCTAGAAACGGGGAGAGACAGTCAGACTCCCGCATGCGCCTGACCGGATCCACCCGGCACGCCCACCAGGAGGTGACACTCTGCCCACCAGGGGGCGATGCTCTGCCCCTCCGGGGCGTCGCTCTGCTGCAACCAGAGTCACTTTAGCGCCTGGGGTAGAGGCCAAGGAGCCAGACCCAGCGCCTGGGCCATCCTTGCTCCAATGGAGCCTCAGCTGCGGGAGGGGAAGAGACAGAGAGGAAGGAGAGGGGGAGGGGTGGAGAAGCAGATGGGCGCTTCTCTTGTGTGCCCTGGCCAGGAATCGAACACGGGACTTCTGCACGCCAGGCCGACGCTCTACCACTGAGCCAGCCGGCCAGGGCCTCGAACATATTTTTAAGGCCGCCATCATTTGCGATCTCCAGTAGTTGATCCTCTTCTTGCATAGACACACTGAATTCACCTGGTTTGTTGACAAATGGATCGCAGATCCATTCCTTGGCAATTCGTGGGTCTTTTATGGTTGGGAAGTAGTGTTCAAACTCTTTTAAAAGCAAATACATGGCCTGACCTGTGGTGGCGCAATGGATAAAGTGTTGACCTGGAAATGCTGAGGTTGCCAGTTCGAAACCCTGGGCTTGCCCAGTCAAGGCACATATGGGAGTTGATGCTTCTTGCTCCTCCCCCCCTTCTCTCTCTCATCTCTCTCTCCCCCCCCTCTCCTTTCTAAAATGAATTAAAAAAATAAAATAAAAAGCAAATACAGGTGATTGTGCACCAGCTGGGACAATGAAGGCTTGGGCTCAGTCTCTTCCAAAATTCCCGCGAATGTTTGAAACATGTCAAATATACCCCTGTTCACGCGTCGTACCCACAAATCCAGTTTGGCTTTAAATGCAGCTACTTTAGCTGCCAACTTGAAAACAGTTGTCATTTTCCCCTGAAGTGATTGATTGAGTTCATTGAGGAGGTTAAATATGTCGCACAAGTAAGCGAGTTTTGCGACCCATTCCTCGTCACTGAAATGTGCTAGCAGTGACTTTTTTTCTGAGAGAAATCTCTGCAGTGGCTCTCGTAATTCAAACACTCTGTCCAGGGACCTCTTTCGGGATAACCATCTTATTTCTGTGTATAAGAGAAGGTGTCTGTGCTCCGCGTTCATTTCCTCACAAAGCTGCTCGAACAGGCATGAATGAAGGGCGTGTGCTTTGATGTGGTTAATACCTTTAACGACATCATTCTATACGCTGTTAAGTTCCGGTGGTATATTTCGGCTAGCCAGCATTTCCCCGTGAATGACACAGTGCGTAGACTCACATTCAGGTGCAACCTCCTTAATCTGAGTAGTTAAACCAGACATCCTTCTGGTCATAGCAGCAGCTCCATCTGTGCACATGCCGACACAAAAAAAGCATTTCAGTTTTCCTGATATATAGTCATCCAGCAATTTAAATAGTTCTGCGGCTGTGGTTTTGGTTGGCAATGATAGTGCACATAACATATCCTCATGCACATCCTCTTGATAAAGATAACGCACGTAAACAAGTAGCATTGCCTTGTTGTCAATATCTGTAGATTCGTCAACCTGGAGAGCGTACCACGGCGATTTATTAATCCTTTCCAACAATTGTGATTCAATGTCCTCTGCTATTTCCTCAATGCGCCGTGTGACGGTGGTAGCCGAAAGAGGCATCTGTGCTATCTTTTTAACCGCAGCCTCTCCTAGAAGTTCACGACAAATGTCTTTAGGATCAATTCTTCACCAATGGTGAATGGCTTCTTAGTCTTAGCAATATGATTAGCCACCAAGTATGATGCTCTCAGTGTACTTGCATTTATTGATATAGTGGCCACCAGTAATTGTTTCTGTCCTTCTTATTCATGCTTTTTTCTTTTGAAATACTCAGAAGACTTGTCTTTTAAAGTAGGGTGCTTGGTCTCCAAGTGGTGAAGCAGTTTTGAAGGCTTTATTGCTTCATTACTCAGCCGGTCGCCACATATTATGCAGAGTGGCCTTGGTGTGCGAGAATCACCAGTTGCGATAAATCCATACTTCAAGTAGGGCTCCTGGTGTTGACTGTTAACTGAAGCCTTCTTTTTCTTCGTGGTCGTAGGTTCTTCTGTCTCCTCACTGGCCCTTTTCCGTTTCGCAAAAAAACTTTCGATGGAATTTTGTTTTTCACTCATTTTGCTAGTTTATGGGTTTAATTTTAGCGGCAACGTATCACGTGACCGAGACAAGCGTCAAGAGTGAGTCTTAGACGGATGTAACAGAGGGAATCTGGTCATTTTTAAAAAATAAAACATCGTTCAGTCCTAAATATAAATAAAACAGAAATAATGTAAGTTACTTATTCTTTCTCTGTGGACCGGTACCAAATGGGCCACGGACTGGTACCGGTCCGCAGCCTGGAGGTTGGGGACCACTGCTCTACTGAGAGCTGCTGTCTGGGTTCTTAGGGACAGAGCGCCCTCTGCTGGCTCACAGGCTGGAGGATTCAGGATGTTAAACAGAACCCATCCTACAGTGATGTCAGCCTCAAATAATTGTCATCATCATAATCTACAAGCTGTTTCTTATCTAGCCTAATTACCTATTGCTGTAGATAAATAATGCTACTAGGATGTATGGCAAAGGCTCTGTAGTCAGCCTGGAGCCTTTATTAGCAGTGACTTTTGGCATATTTCTTAATTTCTGACTCTCAGTCTTTTCATCTGTAAAATGGATATAGTAATATGGTATCAGCCAGGGGCCACCGCTTAGGCAAACAGAAATTACACTAGTTAAACATGTTGGAGGACTTAACAAAATGGGTAGCTATTGTCCCTTCTGTGGAAGGGAGAGGTCAGAATGATCAGAACTGCCTTAGTCATCTGTTACTACATTACAAGCCATAAAGGCTTTTAACCCTCTCTGGGTTGGCCAAGCAGGTCTTCTGCTGGTCTCGCCTGGCCTCATCTGTGTTGCCGTCTTCAGCTGGAAGGCCGGCTGGGACATAGGGATGGCTTGGCCTTTCAACGCCTCTTCCATCCTCAAGCAAGCTAAACCGGGCTCCCTCACGTTATGGTGGCAGCAATTGTCCAAGAGAACAGGTCGCAATGCACAAGTGCTCTTCCAGCCTGTTTGCTGATGTCCCTTTGGCCAAAGGTCACCTGGCTTAGCCTGCGTCACAGTGGAGGGGGACTACACGAGGGCATGGATTTCAGGAGGCCTGACTCATCAAGGGTCACTAGTTTAACAATCACAAGAACCTGTAAGTTTAGAGGAGGGGGCTGCTAGCTCCTGGGAGCCTGGAGAAGGGGTCTCATGGAGCTCAGACAGGTAAAGAGTGGACGCCACCTGGCTGTGCTGGGAATATGCAGAGGTTGGAAACCAGAACTACCGTATTCCCCCATGTAGAAGACGCACCCTTTTTGAAAAATTTGGGGTCTAAAAACTGGGTGTGTCTTATACAGTGCTTGTGGCTTTTTTTACTTGCATTTCCCGCTTTTTCGCGTGGATGAGGAATTGTATGAATTTTATGATGAATAAAACTTGAGTTCAATAACTTTATGTAATACTTTTTTTTTTTTTTTCAAATTTCGGGCCCCAAATTAAGGTGCATCTTACACATGGGAGTATCTTCTATATGGAGAAATACGGTATTTGCTGCTCAGGGGGAATCTGTAAGCTAGCAGGAAGGAACAGTCCCATCTCTCCTTTGTCTTCCAAATTCTCCCTTCTGTCCCTGACTGACCAGCTGGCCAAGGAGAAATGTGGTTTGCAGACCCTCAGCCCTGGCCTCACAGAACACGGGGGCTCAACGGTGGGAGCTGAACTGAAACCTCATTGCCTCGAGGGCTTGTTGGAGACCAGTAGTGTTTGCAGTGCTCAGCACAGATAAAATGTGCAGTGAGGGGTAACTGTTTATATTATTACTCTTCTTTTTAAGTATTATTGCACTGAACTTTCTCTGTACTAGGTGCCAAGCAGTGGGATAAAATTTGGAGATAACTAAGATTTTATTCTATCCCAATGTTTTCTTACTGCCCTTTGATGTTCACCCACAGCGACGTAACATTTACCACCTTAGGGGAAGAGTGAGCCCGTGTTGGGCCTGTCTCAGAAGTTCACAGAGCTCTCAGTGGGTTTTTCAAACATTAACTAAGACAGTGGTCTTTACAGCCACACCTTTCATTTGCAAGAGCTGGACTTACTGAGTGAGAAAGGGTTTCCTGAGGCCTCAGAACCAAGGGCCTGGAGGGTTCCGAGTACAGAGCTCATACCAAAGGCACAGAGCAGAGAGGAAGGGTACAGGCTTTGTTCCTGCCCCAAAGGAGATAGCAGTGACCAACTAGCAGGTGAGAAAGAATCAAAGGGGCTCAACTGGATTATGTATGTTGGCCTGAGAGACATGCCCCCCACACAGGCCCCCTGCTGGAGATAAGCACAAAACAGCTGCAGTTGAGCCAAGAAAGGACAGGTCTCTGGATTCTGTCTCCAAGCTGGAACAGTCTCATTTTTATGCAGCAGGACACAGACAACACATTCCAAAGGGGGAACTGAAAAGAACTGAATCAAAGAGCTATTTACAAAAGTGGGAGCAGGATTGAGTGACAGCGACAAGGAGGGGTTGACACATACCCCGGTATTAATAGCTGGGAACTATGAACTACTATTAGGCCTGATGGAACAAAACATCAATATCTATATATATCTATATCTATATCTATATCCGTATCACCTGTATCAATATCTATAGATATTGCGAGAGATCATTTGTTTTAGGAAATTGGCCCATGTGATTGTTAGGGTTGGCTATGTCTAAAATCTTGGGTTAGGCCAGCAGGCTGGAGACTCAGGCAGAACCTGTTATCTTTCTAAGAGAGAATTCCTTCTTTTCTGGGAAAACTCAGTTCTTGCTCTGTGACCCTTCGCTGTTCCCACTGACTCTTAACGGGGCTCCACTCCCTGTGGTGGTCTCTTTGAAGACTTCCACGTTGAAATCCACTCGCCCCCTCTGCCTCCCCTATATCGACATTACAACGCTTTTGCTGCACATCCAGCAGCACAGCGGCTGGCGGAACTGCCAGTCAAGCACACGTTTGTAGAACCAACTCCCAAGGCATCGTTTTAACTGGGACCCCTAAGCTCGGGGCTGAAAAACCTGCCTTCCCCACCACCCTTCATGAGTGGGTGCAAACTCAGTAACGTTCTCCGAAAAATCCTTGCTTGCAGTGGGGGTAGTGGGAAGAAACTGGGTGGAAAAAAAAAATCTCTACAGGGCTCCAGAGCCAGTTTGGACACGGCTTCGCACATGTTCAAGCAAGAGTTCATTCCCTGTCTACACGATGGATCTATAAACACAACCTTTAAGTCGGTGCACGCCTCTCCGCCCAAAGATTTTTCTTTTCTTTTTTCACTCGAAGAATTAAATAAGAGGGTAGGTCGGCCCTTGGGAAGCCCGAGGGTCCCCGGTAGAGAGCAACTCCCAGCTCAAGACCGGCCCAAGGTCCGCTCGGCTACTCCGGCCCGTCGCGTGGGGGGACGGTTGAGGACTGGCCGGCCGTTCTGATGAACAGAAAGCGGTGAAGACCTACCGGCACGCACACCACGCGGAGCCACAGTACTGCCTGAGTCGCAGTTGAAGAAACCGCTCTCGGGCTGGACAGAGGCGGAGCAGCAGCTCAGGCTGAGCCAACTGAAGAGCCTGAAAATGCCTGGAGCAGTCGTCGGGCAGCCCCCAGCGCGAGGCGCTCTGGGATTTGTAGTTTACGTCCGGGACGTTTCTCCCCACCTGGTTTCCCTGCCCTTTAACGTCGCCTTTATTCGCCCCCTCCTCTCCCCGGACGCCGACTTCCTGGTCGCCGCACGTCCTCACGTACGACTACACTACCCAGAAGTCTCTCCTTTGCGTCCCGGCGAGGCGCGGAAGCCGGTCATCTCCTTTGAACTACAGGTCCCAGAAGCCCTCTGGAGAAATGCTGCCCTCTCTCACTTCCAGGACCACAATTCCCAGAGACTACAGCTACACGGCGGTTCTTTTCTTACTCTATTTCTTCTTGGGCTGGCTGGGCTTCGGCCGGCTGGGAGGCACGTAGCGACAACGCGATCCCTTGTGACCGGAGACACGGTTTCCTCGGCGGCCCGATTTTCCCCTCATTCAGTTATCCCCTGTGCAGGCCGTGGCCGGCTGGCCTCAGCCGTGACCTGGCGGGCCGCGCCTGCGCTCTGCCCCGTTTCCTGCCTGGCTGGTGGCAGCGGCCATTTTGTTCATCCTCCTCCTCCTCCTGCTCCTCCTGCTCCTCCTGGTTGGAGCGCAGTGTCCGGAGCGGGCTGGGGGGAGAGAGCCTAAGAGGAGGGTTCGGTGCCTTCTCCTCTGCCCCCAGCTGGTGCCCGGAGTCCCCCTCCCCTTCCTCCCCACCCCCTCCCCTCCCCAACCCTGCCCTCCCCCTTGTCCCGGGATCACTCCGTCGCACCCACCATGATGGAAGACGACGGGCAGCCCCGGACTCTGTGAGTACCCGAGATGGAGGGTGCCAGGCGCCGAGAGGCCTGGGCACCGCGGGACGCTGTGGGAGGGGGTAGGAAAGCGGGGCCGAAGCCGGGACTCTCGGCGGCTCCCTGGCCGGGGTGGTGCGGACGCCAAGTGCATTCCTCGTTTGTCCCCTTTTCCTTGGGAAGGAAGCCCTCCCTTCCCCCAACAGTCACTTCCTGGGGCCTGGGGCTTGTTTTCGATCTTTTTCTCTCGCGCCCTTCTTTGCACACCTTTCCCGGGTCGGGTTTCTGCTCCGCAGAGGCTGACAGGCCCGGGAGAACTCCTGCTCTCCCTCTTCTTTAGGGGCCCTGGGCTGGGCCGGGAGCTGTCCCCACGGGGGCAGGGCCTTGTGGGGGTGGGACTGGGGGTGGGGCTGCAGCCGCATCCCCATCCCCGGCGGGCCGCGGGGAAGGAGGGCGCACGCCCTGCGGGTCCCCCGCTCCTGTCACTCCCGGCTCCTCTCCCAAGCTGAGCTCTCGGAAGAAGCGGGACACTCTTCTGCAGCTCGAGCCCCTACTCTCCTTCTGCCCCCACGTGCCCCCGCCCACGCTGTCAGAGACGCTCGCCCAGCGCCCGCTACTTTTGAAGTGCCAAAGAGATGCCTCTCGCGGCTGGAGCATCTTTCTCTTCTTGGATAACGAAGTTTACTTTGAGCGCTACCTACGCTAAACTGACAGCCAGTTGTTCAACTGCTTTTGTCCTTTCGGTGTTACCTCCTTTTAATCTGTTTGTGTGTCGAGACCTCCCGAGATTGGATAAAATGATGCCTTTTATCCACTATGCGTTGTGTGTCCTTTGAGCGCGTTTTCTTCTAGCTTGCCGTTTCTTTTTTCCCTTAAAGCCCAAGCTAATGAATGAATTTAATCTTCCAACCGCTTATTCGAGTTTCCTTCCTAATGAAGAGTGATGACTCAGCATTTGCACTCTTTCCAGATAGTGTGGCACTCCTTTCATTTTCCTGCAAAAAAAAAAAAGTCTTGAGTAACCTCTAATTAAATGTTTAAGTTGGGCACCCTCGGTTGTCCCAGCCTCTGGAAGCTCAGCACACCTACCTCGAGTCCAAGGCGCCAGATCGCTGCTTTGTTTTATCTTGCCTACGCCTGGTGTGCTTGATAGGATCCTAGTTCACCTGGCTCTGCTGTTTAATGGGCAGATTACATTTGGGAGACTAGATGAAGGTGGATGGGTACTCGGAAAGATTTCGCTTCTCTTCAGTCTCACCCAGGAAAAGTCCCGATCAGTAAAGCAGATATCTGTTTGATATTGATACAGGTTTTGTGTTTTGTTTGGGGAGGGGGGGGCTTGCACTTTTTTCATCCCTGTTTCTCTGTCTCACTAAAGTATTTGCCATCAAATGCTTGAATGAAAAGTCTGTTTAGTGAAACTTCTATATTTGTTTTGTTCTGTCTTCCATTTCGACATTTTTTCCCAGAAAAGAGAACTGGGGTAAACCTGAAATTTGTCCTCTAACATCTGTTGAAGCCAAGCCCTGGTATTTAGTTAGCAGTGTGTACTTTGACAGAAACATCTGGGAAAGCTGGAATTAGAGCCCAGCTAGCTTGTAACAAAGATTAAAAAAGTTACATTGTATCTGTAAATCTGAAATGTCATCATTGTATCATAATAGCTGTTGAATTAATTAGTAAGTTCTCATGGCATGTTTCTCATTAGCTGTATTTATTTGGTCCTTATGAAGAGAAATTCTTGTTTTTGCCATGCTAAATAATATGCTATTTCAATACTTTTAATTCATATAATTGTCTCTGAATTTGCCTTGTCTCATGCCCATCATACCTGAGACTTTCTTCAATAGACTAATAAGCTAACTTCTTTGTCACTTATTTTCTACCTCTACCTTCTCCAATCTCCTGTTCTTTCTCTGAAGCATACTTAAGTTATCTATATTTACAGTTGTCTAAAAATGTGACCTGCATACTCAGAAGTAAGGAAACGTCTTGAGCTTTGGGGTATGTGTATGTCAGTACATGCTTACTATTCTGTCTTCCTTTTACCTTCTCCCACTCTTCTCATGGGAAGGGTGTTTTTTAGACAATGAATTCTGCATCCTCCTAGGTCTTACCCCTGCAGCACCTAGTTCACTGCCTGGAAAATAAGAGGTATTCAAATATTTTACAATGATTATACTTCTTTTCATTCAATTCATTCAATTAATAATAAGTACTTTTTTTAAAAGTCCTGATTGATTTAAATTATAGGCAGACATGACTGCCATACCTACATGGTGCTGTCTGGTGATTTTATATCTATTTTAAAACCTTCAAATGTAAAATTTTGAGATAAAAGTAGATATTTCACAATTGGGTTGTTTTTTTGTTTTGGTCAGATTTTAAAAAAACTGCGTAGTTTTTTAAAGTGTTTATTTTTCATATTTCTTTTAAAAGGTTTCTTTAGATAAAAGTAACGCAATGAAAACTTTGACATGACTTTAAAGGTTGATATCTAGTAGGATTTTATTTATGGAACTTCTTTTATTTTACATTGTGATCTATGGGTTAGGTTTACAAGTGGCTAGTATGTTTTAAAAGAATGTACTCTTAACAAAGCTTATCTTAAACTGTTTCTTTAAAATGCCTGTGTGTTACTAGTGAGGTTTTTTTCCTGCAGACACACACAAGCTAAGACATATGGTTCTATCATCAGAAAACAATATGGTGTTTATAGCCTAGGTAGGTCTTTAAATATTCATTACCTACAGTATTACTAATTTATTTAATAGTATTTAAAGCGGTATAGAATTGCTTTGATGTTGAGCCTAAAGTTTTTCATATAGTTGCTTTAAAGGTCTGTTTTCTGATGCTCCCTGTTCTCATTTGACATTTATTTTGGGGTAAGATACACTGGGTAACTTGTGATCTAAAAAACCAAACAAATGAGATCATGCCATGTAATACTGGTGTTGGAACTGGACTGCCTGACACCTACCTTGTAAGACCCACGTTTCAGACGTATTGTGGGTAGCTGTGAGTGCAGTGATTTGAGCCATGGTATATCTGGATCTGTAATACAACATTAAATTACTATATAATGGTGTTCTGTTGTAGTTTATTTTCTTCATCTATCTGATGCACCAAAATGAGGAGGAATTGTGGATCTGGGATTATACCATGTTATGCAGTGCCATCCTTTAAGGCTGATAGAGACTCAGTCGAAAGGAGGAAATAAACCAGTGATTTAGAGTATAATCTGCATGACTAAAGGCAATAGCAGAAAATACTTCTCAACCCATTATAAAAATGACTAGCTATACCATGGATTTGGCTGTATCGTGGCTGTAATTAAGCCCTTCATTAACTTAGTCATATTATTTGCTTCTTTAAATTGTATGTGTATGTGTAACCCTCATGTAGTTGGTCAATTCAGTTGTACATCCTGCACCCTTCCTGTACCTTGCCTCCTACCTAAAATGAATATTGACAGATTAATTCATTAGAGGCCCATTGAAGGGTATTTATAAAATCTCCTCATATAGGAAATTGTCAAGAACAAAGCAAAAATGTTATTTGATTATAGAAATTTGTCTCCACTATGGTTTGTAAAAGTGCTGGTAATTTCAGCCCTGGGGCTACTCTTATCAGAGTCAGAGTGCACTCAGTGTTGAAAAAGTGTGGTTGGTCTTTTCTCTGAAAGGCGTGATGTTCTTAACTTAAAGTTCTGCCCAGTGGGACATAGGAAGTTGTTCGGCAATGTGAACTTTTGTCTACTGGGGAACTGCCAAGTTTCTAGTCTCAAACTGGATTTTAACCCTGATGTTAGGGATAAAGGCATCATTTTCCATTTGTAATGCTTTAGTTCCTACAGTTCCTGTTCTTAGAAGACAAAATAGACCCAAGGTATGCCTTTTCATTTTTCTTGAATTAAAAATCATTTTGGAATTTTCCTAAATGTTTATTCTTTGAATTGACCTCTGAGTACAAACATTTGAGCCTTTGTCTCTTTCTGTTCTTTTATATATGTTCTTCAAGTAGAATTTTTATATTTAAACACTTGGAACTTTAGAATATGCTGACAGTTTCATAACCAGAGCAGAAAGAAGTTTGTTGCCTTACCTCAGAACTTTTAGTGGAGATGTTCGAAAAATAGGAAACCTTAAAACTAGGATTTTATGTATTTCATGCTGTTCTAAACTTAGATTAACATTTTGCTCTTTGGCATCAGTGCTTGAAACGTGCCTCTAGAAATTCTTCAAAATCTGACTGGAAATAGATTGACTTGAAATAAAAGTCCCATAAAACAGTAACACCTTTAACTGTGACTGTTATGTATGGACGGTAATTAATGCTCATGTGGTTTTTCCTGAACAAATCAATGTTTTAAACTGCAATTCAAATTTAAAGCTATTTAAAATTTGTTTAAATGATCATTCTCTTTTAACTTTTTACTGGTTAGCTTCAATATATGAAAATTAGTTCTAGCTGTGCCAATTCTCTTAAAAATAAGAGCACTAGCACTTTTAGATGAGTATAACACTTAGGCGACCAGGGTTACTATTTAATTTACTTTATAGACGGGTCTACTGTGTATAAAAAAGAAATTACCCTATGCATGTTTGCTCACAAACCCTTATGAGTTAAAAAGGGACAGGCACTTGTCTGGCTAACTCATAATCCTAAACCCTTTCACTACTGCCGGAAAACTGTGTCACTGTGTGGCCTACCAATGGGTCTGTTCTACTTTAATTGTGAGGAAAAGGTGGCATGGGTGGAACTAAACCAACTTGTCACTGATTTAGTCAGATATTTAATAACAGGTTTAGAGCATGTAAATTAAAAATATTAGTACCCATTACATTGAAATTCTTAGCTGAACTGGAAAATTGCTATTCATTCCTAATCAGATAATTTTCTTTATTACATGTATTCTTTTTCAGTCTGCTTTTCCCTTTCAAAGCATTCCATCTTAAAGCAGTTATGTATTTAATATGGTAATAGATACAAAGCTTAGTTTGGTCTCAGTACTAAGTTTCCAGATGTTACAAATTGGAAAATATAAGAATCTAAATCGCTTAACCAGGCAGTGGTGCAGTGGATGGAGTGTTGGCCTGGGACGCTGAGGACCCAGGTTCGAAACCCTGAGGTCACTGGCTTGAGCAGGGGCTCACCAGCTTGAGTGCGGGGTCACAGACATGACCCCATGGTTGCTGGCTTGAGCAAGGGGTCACTGGCTTGGCTGGAGCCCCCCACTCAAGGCACATAGGAGAAGGCAATCAATGTACAATTAAAGTGCCGCAGCTATGAGTTGATGTTTCTCATCTTTCTCTCTTCCTGTCTGTCTGTCCCTGTCTCCTTCTCCCTCCCTCTCCCTGTCTTTCAAAAAAAGTGTGTGTGTGTGTGTGTGTGTGTGTCTGTGTATTCACTTTCTATGTTAATGAAACTGTTAAGTTTTATAAATGTTGTTTACCTGATGAGGTTCACAACAGACAAATTTTAGGAATTCATACACTGACTACCAGAAAGACAAGTTTGACAATTAAGTAAGCTAAACTAAAATAAATCCATGGACAGCCCTGGCTGAATAGCTTGGTTGGTTAGAGCCTTGTCCAGATATATAGAGGTCGCTGACTCAGTCCCCACATACAGGAACCAGATGATGTTTCTTTCTCCCTCCTCTCTTATCCCTCTCTCCCTCCTCTCATCCCTCTCTCCCTCCTCTCTTCTCCCTCTCTCTCTTTCCTCCTTCTTCCCTTTCTCCCCTCTCTTTCTCCCTCCCTCCTTTCCCTTCCCCTCTCCCTCCCTCTCTCTAAAATCAATAAATACAAATTTTAATAAATAAATCCATAGTATAAAATAAACCAACATAGCCATCTCTGGGTGGTGGTGGTCTTTTTTTCCTTAAAAAAAAATTTTTTTAATTTGTTATAATTTTCTTGTATAAAATAACATTCAATATATATAAATTTTTAAAAACCCAATTTTTAAAATATGCATGGTCAAAAGTATACTTATATTTGTATAAATTTTCTCTGAATTTCTAAAGAAGTCTTTATATTTGCACTATCTACATAAATATATATTTTGTTGATTTTGGTGTGTTTAAGGCTAGGAAGTTTTATTGTTTACCTTGCTCTTCTAAAACAAAACAGTGAAAGCATAACATCAATAACAGTGTTATTTAGCAAGACAAAACAGCCCTCTGATTTCTCTGTGTTTTGCTAGAACTTTAATTTTGTTTTTTTGTTCATGTAATTGCTTTGGAGGTCTAAAATAAACTCATGTTCTATTCCTTTATATCTAATGTGAAGGGATATCCCTTTATAATCAGGTATTTTGATGAATTGGTAATTGTGTGTGTATTACACATTATTTTTGAATCATGTTTCACATCCAGAAGTTGTAAAGTCTTTTGAAGTGGTACTTAGTGGTCTAAAAAATTATGTTTTCCTAAATAAGGGTTAATTTTACCTTTATAGGGTTAGGCTTAATTGGAAAAATTTTATTGAAGACAGAGGAACTTAAAATGAATTAAAAGGTGCTGAGTTAAATGACAACAGGTTAGAGTCAGAGCTGAAAGAAAACTGCTGATTTTTTCTCCTTCTTCTCGTCCAGATATGTAGGTAACCTCTCCAGAGATGTGACAGAAGTCCTTATACTTCAGTTATTCAGTCAGATTGGACCCTGTAAAAGCTGTAAGATGATCACAGAGGTAAGAGCTTCCCAGTTCCGGGAGCTGACAGTTAGCATGGTGTTTAATGTTTTGAGATACATGAGTTGATTAGTATCATTTAAAATTCCATGTTAAGCTCCATGTTATTCTGACAGAGTGAGTCATGTTTGTTGTGTTAATACTACTTTGATCAGGCTGACAAACGGTTTGGAATGGAGCTTTATTTGCGAGGACAAAGTTCCTGTGCTGTTATTCTCAAATGGTCATTCTTCATTCCTGCTTGTAAAAAAAGCGTTACAGTTTACTCAGATTGTGGAAAAAGTAGATGCTAATTCATACGGTTCAACAAGAATGTTACTGATTCAGAGAGTATACATTTACATTTGGGAGCAGACAAGCGAGCACTGGGTTATTCTGTGTACAGTGCAGCGGTGCAGCTTGTGTTTTTAGTAACCACTAATGGCCACGCGGCCTGTTACAGAGAGGAATCGAACTTGTTAGCATAATGATTTTGTTTCCTTTTTTCCCAAAGAAAACTACCTTTTTATACTTTCCTAGTTAAGACTGTAGCAGTGCCCAATGATTTGTTTCAGTTTATTCTCTTCCTTTTTTAAATTTTTTAAAAAGATTTTGCTTATTGATTTGAGAGAGAGAAAGGGGGGGAGGAGAGGGAAGCATCAATTTGTAGTAGTTGCCTCCTGTATATGCCTTGACAAGCCCAGAATTTCGAACCGGTGGCCTCAGCATTCCAGGTTGACGCTTTTATCCACTGCGCCACCACAGGGCAAGCTCTTCCTTTTTGGGTTTTTTTTTTTTAATACTTTTTTAAAAATTTTCTCTGTACCAGATATTACGGTAAGTGTGAGGGATACAGTGGTGAACAAGACAGTTTCTAGCTGCGTGGAGTTTTACAGTCTGATGAGGGAGGCAGTGGAGGTGACAGGTACCAAGGATACAGGATAATAAATGCTATGGAAGCAGTTTCGAGTGCTGTGGGGGCAGAGCATAGGTCCCAGGACAGTCTTAGGTGTGGAGACGCTTCCAGAGGAGGCAGTGTCTAGGGTGAAATGGAAAAGGATAGTAATGGAAACTGGCTAGACAGGAATTTGAGGAAGAAGGAATTTCAGGTTTAGAGAAGAATGTTCATCTAGTCTGGTAGTCAGAGCGGAAGTGCTTGTGAGAGGAAGAGAGGAAAAGATAGAAAGCATAGCATGCTTGGAATTTCCAATGGGATTGATAGTCACGGAGGGGCCAGGACAGGAGACAGGAGTGTTTGGTAGGGGCCAGAGCTGTCATGAGGAGTTTGTGTTCTATCCTGAGACAGGGGAAGTGTTAAAAACCTGTAAAGCACCTGACCAGGTGGTAGCGCAGTGGATAGAGCATCAGACTGGGATGCGGAAGGACCCAGGTTCAAGACCCCGAGGTCGCCAGCTTGAGCACGGACGGGCTCATCTGGTTTGAGCAAAGCTCACCAGCTTGGACCCAAGGTTGCTGGCTTGATCAAGGGGTTACTCAGTCTGCTGAAGGCCCGCGGTCAAGGCACATATGAGAAAGCAATCAATGAACAACTAAGGTGTCGCAATGCGCAACGAAAAACTAATGATTGATGCTTCTCATCTCTCCGTTCCTGTCTGTCTGTCTCTGTCTATCCCTCTGTCTGACTCTCTCTGTAAAACAAACAAACAAAAAAACAACAAAAAAACCTATAAAGCAAATTGGCCTTTTGATCTTTCTCCCTAACTAATCATAATTATCAGTGTGTTCTGGCATATTTTGTTTCCTCTTGTTCCTATCTCTGATTATTTATTCATTTTCATTATTTTGTGCATCCTGGCCCGGTAGCTCAGTTGGTTAGAGCATCATCCCAACATGCCAAGGTTGTTGGTTAGATCCCCAGTCAGGGCACATACAAGAATCAGCCAGTGAATGCTAAGTAAGTGGAACAACAAATCCATGTTTCCCTTTCTGTCTTCCTCTTCTCTGTAAAAATTAATTTTAAAATATTTTTTAAAAATTTATTTTGTGCTAGACAATATTCAAAACTAGGACTATGAAGAGAATAAAACAGTTTTGTGATGCTGATTAGAGGGTTGGTGCTACATAGGCCAGGTGGTGAGGGAAGATATCACCTCTTTGAGCTGAGACAGGAACAATAAGATGGTGCCATCTTTGTTAACAACTGGAACAGTGGGCATGACAAATACAAAGGCCTTGAGTTGGTAATGAGCTTGGAATGTTGGCGGAATTGAAGACCAGGCTAGCCAGAGCCTGCTGAGTGAGGGGAAGTGAGTCTAAAGAGGTAGACAGGCGCCTGACCAGGCGATGGTGCAGTGGATAGAGCGTCAGACTGGGATGCAGAGGACCCAGGTTCGAGACCCTGAGGTTGCCAGCTTGAGCGTGGGCTCATCTGGTTTGAGTAAAGCTCACCAATTTGGAACCAAGGTCGCTGGTTTGAGCAAGGGGTTACTTGGTCTGCTGAAGGCCCACGGTCAAGGCACATATGAGAGAGCAATCAATGAACAACTAAGGTGTTGCAACGAAAAACGGATGGTTGATGCTTCTCATCTCTCTCCGTTCCTGTCTGTCTGTCCTTATCTACCCCTCTCTCTGACGCTGTCTCTGTAAAAACAAATAAATAAAGAGGTAGACAGGCAGGGTTTGGGATAACAGGGCAGTACAGGCTAGGACAGAAAGACTGCATTTTACTCTGGTTGTAGTGGGGTTAAGTAGGTTAAAGTATTCTGATTTGTATTTTTAAATTACTCTATTTGGAAAATGACTGTGGTGTGGAATAGATTGTAGGGGACAAAAGAGGCTGGAGGGAAACCAGCTGGGTTTATTTCATCAGTCCAGGTAAGAGGTGATGTGGCCTTGTTTTTCATACTGATAGCGGTAGAAATGAGGTGTGTAAATTTGGGATATATTTTGGAAGTAGATACAATGGGACTCAGTTGGCTGTGGAACGTGATAGAAAAGAAGACATTAAGGATGACTAAGATTCTTGTTTGTGCAATTAAATGGACGGTACTGCTGTTTATCTGCTAAAATGGGCACACTGAGGAGGGCACTGGGTGGATGGGGAATAGTGTGACTCAAAAGCTCTGTCTGGCAGTGCTAACTTTAAGAGGTGCATCAGACATGTGTAGGCCATCGGGTAAATTAGTTGGGAACTCTGGAGAGCCCAGTGCTGATGATACTAGCTTGCAGGAGTATTTGAGACCAAATCCATGGGACCAGCTGGCATCCCGTTCCTAGATCTAGGGAGAGTGCTGACAGAGAAGAGGAGACAGGCCCTGCAGCATCTCAACACTAGACATTTAGAGTCGGTGTTAAGGAGGGAGAACTACCTTTTGAAAGATCCCCCCCCCCAGTGAGGAACCAGAGAAACCGAGTCTAGTCGGGTCCAAAGAAGACTATTTAGAGGGGGGAAGAGATGTCAGCTGTTTTGAATTCTACTGAAAGTCAAGATAAGGACAGAAAAGGGGTCACAGAAGTGGCGGAGAGATCATGGGTGAGTTCAACATGAAGTTTCAGTGGCTTGGTTGGGTTGGAAGCCATCTGGAGTGGTTTTAGGAGAGAATGGGATGTGGAAAAGTGGAAAGAGTCTCTAGAAGGTTTCTGTGACACATTTGATAAAGATTTGAAGTGTATTTTTTATAAACCTGCACATACAGCCATTTGAGGGATAGAGGGATAGGAAATGAAGTTTCAAAATATCTAATGTGCTACAGTTTCCAACTTGAACTGTAAATAGTTGTATTTCTCTGTCTTGACCTTTATGTCACCCAACAAAAATTGGTGGCAGTAGTAATTAAGGACACATTTGATTTTCAGTGTTACTTGGGAGTGGTGTAAGCGGGAAGCTTCCAGAGGGCATGGACTCTAGTAGACTGTCTAGGCCTTTTTATGTTTTTCATGCATTTCATTTCAGCATATGGAAAATCCTTTCTTTTCCTTAGTATAATGATTTTTGTACTTTCACTCTTGTTTATTTAAATTCTAGCTTTCCTTATATACTATAATAAATGTATATTATCCATTCTAAGGCAAACATTAAAATTTTTTTAATGCATCTGACAGCTAGGATGTGACAGATCACTGGGGTCTTAAATGAGATGAAACGCAGTGTGACCTGAGTACATACGTGTGTGTGTGTGTGTGTGTGTGTGTGTGTATGTACATGTACACACGCTGAATGGTGTCTGGCCTGCTACTGCTCAGTTAAACTTGAGGTCCCTGTGCATAAGTAGACTAGTTCACTAACACCTGTTGTAGATCTACCATTGGACTCATGTTTTACTACAATTAGTCAGTGTTTTCTTAAGCAGAGAAGGTAGAACTAAAAGGGGAAATCAACTAGCACAGTTTTAGCTTATTATTTACCTTCAAGATTCTTTCTTTAGTGAATGTTACTAGAATATGTTAACTTTTTTTACAAGAGGAATTGAAGTGCTTATTTTTATTTGGAGACTTTTTCCTCATTTTCTTTCTCTGCCTCTTTAGAACAGTGTGGCTACCGCAGTAGGATTTTGTATGGGAGCCCATAGTTTTCTTGTCAGTATTAATGATCACACTCCCCACCCCACCCCCACCCCACCCCCCGCAAAGAAAAATGCCTCTGGTTACTTTGCCACTGTTGTTTTAGATGTCTTATTTTGGATTTTTCTTCTAAAACTTTCCTGGGATGAAAAACAGTGGTTGTTGAAAAGATCTTTATTTTATGTGGTATTTTTCACTTTGTAAGTGCAACTAGAATTCCATATTTTAAATTTTAAATATTTTTTAGGGCATTTTACGCTGAACAGTGATGTGATGAATGTTTTTAAACTTAAAAAAAATACTCATATAGTATGTAACTCCAATATAGGCTGCAGTTTTATAAGTTTTACTTCGATTTAGGTTGTTAGGTAATAAGAGCTACTGTAACTTAGGTAGTACTACTTTCTCATTGTTTTTATAAATACCTATTGTCAACTGCTATCAAACATAATGTTGTAGAATATATTTAATAAAGATTTCTTATTAGTGTTTTTGTGATATAAAATTATAGCTTTGTCCTGAAATGCTTTATTCAAAGATAGTTTTAGAAATTTTTTTCTTGACCACTAGCTTATTTTTCTGGTCTTAAATGACCAAATTCAAAAGTGTGTAGACTCTCCAGTACATTAGAATATTTTGAAAGATGGGGAATTCCTTTAATTGCTGGTTATAAATCTGAACTTTTCCTATTTTTATTCTCATTTTTTTCTTATTTGTGAAAGAAATACAAAATTTTGTCTCATATATAGTGTTAATACTAGCTTCAATCAGGAGTGAAGTTGTCAAGTCGGTTCATTTCTGTATTTTTTATAGTCATGGGCTACAGTTAATGAAGGATTGAGGTACATAAAGAGAATTTATCCTTTTGAAAACAATGATAAGGAAGTAGTCCTTACCCATCAGATATGAACCTGAGGCTCTGTCTGGTCTCAGACAGCCTTCTATTGTGTCATCTCACCGGAATTCTGTGTTTGGATTTAACACTGAGAGTCATGCTTCCACGCTGCTCTGACAGTTCTGTTGGAATACAGCAGTATCCTGAGGTGGACAGTCAGGCATAGCTATAAATCTTATTTATAAAGTGTTAGGCTTTCATAAGCTTATGCAATCTCACCTGTACATTCCTAGCTATCAGTAATGTTTTTTCCTGGATTTTCTTCTCAGCAACCCGATAGCAGAAGGGTCAACTCTTCTGTTGGATTTTCTGTTTTGCAGCATACAAGCAATGACCCATATTGCTTTGTGGAATTTTATGAACACAGAGATGCAGCTGCTGCATTAGCTGCTATGAATGGGAGAAAAATTTTGGGAAAGGTAAGAGACTAGGGTGATGGCACCTAATGAGTATATATATTTGCATGTCAAATTCAGTTTGCACTCTCTCTTAGCAAGTTTTTAAATGAATATTCAGCTCTGCTGAGTGATAGTTTTGCTTTATTCAGCCTAATGCTTTTTAAAAAATTATCCTGCATGATAAATGATTTAGTAAGTGGTGTTTTGATTTTTAATGACATGTCTAATAATTGTATTAAATATAATCTTTATTTTTAGGAGGTCAAAGTAAACTGGGCAACAACACCAAGTAGCCAGAAAAAAGATACTTCCAGTAAGTACTTCTACACGTTTCACTGTGGAAGAGTTCTGAAATTATCCTGGCGCACAATCGGCTTAAAGAGGGTTTTCCTTCCCTAGTGTTTCCTCTAGAATGTGTAGTTGCTGACTTAAGTATTTGATTACCAAATGCTTTGATTTCAGATCACTTCCATGTGTTTGTTGGGGACTTGAGTCCAGAAATTACAACAGAAGATATCAAATCAGCATTTGCCCCCTTTGGTAAAATATCGTAAGTGTCACAATCAATACTATACTCGATAGTGATAGGCATAATTGTTGTATATAATTAACTTATATCAGAATTAAGATCTTCTTTCCCTAGTCAGTGTGATTTTTTTTTAATTTATTTTTTGATTAGTAGATGTTGAAAATGTTAATGTCATTTTAATGTTTTGGGGTCTTGTTTTTATCTAATCCTGTGATAATATGTTTAAAATTTTTAAGTAATTCTGTTTGTTATCTTTAAAGCAGATGTTTGGGTGGTAAAACCTATTGTAAAGTCCAGCTTTTTGTCAAATGTTTTCAATATTTGGTGGTTTTAAAAGATAATGCGTTAACTAAAAATAAATGTGATTTATGCTGTGTATTAAATTTTTTATAAGTGGGGGAAATACTTTATGTTTTGTGGTTAATTTGAAAATGCGTATGTTTAATTATAATAAATGTATTTTAATATTTTAGATGAAAAATAGTACTATTATAGTATTAAAATGTTTCAATGTCTGAGCCATAAATTTGGGATTAATTAGTAGTTTGGGGTTTTTGTTGGTGGTGGTGGTATTTTATTCTGCTAGTTAGGGCCCAAATGTGGTTTGATTTTTAACAGTTTATGCTCAAATTTCACTGTGTGTTATTTGGTCAGATATATTGGAAAATTAAAAGTGATTACAATTTTATAAAATGTTTATTATAATTTATCTTTCTGATTAAGATGTATTTATTCTATGTATTTCCTATAGATTGAAATTAAACGTTTTAGTGTTTCTTTATAGAAGTATGTTTCAACTAAGAACAACAATATTTTTCTGTATATAATTTGTTGTTCTATAGATTTATTTGAAAGAAAAATTTAATTCTTAATTTTCTGTTTTGATATTTGCTTTGCTTTTTAATCTATAAATGTGGTAAGTAGTACTGTTTTAAAAATTAGTATAAAAAGTAATACAGGTTGCTGTTTTCAATCTTTATTTATACCTGAGACCTGCAGTTTTTCTAAAGTCCAAGTCACAATTAAAAGTAATAGCATTCTGGTTATTTTGCAGAATTGCTCATAAGAATGGACAGGATCTTGAAGGCTAACTGCAAGGAACTGTGCACACTGGAACTCAGTTGTAGATTTTTTTCTCATTTCTATTTATTCTTATTATACATTATTTATATATACATATTTTAGTATTTACATTTTAACATTCTATATTCAGTGGAGTTCTATATTTCCAATCATTTTAACTTACTCACTAAAATTTCTGTGTAAATTTGTTGTTTTCGTACTGGTGTGCTTAGCATTGTTGTTAGTTTTTTATTCTCCTTTCTTAAATTTCTGAAAATGTCAATTTTTCAAAATTTACAGCTGCCCAAACTCCAAAATGATGATAGAGAATTGACCAAGAAAAATAAAGAAATCTGTTAACAGGCCATGTATGCCTTTTTAATTCCTATTTTTTCCTCTTTTTCAATTTTTTAATATTTCATATATTTTGTATCACTAGGCAGAAAACATTTAACTATTTAGAGATTGCATGGTAAAGTAGTTAGCATTGTTACAGTAATTTATAGAATCAGTAAACCTTAGAGGACACTAGCCAATAGAATAGTAGAAAAGGAAACTATTGTTCCTATTAATCTTCAGATTTGAGCATTTAGTTTAGAAAGCACAGGCTATTTGATTAGGTTGCATGTTTATTACATGTTTTTGTCCTACTGCTTTTTTCTAACAGGTAAAGAAGCGTTAGGGAAAGTTCAGGAATGGTTGTAGTTAATTAGGGCTAACTGAAATTTTATTTAAAAAAATGCTCACAATACAGTGTGTGTGGTTCCTTTTAGTTTTTATTTTGAGGATGATTCTTACTTCCCTCATTTAGCGGTGCTTCTCTTCACAGGGATGCCCGAGTAGTTAAAGACATGGCGACTGGGAAATCCAAAGGCTACGGTTTTGTATCTTTTTATAACAAATTGGTACGTTCTTTCAACTCAAATCTAAAGTCAATACAAAATTTAGTCATTAATTAATCTAAAACTTAGATGGTAGCTACAAACATAGCTTTGATGATATTCTGTGTGTATAACAACAGTATAATTTATTCTTTTTTTATAACCGTGAAGTTAGTTGGAGTACTGACAGGCTGATTATAAGGAGAGTATTAAAGCTGTGTTTATACATGCGTAAAGGTAAAGGGAGGCTGTACCTGCGAGAGTTAGAGCTGAAGATCAGGACAGATCGGTGCTCTCTGACTGGAGGGATGTTAAAGTATATTTAGTCGGAATCATGAAAATCTCAGTTGTAACTTTAATTATTCATACTTTTGTAGCTGGAATATTAATACCCCAGCAAATAAAGTAAATGGACATTAAAGCAACTCATCTTGATTTTTCCGTGTACTCTTTAAGAAAGAGGTACCTAAATATCAGAGCATTTGCATTCACTGTAATACCAGATGATAAAGTGGGCTTTGCTAGTGGCGTTTTAGATCAGTGTCAGCAACTTAAGTTCCCTGCATTTTATTGGAACAGTAAGATAAAGGGCAGGAGCCGTATACTGTCTTTGCTTAGATTCATTGCAAATTCACATTAATTCTGAGAATCTAAACTCATTTTTTATTGGCAGACATTTTACAGCACTCTACAACAATGCAGAAGTCTTCTGTCTTAAAATGAGTTTCAATCTAGTATTATAGTTATAATCCATTGCTACTAGAATGTACATTTACAAGGTAGATGATTTAGACCGTAACATTAGAGTTTTTATATATTCAGTAAAAGTTAAAAGTTTTCCATAAAATTAAGATATTTGAAAATAACCTTGTAGGATTTCTACGTTTTTTTGTTGTTGTTGTTTTTTTTAAATGATCAATGAGAGTATGATTTTTTTCTTGTAATATTTGAATTATGATCAATTTCCCTGGTGCCTAATGCTTTCCTCATATTTTGAAATCTGTAAATAATAATAGCTTTTATAAGTCACTCAATTGAAGTGATTTTCTTGTGATCTTAGTTCAGTTTTGTTTAGGATGGTTAGTGGATCCGTTTACTAATAAGATTTATTAGCTTCAGCACTGCTGCCACTTACTTCATTTTACTGTGTCTTCTGTACCACTATCTTTTATTCATAATTGCTCTTGTCTTTCTCTTTTTTCTCCATAGGATGCAGAAAATGCAATTGTGCATATGGGTGGTCAGTGGTTGGGTGGTCGTCAAATCAGAACCAATTGGGCCACACGCAAACCACCGGCACCTAAAAGTACACAAGAAAGTAAGATATGTATCCTGTATACAGTAAAATTATGGATACTTCACTAAAGCATGTATTAGTATAGTCTTTTTTTCCTAAAAATTTTATTAGCATTACAAGGCTCATTTCATCTTGAGTATGATTGTCTGAAAAGAATTGGGGTTTGATATAAGTGTATTTGGAGCTGTGAGCCAGCTGATACTACAGATCAAATTATAGTGTCAAGGAAAAAAACTCCCATTTTTCTCCCGAATGAGGCATATCTTAATGAAATATAGTAATTAATTGCATAACATTGTACCGCTATCAACATTTTTGTTTTCTGTGTGTACGTAGATAACACTAAGCAGTTGAGATTTGAAGATGTAGTAAACCAGTCAAGTCCAAAAAATTGCACTGTGTACTGTGGAGGGATTGCTTCTGGGTTAACAGGTACAGTGTTTGGTTTTCTAACCCCCTTCTCTGTGGAGTTGGATCACTATCAGTACCAATTACGTGATAAACATGAGACTTAAATTGTCTGTTTATATGTTTGTTTGTTTTCCAGATCAGCTTATGAGACAGACATTCTCACCATTTGGACAAATCATGGAAATAAGAGTTTTTCCAGAGAAGGGCTATTCATTTGTCAGGTAAATTTCCTCCTGTAATATTATTACTCTTATATTTGATCCATTCCTTTTCAGTTATATTATTTGATCCCCCCAGGTATCAGAGTTTGTTATTTTAGTACTTCTTTGCAATGTAGAACTTTAAACTACCTGTGTAATGTACTCTAGAATACCAATACCATGTTGACACTTGTAAACCAATGAGTGTCTCTATTATTTACTGTGTCAAGTTATTGAAAAAAGGACAAAAAGGCCCTCG
Source organism: Saccopteryx bilineata (assembly GCF_036850765.1). NCBI lineage: Eukaryota > Metazoa > Chordata > Mammalia > Chiroptera > Emballonuridae > Saccopteryx > Saccopteryx bilineata. Next base: position 104,665,206 of record NC_089496.1, on the reverse strand, counting down.
CTGGTTGGCTCAGTGGTAGAGAGTCGGCCCAGCGTGTGGAAGTCCCGAGTTCAATTTCCACCCAGGGCACACAGGAGAAGCACCCATCTGCTTCTCCACCCCTCCCCCCTCTCCTTCCTCTCTGTCTCTTCCCCTCCCGCAGCCGTGGCTCCATTGTAGCCAAGTTGGCCGGGGCACTGAGGATGGCTCCATGGCCTCCGCCTCAGGTGCTAGAATGGCTCCTGCTGCAGTGGACCAATGCTCCAGATTGGCAGAGGATCGCCCCCTGGTGGGAATGCCAGGAGGGTCCTGGTCAGGCACACGAGGGAGTCTGTCTCTCTGCCTCCCTGCTTCTGACTTTGGAAAAATACAAAAAAAAAAAAAAAAAAAAAAAGGACTTACTAGCTTTTTCTCTTAGATTTTCAACCCATGAAAGTGCGGCCCATGCCATTGTTTCAGTGAATGGTACCACGATCGAAGGACATGTCGTTAAATGCTATTGGGGTAAAGAATCTCCTGATATGACTAAAAACTTCCAACAGGTAATTCGATTTTTCATAGCACTTTCTAGGGTTTCTATCTTGCATTTCTACATAAAAGCTTTAGAAATTGTGAGATAAAAAAATAAAGCATACATCTGCTTTCAGTTAATATTATTAATGCTATTTCAAAAGTGATTATTTTGTGGTATTAACTGAATCTTAATACTTTCTTTTCACAGGTGTCACCACCCCAATAAACTTAGACAATGATAACTAACAGAGTCCTATTCACATAAGGGTGCTTACTTAGTTTTTCTCTTCCTTGCCTCCCACTTTCTTCAAATACTGTTTTTCTTACTTGTTCCCTAAAACGGTAATTTGCTTTTTCCTAGGTCGACTACAGTCAGTGGGGCCAGTGGAGCCAAGTGTATGGAAACCCACAACAGTACGGACAGTACATGGCAAACGGGTGGCAGGTGCCGCCCTATGGCGTCTACGGGCAGCCGTGGAACCAGCAAGGATTTGGAGTAGAGTAAGTTTCTCCAGTGTAGAAACAGATGTGGTTTTGACATAAATAAAAAACTATGTTTTCCTAGGGAAAATCGATTTATTTTTAAATTTAAAAAAATGTATTTTGTGCTTAACTTTAATTTTTGTTTACTTACTGATTTAGAGAGAGAGAGAGAGAGACATCAGTTTGTCGTTCCACTTATTCATGCATTCATTGGTTGTGTCTTGTATGTGCCCTGACTGGGGATCGAACTCACAACCTTGGTGTATCAAGATGATGCTATAACCAACTGAACTATCCAGTCAGGGCTGAGGGAGAATCTATTTAAATTAAATACATTGAACTCTTTGGAATTATATGTACATTAGGAACATTATGAAAAGTGATTTATGATGCTAAAATTTTGTGTCCTATCTCTGTAAGCAGTTGGTAGAATTTGATTCACATTTCTAACATTCTATTTTATCTACTTGTTTATTTTTGCATGGAAAAGACCTTTGTCTAGATATGTTGAGAAATTTAATGATTTATACCTGTTGGCTTGTGTGAGAAGTCCATCTGATAAAAAAGGTAGCTTGTTGTTTTTTTTCTTTATTGATAGAGTAGGCTGGTCCTTTGTACTTTTAGGCCAGCCTGGACCTTTATCTCCACTCATTCCTTCTTCTCTTTCCAACGTGAACTTATGTTTTTAAAATTTTCTTGTAAATTTATATACCATGTGCATTATATGATAGGTAGTTGATGTGTTGAATCATTTGTCAATTTTTTAAAAATTGGTTTTGAGATACCCTTCAGAGAAGTCATTGTGTTAAGTGTGGTTACTATCTTAACAAAAATTTAAGACTGGCCCTGACCAATTAGCTTAGTCAGTTTAGAGTGTCATCTCAAAACACCAAGGTTGCGGGTTTGATCCCAGTCAGGGCACATATGGGAAGTGACCAATGAATGCACAATTAAGTGGAACAACAAATGAATGCTTTTCTATGTCTCTTTCTCACTTCCTTTCTCTGTCTCTCTAAAATCAATCAATCAGAAAAAAAAACATTAAAAGAAACAAGACTAATATGTCTTCTACATATATAGCTATATATCATTTATTTCTTTGCTCTTTGTTGTAAGTTTTTTGGTTTCTTGTTGTCTGTTCTGTGGTTTGGTTCTGCCTGATTTTTGTATAACTATATAGATAGTTTTTCCTTTGTGTTTGCTGAAGATTTTGTTTTTTCCTTCCAAGTCAACCACCTTCTGCTGCTTGGATGGGTGGATTTGGTGCTCAGCCTCCCCAAGGACAAGCTCCCCCCCCTGTAATACCTCCTCCTAACCAAGCTGGATATGGTATGGCAAGTTACCAAACACAGTGAGCTGGGACTCTAAACAAAATTGTAATTCATGATAGCTTCAGTTTCCTGTGACACTCTGAAGACATGGAAGTAGACATCGGAAAATGAAAATATTTATTTTAAAAATTGAAATGTTTGGAGCCTTTAGCACAGCTTTGCTTTGGTGAAGGACACATGTCTTCTAGTTCTGCCTTTTTAAGTTTTTGTTCATGATGGATATGAACATGATTTTTCTTTGTGTACAAAAACTAAAATAAAGTCAATAAAGACGATTCTGACTACAAATTTTGATATAAGAGAAGTGAGTAATACATTTTGATTGTTAGATACTATTCCATTTTTACCTTGCTGTTCAGTATTTTAACTCACTGTTTTTAAAAGAGCAAAAAAGGGGAGGATGATGGAAAACTGGGAATCACATATAAGTTCTTCCTGAACCTTGATACTCCCCTTCCCTGCCCTGAGGTGGACCACATTCAGAGTCAGCAGGAAAAAGTGTGATGTGGAGAAGAAATGCATGGTTTTGGAGTCGCTTTGGAGGAAATATTTACTTAATGCTTAAAAGAAACTGAAACCAGACTGATCAAGAAATTTTGCAACCTAAATAAGGAACAGCATTGTCTGAGTTACTTGAGCAAATGGTGGTGGTCTACATTAAGACACATTTTTAAAGTGTTAATTATTAAACTGTAGTAAATGACATTTCATTTTGGGGGGGGGGAAATTCCAAGTATGGTGTTTGTATTCAAGTCAGACAGTCATACTTGTGCTTTTACATGAAGTTTAAATGATATACATTGTAAATATGAACTACAGTGTTTTAAAAGCATGCTTCAACATAGAAGTAGCAATGTAATTATTTGAAGTAACACTTAACACACTCCACTGCATTGAATGCAATGGATTGATAAGAATGTTTAAGACTGACATTTCCAAGGTTGGCTACTATGTAAAATTAAAATTATACAAATTACTATATAGAAAAAGCCTTAATTTTAATTTCATACAAATCTTTGATGCATTAGAGTACATTTTAAAATGACATTGGAAATTATTATTATTTTATTTTTGCTTTATTTTTCCTTTGCTTTACATCACTTGGTATGTAAATACCTTGATTAAAACCTTGTAAACCATTTCAAGGTTTCTATAAATTGTATAATACAAGTGTTTTTTAAAAATCTTGGGGTGTTTTTTAAAATTAGATATATTTTGCCCAAGAATTTTTTAAACAAGATTGCAAAAACATCTTATTTAGACAGTTCAATGAACCAATTTATAATTGGATGTTCAGCTTAAATAGTGTACAGAGTTGTGACTTTTGTTTTTAATTGATTTGCTTTTCTTGTGTGGGTTGTGTGCATGGGACGTGACGAGCCTGACCTGAGGCCGAAGTGTGTGAGTGCATTTTGTAAACAAATCAGCTGGGTAGGTGGGTAAGATTGAAGTTTGTTTCTGAGGTATTTTTCAGGCTATGTGGATAAAACCTGCCTCAAATTTTTATAACAGGAATGTAAAAAGAGATAAAGTCCAATGTTTTTGAATTATGACAGCTAGGGGGTGCAAATGTTTAGGCAGTATATTTGAAATGTTTTGAGGCCCGGGTACCAAATTAAGAAAACCCTTTACAGTTAAGTACTTAAGTTACAACTATAACCCACAGATGACTGTTTAAGCTTTTGAAGTCTTAAATTAGTTTTGAAATAATGATGGTTTTATAAATGGGTAACCATGATAATTTTGGTATTATTTTTCTTTTCCCCCATTCAGAAAACTAGCCAAATGTTATTAAATCTGAAAATTCAGTCTGAAGTTCATCTTTGGGCCAAATTTTTTATGGCACTTTAGGTTTTCTGTTTTTGTTTTTGTTTGTTTTTTTGGTGGTGGTGCCGAAACCCGAGATGGGACTTCAGTTTTACCCACGGAAGTCATCGATGACACGCTTCCATTCTAAAAGTTACCCTTACTTCTTTCGCTCATGGTTAGTGTCTTTGGGGATGTTGTGGAAAAGTTATATTTTATAAAAAAAAAACACTCAATTATATCAATTATGTCTTCTAGTTAAAAATTTCTTGAATATATGTGAAACTTGAACAATTAAAGACTTTTTTTAATATATTGATAAAAGCCTATTAAATTCTCAGTTTGCCTTTTTTGGTCTGCCAGTATATCAGCTTATTGCGATAACAGCTAAATACAGCTGCAGTGTCTCCTAGTTGTAATCTAGGAGTTAATGAAATTATAGGGACTAATTCTATCGCCATAGTCAACATATGACTGAAGTGTCCTTTGTCCTAATGGGAAAGAGAACAAGATTTCATGATCTGTTCAGTTACTGGAAGTTATTTCATAGTGAATGGTTTTTTAACTACAAAGCTACTTATCCAAATGAATTGCACCGTTTTAGAATACAACTGTCAAGCTAACACAGACTCATCACAAAATGAAGTCAGTGCTATCTTCATCTAATTTCAGCCTAAGAATCGTTGCTTTGTTCGTGTTCATTAAAAATAGCAGCAAAGATTCTTTGGCATGCAAGAATGTTTCTTATTTTGTAATTATTTTGAGACTGATTTTGGTGACGTGTTTCTGACTGCCGTCTTCCCTCTTGATTTTTATGTGTGCTGGCAGGAGAGGCTAAAATGACCGGCCAACTTAAGCCAAAGCTGTAAACCACAGTTGAAGTCTTTCAATAAAGACTAGACTCTATGATAAGTGGCCTTTTCTTATTGTTGTTTATTATATAATTATTCCTTCCAGGCTGCCATGAAGTAAGCAGTTTTTAAAAAATTTATTAGGTATGTGGAGTGTACATATATTCAGGACCTATTTCTGTATTCTGTATAAATGTTAAAAGTCCATTAATAACTTTGTTGAATTAAAACTTCATTTAGGAAGAGGGGCTGCTAGCAAGCCGACTGGGCTCCTGGACAGGCAGCATCTGGGTATAAGAGAAAACTTGGAAAGAGCCATGGGAAGTGACAGTTAAGATTAGAAAATATATTTAACTGATCTTAGAGAGGAAGGGAGAGAGACAGACAGAAACCTCAATCTCTTTTTGAATGTGCCCTGACCAGGGATCGAACCAGAACCCTTTCCATGTTAGGACAAGCTCTAACTGAGCTATCCAGCCAGAGCACCCATTAAGATTTCTGAAGTGGCAGGTACATTTTTAGCTCATAGACATCTGAAATCTGTGTGCTTTAGCATAGTGTATTTCCCCATGTATTAGACGCACCTCTCCCCGAAAAATTGGGGGACTAAAAACGGTGCGTCTTATACAGTGGTTGTAGATTTTTTTTATTTGCACTTCCTGTTTTTTTGCGCTTGTTTTTGCGCTCATTGTTGAAGACAGTGATTTGTCATCAGACAACAGGTGAGGACAAACTAATGGATAGGCGATTTGACAGTGGTGAGGAGTTGTATGAATTTTATGATGAATAAAACAAGTTCAATAACTTTGTGAACTTGTAATACATTTTTTCCCCCAAATTTCGGGCCCCCAAATTATGTGCATCTTATACATGGGGAAATACAGTATTTACTAAAACTGGTTAGAAGGATTTTTTTTTTTTTTTTTTTACAGAGGCAGAGTAAGAGAGAGAAGGATAGATAGGGACAGACAGGAACACAGAGAGATGAGAAGCATCAATCATTAGTTTTTCGTTGTGGCACCTTAGTTGTTCATTGATTGCTTTCTCATATGTGCCTTGACTATGGGGCTACAGCAGACTGAGTAACCCCTTGCTAGAGCCAGCAACCTTGGGTCCAAACTGGTAAGTTCTGCTCAAACCAGATGAGCCTGTACTCAAGCTGGTGACCTTGGGGTCTCAAACCTGGTTCCTCAGCATCCCAGTCTGACGCTCTACCCACTGTGCCACTGCCCAGTCAGGCCAGGAAATTTAATTATTTGAGAATAAGACAACTTATAAAAGACTTGCAGCAGCAGGTAATCAAACTTGATCTTTCATGGTATGGTATCCCCCATGTCAGTGCACAGTTAAAATATGTGTTGTGTACAGTGCACTCTGCCTTCTATGAAGGGTGAATGTTTACTGAAGGCCTTAGTTTGGTTGCATCTTAAGTGTGCCCTAAGTCTCATGCTGACAAATTCAAAGGTTTTAAATCATTCTTTTTCCTTTTGTATTTTTCTGAAGTTAGAAGCAGGGAGGCAAACAGACCCCCACATGTGCCTGACTGGGATCCACCTGCCTTGCCCACCAGGGGGCAATGCTCTGCCCATCTGGGCTGTTGCTCCATTGTGGCAGGAGCCATTCTAGTGCCTGAGGCAGAGGCCATGGAGCTGTCCTCAGCACCTGGGCCAACTTTGCTTTAATGGAACCTTGGCTGTGGGAGGAGAAGAGAGAGACAGAAAGAAAAAGGGGAAGGGTGGAGAAGCAGATGGGTACGGCTCCTCTGTGCCCTGACTGGGAATTGAACTCGGGACTTCCCACATGCTGGCTGACACTCTACTGCTGAGCCAACTGGCCAGGGCCAAAGTTTTAAGTCTTTTTTATTTTAAGTATTTTTTTAAGTCTTTATTTTTTAGAGAGGAGAGAAAGAGAGAAGGGGGGAGGGGCAGGAAGTATCAACTCCCATATGGGCTCTGATCAGGGAACCCCGGGTTTTTGAACCAGCAACCTCAGCATTCCAGGCCGACGCTTCATCCACTGCACCACCGCAGGTCAGGCCAAAGATTTTAAATCTTAACATGTCTGGATGTTACTTGCATTTACTCTCAGGTATTTATAACCTTACTCAAGGTTATCTCTTTAAGTAAATGCTTTGTTTTGACATTCAATTTGGTGATTTTTTTTTTCCAGAGAGAGAGTCAGAGGGATAGATAGGGACAGACAGGAACGCAGAGATGAGAAGCATCAATTATCAATTTTTCATTGCGACACCTTTTAGTTGTTCATTGATTGCTTTCCCATATATGCCTTGACTGCGGGCCTTCAGCAGACCAAGTATCCGCTTGCTCAAGCTGGCGACCTCGGGGTCTTGAACCTGGGTCCTCCGCATCCCAGTCTGAGGCTCTATCACTGCGCCACTGCCTGGTCTGGCAATTTGGTGATGATTTTATTAGACTTACCAGACAGGAATACAAAGGCAGAAACAACAAAAACCAAAAACGTCACTTTGTAGATTTTTTCTTCACCTGCTCCCGTTGTCCCCTCGTCTGAACTCCCACCTCTCATCTGCACTGCTGCGGTAGCTGTCTACCTGCTCTACAGATTTCAAAGTTAGAACGTGACCCGGGAAAGTACACATATGTGCACAACTCAAGAATTTTTACAAAACACATTTCCATGGGTGGCACCCCCAGAGACCTGCATGTTTTATTTCGAGTCTCTGAGCCCCGCTCTTCCCCGAAGATAACCACTAGCCTGATTTCTGTAACCACAGATTAGTTTCCTTATTTTCAAAAGATACAAAATGTGAAATTCAGCAGTACACAGGGGTGGGCAAAGTAGGTTTACAGTTGTAATCCAAAGTAATACAATAAATGTGCATGCCACTGTAAACCTACTTTGCCCACCCCTGAATAGTCTTGTATCCGGTAACTATGAGTTTCCTGTTGCATACAGCTCAGTTTTTCAATGCTGTAGTATTGTGTGAATGTGCCACAATTGATCTATCCTGCTCTTCATACTTGGGAGTTATGGATAGTGCTGTAATGGGGTTTTATCATTGTTTTGGAGGACATATATTCACTTTTCTTTTGAGCGTGTACCCAGGGATGCGAGGCTGGCCTATAAGGTATGTGGTCTGACCAGTTTCAGTAGATGTTGCCCAACAATTTCCCCAAATGGCTGCACCAGTTTATCAGTCTTTATCATTGTAACTGTTCTGGTACCTATGACTTCCCTAAGCTCCTAACCCTTCTAGCCTTTTCTATACAACAGCCAGAGTGACTTTTATTTTTAATTAAAATACTGTTATGTAGGTAATTCTTAAGCATGGTATATAATTCAAAAGAGACAAAAAAGACATATAATATTTGTCCCTCCCACTGATCTGTCCTAGCCATCTATTTCTATGTAAAGAGGCAGTTACCAGTGCCCAGCGTGTTTTCAGATACCATTTTATATATGAGCATTCTCTCCTTTTCTGAGAAGTGATAGCATGTTATACACACTGTTCTATACCTTTATCTACTTAATAAATCCTAGAAATTATTCGATAACAGTTGCCTTAATTAAAAACACATCTGACACATAGTTTCAGAAGGCCTCAATAACTCCCCATTGTACTTACCATAAACCCCTAGTCCTTAGCACGGCTCTGTATGGCCCTGCCCAACTGGAGGCCTGCCGACCCAGCTGGCCTTTCCCCCATCTCCCTCCATGTTAGCAAGCTCCAGTAACACTGGCAGATCTATATTTTCTTTTACTCACTGAACTTGCCCACCTCAAGGCCCTTGTGTACGTCTTCTTAATCTAGAAAGTTCTCTCACCGCCGTCTTTCTGACTCTGCCTTATCCCTGTATCTAATTGAAGGGTTCCCCAGTAATACTTTTTATTATCCCTTTATGGTCTTTGAAATGATAGAATATTTATGTGTTTTATTTAATTAGTGATGTTCTGGCCTGACCTGTGGTGGCGCAGTGGATAAAGCGTTGACCTGGAAATGCTGAAGTCACCGGTTCGAAACCCTGGGCTTGCCTGGTCAAGGCACATATGGGAGTTGATGCTTCCAGCTCCTCCCCACCTTCTCTCTCTGTCTCTCTCTCCTCTCTCTCTCCTCTCTGTCTCTCTCTCTCTCTCCCTTTCTCTCTTCTCTCTAAAATGAATAAATAAAATTTAAAAAATAATAATAATAATTAGTGATGTTCTACCAGATTATAAATTCCTCCGGCTCTAGCCAAGCCAGTGACCCCTTGCTCAAGCAGGCGACTTCGGGGTTTCAAACCTGGGACCTCAGCGTCCTAGGTCAACTCTTTATCCACTGTGCCACCACCGGTCAGGCTGCAAACCTACTTTTGCCCACCACCCCTGTATATATTTGTTGTATTCAAAAGGAAAAAGCAAACCCAAAATAAATGTCGGCGAGGATATGGAGATACTAGAACACTTGTGCACTGCTGGTGTGATGTTAACTACAACTGCTGTAACAAAATGCCACAGACTGGGTGGCTTCAAACAGTGATTTTCTCACGGTTCTAGAGGCTGGAAGTCCAAGATCAAGGTGTCGGTAGGTTTGGTTTTGATGAGGCCTCTCCTTGGCTGGTAGATGGCTGCCTTCTCGCATGTCCTCACATAGTCTCCTCTGTGCGTGCACAACCTCGGTGTCTCTAGTCTTCTGGCATTTTTAATCTAATGGCATACAAATATTAGACATGAGAAATGAGGTAGCTCATCTACATCAGCAACATTAGGAGGTTCCACATGCCTGTGAAACATAGCAGTTAATAGTCTTTGTTCCTCAGCTGTTGCATATCCATTGAGCCTATAAAGTCAAGAATGGTATGTTTGCACTTGGAGAATTTACTGCTGTTTATGTTAAGGATGGAAAACCTTTCTGGTGACCCTGACTATAAAAGGTTGAGAGTGGCGGTGGCTGAGAACAGACCTAGCCTCAGCTGGAAAGATTGTTTGAGGTTGTAGATAGTGCCTGGCAACAGATTTCCTGTACAGTATCTATAAATGCCTTAGAAATATGGACTGGATCCAAAGTGGCCCTTGATAGCCCATTATGCAAATGCGTGGGATTTACGTTATTAAGGAGAGTCTCCTGGCATATATGACCAAGTGCTGTTAATGGATCCTCCCATCTTTATCAAGAGAGATCATCTGATGATCCTGATAACCACACATTCCTTTTTAGGGAAACATCTTTGGGCTTTGAACTTTGGATCTGACAATGGTCAGGTCTCTGGAATCAATGCCTACTTGCGGGAGATGTAAACTGTACAAACTGTCTCTAAAATGCATTCGTCCGCTGTTGTGCCAACAGCCTTCAGTGCTTTTCAGCTGGTTTGCTAACTCATTTAAATATGTGTGTGTGTATATATATATGCCTACTTATGTGTGCATACACGTGCATGTCCACGCACTGTTCATGTGTGTATTCACACATATACACACATGCATTTTTTTACCCCAAGTATCTTCAAAATCTGAGTAACAGTTCTGTATTTTATTTTAGCTTTAAAAAAACATTCCTTTAGAGTGCAAATATTCACGTAATATTCCTTTAACACCTGATAAAAATATTGAATTTATGAGCTGAGCCAAAGTACATTTTCCAAGAATTTGGTCAAAGTAGTGATTTAGGAAAGTTTCCATCTGGCTAAAATTTAAGCAAGAATGAAAAATGATTTGCAGTCCCTGCATTTTTGTCAGATGACTTAAAAAATATGTTTACTACCTTTTTTATCTTATTTTTTACAGCCACATGTAAAATGGGTATAAAAGAGCTTTCAGGTGCAATTTGATAGCTGTTCAGGAGGTAGTTGGAAACCAGAAATGGGAACATTTTGATAAATGCCTTCTGTTTCTTGGTTGGGTTTTATGATTTTAAAATGCACTTTAGAGATAAGTTCATAAACATAGATGAATAACCAGGAAACTTTTAATAATAAAAATCACTACAATTTTGTAATTTTAAATGTCAATTAAAAACATAATTTAAAATTTTTTTGCCCTGGCCGGTTGGCTCAGCGGTAGAGCGTCGGCCTAGCGTGCGGAGGACCCGGGTTCGATTCCCGGCCAGGGCACACAGGAGAAGCGCCCATTTGCTTCTCCACCCCTCCGCCGCACCTTCCTCTCTGTCTCTCTCTTCCCCTCCCGCAGCCAAGGCTCCATTGGAGCAAAGATGGCCCGGGTGCTGGGGATGGCTCTGTGGCCTCTGCCTCAGGCGCTAGAGTGGCTCTGGTCGCAACATGGCGATGCCCAGGATGGGCAGAGCATCGCCCCCTGGTGGGCAGAGCGTTGCCCCTGGTGGGCCTGCCGGGTGGATCCCGGTCGGGCGCATGCGGGAGTCTGTCTGACTGTCTCTCCCTGTTTCCAGCTTCAGAAAAATGAAAAAAAAAAAAAAATTTTTTTTTACTGAATTCTGTCTTACAGAGAATTTAGTAGTTCACAAAACGTCTATTAAAACATCTGTACGGTGGCCATAAGCTTTCGTGACGTAACCTATTGCTTTTATAAAGGGCATCTCTTTTAATCACGTCCAGCTTTTATATAGCATCAAAAATGTGAAATGTGTGTTTGTCTTAAAAAAGCAGTCCTCTGTAATTCTCTTCCCGATTGCTGACTCTTTGAAGTCGTTCTGGGGCCTGGTTTGTAAGCCTCACCGTAAGGGCCCAGCTGTTTTAAGAGCTGTGTCTCATACCCAACCCACCCACCAGCATCGCAACACTCTGTCTATCTCCCACCTCATTCTGCCAATTTTCTTCAAATAGCTTTTGACAGTTTCCCAAAACCAGTTAGGTCCGCAAGGTAGTGTTCACTATGAACATTATACAAGACAGGATATTCCAGCCCTGGCCGGTTGGCTCAGCGGTAAAGCGTCGGCCTAGCGTGCGGAGGACCCGGGTTCGATTCCCAGCCAGGGCACACAGGAGAAGCGCCCATTTGCTTCTCCACCCCTCCGCCGTGCCTTCCTCTCTGTCTCTCTCTGCCCCTCCCGCAGCCAAGGCTCCATTGGAGCAAAGATGGCCCGGGCGCTGGGGATGGCTCTGTGGCCTCTGCCTCAGGCGCTAGAGTGGCTCTGGTCGCAACATGGCGATGCCCAGGATGGGCAGAGCATTGCCCCCTGGTGGGCAGAGCGTCGCCCCTGGTGGGCGTGCCGGGTGGATCCCGGTCGGGCGCATGCGGAAGTCTGTCTGACTGTCTCTCCCTGTTTCCAGCTTCAGAAAAATGCAAAAACAACAACAACAACAAAAAAAAAAAGGATATTCCATAGAAGTTAGCAAAAGGTCTGAGCAGCAGGGGCTGCCAGCAGCCTGTATAGAGTCTGTGTGCTCGCACAGAGTAGGCCAACACTTGGTGGAAGATGTGTGTGGCAGTATGATCCTTCCAAAAAGAATGGTGTTGCCCTGGCTGGTTGGCTCAGTGGTAGAGCATCGGCCTGGCGTGCAGAAGTCCCGGGTTCGATTCCCGGCCAGGGCACACGGAGAAGCGCCCATCTGCTTCTCCACCCCTTCCCCTCTCCTTCCTCTCTGTCTCTCTCTTCCTCTCCTGCAGCCGAGGCTCCACTGGAGCAAAGATGGCCCGGGCGCTAGGGATGGCTCCTTGGCCTCTGCCCCAGGTGCTAGAGTGGCTCTGGTCGCAACAGAGCGACGCCCCAGAGGGGCAGAGCATCGCCCCCTGGTGGGCGTGCCGGGTGGATCCCAGTCGGGCGCATGCAGGAGTCTGTCTGTCTCTCCCTGTTTCCAGCTTCAGAAAAATACAAAAAATTAAAATAAAAAAAAAAAGGATGGTGTTATGATGTTACAGTCATGCCTTCTATGTGTATGTGTCAGCACAAATAAGCTTTTTTCTCCTTGCTTTTCAGAAGACATTTCTGTATCTAGATTTATTTATTTATTTATTTTTATTTTTTATTTTTGTATTTTTCTGAAGCTGGAAACAGGGAGAGACAGTCAGACAGACTCCCGCATGCGCCCGACTGGCATCCACCCGGCACGCCCACCAGGGGCGATGCTCTGCCCACCAGGGGCGATGCTCTGCCCCTCCGGGGCGTCGCTCTGTTGCGACCAGAGCCACTCTAGCGCCTGGGGCAGAGGCCAAGGAACCATCCCCAGCGCCCGGGCCATCTTTGCTCCAATGGAGCCTTGCTGCAGGAGGGGAAGAGAGAGAGAGAGAGAGTAAGGAGAGGGGGAGGGGTGGAGAGGCAGATGGGCGCCTCTCCTGTGTGCCCTGGCCAGGAATCGAACCCAGGACCTCTGCACGCCAGGCCGACGCTCTACCACTGAGCCAACCGGCCAGGGCCCACAATCATTAGTTTTTCGTTGCGCATTGCAACACCTTAGTTGTTCATTGATTGCTTTCTCATATGTGCCTTGACCGCGGGCCTTCAGAAGACCGAGTAACCCCTTGCTTGAGCCAGCGACCTTGGGTCCAAGCTGGTGAGCTTTTGCTCAAACCAGATGAGCCCGTGCTCAAGCTGGTGACCTCAGGGTCTCGAACTTGGGTCCTCAGCATCCCAGTCCAATGCTCTATCCACTGCGCCACCGCCTGGTCAGGCGGGGCTTTCTCTTTTTAAAGTTAATTTTGTCTTTAGATTTTATTTATTGATTTTACAGAGAGGGCAAGGGAACGAGAAGTATCTACTCATAGTTGCTTCACTTTAGTTGTTCATTGCTTTCTTGTTGCTTGTGGTATGAGCTTTGACCGGGCAAGCCCAGGGTTTCAAACCAGTGAGCTCAGCGTTCCAAGTCGAGGCTCTACCCTCTGCCCCACCACAGGGCAGGCTCTCCTCCAACATTTAAAAATAACACAGGGGAACAGTTTTACCAAATAGATACCTGGAACACCATGATTTTATAAAATCATATTTTTATACATAAAGTTTTATTAATTTTAATGGAATGACATCAATAAATCAGGGTACATATATTCAAAGAAAACATGTCCAGGTTATCTTGTCATTCAATTATGTTGCATACCCATCACCCAAAGTCAGATTGTCCTCTGTCACCTTCTATCTAGTTTTCTTTGTGCCCCTCCCCCTCTCCCTCCTTCCCTCCCCTCCCATAACCACCACACTCTTGTCCATGTCTCTTAGTCTCGTTTTTATGTCCCACCAATGTATGGAATTATACAGTTCTTGGTTTTTTTCTGATTTACTTATTTCACTCTGTATAATGTTATCAAGAGCCCACTATTTTGTTGTAGATGATCCGATGTCATCATTTCTTATAGCTGAGTAGTATACCATAGTGCGGTGTTTCCCAACGTGGGACCCACGCCCCAGAGGGGGGCAATTCAATAGTTAAGGGGGGCAATTTGAAAATGGACTCGACAGGACTTTAACTCTTTCACCCCGGGGCCATTTAAATACAATGCTAGATATCGGTGCCAAATTTAACAAAAAATGTAATTCTTAAATAATTGCGGTAAATAATTATTAAGTATAATTTCGTTTGATGAGACCAAAATATAAACTGGGTGATTGGCGTCGTCAAGTAAACTTCGTCCTGGGTTCACCGCGGAGCGTGCCATCTGCCGCGGGGAACCCCGGACGTTTTAAAAACTCGCTAAACAGCCTGATCAGGCGGTGGCACAGTAGATAGAGTGTCGGACTGGGATGCGGAAGGATCCAGGTTCGAGACCCCAAGGTCGCCAGCTTGAGCGTGGGCTCATCTGGTTTAAGCAGAAAGCTCACCGGCTTGGATCCAAGGTCACTGGCTCCAGCAAGGGGTTACTCTGTCTGCTGAAGGCCCATGGTCAAGGCACATATGAGAAAGCAATCAATGAACAACTAAGAAGTCGCAATGCGCAACGAGAAACTAATGACTGATGCTTCTCATCTCTCTCCGTTCCTGTCTGTCTGTCCCTGTCTATCTCTGCCTCTGTTAAAAAAAAACACAAAAAAAAACAAAAAAAAACCCTTGCTAAACAACGCAGTTATTCTCACCTAATTGGCCCATCGCAACTTCTGTAGTGTTTCACATCATTCAGTTGGTGTTAATTTGAAATAAGTGTCAGTCAAAACTGTTGTAAAAGCTCATTGATTTAATAAATATACATATATATTGTATAGATATAATTGGTAAGTATTTAATTTTATTTTAATCAATATTAAACTCTTTATTAAGTACTTCTTGCATCGGGGCTAGAAAGCAATAATATTTTATAAATATTATTGGGGCTATAATAGTCCATGCACGACAATTTTAATTTTAGAAGCATAACTTTCCAGAAAATTTTGTCAAGTGGAAAAAATATAGATACCTTTTGATTTGCGGTGGTAGTGTAGTAAATGTGTTATATACATTTAAATAAATATGAATTTTTAGTATATGTTTACTCTATGTCACATTGAATATATTTTAACACATATTTTAATATTAGTTTTTAATTGATCTTATTTTTATTATACCCCATAGTAAAATGAGTGGTGCAAGCAAGAAAAAAACTTGTCAATATTCGGAGGAATATTTAAAATTTGGGTTCATACCCGCTGTTCACGATGAGCGGATTCCTTTTTGTCTTTTATGCCAGCAATCCTTGACCAACGAATCAATGAAACAAGGTCGTCTTGAGGCGCATTTGAAGGCTAAACATAGTGCTCATATTAATTCAGATTTGAGTTACTTTAAAACTTTAAAGAAAAATTCTGAAAAAAGAACAATATTAAAGTCTCTATTTACTGCTCATACTTCAACTAATAATCGTGTTCTTGAGGCTAGTTATCAAATTTCTTTATTCATCGCTAAAACTGGAGAAAATTACACTATAGGAGAGAATTTAATAAAACCGTCAATATCAGCATTTCTTAAAACGGTTCTTGAAAAAGATGACAAAGATGTAAAAGCTATGCCACTCAGTGACAATACTGTTAGCAGAAGAATAGACAAAATGAGTGAGGATATTGAAAAAACAACTTATTGAAAAGCTGAAAACAAGAAAATTCTCCTTGCAAATGGATGAATCAACTTTGAGAGACAGTGAGGCAGTATTGATAACTTATGTAAGATATATTGATAAAGGACATTTTGCTGAAGAAATGTTGTTCTGTAAAAGATTAGAAAGCACCATTTCCTCCAAAGATATATATAATAAGCTAAAAAACTACTTAGATGTCAATGATATACCAATGAAAAATATAACATCTTGTGCTGCAGATGGTGCTCCCAATATGATGGGCAAGAAAAATGGCTGCTTAAAATTGATGAAAGATGCGAATCCAGAAATGATTCTTGTGCATTGTGTTATTCATAGGGAAAACTTGGTAGCTAAAAACATCTCGCCTGTTCTGAATGAAGTATTACAATACATACAGTAAGAAAGTGTGTTAATGCTATTAAAGCTAGTGCCAAATGTGAGCGTCTTTTCAAGCTATTTTGTGAAGAACAAAATGAAGACCATGTGAGACTTTTACTTCATACTGAAGTAAGATGGCTATCTAAAGGAAACTGTTTGAAAAGATTTATGGAACTGTTTGATACTCTTAGTGATTTTTTAAGCAACAAACCTGAAATGAAGTATCTGTTAACAATAGATGGTAGAGCATTTGTGAGTTATTTAGCCGATATCTTTGAAAAATTAAATATATTAAATAAGTAACTTCAAGGAACAAATAAAACTCTTGTCCATGCAAAAGCAAAGATATTTGGTTTCATTACCAATATTGAGTTATGTCAGAAACATATTAACAACAAAAACTTTAGACAGTTTCATTGGCTCCAAAAATGTGAAGTAACTGATACCGCTTTACTTGTTATTGTCAATCATTTGAATATTCTATCGGCTGATTTAAAAGAAAGATTTTCTGATTTAAAACAAATTGATTTCCCAACATGGATGATGCAGCCAGTGTTAGTGGATTTGTCTGATATATCAAATATGCAGTATCAAGAAGAACTCGCAGAATTGCAAAATGATGAGTCAGTTAAAGCTTTATTTAATATCAAAGGAGCGATGGCATGGCTTTGTGAGGAAACAGAAATCAAATACCCAAATTCAACCAAATGTGCAAGGAAACTATTGCTACCATTTCCATCTTCATTTTTAGCTGAATGTGGATTAAGTGCTGTCAATGATTTACTGGTAAAAAAAAGAAATCAGCTAGATATAACACAACATGGAGACTTGAGACTAAAGCTAACCAAATTGGAACCTAATATAAAATCTCTGTGCAGCAAGCATCAAGTGCAAGGATCACACTAAATTAAAATAATAAATTAATATAGAAAAATCTGTATTAAAATTATTTGGAATTTAAATTTCTGTTTTTCATTCTATGTTTTGAAATTTTACTTACTATGTTTTGTTAACAATTTTATAGTGATTTCTTCCTAGAACCTATTATTTATGTTTATTAAGTGAACAAATCAATTTTTTTTTTTGCATTTTTCTGAAGCTGGAAACAGGGAGAGACAGTCAGACAGACTCCCGCATGCGCCCAACCGGGATCCACCTGGCACACCCACCAGGGGCAATGCTCTGCCCACCAGGGGGCGATGCTCTGCCCATCCTGGGCGTTGCCATGTTGCAACCAGAGCCACTCTAGTGCCTGAGGCAGAGGCCACAGAGCCATCCCCAGCGCCTGGGCCATCTTTGCTCCAATGGAGCCTTGGCTGCGGGAGGGGAAGAGAGAGACAGAGAGGAAGGCACGGCGGAGGGGTGGAGAAGCAAATGGGTGCTTCTCCTGTGTGCCCTGGCCGGGAATCGAACCCAGGTCCTCCGCACGCTAGGCCGACGCTCTACCACTGAGCTAACTGGCCAGGGCCACAAATCAATTTTTTAATGTTAAAAATTATGTATGTTAATAGGGGGGGACATAAAAATTTTACAAAGGTTAAGGTGAGGCATGGCACAAAAAAGGTTGGGAAACACTGCCATAGTGTAAATGTGCCACATCTTCTTTATCCAGTCACATATAAATTATAATTCAATTTGTTTTTTTTTTTTTACTGTGATTAAAGCCTTTAAGCAAACTCTTGGCCAATACAACAAGAATCCATAAAAGAGTAGTGTCCTTAACATGTTCACCAAGTCCAAGTTGGCACTAACACCATTCCAAATCCCTGCAAATGCAACCCAACCCCAGTTCAGTCCGTTAGGAGCTGTCACAAGGAGCAGGAGTCCAGAAAAAGTCCACATCCAGGAAAAGTCTGCATGGCACTGGAATTGTCACAATTCTATACTTTGCAGCTCACGTCCAAGTCCCAATGTCTGCTGCTTCTAGCTGGTAATGATTCAGGTAGACTGGAAAAGCCATCTGCAGCATGTGTGGAGATGGAGCTTCTGTTCTCCTCTGCCTGGAGAGATGAGACCAGGGTGCTTTTCCCTGGAGCTCTGCGACTGTGGCTTGGTAAAGAGAACCTTGGGATACACTAAGCTGGGTGGCAAAGGTAAATTCACAATAGAATTTGGCAAAAGGGGGAGAGGGAGCTCTAAATTAGGAGTAGGTCCCAGCCTGAAATATGAGTGGGGCAATGAGGTAGGAGGAATAAAGGAAACACTATATATTGAACAAAGCAGCAGAAAATAGGACTATCAACACCCACAACAGAGATCTCTGAGGGAAGAATAAAAAAACCTGACTATTCAGGCAAGACATATTTAAGTGGCCCTTGTGCAAATGAGATCAGTTTACCTGCTTCTTGGAATAAATACCCTAGGCTCATCCACAGTGTTGTAGATGGGGCTGATGGCCCTGGGCACCTTCAGCCTTCAGTGCCAAGCCCCAGCATTCTGGGCAAGGTTAGGTCATAGGTGGCTGGAGCAGGGCTGGAAGAGATTGACCCTCCCTTAGAGGAGCGAGGGGGAAGCCTACCTTCCAGTGACCCTTTTCCTCACAGCAAAGGCATGTAAGCCTGGCAGGCTTTAGCTCAATGACCTTCCTTTTCACTATTGAAACAGGACCCAGATGGATTCCTATGAGACCCCTTTGGGGCGTTGGAGCCTTTAAGGGCATATCCTAAAAGTTGGTAATTCACCTGATCTCTATTGGGCTTTTTCTGCCTCTGGTACCTTAAAGGCCTTGCTCAGAAGATCTCACTGAGGGGTTTGAGAATCCCCATCTGCCTATATAAACATTTTCCGTATATCTGGAGCTATTTGGAAAAAGACAAAACAGTGTTATTAGTTGGATCAAATAAAAGAAGGTAGAAGTTTGCAGGAGAAGATTTGGCGTCTCCTGTTCATCAGCATTCAAAAGAAATTTAAAATTTTTAAAGTAAAAAGCATGATATGGTAGACCCATAGGAGTTCCAGGATATTACTCCCTCCTTTTAAATTTTTTTAATTGACCTTAAAATATTTGCTGGTACACTTTAATAATACCTTGACTTTAATGATTGTAAGAGATACCCATAATTCGAAAGGTTTGATAAAATACAGTAAATGCTTTTGCTACATATGCAGGAGCATTGTCAGTTTAACCAGTTTAGGAAATCCAATAATAGAAAAACGCATACAGACAATGAGCTATAACATGCTTAGCAGCCTCTCCTGTTCTGACAGAGGTTACTATAGATCCAGAATAGATTTTCTATGTCCACTGTAACGTGGACATAGGACTGTTTGCCAAATGAAGGTATATGAGTAACATCCATTTGCCAAAGTTGTCCTGGTAGGAGTCCTTGAGGGTTAACTCCAAATGAAGGGAGATTGTAGTATAGGACCCCTTGGACAGGATTTACCGATCTGCGGTGCTGCTTCCCGAGAAAGTTGAAACTGTTTACACAGGGCTGCAGCGTTCTGGTGATGAATAGTATGAGACTGAATTGCTCGATCTGTCATGGTTGCTCCAAATAATTTTCTTTTGGGTAGATTGATCAACAAGGGCATTCCCTTGTGCTGAAGCTCCAGGGAGCATGGAGTGAGCTCGAGTATGTCCTATAAAACATGGAGCTCAAAAAAAAACAACAAAAAACACCCAAAACAAAACAAAAAAAAAACACATGGAGCTCTATGTTGACATACAAGTCTTCGAAGAAGGAGGAACTGCTGAAATAGTTCATCAGCAGTTGTCCCTAAGACAGCAGTCTTTATAGTGGAAACAACCATAAGTAAATATTTGCTGTCTGTATATAGATTAAAGGGGGAATATGGCAAATGCTGAAAAGCCATGATAATGGCATATATTTCTAGTCTTTGAGCTGATTTTAAGTTGACAGTTTCAGTATAAAGTTGTCCATTGATTTGCAAAAGCGATTTGCCATTTAGTGGAAGTTTTCCAGAGCCATTGTTATTGATCCTTTGAAAAAAGGAACAACAATAATTTTGCGGCTCAAAACCTGTAAGGGTCGCCTATGCCCCTTGATAATCAAGGATGCGACAAGATCAAAATATGGAAGTGTATTCCATGGGCTATTAGATGGTTCAATGTGCCCAAGCTGTAGCTTTTCTTGTACCAATTGAGCAGCTGCCCTAAGTTTCTCCTGAGAAAGGGGCCATTGGTCTATCCATACAGAGTTATCTGATTTCCAAGTAATTGGGTCTGCACAATGCATTATTGAGGTAGCAGGAGCTACCAAGGCCCCTATGCTAAATTTTGATATTCTAATTCACACCTTCTGGTATTGGGTGCCATTTCTATGGGGGTGAGAATTCCTCGCTGTTCTTTCCCTAGTCCCTTAGAGGGCAAAAATCCCTGATCAGGCATCCGAGTACTGACTAAACCAGTAGGACTGACAAGCAACGCTCCCGTATTTTCAAAACATCTCTACCCCACAAATTAACTGGCCATCCAGGGAGCACATAAGGCTTAAAAAATCCAGAATGACCTTCTTAATCTTCCCAATATAAAAAACTAGAACTTTGTTAGGGGAATTTACTCTGCCCTATACCTTGTAATTCTGTGGTTGCTGCATGAGTGGGCCAGGAAAGAGGCCAATGTAGCTTAGCAATAACAGATACATCAGCTCCAGTATCTAAAAGTCCTTTAAATTTATGCCCAATTATTGTTAGTTCCATTTCAGGGCGTTCCTGACCTATTTTTTTTTAAATCCAATTGGCAAAATCAGAAGAGCCAAATCGCCAATTTTCTTGGGGCCCCTTCTGCAGGATGTGGCCTGAGAAGCAGAATTAGCATCCTTATACTATTCTTCTAACTGCCTGAATTAGCCCTGAGACAAATGCTTTTTTTTTTTTTCTTCCTGTATTTCTCCGAAGCTAGAAACGGGGAGGCAGTCAGACAGACTCCCGCATGCGCCCGACCGGGATCCACCCGGTATGCCCACCAGGGGGCGATGCCCTGCCCATCTTGGGGTGTCACTCTGCCACAATCAGAGCCATTCTAGCGCCTGAGGCAGAGGCCACAGAGCCATCCTCAGCGCCCAGGCAAACTTTGCTCCAGGGGAGCCTCGGCTGCTGGAGGGGAAGAGAGAGACAGAGAAGAAGAAGAGGGGGAGGGGAGGAGAAGAAGATGGGCGCTTCTCCTATGTGCCCTGGCCAGGAATCAAAAATCATTTTTTGTGGGTGTGAGGCAGTTGTATAAAACCTGACTTTGTTGCCCTGGCCGGTTGGCTCAGTGGTAGAGCATCAATCTGGCGTGCAGGAGTCCCGGGTTTGATTCCCAGCCAGGGCACACAGGAGAAGTGCCCATCTGCTTCTCCACCCCTCCTCCTCTCCTTCCTCTCTGTCTCTCTCTTTTCCTCCTGCAGTCAAGGCTCCATTGGCGCAAAGTTGGCCCGGGTGCTGAGGATGGCTCTGTGGCCTCTGCCTCAGGCACTAGAATGGCTCTGGTTGCAACAGAGCAGCGCCCCAGATGGGCAGAGCGTCGCCCCCTGGTGGGCACACCGGGTGGATCCCGGTCAGGCGCATGCCGAGTCTGTCTGACTGCCTCCCTGTTTCCAACTTCAGAAAAATACAAAAAACAAACAAACAAAAAAACCTGACTTTGTTACTTGTACTGATTTTTCCTTGCTTAGTTTTTTTATATAATTGTCACTAATTTTGACCAAATAGAGAAACAGATTTACCACATGCTTTTCAAACCATTTTTGAGACATTCCAACTCATCAAACCAAACATGGAATTGTTGTTCCACTTATTTAAGAATTCACTGATTGTTTCCTATATGTGCCCAGACTGGGGATCAAACCCACAACCTTGTCATACTGGGATGACCTTCTAACCAACTGAGCTACTCAGCCAGGGCCGGGCCTTGTCTGTCTTTATAAGATCATTGGGCTTTCTCTCCAGGCCACAGGAGGAACCCCACTGCAGAGTACTGAGCACAGGGTTGATATGGTGAAACTCCTCGTTTTGAAATGATTGCTTTGGCTGCCGAGTTTAGAATACACTATGTGCATCAAGGTGGAAGCAGGGAGACCTGTGAGAAGGCAGCTGCCATCTCCCAAGCAGAGGACGGTGAGGCGGGTGAGGGTGACAATAGTGCCCATGGAGGTGGTGGAAACGTGGACCTCTGGGTTTAGTTTGAAGGCAGAACCTGCAGGATGACTCATGGATTAGAGGTGAGGTGTGAGAAAAAGGATGATGACGAATGACTCCAAGATAAGTGGTCTGAGCAACTGGAGGGGTGCAGGTTGCCTTTAATGGAGCTGGGCAGGTGAGGGGAGTGTAGGCAGGGGAGGAGGGCCGTTTGGGCACACTCAGTCTGGGCTGTCTTTTATGAGGCATTCAAGGGGAGGTGTGAGCAGGCAGGCCCTGGCTGAAGGTGTAAATGTGGGAGTTCTGTGGGATAAAAATGGTACTTGAGCCCTGGCCAGTTGGCTCAGTGGTAGAGCATCAGCCTGGCATGCAGGAGTCCTGGGTTCGATTCCGGCCAGGGCACACAGGGGAAGCGCCCATCTGCTTCTTCACCCCTCCCCCTCTTCTTCCTCTCTGTCTCTCTCTTCCCCTCCTGCAGCCAAGGCTCCGTTGGAGCAAGGTTGGCCCGGGCGCTGGGGATGGCTCTATGGCCTCTGCCTCAGGCGCTAGAATGGCTCTGGTTGCGGCAGAGCTACATCCCGGATGGGCAGAGCGTCGCCCCCTGGTGGGCATGCCGGGTGGATCCCGGTCGGACACATGCAGGAGTCTGTCTGACTGCCTCCTCATTTCCAGCTTCAGAAAAATACAAAAAAAAAAAAATGGCACTTGATATGGACTTTGGGGGCTAATGATGTCACGTAGGTTCATCAGTTGTGACAAAGGGACCACTCCAATGGGGAAGGTTGATAATGGGGAGGCTGTGAGTACTGGGGGGTTATGGAAAATCTCTGTACTTTCTGTTCAATTTTGCTGTGAACCTAAACCTGCTCTAAAAAATAAAGTCTATTTTTTAAATGCTTATTTATTGATTTTAGCAAGAAAGGAAGGGAAAGAAGAAGAGAGAGAGACAGGAACATGAATCTGTTCCTGTGTGTGTCCTGACTGGAGATTGAACTGGCAGCCTCTGCGTGTTGGCACGATGCTCTAACCAACTGAGCTATCCAGCTGAGGCCTAGAGGCTATTATTTGTTTGTTTAATTTTTTTAGTGAGAGGAGGGGAGGCAGAGACAGGCTCCCACATGCACCCCAACCAGGATCCACCCGGCAAGCCCACTAGGGGGTGATGCTCTGCACATCTGGGACCCTTGCTTAATTGCAACTGTAACAATTTTTTAGGTCATGAGGCAGAGGCCATGGAGCCATTCTCAGCGCCCGAGGCCAACTTGCTCTAATTGAGCCTTGGCTGCAGGAGGGGAGGAAAGAGAGAGAGAGAGAGAGAGAGAGAGAGAGAGAGAAGTGAGAGGGGGAGGGGTGGAAAAGCATATGGGCGCTTCTCCTGTGCGCCCTGGCTGGGAATCAAACCCGGAACTTTGACACGCTGGGGTGATGCTCTACCACTGAGCCAACTAACCAGGGCCTAAAAGTCTATTTTTTAAAAATAGTATTAAAAGCCAGGAGGCTTGGTAAGATGGTCAAGGGAGTTAAGAGTGCAAGGGAAGAGAAGCGATCCAAAGACTAAGTGTGCAGAGCCCACCTTTAAGAGGACAGGGAGGTGGTGGCGGCAGAAACAGCAAATGTGACAGAAAAACTAGCAGAGCATGGTGTCCTGGGGTCAAAGAAGAAAGTGGTTCAAGGCAGAGGGAAGGTCACTGCTGACGGTGGGTCAGATAAGTTGGGGACAGAACTGACCATTAGATCCCCCAAGGTGGGCATCACTGAGACCTCGCAAGAGCAGTTCAGTGGCTGGTGGGGAAGGAAGTCAGACCAAAGAGCGTTTAGGGGAGTGGAGGAGAGGAATGGCAGGCAGTGCGGACAAGTCCTTTGAGGCCCTTTGCTGCAAACGGCGGTGAATCAGGGCAACAGAGGAGTTTGGTTCTGTTTTGAATTGGATAAATCCAGGTATGACTGCATGCTGATAGAATTCATCTGCCTTGCTCAGCAGGAATCCCAGTGCAATCCAAAAGCACATAAAGGTCTTCCTTTCTGGGTGCATCTTCACGGACGGACACAGCTTGGCAGGGGACAGAGGGCTCTACCGGAGGCCCACGCCTAGACTCAGGGACCCGAGCACGCTTCTCATTGTAGCTACAGCTAGCTAGGCCTCCTCTCCCGATCTGCAGCAAACATGCTGACCGCTTAAGACCCCTCCAGCTGTGATATGGCACAAATGTGTGACTTGAAATGCAAGGAAGATCAAAGATGGGAAAGGCAGTCAAGTCCGCTTGCTCCTTCCATGGGAAATTGAGAGTTTAAAGAAAGCAAAACTGGGGCGCTCTCCCGCTCCGAGCTCGTGGCGCCATGGCCGTCTCTCCCTTTCCCCTCTCTGCCCCCTCTGCCGGGCGCGTCACCTTTGCATCTCTCTCTCCTAACCACCACGGGCCCTTACTTTGCCCCTCTAACTTGTGTCTTTAGCCCATTTCTTCTAGGGCTCGCTTTTACTCCCTCTATAATGTTCTACATAAACTTTCTCTTAAAAAAAAAAAAAAGCAAAACTGATGTAAAAATGTGGGCTTAAATATTTATAGATTAAGCCCAGCAGTGCCTGACCAGGCGGTGGTGCAGTGGATAGAGCATCAGCCCGGGATGCTGGGGACCCAGGTTCAAAACCCCGAGGTCGCCAGCTTGAGTGCGGGCTCATCCGGCTTGAGCATGAGCTCACCAGCTTGAGTAAGGGGTTGCCAACTTGAGCATGGGATCATAGACGTGACCCACAATCGCTGGCTTGAGCACAAAGGTCACTGGTTTGGAGCTCAAGGTCATTGGCTTGAACCCAAGGTGGCTGGCTTGAGCAAGGGGTCACTGGCTCAGCTGGAACCCTCCGGTCAAGGCAACATATGAGAAAGTGATCAATGAACAACTAAGGTGCCACAACTATTAGTTGATGCTTCTCATTTCTCTCCCTTCCTGTCTGTCTGTTTCTCTTTCTCTAAAAAGATAAAGTAAAATAAAACCAGCAGAGATTTTGACCAATTTCCAACTACCGATTCCTCCTCTCTTGACTTAAAAGTATATATGCTACAGAAAATTTTGCCAAACAGGAAAACATAATAATGAAAATCAAACTCATCCATTATCCCATATCTAGAGGTAAAAATATAGGCATACCTTGGAGATAACGTGCATTGGGATCCAGACCCCCACAGTCCTGAGGACTGCAATGCGGTAATCTTTTTGCTGGTGAAGGTCTTGCCTTCAATTTGTAAAAAATACATCTGTGAAGCACCAGACAGCAAAGCACAATAAAATGTCTGTATTAGTAACATTTGGGCATAGTTTTCTATACATAAATCTGCTATATTTTCTTCTCTCCCTGACAGCAATTCTTCTCTATATTTGAATCCTGATTTTTTTTTCAGTGAAAGCTTCATCAAAAGCATGTTCTTCCATCACCACATATTCTTCATGCAGTTCGTACAACCATTCAATGTTCCACCAGAGAGATATGCTACTGTTACTTAGTCATTCCATTAATGGGCATTTGTAGCTAACATAAACCGCACTGATAAAAGAAGTGTTGTGATGTTCCACTTTGCACATAAATCTTTGCATCTCTTATTCTTTCTTTGGTATAAATGACCAGTTGTAGAATTTTTCACTGGTACAGTGGGGTATAAACTTTTTTTTTTTTTTTGTATTTTTCTGAAGCTGGAAACGGGGAGAGACAGTCAGACAGACTCCCGCATGCGCCCAACCGGGGTGCGATGCTCTGCCCCTCCGGGGCGTCGCTCTATTGCAACCAGAGCCACTCTAGCGCCTGGGGCAGAGGCCAAGGAGCCATCCCCAGCGCCCGGGCCATCTTTGCTCCAATGAAGCCTCGGCTGCGGGAGGGGAAGAGAGAGACAGAGAGGAAGGAGGGGGGTGGGGTGGAGAAGCAAATGGGCGGGCCGGGAATTGAACCCGGGTCCCCAGCACGCCAGGCCGACGCTCTACCGCTGAGCCAACCGGCCAGGGCCGGGGTATAAACGTTTTGAAGGCTCTGACACATGTTGCTAAATGGGCATCTTCATAAGCCTCTCTTCCTTCCAAAGAAGTTGTAACAATATCCTTTCCTCTCTTCACTCTGCTGGTACTCACCCTGCCAACTTTCTATAGTTTCTTTTTAAAATGTCACATTTTACAGCATATTGGCTAAAGTTTATTATTAATTGTTGAAACAGCATTGTAGAGGGAGTGAGTAATTCAGATTCAAGTAAATTTTTGTGTGCCTACACGTCCTGGGCACTGTGCCGCATGCTCTTGTTTATTGCTAGTGAATGTCACACCCTTAGGATGTAGGTGGCAACATTTCTTTGTCCAATCCCATGAGGCTGTGTTTAGGGACACACAGCTGGTCTGCTATATGGCCAGGACTGGCACCCAGATCACTTGACTTAAATAAATACAACTTGTTTATTTATTTTACTCTTCCTCACCTGCCTTAAAGGGCTTAGACTATTCTTTATAAGAGACTCTAAAATATATTTTAAGAGTCTCTATAACGTTATTCACAGCTTACCAGTTTTTATTTGTTTCTGAGTAGAGTAAAAACTACGAAACTCAAGTCGATAATCACTCTGAAACTCTGCTTTACCATAGACGCCTTGACCTCCTGCTCCTTGCCTGGTCTGAATAAAGGTTGT
Source organism: Saccopteryx bilineata (assembly GCF_036850765.1). Classification (NCBI taxonomy): domain Eukaryota; kingdom Metazoa; phylum Chordata; class Mammalia; order Chiroptera; family Emballonuridae; genus Saccopteryx; species Saccopteryx bilineata. The sequence goes on along the minus strand of NC_089496.1, from coordinate 104,638,224 downwards.
TCAACCAAAGGTGAGACCAGTCAGGGTAGGAAGGGGCCAGAATGCTCGTTCTCTTTTTGCCCAGACTGGCTACCAGTATTTGTGAAGCGCCGAGATACACTACAGAAAGTGGGTGATGCTATTTGGATGGCAGGCGTCTTCAGCCCACACACAAACCACAGGGGGAACTGAATCATGAGCTGTGTGTGTGTGTGTGTGTGTGTGTGTGTGTGTGTGTGTGTGTGTGTGTCAAGCTTTAGGGACAGTGAGGCTCTGTGCTTTTATACTTGTCCTCATACAGTACAGGTTGAAAACTGGCTCTTAGATCTATGAACCCAAAACAGATACTGTAACAACTTTAGACAGTCTTTTGTGTCCTGAAACAAATTTTAATTGTTTAAAAACTCTTTTTTAAACTGGATACATTTAGTTTTAAATACATAAAAATTTACTTTTATAATAAAATGTAAATAAATAAAAATTTAAACTATGTACATGAAACCTTAACCACGGGTCTTTATTTTTGTACTGTACTTACTATCTAAAAATACAAACAGGACAGTAGAAGTGATTTGAAGCTGTTCAGGTTTTCACTTGACTTCATCAAGTCCTGGCCTCCTTCTCAGCTCAGGAGGGATTCAGGAGCACGTTCTGGGCCACAGCAGGGTTTCTTTCAGAGTGGCAGGGTGGGCCCAGCCACCTGCATACCACTCATGGACGCCTAACTTCTTACCCACAGTACCGGCCTCCTTATGTTCTGTGTTAGGATACTTGTCCTTTTCTGGGTAGGGGTGCCGCACAAATCCCTGTCATTGTTTTGAGAACGCAGGGACCTTCTCTGGAGCCAGGACTGGGCCAGAGTTTTAAAGCCCTCCTCTTACAAAAGGGGAAACTGCGGCCGGAAGTTGAAGCACTCTGTTTCCCCGAAAATAAGACCTAGTGCAATTTTTTTCAAGCTTAGAAATAAATATAAGGCCTCCCCTGAAAATAAGACCTAGCGCGTCTTTAGGAGCAAAAATTAATATAAGACACTGTCTTATTTTCGGGGAAACAGGGTATCACTGCTCGACTCCCTTACAGCCGAGTGGAAACGTCATTCCCCACGTCGGCCAACAACAGGAGACGCTTTTACCATCCAGCCTTTGGCTCCCGGCCGGAGGTCCCATCCTGCTCCCTCCAACACTCTTTCCCTGGTCTCCGGCTGAAACGCCGACCACGCGGACGCCCCGAGGCAGCAGGCGAAACCCCGCAGAGACGCCCGCCCCCTGTCGCAGAGGCCCCGCGACCACCAGGCTCGTGCAGCCCGCCCTGCGCGTTCGGCCCCCCGCGCCACCAGCAGGAGCCGGGCGGGGCGCGCGCCGTCGGGGGCGGAGCTCGCTGGGACGTGGGCGGGTCCGGGTCCGATCCAGGGGCTGGCCCTGCACCAGAATCATCCAGGCCCGCGCTAACGCTTTTCCTGGGAAGTATGGGCATCGGTTCAGGCAGAGTCACCATCATTTATTGCTTTCCATCTTCGAAGGAAATGGAGGGCTCCAGCCCCAAGTCTGACAGCATGTGCATCTGCCGGCATTCCTGACGCTTACACAGTACATCATTAGCAGTGGCTGTGACTTTTGTGTGTCATCCTGTACCAAGCTTGGTGCTAGAAACACAAATAACTAGAGTTATTATCAGCCTACTTTACTGATGCAGAAACCGAGGTTCTGAAAGATTGGGACTTATCTAGGTCACACAACTAGTGAGTGACAATGCATCAAGTCCAAGTTTCCTCGTCAACATCTCCTGAGCCCACCCTACCTTTTCCCTGCCCCAGACCCCTTCGTCTCTGCTCAAGACTAGCCTCAGCTGGTCTCCAGGAATCTGTTTCCGTGCGCCTTCGACCCATTCGCCTCATTATGTAAAGATTTACCACTGGAGATGGGTGGTAGGTGTAAAGAGGGTTCACTTTGTAATTAATTGTTTTGTACTTTACACGTGTTATTAACTTTTGGGATGTATTTAATGTTTAGTAAAAATGTTTTAAAGAAAAAAGAAATCGAGCCTCTGAGCTGGGTTCTAATCCTGTTCCTAGTCACCGCGTTCTCCTCAAATTCCCCCCTCCCCCAACACACACCCCATAACCTTCAGGGCCAGAAAAGCCGCTCCCAGTAGCGGAGCGGGAAAGGGCTTGGAAATACTCGGAGGAAAATAGCTCTGGGAAGGGAACGGTAGGGAGAGAAATGAGAAGCAATCCTAGGGCCAGATATGGGGTGAATTGGGACCGAGAGAGTGGGAGGAGAAATTAGTGGAACGGGAAGCTCAGAATAGAAAATATAAAAGAAAGTGCCAACTAGTGAAAATACTCCAAAAGGATGGGTGGAAGGGGGGCGGGCGGCGACTGGGGGGCCATTTAGAAAAATAGCAATTAACACAGCTAAAAATAAAGACCAATTTAGAGACAAAGCCAGATACACAAGGAGAAAAACAAGACTCGCCAGAAAGACAATTCTTCGCAAGGCAAATGCTCAAGAAAATGGGATAATGACATCCCTTCTTGGGATGTTCTGCAGAAGAAATGAGATAATATACTAGAGTGGGGTGCGCGGCGCTGAGCAGGTGACTGGCGGCGGGGGAGGATCAGAACCAGAGTGCAGTCGAGCACTGAGCGCAATGACCCCACCAGGAGGTGTGCCACGTGTCCCCAAAGTTAGAGAACTGTCCCCGGCCAGTGTGTGTGCGGGGCAGAGGCTTCGCTCTGCGCCTGAACCCACGGGCTTCCCCCAAGGTCCGCCCCTGAAGGCTCAGGGCCAAGGGCGGAAGGCGCCCAAGTTTCAGCGGTCGGGGAGAGGGCGCCCACCCGCGGAGGGTCGGCTCACTTCTCTCGCGGGCACCTCAGCCAGGACCCTGGTGACGCCCCACCGGCATTCGCGGCCGGGGGGAAGGCCCAGCGCTCACGGCGTCGCGGGGCGGGCAGGCCCGGTAGCGCTGGGATCTCGGATCCCGAGAGCGAGGAAGCGAAGGCCATGGGCCGCACTAGGGTTTTGGAGACCCGCGAGGCCTCCTCGCCTTCCCAGTCTGTGAACTGGGAGGTGACCCCCGCCTGCCGCTCCGCGGGGAATTTGCATAGCACCTCTCTCCCCAAAAGACAAGTAATCCTAACACAGAAAATAAGGAGGCGGGTACAGGGGTAGAAAGTTAGGCGTAGACACGTTACACGGGTTGCCAGGTCCACGCCTGCCTGTGCGCCCGCGTCGCGGTGCCTGTTACTCCGGGCTGCAGGGAGAGGGGTGGGCGCTGGAGTCGGGAGCTGGACGGGCGGGACCCGGGGCGGTCTCTTCCGATAGCCCCGGAGAGGCTAAGGGACCGGGGACGCGAGACCCTCTTGGACAGAGTCCCTACACCCCGGGCGGCGCGGGTCCGCCTTGGTCAGCCCTGGCACCCCGAAGCAGGCCCGCGAGGACCCCGCCGGGGTGGGAGGGCAGGGCTCAGGGAGCGCGCCACGCGGCGTCCAGTGGGGAGGGTGGCTGGGTGGGGGCTGGCCGCGCCAGGGCGGCGCTGAGCCGGCTCCTCCTCCCTCCAGCCTCCTCCTCCTCGCCTTCCTCCCGCTCAGCCGCCGCGCGGCCGCGCTGCTCCTCCTTCCTCACCCGGGCGCCGGCGGAGATGTTTAACCGCGCGGTGAGCCGGTTAAGCAGGAAGCGACCGCCGTCAGGTAAGCTGCTCCCGGGGCCCGCGGGCTGGAGGTCGGGGAGCCCCGAGGCGCCGCGAGGATCCGCCGGGCATCCTTCCCTCCCGCCTGTTCTCGGGCGGGTCTGGGCTGTGCCGCCCCGACGAGAGCCGCAGCGGTCCGCGCCACTTCTCCCTGCGCGGTCCAGCGTTCCTGCGGTTCCAGTCGCGGCGGGAGCGCAGAGCCCGAGGGGCTTCCGGGGGAGGAAGTTTGGTTGAAAGGAGGAACAACAGCAGTTTTCTTTTTAGTAATTGTTTGGGAGAAAAGGAAATGCAGGATACCCCCAAACTTTGCATTTAGTATGGGCTCTAGGTTCCGAAAGCAGAACGTCGCACGGGTTCCCCGGGTTCTGGAGTTCTCTGTCCGCGCTGCCGACGTTGGTGCGAAGGATGCCCACACGGCGCCCAGAGGAGGCACGACTTGATCCTGGGCATCCGACTGGGCATCCGGGCCTGGGCTGCCCTGCACCGCAGAGCCGAAATGTGGGGCCAAGAGGGAGCGTGAACACCAGGGTGGAGAAGGGCACTTCTGTAGTTTGCGCCAGGGAGGCGCTTACATTACAAAGGATTCGGTTTGGCCGTCCCTTTGGACCAGCCTGAGCTACAATTTGGGGCAACTGGATAGGACAAAAAAACCACGATGACGATGAAACCATGCCCTGATTCCAACCTTCGTGATAATAGCTACGCCCCTTTGAGCGCTTACTAAACCTGGGTTTAGGTGTCTGTTTCCCCGGCTCACCCTTAGGCCAACCCTATATGAGATAGGAATTGTCATGATCGCTTCACAGAGGAGGGACTCCAGGAGCTGTTAGGTAACTTGGCCCAGGTCACACGGTAGGTGATGAAGAATCCAGGTTTGCCTGACTGAGTTCTGAGGCTTTTCTGCTGACTCCCACCTCCAGAGTGACATCTGCAGAGGAAGAGTGTGTACGTGTTGGTCCCTACCCTCTTTCCACCTACTCTCATTTTATGAGGGACATTGCAGTTGAGAGGTTGGGCCTGGGTCCAGAATGGCCCGGTCCGGAATCTCATCTACACGCTTAGGAGATAGGGAACCTCTATATGTCTCTGCAGATAAGGATGTACACAAAGGAATAATCATAGCTCCCTCCTTCTCTTTGAGCACTTCATTGAAGCTGGTTTCCCATCTGTCAAGTCATACAAATCATTGCATTTAATATTTAAGACAACCCTAATAATGTAGAACCACAGAGGGTTATTGTAAGGAGCTTATATGCATGTTTAGTGGTCAGGGAAACATGCCGTGTGGCCTGTGGGTCAAAGCAGTCCGTTGTGGGTGTTCACTTTGGCCATTCCCTACTGTTGGATATACACAGACCTGTGGAGCAGTAGTCAGAGCCTGCACTTAAGAGTTAAACTCCTGGTTCCCACCCCGACTACCATTCACCGACTCTGAACAAGTTATTCGACCTGTGAGCCAACTCCTAAATTATTGGGAAATTTGGGAGCTGCTTGCTAAACCATACCTAGCCGGAAGTTGGCTATCGTCGGACATATATACCATGAAAACTGGCAAATGCTAAAAGTTTTTGCCCCCCTAGGAAAGCTGGTTTGCCAGTACACCTCTACATCAATTTATCCGATCCCTAAAAGTGGGTTTCATAGAGTTGTGGGATTAAATAGACTAAAACATATGAAGCCCATAGTACAATGCCTGACACATAGTAAGTACTCACTTATGGCTCGCAGTTATCTTTACCCTCCTGTTCCTGTTATAATAGAGCTGCTGTGAACATCCCTGAGCAGGTTATCGTTTGCTTTGGATAATTTTGGGTGTGAAGTCTTCCAAACAGAACAATTGAATTATGTCACGGACTTTATTTTAGGGTACTGTTCCATGTGGGCAGGTTGCACCCCAGAAATATCTGGGGCAGTTCTTGGGCCTCTAGTGAGTATACCTCTTTCGGGATAACGTGTTTTAAGCCTGATTAAAGGTGCTTAGGTCACTGAATAAAGACCAGTAGCTAAAAATCATGATTTGGTGTTGGATGCCTGGTGTCCACAGGCCTGATTTCCTTTTGCTTTTTAGGTTTAAAGTCTGCCCCGCTGATGGGAAAGGATATTAGGTCCTGCGGGTTTGGTCATCACCCAGCAGGGGAAGGAGACCCAGCCAGTGAGACAGGGGGACTGTGAGCCCTGAGGCAGAGGTACTGTGCAGCCAGCCAAGTGAGCCACGGAACCCTGCACTGATTTTTTTGTTTTGTTTTTATTTGAATGAATTTTCTTTTTTATTTTATTTTATTTTTTTGTAGTTTTCTGAAGTTGGAAATGGGGAAGCAGTCAGACAGACTCCCGCATGTGCCCGACTGGGGTCCACCCGGCATGCCCACCAGGGGGCGATGCTCTGCCCATCTGGGGCATCGCTCTGCCGCAATCAGAGCCATTCTAGTGCCTGAGGCAGAGGCCACAGAGCCATCCTCAGTGCCTGGAGCCATCCAACTTTGCTCCAATGGAGCCTTGGCTGTGGGAGGGGAAGAGAGAGACAGAGAGGAAGGAGAGGGGGAGGGGTGGAGAAACAGATGGGCGCCTCTCCTGTGTGCCCTGGCCGGGAATTGAACCCGGGACTCCCGCATGCCAGGCTGATGCTCTACCACTGAGCCAACCGGCCAGGGCCATTGAATGAATTTTCTTAAAGTGGCCCCACAAAAGCAGGCTCTGCCCCTACAGGACCCCTAATTTGGACCTGGCTGCAGACCTGTCTCCCAGTGCCTTTTACTAATATGTCTTGCTATTCAGCAGACTCTTATTGGAGACAGTGTCTTTAAGCTGAGGGTTTGGCATTCCCGGCCCCTAATTCCAGGGTTCCAAATGCAATTCCCTTATTCTCTTTCCTGAGTTTTCTCAAAATGTGCTCACCAACTACATGGGGGGAGGAAGGAGGAGCTTGATGAAATGCAGCTTTCTGGCGCATCCGGACCCCCAGACCAGTCCTGGGGACCGAGGCTTGAGGGAGAGTGACTGCATTTCCACAGTGCCCCAGGTGATTCTCACCCCTGAAGGATTCTGCCCACCCATCCTGCCCCCCACAACCACCTGCACTGTTGACAGTAACTGCCAGGCTGCTGAGTTGAAAAGTAAAGCCAAAGCCAAAGCCACAGCCCGTGACTAGACAGAGACCTGTCAGGGGAATCTCCACCTGCCAGCCAGGCCTCAGCCCCACCCCCACCCCCGGGCCTGTTATGCATTATCCCATTAAACTTTTGGAACCAGTTTCAGATTTATTGCTGGGCTTAAGTTTTTATTTAAAGATGACAGTTGACATAGCAATTTAATGCCTTTGTTTTAACAATCCAGCAACAGAGCAGTCTCGGCCCCTGGGGAAACTTTCCCTGCAGAATGTCCCTGGCCCCAGCCTTTGGGTTCAGGGAGAGTGAAGCAGGGACATGGAGCGGCCGGCTGGGCCCAGGGGTGTCATTTCATTCCAGGATGGTCAGCTGACCCTGTGGTGCCAGCTCTGAGCACCATGGCGGCCTGTGGATGTTGGGGGGGAGCTCTTGCTGCTTTATTACTTTCACTGACTGTAGTTGAACTGATGTCTCCTTTCCTCACTGTTAGGAACTTTGGAAACCTAGACAGGTGCCCATTTCCTGGCGGACTGAGTCACTTCCCTCCTGGGGCTGAGTAACCCCCCCAGCCCCCTGACACTGGGCTCATGGAACTTGCTGTTTAAATTATACTAAATTTACTCTCACCAGTTTCTTCTGCTTCCCCCAGATAGCTTCCCCCAGCCCGACAGCTGCCCTGGGGGTGGTTGTGGGGGCCGAGGGGGCCCAGGCAGGCGACAGCAGCAGCTCCTTGATAAGGGGTGTCAGGCGCATCCACTTGAGTGACACAGTCCCTGCAGACTTCCGGGGACACATTTCCTTTCCAAGCAAGTTCCCATCTCTCGCGGCCCTGCCTGTGGGTCAGCTTTTCTGTCTCATCTGCAGGGTGCTCAGGGACCCCTAATCTGCCCTGCCCAGTCCCATTCCCCACCCCACCCCAACTCTGCCCCTGGGTGGGTGGACATTCCCACCTCTGTGCCATTGCTCCTGAGGGGGCTCCTGTCCAAAGCCGGCCTCCCTGCTCCAGCAAACATGCTCTTGCACTTCTCTCTGCCCCAGCCATGCAGCCTGTCCATTTCAGCTTTCCCTGATAGCTGCAGAAGCCGCCCAGGCCAGGGACTTGGCCAGAGCCACCCATTTCAGAAGGGACAGAGACCTCAGATCTCTGACCCAAGTCCACAGCTACCTGCATAACCTCACACAGTAGCCATCCAGTCATCTGATAAATATATCTCAAAAATATCTCCCTCTCAAAAAAAAAAAAGAACTCCCTCTCCCTCTCTCTCTCCTCCCCCTCCCCCTCTCCCTCTCCCTCTGTGATAGTGTGATAGACTCCCGCATGCGCCCCAACCAGGTCCCGGCAACCCCTGTCTGGGGCTGATGCTTGAACCAGTAGAGCTACTGGCTGCAGAAGGGGAAGAGGGAGGGGGAGAGAAGCAGATGGTCGCTTCTCTTGTGTGCCCTGTCCAGGAATAGAACCTGGGACGTCCATATGCCGGGCTGATGCTCTATCCACTGAGCCAACCGGCAGGGCAAAATATATTTAGAGAATGAATAGGGACATGACTTTTCTCTTTCCTGCCCTGCCTCTCTGCCTTACTTCCTTCCGTCTTTCTTTTTTTACTTTCTTCCTTTCTCCAGACAGGACGTTAACGAACAACCCCCTCACCACCCATCTGTATTGTTCCACAAACGCAAGGATGTTTAATACCGCAGGTAGTAGGAAAGATATAATTTCATGTAAAGGACTGTTCTGGTACACAAGAATCTTCTAATAGGGAGAGGCCGTGGGGAGAGGGGAGAGGAAGACCTGTTCTGATATCCCCCCTTTTGTAGCCCTTGAATTTTGCACCATGTAAGTAAATATAATTATCTATTAAAAAGACACCACCACCAAAACCCCAGACTGTCTTTCATCCATCCACACAGCTCACTTGGGTGATATTCCCTTTTCCTATTCTCATTTCTTCATGGACCAGTGAGGAAAACTTCATACCTGTCCGTGGCATTGTGGGCAGATGGCCATCTGGGAACTCCCAGTCTCATCTTCTCAATTAATTTTAAGTTTTGTGAGAAAAGGGGCCCCGCCTTTCATTTTTTGCATCTTTCTTTTCTTCCTTATTTTTGCTTCTTTGCTTGCTCCTTTGGAGCAAGCTATTTCATTTCATTGTGCCTCAGTTTCCTCATCTGTAGAATGGGCCAAACAGTTCACCTGAACCTCCAAGGGTTGTTGGGAAGTTGAGATGGGATCTAGTAAGTGCTCAGTAAACAGCAGCTATTTCTATAGGCGTCATTCTTCTCTCTGCCTTGCCCCCCAGCCTGTCAGAAAAAGACAGCTCTGACTCTCAACAAATGCACAGTCTACCTGTCTGATACAGGAGGGGAAAAGTCACTTACATGCCTTGAGGTAGGGGCAGGGGCGAGTGACAGAGAAGGAGAGTGAGGGCACATTTTTGCATGAATGTGAGTCCCCAGAGGAAGCATGGGGGCTTCTGGAAAGTGAAAAACCATAAACATAATGACAGGGTCTTCACTTTCACCCCCAGAGTACAGCTTTTGGGTAGTTTTATTTTTTCTGGGCCTTTGCCTAGAAAGTGAGGATTCTAGGGAGGCTACAAATATCAGTCCGGCATTCTTATTTCCTTCCCTCTGGTAGAAACTAGAAACCAGCGGCCATCTGTTGTTTAGTCCACTCAAAAGAGGATGTTGAGGCTTGTTTTGCCTTCGGACCCAAGGGTGCTCGGGAGGCCTGCAGCCCCGGGCCGTTCTCACACACGGAGTCTCCGAGAAGGCAGTGGATTTGGGGCTGCGTGGAGCGCCCTCCGTGGACCCCAGAGCATGGAGCGTAAGGAGCGGCCCCACTGCTGTGGCAGATGGCCTGGGCTTGTGTATCCCCAGGGCGCTGGCAGGGCGGAGCAGGGCCTGAGGGGGTGCGGTGTACAGACACAGGTGCACGGGGCACTTCGGAGGCGCAGCCTGCACACTCGGCTTTCTTTGAGGCCCCAGACCTCGTGGAAACTGCCACGACGCCGTGTCTGAGCTGAGCCAACCCCCCTGCAAACCTGCTGCCCTGCTGTTTGATGCTTGCTATTATTATGATTACCTTAGCACTTCTTAATTTTTATTATTTTCTGCTAATTGCAGTTCACACAAACCTCCCCACTCAGGGAATTGCATGTCTGATGGGTAGTTATTTTCAGAAGCTAGATGCTGGGGCCGATAAACACTTAAGTGATATTTAGATAAAAGATAGAGTGTTTCCATGACCCAGTTTCTCTGGAACCTTACACAGATCACCAGATTTGCTGCATCTATGTTGGGATGACTTTTTTTAAAAAATGTAATATGTTTGATGTGGTATATATAAGTGATCTGGGTTTTTAAATAAGTTTTGTGGAGTATCTACCTTCCTTGAGTATTTTCAAGAAGTGTGGTATGTGGGCATGTGCGTGTTGCATGCGTGTGAGTGTGTCGTAGCAAACCACTTTAGAACTTAGGGTTAACATTTTTGCCTTTCCCTGGGCTTGAATGTTGAGTTTATTTTCTTTAATATGCTGTGAGTTTTAGGGGTACTTGAGACAGATCCTTTGAGGATGTAAGTTGACCCTGCTGTTGAGGACGCTGATTTTTTACTAAAATGTTATATGATTTGGGGATATCGGTGCAGGACCCCTGTCCAGACCTTCCTGCAGATGCCTAGCAGAAATCCATACTGTAAGCCTTCAGTTCTGGTGAGCGTTACAGATGCCTTTTGAGTATGGATTTCCAAGGAATTAACGCGTGGAGAAGGTCTCTGGTAAATATGACATCATAACATCTATAAATAATGCATGATGCAATAGGCTGCGAGCACCCCAGCCCCAGCCATCTGCACCGGGACTCTGCGCCCGCCGTCTTTGAAATAATGGCTTTTCCTGGGGCCAGGAGCCTTGCAGAGCAGCATCAATGTAAGTGGGAAGCGTATGGACGTGTTTGCATGCGGGGTGAGTCTGGCGCGGCCTGAGAGGAGTTTCTGTCTGCACGGACTTGGACTCTTACCCGGTTTTCTCAGTCTTCCCCCAGGGTGTAATTGTTATCTCTTCAGGGCCGTCCTGTTCTGGCCTCTGTGAATGTGAAGATCAGCAGATATAAAAAATAAAAATGACAGTAGAGCCTCATGGCAAAGGGCATGCGCTCTGAAGACTGTCTGGGCTTGACCACGACTCCCCTTTTCCCAGCTGGGCGACCTTGCAAGTTACTGTGCCTCAGTTTTCTCACCTGTGAAGAGGGGGTCATTATGAAAACTGAATGATATAACCTATGTAAAAAAACTCAGAACAATACCCAGAACATTGTAAACAACGTGTTTATTATTAGTTAGTGACAGATTAATCTGCAGATAAACTTATTGAAAAATAAGTATTGTGTCTGCAAAACTCTGAAGGTCTGAAATGCTTGCAAGAACCCAAGAGGTATAAAACCATTTTTTTTTCATGACAGAAATGTTTTACAATTGAACTAAACAACAAAAGGTAAACAGAGCCAGACCAACTGGAAATAAGCATTACCCCCAACAACTAGTTACCAGCGCGGGGTTCTTAAAGCTGCTTGAAAAACAGGTATAACTTTTTTTCCACCTGGGCATCTGGAAACTTCTATCAAGGAGAAAGGAAAGAAGAGCACGGGACCTTTGTGGCTCCGAATGCCAGGAGTTGGGAAGCTGGGTTTTGCTTTGTTCTTAAGCCCAGATAGTAAACCGCTAGCTGTGGAGAAAGGTTCTTTCTTTCTCCCATGCATCATTATTGGACTGATTGTAACATTTAAAGTGAACTGAGCTGGCTTAGGAGGCTCTTACATACATCCATCAGAAAACAGCAGACGTCCGCTGAGCAGGGAACAGACCCCGAGTAACGGAAATGCCCCGAGTTGAGGGGCAGTCTTAAGGATAGTGCCAAACGGAGTGCACCTCTGTTCAGTCTCACTGAAGGTCAGGGATAATGACTTGGAAAAGAAAGGCACTGTTTAGCAAATGGAGTTTGCAAATGTTGAGCCATCCAGAGCTATCCATCTATCTATATTAATACCAATCAAAAAAGATTATGAAAACAGGGCATAGCTAAAAGCCTTAATCAAAATCGAAAGACATCAGTGGCTCAGTGGATAGAGCATTGGCCACAGGCGCTGAGGATCAGTCCCAGATGGGGGTTTCTGGGTGGATCCTGGTCAGGGTGCAGGCAGAAGTCTGTCTCACTATCTCTCCTTCCCTCACTTAAGACAGAGAGAGAGAGAGAGAGAGAGAGAGAGAGAGAGAGAGAGAAAAGAAGCAAGGAAGGAAGGAAGAAAAAATGGAAAGACATCCACTTTCCATCCAGCCTTTCCTTAGCTGGGTGACATTGGATAGGTCATTTAACCTCTGGACCTTTATTTCCCAAGCTATATAAAATAAGGTGACTAGATGATATTAGCAGATTTTGAATTGTGGAACTTTCTGTTTGAATGGAAGGTGGCAGGGACATCCAACCTACAAAATAATTAGAATATGAAATAAAGGGTGGGGCAGGTGGCAGCTGTCAAGAGCGGTGGGGACAGCTATCTCACCTCCGTTAACCAGAAGGTCTGGTGAACCAGACAACTCTTTCGGGTAAATGGGAATCCACTGAGTGTATTTATTTGCATGATAGCACGTCAGTGAAAATCCAAATGTGGTTTGGTTTATTATTGAAAAGAATGTCAAGAGTTTGGGAATCCATCAAGGCCAATCCAACATAGGGCCCAAGCAGTGGTTCTACAACAGCCAGAGAGATGTGCAGCTGCCTGAGACTGTTCCTGGAACTGCGACCTTGAGTCTCTACATTTATTTACTTAAGGGAGGATCTGCTGGGGAAATGAAGTCAACTGTCAAACTTGTATCCTCCAGGTAAAAAACAGGAGAGTTGACCAGTGGGATGCTTGGCAGATAGAATCCTGCTGCAGAACTTTCTTATAAGAATGATCTTTTCGTTTGATTTACACTTCGTTGGAAAGAAATTCCGCGTCCAGAGGCTTGCCATTCTAGCTAGCATTTGCAAAGAGAGCAGAAACGAGAGTCCGTGAACTGAAGATTCACTTTGGGGAAGTGTCAGATCCGTTTGTGTTTGTGATGTGTTCGAGTGAGTTTGCTTCTTGATTAAAGGGATGGATTTGTCCCAAGTCATGCCCTTGCATGCTCCATCGCCCATGCGTATTGAAACAGCCTTCTGCCGGGGTTCTGGCTTCTGCTTTATTTAGCCCAAGTCAGCCAGAGAATGTCTAAAATCCAGGTAGTTTTCCCAGATGCTGGGAGATGGAGTCTCAGCTGCTTGAGAAGTGAGTGTGTGTTTGAACCCCAATAGAACATAAGAGGTCACAGAAGCTGAATTACTATTAATTCCAATGTGTTCTGATACAACTCTCTCCCCTCAAACCCTTAAAATTGTTTGGCCCCTAGTTATTTGCAGCAGTTAATATTTATAAGACTTTTTCATGTATCCTTTTAAAGTGATTTGCTTGGCTGGTTTATTTTGTTATTATTATTATTTTCAATTACAGTTTACATTCAATATTATTCCATATTAGTTTCAGGTGCACAGCACAGTGGTTAGAGAGTCATATACTTTACAAAGTGTTCCCCCGATTTGGCCAATGTCTTAATTAAAAGCTTATTTCCTCCTAGATTGAAACTGATCTTTATAACGGAGAAAAAAAGTATTAGCTATAAAAATAGTTCACTCGCTAATTCATTATTTTAAGGAAAGGGAGAGAGGAACTATTTGTTGGATAACCCGAAATGTAAGGGGATTGATTACCTTTATTTCTAATGCAACAGCCTATGGTCACACAGTTTGAATGGGCCAAACTGGGTTTGGAACATGGGTCCATCCCAAGTGACATTCCATGGTTCTCCCTGGACTCCAGGAAGGGGCCAAATTCTGTAGAATGTGACATGTTGGTGTTAACTTCCTTCTACTGGTTGGAGGTTCCCTGGACCCAGTTAGTAGTAACAATCCTGTCTTTATTTAAAATTGTGGTCTTTTGCGTTAATTTTTATTTTTCAAAATATTTCATGAAAATATTTATCTTGATGCCTGAGTTTTTGACAACCCCCTCAGATTCTGCACCTGCAGCCAGAGCCTCCCTTGCGCCGTCCTGACCCTGGTATATACTTTGATTTGTGTGCCAGGCATTGAGCTACTTGCTGGAGATATCAGATAAGGATGTACGGGAGCCTTCAGACAAGTGGGCGTCAGTTGCGCAGAGTTACAACTCAGCATAATTATAAGATGGTGTGGAAAGTGCAATGGGGAAGGAGTCTCTGTTAAGCCAGGTGCCTGGGAGGAGGGATTGAGTGAGACTTGTGGGCTGCCTGCACTTGGCTAGTGGATAAGGCGGGGGAAGGGTGTAAGGGGACTGGCGGGAAATGACGGGTCCTTTCATTGCTCTAAGCCTCAGTTTTCCTCATCTGTAAAATGGAGAGAATGGTAGCACCTAGTTCATAAGGTTGTTTGTTGTCAGGACTCGAATGAGTTCACTAGGTTAAGCGCCTAGGATAGAGTCTGGCACCTAACTTAATATATGTTAGTCACAATGATGATGACGATGATGATAACCATTCTATGCGGATGTTTTTAAATGACAGTATTTTGGACCACGTACACAGTCTAAACTTTGCTTTGCAGACATCCATGACAATGATGGGAGTTCCAGCAGCAGCCACCAGACCCCCAAGAGCACAGCCAAATGGGCGGCCTCTCTGGAGAATCTGCTCGAAGACCCAGAAGGCGTGAAAAGATTTCGGGTTTGCCTTTTTCATTGTTGACGGGATTGATTTGACACGTGAAGACGTTTAGATAGGTGTGGGGGAAGCACGAGCCAGTTTTAATGCTGTCTGTCCCAACGCGAAAATAAGAGCTTCTTCTTGTCAATGCCCAGATGGAAAGGCTTTTCTGGTAGCCGCAGCCAGCAGCAAGGGTCACGCACAGACCGTTTCTGGGTTTCATATAGCTGGAGGGGGGGGGGCGATGCAGAGTAGATTCCGTGTTCATTGACAGGATTGACAGACTCTGACATCTGGGAGCAGTGGTCTGGGTCTCTCTGCGGTGAAGGTTTGTTCTTTTGTGTGTTAGGATTATTAACAGAGTGAGACAGGCTAGACCAGGGGTCTCCAAACTGCGGCCCCCTGAGGCCATTTATCCAGCCCCCGCCTCACCGGAAGGGGCACCTCTTTCATTGGTGGTCGGTGAGAGGAGCATAGTTCCCATTGAAATACTGGTCAGTTTGTTGATTTAAATTTACTTGTTCTTTATTTTAAATATTGTATTTGTTCTCATTTTGTTTTTTTACTTTAAAATAAGGTATGTGCAGTGTGCATAGGGATTTGTTCATAGTTTTTTTATAGTCTGGCCCTCCAACGGTCTGAGGGACAGTGAACTGGCCCCCTGTGTAAAAAGTTTGGGGACCCCTGGGCTAGACCCATGGTTTTCAGCTGCTGGTCCACAGACTGGCGCCGGTCCACCAGAAATTTTGTGCCAGTCTGTGAAAGGGTTAACCACCCTGATGTATGAAGATTGAAAAACACTGGGCTAGACAGCAGCTGGCAAAGTGAAGTTGAACCCGCACGAGGAGGAAGATGGATGGGGAAGCATCGGTGCTGCCTAGAAATAACTTTTTTGGCCAGCAGCAACCCCAGGTGTCAGTTAGAAGGAGCACGTGTGAATTTGAAGAATGCCTTATCTCTGCCTGGGTTCCACTGAAATCTGTCCGTATGTCTGGGATCAGGCCAGGAGAAGCCGTCGGCTGTTGGTACTTCGGCACCCAGGGAGGGAGTGGCAGGCAGGGCTGCTAACATTTCTGGACACACCAGGCCACTGTGAGCTCTGCCTAGATCTCACGGAAGACGCTTTCCCATGCCACGCGCCCCCAACATCTGCCAAAAGAGAAAAATAGAGACCTCCAACTTAAAATAGTTTTCATCATGATGTTTTTGGACATGGTTAATACGTTTTGTTTTGTTTTAAAAAATGGGCCTGATTTTGGAGGAATGTTCTTGGTTTAAACAATGTCTGGAAGGAACTAATATATCTTCCACTTTAATTTACTTCTTGGTGATTTATTGTCCGCTTAGTGTTGTGAGGAGACGCTCGCTTCATCTTTCCTCGTCCTTACAATGTCAAAGACATTCAGCTCAAATGCACATGAAATTCTAGCTTTAACATTAAACATACCCTTTGTGTTTTAGGGTGGTGTTTTTTTCATGCTTGTCTTTCGGATTTTGCCAAATCAGTCCTTGAAGGGAAATGCATTATTTGTTCGTTTTTTAAGTAGAATACTGTTTTATATTTTTTCTTCTCTCTGTCTATAGGAATTTTTAAAAAAGGAGTTCAGTGAAGAAAATGTTTTATTTTGGCTAGCATGTGAAGATTTTAAGAAAACGCAAGATAAGAAGCAGGTATTTATTCCTCTTTGTAATCATGTGCTCCATCATCATTTTTTTCTAATCTTTCCTTATAAATTTACAGCTGCCTATCCAGTGTATACTGAAATTGCCAAGAGAAATCTGTTCTACACTGGTTTTGGGGGTAAGACATAAGGTGCAGCAGATTAGGTATCTTGCGTTGCTCAAATATCCGCAATTTTAAAAGGAAGGCGTTAATCCTCGTTTAAGTGGAGCTACGCAAACAGACAAATGTTAAAGTAAAAATAACAGTTTATGTCACTGAGAGTTTATCATAGTGGGCGATTTTCTTTTTCTTTGTGAATAAGTTAGGAGAACACCGCCCCCGGAGTTTGACGCGTCGGCCTTTTGTGCAGGTAGAATGATCAGCAGTTGTGGTGACGAAAGCCGCGCGCCTCAGATGGTCGTCAATTATTCACGGTATCTTCACGAAACATCCCGTAGTTGGCAGGCGTTCCACATACAAGGTTTCTGACTGTTCTCCCGGACATATGTGTGCTCTTTGCAGGGGGTAGCCTCCGATTCCAGCGTCAGCCAGTATTTCCGCCATTGAGAGCTGGGTAGAGGGGAGGTGGTGGAGGTCAGGGGGAAGGAGGCCTGCGGGTTAGGGGTGGTTACGAGGCTGTGCCTGCGGACTTCTAAGAGGCGACCAGCTAAATGCCAATGGGGTCTGGTAATGTAACATACGTGAGTGCGGCTTTTGGTGTGAGGCTGTAGGGAGTGGTCGGATTGGGGTCCTCAGGGGCAGCTGCCCTGCCTCCAGGTGCCGCAGCTGGGAGTTGAGCTGACTTTGGCAGGGAACACTTCGGGTCTGTGGCTGTCTAGGCTTTCCCTGCTTCCAGTCCTGCCCACCGAGGTCTTCGCTTGCCCACCCTTGTTCCCAGAACCCGGAGGGGCCTTTCTTCCTAAGGCATCTCCCATCTTCAGCCCAGTGCTGCCTAGTTCTCCAGAGAAGCTGGACATGTGCATTCTTATGTGAACTCGTCCAATTTTATGAGGGTTAGAACTAATTATTTTTTTAAAAAATGTAAAACCTTGCCTGCCAAACAAAACACAGCCGTGGGCAGAAGTGGCCTGTGGGCTGTCGGCTGTTGAAGCATCTGTCTCCGAAAGCTGGCGTCCACGAGGCCAGCAGTCCTTACGTGTTTGCCGACAGCAGCTTGGAAAATGTTCATCACTGGTTTATTCAGAGGCTTTTTTGGACTCAGACACACTTTCCCTGAGACGCAGCAATGTGGCCTTTCTCTCCGTAGGGCAGGAGTGGATTCTGAGATAGGTTCCCTGTAGCTTGAATTTCCTGGGTCAGCCTAGAAAGCCATCCAGGGTGGGGCCGTAGGCATTTACTCTTGCTGGCTTCCAATCCCTGGCCTCAGAGAGCAGGGGGTGGGGGTGGGGAGCTGCTTCGGAGAGCTAGGATGTTGGGGGTGAGAGAGGCCTACCGGTAGGCCGGCCCGCCCCATCACTGGAGAAACCTCGGCCAAGCTGGGTTGCACCAGCACTCCCTGCATAACGTGCAGGAGTGTCCTTCAGTTCAGCCGAGTTCCCCAGATCTCTGTGGAGCGCCTGCTCGGGACCAGCCCTTGTGAAGAGCACGGGAGACACACGGGGACGGGGACGGGGACGGGGCAGATGAGCTTCTTTGGGGAATAGGCATCGGAGGGGAAGTCACTTGGCAAGCCTCTGCCAGCGTGGCGAGTCTAGAAACGGGAAGTGCCGGCTCTGTGGAGCACAGGCGGTGGGCTGTTGGGAAAGCCCCCAAGGGAAGTTACTGTTAAGCTGACACCTGAAGTGAAGTTTGGGGCTGGGGTCATGTTCCCGGAAGAGGGGACAGCACATGGGGGAGAGTTCCTGGACAGAAGAGCTGGAGGAAGGCCAGATGGCTGGAGGGTTGTGCTCTGCTCTGCTCTGTGGCCTGGCTCTGCTATGCAGGAGTCCGGCAGGCAGGTGGGGCACACTTGGAGACCCTGGGTGCCCAGGTGAACACTGAAAAAGCCATGTGGGCCTAACCTGGCGATGGCGCAGCAGATAGAACATCAGACTGGGATGCAGAGGACCCAGGTTTGAAACCCCGAGGTTACCGGCTTGAGTGCAGCATCATCTGGCTTGACCGCAGACTCACCAGCTTGTGCGCAGGGTCACTGGCTTGAGCCCAAAGGTCGCTGGCTTGAGCCCAAGGTTGCTAGCTTGAGCAAGGGGTCACTCGCTCTGCTGTAGCCCCCCCCCCCCCGTCAAGGCACATATGAGAAAGCAATCAGTGAATAATTAGGGAGCTGCAACAAAGAATTGATGCTTCTCATCTCTCTCCCTTCCTGTCTGTCCCTGTCTGTCCATCTCTCTGCCTCTCTCGCTAAAAAAAAAAAAAGAAAAAAAAAAGCCATGTGGGGTAGGCTGCATTGGCCCATCAGTAGCCTACAGACAGAGCTTCCAGAATGTGGCAGCTGCCCTTTGCAGCCAACCCACCGGTGACACCCAGACTATGACTCCTTGAAAGTTTGTGTCCTTAGCCTGGAGTGTGCCTGCTGATTGCTGCAGGGCACTGAATGCTGCCTCACTGTCAACTGCCTGAGAATGCAGCCGGTGCTAGAAGGGAGGAAGCATCCAGGGGACCCCTCGGAGCCCAGACCTGTCTGGGTGAGCCTCGTGGCCCCTCCCACCTCCCCGCAGCTGTGGGGGGACAGGTGAAGCAGCAGCTTGTCCAAGGCCAGCTTGGTGCCGACAGAGCTGGGATGCAGACCAGATCTCTGACTCCAGGGCCTGTGAATTCTCTAGTTGGTCTGGTGGCAAGGGAAGTAAAACCAGTTAAGTCTGAAGTCACTAATTTAGGAAAGCGGAGGAGGAGCAGGACATACATGGGGGGTGGGGGTCAGCCCTGCTGAATTTCTCAATCAGTCTTATTGCATCTGGAGCTGTTTGAGGGTTTATCTCTGCAGTGGACGAAGGCGGTTGTGGGATCCACGTGAATATCACCTTTGCTTCTGTTACTTTAGATGGGACCTGTGCTGGTTTGATTTCCATTCTTTTACTAGGTTTATCCAGCCAGATCGCTCCTTAGCACTTGCCACGTCTCTGGTCTTTTGTAGAATGTCTTTGTTTATCTTCTGTATTGTTTGCTTGTCCCTGTGTCATGCAGGTTCCATAAGGTTTGAGGCCTCTGTCGGTCTTCTCCCCAGTGTCCAAGTGTCTTTATCAGTGCTGGGACTTCCAGCTTGTTCCCCTTAGGCCAGCCGACCCCTGAGGATTCGCTGTGGGTGGGGGCCAAGCCTCTCTTCCTCTCACTTTGCTGCACCCTTGGACTTGACAGATGAGCATGCATCCATGCTGTTGGGCTCGTACACTCAGAGCCTCCAAACAGTGCTGTGTCTACTGTGCTCCCTGGGCTGTGACTCGCCCCCTGGCTGGCAGGAAAGCAGCCCCTCGGTTTCGGAGGGTCTCGGTACCCTGCATTTATGGTGGATGCTGGGGCTTCAGAAACGTGGGAGGGTGGTGCCCCCACCCCGCCCTCCTTCGGGTTCCTGGGTTGGTAGCCCCTTCCAGCTGTTCTCATCCAGCAATTAGCATTCAGAGCAGGTCCCTCCCTTTGCTCTTTCTTTACGGTTTAACATTTTTCTGTCCAGTGCCTCTTCCCCGTGAATTAGCATGTGAAATATATCTATTTTCTAAAACAAAGCAGCGTTTATGTTTTATAAAACGTCCAAAAAAAATCCAGCTCCAACAAGGTGTGCATTCTTTGATCACCCCGAATTCATTCATTCATCCATCCATCCATCCATCCATCCATCCCTCAGCACGTGCACGTTGGGCCAGGTTACTGTGTGACAAGGATTAAAAGGGACATGGCAGCCTGTACAGACTTGTAAAAACCAAACAGAGTGGGGCTGGGGAAGTGGTGGGGTGCCTCACGGTTTCTGATAATTCTCACTCGGAGAGCAACTTGCACTGGTCCTTAAATATAGCAATACCTTTTAGAGTCAACAGAGTTTGGGGGCAGTCTGTCGTATCTACTATTTGTATTGTATTTTACTTAACACTAAAACTTGATCCAGGATTTTAGAGGGTTTGATATTCTTATTTAAAGAAATAGTAAAGGCTTTTCTAAAAGGCAGAAACACACTATCTTCTTTAGTTAAACCAGAAAAGTATTTAAAGATCCAAAAGTGACCTACGTACTCCTCAGATGAAATGCGTTCATTCACAAGTGGGTGCTGTGAGAAGGGCTGCTCCCTTCACCCCTCAGAACCCCCCTGAGCTCACGCTACCTTTGGTTTGGGCTGTGTCTTTCCGACTTTGGCCTTTCGATGTGGACTTGAGCGTGGGATCGAGGCCGGATCGAGGCCGAACCCGACCGGTATATAGTGTTGGGGCCAGCCTAGTGTCTCCGTTTATACCCTGCTGAATTTATCATTTTTAGGTCTTAGCTATAAACTTCCTCTTACTCTAACCGAGGTTTCACTTACATACCTGTCTACTGCGTTTTCATTATGAAAATACTGTTTTTTGTTTGCTGCTGAGCCAAAGAAGATGCTACAGTTCCGTTTTTCTTCTTGCACCATTGTTTCTTTTCTTTTCATAGCCTCTCAGCTCATGGTTGCAGTCCGGGTTCACCTGGGGACAGTCCTCCTGGGGCCCTCTGACCACGGCTCCCCAGGCCGGCCTTTGCCACCACTGGCCATCCCCTTTGCTCCTCCTGCTTCCTGGACTCGGGTCCTCTGTTTGCAGCCATTCGCTCACTGTGGTGGTGCCCGGCCCGCATTAGTCTCTTCAGAAAGGGGATGTGGCAGGTAGACGTTTAAAGATCTTGTTGAATGAAAATGTGATTTCTCCTCTACTCTCCCACTTCATTGATAATCTGACAGCACAGAGTTGAATGAATCCTGGGTTGAAACTCACTCAGAAATTTAAAGACATTGTTCCATTGCCTTCGTCTCTGTTAAGAGTATTTTTATGAGGAAGCTGATTTGTTTTCTTTGCCTTTTTTCTGTCTCGAATAGTATAGGATCTTCTTTTCATCACCAGTATTCTAAAACTGTCTAGTTAGAGGCTTTGGAGGGGGTTGGGTTCATTCATTGTGTGGGCATGTTAGGGAGCCTTTTTTTCCCCCATATATTTGAGAGAGAGAGAGAAAGAAGAAGAAGAAGAGAGAGAGAGAGAGAGGGAGAAGCATTAACTCGTTCTGTTTAGTTGTGCACTCATTGTCTGCTTCTCAGACATGCCCTGACCAGGGATTGAACCTGCGACCTCAGCGTGTAGGGACGATGCTCTATCCTCTGAGCCACCTGGCCAGAGCCTTAGGGAGCCTTTCCACCTGGAAATGTATAGTTCTGGAAAGTGCTCTTATGTTATTGTTATTATTATTATGACCATTTTTTAAAAAAATCTTTATGGGCACTTTATTCAGATGGCCGGCTATCTGAGAAGATGGGGATTCTGTACCCAAAGACCATCTTCACACCTCGTCTCAGCCAACCTTTGTTCCCCATCTCCTTCTCTCTGCACGAACTCTGCACAAACTGGCTTCTCCATCAGCACTCCGCCATCTTGGCTGCTTCTCGTGGCCTCCTCCACGTGGCCTTTCTCTGCTCTCCTTTCTCCTCTCTCCTCTAATGCTAATCTCAGGAACCGAGAGCTATGACCATTATTTTTAAAAATCTCTTTGGCTTTTGGTTTCTGCTATTCTTTGGAGGTCTCAACTTAATTTTTAAATCCTTGCATTGAATTTTGTATGCTTTTTTTGGTTTGTTTTCTCTAGACCCTCCGGTTGCTTGCTGGTGGCCACAAGCCTGATACTATGTCAATAAACTAAGCACATCTCCAGTCCGCTGGATCGGGGAAGATTGGCCGGGGCGTTGTGTGCAGAACTGCACTTGCCCCTCCTGTTCAGTTTGGCACCCATGCCTGCCCTCTGCTCCACGCTGCTGAGTTGCAGCTTCCCAGTCAGTTTCTTCAGAGAAGAAAACTCCAGTCTGAGGCAGGGAGGGAGGAGGGAGATGACCGCCCGAGTGCTCCGAGTTGGGGGGCCTTGGGGTCCATTGGCTTCTTTCTGCTGCCCTCCTCCTCCCTTCCATCTGGGGCACCCGACCCCCGAGTTCCTGCCGTTTGTGGACATTTCTCGTTGGCACTCCCTCCCCCGCCCCGAGGTGCAGGTGCTTAGGCTTGTTCTCGCTCTGCAGAGTCATTCGCTGTCCCTCCAGCTGCGTTCCATTTCCTGAGCCAGTTCTCGGAAACAGTCTCAAATCCTTTACTTGATATTTTCTCTGCCTCGTG